>NC_081405.1:421553697-424511197 GCF_030272615.1 Cryptomeria japonica | reverse complement strand
CACCCAACCTATGATAGCAATCCTGGAAGAACACTTTGAAAACAACTTAAATCCAATTTCCAAGCTCCAGTTCTGGTTTCAAATTTGGCCTCCAAAATTTTTTCTCCTCCCTCATTCCCGTGAGCTCTTAGGCATATATGGAGAAAAATATTTCTAACCTAAACTTTTAGGTTGAAATTTTTTTCTCATCCAATCACAAATTCCAATTTAAAATTTACTTTTCTAATTTCTCCCAAAAAGGCAAATGGAAAAGTTATTTTTTTAAAATCATTTCTTTTATTTCTTTTCTCATGGAATTTAATCAACTTTTAAAAAAAAGTTATAAAGGCAATAATTCAAACTTTATTTTTTATTTTTTAAATCTAAAAAGCAATAGCATGAAATTAACTTTATTTATTTTTCTACTAGATTTAAATATGATAACTTTTCCAAATATAAAGCAATTATCAAATTAAATTTAATAACCTCATTCAATTAACTAAATCCATAACATAGAGGCATATTAATAAATAAATTAAAAATACACCAACTATGAAATGATGCCATAAACTCAATAAAATATTCTAACCCAATGGTGGCATGCAAATCGAGGAAAGCTACATGAAGACTCTGAAAAAGTCAAACGACCAAGACTCGAAGATCGAACAAACAGAAAGGACAACCAACTGACGACACTCACATGAGTGTAACTGAGGGTAAAATTTAGGGTCAACAACTATCTCCTCCACTCCCATGGACAAATAAGGTACGCTCAGACTTGTGAAGCCAGGTGGAGACGATACCCTGTACCTACACGATACTTGTACCTGCAATGCCATACATCAACAAACCACACATGCATATAGAGATATATAGAGTACACGACACACACACCGATGGAGGAGAATCGTGATGTTCCCTGTCTCACCGAAGTGAGTGAAGGAAAATCATCCCCTCGCAAACATATAAATAACACATCACATATGTAAGGTAAAAGTGTCAGTCCATGACAATAATCCATAAAAATAGCATTAGTCATAAGTACTAAAATACTGTAAGAAAGCATACATCACATATCCAGTTAAAGCATGAAATAACATCAAAAAAGTCTGATTAAAGTATAGCATTAATATATCAACTGAAAAGTCAATTGTAGTAAAATATAAGTCTAACAAGTTTGATCGAGAAGGGGTACTACATTCCAACAACATTCTTTTATAAGCATTCATCCACTATTAATTATGTTCAAGTTTTCAGATTAAAGTAAAGTTAAAAGCACATAATAAAGCATAGTTGTAGGAAACATTTCACCATTCTTGCAAATAGCTAATTTGACAAGTTTAAATTCACTATAAAGAAGTCTGTTTGTACTTTGGAGATTAAGGTATACCCACCTAGGTCTAGTGGAGCCTAAAGTGCAGAGGAATTTGGTCTTTGACCATTCCTATTCGTTGGCCAAGGTTGATTGAGAAATTAGTAAGAGATTTGGCAAAGATCTAGGATTTATCTATGGTTTTGGGAACCAACACCATGCATACCCAAAACTACCCCCCATCCAAACAGTATAACAGACATGACAAAAGAAAAACATGGATGAAACCACCATAAACAAAAACATATGCTATCAAAACTGAAATTGACCCAAAGCAACTTCAACACTTCTTTGAAGAGCTAGCATCACCACCCAACCCTACACTCTCTCTCAGCTTCCTCAGATGTAGTACTCTCCTCCCTACTCTCTCTCTCTCTCTCTCTCTCTCTCTCTCTCTCTCTCTCTCTGATAGTGTTGAGCTCTTTGATCTACACCAAGAGTTTCAGGGCTTCCCACCCATGTCTTGCCTCTGCCCTTCGATGAAACTTGTACTGTCCTCGCGACCTTCCACTTAAGGGATTATCACTTCCTTAATCCTATGTCCATCATCCTCCACACCTTCTCTAATGTCAAACCCTTCCCTAGGTACTTCCCACTCTAGTTTAGACTCCATTTTGCCCAGGAAATCTTTAGGAACTAGAGCTTCCATAATCCACCTCACTGTTTTAACATCTTCGCCAAATTCCAGGCCTCATGCCATAATTAAGGAGTATATGTCCATCCTTGTTTTGTATATATGCTTCACCCCATCAAATGCCTTACCCACTATGAGAAAGATGCACGGTGCTAAATGCTCATCCCAAAAATTGAACAAACTACAAAGCCTCCTCACTGTTAGATCCCCATAGAAGGGACATAATTGTTTTTGTGTTTGCAGGGTGAAATCCACTTCCATTTCACCACCCTACACACCACCACCACCATCAAACTCCCGGAAACACCACTTCTGCTAAAAAAATCTGACACACATCTCCACCTCCACTAATCGCTTAACTTCAAACAATGGAAAATAAAAAGGACCGACAATTAAATTTGACTCCCATCAGCTCAAGCTCCTTCATTAATGACTTGCATATCATAATTACTCACTGCCAAAACCACAACACTTCTTCACTATTTGTACTTGAAGTGTACAAGAAAGATATTGCAAGATCTTTGGTTATTTCTAAAAAGTTAAATCTCCTCATTGAAAAATTGTCAAAGGTCCTCAAATATCATTTCACCAATTTCATTAAATGTTAAAGCCCATTTAGATATAATTCCCACCTCCAAATTACTCGACCTTCTAACGTGACTCACTTTGATGCCTTCAAAATTGTTTAATTCTTCCATAATACTGAAAAATTGAATTCTGGAGATGCCATGCCTAGATACTACCCTTCATTATTGCCTAAACGATGATCAATGAATCCCCCTCCAGGTGCAACCTTCTAACACCTAACTTCCTACAAAATTTGACTGCAATCAATGCATTTGAAGCTTCAACAATATTATTTGTTCCTGGGTCAAGTTTTTGTGCTCCCAAAGCCACCACTTCTTCCAATCCCGGACAATGAATCCCACTCCAAATGGTCCAAGATTACCTTTAGATGCACCATCAAAGTTAATCTTCCACCATCCCTCCAAAGGTCACTTCCATAACTCCTTAGGTTGAGTAGAAGAGCTAGATTGAACACAGCCAAGCTCCTTAACGAGCTTAATTATCTTTATTTTAGAAGAATATAAATACAAGAAATTAATAACTATAATTTATTAATTTATTATTCACATTTATAACTTAATTAATTAAATAAAATGAATTTATTTAATTAATGAACAAAGGGGACAAATAAATAAATTATTAAATTTATGTATTTAACTTTAGAAGAATTGTTAGTAAGATAGGGGGTTTAATTAATTAATTAAACATAAAAAGGCAACTAAATCAAATTGACATCCAGAGACCTCAATTTGGTCAAATTAAGTCAAATTGGGTCAAATTAGGCGAAATTGGGAAGAATTAGGAAGGCTCAAACATAAAATGGGAAGAATTGAGTCAAAACGGGAAAATTTGGTCAAACTGTGTAAAAAGCATGTGAACCAGGTCAAAGCGGGTCAAAGGGTTGAAATGGGATTGATGCGATGCCATGGGGAAGTATAAGAGGTCAAAATAATGTTATAATATCAAAAGTGGGAGAAAATGATGCCATCTAGATAGGAAATGGGAAAAAGGTAGTTGGAGGATCAAAATGAAAGCAAATTGAACTTATCGGGATAGGTTTTAGAATTGATGTTACAAGTTTGAAATGGAGATGAACTAACAGCGATGGATAAATTTATATCACAAAGTTGAAATGGGGAGAAAATGATGTCAACAAGACAAAAAATGGCAAAGGAGAAGCGAGACAAAATCACGCGAGTAATAAAGACTATATGAGTGTTTAGGTTAAAAATAAAGAACGCAAGCATTGACCAATTTTTAGCGTCTACATTTTGCCTCTATTTGAGACAATGCAATTTATAGTGTTGTTTCAAAGAAAAATGAAAAAAATAATGCCCAAGCAAATCAAGGGATGAAGTTAGGATGCCCCCTCAAAAGATTGTTTGTGTAGGAAATAAATGAATGATCTCTCAAAAGAAGGGAAGAATGTTAGTTGAAAGAGAAAAAAGGTTAGCAAGAAGCAAAAATATTAGATGAGGAACAATTAGTAATGATGGTCTTTCTTTGATAAGTGCACTTTCCTTTTAGAGAGCTTTATTTAATATGGCAAGTGGATACATCGCATCATGACATATGAGGTCAGAGCGATAATGCGATCCCTTTGCATAAAAATAGACATAGTACAGACAAGGAATGTTCCAATCTAATTCTAAAATGTTTGTGGTATCTGTGACAGTCACAAAGTGAATGTGCTATCACAAACACCCAAGACATACTTGCTCCAGAATGTCACGAAAACATCGCACAAGAAGAAAACAAAAAAAGAGATCATGAACCATCCCAACCACTCTCATCACTTGTGTATATCCTTAAGTGGCATAGGAACATGATCAAAGATAAATCAATGAAAAAAATAAGACTCACTAGACTAAGTGAGTCAATAGCCATTCTAATCTTGTTGTCAAACTTGATAGTTTGTTTGATAGGATGATCATGATGTCTGGTTTCAGGAATGAAGTACCCCATGTAAGACGGACATAGTCTGCTTTGGAGTATATTGTACCCTGTATAAGACATATGATAGTTTGGATAGTGTTGGATGATTGGTTGATTGATGTGACAAGTTAATCTAATTGATTGTTGACTTAATTGATAAGTCGTCAATTGTTGCGTGATTTGATAAGCGCAATATTTTACAAGTTTTTTGTTTGTGTTTGCTCTTTTTTTTGTGTATTGCAAGGGATATTTTATTGATGAAATAACAAATATTGTTTTTAAATTTTTATTGTTTGAAATTTTTAGGGTTTTTTGGTTATTTGATTCTATTTAGAGATTTCTTCAGGACATTTTATGAATGTTTTTGGATTTTTTTTTCAAGACATTATTTGGATGTTTTGGATTTTTTCAAGACATTATTTGGATGCTTTTGGTCTTTTTTCAAGATGTTATATGGATTCTTTTGAATTTTTTTTGTAGGATATTATTCAAATTTTTAAGGTTTTTTAAGGACATTTTGCTATGTACATGTTGGATCCGCCAATCTCATTGTGAGAATGACTCCATCTGTTAATCAAGGTAAAAGAATTTCCCCTAGTGTCTAGCAAGGTAGGGATATTATGGATGGATGGATGGATTGGTGGAATGGAAGAGGATAGAGGAAAGATAGTGAAAATTTATAATGGCATCAAAGCTATTTTGGTTGCTAAGGACTATCCAACGATGGGATAACGTGTTTTTACCGAGCTAAGGGATTGGACATGACATGATAAGGTGATAACATGGTGCACTCGATGACATGTGCTCCTCAAGAATGGACATGTTAAGAGGTTTTTTACAAACATCTTTTGCATTTTACACCTTATTCTATATCAAGATCAAGGGATGGATTTGGAATATGGATAGAGAAGGGATACAGATAGGATAAGCAAGACTAGAAATGGATAAGATAAGGGATATAGACTAAAGGGTGTGATAAGGTAAGCAATATGGAATAAAGGGATGTGGACAAGGTGAAGTAGATAGGACATGTGTTTCTTAGGAATATCCTTATCCTTGTCAAGATCAAAGATGGAAAATAAAATAAATGATGCAAATAGGATAATGGATATGAGAGATGAAGGACAATGAAGGATGTGATGGATAGGATGTGTTAGGATAACATGAATGAAACCTACCCCCAAGTGTGGAATGCAAGAAGATGAAGGATTACACATGATGCCTATTTGCTAGGTTTTCATCATGGTGCTTGCCAAAGGCGTTTGTTTTCCAATTTTTCACCAATGGACGAATTATTTCTCTTTACTATTTTTTTTTGATTTGATATTTTTTTTTTGTTTTTGTTTTTTATTTTATTTCATAAGATAATGGACACATGATAGGACATGGAAGAAGGACTCAAGTGTCTTGTTGTTTGGATATTACCTTTAAAAATTATGTTACAATAGACCATGGCTATGAAGGTATGCTCAAAGATGTTGGTAGGATAATGAAATGGGTGATTGGATGAAATGGGATAGATATTTATGCAAAGAATTAGATAAGAGGGATGGAAGGGTGGAAAAGAGGTGTTAGATAATGGATTGGATGTTGGAAGACTTGTGCATGAGTGGATGGAAATGCTGGCAAGATCAACATTGGCACACACCTTGAAGGGTATTGGAGTAATGGAGGAAAATAGTATTTATGGAGGAGGGAATATGGATTTTGGGACATGAGGACCCAAAATAGGTTTGAAACGTTGAAGGCATTTAGAAAGAGGGACAATAATTTTGGATGTCAACTTTGATTTTCCTTTAGGACGTTGTGCTTCAAGGATTCCCTTGGGAATCTACATGGTTTTTTATTTTTCTTTCTTTTGTAGTTTCTTAAAATGCATTTCTTCTACAACTGACTAAGGAACCCCTATGGTTGTTGAATTTTCTTTATTTTTCTCAATGGGCCTTTGTGGACTTTTCAATATTTATTTTTATTTTTGGATCACATTTTTCTTTGCTTTTACATGTCGATTAGATGGGGCATGTTGATCCTTACAACATGTGGATTGCTAGACTTATGGATTTTATTATTGGCATCCAAATTGCTTGGAAGAGGAATGTGACTTGTGGGTAGATAAGAATGATACAAAGGTCCTCTATATGGGTTGATGCAAGTAAATGGTGGGAAGGTTCTCAAATATGTTTGCCTTAGTTGGTCCTGAATAGAGAATGGAGGGATATAAGGTCCTAAAATGGATGGAAGGGATGAGGGGCTATATACATGTTCAGATTTAGAAAAAAGGATGTGAGATTTAGTAGGGATACCAATGTCTTGAGAGTGAGCTATGTAACCAAGGCCATGACCACTAGGATTTGTTTTGATATGGAGGGGTTCTAAAATGCCTTTTTCATGTAGGCCTAACCCTTTGCATTAATAATGCATGCTTTGAAAAATATTTTTACCAAATGGATATTTGTTGCTTTAAAACAAGACGAGAATCCATTTTGAGGAGGATACGGTATGAAAGAAATGATAGACTCATGGAGTAAACCGGATCATAATAAGGTGGAGGAACCCATTTGATATATAAGTGGTTAATGAACAACTTGCATAGAGGTATTGGGATCATGAGGGAGACTAGGAGAAATAGTAGGTTCATCTAGTGATATGGAATCCAAAGGGATAATGGGATCTCATGGTAGATATGAAGGTGAAGGGATACTTTGATTTGACTTGGAAGAGGATCATTCAACTCCATTTTAAGGGTGTTTTGCTCCTGATTTTGAATGGAATCATTAGGAAGGATAGAAGGGGCGTCATGGTCTTTCTTAGGAAGTGGAGTATCAATAGGACTTGAAAGAACAATGCGCTCTTGAGGCAAACATAGATCATCTTGGATAGGATGGTCAGGGGTAGTGGGATCTTCAAAGGAAATAAGATCTTTCAAATGTTGGATGCAATGGGAAAGCTTTAAGATCTTGATCTTGATCTATTTCAAGACTTATTTCTAAATGTGTTCTAGATCATTCTCTTGACATGGGGTATGATTTCAAATATGTGCGGGGGATTATAGAAAGGAATCGATGTTTTGGCATGAGGGAAATGGATTTGGAGTGGGACTCTTTGGAATGGGATCATATGGTGTGATCGTGTCTTACATTTCTAAAGCATGAAAGGGGCTTGCATCATGAATTGGATTAGCTTGAAAACCTTTTGTAGATAGCCCCTGGGAGATTGCATCATTGGACATGTCATTTATTGGAGATAGTGTGGATTTCTATTGTGAAACTTTAGGAGATGAAGGAATAGTGGGCGACATGGAGGCCACTTGTGAGTCAATTTCTTGATAGGAAGATGAGTCATTGCTAGACATGGGCAGATGATCATGTTCAGAAATAGTCTCCTATGTACAACCTAGTTGTTGAAACAAACTGTCGATAAGTTTAGGTTGACATTTTGAATGTTTGGATGATCTTGTTTGTGATATCACTCCAACATTTTCATGTTGCAAGATATTTTTTGATTGACCTTGTTGCGTTACAACTGACACATTGACTACATTTGGTTGATGTCCAAAGGATGGCGTGTTTATAACTGTTGGAATCAATGAACACTGAGAGGGGGGTGTGAATCAGTGTTTTGTAATTAACAACTTTCTTAAATTGATTCTTAAACCACTGAATGCAAATGTATAAAAGAAAAGTGCAAAAACTAAATGTAAACAAGCACGAAGCCATAACACCAAAAATTTTACGTGGAAACCTAGAAAGGGAAAAACCGTGGTGGGATTGAGACCCACAATATTATAATACTGTGATCAGGAGTATAATAATATTACAAGAGGGGAATGCACATGCATTTAGGCACACTACCTATAGCTCACTACTCAATTACAAAAGAGGGCTACAACCCTAGATGACTCACTGTCCTAAAAAATATTACAAATGATAATTGATTGAATGAACTGATGGATAGCATCTACAAATGCCAAAATGTAGTTCCGGTTAAGGACAAATAGTCTTTTGCCACTATTCTGACAAATTGCTTTGTTTTGCTGCTCTGTCAAATATCGGAGCACCAACCCAAAGATAGCGCACGTGAAACTGTGCACCAACACTCATACAGTCTTTGCACACTCACATGTCTCTACAAAATTCTTAAATAATCAGTCTTATATATCCGCACAAATAGATTAAATCAATTACATGTCGACCTGGAAACACCATAACTCACAACATGAAACGTGTAACAATGTGTCAGCTCAATCCGATTACAAATCCATATGCAAACCTAAAAAAATTGATAATATGCTTCACACATGTCAGCTTGACCACCTCAAACTCAAAACCAATCATCGAAATCATCCCAAAGATTCTACATAACTCGCTACACCAAAATAACTTTGTTCTTCTTGAAATACCGGATACCAGACCTTCAATCTTGCATGAGAATCAATACTGGAGGCTAGGATTGTGAAATAAGCTATCTCAAACATCCAATCACCTAACTCTTCCACTCCAACTAAAACTATACAACCAAAATTGAGTTCTGCCCAATGTACTCATACTCTATCGCATACTGTATTCCACCTTCCAAACTTAAGCAAAATGAATATCAAACTTCCAGTAGAACAATTCAACATATATTGTATATGATTTCTGATTAGATTTTCTATCAATGACAACCCCAAAACATTCCTCGACCACTTAACTCAATTGGTATAGTGTCTCTTGCCAACAATCTCCCCCTTTGGCATTGATGGCAACACTTGATGAAAAATGACACTGTAAAACTTCAAAACTGCAAAAATGTAACTCCAACTCAACAAGATCCCCCTAAGAATATACATCATTTTTCATTCATCTCTCTCCCCCTTTGACATCAATGGAAAAGGTAGGTATCTGCCAAAATTTATGTACAAGGGTATACTCAATAACTTACACAAATTTAAAAATGTTTGCAAAAATGGTCTTCAGGGATTGCCGGTGATCATCCCAACCTTTCTTCAAGTTCTCCAAAATGTTGATAAGAGCACTAAACAGATAGGCATGCATCTCTTCTCCTCTAGGATTTGACGAAATACTCTTATCTAGAGCATTCATAGCATTCCGTTGATTGCTAAGCAGGGTATCCAACCAAGGAGTTATTAAATTCCCGAAGTTCTCCCACTCTACTAACTACTCTGTCTTTTTCTTGATGAAGGCTCTTGATTTTTTCAAGTAGAGCCATCGTTCGAGCTTCAAGATTAATAGCAAAAATTGATTGGGGGGCAAAGGATTGAGAAATACTGGCTAATTTCCCTTCGCATTCCTTAACCATCAATCTCAATTGTGAACTTAGGCAAAACAATACATGACTTGTATATCTTACAACCTTCTTCCAGTGCCTCTTGAATGACCTTCAAACCGATAGTCAAACTAACCCTATTACCTTCAACCATTTTCAAAATCATCCTTAACCACATAGCATTGAATTGGCTAAGAACATTACCTTCGACAACATTCTCTAAAGATACAAAATGAGAATCCACTGACTTTAACATACTCCTTAGCTTACCAGAGGGTGAGTCTGTTGTATCTTACTTGAATGATGGTAGAATTTTCTCCAACACACTTATAGTCATAGATATCAACTCTTTATCCTCTTAGTGATACTTCAATAAGTCTTCACTCACTTTGGCCTATGCAAGTGCTGCAAGCTTGAGTGCTTGGATAGGAGATAGAGAATTAAGATCTATAGGCCCTTTGGTGAGATTTGTGTTGCTGATAATTTTCTTGCCCTTGTCCATAGTGTCTCTTTCCACTGGAACCTGTTCAATCTTATCTCCATCCTCCTTCTTGCCTCCTCTGTTCTTTTCCTTTCTCTGCATCCTCTCCCTTTTCATCACCAACCTCCTTAGTTGTCTTCTCTGATTCAACATTTGCTATCGGAGGAGGCTGATCAGCTTCACTGGAGTCTGTAACCTTCTGATTATCAATAGTGTTATCTCCAATTATAGCTTGTTCATTAGTTTTCTCATCCGGAATGAAGGTATCCTATGCATGCACTTCTAGATGGGTGTCATCTTTCACCAGATTTATCTCATACTTATGCTCTTCGAAAACTTGTTTCAAAATTACTTTTGTTTCCTTAGCTACTTCAACAAATTTTCCAAACATGATCATATTAACTTTGGTTTTACTTATGAATCTATTTTTTGCAATCTTAAGGAGTCAGTCAACTTCACTTTTAGAGATTACAAAGCAAAAACTAACCAATACATACTGTTGTATTCTCTCATCTTCCAGACTAGCCGAATACCTTCTGGCATCCAAAATTTTATATACCCTTCAGAATCATTGATGATAATTCTATCAAGGCTTTACTATATACATTCATGTATTCTACAATGGCTTATTCTATTGATCTTTGATAATTCTCATCACAATTCTCATACCATTCTGATACATGCTTCAAATTTCCTTCCTTCACTACTGAATCAACTATCTAACTTAATGTGATGGGGAGAACAATAGTGTAGTTACCTTCGAGTTTTCTATACTTCAAAGCATCATCAAGCTTAGACTTTGGCTTCTTGCTAGGATGAGGTTTTCCGAATTGCTCAGCTCCAACTTTTTGCTTCTTGCTTGGCTGGCCTTCACCGGATTGTGGCTTCTTAACTACCTTGGAAGAAGTAGCAGTCTTCTTCACTTCCCTCACTGCTTCATCAGATTTTGTCTCTTCTTTTGTAGTGCCTACCATGTAGACTCTTTTTGAATTCCCTTTCTTCCTCTTTTATTCTCCATCAAATGATTTGGATGAACACTGAGAGGGGGTGAATTAGTGTTCTGCAATTAACAACTTTCTTAAACTGATTCTTAAACCACCAGATGCAAATGTATAAAAGCAAAGTATAGAAACTAAATTTAAATAAGCACAAAACCATAACACTGGAATTTTTATGTGGAAACCCGGAAATGGAAAAACCACGGTAGGATTGAGACCCACAATATTATAATATTGTGATAAGCAGCATAATAATATTACAAGAGGGGAATGCACATGCATTCAGGCACACTGCCTAGAGCTCACTACTCAATTACAAAAGAGGGCTACAACCCCAGAGGAATCACTATCCTAAAAAAGATTACAAATGATAACTAATTGAATGAACTGATGGATAACATCTACAAATGCCAAAATGCAGTTCCGGTTAAGCACAAATAGTCTTTTGCCACTATTCTGACAAACTACTATGTTCTGCTGCTCTGTCAAATATCGGAGAACCAATCCAAAGATAGCGCATGTGAAACTACGTACCAATGCTCATATAGTCTTCACACACTCACATCTCTCTACAAAATGCTTAAATGAATCAGTCTTATATTTTCCATCCAACAGATTAAATCAATTACATGTCGACATGGAAACCGCATAACACACAACATGAAACATGTAACAATGAGTCGGCTCAATCCAATTAAAAATCCATATGCAAACCTAAACAAATTGATAATATGCTTCACACATGTTGGCTCGACCACCTCAAACTCAAAACCAATCACCGAAATCATCCTAAATATTCTACATAACACACTACACCAAAATAAATCTGTTCTTCCTGAAATACTGAATACCGGATCTTCAATATTGCACGAGAATCAATACCAGAGGCTAGGATTGTGAAATAAGTTGTCTTGAACATCCAATCACCTAGCTCTTCCACTGCAACTAAAACTATGCAGCTAAAATTGATTTTTGCCCAATGTACTCATACTCTCCCGCATACTGTATTCCACCTTCCACACTTAAGAAAAATGAATATCAAACTTCCGGTAGAACAATTTAGCATATACCAGATGTGATTTTTGGTATGATTTTCCATAAATGACAACCCTGAAACATTCCTCAACCACTTAACTCAACCGATAGAGTGTCTCTTGCCAACAATAACTACACTTGTGTTTGTTTGGGATGCCCTTGATAGTGTATTTGAGGACAAGAGAATATTTATTGACATGTGATGCAACTAAAGGTGAAGTTGGTTGTGTAATTGTATGTGACCTTGGTAGGGGTTGACTTGTTTGCACTATTACTTCTGGAACTAGGGGTTGTGTGGTTGCTTGAGGAACACTTGGTTGCATTGAAAGAAAAATTGGTTCAATCTTCAGTGGTGGCCCTTGTTGAATTTTACCAAACTCTGGTTGTGTTGGGTTGAACAAGTTTTGATTAGAGATATGATAGAATAGAGTATGATATGAGAGTTGGTCCAAGACTCCAATGAGGCTTGATTTGGGGCTTGATTGAATGAGGTTTGATTTGGGACTTGATTGTATAAGGTTTGATTTGTAATTTGATCAAATGAGATTTGATTTGTGTTCATTTTTTTAAATTGGTTTCTCATGTTTATTTGTGAGAGGAGAGCTGGTATCTTTGAATTTGCAATGACATTTTGTACGTCCATTAGCTCTAAGTTTGTATTTGGACCTTTAAATTTTTTAAATAGTTTGGACATTGGGATCTAGTCTCTTCACTTTTTTTAACTTTGTATTCCAAGATCTGTATTTATCTAGCTATTTTTTCTTCAAGTGATGGAGATATAGGAATGACCTTTGTTTGGTCATGATAAGTTTGATCCAAGTTTTGGGACATGTATAAGTTGTATCAACATGATTGATTGTTTTATTGCAATGTCACGTGGTCCCATGAAAGTTGAAAGGTTTATATGGGGAATTTTGTTGTCTCCTACAAGTTTGGGATCTCATTTCAACCATTGTACTTAATGCCATGTTTTTGTTTTGTTTGATTTTTTTAATTTTAGATGAAATGTGATATAACTAAGGAAAATAACTCACGTTTTTGATGTTTTGCAATTTTGGGAGATAATATGGACAAATGCAACTTAATTTTTTTTTTGACAATGCACCTAATTTTTGGATTTTTTTTTGGAATTTTGGAAAATGGATAAATGACAGGTGCACTTGATGTTTTTTGGAGATTTTGGAAAATCTTTGAGACTACAAATCTAAAGTCGTAACCCGGAGAAATTGATATGAAGTCAAGACCTTGAATAGGACAAAGTGATTGGTTAAGGATAAAGTTGTGCCCATCGCTAGATTGATGAGCTAGGGTTTTGACCCGATAGTGATTGATGATGGACAAGTTTTGATAAGGTTTTTGACTTTCTGAAAATAACGTAAGGTTTGACCCTAAAACCTGATGTTTTAGGGATTTCCAAGAAAATCTTATTTAAAATGTGAATGCAATGTGAGGATTGACTTCTAAGGAAAATGAATTTTTTTCTAGATGGAATTTGGACTTGAATGGACATGCACTAAAGGGAATGCAAATTAACTAGTGTTGAGGACTAAGGAAATGTCCTAATTTCAAGATTGTGACAAATGAAGTAATAACAATCCTATGACTTAGGAAAATGCAAAGGGGAATGTAATATGATTTTGAGATTTGTGTAATGATTTTTTAAAAATACCGAGATGAACCTAAACTTTAGGATAATGATAATTATGAAAATCTAAGGTGATTTTTATGTGGTTTGAAAATTACCCTAAAACCTTAGATGATGAGAATGATGGGGAAATGAACCTTAAACTAAAAGATAATGATAGCTATGTGGAAATGAACCTAAGACATGGCTATGATAAATATGAAAATCTAAGATGGAACTTATGCAAGCTTGAGACAATTTAGATTTCCCATGTGGATTTATGACGTTTGACATTGTTTGGGGTTTTCAATGTTTGAAGTTGTTGGACAAGTTTTGATTTTTGAATGGCAATGTTTATCATAAACAATCACAAAAGACAAAGGAGACAAAAAAGGTTATTTAATTACTTGACTTTGAAACAAGATCAGAGTAATGGCTGAAAGGGGCCTAGATTAGCCCAAATTTAACATCATTGGTTTCAACAATTAAAATCACTTAGAAGCATGTACAACTTGGGTTGGATAGAGGATACTACTCACTAAGGTCCTTCACTATAGAAATACCTCATATTAAGTGGATATGCAAAGATCTAGTGACACTAGCTCCCTCACCACAACATGGGCACATCAGATCTCATTCCCTGAAGGTTCAGAAACCTTTTGAGCCAAGGAATTTCATACCTCACAATGAATGTTACATGAAGGGATAACTTCAAGATACGACCCACATTCCCTAAGTTAGCGAGTATGGGTTTTGGGTTTTCTACAACAATGGCTCGTAGGAATTATTTGAGGAACAAAGCTAACCTGTGAATTTCATGAAGCAAGCTACTTAAAGCTTTAACAACCCTTATCAAAAGACCCAAATTTATATTACACTCTGGCTGTAAGAAAACATTTGGCAAAAGCCTTTTATATAGCGGCCCAAAAAGGGATACTATTCAGAAATCACTAAGAGGTGATGAAATCCCCAAAGATATTCCAATTTTAAAATACCTTGTGAAATGATGAAATCCCCACAAAATATTTCTAACAAAAGAAAAGCAGGCATCGTTGTCACCTTTCTCTCTCACCCAAGATCCCAAAGGCCAGGGGAGAGAATACTTGGTGCAATTATGGGTCCACCCTAGAAAACAAGCAAGTGCTCAAAACACATAAAACACATGTTCATTCCCTTTAAGCAAATCAGTTGTGAGCAAATCTACAAAAGTAAAAAAACATAATTTGTTTGGGGTTTTAATAATGTCTTTGACTATCATTTTGCACCAAACATGTTAGTAGTCTGATTTGTTTTGTTCTTCATCCCATGGATGCCAAAATGTTGTACAAATTGATCGGTAACACAAGAAAACTTATGCTAGACAGAAATAGAAATTTTAAAACTAGAATTAGCTTATACCAGTCAACTGTGCAAGGACAGAGAGTCAACTCCACAACAAGATGTTTTAAATGCATCGGAGAATGCTCCAAGCACACAACAGGATGCTCCAACTACACAACTTTGGTCTCCACCTGCAAAACAAAGAGCAAATCAAGTTAATTTGGGAAATTGATGATGTAAACCACTAAATCAAGCATAAAATGATTGAAAATGAACAAAAAAAGGGCTTCAATTCTATTGTGGTTGTGAAGGAGGTGGTTGAAAATCTTGATTTTGTTCTTGCTCTTGTTGTCGTCATTGTTCTCATTCTCTATGTAGGGCTTCTTGAGACATTGTGCTCTTTCTTCCTCTCCCTATAAGAAAAAGTTTGTATGCATGTACTTTGCAAAGCTAGTTTTTTGTGTTCCAAGTGAGGGTATTCAACTCAAAGATAAAGTCTTCTTGTTCATCTAGAAATCTTAGGTTGGGCTGAAGAACAGGGCTAACGTTCTCACTAGGGAGAACCATTTTTGTTCATTTTATCAAATTCTAACCAAGAAGTCCTAAACGCAGAATGATGTCCTAATTAGACTAAATGGGAGTTGATTTTTACAACCTTGTGAGATGAAATGAAAACTTTATGGTTCATTCAATCTTCTACTTAAGCTATGTGTGATTGTGAATTAAAATGAAAGGTTAATTGACATCTTATTTATGCTATGTGAGAGTTGTAAACTGAAAAGGAAAGGTTAATTGACCTCCTATTTATGCTATGTGAGATTTGTAAACTAAAAAGGAAAGATTAATTGACCTCCTAAATATTCTATGTGCATTTTGTAAACTAAAAAGGAAAAGTTAATTAACCTCCTAATTATACTATGTGCAATTTATCATTTAAAAAGGAAAGGTTAATTGACCTCCTAATTATGCTATGTGCAATTCGTAAACTGAAAAGGAAAGGTTAACCAACCTCCTAATTATGCTATGTGAGAGTCGTGGTTCATTTTAAGCCTTCTAATTAAGAAATTTGATTGTTAGACCTTCCGATCAAGCTAAAAACTTGCATGCACACGTTAGATCTTCCCAAAATCCTGCAAATGAAAACCCTAATCAATAAAATTCTTGCATGTGATTGTATATGGTGAAAATGGATAACAATATTGTTGAAAGACCAAATGAATTCAACCATAAAAACCCTAGCCTAACAACAACAAAGATCCACCATAACATATGAAGATTACCTAAGACAATGCCAATCAAATGAAATTACAAAGATTATACCATCACATGTCCAATAGGGTTTGAATCTCCATTCTTCCTATCTCCATTGATCTTTCTTGATATATTTGCTCTCAGATTTTATATGTGCACAAGAGCTCAACAAAGAACGAAAATGTGGTTGCAAGTAGGATTGCATATGAAAGTTTGAAAGCCTAGTGTAGTCGAATAATCATCGGGGGTTTGATAATGAAGGAAACATCTCCTTATATAAAAGAGACTATAAGAAATGGAAGGATAAGATTGAGAGGTGTAAAAGATAAATGGTTGGCTATGAGTAGAGGGTAGGTAGAGGAAATAAGGAAATAATGAAAGGGTAGGTAGTGTATGAATTAAGAGATGAATGACATGTGTCATGGGTAGAAATGGTTAATGAATGAATTAATTAAATAAATATTTATTTAATTAATAGAGGAAGTGGGATTAATTAAATAAATAAAATATTTATTTAATTTAGGAAAAGGGTAATTTAAATAAATAAATAAATTTATTTAAATGAGAAATAGGGCTAGAAGAGGATAAATGAATTAATTAAATAAATAAAGATTTATTCAATTAATAGAAGAATTAGGCTAAAAATAATTAAATAAATAAAATATTTATTTAATTAGACTGGACAATTTTAGGTGTCTACATTTTGCCCCTCTTTGAGACAATGCAGCTTGTCGCGTTGTTTCAAAGAAGATAATATGAACTGATACAAAGTTGCCCCAAGATGGGAATGATATTCCCCCTTGAGAGATTGGATGAAAGTGTCTGGAAAGATCGCAGACAATCTCTCAATAAGAAAGAAAGGCTAGAATGGACTGACCGGATAGGATAAAGAAGACTGAATCGAGAGACTAGGGCTAGGGCTAGGGCTAGGGCTAGGGCTAGGGCAGTCTATAAAATAGACCATGAGGGAAAACATCCTCATTGTCATCCACACATCTAAGAGATCAGAGTGCAGAGAGAGCAAAGAGCAGAAATAGTTAGTAGCGATGGCATTGGTTCACAGATTCGATCGCGTTCGCCGATTTCAGAGGCTAGCAGATGCAGGAGAGTCGATGAGTACCACATAACCTCCTTGTGCTTTGTTGTATTAAATGTTGTCATAAATGCATGTTAGGTAGCACAATAAATGCATTTTAGATATGTCAAGCAAGGGTAAAAAAAATGCTAAGGAGCGTCTGGGTAAGCTAGATGCGTCTGTGTTTGTGCCAGGTGCGTTTGGGTATTTCAGGTGCGTCTGTGCAGAGCAGGCGCATTCGTGCAATATGTAAGCACGTTTATGTCATGAAGGCGCGTTTGTGTCAAAATGTGCATTTATGCCTTCTAGGCCAATTCGGCAGTTCTGTGATGAACATACGATGTCAATTGGATAAGATACTGAGAGGATACACTCAAGCAGGTCCTCTAGGGAAGACTAGGGTAGTAGATCGAGGTACTTTGTGATGAACAGTGAGTACCAAGACAGAGTAATTTGTGATGAACAGGGAGTACTAATATGAACACCACTTTGTGATGACCAGGGAGTGCAAAATATGAGCAACACTTTGTGATGAACAGGGAGTGCAAAATATGAGCAGCACTTTGTGATGAACAGGGAGTACAAAATATGAGCAACACTTTGTGATGAACAGGGAGTGCAAAAACACGTAGTACTTTGTGATGAACAGGGAGTACCACTAGGATAAAAGCAACACTTTGTGATGAACAATGAGTGTCACTAGGATAGAAGCAACACTTTGTGATGAACAGTGAGTGTCACTAGGATAGAGTATCATATGATAGATATAAGCACTAGGATAATAAGCAACATTTTGTGATGAACAGTGCATGCCACTTTAACTGACACAGTTGATTTGCTTGACTGCAGGAGTACCTACCTATGCTGGAGTCATGGGAGAGATTCCTGTCGACTCAGAGGTTACGACTGGAGCTGACATTTGAGGACCGAGCTGCCATTGAGGTTATGGGTTTGAGATTTATTTTGTATGTGCTTGAGTTTCGGGTGAACATGGGTTTGCTGACTACACTTGCTGAGAGATGGCACTCTGAGAAATGCACATTCCATTTACCAATGGGTGAGATAACAGTCACCTTAGAGGATGTATATAGGATACTGAGTATACCGATCGATGGGGAGTTAGTACCCTACGATCGAGATGGAGACAACGATGCACTAAGATGAGTGTTCCAGGATCCGGGACTGGAGATGAGGGTGGGACATGTGGCATGGGATACCATGACATGGACATGATTAGCACTACCAACAGTACTAACAGGAGTGATTAGTGGGTTCTTATGTATCAGTTTTGTACCATTTTGTATGATGATGTAGACACCTTTGGGTGATTTTGTAGCCATATGTATTTTGACATCATTGTATCATGACACTTATGATTATATATATATATATATATGAGATGATTCATCTTTGCGGCAACTATATGCATGTGTACCTATGTGATGAGATGTTTCATGATGTATGTTTCGATGTGATGCTTATGATATGGATGCAAATATGTACATGATGCAATGCAATACTTTTGTTCTTTTATGTTTTTAAATATGTTATGCATATGTAAATATGAATGTATAAAATGTTAATGAATATGATAATGCAAATGTAAAATGTGCTAATATGTGTTGTGTGCAGGATGTGATGCAATTGTGATATTTATATGTATGTATGAAATGCTTAATAAGTGGTAATGCAGGGTGTCATTATACTCAGTCGTGTGATAGCAGGCTACACGGACTCAAGAAGGATGATGGAAGTCAATCAAGAAAGAGGGATGGAAGATAGAAGATATGAAAGTGAAAAGAGCTTCTTGTGCGTTATCATCATTGAGCTTTATTATGGCAAGTAGGTTATGACAATTTAGGCATATGCTTGACCCAGAAAGTCATTGTACCTATTTGCATGGAGATAAGATAGTCACAAACAAGGAATGCCTCAGTTCATACTAGACTCACAACGTCCTCATATCCTTGGACAAGTCATAGCATTACTAAGAGACAATCCATAGACAACAAAAGAAAAATAGGTGACGATACCCCATCCTTGCCTTTCTAGTCAAAGACATCTTGGAGATAAAATCTCTAGTGAGAGACATCCCAAAAAAGCTAAAAGACATGTCACCAGAAAGATAAAATCAAAAGAAAACCAAGACTTGACACCAACATCCACTGTAGTCCTCAAGTATAGTGTCTCTTGTCACTTGTATAAGTCTATTTGATTGTGGTCACAATGTTTACTTTCACAAAAAGGATAGATAGCTCTGAACCATATGTTGTCTGAGTCCATTGAAAGATTTGATTTGTTGAAGTCCATTGTTGCTACTGTGTCTCATCTGAAACTGACCGAATCCATGAAACTGATACTTTATTGCGAAGAAGACAGAACTTTATTGCGGACTAGTGATGCAAATGCTGCTTTATTGTAGATTGTGTGCGGATAGACTGAAGAAAACTGGAAGAAACTGTACTCCTCAGAACAGACGATGCTCTCAGTTCCACACCCGTCACAAGATATAGGATTTTCCTTAGCCACAGATAAGAGCTGATTTATTATGGATGGAAAGGGGTGAAAAAGGATTGATTATGAATGGCTAACCAATCTTGGGTAGATCAATAACAAGCCATGATGGGAATGGGTAAGTTTATTATGGATGAATAGGTTGTGAGTGTGTGCAAAGTGAAAGGATGAGATGGAATCCTGAAGGAGGGAGGAGCAATGTCTCTACACATGGCGCTGGTGACCTAGTTTTCACCATGGTACTTGCCCAGGGTGCCACCTGAAGTGGTTTTCACCGTTGGACGGATTTATTTCTCTTTACTTTTTTTGATTTTTCAATTTTTTTTGTGTCACAGGGTGCCTGTTTGCCAGGTTTTCACCAAGTAACGATTTTTATTTTTATTTTTTATAATTTTTTTTGTCTTTTTTTTAATTATTATTTTTAAAAAAATTTAAATTTATTTTTAATTTTTTAATTTTTAATTTTTAATTTTAATTTTTTTTTTGTATTTTTGAATTAGGATACTCTGAAGAGCTATGTGTAAAACCTGCGAAGGTGCATTTTGTTGATAGGATCCTCCAAAGGTTCGCCCTCTAGGGTTGAGAGCTGATATGCACCAGATCCATAGGCTGCTGTGATGATGTAAGGACCAAGCCAATTTGGTTTGAACTTGCCCTTCTTCTCTTTGTCTTGCTGATTTTTAGGATGTTCTCTGAGAAGTAAGTCACCCACCTCAAATGTGTGAGGCTTGACTTTATGATTGTAACTGCGACATTCCTTGACTGAATGATGTGTAGCTTGAGTGACTGTCTTCCTTGATGAAGGAACTGAGATAGAATTACTAGTGTGTGGACTACATAGGCCCGTATGTGTGTCACCTAAAGAAGTTTGGGCATCCCTGATAACAAAGTCCCTAGAGGAGGCTCCATTAAAGGTCCATGATGTATCGCTAGAAGGGAAAGGATGTGTGGAACAAGTGGATGAGGAATGAAGGCTTATGATTGTGAAAAGAAGTGAAAATATCATGGATCAACAAGTATTATTTTTGTCTTGAAATTGTAGAAATTTTGCCCCCAGTTATTTTGATATTAGGGGAGATCAACTCTTGTTCTTTTTTCTTCATATGATTTTTATCGTTGACTTTGATTTTTTCAGAGTCCAATAGCTTTTGATTTTGATTTGGACTAAAGGACTTTTCTTTATTTTTTAATTTTATATTTTTCTTTTCATAGCTTGATTTTTGATCCCCAATGAGTAAGGGCTTTTGTAATTCTTGTTGATCCAAGTTTGGAAGTGGAGTGGAAATGGAATGAGTGGATGAAATAGTAAAGCTATGTGAGTTTTCAAGAGGGTTGGCAATACGCTCAATAGATTCTTTGCCGGAACCACTCTTAGGACTATTGATATCAAGAGGTGCTTGCATCACTAGAGGAGATTCACATTCAAACTTAGTAGCCACAACACTAGGTGCTTCGTACCCAATTCCTTGCAAATTATTTATAGATTGTTCTTGTTGACTGAATACCTTAGGAGATAGTGGGAGTTGATCAACATGAAAGATATACTCACCACATCCCAGGTCTTTAACCTTGAATTTTTCTTTGAGCTCTGTTTGCTTTGATGTTGAAGCTTTTAATGATTCTGGATCCACATATGCTGATGAAGGAATAGCTTCTCGATTGACTGGGATTGTTATTTATGATCTAGGTCGCAGATTGTTGCAATATATGAATGGATTTGGGTCAGCTTTGACGGTCACTTCAACTCCATTATGAGGGAACTTGATACATCGATGATATGTAGATGGGACTGCACTCATCTCATGAATCCATGGACGTCCTAGCAATATATTGTATGTGAGATCGAGATCAAGGACTTGACAAACCACATCCTTAGTAATTGGCCCAACTCTGAGACGTAAGGTGATTGTTCCCTTGGATGAATGCTCTTCATCATCATATGCCTTGATGGTAATTTTGTTTGTAGCATTCACAGTTTTATCTGAATATCCCAATTATTTGATAGTGCTCAATGTGCAAATGTTTAGACCCGCTCCTCCATCTATCAGGACTCATTTTATTCGATGTTTGTGTAAGAAGGCTTCAATATGTAAAGGTGCATTATGTGGTTGGCTTACGGAGGCGTCATCGACTTCTGTGAATGTAAGGGAGTGTGGAATGGACATGTATCCCACCATGGCTTGAAACCGGTCCATGTTCAAATCAGTAGGGACAAAAGTGTCTCTCAAGATTTTGTCAAGAATGGCTTTATGTGCAGGGGATATGTGTAAGAGCTTGAGGATGGAGATAAGCACGAGTGTCTTCCCTAACTGTTCTACAAGGTCATACTCAGGTTTGGTTGACGAGGAAGTGGTGTTCTTAGCTGGAGCACCTTGCAGAGTGAATTTACCTTGATGAGTTGTAACATTACATTCAGAGGTAGGTTCGGAAGAAGATCCCATGCCTTTTAGGACAATCTTGGGTCTTTGGGTAGAAGTCTCAGGAGTTTTGTCCTTGATGATAATGGTAGAGACATAATTGTCCATCAAAATGTGATTGATAGTTGAATCATAGTTATAGGATGCTCTAGTATAGTTGGTCTGCTCATCTGTGGCTTTAGCTTTTCCCTTATCATGCTTTGGGAATGGTTCCTTAAAAATTTCATGTTCTTGATTGGATGAGTGTCCTACAATCTCAATGTCACCTCTATCAATGAGATCTTGTATGATGTTCTTCAGTCGATGATAGTTTCCTATCTTATGACCCTTTCTCTTATGAAATTCACAATACTCATCATCATTCCACCAATTTGGTTTAACCTTTGGCTCATATGGAGGTAGATCTGGAATTGCTATTATTTTGTTTGCCACTAGTTTTTTGAAAACTGATTCTAGTGGTTCTCCCAATGGGGTGTACTTCCTTCGTGACCTTGAA
Organism: Cryptomeria japonica; assembly: GCF_030272615.1. Classification (NCBI taxonomy): domain Eukaryota; kingdom Viridiplantae; phylum Streptophyta; class Pinopsida; order Cupressales; family Cupressaceae; genus Cryptomeria; species Cryptomeria japonica. The sequence continues at coordinate 424,488,234 of NC_081405.1, read as the reverse complement.
GTTGTTTGAGTATTCACTTGATTGTTTGTAGAGCTTGATCTAGAAAAAATGATTTTGGGTCGTACTATATTGGCATCCACAACACCATCATTGACTGTGTTCTTGTTTTTATTCCAAAATCTTGGCTTATCTTTTCCTTTAAAGTCATCTTTGTTTTCCTTGAATATCTTAATGACTCCTTGTTCGATTAGGACCTTTTCTATTGCCAAGCCTTTTTCAATGAAGTCCTTGAAGGTGGACAAACAAGCTTTTCTTAGGTCATAACCAATGTCTTTGTTAACATTCTGGGTGAATATCTCTACCATTTGTTTTTGTGGAATTTCACAAGAGCATCTGTTGGCTAGATTTCTCCATCTTTGTAAAAATGATAAAAAAGATTCTCCATCCCTTTGTTTGCTATTGCACAAAGTAGTGACTGATATGTCTGTCTCTATGTTGTATGAGAAATGTTGTATAAAGCCTTAGCTAAGTCACCCCATGACTTAATTCCAGGTGGCAGTTGGGAGAACCATTCCATAGCATGATCACCTAAGCTCTGTGGGAATAATCTCATCAAATATGTCTCTTCTGCTGCTACCTCAATGCAAGCTGTGAAAAACTGTCTTATATGTGCTTTAGGATCCCCTTTTCCTCTATACTTATCAAACTTAGGTGTCACAAAGTGTGTAGGAAATGGAGGCATTGGAATGCTTTTTTCAAATGGATAGGGACATATGTCTCTCATTGTGTAAGTTGTCTTCGGTGCATTTATGTCCTCCATTTTCTTTTGTAAGTCCTTAATTTGTTGTTCCAAATTGTTCTTAGGTGGAGACTGACTTTTTGGACCATACCCCATGCCCGAAACACTAGGTGGAGGAGGAGCATGTTGCATATATGGATGGTATTGATCATACACATGTTCATATGGAGGAGGTCTATAATGACGCTGCGTATAAGGACCACTTGGTATAGTGTCATGATGAGGAATGGAATATTTGTTTTGTCCATGTATACCATACTCTACAGGCTTGTCATGAGTTTGTTCTAATGTGTTGCCCCCAAGTTTAACGTGGGGTTTCCTTGTGTCCAAATTTTGAACGTGCCTTTGGATATCCAATTGCTTTGGTGGTTGGTCCTTAGCATTGGCATGTGATTGAGTATGTTTTTGTGCATAAGACTTCCATAATGGTCTGCGAAGGTGAGTATCATATGCTTGACCATGTGTGTATGGGACCTCTAGTTTTTGAAACAAAGATGATGGTGATTCAGGCACAAGATGTGTTCCTCTATTGCCTCCACTATTAGGCCTCCTTTGATCCATGTTGAGGTGAGGTTGTTGCAAAGGTCGATTTTCCATTATTTGAGACATGTCAAAATCATGAGGTATCTTGGCTCCACTTTGTGCCATCACCTGTAAGAAATATTGTCTATCTCTCCTCATTATTTCCTCAACCAATCGATTAAAACGGGGATCCATAATGGATTTTTCCACTTCTGCTGAATGTACGGAAAATTTGTCCATATTGTCATTGTGTGTATCATTGTTGTTTGTAGTGTCCATGTTCTCAACATTTTGAATGTTTCTATAGGCATCCATGTCAGGTAATGTGGTATGATCAGAATTGAAAAAGATATCATTGTCAAACTCATAGGAATTCATGTTTGTGGACTCTTGAGCCTCTTTAGTTTCTCTCCTAGATTTTTGGGAAGGGGTTTCAACCATGAACTAGGTATTGACCAAGATGTGTGAGACTAGATGAAAAATGGAAAGAGTATGGAAGACAAAGAGTTGGATGGAATGTAAATGAATCTGAGGTGTACTTGCAATGTCCAAAGTGTAAGACCAAGTATATATGTAGTAGAGTAGGTGTGGCTTCCAAAGAGATGATAGTTTCTCTTGATGAGGTAAGTTGACCTTAACTCTAAGTAAGACCAAATGAGACCCAAAGGTGATAGACCTTGATGAGGGACCACTTAGCAAAATGTTGTTGTATGTAGTGTGTTGACAAAGTATGATGAGGACAAGCAAGTGACCTTTTGACTCAAGTTTAGACAAATGTGAATGTAATGTAAGGTGTAAAGCAATGATGGACTTTGTGAGACCCAAAGACAGGTTGAATGCTAGATGAAAACCCAGAGAGATACCTAGGAAGCTCAATAAACTGACTGTTCCTTGTTTGCTGGATTATGAAAGTTTTTAATTCTGAACATAGACGTGCCTGTATACTTCACAAACACGTTTAAATGACATAGATGCTATTCTATCAGACACAAACGTGCTTAAATGACACAGCCGTGGTTTTGTCAGACACAGACGCGTTTCTGAGATGTTGAAAATGCAAAGTTGCTCAAAAGACACAAACACATTTCTGCCCTTCACAGACGCGATTAAACGACACAAACGTGGCTCTGTTAGATACAGACGCGTTTCTGAAAACTTTGTGCAATTTTTTTCAATTTGTGAAGCTATTTTGTTGTGACCAAATCTGAATGTTTGACTATTTTTTGTGACAAGAGGACACAGTGTTGATGAAGATTCAATGTTTGCAAGTGTTTAGACTCAAAAATGACTCAAAGAAAAGTGTGTTGTTTGATGTAAAATTGTTTTGCATACACTTGAAGACACAAAAGACACAATATTTTTGATGTTTGGTCTTGAATGTTTGATTGTTTAAAATAAGTCAAGCACAATTCTTATGGCTGGCCAAGACAATAGTTGTTGATCCCACATGGAGTTTCCCCCAAGGCTATGCTATTCAGAGTGGATACTTAGATGCTTGAACCCACTGGCTCCACCCTCGGCACTCACTTCTCGGGGTAGCCAAGCATCAGTCCCCACGAAAACTCCTCGTGGCAAACTTTGTATCTCTATTAAGAACCATATGTGTGTGGGCCGCTACCAGAGGTCCGACCTCCTGCCCCAACAACTAGAAGGATTTTGGCTTCTAAAACAAAAAGGTGCTAGTAAGGGCATCCGCTCATGTGGCCATACATGCGGCACTTTCAACTCTGTAAATACAGAAGGCTCCCAGCCGGTAGGGGTTACGCCCTACAAATGATCAAATAAATTTGATCAAATGGGTTTATGGGGAGACATAGTGTCGGTATGAACTAATCAGCACACGTTATCCATAGTTTTCACCATGGATATAGTTGTTTATAGTGGTTCGGAAGAGGTGGGTTTTCCTCGCTACCACTTGGGTCGTTCTCTCCTCACTAGTAGTCCTAATGACCACACGAGGAGACAGACCCTCTAGAGATTAAACAAAAAGAGCCTATTGCTCAAGACATAAAAGACACTAGTTCAATTTTAGTGCACCAATTGAAGTGTTTGCTAGCCTATGAAAATAAGGCACACAATGAAATATCAAAAACCCTTGCTAAGATCCTGCAACAAAGATTCATTAGTAGTTTGGATTTGTTTCAAATGATCACCCCTTGTTGCAAGCACACAAGTTAGGTAAATTTTAGATCCAAAAGACTTTGTGAAAATAGGGGCCTTCAACAAAACGATTTTTCTTTCAAGACAAACTGCACCAATTTCGTTAGCTAGATTTGAAGATGTTAGCTCAAAATAAACTAGATCTGAAAATCCGAATGACGAAAAATTGAATCAAAGAAAACCAAAATGTAACAACCTCACACAGACGCAGTTATCAGAAACAAAAATGCTTAGATCCGACACAGACGCACTTAGATCCGACATAGACGCGGTTCCAGAACACAGACACAGCTCCTGGACACAGACGTGACTAGGGAACACTGACGCGTTTCCCAGAATCTGCAAAAAAAAAAATACTGTTGAGGGCGCAGACGCGATTCCAGATGTCACAGATGCGGCAGAAAACCAAAAACACGATCTGAAAGCACGCAGACGCAAAAATATCAAAAGTTTGTCGAAATGTCAGATCTGCAACTTCAACACACAAAATCTGCAACAAAAGATGTTAAATGCAAAAGGGACAAGGGTCCCACCGGGCGTGCCAAAATGTATACGGTGAAAATGGATAACAACAATGTTGAAAGACCAAATGAATTCAACCACAAAAACCCTAGCCTAACAACAACAAAGATCCACCATAACATATGAAGATTACCTAAGACAATGCCAATCAAATGAAATCACAAAGATTATACCATCACATGTCAAATAGGGTTTGAATCTCCATTCTTCCTATCTCCATTGATCTTGCTTGATATATTTGCTCTTAGATTTTATATGTGCACAAGAGCTCAACAAAGAACGGAAATGTGGTTGCAAGTAGGATTGCATATGAAAGTTCGAAAGCGTAGTGTAGTCGAATAATCATCGGGGGTTTGATAATGAAGGAAGAATCTCCTTATATAGAATACACTATAATAAATGGAAGGATAAGATTGAGAGGTGTAAAAGATAAATGGCCGGCTATGATTAGAGGGTAGGTAGAGGAAATAACGAAATAACGAAAGGGTAGGTAGTGTATGAATTAAGAGATGAATGACATGTGTCATGGGTAGAAACGGTTAATGAATTAATTAAATAAATAAATATTTAATTAATTAATAGAGGAAGTGGGATTAATTAAATAAATAAAATATTCATTTAATTTAGGAAAAGGGTAATTTAAATAAATAAATAAATTTATTTAAATGAGAAATAGGGCTAGAAGAGGATAAATGAATTAATTAAATAAATAAAGATTTATTCAATTAATAGAAGAATTAGGCTAAAAATAATTAAATAAATAAAATATTTATTTAATTAGACTGGACAATTTTAGGTGTCTACAGTGATAAACTAGAATATTAGAGAAATCCTTGCATGTGAGTAATAAACAATAGAAATTGACTATCTTAATCAATTGCACAGTAGGACTGATCAAATGTGTTGATGGTATTTTTATGCACTTTACAACTTGAAATAAAATACTAAGTTTTTTATCCTCTCTTGAATAAAGACTCCCAAATGCTAAGTTGCATGATCAAGTGGGACAACTCTAGGGTTCTCGAATGTTAGGTTTTGACATGCTCTTGGATAGACTCAGTTGTATATGATGTGATATTGCTGGATCACAAGGTGGCCTTACGTCGAATGCTTGAATGCTCAAATGATGTTGGAACATGGGATTTCACTTGATTTAAAAAAAGGGAAAAAAAGGTCTAGGGTTTATGAAACTAATTTAACTCTAAGAATGTATGAGCAAAGGACAATCTTTTGTGAAATTCCAACTAAGTCTTGCTTTGATATGTAGCTAACATCTCCACAAGGCTAGTGCGATCTTCTAAGGATAGCTTTATGATTTTCAAATCGTCATCACAAGCGTATAACACCATCAAGTTGATGCATATCAATGTCAATGAAGGAATGATAATTGAAGTTAAGCTTTAGATAAATGATTCCAGTTGACCATGCAAGGCACTTTACCATCCACAAAGTGTTAGTAGTATGGATATATGAATTTCACCATTGATCATACAAAGTTCTTCCATTCATCTAATTATCAATATCTAACATGATGATCCAACAAGAAACCATCCAATTATAGAAGAAACAACACATTTCACCATAACTTCAATGAAAAGGAAGTTTATTTACAACTTTGGCAACAATTTCTGTTTTTTCTTCCTATTCTACTCTAGCTGCTAATTGTTTTTGAAGTACTGCTATTAACTATTAAATTTTACAAATGAAGAAGTAGAGCCTTATATAGTGCTCTCATTACATTCAGTAGCTCGGATCAATTTGAGATCAATGGCCAAGATCAAAAGATAGAAACCCTAATTAGGGTTTGTTACATCCATTACAAAGCATTTAATGCTTGACCAATGATAAATTTGCATTTGATGGGACACATGTCCTTTTGTGAAAATTCAACCAATGGATGATGACGGTAGGTACTTCGACCTTTGTGCCCATGTGGTAGTTATCCTCTTTGTTAGGTTCATTGAATATGGATGCCTTAGCTCAAAATGATGTCATTAGTTAAATGATGACTAGGTGCCACCTCATCTCGCTCTTTGTAACTCATCGCAAGTGTGAATGAATGAGTCATATCTCTTGATACTCAACATGTCCAAGCTCGATCAATGAATGACTTTGCACAAGTTGATCTTCTAACTTTGAATAACTCTTGTTGTCTTGATTATTTTTGCCTTAGAGCTTTCATCTGGCTACATTGGCAATCATTCTTGGATTTTCAAAGGAAATGCAAGATTATGAAATATTTCCATTCTGAGTGCTTCACGTTGACGCTTATCTTTTTCCTTGATGTTATATTGATTCAATTATAGAGTTGTGTTGGTCTCCTCTTTATTCCTCACGCTGACTCCTTGTATCGGACCTAGAAGACAATGAAAACACCTTAATCATAATTATGAAAACAAAAACCTTATGAAGATAATGAGTAAGAAGTTGGATCAGTCATGAAAGGAATGCACTTTATTTTAGACCTACAAACGCTTCAAAAATAGACTGATTATATTAACTTGATTTCCCTTTCACAAAATTTGCTTTTTTTTTCAAATAAATATATTCCTTTGATTAATCACTGGATCTAACTAAGCCCGCTGATGTGAATTCCATGTCTTTTCTCAAAATTTGCTCATCTCAAAGGCTTTTATTCACTGAAGCTAATGATTGGGTTCTGATGCATTGAATATGTTTTCCCAATCTAAGCTAAAATCATATTCTAAGGTGAATTCCCTGATATGTAGGGGATGTATTCATTGTCAAAAAGCTTGAATTTGCCACCTTTGAAAGATGAATTTGTTGACTGTGGTATAGGTATTTCCTGGTAACAAGGTAGTAATCAAGTTCGCCGCTTTAAGGAGATCTCCAATCGATGCTCAATTTTCTTTGTCAAATTCGTTGTTGGTTATATCAGTTCAAAATTAGAATTGCTGCCTCTTACTAAGAAACTCGTTGTTGAAGTGAAGTCATTGATAATCAGACAGAGAGTTGAATCATATATGCAAGGACAATATCGATTTTAAATTGATCAATTTCAGGCTTAAAGTTGTTTGGAGGAATTGATAGCTCATCACTAGTAGTCGGCAATCTTCCATTTAATGCATTGCACTTGATTGCTTTCATTCAATGCTATGTAATTCTCATTTTTTATTTTTTAAACAAAATCATCTCCCTTTGTAAAGTCATATTGGCTTTGTAAACTTCAACCCACATCTTCCACTAAATGTTTGAAGGACGAGGGTCCTATTCAAAGGATGGGGGATCCGTTCAAAGGACCATGGATTTCGTTCAAAGGATGAGGGTCATGTTCAAAGGACGAGGCTACTATTCAAAGGATGAGGTTGTTGGATAGAATGCCTCAGTTTTTCCTGATCTGCTGGATATGGTACTGGATTCGGTATGCCTTAGCCAAAAAATTTGATTTTTCGATTTTTTGATTTTTTTTGAATTTTTCACTTTTTTAATTTTTGATTTAAAAAGACCCTTACTATATGCTGAAGTGGCATTATCAATGTAAAAAAAATAAGAATTCTCCCTATTTTGAAGTTGGTGGGGCCAACATACCACATAAAAAAACGTTCCTATAAAAAACTTTTAACTCTCCACTTTGGTGGGTCCCAACAATGCCATGTTTTTTTTTAAACAAAACAAAGTTTCGTAAAAAAAATACTTTTCCATATTATAATTTGTGGTCCCAAACATATTACGTGGTAGGAGGGATGAAGAGTTTAAGGTAAAGAGTTTGAAAGGGGATGGGATGAGAAGTGACACTGTGGCAAGGAGGGAGTTATAAGGGGAAGTCACATGGTAAGAAGAAGGGAGTGGGAGTTATAAGAAATATGGTAGATGGAAGGAGTGATGTGGTGAAATATAGGAAGTTGGGAGGTATAAAGGGAAGGTATGGGTGATACTAGGTGGTAGGTGGTAAAGGGGGTTAGGAGATAGGAGCATAGGGGTTGCGGGGTTATAAGGAGTAAGGAAAGGTAAGGGTGTAGGATGTAAGGTGGGTGATTAAATATTGAGAGGTATAAGGGATGGGCTAAGGGAAAAGTTTACTGAGGATAGGGGGTAGGTTGATATGGGGTTGGGGTTTTAATGATAGTGAGGAAGTATAGGATGGGTAGGATACGAGAATAATGGGGGTGATGTGGTAGGTGAGAGGTGTGAGATAGGATAGAATAGGGGTTGTGAAAGGTGTTAGGGGCTAGTATAGGATAGAAGGGAAGGTAGTTAAGGAACTAAAGGGGGGAAGGGAAATAGGATGAGGTTAGGATGTAGGTACTGGTAGTTATGATAGGTATTATGAAGTGGAAGATAGATATGAAGTGGGGTGAGATGAAGGTAGGGTGAATAGGGAATAGGTAAGTGGGTAGGACGTTGAGGGAAGTGGGAGGTGAAGAGATGCTGGAGATAGGTGAGACATAAACTATAAGTGAAGGTAGAGAAGGGTAGGAAAGGGAATTGGAAGAGGTGAAATGGGGGAAGGGGTAGAAGACAAAGAAGAGGCAAGTATGAAATATAGGATGGATTGAGAATAGGAGAAGGTGAGGTGGAATTAAAAGGGGAGATGGATGGGAAGCGATTGGGTTTGGGCACCCATTGGAAATGCTAGGAGAGGAAGGTCGACAACTTGGAGGGAAAAGGAAGTGTTGTGCTTGACTTCCTCCTAAATAGAGAGACTTGTCCTTATTACATTTTAGCCACCTGAGATACTGCACTTCTTCTAAAATGAAAGGCTAATAGATAAAAGACTCAACAACTATCCTAGAAAGTAGAAAAAATGGGGGTACCCATTTACAATTGGGCGATGTGTGAAAATGTCACAACATCTAGCACCACCTCAAATAAATGTTCCTGAACATTTCAAATATAAAAAATCAATCCATACTTAGAACCTACAGAAAATTCAACCCAACCTATCAAGAGACTAGAAAGCATACTCAAGGTGGAAGGAGAATCTCAAACCAGATCAAAACACCTAGTCCTTGATTACTCATGTGTGTGCAAATGTATTCATTCCAACTTGTAACGACAATGTGACTATTAAGATCTGCCATAATTAGCTACGTAGTTATCCAAACTTCATAAGCATCCTGGATAGAGCCTCGCTGCCAACGAGCATCTATTGCCCCGACAAGGTTATCGTTGTAATCTCACGAATATTGCTCCATTGTCAACCAGACATTCATAGCCCTAATGGAGTTACTCGCATATTACCAAAGCCAAATACTTCGATTTTTTCATTTTCATTTCATTCTTTTTTTTTATAATTTTTCATTTTTCTTTCTCATAATATTGTTTTTCTTTTCACATATATTCTCCACACTTTATAATTTGGTTCGTAAGAAATGAATCTTACTTGGGTTTGAGAATTACAATGGCACTAAAGTTGGATTTTAGATTTTTCACTAGCCACGACTTCACCTAAAAAACCACAATGACCTAGGGCAATAGATTAAGCGTGTAAAAATATAGTAATCAAAAGATGTCGGTATCAAGACCTAATAAGTGATTCTCTTCCAAGTCAAATACAAATCCTAACCAAATGATGAAGCTAGAGAGGAATAACATTAGATTCAAAAGAACTTCATGAATAGATATCCAGGAAATGGACCAAACATAAGATCTAAGGAAACTCTAGATGGTGTAGGAAAAGTTCAATGGGCGTATGACAGGTCAGTGGCGGTGCACTAGATAAAGGAAACTCTAGATGGTTTAGGAGATGCACAAGCGCAAAGAGCTATTTTGTGGGGATACTTCAAAACTTACCAAAGCTTGATGCAGAGCAAGGAAAGGATCCCTAAGGGAGTTGTGGAAAAGTATGAAGACTCCATATGCTTCATGGTGGACATCGATCAATGCTTGATGGAGGTTGTTGAACCCAAGACAACTTTCATCATGTCCATGTGGTATGAGGTCGATGGTGATACTCTTAATGCATATGCTCAACACCTTTTGAGCAAACCGGTAGACAAAACTGAAGAAAGATTTGGAACTTATAAGGAGAAAATCTTGAGTCTTCACTCTCAATTCACTAAACCTAGAATGCAGAGAAGAGTAAGGAATGAAGTGGAGCAACATGCAGAGGATATGGGAATTACTAATGAGACAGTTCGAAGAGCCTAGGAGAGGAACATCCTGAAAGAAAAAGATATGGTGAAACCTAAGAATACCAAGCCGAAAACTCCTTCTCTGAAGCCAAGCCAAACAAGGAAGTCAACACCTTCATTTGGTGCTCAAAAGCCCGTCCCTCCACCTAAGCCTCAATCCAAGCCATCTGGTGGAGCTGAGAAGAGGAAGAAAGAGAAACCTAAAAGAGTCTATGTGGTAGCCACTACAAAAGAGGAGACTGAATCAGATGAAGCAGTGAGAGAAGTAAAGAAGAGTGCTACTGTTGCTAGGGTTGTCAAGATGCAACCTTTAGGAGAAGGTCAACCATCAAGAAGCCAAGAGTTGAAGCTAAACAATCTAGTATAACCCTTAATAAAGTCAAGGAAGCAATAATAGAATAAGGTAATCTTAAATTGATTTTTGAATTTTATCATAGATTGGATGAGAAAGTGAAGAGGTCTTTAGAAGAAGCTACAGTTGTATATTTGAAAGTATAGTAGGGCGCTTATAGAGATTGCTTCTAAAATTCCTAAAAGTTTGTATGATAATTTGGATATGATAAAAGAAACTGCTAGGATAGAAGAGGAGACAATTAGGGAATATGAGCTAGTGCAACTCTGTCCAGTAATTGCCAAGACAAAAATTGACAAAATTCTTAAGGAAAATAAAGAAAGATTTAGAAGCAAAACCAGAGTGAATAAAATAATGATTTGCAAAAATGCGGATGTACATAAGGAAACTTCAGAAATTTTGAGGGAGATTCTTAAAAAGTATGAGTATGATGTAGTTCCTGAGAAATCTCAGGAAAGTGTTCAAAGGTTTATTTTGAAAGTCCTTAGGATGCCATCCTTAGGAGATGAACCAAAAATTGTCAAACTGGATGAACAAACAACTGATCATGTTGTTGCTGCAGTTGATATTGATGACAGCTAGACGATTATAGACTTCGGTGAAGCCACTCAGGATACTTCGGTAATAATTGTTGAATCAAAAAAGAAATTTGAGGAGGTTGACAATGAGAAGGGAGAGGAGGCAGAGAAGGAGGAGGATAAGGATGAAGGTAAGGTTGAACAAGTTCTGATGGTAAGAGACACTTTGGAATCTAATAAGGCCAAACAAATAATAAGCAATACAGATCTCATTCAAGGGCCTATCAATCTTAATTCCTTATCTCTTGTGCAAGCACTCAAATTTGCAACATTAGCCCAAGCAAAAGCTAGTGAAGACTTATTGAAGTGTCACTCTGAGGACAAAGAGCTTATATCTTTGGCTACAAGTGTTCTTGAGAAAATTCTACCATCCTTTAAGCAAGACACAATTGACTCGCCCTCCGGTAAGCTAAGAAGTATTCTTATGGCAGTGGACTCTCATTTTGAATCACTGGAGAAAGCTACAAATGTAAAAGTATTGAATCATTTCAATGCAATACAGTTAAGAATAGTTTTGAAAATGGTTGAAGGTGATAGGGTCAGTTTCATTACCGGTGTGAAGGGCATTCAGGAGGCATTTAACGAAGGCTGGAAAAATCTACAAGTCATGTCTTCTATTGCCGAAGTTCACTATAGATCTTGACAAGAAGATCAGAGAGTGTGAAGGTCAACTGGTCGGTATATCTCAATCCTATGCCCCTAGGCCATTTTTGCTAGTAATTATGAAGATTAGGTGATGTCTCTATTAGATAAAATCAAGAGCTTGAATCAAGAGAAATATAGAATAGTTGGTAGAGTGGGAGAGTTGAGGAACCTGATCACTCCCCGGTTGGATGCTCTATTGAGCATTCAATAGGATGCCATGAATGCACTGAATAAGAGTGTTCCTTCAAACCTCAGAGGAGAAGAAATGCATGCATATCTATTTAGTACTCTGATCAACATTTTGGAGAACTTGAAAAAAGGTTGGGATGATCACTTGCAATCTTTGAAGACTATTTTTGTAAGTTGTGTATACCCTTGTAAATAAAATTTTGATTAGATACCTAACTTTTCCATTGAATTCAAAGGGGGGAGAGGAGTAAAAAATGTTATATATTCTTAGGGGAAGCCTACTAGAATCATAGTTTTAAAATTTTGCAATGTTTGATATTTTTGGTTTGACACTTAGTCATTTTTCACTAAGTATTGCCATGAATGCCAAAGGGGGAGATTGTTGGCAAGAGACATAGTTCTGAAAGAAATAAGTGCTTAAGGATTTTTTAGGGGTTGTCATTGATGGCAACACAGATCAGAAGTGTCATATGGAATGTGCAGAATCTTTCTATGGGAAGTTCGAAGTTTGTTTTGCTTAAGTCTGGAAGGTGGAACACAATGATTAGCAAAGTATGAGTACATTGAGTAGAACTCAATTTTGGGTGCACATTTTTGTTTGCAATGCAATAGGTAGTCTATTTGTTGATTGGAATTTATTAGTCTACAATCCTAGCCTTTGATATTGATCCTTGTGCAAGATTGAAGATCCGGTATCTAGTATTTCAGGAAAAATAGGGTTATTTGTGCAATTAGTGGTGTAGCGTGTTATGCAAAATCTTTGGATGATTTTGTTGATTTGTTATGAGTGTTAGGTTGTTGATCCAACACATTTGAATCTTATAATCAATTTTTTTTGGTCCACATGTGTATTTATAATTGGATTGAGGTGACTTCTTGTTACACGTTTCATGTTTTGTAAATATTTTTGGAGCCGACATGTTGGTGACCTAATCAAGTGATGCAGATATATAAGACCGGTCTATATGATCATTTTGGTGATCCATGTTGATGTGTGAAGATTGTGTGAGTGTCTGTATGTAATATCATGTGCACTATCTTTGGATTTATGCTCTGGTGTATGAAAGAGCAGTGTGCCAAAATAGTGGAAAACAGACACTTTGTGCTTAACTAGAACTGCACTTTGGCATTTGTAGATTCTATTTTGTTGGTATTTTGGATGTGTTGCATTGGTTTTGTCATTGATGTCAACACTTGTCAACACTTATCAGCACTTGGAGATTCTTGATTATGTTCACTGACATGTTCAGTGATTTATGCACAGTCATTGGTATCTGGTTCACCGGTAGGTTATATTATTCACCGACACTCGGAATGACTTGGAAACTACTTTCTTATGTCTAAGACATTATTTGATCACTTGGTTTTGGCGATTTGGTTATTGGTCTATTCGAGTTTGCATATTTGTTGTTACCGACAAATAGGTCCAGGTTATGCATCGGCAAGCATATCTATTCCAGATCAGCACGATACGTTATGGAGATGATTTATTAATATTGTAAATACATTGAGCCGACATGATGCATTGCATAATGATTTATTTGTAATTGATTTTATTGTAATATATTTAGTGAGCCAACCTATTCAATTGGTCTTAGGTTATGGTATAAATGTAAGATCTCATTTGTGAGATTGGTATGCGATTGAAGGATTGTAATAAGGTATATGTGAAAATAAGCAGAGCTATACACGTAGACATCATTTGAAGATTGAAGGAAGGTATTTGAAGAAGGCATATCAGAGCTAAACCGGTACTAAATCCAGCATATGAAGATGCTATTTTGAGTAGTACATTATCATTAGATTTAACCATCCAATTGTAGTCAGTGTGACTCCCATTTTGTGATTGAGCAGTGAGCTCTAGGTAGCTGGCCTTTCTGCATGTGCAGACTCCATATTGTACACACATACTATCTGCTATAGTATCATTTGATTGTGGGTAAGGCTTCCCACCGTGGTTTTTCCCCTTACAGGGTTTCCACGTACAAACATCTGTGTTATGTGTTGTGGTTGTTATTGTCTTTTTGTTTCATGCATTAATCTTTACCGATACTGCAATTGATTGATAAAACTGTCCACCGGCATAAAGTTTGGTTTACCAACATTAAGCATTAAGTTTTGGTTAAGTTAATTTTGGTTTTAATTTATTAGACAATTGATTCACCCCCCCTCTCAGTTGTCTCCAGGACCTAACATATTCATCAATTCAGATAATCAGTTATCATTTGTAATTATTTATAGGACAGTGATTCCTTTGGGGATTGTAACCCTCTATTGTAATTGAGCAATGAGCTCTAGGTAGTGTGCCTGAATGCATGTGCATTCCCCTTGTAATATTATTATACTCTTGATCAGAGTATTGTAATATTGTGGGTCTCAATCCCACCATGGTTTTTCCCTTTCCGATTTTCCATGTAAAAATTCCGGTGTTATGGTTGTGTACTTGTTTGTGTTCAGTTTTTGCACTTTACTTTTATTCACTTGCATCCAGTGGTTTAAGAATTAGTTTAAGAAAGTTATAAATAGCAGAACACTGATTCACCCCCCATCTCTCAATGTTCATTGATTCCAACAATGGGTATTAGATCCTAGTTCCTCCAAGGAATCCTAACAGCTTGAGGAATATCCGAGATAGAGAATCAATAGACTCTAGTTTACAAAAACAACTCACTATGGCGCTTGAAGATCTGGATACAACAAGAAAAGAAACAAATAGATTGAGAAGGAATTTGAGCGATGCTGAAGAATTTATTGAATCATTGAAGGAAAAAGTGAACACATCCAGAGAAAATAGAAAGGAGTTTATGGACAAACTTAAGGAGAAAGAAAACCAAAGCATTGATAACCAAGCCTTAAAAGGCATGACAAATGAATGTGAAAAACTTACTAGGGATAATGCAGTCTTTAAGAATGAAATGCAATCCATTGTGATGAAGCTAACAAAGGAGATTGAATATAGGAATAAGAATGAGGAAAGTTTGACTCAATCATTAAAGGATAGATCTGATGAATGTTGCAGACTGAATCATGAAAATGACCTGTTAAAGCTTGAATTGATACACTCCAAGAATAATGAACAAGATCTTGAAAGGTAGATCATAATTCTAAGAGATGAACTTACCACTGCTAATGAGTACAAGAAAAAATTCAATGCTAGCTCAGCTAAGCTAGATGAGATACTACAAAGTCAAAAGAATAAAGGTGATATGGGAGGACTTGGGTATGAGAAAGGATAAAGCTTTAGATCTGGTCAAAGTAATGCTAAACCTCAAAAGAATAAGAAATCTCCAATAAGACAACCTAATGCTTATAAATTCAATGGTAAATGCTTTGTTTGCAATAGATTTGGTCATATGGGAAGTCAATGTAAAAATAGCGCTAATCAGAATAATTCATCATTCTCTGGACAATGTCTCAATTATAATAAATATGGTCATAAGTCAAATGAATGCAGAAGTATGGTAAATAGGATAAATATAAGATGTTATACTTGTGGAAGATTTGGACATATTGTTTTCTATTCTTGCAACAAATCTGGTCACATTGCAAAATTCTGTAGAAGCAAGAATAATGTTGCATAAGACAAGAACAAATCAAATGATAAGGGTAAAGCAAAGGTTGAAGAGATCGAAGAGCAGTACAAGAAGAAATGGGTCAAAAAGGATGATTCAGATGTAGTGAATGAGTCTACACCTGATTTTGGTGCTAGAACCTCATCCGGTAACTAAGGCACATGGCCTTAGGGTGAATATTTTCATGTAGATCCTAAAACCTTCCTACCTGAGATCTGTAACTGGTTGCGACAGGTTGTAGATGATTGCAAATGATTGTGCAGTCGATCCTGAAGGATCTCCGGAAGACGTCATGTCGATTTGAGATTCTGGAATAATATTCATGAAATATAGAGCATCCAGAAGAGTTAGGGTTGAGAATTTATTATAGGTATGTGGTGGATAAAAAGGTGATTTAACTCTTATTTCTCACATTGCATTTGAATAGAAAGAGCAGGAGAGATTGGCGAAGAAGATTGTGCAGTGAACCCTGAACTTTAAAGAGATTCGATGAAGATTTCTTGCATCTGATTGGAGACTAAAAGGTGTTTTTAGAGTTTGATAACTTTCTCTATTCATAACCTTAAATTAGACAATAGAATCATCTAGTGTGGCAACTCCATTGGTTGTTGACATAGCCGATAGGGAAAGGCCAAAGTTTAAGAAACATCCATATAAATCGATGGAAGATGATCCTTAACGAGCATTTTCATTCATTCTATATGGTGTTTTGCATGTTAAAGATATTAGGGCTTACATACATTGCAGTTTTGAAGAGCTCAGGAACGTTGAAATGATGAAACTTTATATAGGGCACATGATAGATGGCATGGGTAACCTTAAACCCAAATTAAAATCTCTCCAAGACAAGGGTTTCATTCAATTTATAAATTTTCTAGTTTTTTACGAATCTGAATGGGTCAGATATATTATGAGCAGAGTTCATGGTGAATTTATATGGCTTGACAAGCTGCACAAGATCACCAAGCAAGGAATCAAAGCCATAGCATGCTTGAATGCAATTGGTGAAGTTCCTGGCCTTAGGAATCTGAAAAATTGAACTGTGATGGAGGCAACCGGTTCCAAACACGATGGGAGATTGATGACAATTAGTGACATTGTTGAATATGATGTAAGTTTTTCATCCATGGTAATGAGCTACAAGTTATATCAATCCAGCAGCGATAACTCAGTATCTGGTACAACCATTTACACTACTTGTCAAATTCTTAAGGAAGACAAGTTGTATGATATTTGTGGGGTACTCTAGAATGAACTCTTAAACAACTTGAAGAGGATAAAGCAACACAAGAATCATGTATTTAAGTTTAGTACCCTGATTATCTGCTTGTATTTCTATTTCATGAATGAGGTCCCTGGTGTATGAAAAGTTCAATGGGCCTATGATAGGCCGGTTGCAGTGCAGATAAAGGAAACTCTAGATGGTTTAGGAGATGCACAAGAGAAGAGAGCTATTATGTGGGGATACTTCCAAACTTTCCAAAGCATGATGGAGAGCAGGGAAAGGATCCCTAATGGAATTATGGAAAATTATGAAGACTTTATATGCTTCATGGTGGACATCGATCAATGCTTGATGGAGGCTGTTGAACCCAAGATAGCTTGGATCATGCCCATGGGGTATGAGGTCGATGATGATACTCTTAATGCATATTCTTAGCACCTTTTGAGAAAATCGGTAGACAAAACTGACGAAAGATTCATAACATATAAGGAGAAAAGATTGAGTCTTCACTCTCAATTCACCAAACCTAGAATGCAGAGAAGAGTAAGGAAGGAAGTGGAGCAGCTTGTGGAGGATATGAGAATTTCTAAGGAGGCAGTTTGAGGAGCCCAAGAGAGGAACATCCTAAAAGAAGAAGATATGGTGAAACCTAAGAAGACCAAGCCGGAAACTCCTTCCCTGAAGCCAAGGCAAACAAGGAAGTTAGCACCTTCCTCTGGTGCTCAAAAGCCTGTCCCTCCACCTAAACCTCAATCCAAGCCATCTGGTGGAGTTGAGAAGAGGAAGAAATGGAAACCTAAAAGAGTCTATGTGGTAGCCACTACAAAAGAGGAGACTGAATCAAATGAAATAGTGAGAGAAGTAAAGAAGAGTGTTACTGCTACTAGGGTTGTCAAGATGCAACCTTCCAGAGAAGGTCAACCTAACAAGAATCCAAGAGTTGAATCTAAACAATCTGGTATAACCCTTAAGAAAGTAAAGGAAGCAATAACATAAAAAGGTAATCTTAAATCAAGCTTTCTCAATTTTATGATAATTTGGATGAGAAAGGGTATATGTATTTAGAAGAAGTTACAATTGTATATTTGAATAAGTATACTCGGGCGCTTATAGAGATTGCTTCTGAAATTCCTAAAAGTCTGTATGATATTTTGGATATGAGAAAAGAAACTGCTAGGATAGAAGAGGAGAGAATTAAGGAATATGAGCTAGTGTGACTCTGTCCAGTAATTGCCAAGACAAAAATTGACAAAATTCTTAAGGAAAATAAAGAAAGATTTAGAAGCAAAACCAAAGTGAATAAAATAATGAATGAAAAAAATGCGGATGTACATAAGGAAACTCGATTTTTTTTAGGGAGATTCTTAAAAAGTATGATTATGATGTAGTTCCTGAGAAATCTCAGGAAAGTGTTCAAAGGTCTATTCCAGAAGTCCTTGGGATGCCATCCTTAGAAGATGAACCGAAAAATTGTCAAACCGGATGAATGGACAACTAATCATGTTGCTACTATAGTTGATATTGATGATGATCAGATGATTGTAGACTCTAGTGAAGCC
Source organism: Cryptomeria japonica (assembly GCF_030272615.1). Classification (NCBI taxonomy): domain Eukaryota; kingdom Viridiplantae; phylum Streptophyta; class Pinopsida; order Cupressales; family Cupressaceae; genus Cryptomeria; species Cryptomeria japonica. The sequence continues at coordinate 424,470,076 of NC_081405.1, read as the reverse complement.
ACTCAGGATCCTTTGGTAACAACTATTAAATTAGAAAAGAAAGCTGAGGAGGTTGACAATGAGAAGGGAGAGGAGGTAGAGAAGGAGGAGGAGAAGGATGAAGGTAAGGTTGAACATGTGTAGTACCCCTGCCCTAATCAATTTCTAATCTTGGTTTAATCTTGGTTAGTTTATCTTAATATTATGTTATAGTCAGATGTTTGATTTAATGCACAACTGTTGATGTGGTTTTCACGCTAGTTGTATGCAAGTTATTCAGTGTTCCTATTTCGTGGTATTAATATCGGGCTAACGCTTTCATTAAATTTTATATATGTATGCATGTATGACTCTTGGTTGCAGGAGATTTCAGGTACAATGCCGCATGAGTGCGAGGTTCGTCTTCACCTGGATGTGCAGGTTTGAGTGTACCTCTTTTATCCTTAGAGTTGGATTAGGTGGTCGTAAGACCCTAGTTGACCATAGTCGTGCTCAAGTGAGCATCATTAGTCGTCGTCGGTATCCCTTTTTGTTTGGGTTTGCGAGTCGTCTGTTTGGTTGACCTTCTCGGTTTGCGTGCTTGGTGTGTATGGTTAAATTGATTAATTAGTCCTTAGTAATTATTTTGATTATATATGTGTTTGTGCATTGAAGATTAATGGACTAAATAATCAGGATTTCGTTATGCGATTATCGTTGATATTGGATTGCTCGTTTTAAATTGGGAGTAAGTTCGATTAAATGACTGATTTTGAATATTAAATGCATTTTGTATATGCTGTTAAAAAAAGAAAGTTTTGTCTTTAAATTGCAATAGATTTAATTGTATTCTGTTGGCTTTTGAAATTAGAAAGGTTAAATCGAATTAAATGAGGGAATCAATTTGGAATTGAAAGGCAAGTTTAATTTGTTGTTATAGATAGAAAAGAATTATTTTTGGGAAGATTATTTTAAATAAAAAATTTTAATTCCAAATATGGAATTTTGGTCAACTCTTCCTTATAACCTAAATTTTTGGGGAAATTTTGGAGGATGGATATTTTTGGAAAATATGTTGGTTGAAAAATATTTTTGGATGAAATTTGGGGTTTTGGGGGGGGGAGGAAGGAGTTCTTCTGGATCTGGCAAGTGGGCTCTCCTTCAGCTCTTCCAGGAATGCGTCTGAAGGTAGGAATTACCTTAACTGTTCTTCCTTGTTGCCATGGAAATAGTCTGTTGTTGAATGAAATTGCTTGTTGTCAAAATCCAATCTTTTTAAAATTGTTATCAGATTGAAATTTGGAATCGTGGGTTTAGATCTATGCTTATTTGCTTATGATCTTCAAGAAAACAATTTGGTTGCATCATTGTGGTAAAAATAGTTCCCTTTTGGCCCATTATGAGTTTGGCTGGAAATTTTATGGGAGGTTTTGTTATCCCTCATTTCTTTGCTTGGGTGGTTTGATATCCCATTTGTGGTTGGATAGAATGAAAACCCACCAAATATTTTATGAAACCAAAACATAGTTCTTTTTAACCTGAACTTTTATTAAATCGAAATTCTCAACATCTCGTTTTGGCGTTTTGTTTTTAGAAGTTTCGGACTGTGTTTTAAATCTAAAAAAAATATATATATATATTTTTATCGAACTATGCATTTTTTTTTAAGTAGATTTCAGTTGGGGTTCGGAGGGCGGGGAGTGGAGCTCCACCCGCCTCCTCCGCCCCTCCCCCCGTGCCTTGTTCTGCTCGCAGAGGCCGCGAACACACTGCGGTGGCCGTAGGGGCCGCGATGGCCGCAAGGCTCCGCGGGACCTGCGGGCACCACAGTGGCGCCGCCCGCGCAGATCTCTCCCGCGGCTAGGGTTTGGGTGCCCAGCCACCCGCGTTGGGAGGTGGGCCCCGCCTTCGCTCCCTTTTTATAATGTTGTTTTTAAATTAGGTTTTTTTAAAAATGTTTTTTTTAATGTATTTTTTTTTTATTCAAAAAAAAAATGCATATAATATTTTAATATTATTTTAATGTTAAGTTTTAATTAGATTTTTAATTATGATTAAGGTGGCATAATCATGATTAATGATAATTTGATATTAATTAATTTTATAATGGAATTTATAGGTTAATTATTATTCAATTTCATTTTATGACTTATGCACTTTTTCTAATTAAGTTCTAAAATTGTTAATTTCGTCATTGATTATTGATTGGTTATATTTTGGACTAATCTTGGATTAATAAATTTATATCTTACCTCCTAGCTGATTAGAGTATTTGGCTAATTGAGGAAGTATTGTTTAAAAATAAAATAAAATATTATGTTATTGGAAATTGTCGAAATATGAAACTGTAGAGGTGGTCTTGAACCAGTATGTCAATGATGTGTTATTGGAGATTAAATATCTTATTTAATTGATTAATGGTTGTCTGAGTTTTATTAATATGAATTTGGTTTAAAAACTCATTATGGCTTTATATGTCTGTTCGATGCTTTGAACCTTAGAGAGTTAGAAAACCAAGAACAACCTATTCCTAGATGAGGTAGATAACTGTAATCTGATTTAGATCTTGTAGAAAACTTGATCGACTTTTTATGTTTAGATCAATTCAGAAAAGATTGTATCTGTTGAATATTCATATGCGAGTTTAATTTCTGTATTCGCTTTTGCTTATGTAATGGCAAGTCGTGCTTGTGTTGATAGGACCCTTTCGTATGGAATGATTTGAGGTACCTGTTTCAGTCCTCGATTCCGAGTTGACTGTTGTTTTGTGGTAGTGTCATAATTGGTCATATCCTTTGTGTGGGTGTCGAATGATGATTTGTGGTCGATCATAGTTGGTCAGGTCTCTAGTTAGAGTACCGTCAGTAAGTGTGCATCATTTGAGTCGTGTTTGACCAAATGGTTGTCCTCTCCTTCTTGATCTCCGTTCGTCTGACCATGCCTATTCCTTGGTTTTTGAGTTCGTCTGGGTTTAGTCTAGTGTCGTATGGGAAAGTGGCTTTCGATTGGGGGCCGCGCCCAAAGTGGTTGCTTGGTAAACCGTCGAAAGTGAGTCTAATAAGTGATAACCTATCAGTAGATTAGAATGTAATCTCTAAGTAAGATAATTGTGCCTCACACATGGGACGAGTGCTAACATAGACTCGACATGCTGTGAGAAGGCCTGAAAGGGCAAACCATCATCCTTGTCTTCACGAGAGGATGTGTGGGTCCACATGAGGCTTGGATGGGCCGGAGGCTCGGATTAGGTTGCCAGGGTAACCCAATGTATGGGGCCGGGACCTATGAAGACCTACCATGGTAACCATACCAGGTTGTGTGATGACACTTGTCCCTACGTTCGCTAGTGTGTTGTCGTTTTGTCCTCTTAGGAGTACCTTTGTGGGTCGTCCTTTTGTCTCTGCCCTGGTGAGTATCGGTTTCATGTTAGACCTTGGGTGGTGATGACTCAGTTTTATGGATGCTCTCTTGGACCTTTGTATTAGCTTGATTATGTTCAACTGGATCCTTTCCTTTTCAAGGATCGTTTATGTATATATTGACCGATGCGGTCGTTTGTATATTGTTTATGTTTCGCCTTGATGGCCGGATTGTAATGGTGTAACCTCTTGTATTCTTAACTTTATTAATTATCAGAGGGGTCTTGCAGTTGAGAAGACCCAGAGATGTAGCCCTTTAGGGGTGAACTCCGAGATCATTATGGTGTTATGTGATGTTATTCTCTTATGTTTCCCTTATTCAACTTTATCGTGTATGAATAGCTTATGTTAGAATGTATAAGTGGATAAGATGGAATTAACATTAAATGTTTTATGCAGCCCTTCTTGAATGCCATTTTGATCGAATTCTTAAGTGGTTTAGATGAGAATCATCGTAGATGCTTGTATGCAATCGTCTTTTAAAATGCAATAAGCTGGAATATGAAAGAATGTAACTTAGAGTAATGGAATATATTTAGTTGTTGTTAAAGAAATTAAGTATGCTTGAAAAGATCTCTTATGTTTACGATGGAATTCTAGTGTGTTAGGATATTAGATGTATGGCTTGTAATTTTAAATGAAAAGATTGAATGAAGATTATGAATAGATCTTAATGGTTGGGTCATTGCTTGTGATTTATGTTTCCATCTTTTGAAATAAATTATCCTTATTAAGAATTATCTCGTTATTAAGATAATCAGCTTATTGGATTAATTGTGTGAGTTAAGTGAATTGTGAAATTTAAGTAATCTCATTGGGAAACTCTTTAGGTGTTAGTTGATGTCTTCCGCTTTGTAAATCTGAATCTTTGATATCTTGTTGTATCTTAATGTGGTGTAACGTTAAAAAAAAATAAAAAAATTATTGCACTCTATTCTTGTGTTATGGCTTAATCCCTTCGGGGTTTCCTGGCGGGGCATTACAACATGTTTCAGTGGCACGAGACATTGTGGAATATTATAAGGGCAAACAAATAATAAGTGATATAGATCTCATTCGAGGGCCTATAAATCTTAATTCCTTATCTCCTGTGCAAGCACTCAAATTTGCAGCATTAGCCCAAGCGAAAGCTAGTGAAGACTTATTGAAGTCTCACTTCGAGGACAAAGAGCTTATATCTTTGGCTACAAGTGTTCTTGAGAAAATTATTTCATCCTTCAAGCAAGACACAATTGACTCGCCCTCTGGTAAGCTAAGAAGTATGTTTAACGTATTGGACTCTTATTTTGAATCACTAGAGAAAACTGCAAATGTGAAAGTACTCAATCATTTCAATGCAATGCAGTTAGGGACAGTTTTGAGAATGGTTGAAGGTGATAGGGTCAGTTTGATTAAAGGTGTGAAGGGCATTTGGGAGGCATTGAACAAAGGTGGAAAATCTACAATTCATGTCTTCTATTGCCGAAGTTCGCTATAGAGCTTGACAAGAAGATCAAAGAGTGTTAAGGTCAACTGGTCAGTATATCTCAGTCCTATGCCCCCTAGGCCATTTTTGCTAGTAACTATGAAGCTCAGGTGTTGTCTCTACTATATAAAATCAAGAGCTTGAATAAAGAGAAAGATAGAATAGTTGGTAGAGTGGGAGAGTTGAGGAACTTGATCACTCCCCGATTGGGTACTCTATTGAGAAGTCAGTAGGATTCTATGAATGCACTGAATAAGAGTGTTCCTTCATACCTCAGAGGATAAAAAATGCATGTATATCTATTTAGTGCTCTGATCAACATTTTGGAGAACCCGGAGAAAGGTTGGGATGACCACTTGTAGTCTTTGAAGACTATTTTTATTGACATATTCAAATTTTTGTAAGTTGTTGTGTATACCCTTGTACATAAAATTTTGAGTGGATACCTACCTTTTCCATTTATGTCAAAGGAGGAGAGAGGAGTGAAAAATGTTGTATATTCTTTGGGGGAGCCTATTAGAATCGTAGTTTTAAAATTTTGCAGTGTTTGACATTTTTGGTTTGACACTTCGTCATTTTTCACTAAGTGTCACCATCAATACCAAAGGGGGAGATTGTTTACAAGAGACATTGTTCTGGAAGAGATAAGTGCTTGAGGATTGTTTAGGGGTTGTCATTGATGGCAAATTAGATCATAAGTGTCATCCAGAATGTGTAGAATCATTCTATCGAAAGTTCAAAGTCTATTTTAATTATGTCTGGAAGGTGGAACATAATGATCGATAGAGTATGATTACATTACGTAAAACTTAATTTTGGGTGCACATTTTTGTTTGCAGTGGAAGAGGTAGTCTATTTATTGATTGAAATTGCTTAGTTCATAATCATAGCCTTCGGTATTGATCCTTGTGCAAGATTGAAGACCCGATATCCAATATTTCAGGAAGAACAAGGTTATTTGTGTAATTAGTGGTGTGGCATGTTATGCATAATCTTTGGATAATTTTGTTGCTTGGTTCCAAATTCTAGGTTGTTGAGCCGACACATGTGAAGCTTACAATCAATTTTTTTTGGTCCGCATGTGTATTTATAATCGGATTGAGTTGACTTCTTATTACATGTTTCATGTTTTGTAAATGTTTTTGGAGCCGACATATTGGTGACCTAATCAAGTGATGCAGATATATAAGACTGATCTATATGATCATTTTGGTGATCCGTGTTGATGTGTGAAGATTGTGTGAGCATCTGTGCGCAGTTTCACGTGCACTGTCTTTGGATCTATGCTCCAGTATATGACAGAGCAGCAAAACAAAGCAGTGTGCCAAAACAGTGGGAGACAAACACTTTGTGTTAACCAGAACTGCACTTTGGCATTTGTAGATGCTATTGATTAGTTTAGATAATCAGTTATCATTTATAATCATTGGTAGGATAGTGAGTCCTCTAGGGGTTGCAGCCCTCTATTGTAATTGAGCAGTGAGCTCTAGGCAGTGTGCCTGAATGCATGTGCATTACCCTTGTAATATTATTATACTCCTAATCATAGTATTATAACATTTTAGATCTCCATCCCACTGTGGTTTTTCCCTTTCTGGGTTTCCACGTAAAAATTCTGTTGTTATGGTTGTGTGCTTGTTTGTGTTCAGTTTCTGCACTTTACTTTTATTCACTTGCATCTGGTGGTTTAAGAATCAGTTTAAGAAAGTTATAAATTGCAGAACACTGATTCACCCCCCCTCTTAGTGTTATTTGATTCCAACAATTCTATCCTCTCTTGAATAAAGACTCCCAAATGCTAAGTTGTGTGATCAAGTGGGATGACTCTAAGGTTCTCGAATGTCAGGTCTTGATGTGCTCTTAGATAGACTCAGTTGTATATGATGTGATATTGCTAGATCATAAGGTGGCCTTACATTGAATGCTTGAATGATAAAATGATGATGGAATGTGGGATTTGACTTGATTTTAAAAAAGGTAAAAAAGGATAGGGTTTAGGATACTAATCTAACTCTAACAATGTAAGAGAAAAGGACAATCTTTGGTGAAATTCCAACTAAGTCTTGCTTTGAGATGCAAGGAACATCTCCACAAGGATAGTGCGATCTTTTAAGGATAGCTTTATGATTTTCAAATCATCACCGCAATCATAGAGACCATCAAGTTGATGCATATCAATGAAGGAATGATAATTGAAGTTAAGCTTTAGCTAAATGATTCCAGTTGACCATGCAAGGCACTTTACCATCAAAAAAGTGTTAGTAGTATGGATATATGAATTTCACCATTGATCATACAAAGTTATTCCATTCATCTAATTATCAATATCTAACATGAAGATCCAATACGAAACCATGCAATTGTAGAAGAAACAACACATTCCACCATAACTTCAATGAAAAGGAAGGTTTATTTTCAACTTTGGCAACAATTTATGCCTTCTCTTCCTATTCTACTCTAGCTACTAACTGTTCTTGAACTACTGCTATTAATTATTAACTTTTACAAATGAAGAAGTAGAGCCTTACATAGTATTCTCATTACACACAATGGCTCAAATCAATTTGAGATCAGTGGCCAAGATCAAAAGATAGAAACCCTAATTAGGGTTTGTTACACCCATTACAAAGAATTTAAGGCTTGGCCAATGATAAATTTGCATTTGATGGGGCATATGTCCTTTTGTGAAAATTCAACCAATGGATGATGATGGTAGGTACTTCAATCTTTGTGACCATGTGGTAGTTATCCTCTTTGTTAGGCTCATTGAATCTGGATGCCTTATCTCAAAATGATGTGATTGGTTAAATGATGACTAGGCACCACCTCATGTCGCTCTTTGTAACTCATTGTAAGTGTGAATGAATGAGGCATATCTCTCGATGCTCAATATTGTTGGCATTAGATTTCTCATTGATGTCAACATTTGAGAAGATGCAGTGGATAGAGATACAAAGATGATAAGTGCCATAGAGAGCAAGTGCAGATTGACCGAAAGTGTGCAAGGTGATAGTTGCACACCCACTGGATAGAGATGCAGAGACATGCAAATATCATATTGGATAGAGATGTAGGATGATGGATGCCCCAGATGAAGGTTGGATTGATAGAGATGGCGTTGTTCCGAGTTGGCAGAGGTGAGCAAATTTATGTGTATGTGTGCAAGTTGAACAATCATGAGTTTGCATGTAGTCAAAGACCATAGAGAAGATAAAGAATATAATTAGAGTTAGTTGTTGGATCTATAATTTTACAAAGAAGACAAATTCCATAAAGTTGGTAAGGCATTGGGAGAATTGACTTGACTCAAGAAAAAGTGTAGTTGCAGTTATGCTAGCACATCGTGTTAGTCACACACAGTTAAAGGGAGTGTCAGTTGCACATTGTCACAGGAAGCGCATAACACACCGTGTTATCGCTATCGCTATCTCATGGTCAATTCTCTACATTGACCAAAGGCAACTACGAAACTACGATAGGGGATGTCCATAACACAACGGTTTTGTTGGCCCACCATCTCGCAACAAGGAATACCTAAGATAAAAGTCTTTGCTAGGTAGTTTCCAGGGATGTAAATAACACAACAGGTTTGCTCCCTCGACATCCTGCAACATGGAAGATTGAAGAAGAGTGACCCTGTGGGGTAACATCAAAGCGAAGAAAATGGCTCACCTCGCTATCCTGTGCCCTCGCCATCTTGCAACATGGAATCTTGGAGAAAAATGACCCTGCAGGGTAACATAAAAGAAAAGCATATGATGCACCCCGCCATCTTGCAACCAAGAAGACGAATAAAAGATGATCTCACGAGGTGATTAAAATGGAAGATTGGGTGCAATCCTGCCAATCTGCAGGAAGGAATTTTTTCACGAAAGTGCATAACACATGTGTTAGTCGATCTACGGAAGAAAACAACTCTGTGCAGCCCATGAATCCCACATGGATTCCTTCCACACGTGGACCCTTTGTGAGATGGGTTGAAGCTATTCTAGCTCCAAAACAGACCTTTCATATAGCGTGATAGTGACGTGTTAGTCAATCACAACCGTTTGTTGTAAAATCGACAATGTAAAACACGTGACTAACACGCGTGTTAGTCAATCCGTACTATCGTTTGGTAGCCAAAGTAGATGCATCCTGTGAGATGAGGGTTTTGTTAATGGGTCCCACCATCTACCATGTGGCTAAGCAACATATGAATCCTTTTTGGACAAAAATTTTGATAGGTCCATGAGGGCAAGAACATACAGAGATTTTTGCAGTCAAAACAACAAATAAGAAATGGATGTTGAATAGTATTGCAGTTAATTGATCATTTGCAGATTAGATATTGCGTGTTAAAGCAAAACCAGATTGTAGAGATAGCTGGGTAAAGAAGGAAGGTTGCATTTAATATGTACGGTTGCAGCCTGAAATGAAGAGACAAGGTGGATGATTTAGTGGCTTAATTAGATTTTTAGTTTGACCATAAAATATTAAAAAAATGTTGTAGTTGATCTATCATTCCCAATATGGGGATTATGTCCTAGGTTAAACAAAATAGAAGAGGTTATTGAAAGAAGAAGGAAGACAACATTAATTGTTGGTTGTTTCCAAACTGAGGAGAATAGACAAGAAAGATTATTTAGTGGCTCAAGAGATTGTTTTTTGAATTTCTTTTTTGGAGGGAAAATCTTTGGAGTACGTAGTTGACCGCCAAGGAAGAAAAGTGGATGTGAGTAGTAGTTGAATGAGGGAGAAAGAGTAAGTGACAATTACACAAGTGAAGAAGCTTTGCAAAACACAGGTTACAGAACAAAAAAAATAGAAGAGGTTGTAGAGAAGCAATTCCCGTAGGTGTGTATAACACAATGCCAGTGCAGGCATAACACTGCATAAAGAGATTGTAGGTAGATTGATCAAATGTGAACGGGAGATAAAAGGAAGTGTTGTGTGGCATGCAGGTGAAGAAGTTCTACAAAAACAAAGGTAACAAAATAGAAGAAAAAGTAGAGGGCTGCAGGGGAAATAACACGATGCCAGTGCAAGCATAACATTGCAAAAGAAATAGAATGCTAAATGATTAGAGGTGAAGAATAGACAAGATACAACTAAGAATTAGAGCAAAGAGAAAATGAAGAAGAGAACAAAAGTGAATAGCAGAGACCAAAGACCGGAGAGTGCAGACCCAAGACAAATAACACATAAGATTAGTCACACAGAGTGGGGCAAAGAAAGAGGACTAAACCAAGCAGAGATCAGAGATAAGAAGAGGAAAAAGAGTAGAGGATAGAGAATGCTAATAGAGAGCAGAGAGCAGAGGACAACGCTTATAAGAAAAAAAGGATCAAGTCAATCTCAAGTGCAAAGAACAAATTGTGAGTTACAAAATATCATTTGTAATAGGGTACTTAATTGTAACTGAACTTTTACTTATTATAATCATCTGAGTTGGTGCTTAGATATGGGTTTGGTTCCCATAAATGTGTAATAAACATTTTCATTATGAGGCTAGATTAGAGTAGTAAACTCTAGCAACATTTCTCATCGAGGTTTTTCCCCACCATGGGTTTTCCTCATATATCTTGTGTTATGTGCTTGCCTTGTGTGTGTGTGAAAATGTGTTTAATATCTTTGCTCATAGTTTCTTAACTTATGTTATTAATGTTTTAATCGCTTAGAAAGTTCAAGTTTTTGTTTACCACCTATTCACCCCCCCCTCTCAGTGGTCCATTTGTGTTCCAACAAACATTTCAAAGCTCGATCAATGAATGAATTTGCACAAGTTGATCTTCTAACTTTTATTAACTCTTTTTGTCTTGATTATTTCTACCTTAGAGATTTCATCTGCTTACACTCGCAATGATTCTTGGATTTCTGAAGGAATTTCAAGATTGTGAAAGATTTCCATCTTGAGTGCTTGGCGTTGATGCTTATCTTTTGCCTTGATGTTGCATTGATTCAATGATAGAATTGTATTGATCTCCTCCTTATTCCTCATGTTGATTCCTTGTATCAGACTTGGAAGATAATGAAAACACCTTAATCATAATTGTGAAAACAAAAACTTTATGAAGGTATTGAGTAAGAAGCTGGATCAGTCACAAAGGAGGTCTGATTAATGATAAAATGCACTTTATTTCAGACCTGCAAACACTTCAAAAGTATATTGATTATATTAATATGATTGCGCTTTCACAAAATTCACTTTTTTTTTTCAAATAAATATACTCTTCTGATTAATCACTAGATCTAACTAAGCCCGCTGATGTGAATTCCATGTCCTTTCTCAAAATTCGCTCAGCTCAAAGGCTTTTCTTTGCTGAAGGTAATGATTAGGTTCTTATGCATTGAATGTGTTTGCCCAATCTAAAGCCAAAATCGTATTCTAAGGTGAATTCGTTGATATGTAGGGGGTGTATTTCCTATCAAAAAGCTTGAATTTGCAACCTTTGAAAGATGAATATGTTGATTGTGGTATAGGTATTTTTTGGTAACAAGGTGATTTTCCAGACAATAATCTAGTCTGCTACTTTAAGGAGATCTTCAATCGATGCTAATCATAATTGCTCAATTTTCTTTCTCAAATTCACTGTTGGTTATATTTGTTCAAAATCCGAATCGCTGCCTCTTACTAAGCAACTTATTTTTGAAGTTAAGTCGTTGATAATCAGATAGAGAGTTGAATCGTATATGCAAGGGCAATATCAATTTTAAAATTGATCAGATGAAATGATGAATTCCAGGCTTATAGTTGTTTGGAGGAATCGATAGCTCATCACAAGTAGTCGACGATCTTCCATTTAATGCATTGCACTTGATTACTTTCATTCAATGTTGTTTAATTCTCATTTTCATTTTTAAAATAAAACTATCTCCCTTTTGCAAATACGTATTATCTTTGTAAACTTCGACCCATACCTTCCACTAAATGCTTCACGAACACAAAATATCAAATGGTTCATCAAAGACTTCAAATTTTGCAATTAAAATCGCTATGTCTTCTTTCATTTAATTAATTACCTACATCAATCTCATTGCCTCATTGTCGCATCTCTCATTGATATCGCACAAGAAGAATTTCCTTATTAGTTCTTGCCTCGCATGGAACTTGTGGTGAGGGTTTGGATTAAACAATTATTAAGCATATCTTTGAATGACCAATAGCATGACTTGAATTCTGCTCTGTTAAGGTTATGTGAAGTCTAATTCAATGTTTTCCAAAGATATGTGATCGGGATTTAATGATTGCCTGTAAAATGGGAACGTTGGCAAGCTATCATTGGCGGATGAAGAGGTATCTCAGAGCCCAACGCAAGAGAACACACCAAAAACAATGCTCTGCCAGTGTGTTGCAGGGCATTTATTCAACAGTCCATATGTGGTGAATGTTGTGGACATAGGGAGTTATGTGCTCTGGAGTCTCTTACACATTTTTATTATCTTGTGTTCTCCATAAAGAAGGGACTTTTTTAATGGAAAAGAAATCGGTGGAGTGTGGTGGGCTCAAGAATGAAATGCTAGGAACTGAAAGCGTTATATTAATGTCCATATCAATACAACAAGGAGGAAAAACATTGAACGTTGGTGTTTGGATCTAGGTATGTTTTCAAACTTCTATTGCTAATGCCCTGTACTAGATTTTTATTTTAATAATTTGATGTAGAGTTAATGGTATTCCATGACAAGCTGTCTTGTTTTTCTTCTTCATGTCATCAAAAGATTTTCGAGCAGCCATCAAACTACCACACTTGACATACATGTTGATAAGCTTGTCTTGAATGATGTTTCCATATCCCCTTTGAGTGATGAGAGAGTTGATTCATTTGCCTTGTGAAAGAGATTTATTGGCAATGTAGATTTGTAATAGTTGAAGATAAGTGTTACTCTTCACGGACTTTGTTCTTTGTAAGAAGAATGTGTAGCACACCCTTAAACTCACTATGTGCACATAATGCTCTCAGATTGAGAAGGGCAATGGATGCTATTGGCATTGTGTCATGAAAACTGGAAAAAGCATCGTTGGTCAATTTATTTCTACCATAATTACAGGTTTTGAATTTTCCATGTATTTCATATAAAATTCATAGATTTCAAAGTTCAAAATATCATGCATTCTGATATGATTGTGTAACGTTTCTCCTTCTGATCATAGGATTTTCCTCAAAACCCTTCTCTAAGAAAATTAGAAAATTAAATTTAACTATAATCTAAATCAAAATTAAACACAACGACTCTTCTCATCCTCTCAAGTGATACTGTGGCTATTTGTCTATTCTGCGGATGACAGTGAAATGGTAGTTTCTCTCGAGGAGCATTTCACTAGCTTTCCAACACTGAATTCTGGACGAAGTAATGGCGTTGAAGAAAAAATCATACAATGCAATTGATATGCTAATCAAATAGGTGGAATAGTTTGACTGGATAGCAATTCCACACCCATGTCAAAATAAAACCCATCATAACATTGTGAAGCTGGACCATGTTTATCCAGATCATGATTTTTGCAGTGTTCTATCATTTTAAGTGGCTGTATCAACATTCTAAGCGTGCAAACAAGGTCAACACAACACAGGACATTAATTCTCTTCCCTATTAAAAAATTCTTCATAGCAGGGTTAAGGACACTCTTGAGATGGTTCACATCATCAGGTACAACTTAACTGCTCTGCTTCATTTTTTCTTCTCCCTGCTGGGTTTGAAAACAATTTTTCTTTCAAGCTTTGATATGGCCAAAGAATAGAAAAAAGGCCATGCAAACTTGTTCCACCGTTGTGTTGTCCTCTAGGATTGTGCAGGCACTGGACAAGTTCGATACATGAATTCTCAAACAGGACTGTGTCAATAACTGTTTAGAGTTTTTCACATGTAAGCTCACTCAAGAATGCAAAATAAAATCAGATGTTTTCACTTTTATCTACTGAAATTTCAGGCTCTTATCAGAAAAGTTATTTTAGAATTGATGAGTTTACAACTTGGGGTTTTCCAAATATAAAAAATTTCTTAACATATATAATCACAGATCATTCGCAAGCTAGACATCTCACATTACTAATGCATCATCTCGAAGATGAGAATAGCTACAACTTTTCATAAGACCTCTGCTTCAACCAGAAATTTGAAGATCATTTTTTATATGACAAAGGAGCATGATAGTAGACATTGCTAGTTTATAGATATTTGAAAACTAGACATGCTCATAAGTGTGTATGCATGTACATCCACCGAGCACCCACTATTGTCATTTAGTACACGACGACTACCTTTGCATTATTGGGAAGGAACTACGCTGCCCTGCAACCCTTGTTAAATATGAGCCAATAATATTCTTATACAATGCCTCGATTTTTTCAACTCGAGCCATTTAGTGCAATGAAATTAATATTATTGAATGCCTTCTAAATGCATCACTTCCATGCTTGCCACATATCAAATGATGTCTCTTGGTCGATCATTAGTGAATTGCCTCGAATTTTGACTCTCAAATATTTAATCACCAACTTAGAATTTTTAAAACTTTGATTGTAATAACCCTAACTTCTTTGAATTGAATAACTCTCCTCGCACTTTACAATATCACAAAGGGTCAAATTTTAATATTTGCAATTGTATAACCACTTTCATTTAATGCCTTTTGATCACCATTTGAATCCTTCATTGTGTTACAACTTGCAATGAATGAGTTTCATCATGGAGAGTCTAAATATTGAGGTAGAATTATTGATTCACTTATGCATTTCACGTCTCTTGTTCTTCATTTGCCACATTCATTGAATGGCTTACATGGTGTTGATCAAAGCATAGCCATCTTGAACCTATTCATTTGAACTTGAGCCTGTTCATGAGAATCGATTAGTAATAGCATCAAAGTCAAAGGACAAGCCTCCTGGTCAAAGGATGGAGCTCTTGGTCAAGGGACGAGGGTCCTATTGGATGGACGAGGGGTATGTTCAAGGTACGAGGGTCCTGTTCAAAGGATGAGGCTTGCGTTCAAAGGATGAGGGGTCCGTTCAAAGGATGAAGCTTCCATTCAAAGGACGAGGGGTCCATTCAAAGGATGAGGGTCATGTTCAAAGGAAAAGGATCCCGTTCAAAGGATGAGGTTCTTGGCTAGAACGCCTCAACTTTTCCAATGTCTTAGCCATTTTTATAATTTTTTATAATTTTTTAAATTTCTTTGAATTTTTAACTTTTTAACTTTTTTATTTAAAAGGAACCTTACCCTATGTTGAAGTGGCATTATCAATGCCTTAAAAAAATATTTTTGATCCCTATTCTATAATTGGTGAGGCCAGCATACCACATAAAAAAAAATTCCTAAAAAAAAGTTTTAACTCTCCACTTTCGTGGGTCCCAACAATGCCATGTCTAAAAAAAAAAAAAGTCTCTTAAATTTTTTTTTTAACTTTTCCATATTAAAATTTGTGGGCCCAAGAATGTTACGTGGTAGGAGGGATGAAGAGCTGAATGTAAAGAGTTTGAAATGGGATGGGATGAGAGGTGACACCGTGGCAAGGAGGGAGTTATAAGGGGAAGTCACGGGGTAAGAAGAAGGGAGTGGGAGTTATAAGGAAATACAATGGATGGAAGGAAGGAAATACAATGGATGGAAGGAGTGTCGTGGTAAAAGATAGGAAGTTGGGAGGTATAAGAAGAAGGTATGGGTGATGGTAGGTGGTAAAGGGGGTTATGAGATATGAGCATAGGGGTTGCGGGGTTATAAGGAGTAAGGAAAGGTAAGGGTGTAGGATGCAAGGTTGGTGATGGGAGATTGAGAGGTATAAGGGATAGGCTAAGGGAAAGGTTAGTGAGGATAAAAGGTAGGTTAATATGGGGTTGGGGTTTAAATGATAGTGATGAAGTATAGGATGGGTAGGATAGGGGAATAAGGGGGTGATGTGGAATGTGAGAGGTGTGAGATAGGATAGAATAGGGGTTGTGAAAGGTGTTAGGGGGATGGGCTAGTATAGGATAGAAAAGAAGGTAGTTAAAGAAATAAAGGGGGGAAGGAAAATAGGATGAGGTTAGGATGTAGGTAGTGGTAGCTATGAGAGGTATTCTGAAGTGGAAGACAGATATGAAGTGGGGTGAGATGAAGGTAGGGTGAATGGGGAATAGGTAAATGGTTATGAGGTTGAGGCAAGTGGGAGGTGAAGAGATGGTGGAGATAGGTGAGACAAAAATGATAAGTGAAGGTAGAGAAGGGTAGGAAAGAGAAGTGGAAGAGGTGAAATAGGGGAAGGGGTAGAAGATGAAGGAGAGACAAGTATGTGTGTCGAATTGAATTTAATCATTTGAATACTACCTGCAACATATTAGTTTCACAAAATACAAAGGAAATGCTACAGGAAATCCAAACTCAACCAATGAAACTACATGAAATGAATATTAAAATAAAAACATTATTTTTACCTTCATGATATAAGTCTCATTGTGTCCTAACTCCACTTTTCCTAGTTGTAGATGGTGTGCTCTCAAACAAGCACTGATAGCTTTCAAGATGGCAAATGAAGAATGGACTGATAATTGATAGTTAACTGATACTATGATATGACATACTAAACGATTATGCTAAATGAGAAATGCTAAATTGCTTCAAGATTAAAACTTACGGATGCATAATCTTTCATAAATGGTTAGCTTGAAAACTCACTTGAAGAATAACTTGAAGACTAACTTGAAGACTCGCTCTTTCTCAACTCAAACTCCTGATTTTATAGACTTTGAGAGGATAAGATGATGTGGCCTGGATCAACGGTCATGATCAGATCTACAGATTTGGAGGGTTGTGAGAAAAGGTGAAGGTTGAGAGAAAGGGGGAAGGAGAAGACAAGTGTCACTCATCTCACCTTGACTGGGTTGCTGACTGAGGGAATCTAGGGATGGTTGGAGAAGATTTAGGCATGAGAGGACAAGTGGACTCAAGTCCTTCCTAAGATGTAGGGGTGTTGGAGAGAATATAGAAGAAAATTTAAGAAATATGTGTACATACACAATATTTCATTAAATTTGGAGGTTGGAGATAAATGATGAATTAATATTTAAGAAATATTAATATCTTTAGCTACATGATTGATGAGTTGGCAAAGGGAAGATAAAGTGGAGATGGAAGGTGAGTTGGAAAAGGGATTAAATAATTTAGAAATTATTTAATATTTGAGACTATAGGATAGAAGAATAACCATTAAATATTAAATATTCAAATGATTGGAGGAAATAATTAAATATTTAGATATTCAATTAATTGATTAGGATAATAATTAAATATTAGATATTTAATTAATTAGAGGAATAGAATAGATGAATTAATTAATAAAATGTTTCAATTAAATTAATTAATAGAAAGACACGAAATGAATTAAATAAATTAATCTTTTCAAATTAATTATTTAATAGAGGAATAATTATTAAATATTTATTTAATTACTCATAGCCATTTTTATATGTATACATTTTTCCCCTCTTTGAAATGATGTCGAGACAACATTGTTTCAAAGATTAAATCAAGTCTCAATAGTGTGCCTGATGAAGATTGAAAATCTTGATTGTGTGCCCCCTCGTTGATCGTGAATTTGTTGAAAAAAAGATTTGGATAAGCGATCGATCTCACGATAATTGAAAAGGTTCGTTAATTAAATTCATTTGTGAAAAATAAATAAAATTTCCCCATTGAAAAACATTAATTACCCTTCCAAATAGTAAATATAAAATTAACCAAAGTTAATTTTAATTTCATTTGCATCCTTGTCAAATTAGAGAACCATTGATTTGAGCGCGTTCGGCGTTATCAATGACCTCCTGAGTATGGGTATCTGGTATGTATCTTATCCCGAGCTTTTTGCAACTTGTCGTATGATTTTTCATATTTATTTAGCGCGTTTTTAGTTATTTTGATTTTTTTTCGATTTTCGGCAATTATGTTTAGCGTTTTTGTTTTTTTTGTTAGCGCTTTTGCATGTAAAGTTAGTGCATTTGATAAGTTTAGCACATGTGTTCATTTTGTTAGCGCATGTGTGAGTTTTGTTAGCGCTTTTGCTTGGTCAATGCTTTTGCTTTTAGTGTTTGCGCGTTTGATGTTTAAGACAATGCTTATGATTGTTTTATGCATATGCTCAAAGGTTTAGCGCTTTTGTGAAAAAGGTTCACACATATGTTTAGTTTAGCGCCTGCGTTCAATAGAATATCGCTTTTGTTAAAAAGATTAGCGCTTTTGTTTCAGATGAATGTGTTTGATGTTTTTCATAATAAAAATTCACTTTCATGATTAGATTTAGGCATTTTGATGCGCAATTGTGATGAATAGGTACTTGATTGTTTGATTTGATAATGTTGATTGATTGGATAAATGAGTGATCGATTTGCTTTGATTGGATAGATTAGCTCTAAGAAACCGATTTAGTTTCTAATGAAGAGCATAACAGAGTTTGATTGAACTCGATGATTGATAGAAAACCATGATTGATAGGTTTAAATTGATTTGATAGCCTGATTTGCTTCATTTGAAAAGATTTACCAATTGTTGATGTGAGAGATTAGCGATCTCTTTGATTTGATAGATAGATGATTGATGATCAAATTCTCTTGGTAAACAGGAGAAACTTGATGTTCTCTAGTGTCAAGAGAAATTCCCGGTGATGTGGCACTTAGTGCCAGAGCTTACACAGGCAGAGGTGAGACATATAGATGCCTGTGGATTACGCCACTTGTTAGACATGCCTGATATTACCCATAATAGGGGATTATTGATAGCGTTAGCCGAGAGATGGTATAGCGAGCATAACACTTTCCACCTGTCCATGGGTGAGATTGGTGTGACACTTGAGGATGTCTATAGGATTATCCACATCCCAGTGACCAGTGAGTTAGTTCAGTATGATTATCAAGATCATGGAGGAATGGAGGCATGCAGAGCCGTATTTGGTGATGAGAGCATTGCGAGAGGAGAGATTTGATGGGAGGATATGATTATGTATTACGAGACTCTCCCTGTGATTCTTGCAGGTTTGATTGGGGGATTCATCTATCCAGACAGGAGATCTCAAGGTTTTGTTGTTGGGTGGGGTGATATTCTTCAGAGCATGATGCAGCTTCAGACTCGATATACGTGGGGTGTTTGTATGCTTGCTTATTTCTATCGTGATCTTCATCAGGTTGTTTTCGATGAGAGTGCTAGTCTGTCGACAAGATGCACACTTTTACAGATCTGGTGAAGGAAGCACATTTCTATTACGCGGCCTATTCATCAAAGAGTTCATGGTGAGAGGCAACCATATGTTTATCTATATGTAGGTATCCTTACTTAGCATAAGTTGGGTAAGATGGAGTATTGGCATTGGGTTCTTGATTCACTGGATAGTGTTATTTGGAGACCTTATATCAATTGTGAGCCATGAATGGATGATGCACAAACATTACCATTTATTATGCAGAGTAGATATCTCATTGGTCGGACTCCATACATTGTTGAGAGATAGTTGATTAGTCGCATTTTGAGACAATTTGGTATCATTCAGCCTATGCCTATTGGTGTCACGATATATGCACAACGATACAAAGATAGGCAAGATTAAGGACCTTCTTTGTCGTTTGAGATAGCACGTGTAGAGTTTCTGGCTACTCCTAGGGTGGCTTATGATATGAGATTGCACATTCTAGATCCTGGGGTTACTACAGATTATGCTCATTACATACTGGCACACCCATTTCCTTGTATTACCAATCTAGCAGATCCTCCTCCCAGCTCAGGAGATGAGGATGAGGATTCAGATGATTCAATTATCAGGAGATGGATATAGAGATGAGAGCTTAGAGTTGCTCAGGAGCTAGAGGGGATGGAGATGAGGGAGGAGATGGAGGTGGTGGCAGTAGGAGACCCGGACGGAGTGGAGGTCGATTGAGAGTCCATGGAGGACTGTTTGGACCAGTTGGAAGGATTGGGAGACCGTTTCCTATGGGTGGAAGAGAGGTTGGACAAACTGGGAGGGATACTAGCAGGGTAGGGATGAGATCACCGAGAGGGTTGCCCTCTATAGGAGGAGGCAGGATGACTGGACTGGATGGGGGTTGCGGGAGAGGCATTGATTTTGGTCAAATTCAACCAGACCCTAGGGTTATTGCAGCTCATGGTGGAGAGGATGAGGATCTAGAGGATCATGTTCCACTCATTAGATGACGGGTTTCTGAGAGCTACTCGGACTGAGATTCCAGCAGGTGGACAGGGAGGTGGAGATGAGGGGATTGGGGTTCATGTGTCGCAATAGGATGTGCCAAATCAGGAGACCATGGATAGTCTCAGAGCATAAATAGATCAACTTAGAGCACAGGTATAGACACTCATGACAGAGAGAGACAAAGTTGTTAGGAGACAACAAGATACTCAGGGCCTCCTTGATCATGTTCAACAGGTTGGATCAGGCACTCTCTCAGCTGATACTGTTAGAGAACTAGTTCGAGCCAAGAAGAAGACTTCCCATTGGCGATGAATATATAAGGATTTAGTCACAGGGAGCCAGATATCAGGTAGCTATCATACCACTATGAGGATGGATACTAGCAGCGGTGGAGTCATGGGACCTCCTCAGAGGAGTGGTGATCATATGAGACAGGCATCTAGAGGATCTTCTTGCCCACAACCACAGAGACGGACAAAGTCAGGTGGTAGTGGTACAAGACAACCTTGTTTTGACTTTGTATTGATGAGGCACTTGTACTTTTGATCTGATATCATTGTATACTTGGACTTTTATTATTTTTATGTGTTAGGTCCCGAAGACAACTGAGAGGGGGGGGTGAATCAGTTGTCAAATAAATTCAAACCAAAAATAACTTAACCAACCTTAATTCTTAATACCGTTAAACCAAACTTTATGCCGGTAGACAGTTTATCAATTAATTGCAGTACTGATAAATATTAATGCATAAAACATAAAGACAATAACATCCACAACACATAACACCAATATTTGTACGTGGAAACCCTGTAAGGGGAAAAACCAGGGTGGGAAACCTTACCCACAATCAGATGATACTATTGCAGATATTATGTGTATGCAAATGGGGTACACAAATAGGAGTCACACTGACTACAATTGGATGGTTAAATCCAATAATGATGTACTGCTCAAAATAGCATCTTCATATGCTGGATTCAGTACCGGTTCAGTTTTGATATGCCTTCACAAAAACCTTCTTTCACCTTCAAATTATGTCTGCATGTATAGCTCTGTTTATTCTCGCATATACCTTACTACAATTCCTTTTCCCAATCGCATATCGATCTTACAAATAAGATCTTACATATATACCATAGCCTAAGACCAATTTTAGTAGGTCGGCTCTAAAAGATATTACAAGTAAATCAATAACCGATGCAATATAAGATTCAACTTGTCGGCTTAATGCATTTACAATAACAACAAAATCATCTCCAAAGCGTGTTGTGCTGATCTGGAATAGATAAGCCCGTCGGTACTTATTCTGGACCTATTTGTCGGTAACAAAAAATATGCAAACACGAATATACCAATGAACAAATCTCCAAGACAAAGTGTCCAAATGATGTCTTTGACATAACCAAGTGTTTTCCATGTTATTCCAAGTGCCGGTGAACAATATATCCTACCGATGAACCAGATACCAGTGACTGTGCATAAGTCACTTGCTTGCCGGTGAACATTGCCAATCCTCCAAAGTGCCAGAGTTGATAAGTGTTAATAGGTGTTGACATCAATGACAAAACCATATCAACATATCCAAAATACCAACATTTGATGATGT
Source organism: Cryptomeria japonica (assembly GCF_030272615.1). Classification (NCBI taxonomy): domain Eukaryota; kingdom Viridiplantae; phylum Streptophyta; class Pinopsida; order Cupressales; family Cupressaceae; genus Cryptomeria; species Cryptomeria japonica. Next base: position 424,448,479 of record NC_081405.1, on the reverse strand, counting down.
ATATGCAGACATGGACTCTATATGATGACGATCTTTATTATGCATGTTACTCTTTTTATTATGATGATCTATAGGCTTTGATTATATGGATGATGTTATGATCCTTTCTCTTCATTACGATGATGCTTTATATGATGATGCAATGATAAATGTTTTTTATTTTTTTGTTTTGATGACCTTGGATGCAACTAAAAATGATTACTAGCTTAAATGATGCAAATGCAATGATCTATATGGGAATGCAAATTAATTATTATGTAATATGTTATTCAAATGTTTTTGATTTTTTATATGTAATGCTTATAATGATTATGAATCTAAGTGCAAAGATGTAACTAAATGATCTTTAATGAAATGCTAATGCAAACTGTAGACACCTAAAAATGGTCAACGCTTGTGGAGTCATGCTTTAACATTTGCGCATTGCCTCATTTTAGGTTTTTGCGTCGCATTAACATTTCTCCTATGTCACGCACTTGATCTTTATCATTTGCGAGCATCGAGTCATTCTTCTGTATTCTTCATTTGTCTCGCTTTTGAATTAGGTCTTGTTGATAACAATCTTTAATCATGATTTTGGTCGATCTTTGTCCTTTTGTCAATCTTGTCATATTGTGATCGATTCGTCATCGATCCTTGTCCTTTTCAATCATGTCAATTTGGTCAATTTGTCATTGATTTTTGTCAACCAATCTCAATCAAATCATTTATCAATCAAATCATTTATCAATTCAAAATCATGATCGAATCAATATCAACGATCCTTTGTCAAGACCTAATTGTCGTCCTTGTATTTCTAATTCATCTTCCAAGGTTTTGTGATTTAATCATTTAACCTTGTTTGTCATTTCTTCCTCTAGGGTTAATAAATTATTTATTTATCCTAATTCTTCTTGTCACAATTAAATGTTTATTTAATTGGCTAATTATTCCTCTTTGTGAATTAATTAATAAATGACAAATTATTAATTAATTTACCTAATTCCTAATTTCCACCTATTTTCTAATTTCCTAATTCCTAATTTCCACCTATTTTCTAATTTCCTAATTTTAATTTCCACCTAATTAAATTGTCTTTAGTGCTTCCTATTTTTGTGCTTCATGCGTCATACTCTTGACATAGCAAGATGTCATAAGGTTCTAGTCCTCTAAGCTTTGCATTGGCAATATGTCATAATTTATGACATAGAAGGTGTCATAACCTTCTTCTTTTCACTAAATTTTGCCATTTTGAAATCAATTGCCAAAATATCAATTTCATGCTAATTTGTTCATTTCTCCAATTTCTCTATAAATTGGATGATTTTCTTCAATCAAATCCCTTAATAACCTTGAATCCGAATTTTCAATCAAACTACCGAACTTATGCTTCTAGTACTCTTGAGCTTTTCATCAATCTTGCTTTCAATTGTGTGAGCACTTGTAGGTGAGATCCACAAACCCATTGAAGAGGAAAGAACAACAATGGAGCCGCATGGAAGGAGTATTCAATTCTATATCTGGTTTGCATAATTTTTCATCTTTGAATGCTTTGTTTTCATATCTCTATTGAGTGTGCTTAGAATTAGGTTCATTGCAATGAGTGCTCTCATTGATTGAGTTATCATGTCTTGTGTTTTGATTGATCTACTTATGTTTTGATGATTCCTAATTTCGATGCTACACTAACTAATACAATGATTAAAATGCAACTAAATGAAATGGATGATGATTTAAAAAATGATTCTAAAAATTAATGCACCTACAATGATCAAATGCAAATTGTTTTTGTTTGTCCAAGTATACTCAATCTTTATTCATGGTCGTTGATATGTGAATGAAATGAAATGCTTATAATGCAACTAACAATGAATGCTTATAATGCAGATGAATAATGAGCTAAACTAAAATGATCTAACTAAAAATGATACTGCCATTCTTCATATGTTATCTTTTAACAATGCTTGATTTCATCATTGAGCTTTAAAATGTTGTAAGAAAATACAAGCAACTTGACATAATGATCCTAACTGACCTGAGTATTTCTTACATGGATTTTGATATAGCAATCTTATACAACCAAACTTGATATAATGAATCAAGTTGACCTGAGTATTTCTTGCAGAACAGACAAGGATTATCCCCTTTCATGCATGACTCAGAACGTCCTCCTTGATCTTTTGTCGATCATATCCTTAGACAAGTACATACCGTAGTAAGAGATAAACCAGATACATCAATCAAAGAAAATAATCATGCATCGTCATAGCTTCTCTAGTCATGGACATCCTTGAGTCACATAGAGTACATGATTAGCAATAAAATCAAGAAATAAACATTGAATCTTGCATGTCATTCACATGTTCTCATGGTCATTAACTGATATAATCATTTTTATGAGTTATCATTGATAATCTTTCATTACTTGTTGGTTGATTCTTCATTTTCTGGGTTTCATGATTTAGTTGTCATAAAATGCCTTGAGCTTTGTTGCTTTGTTGCTCGTTATCTGTTTCAAAACCCTGGGTGTTTTTGGTTTTTCTAAGTTTTCTGAATGTTTTGGATTTTCAAAGATTCAAAAGCTCACCTTAGCAAAAGGAATTAGGATTTGTCCCCCAGCAGAAACAAAACTTTATTATGTATGAATTGATCAAGATCCAAACCATGGCAAGATACAAATGCAGACTGATTTATTTTGATAAAATCTAAGACGGTGACTACGACAAGTATGTCAAAGATTGATAATTGTTGGTAAGCTGCATATTTCCTGCTAAATGGTTCAAAGCAACAAATGTGAAAGATAGAATGGATAAGATAGGAAGCGATAGATGGAATAGGATGGAGTGGATAGGTGCGCAAAGCGATCTCATAGATGGAAGGACTCACTTTTTAGATAGCGCCTGTTTACCAGATTTTCACTGTCTAAATTTATTGCATTTTTTCTTTTCATATTTTGATTTTTTCTTTTTTCTGTTTTATGCTTTTTAGGGATTTTTTTGCTTTTCTGATTTTTATTGATTTCTTCAAGACTTTATATGCTTTTTATTGATTTATTTTTTTCAGGACTTTATATGCTTTTTATTGTTTTTTTCAGGACTTTATATCTCAAGCATAAAACTTCTTGAGATGAATAGAATTGATAGGTTCATCAAAACAATCACCTTCATGGGTAGATATCTTGTATGCTCCTAAGCCATATGCTACTACTATGACAAAAGGTCCTAGCCAATTTGGTTCAAATTTACCCTTCTTTTCTCGGTCTTGTTGATTTCTTGGATTCTCCCTTAGAACTATATCTCCAATCCAAAAAATGTGTGGCTTGACTCTATGATTATAACTTCTTGCCATTATTTATTGATATACTTTCAAATGATCTATTGCATTTTGGCGACGTTCCTGGATCAACTCAAGTTATTGGAGTCTAGAGACTCATTGTTCTTCCTCTGGTATAAGACCTTTCAAGGAAACCCGTAGAGAAGGTATATCTACTTCTATGGGTAATATGGCTTCTGATCCATAGACTAAGAAATATGGAGTTGCCCCCATTGGTGTATAGATGTTGGTTCGGTATGCCCAAAGAGCAGGATTTAGCTGAATGTGCCAATCTTTTCCAGCTTCATTGACTGTTTTCTTCAATATTTTCAAGATAGTCTTGTTTGATGCCTCGGCTTGAACATTTCCTTATGGATAATATGGAGTAGAAATCCTATGTTGTATATGAAATTTCTCACATAGTTCCTTCACATCTTGATTCTTAAATGGTCTTCCATTGTCAATGATAATGGTTATAGGAACTCCATAGCGACAAATTATATAATTCAAGATGAATGATGATATTTGTTTTCCTGTCAGTTTTTTTAGAGGTACTGCTTCAATCCATTTAGTGAAATATTCAGTAGCATTCAGAATGAACTTATGTCCATTAGAGGATGAAGGATTTATCTTTCCTACCAGATCAAGGACCCATTGAGAAAATGGCCATGATCCGGCCATAGGATACAAATCTTATGCTGATGCATGAATGAGATTCACATGGATTTGACATTGTTTGCATTTCTTGGCATATGTGAATGAATCTCTCTCCATAGTAGGCCAATAGTAACCCATACAAAGAATTTTCTTAGCCAGTGTTAATCCACTTGAGTGTGTGCCAAAAATACCTGCGCGAACTTCATTAAGAACTTTCTCAGATTCTTCTTGCTCAAGACATCTCAATAAAGTACTATCTAGACCTCACCTATATAAGGTATCGACAATAATAGTATAGCGGGATGACTGACGGATAAAATTTCTTGTTTGATTATGAGATAGGTCAGGAGGAAGGATATTATCTTTTAAGTACTGATAGGTTTGGTCGTATAAGGATTGACTGGTTCCCGATATATGGCAAATCATGTAGGTATGTTGGGATTGAATGGTAGGGGTTAAGATATCTTCCACGAGGAATTCATAACGCTGTTGATTCTTCTGATTTTGCAAGAGAGATGCTATTATAGCCATTGCATCTACTGCTTTGTTCTCATTTCTTGGGATTTGAGTAAATGATACTTCTGCAAGAGAGATGCTATTTTAGCCATTGCATCTACTGCTTTGTTCTCATTTCTTGGGATTTGAGTAAATGATACTTCTACAAAATGTTCTTTAAACTCTTCTACCAGCTGTTTGTAGGGCATGATCTTGTCATCCTTAGTTTGATAATCATCATTTATTTGGTTGATGATAAGTTGTGAATCACCATAGACATGTAATTCCTTGATATTCCATTCAATAGCCATTTTGAGCCCAATAGTTAATGCTTCATATTCTGCAGTATTGTTTGTGCATGGAAATCGCAGTCTATATGATTTTGGAATTGTGTGTCTGTGAGGTGTGATGAATAAAATTCCTGTGCCTGATCCATATTGTGTATAAGAACCATCAAAGTACAATTCCCAAAATTTTGTACTTACTGTCAGAATGTCTGCATCAGGAAATTCAATGTGCAATGGTATGTCATTTTGCAAAGGTGCTTCAGCTAATTGATCAGCAATGACCTGTCCTTTGATAGCTTTTCGATCAACATACTCTATATCAAATTCGCTTAGTATCATAACCCATTTGGCTAGTCTGCATGTCAAAGTTGACTTGTTCAACAAATACTTTAGTGGATCTATCTTTGCTATTAGTTTCACAGAATGAGTCAGCATATAATGTCGCAGCTTCTAAGTTGCAAATACAACTACTAGACATGTCTTCTTTATTGATGTAGAATTTAGTTCATAGCTGACAAGTGTTCTACTGATGTAATACACTGCTCTTTCTTTTCCTTTTTCATCATGTTGATCTAGGAGAGCACCTAATGATACGTTTGTCGCTGAAATATAGAGCAACAATGGTTTCCCTTTGATTGGTGATACCAGTACTTGAGGATTCATGAGATATTCTTTGATTTGCATAAAAGCCTCTTCACATTTCTAATCCCATTTAAATGGAACATTCTTATGTAAAAGATGAGTGAATGGATGACATCTATCTGCTAATTGAGAAACAAATCTTCTGATTGATTGCAATCTTCCTTGTAAAGATAGCAATTGACTTATGTTCCTAGGTGACTCCATTTCCATGATGGCTTTGACCTTTTCAGGATCTACTTCAAATCCACGGGCTAATATAATGTACCCAAGAAGTTTTCCAGAGGTTACTCCAAATACACATTTCTTTGGATTTAATCTCAACTGATATCTTTCCAGCCTATCAAAGATCTTTCTTAAGATGTTCAAATGTTCTTGTCTTGTATGAGATTTTGCAAGTATATCATCTACATAATCTTCCATAAATGTATGCATCATATCATGAAAAATTATTGTCATAGCCCTTTGATAAGTCGCTCATGAATTCTTAAGCCCAAATGGCATAACATTCAAGCAATAAGTACCCCATGCAGAGGTGAATGCTATATTTTCTTGATCTTTAGGGGTGATTCTTATTTGATTGTATCTTGAGAAGCCATTCGTTAATGAAAACATCCCATGCCCTACTGATAAGTCCACAATTATGTCAATGTTGGGTAGTGGGAAATCATCTTTGGGACATGCTTTGTTCAAATCTCTGGAATCAGTGCAGACTCTTATGCTTTTATCTGGCTTTGACACTGGTACAATTCTTGAAACCCATTATGGATAGGCAACAGGTCTTATGAAACCCACATCTAATAGTTTCTTTAGCTCGACTTTTACAAGAAGAGCGATGTGTGGATGCATCTTCCTTAGCTTTTGCTTAACTGGTTTCACTTTTAAATCCACATTGAGATGATGCATTATAAGATTTAGATTAAGTCCTGGCATGTCTGCATAGGACCAAACAAAATTTATTTGTCTTTGTCTAAAGAATTCTATGTATTCTTTCCTCTCTTTATCTAATAATGAGGCAACAAAATGAAGTATCTTGGGATCCTTTGATGTGCCAATGTTTATTGCTTTTGTTAGTTCTATTAGAATGGCAGATCTCTTCTAAAAATATGCAAGGAGGATGTCAAACTTTCCATCTTCTGGTGCCTCCAAGAGGTTTTCACCGTCAGATACGTCCTTTATTTTCCCTTTTGATTGATCTAGTGTTACCATGAAATGGTTTTCAATAGTAGGTCTCTTTCCTTGTTTTATTTTAATTTTGCGACTGGAAAGTTTGGCATTCTCTTGACTATAAGAAACGTTACTTGATTCCATAATGGAAGATATCTTAGGTGTTATGGGTTCGACAACATTAAGATATACAGCTAAGTCATGATCATTGGAAAAGCCATCTAATTCGGGGTTTTCTAGATTATCCCAATCAATTAGTTCAGGATGAAGAAGGGGTAAGTCATAATCATTGCCATTGTTAGGTGCTTCAAAGTTCATGACATAATGGTCATAATTTGCCGTAGAGTAGGTAATGTCATAGATAGAATGATCTGGAGGATAGTCTCTCCCAAGTGTTCTCCAATTAGTTCTAACAAAATCAGTATTAGTATTTTGTAGTTCACACTCGAATGGTTCTTCATCTGACATTTGTCCCTTAAACTAATGGATTATATCAACACACACGTCTTTAGTACTGCAGGTTTCTTCTTGATTATTTTTAATAAATTCATTTGCATTTTGAAGTTGACATACTTGTGTACATGATATAGAGAATTCCTTTGCTATCTTTTGTCTTCTTTAAAACTCAGCTTCTTCTAAACTAATAGTCAATCTTACTTGACTATCTCTTAGTTCTTCTATGGTTCTGCCATACCTTGGTACATCTTACTCTTTATTTGATAGAAATATGATATTTCCATATGCTTGATTCATATCTGTTTGTACTTCTTGTGGTGTTACTTCTTTGTCTTTTTCATCCCCTTTCTTTTGTTGTCTTGTATATTCTTCTTTTCTTTGGATTTTGAGTTCTTCTTGTCTTCTTTCTAACTCCATCTTTTGTTTTGTAATAGACAAGTCTTCCTTTGTGATAGCTGCTTGTTCTTCATTTTTTTCTTCACTTGATATACTAGATGAGACATTTGGACCCTATTCATATTAATTTGAATTTGTCTCTGAATCATTGTCTAGGACTATACCACTATACCACACAGGAGTGTCGTACGGTGCAGAAAGTTCCCTAATTTCTGCCATCTCGATTTTCACTGCTTCTGGAATATCTTGTTTAGATTTTGCACTTGCTCGTATTCCTTGAACCTACTGACAAGATTCTTCTTTTCCTTTGATTGCAATCTCCTCTTCTTGTTTGTCATGTTGTTCTTGTTTCTTCTTATTGGCTACTATTTCTGCTGCTTGATGTAGCTTTTCTTGCCATTTTTCTTCTTTAGAGACTCATTTCTTTCTCCACTTTGGTTGTTGATGATTATGTTACTTTTGATTTAATTTTAGATATCCAAGTCCTGATTTATCTTCTTTAAATTACGAGTGAGGACAAATAGGTTCTGAAATACCTTGATGTCGCTTACAAATTGGCCCTTTTCCTTCATATCCCATTTTTTCCATGATTTTATAACCATTGCCATATTGTTCTATGGGAATATTGACTTCTGCAGCTATTGCTATAGTTTCATTTTCATCTTTGTACAACCAACCAAGAATGTCCTTGTCTTCAGTTTCTTCTTCAAGTGTTCCAGCTCTAACAAATGCTCTGTTAAACATGTCTTTTGATTTCTCTGAGGTCTTTCATTGGATATTTGTAGGCTTTCCATATGACATAGGTGAAAGTGGAAAATCATGCAAAGAATATTTTCCCATTCCATCATCATTTAATTTGAGCTTTTTCTCAAAGGTTTCCCATAACTTTTCTTGAATCTCTTTGGTAGGATATACTGATTCTCTGTTATGTGGAACTCTTGTATCTTATGTTGGCTTCAAATAATTGCAATATTGGCTAGAGTTTGCAATTATAATGATCTCTTGTCCTTCATGAGGAAATTTTACACATTGATGATATGTAGAAGGAACTGCTTGCATTGTGTGAATCCACAACATTCCCAGAAGAATGTTGTAAGAGAGGTTCAAATCTAAAACCTGATATAATGTATTCTTTTCCATAGGTCCTATTTTGATTGGCAACACCACAGTTCCTTTAGCAGAACACTCTACTTCATCATAAGCCTCAATAGTTATTTTCTTCTTTGGATCTACTGCATTTTCTGAATATCCCAAAGCTTTTATTAAACTTAATGCACAAATGTTTAAGCCTGCTCCACCATCTATGAGTACACATTTGACACGAGTTTTATTAATGGTGACTTCAACATGTAAAGGAGCATTGTGAGGATGTTGCAAGGGCGCGTTATCATTTTCAAAAAATGATAAGCAATGAGGGGCTATAAGGTGTCTCACCATGTTTTGGAACTGATCCACATCCAAGTCTTTTGAAAGTGTTATTTCTACTAAAGCTTTTTCCAAAATTTCCTTATGCATAGGTGAAACTTTGAGAAGTTCCAAAATTGATATTTGAGTGGGTATTCTTTGTAACTGCTCTACTAAGTTGTATTGTTGTGAAGTGGATTTTGAGTCTTTTGTTATACCTGGAAAGGTTACCTTTGCTTTGCTTCTCGTAATGACATTGATTGGCTCTGAAGGTGGATTATCTTTAACAATGATGACATTTACCACATCATCATATGTATAAGTGTAGTTCACTTTGGCTTTTCCTTTATTATCTTTTAATTTGGATTGTTCAACTTTGTCATAATTTGGAAGTGGAGTTTTGAAAGCTAGGTGTGATTCGTTTGTCTTATGGCTATCCACTGTGATAGTTCCATTATCAATTAGATCTCGGATAAGGTGTTTCAATCTCTGACAATCATTTGTTTGATGTCTTTTATTCCAATGATAATTACAAAATTGATTATCATTCCACCAATTAGAATTGATTTGTGGTTCATAACTTCTTGCTTCTGGTAAAACAACCAGTTTGTTTGCAAGAAGAGTTTTAAAGTTGATTTGAATGGTTCTCCAATGTTTATGAATTTCCTACGAGGATTGGAGAAGAAAGACTTGGATTTATTGCTTTCTTGATTGTTATTGTTTGGGATTTGACTTGATAGATTAAAGATTGGTTATTGTTTTGTAGCACTATTGTCGTCATTTCCTCTATTGATGACATTCCTATTCTTTCACTAGAACTTGGGTTTGTCATTGTTGCCATTGTTGTTGTTGTAAGAATTATTGTAAAGTTTTAGCTCTCCTTTCTTTACCATCGCATTTTCTATTTTCATACCCTTCTCAATCATCTTGGCAAAAGAGGGAGGACATTGCATTTTTAGTCGATAAATCATTTCACTGATAAGATTATCAATGAATATGACCATCTTTTCTTGATCAAGTACATCTCTTGGATACCTATTAAACATTCATTTTCATCGCTGCAAGAAGATCATAAAAGATTCACCATTCTTTTGTTTAATTTTGCATAAATCAAGCATCGTTATCTCATTCCTTACATTGTAGGAGTGTTGTGAAATAAATATATTCACAATTTCTTCAAAAGATTTGATTTCGGATGGTAATCTTGAAAACCATTCCATTGATTGTCCATTTAAACTCCTACGGAAAAGACGCATTAGGTAAGTTTTGTCATGTGCAAATTCCATACTCCTAGTACAAAACTCCCTAATGTGATCTCAAGGATTAGATTTTCTATCGTATTTGTCATATTTAGGGATCTCGCAATGCTGTGGAAATGGTACCATATTCAGATTTTTATCGAAAGGATATGGGCAGATATCTTCCAATGAATACTTCTTGGAGCTTGTTCCATTTTGCATATCTTGTATCTGTTGTTGTATATTTTTCATTTGTTGAGTAAGTTTTAACAACGGATTATCCATATAGTTTCTCCTTATTTCTTCATAAGTTCTTTTATCACTACGCTCTCTTCTTGTGTCATCGCATTCTTTTCTTGTCTCTTCATGACTTTCTTTGTTTACATCTTCGTTATTTGGATCATCTATGTTTTGGGTGTTACTTGTCTCTGCATCTTGTTTCAAGCTTTCTATGTTAAAGTCTTGTGGCAATTTAGCTTCTGATTTTGCCAACATCGAAAGATATTTCTCTTTTTGTTTTGCCAATAATTTTTCCATTAGTCTATCAAATTTGAAATCTTGCTCTAGGTCTCTAATGGTGTTATTAACCGCTTCTTCATCAACAACGGTATACCCAAAAGTTTGGAATATCGGATTATCTTCTTCCTCCATTTGTTTTTGTTGTTTCTAAGTTGTTCGTATTGAGCTCTATCCAAACTAGCATGTGATTGTTTCAAATTTTTTGAAGTTTCCAAAGGACAACTCAATAAGTGATTATTGGTTTAGGAATATATGCTTTATTGATTTTACCACTATTGTTTGTTCATTGTGATAAAGCATCTCTTTGTTGAAAAGCACATCTTTGCAAAATTTCTCTGTCAAATTCTGTCCCACAGCCACGTAAATAGTGACAAAAATAGTGTAGGAATGTCCTATGTTTTAATAAGATCTTGCGATTGATATACAAGAATCTTATTCTTTTTTGAGTAGCTTTATAACCGGGTTTTCGTTTCTTAAGGCGATACTTAAAATTCATATAAGCATCTGATAGTTTACAAGTTTGTTTGATTCCAAAGTTGGTGCAATTCTGATTTCGATATGACCTAGGCTCAAAATAGGAAAGATATATCCAAGATAATGAACACAAGATGAATTGATCAAGCTTCGTGATAGAGGATTTGATACATCCTAATGAGAAACTTGACAATGATGTTGATTTTTGCACTTAAAATGTTTGAATCAATAGCTTGTTGAATGTTTATGCTTATGGAAACCTTTCGGAAATAGCGTGTTGGATTAGTAACCCAGTTATTGAACTAGTTTGAAAATGTGTGATAGTTTAGAGACAAATCTACTCAAGAAGTGCTTTGATACTGATGTTGAAATTTTGTTTTGATATGCCTTTTTAGATGTGAAAAAGCCTTTGTGCTAACTCTTGTGCCAAATAGTGTTAACTTATGGGATAAAAGCATTATTTTGTTGTTTGAAAGCACTATTCTAATTATGTTTCAAGGATTTTTCTCAAATCCTTCAGCAAGTTGTTGGATTTTCACTCATTTTTAGATGATGATTTTCTTCAATTTTGTACCATTTTGAACATGTCATAGACATAGAAGACACAATGTTTTTTGAAAAAAAAAAATGCATAAGCAAGTACAAATCCTATGGCAGGCTGAGACAATAATTGTTGAATCCCACATGGGGTTTCCCTGAGGCTACGCTATTCAAAGCAGATATTTAGATGCTTGACCCCACTGGCTCCACCCTCGGCACTCACTTCTCTGGGGCAACCAAGCACCAGTTTCCATGAAAACTCCCCATGGAAAACTTTATATCTCTACTAAGAACCATATGTGTGTGAGCCGCTTCGGAGGTCTGACCTCCTACGCTAACAATTAGAAGGATTCTGGCAACTAATACAAGTGGTTTTTAGTAAAGGCTTCCGGTCATGTGGCCATACATGCGGCACTTTCAGCTCTGTAAATACAAAAGGTTCCCAGCCTATAGAGGTAATGCTCCATAGGGTTTATGGGGAAACATAGTGTCAGTATGAACTTATCAACACATGTTGCTAGTGACTTTTGTCACAAACATAATTTATTTAGAGTAGATTGGAAGGACTCAGTATTAGCCCGTTTCCACTTTGGGTCATTCCCCTCTCACTGGCCTCCTCAAGGTAACTCGAGAAGGCAGGCCCTCTAAAGGTTATACATAAAAGAAAGTAGGTCTGGTTCTTTGATCACCGTATGATGGTGAGAGCATACTTACCTACTACTTCATCAAGCACGGAAAACACAAGTTCATTTTAGCCTTCTAAAATCTATGTGCAACTATTTCAAAGAAGTCATTCAAAATGCAAGTTGCATGTTGTTAATTTATCCCCTTAGTTAAGATAAATGAGCATGACATGATGTGTTACTTTCCAAAATAGAACTCTTAATTAACTAGATGAGGAAATGCATGAAATTTTCTTTAAAAACAATCCTGCACATACATGTCAGTAGTTTGAAAAAAATTAAGTTCTTGGACATTCAGATCTGCAAGAAAAATCTGTTAGTTGCAAATAAAAGTGCTATCCTAACAAATGCGTTGTCTTTCACCTCTAAAGCGCTAACCTACAGGACAAAAGTGTTAACCTGAACCACAAAAGCGCTGCTCTGTGGACTAAGAAGCAAGAATTATTTGACAAAAGCGTTAACCAAACTAACAAATGTGCTAACCTGAAGGATAAAAGTGTTGTTCTGAAGATTAAATACGTTGATTTACAAACAAAGGCGCTAACCTAAATGACAAATACGCTAACCTGCAAGACAAAAGTGCTAACCTATCAAATAAAGGTGTTGTTAGAACTCACACAGATGTGAATTTGTATTACAAATGCGTTAAATTTGCTTTTTGCGAGAATTAGACAGGATATTAGAAAGAATATGCGAGGCTCTGAGCCCCACGGTGGGCGCCAAAATGTGTCAACTTGAATTTCATCATTAGAATACTACCTGCAACATATTAGTTTCACAAAATACAAAGGAAATGCTACAGGAAATCCAAACTCAACAAATGAAACTACATGAAAATGAATATTAAAATAAAAACATTATTTTTACCTTCATGATTTAAGTCTCATTGTGTCCTAACTCCACTTTTCCTGGTTGCAGATGGTGTGCTCTCAAACAATTGATAGCTTCCAAGATGGCATATGAAGAATGGACTGATAACTAATAGTTAACTGATACTATGATATGACATACTAAATGATTATGCTAAATGAGAAATGCTAAATTGCTTCAAGATTAAAATTTACGAATGCATAAGCTTTCACAAATGGTTAGCTTGAAAACTCACTTGAAGACTAACTTGAAGACTCACTCTTTCTCAACTCAAACTCCTAATTTTAAAGACTTTGAGAGGATAAGATGATATGGCCTGGATCAACAGTCATGATCAGATCTGTAGATTTGGATGGCTGTGAGAAAAGGTGAGTTGAGAGAAAGGGGGAAGGAGAAGACAAGTGTCACTCATCTCACCTTGACTGGGTTGTTGACTAGGGGAATCTAGGGATGGTTGGAGAAGATTTAGGAATGAGAGGACAAGTGGACTCAATTCCTTCCTAAGATGTAGGGGTGTTGGAGAGAATATAGAAGAAAATTTAAGAAATATGTGTACGTACACAATATTTCATTAAATTTGGAGGTTGGATATAAATGATGAATTAATATTTAAGAAATATTAATATCTTTAGCCACATGATTGATGAGTTGGCAAAGGGAAGATGAAGTGGAGATGGAAGGTGAGTTGGAAAAGGGATTAAATAATTTAGAAATTATTTAATATTTGAGACTATAGGATAGAAGAATAACCATTAAATATTAGATATTCAAATGATTGGAGGAAATAATTAATTCAATTAATTGATTAGGAGAATAATTAAATATTAGATATTTAATTAATTAGAGGAATAGAATAGATGAATTAATTAATAAAATGTTTCAATTAAATTAATTAATAGAAAGACATGAAATGAATTAAATAAATTAATCTTTTCAAATTAATTATTTAATAGAGGAATAATTATTAAATAAATATAAAATATTTGTTTAATCACTCATAACCATTTTTATGTGTATACAGTATGAAATATAGGATGGATTGAGAATAGGAGAAGGTGAGGTGGAATTAAAAGGGGAGATGGATGGGAAGGGATCGGGTTTGGGAACCCACTGGCAATGCTCGGAGAGGTAGGTCGGTAGCTTGGAGTGCAAATGAAGTGTTGTGCTTGACTTCATCCTAAAGAGAGAGACTTGTCCTTATTACATCTTAGCCACCTGGGATACTACACTTCTTCGAAAATGCAAGGCTAATAGCTAAAAGACTCAACAACTATCCTAGAAAGCAAAAAAAAGTGGGGGTCCCCATTCACAATGGGGTGATGTGTGAAAATGTCACAATAAAATGCATAGGAATTTGACTCCAAATGCACAGCAGGATGCTCCAATTGCCCAGTTTTGTGCTCCAACTATGCAATTCTAGCCTTGGGCTGCTTGAAAGATTAAAGTTTCAGTTTTTGAAACCCATAGACAATCATAAACTTAGAAAGATGATTAGTTGGATGTGATTTCACGTCAGGTTCACCAAATGTAGATCGAGAAAATCGGGTACATAGAAACCATTAACACAATCAAAGTGAATCACAAACCTTTTACTCAATTAAGCTAAAAAATCCTAATCTAACAAATAAAGACATAAAAATAAAAAGAAAATAAAATGAAATGATATCACCATAGTATTCCTTCGACGTGGCTCCATTGTTCTTCATTTCTCCTCTAATTTGATGTAGCTCTCATTGTACAAGTGAAATTATTGAAATGATATCATGGATACTAAAAAATGTGATTCTTAAGCTTAAGTGATTTCAACAAAAAGATAATGCTAACTAGATGATTGCTAGATAATTCGATAGAGTAAAGATGCTTAAGGCTAGATGATTCAAATGAAGAATGAGGTCTCAATTAATAGAAAACTCGAGACTTGACAAATGACCAAGATCAAAATGTTTTGTGGTTGATTGGATGGACTTGATTAAGCACATGACAAAGCTACCATTTGGGAAAGGATGAGGATGATGGAGATAAAGCATAAGGGATGGAAGAAAGATGATTTTTTAATGTGCATATCTCATTTTTAAATTTTAACTTAAAATAAATGAGATATTGCCCAAAAGACTGATTTTTGAAAATCAATTAAAACAAGGAAAGATATTAGTTTTTGAAATTCAAAAATTAGGAGGATAAATAGAAGAATAAATCAAAAAATTAAGAAAAAACGGAAAATATCCTCATATGAGAGGACAAATAGAGATAATTAATAAATAAAATTTATTAATATCTCACCAAAAAAAGG
Organism: Cryptomeria japonica; assembly: GCF_030272615.1. Classification (NCBI taxonomy): domain Eukaryota; kingdom Viridiplantae; phylum Streptophyta; class Pinopsida; order Cupressales; family Cupressaceae; genus Cryptomeria; species Cryptomeria japonica. Next base: position 424,433,073 of record NC_081405.1, on the reverse strand, counting down.
TAGATAAAGATGAATTAATAAATAAAATTTATTAATTATCTTTATTTTTGAAAAATATAAATACAATAAATAAATAACTACAATTTATTAATTTATTATTCACATTTATGAATTAATTAATTAAATAAAATGAATTTATTTAATTAAAGGACAAAGGGGACAAATAAATAAATTATTAAATTTATTTATTTAACTCTAGAAGAATTGTTAGTAAGACAAGGGGTTTAAACCTAAAAGGGCAACTGAGTCTAACTGACATCCAAAGACCTCAATTTGGTCAAATTAAGTCAAATTAGGTCAAATTGGGAAGGTTCAGACTAAAAATGGGAATAATTGAGTCAAAATGGGAAAAATAGGTCAAATGAGGTAAAAAGTAGGTAAACTGGGAAAGCGGGTCAAATGGCTGAAATGAGACCAGTACGACACCATGGGTTAGGAGAAGAGGTCAAAATGATTTCATAAAATTAAAATTGGGAGAAAATGATGCCATTTGGATAGGAAATGGGAAAATGGTAGCCGCAAGATCAAAACAGGAGCAAATTGACCTTATCAGGACAGGTTTTGGGACAAGTTGATGTTATAGGATTGAAATGGGGATAAACTAACGTTGATGGGATGGATTTTAGGACAAATTTATATCATAGACTCAAAATGGGGAGAAAATGATGTCAATGGGACAAAAAATGGGAAAGGAGAAGCGAGACAAAATCGCATGAGTAATAAAGACTATATGTGTGATTAGGTTAAAAATAAAGAATGTAGACATTGACCAATTTTTAGCATCTACAGAAACAAAAGACAAACAAAGTGGGCAATAGGAAAACAAACCAAAACAAACTAGCAAAAGAAAAAAAAGAAAAAAAAAGCAACCTAAACTACTATGGTTCAAGGGTAGATCAACCACTCATAGATCAAATCAATGTTTAAGAAAGTATCCACTGATTGGGAATGGAATAGGTTCTCCAATTAGAGAGATTATCTATAAAGTATTCTCCCTATGGATCTTTGCAATTTGGTATGATCTGAGCCATAAATTTATAAAAAAAATTGGTGCTCGCCTTTTTTCTCTTTAGATTTTCCCCACAAAAAGAATTAGATGAGATATTCTAAAGGCTTTGATCTTAGGTCTCTTATCAAACCAGCATTTGACTATTGCTTGGTGCTTACAAAAATGTTGAAAGTAGCATCCTTCCGCTCATTGAGTTTTAACAAGTTAATCAGATGAAATTCAAATGTTATCTTCTTCAAATTAGAACTCTTTCATAAATTGAAGGACATGGATTTGTAGGCTAACATGGAAAACTAGGTCTTGGCCATGAACAAGATAGTAAGGGGATGTCCCCAATGCGACTTTCACTCTAGTTTATCTTTTGTTAGTTGGTCAATCCCCAAGATTTTTTAATTTTCGAATCAAAATTTAATGACAACCGATAGGTTTTTGTTTGTGGACTCAACTACTCCGTTCTCCCGAGGGTAAGAATTTGAATTTTTTTTTTAAATTACCTTAAATTCAAATGACCATTGCATTAATTATGTAGAAGTAAAAGTAGAGCCATAATCACATACCAGAGTGAAGGGCATCCCAAACCTAGGGACAATTTATTACTCAAGCAACTCGATTACCATATTGACAATGCAGTTATGGCAAGCTCAGCCCTACGTCCATCTTGTGTAGTTGTAATGCCCACCAAAATACCCTAGAGAAATAAACCAAAATCTACTAGCAAAAATGAGATTAAAAAAAAAAAATCTTATAAGTTAACCATCATTACTTCACAATACTAGTTACTAATAATGTAGCTTTACAACTAAAGCACATCAATACATCAAAAAACAACTTACATGAATGCATAAATAATCATAAACATATCCATAGAACCATATTACACAAGCGGAATAACCATTAAATCATACAATGCATGTCCATTCCTTATGGTATCTAAACGTCACTACTTGACACATTGTAATCACATCACATATCCATCTAGAACATCATAAATAATCATGCAACCTATACAATTACTTCTCATCTGATTATAACGAATCATTAACACATAGGCATAATTTAATCACATAACATGCTCCTTTAGATCCTTTTAGAAAAACTACCAATTCAAATACTCCTATTATCCATTCTTTCATTCACTAAGGCAACATAGATATTATAACCAATCTCTTTAATAATACTAGAATATCCCTCAAGTTTCATTACAAATCCCTAAGCTAACTAGCTCATTACCCAAGCATCACATTCCATTTCATCTAGATGAATTCCATTATTTAAACAAGATCTATAACAACAATTTTTATTCTTTCAACTTAAATTTACCATAAGCTCATACATACAATATCAACACACTGAAAATGTACAAAATATTATCTCTTTCTTTCACTTAAAACTATAATTCTAACATTACATAATGATTATCCAATACCTCAATAAATGTACAATGATAACTTCTCCTAACTGCTACATTAAATCCCTTTCAATTACATCAACCATTACATGAAGATACATAACATAAGGATACATAATCCCTTTTATAAATACAAAGCATCATGATACAATGTCTTCTTTTCCAAATACATAGAAATCAGCTCCAAGAATATCCACATGATGAAGAATCCAAGAATACAATCCATGCACGCTAACATCCAAGAAGAAGAGTATCCCAATGGAAGAAGGCATCAAACCACCCAACCATGTGGAACCAAATAGGAACCACCCCCTATGCTAGGAGATGACATAAGCTTCCAACTCACACTCAAGACCTAAATTGACACCTATAAACCAAAGGATACAATATGACATCACAAGACTCCAACATAAGAGTACAACACCAAACTACATCACATGGCTAAATCAAAGCAATCAACCTCCAGAGTCATAACCAACGAATCAAGGCTTATGGATAATGGACACATTTGGGGTAGAGTGTCATCACATGCTTACCTCATGTAGAAATCCGTCTCCAACTTGGAGTCACTCAAGGGAGATTGGGTTACCGCTCCGATGGTCTTCCCAATCTAAGAACCTAAATTCACCTCCCTGGGTTTGTCTAATTGGGGCATGCAATCATAATATTCTTAATCTTGATTAGGTTAATTCCTAGTTACCCAACCCATTAATCAATTATTATTATGTTGTCACTTGAATTTACACCGTAAACTCTTCATGTGGTTCCATAGATCTAGAACCCCTTCCTAGAGATCTAATGCTCATGACCTAGGTCCAACACATGCAAGAGCCCACTCTCCCAACCATGGACCAAGACCATAGGGTAAATACATAAAAAGATACATCACATTATAACATGACACTCAACATGGAAAGCATCCAAAAATTCCATCACAAATCTAATACAACTGAATCTTCAAAGGTAAACATCAACATGGAAACCAAGAGCTACTTATCAAAATTCAAGCCATAAGATCAAAACACCAAATTGCAACAATAAAGGTAAGCATGAAGAATTTCAAATACTTAAAGACAAGGGTAATACATGAATCCAATAACATAAAACATCCCTCTATAGTGAGGCACAACAAATCCTCTCGCTGGAGCTGCAAATAAACCTCCTTAATAGCAAGGATACACTCAACTTCTTGGAACATCTTAACAATACCTCAATGGAAAATAGCAATGCCACTTTCTAGAGACAAAATGGATTCAAATGCATCAAAAAGGAATGGCATAATGCCCAAAAACATCAAATATGACAGTACAGAGCCTCTAGAATCCAAATCTGTCAATAAAAGTCAACTGGAAAGTCAAAACCCTAACCAAAAACATGTTGATATTGTTTTAGCACTTTTGTTACTACTTTGGAACTATTGACTCCCAGATTAGTGCTTTTGTAGCCTGTTTTAGTGCTTTGTATTGGGTTGCAACTTTCGGGAAAACGAAAAATATGAAACAATCAATCATGCCCAGTTTCAGGTAGAGGCATAAGCATGGTCTAAAATCAACCCAAAAAACACAAGAGACCCCCACCAATGCAGAATAGGGTTTACGCAAGCCTAATGAGGTCATAGAACCAAGAAATTGATCACAATCGATGAACATATGCACAAAAATGCACCGCAATGACATCCATACAAGTGCAGACCATAACAAAGGATCTCCAAACTCTAAGAGACCCTGAAATAGGGTTTACAAGAGTAATACAACCACCACAACATAGAATAATCACAGGGACAATAAAACCAGAAAACTACATCCCCAAACACCCATTTCCAACCAAACCCATTTAAAATCACAAATTACAACTTTAAGCATTCCCATTGAAATTTTCCCTTCAATAAATAAAATAAATAACTGAAATCAAATCCATATTTTCCCCAAACAATATTTTGGAATACACTTGCAAACAATCTTTCCTGAAAGCCAAAACCAAGAATAAAGTATTCAGATCCAACTTGGAAACAAAGAAAGGCAAGGAAAAATTGATGAAGAATCCTCCAAAAATCAACAAGCTCAATTACAACCAAAATCCAAAGCCAAATCCTCAATCAATCTGCAAATTCTCCCAGAAGCCAACCTCCCGTGAATGCACAGAAAACCATAAAAATACCCAAAAATCAAACCCAAAACTATAATAAAAATTGACCAATCAAAATATTCCTTAAAATAATATATTACACTAACCTTTTGCAAAGTTCAAGGAAGTTATTAAATAAATATATTGTATTTACCTACCTCCCCATCCGACCAATCAAATAAAAGGGTAGGTAGATTATTATTATTTCAAATAATCAAAGAGGGGAGTGAAAGACAAATAATTAAATAATAGTTTATACACCATGTTGATGGGTGTTTTGACACACTCACCAATAGGTAGGTAGAACATAAATTCACACACCACCTCTCCTGAATATCTATCAATCTCAAAAGATAAACAACTCCAAGGTCTCTATAGTTGGGTCACAACGGTGTTGGGTAACTTGGTGGTTTGACGTAGTTGTACCTGTTAAGGGGCCTACTGATTCGTAACTTTCTGACTTATCTGCACAAGTTAGAAAACTAAACTAAATATAAACGAACTGGTGAGAAAGAAAGAGAAAAAGATAAAGGGGTTGCAAGAGGATGACAAATATTCAACATTCATTCCATCTAACAATATCAACTAAACCTGGAGGAAATTGGAGTGTTCATGATGATGTATCCTACACCATTGCGAGAGTAATAAATCTTGCACTTTCATGTTATCTCCTAACAACCAGATCCCTTGTTTCATCTCTGCAACGAAATCCTTAATCCTCCCCATATGCTATGTTGCATCAACTTGATGGGACTAGGGAACTGTAGGTGCAAAGAAGGTGAGAATTTCATTCACTCTACAAACTCTTGGACTTACTTCAACATATGCTACCTCATTGGGATCCCCATAATCTGTAACCAATTTCTTCAACCTAGGTTCACTATCAATCCAAATCTGGTTGCTTACACCTTTCCATGCAAGCCATAAGTATGTAAAACAAGTTGAAAAGTAACCTCCCAAAGTTTTCGAACAATTTCTATCGAGAAGCATCCCATATACTTTAGAAACATTAACTACTTGGATATCAATGTAATGGTATATGCGCAGATTACCACCCAACTGAATGTACACATATTTTAACTCCCCAATCACATTCACCTCATTCTTGTCTAATTGCACCACTTTGCTATTCACACGTACCGAGTTAAGACTAAGCTTCTGACATATGGAATGAGGCATTATGTTTCCAAAACCACCTGAATCTACCAAACAGTTATGTAGATTATTTCCGTATATCTTTAGGCTGAGTAGGAATGGAGGGTTTTCGATGGCATCATTACTGATATTAGCATTGACCTCATTCAAGTCAGCCATCTTGACCTCATTGCTCTAATATTCCAACTGTTCTAATTTCTTGAGAAGAGCCTTCTTCTATTTGGGGCAATATCTCAACACTTCCATTAATGACATAGTTGTTGTAGTCCTCTCCATCTCCTTGGTAACATCAAATGATCCTTTTACAATATATTCTTGGCTTTGTCCTTGTCTGGGATGTATTCCTTGAAAAGCCTGAGGGGGAGGAGGATTGTTGCTTGCATTTGCATCAGGAGGTACAAATCCACCTTTTGGAGGAGGTGGTTTTGTCAATGGTGCCTTGCCTTGAATTTTGAGATTGTAATTATTTCTAGTTTGGAAGGCTTGTGCATCATAAACACATGGTTCACTTTCAGCTTCTTCTTGAAACTCTTTGTAAAGGAATGTGTCAACCAACATTGTTGTATTAACCTTTTTTGGTTCCTCATTAGAGAACCCCTTCGGTTGAGAGTCAACTTGAGCAATCCTAATCATTTTTTTGAATTATGCGCAATTGACTTCTAAATGCGACGTTGTATCAAGCAACCTGCACCAATTAGTTAGCAAATTCATATCCATCAAGTTCACACTTTGGGTGTTGTTATGGTTGTCTCTTGCGTCAAAATGGTCATGGTTTACCCCACCGTTGTTCAGATCCATGTTCCATTGTCTATTGTACGGCTTGGAGTTATATCTTTGATTTTGATTCTAATTATTATAACCACACTAGTTATTATATGATTGGGATTGGTTGTATCCTCCTGAAGGATTCATCTTTGGTTGACTAAGATCTGAAGTAACTTGGGAAATCATCTTCTTTAAAGCTTCCACTTCAATGGATATGTGTGACCCTTGACTCTCAGGCATTGAAGTTGGAGCTTGGTTTGTTGTGTAAGTTACCATATTGTCATGCTTGTATACATGTTCTTGTAACACAAAACACTCAATAAATCATTACAAGCATGGTTAGCAAATAAAGAAAAGAAAGATAAACCATAGCTAATCGATCTATCGCCTCCCAGTAAATGCAAGTATGAATTTTGCTCTCAGATCTGGTCATGCAAATTCCAGTGACTTGACTACACTTAAATGGAGAATTTAAATGATAAAAGATACATGAGCTAGATGAGATAATGATTTAAGGTACATGATTCCATGATTATGCTAGAAAATAAGCTATATTTAAGCTAAAATTGAACATGATAACAATGCTAAAATGATATTGCTAAGAGCTATATGCCTATAGTAACAATGCTTGAATTCAAATGAGATGGGATCATTATTTCTCCAAAATGGGGTCTATTTATAGGATTTCCAAGGCCAGGGGTGAGGTGGCAGGAATCAACGGTCAAGATTAAGTTTGAAGATATCAATGGTGAAATTGGAGGAAGTTGGAAAAGAGGTTGGATGAAAGGGAACATTTGGAGGTTGGTTGGAGAAGGGGTTGGATGAAAGGGAACATTGTCATCTCCATGGTGACAAGTGTCAAGAGACTTTTCTCATGAGAGAGAAAAGTGTCCAAGGAAAGGGGACATGGTGGTTAGGATGTGCAAGCTAAGATGGGTTTAATTAAACCCAAGGTTAGATGGAATGAGTTAGGTTTAGAAGGGATTAGGTTAGGTGGTTAAAAGTTAGGAAAATTTGAATTTAAAAATTCAAATAATAGGAAAAGGCTAATTAATCTTAACAACTCATAAATTGATTTGTTTTAATTAATTATGGGATTTAGAAGAAATGAATTTGATGGGGCAATTAATTAATTAAAGGGGAATAATGAAATGAACCTATTAAATAAATCCTTAGATTTATTAATAAGTAGATGAAAGAGGGAATTTAATCAAATTGCTTAGTGAATTCAATTAAATCAAGAAGGGGGATTAATTAAATAATTGCTTATTTAATTAATTATCTTCAGACCATTTTTAGGTGTATACATTTTGCCCCTCTTTGAAGCGAGGTGTGATGACGCATTGATTCAAAGAATAATCTCATTTTTTATGACATTGGTTCGATAGGATGCCCCAGCTCTTGATTGATAAAATCCGATACAATGATGCCCCCTCGGGAGATCAATTGAGATAATTGATTTTTGGAGTTTTTTTATTTTTTGCAAAATTGATATCCCGATTAAAAATGATTTGATGTCTGCAACTGTGGTTGATGAAAGTGCGAGTTCTACGATCACGGTGATGTGGTTCTTGATGATTGATAAAGCTTTATTGATTAGATTAATAAGATTGAGATTCGGTCTGGTTTCAGGAATGACACCTCCTATATAAGACAAAGATGATCAAAGTGTCTAGTTTCAGGAACGATATATCCTGTATAAGACATGATCAGAACGTCTGGTTTCAGGAAAGATACATCATGTATAAGACATGAGAAAATTGATTTAGATGTGATTGATTGATAGAATTGATAAGATTGATTGGATAAAGAACTGAAAATTTGTTGATATCAAGTTGCAGTAAGATTTACATATGTTGATGTTGGTTCTGTTGAGAGGATAGCATAAGATTTTCGTTGGGTCGACAATATCTGGAGAGATATGAGTCATCATTCTAATTGTGTATACATTTGTGATGATACCTTGATGATTCATGTGATAGATTTAACCTTGGATAAAAGGAGCATGTGGGATCCCATGCAAGAATGAAATGCAAGCTAAATACAAATACAAATGCAATGCAAAGCTACAAGCGGACCAGTCACTAGATTATTGTGTTTTGTCATCATTGAGCTTTTTTAAATGTGGGAAGTGAATGCAAACATCGATGGTATAATTGAACCATGATGACCTGAGCACTACTTTCCTGGGTTTTGATATTGCAAGTTAGCACAAGCATCAAGGTATAATTCAACCAAGATGACCTAAGTGTTGCTTGCGCAAAACAGGCAGTATTAACCATTTCTATATGCAAGTCTAAAATGTCTTCCATGATACTTCGATGATCATGTCCTGAGACAACTTTGCACATATTAATGATTAATTTTCAGACAACAGACAAGAAAAATATCATGTTTCTTCCTTGTTCCTCTAGTCAAAAAAATCTTGGAGTCACTCAGAAATCATGATAGCAAAAATCAATATATAAAAGTTGAACAATCATGTTAAAATCCTTATCCAAAAGATATCATCTGTGCATTTAGGCTGATTTTGATAGTTTGATGGTTGATAATTTGATCTCGTGTTCCATGTTGGATATGTCTCAATTTTTGCTTGTTAAGAGTTGTCTAACCGTTTGTTCTACCTGTTTGATTAAGCTCAAAATTCATCGAGAAGTTTGCCCCCAGCTAAGTGCAGGATTTTGCCCCAAGCCTAGAAACAAATTTAGTATGATATACCCAATGATCCAAACCATGGTGAGAGAGCAGCTGCGATGCTTGTGTATGTACAAAGGCTTTATGATGCTGATGGGAAATGAATGCATGAACTAATAGATGGAAGAGATAGCTGACAGATAGCGCATGTTTGACAGGTTTTCACCATCTATTTTTATTGCACTTTTTTCTTATATTTGATTTTTTTATTTTATTTTTAACTGTTTTTGGATTTTTCTGCTTTTTCAGTGTTTTTGGATTTTTCTTCTTTTTTAGACATAAAACTTCTTCAAATGCATGCTATTGATGGGTTCTTCAGGCTGATCTTTGTCCTATGTTGATAGCTGATATGCTCATGATCTGAATATTGTTGTGATCACAAATGGACCTAACCAGTTTGGTTCAAATTTTCCTTTCTTTTCTCAATCTACTTGGTTGCATGGATTTTCTTTTAGTACTAGTTCCCCTACTTGAAAGATTCATGATTTGACCCTATGATTATAGCTCCAACACATTCTTTGTTGATATACCTTTAAATGATCAAAGGAATTTTGTCTTCGTTCCTGGATCTATTCTAACTCTTGTAATCTAGATACTCGATGTTCTTCATCTGGGATGAGACCTTTTAATGATACTCGTAGAGAAGGTATCTCTACTTCTATTGGCAGTATTGCTTCTGATCATAAACAAGAGAGAAAGGTGTGGTACCTATTGGTGTACGGATACTGGTACGGTAGGCCCATAAAGCAAGGTTTAATTAAATATGCCAATCTTTGCCAGCATCGTTTACTATCTTTTTGAGGATTTTCAAAATAGTTTTGTTTGATGCTTCTGCTTTCCCATTTCCTTGTGGATAGTAGGGTGTGGAGAATCTGTTTTGAATCTTGAATTTCTCACATAGCTCTTGTATATCTTGATTCTTGAACGATCGCCCATTATCAGTGATGATAGTCATTGGTATTCCATAGTGACATATGATATAGTTCAAGATAAATGCAGCAATTTGTTTTCCTATGATATTTATGAGAGGTACTGCCTCAATCCATTTTGTGAAATATTTTGTAGCTACAAGGATGAATTTGTGACCATTAGATGAAGAAGGATTTATCTTTCCAACTAGATCAAGACCCCATTGACAAAAAGGCCAAGATGTTGCCAAAGCATGAAGTTCTTGTGTTGGTGCATGAATCAAATTCTCATGGATCTGACATTGTTTGCATGTTCTAGCTATCTGAAAAGAATCGTGTTCCATAGTCGGCCAATAATAGCCCAAGCGTATGAGTTTTTTCAAAAGGGTAAGACCACTTGAATGAGTGCCACAAATGTCATTATGGACTTCATGTAAGGCCTTCTCAGATTCTTATTGTTCAAGACATCTTAAAAGAGTACCATCTAGACCTCATTTAAATAGGGTATCCGCGACGAGAGTAAAATGGGAGGATTGGCAAATAAAGTTTCTCTTTTGGTTTTTTGATAAGTCGGGGGGTAAGTTGTTATCTTTCAGGTATGTGTAAGTTTTTCCATAGCATGAGGAATCATACCCAACAAGGTGACAGATAGTTTGGGAATCAGGACAATTATGAGCAGGGTAAAACAACTCTTCCACCAGGAATTCATAACGTTGTTGATTTTCTTGTGTCTGAAGTAGAGAAGCAAGTGTAGCCATGGCATCTGCTGCTTTGTTGTCATTCCTTGGAATCTGATGGAAAGTTATTTCTACAAAGTATTTCTTGATATCATCAACCATCTTTTTATAAGGCATTAATCTTTTGTCCTTTATTTGATAGTCATCATTGATTTGATTGATGATGAGCTGAGAGTCTCCAAAGACTTGAAGTTGTGTAATGTTCCATTATATAGCCATTTTGATACCTGTAACCAAGGCTTCATACTCTGTTGTGTTGTTGGTGCATGGAAAGCTTAATTTGTATGCTTTTGGGATTGTATGACCTTGTGGTGTGATAAATAGAATGCCTGCTCTTGATCCATGTTGTGTATATAAACCATCAAAGTATAGTTGCCATGTTTTTGTTGTGACTGTTAGGATATCAGCATCAGGAAACTCAATATGTAAAGGATGATCATCTTGAAGTGGTGCCTCTGCTAGTTGGTCCGCAATGACTTGTCCTTTTATAGATTTTCTATCAACATACTCAATATCAAACTCACTCAGAATCATGATCCATTTTGCTAGTCGTCCTGTTAATGTTGCTTTGCTGAGTAAATATTTCAGAGGATCGATTTTAGCTATTAACTTGATGGAGTGAGATAGTAGATAGTGTCGTAATTTTTGAGAAGCAAAAACTACTGCCGAGCATGCTTTTTCTATTAGTGAATAGTTGATCTCATATCCCACTAGTGTTCTGCTGATGTAGTAGATGACTCGTTCTTTTCATTCATTATCCTATTGTGCAAGAAAAACTCCTAATGATGCTTCGGTGGTTGATACATAAAGTAATAACGGTTTTCTTGGAATTGGTGACATTAGGATGGGTGATTTTATGAGATATGTCTTGATCTTGTTGAATGCGTCCTCACATTGATGGTTCCACTTGAAATGAACATATTTTTGCAATAGATGAGTAAATGATTGACATTTATCTACTAGTTGAGAAACAAATCTTTTGATTAACTGGAGTCTTCCTTGGAGTGATCTGAGTTGACTTATATTCTTGGGAGATGTCATTTCCATGATTGCTTTTACCTTAGCTAGATCCACTTTGATACCTCTAGCTGAAATAATATATCCCAATAACTTGCCTGAAGTGACACCAAAGGCACATTTCTTAGGGTTTAGTCATAGCTTGTAATGTTCTAACCTGTCAAAGATCTTTTCCAGTATCTCTATATGTTCTTCTCTGTTGTATGATTTAGCTAATATGTCATCCACATAGTCTTCCATGAATGTATGCATTATGTCATGAAATATAGTTGTCATAGCTCTTTGATATGTAGCACCTGCGTTCTTTAGCCCAAAAGGCATGACGTTCCAGCAGAAGGTACCCCATGGGCATGTGAAAGCTATCTTTTCTTGATCTTCGGGTGCTATTTTGATCTGATTGTATCCTGAGAAACCATCCATTAAAGAAAACATGGAGTGTCTAGCAGTTAAATCTACAATGATGTCGATGTTAGGCAAAGGAAAGTCATCCTTTGGACATGCGTTATTAAGATCTCTGAAATCTATGCATATTCTGATACTTTTATCTGGTTTTGAAATAGGAACGATGTTGGATACCCATTGAGGATATGCTACAGGTCTGATGAATCCTACATCCAATAATTTCTTTAGTTTGGCTTTGACTAGGAGAGCGATATGCGGATGTATTTTCCTTAACTTTTGTTTGACTGGTTTGGCTCCTAGACTAACATTTAAGTGATGCATAATAAGCTCTAGATCTAACCCTGACATGTCTACATATGACCAGGCAAAATTTATTTTCCGTCGTTTGAAGAATTCCACATATTGTTGCATTTATTCTTCTAATAAAGAAGTCGTTGGATGAAGAATCTTTGGTTGCTCTATTGTGCCAATGCTAACTACCTCTATTGGTTCGATCAAAATGGATGACCTTTCTTGATAGTGCTCAGGTAAAGTGTCAAATCCCCCATCTTTTGGCACCTCGAGGAGGTTTTCACCGTTAGATGTGTCCTTTATTTTTTATTTTTTCTGATCTAATGTTGCCAATAAATGGTTTTCAGCATTAGACTTGATATTCTTTTCTTTATTTTCACTTTTGCGACTAGGAGATTTGGCACCCACTTGACTGGAGGATGCATTGCTTACATTCCAAGTGGGAGTTGTTATAGGTTCGATTGCGTTAAGATATACATATATGGCATGGTCATTTGGAAAGGTATAAATGGCGGTATGTCCTTCATTTTCCCAATCAATAAGCTCGGGGTGGATTAGAGGTAGGGGATCTTCAGGTTGGGATGTTTCAAGGGTTTCAAGGGTCATGATGGATGTATCAAAGTTTTCAATATGTATGTCGATGTCTAAAATGGTACTCTCATCAGAATGACCTCGCATAAAAAATTCTCGATCGTCCTCGATTAAGTCCAAGTCAGTTGAATGTGATTCTAATTCAAGTGAACTATTTCTTGACGTTTGTCCTGCATACGTGTGAACTACATCAACTCCTACATCTCCTTCAAAGCAATTTTCTCCAGTTGATTCTTCAAAGTGATAGGAATTCCATTCCCATTCATTAGAATATGTATCACTTGTAGCCTGCAATCTACAGATTTGTTTATATAGCATTTCTTCTGCTTTTCTAGCTATTTCTTTTCTTCTTTCATATTCAACTTCTTCAGGACTGAGATTAAGTTCTGTCAAATTTTCTATGAGTTCCTGGATTTATATTATCTTCTTCCTTGTTTTTATTGAGATTTAATGTTGCTTGAGAGGTGTTTTTAGTTTGTTTCTCTTGTTGATTGGAAGATTGTTTCTTTTCCCATTTCATGTTTGCTTGTGTTTGTTGCTTAGTTGATGTTTCTTCTCTTTCAATTGCTAGTTGTTCTTGTCTATTTTCATATTTCTCTTGTTGTTGACTAAAAGATGTGTCTTCTGGTAGGGTGACTTGTCCATACCCTAAGCATGTTTTCTCAGTAGTCTGCTGAGTGTAAGGTTGAATAGGTTCCGAGATACCTTCTTTTCTTTTTCATATAGGACTTGTTTCAGTGTATCCCATCCTTTGAAGAATGTTAAATCCTTTTCCATGCTTTTAGGTAGGTATTCTGACATTCTTCATCCTTGTATAGCCACTGTAGCACATATTTGTCTTTTGTTTCCTCTGATAAGGTTCCAGCACTAACAAATGCTGCATCAAATATCGGAAGATGTTTCACAATTGGTTGTTGTTTAGAGTTCGATGGTTTTCCAAAGGATTTAGGAGAAAGTGGTAATTGTGATATTGAATATTCTTCATTCCCTCGATCTCTTAGCTACATTTGTTTTTCCATACTTGATAAAATAGAGGCAAATGATTGTTCCTTGGATTGTGTGTTCGAAGATGATGCTTCTCTATTATGTGGAACAATGACTTCTTGGGCCATTTTTAGATTGCTGCAGATATTGTGATTTCCTGCCCATTGTAGGGAAATTTTACACACTGATGATATGTTGATGGGACAGCTTGCAAGTCATGTATCTAGGGTCCTCCCAAGAGTACATTATATGATAAGTCCAAGTCTAGAACTTGGCATGCTGTGTCTTTCTGCAAAGGTCCCACTTTGATGGGTAGTTTCACAATTCCCTTGGAGGAACGTTCTTCTTCATCATAGGCTTTTTTGGTGATCCTTTTCCGAACATCAACTGCATCTTTTGAATATCCTAAGGCACGAACAAGACTCAATGAATAGATATTTAGGCCAGCTGCACCGTCTATTAGAACACGTTTAACGCACGTTTTGTGAATGAGGACTTCAATATGCAAAGGAGCATTATGGGGATGTTGTAAGGACATGTCATCTTCTTCAATGAACGATAAGAAGTGATGGGTTGTGAGGTGTCCCACCATGGTTTGGAATTGATCGATATCAAGATCTTTGGATAATGTTGTATTGATTAATTCTATTTCTATAATTTCTTTGTGTGTAGGTGAAAGCTATAATAATTCTAAGATGGATATTTGTGCGGGTGTTTTCTGCAATTGCTCCACTAGGTTGTATTGTTTGGTAGTGGATGACATGTTTGTTGTAGGACCCAGCAAAACAACTTTGGCTTTGCTTTTTGTGATGGCATGTGCATGTTCTTGATTTTGTTTTTCTTTAACTACAATCACATTCACCACGTTATCATGTGTATGAGCGTAGTTTACCTTCGCTTTACCCTTGCCATTATTTGTTGTTGATGATTCACCTTTCTCATAGTTTGGAAGCAGAGTTTTAAAAGTTGTGTGAGATTCATTTGTCGTATGTTCATCCACTGTTATTACTCCATTATCAATCATATCTTGTATGATATGTTTCAATTTCGTACAATTATTTGTGTGATGTCCCTTGTTTCGATGGAAATCACAATAATGGTTATCATTCCACCAAGGTGGTTTGATTTGAGGTTCATAGTTCCTTTCTTTTGGTAAAGTGATCAATTTGTTTGCGAAAAGTGTCTTTAGTGCTGACCCCAGGGGTTCACCAATCTTTGTAAATTGTCTTCGAAAGAAAGTTTTGATAGTTGCTTTTTGGTGATTGTTGTTTTGCTGAGCCATTGTTGAGTGAGTGGATAAATTAAAAATCGGTTGTTTTGGTTTCACATTGTTTTTATCCACTATTCCATTGTTGATGACATTTCAATTTCTATTCAAAAACTTTGGTTTATCATTGTGATTGTTGTTATTGGTGTTGTTAGGAGGATGGACTCCTTCTTTGTATATTTTCAATTCAACTTTCTTTATCATGGCTTCCTCCATTCTGAATCCATTATCGACCATTTTTCTGAAACTTTGATTTCCTTGCATTTTTAAGTGATAACTCATTTGATCATTTAAGTTATCGATGAATATGTCCATTTTTTTGTATTCTGGCATTGTACGAGGGTACCACGAAGCCAACCGTCTCCATCATTGTAAAAATGTCATGAAAGGTTCTCCACTCTTTTGTTTAGCATTACATAGGTCTAGCATTGTTACTTCATGTTGTATGTTGTAAGAGTATTGTGAAACAAACTTATCCACCAAATCTGAAAATGATCTGATTCCAGGTGGAAGTTTGGAGAACCATTCCATAGCTAGTCCAGTTAAGCTTTTCGGAAATAATCTCATCAAGTAGATATCCTCATGTGCAAACTCCATACTCACTGTGCAAAATTCTTGTATATGATCTTGAGGGTCAGTGCTTCCATCATATTTTTCGTATGCAGGAGTTTCAAAACCTATAGGAAATGATATCATGTTTAGGTTTCTGTCGAATGGATAAGGACAAGTTTCTTGTAGTGAGTATCTTCTAACATTTCCTCTCTGCATATCTTGAATTTGTGTTTGCATTGCTTGTAGTTGTTGTGTGAGAGTTGTGATAGGATTATCGACATGATTTATTCTTGCATGACCATGATTTTGTATTCTAGGAGGATCTGGATCTCTTCTAGTGTCATCTCTAGTCCTTCTTGTATCTTCATTTGATTGAATGTTATTCAGAATTTCCACTTCATCCCTTTTGGGTATGTAAGTTTCTTCATTGGTTCTAGTATTATTGGGGATTGATGTGTCATTCATTTGGAGACCAAAGATGTCCTCATATTGTTTGTTATTAGGGGGAGGGTCGCTTTTCTTTTGTGTCAATTTGTTCACATCAAAATCTTGGGGGAGTGTAGCACCAGATTTTGCTAACATTAGGAAATATTTTTCTTTTTCTCCCTCCAATAATTTTTGCATAAATTTGTCAAATTGAGGATCCTTTTTAATGTCTCTGATGTTTTGTTTTGTTATTTCTCCTTCAACTTGTATTTCCTCTTCATGTTCCATGGTTATATGCTCTTTAGTTGTTTCCAATGTTTCGATTTCCATCTCTGTGATCCTTCATCTCTAAGCTCTAGTTAGAATGGGCATACATGTGTGTTATTTTGCTAGGATTCGATTGTCCAAAAGTTTGTTTTGATAAGTGATCAACTGTCAAGGTAAATATGATAGCGTGATATGACACGAAAAGATGGTTCAAGTGTTTAAAGTTTTGCAAGTTTTTTGATCTTCGGTTTTGGAGTGCAATGGTGATGATTTGATAAGAACCAAGTCCAGTAGGAACGATATATCCTATGATGTGGGACAAGATTATTCTAACCAAACGTTTCAGTTTTGTGATAAAGGATGATAGATCCTGATGAGAAACTATGTTTGAGTGATCAGTTTACCAAAGAGGGTGATAATGCACTTTGAGATGTTTAGATCTTGAACTTGTTGGGGGTGAGCACTTGAAAATCTTGAGGTGTTTGTGTTCTAAAGTCTGATTTCAACGGATGATAACTTGACCAAGCCAACAAAGGAGACAATCTAAGCACAAAGCGACAGAAAATAGATGTTTATGATTACTGCAAACTGATCAAGCAAAATGACAAACCTGAAAAAGTCATGCACAGTAGCAGCTCTTGACTGATAAAAATAGAGACTTGTACAACATATTATAGCCTCAAACAACAAGAGATATAAGACCAAATGACAAATCAGAAATTTCATGCAAAAAGCTCAGTTTCGTACGACATTTCTTTATGAACCAGATGATAAAAGATTAACTTCATATGACAACTCACCAGACAGTACGACAGAGAACATGACTCGTACGATAGATAACAGAGTAGAGATTAAAAAAATGGTTGTTTTGCCGAATTTGGATTGATGAATTTTGATGTTTTGCTTATGTTTTCCAATTTTAGATGTCTGATTTTTCAATTTAGGGATGAATACACAGCAAACACATGATGTGATAAGTGACTCTAAGCATGCTAAACCCTAAGAAAGTTGCCTAAGGAGAGAAAACCTTTGCTTGCAAGCTTAGTTCCACACCCAATAGCTAATCAGAATACGGCCACTGAGTCTCACACAATGGATTCTCAACGCCATATTATCTTACTCCAAATGCTAATGGGGGCACGATATGGAAAGTATCTTGGGAGAGTTACTATCTCTCTTGCACAAAGATTATCACCCTTTCGGAGGTGAATCGGGTAGCTTCTAATTTAACTGGCACTATTAAGGGATCCATTCGGTGCGTCAAGGTATAATACTCAATTAAGAGGTATCCCAGCTTTGAAAACCAAGGTTTGCTATACCCGAAGGTACAGAGGAGAGCTATTCCCGAGCACTGTCATTGACTTGATTTTCATCAAATCACATTTATTTTATAGTGGGTTGGATTACTTGGGGTTAGCTATTCTCACTTAGGTCGTTCCCCTCACACCAGCCGTAATGGCTCTAAGAGTTATTAACTCCTTGGGAGGGCAGGCCTGCTAAAGAAATGCACTAATGAAAGCAAAAGATGAGTCTAGCTTTCTGATCACCTAAGAAAGGTGAGAGCATACTCGCCTATCATCAAAGACACAAAATACATGATTGTTTGTTCCTTTAGCAAAATATAAGTGTACCTAAAAAAAATTTAAGGAATGCACAAAGTTTTGTTGAATTCTTTTAGGCAACCTGCAAAATAGATCCATTAGTAGTCATTGATGCATTTTAAATTTGGTCTTTGACTAGCGTATCTTTGACAATCATCCTGCAGAAAAGAGTTAGGTTGCCAAAAATCTCATAAACAGAACAAAGTTAGTGTTAGTGGTAATCAATTAAAGCATCAAACCCTTAACATGTAGTCAATTTAAAAAAAACCACAGAAGTAGAGTGTCGTACAACACACCTTACTCACTCGTGTGAGTATCTTTCTGAGACCATATGAGTCAAAATGAGAGCTCGTACAAGTCAAGATGAGAGATAGTACGAAATTCCTAAAGGCTTGTACGATACATGATCTCTTATCATTCTAGCTCACAAAGCATGTCATACTAGGCCAGAAATGAGTTCGTACGACATTCTGATTCAGACCCGGCAGAGATGAATGTTGATGAAACTTGAGATGCCAAAAATGATAATTTCGGCCCCACGGTGGGCACCAAAATGTTGTGCCTGTGAAGTGTATACATGTTCCTACAACACAAAACACTCAATAGATCATTACAAGCATGGTTAGCAAATTAAAAAAAGAAAGATAAACCATAGCTAATTGATCTATCGCCTCCTAGTAAATGCGAGTATGAATTTTTCTCTCACATCTAGTCATGCAAATTCCAATGACTTGACTACACTTAAATGTAGAATTTAAATGATAAAAGATGCATGAGCTAGATGAGATAATGATTTAAGCTACATGATTCCATGATTATGCTAGAAAATAAGCTAGATTTAAGCTAAAATTGAACATGATAATAATGCTAAAATGATATTGCTAAGAGCTAAATGCCTATAGTAACAATGCTTGAATGGAAATGAGATGGGATCATTATTGCTCCAAAATGGAGTCTATCTATAGGATTTCCAAGGCCAGGGGTGAGGTGGCAGGAATCAACGATCAAGATTAAGTTTGAAGATATCAATGGTGAAATTGGAGGAAGTTGGAAAAGAGGTTGGATGAAAGGGAACATTTGGAGGTTGGTAGGAGAAGGGGTTGGATGAAAGGGAACATTGTCATCTCCATGGTGACAAGTGTCAAGAGACTTTTCTCATGAGAGGGCAAAGTGTCCAAGGAAAGGGGACATGGTGGTTAGGATGTGCAAGCTAAGATGGGTTTAATTAAACCCAAGGTTAGATGGAATGAGTTAGGTTTAGAAGAGGTTATGTTAGGTGGTTAAAAGTTAGGAGAATTTGAATTTAAAAATTCAAATAATAGGAAAAGGCTAATTAATCTTAACAACTCATAAATTGATTTGTTTTAATTAATTATGGGATTTAGAAGAAATAAATTTGATGATGAATTTGATGGGGGGAATTAATTAATTTGAATTAATTAATTAAAGGGGATTATTGAAATGAACCTATTAAATAAATCCTTAGATTTATTAAGAAGTAGATAAAAGGGGGAATTTAATCAAATTGCTTAGTGAATTCAATTAAATCAAGAAGGGGGATTAATTAAATAATTGCTTATTTAATTAATTATCTTCATACCATTTTTAGGTGTATACACATACTGTTGCCTCGTCCCATGTACTTGATCAACATACTGTGTTTGGATAAGGGTAACATTGGCATTGTTCTGCCATTGTAAAGCTTGTGTAGCAAATTGTTGAATAGCTTGAGGTTGGGGTGAATAAAGTGGTAACATGTTCATTGTTGGGGCTCCTATTAGTAAGGATGATGGTACTCTGGGGAGTTGGTTGTAGTTTCCTTGGTTCAACCCTATGGGAAATTTGTATCCAATTCCCCCAGGTGTATGATTTGGTTCTTGATTCATGTTGATTGTCAACGCATAAACTTTTGCCAAGGTATCCCTTTGATCTCCAGGCACACTCTTCTTGATAAACATCACACTCCATGGGTCAATGGCTCTTAAATACGAATCAATTGCTAAATTTGGTGCTACTTGGTAAGGAGCTTGTAATCTCTTGTATGCCCTTTGGAAGTTGGTATTGAAAGTTGTTAAAGGTTCGTTAGGTGTCTTCTTAAGGGAGGAAAACTGATGGTACAGTGTTTCAGGATAAACATAAGCCCAAAATTGATTGATAAAAGATTTCTCTAAAACATTCCAACCATCAATGGAATTTGTTGGTAGAGTCAGATACCAATTATACTCGTTCTCTTCAAGTGAATATTTTAAAAGTCTACATACCAAGTCATGATGTTGGATATTGTTACGAACCACTGCATCCTTGAATGCTTCAATATGCTCATCTGCGGTCCTAGGTCCCCCAAAGTAGAACTTACTACAGAATTTATATGGATTCCTAGGTAAGTTGTGTGTCCGTCCAAGTATATTTCCCAATGGTGTTTGATCTTGGTTGAAGTAGGACATTGCAAGTGGTGATGATGGACGTTGAGTTACGAAAGGTGCAATGACAGGTTGAGGACTAGGGATTAGTTGGTCTCCTACATTGGGTTTGGATGATTGCACTAGTGAGTCTGTTGAAGGTTGTCCTTTAGCTTTATTTCTCTTCTTCCTAGTTGCAGGTCCTAACTCTACTAAGTTTGATGGAGAATAGTTACTCCTAAGAACTTTATGAAAACTCTTTGAAGAGAAATATGATATACTCTCCAGCTTAGTATCTCAATTTATCAGTTGTGGAGGAGGTGGTTAAGGGTTTCTTTGAGCGAGGAGTTGTCTTTGCGCCTCCTCTTCTATGCGTATACCTTTCTACCTTTCGTGGTCAAGGACTTGTCATGTTTGTAACCAATCACTATGATTCCTTCTACTGTCCCAAGTAAGAGAGTATGGTTGGGGAATGATTTTGTCTTGTTTGTAGTTGAGGTTGGGTTGTTTGAATGGTAAAAGTATGTCTCCTAGGAGTACCATGCTAGGTCATAGTATGACCATGCAATTGAAAGATAAGAGAATTTGTTCTTAGCCCTCCTTCTAGCGCCAATTTTTGTTGCTGGGTGTTTTGACACGCTCACCAATAGCCAAGTAGTTTATGTGAACACTCACCACCTCTCCTAAAAAAAAATAAGTTTTGGGAAACTAACTACTCCAAGGTCTCTATAGTCAGATCTCGATGGTGATGGGCAGCTCAATGGTTGATGTGATTGTACCTGTCAAGGGGCTTGCTGGTTGAAACAATTTCAAATTACCTACTTTTTTTGTATTTTTTGATTTGGATTCTCAAAAATAAACAACAAAATATAGATTAGGGGAACAAGGAAATAACAATGAAATCAACACAATAACAACTAAATGATCCACATGGTTAGAATTTCATAACCTAGTATTATCAATATTAATAAATCAACATTCAAATGACGAACTCCGAAAAATATATAAAGTCAGAAAACTTCACATACCAATGGAAATGAATATCATCAAACCAATAATCACCCTATCAACTTAATCCTCATATACCATTTACATGCACAATATGATTCATAAAATAACAAAGTATCCAAAAGAACTAATTATTGATTCAAATAATAGAAGTTACCAGATAACAAAGAACGTGACCATATAGAACACACAAGTAGATCAGGCAATCCACAAGCTGCATTTTGTATTAAATTTCAAAGAGTATCACAAATCTTCTAAACTCACAAAAATATGCATCAAAATGTCTAAAAGAATCTCTAAATTGGGCCTCAAATCATCAATTTGCGGACCCTTGCAATGAATCAAAATCTCTAATTTATAGAGTTTCAAGTCCTAAATTCTAAGAATTAAAGCTATCCAAACTAAATGCTACAAAAACAAGGAGTTGCAGTTGACATGCAAGTCTCTACCTTAAACTCCAGTGAAACTACCAATTAAATGTCACTACGAAACAAGCATTCCCAAAACTGGCCATCACAACCATGCAAAATTTTGCCCAAAAACTGAAGTCGGTGTGGTGTAGCAGTTGAATTCTTAGCTTTTGTGGTAATCAAAAATATCTTCAAAAAGTAGTCAAAATTGAATGTGCAACAACTATATGTTCATCCTCTACTCCTTTTATAGCTCTTATAGTTACTAATGTAACATGCAACTATGTCTTTAGACATCTTTAAGTAGGAGGTTTGTGTTTGCTATTTTTGCCAGCTTCTCGTTGGCTTTCTGTTGGTCTTTCTGTGGCTGTTGGGTTGTTATTATCTTAGCTTGCAACCAATTTTGTTTCTTAGTCCTAGGCTCTTTTCTGGTTCTATAATGCTTTATCTTTAAATATTTGATTGTAAGGGGTTTTAGGTCCCTCAAAACCTATTTTTTCTTAATAAAAAACATGCAATTGTGTCTTCATGAGGATCAACAACATACAAAATCCGGAACTCAGACTTCTTCAAAATTTGCTTTGCCTGCTCCCACCTATCGACCAACTTATCAATCACCCCCTTTGCATGTATACACTGGGAAGTCAATAATAAATACTTATCCATCAATCTCGTATTAAACTCGATTGTAGGTGCAAAATGATGAGTCGCATACTGGTCCCATGAGCCTAGCACTACACCTTCCTTCAGGCGACCATCCCTCAAAATGTCATGACCATATGCACCTAGCAACTTCTTTACAAAATTCTCATATTTACTTATTGACTTCAAAAGTGGAGCATGCGCCTCCAAAATATTTGACCTACACTTCTCAAGCACTTCTATTTTAAATTCTATTACAAAAATATAAGACTGTAAACTATCAAAATCATCACCATCAAGCAAATCGTCATTTCTACACACTTCTTCACCCAAGGCCAATATTTTATTCAAATTTCTACACTACTTGGTGGTCTCTAATTCTCACTTCCCAATTTGTTGAGGAGTCTCGTATTGCTTTCTCTGTTTCGAGGACTCTTTCGTAAATTATGGTTGTATGTTGTAGAAACAATTTTACCTTTGTGATATTCTCCCTTGCCCATGATTTTGTAGTAAATGCTACTTTTCTTATTTCTATTAAAGCTCTTACATCACCTTCTGGGAGTGATGATGTGGATGGTAGTGTTTCATCGACCCTTGAATCCAGAGGCTTTGCCATTTCTAAGAGCAACTGCTTATATTGCTCTAATTGCACCTTCACCTACTGCTGGGAGTTACGCTCCTTCTCCATCCTGCTTCTGATTGTGCTAGTAACGAATTCGAGAGTATCAAGATCCCCCCACTTTGTCTGTTTCCCAAGTCTAACATGTGATACTTGGTATGTATAAGGACCTTCCCCTTTAGCCTCCACAGGGGATTTGATTTTGGTGATTACTTCACCGGAGCTATTTCTAGATAAATGATGAATCTTTTTGGCCTTCTTTGCTTTCTTTGGCTCTTCTGTAATAGCTTGTTGCAGTAAGAGTTTGGGTAGCACCACCCTTTGCTTCTTATTGAAAGTGAAGGTTAACCATTGTGGTGTTCCTTCATCTATGTCTCCTCCTTGGGTGGTTATTTGCATCGTCACTCTCCCAACTTCTTGTGACGGTTCCTCCTCCTGTTGTTGCTCATGTTATGCATCCTATGTATCGGGAAGAGTTTGGGTCTTTTCTTGGGTGGGAGGCATTAGGATGGTGAGCCGTTGTTGTGAAGAAATTTCTTGATTCAAGTTTGCCTATAGAGCGTTATCAACATCAAGTTATTGTTGGTATTCTTCCAATCTCCCGCTCACTTGCTTGTTAAAATCTTTGGCCGACTCTTGACCTTGTTGCTCTGTTTCTCCACTTGCAATGTCTTTCAATAAGTTTTCCACATCCCGTGGAGTGAGGACAAGTCTTTCATCATGTTGTTCATCTTGTGCTAGTCCTATTTCCCCCTCTTCACCTTCTTGTTGTTGCTGCAGACCCTAATCATCTATGTCCATGGGGGTTACTTGCGTAAGTTCTGAAACCTCTTGAACGATGGGCCCCCTTCATTTCTCTTCACTAGAGGAGTCATTATTTTCCTTTTCTTAGGCTCTACATTTTTTGGTGTTGCCTCCGTCTCCTCTTGATCCGAGTTTGACTCCACATTATGAATAATTACTGCCTTCATTGTGGGAGTCATTGCAGGCACAGGCATTTGTGAAACAACGAAAGGTGGAGTGATCATTGTTGTAACCAAAGGTGGAGGCATTGTTTTTGCAACTAGTGCAATAGTTGCAGTTGATGTGGTGATAGGAGTTATTGTTGCAGAAGTAGTGGTAGTGGCAGTAGGAGTGGTGGTAATTGTGGTAGTAGTGGTGGTGGTGGCACTGGAGGGTTGAGCCTTTGGAGCAGGCTGCTCTGTCGTAGCTGCAACACCTTCAATAGCAGGCCTGATAGGATGAATTTCTGCTTGTGGTGTGGCCCCTAGGCTAGCAGTAATCCCCAAACTCACCTATTTTGCCAAGTATTCGGCTTCTTTCATTTTATCATTCAACTTTTGTCTCAATTCTTCTGTGGTGAAAACAATTTCAGCTTCTTCCTTGAGGTCTGTAGATGTACTCTTCCTCGACTCTAACCGTATCCTCCTTGTATATTCCTTGTTTATTCTTGATTGAGGATTGTCAGTCGAGATATTCTTGTGTTTCCCTTTGGAGGCAGCAGGTTTAATTCTGAGACTTAACCATTTCTTAGTTCTATCTATTACCAACTGAGAGATGGTATCAATATCTACAACTTCTTGTTGCGACCATCTGATTTGGGGGAGCGTCCTTTTATCTATTCTTGTTTCTTTATACATAGGATCCAACAAAATACCATCATCATGTAGTTATTTTGGTAGGTTGGTCTCATTACCAAAATCCCTTATTTGAGGAAAAATGAGGTGATGATAGTATTTCTCCCTTGCCTCAAAGCTATCCTAGAGATTGGCCCAAAAATCCTCCAGGGCAGGTTGATGTCCTTCATACACTTTAGGCATCAATCCTTTTAATTTATTGTATGGATCAAAAAATTGCCTAGCATAATTGAAAGGCTTCAACTATAATTCTTGTAATTCTTGGTCTGCATCCTTGGCCATATGAATCTATGGACATGAAAATAATGATAAATTTAAAGGGAAATATTCACCTATAACCCTCATCTTATGCCTTGAGGGCAACAAGTTCTGAAAATATACCATTTGTCTTGCGTATTCCAACAAAATTATCCTATCTGTATAGTACCTCGGCAACAAAAATGGTTCTCCAGTGAACCTACTCACCCTTAGATAGGTAGACCGAGAGTTCTGTATGAACCAACACCCCCACTTCTTTACTAATTCTATAGCTTCCTTTCTTATCTTGAATCTGGTATCCCCTGTTAGTCTTATAATAATAAGAAACAAAAATGCATCATTTATTCTTTTATAGTGCAGTCAGGACTCTTTTAGGGGTAACTGTAATATTCCCATACTGCATTTTGTCCTTCTTCTTCTCCCAATATGCCTTCAGTCTGCAACCTTAGAAATTGGTCAAATCTGGCTGCCACCCAAACGACATAAGATGTGAAGAAAAAATTACTTGTGTTGTGTACCTCCTTCAACTGGTCCCTTATGTTATCCAACAAAATTTGAGCCCAATTGTAGTATTTCCACTCGTCCAAAATTGTTAGCATGAATGAAAACATCCATGGTTGGAAATGTTGGCAGGCAGGTTTGCCAAACGTCTTGTTAAGCATTATTATCATTCTTCATTCACTTTCTACATTGGCTCACGCTTTGGTTCCATACCCTTTCTCCATCTTCTTCTCCCTCTACTAATACCTCCTTTTTAGTAGGAATCTGGAAAACTAGGGCCAACATGTCAGGGGACAAGTCAATCACCACTTTTCAAACTACATCGACACATTGCCTAATGGCGGGGTTGTAGTAGTGTGCCACTTGCATAATAAATTCAGGTGCTTGCACCGACTATGGGAAGATAGTTGCTTCTACCACGCTGGATCTTTTAATCCGCCTATACTCTACACTCAACCCTACTTTCTCCAATTGTTTTTCTATGTCTTTGAGCTCTATGTGCCTGATCTTGGTATCTGTAACCCATTGGATGGCATCCTCCAACTTGGAGGCATCTGTTTGCCCTTGGTATTGATATTTCATGGTGACTAGTAGCTTCTCAAGATCTTTTGCTTTGCGGGAAGATTCCATCAACACAACTAAATTTTCAAGAGAAAACGAGTTGGATTAGACCATGTACTTCATAGAAATTTAACACTACAAAACTCACCTCGGGAACTCGGGATCCCGAGGTCTAGATGTAGCCAAAACATCAACATAAACAAAACAAACCTAGGAACCGGAAAACCCAAAGTCCTAAGGTATAACTCACTAAGATACGATAGTCGAGTTTGGGAACTCGATAACTCGAGTTACCGATCTCAAAAAAAGGAAAGACAGAAAGCAACTTCAGAAACCTGAGAACCCGGGTTACCGAACTTGAAAACTAAACTAAAATCAAAAACTAGAAAACCTACAAAAACCAAGGGAAAAAATAAAAAACACAAGGGAACAACTTCAGGAACTCGGGAACCCGGGTTTCCAAAGTGGTCAAACAACCAAGAGGACTAGCAAATTTAGAACCCCGAGAACCCGAGATACCGAACTCACCAAAAACACAAAAAGGGAACCACTTCGGGAACTCGGGAACCCGGGTTTCCAAAGTGGTCAAACTACCAACTAGGAAAACAAACTGAGACTTTGGGGTCTTGAAGTTCCAGGGTTGGACTCTAACACGCAACACGGAACTGTTGGACACAATGGATCACTAAGAGGGGGGTGAATCAATGATTTAAACACTTCTTTCCTAATCAGGGATATACCGGTACAATATAAAACAAGCAGAGTGCTAACCGGTAAACCAAACAATGCAAACTAAGTATGTGAAAGGATTTTCTATAAAATCAATATAACACATACACAAGAATGCATCACATAACACTAGATATACGAGGAAAACCCAATGTGGGAAAAACCTCGGTGAGAATAGTTGTTGGAGATCTTCTGCTCCAATCCAGCCTCACAATGAAAATGATCTAATTATAATTTTAGGGCACCAACCTAAGGAGCACCAACCCCTGATTTATGAGCACCAATTCAAAGGAGCACCAACCCCTGATCATTTTATAGGCTACAACCCTTGCACTAAGCACCTACTTAGTGAAGCCAATATGAATATTCACATACACAAATATATTCCCTATTGTAAATGAAGTTTTGCAACCCTTCAATACTCTGCACTACCAGTCTGTGAAAAATTGTACACATCTTGCAACAATGTCTTTCTGCAGATTCTTACTTTGCTAAAACTTCTCTCCCTCTGACTGCTAGATTCAATTCTTACTTGACCATACTTTTCCAGGTTCTGCCTCTGCCAGTTTTGACACCTCTGTGTTCTTCACTTACTCTATCGATTTGTCCTTCACACTGTTTTTCTTGTTCCTTCTCACCAGTACACAAACACTTTAGATTTTTCTTATTTTTCACTCAAACAAACTTTTCCCACACACTTTCATTCTCCAGCATCATCTCATATCAATCTCAGGTTGACATTTTTAAACTTGAGGCTCTCGCCAAAAACTAATTCAAACTTAGGACAGTTAGGGTTTCCCTTCTCCTATCAAATATATATCCAATATGATGTGGTCTGCCTTGTATCACTCACCTGCTTTGAAGGGATAAATCATCACGCATTTTTCATCTATCCAAAGCATGTTTGCCAAAAGTAGTAAACCTAACCCTATTTTCCAGCCTTGAAATCTGTCGACGCATTTATGATCCAGTTGTTTCTTTCTCGAGGTCAATCTATATTCATATTTCATGCTTTGAACACAATCCCTCAACTGTATGATCATTCTTTGTCGTTCATTCTTCCTCGAGCTGCATCAATTTGTTATCAACCCATGATTTACGGTTTTATCATTTAATGACCACCTACTACACAAACAACCATGTCGATGAACATTTCACCGACCTCTGCATGCTTTCCACCTCATCTCCCCGGGGCACACATCAGCATACATTCAACTCACCGACATAGGGTCGATTCAAACTTGAACATCCGACAAGTCCTTCTACCGGTACAACCCTTACCAGTATGTCCAACACACTGAACAATCACTCTTACCGGCAACATATCCTCATGACAATTCATCTTGCCTTATGGTTATGTCTTCATGCCATTCTTTCTATTTTGCTCACCGGGTGTTGTTGTGATTCATATAACATTCTACCTCTTCATCACAAACAAACTACCAGCTTTCATATCGGTTTATGCCTTACTGATTATCACTCAAGCGTGCCAACACACTCCTGCATCTCACCTCATACCGATGATATCATCTGTTAGCTCAGAACATACTTCTCTTCTAGCATTCCTGTCTTCTTTATGTCGGTTCAATCTTCTTCATACCGGTTGACACACTCTACCAATAACTTGCAATATGGGTTGACATCAATGACAACTCAATGCTAACAATAACCTCGAAGAACTGAAGTCCTAACAAACTACAAATATGAAGCATAAAAGAAGGTTCGGGACCCCAGGACTACAAGGTTCTGAATCGAATAGACAAGCAAAAGAGAAACCAATTCAGGAACTTGGGAACCCATGTTTCCGAATTGGTTCAAAAGGAAAACCAAAACTCAAAAAACAAAGAAAAAGGGAACCTTGGGAACTCAATTTTTTGAGGTGAAACAAGCAAGCCTCAAAAAGGGCAATCCAAGAACTCAAAAACCCAACTTTTCGAATTGGCCAAACACACAGAAAACCTTCAAATCAGGAACTCGAGTTTCCAAATTGAAGGAAAAACTACAAAAAATAAAGGAACTTTAAAACAAGCAAAAGAAAACACCACTTCGAGAACATGGGATACTGAGTTTCCGAGCTGAAACAAGAAAATCACCAAAAAGGCAATCTGGGAACTCGGAAACCTAAGTTTCTGGATTGACCAAACAACAAAAAGAAACCTTCAACTCGGGAACTTGGGAACTCGAGTTTCTGAATTGAAAGAAAAATAACAACAACAAAGACAAGGATTTCAAAAGAACTCCAAAATAAACAAAAAGGAATGTTACTTTGGAAACTCGGGAAACTGAGTTTTTGAAGTAACGACGCAAGCAAAGTAGGGCTCTAACTCGGAACCTCGAGAACCCGAGTTTCTGAATTAGGGCACGAAATAAGAAAAAAAAAATAAAAAACCCTAATCGACGAAAAATTATGAAATCTAAGCTAAGAAAACTAAAATCTAAACTAAAACACTAAAATCAAAAGATGAGGAAAGAGAAATTCTACCAAACTGGCAAAATGAACACGCAAAAATGGGAAGTCAAAAGCGCGGGAAAGCCAAATCATGGGGTCAGAGATCAGAATCCTATTGCCTAGGTGCACAAATGACCCTAAAAGGGCCACCGACCACTATATATACCCCCCGTAAACTACAATTAATGCGACATTAGGAACCCGAGTTCCCGAAGTCAAACACTTCCTAAAACTCAACAGACCATCCACAACTCGGGAACTCAGGAACCTAAGTTTCCGGATTACAACATAACAAAACAAAAATGAAGACCAACCTGAAACACGAGTTTTCAAGGTGGAACTCAAAAACATCAAATAGAAACATCACAAATTGAAAAAAACAACTTACAAAGCAACTAAAACTAAAACAAGCAACCAGTTCAGGAACTCAGGAACCTGAGTTCCCGAACTGGAACAAACAAACAAGCAACTGGGGAACCTGAGTTCCCGAAGTGACCAAAGCAAAAGCATTAAAACTAAGGGAAACAAAACAAAAAGGTAGAAAGCAAAAACAAAAAAAAGGGGACCCATATTTTCTTACAATAGAAAATGATGGAGCTAGATATGTAGGGCATAACACACCCCATGATAAAATATTAATTACCAATAACAATATTATTCATTCATCAGATAAATAGTAAACCGCCACTTAAATTGGATAAATATCCATGAATAATAATATTCATCCAATAATAAAATACCAACACATAGGTTAAAAAATATTAATTGATTAAATAAACAATTAAATAGATAATCATAAATAAATTATAACAATAGAAAATCAAAAGACATTATTAAAATAAATAAATAAAATAAATATAAAATACAATAATCAATATTCAATAAAATTCAATAATAAAAGTAATTAAACAATAAATGATAATAATATTTATAATTAACAAAAAATAATAATTAAACTTCAATTAGACAATAAATCCAATGTTAAATAAATTAAATCAACAATTGAACATTAATCAAAATCAAAATAAATATTAAATAATTAAATAATCACACATCTCCAAATAAATAAACATAGACTCATAAAATATTACGCCAAAGGGGATGAACACAACTCAAAACTCTAACATCAACTTGTGTCGTGGCGCAATCAACAAGGTACACAACTTAGACCTAGAGTGTGTGAGGGAAACTATGTCATCTCCGACAACTTGCCATTTGGATAAGGACACGCTCAAACCTGTGAAGCCAAGTGGAGTCAATGTCTAGTACCTGCAAACTTGCATCAACAGTAAACACAACATATACAATACATATACATCATAATAAATAGACAAGTGATAGAGAATCGCAATGGCATATCATGCTCGCAATGAGTGATATGACATTGTCTCTACTCACAAAGACAGTCACACAATATAACATCGGAACATCACATATAGTCATAGTCAAGAAATAGAGTTTGTACCATCATGTCATCATAGGTCATATAATCCACATGAACAATGATCTCATATAAATCCATGAATCACATAAATCCATCCATCAAGGTGATTCTACATACTATCATCCACAAGAACCATCAAATGTCATATATCATCTAGCTTGTCCAGCATCATCAATCATATAAATCTCCAAACATGATGAGTCATATCAAATAACATAAATCCACATAGAGTACTAGCATCAACAAAACCATCTAAGATAGCAATAGAGCCATAAATAACCATCTAAGTATCCACCATATGTCTATATAAGTCTATCAGAATGAAAATCGAAATGCAAGTCTAGGAGGGACACTATAGCAGTAATCAATTGTAGTCAAAGAACTTGTGGATAGTAGAAGAGTTTGGGTTAATGACACCAATAAAATATAGCACCCATTGGGAAAATAGCCTTATCTTTTATATCGACTAGAGTGGCATTGTAGGGTTATGCTTTGTGCGAGTTGTTGTTTGATAGACATGATAATGTCTAACATGTTGGTGTACATCCTGAAATATATCGAACTAGTAATATATTGCTCTGAGTGTCAACTGAGTAGTTGAGTTTTCTGATCCATGACTCGTCCCAAACTTTCCATGAAATTCTTCCAATATCTTCTTAGCCTTTGGTTTATTAAGGCACCTCAAGTATATTCCTTTTAAGTTCCTCTAGTACAAAATCAATTTTTTTAGTATATAATCAACACTCTTGATTCTGAGTGCTCTCCTCTGAGTAGAATTTAAACTATGAGGACACTTTTTGTTAAGTAATAGAAAGATGAGATCAACATAGGAGGGGTTTAGTGTAAATTAATTAGTCGTGTATTATTGGAAATTGATGTGAGGACCTATTTCTACCATTGTTTAAGATAATCATTACCCATGACCAACTTCACGGGGTGTATTTGAAGATCAAACCCTTGTAGAATTGCCATCTATTTTCCCTAACATTTTCCCAATTCGCTCTACATTAGCATAGACTTAATTTCTTGTTCTGGTAGGACAACAAATATTTTACTCATAAAAAATATAGTGTTTGAACATTTTAACTGCTTTGACTAGTGAATTTTTTTTTTTTGTCTCGATAAAGGTAATCTAATCTCAACATTTTTGAATGATGAACTCATGAATGCAATGGTAATTTTCTTTGAACAACCTCTAGATATTTTTCTCTTGCTGCAACTTCCTCTCGAGACATTGGGATACCTACGATGTTAGAAGACACAATTATAAATCCAAAAAAAAAGCAGTTAAATTTATTTTTAAATTAGATTTTATCACTGTTGTCACGAAGGATTGTACCTATGAAACTCAACAATCCTATGAAACATGGGAATACTTTCAGGTTGTGGGAACCTATATTGAAAGTAGACCTCTGGATTATAGGTCGGCTTCCTATAAGATGAATCTCCTGCAAATGAATTTTTGATGGGAAGAAGGATAGAAGGATGCCGGAATTGAAAACCATCATAGGCGGTGATGCACCAAACACTCTATCTGAGATTTGCAATCTATTTAACTCACAAAAACCTTCAACAAATAACCCTGAATATTTCACAACTCAACTGAACATGTGATGCATAAATATTTCCTAGAAAGGGCTGATTTTAACTCTTGCTTGAAGGAAAACAACAGGTTTTCAGAACTACGCGCTATAAAAACAACTAACACAATCTAAAACCTGCAACCACCATGTATATCGTTACACCGAATACTAATTGAATAAGACCAATTAGAGGATATAAATCATAAAAAATCATCAGATCATTCATTCATCAAATAACACAAGAAGTATCAAGAAGGAATCTACTATTTTATTGAAAATTAAAAGTGTTGTTGTTACAAACTCAGAAAATTAAGTTACACAAAATCTCTCTCTGTGCCAAGAGCAAAAAGATAAAAATCAAGAATTGAGGAAAAAGACAGACCCTTTTTCCTTATAATACAATGAGGGCATGCAAAATTGAGCCCAAGAGGTGGAACTAACAGCTAATTGAAAGTGAGAAAAAAGGGAAAAAAAATTGTTTCTTACAAGTAGAAATAAAAACCCTTAAAAAAGGAAGCAAAAATGAAGCAATCCATGCAGTTACAGTTCCAAACTCTGTCTAATTATTCACTTGACTCAAGTGAACTCAAAAAAGGTCTTCAATTGATTAAAAATCAAAAGAAAACACTTTATTACATGCATATTATTTATTTCCTCCTCAAAATTCTTCCTTTGCATGCGTAAAAAGACCAAGAAAACTCAAACCTTATTCCTTCTTGCCTGCATAAAAAAACATTACCTTCACTATTTGCCCTTATACAAATAATTTAATTTAATAATTATTAATAAATTATTAATAAAATTATTTTAATAAATGTTATGTATGATGAAAAGTGGATAATGGGAACAACAATATTGAAAGACTAAATGAATTCAACCACAAAACCCTAGCCTAACAACAACAAAGAGCCACCATAACATATGAGGATTACCTAAGACAATGCAAATCAACAAAATCACAAAGATTATACCATCACATGTCCACTAGGATTTGAATCTCCATTCTTCCTATCTCCATTGATCTTGCTTGATATGTTTGCTCTCAGATTATGTGTGCACAAGAGCTCAACAAAGAACGAAAATGTAGTTGATAGCTTGATCACAAAAAGGCTTGATTGCATAGGATTGATTAGACAATTGGAATGCTTAACTGAATAGGGTTGATAATGAAGGAGAGTATCCTCTTCTATAGAAGACATTGTAAGAAATGGAGGGATAAGATTAAGAGGTGTAAAGATAAATGGTTGGCTAGGATTAGAGGGTAGCTAGAAGAAATAATAAAATGATGAGAGGGTAGGTAGTGTAGGAATTAAGAGATGAATGACATGTGTCATAGGTAGAAAAGGATAATGAATTAATTAAATAAATAAAAATTTATTTAATTAATAGAGGAAGGGGGGTCAATTAAATAAATAAAAGTATTTATTTAATTTAAGAAAAGGACAATTTAAATAAATAAAAGTATTTATTTAAATGAGGAAAGGCTTAGAAGAGGATAAACAAATTAATTAAATAAATAAATAATTTATTTAATTAATAGAAGAATTAGGATTACATAATTAAATAAATAAAAATATTTATTTAATTAGGCAGGACAATTTTAGGTGTCTACATTTTGCCCCTCTTTGAGACAATGGAGCTTGTCACGTTGGCTCGAAGAAGATAAGATAAACTGATACAAAGTTGCCCCATGATGGGAATGATATGCCCCCTTGAGAGATTGGATGAAAATATATGAATAGATCGCAAACAATCTCTTGATAAGAAAGAAAGGCTGGAAAGGACTGATAAGATAGGATAGAGTGACAAATTCACGGGATAAAGAAGACTGACTTGGGAGACTAGGGCTAGGGTAGTCTATAAGATAGACTATGAGGGAAAACATCCTCATTGTCATCCA
Organism: Cryptomeria japonica; assembly: GCF_030272615.1. NCBI lineage: Eukaryota > Viridiplantae > Streptophyta > Pinopsida > Cupressales > Cupressaceae > Cryptomeria > Cryptomeria japonica. The sequence goes on along the minus strand of NC_081405.1, from coordinate 424,398,735 downwards.
CACACCTTAAGAGATCAAAGTGCAAAGAGAGTAGAGAGTAGTCAACAACAATGGCATTGGTGCATAGATTCAATCACGTTCGCCTATATCAGAGGCCAACAGATGCAAGAGAGTCAGTGAGTACCACAAAGCCTCCTTGTACTTTGTTGCATTAATTATTGTCATAAATGCATGTTAGGTAGGTCAATAAATGCATATTAGGTATGTCGTAGAAACTTGTCAAGTGGGGCAAAATACGTTAAGGCACATTTGCGTTAGTTCCAGGCGCATCTGGGTAGGTTAGGCACGTCTGTGTTTGGGCTAAACATGTCTATGATTTGAAAGCCATCTATGTCAAATGCGAGCACGTTTGTAAAATGCAAAAATGTTTGTGCAGGTCAGGCGTGTATATGCATCACAGAGGCACATCTGTGTAATCCCAGTGCATCTGTGAAATGTAGGAACGCTTGTGTAGTATTTAAGCATGGTTGTGTCATGAATGTGCATTTATGTCTTCAAGGTCGAATCGACAGTTCTGTGATAAACATACATTGTTGATTGGATAAGTTGTTGAGAGGATACACTCAAACAGGTCCTCTAGGGAAGACTAGGATAACAGATAGGGCTAGGATTGACAATTTTGCGATAGAACATACGTTGCCAATCAAGAAACTACTCAAGAAGATACACTCAAGCAGAGGCCCTAGGATAGGATAGAGCGAGGCACTTTGTGATGAACAAGGAGTACCATAGAAATTGACAATTTTGTGATAGAACATACGTTGTCAATTGGATTAGGCTGAAATTGACAATTTTGTGATAGAACATACGTTGTCAATTGGATAAGCTACTCAAGAGGATACACTCAATTAGGTGCCCTAAAAGATAAGATAAAAGAAACACTTTGTGATGAAAATGGATTACTACTAGGATAGAGTGCCATATGATAGATATAAGCACTAAGATAAAAAAAAAACAAAGTAGCACTTTGTGATGAACAGGGAGTACTACTAGGATTGACATAGTTGATTTTCTTGACTACAGGAGGACCTACCTATGCTGGAGTCACGGGAGAGATACCCTTCGACTCAGGGATTACAACCAGAGTTGACATTGGAGGATAGAGCAACAGTTGAGGCCATGGGATTACAATATATTATGTATATGCCTATGTTCTATGAGCAGGGGAGGAGATAGCCTACTCGAGAGACTTGTATTATGGAGTTGTGCCACCTGATCAGCAAGCTAGGAGCTTCTGAAGACCATCACAGACTACGACAACTACTAGAGGGAGAGACAGAAGATAGGCGTCTAGTGGTGGGGTCATGGGTCCTCCACCACCACCAGATAAAAGGGGCAGGAGAGATGATTCTGGGGCGGGGATGGCTCGGACTCCATCGAGGTCGGCTGGATCCAAGGGAGGGAGTTCATCATAGCCTGAGAGGGTTCCCTATGTATCGATTTTTGTACCATTTTTGTATGATGATGTAGGCACCTTTGGGTGATTTTGTAGCCATATGATTTTGACATCATTGTATCATGACACTTATGATTTTTGAGATATATATATGAGATGATTCATCCTTGCGGCAGCTATATACATGTGTTATATGTGTTTATGTTTCTATATGCTTTATGATGATTTTATGATGTTTATGATAGCAATGCAGATATATATACATGATGAAATGCAATATTTTTTTGTTCTTTTATGTTTTTATATGTCATGCATGATGCAAATGGGAATCAGTGATAGATGGATGTATGATAGTGATATGATATTATTATGTACAGGATGAGATATATGATGTGTATGTGATATACTAATCAGTGGTGTGTGCAGAATGTGATGCAAGTGTAATATCTATATGTATGAAATGAGCTATGCTAATATGTGATGATGCAGGTGCAAACTACATGAAATGTAGATAGTTTTGGCATGTCATTATACTTAGTAATGTGATAGCGGGCTACATGGACTCAAGAAGGATGATGGAGGTCAATCAAGAAAGGGGGATGGAAGATAGAAGATATGGAAGTGAAAGAGCTTCTTGCGCTTTATCATCATTGAGCTTTATAATGGCAAATAAGTTATGACAATCGAGGTATAGGTTTGACCTAGAAAGTCATTGTACCCGTTTGCATGGAGATCAGACAGTCGCAAACAAGGAATGCCCCAATTCATACTAGACTCATAGTGTCCTCATATCCTTGGACAAGTCATAGCATTACTAAGAGACAATCCACAGACAAAAAAATAAAAGGTGAACATAACCATCCTTGCCTTTCTAGTCAAAGACATCCTGGAGATAGAATCTCTAATTAGAGACATCCCGAAAAAGCTAAAAGACATGTCACCAAAAAGATAAAATCAAAATAAAATCAAGACTCGACACCAACATCCACTATAGTCCTCACGTTTAGTGTCTCTTGTCACTTGTATAAGTCTATTTGAATTTGGTCACAATGTTTACTTTCAGAAAAAGGATAGATAGCACTAAACCATAATGTTGTCTGAGTCTGCTGAAAGATTTGACTTGTTGAAGCCCATTGCTACTATTTACATCTCATATGAAACTAACTGAATCCATAAAACTAATACTTTAATGTGAAGAAGATGAAACTTTATTGCGGATCTGTGATGTAAGTGTTGCTTTATTGTGGATTGTGCATAGATAGACTAAAGAAAACTGGAAGAAACTATACTACTTAGAACGTGTGATGCTCTTAGTTCTACACCCATCACTAGACTTAAGATTTGCCTTAGCCATAGATAGGAGTTGATTTATTATGTATGGAAAGGGGTGAAAAGGGAGGTTTATTATGAATGGCTAACCAATCCTAGGTAGATTAATAACAAGCCATGATGGGAATGGGTAAGGTTATTATGGATGGATAGGCTGTGAGTGTGTGCAAAGTGAAGGGATGAGATTGAATCTTGAAGGAGGGAGGAGCAATGTCTCTACACATGGCTCCAGTAACCTAGTTTTCACCATGGTACTTGCCCAGGGCCCCACTGAAGTGGTTTTCACTATTGGACGAATTTATTTCTCTTTACTTTTTTCGATTTTTCTATTTTTTTGTGTCACAAGGTCCCTGTTTGCCAGGTTTTCACCAAGTAACGATTTTTTTAATATTTTATGATTTTTTTGTATTTTTTGATTTTTTTTTTAAAAAAATTTTTGTATTTTTGAATTAGGATATGTCGAAGAGCTATGTGTAAAACCTATGAAGGTGCATTCTATTGATAGGATCCTCTAAAGGTTCTCCCTCTGGTGTCGAAAGCTAATATGCACCTGATCCATAGACTATGGTGATGACATAGGGACCAAGCCAATTTGGTTTGAATTTGCCTTTCTTCTCTCTGTCTTGATGATTCTTAGGATTTTCTCGGAGAACTAGGTCATCCACCTCAAATGTATGAGGCTTAACCTTATGATTGTAGCTGCATTGTTCCTTGACTAAATTATGTGTAGCTCGAGTGACTGTCTTCCTTGATAAAGGAACTAAAATAAAATTACTAGCGTGTGGACTACACAAGCCCATATGCATGTCACCTAAAGAAGTTTGGGCATCCCTAACAACAAAGTCCCTCGAGGAAGCTCCATTAAAGGTCCATGATGTATCGCCAGAAGGGGATGGATGTGTCGAACAAGTGGACAAGGAATGAAGGCTTATGATTGCGAAAAGAAGTGAAAGTAGGATAGCATGATGGAGACTTAGGATCAACAAGTATGATTTTTGACTTAAAATTGTAGAACTTTTGCCCCCAGTTATTTTGATATTAGGGGAGATTAACTCTTGTTCTTTTTCCTTCATAGGATTTTTACCCTTGACTTTGATCTTTGCAGATTCCAATAGCTTTTGATTTTGATTTGGACTAAAGGACTTTTCTTTATTTTTTACTTTAGATTTTTCTTTTCAAAGCTTGATTTTTTATCTCCAATTAGTAAGGGCTTTTCTAATTCTTGTTGATCCAAGTCTAGGAGAGGAGTGGAAATGGAATGAACAAATGAAATGGTAAAGCTATGTGAGTTCTCAAGAGGGCTGGTGATACACTCAATAGATTCTTTGTTGGAACCACTATTAGGACTATTTATATCAAGAGTTGCTTGCACCGCTAGAGGAGATTTGCATTCAGACTTAGTAGCAACAACACTAGGTGGTTCACACCCAATTCCTTGGCATTGAAAATTGTTTGTAGATTGTTCCTATTGACTGAATACCTTAGGAGATAGTGAGAGTTGATCAACATAAAAGATATACTCACCACATCCCGTGTCTTTAATCTTGAACTTTTCTTTGATCTCTGTTTGTTTTGATGTAGAAGCTTTCAAAGATTCTGGATCAACATATGTTGATGAAGGAACAACCTCTCGATTGACTAGGATTGTTATTTTTGATCTAGGTCATAGATTGTTGCAATATATGAATGGGTTTGGATCAGCTTTGACGGTCACTTCAACTCCATTGTGTGGGAACTTGATACATCGATGATATGTTGAGGGAACAACTCTCATTTCATGAATCCATGGGCGTCCCAAGAGTATGTTGTGTGTGAGATCTAGATCAAGGACTTGACAAACCACATCCTTCATAACTGGTCCAACTCTAAGAGGTAAAGTGTTTGTGCCCTTGGATGAACGCTCTTCGTCATCATATGTCTTGATGGTGATTGCATGTCTAGAATTCATAGCCTTTTCAGAATATCCCAATTGCTTAAGAGTATTCAATGTACAAATGTTCAAACCGGCTCCTCCATCTATCAGGACTCATTTTATTCGATGTTTGTGTAGGAAGGCTTCAATGTGTAAAGGTGCATTATGTGGTTGGCCTATGGAGGTGTCGTCAGCTTCGGTGAATGTAAGGGAATGTGGAATGGAAAGGTATCCCACCATGGCTTAAAAATGGTCCATGTTCAGATCAGTGGGTACAGAGGTTTCTCCTAGGACTTTATCAAGTATGGATTTGTGCGAAGGAGAGATACGCAATAGTTCTAGGATTGAGATGAGCGCGGGTGTCTTCCCTAACTGTTCTACTAGGTAGTACTCAGGTTTGGCTAATGAGGAAGTGTTGGTTTTAGCTGGAGTACCTTGCAAGGTGACCTTACCTCGATGAGTTGTGACATTACATTCAGAGGTAGATTTAGAAGAAGTTCCAATGCCTTTTAGGACAACTTTGGCTCTTTGGGTAGAACTTTCAGGCGTTTTGTCCTTTATGATAATAGTAGAAATATAGCTATCCATCGAAATATGGTTAACAGTTGAATCATAATCATAGGACACTTTGGTATAGTTAGCTTGATAATTTGTGGCTTTGGCTTTTCCCTTGTCATGTTTAGGGAATGGTTCCTTAAACATCTCATGTTCTTGATTGGATGTATGTCCCTCAATCTCAATGTCACCTCTATTAATAAGATCATGTATAATGTTCTTCAAGCGATGGTAATTTCTTGTTTTATGTCCCTTGCTCTTGTGATATTCGCAATACTCATCGTCATTCCACCAATTTGGTTTGACTTTTGGCTCATATGGAGGATTGTCAAGAATTGTTATTATCTTGTTTTCCAATAGCTTCCTAAAAGTTGACTCAAGTGGTTCTCCCAATGGGGTGTATTTCCTTCATGGTTTTGGAGTTCCTTGAGTATTTACTTGGTTGCTTATAGAAGAACTTGATCCTGAAAGAATGATTTTTGGTCTCATTGTGTTAGCATCAACAATGCCATCATTTACTGTGTTCTTGTTCTTGTTCCAAAATCGTGGCTTGTCCTTTCCTTTAAAATCCTCTTTATTTTCTTTCAATATATTGATGATTCCTTGCTCAATTAAGACCTTCTCTATTGCTAAGCCTTTCTCAATGACGTTCTTGGAAGTGGACAAACAAGCTTTACTCAAGTCATACCCAATTTCCCTATTGACATTTTGTGTAAACATCTCTACCATTTGTTTTTTGTGGAATTTCACAAGAGAATCTGCTGGCTAAATTCCTCCATCTTTGTAAGAATGATCAAAATCACTCCCCATCTTTCTGTTTGGTATTGCACAAAATGGCAACTGATATATCTGTCTCTATGTTATATGAGAAATGTTGGATAAATGCCTCTGCTAAGTCACCCCATGACTTAATTCTAGGTGGAAGTTGGGAGAACCATTCCATAGCTTGTTCACCTAAGCTTTGTGGGAACAATCTCATCAAGTACATTTCTTCTATTGCTACCTCAATGCAAGCTATGAAAAAATGTCTTATATGTGCCTTAGGGTCCCCTTTGCCTTTGTATTTATCAAACTTTGGTGTTACGAAATGTGTAGGAAATGGAGGCATTGGAATGTTTCTATCAAATAGATAGGGACATATATATCTCATTGTGTAAGCTGGTTTTGGTGTATTGATGTCCTCCATCTTCTTTTGTAAGTCCTTTATCTGTTGTTCCAAATTGTTTTTGGGTGGAGACCGACTTCTTGGACCATATCCCATGCCTGAGCCACTAGGTGGAGGAGTAGGATAATGCATATATGGATGGTATTGATCATAAACATATTCATATGGAGGAGGTCTATAATGATAATGCGTGTAGGGACCACTTGATATAGGGTCATAAGGCATATCATGAGTTTGCTCTTATGTATTGCCCCCAAATTTGACACAGGGTTTTCTTGTGTCCAAATTTTGAGCATTCCTCTAGGTATCCAATTGATTTTGAGTTGGGTCCTTAGTATTGGTATGTGATTGAGTGTATTTATTTTCACAAGAAAAGGTCTACGTAGATGGAGTTGTTCATGAGATGTTCTTTCGTGAGTATCATAAGCTTGACCATGTGTATTTGGGATCTCAGGTTTTTCAAACAAGGATGATGGTGACTCAGGCACGAAACGTGGTCCTTTATTACCTCCACTATTATGTGTCCTTTGATCCATGTTGACTTGACTTTCTTGAGTAGGTCAATTTTCTACTATTTGGGACATGTCAAAATCATGAGGTATCTTAGCTCCACTTTGTGCCATCACTTGTAGGAAATATTGTCTCTCTTGTCATGATTTCTTGTATCATCTTGTTGAAATGAGGATCCATGATTGCATCTTCCACCTCTGCTGAGTGTACTAAAATTTTGTTGACATTGTTATTTTGTGCATCATTATTGTTTGTATCATCCATGTTCTCAACATTCTAAATGTTTCTATAGATGTCCATGTCAGGTAATGTGGTATGATCAGAATTGAAAAATATATCGTTTTCGTACTCATAGCCACTCATGTTTGCAGATTCCGGAGCCTCTTCAGCTTCCCTCCTATATTTTTGGGAACGGGTTTCAACCATGAACTAGGTCTTGACCAAGATGTGTGAGACTAGATGATAATGGAAAGAGTATGGAATACCAAGAGTTAGATGGAATGTAAATGAATCTGAGGTGTACTTGCAATGTCCAAAGTGTAAGACCAAATATGCATGTAGTAGAGTAGGTGTGACTTCCAAAGAGATGATAGATCTCTTGATGAGGTAAGTTGACCTTGACTCCAAGTAAGACCAAATGAGACCCAAAGGTGATAGACCTTGATGAGGGACCACTTAGCAAAATGTTGTTGTATGTATTGTATTGACAAAGAAAGATGAGGACAAGCAAGTGACCTTTTGACTCAAGTTTAGACAAATGTGAATGTAATGCAAGGTGTAAGGCAACGATGAACTTTGTGAGACCCAAAAATAGGTTGAATTCTAGATGAAAACCTGAAGAAATGGCCTAGGAAGCTCAAGAATTCTGAAACTGATTTCTCTTGTTTGCTGGACTGTAAATTTTCCCAATACTGAACACAGACGTGCCTGTATACTTCACAAATGCGGTTACCCAACACAGACTTGACTAGATACTGCACAAACGCATTTCTGAGGATCTTGTGAATATAGTTTGATACGATGACACAGATGTGTTTTTGTCCTACACAGATGTGGTTACAGTACACAGACATGTTTTTGTTAGACACAAACACATTTATAAAACCTGAGTGCAATATTTCCAATTTGTGAAGTTGTTGTGACCAAATCTGAATTTGTGACCCTTTTTTTGTGACAAGAGGACACAATGTTGTTGAGGCTTTATGTTTGCAGGTGTTTAGGCTCAAAATGACAAAAGAAAGTGTGTTGTTTGATGTAAAAATGTTTTTCATACACTTGAAGACACAAAAGACACAATGTTTCGATGTTTGATCTTGAATGTTTGAATTTTTAAAAGAAGACAAGCACAATTCCTATGGTTGGCCAGGATAATAGTTGTTGATCCCACATGGGGTTTCTCCCAAGGCTACACTATTCAAAGTAGATACTTAGGTCCTTGACCCCACTGACTCCACCCTCGATACTCACTTCTTTGGGATAGCCAAGCACCAGTCCCCACAAAAACTCTCTGTGGCAAACTTTGTACCTCTACTAAGAACCGTATGTGTGTGGGTCGCTCCAGAGGTCTGACTTCCTACCCCAACAACTAGAAGGATTTTGGATTTTTAAAACAAAAGGGTGCTAGTAAGGACATCCACTCATGTGGTCATATATGTGACACTTTCAGTTCTATAAATACAGAAGGCTCCTAGCTTGTAGGGGTTACGCCCTGCTATTGATCAAATAAATTTGATCAAACGGGTTTATGGGAAGACATAGTGTCAGTATGGACTAATCAACACATGTTACCCATGGCCTTCACCATGGATATAGTTATTTATAGTAGTTTAGAAGAGGGGGGTTTGCCTCACTACCACTTAGGTCGTTCCCTCCTCACTAGTAGTCTTAATGACCACATGGGGAGGCAGGCTCTCTAAAGATTAAACACAAAGAGCCTATTTCTCAAGAAACAAAAGACACTGGTTCAATTTTAGTGCACCATTGAAGTGTTTTCTAATCTATGAAAGCAAAGCACATAATGAAAATCAAAAGAAAACCCTTTCCAAGATTCTACAACAATAGTAGTTTGGGTTGTTTCAAATGATTACCTCTTCCTAAAAGCAAACAAGTTAGGTTTATTTTAGAAAAATCCCAACACACAATTCGCTTTCAAGCTACACCACTTCATTAGTTGGATCACAAGATATTAGCTCAAATAAACCAGATCTGAAACCCTAAATGACGAAACAAAAACCTTAAATTAGAATTGGCAAATTTGAAAAATGCGCAAAACGATAAATGTGTATTTGCCACTCACAAATGTGGTTCTGGAACATAGACGTGTCTGAACACTTCACAAACACGATTCTGCAAAAAAATGCCAAAACAGAACCCTATAAAACATAGACACTGCTAAAATGATCACAAATGCGATTATATTTCCCAAATGTGGTTAAATCTCTCACAGACGTGCCTATAATGAAAACCTGCAATCTGAAAAATGAAAATGTTGTCAGGAACACATACACGATTCAAGGATGCACAAACGCGTCGGAAAAACAAAAACGTAGTTCTAGAAGGTGCAGACACGAAAAGTCAAAATGTCATTGGAAAATGTCAGATCTACAACTTTAAAAACACAACATCTGAAACCAAAAATGTTAAATGCAAAAGGACAAGAGTCCCACCAGGCGTGCCAAAATGTGTATGGTGAAAAGTGGATAATGAAAACAACAACATTCAAAGACTAAATGAATTCAACCACAAAACCCTAGCCTAACAACAACAAAGATCCACCATAACATATGAAGATTACCTAAGACAATGCAAATCAACAAAATCACAAAGATTATACCATCACATGTCCACTAGGGTTTGAATCTCCATTCTTTCTATCTCTATTGATCTTGCTTGATATGTTTGCTCTCTGATTTTATGTGTGTACAAGAGCTCAACAAAGAATGAAAATGTGGTTGATAGCTTGATCGCAAAAAGGCTTGATTGCATAGGATTGATTAGACAATTGGAATGCTTAGTTGAATAGGGTTGATAATGAAGGAGAGTATCCTCTTACATAGAAGACACTGTAAGAAATGAAGGGATAAGATTAAGAGGTGTAAGATAAATGGTCGGCTAGGATTAGAAGGTAGGTAGAAGAAATAATAAAATGATGAGAGGACCTAGATAGTGTAGGAATTAAGAGATGAATGACATGTGTCATAGGGAGAAAAGGCTAATGAATTAATTAAATAAATAAAGATTTATTTAATTAATAGAGGAAGTGGGATCAATTAAATAAATAAAAGTATTTATTTATTTTAAGAAAATGACAATTTAAATAAATAAAATTATTTATTTAAATGAGGAAAGGCTTAGAAGAGGCTAAACGAATTAATTAAATAAATAAATAATTTATTTAATTAATAGAAGAATTAGGCTTAAATAATTAAATAAATAAAAAATATTTATTTAATTAGGCAGGACAATTATTAATAAATGATTAATAAGATTATTTTAATAATTATTAAATTGAAATTATTGATGGCATGTAAGGCATTACAAGGTATTATTATCTCCTTATATTTAGCACAAGGCCCATTTTTTAACACAAGGGTTTTATTTTAAAGCATGAGTTTAATGACTTTAGAAGTCATAACCCCGAGGCTAATATTAGGAGGTGATTTATTTTTTCAAAAAAACAAATCAAAAAGCACATTTAAAAAATTTGAACTAGGGCATGTTAAGTTTTTTGAGAAAAAAGCCCTAAAACACTGCATTAAGTTCATTCTTGCATCTTTTGAGAAACCCTTGTTGTGGCCTCCATGCATTCTGTGTTTTGAGCTCGAACTGGAGCCTTCATCTGCATGAACTGGGACTTTTTCTTTGCATGGTATGTGTTATTTTTCTCCTTTACGCTATTATCCTTTTTTGGAAGGAAAAAGAAAAATGCATAAGTTTTTGCTTTTTAATGCAAATAACTTAGGGTTTTAAAGGTAAATCCTTTATACATGCATTCTTTATGTGAACTCGGATTGTATCTTCAATTTTTTTGCAGGAGACTCGTTGTAGTTGCTTTTATTCTTCATGTGGACTGTATTCTCATGCCTTTAATCATTGTCATGTCTACAATATCTTTGTTCTTATGGTCACAAGAATGATATTATTGAACTTTATTATTGTATGCTCATCATCCTTTGGGTAAGAAATAGATTCCTTGCTGCTCTTCTAAGGGCTTTAATACCCTAATGCATTCATGCCTAATAGTTGTTTATACCCTTAATCACTGCTTCATTTTATGAATCTTGACCACTTCCATATAATATCTTTATCTCCTTCATGATGGCATGTACACGATGCCCTTGCTCACTGTCAAATATGACTTTTCTGGTCTTATGTTATTTTATTATGATTAGCTGCTCTTTCTTGACTTTTGATAGTCAACAACATTGTGAACCAATGCTTTTATCAAATGTGCATTCTCCATGTTTTCACTATTGGTTGTTGGTTATCTTTTTCATAATGATGTTTTTCTCCATGCCTCTATTATGTAATATGCTCCATGTTCTATCTTTTGCAGGTTTGGGTCATTCTTTAATCATCACTTTGTGATTACCTTGACTGTGAATGCATCTCTTTTGGATATTGACCATTGATACTTAAATAGGCCTCTAGATGGTTGATCAAACCATAGTCTCAATGACAGGGGCTACTATATTATTGACAAGGGCTATCAAAGAGATAATTTTCTCAATCATCATTTTGATTAATGAGGTTGCTTTGTCATTAGATTGTTTGCAAATCAGATTGTTCATGGCCTTTGTGTTGATCTACAACTTAGCTTTTGAATGCTCTATTCTTTTCAAGGCAATCAAAATACCCATGTGCTCTTTGGTACTGTTCATTAGATATGCTTCAATCTTTGTCAAACCATCCATTATCATTGTTAAGGCTACAAACACAGTACTTGGTGAATGAAATATCTTCAAGGTTATCATTATTCTTGGGTTTGAAGGAGATATTCTCTACCCTCCATGACTGTAACATATATGTAGTCTTAGATGATCTTTGGATACATTCTTGAGCCATTCATTATCATCTTATAGATGCTCTTATACTATGTGATCCATTAATTAGTGAATAAGGTCTTTGTTGTTGTTATTTATGCATTGTTCCAACACTATTCCCTATTTGACATTGGTTGTCACTGTCTTTGTAAAATCTGAGAGTTGCCCTTGGCTGTGATTGCTATATCTCTATGCTTCATGGCTGATTAGGGTCTAAAGGCCTTTGAATTTGACTCTATGTGTGTTCTCTCTATCTTGTGTTGACTTCATGCTTACTGTGTACACAAAACTTTCTTTTCTCACTATATGTACATCTTTGTCTCAAAATTGTGCATATGGACTGCTTCATGACCGTGGATATACTTCTTAAGACTATAATAAGGCTTATAATTGCAAATTTTAGATTATTGATTGCCCTTCAATAATGAGTGTAATAGATGGTTTGAATATCTTGCTATATACTTGATTGTTTATAGGAACAAAGGCTTCACTCTTTGAACTGCAATTTGGAAAATCTGCTTGATGTTGTATTTATTATAACTGCAATAAATTTGTGCTTTAACTCTGCTTCTTTGGTATAGCATCTTTTCAATATGCCTCTACATCTCTTAGTTCTTTTATTGTCAATGTGATTTGCCTTCTTTGTTTTTGAGATCTTTGTACTTGAGCTTGCCCTAGAGGCCTTAGATCTCTACTTCACAGTGATATGTTGCTCTGCACTATTGACTATCCTTTTGGCATGGATCCTTTTTGTATGGATCCTTTATGACTGTGTATGCACATTCAGGTTGCCATTAAACTTTTTGTTGCTCTTTGAATTGTCGATGTACTTGCTATAATTGTGAATGGCTTCCTAAGATATTCCTTGGGTCTAGTGCTTTAGGTGCTCTTGACAATGAATTATTTAATGCCCATTGTCTTTTCAAAGATAATGATGAAATCTTTTTATGCTTATAGACATTTTGAGCTACTCAATGTTGTCTTTTCAAAGATCCATATGGCTGTTTTGAGTTTGTGATTACTGTTTTTTCACTACTTGTGCATTATGTAATGGCTATCCATTTGAACTTGTGTTGTGATATAGTGACTATTATGAAGTCTAAGACTCTATTTTGGCTTGAGACTCCTATGGTTGATGGCCATGTGACAAAGTTGTTGTGACCGTCTTTCTTCATTAGTAGATTCTGCATCTCTATGAAAACCTTGTTTATTATCAAAGATAATACCATAATACCTTCTTTGAATGTCCTTAACACCACTAACTAGCTACTCTTTTATTTTGCATTCTTATTGTCTTTTCTTTTGATCATTATTGGTCCTTATGTTTGAAGGATTGTTCATGACTGTATCAGAATCTCTTTATTGGTATATCCTCATTGCATCCTTTGGAGAACTGAAAATTGCTCTTATTGGGTACTCTTTCTTTGATCTTCTTTTATTGTGCTTATTGTGACTGCCTGCAACCGTGTTTTGATTACTATTAAGACCTTTGACATCTATAGCAGTTGATGAACCATAGTTTTATATTTCTTTTTACAGACATTTTTTTATCTTTAAGACTCTTATGCTTTGATGATGGACTTTATAAATGTAATTATGAGTATTTATTGTCTTTATGTGATTTATAAATGTGTACAAATGAGTGGTCATGAAATGTGGATAGAATGCTTGCTCTAGTCATTGTGTTGCAGCTGCATGGAAATAGTCTTTGTGATGGAATGGGGCTTCATTCACAACAACAAGGAAACGTGGGCAAAGGATGGACAACAAGGCGAGAAGAGTTCAAAAATCTATTGTGACCTGGGCATTGCTGACCAAGCTCATTAAGGAATATGTAGATTAGTCTTGGTCCATTAATGAATTCTATGAATGGTCACAATAGATGATAGAGGATATATATAAAAGATCTACAAATGTTCAAAGGAAGGTCAGATTCCTAATTGTCTTAGTTTTCCTAGATTTCATAAGTTTAAATAAAATCTTCCACCTAGATATTTGGAAGTGGAGCGAATGTTATGGGAATTGTTGTGAGGTTGAATGTTATAAATCCCTCTCTCATTCCTTAGGTAGTTATCTCTTGATTTTGTATTAAGTAATGTTATGTTGTTGAACTACTTTTTGAATAAGAAGAATATCTATTTTCTGAAGTAACTTATGGTGTTTTGATATGGGTGTGTGAGTTCGATCAGTTAGTTTTTGTTATAATTCTCATTTCAGGAGACTCACCCAAGCAAACCCACTTGGTGAGGATTGTGTTTAGTTGTCTTTTATGTACTTAATCCTTTAAGTTGCTTAATTGTGTTCTATTAATTTTATAGTTGTCTACTCCTGCAGCCATAGACTGTTACACTATTTGTTCCTACAGCCACAACGAAGCAAAGTAGTTGTTTCTGCATAAGTTTAAAGAATTTATATTTTGTCAATAGAATTTAGCACTATCCTTCTGAGTTATGATTCAAAGAAATTTCCTTTTATGTAAATATTTATCTAGCACTTACATTTGCCTAGAATAAGGTAGACTTGTTCCTAGATACTCTTAGTGCATATATTTTGCAGTTCCATTTCAAGTTACACGTCCTCAGATTAATAGATAAAAGAGTTAGAGTAATGGTGTTTTGATAGCTTCTTAATGGAAACTTGTGTCTCTAAGTTAAGTACCAAGATATGTGAATATCCATTGTTTTGAACCAACATTTTTGGTGTCGTTGTCGAGGATGGTGACAAACTGAGAATTTATGGGAACATAGGATTTCACTTGTCAAGTCATTATTTTAGCAGTATTTCACTTCCTAGAGTAGAATAAGTTATTCATGTCATTCATGCAAGTATAATGTTAGTTTTTCAACATCTGTATGCATAGAAGAAGATATCCCCTTGGGAGATTTCTTCCAAACCTGGATCCCTCTAAAGAATACTTGCCTGAAGATACAAATACTAAGCCAGAACTTGACCATTTTGTACAACTCTTTGCAGACCTAGATAATTTCATTCCTCCAATTGAACCACCACCTAAATAAAATCCATTTTCTGCATTAGTGATTTACCAAGGCAATACGGCGTCCATGGGTGGTGGTGGTGGAGGTGGTGGTAACAATCCACCCCCACCTCCTAACATAACCTTCAAGTTTCCTATTACACTACAAGGGGTCAATGCCAATATGAAAAACATCCCTCCTACTGCTCTCCCTCACTTTTATGGCCTTGTTACAAAATATCCAAACACCTTTCTTTGTGAATTTGATGTCCTATGTAGAAGCTATGACTACACCACAGATGGACACCGACTTAAGTTGTTTCCATCCACCTTGAATAATTATGCTCTCTGTTAGTTCATGTCCTTAGCAAAAGACTCTGTGACTGACTCAGATACCATGAAAGAAAAATTTCTTAACAAATACAAGGACTACTGTAGAGGAAGTGCAGAAAAAAGATGAGGAGTCCCTAGAAGATTATGTAGGAAGGTTTCTCTTCAGTCTGAAGAAATCCAAACATACTCAGATGACTAAAGAATCCCATAAGTTGGTTTTCCTAAGGGGAATAACTGAAGATTGTATTTATTCTCTCAACTCCATGGGTGGAGGTGACATTACTCAAGCTACATGGAGTGACATACAACAACTCTGCCAGAATTATTGAAGAGTTGCATTGAGAAAGCCCAGAGGGTACAAGTATACATCATCGGGAAATAAAGCCACCTCTGGAGTCTCAAGGATGGATTTGACCAATCTACTCAAAGATTTTCAGCAGGATATTATCAACAATATGGCCACACAAATTGACACTCTTCAGGCCAAACAGAAGCAAGATGTTGCAGAGATAATATTGTCTGAATTTTGTCCCCATTGCAGACAGAGGAAGAAGGAGTGTGTTGGTTAACATATTTTACCCTTCTATAATTTTTAAATAAATGACTCATGTATGCCCTCATTCAAAGGCAAACGAAACCAACAGTTGGGTGAACTGATTATTGGTTAACCCTCTACATAAGGGTACAACTCCTCGTATGATGTTTAATGAATTTTTAAACACAAAAAAAAATAAAGATTTCACTTTTAACTAGAAAGAAAGAAAGGATTCCCGCATCCATTCATCAACACAATATCAATATAGTTAAAAGATGAATACTTATATACGCAAAGCTCACAGACCTTGTGCTCAAATCAATTCCATTTTATGAGATAGATTTATTCATAGGCTTATTCACTCACACAAGTAAATGGATAATCAAGAAGATAACAAATTATGCACATGAAAATAAACCCCAACAGAGATCCACTCTTCAGATTCAAACACATAGATTTGAAGATGACAATAAAATGTATCATTTTATTCATAAATAAAACTTTCTTCATTAAAAATCCATAACATATCAAAAGAAACAAAGTCGGCTAATCTATCTGAAAGTTTCAGACCTTTGGAAAGGCTTGCTTAACTACATAAATAGCCTCCAGGCTCATAGTTTTTGAAAATAACCAGAGTCAAATTTTAACTCTATTCAAGAGTTAAAGAAACTATCTTGCTTATAAATAACATAACTAAAAAAAGGTGATCGACCAAGAGTTGTGAACAAGGTAAAAATTCATTGGTGGCCCAATCAAGACTCCGACGTGGCTGAGGAATTTGCTAGCTTATCTTGTTTTGCTGAAGTGCCACGTATGTTCCGCCACTCCAGATGTGTCGTCAAGAAGTTGAGGATGACCTGATAATGAGGAAGCCCAATATGTATAATGTGTTGTTTCCAAACCTCTTTGTCCTTGCTTACCTGCAAGACTTTCATCTTATGTGTTTCCAGATGATCAAAACAAATTGCTAACATAGACTCAATCCTCTCTAATTTAGAGAAGTCATCAGTAGTTAGGGATTTCATCTCTTTGACGAGCTACATTCTCTCCTTGAAGGCTTTGATCATGTTTGTTGCATCCTTGGTTGTCTATACATCAGCCTTCAAGAGATATATATCGATGCATTTAAGATCCTTTTGTATTGTGTTAATGAGCTCCTTTAACTCCTTTAGCAATTTGATGGACTCTTCATGGCCTTGTTTGATAATTGAGTTCCTCCATTCAATGTTTTTCTTTGATACATACAACACGTTATCATCTAAATCATCTACAGGCTTCTCAGCAAGGAATTTCATAACCCCAAACTTTTGCACATCATTCACTTGTGTCAATATCAATGCCCATTTACTCTTTTATTTCTCCCATGATATAGCTTCCAATTCAAGATCCTTACTTATAGCCATGGCATCCCCAAACACTTTTATCATATTGTCAATGTAATATGTGCCTTGTTGTGCTATGGACTTGAGCCATTTATCAAAAATCTCAGCCATCACGCAGCTCCTTTAAACTTGATCCAATAGCTTCTGATTCACTGGTAATTTAGGATCAAAAGATAGTGGCATTTGAGACAGAGGTTAGGGATTTGGGTTATGTATGGCATTGATATATTCTGCCATCTGTCTGATGATCTGTTTCAACTCTTGTTTGTCCTTTTCATCCTTCCAGTTTCTTGATAACATCCTTTTGGTGGAGGACTCCAAATTCTTGGCATCCGCAGTTCTTGAAGCAACTCCTAAATCAACCTTTTCAAAAACAAAGTCCTTTTCAGTGGAATTCTTTGCATCCTTATTCGAGATAGGTGTAACCGTTTATATTGCCCAGTGTCTTGTGTCATCATTAATATCTATCATAGCCTCGGATATAATCTTCTTGGACTTAGATGTTTTCCCAAGATATTTATTGACCATGTCTTCAATGGTAATGGTGATGGGAACCACACTATGTTTTTTGTTAATGGAAGCCCCTAACAATCTCAAAGCACTGGAGGAACCTTTAGGCGGAGGAGTCTGGTAGCTAGTTGACTCAATAATGGTCATGGTGCTCATTGGGTCCTGGTTCTCTTCAAATTCTTTTTCATTATCCACATCCTGAACTAGAGGATTGTTTGGCACTTGTTCATCCATGGTCGCTTGGGTCTCCTCACCTGAGTCCAGGTTTACAACAATCTGCTCCACAACAGGCTTCCTATTTTCCTTTTTGCTCTTAGAGCGTGTAACTCGAACTGGCGAGGGATTCAATGGAGATCTCTTTGACCTTTTAATTCCAACTTTTTCGGCCTTCCATCTTGTGGTACCTGCAATATCAACAATCACATTAGAGGAAGAAGTGGGAATCTGTGTAGCAGCATGAAGTTGACCAATTGTTTCAACTTTAGGAGTAAATCTACGGTCTCTCAACCACTTATTTGTTCTCCTTATGATATTAAAGGACTTAGCCTAAATATTTTCTTCCACTTTCCTATCCCAATTGATTTTAGGAACTAGTTGCCCTTGAATTCTTTCATTGAACTCAGAATCTAACACATCTTCCCCCTCTTCTTCTTGTACTCCTGAAACATTTATTGACAATCCCATTGTTACAATTTGTTGCAAGGTGAACCTTGACCACAGTCTTCTTCTGACCTCCAATTCATCATAACAGTTTTCCCAATATTCTTCTAATTGGGGTTCATGGTGGAAATATGCATCATTCAAATGTTCCATAGCATATCCTCTACTGTCAAACTTACGCCTGGCAACGTAGGGCTGCAAGTTCAATTTCTTGAATTCCAATTCTAGGTTCAGAGCATCAGAAACAAATTTTCAACTATAGTATCCAGGTTCAATTGGAAAGGCTACTCTAGACTTACCTTTTTCCCTTAATCTTTTATCTATATGGGCAAGCTTCCTGCAGACTTCAATAAGCACATGGTTGTCTAGGGCATACCTGGGCAGTTTTGATGGTTCACCTTCGAAGCCCCCTACCCTAATGTAGGTAAATCTGGAAAATTGGATGTAATAGCTTCCATATATGCTGACTAATTCCATAGCTTCAACTGACATCCTCTTGTTTATATTTCCCTGCAATTCAAAGACAAACCTGTCTGCAAAGACATCGTTCCATCTCATAAATTTTTTGGCATATTTATATTGTCACAAGTGTGGATAATACTCATAGACCTTCATGCCATCAACCCAGGACTCATGATGTAGCCCTTTCCATTATTTGGTACAAGCAAGAATATAAAATAGATAGGAAGACATATAGAATTTGGACATACCAACAAAAGTATGCAAACCCTCATGGAGTCTGTCGATGATAACCTATGCCCAGTCTAGATATTTTTCACCAGCCAACAACACTTGGATGTAAAAATACATCCAGTCTTCCCTATAGAAGGCATGTGTGTTCCCTTTGAGTCTATTCAACAAAATTACAATGTCTCACACCTCTATTATGAAATGCTCTCTTGTTAGAGGTCTGGGTAACCTAGACCCTCCTTTCTGCAATTTAAGGAGCCAATTCCTAGCAATGACACTCTTGTAGGTACTCTTCTTCTCAGATAAAAATGAATATGAAGTACTAATGGACCAATCCTCATATGGCTCCTTATGGGGAATACCTATGGCAGCCATCATTGTTTCCCTATCAATCTTCGCCAACACTTCACCACTGCTAGTTCCAATACACATATTGTCAACATCATACTTATTCATGCACTCTATAACCAGAAGCTTCAATCAACCCACTCTTATAAATATTTCCCATCATTGAATTGCCATCTGGGTTCCTCGCTATCTCCAGAAAATTTTCCAAGTTAGCTTGAGCCAGTGAAGTGTCTCCTAGCTCTGGAAGTGTACTCACTAAACATGATGTGCGGCCAAGTTTTGGAAAGTTTGACCTCATGACAGCCACTCTTACATTCCTCAAACAACTTCAAAAAAAGTACAAAATTCTACCCAAAACAAAGAATTTCACTACAATGGTTTTCTCAGCAAGTAACACAGCGAGAAGGGATGATCAAAACTCACATGTTGCTATCATCAAATCTTTGTAACCCTTGTAAGTATGGAGCTATAATTACCTTCAACGCCCTTCACTTCTTCAACAATAAGCAGCTCTACACAAGACTTACGCATGCCACTTAACAACCCATACAATCGTGTGAAGTAATGCCTGATTTGATGGGATTCTTACAACTATATTTATTACAAATCACTTCTACACAAGTTGCTCAAGCTTTCATGATTACTTTCCATAATTAGAATTTTAAAACTTGATATACTCGAAATATTCCTTTTACCATGCCAAATTTGCCTTTCATTATCTTGCTTCACTTTGTTATATCTTTGGTGCCAACTTAAAATGAACCTTACCATGAACCATTTTGCAAGAGGTTCAATGGTTCAATTTCAACATGAGAGAACAATAATGAAGAGTACTTGATGTACAAAACACCATCTTGTGGCTCAACACACAACAAAACTAAGAACGAGCATAGACTTTAAACGAACACAAAGATGAACTTTCAACTTTGATGAGAATGGTTCAAAGGTTCAAGTTCGAAACCGACTTAACATACTTATGCTCGTGCCCCTTGACAATAAAACAAAGTTGTAAGACCCACAATGTCAACATGCGAACTTTAAAATCTGAATCAAAACACAGGTTCAACATACGAGTTCACTAAGATGAAATAAGTAAGACCGAAAGGGGAAAGATACATAATCAAGGACGGATTGAGCCGAATTCAGGGAGACAACATTAATTACACTTTATTTTACCAAAGATGGGGAATTTGTCTATCAACAAAATAAAGGGGTAATAGAGTATAGATGTAAAAAGTTGGCCAGTATTGACAACAAAATTCATCAATCGGACTTTCATCCAGTTGAGGATGATGAGGGCCAAATTTTCTTTGTAGCCCAAAGGAAACCATGGGTCCTAAGACAAGGTATGCCACCTGATCCTTTATCTTTTAATGGTCCATATTCTTATGCACCCAATAATACATGGCAAAATCAATATCCTCCTAATTTCAGTATTTATGGAAACCCACAATGGAACTATCAACCAAATTCTTGGTTTGGATCTCAAACCCAATGGAAGCCACCTCAAGGAAACTAGCAGCCTCAGCAATCTAATTGGTCTCAACAACAACCTTGGAGAGGATGGGAATGGCCTAATCAACCAGCTCTTATGCCACCTACCAATGTCCCACCAAGACCTACTCAACTACCTACACAACCTACACCTAATCCCAACAATAAACCACAACAACTTGTATATTCAACATAATTAAATCAATACCCTACATATTCAGTTAATATCAGTGATGTTCATCTTAGGTTAGGGAAAAATTTGCAATGACTAGCTACTCCAGTAATCACAAAATTAACCAATGAAGAGGAAGAAATAGTTGAATCTACTCTATCTTTGTCAACTAATGAACCTAAGGATCCAAATCCTCGATTCCCTCAAATATTAGCTCAACCAAAGCCTATCCTTGAGCCAACATTTGATTTCTTGGATTAGCTCAAGCAGGTCTCCATTAAGGTACCTCTCTTCCAAGCAATTAAGGATATACCTATATATAGAAAGGCTATTAGAGAGGCTTGTTTGAAGAAACCTGGTAGGAAGAAAAAGGATCCTACAATAGTTCATGTCATGGGTAAACTAGCTGACATTATGTTGGGAAAAGTATTCATGCCTAAGTACTTAAACCATGGTCCCCCAATAGTTGCAATAATGATAAATGGGGTTATGGTTCAAAATTCTCTCATAGACCTAGGAGTTGTTATCAATGTAATGACCAAAGAATTAATGCAAAACCTAAATTTGGCCAAATTTAGACCTACTCATGCAGTCCTTCAATTAGTTGACATTACTACGGTCAAGTCGGATGGTATGATAGAAGACATTGTGGTAACTCTTGACTCTTGGGAGTACCTAGCTGATTTTATGATTATGTCTCCTAAGCCTACCTTAGGGGGATATCCAGTTATTCTTGGAAGACCCTAGTTGGCTACTACAGATGCTTACATTCGATGCAAGTTTAGAGATATGACTATTTCCAATGGAGATAGTACAAATAAATTCACACTTTGCCCACCTGCTCAACCATATGAAGAATCATAACACTTCATCTCGCCTAACTTAGGTGATGAGCCTGAGGAAGATGCCAAGTCTATGGTAAAACTGATGATGCTTGATAGAGGTCCTCTTCTCCAGCTGTATGATGAAGAACAAGTCTTGACATGGGTATTGAATAATACATGTGCACAAGGGACTATAATAGAAGGTATTGCTGACAATTCTAAATATCCATCAAAAGAACTATTACCAACATCTGATTTGATTACTCCAGCACTTCTTCATACTTTTCTACCCCATGAAGTGAAGCTACCTACTCTAAATGAAGCTTCAATAAAAGAAATGACTAAACATATTGAAATAGTACCCGAAAAACAACTCATTATAAACAATCAATTTTCTATGCAGCAAGAGCAGTCATTGAAGGAATTGTTACAAGAAAAGATGTATGCATTTTTTTGGGACTATATTGATATGGTAGGATTAGATCCTAAACTATGTCCTCATAGGATCTATATTCAAGAGCATACTAAACCAATCAAATAGCCTCAGAGAAGAATTAACTCGGCTCTTAGGGAAATTGTCAAGACTGAGTTACAAAAGCTACTAGATGCGGGATTTATCTACCCCATCTCAGATAGTCGATGGGTCTCACCTTTGGTAATTGTTTCGAAGAAGAATGGAAAAGCTAGTAGTTTTTTGGGACATGTTGGTTATTATAGGAGATTTGTCAAAAAAATAAGTACCATTAAAAGTCCTTCGTATGGTCTCTTATTAAAAGATGTAGACTTTCAGTGGACACCAACATGTGATAAAGCATTTCAAGAGCTCAAAACTGTCCTCACTCAAGCATTAGTCCTCCAAGGACCTGAATGGAACCTACCTTTTATATTTATATTAATGCCTTTGACCATGTTGTGCGAGCAGTTCTTGCTCAGAAAGAAGGTGCCATTGAAAATGTAGTTTACCACATAAGCAAGGATTTGCAAGGAGCTGAATTAAATTACACTGTAAAAGAGAAGGAGATGTTAGCAGTCATATATGCTCTCAACAAATTCAAGCATGATATCATAGGGTACCAAGTATATGTTTATACTAATCATTCAGCAATACGGTACCTCATGAACAAACTAGTTGTTTCTGGCAGACTAGCAAGACGGTTACTTCTAATATAGGAGTTTGATATTACCATCATTGATAAACCAAGTAAAGCAAATATTGTGGTTGACTTCTTGTCTAGACTAACACATCAGCCTAATGAGCCTATAATAGATGATTCTTTTTTGGATGAACATCTATTTGCTATCACTGTACACATACCATGGTATGATGATATAGCTAATTATTTGGTGACTGGTAAGATGCCCTCATACTTCTCCCCAAAGGATAAGAGGATCCTTATTGAGAAAAGCTTTCCATATACCTGGGTCAATGGATGTTTTTTCTACACTAGACCAGATAATGTTATGAGAAGATGTATTAGGGAAGATGAAACATTTGACATCCTCCATGCATGTCATGATGAACCTTGTGGAGGTCATTTTGCAGCCAAGAGAACAACCATGAAGATACTCAATACAGGGTATTATTGGCCTACCCTCCATAAGGATGCAATCAACTATACAAGTAAATGTGATAGATGTTAGAGAATGGGCCGACCAACAAGGTCAGATGATATTCCATTGTATCCACAGGTAGTTGTCACACCTTTTGACAAATGGGTTATGGACTTTATTGGTCCAATTGATCCCCCATGTAATGGGAAATCATATATCCTAGTCTATACAGACTACCTTACCAAATGGGTTGAATTAAGAGAAATGAAGCATGCAAGAGACAACAAGGTTGCAGAGTTCCTATATGAGGATATATTTACAAGATATCGAGTTCCCACAGAACTTGTAACAAATCAAGGTGCACAATTCACATCTAATCTAATTGTTGCTATGGTAGAAGAGTATAATATCTAGCATAAAAAGTCTACACCCTATCATCCCTAGGTCAATGGCCAGGAAGGAATGACTAACTGTTGTCCTTGATTTCAGCATGGCTAAAATCGTGAGGCAACCCTATGAAACTGGTCTGTTTCGTACCTCACATCCTCTGGGAAAGGTTGATCAACTTCGTCGATTAGTCGCCTTTTGCTTTCTGTCATTTGTTTTTGTCATTTTTGAGTTGTTAGATTTTGCATTTTTACGTGCAAGTCGAACTTTAAAGTCCAACCTACAGGGTGCTTTTTGGGTGAAACTGCACATTGGACTTTAAAGTCCGATGTGTAGTGATTCGCAGTTTTTCCTGCAGGTCAGAGTTTAGAGTCTGACTGCAGTCTGATGTGCAGTCTCATCGAATTGAATATGCATGTCAAACTTTAAAGTCCAACCTGCAAGGAGTTCTTCATGCACGTCAGACTTTAAAGTCCGACATACATGGTGCGCATTGTAATTAATATCGTCATTATTAACTTTTTAAAGGGTTATTAATTCAAATTTTGGTCATTTTTATTTCATTTTTTGGTTGATAGTTGCCTTATGTGTGCTCTCTGGTTCTCCTTTCATGATTTTCTCCTAATCATACTACGAAATTCCTTCTTCTTGTTGTTGTTCAGCATTTTTGAGGTAGGGTTTCATTTTGTTTTCGGGCATTCCTTGTTTTTATGTGTGTTTTTTGCATAGGGTAGGGTTTGTGTTTGCGTCAATGTTTTTTTACGTTTTGTAGAGATTAGGGCATGTCAGATTTTAAAATTCGACACCCTGATCTCCTTATCTTTTTCTTTCCTTTCACCCTCGCATGTCAGGTTTCAAACCCTGACATGCGAGGGAAATGTTCTTTTTCCCCTTTCCTGCATGTCAGACTTTGAAATTCGGCATGCAGGAGATGTTCTTTTCCCAACTAATAGGTCAGAATTCAAAGTCCGACGTGTTAGTTACAATGAGGTTTCTGTGCTAACAGGTCGGACTTCAACATGTTAGCATTGTTGTCATCCCTTCCGACATGTCGGATTTTAAAATCTGACATGTTAGCAGCATGTGCAAATATTGGTTAACATATCAGACTTTAAAGTCTGATATGTTAATATATCATGTTTTACCCAGATGACATGTTGGGTTTTAAAACCCAACTTGTCATTTCTTTGTGTCTTTTCCAACTGACGAGTTGGGTTTTAAAACACGACATGTCATCGATTGCATTTCCTTATGCACATCGGACTTTAAAGTCTAATGTGCATATTATCTTTGCATGTTTTTAAGGCGCAGGTCAGACTTTAAAGTTCGATCTGCAAAGATTGTTCTTCCCACTTGCACATCGGACTTTAAAGTTTGATATGCAATTAATGTTGTTTTCCCCCTGCACATCGAACTTAGTCCGATGTACGTATTTTGGTTTCTAATTGACATGTCAGACTTTTTTCTCCGACCTGTCTGTTTTCAAAAATCTTTTTCCCAAGTCCAGTTTAGCTTTGAATTCTTGTTCCAGTTGATAAAATTTATTTTTCTGATGGTGATGATTTTCAAAATGCTAATCCTCGGTGTTGGATACAGTACTTTGCAATTGTCAAATCCTTCTCAAGGCAAATTAGAGCCTTCCTCAAGTCAGTTAGTGTCCTCACCAAACAAGCCATCGGTAAAAAAGATGAAGTACAAGTATGATAAATACTTGAACATGAATCCAGAAAGCTCAGTTGACTCCAATGTCAAGGAGATAAGAGATACAAAAATTGGTCATGTGAATATGCAGGAATTCATTGATCGAGTTGAGAAATATCCTTCACACGTGTCAAGTTTGATCAAATTGGAGTTGCACAAATATGCTTCCTTCCCAATCATAGCTCATGATCCAGACTTTGTACTTGCAGTGGCGGATCATTTTGATCCAAATACAAGACAAGTAAAGGATGCCAACCAAAATGTTGTTATGGCATTAGATAGTGTTTTCTTTAACAGTGTATTCAAGGGATCTCCAGTTGAGGAAGTAGTTGACATTACTCAGGAAAGTGCTCAAGAATATTTTGAGAATAATGAAGCAAAGTGTAAGAAAATGATCAATATAATTTTTCTCTCTTCTGCTAGGAGTTCCACCAATTCAAGATGGCCAAAATATTTTCATAGAAGTGATTTCAATGAGGAATACAATGATATGGTTACCATGTTGGAACGAGTAAAGGGTTTAAAAGATTCTCATTATTTTCAAAACTCGATGTGTTATTATATGAACATAATCAAAAAGGAAGGTACCAAGATAGATTGGGGTGAGCAGTTTAGTGATGCACTTTGTGCACTTGAAAGAGGTCCAAATAACACTGAAGTTATACATGACCTCATAGCTTGTGTATGCAGCCACCTCTATGAGGCAATATCCACGTTTGTCTACAAAGGGCGACAAGAGATTAGTACCTGTTTGGAACTATTATGATCAGCTCACAATCAATAATCAAGGAAGTCATTTCAGAAGGGTCAATGATGCCTTCTTTGTTGTATGGAAATGTATGTTTGATAAGGACTTACAGAAGAAGAGACTTTTAGAAGTAGCATACATTAAGGTTTCTTTTTTTGGTTGTGTCTTTCTCCAATTTCCTACATTCACTTACATTCGCATAGGATGTTTCATAGGTGAACCTTTCATTTTGCCAAGATATCCATATGATAAGATTATACTCATGGGGTTATGTTGGCAATTGATCTATGTGCATAAAAAGTAGTCACGGGCTCTTAAGATTGGCTTGAAGTTTCTAAAATCTATTGGTTGATATTCAGTTATGACCAACCCAAAGGCCAATAATATGGAAGAAGAGATGCAATGGAACACCATGAGGAGATTCAAAGCTTGAAATAATTTTTATTTTCATGGAATGAAGAACAAACTCTAAAGAAGTTACACTAAATATATACAGGTTTGAAGATGTATGGCCTGATTGTCAGGATGAAGAGGACGTGAGGAAGATGGATTTTAGTTGTCTTACATTGGAGCAAATTGAAAATCTAGATTTGGCTAAAATCTCGATGACCATGGAGGATATTGATGATATAGTTGATCCAGTCTATTTTAAACGGAAGATTGTTGATTCCCCATTCCCACCTGTTCAATGGTCAAAAAAGGAAAGTAAGTCCATTAATCAAAGAATTGCCCCTATTTTGGCTAGCACTAATGCATGCTTATTGAAGAAGAAGATCATAATGAAGCAGCTTCCTGCCAGTTCCGGCGATGACGATAAAAGTGATGGTCCAGTTGGTAAAATAGCTACAATTGAATTGAGGACCAAAAGCAAAGAATATGTGCAAGAACCACCATCGATACCTTTGACACAATCCAAGGGAAAAAGACCTAAAATCAAATTCACTATCAAAGGGTTGAATAAAGGTCAATCTTCTTTAGGAGTACAAGTGACACAAACAAAGGAGCCTAAGCAGCAAGCTATTGAAGAGACTGAAAAAGAAAAAGAACAAGAAGAAGGAGAAATTCCTCATGAAGAGGAAATATAGGTTGAAGAACCAGCTCATCAAGGTGAGAGTGATACTCCCACCACATCATAGGTATCAACTCCTACACGGGTTATTAGTCATTATGTTGAATTTGATTCAGATCAAGAAGAAGAGGAACATAATAATGAAGGGTTGAATATGAAAATACCTCAACGGGAGGGTGATCAACATTATATTACTTTGTCTAGTCTCTCTAGTTTTGATGTTGTTCCCTCATTCATTATTGAGTCTTCAATTTTGGAATTTATTGAATCTATGGAGCAAGCATTTGCAGAACAACAGATGGTGCCCTTACCTTCCACAACAATCATAGCTAGAGTTCCACTTAGTATGAGTATCGTTGTCGCCACTAATGTGCCATCCTTATTTTCATCCATAATTGTTTCCAAGGAGGCATCAATAATGACAAGTATTAGTCCATCAACTGAAACACCACTGGTCACCACAGCCTTGATACCAATGATTTCATCTACAACTGCTACAACTTCAAGTCAGAATGTTCCTCAGATATCGATTGATATTCAGAAGGAGGCCACAACTCCATCCACTAACACAAAATTACCACCATGGATGGATATAGTAGCACCCAAAAGAAAGAAATGGGTAATTTCATCGAATGAATTTGATTTTGAACAGTTGGATCCTCCCAAATCCAAAAGTACTAAAAAGCCAAAGACTGTTTCTCGGGTACTGGTGGATCCTACTACCAAAAGGAAATATGTTGAGGTTTTGGTGCCATCTTCAGACAAGAATAAGGATAATATTCAACCTGGAGATTATACTATGTAGACTGTAGAACTTGGAGTGGAGACACGTGAGAGTGTCAAGTTAGACTCTCAAACTGCTTTCAATTCTTTGATGCGAAGATTTGATCAAGAAAGAGATGAAAAGAATTAATTAAAGCAGAAATTTGAGTCGTTGACTAGTGTGCTTCTCAAGGTCACACAATCTTCCCAGGAAATAGAGCCAATTGTTTCTTCAATGGATATTGAGGCTCTTAAGAAGGTGAAACAAGTGGGCATCAAGGGTCGAGTAGTGGATGAGTGGATTGCTCGATTGAAATCAGAAGGTTCCCATCTTCTAGATTCAACGATTAAGTTGTTGACTAATTTAGAAGTTATTCAAAGTCAAATGCAAGGTGTCAAAACTTCTTTATCTTAAGAGGTAGAAGATATTGAAAAAAGTGTAACTCTTTGGGGTAAAATGGAGGATTTCTGAATTGACATCCTTGTTGAAAATAAAGTAATTCCAATAAGAGAGAAATACATCCAAATTCGGTCATTATTGTCTCATAAGAAAGAAATAATAAGGTCAATGATTATGGAACTAGATCGGGAAAAGAAGGAAGGTGATGATGAGATTGATCTTATTTCAGTAAGGATAGCTGAAATTCCTTGTTATTTGTATGATAATAATCAAAATCTCGTGACCAGTGACGCCATCATACAAGAATTTCTTTCCTTGATAGATCACTGTATAGAACATGATTTCACATTGAATGCATTTGATAAATTTCTAGAAATATAAGTCAGTTTTGAAGTTCTTGCATCAATGTTGAAAGATGGAAAAAAGAAATACATGAAGGTTGAAGATGCAGTTTCCCGTGTTCACGTCATCACCAGTTCTACCATAATGTCGAACAAAGTCGAGATGGAAGTTGTTTTGGTCAAGTTCAAGGTATTCCAAAAAATCCAATGATGAGGAGAAAAATAAATAAAGTGTCCCCTTTTTGACATTTTTTTTTCATGTAGTTGCATTCATAGTCAGTGCAAGTTTTCTCGCAACTGCACATTTTCTTTATACATAAGTTGTAGTCAAGTGGGACTATGCAGTTGAATTAGTCAACTGTGCCCATATTTTTCTCCACTCTTTTCCAATATAAGGAGGACCCTCATTTGTATATATTTATCTTTGATATGCTTAGCAAAACTCTGCCGAAATTTTGTGCCAACTAAGACTTTGAGCTTTTTGTTGTCAAATTTGATTCAAGGAAATAAAGATAGCAATCAACTTATTTCCAAACTTTGTGTTGAATAGAAGACTGTTATTATGATTGGGATTATTATTATGTTTAATTCTCATAATCATTCCTTACATTCTTGAAACTTTTGGTGAAAATTATGAAAGTTTATGAAAGAGCTTTCTAATTATGGAAATAGACTTTGTGTTGTTTACATATTTGGGAAATTTTACGATGTTAAGTGATTAGTAGTAGGCTTTGTATTGCTGCTATTACTTGTAGTTTAAGGAATTGAGAATTTATACTTGAAGACTTTGAGCTACAATTTAAGTTTCCTATCATTTGTAATATTTAGCTTATTTAGAATTTCATTCATGAAAGACTTTGTGCTTCTTGATTGTAAGTTTTGGTGTAATTTGTTGGAGTAGTTTGTTCATTTCTTTAAGTAACATAAGTGATAGGGAATTGTAACAAGTGGAGGGAAAATACATAAACTCTGAAAAAAAAGAGTTATATGCCCGAAACTTACCCACATATTTTAGTTTCTTATTAAATAGAGAAGAAATTTCAAAGGGAACCTCCCCTTGCTGAGAGGAGAGATTAATTTCTCAGCATAGCTATGTGTGAATTATATATTTTGTCATTGGTACGCTAGTGACAAAATATTCACCCAATACTAACAGAGAAATTGAGGCCATATTAACAAAAACAATTGCAATACACAAGAAAGATTGGTCAAGTCACCTTCCAGAGGCAGTATGGGCCTATAGAACTGTTGGCATTTGGCATAACTGATGCAAATGAGGTGATTCAGTTGAAGATGGATGACTGCACTGGTAAAGGATAGAAGTTTATTTGTGATGAAGAGATTGAGATTCTATGAATAGATGACATGATCAGTTATTTGTGTTGTCATTGATGGCAATTCGTGTCAAATGATGTTCCTGATGTTTTGTTTCGTCATCTTAGTGATTTGGTTTACCAGAAGACAAGGTTTACCGATAGAGAGCTAAAGCCTATGAAATAGGACTTTGACCGATAAAGCAGAGATGTTTTGATTGGATCCGATGATCAGGGATGATTGGTGATTTGCAGTTTGGATGGTGAACTTGTATAATGGAAAGGTGTATATGGTCGGAACTGGAACTTGTGGAGATTACCGGAAGGCGTATTTCAAATTTTTGATGAAGTTTTGCTAAGGTTTTAGTAGGGTTTAAAATAGGTGAAGAAATCATCAAACCAATAATGATTATTGTTATAATGGTGATCGATGATGAGTCTACATGAAGTTGGTAACATGGCACAACCTACATGAAAGATTTAATTGCTATTTTGGCACGATTCAAAGAAGAATTTCTTGGGAATCGGTGAAATGCTTAGTAGAGTGTTTTGAGGGTTTGACTTTGGTACAGATTGGATTTCCGTGATGGGTTATGATCAACCAACGATTGATATTACATTGTAATTTGTTGTAATGATCTGTATAACGATCTGTGATGATCTCTTGTGATCTAAATTGTAAATTCAAGATGTAATTAGGGTTTTGTGGCCGACCTAGTTGAGATGGCTATTTAGGATGACACAGTTGATGTTTATTGTGTCGGTGGTCTTAGAGAATGTGTTAAGTCATCCAAGTGAAGTGTGATATTTGTTTGAGAGTTGCAGAGTGTTGTGTATAACTAGATCCGATCAAGCAAGCAAAGAAGTGCAAGTAAACATATCATTTTCTTACTGTTGTTCCTTAACAGTTGCAACAGATTAAATCCCTTAACCGGGTAGGTCCTAACAAGCCTTAATCATTTAAGTCCCCTAACAGGGCAGCTCTCAAAAGAGTGTTAAATCCTCTCATGAGGTAGGTCCTAACAAATCATCAAGCTCCTAACTGGGTGAATCCTAACAAGGTCTGCTCTTAATCGAGCATATTGTAAGCTCCTAACAAGGCTAAGCTCCTAACAGGGCGTACTACAAAAGAGTACAAATATTTGTGGGTGCCAACTCCCACCGTTGTTTTTCCCTATTTGGGTTTCCACGTCAAAAACTTAAGGTGTTCGTGTGTGGAATGTTTTTCATGTGATGTTCTTGTTTATGTTTCATTTCCTGCATTATTTATGAGACACTAGTTATGATGTTTTATCAGAAGTTTATCAGAGGTTACCAGTACTGATAAGGAGTTGTTTGAGAAATTTTCTGATCTGATTGATAAGGTTAATGAGTTGGTAATTGATCAAATTTATATGTTTGCTTTGGTGGTGAAAGTATTGATAGTTGAGGTAAATGATTTGATTAATGTGTTAAGCAAATCTGATAAAGAGGTTATTAGATCTGATTAAATAAGTTGAGACATTTGTTAAATGGTTTTGATTTGATATAAGTTTTTTTTTTGAGTTAAAGTTTGAATTGGTCTTAATATTGATTCACCCCCCTCTCAGTATTAACCGGATCCTCATAGGATTAACATAGAACATCTTGGAAAACAACTATAGGTTTTACACCCTTTGAGTTGGTATATGGTAAACATGCAGTCATGCCTATAGAATTTGAGCACAAAACTCTATGTACTGCAATAGAGCTGGGTATGGACTTGTCAGCCGCACAGCAAGACAAAATACTGCAACTCAATCAGCTAGATGAATTGAGGAAATCAACATTGTAGAATACAATTTTAATCCAACAACATCATATAAAATGGCATGACAATATATTAAAACTAAAACTTTTCATGCATGTGATTGGGATTTACTATATGATTCAAGATTTAAAGACAAGCTGGGTAAATTGCAAACATGTTGGCTTGGTTCATATGAAATTGAACAAGTATTTGATGATGGCACAGTCAAATTAGCAACTATTGACAATGCACACTTCAAACTGCTAGTCAATGGCCACAGACTTTGGCTATACCACAAACCCAATAATAAGAAGGAGTTTATGCAACAGTTTGAAGAACTTCAAAATACTCTTATAGCCACTGATGGTGATCCTTTGGGTCCACCATCTGCTTGATCACACTTGTCATTAATCATAATAAACAACTCCATGTCTACGTGGAGTTTATTTCTCTGATCCATTTCATACATACTTCTTATCTTTCACTTCATCTCCACAACCACAATCATTCTTTGAACATTTGAAAAATAACTCTTGCATCGCACATGCCAACAATCTTGTGAGTGCGCTATAATCATCTTTTTAGCCACGTAAGTACTTTCATCGCTTTCATGATTATATTCTTATTGTTTCACATTTTTTGTCATTTCATTAATTGTAAATATTTATGATTACATTCCCCTATCCTACTTTCCCGCATTATGTATATCTTTAGTTGGGGGGGATATGTATGATATAAGATATTGTCATTATTAGGATTAATTTTGAATAGGTATGATAACTCAGCTTGAGTGTTCAGTTAATTTTAGAAAAATGTTTACTCACCAATGATTAAAGTTCAGTCTATTCCCATTTTAGCAAAATTTATAATTTTCTTTGAGCTAAGTCTATGTGAAGCCCTCTCAACTACTCTTTCTGCAAGAAATTTCCTATTCCAATTGGGCAATCTATCTTAATATATATTGTTTACTCCTAGAATTTGGGAGAAGAGAGCTTCACGATTTGAGTTATATCAGAAGAGGTTTTCTTGAAGACAGTAACAACTGCAGTAAATGGGGGGTCCTCCGATCAAAAGAGAACCTATAGAGCATTGTCTAATATTAAACGATCAAGATTGTGAACCTCTATTTAGAGGTTGTGGGTAGTTAAACTATTTTCTAAAATTACATACTTATGATGACGATGTAGCTCTGGAATTTGCACAATCTTTGAAGAATAATATAGTTGTCATAAAGGGATTGAGGGTTCCTGTTACAAAGGAGCGTGTTGCTCAAGTTTTTGGTTTACCTATGGATGGTGAACCTTTTCCAGAAACTAAGGATGCTAGGTCTGCTCAAGCTCAATTCACAAAGCATGGTGACCCTCCTTTGCATGTCACTAAGCAAGGAACTAATAGTTTGTCTCTTCCACCTCTTTGGGCTCATAGGGTAACCTATGTTATTATGTATATTACTTGTGAGGGAAGACAATATCAGTTGCACTCTGTACACTTCAAATTGTTAAGTCGTTTGAGGCATGGTAGATGGATGAATGTTCCCAATTTTCTTTATAATATGTTGAAGCAGATGGCAACTCAAGTACAAAAAGGCAACCTTCGGTCTCTGTCTCACCATTGTTTAATTCAGGTGTTGATTGAGCATACCCTAATACAAACCAACCTTGGGATTCAATGGGAGGACTTTCTAGCTATAAGTGGAGCCCATCCACTAAGGCAATTTCCCAGATTCGGAAAGGCTACAAGTGCTTCATCCTCCAGACCAACCAAAATTTATAGTGAAAGAGAGGGTGAGGATGCCCCACCAAATGTTACTCGAGAAACCCCAGTGGTTTCATCCAAGGGGAAGAAGAAAGAAAAACTATCACAACAAGCTAGGGTTGAGAAAAAGAAGCAAAAAGAGAAATAATATGAAACCCCTGCTAAAACATAGAAAATGAAGAATTCTGCTACAGGGGAGGGTCAATATAGTCAGAAAAGGAAGAAAACCAAGAAACCTTTTATAGGAAAATGGCCTATAAGGACCAGTCATCGGTTGAAAAAGAATAAAAGGGCATAATTATTGTAGGAGAAAGAAGTGATATTCAGAGCTCGAACTCTAGTGAGGAAGAAGAACAAGAACAACAAATATCTCATTCATGGAGTTCTCAAAAGGAGAGGCGAGAGAAGATTCGGGAGAAAAAGAGGAATTGGGAGTAGAGACATTTTATGAAACTGGAAATATAGCTCATGGTATGGTTCTGACCAATCCAGGAATAGATAAAGCAGAAGAAGACAAAGCAGAAGAAGAAGAAGAAGCGTCAATTTATTCTAGAGAGATCCAAATCCACCTGAACATTGAAGACAACATTTCTAACCATCAACAAGCCCGTCACGACAAACTTAATGATGAGAGGAGAGTTGTTGCATCTGGGCTAGAAAACTTGGTCGACACTGCTGAGAAGGTGGACCAAGAGGAATAGAGAACAAAGGTTATGGTAAGTAAGCGCAATCCACCCTCTTTTTCTTAGGCTTTAATTTCTCTCGAGTTATTGAAATTGTTAGAAAATAAGGAGGAAGAATGTAAAAGAGAAAAGGAGGTATTAGAAGGAAAACTGCAAGAGAAAGATGTAAAAATAAATAGGTTGGAGGATAGAATAGATAACCTAGCTACTCTATTGCCTCGGGTAATTGAATGTAGGTGTATTATCTTTATTTAAAGGAATTACATCTTTCTTACAAAATAAGTAGCGAGTTATCTGGGTTGAATTCATCATTAATGACTCCTGAAGAATTTATCAATGCTTATAATACCTCTTCTCCTAAGCAAAAGAACTTGCTTTGTGAATTTTATATTCACAATTATGTTGTTCCATACACTCTGCAATGGAATCCACTCCTCTCTATTGGAGATGTTCATCTCAGGGCATTTATGTTCTATATACAAAATGAGAATGGTAGGGGTGAGAAGGCCAGGGAATATATGAATATGGAACAAATTGTTCCCTTACCATTGAGGGATGAGGTAGGAGATCCAGATGAGATTTATTATAGATGGAACCGGCTTACTGATGAACAAGAGGTCAAAAGAAAGATGTTATCAATAAGGGAAAAAGTTTATAATCAATATGAATAGATGGTAGGGACAACAACAAGAGTGTTGTATGGACACCTTGCTCGAAGATGGAATTGGTTGCCAGAAGACCTGAAGAGAATGGAGCCTCATTCTTTGAGGAAATATGATGCAACACTCAGGCGTACAACCACCTATATACACCTGGGATGGGCCCAACAAGAAAAATGGATTCCCTTGATCTTTCAGCCACCTATGATATGATGGCCTATTCCACACTAGGAGGAATTACAGTATTATGATGTGGAGCAAGAAAGAGATTAGTGGGAGAATTTCAAAAAGAATCAAGGGTTCTATTGGAGCCCTATTTCCAAAACCAGAGGGGAAACTTCTGCTACTGATTTGAGACTGCTAACCTGGAAGGATAATCAGAAAACCTCTCTAGAGGAAACATCTGCTAGTGGACCAACAAAGCCCTCAGTTGGGGGGCATGATGAACCATAGTTTTATGTTTCTTTTTATAGACATTTTGCTATCTTTAAGACTCTTATGATTTGATGATGGACTTTATAAACATACTTTAGTCGACCTTATATACCTATTTTGATAATCATATCGCCTATAGTTGCAAACCTTTATTTTGACAAATACCTTGAACTTTATGATTGCAATTATGAGTATTTACTATTTTTATGTGACTTATAAATGTGTACAAATGAGTGGTCATGAAATGTGGATAGAATGATTTCTCTAATCCTCGTGTTGTAGCTGTGTGGAAACAGTATTTGTGATGGAATAGGGCTTCATTCATAACAACATGACAACATGGGCAAAGGATGGACAACAAGGCGAGAAGAGTTCAAAAATTTGTTGTGACCCGGGCATTGTTGACCAAGCTCATTAAGGAATCTATAGATTAGTCTCAATCCATTAATGAATTTTATTGATGGTCATGACAAATATTAGAGGATATATAGGAAAGATCTACAAATGTTCAAAGGAAGTTCAGAGTCCTAATTGTCTTAGTTTTCCTATATTTCATAAGTTTAAATAAAAGCTTCCACCTAGATATTGGGAAGTAGGGTGAATGTTATGGGAATTGTTGTGAGGTTGAATGTTATAAATTCCTATCTCATTCCCTAGATAGTTAGCTCTTGATTTTGTATTAAGTAATTTTATGTTGTTGAACTAGTTTCTGAATAAGAAGAATATCTATTTTTTGAAGTAACTGATGGTGTTTTGATATGGGTGTGTGAGTTTGATCAGTTAGTTTCTGTTGTAATTCTTATTTCAGGATACTCACCCAAGGGGGGCCACTTGGTCAGGATTTTGTTTAGTTGTCTTTTATGTACTTCAACCTTCAAGTTACTTAATTTTGTTCTATTAATTTGCTCATTGTCTGCTCCTACAGCCATAGACTGTTACATTGCATTTGTTCCTACAACCACAGCAAAGCAGAGTAGTTGTTTCTGCATAAGTTGAAAGAATTTATATTTTGGTAGTAGAAATTAGCACTGTCCTTTTGATTTATGATTCAAATCAATTTCCTTTTCTGTAAAGATTTATCTAGCACTTCCATTTGCATAGAATAAGATAGACTTGTCCCTAGATACTCTTAGTGCATATATTTTGCAATTCCATTTCAAGTTACACGTCCTTCGATTGATAGATAAATAAGTCAGATTAATGTAGTTTGGATAGCTGCTCAGTGGAAACTTGTGTCTCTAAGCTGAGTACCAAGCTATGTGAATATTCATTATTTTGAACCAATAGTAGTAAACTACTAATAAGAGGTTGTTAATGTGATTTTGCTTGAATACTTTTGAAGGTTTATGAATGGGGCATTGTTTGGTTTTAATATGTCAGTATGGTTCCATTGGACACAGACGCATTATTTATAACAGTGATCTTAAAAGTTCACTATTGTGAATGATGAGCCCCTGTTCAATGAAGCCATATTGATATATTAGCATGTTGGGCTCAACCCTTACAGGAGCCTCATTTTACACTACATGTTTTAATGTTGAACACGATGAATCAGTAATGAATTATGTACTTGTACCTGCATAGTGGACAAACAAGTTAGATAAAAACGGGGAATATCCCTTTTGTTGATGATTTTACTTCCACTATGAAGATTTGATCTTGATTCTCTATACATGTCACTGATATGACTGGATTAGTTTGATAACTTATAGGTTTTAAGCTATTCAATTGTTGATAACTTATGATGAACTTTATGTCCTGAGATCTAACCAATCTCTTAACATTTTGCAGGTACACTTAAATCTAGGAGATGAAGGACTAAAGATAGGAGGAAAGTTGATGACACAACTAAAAATTGGGCATCATCACAACATTGATCAAGCAATGAAGGATATAGTGTTTTATCATATGTTTTTCTTCTTCTTCTTCTTCCTATCTTCAGTTGCATATTTTATTTCCTATGTTTTACCAATGTGGTTCAGTCATTCCCATGACTTGTGTGGGACTTTTAAACACTTTTTATCTTCATGACATGAAACAACAATGTTTAAACAATTTTGTATGTTTTCTCATTTCAAAATGAATAAAACACAGCAATATTATGCAATTTTGATATATATTTTTCTCTGAGCTTTGCATAATGAACTGAATTCATTTGAGATATTTCATTGGAAATAAACCATCAGCATAAATGAATGTACCTTTCACCTTAAATGTGGCAAATAGTTCCAAATCTACCAAAATGAGCTTAAGGTAGATATTTTGGTAATAATCACTTGAGAGAGATTTTGGGTTTTTGGGTTTTGGTAAGACAGAAGGTCTACGGATTGGGACTTCGCGCTAACCAAGGTTTAAAGGATTTTCCTATAGATACAATAGAGACCCAAAATCTCATAGGAATAGTCTATTTTTGTAGTTTGAAACATCTAGGAATTGGATCTTTGGAAGTAGTCTATCAAATATTTAGGTCTTCAAATCCCTTCGAGACTTGAAATCTCATGGGGATGCATCAAGATGCTCATAAAGTGGTTTGGGAAATAGGTATCTGGGTGGAAGAAATTTTTAAGGGCAAGATATTGATGTGTCTTTAGGTTTTGAAATCTTGAAGGAATGCTTTTTAAATGCTTAAGCATATGTTTGGGAAGCAGGTCTTTAGGGAGTTTATGGTTCTTAGGATAAAGTTTCAATGTCTTCTTAGGTATCAGAGTCCCGAAGTATGTACTTCATGGTTTGGTAATTGTGGGTTTTAGGTTTTATGAAAGTCTAAGGTCTTAAGGTTTTCATCTTTTGATCCTTCCATGACTTGAAGTCTCATAGAGGTAAAACTTAGAGATATTTAATCATTGTTTTAAAATTCTTAGGAGCCTCCAAGTATTTGAATTCTACAACAACTTGCATTTAATGAAGGTCTTAAGATCACTCTAGAACCCAAAGTCTTGGAGTTTATTTTCAAAATTCCAACACTGAGTCAGTTTAAGGGTAGAAATTGAGTTTTAATTGTTACATTGAACACTAAGTCATTTTAAGGGTAGAAATTGAGTTTTAATTGTTACACTGAGGATTTGTAGGGTCCAAGATACCATAGGTGAAATTTTTATTCCCAAATTGGTCAAAGACTACATTTTGAAAACAAAAGGAATTTTGTCCATTTTTAGGACACATTGAGCAAAAATGCAGGATTTGGAATTCGCACAAGGTAACTTAAGAGTAGGATTTTTTTAGGGCATGGTTTGAATGGCAAGTTTGAGATTTGAATCAATCTTAGGTCCAATTTATTTTTAATATAAGAGTTAAAAAATAAAATATGATCTAAATATTAGATATTGTTGCTGCTAGAATATGTTGTTGTCATTGATATCAACATATTCTTGTGTTTCGGTATTGCAGAGAGTTAAGTTTGTGTTTGATCTGTTGTGCTCCGATATGATCATATCTTTGGTTGTCGATTTGAAAGAGTGTTTTGGATTTTAATGTGTATCTTCAATTCAGATGGTTCATGATTTGGTGCTCCGCAAGTTATATTTCTAATCCCAGTTGTTGTCGTTGAGTGTTCTTGAGTGTTAGTGTGTTGATCGATAGAAATTTGATTAAGTGATGTTGGTGCAACTATTGCAGATGGTTTTAATGTGTTTGTTGGTGTTTCCTAATCATGTCCTATTTGTTTTGGTGGTCTGCATTGATCATTGTGCGCGTTATTGAAGACCTTATGGGTCCGATGAATTCTTCGTGTTATGCGGTATTTTTGGTGGTGCAGCGTGTTGTGGTTGATCTTGGCAAGATTTTGGTGGTGTTGCATGTTCGAGGATTTGATTTGGGTCCATGCCATGTTGTCTATGAAATTGTATTGGTCTGGTTGTTGATTGATGTATCATGTAATGTAAATGTGTAATAGGTCTTAAGGGTTGAGTCGACCTTGTAGTCAAGGTTGATGATTTGTATAAATAGGTGTTATATTCATGTAATTTGTATATCGGTGGTTGGTAGGTGTTGTGTCTGCATTATCAGAGAGTGGTGTATGCATGAATAAGTGAATTCATATTTCGTTGTGGTGTATTGAGCAGAGATTGTAGCAGGGTAGACAAATGTGCTTAATTGAAACTGTCATTAGGGATTCGAAGATGTTATTCTTTCAGTTCATCTAAACCGGATTGTAGACTGAATGTTATTGTAAGGTGGTGAACCTTCCCTGAGGGTTGTAGCCTTCTAGGTCATTATATTTTGAGCAATGAGCTCTAGGAAATGTGCCCGAATGCATGTGCATTCCCCATTGTAATATTTACATATATTACTGTCGAGTATCATCTTATTGTGGGTAGGTTCCCACCGTGGCTTTTCGCTTAACTGGGTTTTCCACGTCAAAATCTTGGTGTTATGTGTATTGTTATTGTGTTCATTTATGTTCTTATTGTTATTGATCAGATCAGAGATTGTGCTTAAATTATTTAATCCGATGAAAACTGATTCACCCCCCCTCTTAGTTTTCCTTCATTATTGTTGCCAACACTAAATACTACACTATTCTAACCTTGAAAAGTAGGAAAAATGAGGACAAAAATGACACCAAGCAGAGAAAACATGGGAAAAATAGTAAACAAGAAAATAAAAGCAAAAAGGAAGGATCTCGGGAAGTAATCAGAAAACCTACACGCTTCCAAAGCTTGCAACAGTCAAGGAATAGAAAGAACAACACAGAGAACATACACAATCACACAAATGAGAATTAGGAACAACTAGGGCATGGTGAACTCTAATCTCTTTTCACAAGGGAAATTGATGGTTTAGTTTCTCAATCATTGTTAGGTCTCAAGAAATCACTTATAGTATGAAATGT
Source organism: Cryptomeria japonica (assembly GCF_030272615.1). Taxonomy (NCBI): domain Eukaryota; kingdom Viridiplantae; phylum Streptophyta; class Pinopsida; order Cupressales; family Cupressaceae; genus Cryptomeria; species Cryptomeria japonica. Next base: position 424,358,501 of record NC_081405.1, on the reverse strand, counting down.
AATTACAAATAAGCCATGAAATGAACTTAAATATCACTTTTTGAAAAGGGCAAACTATTACTAATGGGGTAGTTGAGTTGAGGGCCAAAGCGACTGGGAGTGGGAAGCCATAATAAGCAAGGACTTTGCTACTATGTCTTGAAGTCCTTGTGGGTTCCAAGGTTCCATAGGAAACACAAACAAAATAAAGAATCAAGTAAAAAAATGGAACTTTAGGGAAAAGGACACCAAGACAAGGTTATAGGGTCCTCCTGTGACCTCAACTTCCAAAAGAAAAAGAAAAAAACCCAAAAAAGAGAAAGGAAGTGGGGAATTGGGAAAGTAGGGACAGGGAGGATCTTAGGACAAAGTCCTAAGGTCCTTGTGGAACCCAAAATCTTGAAGAACAGAAACCACAAAAAAAAAAAAAAGGAGAAACAAGGAGAAGGGAAAAAAAAGAAAGAAGAAAGGGGAAAAAAAGGAAAGGAAAAGATAAAGAAAGAAAAGAGCTTGGTGACTCCATTTTAACTAGCCAAATGTGGGGTTGTGTATGCAAGGTATAACACAATCCACCATGTCATATGATTTTTTAATGTCTAGCTTGGTTGTCATGCCTAAAAACTTTATTTTCTATATTGAATGCAAGGATTCTTGTGCTATAATTACCCCATCAAGGATAATCTAATTAGAATGAATCTTGCTTGTTCTTCTAAAATGTTCAAAAGTATACTTTTCAAGCACTTTTCTACAACCTTCACCGTGATTTTACAAAGGGTGTTACAAAGGGAAATTGGGTCTAAACTCATCCAATGAAACCACTTGTTCTTTCTTGGGTATGAGAGTTGTGAAGGTGTTAACAATATCTCTTAAAAACTTCTTGGAGGCTCTTGAGTCTTCTATGGCTTTTGTTACCTCTTTCTCAATTATTCCCTAACACTTTTGGAAGAAAGTAGTTGGGAACCCATTTAGTCCTAATGCCTTGTTCAGGGGAAGCTAATTGATTGCTACCTTAATCTCAGCTTCAATAAAACTACCAAGAAGCATCCTATTTTGTTCTATTGAAACCAAACTTGAAATATTATGCAATATTTCTCTTTGAGCCAACAAGTTTGAACCTTCTTAATTATTTAACAAATTTATAAATAATTTGATAGTGGCTTCCTTAATTACCTCCGACTCTTCTAGGATTACTCCATTGGAGACCTATGTCTTTAAGATTTTGTTTCAATATTCTTGTGAATTTCAACATTGTTGTGGAAAATTTGGAGTTCTCATCCCCTTCCTTCAACTACAATTTCTTGGAGTTTTCCATGTAAAAGATCTCTTTTCTTTCTAAATCTCTTCATATTCTCTCATCAACTGCTTCTCACACAAAAACCTCTATCGATCCATCTCCCAAGGAAACATTTCCTCATTCAAATCCTCTATATCCTCCTCTAATTTCCTTTTGGTGACAAATATATTTTTAAAGCGTTTCCCATTCGACTCCTCTAACTATTACTTTGTCAATTTTTAAATTGGAAGCCACCCACAATAACTTTGATCCTTCTATTTGGCAATCCGTCCAACATCTTTCAATTAGAGCTAAGAAATTTGGGTGATTCAGCTACATGTTTTCGAATTTGAAAGGTCATTTTAGTGGTCTCTTATGCCACAAAATATTAAGATAAACTAGAAAATAATCTGAACTTTACCAAAATTGTATACAACACTCTAGGTCAAAAGGAAGAGCACCAATGTCTCCTTTCCAAAATAACTTGTCCAATTTCTCTGCTATATTGCTAAATCCTAATCTTCAATTAGTCCAAGTGTGAATTTCCATTATTTGTTTAGCTCTATTAATTGACTCCTCTCAACCCATTCTTCAAAGTCTATTTGTGATTTAAGTTTCCTATTCACCCCTCCTCTCTTGTCACTACTTCTCAAAATTGTATTATAGTCTCCTCCAAGAATATAGAAATTATTTGGCCATATTGAAGGAAAATGCTCTATTTTTACCCAAGTTTCCCTTTTGTGGTTGCAAGATACTGGACTATAAATGTTTGTTAAAATGAAATGAATATTTAAATTTAAGCTTCTTATCGTGTAACTTAACTATTGTTCGCCCTCAATGATTTTCTCCATTGTGACTTCTCGAGGCCACTACGAGATTACCAACCTTCCCGAGGCCCCTTCTACTTGTACCCATTCACCTTGCAATAATTTTAATACTTTTGAATAGCTCTCTCTTTGTGCTAGTCAATTTTAGTCAATTTTAACCACCCCTATTTGTTAGGGGTGTTTATGCCCCTAACATTCAAAAATGTGAGTTTCATTGTCCCCAGGGAAGGAGAGCTCCCTTCACTAATCATAATACCTTCATGATTTTGATTAAACCTTTTGTGATACTATCTATGATTTGTTTTTCCTAGATTTGTCTTTTTTCCAACTCTCTTCCTATCGCCACCACAATTTTGGGACCTTTTAGATGATTTCCTTCGGGTTATCCCAAACTTCTTCATTTCTTGGCCAATGGTAGTGATCCTCCCTCTATATCTGGATATGGTTGATGGTACCCTCTCCCACATCACATGTGTCTTTCATATAATCTTAATTTCTTCTCACTCTTCCTCCTCCAAACTATCCCTCTAAGTGTTGGAATTTCCAAAGAGGTCCCTGATTGTCTCTATGGCGACTACATTAATGTTTATGTTTTGTCTGCTTGGATTTGTTGGTGGCATCTACAAAATATTGTTGTCTCTTTCTTCCAAAATCTCTCTCTACGATTCTTTGTATTAGCTTCACTATCACTGAACTTTACTTCCCCAACTTCATGGAAGGCTTTAGAGATGTTTCCTTATCCCTATTATTCGCTAGTTCTAGAGAGGTTTGGAGTGGACTCTTTTGATGATTGATTGATCAGACTTTGACTTGGCACTACTATAAAAAGAACATGTGCTTCTTCCCTTTCCCTCCTTAAATATAGATTTACGCTCTGTTTCCTCAACCTCTCTTGCTTTATATAAAATCCTCATCTTTTTCCTTCTTAGCATCTTCAACCTCTTCTTCCCCAGCCTCTTTCGTTAAAGGTGACTCTAGCACGTTATCCACTATCTTTGTTGAAATATGTTTGCTGCTATTAGTTTGGATTTGACAAGGAAGATATATCTCCTCTATGTTGAGGTGTTCACTCTCCAACTTGTTTCCCCAACTAGTCTTTGGATACTCTACAACAATCTTCTCTTTCTAGACTCCCATTTGGGTGATAAGCTCCAACTCCTCCAAACATCCTCCATCTCAATCTACTATCATGCAGATCCATGTAGCTAGCCTAGACTCTTTTGACTTTGTATTCTTGTCCATTTTTGCAAATGTTCCTAATTCTTCTCTCGTGAGTCTCAAGATTGCCTCGTTCCAATATTCTATGCATAAATTACTCAAACTTACCCACATCGACATGTTTCCTAGCTTTCAAACAAAAATATTGAAGTTGGGTTCCCATTATTTAATTAAAAACCCAACATCCTCCATCATCAAAGAATTGTTTCATAGTATTTATTTCTTCAAATATGCTTCTTTGCATTATATGATGAAAAAATCATTCACTAGCTCCCTTACCTTAACTCCATTTCCCTAATTGTCTTCATACCATTTGATAACCTTATCCCTGTGTGACCAATGACCTGCCCATTTTACAAATAAAGTCATTTACTCATGTCTTTCTATGTAGGGATTTAGGGTTTTTGGTGGGATCACCATTTCCTTGCTCCCAAGCATTTGCTTGGAGTCGTTCCTTTTGAGAATCATGCCTTTTTTGTTTGGTTTAACAATTCAAGTCATCCAATGCCCACAAATGACTTGCCCTAGTGTGACCTCTTCCTTCTTTCCTTTGTGGGTTTCTTCCCCTTTCCTGGCCAAGAGGAATCCAATTCACACCAGTCGCCATGGGAGGGATGTCACTCTTTGTAGCCAAACCACATTCTCTAGACTTAACCATAGTTTTCTTGTTTCCTTGAGCTCTTTATCCCAACTACATTCAACTTTGTTGCCCATCCTATGAAAGCAGCCATGCATCACCAGTTTTCCAAAGTTAGATCAATGTAAGGAAGGATTAGATTTGAATTAGAATTAGATATATAAATCAATTAAATTAAGATTGTGTACAAATTAAAATAGAAATAAACAATAAATATAACATTAATTATAATCAAAATTAAGTACATATATTTAATTATATTTAAAAAATCATTTGAAACTGTCAAAAATTATCCAATTATATATGTGTACTAGAATTTGTGTCAATCAAATTAAACACTAAACACATCAATGAGACTAAATTCAAAGAAAAATAAGAGAAAGGAATTCAAACTCGGCCTTCTTGTGAATGTCCCATTGTCCTCTATCTACAAGGATTTATCAAGTCATATTAGCCCTCAGATTTATGCACTTGTGGCTTTCAAAATGACAACCTAGAGAACAAGATTGAATGTAAATGCAATAAATTATTCCTACAATGTATGGTATTAAGCTAGATGAGATGTAAATTTGATCTACATTGTGCTAGAATGCTCTATTGATATATGCTTAAAGATGAAAAATATGCTATGCTATATTAAATGCTCAAAGATTGTTGGCTAATTATTGAAAATGTTGGAATACTAACTGCTCTCTTTTCTTAATAGCTACTTCTAGACCTTGATTTGTGCAAATGAGAGTTTATTTATAGATTTTCCAAGGCTTGTGTCCTAGGTGGCAAAGATGGATGATCAAGATTCGATTTGAGAAGATGAATGGTTGGAGATGGAGAAGTTAGAGAAAAAAGTGGATCATGTTTCCTTAAGAGGAAGCAAGTGCTATGTGGAGGATGGAGAGGAAAAAGGAATGCCAAGTGTCTTCCCAATTAGTGGCAATGCCATGTGTCTCTTTAGTTCGTTGAAGATATTTGTGCAAAAAAATTAGCGCATTTAATTTTTGTTTTGGCACATATAGTGACTATTGTAGCGCATTTAAGATAGAGTGTTGTTTTCCTGATTTGTAGATTAAAATGTCGATCTCTTGATTGTGTTGATGCTTTGGCCTGATTACATGATTAATTGAGTTTGATTGACCTCATGATTGATGAGCGTCAATGATATAAATTGTAGAGTCCTAAAATTGTACCCTTTGTAATTTTGATCACATTTGGGGCCCTCACCTTAGTGTTCTCATCTTCATGCTTGATTGGGACCTATTTATTCCTCTCCTGTGCAATAAACGTCATATTTTCACACTTTACCTTGTTGGGACCCCTTGTCCTTGCCCTAAATTGGGGTAGGACCAGGGCATAGTGCTCTGGTCCTCAACAAGACCATGGTGCCATGCCATGGTCCTCCTTAATTGGGCCCTAATTTAAACTCTTGGCCCTATCTCAAATTTGAGTAGGAAACTTTTCCCTATGTCAACATATGTCAAAAAATGAATATGTTTGACGATGAGCAAGTATATAAGGAGGTCTTCCCCTCTCATTGGATGATAAGGCAAGGAGACTACATCCAAGTTTCATGCATTCTTCAAGGCTACATATTCTTCATCTATCCATTGGAGAAACATTATATCATTCATTTGCAAGCATGTGTGTGTGAGTGATTTTTCATGTTCATGCCATTTCATACAACATATGTGATTACATCTAAGAAGCAAAGCATCATCATCACCTATTGCAGATCTAAAGGTATACCTTTCTATCATTTATTTCAAGTATTTGTAGTATTTCATTCAAGGTTGATTCCAAACCAAGGTTTGACTTAGGCAAACCCTTATTCCCAACCGCTTTCTTCTTATTTATGTGCAGGAAGTAGGTGTGCAGCTGTACTTCTGGAATTAAGCTTTATTTGCAAAGACGAAAAAACCCTTTTCGACGCGCCAAAAGTTCGGAGGATCGATAGGAAGGCAACTTGGTCCGGACAAACTGTCCTTGCAACTTTTGGCAAATTTTGCAGAGAAACTCTGAATCATCTCAAACTTCCCATATCCAAGTGCACAACGAAATCCCGAAACTATAGCTCACTATTTCTACATATTTTGTCTTCAATTTCAACATTCTACTCATTTTAACAATTCAACTTACAAAAGAGGAAAACCCAAATCAATCCAATCCACTTATTATTAAGTCCTTATCTCATTTGGGATTTGATCTAGTGGATTCATCTCCTATTTTGAATGTAAAGTCCTCCAAGTGAAAAGTGCCTTAGTAATTTCTCCCTCCCATGTGGTGAATTTGCTAAGCCTCCAATTTTACACTTTTCATTTTGGTGAACCCGACTCCTTACACCATTAATTCTGATTTTTGTCTTCAGATCTGCGTGTATGCAATTTAAAATTTAAAATTTCATTTACAAGTTTTATTTCCTTGCAAATTTTAAAAGTTTAGAGTTAATTTCATTAAAACCCTAATTTTTAATTTCAAAATTAAGATAAATTGCGTAATTTGGGCTAATTATTTTAGATTTGAGTGTTCTTCAATTTCAAAATTCAAATTTTCATCTACAAGACAAATTTTAAAATTAAATGGTTAATTTCAAAAACCCTAATTTTAAAAATTTTAAAAATTGAGCTTGTGGGTTATCTAAATTTTCAATTTCCCTGTTCAAATTTGGTTGTTAATTTCAATTCAAATTCAAAATCACAATCTTGGATCAAATTTTCAAATTTAAATTTTAAAATAAGTGGTTAATTAAAAGAGACCTAATTTTTAAATTTAAATCGATTATTTCATTTCAGTATTTTAAATTTAATTTTAAAATTAAGAGGTTCTCTTTACAAGGCCCTAATTTTAAATTGAAATCTCTTATGGACAATTTCAAATTTAAATTTTAAAATTAAGTGGTTAATTAAGAGAGCCCTAATTTTTAAATATAAATTAATTCTCAAATTCCAACATTTCAAATTTTAGAATTAAGTGGGTCTTTTTACAAAGGCCCTAATTTTAAATTTAAATCTCTTGTGGACAATTTCAAATTTAAATTTTAAATTAAGAGGTTAATTAAAAGAGCCCTAATTTTTAAATTTAAATTAATTCTCAAATTCCAACATTACAATTTAAAATTTTAAAATTAAGAGGTTATTTTCACAAGGCCCTAATTTTAAAATTCTCTCCTTCAGATAATTTTAATTTTAAATTAAGAGGTTATTTTTACATAATCCTAATTTTAAATTTAAATTTCCTAGAGAGTTACATTTTATTCTTTCAATCAATTTGCTTATTTAATTGAATAGTCATTTTTCTAAAATTTTGCATTATTCAATTATTTTGCAAGTTCCAAATTTTAAATTTCAACATTTTAACTTCAAACTTCAAATTTCAAATTTCAAATTTCAATTCATATTTTTCAAAATTAAAAAATTAAAAAATTTAAAAAAAAATCTTGTTTTATGCATTTTGTATTATTGCACGCTTTACTTCATTTTATTGCAATAGTTAGCATTTCTTTTCAAAATGTCAAATTACTCTTTGCAATATTATTGTGCCTTTGACAATCCATTTGCTTTTAATGACTATCCTTTTGAAGAAGTATATAGTAGAGAAGAACTTGAGGAGGCTCTTGATGGTTTCTGTTATCCTAAGCCTTCTAAACCATCCTTTTGCCAAAGGTTGATCAACATAATGCATAAGCCATTTAGTAGCGATGAACTTGAGTTGATAGATGAAACTCTTGGTAATTTCATTCTTTCCTCTAAATCATCCTCTAAATCTCCAACAATTCACAAGGATATTGTCATGCATGGCAATCCACTTTATGAACCATTACCTTCTATCAATCCTATTTATGAAGAAGCTTTTGTGATAAAATAAGTTGATGTGGTCAACAATACTCTTTATAAAGCTTTACCTCTTAGAGATGACTCCCTAACGAACCATGATAATTCCTCTCCTAAGTCTTCTCTTGTTCATGGGGATATTTTGGTGCAAGAAAAGATTATTAACACTCCTTTTAAAACTCTTCCTCTTAAGGATGAAGTTTTAAAAATTGATGTTGATCTTTCTCCTAAAAAGTGTCTTTCCTATAAGAATACCTTAAAGCAAGAGGATGATGTCATAAACACCTTCCTTGATGTCACTTTACCTTCCATACATCATATCTCTCCTAGAGAAGAAGTGTTGATGGACATTGATTTACCCTCTCCCAAATTTTGTCCTTCCAATGAGGGCACATTGGTGCAAGAAGAGATTATGAGCACTTCTTTCAAAGATCTCCCTTCTAAAGATGAATCTTTGAACAATGATGTTCATCCTAAAATGTACCTCCCCCATGAGGATAATTTGGTGCAAGAAGATGAAATCATTAGAAATTTCCTTAATGCTCTCCCTTATAAAGATGTATCCTTGGAGAAGAAAGAGCCTAATCAATTCAATACCATTCATGTTTCTAGTTATGAGAACCCTGAACCCAAGGAATCTCCTAATATACTAAAAGTTGCAAAGTACATATGTGAAAGATATGCTATAGAAAGACAACTAGAACAAAAATATGGTTCTGAAGTACATCGAACATTTAATGCCTGTGTCAAAAAGAGAGATCCTAATATTCTTCTCACTTCTCTTTCTTCCCCCTCTCACCCTAAGAAGGACATTGATAAGGATCTTGTTGAGAAACTCTATGGTATCTTAACAAGGATCTCCCTTTGGGACTTGATTCAAACTTCCCCTTCATACCATAGGTTGATCCAAGAAGCATTGCATAAAGTGGTTTTGCATCCTTCTTGTAAACCAAATAATATCACATTCTCACAAGATGAATTGCCTTCTATAAAGGTTAGAAATAAAGATGATCCCCTTATGACTAATCCTCGTATTTATTAACATAAGAGGTACCTTAATTGATAATGGTTCAGCACTTAACATTTGTCGTGTTGACTTATTAGACAAGATAAATTATGATCATTCTTCTATTCAACCCGACCCTCTTTGTGTTCATGGCTTTGATAATGTTCCTAGAGAGACACTTGCTATAGTCATATTACCTATCAAAATAGGATCTGTGACTTTGCCTACTCCTATTCATGTCATGCCCAACCATCTTAATTATAACCTTCTTCTAGGTAGACCATGGATCCATGCTATGAAAGAAGTCCCTTCTATTCTTCATCGTACAATCAAAATAATATATCACAATGAACTTCACATAATCAAGGTTGATCCCAATCCTTATGACTTTGTTCACAATGAAGTAGGATGCATTTCTCCCTTTAATACTATGATTCCTTCAATAACACAATCTTCTATCAATGATGCCTCTTTAGCAAAGAATTTGGGTACATTAGATTTTATGCCTTCCATCAATGGGTATAAAATCCCTCAATCTAAGGAGGAAGCCTCGAAGGAGCCTTGTTTTTCATTTATCCAAATGGCTTCTAAATCAAATCTCACCTCTCCTTCCAACACTTGTCTTGGTGATGATGAGGGATCTTTAGATTTTGATGCTAGGAATGAACCCTCTCCTCTAGACATTTCAACATCTATGCATGGACACAATGGATATGGTTCAGGATGTGTGCAACAAAGTTTTTATGGTCATGAGAAATCTATATCACATATTTTCCAAGAAGGTCTAGGTTTTCAAAGTCCTCCTTTGTCGACATCCCCTTCCCCATTGTCTAGTGCGTCCATGACTTCTTACAACTTCTCATCACAACAAGAGAGTATTTTGTATGAGCTCCTTAAAGCCAACTTGATTACTCTCCCTTTAAAGAATCAAAGAAATAATTGTAAGAAAAAACAACAGGATTTTTCTTTTTGCAACTATCATCAAATCCATGGCCACTCCACTAATGAATGTCATGATTTAGCAGATAAAATTCAACAACTTATTGTAACCGGTACCATTCAAATACTAGATGGAAATGAGTTGGACTCTCATATTTTTCCCTTTACATAACATTTAAGTTCCTATTATGTTGCTCCTCATTATGTGCCATTGGTAGCTTACCTATTGGGGGCTCATTTTCATTCATGATGGTACAATTTCAAGTGAAATCATACTTTGGTAGCAACATAATTGTATTTTTATTATTGTCTCCATGCTTGGGGGGCAAGAATAACATTTCAATCATCCTTTCTTTCTAATAACTCGCTTTCCCTTTACGAAGTAGGACCTTTATCAAGGATCTCTTATCGATTGTGGAGGTGTATATCCATGTTGAGGATCTCCTTCCTCTTATTGGAACAAGTATCTCTAGTGAAGATCTTATTCTTTCCTTATAAGTGCATATCCTTAATTGGAGCTCTTCCTTAGTGTTGAAAGTCTATAATCATTCATTAAATTCTTCTCTGGCGTCTTTTATAATGAACTCTTCTATATTGTGATATGCATTCCTGTTGAGGATCTTTCACTTGTTTTAGAAGAGTGTTTCTTTTATAAATGATATCTCTTCGGTGTCCTTGTCTCCACTCTTGGGGGGCAAGAATAATGTTTCAATTCTCTCTCTCTCTTTTTCTAAAGATTCCCTTTTTCCTTTGTTGAGTTGCATCTATCATAATTTGATGTCATGCATTCCTTGTTTGAAATGGTGCATCTTTTATGAGCAATATATCCTTAGTGAAAGTGTGCAATCTTAAGAATACACTTTGGAAAATATATGTATTCTTAGTCCTCTTATCCTTCCAAGATGTCATCTTTGTTAAGGATATCCTCTACTCTTGGAGGTAGATATCTTTATGCAAATATCTATTCATCCTTTGTTAATCATACATCCCTCAAAAGGATCCCTTTACATTTGTTGTAAGATATCTCTTTTACAATTATCTCTTCCTTGCTTAAAGAAATGAAGCCTATTTAGGAGTCTTTCTTTCTAGCTTGGAATGCATGCATTGTTGATTAGAAAATATATCCTTGGTGTTGAAGGTGGGTATCCGTGTTTCTGTCTTCCTTAAGACATCAACATACGACTATGTTGACATCTTAAGGAGGGGGGCATATATGCGGCTGCCTTGTTGCATTTTTTACTATCAATTATCAATATGGGATTGTTTAATACTCATGTTTCATCCCTATTTTGTCCATCATTCATGAGATTATTGCATCCTTATGCATAATCATCATTTCATCTATATGGGATTTTTGCATCCTCGTGCTTCATCCTCATTTTATGCATCATTACATGTATTAAACAAGTTGAAGCACACTCAAAAATAGAGAAAAGGCTCTTACACGGGGTGTTATACACTTGAAACCAGACATCACTTGCGCACACGCATAAGAATGGGTGGAACTAGCTAAAAAGATCTAGACTATTCTTACTCTCCTCCCCACATGTATCACCTAGATAAAAATATCTAGAGGCGAGTAGTCAATTCCCTTGCTCATCATTCTTCTCATGGATCACCTGGGTAAACACATCTAGAGTGTATTCATGTTCTCTCTTCTTCCTCTCATGGACCCATAGTTTTGCTATTGATAGTTCATGGATGATTCTTGTTTTACTCTTTTATGTGATCACTTGTGTTCATGAGATGGTATTTTTTTCAAGAATGATATTAGTTGTTGAGACATTTTGATATCAAAGTCTCTTCGGCTAGTTGATTTAGGGTCTTGTTTTGGTCTTTAGCTATTGTTGTGTGTCTTTTGTGTCTTTTGTGTCTTTTGTATTTGTTTGTCTTTTCGGTTCCTATTTTGTGTGCTCTCTTGCATATGTTTGAGCGAGTTAAGATCCTAAGATTTGGGGCTTGGTTCCTCAAAACTAGCGATATCTTATACTCCTTGTGATTTTGTTCCACATTCCTCATCTTCTTCATCTCTCTTTCTTCTACTTTACCATGAGTATTTGCGTAAGCTCATACTCCCACTAAAGTGGGGGCTAAATGCATCCTAAAATTGCAACCTTTGCAATTTTGACTGCATTTGGGGCCCTCACCTTAGTGTTATCATCTTCATGCTTGATCAGAACCTATTTATGCCTCCCCCATGCAATAAACATCATAATTTCACAATTTACCTTACTGGGACCCCTTGTCCTTACCCTAAATTGGGGTAGGACCAAGGAGTGGCACCCTAGTCCTCACCAGGACCATGGCACCACGTCATGATCCTCCTCAATTGGACCCTAATTTAAACCCTTGGCCCTATCTCAAATTTGAGCAGTAAACTTTTCCCCATGTCAGCCTATGTCAGAAAATTAATATGTTTGACAACATGCAAGTATATAAGGAGGTATTCCCCTCTCATTTGATGATAAGGCAATGAGGTGGAGATGATCATAAGGCAAGGAGACTACATCCAATTATTCAAGCATTCATCCTCAAGCATTCTTAAAGGTTGTATATTCTTCATCTATCCATAAGAGCAACATTACATCATTCATTTAATGGCATGCGTGTGTGTTAGGGTTTTGTCATGTTTGTGCCATTTCATACAACATATGTGATTTCATCTAAGAAGCAAAGCATCACCATCATCTATTGCAGATCTGAAGGTATACCTTTCCATCATTTATTTCAAGCATTTGTAGTATTGCATTCAAGGTTGATTCCAAACCATGGTTTGACTTAGGCAAACCCCTATTCCCAACCCCTTTCTTCTTCTTTTCATGTACAGGAAGCAGGTGCACAGCTATACTTATGGAATTAATCTTTATTTGCAGAGACAAAAAAACCCTTTTTGACGTGCAGATAGTTCGAAGGACCAATAGGAGGGCAACTTGGTCCGGACACATAGTCCTAACAACTTTTGGCAGATTTTGCATAGTAGCTCTGAATCACCTCAAACTTCTTAGATCCAGGTGCATGATGAAATCCTGAACCTATAGCTCATTGTTTCCGCATATTTTGTCTTCAATTTCAGCATTCTACTCATTTTAACATTCAACTTACAAAAGAGGAAAACCCAAATTAATCCAATCCACTTAGTATTCGGCCCTTATCTCATTTAGGATTGGATCTAGTGGATTCATCTCCTCTTTTAAATGTAAAGTTCTCCAAGTGAAAATAACCTTAGTAATTTCTCCCTTCCATGTGGTGAATTTTCTAAGCCTCCAATTTTCTATTTTACATAAACTTAAAGATTGATGATCGATAGGATTGATTGTCTGTGTTACCTCATGATGGATGAGTATCACTGATAGGTGATTGAAGAGATTGATCAAAATAATGAATAATCTGATAGTATAGTTGATTGGTTGATTGATTGATCTAATAGATAATTTAAATTTTGTTGATATCCCATTGCAAGAGGATTTATATGTGTCGATGTCTCGGGAGCAATACTCGAAGACATTTGTGATGAGACCAAATTTGACTGATGCTAATAGAGTTGTGATTGCATCTTGTGGGCTATCTTACATTTTGATTATGTCTGAGTATAGGATGAATAGAGGATTGTTGATTGCTTTAGTTGAGAGGTGGCATAGTGACCACAACACATTCCATTTGCCTATCGAAGTGATGACCATCACACCTAAGGATGTATGTACCAATAATATAGCAGAATATGAAGCTTTGGTTACAGGCATCAAAATGGCTATAGAATGGAACATTACACAACTCCAAGTCTTTGGAGACTCTCAGCTCGTCATCAATCAAATCAATGGCGATTAACAAACAAAGTACAAAAATTTAATGCCTTATAAAAAGATGGTTGATGATATCAAGAAATACTTTGTGGAAATAACTTTTCAGCAGATTCCAAGGAATGACAACAAAGCAGCAGACACCATGGCAACACTTGCTTCTCTACTTCAGACACAGGAAAATCAACATCGTTATGAATTCCTGGTAGAAGAGTTGTTTTACCCTGTTCATAATTGTCCTAATTCCCAAACTATCTATCACCTTGTTGGGCATGATTCCTCCCGTTATGGCCAAACTTACACATACCTGAAAGATAATATCCTCCCTCATGACTTATCAAAAAATAAAAAAATAAACTTTATTCGCCAATCCTCCCATTATACTCTCGTCGTGGATACCCTATTTAAACGAGGTCTAGACGGTACTCTTTTAAGATGTCTCAAACAAGAAGAATCTAAGAAGGCCTTACATGTCCATAATGACATTTATGGAACTCATTCAAGTGGTCTTACCCTTTCGAAAAAACTCATACGCTTGGGCTATTATTGGCCAACTATGGAACAAAATTCTTTTCAAATAGCTATAACATGCAAACAATATCATATCCATGGGAATTTGATTCATGCACCAGCACAAGAACTTCATGCCTTGGCAACATCTTGGCCTTTTTGTCAATGGGGCCTTGATTTAGTAGGAAAGATAAATCCTTCTTCATCTAATGGTCACAAATTCATCCTGGTAGCTATAGAATATTTCGCAAAATGGATTGAGGCAGTACCTCTCACAAATATCACAAGAAAACAAATTGTTGCATTTATCTTGAACTACATCATCTGTCGCTATGAAATACCCGTGACCATTATCACTGATAATGGGTGACCATTCAAGAATCAGGATGTCTAAGAGCTATGTGAGAAATTCAAGATCCAACATAGATTTTCAACACCCTACTATCCACAAGGGAATGAGAAAGTAGAAGCATCAAACAAAACTATTCTAAAAATCCTCAAAAAGACAGTGAATGATGTTGGAAGAGATTGGCATATTCAATTGAACCCTGCTTTATGGGCCTACCGTACCAGTATTCGTACACCAATAGGTGCCACACCTTTCTCTCTTGTCTATGAATCAGAAGCAATACTACCAATAGAATTAGAGATACCTTCTCTACGAGTATCATTAAAAGGTCTTATCCCAAATGAAGAACAACGAGTATCTTGATTACAGGAGTTAGAATTGATCCATGAACGAAGATAAAATGTCTTTGATCATTTAAAGGTATATCAACAAAGAATGTGATAGTTATAATCACAGGGTCAAACCACGAGTCTTTCAAGTTGGAGAACTAGTACTCAAAGAAAATCCACGCAACTAGGCAGATCGAGAAAAGAAAGGAAAGTTTGAACCAAACTGGTTAGGTCCGTTTGTGGGCACAATAGTATTTGGGTCAGGATCATATCAGCTATCAACATAGGACGGGGATCATCTCAAAGAGCCCATCAATAGCATGCATCTGAAGAAGTTTTATGTGTGAAAAAGCAAAAAATCCAAAAAAAAATCAAATATGAGAAAAAGTGCAATAAAAATAGATGGTGAAAACCTGGCCAATAGGTGCTATCTGTCTACTAGCTCTTCTATCTATTAGTTCATGCATCCTCCCGCTTGCATTTCTTTTCCATCAGCGTTGTTCATATCCATAGTAAAGCCTTTGTACATATGCAGGCATCCCATTTGGCTTCTCGCCATGGTTTGGATCATTGGGTATATAATAATAAAGTTTGTTTCTATACTGGAGGCAAAATCGTGAACAAGGCCAAGGGCAAAAAAAATTCATCATTTTGAGCTTAATCGAACAAGTCGAACAACAGTTAGGCAACCCTTATCAAGCGAAATTGAGACACATTCAATGTTGAACATGAGATCAAATTATCAGCTATCAAACTATCACAAAGTCGGTATAAGCACATCACACACTTTTCAATAGATAATGATTTTAGCATGATTGTTCAACTTTTCAATCTTGATTTTCACTATCATGATTTCTGAGTGACTCCAGGATATCTTTGACTAGAGGAGCAAGGAAGGAACGTGATATTTGTCTTGTCTGATGTCTATAAATTAATCATTAATATGTGCAAATTTGTTTGAGGAGATGATCATCAGAGTATCATCGAAGACATTTCCGATTTGCGTATAGAAATGATTAATATTGCCTGTTTTACGCAAGCAACACCCAGGTCATCTTGGCTCAATTATACCTCGATTCTTGTACTAACTTGCAATATCAAAATCCAGGAAAGTCATTCTTAGGTCATCATGGTTTAATTATACCATCAATATTTGCACTCACCTCCCACATTTTAAAAATCTCAATGATGACAAAACTCAATAACCCAGTGACTGGTCTGGTCGTAGACTTGCATTTTCATTTGCATTTAGCTTGCATTTCACTCTTGCATAGGATCCCACATTCTCATTTTATACAAGGTTAAATCTATCGCATGAATCATCAAGGTATCATCATGAGTGTATATGCAATCAAGATGATGACTCATCTCTCTCCAGATATTGTCAACCTAGCAAAAATCTTATATTTCCCCTCTCAACAAAACCAACATCAACATATCTAAATCTTCATGCAACTTGATATCAACAAACTATCAGTTCTTTATCTAATTAACCTTATCAATTCTATCAATCGATCACATCTAATCTATCCTATCATGTCTTATACATGATGTATCTTTCCTGGAACCCGATGTTATGATCAAGTCTTATACAGGATATATCGTTCCTGAAACTAGATGCTTTGATCATCTTTGTCTTATACAGGAGGTGGCATTCCTGAAACCAGACTGAATCTCGATCTTATCAATCTAATCAATCAAGCTTTATCAATAATCAAGAACCAAATCACTGTGATCGTAGAACTCAGACTTTCATCAACCACAGTTGCAGAAATCAAGTCATTTCTAATTGGGATATCAATTTCGCAAAGATCCAAACACTCCAAAGGTCAATTATCTCAATTGATCTCCCGAGGGGGCATCATCGTACCGCAATTTATCAATCAATAGCTGGGGCATCCTATCGAATTAAGATCATCATCAAAATGAGATTATTCTTTGAATCAACGCGTCATCACACCTCGCTTCAAAGAGGGACAAAATGTATACACCTAAAATGGTCTGAAGATAGTTAATTAAATAAGCAATTATTTAATTAATCCCCCTTCCTAATTTAATTGAATTCATTAGGCAGTTCGATTAAATTCTCCCTTTCATCTACTTATTAATAAATCTAAGGATTTATTTAATAGGTTCATTTCAATAGTCCCCTTTGATTAATTAATTCAAATTTATTAATCTTCCCCCCATTTCAATCAATTCTTCTAATCCTCTAATTAATTAAAACAAATCAATTTATGAGTTGTTGAGAATTAATTAGTCTTTTCTTATTATTTGAATTTTTAAATTCAAATTACCCACATGCCTCCTAACTTCTAACCACCTAACCTAACCATCCCTCTAACCTAACCCATTCCACCTAACCTTGGGTTTAACCAACCCTATCCTATCTTGCACATTCTAACCTCCTTATCTTAACCTCCAATGGTGTGGATATTTTCTTCTTGAGACACATGGCACTTTGGCCACATGTCTCCTCTCTTGGACACTTGCCCTTTTATGAGCAAAGCTCCTTGACACTTGTCACCACATAGATGACAAGTGTCCCTTCCTCCAACCTCTTCTCCAACCTCCTCCAATTTTACCCTTGATATCTTCAAGCTCAATCTTGACCGTTGATTCCTGCCACCTCACCCCTGGCCTTGGAAATCTTATAAATATCCCCCATTTTGGAGCACAAAGGATCCCATCTCATTATCAATTTAAGAATTTTTACTATAGGCATATCATTTGAGCATTATTGTTATAGGCAATTGCATTAGCTTAATTTGATCATTTTCTAGCATAATTTTTGAATCATGTAGTTTAATCAATCTCTTTTCTAGCTTAATTGCATCATCATCATAGCTTAATCATGCATATCATTAGCTTAATTAGTTTCTTGGATTAATTTATCATAATCAATCTCATCTTTGCATATAATTATCATTTCAAATCCTCCGTCTAGATGTAGTCAAGTCACTGGGATTGCTTATCTAGATCTAAGAGAAAATCCATACTCACATCTTTTAGGAGGTGATAGGTCGCTTTGTCATGGTTCATCCTTATTTTCTTATTATTTTCTAACCATGCTTTCTATTGAGTGTTTGTGTTGCAGCTACAGGTATCACACTTCACAGGCACAACAATTGTTATTGTGTAGTTTTTGTTGTAGAGTCATTGAAGATATTGTGCTTTGAGATTATTGCATCTTAGATTATCTTTTTGCATAGTTAGTTTAATCATGATTGCTTGAATTAATCTAGCTTAATATTCATTCATCTAGCTTAATCTTACATCCATTTACTTTATTCTTGTGCTCATATAGATTAAATCTTTCGTCTTGGTGTAGTCTAGTCACTGGTATTGCTTATATACAAATTTGAGAGCAAGTCTATACTCGCATCTTTTCGAAGGCAATAGGTCGATTTGTTATGGTTTTTATATTCATGATTGTATTTGTCTAACCATGCATGCAATGACTTAATTGAAGTGTTGTGTCTTATAGCTTGCAAATACTTTATCCACTTTTCACACACACATTTTTGGCACCCACCGTGGGGCAGAAGACTACAATTTTTGGCCTCGCAGATCAACTTATTTTTACTTTTCCAGATTTTTTTTTCAGATTTTTTTTTTTCCGTATAGTTACTGCAAAAACTCGTATGAGTTTTCATAGAGGCTCGAATGACAATCTACAAGCCTCATACGGTTCGTGGTGAATTATCGTACGACTAGGTGAGTATTATCGTACGATTTTTTGGTTTCTGGTATTAAAGCAAACTGCAATTTTAGGGTTTTTTTAATTAAATTTTGATGGTACTAATGCTAACCCTAGCTTGTTTTTTGTCTGCCTGAGAGATTTTTTTACAGCCTAGCTAGTTTTTGCAGAAATTTTGTCGAAGAACATGCCTGTCACACAAAAACAATATGACTATTGACTCGTTGTTTTTGCAGGTTGCTTGAGGAGATTCAAGTGAACTTCGTGTATTCTTTAAATTCATTTTTTTTAGGCACTTAAATTGCTATCTGGTTAATGAGCAAATATGTCTTTTGTGTTTTAAGAAAAATCTAAGAGGTAGGAGAGTATGCTCTTGTCTGCACAGACAATCAGAAATCTAGACCCTTGAAGTTTTTTCTAAGTTTGAGATTTGTGTACCTTTAGCGGGCCTGTCACAGTGGGAAAAAGTAATCACCCTGTGAGAACGACCCAAGTGAGTATAGATGGACCTGAGCATTCCAAATCACTATAATAAATAGGCTTCTAATGATTAAAGTCTCAGAAACGGAACTATTTGAGTTTTCTCTTTGAGATCTCTCATATCGGGCATTTTGTAGGGCCTCGCGGTCTCAATAACATTTACGTGAATACAACTTGTTTTGGTACCCTATCGGGCTATAGGCCTCAATTATGTTTGCGTGACTTCAAGGGGTAATTTTGGACAAAATTCCTTACTAAGAACTATAAGATAGAGGCTACCCGATTCACCTTCGAAAGGGGGATAATCTTTGTGCAAGAGAGATAGTAACTCTCCCAAGATACTTGCCATTTCATGCCCCCATTAGCGTTTGGAGTTAGCTAATACGGCATTGAGAATCCATTGCGTGAGACTCATCGGTCGTATTGTGATTAGCTATTGGGTGTGTACCTGAGTCTACAAGCAAAGGTTTTCTTCTCTAAGCCAACTTTCATAGGGTTAGCGTGTTGTGCTTGAAGTCATTTCACATCTTGTGTGTTTGTTGTGTTTTCATCCTTGAAACTGAAACTGAAAAAAACAAATCAACAACGTAAAAAAAAACTCAGTGATCAAAACTTTGTCCATGTCAGAAACTAGTCTATGTCTAGTCCTTTGTCATACGAATCTACTGAATTATTGTCTGGCTATATATCTATTGTCGTACGAGTCTTCTCTTTTATCGTCTAGTTATAGACCTGTTGTCGTATGAGTCTGAATTCATCCTGTCAATTTATCATTCGATTCTATTAGAATTGTCATCCTAGTCGTTAGAATTGTCATCTGACCTGTGAAACACTAACATACGAGTAATCATTATCCTCATCAGATTATCGTCTGGAGAACCTTAAACTGTCATACGAGTATATGCAGTAACTCGTATGAGAAACTGCCTGTGTCGTTTGGGACCTGCTAAATTATTGTCTAGGTCTGAATACTCTGTTGTACGAATTTTCGATTTTGTCAGTCCAGAAACTTGTATGTTTGCGCACTTTTCCAGAACTGTTATACTTGCCTAATCAGTCTACAGTGAGCATATATCTAGTCATCATAATTCTAAGCATAAACAATCTTGATAGTGTACCCATGTCGTTATGTTGCACGACTTTGTTGATCATCTTTCAGCTAGTTCAATCAACTACTTATCAAACTTAAGTTACTTAGATCACGTTTTATACATGATAGATCGTTCCTGAAACCAGACTGAGTCTTAGTCACTTCTCTCAAATCAAACTAAGTTACTTAGATCACGTCTTATACAGGATAGAGTGTTCCTGAAACTAGACTGAGTCTTAGTCACTTTCCTCAAATCACTACGTTAAACAAACATCTAGCTTCAATTTGATCTTGACATTTTCATCACTTCTATCTCTCAGTCACATCAATCATAAATGCCTATTCAAACCAGAAGTTATCACAAGAAAGCTACCAAAGGTAAAGGATCGTCCTTTTCATTACAAAATAATCCATTCTGTGTAGAAGACCCCATCTCTGACAAACCTTCGTCGTCAAGTTTACCAATTTTGATCAACCCTTATCTCCCACCATGTCTGGAGAAAAGCAGGAAAGAGGAGATGCTAAACATGATACTCATGATAATATCAACACCCATGCTAATGACAGTGGTTCCTCATCTAGCGAGTCTGAAGCTTCCGAACCTACAAAAGTTGTTATAAATAGCTGTCAAAATGATAAAGATTTCAGAAAAATAATGAAAATCATCATGGCTAGAGAAAAATAAGAGCATTTTCTAGAGCTAGCTAAACAAGGCGCTAAACTTCCAACTAATTATAACATTGAAACTCTTATCACTAAAGAGGAAGAGACACCACTAGAATTGGTAAACAAACAATTGCAAGCGTTACAGACTAAAATTAAAGAAATGAAGAACAAGGATTAATCATCCAAGGAATATTATTTCGACACGATATGCTCGTTCCCATTTGAAAAAAAACTTTACATGCCTCCATTTCCTTCGAGAGTGGAAATTCCTAAGTTTGACAAATATGATGGTTACGCGGATCATCAAGACCATATCAGAGAATTTTATGCTTTACATATGGAGTTCATGCACAAACAGACGTATCTCATGCACCTTTTCCCGAGGAGTCTAGGAGGACAAGCTATGGAATGGTTTTCGAGCCTACCTATGGGAATTAAGTCTTTTGAGGAATTAGTCAAATTTTTTCTCCAACAATACTCCTATAACATTTGTCATCCAGTCACCATGATTGAGCTTTGCAATACCAAACAGAAAATAGGAGAACCTTTTCTCACTTTCCTTCAGCGTTGGAGAAAGATGTTCTCTAGATATTCATGGCCTATCCCAGATTCTAAGAAGATGGACATCTTTGTCAATAACCTGATCCCTAAATTGAAATACAATATCCAAATGCAAGTGTACCCTTCATTTAAGAAAATGGTAGATAGTGCCCTCAGAATGGAAGATGTGCTTATAAAGAAAGGAGATATATCACTTTATAAAGAAACACAACAAGGCTCTAGTTCCAAAGAAAAGAACAAATATTGGAAATACGACATAGATAACAACATAAATGTTGTTAATGATGGAGTAGTTGATACTGTGAAACCAAAATCAAAACCCACAATATTTAATCTGGCTAGCGGCACACAAGCCCTCAAAGCAGCTGAAACTGTGGTGGAAAATCCTCCTAAGAAATCAAAAGAGTGGTTTAGAGAGAAACCTTGGATTTCAAAGTCTAAATGCGATTTCACTCCTTTGGAAGAATCGTATGAGTCAGCTCTTAAGACTCTATTGGCAAATGAACTGATCACATTGCCTAACAACTCTAAACCATATGATCAAGAAATTAAACCCAAATGGTGGAGAGAAAATGAGTACTGTGAATATCATCGAAACAAGGGTCATACAACAAACAACTGCATGAAACTCAAACATGAAAGACAAGACCTTATCAATGCTGGTAAAATTATTGTTGGGAGTCATGCGACTAATGTTGATCATAAAGCTTTTAAAGATCCTTTGCCTGCTTATGAACAAGGAGAATCTTCTAAATCTAAAGGAGGTGCCAAAGTCAATTACACCTATGCCAACAATGACAATGTGATCAACATGATTGAATCTTCCCAATCTAAGTATTGCAACGTGATCATAGTCAAAGATAAACAAAATAAAATGCAAACTGCAAATGTTGTGACCCACGCTCAAAAGAAGGTTACTCTCAAAGGAGCTAGTTCCTCAACTCCTGATCAAACAACATCAAACCTACTGACTTCTTCAAACAAACAACTAGATACGATCATGACTAAATATAAACAGTTGGCTTCATCATCCTCTCCTGGTTACAGCATTGTCGAACAATTGAAACGTACTACTGCTCAAATCTCCATTTTTGAACTTCTTAAGATCTCTTCTGCTCATAAAGAGATCCTGGACAAAGCTTTGCTCACTACTAATACCCCTAAAGATTTAGATGTGGATCGGTTTCAATCTATGGTGGGTCACCTGACTTCACCTCATAACCAACCATTATAATTCACTGAATCACACACATAACCAACCATTACACATCGAAGCTATGATCCATAAACATCGAGTCAAACGTGCTTTGATAGATGGAGGCACTAGGTTGAATATTTGTACCTCCAATTTACTAATACAGTTGGGATTTTCTGAAAATGTCATTGATCCAGCAAAGAAAATAACAATCAAGGCTTATGATGAAGAAGAGAGGACCTCTAAAGGTCTGGTGCTACTACCAATCAAGGTAGGACCTATAGAAAGGGATGTTATTTTTCAGGTGCTTGACCTTCTTCTTTCCTAAAACATCTTGTTGGGCAAGCCATAGATTCATGAAATGAAAGTAGTATCATCTACATACCATCAATGCTTGAAATTCCCCTATAATGGAGTTGAAGTCAATATTCCTGCTAATACAAGCTACACCTATAATGCATTGAAACAATGTACTGATACTGTAGACACATAAATCTATCCACTTAATTAAATGAATATTTAGTATTTATTTGATTATTTAACCATCAGTCAACAGTTAATTAAACTAATATTTAATTAATTCATCCTCAACCTCTTCTTCTATTAACTAAATAAATTATTCAATTTATTTAAGTTAATTCATTAAACCACACTCTAACAATTAATTAAATGAATAAAGCATATTTGTTTAATTTAGCCCCTTTCCTCGTTTAAATAAATAAATAAATATTTATTTAAATCTCTAAACTACCCCCCCCCCCCCCAACTTGCATTCCCCTACAAATGCAAGTTGCACAATTTCATTTGAAATAAATGAATTTTATTTTAATTAAAATCCTATTTTCTCTCACCCATCAAACCCACTTGCATCCTATACCCCTTCTAGATTATTCTAATCCATTCCAAATTAGCCTAATCCTATCCCCTAATTATTGTCACATTCCTAAGCAAAAATAAGTCACTTGTCAAAGCCTCCAAAGTCTTTGAAAAGCATTAAAGGCTTTTATTTTCCAACAAATTAACCCCCAAAGTCTTCCAAACCATTTATGGATCTTACATAACCATTTATGGGTCTTACACAACCATTAATGGTTAAACTCAACTCACCCACATGGTTAGAGACTTTCCCTCTAACTCAACCCTCATTTAACTCATGGGTATCTACAAGCATTCATTGCTTTGACCATGGTTATCCCCACTAACTCTTGCACAAGAGTTTGTCCATTGGATAAAGGCATTATTCATTTGATAAAATATTTATTCACTAACTCAAGCCTAACCAAACCCTCCCAAGGTAACCTTTATGTCATCATGGGATTGGGTTGAAAGCCCTCACATGGATCATAAACCCATCAATTCTAGCCCTTATTAAGATTACTCAATCTTGACCATCCATTGCCCTATTTTCCCTATAAATAGAGCTCTCATTCTTCATTTTAAAAAGGAGAAGTCTTTATGCATCAAACTTATAGTAATTTTAAGAGAACATTTTAGAAGCATTAGCATTGTTATTTTGATAAAATTTACATAGACTAATTAGGTGCTTTCTCATAGTAAACTATTTACACTTGCATAGGCATTTGTTCTCATTTTCATAAACATATTGAATCTTCATAAGACATCCATGAATAGTGCAAAAAGCTGAAAGCTACACTCATGTGGGACTTGGAGAGGAGAGGAACAAGGGAGGAGCAACTATGAACATTATGGGGAGCATCTTAGGGGGTTTTCTTTCCCTCTTTCATTTTTGTATGCTTCTTCTTGTATGCTTTTTATCTCTCTTGATATACATGTTTAGGATCATAAGTTCATTTGTGTTTCATTTTTATTATCACTAACATACTAACATTTTGAACTTGTGTGTTGTGCCTCCTTTTTAGCATGCATCATTTGGTGAACCTGACGTGAATCGAACACGCAACCTTCTGATCTTTCCAATCTAACTTTTTGTGATTTTCTTATAATTTTCACATACAGGTTGCACTTTACTGCTTTTGTCTTGCATTTTGGCGCTATCGACAAAAGATTTTAAGTGCTTTTGTTATTGGTTTAGTGCTTTAGTCATAGTTTTAGTGCTTTCATTCATTTAATTAGTGCTATTGTAATAATCTAGCACTTTTGCGCTCTCTGTCTATCAGTCTGTTAATTCTGGTAAACCTGTTAAATTAGCGTTGTTGTTCATATTTTAGTGCTTTTGTTAGTTATTTTGCGTGTTTGTCAATACTTCGGCATTTTTGTCTGAAGTAGCGATTCTGTGTTCTCACAGAGTAGCACTTTTGTAACAGAGAGCTTAAAAAAAAAATTGTAACCAAAAAATTTAAAACTTGGGCTTATGGAAGCCCACCAAAGGATTTTTATTTCACTAATTTTTCTTCTTGCAGGTTAGTAACGATTTCTTGCAGGATTCAAGGAGTTAGAATTAGGAAAATTTAATTTCTTTCTAGCTTTTTAAAGTTGGGTAAAAAGAATTCATTTTCCTGTAGCGTCGTAAATTGTACGCACTTGCTAGGGTGGTACAATTTCACACCTAGTTTAGCACCCGCCTTGGCGCATTTTGCATTTTGCATTGCATTTCCCCTTTAGCACTTAATTAATTAATTTAATTAAGTCTAAGGTTCTATTTCATCATCTTCCACATCATAAAGTCAGGCCCTTTCATTAAAGTGTGCCCCTTTCATTTTATTCCTCCAATACATCATTTAATCAAAAACCCTAATTAGGTCCTATTTTGAACTTGGGGGCTTGATTTCGGGGGTCAAAACATCTCGAAATCACCTGTAACTTTGGGATTCTCTCTAAATTCATCATATCCGATGGCCCTGAAAATTTGGTGAAAAGTTGTCAGGACCATGGCGCCCAGAGTGCACACGGTCCCGAACATTTTTCCTAAAATTTTAGGAGCGCGATCCAATCATAAAATAAAGCTTAACCCTAAGAAATTGGCGGGAGATTCAATCTCTAGGTCGGCCAAAAGTTGAAATTAAGACCTAGGGTTTCATATATAAGAGCTCTCTTTCTTCATTTGAAAGGATGGGATTTTTGGTTTAAAAAGGCCTTCTACGCAGCGAAAGAGTAGATCTTTGAAGACTTCAACAACATTCAACATCCATCCATCAAGCATCCATCAATTTCATTCATCCATTTAGGGCTTTGAAGGCATTGAAGAACAATAAGGGATCACCGACTGAAGATTGGCTTGTACCCCTCCCTTGGGGTTGGGTATGATTTCATGTGGTTTTCATGTCTTTGCATAAGCTTCATTATATCATTTGTATTCATGCTTTAGATCAATTTGCATCTTGATTTAGAGCATTTACATTATCATTTGCAAGCAATTAGGGTTTACTTTCTAGGTTGCTCTAGTTTTCTTACTTGCATTTTAGGATCTTGCACACACACAAGGTCTGCACACACACTACTTTTACAATACAACTTGGCTATTCGTGGAGGTGGAAATCACCAAAGCAGGGGTTTGACTAAGGCAAAACCCTATATAGCCACCCACCATACCTTTTCAGATATAAGTGCAGGTTTCAGGATTCGGACGACGTCGCAAGTTGCAGATTCGACGGAAGCAGACGGAGACTGAACTTCACACCAAATTCCAGCCTAGAAAGCTAGGACAGGGGCGTGGGGCGCCCTGGTCCTGCCAGGATAGGGGCGCTGGGCGCCCTGGTCCTTCTGTCAGACAGCAAGTTTCAGCATTTCCAACAGCTTTTCAGGTTGCAAAACAGTAGTTTCAGGAGCAGAATCAGGACAGTGGCGCCCGCGCCCCCGTCCCGAACATTTTCACTCAGATTTTAACTCTGGGTACACATCTGCATTCTTATCTTGTCCTTGTGTTTACAGCTTTCCATTGATTAATCTCAATTCTGCAATCTTGTTACTAGTTCATACTTACACTTTAGGGTTAATAGTTGAACTTGCATCATTCTATCTATCATTTGCAACAAAGGAATAGAAATCCTAATAGGTAGCCCATGGCTCTCTCTTCCACAAAAAGAAGTAGCCAATTGTGTGATACCTCTAGGCTCTTTCGTATTCCACAAGTGTGCGATTGAAAGTGAAATTAGGGCATGTTTGCTTAGTGTCACTTTTTCCCCCACACATTTCCTTTTTGTGTAAAATGAATCTCATATTTTATTTTGGGCTAAAAATCAACCACACCTTCATT
This sequence comes from Cryptomeria japonica, assembly GCF_030272615.1. NCBI lineage: Eukaryota > Viridiplantae > Streptophyta > Pinopsida > Cupressales > Cupressaceae > Cryptomeria > Cryptomeria japonica. The sequence goes on along the minus strand of NC_081405.1, from coordinate 424,331,950 downwards.
TGGGCTTAAAAAGAATCTTATTGTAAGGTAAAAAGAACAAAAAATCAAACAACTTTGTTTTCTTGCAAGTTAGGGAAAAAATTTCAATTTGGGCTTAAAAAGAACCAAAAATCTTTCATTTCTTGCAAGGATAAAATTCACAATCAATCTTTTATTTGCAAGTTAAAAAGAACAATCAAAACTTGTCCATTTTGTTTACAAAGCGATTTTACTTTAAGCAAACGTGCTTTCATTTTGTTGACCATGATTTCACTTTCCTAGTTAGAAAACAAATTGCTTTGTGGAATTAAAAAAAACATCATGTATGTTGGAGCAACATCTCCAAATAGCAAATAGATCATATTGCAATAAAAGGCTAAAAAGAACAAGTATTTTTCATGATTGGCACGCTTGTGCAAAACTGTAGAGTGGTCCCATTTCTAACACACACTATCCTCTCCCTTGTCTCTCCTGGTCCTAGGTGCAAGAGAAAAGTGTTAGTAACTCTCTAAATTTTCTATTTTTAAGAGAGGTTTGCCAAGAGACACATCACTCTTGGGAACGACCTTGCGCGATAAATACTTTGAACCACTATAGAAATCAGGTGAGAGTGAAAGTTGTAGCCTTGGGTGTAGTTGTTCCTACAGTGTAACTTGCCAAAAATACATATGGGCCCCACCACAAGTTACAAGGCTCTTAAGTGAGTCACTGTAGAATGAACTTATGTCCAAAGACATCGAACATTACTAGACACATTTTTATTTTAGAAGCCCACTCATTCTATTGATTGAGGATATTTGTGAAAAGTTCAGTGTAAGAGCATAGATGGTTTTGCTCCCAAGATACTCACCATACATATTTCCTTGAGTAGAAATAGGGCTTTTTGAAAGGCTACTTGTAGCTTGATGAAAGTGGTGACTCCCCCATCATAGGGATCATCTATATGTTATGCTCGTGCAAGACTTAGTATATCACATCTTTACCTGCCACGGCAGGATACATAAGGTATGTAGTACCAAAGTCGAAGAAATATCAAGATGTGGGCTGAAAATATCGCAACTGGCCATTGACCTTAGGGATAAAAAGTGTTTGAGTTGTCTTCGTCTTGTTTCAGACCAGTAAAAATTTGGGCTGACTTCGGGATTTGGGAACATAAAATACATTTTTAAAGGGTCAAAAGGTTCATGATTGGGTTGATTTAGACCCACACCTATTGTGCCTTTATTGAAAAGGGGCAAGATTATTGTGCTTGTGTGTTTGCTGTGTTTTCTTGTCAAAGAAATTTAAAACAATTGAAACCAAGTATCCATCCAACAAATCTACATCAAACATTGATAAACAAAACAACATCAACAAGTGAAAACAAAGTATCATTTTGTATGACCATCACTCATATCTTGAGAAAAAGGAGTCTTCATCAAAAGACCAAATTGAAGAAGAGACAACTTGGTTCAAAAGCCTTTATCAAGAAAAAGAAATTTTTCTATCTCAATAGACAAATATTTCTCTCACATAGGGTATTCTTTCATCATATGCACTTGTACCTTCAGGGAAAATCCAGCGAATTTGACAAAGAGCCTTTGAGCAATAGAGCTTTCACTCAATATAGAGTTTTTGATTATCACAAAAACAAAGGGGGCAAGATCAATCATGCTTTCTTTCCTTAAATTTGTATCACATACAATGAATCTTGAGGGGAACCACCAACCCCTGTAAGAGAGGAAGAAGTAGAAACCCCCTTCGTAATGGAAGAATTTTATTAAGACATATATCCTACCCACTTTCACATTCAAACAATCACAAATCCATTCAACTCTCAAAAACGAAGAGGTCTTGTCCTTAGTTCTTTCAGATATTGCTTAAACAAAACCAACAAATCACTTTAAGGGTGTCTCTACATCTAGGATCAATCATCCTAAGGGGCATTTCTACACATCTAGATAGGTCAAAACTAGTTTATGAGTGCATCCTCTCATTACTAGGTAGCTTTGTTTGTAACACATCTCAAACCTTGCTATACCTCATCACATCAAAATTGTTGAAAAACACAAGAGCAATTCACAAAGAACTCTATTGACATCCAACCTTCAGTGTTAGAGATCTATCTTCCACCAAACATTTCAAAAAACTTGTCTTCCATCAAACATTTCATCACCACCTCATAATCACTTTCATCACCTTTCAAAAACATGGCTCAAACAATGCGAAATCGACAACTAGAAATTGAAGAGGAGGAAGAAAACCTCAATGACTATCATGAGGCCTTTGGAGGAGGCACTAATGATGAGGATCCTAGCACTCCAACTCCAAAAGATATAGAAAGAAAACAACACAATCCCAAATTCAACAGACTCTTTGATGAAATCCTTAGAAACAATGCCAATGCTCATTTCTTGAGACTTTCTCAAGAGGGTGCCAAACTTCCCTCCAACTTTGATACAACACAAATACGACAAACCTCCGAGAAACATAGTTGTCATGATGGTGGAGGAGGTAGAGACTACTTCCTCTATGACACTAATCATCAAGGGAATCCTCCACCTCCTCCTCCTCCTTTAGAAATAAACATGTTGAGGCAACAAGTAGAAAATCTCGCTCAACAACTAAACAGTGGTATGAAGACCAATCGGTTCTCACTTAACGACATTTGTCCCTATCCTTTTGATAGGAACATGCTTATACCACCTTTTCCACGAGGGTTCGAAACACCCAAATTTGAAAAGTATAGAGGCAAAGCAGATCCTAGGGATCATGTCCGGGAATTTCACTTAGCTAGTTTAGAGGTGGCCTATGAGGACATATATCTAATGCGCCCCTTTCCTCAAATTTTGGGAGGCACAACCACACAATGGTTTTAACGACTACCAGGTGGCATTAGAACATTTGAAGAACTAGTCCAAAAATTCATCGCTCATTATGCACACAACATAGAACGTGATGTCACCATGGAAAATTTGTGCAACACCAAACAAAAACCAGGGGAGTTGTTCTCAACTTTCCTACAATGGTGGAAGCAACTGTCTAGCAGACGCTCCCTTCATCTACCTGAGCAAGAACTAGTGGAAATTTTCATTTCCAACTTAAATGATGAAATGGAATTTCATTTAGACATGAAGGGTACAAAATCATTCGAAGAAATGATCACTCAAGGACTAAAATGTGAAAGAGCCCTCATCAAAAAGGGACTTATCAAAATTTACAATGAACCCAAAGATGGTCCTCATCCACATTATAATAGTGATAAACCAAAATTTTGGAACAAAAACAAGAAATTTGTCAATTATGGAATAGTGGATGCAAGAACAGTAAAAATTGCACAACCTGTGGTCAGGTTTGGAGGACAAAATCCCCCTCCTAACAACAACACCATCAATAATCCACAAAATCAAGGTCGCAATACACAACAAGAGGAACCAAAACAAAAGCAACAAAACTACAAGCCAAAACACACATATACACCCTTAGGGGAACCTATTGAAACAATCTTACATTAATTGGTATCCTCCAATCTTGTGACCTTACCAAAAACATCCAATTATGAGCCTCAGGTCAAGCCTCCATGGTGGCGAGATCATGCACATTGTGAATTTCACCAAGGAAGAGGGCATAAAACAAGCAATTACCATTGACTAAAGATCTTGTTCAGGATCTTATTGATAGAGGGGAAATTGAAATTGAAGGACATGACCCTAAAACATCCAATGATGATCACTTAATGTTCAAGAATCCACTTCCATCACATGATCAAAGGGGTCCTTCCACCTCAGGGAGAAACACAGATACCACAACCAATTACACATAAGTTGCATACAATTATACTATGAATCACCTTTATGATGTGGATGAACAAGTTGCAAATCTTACCACAAAAGATCCAAATCCTACATGCAATGTTGATACGTGTCGTAGCAAGATTACTATTTGAGCAACACTACAAGGAATGACACCCCTCCCCAAACAATATAATCTTGTAGAGAAATTGGATAAGATGCCAGCCCTCATCTCCATATTAGAGATTTTTCACCTATCCCCCTCACATAGAACAATCTTGGATCAAGCTCTCCAAGAAGCGTCCATCCCCGCCAACCTCAACACAGATCAGTTTCAAGCCATGGTTGGTAGTCTAAAGTCATCACCATGTCTCACTTTTACCTAAAGTGACAACACATCCTTCCAACAACCCCATAATGCATACCTTCATATTGAAGGATTCGTAAACCAAAATAGAATCAAGTGAGTCTTGATTGATAATGGAGCCGACTTAAACATATGCACCTTGTAGTTTGTCACAACATTGGGTTATGTAGTAGAATCGGTGGATGCCAGCAAAAAGATAACCATTAAAGCATATGATGATGCAGAACGTTCTTCCAGAGGAGTTGTTATATTACCCATCAAGATTGGGCCAGTGGTGAAGCATATAGTTTGCCAAGTTCTAGACCTTCCTTTGCCATAAAATATCTTGTTAGGAAGACCTTGGATACATGGCATGCAAGCCATTCCATCTACCTATCACCAATGTATCAAGTTTCCACATAATGGGGTAGAAATTACAATCCTCGACGATGCTAATCCATTTGCATATTGTAATAATATTAATCAGCAGCCAGAGATCACCGTACCTAACAACAGAGAAGCTATCCCTTCCTCATCATATATTAATCTAGCCTCTCTTTCCAGCTTAATAAACCCTATACCAAAGAAGGAGAAATTGAAAATGAAAATGGCTAAGGAAGGTCCCAAGGAATATAATCTTATCCAACTCTTTTGTGTTGGGCAGTTACTCACATCCCCTAGAACTCATGGCAAACCCCAAGGTTTACTTCAAACACCACTAGCCAAGAGAACTTGCACTTTCGCACAATTCACACCTGGTAAAAGTCAAGAGGAGGAAATCATGGATGAAGACCTGGAAGAATGGATATACACAGACCCTATTAAAAAATAAAGCTCGAAGGCTAAGCTCCCCACTGAAAAATATGGCAAAGGCTTCACTATAATGCAAAGAATGGGCTATGATGGCCATAGTGCTTTGGGACCTTGAAAACAAGGATGACAAGAGCCCTTGCAACCAAAGTTGAAACCAAGAGATAAAACTGGAGTAGATTTTCAAAAAGAATCTCTTTCTAAGCTTCGATTCAAAGGAAAACTCTACAAACCCGTGTATCAACCAGTTACTCCAAGGATGCAATCCTTGACTATATCTGCAGCACCAGCAACCCCATCAACAACACCAATGACACCAATAACCCCACCAGCAACATCAATAGCACCAAAAACACCGACAGTACCAATAACCCCACCAACAGCATTAGTAGCACCAGCAATCCCACCTCCAAAAATACATAAGCCAGTAACTAATGCATTATTTAATTCAAAAGGCATCTCAGCTTGGTACAATAATCAGATCCTAGAGAGTGATTCAAAGATAGACTCACATGAGTGGGAATGGGATTCAGTGCATTTAAATACTTCAGATGAGGAAGAAACATCACCCCCTCCACCTCGTAAGGATATACCAGTTTATGGAAAAGTATGGATTAAAACTTTTTGGGTTCCTGAGCTAGAAGCAATTTCCACAGGCCCTACGTCAAATCCTACACCGGAATCTGACAAGGAGAGTACCATCGATGAACTTCACATATTTGTATTAAACCTCACTACTTCCTCCCATGAACTCAAACTAATAAATGAAATAATGCCTATCATTCATCCCAAACTCATTGAATAAAACCAGCCAAATCCCCATGCCTTGACCATTTCCAAAACGATGAGGCATTCATAGAATTTTTAGAATTATGGGATAACATACCAAGCGAGGATCATAAAACTGGTTTTGCCATTGAAATTAACAATGCAACATACTTTGGGGCAAATGCCAAACCTTTTAGCTGCAAAAATATTACAATAAAACATGGATCTTCTAGTGAAAACCACACCATGGCACTGTTTGATACCAAAAAAGTAAAAACAAAGAGTGTATCCAAAGGTGAAAACCTCTCCGAGGTGCTTGAGGATGAAAGGTTTGACATCCTCCCCTTTAGTATGAATCAAGAGGAATCAACCATCCTAATAGAGGAAACAAAAGAATTCAATGTGGGGACCCCTAAGATTCCTCACCAAATACATTTGGCATCTCTATTAACTACTGAAGAACAACCAAAATTTGTGGAATTATTCTAGAGGCGCCAAATAAAATTTGCATGGTCTTATGCAGACATGCCTGGCTTAGATCCAAATTTAGTCATGCATCACCTAACCATAGCAGAAGGAGATAAACCTGTCAAACAAAAGCTTAGAAAGATGCACCCACAGATTGTCGTTCTTGTCAAGGTTGAACTTAAAAATCTCTTAGATGTTGGTTTCATCAGACCAATTGATTATGCAGAGTGGATCTCCAATATTGTACTTGTTGGTAAACCTAATGGGGGCATTTGTATTTTGTACAAACTTCGGATATTTGAACAAAGCATGTCCTAAAGATGACTTCCCCTTACCAAACATCGACATGATTGTCGATCTAACAGCAGGTCATGCAATGCTTTCTCTTATGGATGGCTTTTCAGGATACAACCAGATTAAAATTGCTCCATAGGATCAACACAAAACTGCTTTCACGTGTCCATGGGGAACATACTATTGGAATGTGATGCCATTTGGTCTAAAGAATGCAAGGGCAACATATCAAAGATTCATGACTACCATCTTTCATGATATGATGCACACCATAATGGAAGATTATGTGGATGATTTACTAGCTAAATCATTAACAAGAGAGGGTCATCTTGCAATACTAGATAAAATCTTCAACAGATTAGAACAATACCATGTCTGTCTTAATCCCAAGAAATGTGTCTTTGGAGTAACTTCCGGGAAGCTCCTAGGATACATTGTCTCGAGTAAAGGAATTGAGGTAGATCCTGCGAAAGTCAAGGCAATCATGGACATTGATGAGTAATGATGAACTACTAAGGTCCTAACCGATACTGAGAGGGGGGATGAATCAGTACACACAAAAACATGTTCAGACACTTTGACAAATCAAAACATAGATAACCGATTGTCTTCACCACTGTACTTAACCATAACAATACCAGTTAAATAGAAATACTTTAGGTAGCATTCAACAAATCTCAAATCTGGATGACTACTTCACCGATATAATCATGCATGAGTTGTGTCAATAATACCACAACCATTTAACACTGCATGCATATCTAACTTAATCGGAATCACACAATCATCACATGAAAAACTCACAACCCATAACACACAATTTTTTCATGTGGAAACCTAAATGGGAAAAACCACGGTGGGGATGAATACCCACAAGTTTTTTTGTGAACTCTTTCGAAGTCCGCTCTGTTAGGAGCCTAGTCTAGTTAAAGACTTTACAATAAAGGTTCTGTTAGGAACCGATCCTGCTAGGGATCACCGGGTTAAGGGATGGCTATATACCCTGTTAAAGGTTGAAACCCTCTCAAAGGTTACCTCGCTAGAGGATTTAAATAACTCAATAAACGTGAGCCACCTAGTTAGAGGATTTACAACAAAGCCTATTAAAGCTACCCGTTCAAGGGATTTACCTTCTTTTGAAATGGTTAGAAGACAACAGGTAAAACTTTGATCTGATAACACCACTCCTTGCTAAGGCAGATCCTTTTTAGTTCCTCTCTTCTGCAATCATACTCTGCAGATTCCTCACTCTGGTTTGGCAAGTATCAAATCTCCAACATGCGGACATAAACATAATTTTTGCCAACAACACAATAACAAAACTCATCAACCTTATAGACAACAATTAGGTCAGTAGCATAAACCCTAAACCCTAAACATTTTAGGTTTACCATTACAAGCGGTCCAATCCTGACCGTCAAATACATTACATAGAATAAACAATCTAAAACACATCTCATGTCATTCTACATCGTCCACTCTTCACCGCATCTGGAAAATAGTAACTCATCACGCGCTCTTCACACACCGCTAAGAAAAACACACATTCTCGAGGTAGACATTCAATGCATTCGATCTTCACACGCAAGATCCTCGAAGAAATCCTTCATGTGCACATGTCTGACGTGGAATCTAGATCCTTATCCTCGTTCTTAACTAACTCATCACAAAACATCATTGGTTGTACCACACAAGCCAAACCGGAAACCCTAGAGCTAAACAGAGACTACCAACCAATAGTCATACTTAGTGAACCCCGACACCGGTCCACTCCATCCCAGTTGAACATAACCGCTTCCAATCTTCATACCAGTGCATATCGATTCACCTGCTTGAACACTTATTGACATCAATGACAACATACATTATCATCGCTTCATTATATGCCAACTGGACATGCCACCTCCAAAGAATATCAGTCAGTTGAGGACATTACAAGGGCAGCTACAATCAATTCAGTGATTCATTGCACAATTGGTTGATAAATGTCATCCCTTCACCCATCTGTTGCATAAAAAATATTCGCTTTCAATGGGATGCAAAATGCCAGCAAGCATTTTGAATGCTTAAAGACTACCTAATGCATACACCATTATTAATTCCACTAGATCCAAGCATATTTCTATTGTTATACATTTTAGCTACAACCACAACATTAGGAGTACTGTTGGCACAACATAATGCGGAAGGAAAAGAATGTGTTGTCTACTACATCTCTCAAACACTGGTAGGCTATGAACTCAATTAAACACCTATTGAGCGAGCTTGCCTAGCAGTTATCTTGCCAACCACCAAATTGAGGCACTACATGTTAACACACAAGGTACAATTTATTACCAAGATAGATCCACTCAAGTACCTACTCAGCAAGGCAACATTAACAGGTTGATTGGCCAAATGGGTTATCTTGAGTGAATTTGATATAGAGTATGTGGACCGCAAAGCTATCAAGGGATAGGTTATTGCAGATTAGTTGGCTGATGCACCACTCAAAGGCGACCATCCTCTTATTTCCAACTTTTCAGATGAATAAATTTTCATGATCACAACTACACAACCTTGGAAACTATATTCTGATGGCTCATACACTAGACATGGCTCGAGGGCAGGTATTATTTTTATCACACCTCAAGGTGACAACATCTCGAAGTCATACAAGCTCACTTTCCCATGCACAAATAATATAGCAGAATATGAGGCCTTGATCACACGACTCAGATTGCCCATACGATGGAATCTGAAAAAGCTACAGGTATATGGAGATTCCCAACTGGTCATCTAACAAGTCACTAATGAATACTAAACAAAGGATGATAAACTCATGTCATACAAAAGGATGGTGGATAGTTTCAAAGAATCATTTACAACTATCACATTTGAGCAAGTACCAAGAGATCAGAATCGAGCTGTCGACGCAATGGCTACAATTGCATCTCTCCTAGATCTTACACAAAATTCAACACACTATGAGTTTTTGGTAGAACAACTTTGGATCCTCGCTTATGATATCCCTGAAACTGAAATGATATGTTGCTTGTCGGTTTTGACTCCCATGGTATGGTGAGTTTTTCACTTACCTCTGTGACCACACACTTCCCCCTAACCAATCAAACAACCAATAAAAAACCTTTATTCGCCAAACCACTCAATACACCATCATTGCCAAAACCCTATACAAACAAAGTCTTGATGGTACTCTCCTTCGATGTTTGGAACAAGATGAGATAACAAAAGCCTTGGAAGAGGTACATAAAGGAATTTGTGGGGCTCACTCAAGCAGTCATTCACTGGCAAAGAAAATCATGTGAGTCAGATACTATTGGCCCTCCATGGAAAAAGACTCCTACTACTTTGTCAAAAAGTGCAAGAAGTGCTAAGTTCATGGAGATCTGATACGTGCCCCAACACAGGAATTGCAGCCTATCACAACACCATGTCCCTTTTGTTAATGGGGACTCGACCTTGTGGGTAAAATCCATCCATCTTCATCCAACAGTCATAAAATTATCATTACCGCCATAGAATACTTCACAAAGTGGATCGAAGTCATTCCACTTACCCAAGTCACCGGCAAGCAGATCGCCTCATTCATCCTCAATTACATCATATGTCAGTATGGTGTACCCATGTCCATCATCACAGATAATAGGCTTCCTTTCAAAAATTAGGATGTCTGTGAACTCTGTGAGAAGTTTCACATCCAACACCATTTTTCCACTCCATATTACCCACAAGGCAATGGTCAAGCCGAAGCATCAAACAAGAATATATTGAGGATCCTCAAAACGATAGTCAATGATGTTGGTCATGATTGGCACATTCGATTGAATCCATCACTATGGGCCTATCGAACTAGCATTCGAACCCCTACAGGCACAACCCCCTACTCATTGGTTTATGGAGCAGAAGTCATCCTGCCTATTGAGGTTGAAATACCATCTCTACGGGTCTCCTTGCACAATCTGATAGATGATGAAGCATACCAAGTCTCACATCTTCAAGACTTGGAACTACTTGATGAAAAACAACAAGCTGCCTACAACCACCTAAAAGCCTATCAGCAACGCATGAGCAAAAACTACAGTCATAGGGTCAAACCTCACACATTTGAGGTACTAGATCTTGTTCTTAGGGAGAATCCTCACAACCAATTGAACAAAGAACATTAGGGCAAATTTGAATCCAATTGGCTGGGTCTGTATGTCATCACTGTCATCTTCGGGTCTGGGGCATATCAGTTAGCAACTTCAGAAGGAGTACCACTGGCAGATCCGATTAACAACATGCATCTAAAAAAATTTCATACATAAGTTGTGTAGAGCATCAAGCTCCTCCAATATTAGAAAATGCCAAAAACATTCAGAAAATAGTCCTGAACAAAATACAAAATACAAAAATACAAAAATCAAGAAAATAGTAAAGAAAAATCATTCATCCAAACGGTGAAAACCACTCTGGTGGTGCCTTGGGTAAGTATGGTGGTGAAAATTTGGCAAACATCGCCATTTGTAAATGCTATGGCTCCATTATCTTTCAAACTTGTTGCAATCACATCCATTGCATCCTTTCATCCATCATTTATACAATGGCTTGTTATTGATCTACCAACAGGGTTATTACTTCATGTGTCTTGCATCACGTTTTTATACCAACATCCAACTAGGGGCAAATGTTCTTAAACCTACTGATGGAAGTGGATTCTTCATTGATTGTGATTCATTGAGTTGCTCATTCAAAAATGTCTTGAAATAATACCAAAAATATTCATAAAATCTTCAAAAATCCCAGAAATATTTGCAAAATATCCTAAAGATAACACCGAAAACATTCACAACATTCAAAAAATCCAAAAACATCAAAATCAATCAAAAACATTGCAACGTATATTATTTCTTGTACATACACATCGCAATAGACACCACACAAACATTTTGAGCTACTCAAACAAGGACCACTTATCAAATCAACCAACCAATCAAAACATCTGCACACAATCATCTTCATAAGGATACATCCTTCCTCATAGACAAGACATGGTAAAATTTTCTTTGACAAGAAAATTCGGTTTGGCTGATAAGTACTTGGTCGATTTGTTATTTGTTTATTTATATCAGGTTCCTACGCTACTCCAAGATATCCATAGGTGATTAGAGTAGTCGAGATGGCTCCTGATATCTTTTTCTTTGTTTGTTGTCTGCGGATTGTTCCAATGAAGTTATGGGGCATGTACTAATGGTGTCTACATGGGAAGTTCACTAAGCTACGTAATCCTATGCAAAAATATAGTCATGGATCACTATGACTTACTGACTAGAACGTATACCTTGACCATTTGTACATGAACCAAAATGGAGGGGAACTTTCCTTGTCTACGATGTTTGCTTACAGGTGAAATGCCTAACAGTGCTTTCGGATACCTCGGCCAAGATTGACACTACCATGCTCGATGATGAAAATAAGGCACTATGAATAATCCATGGATCGTCATCTCATCTCATCTGTTTATATTGCATTTCATTTCATGTCACCCATCCATTTTCTCATTCATTAGTCATATTTGTTGTTTGCATGCAAGTAATTCAGGTTTATATGAGAAAGCACCTAATATAAATTTGTCTTGGGTATAATCACGACAAAGTTCTCTGATACAACATCTCACATCTCCATTCCACATCTGAAAATTCTCACCAACTTGCATTCATATATCATGAAGGCATGGCATTATCATTTAGTTGCATCAAATGCATTCAGTTCATTATCATTTACTTGCATTTAGATTCATTAAGTGCATTCAGATATTCATTTAAATACATTTGTTTATTCATCAATAAAGTAAATTCAAAATATCAAGTGCATTTATTATCATTTACTTGCATATTCATCATTTCATTTATTTAGTTGCATTATGTGCATTTAGATTCATTTACATGCATTTCAGATCATTTCATTCATTTACTCCCATTTTAGTTACATATTAGTCATTAAGGTGCATTTGGATTCATTTATATGCATTTCAATTCATTTCATTTATTTACTTCCATTTTAGTTACATGTTAGTCATTAAACGTACATTCACTTGGTCATTAAGGTGCATTTACTATCATTTAGTTGCATCTCAATCATTAAGCTACATTCATCTAATCATTAAAAATCATTCATCATCATTTAGTTGTTTAGTACATTCATTTATCATCATTTACTTGCATTTAAATGCATTTGTTTATATGTTATCAAGAACATTCATCTATCCATTTAGTGCATTCATTTAATCATTAAAGTGCATTCATTCATTATCATTTAGTTGCATTTCGCATCATTTTTAGATTCATTTAGTTGCCTTTCAAATCATTCATCATCATACATTTATTATCATTTAAAATGCATTTATTCATTATGTACATTCAGCCATCCCTTTCAGTGCATTCTTCTCGAAGCATACATAACATTTTCATAAACATTTAATTCATTTAGATTCATCTTAAAAACATGCATCATTTACTCATATCATCATCTCATCATATTCAACATGTACAATATTATCTATCACAATATCATTATTCATTATCTCATCTCATCATTTAGCATAAATCATCATCGTTGCATCACATTAATATCATTACAAAAGCATCATCCATCTATTAACCTGCATCCACATGTTCGCAAATCATCTATATCATACATATAGAAATCATATCACCAGCATGTACATCTAGAAAATAAACATCTCCATAACATGTATCTAAGCATAACTCATATAATCATCCTACATAAAAACATACATGTCATCACATGGATCCATATCATATCTTCACCACAAAAATGAGATCTCATCATATATTGCATCAAAAAGAATACATGTATCATAGTACAATGATGTCTACAAATATCAACTACCAAGAGCCATCCAAGTATCAGTCTAGTAACAATGTAACAATGCATAGAAACACCTCAAATGGCACTCTGTCTAGATGTTGCTCCCCCACCACCCTCACCATCTCGCCGAGGAGGAACCATAACACCACTGCTGCTCTAAACCCTCTGAGACTGCTTTGATCTTGCTCGCTGCATCTGGGAGTAGCTCATCGCTCGCTGACTAACTATCACAGCCTGCTCATACAATCCCTGCCAGTAGTCAATCCCTGCCCCTGCCTGCCGCATCTCCCTCAACACCTCCCCAATCGGACCCTGTCCCTATGCTCCCTCCAAAACTCGAACTCTATCATGTAGCTCCCTCACTCTATCCACCAGATCATCTCTCTCTCGCATCACTACAATCAACTTGGCCTCCCATGTGAAAAGATGGACATCCATGGTTGCAATCTTTGCCTCTCTATCCTCTAACTGTGCCTCGGCTGCTGTCAGGTGCATCTGCAACCGTAATATCATAAACTCTTGCAGGTCTCCCTTTCCTCCACCTAGTACTCCCTATCCCATCTCCATAGGCTCCTCTCCACCACCTGTGACTCCCTGCCCCATCTTCATCACCTCATCACCACCCTCTCCCCCACCGACATCTCTCCCTCCTTCTCTCGTTGCTCCCTATATCAACAGACCTTGTGATAGTCGTAGCCCACCTCTTCCTCTCCTCTGTAACCATCCTCCTCCACCACCTCCACCCCCAAATCCACCTCCCCCACCACCTCTACCTCCTTCTGCTCCTCTAAAACCTCCACCTCCACCTCCTCCTCCTCCTCCAAAACTTCTGCCACCTCTGCCTAGTCTCCTCCTCCGTCGTTGTTCTCTGTCATCCTCAAACGGTGGTATGGGCTCTAGAGGATCTAAAATCCATGGAATCGGATGGGTAACATGATACTATATATACTCCTCTATAACCCCCGCATCTACAATCTCTAGCCTCATCTGCCATGGTCTCTCCTGTAATGTACGAAACTCTGCAAGGGCCTGATCATAGGGTAAAACTGGCCCCCACTACCATCTCTCCCGCACTACCCATGCATACTCCCCTGAACCCCTCGGCATACTCTGCCTCCGTCCAAACTATCTCATCACTCTCCCTAGCAACTGTCTCTCCACAACATAGGATGTGCGACCAATCAAAAAACGTGTCACATACACATACGACAAGGCCTCTCCATCATCCTCCTAGACCTCACAATCAGTGTATGACCTCCATATGAATGTATCTAAGTCATCCAATGCCCGTCGCCAAAACTCGAACTTCCCCAAATGGGACTGGGTCATCAAACCTCCATACATAAAAACATAGGGCTGATCTATTGCCCTTAACCTCAAACATACCGACCGTGTGACTGGCAAGTGCTCCCAAGCCCAGATATGTAATAAAATGATCCCTACTCCTAGTGATCTACTCTCTCGGTACACCGCCTCATGCAAATCCCTGTAAAGGTGCACTAACACACATGGCCCCCATGCATAGCGGATCCCCTTTGTCACCATCTTCTCTATCACCTAGTCCCAACCAATGGCCAATCCATGTGAATGTTGATTGGGGCACAACAAACCCCCTACAATACCTGCTAGTACTAATGGTAGAGGCTCATAAAGCACCACTATATCCTCCCACACCACAGAGCCATCCTCAATGTATACATCCTCTGCATGGTTGTCATCCCCAGGTGTCGATCATATGTCACGAACTATCCTCTAATCGGGATATGAAGTATCTTCCACACATCCTCCAGGGTCACAGTCATCTCTCCCATCGCCAACTGAAAGGAGCACGTCTCATTGTGCCATCGCTCGGCCAACGCTGTCAGTAGTCCGCGATTCATCTGAATCATGGGTAGGTATACCATATCATATAATCTAGCCGCACAGATACAATCTATCTCCGCCTCAATCAATTGCTCACACAGTTGTTCCGTCGCAGGGTGTCACTCCTGCATCTATAAGACGGGAAGATCCTCCTACACATATCAGTTGTTTTGCTACAAACTTTCTTAAATTCAACCTAGACTATCAACATATACTTTTCAATCAAGTATCTTCGAGTCTCAACAGGTAATCGATTATGGCAAACCTAGACTACAACAGACATTTATCACAATGACCTAGTCTCAACGGGGTTGCTATGATTCACCAAAACAACCAATCAATCAATAAACATAGACATCAGGAAATATTTTTATCTAACATTGGGCATTTTATCACAATTGCACTACTCTGCTGACAATAGTGCTATTATTATGATACACCCGCGCTATAACAACAATAGCGCTATAACAGCTATACCATCGTGCTATTTTATCACAAAAGCACCACAACACTTACACAACAACACTAAACTACAAAAGTGCTATCACTATGACACAAAAGCGCTAACCAGACAACAACGCTAAAACAATTATGCAGTAGTGCCATTGCGGAACAATAGCGCTACTTTAGGCGACAAAAGCACTAAAACACATGTTTAGTGCTATTGTCTTAATTGGACTTTGACGCTTGAAAAATCATGACAAAAATGCATAAAAAAACAAAATTCAAGATTTGTGTACAGCTGGTCCATAGTCCTCTGGCCACTGGTATTGATGGATCCGCTCTAGTTGGTGATCTTCTATAGGCACAACCATGATGACTGTTGCTCACTCCTTCGCCAAAGGTCACTATTAGAGCTCCAAACTGCATAGCAGATAGGTGCAAATGAGATAGTTTTACCCCTTCCCCTCCAAATATACCCCCCCCCCAGCCCTAACCCTAATTTATCCTGCTCACCGTCATGGTCCCTGTGAACTTCGAAAGCCTCTCATTTCTCCATATCAACTTCGTTTTCTCCCATTCTTTCACCATTATTTATAAATTCTTCTCTTCTACCTCCCCCCAGCTTCTTTCTCTTTTTCAAGAGATTGCCTGATTTTTCAAATTTTTTCGGCCCATCTCTCGAGGGGGAATACCACCCACTAAATTAACATTTCTGGGGCATATTTGTCTTACCTATTTTTCTTTCTTTGAAACGACACGATAAACCGCACCATCTCAAAGAGGGGAAAATGTAGACACATAAATTTGTCCACTTAATAAAATGAATATTTAGTATTTATTTGATTATTTAACCATCAGTCAACAGTTAATTAAATTAATATTTAATTAATTCATCCTCAACCTCTTCTTCTATTGTCTGAATAAATTATTCAATTTATTTAAATTAATTCATTAAACCTCACTCTAACAATTAATTAAATGAATAAAGCATATTTATTTAATTTAGCCCCTTTCCTTATTTAAATAAATAAATAAATATTTATTTAAATCTCTAAACTCCCCCTACTTGCATTCTCCTACAAATGCAAGTTGCACAATTTTAGTTGAAATAAATGAATTTTATTTTAATTAAAATCCTATTTTCTCTCACCCACCAAACCCACTTGCATCTTAAACCCCTTCTAGATTATTCTAATCCATTCCAAATTAGCCTAATCCTATCCCCTAATTATTGTCACATTCCTAAGCAAAGAGAAGTCACTTCTCAAAGCTTCCAAAGTCTTTGAAAAGCATTAAAGGCTTTTATTCTCCAACAAATTAACCCCCAAATTCTTCCAAACCATTTATGGCTCTTACATAACCATTAATGGTTAAACTCAACTCACCCACATGGTTATAGACTTTCCCTCTAACTCAACCCTCATTTAACTCATGGGTCTCTTCAAGCATTCATTTCTTTGACCATGGTTATCCCCACTAACTCTTGCATAAGAGTTTGTCCATTGGATAAAGGCATTATTCATTGGATAAAAGCTTTATTCACTAACTCAAGCCTAACCAAACCCTCCCAAGGTAACCTTCATGTCATCTCAAACATTTAATGCTTCTTCCCTCTCCTCTCAAGCCATCTCATGTTGACATTTGTCATCATGGGATTGGGTTGAAAGCCCTCACATGGATCGTAAACCCATCAATCCTGACCCTTGTTAAGATTACTCAATCTTGACCATCCATTGCCCTATTTTTCCTATAAATAGAGCTCTCATTCTTCATTTTAAAAAGGAGAAGTCTTTCTGCATCAAACTTGTAGTCATTTTAAGAGAACATTTTAGAAGTATTAGCATTGTTATTTTGATAAAATTTACATAGACTAATTAGGTGCTTTCTCATAGTAAACTATTTACACTTGCATAGGCATTTGTTCTCATTTTCATAAACATCTTGAATCTTCATAAACATCCATGAATAGTGAAAAGAGTTGGGAGCTACACTCATGTTGGACTTGGAGAGGAGAGGAACAAGGGAGGAGAAACTATGAGAATTGTGGGGAGCATCTTAGGGTGTTTTCTTTCCCTCTTTCGTTTATGTATGCTTCTTCTTGTATGCTTTTTATCTCTCTTTATATGCATGTTTAGGATCAAAAGTTCATTTGTGCTTCATTTTTATTATCACTAAAATACTAATTTTTTGAAGTTGTTTCTTGTGCCTCCTTTTTAGCATGCATCAGATACCTTTGTTCCCCATAACAAAGCAGCCGAAAGTTCAGAAACTTTGATGAAAGACTTAGAAAAGAAATTGAAAATCACAAGTACTGGCATGGATGAATACAAGATAGAACCTGTACTTTCACTAATGTCTCTTCCTCCATCCCTAAGATAGTCTGGAAAACCATATGAGGCTATGAAGCCACAAAATTCAACTCCAAATGTCATTTATGATGGTATTTTTGTATAGTCGTCTACTTCCCTTGCAAATGAAATAGAAGAGGAAGTTGTTCTCAAATGGATTTTCAAAGAAGATAGTGAAAATAAAGAAGTACAACACTCTGAGATTTCCCCTGAACAATATGGTCCAGGCTATAAGATGATTCAGTGCATGTGATATTCAGGTACCAGTCCTCTGGGCAAGCATCAAGAAGGAATTGTTGAACCTATTAAGCTACAAACTTACAAACTAAGTCTACAAATGATAAAGATGTACTTGGATACCGTCTAGGGGAGTCATCAAATCAAAAACATACTTCTCATCATCAGTCTAAGTGGAGGAAAAAGATACTACATTCAAAATCACAAGAAGTAAACACTCAACAAACTCAGGATGAGTATGAAAAAGAACAAGAAGAATTGGCAATCAAGAGAGAAGAAGCGACTTGTAATCAAGTTCCAACTGTATCATCAATAACACTACAAGAAGTAGAAATCCCAAAAGATATGAGAGAAGAGATGGAAGGCATTAAAGAATTGTTTGCACCACTAAATATTTTGGTCACATATACAAAAATAATGCAAGTAGAGGATTCAGAAACTGACTCGAATGAGTATGAATGGGGTCCAGAGCCTCTCTCAAATGCACATACCGAGGAAACTCCTGAAGAACCTAGTGATATCATAGATGAAGCACAAGAGATGATACACTTGAAGCTGCAAAAGTAAATAGAGGAAATTAGACTCAAAGACAAAAAGACTATGAATAATAGCTGAAAGAAGAAAGAGCACGAGAGAATTCTTCACCTACCATATCTCTCTCTAATGAGATAGAGCACATCAAGTATGGGACTACAAATGAAGAATTGGAGGCTATAGAAGTAGGGCCAGTCATTAGTCCAGAGGAAGCTAAATGGAAAAGACGACAAAGACTAATAGAGTCATCAAGGATATGTCAATAGGTATGTCAACTACAAGGGATCATTGAACCAAATCACGAAGGAACTTGCAACATCAAAGATGTAAATATTGATACTATACATGCTTTCACTAAGACACTTGAAGAAGAATCAGAGGCTTTATCTTCTGACTCTGATCACTCTATAAATGATCTATTTATGACATTACCTATTCGACACCAAACTATGACTACTACTTCATGAATGTTGTAACTCTATCTAGTGACCCTGTTACTATTGAACCACGATATGTAGTCCAGTCTGAAGTAGAGGATGGTGCTAGTGGTAGGTCTGTTGGGTTAGGTCCCCTAAATACTAACATAAACTTTGATAATCATGTTCTAACTCTTCCTGGTATCGAGATGCTTACGCAAGGTAGTCTCCTAGAACTCAACTTGTCGGTCCGAGGTTGTGATGGAAATATTGCGAATTCTCTTGAACCTGTTAAATCTTTATCCCTGGTACATCCTAGGCTTATTGACTATACTCTCCAAGATCAACCTTTGAGTATACCTACCTTTGCCAACGACTATACATTAGCCTGTTAACTTAATGCAGTTGAACAAATGGACTCTTCCACTAGTGAACAAAGTGAGAACATGACAACAACAGATGTCAAGTATCTTAGTTGCAAAAATCAAAAAAAGAAAATTAAGTATTTTGATGGCGAAAACCACACTGTGGCGATGTCAAAATAAAAAATAGTAAAAATAAAGGACGTACCTAACAGTGAAAACCTCTTTAAGGCACCTGAAGGTGAGATACTTGACATTTTGCCTGATCACTTTCAAGAGCAATCATCAGTGCTGATAGAACTTACACAGCCAGTAAACATTGGAACAGAAGAAGCTCAGCACATCATACATGTATCTCAATGCTTGTTAGTCGAAGAACTGAAAGAATTTGTTGATTTCTTCATAGAAAAGAAGATCATTTTTTCATGGACATATGCTGATATGGCGAGTCTGGATCTTGACCTCATAATGCATCATCTCTCTACTGCTCCCGGAGTTAAACCTGTCAAGGCAAAACTCCAAAAAATGCATCCTCATGTTGCATTACTTGTTAAGGTTGAGCTAGAAAAATTACTAAAAGCTGGATTTATCAGAGAAATTGATTATGCCAAGTGGATATCTAATATTGTACCTGTTTCCAAACCTAACAAATCAATACGTGTTTGCACAGATTTCAAAGATTTAAACAAATCTTTTCCAAAAGATGATTTTCCACTGCCCAACATAGACATGATAGTGGACATGACTGTTGTCTATGAAATGTACCCTCTAATGGATGGTTTTTTCGGATACAATCAGATCAAAATTGCACCTGAGGATCAAGAGAAAACAATATTCACCTATGCATGGGGAACTTTCTGCTAGAATGTAATGCCCTTCGGCTTAAAGAATGCAGGCGCTACTTATTAAAGAGTTGTAACAACAATTTTTCATGATATGATGCACAAAAACATGGAGGACTATATTGATGATAATCTAGTAAAATCTATGAAAAGATCAACACATCTTTTAGAACTAGGTCCAATCTTAGACAGGATGCAAAAATTCAAACTCAAATTGAATCGCAAGAAATGTGCATTTGGAGTTACATCTGGTAACCTCCTAGGATACATTGTTTTAGTGAAAGGAATTGAATTGGATCCAGAAAACGTTAAGGCTATAATGGAAATGTCACCTCCGAAGAATGTTAGTCAAATGAGGACTTTACAAGGGTGGCTCCAATCCATAAGACATTTCATCTCTCAGATAGCAAATAAGACTCAACCATTCATAAAGGCATTATGTAAAGGAGTCACATATAACTGGGATGAAGATTGTGAACAACATCTAAAATGGATCAAGGAATATCTTTCCAACCCACTTATATTGATGCCACCAATTCAAGGCAAGCCATTGATTCTCTACATATTAGATACTGATACATCACTGGGACACTTTTGGCACAACAAGATGAGAATAAAAAGAAAATAGCTATATATTATATCAGCCGGACCTTGGTGTCCTATGAGATGAACTATACCATCATAGAGAAAAATTGTTTGGAATTGGTCTTTGCATCACAAAAATTAAAACACTACATGCTAGCACATTCTATCAAGCTAGTGGCTAAAATTGATTCCCTCAAATACCTTCTCCACAAAGCAACGCTTACAGTTTGATTGGCTAAATGGGTCATGATACTCACAAAATTTGACATTGAATATATAGAACGCAAAGCTATCAAAGGACAGGTCATTGCTGATCAACTTGTTGATGCTTCGCCTGAAGACAATCAACCGTTGCACATAGAATTTTTGGATGAATATATCATGCACCTTACTCAGCGATCTTGGAAAATGTTCTTTGACGGATCTTTCACTCAATAAGGTTCTGGTGCTGGAATTCTTTTTATCACTCCTCAAAGATATTCAATCCCAAAGGCTTACAAGATTCTCTTTTCTTGTACAAACA
Source organism: Cryptomeria japonica (assembly GCF_030272615.1). Lineage (NCBI taxonomy): Eukaryota > Viridiplantae > Streptophyta > Pinopsida > Cupressales > Cupressaceae > Cryptomeria > Cryptomeria japonica. The sequence goes on along the minus strand of NC_081405.1, from coordinate 424,310,488 downwards.
ATAATGTAGAATATGAAGCCTTGGTAAATGGAATCAAGCTATCTATTGAATGGAAGGTTGTTGAGTTACACATCTATGGAGACTCTCAGCTAATTATCAACTGAATCAATGATATATATCAAACTTGGGATGAGAAACTGATGCCCTATAAAAGAATGGTTGATGACCTCAAGAAATACTTTACCTTTGTATCATTTCAGCAGATTCCCAAATCAGCAAACAGAGCAGCAGATGCTATGGCTACCTTAGCATCTATACCACAGCTACAAGAATCTGAGTTCCACTATGAATTCCTGGTGGAAGAGTTACATTATCCTGCTTATGATTCCCCTGATTACCAGATGGTATGTTCTATCATTGGACATGACTCATCTCCCTATAGCCATATTTACTCTTACGTGACCAAATTATTCCTGCTAATCTTACTCGTAATGAGAAAATAAACCTTATTCGAAATGCTTCATGGTCTGTCATCATCACTAATGATTTGTATAGGCGAGGTTTGGATAGTACTTTGCTTAGGTGTCTAGAAACTGAAGAGTCTCAACGTGCATTATCTGAAGTGCATAAAGATATTTGTGGATCTCATTCAAATGGTCTAACTTTAGCTCAAAAACTGCTAAGGGCTGGCTACTACTAGCCAAATATGGAAAAAGATGCTATAAAATTTGCTAAAACTTGTGAGAAGTGTCACCTACATGGGAATCTCATACATACTCCAACAAGGGATCTAATACCTTTTATCACACATTGGTCTTTTCAGCAATGGGCATTTGACCTCATCGACCAAATCTATCCTACATCATCTAATGGACATAAGTTTATCATAACTGCCACTGAGTACTTCACTAAGTGGGTTGAAGTGGTTCCACTAATCAAGGCAACTGGTAAACAAGTGGCAATGTTCATCCTTAACTATATGATTTGTAGGTATGGAATACCTACTTCAATTGTGACTAACAAAGGAGGGCAGTTCAAAAACAAAGATATAGATGAGCTTTGTGAAAAGTTCAAAATCAAACAACATTGGTCATCCATATACTACCCTCAAGGTAATGGACAAGCTGAAGCATCTACCAAAAATCTGTTGACTATCTTGTATAGAATGGTAAACAAATCTAGAAAGGATTGGCATCTGCAGCTCAATCCTCCACTATGGGCTTATAGAACAAGTATCAGAACACCTATTGGGGCTACACCTATTTCTTTGGTGTATGGGTCCCAAGTAGTCTTGCCTATTGAGGTGGAAATACCCTCTTTGCGAGTTTCTTTGCAAGGTCTTATTATTGATGAGGACTACAGAATATCTAGATTGCAAGAACTCAAGTTGCCGGATGCAAGTCGGCAAGTGGTGTTTGATCATCTGAGAGCTTACCAAAAGAGAATGTCTAGAGGTTATAACAAGAAATTTTGACAAAGATAATTTCAAGTTGGTGACCTTGTCTTGAGAGAGAATCCTAAAAATCAATAGTTTCGAGACAACAAAAGGAAGTTTGAACCCAACTGGTTGGGTCCCTATATTGTTACTACAGTCTTTGGCTCTGGTGCTTATCAAATCTCAACATTAGAAGGAGAACAACTCCATGAACTGATCAACACCATCCACTTGAATAAATTCTTCACTTAGTATTCTCTACTCCAGCAACCTGTACAACTATAAAGTCATGAAAAAAAAAAATCAGAAAGAGTACAAAAAAAAAGAGAAAAGATCTTTGCCAAGTAGGTGAAAACCTGGTAAACAGATGCCTCTTGTGCTCAAGTGCTCCATCTATCAATGCAAATTTGGCATTTCCTATTTTCATTCCTGCATCTTTGCTTTTGCTTGGACATATCTTTTAGTCGCTTTTGTGACATCCAGGTTCTTTTGGAACCCTCATGGCTTGAAATCGATAAACATCCTAGTCTTAGGGTAATCGACTGATCAATCTAAATCTCCTAAGTAGTATCAACCAAGTCATCTTTCTGTCGGTAGTACCAGGTCATCCACTCCAATTCAATCACCTATCTCCTATCCACTACCACTGAGTTTTATCATTGAGTAAACAAGCTAAATAAGACTACCAAAAACAATCACTAAACTATTGAGATATGATTGAAATTTTCTTTGTGTTGTCTTTTACATTGGTTTTCGATTATTATTCCCTCTGAGTAACTCGATGAAATCTATCTTGACTAAGAGGAGCAAGGATTGGGGGCATAATATTTTTCTTTGTTTTCTGCTTGTAGGAGTGATTCAGATGATCTGGAAACATCTATTAAGTTGGGTGTCTGTAATAAGTGCCTTAACATAAAGGTGAATTCGCCACACATACCTCGACTCCGCTTATTTCTATGCTATGGGGAGGTTGGAGTCATTTCTTTGTTTGTTTTGATGGAATTTCTTTAATGTGCAATCCGGATGCATGCGTAATCTATCCAAGGATATGAACAATAAAAGGGACATTGCAGACAAAATAATAAATATTGCATATGAAAAGGAATGAAATCGGTTTTGCCTGTTGTGTTTGTAAAAAGCTCAATGATGAAAATTAAGCATACCAAATCCAGTGACTAAGTTTAGGTTACATTCATTCTAAATTTTATGCATTTTAAGTGATTTCTACATGATAATAATGATCTCTTTATCTTTTGAATTAGAGTCTGAAGCTATCTTTATTTCTCAACTAAGTGGTCTCTTTTTCATCATCGTTTCTCCAATCAAGTACTTGTGTATTGAGATGTTAGCTGCATACATGAGCATCTTATATAGATCCATACATTTCATTATATATTTATTTGCATTCACTTTACTGCATGAAAACTAAACATTTACATTACTAGTTACTCATCTTCATCATTTATTTGCATATGAAGAAAAAAAACATCCATATTCATCTTCATTACATACATCCATACTGAAAAGATATGCATACATATAGAATAAAGCATATAGAAAGACATCTCATATTCAATCAACACAAGTACAATGAAATCAAATCAAGAGCTCGTATATCTCATCATAATCTCACTGTCTAAGAGTACAAATGATATCAATTCTCATATACAATGTCTCATCAGAGTAAGAATCGTATAGGCTACAAAAATGGGTATATAACAAAATCTAGGAGGTATAAAAATCTATCTCTCTACCTCTCCCTCATCATGGGGTGGAAGAGGTGGTGCCTGCTGACCGACATCCTATCTAGGTGCCCTATCTCCCTCAGATCGCGTCATTTACTGAGAATACTAAAAAACTTGTTGTGCTACTAGGACCGCTACGCTATAAGCTTCCCGACTCGTCTGATGCAAAACATCTCGCTCTGCTCTCACCTTTGTGATTTGCCAATTGCCCTTAGCTCTGATCTCAATGATCTATCAGTCTCGCTCTGCCAGCTGCGTCTGCACCACTGTCAACTATGACTGCAAACCTGTCACCCTCGCCCTCAAACATCGTACTGTGTCTGGCACTACCTGCTCTCTTCCCATCTCCCCCTCTCCACCTCCCTACTCATCCCTTTGTTTCCTAACCTGTTGAGGAGCCTCTCTCTCCTCCTCACCTCCAACCTCTGTTGCCCTAGAACTACCAGTCTCAACCCCAACAGCTCCTAAGGATCCACCCTCCACTCTTTGTTGATGTCGACCTCCTGCTGGTGCCCTGCTACTACTAGCACCATGATCACCTCTTGTCCATCTAGGTACATCCGCTCTTTGTCCCTGTACCTGCACTCGTCCTTGTACCTAACCTGGTACCTATGTCTGTGTTGGTGCATCCTCCTCAACCTCATCTATAAGAGGCGCATTCTCTCCAAGATCTGTAAACCGAGGAAAATGATGTCTCTGAAACCAATCTCTATACTTCGGCAATACTCCTACATCTACCACATCCTCTAGGTAGTCCCATCTTTGCGGTTGTAAACTCGCTAACTTTTGCATGCTCAACACATATGATAGTCTTGGTGCCCATCCTCATCTCTCCTCCTCCCCATATCTATCATGCGCTGTGAACTCCTAGGATATACTTTGCGGTCTCTTATATTGTCTCAAAATCCTAGATACTACAAACCACTCAATAATAGAAGTCAATCTCCCGATAAGAGGTCGAGTCATAAACATAACTTTCTGTTGTGCCCTCTAGTCATCCCACAGCTCTAGACCCCTATATAGTCTCCATACTATAACGATCATGTCATCCAACTACCTCCTCTGAAATTCAGCCTTGCTCAGGTGGGGCTATGTAACATAACCTGAGTACCAGCATACGATAAGCTGATGCGCCTCCCTAGAATCATCTACAATAGGTCTACATACTGGGATACGCTCCCATGTCCATATCTACAAAACTAAGACACATGTTTCCATGCTCTTCCCCTCCCGATAGACAATCTCATACATCTCATGGTACATATGAGCGAGTAAGCATGATCCCCAACCTAATCTCACTGGATGAGTCATCAAACTCTCTAGCATTCTGCCCCATCCCCATAAAAATCCCTGTTGTCCTCTGTCAGGCATCACAAAACAACCAATCATGCTAGCCAAAATGCAAGCCAGAGGGTACTCTGCACCATACCTGCTCATCAAATCATCACAAGTGATAGGGCGATCAAGGATAGTCTCATCATGGAATATAGTCTAAGAGCCAAAATGCTCAGTTGTGGAGTAGAATCATAATCTACCTTATCATCAATATCCTATAAATATCCTCCGGCATGATGGTCATCTCTCCAACCGATAAATGAAAAGTGTTATGCTCAAAATGAAAATGTTCAACTAATGCAGTCAATGTACCATGATTCACATGGATATCAGGCATCTGTAACAAATATCCAAATCCACACATTCCTATATGACCTCTCTATGTGTTTGATAAATCACACACTAGTCTCATTGTCGGCGAATATGTGCACCGGAACTGAATATCTGGAAATTGAATATGCAAAATCAAACACACAAATCATCAGTACATGTTCAAATTTGTGCTAAGAATGTGTTAAAAATGCTAAAGAATCCAAAATTACAACATTCAAAATAAAAAAATTGCTCTTTGAACCTTCAAAAATACTTGTTGTTTTCCATACGAGTTACCACAAACAAGCAGCAACTTGTACAAGCAAACACAACGATCCGCATGAGTAAATAGACCCAAACAACAATTTACTATATGTTGCATGACTAAATGGTCTCAAAAGAACATACTCATATGATACAAGGGTAAACACCAGATGACAAACCCTACATGCTCATACGATAAAACAAAAAATTCTAGAAACTCGTACGATAAAACGTATAACACCGAACAATAAAATGACAAACACAATTTCAAATGAAATTCAAAATGCAAAATTCAACAAAAGTTCAAAAAATGAGAAATGCACAAGGTTTGCATTCGATCACTTACTACTGGGGCGTAGTTCCGCAGTCGATTATGTCGTCTCTAGCACTCGAATCGACACTCTTGAATAGAAATTGTCATTTTTCTTTGCAGGAGGTTTTTCAAATTTTTAACTTTGAAAGGTAAAAATGAATTGACAACGACACATTGAACCCCTTATATAGCCCAAACCCTAATTTTCAAACTTGCTCCGATGGACATCAAATTTGTACCCTTGCCTAAATCGCCTATCCTAAGTCCATTTTTGAGATCGAAATCAAAATCTGACGTCAATTTTTTAGTCAAAAATTCACAATGTTGACCACTTAGTACTTTCATCCTCAAGCCAATTTTTGAATCATTTTGCGCTCAATTCAACTCTCATCTCAATTAATTCTTACATCAATCTTTGTGCTCAAATAATTATCATCGCTACATCTTTTTATCTTCTCAAAATTGCCTAAAATCATTATACCCTTGCTATATTTCGATTTCGCTCCCAAGGGGGCATACTTATTACATCTTTTCAGTTATCATCATCTAAAGTCGAGAAATTTTTCAAATCTTCATCTAAAGTCTGGCAAAAATCTTTTCAAATAAAGAAAATCAACTAAATCTTGTTACTATGGGCATCTTAATTAAATCACGTCGTATCAAGTTGAGATTCTTCAATGTCAAATAAAGCAATCTCTAGAGGCATATCAATCTTTGTCCTTATCTGAATCAATCTTCAAAACAATGTTCAGTTTCATCACATCAAATCAAGCTAGACATTTTCTCTTGCTAATCGATTCTTGTTCAATCAAGTTTGAAATCGGTTTTATCGCTTTGCTCAGTCGATTCTTGTTCAATCAAGTTCGGAATTGGTTGCGTCTCTCGCTCAATCTAGTTCAATCAAGTTCTAGATCGATGCTCGTTTCTTGATCAATCAAGTTCAAGAACGGTATCTCGCTCTTTGTCGGTCCTAGTTCAATCAAGTTCAAGATCAGTATCGCTTCAAATCAAGCTGAACATCTCGCTCTTCATCGGTTTTTGATCCGTCAAGTTCAAAACTGATATCTATTTGACATCAACTATTATTTGAACCAACGCACTGCTCGCACATTAATTCAAAGAGGGACAAATATAATACCCTAAAAATGGTCACCTAAACCATGGGTCCCTAATCTTGGCAACATCACCAAGGTCCTAACCAGAGGCAATTAAATCAACCTCGAGCACCTAATTAATTAATTCTTCAATAATTAATGTTAGATGGCAAATAAATCATTCTATATTAATTAAATATTTATTTAAGTAATTAATCATTCCAAGTAAATCATTTTAATCAATTATCCTATTTATTTAATTAAATATCCTAGCATATTTAATTAATAAATAAATTTGCCATTTAAATCACAAAAAAAAAAGAATTAATTTAAAGAAAAAGAGGAATTAATTTGCAAAAAGAGATTAATCACAAAAAGAGGAATTAATTTGCAAAAGAAATAGTTAAATTGAAAACAAAAGAAAAGAATTAAATTGGGAGAAGAAATCAAACTTAAAATATTTTTTTTCTAAAATTGAGATAACTTGAGAAATAAAAATAATAATTAAATTGAATTAATCATTTTCTCTAATTTTACAACTCAAAGCTTTTCTTGAGGAAAGAGGTTCAGTTGCATTGAAAAGGCTTTTTCTAAATAAAAATATTGTGCAAACTAAATAAATGTGCATGGAATCACCTATTTTTATCTCAAGTGCATGGAATAAACTAAATTTATCTCTAATGCAATATCGAACTTATAATCTAAATGCATTCAATCAAGCTATGATTGGAATCTATCTCAAGATTAACTGAATTTGATCTCTCAATTATTCCAATTATCTTGAATTGTGCTTTTTCTTGAGGAATCTCAACCACTCATTGTTAATCAATCTTGACCATTGGTCTCTCTTTTGAGTCTTTATAAATTCAGCCTTCATCTCTCATTCACAACACCCGGAGATTTATTGTTATTGTGTAGTTTTTGCTCTAGAGTCATTGAAGATATTGTGCTTTGAGATAATTGCATCTTAGTTTAGCTTTTTGCATACTTAGTTTAATCATGATTTCTTGAATTCACGTAGCTTAATATTCATTCATCTAGCTTAATCTTGCATCCATTTAACTTATTCTTGTGCTCATATAGATTAAATCTTTCATCTTGGTGTAGTCTAGTCATTGGTATTGCTTATACAAATCTGAGAGCAAGTCCGTACTCGCATCTTTTAGAAGGAAATAGGTCGATTTGTTATGGTTTTTATATTCATGATTATATCTGTCTAACCATGCATGCAATGACTTAATTGAAGTGTTGTGTCTTATAGCTTGCAAATAATTTATCCACTTTTCACAAACACACCAAGACATGCTTATATTCATGCCTATGGTCATACGGTTTCCCAACCGATGTTAGGAAAACTAGAGTATTGCAGACATGCTTTGGATGATTTGTACCATGTGACATGAAGACCTTATCTTCATTGTGAGGTATGGCAGGAGGATTCTACCGAGGTACCACATCTTTTCCAGTCCCGATATTTTATTAGTCAAACACCCTACATTGTTGAGAGATTCATTTTGACTCATGTGTAGAGGCAGTATGGTTGGACCCAAGGTATGCCTTAGGGTTCTTCCATGTATACCCAAACACATAAGGACAAAGAAGATTGAGGTTCTTCCTTGTCTTTTGAGGTGGCTAGAGTAGAGTTTTATGCACTCCCTTATTCAGCTTGGGATATGAGACTAGACATCTCAGATGGGGGCCTGACACCATTGTATTCTCGGTATCTTGTAGAGCATCCATTTCTTAGGTTGATGGATCCTAGAGATCCAATACCTGTACTAGAGGAGGTTGATGATGAGGACAGACCTTGACGGAGAGGGCAAAGATGGAGATCAAGAGATAGAGGTGGTTGAGGTAGGGGGAGAGGAGATGTTGGGAGGGGTATGGGTAGAGTAAGCAGAGGCATAGGTGATAAGCTTGGTGGTGATGATGAGGAGACCAGTGGGGATGAGGAGGTCGAGAAAAGACCATTAGTTCATAGGAGGAGGTCAGATAGGCCTCTGACATTAGTTCCTCTATAGGATGCGCCAGTACAGGTAGTGTAGGATGCTCAGTAATCCCAACAACAATTAGGACCGCAAGGGCCTATAGTTCAGATTACAGTGTCACCATAGTAGCAGCTGACGCAGATAGTTGCATTACAAAGGATGGTTCAGTCATTGCAGGATAGGTGCGACAACTACAAGTACATGTTGCTTTATTATAGACTAACATAAATATAACCATTGAGCGCTATAGACATTTTGAGGCCCTCAAAGATAGATTAGAGAGGATCGCTACTGGGAGTATCACTGTCGAGACCATTCTAGAGAATCAGTACTCAACCAAGGAGGTTGAGTATTACCGAAAGTTATATGAGGATATCGTTCTTGTTGATCAACGTGCCCCTGCTTACGCAATAATTTTTGTGACTAGATCTGGACGAAGTAGATCTCGTACAAAGAGTAGGGGTGTTACCGGTCCACCTCGTAGGGATCCCACAGGCAAAGATCTAGATGTTGGCACATTTGGGGGAGCAACAGGAGGTTTGGATAGGCCGACAGTATTTGGAGAGAGCACAGATTAGATCCATGTGTTCTATTTTTTATGTATACATGCTCTTGTAGATGCTTGATGATTCATTTTGGCTTGAGATGTATCTCTCTTATATATTTGACATGACTATATATTGGATATTGATTTTTGCTTTACCATATAATATGTTGCAGGTGGTTGGATGCATTCTACATGTTACATGATCTATGTTGTATGTACATGATTGATGGATACATGTGTTTTCTATTCTATATGCTTAGATGGCTAGTTGATGATGTAATATGCCTATTTGATTGAGATGTGTGCATATGGTTGTCTTTTAATATGCTTATATGATGATTATATGGAACATGTGACGATGATAATGATTATTTACATATGACTATGAAATGTGATAATTATGTATTAGAATTGATGCTTATTTACATATGATGCTTATGCTCATGCAATCCTAGATCCAATCCTAAATGACACGAGGACTGAATACTAAGTAGATTGATTGTGTTTGGAATGTGTTTGACCCTCTTTTGTAAGTTGAATAAGTAAAGTGTTGAAATTGAAGACAACGTACGTGTAAACAGTGAGCTATAGATTCGAGATTTCATCGTGCACTTGGATCTGAGAAGTTTGAGATGATTTGAAGATACTATGTGAAATCTGCCAAAAGTTGCAAGGATTGCATATCCAGACTAGGTCGCCCTCCTATCGATCCTCCAAACTTTTCGCGCGTCAAAAAGGGTTTTTTCATCTCTGCAAATAAACCTTAATTTTAGAAGTACAACTATGCACCTGCTTCCTGCACACATGAAGATGAAGAAAAGGGATTGGGAATAGGAGTTTAACTAAGTCGAACCCTGATTTGGAATCAACATTGAAAGAAATACTGCAAATACTTGAAATAAATGATGGAAAGGTATACCTTCAAATCTACAATATATGATGATGATACTTTGATTCTTGAATGTAATAGCATATGTTGTATGAAATGGCATGAATGTGGCAAAACCCTAACACACACACATGCTTGCAAATGAATGATGTAGTGTTTCTCCAATAGATAGATGAAGAATATGCAACCTTGAGGAATGCTTGATGATGAATGCTTGAATGCTTGAATGTAGTCTCCTTGCCTTCCCCACTTTGTCATGCCATTACCTTATGATTGATGGATGGCAAATGAGAAGGGAAAATCTCCCTATATACTTTCCTATCATCAATTGTTTAATTTTTTGACATAGACCGACATGGGGAAGTAATTTCCCACTCATATTTGAGATAGAGCCTAGGGGCTAGAATAGGTTCTGATTAGGGAGGACTAGGGTGTGGCACCCTGGTCCTACCCTAATTTAGTCCAAGGACAAGGGGTTATACAAGTTGTAAGATAGAAAAATGAAGTTTGGTTGCATAACGGAGGCATAAATGGGTCCCGATCAAGCATGGGAATGAGACCAGCAAGGTGAGGGCCCGAAATACAGTCAAAATTGCAAGGGGTGCAATTTTAGGACACTACATTTAGCTTACGCAAAAACTCATGGTAAAGTAGATAAAGAGGGATGAAGAAGATGAGGAATGCGGAGAAAGATCACAAGGAGTATAAGATATCACTAATTCTGAGGAACCAAGCCCCCAATCTTAGGATCTTAACTCACTCAAACATATGCAAGGGTACATAAAAATACATGCAACAAAAGCTAAGAGTAACAAACAAGACCTCAAATCAACTAGTCAAAGAGACCTTGATATCAAAATGTCTCAACTAATATCGTTCTCAAAAAATGCCATCTTACAAACACAAGTGATCACATAAAAGAGCAAAGCACGCGTCATCCATGAACTATCAATAGAAAAACTATGAGTTCATGAGAAGAAGAAGAAGAAAGGGCATGAATACACGCTAAATGTGTTTATCCAGGTGATCCATGAGAAGAAAGATGAGAGAGAGCATGGACTACTCACCCCTAGATGTTTTTATCTAGGTGATCCATGGGGGGAGGAGAGTAAGAATAGTCTAGTTGCTTTTAGCTACTTCCACTCATCCTCGTGTGTGTGTGCAAGTGATGTCTGGTTTCAAGTGTATAGCACCTTGTGTAAGACTTTGTCTATTTTTTAGTGTGCTTCAACCTGTTTAAGACATGTAATGTAAATGCAAATGTTGCGTCTAGTTTCGAGTGTGGAGCATATTGCTCTAAGAGTTTTTACTTTGATTTTGAGAATGAACACCCTGTTTTAAGACAAAAACATGTTTGATTTCAAGGCCATCCCTTGTAAGAGTCCTTTTCTCTAGTTTTGGTGATGTGTAACCCCATCTAAGACATGTTGCGTCTGTTTTTGGGTGTGAAGCATCTCGCTCTAAGAGTTTTTACTTTGGTTTCGAGAATGACCACCCCGTTTAAGACATGCAAAAATGATATGCAAAAGTATAGTACAATATGATACTAAGGGAGCGATATGGGTGCCCCCCCCTTAAGATGTCAACATAGCCCTATGTTGATGTCTTAAGGAAAATAGGAACAAGGATACCTTATCTTCAACACCGAGGAGATATCCTTTAGGAAACAATATCATAATTCCAAGCTAGAGAGGGAATACTCTTCAAGCAAGGATAATATAGTTGAAAAAGAGACATCTTGCAACAAGTGTAAAGGAGATCCTTGGAAGAGAAGAGATATTTTCTCAAAAGACATCTACCTCCAAGAGGAGCTATCTTGAACAAACATAACATCTTCTACCAAAAGAAAGGAAGGAGAACAAGAATTCATACCTCCCTCCTATTGCTAGGTGAAAGAGATTCTTGATGAAGGATGACACACCTTTTGAGCCAATGTGAGGAGTATGTTTATGATAAGTGTACATTGCCAAGTGAAGAAGAGGTTGTAGCTAAGGACTTACATCTCTTATATAAGATAGAATCCTTGAGCAAACAATAGCTTCACACAAGGAATGACATCAAATCATAAGAAAACACTATTCAACAAAGGAAAAGTGGATCCTTAGAAAGGAGAGAGAGAGAGAGAGAGAGAGAGAGAGAGAGAGAGAAATCATTTCCTCCCAAGTGTAAGGACAACAAGAAGAATTCCATAACTTTTAAAGAGAGATTATTCATAAGAGGCGTACCATTTGAAACAAAGAATAGGTCCTAAGAAGGGACACACATGTACGCGCATGAAGGATAACTCAATGTATGAAAGTGTAGTATCATAAAATTGTGACCCCTACAATTTTAACCATATTTTGGGTCCTCACCTTGGTGACGACATCTCCTTCCCTAACCGAGACCTATTTCTACATTTTCAACCCTTCTCCCTTCCTTCTTCATGTCTTGTATTTGCTCTAGACCCTATCTAGGCCCCGAAATAGGGCAGGATAGGGGCATGGCACCTTTTCCCCCTAGGAAAATGGTGTGGCGCCCCTATCCCCATCTCCTAGGGTGGTCCTATGTGTGGGTTGCCCAATCTCCTATGCACTTGTCTTCAGGGCTTGTTATTCCTCTTTGTCAGCCTTCGACAGTTGAAAGTTAATCCTTGAGGCATGTATAAAAGGGAATTAAATACCCTCATTCAAGGACAGATGGATAGCGCATAGATGGACAACGAAAGGACAGACAGAGAGCATAAGGAGAAGATACAAGATTTCAAGGTCATCATCAAGCATTCAAGCATTCAACTCCTCTTCATACATCCATTGGAGCAACATTACAACATTCATTTGCAAGCATGTGTGTGTGTTAGGGTTTTGTCATGTTACATGCCATTTCATATAACATTTATGGTTACATTCAAGCAATCATCATCAACAAGTTGCAAATCTACAAGGTACACATCTCCATTGTTTACATTCAAGCATTTGCAATTACTTTCTTTCTAGGTTGATTCCTCAACTGGGGTTTGATCGAGGCAAAACCCTATCCACAACCCCCCTTTCTTCTCTTTTTGGTGTGTAGGTTGCATGTGCACAGCTATAATTGCAGGTTTAGGGTTCATTTGCAAAGACAAAAGAACCTTTTTCGTTTCACAAATTTTGTGGCAGACCATGTACATTCCTGCCACGGTCTTGATGACTTTTCTCCAAATTTGCAGGGTAGATCCATGTCAGTTTAATTAGCTCGGATCCGAAGTTATATCACAATCCCGAATTGGTAGCACCTCATTTCACTCATTTCCTCTCTCTTTTCCACATAGTCAACAATTCAACTTTCTCATTTACAAAAGAGGGTAAATCATACTTCAACCACTTGCAATCCACTCAAAATTCATATCCTTGTTTCCCTCAGATTTCGATCTAGTGGATTCAACCCTTATTTTGAATTTAAAGTTCCTCCCAAGTGAAAATCATCCTAGTGGCTTTCTTTCTCTCTCCTAGGTGGGGATTCACTAGGATCCAATTTTCCACCTTACATTTTGGTGAACCCAACATCTTACACATTAATTTTGATTTCTCATTATTAGATCTGATTAATTGCAATTTGAATTTCAAATTTTCATTTTCAAGTTTGATCTATTTGCAAATTTTAGAGGTTAATTGCATAAAAACCCTAATTTTTCACTTTGAGAAAATTAAGCTCGTGAGGTGTAAAATTTTAATTGCTTATTTTAGATCTGATTTCTATTTCAAAATTGCAATTCAAAGTTGTTTCTTTACTTTGAAAATGCAGTGGTTAAATCATAAAACCCAATTTTTAAGATTCTTCTATTTTCAACCTTTGACTGCAAGTTTGAGCGATCTAGACATCCCCAAATCGGCTATTTTTTTGGATTCCGCATTAAAATCACAATCTCTATCATCCTTGAAAATTTTGAAGAAAGTTGGTCAGACCATGTGCATTCCTGCCACGGTCCTTAGCTTTTTTCTTGAAATTTTGAGAGACGACATTGACTGTATTTTCTGCTCAAATCCAAAAAATCAGTGTACTTTATCAATTTTAAACACTCTCTAAGGTCAAACCCAAATTCAAAATTCATCAAATTCAAATCTTAAACTTAATTTTCATAAAAAGGTTCTAATTTTAGATCTTCTTTTCCAGCAAATTCAAATTTCACTTAAGAGACTTTTAATGGCAATTAATAAATTGGATTTACTTGCTCTTTCGCATGTGATTACATTGATTTTTGCATATGTTTATCATGTGTCAGATAAGTGTTTCTTCCATTTCCTATTTCTTCTCTTTCTTCATAGCACTTGGTCATATTGTGTTGTTAGGATTTCCAAATTATTAGATCTCAAAGCTTTCATGTATCATTTATGTTGCATTATGGTGATGTTGTTAAAAAAATACATTTCCTATGTTAATCATCTGAAAGCCTTTGTAGATCCTAAACCTAGACATCCTAATCTTTGTACCTCTCCCAGGGTATATTGTGTGAAAGAAATGAGATCTAATGCTCTACCCAATGATCTTTCTACAAGAGAGCAAGCATTGGAAAGTAATATGGATCCATCTTCTTCTTCTACTCATACCCTTGACCAAGGAGGGCAATATGAAAACATCAACATTCTTACATCTCTAGATCCTCCTTATTATCCTAAGACATATCTTCAACATCAAAGTCTATGTAGGGAGGATGATGCCATGCATTTTATTCATGACCTTTCTCCTCGCATAGAAATCACTAAAAATGAGCTTTTAGATGATGAAGATATTCCTCCCCAATCTTCCAAAAAGGATAAGCTTGATAAAGGCAAACAAATTCTCATTTCACATGATACTCCTCCTTCATCTACAGATCCTTTTCTACCTTCTTACACATCATATTTCAAAGAAATTCATGATCTTGTTCCTCCGTCTAGTCAATTGCAAAATTCTTATAGTCATGGCTTTCATATAATCACAAAACAAGGTTTTAAAGGACAAGGAATTGGGAAATTTGAGCATGGAATTCATGTTCCTATAAATCCTCCTACACAAACTACGACAAGAGGCCTAGGAAATGGTACCCCTCTTTCTATGGACAAATTCCTTAGACTTCAAAACTTTAAAGATTACCTCCAACAACAACAAATCAAGAGAGCCCGCAAAAATGCTTCTTCTTTAAAGCGTCCTTTTTGTTCATTTCATCAAACCCATGACCATAATGCTGATGATTGCCTTGATTTTCAAAAATCTATTCAAGGTGGCATAGAAAGTGGCAAAATTAGAATTGTGGATAATGAAACTCCTTCTTCTAACAAACCCTCTTCTTCATGGGAAGATGATATTTACCATCTTGACATATTAGCTACAAGAATCTATTGGAGGTTGAAATATGACAAGAACATTTCCTTTCCTCCTCAAAATAAAAACAAAAATCTTAAGCAAGTGAAAGGTATTGAATATTGCATTTTTTATGATTTATATTCACGTTCTATTGGAAAATGTTATGCATTTAAGAAATTTGTTCAACTACAATATGATCTTGCACTCATTTGTCTTACAGAAGATCTAGTTGTATTTCTTGGTAAAAACATTGTGCCTTAGCACTTCCTTTCCCTTCGTGTTGCTACTCATCCTATGGCATAATTAGCCCATTTCACGGGGACTCTTTATCATTAGTGGTGGTATTGTTTTACTTTAACATACTTTAAGGCAATAACATGAAGTCAATTTTTCTCTTCTTTCTATTCATCTCTCTATATCTTTGGGCATTACTCATTATTAGAACTCTTTTCTTGCACAGGGTTACTCTTATGTGAGTATATCATTGTTCTTTGGTTGCTTGGAGAGGAGCATCTTTAACGAGTATTGCACTTCTTCTCTTTCCTTCATTCTCTTGGAAATCTCACCCCTTCTATGGTTTCGATTATTCGCAAGTATGATATGCCCTTAGCAAGGAATGATCTTTTGGGAGATATGTCTCCTTTCCTTGAGAGGATTTGTTCCACTAGGATGGCATATCACTTGAAACTAATCACCATCAGAATATGTGTAATATTTCTCCTTGTTCTCCTCGTTTGGGGGGCAAGGATTTTCGCTCCTTTCCCTGGTATCATTATTTCCTTTAGAGGCTACATTTTTTATATATGAAATTATCATTTCTTACAATGGTATGCTTTTATGATTAATCCCCCTTGGGGAATCTATAAAACTTTTTCTCTCTTCCTTTCAAAGATTACCACTTCTTGAGACATGTATTTTACATTTACTAATGTCTTCTCTTGCATGTGTTCATGTAAGTTCATTGCACATTTGCTCATGTTTAATCTCGCTCTAGTAGATTGTGTAAGCTCTTCTCATTGTCCCATTGGCTTGGGGGACAGTGATCCTTCTCTCTCTCTTTCTCTAGGGATCCACTTTGCCCTATTAAGGGGATGGTGTGAGTTCTATTACTTGATGCCATTCCTTGTGTAGAATTGTTGGTTATTGGCTTAAGGATTATCTCTTATACAAGAAGTGTTAATCCTTGACTATGACCTATTTTACAGTTGGTTGTGTACATCTATGATAAATCCAACCATCCCTATGGGGGCTAAACGTGAGTCATCCCTCATCAAGAATCCCTTTCACCTAGAAATAGGAGGAAGGATTGCATTCTTGTTCTTTCCTTTTCTTGTTCTAGAAGATGTTATATTTGTCTAAGACAACTCCTCTTGGGGGTAGATGTCTTTTTGAACAAAGATCTCTTCTCCTCCAAGGATCACCTTTACACTTACAAAAAGATATCCCTTTTCAGCTATCTTATCCTTGCTTGAAGAATATTCCCTCTCTTTCTTGGATTTATGACATTGTTGCATTGCGGATATCTTCTTTGTGACGAAGGTAGGTATCCTTGTTCTACTTTCCTTAAGATATCACCATCAACCTATGTTAACATCTTAAGGGGGGCACCAACACTGCTCCTTTGTACTATACTTCTCTCATGCATTGAACAGTGGGACATTCTTGGAACCAAAGGAAAACCTCTTAGAGCAAGATGTCATCACTTTTTGTACAGTGGGTCATTCTCGGAACCAAAGCATGGTCTCTTTGAGCGAGATATCTTCACTTTTTCTTGTCTTGTACAGTGAGACATTCTTGGAACCAGAGTGAAACCTCTTAGAGAAAGATGTCATCACTTTTCTCTTGTACAATGGATCATTCTCGGAACCAGAGCATGGTCTCTTAGAGATAGATGACGCCACTTTTCTCTTATGCGGGGTGATTATTCTTGGAACCAGAGCACGATCTCTTAGAGCGAGATATCACACCTTTCTTGACATTTGTACTATACATTCTTTACAAGTTGTAGCGTACTCAAGCATAGACTCCTATGAGGCACTTCGAACCTCACTTGCACACACGCACATGAGGTTGAGTGGAACTAACGGAGTTCTAACTCCCTCTCTTTACATAGATCACCTAGGCAAGCTCTAGGAGCGAGAATTTCCATGTTCTTCTCTCCATGGATCACCTATTTTTAGGGGCGAGATGTACATGGTTTCTTTATTTGTCGCTTTTCTTCTCATGGATTACCAAAGTGTGTATTCATGTTCTCTCTTCTTTCTCTCATGAACTCATAGTTTTACTATTGATAGTTCACGGATGATGTCATCTTTGCTCTTTTATGTGATTGCTCATGTTTATGTGATGGAATTGGTCTTTGTGTTCTGATTAGTTGTTGAGACATCTAAGCTTGAGATCTCTTCAGCTAGTTAGTTTGTCATCTCGTGTCTTGTTCATGTCATGTATCTTTTTGCACTTTGTCTTTTGTGTTTATGTGTCTTGTGCCTTTTTGTTCTATGTGCTCTTGCATATGTTGGCGTGATTTAAAGACCCTAAGATAGGGGGATTTTTTCTCCTCGATATTAGTGGTGTCTTACACTCTTTGTGGTATTTCTCCGCATCTCTCATCTTCATCTCTCTTTTTCTTCTACTTTACCGGCAGTAGTGGCGCAAGTCATACTTCCACTAAAGTGGGGGCTAAATGTAGTGTCATAAAATTGTGACCCCTACAATTTTAACCACATTTTGGGTCCTCACCTTGGCGATGGCATCTCCTTCCCTAATCAAGACCTATTTCTGCATTTCCAACCCTTCTCCCTTCCTCCTTCATGTCTTGCATTTGCTCTAGACCCTGTCTGGGCCCCGAAATAGGGCAGGACAGGGGCGTGGCGCCCCTGTCCCCCCTAGGATAGGGGCGTGGTGCCCCTGTCCCCCTATGACAATGGCGTGGCTCCCCTGTCTCCACCTCCTAGGGTGGTTCTATGTGTGGGTTGCCCGATCTCCTATGCACTTCTTGTCTTTGGGGTTTGCTATTCCTCTTTGTCAGCCTTCGGCGGTTGAAAGTTAATCCTTGAGGCATGTATAAAAGAGAATTCAATACCCTCATTCAAGGACAGATGGATAATGCATAGATGGACAATGAAAGGACAAATAGAGAGCATAAGGAGAAGATACAAGATTTCAAGGTCATCGTCAAGCATTCAAACATTCAAGCCTTCTTCATTCATCCATTGGAGCAACATTACAACATTCATTTGCAAGCATGTGTGTGTGTTAGGGTTTTGTCATGTTACATGCCATTTGATACAACATTTGTGGTTACATTCAAGAAACAAAGCAATCATCATCAACAAGTTGTAGATCTACAAGGTATACATCTCCATTGTTTACATTCAAGCATTTGCAATTACTTTCTTTCTAGGTTGATTCCTCAACCGGGGTTTGACTGAGGCAAACCCCTATCCACAACCCCCCTTTCTTCTCTTTTTTGTGTGTAGGTTGCATGTGTGCAACTATAATTGTAGGTTTAGGCTTCATCTGTAGAGACAAAAGAACCCTTTTCATTTCACGGATTTTGTAGCGGAGCATGTACATTCCCGCCATAGTCCAAACGACTTTTCTATAAATTTGTAGGGGAGATCTGCGTTAGTTTAATTAGCTCAGATCCAAAGTTACAACGCGATCCCGAACTGTTGGCACCTCATTTCACTCATTTCCTCTCTCTTTTCTATATAGACAACAAGTCAACTTTCTCATTTACAAAAGAGGGTAAATCATACTTCAACCACTTGCAATCCACTCATTATTCATATCCTTGTTTCCCTTAGATTTGGATCTAGCGGATTCAAACCCTCTTTTGAATGAAAAATTCCTCCCAAGTGAAAATCATCCTAGTGGCTTCCTTTCTCTCTCCTAGGTGGGGAGTCACTAGGATCCAATTTTCCACTTTACAGAAAGGACATCATGTTATGAAAAATGTAGTGCAAAAGAAGAGATAATATTCAAAAAGCAAGAGCGAGATAGAAGAAGGATCACAAAACTTCTCTAAGGAGAGATCATTCATAAAAGATGTACCGTTTCAACGAAGGAATAGGTCCTAACCAAGGAACAAACATGTGCTCGCATAAAGGATAACTCAATGCAAGAAAGGACAACAAGTTACGAATAATGCAATCCATAGTAAAAATAGTGAAACCTTAGGAAGAGAGAAGATAATATTCTTCCCCCCCAAGCATAGAGACAAGAATTAAAAAACTATTGTGTTACTCACTAAATATGATTGCACTTGAAATTGTACCACCATAAATGACAACAAACCCCCAATAGGTAGGCTAATAATGTCACATATTGAGGAGAAACATAATAGGAACTTGAATTTTATTTGAAATGATCAAGATAAATATGCCATTCATGATCAGATGTTATTTTTATCATGCCTGAATCAATATAATGTTGTATTTTTGTTTTCAAATCTTGACACTCATTAGTAGAATGACCATGAATTTGATGATACTTGTGAAAAGAATAATTTTCAAGAGTTTGTTTATGTTTCATTCTTCTTTTAGGGAAAATGAGAGAGATTAAATTGGCATGGAGAAGGTCAGACAAAACATTTTCTTGTTGTAACAAAAAATTGGAATGAGAAGGTGTGAATTCACTAGACAATGGAGAAGGAGATTTTGACAAAGGAATAGGTTGGAGACCTAGCTTTTCACTAGAAAAGTGTGATTTCTCATGACTTTCATGACTTTGTTGCACACATCCTAAAACTCGTCTATTACATCCATGTGTAGGATCAAGAGGGGGTTTGCTCTTAGGTGAAATTAGATTGAAGTTTAAAAAGGCCCAATCAATTTCTAGACATGATTTAGGAGAAACATTTTGAGTATCAAATTCTAGCATCTTAGATTTTCTAGAAAAAAAAGGTGTGAAATCTAAGGATCCCCAATCATCCTCTAAGAGTTCTTCTTTAGGAACTGCTTTAGTAGGAGATGGTGTATTTGTTTGAATCAGAGAGATGATTGTAGGAACTAAGAAAGCATATTGTGCTTCAATTCGTATGCTCTCATCTAAAGCAAACACCTCATTGTTATATGTGTAAGGCATTACATGATAATCAAGAATAATTTTTTATTTCTCAACAATATGAATTTTATTGTTTTGATCTTTGTCAGGCTCTTCATTTTTGGGAGAGAGAGCATTACAATTATGGGAAATAGCATCATCTTCTTTCTCTAAGGTATCTTTGTGATTAAGACAATCAATAGGAAAGAGACTATTATATGTAATTAATGCTTCATCTTTAGGAGGAAGGCTATTGAAATGAATAGAAGGTGATGTGTTATCAAAAGAATTCTCAGTCATTTCAACTTATTTTTATCAAAATATCATCCTCTTTCTCCAAGGTATTCTCATGGGAGAGGAACATATCAAGAGAATAATCCATGCCATCCTCCATTGGTTCATCTAAAATAGGGAGATCATTGAGAGAAGTGTTAAAAATATCTTCTTACATCAATATGTCCTCTTTAGGGAGAGAAATTTTGGGAGAGGAATTATTGGTAGGTTCATAAAGGGGGTTTTCATATATCTTAAATCCTTTCAACTTAATAACCTCCTCTTGTAAAAGAAATTTGACATTTTTCCCAATTAAGAAAAGGAGACTTGTAATGAAAGAAGTGAATGCAATGAACTAGATGCAATCCACAAGATAACTTATAAATTAGGGTTTTTGTGAATTCAACCACTAAATTTATGTAATTCAAATGAGAACTAGGAGGGAACATTTGAATTTTGAATTTTGAAATTTGAGAATTGAAATTGGAACTTGCGAAATAATTAAATGGTGCAAAATTATAGAAAAAATGATTATTAAATTAAATGAAGAAATTGATTGAAAGAATAAAGAGAAATAATGCAATCTCCTAGGAAATCGAAAATGAAAATTATCCAAAAGATACTGAATTTCAAAATTAGGGCCTAGTGAAAATAACCTCTTAATTTTAAAATTGAAAATTGAAAAGAGGGAAGATTTAAATATAAAATTAGGGTTGTCCAAAACTAACCTCTTAATTTTAAAATTTAAAATATTGAAATGTTGAAATTTTGAAGAAAACAATTTAATTTTAAAAAACAGGGTTTGTTGTAATTAACCACTTAATTTAAAAATTTAAATAAAAAATGGAAATGTTGAAATTCAGATTTGTTTTCAACCTTAGGGCGACCTAAAATCAATTAAATTTCACAAATCTCTGGAATTGAGCAGTAAAATACAGTCAAAACAGACTCCCGAAATTTGAGGAGAAAACGTCGGGACTAAGTAGGTACCTACTTGATCCGTCCAAATTTTTACCAAAATTTCCAGGGAATGAAGATATTGTGATTTTAAAGCAAATTCCAGAAGGATGTGGGAATTGGAGATGTCTGGATATGTGAAAATAAGCCTTGGAGGTCAAAATAGGACACACTTAGGATGTTCGAGAAGATGATTAATTGAAAGAATAAAAAAAAAAAAAGGGCACACTTAAGGGCCGACTTTTGTGATGTTTGGAAGTGCAAAAAGAGGCTTTAGATTTAATTGAGTCAATTGAATTCTTAAAGGAAAAATTGAAATTGCACAAGATTAATTTAATTTTAAAAATTAGGGTTTGTTGCATAAATCGCTTAATTTTAAAATTTGAAATTTGAAAATTTGAATGTTGTAAGGAGAGAAAGTGAATTTTGAAATTGAAACAAGGACTCAAATTTGAAAATTAATTCAAGATGTACACAACCCACAAGTTCAATTTTAAAATTAAAAATCAGGGTTTTTTTATTTAACTACTTAATTTTAATTTTTTTTTTAAATTGCACATGTAAATGAAAACTTGAATTGTAAAATTGAAGATTTCTAAGATCATAAACAATCAATCCAAATTAGATAAATCACAAGCTCAATTTTGAATCTAAAAATTAGGGTTTTTTGTGACTTTAACCTCTTAATTTTTGAAAATTGCAAGGAAATTAAAAACTTGTAATTGAAAATTTGAATTGTAAATTGCATACACTCAAGCCTGAAAACAAAAATCAAAATTAAGGGTGTTCAAATCAGGTCCACCAAAATGTAAAGTGGAAAATTCGGGCTTAACAAATCAGGTCCACCAAAATGTAAAGTGGAAAATTCGGGCTTAACAAATTCACCACATGAAAGGGGGAAATCACTAAGCCGATTTTCACTTGGAGGACTTTACATTCAAAAGAGGGGATAAATCCACTAGATCCAATCATAAATGACACGAGGACTGAATACTAAGTAGATTAATTGTGTTTGGAATGTGTTTGAACCTCTTTTGTATGTTGAATAAATAAAGTGATGAAATTGAAGACAAAGTAAGTGGAAACAGTGAGCTATACATTCAGGATTTCGTCGTGCACCTGGATCCAAGAAGTTTGAGATGATTTGGAGCTGCTCTGTGAAATCTGCCAAAAGTTGC
The DNA here is from genome assembly GCF_030272615.1 of Cryptomeria japonica. Classification (NCBI taxonomy): domain Eukaryota; kingdom Viridiplantae; phylum Streptophyta; class Pinopsida; order Cupressales; family Cupressaceae; genus Cryptomeria; species Cryptomeria japonica. The sequence goes on along the minus strand of NC_081405.1, from coordinate 424,287,871 downwards.
AGGGACTGTGTCCGGACCAAGTCGCTCTCTTATCGGTCCTCTAAACTTTCCACACATTGAAAAGGGTTTTTTCGTCTCTGAAAATAAAGCTAAATTATAGAAGTACAATTGTGCACTTGCTTCCTGCACACATAAAGAAGAAGGAAAGGGGTTGGGAATAGGGGTTTGCCTAAGTCAAACCTCGGTTTGGAATTAGCCTTTAAAGAAATACTGCAAATACTTGAAATAAATGATGGAAAGGTATACCCTCAGATCTGCAATAGATGATGATGATGCTTTGCTTCTTGAATGTAATCACATATGTTGTATTGAATGGCATGAACATGGCAAAACCCTAACACACACATGCTTGCAAATGAATGATGTAATATTTCTTCAATGGATAGATGAAGAATATGCAACCTTGAGGAATGCTTGAATGTAGTCTCCTTGCCTTCTCCAATTTGTCATGCCATTACCTTATGATTGATGGATAGAAAATGAGCTCGGGGAAAATCTCCTTATATACTTTCCTTTTGTCAATTGTTTAATTTCTGGACATGGGCTGACATGGGGAAGTAATTTCCTACTCATATTTGAGATAGAGCCTAGGGGCCAAGATAGGTCTTGATTAGGGAGGACCAGGGCGTGGCGCCCTGGTCCTTCCCTAATTTAGGTCAGGGACAAGGGGTTACATAGGTTGTAAGATAGAAAAATGAAGTTTGGTTGCACAAGAGAGGCATAAACGGGTCTCGATCAAGCATGGGGATGAGACCGGCAAGGTGAGGGCCCGAAATGCAGTCAAAATTGCAAGGGGTGCAATTTTAGGATGCTACAATATATATGATGATGCATGAAAGTTACTTCTATGTGATTTATGCAATGATCACGTTTACATGTGATTATGATGATCCACTAATGTTGAATGCAACTAAAATGAAATGTATTGTGCACTAATTAAATGAATGATTATGAATGCAATTAATTGAAATGCAACTAAAATGTAATGATATGATGAAAATGTTTTTGTTAATACCAAGTGTACTCAATCCTCAATAAGAAAGATAAGGACTTGAAGGATAAATATCTTAGGATATTGAGTCGTGGGAAATCTTTTTAATGTTATGTGATGCAAATGTGATTTAATATAATGAATGCAAAGTCGACAATGCATGCAAAAAAGTCATCCCTTTGGTTATCCCACTATTATTTTTATCATCATTGAGCTTTAAAATGTTGGAAGATAGTACAAAGATCAAGGTATAATTGAACCATGATGGCCTGAGTGCTTCTTACATAGTTTTTGATTTTGCAAGCCTTACAAGCATCTAGGTATATGCAACTGAGATGACCTGAGTATTGATTGCATTAAATAGACAAGAGTCAATCTTTTTCATATGTGAAGTGGAAAGGTCCTTGATGATCTCTTTGTCGATTATATCCTTGGACCCATTCACATATGTCTAAAGATCAACTCACAAACAACAGACAAAGAAAATATCATGCCCCGTCTTGGCTCCTCTAGCTGATGACATCCTTGAGTTGCTTAGGAAACATGATAATAAAAAACAAGATACGACTGATGAACATTCACGCTTATTCATATCATTTGTTAGATAAAATCATCTCGTTAGTTGATTTTTTAATCTTGATACGTCATTCAAAGTTTGTTTTAATGTTCATCATTGGTTTTCATGATCTTTATTTTGTGATGTCGGTCTTGTTATTTGGTTGTCTGTTGGTTTAAGCTCAAAGTGGATTGCCCCGACTAGGTTCAAGATTTTGCCCCCAATCTAGAAACAAACCTTTTATTATGGATACATACAATGATCACCAAGCCATGGTGAGGTGTTGCTTGTAATGCTTAAATATTTACATGGCTTTATTACAGATATGTATAATGATGGTGAAAATGCAGATGCATGACCTCGATACCAATAGAAGAAAGAGACGATTTATCACAAATAGCGTCCGTTTCTAGGTTTTCACCACTTGCTTTTATCACACCTTTTGATCTTTTTTCTGATTTTTTTTTAAAAATTAATGTTGATTTTTTCCCATCCGTGCATTGGATGACTTAAGTGTACAAATTCTCGAGGTGTATGCTATTGATAGGTTCTTCAAAAAGATCCCCTTTAGGTGTAGACGATTGATATGCCCCAGATCCATATGTAGATATGATGACAAAAGGACCCAGCTAGTTATTTCCCTTCTTTTCTCGGTCTTGTTGATAGCGAGAATTTTTATTTAGTACGAAATAACCAACTTGAAACATCCTTGGCCTTACTTTGTGGTTATAGCTTCTTGAAATTCTTTGTTGATAAGCTTTCAAGTGATCAAAAGCATGCTGACGACGTTCATATAGCAATCAACTCTTGTAGTCTGGATACCCGATACTCTTCTTCTAGGATGAGTCATTTCAATGATACTCGAAGTGAAGGTAGCTCGACCTCAATGGGTAAGATGACTTTTGATCCATACACAAGGGCATATGGTGTGGCTCCAATAGGTGTGTGAATGCTAGTACAATATGCCCACAAGGTAGGGTTTAGTTGGATTTTCCAATCATGGCCAACATTGTTGACATTTTTCTTTAGGATTTTCAAAATAGTCTTGTTTGAGACTTCTGCTTGGCCATTCCCTTGGGGATAGTAGGGTGTGGAGAATCGGTGTTGGATATGGAATATGTCACAAAGTTCTTGCACATCTTGCTTCTTAAAGGGTCTACCATTATCCGTGACAATGGAGATAGGAATACCATAATGACAGATAATGTAATTCTATATGAAAGAGGAAATTTGTTTTCCGGTGACAGTGGTTAATGGGACAACTTCAATCCACTTTGAAAAATACTCAGCGGCTGTGATAATGTACTTGTAGCCATTAGAGGAAGAAGGAGGAATATTTCCCATGAGGTCAAGGCCCCATTGACAAAAAGGTCATGTACATGTCTGTGCTTGTAGCTCCTGTGCTGGTGCATGTATGAGATTTCCATGAATTTGACACTTCTTTCACTTTCTAGCAAACTGAAAAGAATCTTTCTACATGCTCGCCCAATAGTATCCCATTTGTATGAGCTTCTTAGCTTGAGTAGGACTTCTTGAATGAGCACCACAAATACCCTCATGAACTTCTCGTAAGACTATTTCAGATTCATCACGTTCAAGACATCTAAGGAGAGTACCATCAAGACCCTATCGATAAAGCGTATCATCTATTAGGGTGTATCAGGCTGCTTGACGAATAAATTTCATTTTTGGTGGGATAGATCGGGTGGAAGGGTATTCTCTTTCAAATATATATAGATCGTCACATAGGTTGATGAATCAAGACCAACTAGACTGCAAATAATTTGGGAATCGAGACTGTTATATGCAGGAGCAAACAATTGTTCCACCAAGAATTCGTTAACAATTTTGCTTTTTAGAAATTTGTAGAAGCGAAGCAATGGTTGCCATGGCATCTGCAAATTTGTTGTCTAGCCTTAGGATTTATTCAAACTTAATCTCAATAAAGTATTTCTTGAAGTCATCTACCATTCTCTTGTATGGCATCAACTTGTCATCTTTCGTTTGATATTCATCATTTACTTGGTTGATGACTAGTTGAGAGTCTCCATAGACATGCAATTATGTGATTTTCTATTCCATTGCGACCTTGATACCGGTGACTAATTCTTCATATTCAACCACATTATTTGTACAAGGGAACATCAACCTGTAAGATTTTGGAATTGTGTGTCCTTGAGGAGTGACAAATAAGATTCCAGCACCTGATCCATGTTGAGTGTAAGATTCATCAAAATATAGTTTCCAGTGGTGTGTTATAATTGTAAGAACATTTGCATCGAGGAATTTAATGTGTATGGGATGATCATCTTGTAATGGTGCTTTAGCTAATTGATCTGCAATTACTTGATCCTTGATTTCTCTTCTATCCACATATTCAATGTCAAATTCACTCAATATGATTACCCACTTTGCTAGTCTACTTGTTAATGTGGCTTTGTTGAGAAGATATTTTGATGGATCGATCTTGGCTATTAGCTTGAGTGTATGTGTGAACATATAGTGCCATAATTTCTGAGAAGTAAACACCACTGCTAAACATGCTCTTTCAACGAGTGTGTAATTAAGTTCATAGCCACTTAATGTCCCGCTGATATAGTAAATAGTCTTTTCTTTGGTTGTGGAATCTTCTTGTGCTAACAAAGCTCCCAAAGATACTTCATTAGCTGATATGTAGAGTAAAAGTGGTTTTCCTTCTATTGGTGACATAAATATAGGCGGATTCATCAAATATTGTTTCAATTGGTTAAAGGCTTCTTCACATTTTTCATCCCACTTGAAAGAAACATTCTTATGTAACAAATGAGTAAAAGGGTGACATCTGTCGGCCAGTTGTGAGATGAATCTTCGAATAGATTGTAGCCTTCCTTGTAATAATCTTAGTTGACTGATGATCATAGGAGTTGACATTTCTATGATTGCTTGAACCTTTATTGGATCTAATTATATGCCCTTATTAGCTCAAACTATGTGTAAACACCTAAAAATGTCTCATTGATCATGTACTGATTATTCGTCCTATTAATTAAATATTTATTTAATTATTTAATATAATTAATCTTACTCTTCTAACTTAATCATCACCATCCATCTCGTTAATTAATCAACTTCTGTCCTTTAATCAATTAATCATCAAACCCCTTTCTCAAATATTAATTATTTAATTAATTACGATTAATTCCTTTAATTAAATAATCTTAATTATTTAATCATTCTCATTTCCAATGATTGAATAATTTCATTTAAACTATTTAATTAATTCATTCATTTCTCCAAATTCCCAAATGTAAATTTCAATCTAATTTCATTTCTTCCAAATTCACATTTCATCAAATTTGAATTTCATCCCATTTCAATAAATTTCATGTGAATTTCAACATTCGAAAATTAAAATTAAAATCCAAATAAGAATGAAATTGAATTTCAATTCAAAATCCTACAACACGTGTTGAAGATCATAATTGATTGATCAAATCAGTTAACTCTTCAATCTCCCCTTTTTCACTCCAAATCACCTTTTTTGACTAACTCATCTATTCAGTCTTCTTCCCAATCAATCCAGTCAACTGGCTAATCAATTGAGTCATCTAGTCAATCAATTGAGTTATCTCTTCAATCAATCCACTCAATAGATTAAACAAATAAGTTAACATATCAATCAAAATCAGTTATCTATCAATCAACACTTCAGTTCAATATCCCACCCAATCAATCCCGGAAATCTATAGATTCAACCTCATTTCTTCATTTCAATCGAATCACGAACTTCAAAATCTTTGTGCCACTTGCAGGTTATCAGCGCGATATCTTGGAGCCATCATACCACAAAGATGAGAAGAACAATGGAAGCTAAAATGTAGAATAGGGAGTTCTATTTGTTAATTTTTTGATTTTATTTTGCATTCACTTCTATTGATTTATGTTTATAATTAGTTTAATTGGTTAAGGAATTTCATGATTGTTCCTTATTTCCTAATTAGCTATGATTATTAATATGATTTTAAGCATGAAACACTGTGTATCCCAAGAGTTTTCTAGATGTGACTCCAAACACACACTTTTGGGGATTGAGTCGCACCTTGAACTTTTTTAAATGTTGAAATATTTTATCCAAGATCTCTAGATGTCCCTCCCTAGTGAGTGATTTTGCTAGCAGGTCATCTACACAATCCTCCATGAATATGTGCATCATGTCATGAAAAATTGTAATCATTGCATGTTGGTAAGTTTCTCCCGCGTTCTTTAATCCAAAAGGCATGACATTCCAACAATATGTACCCCAAGGGCATGTGAAAGATATTTTATCTTGATCTTTTGGTGCTATCTTGATTTCATTGTACCCTGAAAAACCATCCATGAGCGATAGCATATAATGACCTATTGTTAAATCTACAATTATGTCTATGTTGGGCAAATGAAAGTCATCCTTTGGGCAAGCTTTGTTGAGATCCCTAAAATTTGTACATAATTTGATGCTCTTATCTGGATTGGACATAGGTACAATGTTTGAGATCCACTTTGCATAGTCAATTGGTCAGATAAATACCACATCTAATAGTTTCTTCAATTTTGCTTTCACTATTAGAGCTATGCATGGGTACATCTTTCTTAGTTTTTGCTTTACTAGTTTCATTTTGGGAGCTATGGATAAGTGATGAATTATCAAATCGGGGTCCAATTCTGGCATATCAGTGTAGGACAAAGAAAAATTGATTTGTCTTTGCTTGAAAAACTTGATTAAATCTGGTCTTTCTTGTTTTGTTAATGATGCAACTAAGTGTATGATCTTTGTTGTTTCTTCAATGCCAATGTTCCTTGCTTCTATGGTCTCAATTAATATTGGAGATCTTTCCTGATAATGTTCGGGAAGAGTTTCAAGTCTCTCATCCTTCGGTGCCTCTCAGAAGTTTTCATGATTGGATACGCCCTCTCTTTTTAATTTTTCACGATCTAATACTGCCATTGCATGGTTTTCACCATTAGATCTATTGTTTTCTTTATTCATTTTTTGACTAAGAGTCTTGGCACTCCCCTGATTGTAAAGCTTTGCTATTGAATTCACTGGTGGAACTTGTTTCAGGATTAAAAAAATGGAGATAGTGAATAATAGCATCATCATTTGGAAAGGTGGCTATATCAAGAGGTTCCTTTTGTTCCCAAACAATGAGTTTTGGATATACCAAGGGTAGGGAATCATCTCGTTGGTCAAGGTCAAATGCTGTAATTGTCATAATGGAAATGTTGTTAGGGTGTTCAATAGTAAAGTCGAGGTCTATGATGTTACTCTCCTCAAGATTTTCTATCTCAATCGACATCTAATCATCCTCACTAGAGTCATCGTCAATATGTTGTGATCCAAATTCAAATGGTCAAGACCTTGAGCTTTGTCCCTCATATAGTATAGGTGCATATGCTTGTACCGCATCAATTTCTTTATCTTCACATGATTCTTCAGAAGGTGAATCCCATTCCCATTCATTTGAGTCTATTTCAAAACTAGCTTGTAATATGAGGATTTGATCATTAATATTGTGGGTGGCCTCTTCTTTTATCTCTTCTTTGTATCCTAATCTTGTCTTTTCTCTTGTATTGGAGGAAGTAGGCTGTATTGGTTCCACAATGCCTTCTTTTTGTTTTTCGATAAGACCTTTGCCATCATATCCCATCTTTTGCATGAACTTGAATCCATTACCACATTGATATGTTGGTAACCTGATATTTAAGGCCTCTTCTTTAGATTCATTTTCATCTTTGTACACACATTGTAGGATGTCTTTGTCATTAGTTTCATCAAATAGAGTGCCAAATTTTATAAATGAACCATCAAAAATCTTGATTGGTTTTGAAGATTGTTGTCTAGATGTTGATGGTTGTCCACATGACTTTGGAGAAATTGGTAAATTTGAGAGGCATAATGAATGCTCAAAAGAATACTCCCCGATTCCTTTATATTTCAATTGAATCTTTTTCTCAAAACTTTTTGATAAAGAAGTAGATAGACTTTCGGTATTGGTGGAACTAGAAGCAAGAACCTCCCTGTTATGTGGTACAATAACATCTTGGACTAGTTTGAGATTGTTTCATTATTGAAAGGGATTGGAGTCCACTTAAATTGTAATTTCCTGTCCATTATAAGGAGACTTCAAGCATTGGTGGTATGTTGATGGTACTGCTTGCATTTCATGAATCCAAGGTCTACCCAAGAGTCTATTGTAGGATAAATCTATGTCTAGGACTTGACATATTATATCCTTTTGAATCGGTCCTACTTTGATCAATAATACCACTAGTCCTTCAGAGGATCTTTCTTCATCATCATAAGCCTTTTATTGCGATCTTTCTTGTTGGATCTATTGTATTTTTTTGAAAATCCTAATGCATGATAAGTGTCAAGGTACATATATTTAAATCAACTCCTCCATCTATTAGAACACGTTTGACTCAGTGTTTATAGATTAGGACCTCAATGTGAAGCGAAGAATTTTGTGGATGATTCAAGCATACATCTTTCTCATAAAATGATAGATAGTGAGGTGTGGTTAAATGTCCCGCCATGGCTTGGAATTGAGTGGTATCCAAATTGGTAGCTACTATGGTATCCAATAGGATAGAGCCTTCTCTAGAATTTCTTTGTTTGTGGGTGATATTTTGAGAAGCTCAAATATAGATATATGTGCTATTCTTTTGTAATTGATCCACTATGTTGTATTGATTTGGAGGAGGAGATGTTTTGGATGTGGTATCTTTCAAAATGACTTTAGCTTAACCTCTTGCAGCAACATTTAAAGGTACATTTTCTTGTTTATCTATGATTTTGATAACATTAACTTGTGAGTCATATGTTGAAAGGTGATTAATCACATTGTCATGGACATAGTTTACCTTGCTACCTTTGGTTGAGGAAGAGGATTCTCCTTTTTCACAATTTGAAAAAGGATCTTTAAAGGCTCCATGTTCATTGTTTGTCTTATGTCCCTCAATGATTATGTCACCTTTATCTATCAAATCTTGTACCAAATGTTTTAATCTTTGGAAATCATTTGTCTTATACCCATTTCTTCTATCTAAATCATAATAATGTGAGTCATTCCACCACGATGATTTGACTCTTGGTTCAAAATCTCGTGTATTAGGTAGTATGAGATTATTTGCAAGGAGCTCTTTGAAAGCTGATTTAAGTGTCTACCCCAAAGGTGTGAATTTCATTCAAGGTGGATTAGGGGGTGGTTTTGGCCTATTGTTCTCTTGATTATTCGTGGGTGTAGTACCTGATAGATTTAGGATGGGTTGTTTTGGTTTCACGTTGTGTGCATCAACCGCACCATCATTAACAATGTTTTTGTTCCTTGTCCAGAACTTAGATTTATCATTGTTGTTATTATTGTTAATATTATTAGAATAGTTTGCCCCTTCTTTGTAAATATTTATTTCCCCTTTCTTCACCAAGGCTTCTCCAATTTTTATTCCATTCTCAATGAGTTTGTTGAAATTAGATGGACATTGCAATTTAAGTGCATAACTTATCTCATAGTTTAGGTTGTTGATAGATTTGTCCATCTTCTCTTGTTTGGGTATGAGTCGAGGATATTTGGTAGATAATTGTCTCCATCTTTGTAAGAAAGCGAGGAAAGGCTCTCCACTTTTTTGTCGTGTGTTGCATAGATAAAGCATGGGCACTTCATGTTCAACGTTGTATGAATAATGAGTGACAAATTTATCCACTAATTCTGCAAATGATTTGATACCAAGCATAAGTTTTGAGAACCATTCCATGGCTTGTCCTCCTAAGCTCTTTGGGAATAACGTCATCAAGTAAGTGTCATTATGTGATACCTCCACGCTTATTGCACAAAACTCTCTAACATGGAATTGTGGATTTGTTTTGCCCCTGTATTTGTCATATTTAGGCATTTATAAATTAGGAGGAAATGAAAATCATTTGTAAGATCCTATCAAAAGGGTACGGGCATATGTCCTCCAAGGAGTATGTCTTTGTTGTTCCTCTTTGCATGTCAAGCATTTGTTGTTGGAGAACTTGGATTTATCGAGTCAAGGCATCTAATGGATTGTTATCAACATCTCTTTTCCTTTGATCCTCTTTCAATTTGGTTATATAAAAATCAATGGGTAGTTTAACACCTTGATGTGCCAACATGAGGAAGCATTTTTCTTTATCGGATTTTAGGACCTTTTCCACAAACTTATGAAATTTAGGATCTTGTTACGCTTCTTGGATCAATTCATCAGTTATCTCATCTACATCTGTGTTTACAACCTTGATATTTGTGAAAAGGGTTCTCTTCTCTACCTTCCATGGTTGGTTGTGTTTCATTTTCCTTCTCTTTGAGTTTTTGCTTCGGATCTCTAATCAACATGGGCATACAAGTGATCCAATTGTGAATGTTTTGAAATGTTTTTGATTCAAATACTTGTTTGTATCAAGTTTACAAAGTTGAAATAGGAAATTGTGGTATTCTCCTATTGATGAGATTGTGTATGTCAAGATGTTAATGAAGTTTCCTGATTTAGGATGATAGATCTCGATTTTGAAAATTACTTGATTTGACTGATTTGAATGGATAGACAAAGTATTTGATTTGTATGTTTTGGAATGTGTAATTGGGTCACTTGTTAAAATCTGGCTTGTTCTGCTCAGAAAAGGATTATGTGTTTGATTGGAACTAGTAAAGCACTGAAAAGGGTATTTGAAACAAATTTTTGATTTTCTGTAGAATGTCAGGAAATGCCCTCTGTTTCTAATGTGCTAGATTAAATGCGTCGATAGAATAGGTATATGTGCTAGAAAATTTGTCAATTGCGCAATAATAGTGATCAAATGCGCTACAAAAGAGGTCAAATATGCTATAGAATAGGTCAAAAGCACTACAACACAAGGTCAAATGTGCTACATAATAGGTCCAATGCACTATAAAAAAGGTTAAATGTGTCATAACAGAGGTCAAATGCGCTATAGAATAGGTCAAATGCGCTAATCTATTGTGTTTTGGGGAGTTTTCTAGATTTTTTAATTTTTTTTTCAAATTTTTAGGTGAGTTTTTTGATCTTTTTGACTTTTGATTTCTTTGCAGGATGATTTTATGATCTATGACAAAAACACAGTAAGAAAACATGAACAATCAATGGGCTTAATCTAAACATCAAGTGTATGTTCTAGGATCTTTTCAAATCCCAATGATTTCCATAGGTTTTGAACAATTGAAGACACATCAATCAAACTCTCCTATTCTCAAGGGTCATTATAATATCACAACCCACAACTTGAATTCTCTATCAGCTCAAACAACCATATCACACCCTAGGATGCACTCATTTTTTTGCCTTTTGCCAGAAGTTGACCCGAAGATAATTTCTCCTCAATTGGATCATTTTCTTGGGAGCCTTATGGTGAGTTCTTGGGGGCGGATTCTTCCCCACCTTTGCATTGTGATATTACAATGTTTGTTTATTGACTTGGTTGGATTCTAAACTTATGGCTCGTAGTAAGGGTTTCTGTTTGGTGTGTCGATGATAAACTCCCTCAAGAGGCCTCCCAACATTTAGAACAAAGGCTTTACGCATCACAAGGATACCGGGGGAGGGCTATCAATGAACACTATTGTTGGATGTGATTTTCATCACAACCACATTTGATTATAGTGAGTTGGAATAACCTGGCTTTAGTTGTTCCCACTTAGGTCGTTCCCCTCTCACTTGGCCTTATGGGCTACTCGGGAGGGTAGGCCTTCTAAAAGGTGTTATTGAAATGCAATGAATTGAGAGAGTGAGTATAACATTTTGGTCACCCAATTAAGGGGAGTGCATATGCCTATCACTTTTACAAGCATGATAGACAATGTTCAATTAACCCTTTACTTAAGCTACATGTCTATTTTAAGCATGTAGATAAAAGAAATAACAATTATGTTGAAAATCTCCATGTTAGGTCCTGCAAAACATTGTTAGTAGTTTGAATTATTCTATGTTTGGTCTCCAATTGTCGAAAATTCACCTGCAAAATAGACAAAGGCACTGTTTAGAAAAATCATGGCTTTTGTTTCAAATGTGCTAATACATAATTTAAATGTGCTAGAATAATTGTTAATTGCGCTACATATCACATCAAATGCACAACAAAATGTGTCAAATGTGCAAGATAATAAATTAAATGTGCAACAAAATGTGTCAAATGTGCAAGATAATGAATTAAATGTACAACATAATGAATCAAATGCGCTAAATAGAGATTATATGCACTAGAAGAACTATTAAATATGTTATAATAAAGATTAAATGTGCTAGAGTTTAAGTTGTATGTGCCGAAATGAAACTCCGGATCTGTATCTGTCAAAAAACTGCAATAAATTGCTAAAAACGGGGTAGGGCTCCATGGTGGGTGCCAGAAAAATGTGTACTAGAATTTGTGTTAATCAAATTAAACACTAAACATATCAATGAGACTAAATTGAAAGCAAATTAAGAGAAAGAAATTTAAAATTAGCCTTCTTGTGAATGTTTCATTGTCCTCTATCTCCAAGGATTTATCAAGTCATATTAGCTCTCAGATTTATGCACTTGTGGCTTTCAAAATGACAACCTAGAGAACGAGATTGAATGTAAATGCAAGAAATTCTTCCTACAATGTATGGTATTAAGCTAGATGAGATGCAAATTTGATCTACATTATGCTAGAATGCTCTATTGATCTATGCTTAAAGATGAAAACTATGCTATGCTATACTAAATGCTCAAAGATTGTTGGCTAATTAATGAAAATGCTGGAATACTAACTGCTCTCTTTTCTTAATAGCTTCTTCTAGACCTTGATTTGTGTAAACGAGAGTTAATTTATAAATTTTTCAAGGCTCATGTCCTAGGTGGCAAAGATGGACGATCAAGATTTGATTTGAGAAGCTGAATGGTTGGAGATGAGAAGTTAGAGAAAAAACTGGATCATGTTTCCTTAAGAGGAAGCAAGTGCTATGTGGAGGATGGAGAGAAAAAGGGAATGCCAAGTGTCTTCCCAATTAGTTGCAATGCCACGTGCCTCTTTACTTTGTTGAAGATATTTGTGCAATTAATATTTGAGAATATTTAATTAAATGAGACATATGTTGATGTGGCATGATAAGATGGGTTGGTAAATGATGTGGAAATGATTTTAGGATAAGAAGAATAAATGACATGAATCATATAAATAAATTAAAAAAATATTTAATTATGCTAAGAGGAATCTACAATGACATCAAAATGTCCATAAACAAAAATTCAATTTTAAAACAATTTGACATGCAAATGACGGGCAAATGCATGAAATATGCCATCTTTTGATTTTTGTGGAGGTGTTATTTATTACTCCAAATAAAATAGAACCCTTGCCACTTGTCTCTAACTATATGAAACAGTTACATTCAAATGATAGTGGAAGAGTGCCATAATATTTAAAAGGGAACAATCAATAAAATCAAGTAGTGTTGAGAGGTTAGTGGAGGAGTGGGCTTGGCATTATAAGACATCTCTCAATATAATTTACCTATATTTTTTAAATATAGATATACTAATAGTTAAAAAAATTAGACATTAATTAAATAACATGTATTTAATTAATTTTTCTCAACTCAATTTTAGATGTATACAACATATAATCTCCTTATTGTAAACCAAGCTTGGATCATTCAAAAAAATAAAATAAGAAGAAGACATTGAGTTTGATTAGCCTAGTCCTCCTCTTCACTTAGGTTTGCTCACTCCCAAAGGGTTAGGAAGAGGCGGGATAGTTGTGCAATGGAAATTTTGTTAGAAGTGGTCCACATGGCAATAGTGCCACATGTTAACATTCATAAATGAAGGGGACACCTATGTTGATCGATATGTACATTCTATGAAATTAAAAATATTCCATAAAACAATTTATGATGGAAGAATTTTTTTAAAATGTTATAGCAAATAATCAAAAACCCGGCTGACCGATTATTACGTCTGTTTGAAATTAGGGTTGCTATGTAAGCGAAGGTAGTTTGGCGGCAGCAGCAGCAGCGCGACTATTAATATTGTATTTCAGTATTTTTTCAAAATCATTACCGCAGAGGTGCTTGTCTGCCCGGAGAGCAGAGGCTACAGAGCTGTTTACTCACTTCGAAATGGCGTTTTGGGGTAATGACCTTTTCATGTGCTGTATTTGTTCTTTGCATGAAACAGTTGTCAATAGGTGGAATCGATTGTTAGAAGTTCAATATTCCAATACGGGTATCAGTTTGTGTGATTATGTTACCAGTTGGTTCTGCTCTGATGTTTGTTAGATGCTAAAAAAGTTTTCCATTACATTCTCAAATCATCAGTGCAAGTACCTGTTGGATTTTATATATTAAAACATTTGAGAATGATGAAGAAACCATGGTCGTTCTTTCGTTTGCTATAAGAGCATTTTTAATAAATGAACACAGAACATATATGATTTTATGCTGTAATATGCTATTGCTCTTTTGATAAGTTGTAGGATAGAATGATTTGCCGCATTTTTGTCTTAGCTCTGTACCCGCTATGCTTTCATTTTTTGCTGCATTGAAAAGCATCAGATACGAAATTTGGCGCCCTCCGTAAGGGATATATTAGCATTTTATTTATTTATTTTTTCTGCCCAACAAACTATTTTGTTAGCCAAGATAATTCTTCTGGAAATACACGCAAGGGCTTACAGTCATAGTCAATGTTGATGAGACCATATGCAACAAGGTGCTAAAAAACAAGAAAAAGTCAATTGAAGGAAAGGATGGCCATGAGAAAGGAGGAAGGGAAGGTTGATCACGCATTGGTCATGTTAATGATTAGTTTTTAATTTTTTTAAAGGGCCAATGCACATGTTTCCGAAGTGTCCTAGACGAAAGTTGGACAATTTGGTGTCGTAGAAGAAGGCTGCAAATTGTTGTGTATGTTGTAATGGTAAGACATAACTTTCAGTTGTTATTAATATATTATAGATGTTCTGTCAATGCTTTAAAATAACTGTAATGTATCTTCCCTAACAAAAGGTGTCTTACGTCTTTGAAATCTTCCAATAGTTTTTCAGTCAAAGCCCAACAAGCGTTTGTGTGTTAGTAAGACCATAGGCAGCAGGCATATCTCAAAAAGGGAAGTGGAAATGTATTGCTTACAGACAAAGAATTGCTGAACGGGTCAAACTATTCCTCATGGAAGGGAAAATTGAAGACCGTTCTCCAATGTGATGATGTATGGGAGGTACTTTCAAAAGCTAGTTGATCAACAAAGAGCCTGGGATAAAATAAGCAAAAATGGCATTGATGCTGATTTCTCATTTCATGGAATAACGATTCTAGACATACATTCACAATGTTGACATCAAAATTCAGTCAGTTTATGAGGTAAACAACCGATCCAGAATGTTGTACCTCATTAAGAAGATACATGCTTCCAAAATGTGGGAAGCAAAAAAGAAAATTAATTCTTGATATACTTGTAATACATAATGAATCAGATATTCGACATCCAACAAACAGTAGATGAGAATAAGTTAATTTTGATTATTTTACAAGTTCTTTTACCTTGGTGCGCACACATTTTGTGGCATCTTTAAACACATCCAACAGAGTTTCATATATAAAGGATTGGCAGGACCTCCATTTCAAAAAATTGTGAGTTATTTTCTGACTTGTGAGTACGAGCAAGCTAGGTGTGGCTAACAAGTCATTTGCTCAAAAAAATGCTAACAAGTTTTGGGTGAGAACTCTCCATTAACTTGAGAAGCAAGTTGTGGTTAGTCGCGAGTCTCATCAGAAAGTTCACTTGGTAGTGTGAATAAATAGGCCACAACTGTTTTTTTTTTTTTTTTTGATACTTTATCATCAGAAAAAAGGGAAACAAGTCCCACAATTACAAGGAGGTCATGTTCCAAAAGGCAACCCATGGAAAAAGAAGGGAACTACCATCTAAAAAGACATCCTCAAATAAAAAGTATGGATGCAAGATTCTGATTTTTTCTTGCATGTTTTAAACTGAAATAAGTTCCTCAAAAAGTTTGTGTTCCCCTTCCATGTAGTAATTTCTAAATGCATGCATGCTTTTCTAAAACCATGGAAGCTTTCCATATGCATGTACCCAAAGTTTGAACTTTCCTTGCATGTTTAAACAAATATAATTTGAACTCTCCTTGAATGTTTAAACAAATATAACTTTTTGTAAAAGTTAGTTTATCACTTTTCATGTTGTAGTTTCTAAATGCATATATGCTTTTCTAAAAGCATGCGCTCTTTTTATATATTTTTAAATTGCAAATGTGTGCATACAACCAAAAGAAAGGAGTTAAAAGGGATGATGCGCCATCCTCATAGAATAGTCTTCTTTAGTGATTTTTAAGAAATCACTATAAATTTCCTTATTGATAATGTCCTTGCTTTTTAGCAATAAGGAGTGCAATGAAATTTAATCACTGACTTCTCTAGTCTCTTTGATTGCTTTGCAATGAAATCCATATGTGCTTAATATTAGCTCCTAGCTTTATAAACGATTTGTATTGGCCACAAGATGTCCCAATATTCGATGTTTGGTAAAACGTGTAGCTCAGCCCGATTCCAATGACAAAGCTCCATGAGCGAATGAAATATGTTGTGATTCCATTTGAAGGTTACTTTGGTCCCATTTTGCATTGTGGTATGTTAGGTTTGATGTTGCAAGGTATGAAAGGGTTCCGAACGCTTTGCTTGATGAGCTCTACACTTTCTACTTTGCATTGCGCTTTGTTGTTAGTGATATCTTCTTGAAAACTGATTCAAATGTCTTGAGACCTAAATGTTGTATACATTTGCTTCTTTGTCACGAGATAGATTGATGTGTTGCAGTGGAATGCGGTTGGATTTGTTGGGATGGTCTTGCATCATATAGACATGCCTTACTTTCACACCTCCATTCGCCCTACAATAATTTTAGTAGTTTGGACATTATTTCTTGGTTTTGGAGCCTTATATACTTTCCTTTCTTGTGTTCCCCTTGTTCATATAACCAAGAATACTTATTTTTCTTTGCCCATCATTATCACTTTGTCCATATTCTATTTAAACATAACATTCCTCCCAATCTTCATCCCACGTTCTATTTGCCCTTGTGGTTTCTTACTCAACCCCTCCCAAACTAACATTCATTTAGCCATTTTCAAAAAATTGTTTTCTATGTTCTTGTATAATTAGTATAACTTTTTACTTCTTTTATTTCTTTTTATAGTACATGTGTCTATGTTGTGCTCCCTTTTTTGCATGCATATTTCCCTTATTGTAGTTCTTCCTATTTTGACATTTTGGTGCTATTAAGGGGGAGAAAACAACAACCAAAGTGCTATATAGGGAGAAACCAATAACCAAAGACACCAAAAATCATCACCTTTGCACAAAGAACACCTTTTGAAACCAAGAAATCAAAGAACACTAGTAGATTGCTCTATTATGCTTTTGCCCTCTACCGCCCAAATTGCATCAATTTCCTTTTCCAAAGTGGTAGAACCTAATCCAAACACCATATCTCTAATAGAATGAGAGGTGGGAGCCCCCCTTGCTTGGTGCTATCAAGTGATAAACCAGCAACCAAAGTACCATTTAGGGAGAAATCAACAATCAAAGACACCAAATATCAACGCCTTTGCACAAAGAACATCTTTGAAACCAAGAAATCAACAAATGCTAGCAGAGTTATATTATTCCTCATCTCGTCTAACATTTCAAGTAAAAAAATAGGCCAGTACATGAAAACAACAAACAACATGTTTTTTCATAGTTATGATTTAGGCTCTTGTGCCCTTGTCTCCTTGAGTTAATTACATCATTTTTTAAATTTTTAGCATTTTCCATGAGTTAAGTCACCTTAGATTTAAAAAAATAGATGACAACCTGGAAACAACAAAAAATGTGTTTATTTCACGTTCATGATTTATGCTCTTGTGCCCTCAACTCCTAAACTTAATTGGATTTATTTTGACTTGTGAGTGATTTTTGACCAATTTGATACATATATTGAGTGTGTTACAAAGGTATGTAACTTTATTTTTGTTTTTGCCACTTTTTTCCTTTTTGTGGTTGTGTTCTAACACATTTAGTGCAGAGTAGCCAAAAACAACTTTGTCCCTCCCTAGGCGTGCATATCCCTGTAGTCGAATTGGATACGTATCCAATATGGCTCAAATACATGCCAGATGTTGTATTTACGTGTGACCAAAAAACCTTGATTTTCCAACCATGCCAGATACTATGGGATTTTTTTTTTTAAAAAATTTAAAGTTAATTCTCCTAAATTAACTTAAATAAACTTCATTCATGCAATTTTTAAAGTTGTTTTTGGTATAAACAAAACCTACACAAAATGAGAAAGACAAATGAAATGTTTTTCTATTTTAGCAACCTATTTTTTTGGGTTATTTTCTAATGCAACTCTTCTATTTTTGCTTATTGTAAATTGTTAAATCAACTTCTAATTATTTATGTAGCAATTATGTGTCTATATTACTTTTGAAGTAATGAAAATCTCTAATAACTTAGAAAATTGTGTTAAATAAATGTGTGTTTTTAATGAATGTTGTATCTAGCTGCCTCCATATTGGGGGTCTTAAAAAGAGGCCATATCTGTATTCGATACCGTATTGGTATTTGTATTTGCATCCGTGTTTGCAACTTTGGTTTAGAGTATTACTTTTAATATTTCATGTTTTTTTTTTCCTTTTCTTTTTTCTTTTAGAGTTGACAAATTCTGAATTTTTTTAGAGGGATAAACACTTTTGACTTGGAGCTATGAATGAGTGAGGTCACAAATAAGGGACCTCATCCCCATTTAAACATTCAACAATAGCACCTCGGTGGGGTTTGAACCTGGATGGCAAGAACAACACCACAACTTAACCATCACGACATGCCAATACGGGCATGATGAATTTTGAAGTTGAAGTTTAATTGATTTTTTCCTTTTTGCTAGGATTTTTAACTTTGTAGGCAAATAAACATAAACAAGATAAAGGGTTCAAGACATCTAGTCCATATGATTTGAGTGGGCTCTTCTTGGATGAAGCTTTGAAAAAACACTAAGGCCATATTTGAAGATTAGAAGAGATTTTGGCACAAAAAAGGTTGCATTGTTTTTTGAGGAATGGACATGTGTTAGGTTGCACTTGGCAATTAACTTCGTGTTGGCTTCAAGTGGGTAGTTGGTGTTCTTGAAGTTGATTGATGCCTCTTGTGAAGTGAAAAGGCCTTGAACAATATGTTGAAGTGGTCTTAGAAGTCGGTATGGAGAATGTTGTTATGTTGTGAGTAGTCATGCAACGATATAAGTAGGAACATAGTGAGATCTTGCAGAGAGGCAACCTACCTATTTTTGAAACCATGGTGTTGCAAATTGAATTAATTTTCTATTTTGAGGATATAAGCAAAACTCTGATGGGTGAAAAATTTGGTGGAAGAGTGAGAAACATCATTAAATACATCTACAATAAGCCTTGGGGGCTTAACCTAGTTACGAGTTCATATTCTTGGTGTTGCATTGATTGATAACCACTTAACAAAAAAGTGTGACAACAATCTATCACTTAGGCTTGAGAGGACCTAAAAGCCTACTTGAGTTGAAACAACTCTCAAGATCCTACTTTGTTGTCTATCGAAGGAAGGTTCCATGCATTAAAGGTTAAGTTGGGTTTCAATTTATTGGGCATTACTATTGCATGTTAAATTTATTAAAGTCTACCTATCAAAATAGAGAGCACTCATTCATCCATTACAATAGGCGACAACACTAGAGAAAAATCCATCATATTGCTTAGAACATAGTATATTTGTGCATGTTTTTAAGCTTTGTGTGGGCTCATTTCCTTCATAGTGTGTTTTGTGCACATGCACTTTTTTTGAAATACTCATTTTCTTTGTATGCTTTTGCTTGAATGCTCATTTGACTTATCACACATTGTTTCCTATCATGTCACCTATTTTTTCATGGATTCCTAGTCCTTTTTGTGCAATATGCCCCCTTTTTATTTGTGTGATGTTCTCCTATTTTACCCTTGAGATTTATAGTGTTGTAGTCATAGATGGATGGGGATTTGTACTTGATAATGGTCTTGTTGATAGCTGTTGAGTCTTTGCATATTCTCCATTCTCCATCTTTCTTTGGTGCTAATATTGCATATTTGTAGCTGATGTCATCCTATGTGCCACTTTGTTTGGCCAACTTGCTCTAGGTATGAGTTCTATGTGATGATTGATAATCTTGATTGGTGGTAATTCTTTTGGCACATTCTTTGATACAACGTCTTGGTAGTCAAATAATAATTTAGACTTCCTTTTTTGGTAGCGCGTCTCTGTATTTTGGCTGCTACACTTCCTTGAAATTAATGTAGAACACATATTTTCATCTCCTAGTACCTTAAAAAATTTCCTTCCATCTACTAAATAGATTTTGGCTTTTATGCTCTTCTTGCCTAAGGGATCAAGATATGCTTCTTCCCATTCAATGCCATGGTGTAGGTGTTCTTTCGTCTGCGATGAATTGCTTTTTAATCATATTGCCACGGTCTTCTTAAAAACATTTAACATGCATCCATTGGCATAACATTGCACAATTCCTCATCATTATATGATTATATGTGGAATTTGCCAAACATTGCTCACTCACCAATATCTTATGATCATCTTGAATCCATGCAATCCTATATGGGTTTAGATGTTTTATCCTCTTCAAACTCAACTTCCTCACCATCTCTTTAGAAACCAAATTATCTGTACTATGACTATCAATGATAACTTACAACACTTGCCTCTTGATTTGTATATTGTTTTGAACACTTTACCTTTGTGCTGGTTTTTCAGTTGATTCAATCTGCAACACAACTCTCTTCATGACCAATGATTCACCCCTCCTTAGGTTTTCCAACAGATCCTGGTGATCCATTAGGTTATTCCTTTGTGTATGTTACTCTTGCATTTTCTCCCCTCTTTTGCTACCACTCCCTTGATGACATTCAAATGCTTGATGTGCTTCGCATTTGAAACATGTTACTTTGAAAGGCTTCTTGCCAAATCCTTTATCACTCTTTTGATATCCATCATTGTAGTAGGTACTATTACTTTCTCAATTATTTCCGTAGGAACTTCTGCCACTCCTCTCTTGAAAATTTTCGCTTCTTTCATCTTTGCAATATCGACTTCCCTCCTTGTTTTGTTAGGCGTACGGTCTCCTTTCATTGCGTTGCAATTTATCTCCCTAGAATCTTCCTCCTCGACTTTTTCTCAACTTTTAGTGCAAATCAATAGGCTTCTTCCATTGTTGTCATTGTTACCAAATTCAATTCTTTTTGGATGTAAGTTTTGAGTCCATTTATGTATTGTGCCACTTTCTCCTTGCTAACTTCACCATCTCTAGTTTTGATGATCATCTTATGAAGCTCCTCAGTGTACTCCTTCACCTTCTTCTCGTTTTGCCTTAAGTTTTGCAATATTTTCAACATTTCTACCTCTTACTTAATGGGTATGAATTGATTCTTCAACTTTTTTGCCAACTTGTCCCACTTCATGATTCTTTCTTTTCCTCATCTATTTCTATCTAATTGGACATATCTCTACCAAGTTGTAGTATGACCCTTAAACTTAGTTTTAGTGAATTTGACCCTTTTTGGATCTTCAATTTCCTCATACTCAAAATTAGATTCCATATTATTTATCTAGTTAATCAATTCGTCAAGATTTAAAATACCAACATAATTAGAAATTTTGATTCTAGGTTTCTTATTGATTTTGGAAATGGCTTTTAACATTTTGATTTGGGTTGACTCTTCTTTGTGGTATGGACTTCCCTTCTTGTTTTGCTTTGCATATGATCTCTCGTCATTGTGTTGTAGTCTTTCTCCGTGGAATCTTCCTCCTCTACCTTTTTGCCTCTTTTCAAATCTTTTGTTCAACTTTTCCTCAACTTTCAATGCAAATTGATAGGCTCCTTCCACTTTTGTCATCCTTACAAAACTCAATTCTTCTTGGATGTTCGTTTTGTCATTTATTTACCATGTCACTTTCTCCTTTCTACACTGTTTTCTCCTTTTGCCTTAAGTTTTGCAATCTCTTCAACATTTCTAGCTCATAATTGGTAGGCATATATTGATTCTTCAACTTTGTCACCATCCTATCCCTTTTTGTTATTCTTTCTTTTCTTCTATTTCCATCTAATTGGACTTCTCTACACCAAATTTAAGCATGACCCTTCAACTTAGTTTTAGAAAATTTGATCCTTTTCGGATCTTCAATTTTCATATACTCACTATTCTTCAATGTCATTGATCTAGTCAATCAATTCCTTAGGATTCAAATTACCAAAATATTAGATATTTCAATTTTGGGTCTCTTATCGATCTTGAAAATAGCTTTCAACATCTTGATCTGGTTTGACTCTTCTTCTTTTTCTGTTTCTTCATTCAAATCTGGGCCTTGAATTCCTAATTCATCATCATCACTCTCATCTTCATGTCTAGGGTTTAGACCTCTTTTCCTATCTTCGTCTACAACATCCAATTGGATCTTCATCATTCTCATCATGTCCAACATTTCTTTCATCTTTTCGACAACATTAGTTATACCGAGCTTCCTGCTTGGTGGCATCTTTCTTTCGGATTTGGTGCAATTGCCTCAGGTCGGCGGTCTAACTACAAGGTTGCAATTGCCTCACAATTGGCCTTTGTTTGCTCTGACACCACTTGACGTAGTCACAAATGGAGAGTCTGCAAAAAGGATTGCCCAAAAGTTAACACAACAAAATATCATGAACAAAAAGAAATTCTCATTGATTCAAATAACAAAATGATTACAAAATGCTTCTTTTCTTGTTACATGTAGATTACAGATTGGCTCACAAAACGCCACAGGCTTATTACAAGCTTATATGCAAATATGACAACAAAACTCAGAATAGCACTTGAATCCTAACTCAAACTCCTCTATGCTAATTTTCCAATCACTAACTTCACTAGTCACTTTGTTTGCTTTGCAATGAAATCCAGATGTGCTTAATATTAGCTCCTAGTTTTAGGAACAATCGGAACAAAACTATAATAGCTCCTAGTATTAAATTTGTCTATAATACTAGGATAGTGTAAATTTATAATTAATACTATAATCCTAACTTATAGAGGATCTCTTCCCATGAGGCCATTTATAATTAATACTATAATCCATACTAGGAGCTATAAAGCACATATTATCCTAACTTATAGAGGATCTCTTCCCATGAGGCCATTTATAATTAATACTATAATCCATACTAGGAGCTATAAAGCACATATTATCCTAACTTATAGAGGATCTCTTCCCTTTTTTGTATGCACATTTCTCTTATTGTAGTTCTTCCTATTTTGGCATCTTTCTCTCCTAATAAAACTTGTACATAGTCTTGTTTGTGTGTATTTATTAGTATGTATTATTTTGATCAGGTGACTATATTATTAGTTTAATTACACATGCTTGATGGGCTTAAAACTAAAAATTGGGGTGGGTTAATCATTCTTTTCCATTAGTCTCTACCAGACAAATCCTCCTTGTCTTGCATTTTAATGTCGAGACTTTTTTAGTTTGTTTTTAATTGTTTTCCAACTTTATTGCTTTTTGCCTTATCCTTGTGCACCAATGCATTATTGTTTGTTGGCGTGTGCTTCTCTACTAATTCAACCTTTTAGTTGTTTACATTCATGTTTTGTGAAGTCTTCGATGTATCTTCCTTTTGGTTTTGTGCTCAATTCATTGGTTTATTACATGTTATTTCTTCTTTTCTCTTTTGCTTCTCTTGGCTTTGAGCAATCATCCCATTTATTTCTCTGTGTGGCTAGAGTTTTTTTCCCTTGACAAGCCTTGAAAGTACTTATTTTGCTTGCAAGTTTGCACAGTTTCTTTCTTGTGGAATACTTTAAGTTGCTTAATTACCTTTCTCTTGTTTGTTTGCTTCCTTTTTGCTTTACTATGCTTTGTTTCATTTTGGTTCCTATACACGAAATATTAGCTTTTTGAATGTGGATCTTTTTGCATCTCTGTCCAATTACCTCGTATTCCTCTTGGATCCATCACTTGCAAGCATTGCATGTAACATCTGATATAGGTTGTGTGCTTTAGTGGCTATAAGTTTTCTTTATGTTTCACAATAATGGCATAAATATTTTTGATGTTATCCTCAGCTTCCACTTTTTCCTTCCATTAACATAATTTCTTTTATGTGCACATTTTTTGCTTCTTTTTTATTTTGATTTGCTTAGCTTTGAGTACTCAATCCTATCACTTGTATTGATCTCTAGAGTTCTTTTCCTTTGATAAGCTTGAGTCATGTTTTTTTCTTGCTAGTTTGGCATGTGCCTTCCCATGTCATAGTTTAGCTTGTTTCACTACTATGTCCTTTTTGTTTACTTCATTTGACTTGACTATGTTTTGTCTCATTTGGGTTTGGGCTCATTTACAAAATATATTAGCTTTTTGAGTATGGATCCCATACCACCTCGTGGATCATTTGCTCACAAGCATTACTTGTATTTTTTGACATTGATCATACATTGCTCAACTTAGCACTTGATTGTTCAGCAGCTAGAAGCTTTCTTTACGCTGCACAATGATGGCATAAATATCATTGGTGTTGTCCTCAGCTTTCACGATTTCCACCTAAGCAAGTCCTGGGTCCACATCTAAAGGAATTAGTACTCGATGCTCACCATTTTCAAAGCTCATTTACTTCTTAAAGTGCTCATTAGCATTGTTTAACTGTATATAGCACTAAGGATGACCTAGTAATGTGGGATGGTTATCCTCTATAAGATTAGTTACTTAAAAATCCCCCTGTAAATTTTTACCCATGATGTCAGCCTTCATGTCATATTAAACTCCCTATGAGTGAGCTCTAGTTTTATTGGCCAAAAGCAAGATATTTGTGGTGTTTGCAAGGCAGGGTATACCATCTTCATCCAGGTAGCTTTTGTCAAAATATTTACCTTTGCTTTAGTATCAATCAAAATATCATAAGCTGTTAAACCATTAATTGTTTGTCAATTAGTAATTCTTGATTGTAGTCATTTTGCCTTGCAGTGTGCGGGTCATTTTTGTATCCATGCTCCATTGGTTTGTTTCAACTAATTCTTCAACAGTGGTAGAACGCCTTTGGTCTAAAGGCTTTTTGAACTCTCTTTTGTTCCTTCCTCCTTATCTACGTTTTTAGAAGCTCCCAAATGCCGCCCTTGTATGTTTGGAGATATATTCACTCAATGCACCTCAAGATTTTTAAGTGCATGTCGTTCAATAGGAGATGTCAATTGAGATGAAACTTGCTGTAATGCTAGAGTTGAGCCTACAGACTCCTCAGTCTTGAGCTTCTTTGCATTTACCAAAACACCCTTGGGAGCTGATAAAACCACCCTCATGCCAGGAAGACATCTTCCCATAACATTTGAAGCAGACAAATGTCCACTAATGCCAAAACAATTACTACATTTAAAAAAGCCAGCTTTTCATAAACCAGGTGCTGTTTCCATGTTCTATTTTCTACTTTCAACCAGATTTCTGCTGGCCACCGTATATACATATCTATTTGTACCAAAATCCATGCAAAAGTACAATGTCTAAGCTTTTCAGTTTCAAAAGAGATGGACACAAATTTACCCAAAGCATTTCCTATACATTCCAAAGCAGATTTAATCAAAAAATGTAAGAGAGATTGGGTAGTGTTACCCAAACTAGTAGAACTGGATAGTATTCTTTTAGTGGATTTAGAAAAATCTAAAAACCAGCATTTTGTGAGTAGAGAGGCATTGCTCTAAATCCATGAGCCCTCAACCAAAAGATCTCATCTCTATCCTCCTTTATGTTGGGAAAATGGTGTCTCAACCTTGCATTTACACGAGGTTACTATTTATAGTAAGTTTTCATTTGGGCACGAAATGGTAAGCATTCTGATAAAATTACGTCACAAGATCACAGCTAGTTTTGAAGATATAAAATTTTCCGTTTTGGAGGGGTGAAATTTAAGGTTTAAATTTAATTTTGAGGACTTTAGATGCCCCAAAACACCTTGAAAAGTGGGCATAAACAGTGTAGAGGTTTACGAGGCGATAGAGCACTTCACAAGCTTTCCGACGCTAGAAGAAGCAATAGATTGGAGTTTATCAGGAGTTAATAGGACACACGATTATCAAGTTATTGCCTCTGGGAGTTTGTACTCTTGAAATAGGAAATATAAAATACATCAAACACATAAATGAGCTATAAAAGGGAGGGACACATGTTGATGTGTGTTTTAACATGTCATAAGGCATCTAGATTGGAGATAAGGTCGGCTATACCTTATTGGGTGGTTTTAGCCCATGGTTTTGTAATACTGTTTGACGGTTTCTTGTATTGTATCTCCTATATATGAGGTGTGTGAGATAGAGGTTGTGTGTAAGAGTCTTATGGCTATTGAGTTACTTTTGAGTTTCTAATTAGTGGTACTCTTGCGAAGAGCTTGCTTTGGAAGTATATTGTAATCTGTTAATGATTGCTGAATAATATATTGAGCGGCTTTTGAAGAGTGGGGTTTTTCTCCCAAAAAGCTTTTCCCCACGTAAATCATTGTGTTGTGGTATGCATGTTATTGTGTCTATTTCTGTAAAGTTTCTGTAACTGTTATAACGATTTGTAAAAGTTTTTGCATTACCCTCCTCTCAAGGTTAGTGTAGTAAGTTGTTCCGCTACTTAACTTCCTTACATTTTAAAGCACAAATAACTACAGAAAAAAATAGTAAGCACAAGAGAGAATCTTTATCTTAACATATATTAAGGGTTTCCAAGTTTTTATCATCCATAAGTTCAACTCCCACAGCTTTGGCCACGAGATTGTACCTGCATATAAGCACTAGGTCTGTGTCGATTTCTGCTTCCTTCCTTACTTCTCCATCCATCTCCACCAGCTGGATATGTTCTGTTGTTGTTATTATTGCTCATTTGAAATATCAACCTTATCCTTACTTCCTCCTGTCACTGCTGTATATGAGTGAGCAGAATGATGGCCCACATTGCAGCTTGCACCTGAAACTTCCTTGTGTGCCACACCAGCTCTAACCTCTGGTCCTTCTTTAAATTGAAGCAATGAGACAGCCAACAGAGGTGCATCTTGACTCACATGTCACCTGTTCTCTGCTGGAAGATCTTTGTTTAATTTGTGAAACAGGGGCATTCAACAAGCACCAACAGGCTCTTTTCCCAAAATCGCTTTAGGGTTATTGGCAGAGCTCTCCTCACACTTCATTCCTGATATATCTTTAGGGCCCATTGCTGTAGCATGGTGTGCCCATCATAACTAAGCTCCTTATATGAAAATTAGATAGGGTTATTCTTATATATAAATTTAAAATAAGATATGTCATGTTTGACAAAATCAAATAGATAACCAGCACAAAAAAACTGCTTGACAGGCAGGGTTAGCTGTCAAATTTAGATGCTGTGTGGTAGCATTAGCAACATTTTGTTGCGGAATGTTATGTGCTGGAACATTATTTTTACTAACTTGTGTGATTGTGACAGTGTTTGGCTATGCAGAATAGACTCACAGCCACTTGTAAATGATTAGCACCAGTTGTACTGTAATTCAATCCAATGATTGCATGTCTGTACAGCTTGTGTGATTGTGACAGTGTTTGGCTATGTAGAATAGACTCACAGCCACTTGTAAATGATTAGCACCAGTTGTACTGTAATTCAATCCAATGATTGCATATGTCTGTACAGCTCGTGACAAACTGGCAGCTTATGTACTGACACTAAATCCAGGTTGCACAGCATATGGTACTTGTGCAAAACTAGGAATATGCACTCCCTTGCCCATTTGGTAACTGAATTCCTTCAGTCACAGTGATGAATGTGGTTCCTACTGTAGTGGAACTCCTGCTGGCTGATAGTCTGGAGAAAGCCAAATTTGTGGACATACCAATAGAAAATGTAGAAAGAAATTCTAAAAATAATATAAAGATAGTAAGTCTGAGAGATGAATATTGAGGAACTATGGCTAGCCATGATAGGTTGACCAGATACTCCCAGTACCTGCTGACCAGAGCATATCTATACATGTTTATGCCATCTCATTATAATTATTGTGATGCTATGTTTTTGAAATATGACAGGAATCAAAGTTACGCCATTATGATTTGCACAATAAGTTAGGTGTGTTTGAAATTGATAATTTAATAGTATCACCTGGTTCCAGTCTGAACTATTATTAACTCAGTACATATAGGAATACAATTAATACTAACAATAACGTTTTAATCCCAGATGAATATGTAGTACCTTGACATTATTATTCATATTGAGCAAAGATTAGTTGAAGATATACGATTGACTATTGCTTTTTATGGTATGATATACTGAGAAATTTGGTGTGACATCCTCAATCGTGTTGATAATTATATTTGGAAATCTTTGGCTGGTTCTGTTAAAATAATATTAATATCTTCTATCATGGTCATCTTCTATTTTTAGTGGTCATCTTCTATTTTAAGTTGTCGACTTATTTAGCTTGTTAAGTTAGCTTTTTATTATGTAATTAGTTTTTAAGCTTAATTTAGCCTTTAAGCTTAATTTAGATTTCACGCTTAATTTAAGCTTTCATGCTTAATTTAGCATTTAGCTCTTTAGTCTTTTACTTTAACGTTATGTTCTAATTATAGAACATCGTCTTGTAACCTCTATATATACGTGTGTATATCGTTCAATGTAATCATCCGATTATTGAATCATTCATTCAATTTATTTTTTATGGTATCAGAGCGGGTCGATGGGATTCTTTAAAGTTTGGCAAATTTTTTAATAAAAATTCATGGCCTTTTTTTGGGAATATTTTCCATATTTTTTTATTGTTTTTTAATAAAAAAACGATTTTGCTTTTTTTAAGGCTTTTTGAGGGTTTTTGGTTCGTGGGTGAATTTCTTTGTGCTGGGCAGCAGTTCATGTTTTTTTTAGGGTTTTGGTTTTCGTCCCTGCAACCTGGAGGTTTTTTTTTGCAGATTGAAAATTTTCCTAGGGTTTCTGCAATTTTCGATTAGGGTTTTGACCCTTTAGTTCAAGTCAAAATTTTATTTTGCTTGCAGATTCTTGGTGGGTTTTTTGAGACTTCAACTGGGTCGTCGTCAGATTTTTCTGGGTGCATCGTTTTCTGTGCCTCAATTTTTGAGCCGTCGGATTTGTATTCTGATTTTAGATTCTTGGTGGGTTTTTCGAGAGCTTTTTTGGGTTGATCTCAGATTTTTCTGTTTGCCTCGTTTTCCGTGCCTCAAATTTTGTGCTAGCGAATTTGCCTTGGAATTTAAAAACAGTCAGGGATTTTTGCTAATATTGTGGGCGCTGTTTATTCTGTACATCCGACCTAGGGTTTCTGCCCTATTTTTTTTGTGTTTTTTTTGGAAAAAAAATTGTCAATATTTTTCTGTTTTTTTTACAAAAAAAATCATGGGTATTTTTTTATTTTCTGCAAATTATAATTTTTTTTGATTATTTTCAGGTTTTAAGTTTGCAGAAATTTTTTAATTTCTAGGTTTCTTCCAAACCTTGAAATCGGTGCCTTAGAATTCATGCCAGAATTCTCCTCCAGGGTTTCAGATTTTTTGTGTTGCTGCTTCTATTTTGATTTTTAATCAGAATCTTCCGTTTCATTCTTTGTGCTTTCACTAGGTTGACCACGTTCAACCTCAGAAACTGTGATGGCATCTTTGACGAACATCATGTTGGAACACAGACAAAAGTTCAACAGCTGCCACAACACCTGGAAACAGTGCATGTTCATGATATCTGAATATTGTTGCCTTGATCAGATTGATTTAGGTCAGACCTCGTCTTACAGGTCCCAGGGTTTTCACAATTTTTTCCTGAAAAATTGTCTGTCCGTTTTCTGATTTTTTCCACAAAAAATCATGGGAGGGTTTTCATGATTTTTTCCTCAAAAATTGTTTGAAGGGTTTATGATTTTCCCTTAAAAATTATCTCATCTGTAATTCGCGATATTCGCGTAAGATTTTAATTATCTGGGTTTTACCATTTTTTTCCACAAAAACGATGATTTGTAACCTCAGATTTCTTGGTTTTTCGATTTTCTCCCCAAAATTGTAAATTCTCTTTTCAAGGGTTCCTGTTTCAAGGTTTGACGGTTTTTCCTCAAAATCGTGCTTTGTTGCAGTTAGTTTGGGTCACACTTGCCAGGGCAAACATCTGCAACCATGATATCTTGCACTCAGTTTTGGAGTTGATACTCTTTTGCAAAAAGGTTTGCCGATTTTCTTCCAAATCATGGTTTCAAGTTTCAGTTTGGTTACCCAACGTCAGGTTGGATGGATTTTGGTATTTCACATTCTGTAGATCTTGGGAGGGTCTTTGTAGCAGCAAAGTGTTCTTTGCATTTGTGATCAAAACACCTGCAGTGTCTTCTGTAGGGTATTGAGTACGATGACCATTAGGGAGGGTGTTAAAATAATATTAATATCTTCTATCATGGTCATCTTCTATTTTTAGTGGTCATCTTTTATTTTTAGTGGTCATATTCTATTTTAAGTTGTTGACTTATTTAGTTTGTTAAGTTAGCTTTTTATTATGTAATTAGTTTTTAAGCTTTATTTAGCTTTTAAGCTTAATTTAGCTTTCATGCTTAATTTAGCGTTTAGCTCTTTAGTCTTTTACTTTAACGTTATGTTCTAATTATAGAACATCGTCTTGTAACCTCTATATATACGTGTGTATATTGTTCAATGTAATCATCCGATTATTGAAACATTCATTCAATTTATTTTTCAGGTTCCTGCATCCTTTTATTGCTCTTTTTGAATTTGAGAATCTTAATGAAAAGAAAAATCTTATAGTTGAAAATTTAAAGCTTGATTATTCTTGTCTAGTAAAAGAACTTACTAATAAACACTATTGGCTGTCATTTCCATGGTTAAGATAAGATGACAATATTGGTGAGGTACAGAAAAGAAATACTTTGAATATAAACAATAATGTTAAATCTTGGATGATCTTTAGGACCTTAATATTGCTTTTCTTATTGAGCAAAGATTTATTCCAGATATAGGATTGACTATTGATTTTTATGGTAGGATATTTTGAGAAATTTGGCATGACATCTTAAATTGTGTTATTGCTATATTTAGGAATGTTTGGTTGGTTCCTGCATTCTTGCCATTATCTTAAATTGAGAATCTCAATGAAAAGAAAAATTATATAGTTTAAAATTTCGAACTTCATTGTGCTCATTTACTGGAAGTAATTTTTAACACTATTGGCAGTCTTTCCATGGTTAAGAATAATATGACCATGTATAGCATGTATACCCCATTTGTATTAAGGCAATTGTATTATGCTGCGTCCATATAAGTTTTAAACAGTAATGGTAATGTAAGTAGCTAATTATGCACAGGTAGGTTTTTATTATAAACTTCGAAGCAATTCTTGCTTTCACATGTGCTTACCATTATAAGTCATCAAATTAATGCTCACCATTATAAGTCATCAAAATT
Organism: Cryptomeria japonica; assembly: GCF_030272615.1. Classification (NCBI taxonomy): domain Eukaryota; kingdom Viridiplantae; phylum Streptophyta; class Pinopsida; order Cupressales; family Cupressaceae; genus Cryptomeria; species Cryptomeria japonica. Next base: position 424,256,797 of record NC_081405.1, on the reverse strand, counting down.
ATTTTTAATAATGGAATCATTTCTTTTCGTGGTGCATAATCATTGGGCTTAGTCATGCCTTTGTGGCATATGAATATAAGTTGGGTCTTACTCGTTCTGTCATTGGGTTGCAAGTTTTTAATATTTTTGTGTATTATTTTGGTATGTCAAACATAAAAGCACAAGGCCTTGTTATTTTGTGATCTTCATTTCAAGACAATTTCTGTTTCATCTCTTACTTGTCTCATTTGTATTTGTTTGATAGGTGTTGAAGTCAAAAGTGGCAAACCAGTTACTCTTAACTATGACTCAGAGAAAGGAAGACTTCATCTTACCCAGGTAGGTGTACAGTTTAAGGGTGAAGTCTGAAATTTGAATCTCTTTGTTAATATCATTGCTAATTGCTCATGTTTTATGTCTCATCCCAACATACATGAGGTTGAACTTTATTTGTTAGATTATGTTACTGTGTCCGGTTTCCTATTTTGTGAAGTCTATGGAATATGTTCTGTTCCTTGGCAGGCCACCCTAGGGCTTGGTTCTTTCGGGCAGAGGAGTGTAGTGCAATGTAATGTTGGTGATAGACCCGGTGTTCTCCTGTGTTCCTTGTCATCTGGAAAAACAGAGGCATGCTCCCTCAATCTCCAGTTAGAGGAAGAAGAAGAAGTCACATTTTCTGTTTTGGGTCCCATTAGCATACACCTTACCGGCTACTACATGTCTCCAAATAGGGAAAGACTTGACAATTCGTATCCTTGATATATGATTATTGGATTATATATAGCTTTCAGAGCATTGGTTATAGACTATTAGTAGATGGGCTTTTTTGTTGAGATTTGTATCATGGTTCTTTCCTTTAACAGAAAACAGGGATACATCTGGTGAAGATATAACCGGTGACAGTGAGGATTACGATGATTTCAGTAATGATGATGACTATGAAGAAGATTTCATTGATGATGATGATATGATAGTTTCTTCAGGAGCACCCAATAGTGGTGGTATGTTGTTTGACTTGTTAGATTACCCATATATCACTTTGTCATAGCTTATGTATATATTTATTAATTATTATGCTGGCTAAGTTTTATCATATACGTATTACTTTGCTGTAGTTAATAGTTTTATTGAATCAAATTTGGTGTGCGAGTCATATATTTCATGGTTTACATTAGTCTTTTCTTGGGTTGTCTTATGCTCTATCTTCTGGCATTCTCTTGTACAGACATTTTTTTTTTGATATGGGTGAATGGGATTGTTGATTATTGGGGAGAGGGCTTCTGTCTCACTGCCCAGGTTTCCTTAAGCTGAGACGCCAATTCACTCTTTACACCTCTACTAGGTTATGAAAAATCAAGTTCACCATCATTTTTTCAGTATAATGTAATGTGCTTATAAAATATTGTGGGGAAGGCTTTTCTCCCACTACACTAATTTCCTCAGCTGAGATGGTTACTCATGATTGAGATCTAAGACTCAAGGTTTGTGTCCATGTTTACTTTCAGCGAGGATAAATTTTGGAACAAGTTTGAGAATTAATTAATCAGAATATTTTTTGTGATTACATTTAAAGATTATAATTTTTTATTGTTATTTTCAAAATTAAAAATAAATATATAACCATAAAAAATAATTGCTTAACCATAAAAAATATTTATCAAAATTTATAAAATATAAATACTGATACTTTGTGTTTACTTGAAAAGATAAATCTCAATTGATAAATTTAAATGTAAATTTTAAATACAAATCACAGTTTATAAATACAAATTATAAATACTAAATACAATTTCAATTCATAAATATATAAATAAATATTAAGTAAAATCTCACTTATTTAAATATAAATAATTAAATTGAGATTCGTTTTATTATATAATTAGGAAACTATTTCTTAATTTAATAATATTCCTAATGTAAGTTAATAATTGTACACATTTTTAATAAATATTTACCCAATTTTAACAAAAAAAACTTATGTTTTATTTTAAAATAAATTGGTAAAGTTTGGGCTTTTGGAAGGGTCCAAAGTCCAAATTCGGTTACAAGGGAGTGGGGCAGGCTGGGAGCACCAACATCAAGAAATGCATGCCAAGTATACTTCAAAGCTGTTCTAGGTGGGGATGTGTCCCATCCCTCAAAACCCCGTCCCTGCCCCTTACGCATTTTGGGGATGGGGGGACATCCCCTGGCATTGCCCTCAACAAACAAGTTCTGGAAATGTGTTCCCATTTTAGGGGATGTTAGGAAACAGTTAAGGGACACCTGGCCATCAACCGTCCCATGGATGGCCCGGCATCCCGTACGGCAAAGCCATTTTTATATTGTGTTGGAAAAAAATGTTCATAAAATTAAAAAAGACTCTTTGATATATCATGAAAGCAGCAATAAAAATATATCATGTCAACAGTCTCACAACAATTAAATTAATCACAACAGCAATGACAGCAACAGCTGCAGTTTAACGGCAATAAATATATCAAGATTCAGGTTTATAGTTAATGATATAAGTAACAGTTAACACTAACAGCAATATTGGATTTCTGGTTTCATCGTTCAAAAATGTCTCATACTTCAAAATTCTTGATATGGTATTAGCCTCAATTATTGTCAGTTGCAAATGAGATTAAAGGTGCCTCGGCCATGGTCTAGTACAGTGTGATATTTTGTAAGAAGTGCAAACAAACAATTTTTTTTTTGGAATGTGGTTGGCATTCAGGCTTCTTCATACATCATCCAACATCATTTAAAAAGTGTCATGTTATATTGCTGCTATATATATATATATATATCAAAGTGTCATGTTATATTGCTACTATCATGCTGGTCTATATATATATATATATATCAAAGTGTCATGTTCTATTGCTACTATTATACTGGTCTATATATATATATATATATATATCTATCACCGTCCCCTTGCCGTCCTGCTGTTCCTGTCCCAAAAATGCAGTGGAACATAGCTAGAAAGTAGATTAGTATAAAAGCAGAGGGAAAGCTGAAAGCAAACAACTAACAACAAAACTGCCAAAGAGCCAACAAGGTCCCATTACTTGGCCAAGGGCAAGACATGGAGGGTTTGAGCTCTCTTGCTCTCCTTCAAGAATTTCATATGATCCTTGAGAAGATTATCTTCCAATTCTTCAGTCTCAATTATCTTCTTGATTTGGTTTTTGGTACATCTGTTAGGGCCCGAGTCCAACTGCCCCCTTATGTTAACGAAACAATATCAAACTATTTAAGTAAAGAAGCTAAAACTTACCGTATCCGCCATCCATATTTTGCAGGATTGCTTTTACAATGCCTTCCAAACTCATAGTTAGATAATGCAAGTGGAAGTTATTTCAATGTTTTTGTAAAACCTCCTTGCCTAGCAAATGAAGAAGATTTATTTGTTTTATGCAGGATTTTGGTGAGATTAACAAATTTCTAGATACCCAAAGATTTAGAAAACATGTGCCCCCAAGGTTATGCCTTTGTTAGGTTCGAATCCACAAAAGTGGGGATTTCATTCAGTGAAGGGCTCGACAACATGATTTGGGAGGGCAAGGAACTTTTTGTTTGCTGTGCTCCTCCCTCCAAGACAGACATGTCTTATCACCACCATTGGACAATCTCCTCCCATTGACTCTTGATGATCTCCACCCATTGTATCCAATGCTTTAGGACAACCCTTGTATGTATGGCAGACTCCGAATCATGTTCTTCTTCCCCTGATGGCAGCCTTAAAGATTCATATAAGTCGGTAGTGTTTCTCTTGCAAGGTAGGCCTCTCTGGTCAAATCTGTTTCACCTGTTTTTGGTTTAAGGACTTCTTCGCAAGACATAGCCATGTTGAGACCTTGAAAGAATTTAAGGGCTCTGTCTTGCACTCCCCTCACTAGTGAAGGCAATAATACAGTGGTTAATTTGGGTGATAATACAAACCTCTCCAAAACTAAAGCTATTCTAGAGATTAATATCGGATTAAAAAATTACCGTGTTTGGATTTTTTGACCAACCATGCCTTCATCTACAAACTCCACAAATTTTGGTTTAAATTGAACAAGCTACACAAATGGATTCCTAGAACATGGAAACTTGATTTGGAGGGAAAATCGTTATTTATCTTTATGTTGGTGGCTATATTAGTTTGGAATTTAGCTTTGTGAAGAATGCGTGTATTTTGGGTTGAAGTTGAGTTTTGAAGGATAAGTTTTTGAGCATCAGACCCTATTTTCATTATTTATCTCTATGATGGTGGGTATAATAGTTTGGAGTTTAGCCTTGTGAAGAATGAGTGTGTTTTGGGTTCAAGTCGAGCTTTGAAGGATAAGTTTTTGAGCATGAGATCCTATTTCTCATCTTTTAACCCTTGTAATGTTTAATATGCTTCAGGTCTTATTTGGATTAGATTGCCTTATTTTTTGCTTCAATGTTGGTGGTAGTTTAAATCTACTTGGAAGTTTGTCTATTTAGCAAACGAGGTTGTTAACAAGACTTGTACAACCAATGCTCATTTTTGTGTAGAAATGGATCTTTTGAAGGAATTCTTTGAAGAAATTGATTTGAAGGTTGATGACAGAATCTTTAGGCAATCGGTGGATAATGAAAAAATAAAGTTTAAATGTAGGAACCGTTTTGGATGGTCATGTTGCCCCACAATGTATAGGAAATGTTTACAATAATCTTGAGGTCAAATTCAACAAACTCACTTGGTGGGTTGGGGTTGAATCCCACTGCCATTTTATTGCTCCATAGGAAAAGGGGATCAATGATATGAGATCTTATTGCATGAAAGGTCTAGGGTTGATCGAAGCTGACCTCTTTGTACCTCTCTCCTCTGTGCTTGAGGATTCCAATTCTTTTTCATTTGCTAAGAAGATTTCTTCTATGTTATTGGATTTGCTAAAGTTGGATCAGATTTATATATGGTATAATTTTAATTTTATTGTCACTTATTTGATTGTAATGCTACAAATTTCAGTATGATTCAATATGCAGAATATATATAGATAAGTTCGAACTATTCACAGTTCGAATGATATAGATTATTTAACAGCAATTACACAATATACCTCTGCAGTATTACAGCCTTATCCACTGTTGAATGTCACCGCCTTATCACAGAACTATTCACTGTTGAATGTCGACAACACACTAAGTATATGTTTGCTGTATGTGTCGATCACATCTAATATTAGTTATCGCTGTTTCTTATTTACCATTAAGACTAGTTAGCATCCATAATTGAATCAAGTATCGGTTTACATAGTTGGTTAACAAGTAATGATAGGTACATTGTATGATATCGACTAACATAGTCGATCATACTACAAGTAATAATATCATATGCTATTGACAGTCACAGTCGATTAATACCAATAATAATATCAAATGATATTGATTGACACTATGAATTAATGCAAATAATAATATAGTTGATCATATCAATATAAGTATAACTAACATTAATATTGATTAATATCAATCGATGATTAATTAGCAACTTGATAATGATAGGGTTTAATTTAGTCATAACTAAATCAGTAGTTTGTATTATGTAATTTTCTAAGGCCGATAGGCCAATTAGACAATTATATTTGTCTATGTATTCCGACATAAGCTATTTTATTTTCAACACTCCTTAGCTAGGGAGGAATCATACTCAGTCTTTAATAATTGGCATCACCTCTTGTGATGATTGATCACAATAGCTACATCTATATGTGGAAGAGAACCAATATCACCTTGCTGTGATACCAAGCATTATGGCATGTCCATGGATATCACTTCACATGATATCCACCATAAGTCTCTTAATGTAATATCCACCATTATGGCTTGTCCATGGATATCACGTCTCATAATATCCACCATTATGGTATATCTAAAGATATTACTTCATGGCATGTCCACGGATTTCACGTCACATGAAATCCACCATGAATATCTCCCTATATAATATCCACCATTATGGCTTATCCATGGATATCATGTCTCATGATATCCACCATTATGGCATTTTAAGGATATTAGATCATGACATGTCCACGGATATTACGTCACATAATATCCACCATGAATATCTCTTTATGTAATATCATCCATCATGGCTTATCCAGGGATATCACGTCTCATTATATCCACTATCAGCAGATATTACTTCAAGAGGTATCAACCATCATGACATATCCACAGAAATCATGTCTCATGATATCCATCATGATGGTAAAATCAATATTGTAAGATCGTCACCTTACAATAAAGATCACATATACAAGTGTTCATCATTGAGAGATCGTCACCTCCCAATAATGTTCATAGGGGCCCATTAAGTACTGAACCAATGAAGTCATGGAGTCACACACATGACGATAATCATGAACCATATCAAATTACACATTAAACATCTTAGAAAATACACTAGTACTATTGAAAACAAATCAATGTTGCTGAGATTGAATCTCAGCTAGGGCTACATTTTCTACCATACCAAGCTTACCTCAAAAGTATGCAAACTTTATTCTAGAGAGAGGCTTGGTGAGGGTGTCTGTAGTTTGTTCATCTGTACTAATATATCTTAATTGAGTAACATACCTTTCTGCTTGATCTCCACATGCCTTGACCTTTCATGAAATACAAGGTTGGAGTCTGCATCACTCTTGGTGTATTCCAAGCTCACCAATTCTCCATCTATCCGGGAGCCTCATGACCTAGGAGTCAGCGTAAAGGCTTTCCAACCTATATATATGAGACTCCATCTCATGAAGCATAGTCTTCTAATTGATCACTAGAGAAATTAATTTGACATAGTCCACTCCCTTTAAATCAATATGATCAAGATCCTCGGATATCAATCGAAGCATATTCTCTTAGCTACTCCCTTTGTCACGGAAGCATCCCCTGCTCACATGGTCCCAATCATGGAAGATATCTTGCTTCAAGAGACTCTCATCACCTGGTATGATCTTCATACAGTTGGAAGTGTTAGATCCACAACCACCATGGATCTACTGTCATAAGATTGAGCCCTAGGTAGGCATATGACCATCTCGAGATTTAGAACAAAATCTCCAAGCAGTGTGCTCCCGCTCACTGGGAAAGCCTTCTTGTCTCAACTTGCTTTGTAACCCTAAATGCTATCATCATTTGCACAAATGCCTCCATGGCTTTCACAAATAAACTGTTGCACTTCTGTAGGTAAATATTTGTTTTATAAAAAGATGGAAATGTGAAATCTCAGAATCTCCACTAAAGTCCTCTGTATATTTCTCCTAAATTTCAATCTCTTCATAACAAATAGAACTTCAAAACTCTATAACCTCTTCCAAGTCAGAATATGAATCCATCTGAATCCTTTTGCGGAAGACTCTCACCAACATCTGCAAAGGAAGCTTGAGACATAGTCTTGGTTGGACATTGCATTGCATAGTGCCCATATTTGTCACATCTAAAACATTGGATTTCTGAAATATCCTTCCTTCTTTTGAATGTAGGAGCACTATTGGATTCCTCATCTTTCTTCCTTTTGAAATATCCTTTCTTCCTTTTCATCTTTGAGGAGTGCGAGGCAAGAACATGAATATCTTCATTTATGGGGCTTTGGCCAATGCCTCTTATCACCAATCTAGACTCTTCTTGAATGCAATCAGTTTTTAGACGATCAAACTTAGGAAGTTTAGATCGTGCACTTATCCCTTGAATGAATGATTCCCAAGAAGAAGGGAGACCATTGAGGGCTAACATGGTTAACTCTTTACTTTCAATTGTGTGACCAATGGTGGAGAGCTGGTCTCTCAGTTCTGTTATCCTCATGAAGTATGAGGTGATAGATTCACCCTTGATCATTTTTACATGATGGAGTTGTTGCTTTAGGGCAAGAGCTCGGCTTGTGTTGTTTATCTCACACATGTTCTCTAATGATTTGAAAATGTCATAGGCAGTCTCCATCTTGGAGATAATTGGCACGATATGATCTTTCACAGAGTCAACTAACATCTTCATGGCTTTATTGTTCTTTCTCATCCATTGAAGCTTTTTATCTTCTTATTCTGATTCCGGTATAGCTTTCTTTACGAATTCATCTAATTTGTTTTCTCTTAAGGCAAGCATGATCCTAAACTTCCAAGATACAAAGTTGCAAGCTCCTTCAAGTCGATCCTCAAATCTAACACCGTTCACCATTTTGATGTATAGAAGGGAGTTGTAGAATTTAAGGATGTATAGAGGATAGACTTGCCTATATAAATCTGATCTGATCTTTTTCCTATGCTGGTTCTGATACCATGTTAAAGTTGGATTAGATTTATATATGGTATAATTTTAATTTTGTTGTCACTTATCTGATTGTAATGCTACAAATTTCAGCATGATTCAATATGCAGAATATATATAGATAAGTTCAAACTATTCACAGTTCGAATGATATAGATTATTTAACAGCAATTACACAATATACTTCTGCAGTATTACAGCCTTATCCACTGTTGAATGTTGACTGTTGAATGTCACACCCTTATCACAGAACTATTCACTGTTGAATGTCGACAACACACTAAGTATATGTTTGCTGTATGTGTCGATCACATATAATATAAGTTATCGCTGTTTCTTATTTAACATATATGATTCGATATTATCTGTTTGTTTATATTGCTGTGATTGTCGACTGAATATATGTCTTCACTCATTTCTGAATTATCTTCGTTGTTATATTGTATTGACTGCAAGATATGTTTATCTTTTTTAAAGTTATTCAACTTACCAAAGAAACCGAACTATCCATTAAATATTATTCCATTCAAATCCATATGGAAGTCATGACTCTTGATGAGGAGTTATCATTTAAACGGTAACTGACACCATTAAGACTAGTTAGCATCTATAATTGAATCGATACTTGAATCGGTTTACATAGTCGATTTAACATAGTCGGTTAACACGTAATGATAGGTACATTGTATGATATCGACTAACATAGTCGATCACACTACAAGTAATAATATCATATGCTATTGACAGTCACAGTCGATTAATACCAATAATAATATCAAATGATATCAATTGATACTATGAATCAATACAAATAATAATATAGTTGATCATATCAATATAAGTATAACTAACATTAATATTGATTAATATCTACGTAATCTGAGGACGCGTCCCCGGGTTAAAATCCCCCGTCCCCGTACCGGGGACGTTTCGGGGATGGCTAGGGGACGTCCCCCCGCCATCCTCAAAATTACAAAATTTGTGGGAAACGTCCCAGAAACTTGGGGACGGCAGTGACTCTCAAAGGGGACGTCCCCCCGTCCCCTAACCGTCCTGGGGATGGCCAGCCGTCCCCCTTTTCCCAGCATATTTAAAAAACAAAAAAAGACTCAAATGCTCAAAAAAACATTTTTTTATTTTTTTATAGGTCTATAAAATTGGATTTTCATTAATATGATGGGTAAACATGTTTGAATCACTTCCAAAAGCACTTAGAAATAATGAGCAGCAGCCTGGTAATAAATTTCACAAACACTTAGAACGCGGTAGTGCGTAAAAAAGTGGTTGTAGGTCTGCAATATTGGACTTTTCACAATTATGAAAGGTAAACAGGTCTGAATCATAGCCAAAAGCACTCAGAAATATGAATAACGGCTTGGTATAGAATTTCACAAACATCCAAAACTTGGTAGTGCATAAAGAAGCGGTTGTAGGTCATAATAGAAATGGAAGACTATCAAAATATCCTTCAACCAGAAATAAACAATGAACTGCATGCAAACAAGTGTTGCAATGTATTTTCAATTATGAATGCATATTGAGCATTGACAATGAATTTTGAACACAAATGTGGTATGTTAAGGTTCTATAATGTACATATACTTGCTTTATCCATGTTTTCATATGAATATAATGTGTATATACATGCTTTATCTATTTTTCATACGAACATTTAAAATTTCACTATATATTTAAAATTTTCCCTATATTTTATATAGCCGTCCCCTTTGCTGTCCCCCCGCCGTCCCCAAAATTGGCAAAAAAATTTGCCGTCCTGGAAACTCGTCCCGCCGTCCCCTGCCGTCCCTGTCCCGGAAACTCAGGGTAACATAGATTAATATCAATCGATGATTAATTAGCAACTTGATAATGATAGGGTTTAATTTAGTCATAACTAAATCAGTAGTTTGTATTACGTAATTTTCTAAGGCCGATAGGCCAATTAGACAATTATATTTGTCTATGTATTCCGACTGAAGCTATTCTATTTTCAACAGATTTGTGGGTCAAGTTTTGACCTTGAGTAGGATATGAAACAAATGGATTTTCTTCTGAATTTCAATCTCAAATACCATGGTCTGACTCTTGAGCAGTATCACGATCCCAAGTGATGGACACCTTGGCTCACTCACCACAAACATCATATTCTCTATCTTGTCCCAAAACTCGCTCTTCCTCTCTTTCATTGAACCTCAAGTCCAATTGGATCTACAACTGCTAGAACCGGATCTATAGATATAATAGAATTGAATCAATCAATCAAAAAGGGAAGGAAGTCCTAGGTGGAGTCGAAATGAAATTCCCCATGGAATCCAACGAGTAGTTTATTTATTTATAAAAATTATTATAATATTAAATAATTAATATTTCTATATAATATTATAATAATATATTATAATATAATACATATAAAAACATATTATAATATAATATTAATAATAGTATATTAGAATACAATATTTATAATAATATTAAATATATTATAATATAATAATCGTTAATGTATCATTATAGTGATATAATATAAATATATTATATTATTTATATTTATATATTATTTAACTGCTAATTAGAATTGTGGCTGCAAGTATATACATTTATGTTTTTTGTATGGATGAACACAAAACAAACTCAACCCCAAATTTGTTTTGCAAGATATACTAACCGAATCTGCAAAACCCAATATCAGATCCAAACCAGAACTGGGAAGATAGGATTTCTTCCATGATTGAAATGCCAGTGCAGATTAATGAACCGATTAGTTTGAGGTGCCTTGAAGACAAATCAGTTGCTGGTTTGGGAAGGTTCAAAAGGTGATTTCAAGTGACCAAACATTACATTGATTAGATCTGGGGGGTAGGATTGGAAAGAAGACTCAAAGAAGTAAAGAAAAAAAGAAGAAAGATCCCTGTAGAATATCTCACCCAATGACTCAAAGATATTTTTTTGATAACTCCACAATTCAATTGTAAAGGTTGAAGTTTTTAAAAGCAAAAGAGGTAAGCCTCTCTCTTTACAATGATTAGATCTGGTGAGCCATAGGTAACCAGAATCTGGCTTTGACTCTACTTTTTTGGGGTCCTCAGTGCCTAACTTAATTTATTAGCAAAAATAAATAAAGAGAAGCTAAAGCCTAAATATTTTACCTTATACCCAATTTCATCCGTTATTCGGACTTGCTCATCGATCAAGAGTGGGAATTCACAATCACCTGTGGCACTGACCTCAACTTAAATGATGAGCTGCGCTTCACTTCCCTCCTCATTCTGGCAGTTCCTTTGTCATTGGCTTCTATCAAAAGCAATTGTTGGATTGGAAAAATAATGTTGCCTCTGCAATTGATTTACTCTCTTTGTTCTACAGATGCCTATTTCATTTAGGAAATTATAACCCTGTTCTTTCATTGTTTCTGAATAGAACCAGATATTTGTTATATCTGTTTTGGATCCTGTTTCTGTGAAATTCAAAGCTCACTTTATCTCTTCAAACATATCTTTCATCTCCTCACAAACCTGTCTAAACAAGCATGGATGCTCACTAAAGGAACGAAATTGGAAAATCCCTAGTAGATGCCCCCATGAAATCAATTGTATGATTTACATCTTTTTTAATGGTTTTTGATTAATTTCAAAAGCATTTGTAAACTGTAAATTTCTAGCACAATTTTTTGAACGATTTTTTTTTTTTTTTTTAATCTTCATTTAAGTTCGCTAAAATTTGTGATTCGGTGAACTCTGTGACATAGTTTAAAACTGTTTTATAAAAAAACATTGTACAAAAAAGCTAAATCTCAGCTGGATAAGTGCCTCATCTTGGTGCAAGCAGAGATGAAAACAACTTCTGCATCTTGGAATGGGTAAACTTTAGAATATATTATGGCGATTTATTATGTCAAACACCTCATAGATAGGGCTGACCATTAATTGTCTATTTGCTCAGTGTAGTAAATCTTCAAAAATGTTAGCAGAGCTTGCCTGTCAAATTCTTTTAGTTTGCTGTACCTTTATTGCATATGTATATGTAGTCATATAGTAACATTCATTTCAGTTGGAGCAGACTGTCTTGTTCTGTTATTATTGAGAGGCATTTGATTACAAATATCTTGCTCATTCAAGCATTAACATGAGACCAATACAAGTTTCTTAGAAGCAAACACACTAGAAATCGCCTATGGAAGACCAAGAGTCACTACTTAGATTCACCAACTATGGAAGATCAAAAGTCACAACTTAGAATTCCATTTTAGATGTTTCTATGGAGAATTGAACTTGGGTTTCTACAATAAAAACCCAATATTTTAACCAATTAAGCTCAACCCCTTGGATTGAGGCATTTATTTTTAGTATTTGGTTCTTGCTTTATTATAATTGTAAACAATAAGAAATTAAGGGCATTTGAGAATGAAAATTCTGTGAAGTATTGTCCTAAAGAATGGCACAATGTTAGCAAACAGATATATGTGCTGTTTTTTCAAGAGTAGAAGAGACCATTTGATATTAATGATAAAATTATCTGCTTTAGTCAGGAGTTTTTAGTTGTATTGCTGCATATTAATATCTTCACTAAAATGGACAAGTTTTATATAAATGACATACACTTTTCTTAACTTGAAGGCGAGCATTTATTCCTTATATCATTATATGTAAATGAGTCAACTATTTGGGCAAATCTTCTACATAACAAGGAAGAAAAATGTGTGCCTAAATCTAAAAATAAAGAATATATAGATTTTTAATTACATTTGACAATAGCAGTTGTATCTTCTCATTTTTCTTATTCCTGAATGAATATAAGTGTGTGCAATTGCTTGGACAATGTGTACATAGATTATGTGAAATCATGCTTAGTATGAGGGACAGCTTCATATTGGTGGCAATCTATTTCTCACCATGGTTATATTTGACATTCTTATTGAAAAAAATAAAAGAACATGAGAGCATGTAGCTGATAATTGTACTAATGGCATTTCTTCAAGATTTATTTAACTAATAAATTGTGGCCGTTCTTTTTACTATTAATACAGCTTTTCTCTGTATGATCTAGCTGTTACAGATGAAAAGCTTGTTTTAGGAAGATGATAAATCATAAAACTTAGTGAAAAATATTCTTTGGCATCTAAGAAGGTTGTTGAGTTCACTTCTGTTTTGCAATGTCACAAACACATTTTCCTATTGCTGAATCGCTTTAATCAACATTGATATCTATATCTCAGTCTCCCTTTCGTGATCTTTACTTTCATCAATATTACATATCTTTCTTAATCACTCTGTTTGTGATCAATCCTACACAGACGAGACATTTTATTCATCAAAATGGATTCCACTCTTTTTCCAGACTGAGTGACAAGTCTTTACCCTGGAAAGCAATTTTCTCAGCTATACTACTGATCTCCTTATTTTCATTTTGTCTCAGTTAGAATTGAGGAGATAGAGGATGATGAACCTCCAAAAGAGCACATTAAAGATACCATGAAAAAGAAAAAGAAAGATGAGGAGCAGCAGAAAGCAATATCTCCAGTAAATGGGGCTGTAGGTGACTGTAAATCTATCAGCGATATCAACAAAAATGAATCAGGTCAGGAACTAACTGAACAAGAAAATCACATATCTGAAAGTGAAGACGGAGATGGTTTTCCCATTCGTATGAAAAGAAAGAGAAGAGCAAATAGCCAGGCAGAACCACTGCCAAAAAAACAAGCGATAGAAGGGTATACAAATGCTAATAATAAGTTTGAAATTTTGTTGATTTTGAATCAATTTTAATTTGTCTTAATAGGTGTAATGATATCATATCAGGAATTCTGGAGATGCAACTGATCCTTCCAAATTAACAGCTCCGGATGTTCCAGAAGAAAGTAAATTGTCCAAAAAGAAAAAGAAAAAGTTAAAAAAGAAAGGCAACAGAAATGAAATGGAAGGTATCAGTGGAAATGCTAACAATGGTTTAGAAAAGATTGAACAAATGTCGGTACCATCAGACAAAGTGGAACAAGAGATGGAACGTGGTAACAATGTGAGGACCTTCCCCAATGGCCTTGTTATCGAGGAACTGTCAATGGGGAAGCCAGATGGCAAGAAGGCTGCTCCAGGAAATAAGGTATAAAATCCAAATTTTCTGAAATATGTCATTGTCAATATGTTCTAACTTCTAGAAATTGCAACAATAACTGGCCATTTTATGTGTTTTTTTAATGTATAGGTGTCAGTGTATTATACAGGGAAGTTGAAGAAGAATGGGAAAATATTTGACTCTAATATTGGCAGGAAACCATTTAAATTTCGCTTAGGTGAGTCATCTCAGTTTTTTTTCTGAAATAAATAATATTTTTTATTAGTAGATATTGGGAAGTATCAAAGATTGTTTGTTGCAAAACTATTATTTGTTTTCTTGTAACAGAACAAATACAACAAAACAAATCATATTACGGTTAACAAGACCAAAAAGTACATAAAATTACAATGAAGTCAGGATCGCTAAAAGGCTTCCAAATATGTTTACGTATGCTCTGTCAAAATTGTACCATTGGAACATAACAATAGATCAGAATAGTTTGTGCACTTGAATACCTTGAATAGCCCTAGACAAGTTTAATAATGAATACTTAATACACTATTAAGGGGACTTCAGAAACTTGTATTTGCATTGCTGTCTATCCCCAGTGCATCTCTCTATGCTGTCAACTTATGTCGCAAGTGATGTGTTCGTGATAGTGTTTGTCAGATGAAATTTGGACTAAATTTGACAATTATAAAAATTCACCGACAAAAATTGTGATTAAAGTTGACTAAGATATATATAAAAATATAAAAATATAAAAAAGTCAAATATTATAAAATTTAACTGTTGTGAATAGTAATTACTTAAATATTTAATTTAATTAATTGAATATATTAATAATTAATAATATAAATTAAATATTTAATATACTAAAAATTAAAACAATGTTGATATAGTTTTCATATGTTAAATTTGTAAAAAATAAAGTAATACGAAAAACAAAACCTAAAACAAAAACAAAGAAAAGAGAACAAAACCTAAAAACCAATGATATATAAAATGAAATAATCCTGTAGCGTCTCTTGCAGCTTCTTAATTTCAGCTGGCTTGCATCAACAGCAGGACAAGGATGTCAAAATCAGTCTCAATAACAGCCGTCACATTTGCAACATCAAGCAGCAACTACATCAAGGCTCAACACCAAACATTTAACACTCTTGCACCCCTCCGACAAAGCTTGCTATACATTTTGTTGGCATTGTGTTGTCATTGATGTCAACCGGTATAGGATGACTTCCGGTGAAAGATAAGTTTGTGCAACCTTGTCATGGATAAGTACAAGACGAGATATCTTTGATATCACCTTGTGTTGCAGAACACCGGTAAGGTAAGGGAGTGTGTCATTCAGAGGAATGCTCACTATGGTCACCGGTACACAAGTTAGTGTTTAACTTGGGTACGGATGAAATGGACAGGTTATCGGTACAGTTTAACACCGGTAAGGAAAGGATGTCAATTGGTAAGTGAAGTGTTGACAATGAGCAGGATGCTTGGATGTTGTTTGTGATGAAGAGGCAGAATGTTACTTAAATCACATCAACATCGGAGGAGAAGAATGAACAGGTCACTTGTATGCTGGGTGGATACAGTACAGTAGAACTCCCACCGGTTGAAGAAGCTATCACAGGTTATGTGATAGGTTGACATAGTATGATGCTTCTGTGAGCAAGCTGACATACGGAAAGATACCGGGACATATGTCAAGTTGAAGATGTATCCTCCCCTTGGTGAAGTCACATTTGTATCGACAAAATGATTCCCTGAGATAGACATGTGATTGAATGCAAGTGATTGAATGCAGGTGATTGAATGCAGAGACCGGATGAACAAGTGGAAGATAAGGATGCCTCAAGCGCATGAGATCAGGGATATGCACTGGACCGACAAAGAAGGCATGTTGGGTTGCCGGAACTGATGAAGTGTGATGAGTTTGTCACTTTGACAAACCGGTTGTGATATGGTCCAAGCTGATCAGGGAGAAGGCGAGGTTGAGTAGATTCAGACAGAAGAAAATGGCCGGATTGAAGATGGAGTTTGTTGAAGGTTGATGACATGGTGTCATCAAGAGTGTTTATCGGTATGTAAGTCCATCGGTAATATGGACAAGGTGCAGATACAAAAGACTTCCCACCTGATGAGAATGAGCATGCTATGGATAGACATGTCTGGCAACCGGTTAAGGTGTTCCATTGACAATTCAAAGAGCAGACATGAAGGTTAACCGGTAAAGTGTGAGATACCGGCAGGGTTAGTGAACCGACAGAAAATAAGAACCGGTTGAGTGTTTGGTCGGTGTTCCTGTCTGAACCGACACAAAGATCCAAGCTGGCAGTTGGTCGACAAAGGTGCCATGTGGAGTTAAGGTGGCGGACTTGCATGCAGCGATAGACAGAGTGTGCACCGACAAGGTTGTTGTAGAGTTGGTTGATATTAATGGTAGATCCCGTAAATCATGTGATGTGTCGTAGAGGTGTGCGGCTCGAGGTCTAGAGGACAACAGAAGGCCAACTCAGATTGATTGAGGAGATCGAGGCAGATGAAGGAAACCGCAAGACCAATCTTGGTGATTGACCAAGAAATCAGCTGACAGGGTCAAAAGCAGATTACCAAAGATAGAAGGCATGATCTAGAAGGCACAACAATGGTGGGATTGATTGATGAGTTACAATTCATCAATCCAGGCGATCAAATCGGATAAGATCTGATTGGATTTGGTTTGCCTCGAGGTTGATGAGGAAACCCTAACCGTCTGTGATTTGAATTGGCTTTTGGCGGGAAAACCAGGTTATAAAGAAGGAAGCCAAAATCATTGAAGGCTGTGGCTGGATGGAAGAAGATAGAGCTGCAAAGTGATTGAGTGCTGCATGAGAGAGTTAGATCAATCAGAGGAAAAATAGTAGAAGATAACAGCGATTGAGGGAGTGAAGGTAAAACCAATGATAGGGTTTAACAAAGGGTTAACCGATATGGTTTGAGCTATCGGTAAAGCAACTAGATTGCATCAGAAGAGATAACTGGCAGGTGCTTGTACCGGTAGGAAGACAACAAAGGGTACTGAAGAGCAGAGCAGTGAGGATGAGAACCAGTAGAGAAAGAAGAAGAGTAGAGGTGAACCGATAGAGTTTACCGACAATGCAGCAGCAGATGAGAGCAGCAGAAGAGTGAACCGGTGTAGTAGAGAAGGTTTCTCACCGACATAAGGAAGTTATGTGTAGAGGTTGCAAAACTCTTTTGTAACTAGGATATTACTTTTGTATTTGAATGTTCATTGTGGTCACTAAGTTGTAACTCACTGCAGGGGTTGTAGCTCCTTTGGGTTGGTGCTCCTTGGGTTGGTGCCCTAAACATTGTAACAGAGATTCATTGTGAGGCTGGATTGGAGCAGTAGACTCCAACAACATTGCTCATCGAGGTTTTTCCCATCTTGGGTTTTCCTCGTACATACTGGTGTTATGTGATGTCCTTTTGTGTGAATGCATTTGTGTTTAGTCCTTTCACTAATCGGTAAGTTTGCATTCAGCTAGATCTGTTAATCGGTATACTTTCATAAGGATAGTTAAAGGGCAAAGTTTGAGAACCACTGATTCACCCCCCTTTCAGTGGTGCATTGTGTATAACACATTTTTACTCTAAAAAAAATATAATTGAAAATATAGTTTAATAAAAAATCCTAACACCTTTTCTGTACAAGTTTTAATGTGAATACAAATGTTTTTTTTTGGTTTTTCTACAAATTCACCACGAACCCTATGACATTGCTTCCAACTACCTAGAATTTATCTAGGATAGTTCATGAATCAACAAAAAACATGTATTCACTCATCTTTTCTCCTAAAATTATGCTTCTTAGTTCTTACATTTGCTAAATTTTATGGAGTCATTTATAGGAGTTTGTTATTTTTGGGATAGCATGACTCAATGGAAATAACATATATGAAGGTGTTGAGTAGAAATTTTTTCTCCAAAAAGCATTATTGTCTCTACATTAGTCAACATTGTAGGAATAAGAACAAAAAAATGATTTTCAATATGAAATATATATATGTTAGTTTTAAAAAACTAAAAACATAGATCCACACGCTAGTCAGACCTGTGGATTGACAATAGGAAATTAGGCTTTGCCTCATGTCAAGTCAAACCAAGGATTGTTAAGAATCTTATCTTTAAATGAAGAACCATTGGATGAGAAACTCCCCATTAAAGTTGTGTTCGTCAACTTCATCTCTTAATTTATATTGTCTAGATCAAGGTTTAGTTGTTTTCCAGTCCTTGGAAAGTTTCTTGAGTTTGGTGATGTATGCATTCAGATTTGAGGTTGTGTTGACGTGTATTTTGTACACAATCATACACAGAATAAAATACCCAAGGGTACCTTATCCTCTCTTGAATAAAGTCTCTGATTGCTGAAGATATCGCAAAAAAAGGATCAATCAGGGTGACTCCAATGTTCTTTTATGTAGGGTCTCTACGTGTGGATAAGCACCAGTGGTTGTTGTGATTGCTATTTCATCAAGGGGCCTTACGTCAATCTGAGCTGCAGGAACAAGATTTCCTAATACTAACAAGTTCTCAAAAAAGATCAAAAGAGTAGGGCTTGCAAGAGATAAATTCTAATCTAATCCTAAGAACAACTCAATGTAGGCTAGACCTGGCGAGGCTCTACCAACTTCAGTATCGCCAAGGAATTACAACTTTACTGAAACTGATGCGATCTTCTAAGGTGAATAATGATTTTCAAATCATCAAGAATCATAGGCACTACCATGAAGGTACATATCAATGACTCAATAATGAATGAAGGTTTATGCAATCCAAATATTTCCAGTCGACCACACAAGGCGTCCTTACAATCAGCAAGAAGCTAGTGGTTTGGAGTACGAATCTCACCAAAGATCAAGCCCAACACTTAGTCCTTCAAATTTAAATGCTACTTTGACTGAGGATGATTCAAGAAAGTAAACAACCATGAAGATAACCACAAGAATTGCAATAAAACACCATAACTTCAATATTTTATTGATCTCAAAGCCATCATGAACAACAATTGTTTGAAATTCCTTCTTCAAAGCTCAATCTTGCTACGAAATACTTGCTTCTATCAAATTGCTAATCTCTAATCACTAATGCTGATATCTAAATTTTAGTTACAAAATGAAAAGAAATGAGGGTATATATAGCATCCTCAATTACAATGAACGGTCCAGATCAAAAAGAAGATCAATGGCCAAGATTATGACACCTAAACCCTAATTAGGGTTTATTACAAATAGCCCCTTTTTACTGAACAATATTAAATGCATAGCCAAATATTAAATTTTGGCACAAAAATCTAGGAGACATAGACCAATGACAATTAAGGTGCCACATCATCTATAACAACCTTTCTTCTAGAATCTTATTTCCCTTCCAATGCTCTTTCTTAGCATATGCAATGAATCTGGATACGATTCCTTCGATCTCAGCAATTGGAATTTCGGGAAGATTCCCCATTCATTCTTCTAAGTGGATGACCTGATCAAAAGCCTTGAGAAGAGCAGCGTCCCATTCAGGTTCAAGTTCCTTGGTCTTCTCAATCAGGAGCATGGTAGCAAACATCTGGTCTCGTTGCTCATCTGTAATAACATTTTCATCTTTGCAAAAGATGACCTTGACTCTTTCTTCTAATTCCTGCAAATCCACATCTGTCTCAACTGCAATTCTCCTGCCAAGAATAGTACATAACACTTCAAACACCTTGTCCTGGATCGGGTGAATAACCTCCTCAACATGATTGCATCTAGTACTAATGTCTTCAAAGAGAACTTCCTTCATCTGGAGTAAAGTTGACCATTGGAGTAAACTATGAGGTCCTCCATCTACTATCTTTTCTTGTGCTAGGACCTTTCTTGATGTTTGTCTGATTACTTGCAGGACAGGAATGATAACATCTTTAGTATGAGCAAAGGCGGCTACCGTTATCATTAAGTTGTGGATGATCTCAAGAACCTGGATAGCTCGATGAATGGTCTGCATCAGTCTTGTTGCAAATTCAATACCAACTGTATGGGATTTGTCAATCCAAGAGCTCATAAGCTGGACCAAACTCCTGACTCTCTCTGCCTCACCAACTGACTCAAGGGGGAGTGCCTGCGTGGGAGATACTGCTGGATCCTGACGTCTCAAAGGCTGATTGAGATGGCTAAAGTAGCCTCTCCAAGCACTGACCTCTCGCTCAAGCTTTCTTTTCTTTTCCATTTCTTCTCTAAGCTTGTCTTTAAGTGCCTCAAATGAATCAGTGGCCTCATCCAATGTCTGCTCGGCTGTGAGTGGACCAAGCTCAAATGTTTCTACATCATACTCCTCTGCAAGGATTTCACCTTCATACTTGTCCACTGTTGGTGTAGCTATCTGCAATTTCCTGGATCTTGTCTCGTCTCTGATCATCTTGGACATTTTAGTGGCTTTCCTCCTTTCTGTCACTTCCTGAGAATTTCCGACAAGGCTCTCTAAATCAATCACATTATCTTCGTCCTCAATCACAATCACCCTTGTCAGTCTCTCTTTTAACCAATCTGGAATGGCAGATCTTGTTTCTCTAACCTGTATCTCCTTAAGCAATGTTTCTTCGTCTCTGAGAGGAGATGTTACTTTGTTATCATTCTTGTCTTCATGTAGCTCATTGACTTGGAGAGATTGGTTTGATGGACGTTGAGTTGCCTGTCCTTCTTCCTGTTTATCGTTCTGTACCATTGATGCCATAGACTCCTCCATTTCAAGTGTCCTCTTCTCTTGTCGAGAAGATGTGTCGGATGAACGATCTCGGTTGGCCTCTTGCTTCTTCTTGGAGGATTCTCTTTTCTCAGGTCTCTCTTTTCTCTTTGAGCCTCTAGGATGGGGATTGCCTTCACTTGCGCTTCGAAAGTTGCCTTCGCTTGTGCTTCTGGTATTAGGATTACCTTCACTTACACTTGCTCCACCTTCAGCTGGTCTTTCCTCCAAAGTAAAAGTCATAGATATGCCTTGCTCTCTCAACTTTTGATGTTGCACATCAACCCATCTGCGAGTACAAGACAAAATTGGAGCCATCAAAACATCTAGATCCAAAATTTCAAGTTCGTTCCAATCTAGCCTCACTGTTTTGCTTTCTCGGTCATAAGATGATTGGAGATGTCTGCCACTGTCCTGAGCTTGGTCGGCCACTCTGTAAATTTTGCATTTCCTAATGAAGTCCAAAGGCAATCTGGAATGCATCTTTCTTTTCACTTCAAGATCATCTGAGAGATTCATCATAAAGTCCTCTATCTGAAACTCATGCTTGTATTTTCTTCCGACTGTCTCCTCTATATACCCATAAGGATCAAAGCTCTCTCTCAAGGCAAAGAATGAAAATGAATATAAAGCTAACTCCTTCTCTGCATCATCCATGGCTAGAGCATTAGGGCATACCTCAACTGAATTGCCTAGTATGATAGGCACAGGAACTCCATTTCCATGTCTATGTCTGAATGCTTTCACATAAGCTGCCAACTGTCTTGTTACCTCAAGTAACACTATTCTGTCTGTCGGATATCTTGGCAACATGTAGGGGGGTGAAGGACATCCATGAACTCTAATATATGTAAACTTCTGGAATTGGATAAACCATGCACCGTACCTCTTTACAAGCTCTTGTGCATCTTGAGATATCCGATTGTGAATCCCGCCTTGCAATGTCCTGGTGATGTTCATCGTGAAGGTATCATTGACTAACTTGTAGTTGCTTCCTGGAGGATGATGCAAATGAACATAGGAATCACAAACTCTAACTTCCCCGGGTCCTCTTCCGATCACTCCTCTGTGAGGTAATCCTGCATATTCAAAACTCCTGACCAAGGCATACATGATGTATGAACTCATGTGGAAAGACTTGGTAGCCTTCAATCTTCTTAACTGCACGTCCAAGCAATGGCTAATCATTCTAGCCCAATGAATTGTTCCTTTTCCCTGAACTATCACTTGGATGAAGTAGAACATCCACTTCTCAAAATAGAAGGCTTGAGGGGCTCCTGTGACTCGGTTGAGCAGTGTTATCAAATCTCTGTACTCCTCCTGGAAATCGATCCTATGTGGTGTATTCGGAATCTTGCTCAGGCGAGGACGACTCTTGAGTAACCAGTTCTTATTGATGATGCTTAGGCAAGTGTCTGGATCATCTTCGTACATGGACTTGGCTCCTTCTATGCTTTTGTAGATCATATCTCTGTGTTCTGGCAGATGAAAAGCCTCACTTATAGCTTCCTCTGAAAGGTAAGCCAAAGTGTTTCCCTCCTTGGACACGATCGATCTTGATTGTGGATCATAATGGCGAGCGCACTCGATCATCAGCTCATGGCACTGGATTGCTGGAGGGAAGCCGACCGCCTTGATAATGCCACTTTCAATTATTCTTCTTGCGACAGGTGATGGCTTGCCAATGTAAGGGACCTCCCGAAACTTCTTCGTACTGAAGTTTCCCAAGTTGGTATCTCCAATGTTGCTCCACTTCGACACGATCTTGGTCTCCAATTCTTCGTTCTTTTGATCTTCCTTCATGAGAGCTGGACGACTGGTGGATGCTCTCGCCTTCGGGGTCGCCATCGTGACACCTACACAACATTTCATAATGAGAAATAGATTTTGCAATGTATAAATATAGATTAGATTAAAGATTGAATTTAGGAAACTTCATGATAAGTCCTTGAGTTATCATTTCCTAAATACGATTGAGCTACAGGAAATTCAAAATTTAGACAAAAGAAGACTTCGCCATACCTCACTTGAGAGCTAACTCTAAAAAGATGCAAAATTATGAAATTTGCCTAGGCAAAAACGAAGATTGAAGTATTCAACGTGATCCTCCTCTAGCAAAGGCGCCTTTCTTGTCAACTCCACCAACTTTGGGGTCTTCAACGTCTTGATAGAGTATTCGCTCCTCTTCAAACCAAATTCACACTCTCCTTGATGAGATTTCGCACCTTGTATCTTTGATGAAATTCGCTCCTCATTCGCCTCTCCAAATCGCATATGAAAGGATGATTAAATGATGATTTGAAATGCGGTATCATACCTCCCCTTTATAGGCGCTTACCTCTTTAATTACCTCTAGGCCGACTTGAAAATAAGGCAAAAAATAACTAAAAATTAAATAAAAGGAGGCCGACTTTTGTAAAATATAAAAATAAAACCCAAGCGCTCACCTCTTTATTTAATTAATTAATTAAAATACCTTTGTAATTAATTGTTTCAATTTTAAAAAAGGCAAAATTAATTATTAAATGCCTTGTGCGCACCCATTAAATGCCAATTTTAATTAAAAATATCAAGGTTTATCGAAATTTAGCATTTAATGCAATTTGAAAATGATGTTAGCGCCAAAACATGGGAGATGTAAGGGATACAAACCACATCGCTCTGGTCCTTGGGAGAGGGACAGGAGCGCTTTAGCATTTTGGTCTAGTATTTCTCGCTTCTTACGTTCAAAGTCACATCTTGGACGTCTAAACTGGCATTTTAATTGGGAATCTTGAGCTTGATATATTCAATTTTGTAAATGAATGCCTCTTAGAACCATTATCGCCCTGGTCCTTGACTGAAGGACAGGAGCGAACTTTGCATTTAGCTCAAATTTGTCAACCTTTTGTCGTTAACCTCTCGTTCATCATCTTCTTAAAGACATTTTCAACCTTGTGTAACTTTGCCTTGACGTAATTTTTTGAAGGAAATGACCAGTTTAGTAGAAATCGCCCTGGTCCTTGACTGAAGGACAGGAGCGAACCTTTGTTCCTTGGGCTAATCCTTGTTCTTATCAACTTTCAATTGCCTTCAAAGTATAAAATGGTGTCTCTTACTCCTTCTTGAACGTTTGAAATGGAAGTGACATCTCAAAATTAAGCACACTTGCATATTTCGCTCTGGTCCCTTGGTGAGGGACAGGAGCGCCTTGGGCAATTTCATCACTTTCTCATGGTCATAGCAACTTTGTTCCTCTTCGAGGCGTTCCAAACATCATTGCCCCCTTGTACCTTGGCCTTGATTCATCAAAAATCAGAAGGGAAGGCTAAATAACCAAGATTTCGCCCTAGTCCTTGACTGAAGGACAGGAGCGAACTTTCATTTGTAGGCTCAATCATTCTTTGCCAACGTTTAAAACTATCTTCAATGGATCCGCTATGCTCCCCTTCACTCATCTTTAACATGGAATTTGCTTCAACTTGGTGAGAAATTTGTCTTAGGAAGAAATCGCTCTGGTCCCTTGGAGAGGGACAGGAGCGCCTAGGACAAAATAGGCTTCACTGGCGTCTTGCACTCTTCAAAATTATATTCAATAGATTCGTTACGCCTCCTTTTACTTGCCTCGAACTTAAAAACTCATTTCACTTCACCAAAAACTTGTCTTATAAGGAAATCGCTCTGGTCTCTAAGAGAGGGACGGGAGCTATCATTAAAATTCGCCCTGGTCCCAGGCAGAGGGACAAGAGCGATTTTGCTTCTAGGGCCAATTTTCTCCTTCGAGGTGCAATCAAATTATATTCAACGAGTAAAATGTCCCTCCCTTGTTCTTCTCAAATCGCGAAATCATTAAAATCTTGCAAGGATAAAGCAATCTTGGATTTCAAGCTCCGGTCCTTCAGTGAGGGACAGGAGCGAACTTGTCCTTCTGGCACATTTCCTTGTTTGCAAATTTTTTCAAATTATATTCAATGGACAAAAGATGTCCTCCTTTATCTCTTCCAATCCAAAAATCGTCTTGGTCCTGCAAGGACAGTGAAATTTCGAGAAATAAGCTCCGGTCCTTCAGTGAGGGACAGGAGCGATTTTTGTCCTTGAGGGCAAATGTTCAACTTTTCATTGCAAACAACTAAATTCTGGCGTTCCATCATGTTGATTTCACTTTCCATTACATCCTTGACGCTCCAATTTGATCAAAATGAGGTCCAAAATGGTCTAAGTAAGTCATTTCGCCCTGGTCCCTGGTTGAGGGACAGGAGCGATTTAACCTTAGACTTTAAAAAACTTGCCAATTTTGAGTCTCAAAATCTTCAAAACCTCCAATTCGTGTTCAACTGCATCTCCTGGCGACCCTGCACAAGACAAATGAAATAAATTAGTAACCAAGATGCATAAAATATCATTTTCGCCCTGGTCCCTGGCTGAGGGACAGGAGCGATTTTGCTTCCACAGGCTAAAATATCAAAATTTTAGGACCTCAGTCACTTCACAAGGCAAAATTAAGCTATCCCTAATGCCTAGGATCAATTATCAAAATCCAAAATTTGGTCAAAAAATTCACCCGGACAAAAATTCACAATTCCATCATCAACACTTAGGCAAAATTTGGACTTGCATTCAAAATTCTGACCGATCCTAGACAGATTCACTTGACCTCCTGATAGATTCACCCTATTCAAAATTGCATCCTACGGGAGGAAGCTCAACAATCACTCAAAATTGGATTGGATTCTGGCTTGAAAACATCGAAATGGAAACCCTAAGGCTTAACCCTAGTCTAGGCGACTCACTCACCTACTCAAAACCCTAAAAGCAGAGAGAGAAACAGGCAAAACTGAGCAAAAAAGAGGGGGTCCCCATTTTAATGGGGCGATGTGTGAAATGGTCACAACATCTGGCGACACCACTGAGAAATGTTGGAAAACATTTGGGAATCAATCTTTCTTAAAGAAAACTCAGAAAACCTCCCTTAACAAAACCAGGAGTTAAGAAACACTTACAAGAAGAGACCATCATATTGAGACAAAGTATCAAGTCCACAGTTACCCATGTGTGTGCAAATGAGTTAATTCCCCTCGACAAGACAATCATGATCTCCAGGTTCCCCTGTGATAAGCTACGTAGTTTATCTGGACTCCAAAAGCATCCTGGATAGAGCCTCGCTGCCAGTCAGACGTCCATAGTCCCGACGAGGTTATCGCCGCAAGCTCACGAACATTGCTCCATTGCCAGCCAGGCGTCTATAGCCCCGACGGAGTTACTCGTATATTCCCTTTAGCCAATTTGATATTTCTTTGTCAGCTCATTTTCCTCCTTTTGATTTTTTCTCATTTTCATTTTCTCATTTTTTCTTTTGATATTGCTTTTCAGTTCCGTCAATTCTTTTGGCTTGTGAGTAATGAAGCTCACTAGGGTTTGAGGGTTGCGGTGGTGTTGAAGTCAGATTTTAGATTTTTCACCGATCACAGCTTTGCCTGGAAAACACAATGACTCGGAGATTATAAGTATGAAAAGATATAATAACTGGAGGACAAAAATACGTGAGTTCAATAAGCTAATCTTGCTTCATTGCAAATACGTCCTGACTCAAAGCTTTACTAAAAGAAACTCCCCTTGTAGTTCCAAAAGACCTCATGATTGTCCAAATGCAACCAACAACCTAGCGGGAAGTCAGAGCGTTCCATAACAAAATCACCCAATTTCAAATGGATACCCCTCAGGACAAAACAACTAACCTAAGACAAAACACCTAAACTAAGAGCGAAAACAAAGCGAAAGGCAAACCAAAACGAAAGAAAAGAAAACGAGAAGCAACGAAAGCAAACTAAACTAACTATATACAAGGGAAGGCCTTAGGCATCTTAGGATTGGAAATAATGTTTGAGATACCTCCCATTGACAGGCAATGGGATGTCTTCTCTAGTTAATGTCTTCAACCTAAATGCATTTTCTCCCAGAATCTCTGAAATTTGATAAGGGCCTTTCCAAAGCTTATCAAACTTGTCATGTTCTCCCCTTTTCTCGTGGGCTTTGTCCTAGTACAAGACAAGATCTGAGATCCGGAATGCCTTGACTCTAGCTTGCCGATCAAACCATCTTTTCACGACTCCTTGGTGTTTTGCAAAATTTTCTAGTGCTTGATCTCTCTTCTCTTCCAGATTCATTAATTGTGTTAATCGGGCTTGAATAGCATCAGTGTCTTCCATATATTCCTGAATAAACTTCAGGGTCGAGATCCTGAGTTGCATGGGGAAGACTGGGTCTTGGCCATAAACCAGAAAATAAGGTGAAATTCCTAATGCGTTCTTGGTCTTGATTCTGTCTGCCCATAGAGCAAATCTTAGCTGAGTATGCCATTCTCTCGGATTTCTTTCTAGCAGTTTCTTGATAACACTGAGTAGATTCTTGTTGGTTGACTCAGCTAATCCATTACCCTGAGGATAATAATTTGATGAAAATTTGAGGGTTATTCCATATTCAAAAGCCCAATTCGAGAATCTCAAAGATGTGAATGCCGAGCCATTGTCGCAAACCAACGCATAAGGACACCCAAACCTTGTGATGATGTTTTCCTCCAGGAATTTGATTACAACTTCGGTGGTGCATAATTTGAGAGCTTGTGCCTCCGACCATCTGGTACAATAATCAGTAGCTGTGATGATATACTTGTGTTGTGCCGAGGATGCGAGGTTGATAACACCAATGAAATCCATTCCCCATTTAGCAAATGGTCTAGCTTCAATTACTAGATTCAGTGGCATAGCAGGATTTCATTCTCTAAATGCTGCGACTTGGCATGTGTGGCAAGTCCTGATATGATTAAATGTATCTTTGAAAAGTGTAGGCCAATAATATCCTGCTCTCAGGATCTGATGAGCTGTTGTGAGGTTGGCTCCATGTCCGGTCCCAAACTTGGAATGAAAATGTTCAATTATCTGTTTGGCCTCATCTTTGCCAACACACCTCAGATATATCCCTTCATGATTCTTGCGATATAGAACAGATCCTTGAAGCATATAATGTTGACACTTTATTCTTAATGCTCTTTTCTGCGTGGGTGTCATGCGAGCAGGACATTTGTTGTTAAGCAGGTATGTCACAATATCCTCGTACCATTCATCGGGAGTGACATCCTCTAATTCATAAATTTGTTGGACTAATCCTGGTCCATCAATCGCCAATGTTTGCGCCAATGCTTGTCCTCGAACAAGTTTCATGGGTTGGATTTCAATATCAAATTCTTGGATAATGGCGACCGACTTTCCCCTTCTTTCTCCTAGTTCATTCTGCATGAGAAGAGTCTTGA
This sequence comes from Cryptomeria japonica, assembly GCF_030272615.1. NCBI lineage: Eukaryota > Viridiplantae > Streptophyta > Pinopsida > Cupressales > Cupressaceae > Cryptomeria > Cryptomeria japonica. Next base: position 424,228,470 of record NC_081405.1, on the reverse strand, counting down.
CTGCTGCATCTGGTACTATTGCATAAATTTTGGCCCTCAAGAGGTAATGTCTGAATTTCTTAACGGCCTTTACCAGCGCGTATGCTTGTTTCTCAATGTTGGGATATCTGAGTTCTGCATCTTTCAGTGGGGTGCTCATGAATGCAATTGGATTCTCGTCCCTTTCTTCACTTCTCTGGGTGAGAATAGCAGCACAAGTGTAGTCAGAAGCGAAGGCATATAGATAGAAGGGCTTGAGGTAATCAGGACTGATTAATACTGGCGCTTCTGCGATTGCCGTCTTTATCTCCTCGAATGCCCTTTTGGCCTGTGGTGACCATTCAATCTTTGCGTCCTTCTTTAGCATCTCATTCAAAGGTCTGACTATTTCAGCAAATCCGGTAATGAATTTTCTAACAAAATTGATCTTGCCAAAGAATGATTTGAGTTCCTTTTTGCTAGCGGGTAAATTGATAGTGGATATAGCTTTTACTCTTTTAGGATCGATGGAGATTCCTCTTTCTGAAATGACATGTCCTAAAAGTTTTCCTTCCGTTACCCCAAATATACATTTCTTCGGATTGAGAGATACACCATATCTTCTGCATCTTTGGAAGACTCTTCTTAGGTCATCCACATGGTCTTCTCTTTGCCTGGAGAAAACTGTGATATCATCCATATATATAATAATGCATTTTCCAATTAAGTCCCTGAAAGCGATATCCATGGCTCTCTGAAATGTGGCCCCGGCATTGATGAGTCCAAAAGGCATTCTCTTGTATGCAAATGTTCCCCACTTGGTGGTAAAAGTAGTCTTTAGTCGATCTTCGGGCTCGACTAAAACTTGGTTATATCCTGAATATCCATCTAGAAAAGACATCATCTGAGACCCGTTGACAATCTGCAACACTTCATCTAATGATGGTAGCGGATAATTGTCCTTTTCTGAAGCTCGGTTGAGATTTCTGAAATCAACACACAATCTAATCTCTCCACTTTTCTTTCTGACAGGAACCAGGTTGGCGACCCACGTCGAATGTCTTACCGGGAAGATGATCTTAGCTGAATGGCTTACTTCCTGGCTTCAAAGGGATTGTGTGAGTAATAATTGCAGTGTCATAAGTCTTGAGATCTTCATAACTCCATGCTATGACATCTGGAAAATCTCTCATGTTTTTCAGGATCCCGTTTCTTTCGGCTGCGGTGCAGGACTTACCAATAAACACATTCTTAGTTTGTATGTCGTCACCTACGTTGACGGAGTCGCACATGTTCCCTTCAATGCTGTGGTTCTTCATCTCTTTCAACTTGTCAGGATCAAAAATTCTTTCTAATTCTACCATTCCCTTTGGAATAGAGTTTGTCTTTAAGTTCAAAACTCCTTCGGCATCAAATTCTGCTTCTCCCACTTCTTCTTCGTCAATGATCTGGGCTAGGAAGACATCTGTGTTGGTTAAGAAATCTAGTATGTGCTTGTCGTCTTCAAAAACTTGAAAATTGGTGATGTTATCTGGGACCGAAGGGACTGATGTTAACTCAACAGTGAACTTCTTCAATCCTTCCATCGCTAATGGTATCAAAGAGCTGGCGGCTTGCGCAAGGGAATTAGCCACTTGATTTTGGTGTCTAAATATAGAATTGATGTTGAAGGCCTCAAAACTTTCAATAAGGTCCCAGACTCGGTTTCTATATCTGGTCAATTTTTTGTCATGGCAGACATACTGCCTCCTGATTTGCCTTATAGCTATTTCTGAGTCTCCATACACTTGTAGTATTTTTGCCTTCTTTTTGATGGCTAGCAATAACCCATGAATCAAGGATTCATATTCCGCTACATTGTTGGTACAGGGAAATTGTAATCTGTGAGCGGCAAGGTAAGTTTCTCCTGTCGGGCTAATTAATTCGTAACCTGCTCCAGACCCTTGTTTGGACTTAGACCCATCGAATCTTAATGTCCATATTGCACTTCCGCGATCTTCCGTCTCTAGGTCTCCTTGACTCTCGGTTGATGTGTCAGATAAAGTCTCATCTTCTGAGGAGCTTTCCGCTTCTGAATCTTGAACTTCTTCTATAATCAACGTCTGTGGGGCTCTTTTGTATACTTGTTCTAATGCGGTCTGACATAAAGCACAAGACAGTTCTGAATGGACGGCATTGTGTATCCTACACCAGTTTGGAAGAAGCAAATCTCGAACGGATGCTAAGTTACCAAGTTGCACACTTTGCTGGATGTTTCTATGTACGAACCTTTTGAAATTTTCAAACATTCCATCATCTTCTTGATCGGATCCTTGATCACTTTTGACGACAATTTCTATAGATTCTATCACTTCTTGCTGGCCATCTTTATCTTGTATGTTTTGTATCATCAAGACCTCACCTACTTTAGGTTTGTATGTCCCTAGATCTGATTCTAAGAACAGGACTTCATTATCTCCCCATACTCGGTTATCATAAGTCTCAATCTTGGGGTGTTGTCGATCTTGATTTGATTTGGGACTCCTCTCCATGGTAGCCACATGTGTGCGAAATCAGTCGACACATACCCATTCAATTTTCGCGACCAATCTCTACTCAGGAGCATCCCATATGAATCAGGAATATCTACTACTGATATGTCTATGAAGTTTTGAACCCTCGGGTCCGCGGCTAATTGCATGTGGATGTTGTTCAACTCGCCCATGACTGGGACTTCTGTCTTGTCTAGCTGAGTGACCTTTCTTTTGGTAGGAGCGGGAGTTATACCTAGTCTTTGACAGACAGCCAGGGGCATCACGTTACTGGAAGCTCCTGAATCATAGAGGCAATTGTGTAATAGTTTCCCAAAAATTCTGACTGACAGCAGGAACGGGGCTGGTTCATCTTTTCCATGGGAAAGGGCTGAAGAATCCCCACTGTGTTCTTGGTGTTTCACTTCATTGACCTTCGGATTGTCATTCTTTACTAGACCTTCTTCTTTTGAGTGATTGGTCTTGTTTGAAGATTTCCCTTTCTTGACCACATCCTTTTTAATGGCAACTTCCTTTTCTGGAAGGATCTGACTAGTGGCGAGGCCTTCTTTGATAGTAGGTTGAGTTTTCTTAATCTCGCCCCTTTTGAGTAACACCTTTCCTTCTAACATGTCTTCCTTTTTGGCTGGGAAGGTTATAGTCTGGACCAAACATTCGTCTTGTTCAGATTGCCCTTTGTCATTGGCTTCCTCCTGGGTCACATTGATGGTAGCTTGAGCTTTGTTGGCCAAGTCCTGAACGTTTGACCTTACTGTACTAGACTCACTCAAGCTATTGATCACTGCATCTTTAATTTCTGAAACTTTGAGCAACTCGTAGAGTGGTAGGCTAACTTTAACTTTCTTGAGTTCTTCTAACACCAACATGGCCAGTCTTTTCATTTCATTGCCCACAGGGGGTGCAATATTCCTTTGTCTGTATCCTTGCGTGTGTTGTGGATATTCTGGATTGTTGCTAGCTTGGGGATCCAGAGGAGTAGAGAAATTGTTTGGAGGGATCGATGTAGTTAGGGGTTCTTGATTCCTCTGATTTCTATGATATACCCTTTGGTTTACACCTCCTGAAGACTGGTGGAATACCTCTTTTATTCCCTCGACTAGGACATTGTCGTTCAAAGGTGGAAAATAATACTCTGGGTCTTCAATGGGTCCATTTGCAGATGCTGGTGGGAATTGGGAACTTGGGGGTACCATTGGTCCATTAGCAGATTCTGGTGGAAATCTCCCATTTTGAGTCTGACTATCTTCTTCTTGTGAATATCTGTAACTTTCCACAATCATGGCTTGATCATATCGTGTAGTTGGGATCATTTCATATCCAGTCGTGGGTGGATTTTCGGGTGTATCATTGCTACGCATCTCTTGTTGGAATATGTCAGCCGCGATCTTGAATTCAGGACATTGCAACTCAGAATGTTGGTTCGTATTGTGGAGTCTACACCAACTGGACAAGGCCGCCTCTGCTAAAAACACTTTACTGGTAGAATGATTTTCTTGATTCTGAGAATTTGGTGGGTTATCTAGTGGCGTCACCACATTTCCATTATTGGGAGCCGTATTCCATGGTCTCTTCTGAAAGCCTTGGTTATTATTTCCTTGATAATTATTCCTGAAACCTTGATTGTTATTTCCTTGGAAATTTTGATTGTTCGTATGTTGGTCGTGGTTGGCCCTCTGCATACTCTGGAGTTGATTATTCTGGTTCCTTAGATGGGTTACTTCGGTTGACAGTTTCTTGACTTGTTCAATCAACTCTTTCATTTCATCCTTTTCTTCCTATGTTCTTGACGAGTTTGTTGCATTATGCAGGTACACAGGTTGTGCTGGTGGGGCTTGTGAAATTGGAACTCCAGGATGAAGGACCAACTGGTTTGTCGGCTGCATGCTCGGATATGTTGCTTGTGGAATCGGATTCATAACTGGAGTCTGGTTAGCTAACGCCATTCCAACTGTCTACATTTGATTTGGTGCTGCGACAGGTCCCATGTGTAGTAGTGGCCTCGTAATATTCTGTCCCATGTGCTTGCTAACTTCAATAGCTTTCGCATATGCTGCATTTAGATCATTTGGTATAGGATGTGTCCTTACAAACATAGCAGTGAGATGGTCTAGGGCTCCATAATAGATCTCCCTTGGGTCAGCAATGAGGTAAGGATGCCGTAACATCGTGTATGCGCGGTGAAACCTGTTGTTAAAGGAAGTGATGGGCTCATGTTCTCTCCTTCGGACTTCAACGAATTGTCTATACAACTCAGCTGGTGTGGTTGGTATACCAAACTTGGCAATAAATGCATCTTTCATCGCGTCCCAAGTCCTGATTGACCCTATAGGCAAATGAATGAACTAGAAGTACGACTCTTCTCCTAATGAGTAGGGGAAAAGCCTACATGCTACATCTCCATATTCGATTTGTTTGTTACGAAGATGATCTTCGAACATCTTGATATGATCTTCCGCTGTGCGATTGAAATCACTGACATTGAATTTGGAACAAAAGTGCTCTGGATTCTTTGGCATATCATGATAGATTGCAAATTCCAATGGTGATGGGTTGTTGATTAGCCAAGTAGCACCATTAAGTGCATGAGCAGGAGGAGGAGGAGGAGGAGCATGGTGTGCCATCGTTCTTCTCGGAGTTTGAAAACTTGACAAGAGACTTGATGAACTGGCTTGGCTTGTTGTTTGGGAAATTGCCTGGATACTTGCTTGAATCGCCTCTTGTACTTGTTCTTGAAGAGATGGAGCTTGTGATGACCCAGGGGATTCCTCCAATCTTAGTTCAAATTCCTTGGGAGGATCTTCTCTCTTGACTCGCTTCGCCTTTGAAGTAAACTGAAGCTCACTTAGATTCTTGATGCCTGGTGTTGACCTCAATACCTTTTGATGTTTTTCGGGCGAGAAAGAACCAATGCAATCCAGCGTGAAGTTTTGGTCTTGCGGAGACTACTATAAGTTCCTTTGGTTGCGAAGCTCTCTAGCTGCGATTCTTCGGTGTTCTTCAGCCCTATCTTCTTCTTGTTCCAAGATGATTCTCACTCTGTTATACTCAGCTTCACTTCTCCTTACGTTCCACGCTAGGTGATTCAATCCTGAAACAATATCTTCTTGAATGTCGCCTATCTACAAATTAGGTTGCACTACTTGACTCAACCCTTCATGTGGCAACACCATCGTGATTCATGATCATGCTTGAAATGTATTCTTCTTTTTTTTGGTAAATTTTCTGGATAGTACTGCTCCTTCGGATTATTTGGTTCAAGAGCCCTCCTTCTAGCGTCAATTTTGTTGATGTGTATTTTGTACACAATCATACACAGAATAAAATACCCAAGGGTACCTTATCCTCTCTTGAATAAAGTCTCTGATTGATCCTTTTTTTGCGACATCTTCAGCAATCAGAGACTTTATTCAAGAGAGGATAAGGTACCCTTGGGTATTTTATTCTGTGTATGATTGTGTACAAAATACACGTCAACAGGTTGCTTATGTTAGATATACTGTAATGTTAGCCTATGCTTTCTATGCATCGGCATTTATTGCTATGCTAATGATGTAATAAGATCATACAATGTGAGTTATAATCACTGACATAACTTCATCATACAATAATAAATACAAGCATACACATTGAAGTGCGTGCTATACAATTTCTCTCAAAGTCTGTATTCACTCATCTAACATTTGGTATTAGATTGAGGATGTTCTATGAGAGGGTATGCTAAATTAGAGTGAGGAAGCCGTATGAAAGGGTATGCTAAACTAATTCATTCAAAAGGAGAATAATATATTGTGGGGGAATTGCAAAATTGTCGTTTAGGGTCAATTTTTTGTTAAGGGGCACTAAAATCTCAATTTTTGTTGTGCATGACTGTAGGACTGACTATCTTTCTTGAAAGCAGTCAATTAAGCTTAGCGTTTGTCATTGAAGCTAATTAATTGTTAGGGAAGTGACTGTTAAAGGGGTGAATATCACTAGATTGAATCGATGTTAACAAGGGCTATGGTGCCAGCTCTGTTCAAAGGGCCTATTGATGGTCTTTTAAAAAAGGAGGGCCAACGCAAGGATTGCTAAAGGAAATAATGTTTTGCAAAGTTTTAAATAGGGATGTATGGAGGTCATACAATACAGAAACATGGGTATTTTATTTTAAATTTTGTGTTCATATTTTTATTATTCTAAGTAAAAATTTGTGAAAAATCTTGCATTGTATTAATGTAATTGTTGGAATTATTTTGTCAACCCTAGTTTGAAACCCTAGCAATGGCAATATTCAAAATTTCATTTTGCTAAAAGCCCAAAGAGTGATAGGCCAAAATGTTAATGTTGGAAGTCGCAAATCAGACATTGCAAATGGAACCCAAATCGCAATGAAAACTCAGATTTTGCCCTCATTGTCTGCAATGGAAAATCAAACCTTGCTTACAGGAAATTTTTAACAGCCCTGTTTGAGCTACTCGAAAACAACCCCAAAACTCAGGCTGATATTTTTTTAATTGTAAACTTGCACCTGATTAGCAATCCGATGTTATTTTCTGAATCAGGTAATTGTACACCTGTTTATCATCTGGAAATCATTTAAATTCTTGTGAAATTCCTCAGGCATATATTTTATCCTGATTCCAATTTCACTAAAAATCTGATGTTTAGAACTTCAGATTTCCCTCAATTTCACATTGGAATCCCAGAAGACAAGTTGCAATCCAAAACACACATGCACAGGAAGTCTCTGACTTCCATTGGGTCTGAGAATTTTAAACTGGCTGGACCAAGTCATTTGCCCCTTAGAATTTAATGCCATCCTGTACCTTCATGAGCATTTAATTCAATTTTGCAACTACACGAGATTTTAAAGACTTAATTAATTTACTCAGGTTTATCGAGTGGCTTGCTACTCTACGCTCTTTGTGCATGGTTGATTGCATCTCTTGTATGTATCACCTCATTGGAAGATATTTTGATCCACAATTCATCCGAGAAGTGCAATGAGTTGATAGATGTTGATGTCGCCAGTAGGTCCCATAGGTTAAGATGATTTGGTTTAAATTTTAAGGTACCAGATTCTTAATCGGGATACCAAGTATTTTTTCACCGGGTTGCTTCTTGCAATCAGATTAGAGATGGAATCATTGCTGATAAGGTTTACAATGAAATTAATCTGTGTCTAATAATTAGGGTTAAGCCTATAGGCTATTGTTGCCGAGAATAATCCGAATGGCAGTTGGACGCGACGGTCGGTCGCACCCCTTCGGGTATTATATATTGCATACCGTTCCTTCGTAGTGGCATATACTAGTTGTATCAGATGTAATGTTATAAGCACTTGATGTACATGGACTGCTGAATTAATATAGAGACTGGTTATTTAATATATTTCCATTATGTTCTGTGCATTTACTTTTTGCGTTTAATCGTTTACCGTACGTGGCAAACATTTGGCGCCGTTGCCTAGACGTACTCCGGAACGGAAAACGCGGATGGCGCATGGATACGATGGGCCTACCCGTTGGTGAGATAAACCCAGAGGCCGACGACGCGCGAATAGAACTTTACACAGGAGAAGACATCGCAACGAGAGAATTTTCAATTTCGCTCCGGTAGCCATCCAGCCCTATGTTCGACGAGAGGTGACGGAGGGGGAAATCCCACCAAGTGCCGTGTGGACAGCGTCGGAGGTGCGGGATGGCGCCAGACCAGGAAGGAATTGAACCTTGAATCTTCTATATTCAAATAAAAGTGTCATTGACACGAGTTGTATTTGAGGAAATGAATTAATAAAGACGTGTTTTGGTTTATGTATTGTGAATTATGGAAATGTACGGCAATTAATGCCCAACCTATTGAATAAAGATAGAAATAAAAAAGAAGAAACGAATGAGTGGGAGGCCGCGCAGAGGGCCTTGATTTTGGAGCAGCAAGTAGAACGTAGACGGAGGTTGAGGCAACTTGCCGAAGGATGACCTGTCGAAGGGTGGCCCGAGGGGAACCAAGGAGGTGTCATGGAGGGTGCAGAAGCCGACGGAAATTTCTATGCGTCGCCAGGACACCGTAGGGTGCGGAGCCACGAAGAGTGTCTGGAGGAAACAAGGTTAAGGAGAGATCTAGTCGAAGAGACCCGGGATCGGTTCAGAAACTTATCCCTTGCACCACAAAGTGAGGATCACCAAAGGGAGCCAGGAGTGGGCGCGGGTGACAACGAAGGGGAGGATAACCGTACGGTAGGTGCCACACTCGGCAGGCAAAACATCGTACCTCCAGTCACCCACGCAGGACACACCACCGGCATCGCAGGTACCGGAGGGAGTGGCGCAGGGGCCCAGACATAGCCACAACCACCTCCAGGAAGACGACCCCCATCGATGGGGAGTAAACAGAAATTGCCGAAGTTCAATGGTGACGGGAAGGAAGATCCCGTCCGCCATTGTCGAACGTGCGAAACCATATGGTCAGCGAACGGTGTTATCGACCAAGACGAATGGGTAACACAATTCCCAGCAACCTTGAGAGGAGTGGCCATAGACTGGTACTCAGATATGGACAAGGCCAAAGTCGGCACATGGCTCGACCTGAAGGAGGAGTTTGGGATAGAGTTCTGCCTCCTGAGAGATGACAACGAAATAGTTGCCGAGATCTATGGAACGAAGCAGAACAAGAACGAGACTGTCCGAGCCTATAGTCGGTGGCTGAAGGAACTATTGGGAAAAATGGAGAGTCAACCAGCATATGGGTTGAAAAAGCGATGGTTCATGGAGGGACTAAAGCATTCCCTTCGAAGGAAGATGAAAATCGTTCCTCCTACATCGTACGAAGACGCATACAATAGAGCGATGGATCTCGAGAGCGAGACCAAGACATCGAAGAAAAAGAAGAAGGATAGCTCGTTCGAGGGGAATGACTCGTCACAAGAAAGCAGTAGCGATAGTGAGGCTGGCAAACGGGTGCAAGCGCTCCAGAAAGACATGGAGCGAATGAGGAGGGAATTCAAAACAATGAGAAGCAACAGACGGACCGAAGGGGACATATGGTGCACTGAGTGCAAAGAGGAGGGGCACACAAAGGGTACTTGCTCGAAGAAGGCATTCTGCGAGATTTGCCAAGTGATGGGACACTCCACCAAGGAGTGCCCATACAACATGAAAACCCGGAATACGCAAATGAACCAGGTGCTGTTCACGGAGCAAGCCACAACGTCCGCAGCAGCGGGTACGGGCCAACAAGTGAACAACAATGCAACCTCGGGAGGCTACCGAGATAACCGGTGGGGAGGACGAAACAACAATAACAACACAAGGAGCTGGATCCAATACGACTCCACAGGTCGATTGATGGTACAATGCAGAGCGTGCAGCCAGTGGGGGCACTTCGCCCGAGACTGCCCGAAGGGAGAGGCCACACAATATTTGTGCAAATGGTGTGGACCGGGAGACCACGAAGACGCCACTTGCTCGAAGTTCGGCGTCAACTTGCTCAATGTCGAGGAAACCAAAGAAGAGGAAGTGTTGGCCGTAACCAGCGCCCAAGCCAGACACGCTATGTGCCCAGACCCGGAGATGGAGAAGCAAAGGGCACGGGAAGCACGGGAAGGAATTGAGAAAGAGATATGAGAAAGGGCGAAGGCGAAGGGTACGACGAGTACTTCCAGCCGACGGGAGGCGGAGGATGCTATACTAAATCAAATTTTAAAATTAAAACTGGAGGTGCCTGTGAAGGTACACGACCTCCTCCAGACGATGTCTCAATTACGAACGACGTTGCTGAATAATCTCTCCCAACCACGCACCAATACCAACCACCGCACAGATGTTCCTGGGGGGTCTGCAATAGACCCCATGCTGCTGGCAGTTAACACTGGAAGGAACCCGGCCATTGTGGAGATGGGTATCCTTGGCACCATTCTAACCAATACCATCGTCGATGGTGGATCAGGAGTGAATGTTCTTCCAGAAGAAACCTGGCGGAAGCTAGGGAGGCCGACGTTGTGGCCATCTACATTCAATCTGCTCAGAGTAGATTAGCATGGAATCAAACCCATCGGGACAGTGATGGGCCAACAAGTTACCATTGGGACGCAACCCTTCATATTGGACTTCGTGGTAATCCCACTAAAGAAAAAAGGGTATGATGCGATCTTAGGGAGAGGGTGGCTGGTGGCAGCCAAGGCCACCCACAACTGGAAGAAGAACACTTTGTCTATGGAGAATGGAGGAAGGAAGTTTATCATAGACCTCGGGACACAGTTGGTTAGTGAGGAACTGGCATCATCTTCAGAATCGGAGGGTGAAGGAGAAGGCAACCTGAGGAACGAAGGACGGGGCTGCAGGGAGCCCAACGACGAAGGGATTCTCAAACTAGGAGAGTGCTCCGAGGATGAGATGAGGTCATTGAACGAGCTCTTCCACTGGCAGATGGAGGATTACGAAATGTTCCAAAGCTACAGGCTCGAAGTAGAGGAACCAGCACAAGTAACAGAGGAGGTGTGCCTGCCAGAATACAGAGAATATTGGAAGGGAGACGCCCCAAACCTCGGTGATGTAGATAATCCGAAGATCAATTATGTCGGCAACGATTGGAACCCTGTGTGGAAGGCCGCAACTTTCAAAATCTTTATTCTTCTTCTTCTTCTTATGTACAGGAAGGAGCCGTGGTCCCTGTAGAATTTGTGGTTCCAGGTCTTCGGATGGCCATTGAAAATAGACTTGCCACCAACGGGTCCAAATTGAAACCCTACCATGCGAAGCACGCAGGGGACCTGAGAGGCCGGAAGGGCACCTGAGAGGATGGAAGGGGACTCGAGAGGTCGGGCAGGTGACTTGAGAGGCACAGGACCACAGCGGGAGACCCTCGGGCGAGGCAAACCGAGAAAAGGCGATCCCGGAGGCACGAAACTCGAGCCGAATTTGGACAATTAAAAAAAAAACTCGTACGCTTGGTGACTGTACGATAGATGGAAAAAAAAAAACACGTGGGGCCACCGTACGGTGAGGTCACACCGGCGGTGGAACCACCGTGCGGTGGTCACATTGACGGTGGGGCCATCGTGTGGTGGACACCCGCACTAAACCAAAAAGCCCGCAAAAACAAAATTAAAATGCAAACAAGAAAGGAAACCCCCGCAACACAGCCACACAAGGAAAAAAAGGGGACCAACACGCACAACAACGTAGCCATACACGTAGCCCCTGCACAAACAAACACAGCCGTATGGTGGAGGGGTGTTGACCGCAGGGGAAGGTGGCCGTACGATTGGAGGTGTCAGTGCTGTTGTTGACCGTACGGGGAGAGGTTGTATGGCCGGGGTGCCATCGGGGACATTATAGGAAAAAAAAAAAACGACGACGACCAGATTGAAAAATTATTCGATGACATCTGGAGCCAGGACATTGAAAATATTAGAGTGGAGAAGAAGGGTTTTGACATCATAAAATATCACATAAATGATGCGCGCCATGGACTTCCTTGTGGTTCTGAAGGTTGTAAATTGGTGTTGGCGGCACTTGGGGTCCTGCCCCTCGACCCTGCGAGGGGTGCTACCCCTCGATCCCGTTGGGGGCATTGCCCCTAGACCCCCAGTTTATTTTTGAGCTACAGTACACTTGTTGGAGTTAGGCGAAGGGCATTAGAGATGTCACAGTAAGTGTTGTGGTTGTCCGTACTGTGAGAAGGAACCCTGAAGCTAAGCATTCGTGAGGGAATGCATTGCAGGTCCGCGTAGTTGTATGACACTAGGGAGTTATTCAGTTCATTTTTTAGCCTTTGGGGAGTGTGATGGAGGATTTGAGGTGTCTCCTAGCCTTTATGCCAGAGGGTTGTGGCCACCTCCAGGTAGGAATGGTACGCTTGAGGAACTTAGAGTATGTCTCGGCTGGACGTGAGGTTGCCTTGGTGGATGCAGAGAGGGCTCGGGAGGAGATGACCACCAGGTTGGAGGCAGTACTAGCGTGAGACATAGCTCAGCGTACCCAGGAGTTGGATGCCGTGAGGGCAACGCGGGTGGCTATCGAGGACAAATTGGCTAGGGAGACAGTCTCATTTGAGTAGCAGTTGGTGGAGGCGGAGATTGAAAAGCGTGTTTTGCAGACAAGTTTGGTTTAGGCACAGGAGGACTTTGATGTCAAAAGAAGCCATAATGGTGAAATCCGCACTTGAGCATCGGATGGTAGCAGAAAAAGGGTTTTTCAGGCGAGGACGTAGCAAGTGTATAAGTTCCGGGCTCGACTGGCGTCAGTAGTTCCTGCCATTCATCTCTATTTTGTATTAAGTCGTTCGGAGTCGATTTCTTTTCTTGGGGGGGATGATGTTGCCGGGAATAATCATTATGTTATGTTGTCGTCGGTAACAATGAGTTATGGTGGTCAGTTAGTTAGTCGTCCCGAAGGGCAGTTGGATGCGACGGTTGGTCGCACCCCTTCGGGTATTATATATTGCATACCGTTCCTTCGTAGTGGCATATACTAGTTGTATCAGATGTAATGTTATAAGCACTTGATGTACATGGACTGTTGAATTAATACAGAGACTGGTTATTTAATATATTTCCATTATGTTCTGTGCATTTACTTTCTGCGTTTAATCGTTTACCGTACGTGGCAAACAGCTATAACCTTAGTTTTTGGGGCTATCTGCTTCTTGGATGAACAAACTTGTGTTTGAAGTGACCTAGTGTGTGATAAACGGAGATAAATTCATCATTGAGTTTTTTTGTTTTTTTTTTTCTGCTGAATAAGCAACCTACCTTTCCTTTCCAATGGAAGGGTGGAAAACTATGACTCGGGTCTTTAATGACACAATTCACCAACAAGCCCTGTATTAAATTTATGTTGTGTTCCTTACCGACAATTTTTATTTCTAATTTGAACCTCATAAAAAATATTAGTCTGTTTTCCAGTATTCTGTTGGAAAGAAACTTTAGCTTGCTGATGAAAAAATTAAAAAACCTGGTCAATGTTATGAGTGTTTTTCTTTAACATTTAGTCGCGTGGTATGAAACAACACTTCATTTACAAAACTTATGCCTTCTACACATTCCAGACATCCTCGGCACTCCTACAAACTTTGACATGGCATTGTTTGCCACACAATATGTTGTTTTGGCAGGTGTTTCGACTTCTTGTAGGGTGTCTGTTTTCCATCCTTGGCAGACGTATGTTATCTTCTTTAGTAGTCATTATTCCTTGCTGGCAGTGCATTTGTTCCTATATTGGGTGCAAGTGTCTCCCTTTCCAGTGACTGTCTGTTCACTGGTTAGTTGAGACTAGTTGGCAGCATCTTTCCGGCATCCCACTTTAGTAGAGGGTGCTTGGTGAGCTAGTGGGACTGATGCAAGTGGACAAAAGATCCTTTCTATGGAGGTTCCAGTCTTTCGTTTTCCACTGTTGCAAGCCAAGTTGCAGATCACGTTCATCTTTGGCATAGTATATGGACATGGAGCTCACAAAGTGATGTAGAGCTTTTGTAAAGCCTATGAGGTGATGTATACACATGATTGTGGATTAGTGGCATGGGGAGCACTGCTCACTCTCCCTAGAGTTTTCTGCTTGGTTGAGGGTTTCTCTGGAGTTAATCTCATGTTGCATTTTGTGTGTGATGCAAGGTTGTTATATTTTCACATTAGGTGTTTTCTGTTTGCCGTTTATTGCATATGCTATGGTAATTGACGGCCATTGTAGGTGTTTTAATGCTCACAGAGGCAGTTTGAGAGCATCTCATTTAAATCCATGATGGACTGGGGAGCAACATAGCCGATCCAATTTATGGTTCAATATATTGGATTGGAAGGCAGTTATTCTTAGGTGGCCCTGTGAATGTTTGATTTGTTTGTGTGCTTGTAACTTCTGTAATCTTTACTAAATATGCTAGTGCAATGAGGTAAATCTTTAGGAGCCCAGTTGCATTTTGTGTGTGTGATGCAAGGTTGTTATATTTTCGCATTCGGTGTTTTCTGTTTGTCGTTTATTGCACATGCTATGGTAATTGACGGCCATTGTAGGTGTTTTAATTGCATACAGAGGCAGTTTGAGAGCATCTCATTTAAATCCATGATGGACTGGGGAGCAGCATAGCTGATCCAGTTTATGGTTCAATATATTGGATTGGAAGGCAGTTATTCTTAGGTGGCCCTGTGAATGTTTGATTTGTTTGTGTGCCTGTAACTTCTGTAATCTGTACTAAATATGCTAGTGCAATGAGGTAAATCTTTAGGAGCCCATTTGCAATTAACGGGTCTTGCTTGTGTAACTTGTAGATACCCAAATTTGGCTTTTCTTTGCAATTGTCAAAAGTAGAATTTACTTCCACTTGTTTAGGTGCAAACACTTAGGATTGACATTCTTGTAACATTATGGCTTTTGTTATTTTTCCAGGGGTGGGAGAAGTGATAAGTGGATGGGATGTTGGTGTTAAAGGTAAGTTCTGTACCGTGTTTATGTTCTTCATTCTAGTTAGCAAATCACTTTGTCACAGCCAAGCAAATTTATTTTGTCCATTGGCAGGAATGCGTGTTGGTGACAAAAGAAGACTCACTATACCTCCAGCGATGGGGTATGTAAGACTCCATTTAGCTTAGATATTTTCCATTGTATTTTATACTGCATAATTTTTGTTGGGTTATGGAACGGCAAAGAAGGTTATTCTGAGTATTTTCTGCTCTATGCAGGTACGGGGCAGCAGGAGCTGGTGAAATACCAGGAAATGCCTGGCTAGTTTTTGATGTAGAGTTGGTCAATGCCAAGTGAAATTCTAAGTTTATTATGGCGAATGAAATTTTGTAGAATAGGCATTATTCAGAAATAGGCAGCATTAGTTCGATTATATATTTTTGGGTTCTTTCCGACCTCCGCTCTTCCTTCTCAAAGGGAATACTCTTGTAATATGATATGTATTCGCAATGTAATCTCTACTAGATTTAGGTTCCATTTCATTTGTCGAGTCTATTATATTTGGAGCATTTGACACGATATACCTCGTCCTTCGTAAGGTTACATTTATTTTTTCACTTATCATACGGTCACCTTCATTTCCTTACATTTGAATTCGGAATTAAATGTTAAAAAGGGAGATGCGTTTCATCTAATTACAATTTAACGACTTTTACTCAATTGTCATCCATTTATTTGACTGGTACGAGTTTACGTACACATTACTAGTACATTCAATCAAATTAATACATCATGTCTGGGAGAGTGGAAGACCAACATTATTAATTTCAAAGAACAAGGCCAAAAAAATTACAAGGATAGATGGCAACATTTAGTTACTCCATACACACAACATTTGTGTCTAATGCACACTTCATTCTGAAGTGGCTAGCGGTTTTGCCAATGTTTTCTTACCATATCCATAAAAACATTGACACCCAATGCGCAATTTCTCTTTGGAGTGATCAGCAGACTCGTTCAATTGTTGTTTTCGTTGACACAACTCCTGTTAAGGACTTATGTATTTTTAGGATGTGTTTGTAGCAAGCCATTGATGATAGATATGAAAAGTATTAGAAAAATTGAGATTAACAAATCTTTCTTTTCCTGAAACATTACTTTTAAAGGTTATCCTTGAAGTATAGGACATTGTTGGCTAGGAGTGTACAATTCTATCAATTGATCGATGATACATTAAGATTTTCCAATAATATGGTGGTGTTTTACGAACATTGAGAAAGGTATTTTAAGAAAATAATATAAATGTTCTTTTATGGGTTTGTATGATCTTTTGTGAACTAATATTTGAGTTGTGTAAATGGTTTCTTCATGAATTAATACATTAAACTATTGCTTTGAATCAACGATACTGTCAACCATTTGTCTGTTAATTGATATAGTAAACTATTATTGCCTTTCTACAATAAGCATTGATTTTGGATTGTCCTTTGATGTGATACATCTAAGACATGAATTATCTTAAGGAAAATCATTTGGATGTATTTATTGTTCTACCATCTCCACTTTGGATCATACTTCAGTATGATACCTCTATGATGTGTAATGGAATAAATGGTTTAGATGTATTTTTGGATTCACTCTATGATGTGTAATGGAATAAATGGTTTAGATGTATTTTTGGATTCGTTTAAGAGGCAACTTTATTCTACCATCTTTAAGTTTGGCAAGATCAAACTAAATCAAAATGTATCTAATGGGATTGGGTTTAACATTATTGAATTGGTCTATGAATTTGCAATTTTTGTCAAAATGTATCTAATGGGATTGGGTTTAACATTATTGAATTGGTCGGGAGATGGTGCTGAAATGGAGGGAACAACGAATGCAGTTGGAAATTTGAAATTGGGAAATGGAGGGAACAGCGAGGCTGGATCCTCTGGTTTTGAATCCACCGC
Source organism: Cryptomeria japonica (assembly GCF_030272615.1). NCBI lineage: Eukaryota > Viridiplantae > Streptophyta > Pinopsida > Cupressales > Cupressaceae > Cryptomeria > Cryptomeria japonica. The sequence goes on along the minus strand of NC_081405.1, from coordinate 424,211,655 downwards.
AGTTCAAGGACAAGCAATGGATGATGAAGATGGAAGACAGGATGGGGACCCACGGCTACATGACCCTCCTCCTGACTGCGAAAAGATGAAAGATTCCCAAGAATCGAGCCCCAAGGTGGTGAAAGGTGACTCAGAAAACAACAAGGAGGGACAAGTATCCAAACCCTGGAGTAGTCTTTTTGCAAGGAATGCATCTGGAAAACCGATGGGTAAATCGTCTTTCCCCTTTGTGAAAGATATATCAGATATCAAAACGGGTAAACTTGCTATTGAGATTCCTGATTTAGTTATCGATCATAGTATTTCTTTAATAGCTTTTTTTCTGGTGGGGAAGTTTGTTGGACCTTGACCTAATATTGAGGATGTTAGGTCTTTTGTTAAGAGAAAATGGAGAATGAAAGGTTAGGTTGATGTCTCTGCCCTATCCAGAGGTTTTTTTGTTTTCTCTTTCTCTCGTGGGGAAGATATGGAAGTTGCATTAAGTGGTGGCCCCTGAATGTTTGGTAAATCTTCTTTATCTGTTAGAAAATGGTCTCCTAGCATGGAACTCAATGACTCTTTCTTTGAATCTGCTCCGGTTTGGGTAAGGCTGCTAGGTTTGCCATTGGAATACTGGGTGGAGGATGTTTTCTCAGGAATCACTAACTCCTTTGGGGAGCTTGTTGTGATAGATCCAATAACAACAACTCGCAAGAGATTGGTTTATGCACGAATTTGTGTCAACATTTCACAGAATATGGATCTTCCTAGCACTATTGATATAAGCTCCAAACTTGGATTATGGGAACAATCAATAGAGTTTGAATCACTCCCCTTTGTGTGCTTTTCTTGCAAAAAAGCTGGTCACTGGGCTAAAGCCTGCCCCAACAACCCTAAAAAACCCGTGATGACAAACATCCACAAATAGGTTTGGAAAGAAAAGAATAATAACAAAGAAGGTAATAAGCTAGAAGGAAAAAGCGGAAGCTCTGTCAATATATCAGAACCATCAGAAGGAGATAGAAATGACATTCCTAAGAATCCCCATATGAAGGAGAACAAAAAGAATGAAATTAGGGAGTTTGAGATCAAAACAACCAATACCTTTGAGGCCCTACGGACGTAGGAGAAGGAAAATGAAATCAATGAAGAGACACTTGAAGAGGGTGAGATTGAGAATATCATTGATTCTCATCATGAGGTCTCTCAAGATTCTATATCCAAAATAGATGAATAGTGCCTAGATGAATTTGAAGAACATGAAATTAAATTTGGAAGGAGTAACAAGTTTGGATCGCCTCAGGTAAATTTAAATGCTTTGTTCCAGAATATTGGAGTTGACACGCCTACATCATCCCAGAAAAGAGGGGAACTATGGAGTAATATGCAAGATGAGCCTAGTAAGGAACAAGAAGAAAACATAACAGGAAATGAAAAGAAAATAAAAACCAAGAAGGTAGGAGGCTTTAATGGGGTGAAAACCAGAACCAGGTCCAAGGTTGATTTTGGTGCTTCAAAATCTCCACTGGGACGTAAAACTATGAAATGGCATAGGGACCAGGAGAGCAAGCAAAACATAGCTGATGGAAGGCAACGAACTATAAAAGAATCTTGTCCTCAGGGTTCCAAATGAAGGTAATATCTTGAAATATCAGAGGCCTAAATGGTCTCAATAAACATGATATATTACGGAACCTCACTCGAGATCAAAATCCAGATATTATCCTGGTACAGGAAACCAAAATGAGGAAAGAGTAAGTGGAGAAATTAAACTTCTTTAAAAATGGAGTTGTTTGTGGTAGTAGCTCGAATGGAGCATCTGGAGGGGTTGCAATTTTCTGGAAGAAGAAAACCATTTCTGGAGAAATGATTGATGAAGACGGCAATATTTTATCCCTGAAAGCTAAAAGCATCTATGATGGAAAGGAATGTGTCATTACTAATAGCTATGCCCCTAACTCCAAATTTGCTAGAAGCAAATTTTGGGATAAAATCCGGCAAAAAAGAAATTCTTTCCCTTCGAACAGCTAGGTTGTGATGGGAGATTTCAATACTCCTCTGCAAGACATTGATAAATATGGGGGCACTCAAGCTCAACCAGACAACAGATCTGACTTGATGGACTTTATTAATCACAATGCTCTTGTTGATATGGATCTCAATGGGGCATCCTACACTTGGTCTAACCGAAGGGATGGTGAAGATCTCATTCAGGTAAGACTTGATAGATCCCTTGTAACTAATGATTGGATTCTTTCTCATAGATGCTCCCTTTCTATTATTAATAGAATTGGTTCGGACCATTATCCCATCTCTTTTGTTGCTGAGAATTTTAAGAATAATCAGAGCTTCCCTTTTCGGTTCGAAAAGGTGTGGATTTCCCACCCTAATCTTGAAAAATCTATTGCCAATTGGTGGAATATTGATGTAAATGGTATTGCCATGTATAAAGTGGCCAAAAAATTTAAAAATATCAAAGTCAACATTAAGATATGGAATAAGGTGGTTTTTGGTGATATTTTTGATGCAAAGAAAAATCTAAAGGAGGATCTGGTTCAGATCCAAAATTCTATACAGAAAGATGGCTATAAAAAATACTCCAAAGCCATGGAAGATGATGTTTTAGTCAAACTTCACAACATTATTTCTAGAGAAGAAATCTATTGGAGGCAGAGATCCAGGGCAATCTGGCTGGAGGCTGGGAACAGAAACACTAAATTTTTCCACATGACATCTTTAAAACATAAAGCTGCGAATAGAATTTCAAGACTTATTGTCGAGGACAAAACTCTTCTTAATAAGGATGAAATCAAGGATGAAGCTGTCAGCTTCTTCAATCAGCTCCTCACTAGTAACAAGCACATTGATCATACCCATCAACACAATTTGGTTAATATCATTCCCAAGATCATTAATCCTTTTCAGAATAAGGCCCTATCTGTTATCCCCTCTGCTGGAGAATTAAAAAAGCCGTCTTTTCGTTTCAAGGGGATAAAGCTCCGGGTCCTGATGGCTTCCCTATGTTTTTCTTCCAGGAATTTTGGCATATTGTGGAAGAAGACATAGTTAATGCGGTCAAAGAATTTTTTGGATCTAGAAGAATTCTTAAGGAACTCAATTCCATGTTTATTGCCCTAATCCCTAAAGTTGCTGGGGCGGATTCTATGGGAAAATTTAGGCCAATAAGCCTATGTAACTCTTTCTATAAGATCATATCCAAAGTTTTGACCACTAGAATTTTGGCTGTTCTCCCCTTCATCATCTCTGAGGAGCAGAAAGGTTTTGTTCCTGATAGGCAGATATTGGACTCTATCATTCTTGTGCATGAGAACATTCATTCACTCAATGCTGCTAAAAAAGAAGGATTCCTGATAAAATTGGAGTTGGCGAAGGCTTATGACAGAGTGGATTGGCATGTTCTTTTCAGAATCATGGAGGCTTTTGGATTTGATGAAAAGATAATAAAAATTATCAGAGAGCTGATCACCACTCCAATGTTTTCTATTCTGATTAATGGATCTTCTACAAAATTCTTCAAATCTTCAAGGGGGCTCAGACAAGGAGATCCCATATCTCCTATTCTTTTCACCATTATGGCTGAGAGCATGAGCAGATTGATTTACAAACTGAAATTGAATAAAACCATCAAAGGCCTTCAACCTTCCTCCGCTAAAGTTTTTTGCTCTCATCAACAGTTTGTTGATGACACTATCCTCATGGGATATTCCTCTGTTACGGAGGCTGAGGCCTTCAAAACTGCTCTTAATTCCTATGCTTTGGCTACTGGTCAACAAGTCAATTGGGACAAATCGGCTATATATTTCATGAATACTCCGATCATAAGACAACAGAAGATTGCTAAAATTATTGGGTGCAAGGTGGAAATGCTCCCTTCCACCCATCTAGGTCTTCCCTTGGGTTTAACTCCCCCAGATTCCTTTTGGAGCATGCTTACTAATAAATTCAACAAAAAACTAGCTGGGTGGAAAGGTTCTATGTTATCTCAGGCTGGGAAATTGCAGCTCCTTCAAGCTACACTCCAGAACCTCCCTGTTTATGCCCTCAACTTATTTGGCATCTCGGCTAAATTTGCTGAAGCATTGGAAAGAATCCAGAAGAGATTTTTATGGTCAGGAGTTGAAGAAAAAAAGAGGATATCCTTGGTTGCTTGGGACAAAGTTTGTAGACCAAAAAACAAAGGAGGGTTGGGGATTAAAACTCTAAAAACTTTCAATAAAGCTCTTCTAGCAAAACAATTATGGAGAGCTTATGATACCAAGAAAGATTGGAATCAAATATGGTTTGATAAATATATTCAGAATCAACCAATCCAAGGGGTCCTTAATTCTGAAGACATTCCTGTTGGATCCTTTATTTGGAACAGTATTATCAAATCCATAAAAGTGGCCAAAGCTGGAGCTGGATGGGTCCTAGGAAAAGGCGACAGAATAAGGTTTTGGGAGGACCCTTGGATGAAGAATGAAGCTCTTTATGATCAAGACAACAGTCAAGTTATTGAGGAATGTAAAATGAGGTTTGGGCTTATGGTGTGTGACTACTGGAAGGAGGACAAATGGGTGAGGCTTGATATTATCCACTCTGGTTTTGCCTTACTCCAGAAGGAGTTGCTGTCCTTTTCCCCTAACAAAGACTATGATGATGTTTTTCTATGGAAAAGTAATCCTAGAGGTGAATTTACGGTTGCCTCTGCCTACAAAAACACGTTTTCTCAGACCAGTAATCCCATTTGGAGTAAAGTTTGGAACAACATTTTGATCCCTAAAGTCAATATTTTCTTTTGGCTTGCTTCTCATAATAGTACCCTTACTCTTGACAACATGGCCCGAAGAGGTTTCAAATTCCCTAATAGATGCGAGCTATGCCAGAAAGAGGAAGAATCAGTTGATCATCTCTTTTTTCACTGTTCCTTTACCTGGGAAATTTGGTGTAAGATGTGGGAGAAAAAGAAAGTTAATTGGGTTATGAATAAGAGTATCAAGGATATTATTTGGCAATGGAACTTCCCCACCAAATGCCATCTTATCAGGAACCTTTGGTCTTTGACCCTCCCCATGATTTGCTGGGGCATTTGGAAAGAAAGAAATAATAGAATATTTAGGGAAGCTAAGTGTAACTCTCAGGTGGTTTTTGAAAAAATCTGCAGGGCTATAAAAGAGAACATCAATATTCCTCACAAGAATAATAAGCAATGGTTTGTTACCGATGTGAATGATATGGAAAAAGAAATCCTCACTGAATGGAATCTAATACATAAAGTCTACAGATCTGACAATAAGAATAGGAGAGATAATATTGTTTGGCGCTTTCTTGAACATGATTGGATAAAGGTGAATTTCGATGGGGCAACTAAGGGAAACCCTGGGAAGTCTGGTGGTGGAGGAGTAATTAGAAATGCTCGAGGAGTCTGCATTGCTGCTTTTGCCTCTCCTTTTGGGGTCCAAAATAATCATTTGGCCGAAGCTTTGGCCATGCTAAAAAGCCTCCAGCTTGCTCAGGGATTCAAATTCAAAAAAATCTGGCTCGAAGGGGACTCCTTAAACATCATCCAAGCCCTCAAAGGTACAAGCTCTGTCTCTTGGAATATTACTAACTTAGTTAAAAGTGCTAAATATTTGTTAAATAACTATGTTAGTATAAGAATAACTCATACTCTAAGAGAAGGCAATAAGGTTGCGGATCTCTTAGCAAATGAAGGGGTCAATTTAGAGAATGATGTTAAATATATTGGAGAAACTCATTGTAAAAGGGAGGTTAAAGAGCAATTATATTTTGATCGTATCAATGGGTCAAGTTAATATCATGATTATATTTTGGGGAACGAATTCCAAAGACAAATTTTGGGGGCGGATTAATTGCTAGTTAATGAGTGCGTTTTGGCATCATTTCCATGATCATATGCGTGAGGAAGATTATAATCATAATTGCTGGGTTTGTGCGGCCATAAACATAAGTTTCAAAACAACAAAAGAGTCTCTTCTCTATAACTCCAGAATTTACAAGCATTTTGGGTTTCATTTGCAGACTGTGAATTATAGTTGCTGGTACTTCTACCTGGAGCTCAAAATGGGTGGTAATTTAAACAGGAACGAGCCCTCAGGGTGCGAAAATTGGAAGAGTGAATGAAAAGTCTGGAGAAGACTTCACAGATATGGCTTTACGGACTATATGGAAAAGCTTCACGGAAGCAGAAAGTCTGTTTCTCACGGTTTTGCCAGAGGCTGGAGTAACAATAGAGTCACCCTGTTCGGAGAGATATGGCAAATTGATGAGAACTTGGTCGCTGAGGTCACGGGTCTCCAGAAGGAGGGCACCAAATTCTACAAAGATCGGAAGTATGCAGTTGAAGTGTTCAAAATCTTTTCGAAATCGGAGGATGAGAAGGGCAAGCTTGTGAAGAAAGACAACATTTCCTATTACATTCCCTAGCAGGTAAAGCCCTTTTGGCAAAAAGTTTTAAGGTTTTAATGGAGTATTTAACTGTTGACGGTAGATTTACAAAAATCTATAACTATCACTTTGCTATTTTGAACCACTTCCGTCATCGGGCCAAAATATCCCTGCCTTTTTATTTAGCGTCCTCTCTGAATGAGAGTCTTGCTGACCATGCTAAAAAGCCTAACTCTTACCCTATAGCCCATTAGGGGCTTATATTGCTCATTTATGAACATATGAAGGACAAGGCTAGGGCGACCAAAGATAACCCTCTGATCATGAATGCTCATATCTTTGAGAGCGACAAAGATTCGGATTCGGATGAGGATCAGCCTAATGCCTCTACCCACAAAAAAAGGAAAGTTGACACAGATAAGGTGGAAATGGAGGAGCACTGTGATGTGGAGGAGGAAAAGGGTAAGGATTTTGAAACTGATATGGAGTATGAAAAGGATGAGAACATTGGAGAAGAGGATGAAGGGGGTAACTCTGAAAACCCTCACTCTAACCCTATGGGCTCGGACAACAGGAATGTTGCTTTGAATTCTAAGGAGGATGACAATCCTAACTCTATGGGCACTGAACAGGGTAGGGATTATGCGGACACCATCTTGAATACTGCCCGTAACTATACTCTGGAGTCCTTCAACTTCCAGAAATGGGTTGTTGACAACATTACTAGCATGCAAAGTAAACAGAGGGAGTTGGAAAACAAGATTAATAAGTTGATTAAGGACTCTGGGAAAAAGAATGATGAGATGGAAACCAGTGAAGTTGAAGAGAAAATTGAGATGGAGGATTGGCAGGAAAAAGATTTGATCAAAGGGGATTTGAAACACCTGGAGGACGTTATAAGAAATTTGAAAGAACAGGCTCAAGAGGATAAAGACAACATCAACACCCGGGTTGCCTGTACCAAGAAGGCTCTAAAAAACTTCATGAACCATAGTCTCCAGGTCGTCAAAGTCTCATCACAGAACATGAATGCTTTGGTGGAACATCTGGAAAGGAAAAATCAGGATAAAAATCTGGTCATCATTGATGATATCCCAACTTCCAGCACCACCCACCAGACTCCCAGGCGGAGAACAAGGCAGAACACTACTGGGATGGAGATCAATACGAAAGATAGCCAGCAGAGAGAGGAAAGCAACGACTTGAGGGAAGCGGCCAAGGCGATGATGCTCTTGGTTTAGAATGCTGAGGAATCTATTGAAGTTTTCAAGTAATTTGTATTGCTGGGTTTGGAGCCAACTTCTTGTTGGCTTCTTGCTGTTTTTTTCTTAGCTGCTGGTTTTTGTGCTGGTGTTTTGCAGCTTTTTTGTTTCGTCTCTTTCATGCTCATCTTTCAAATTGTAATCGGGTTTCGGGTCCCTTAAAACCTATTTTTACTTAATCAAAAACATTATTGAATTGGTCTATGAATTTGCAATTTTTGTATAATCCATTTAGGAAATTGACCAAACATGCGTACAAGGATTCACTTGATAAAGTGTATGAATTATGGTTTTGTGAAGTGCAAAAGTTCTTAAAGGTGGGTAGGGAGGATATTCTCTAAAGAATAAGATGAAAATGTTCATGTCTAATGTTGTGTTAAAAAAATGTTCATGTCTAATGTTTTGTTATTTAACACAAGCGATTATTTGGACTGAATGATTTCAACATTTAAAATATATTGGGAAAGGTGGTAATTGAAGGGATGAAATAGATTAATAGGTGGGTAGGGAGGATATTCTCTCTTAAGAATAAGATGAAAATGTTCATGTCTAATGTTTTGTTATTTAACACAAGTGATTATTTGGAATGAATGATTTCAACATTTAAAATATATTGGGAAAGGTGGTAATTGAAGGGATGAAATGGATTAATGGTGAAATTTCATTTTACTTGGGCAATACGATCTTTTGCATGTATTATAGGATAAAGGTGTAGCACACACTTGAAGGCCTTAAGATCTAGATTGCAAACTTGGCTAATCACAATGTCCCTTCAAAAGTGGACACATGGCCAATAGAGTAGTGGAAGATGCTAATGCTTGGCTAGTTTAGCTATTGTTGATTAAGCAAGAAAACAAGGGCCTTGTACCTTAAAAATTTGCTCAAATTAAGTCAAAACAAGCTATAATTGCCCATAAAAAATAGCTTAAGAACACGAAAACAACTAACAAAAAAACAACAGCCTAAAATAAGAAACAAAAATGTATTAAGGCCTTAGGGGTGAAGGATCCCCCCCCGGCTTACAATTATTGACTTGCGTATAGACTTGTCCATAATTGAAGTGATAAATCTTATCATTCTGTTCCGATTATCTTCCATTCTCTCCAGTCTTCCATGGTAGAGCTCGAAGTTCCTTGTTTCTTACAATCCTTGACTTGTAGTGTAGAGAGGGTGGTGATAGACATGTCCATAATTAGAGTGAAAAATCTTATCATTTTGTCTTTATTATCTTCTATTCTCTCCATTTCTTCTCATGTTAACAAATTGATTGGCCATATCATCATAGACAACATTTATTTTGTTTGACTTAAGCAATAGAAATCTAGGGGCTTCTAGTGGTAAGGACTTGAGGCTCTCAATAGTGGGGAATATCCTTAGATTTAGGTTTCCTAATGGATAGCCACGATATCATAATTAGAGTCTAGGGGATTCGTCTCTTCAAAGTAGAAACCCCTCCAATTTCAATAAGGGAGCGTGTTCACGGGTGCCATCGTTTGAACTCTCACCGCTTTTGTCCCTTTCCAGGTTAGGTAGGTCACTTGATAGTTTTATCTCCTATGGTTGCCAACTTATTTAATCTTCTTGTAGACACCTAAAGATGTCTCATTGACCATACACTAATTATTCATCTATTTAATTAGGCAATTCTTTAATTATTTGATTAAACTAATTATTTCTTCTAATCATCACGCTTCAAAATTACTAATTATTCAATTTTCACTTCTTAATCAAATCATCATCAAACCCCTTTCTCAAATATTAATTATTTAATTAATTACGATTTCCCTTAATTAAATAATCTTTATTATTTAATTAATCCTATTTCTAATGTTTAAATAATTTCATTTAAATAATTTAATTAATTAACTTATTCTTCCAATTCCACAAATGCGAATTTCAACCTAATTTCATCTAATTCCAAATCATCAAATTCACATTTCACCAAATCTGAATTTCAGTTAATTTCATGTGCATTTCATCATTAGAAAATCCAAATTCAAATTCAAATAGAAAATAAAAATCAAATTCAATTTCAAAATCTTACGACACATGTTCAAATCATAACTGATTGATCAAATCAATTGACTAATCAGTTAACTCTTCAATCACCCCTTTTCACTCCAAATCACCTTTTTCTAACTGGTCAATCAATCCACTTATCTCTCCAATCAATTCAATCTTCTAATCCATCTATTTAGTCAACTAGCTAGTCTATTAAGTCTACTGGTTAATCAATTGAGTTCCCTCTCCAATCAACCCTGTTAACAAATCAATTTATTGAGTTAACAAATCAATCAAGATGAGTTCACTGATCAATCTAAATCGGTTGACTATCAATCATGACTTGAGTTCAAATCCTCACTCCTTTTGTGTTGAAAATCTATATAAGCAACATCATTTTCACAAATCAATCTAGAATCACAGTCTTCAAAATAATTGTCTATCTTATGCAGGAATTTCAGTGCAATACCTGGTAGCCAATCAACCAATTATGGAGAAGAGAAATGGAAGCCTTGTTACATCAATTGAGGGAGTTTAATTAGATTTCATTCATTATTCAATTGATTTAGTATTATTTCATTGTCATTTAGGAGTTAATTTTAATTAGATTTAGAGTTGTGTTTCGCTCTTTGACATTTGATTATCTTTATGCTTAATTTACCCCTAAGAAACAATGGTGAACTTGACGTGAACTAGCTTTCTGATATGTTTTTCTCGTAACTTGCAGGTTTGTACGGAATGGGAAAATATGATGCACAATTGTATTGACAAAAATTCGCATTTGTTCATTTTGATGTGCAATTGTCACCATATTAGTTCGCAATTGTAGTCATTCTAATTCACAATTGTTAATTCTGATTCACAATTGTAGGGATAGGTCAAAATTTAATTTTTATTTGTCGTTTCTGCTTTTTTGACATTTGCGCTGCTAACCTAGAAAAATCTTGCAATTCTGGATTTTTTTTTATGCATGAAATGTTCTTAACCCAATGGCAGGAAGGGTGACATTCAAAATTTCAGGTACCAAAAGAAGAAAAGAGAATATCAGAGTCTTGTGAAGGCAGAAAGGAAGATCCAAGAAATTGAAGAAGAAGAAGCCATAACCCGATACCACAAGAATATACATAGATTCCTTGCTAAATTCAAATTCTTTGACGATATTGAAGTAATGACCCGAGTTATCTGGAGTAATCTGCTTGCAAACTGATTTACCTCTTCTATCTTCTATCCTTTTTATTCCGTGTTTAAGTAATTCACAATTGTTCAGATTTCTGTTCGCACTTGTGCAGACATAAACTCACAATTGTGTTGTCAGATATTCGCATTTGTCTTGACAGGAGTTCACATTTGTAGTCAAATTAGTTCTCAATTGTGCAGTAGGTGATGCACAATTGTTAGGATTCAAAAAAGCATTACTATTCTGGTTTGTCATAATTCTCTGTCATAAATATGTTCCATATTCACAAGACAGAGAAGTCAAAGTTGTAATCAAAGAAAATATTAGGTTGGAAAGCCCACCATTTGCTAACCATTCTCATGTTTTATTACAGGAGGTTGGACTTAGATTAGCCAAATCTTTCCTTTTGGTTCTTTTAGAAAAAAAAACTAGTCTGCTTTCTTATCTTTCCTCATCATTGCAATACTAGATAAAAAGAACATCATGTCTTCTTGGAGCAATATCTCCATCTAGCCTAGACAATTTTGCAATGAAAGTTTAAAAAGAATCCTTGTCTTTTGTGTTTATGAGGTGATAGATATATGCTCTCCCTTTTTTTGGGTGATCAAAAAGCCAGAACCATATCTTCTTATACTTTCTTTCAATTCTGCATTAGGATAAAACCCTTAGAAGGCCTGCCTCCCAAGTAGCCCATAAGGCCAAGTGAGAGGGAACGGCATAAAGTGGTAATGAAAAAAGCCAAGTAATCCGAGCCACTATAAAATAAATGTGTTTGCAATGAAAATTGTAAGCAACGGGTGCTGGAATGACATAGCGACGATTAAATTCGCCGGATCTATGCCCACCCGAACGAAAGCTTGATTAAACACCTTAGAAATTAGAAGCCCAACTGAGTCAGTAACCAGACACTTTATTATCACAATGCAAGGGTGGAGAAGAATCTTCCCCCAAGACACTCACCATATATCTCCCAAGATAACGAGCCAATTGAGGAGCGATCCTCTTTGGTTTAATTTCTAGACAAAGACAAAAACGGGCGCACCTTAGGGTGTGATAGGGTTGTTTGAGATGATAGAGTATCAAGATGTGGGTTGTGATAATATTTGTGACCTTTTGACCTTAGGAGAGTGCTTTTTGTGCAATCGTTTGACCAAATTACAATAAAAACAAAATGGGGTTTTGAAAAAGACTCCAACATTCATGGGGATTTGAAAAAGTTCCTTAAACAAGCATTCTTTCTATGATATTATTCTTTTTTGATGTGTCTGCTGTGCCTTTGCTACATGATCAAACATTTCAAAGTGGAATATCAACCACGTTTTTCATACCAACATCAACCAAAAGTTTCTCAATGCAACAATCAAGAGTAAAAAATTAAAAAAACAAAACAAAAAAACAACAACCAAGTATTTACATCCAAGAAGTTCAACAAATTTTGCCAACATTCAAGAATATGGAAAGAAATGGCGCTTCATGTGATCATAGGTCCTCACACATATAGGAATGGATAGTCTAAGATTTTTATCCATGTCTTGCATAAGTCTTCACAATCAGGAGATTAAAAGTCCATCATTCACACCCCTCTTAGGATAGAGTCCTTACATCAAACATCTTAGTACCCAAATCAGTTTGCATAGTCTTCATTCATCATAGGCCTTTGCATCATAGAAGTCTTAAGAACATATCCTTTGCATGGGTCTAAAAGGAGATGGTAGTTTTCCATTCAAACAACCTAATCTTGGACCAGACAATGATCAATTAGAGATAATTGATGGTTTGGACAACCTTTCTTGGGAAGTAAGAATTGATCTCCCACAATATGAAGAAGTAGAAGTCATCACAGACAATGAAATCCAAAAATCTGTCTGCCTTGATACTAAGTTAGCAAAAGAAATCAAGAAACAAAGAGAACAAGAAGAATTTCGACAATTTGTCGAAAAACTTATGGTAGATATTCTTCGCCAGTAATCTTAGGAGAGTCTCACCATTCGTAGATTGCATACATAGTTAAGTCTTGCATCCATCTCAACCTACCATTTACATTTAGGAAATTATAGTAAGTCATATGGAGTCAAGATCACATGACAATAACAAGATCACAAAAGGCAAAGGATCAAATGGATCCGAACAACGACCTGTACTATAACCCAACTTGGAACATGAACACACCTGGAAGCTCAAGATCTCAATCAATAAATAGGGCTTTGATACCAAAAGATCCTAATAGATTGCCAACAATAGAGGAAATGCAAACATGGTTAACACAAAAGGAAAGAGGCAACTCAACAAGACCCTCAAGTCTTAATGGTGATCAATGCCCTTATCAACAACAATAGAGACAAGTATGTATCTCTTTTGATTCAAAATGAAGCAAAGCTGCCTCTTAATTTTGACATCTCCACAATAATGCCACCAGGAGTGACATTGAACCTAAATGCGACACAGATGTCCAATACATCTACAACAACAACTTCTACACAAAGTATTTCTCCAAGCGCACAAATGGCTCCAACTCAGTTAAACACAACACAAGCAGCTATAGGTTCTACACCAATATCAAGGGTTACTTCAACAAGTTTCCAATCAATGCCCATGTTCAATTCACAATCCATTGGTAGTCCACAAGCAACTACATCAGTATCAATGTGGTTTGCAACTAGTTGCCAAGGGATACAACATGGACATACCAATTCCTTTGGGTCTACTCAGGCTAACACAACGCCTCAGTTTACCTACTTCACAACACCTATTATTGGTTTCCATACAGTGCAAAGTCAAGCATCTTCAATAACACTAGTATACACCACCTCTTCACCATATATTGCAAACATATATGCATAAGGCATACCTTTGACACAAACAAGAAGTTTTGGCTCAACAAGTCCAAAACTTACAAAAGCAAATGGTGAGCATGCAAGCAAGCAAGGACAAGAAAAGCTACACATTGGAAGATCTCATGCCTTATCCCTACGATAGATCTCTATATATGCCACCCTTTCCTCAACACTTTGAGACACCTAAGTTTGATAAATACAAAGGAAAGGGTGATCCAAGAGATCATATAAGAGATTTTTTCACATCTTGCATAGAAGTGGCACACGAAGACACATATCTACTAAGACTATTTCCTTAGAGTCTTGGAGGGCCCGCATTAGAATGGTTGTCACATCTACCCCCTAAAATTACTTAATGGGAAGAGCTAGTAGAGTTGTTTATCTCAAACTTCTCTCATAATATAGATAATCTAGTGAGCCTGATAGATTTGTACACCACAAATGTCACAACCCTCCTTTATCACCTTTTGATTTAAATACAAACTCTATTATATTTCTTTTGGATAAACTATTGAATGAATATTGTAAAGGAATAAAAATAATAAATCACACACACACATGGAAAATATATATATATTTTTTTAATTGGTTATTTAAATTCCCTCACCCAAATTATGGCACATGTTGTAGGAAGAATAAGAAGCTTCTAGAGGCTTCTCCACCACCTTGCATGTAACTCCTCCCACTAAGTCTAATCAATTTGCATGAAGGCCAAATTGGGAGAGAATCTCTATTTTTTTATTAAAAAAATTAGGTAGTGGAATTTGGAGTTTTCCTTATAAAAGATGTACAAGTTTTCAAAAAGGGAGTTGATTATTCCATAAAGAAATTCTTCAAGTAAATTTCTCTTTTGTAGTCACTTTTCATTTTTGGAGGATAGCTAAGATTTTGCTTTGGAGGTCTTCTTTCAAGTTGAAGGATCAAGGGAGATTCATAGGGGATTCTACACCATTTTCAAGCATCCAGGTTCTTTCAATTTAGTTCTTTTATTTTATTTTTATGCATCTTATCCTTGTTGCAAATTAGATTAGATTAATTTGTTTAAGAAATTAGATCCATTAGTTTCAAATTTTTGATAGGAATTAGATTCATTTGTTTAAGAAATTAGATCAATCTTGGTTTAATATATTGTTGAAATTAGTTGAAATCTGTTTGTAGTGGATGAGTTGAAGAATTAAAATATTGTCTTTCAATTTCTTGCTGTAGATTGGATACTGTTAATTAAAATATATTGTCTTTCAATTTCTTGCAGTAGATTGGATACTGTTAATTAAAATATTGTCTTTCAATTTCTTGCTGTAGATTGGATACTGTTAGTTTGAAGATTTAAAATATTGTCTTTCAATTTCTTGCTGTAGATTGGATATTGTCAGTTTGAAGAATTAAAATATTGTCTTTCAATTTCTTGCTGTATATTGGATATTTGTTAGTTGAAGAATTAAAATATTGTCTTCCAATTCCTTACTGTGAATAAAATCTTGTTTTTTCTTATTTCCTTTTGAATGAATTAAATCTTCCTGTAGGAATAAATTTATCTCTGTAAATTTTAGATTGAAATCAGATTAACGAAATACAATTATAAGCTTGCATTTACCAGCATAATCATCTACCTTTCATGGCTGGAAACGATTTACTTCTATGGATTATTTATCTCTAGGAATAACTCTCTGCGAGGAAGCAAAATATAAGTTACCTTTATATACACATCTGGCTTTCAATCATCTGTACTCTGCTGGGATCGAATTATTCTCCTTGGATTGTTTTATCTCTCTGGGTTATTTACTCCTGAGAATGAACCCTTATTATTACTTTAATATTTTAATTTATTTTATTTTTTGTTTGAAATCTACTCTCTATCTATTTAAATTAACCTGGAAAAACCATATATATATATATACACGGAGTTGATTAAATTATCGCATGAGAAATAATGCAAGTAAATTAACATTGCAACGCAGTACGTAGAAAGTACCGTGACTGGTTGCATGGGATATCGGCCACAGGCGGAGTTAATAACTCTGCAGGGGGGAGTGGTACCGTTACGGTACCCTCCACTAACCTGCGGTCATTGCTACGGCAGTGGCCGCAGGGTAGTGGAGGGGACCGTGGGGTCCCCCTCCCACTAAATGCTATGGGCGCGCAATACCATGACATTTATATTTCAAATTCTTTTTTTATGGAATTTATTTTACTTGGTAATAAAGTTTTAGTTGTTAATAATTGATAAACTTTAGATTAATTTTTTTTATATAGTTATTAATAAGTTTTGGATTAATTAGTAATAATTATTAATAACTTATTAATAATTATTATTAATGTAATTGGTAATAATTATTGATAAATTATTGATGATTATTATTAATAGTGAAGTAAATTTGGAAAAATTTAATAATTAATAGAGATTATCGTATGGTAGATTATTGTAAAAGAATGGGATCTCCCAATCCATTGAGGATCTAATTGATTCTTGGGCGATAAATTTAAGCTTACTTAAATCTTTAAGTCTTATGATTGATCCCAAATCGCCAAAAGTATAAACCAATTGCTAGTAACTCTATATTTAATTATTCTTACAATAAGAGTAAACACTTCTTCATTTTGTATGCAATGACACTATTTTACCTTGCTTTTATTCCGCATTCATTATCTACATGCAATTGCTCATAAGTTCACAATTATCATGCCAATTGTAGAATAACGACATTTCTCTTTTTCAAATAGTATTTAAAGTTTAAATTGTGTACATCCATTTCATAATTATATTTCAAGCATGATGTTCATAAGTTCTTAGTTAGAGACTAAACAAAGGAAGTTGGAAAACCAAAACTAGCAGTGTTCGGTATATACGGTGCCTCTGGGTCACGCTTACGGGTAATGCCGTCGTGTTGAACTACTGCACTTAACACCTAATAAAGCTGCATTAACGACATCTGTGGCATCGTCCCTATAAATCGTCGGGGAGTAATAAGGGACACTTGGAAGTTAAAATCCAAGGGGTGGGTAATCCCCCTTGGATCGACAATTTAATAAGATAACTTTTAAATGATTTTCACATCCATTGAGATAAACCATAGTAAACCCCTTTTTAAGGATGGTCAAGTTAAATGCACTCATGAAATTTATTTCCTTTATTTATTTATTTTTCATCTTGAAGGGATATTGGTGATTTGCAATTGGGTGACGCTCATGATAAGTATTAGGGTCTAGTTATTTTTTTTTTAGGCCACAAGAAATAGGCCATCTTGAGCCTTCGCTTAAGCGCTATCATCGTGGGTAGCAACCACAGAGAAACTATCTGGGACACTGACCCTAGAAAGGGTTGCGTACCCACAAATCAGTTTACATCAAACCATAGATTAGAAAATAGAACTACATACTTTACGCCTTGATCCCGTGCCGAAGCGGGTATGTAGGCAGTCTTGGGACGGAGTTGTCCCTCGTACTCAGGCGTTCATGGGTGGGGTCTAGGCTTGGTTGAGTAAGAATCCTAATTGAAAGATAAGATAATCAAATTTAATTCAATGCATACTCGGAAGGAATCCCGTATGGATTCGCTTGACTTCCCGAGGCTTTAAGCCAAATTCCGAGGCGGAATTCAAGCTTGTATTATTTTTAATTACTCCTAAGGACGGCAACCTCGGTGCATTCTTGTTAGAAGAGTGTAGTACCTAGTGAGTGGCTCAGGACCCGAATGGTCCCGATGAGTCTAAGTCTCTGGCCAGAGCATCTCCTATCCCGTTTGGATGGATGCCTACCCCGTATGGGTAGATGCCTATCCCGTATTGGATAGATGGAATCTTGTAATCCGTATGGACAATTGCCTAACCCGTATGGTTAGAAGCTCATCCCGGATGGATGAATGCCTAATCCTAATTGGATGGATGCCCAAAGTATGCAATTGAATAAAACATAATGAAGAAAAAAAAAGAATACTCAATTTTGTTGAATCAATCTTGGTGGGCTACTACAACAAAGCAGAAAGAAACATAGACCTTTGTTACGTTCTTGCAAAGATGGAGGTGATTGTATAGAAGGTATCCAAGCAATATACCAAAGGTAGAACAAGTGGACATTTCCAGTGAGAATCTTCTTCCACCAGTCAAATATCCTTTGCAAATGCAATGTTTTGATACATTCAAGGATATCACAGAAAAAGGTCTCAAATGTGAGAAGGGATTGTTGGAGCAAGGTATCATTAAAAATAGTAAAGATGCAGGAGCACCCAACAATGCAAGTGCATATTGTTGGAATACAATGAACCCAAGAACACTGAGAGGGGGGGTGAATCAATGTTCTGCCGGTAAGACAAGATTTTAACCTTTTATAACATACACATATAAACCAGTAAATGAAGAAACATATAACATGAAGTAAATAAACCAGCCACATGAATGAACACCATAACGCACTGAATTTATACGTGGAAAACCTCAAAGAGGAAAAACCATGGTGGGATTTGTGACCCACAATATCAATTCACTGGCCATATGAAAGATATTACATAGCATGGGGGCTTGCACATGTAGGAAGGCACACTGCTCAACACAAAAGAGTCTCACTGACTACAAGCTTCAGCTGAAATAAAACAGTACTGGTGAACTCACAAAATGCATCTGCAATGCCAAAAAGAGTTTCGGTTAAAGCTCTGTTCTGTACCGGTTCATAAACCCTGAACCTTCTGCCGATATCTCCTCTTCCTCCAAGAATGCTTTACAAACTATCTACTGATCATAGCATGATATTAAATTCACATACAAAAGATCTACATACATATCCTTCGCATCACACAGTTCTGCTACCATGTCATATACCTTATCCTATATCAAAATGACCTAACAGACTGACTTATAGACACTTTACAAACAATATGCCTTATGTTGGCTTACAATATAAAAGATATTCAATGTCGGTCCAATACAATAATTACAAAATGATTTTATAATAAAACCTTTCGGATCCAGACTGATGTCGGCTTCACTGAAATGCTAGATGTCAGTGTTGGTGCCAGTGATGACCCTAAATGCTCAATGCCGATATCCGCCGGTGTATGCCTCCAAATGTTGGTATCCGCCAGTTTATGCCTCCAAATGCCAATATATGCCGGTATATGCCTTCAATAGAATCTTGTTGCCATCAATGACAACATATGATTCCAATGAGTGTCAATTGCCAACAATCTCCCCCTTTGGCATTGATGGCAACACACGTGAAAAATGGATTCCCTGCCGGTTCAACTGAAAAATGAATCATGCTCCCCCTAAGCTGATTGACCCTGTCAACAATATACTCTGCCTATCCTCCCCTTAGGATTACATACATATTTTTCACATACATATACTCCCCATTTGGCATCAATGCCAAAGATCAGTGAAAAAAATTGTTTCGGATTACTTTACTGGAGCTTGACCAATCTCAAAATTTCTGGATAAGCTTTCTCTAGCAACTGTACATAGGTATCCCAACCGGTTTTGAATGTTTCAGATATGGATACAAGTCCACTCAGTAAATATGCTAGTGTTTCTTTCTCAGTGACTTCTGCCAGTGTGGGCTTCGCAAGCATATCCATACATTCCCTCTTATGTACACCAAACCTCTAAGACTCCTCGCTCTTCGAATGATGTTGTCTCTTTCCTTTTCAAAAGAAAAAACTTGGTTCTCCAAAGTCAAAGTTTGTCCATCAATGGAAGTTGTCTTGGACTCACCAAACCTCTAAGACTCCTCGCTCTTCGAATGATGTTGTCTCTTTCCTTTTCAAAAGAAAAAACTTGGTTCTCCAAAGTCAAAGTTTGTCCATCAATGGAAGTTGTGAGTGAAGTTAGTCCATCAAAAGAATTAGCAATATTAGCTATCTTTTCATGTAATTCCTTTAACCTCTGATCTACATTAGCTGTAAGAATTTCTATATTGCAATAGACCCTATAGACATTAGTACATTGTTTCAAAGAATTTTCAATGAGTAAAAGTTTCTCTTCAACCTTCCTCTTCTCTGTCTCAATAATCTGG
Source organism: Cryptomeria japonica (assembly GCF_030272615.1). Taxonomy (NCBI): domain Eukaryota; kingdom Viridiplantae; phylum Streptophyta; class Pinopsida; order Cupressales; family Cupressaceae; genus Cryptomeria; species Cryptomeria japonica. Next base: position 424,191,991 of record NC_081405.1, on the reverse strand, counting down.
TCAAAAACAACTTTCTTGGCCAAAGTAAATCTTTCAAGTGCTTTCTTGTCTGAAATCTGCTACAATGATTGAAAGTTTTTTGATATGTGTTCTGTTAATACCTTAAGCTTGTCAGAAGGGCTTGCTTCATTTTCAATCATACAATCAGGAATCAATCTATGCAAAACTGTTATTGATTGATCTATTATTCCTTTGTTTGCAGATCCCTCTTTCATTAGCTTTTGAGTAGCCATCATCACTAGCTTTGTGGGACTCATCTCTATAATTGATTTCTTGTCAACTTGAGAACTGTCAATTGCCAAAGGTTTTGCAGGGGAATCAACTGCCGGTTTAGTCTCCTTTTCCTTATCTTCCTTATCCTCTGCCGATGAATCTCTTTTCTCCTCCTCTAATGCATCGATGGCTTCGCCACTTGGTGTAGTATCACCACTTGGTGTAGTATCACCACTTGGTGTAGTATCACCACTTGGTGTAGTATCACCACTTGGTGTAGTATCAGTTACTGCTGGTAGAATATTGTCCATAATATTATCTGTAACCTGTACATTATCTATATTACCTTGCCCAAATTGTACAAATGTAGTCTCTGTCGGTTTAGTCTGTATACTCTCATCAGTTTTGGGTTTAATTGTTGGTTTATTCAAAATTTGAACTGAACTTTCCAAAATTCCTTTCCCTTTAGATTTGTCCGGAATGGTGGGAGCAATTGCCTTAGCAAGTTCTTCTTGAGAGGTGAGAAAATCAGAATTCTTTTGGAAGAATTTGGTCCAACCATCTCTGGTCTCATTTACTATCTCATTGACTCTACCTATCGTTAGGCCTATTTGCTGGGTTTTGCTGCTAAAGACTGTTCTATTAACAACATCTATACATCTTTTCATTTCCTCATTATTTATAGAGCCACACATATTCAAAAGTTCAACTTCTTTGATTTCTTTGTCCCTTCTAATTGCATTTAATCTCCTTGCATCTAACTTATTGTACAATGATAAGGGAATTTCCTTCAAAATCTCTACCAAAGCCTTCTTATATATGTCTAAATATAACAAGATTGCTTCTTCTATTTCATTTTGCTCATTATCTTCTAAATCTTCATAGAAATTTGATACATTCTTCAAAATTCCATATTTAGTTATCTCATCAATCAATTCTGCACAAGTTATTGGGGTGACGATGGTAACATTACCAGATTTAGTTGCTTCATCTATCACACTCTTTTTCTTTTTTTCTGGGGGTTGTAGGAGTGGATGGAGTAGGCTGCCTCTTCTTTGTCGGAGGTGTGGGTGCAGTTGTTACCTTTCTAACTAGCTTCCTCCTAGGTTCCACCTTCTTCTCCTCTATCGAAGGCTTGTCAACTTTCTTCCTCTATACCCTTCTGAATGCAAGAGGTTGATTATCCTCTGGATCAGAGTCAGAAGTGATAGAAGAAATGAAAGTCTCAGGCCTCTTCACCTCAGGAGCACTTTCTGCTGCCGGTTGATCTACTGGTTTAGATCCAGAACCTAGTTCTATATCTATCCTGTGCATTACATCCTAGACAAATGCATATATTTTGTCTATCTTTTTTTCTCTTCTTTTCCTATTGAAACTAGTTTTAAATTCAAAAGCCTTGTCCTCTGTAGTGCCAAAGTGTTCAACCTTATCATCCAAAGGAGCATCAATCAACATTTTAGCATATAACTCCAAAATGCTGTCATCTACCTCATAACCCAATTTAGTGACCCATATAGTTCTAGGTTCCACTGCTTCCATCAGTGTCTCATATGTTTTTACCATAAAACAAATATCAGTGGAATATTTCTCCACAATGTGTTTGGAAATTCTCTCCCCTAGTCTCATGTTTTCCTGAAAAGTTTTAAAGTAGCCCCAAAGCTTCTCATCCCTATTACTACCAAGATCGGTGATTACTTCTTTTATTTGCATACCTACCGATATGTCATGAGCCCAATGCTTCTTTCCCAAACCTGGTAGCTCATTCATGAAGTATAACATCAAACATACAATAAGATTGCCAAACCTGAAAGTTCCTTTCTTAACCCCTTTGATCTTGCCAAGATTTATCATTAACTCACTTCTCAGCCATTCACACAAGTCATACTTCTCATTATTCTTTATCATCTGATATGCAACATGGATGCAGGAACTAGAAACAGAGTTCAATTGACTTGATTGAGTTACCTTGTAGCTGATTATCATTCTGGAAAATTTCACATCAGTGTCTTTGATGGTGCTAACCCTCATAGATCTTCCATCATGGGTTGCGCCAGTGAGCTTCTCAACCGCAATGGTGGAGATCTTCTTTCCTGGTTCCTATCCAACTTTAGATAAGCCTATGATCACTTGAATAGCTTCTTTGGTAATCATGTGGGGCCAGTCCAGCCAGATGAATTCATTATGGACCCTTCTCAGAACATATCTGATCATTTCATCCTTGAAAATCCGGAATATACAGGTTTCCGGTTAACCCTAGATCCTCAATGATTTGATATTCCGGTTTGATTTTTCTGGAGTTGCCTAGTATCACAGATTGATACATCCCCTTGATTTCCTCAGTGCCTAAATCCTCCAAGGTGCAATGAATATAGGCCCTGACATCTTCTACATAAACCATGCCATCGGGAACTCTCGAAAACGTGCTAGTAGAATCTTCCTTCATAGCAATTTGGGGAACTTCCTTGAAAATAGGCCTAAGCCTATCCTTGACCTCAACAATAGTGGGATTTGCAATGAAAGTAGGAGCAGATGATGATCCAGATGCCATTTCAAAGAAATACCTGGATAATAGTTGCCGATTTGAAGGGTTTTGATTACTTCTCAGATGACTGCTGGAAATTCTTTGGAATGCCTTTACTTGATCTTGATCGCCTATGATTTGCCTTTGATTCACTTTGGTTTGCTCTAGTACTAGGTGAGTGAAAATGAGTAAATTTTCCCTTTTTTTTTTTAATCAATGAGCAAACCCTAATTCACCACTGTCATAAATTCTTAGCAATGTGCCCTGCCCGATGCCGGTTTCACAGTTTTATGCCAGATAAACCTCCATAAATGATTAATACCACTCTCCAGATCTCTTCCGGGGAATATGTAAGATTTGCAATGAATTTTCCAACCCCTAAGGCATATGCCTCAGTTGCCAGTTGAATTTCCTGCCGGTGCAACAATGCTCTGGTCTATTGGTGGATTTACAGGTGCAGTTACCGGTGTAGTTGCATCTCCACTTGGTTCTTTAGATTTTCTAACCCATCTCTTGGTGTGATTTTGTTGTATTTCATCTACCTTCTGCTTTCCTTTCTCATTTTCTTTATCATTGCTAAACGGTATAGTCTTGCTTCTGCAATACTTAGCAATATGACTTATTTTTTTGCATGCATAACATGTAATATTGTTCTTTTGAATTGCTTCGATATATCTGGTGTCATTCCTTGACCTACATTGATAAGCCAAATGACCAAACTTTACACATGCATGACATTTAACATTCATTCTGCAATCTTCTGACTTATAACCATATTTCATGCAATTTGTGCATTGAATGGGAACTGAATTGTAGTTTTGATTTTCTCTATTTTTACATTGTTTAGCCATATGCCCAAATTTATTACAAACAAAACATCTACCATTGAATTTGAAAGAATTAGATTGCCTTACCGGTTTCCTCTGGTCTGATGAGTTTTGCATACCAGTTGTCTGATCTTCATTTGCAGTACCAGAGCTTTCACCTTGTACAAATCCAAGTCCTCTATAATATTCATTCTCCCTTCACTTTTTCAATAAATCATCCAACTGTGCAACACCAATCCTGAAATTTTCTTTATATTCACTCATAGTAATCAGATCATCTCTCAGAGTTGTTATTTGTCTTTCAAGCTCTTGTTCATTATTTTGGGAGTGTACCAAATTAGTTCTCAACAAATTATTTTCATGAGTCAATTTGCCACATTCATCAAATTTGTTCTTCAGAGATATAACAAGATTTTCTTCCTTCTTCTTTCTATCCTTAATATCTTTTGATAACCTCATAGTCAGGTCTTGCATTTCATTCTTCATGAGCATGTTTCCTTGGCTCAACTTCTGACATTGTTCCTTAAGTGCATTTTTCTCTTCATCATCCTAGTTTTGTAAAAGTTCCTTTCTCTTGGCTTGAGCAGATGATAACCTTTCTTGCAAAATAAGAATGAATTCATTAGTAGAATTCAATTCATCTTGCAGTTTTAAGTTCTCCATCCTTTCAATATCATAGTCCTCAAATGCCATCTCAAGTTGCTTCTCCATAGCCATGTTCAATGATTCCGGTTTTAGGATCTTCCTCAAGCTGTTAAACTTCCTCCGAGGTACCAAGCTCTGATACCAATTGTTGGAATACAATGAAACCAAGAACACTGAGAGGGGAGGGTGAATTAGTGTTTTGCTGGTAAGACAAGATTTTAACATTTTATAACATACACATATAAACCGATAAATGAAGAAACATATAACACAAAGTAAATAAACCAGCCACATGAATGAACACCATAACACACTGAATTTATATGTGGAAAACCTCAAAGAGGAAAAACCACAGTGGGATTTGTGACCCACATTATCAATTCACTGGCCATATGAAAGATATTACATAGCATGGGGGCCTACACATACAGGAAGGCACACTGCTCAACACAAAAGAGTCTCACTGACTACAAGCTTCTCCTGAAATAAAACAGTACTGGTGAACTCACAAAATGCATCTGCAATGCCAAAAAGAGTTCCAGTTAAAGCTCTATTCTGTATCGATTCATAAATCCTGAACCTTCTACCGGTATCTCCTCTTCCTCCAAGAATGCTTTACAAATTATCTATTGATCATAGCATGATATTACATTCACATACAAAAGATCTACATACATATCCTTCCCATCACACAGTTCTTCTACCATGTCATATACCTTATCCTATATCAAAATGACCTAACAGACTGACTTAAATACCCTTTACAAACAATATGCCTTATGTCAGCTTACAATACAAAAGATATTCAATGTTGACCCAATACAATAATTACAAAATGATTTTACAATAAAACCTTTTGGATCCAAACTGATGTCGGCTTCACTGAAATACTAGATGTCGGTGCCGGTGCCAGTGATGACCCTGAATACTCAATGCCGGTATCCGCCGGTATATGCCTCAAATGCTGATATCTGTTGGTGTATGCCTCCAAATGCCGGTCTATGCTAGTACATGCCTTCAGTAGAATCTTGTTTCCATCAATGACAACATATAATTCCAATGAGTGTCAATTTTGGTCAAGGAATAAGAACGTTACAAATGATGGCGTGGTTGATGCAATAGTGGTCAATAGAGATCAACCCACACTATCATTACAAGGACCAAACTAAAATGTGAATCAGTCACAAGAAAATAATGCAACTACAACCACTACCAATGCAGTCCAATCTAATGTAGTTAGACCTCCAAGAAATATAGCACCAAAGAGAAATTTCACACCTTTGGGAACCTATTGATGCTGCTCTAAAGAAGCTCATACAAACAAACATGATAATTTTGCCAGAAGCAAGACCATATGAACCAAGCCCATTCAAACCAACCTGGTGGAATGACAATGATTTTTGTGATTATCATCGCTCCAAGGGGCACAAAACATCTAGTTGTTACAAGCTCAAGAATTTGATCCAAGACTTGATAGATCAAGGTGATGTAACAATAGATATAGATAAAGAATCATTAAACCAAGCACATATCATATACAAAGATCCTTTTGTGAAGCATAATCAAGGACAAGCATCTACATCAAAAGGACAGGACAATACAACCAACTATACCAGGGTTGCATACGATTACGCAATCAATGCAATTAGTGAAGAGGAGGCAATGGTTGCAACCATTTCCATCGACGCTAAAAACAAATATGTTCAAAACAATCGGGTTTGCATGGTGTTAGAAAATTCTCCAGCAGACAGATGCAAAGATGTACCCCTTGTACATTCACATCTAATTGACTGGGGGCAAGAGGACTCACCAAATCTAGACTGGTTTGAGAATGTTGAGGTTATCGCTGAATTCCTTGGTGTTAAAGAAGGGTTTCCCTAAGGGGATCGTAAGGGAGGATTTGAAATAGACTTGGATAGAACAACATACTTCGGCGAGGCTAGCTCATCCTCAAATCCAGATGAATCAGAGGAGGCAGAAACAATGACTAGAGGAAGACTAGATGATCTTCTCATTGATAGAGAACAATCAACACTTCTTATGGAGGAAACATAAGAAGTCAACATTGGAGATTCAGAAAATGTAAAAAATATTCATCTAGAAAAATCTCTACCCTGTGGAGAAAGAAAACTTCATCAACTTCTTCAAGAAAAGACCTATCAAATTTTCATGGTCTTATGTAGATATACCAGGATTGGACCCTGAGTTGGTCCTCCATCACTTACCTCTCTTACTAGGAGTAAAGCCATACAATCAAAATTGAGAAAAAAAGGCATCCTCATATAGCCTTACTAGTCAAAGATTGAATTGCAGAAACTATTAGATGTGGGTTTCATTAGACCTATCGATTATGTAGAGTGGATTTCCAATTTAGTCCCATTGACTAAACACTTTGGGGGCATCTGGATCTGTATAGATTTTAGAGATCTTAACAAGGTTTCTCCTAAAGATGATTTCCCGCTCCCAAATATTGACATGATTGTAGATCTTACAATAGGGAATGAAATGCTATCACTTATGGACAATTTTTTTGGCTATAATTAGATCAAAATAGCACCACCAGACCAAGCTAAAACAACATTCACTTGTCCTTGGGGTACCTACTGTTGGAACGTAATGCCCTTTGGTCTAAAAAATGTAGGAGAAACATATCAAAGAGCTATGATCACATTGTTTCTTGATATGATACATGATTTCATGGAAGACTATGTCGATAATATCCTAGCAAAATCACAAACCAAATAAAATCATTTAGAGGTCTCGGCAAAAATATTTGACAAAGTGGGACAATACAAGGTAAGGTTAAATCCAAAGAAGTGCGTGTTTGGTGTAACAACTAGAAAGCTGTTAGGGTTTATAGTATCAAATAGAGGAATAGAGGTAGATCCTACAAAGGTAAAAGCCATCTTATAAATTCCAACACCAACAATACAAGTAAACAACTCAGAAGTCTGCAAGGTCGACTTCAATCCATTCAACGCTTCATAGCACAATTGGCAGATAAGTGCCATCCATTTCAACACCTTTTGAAGAAAGGTGTTACATTCTAATGGTCAAAACAATGCCAAGAGACATTTCAAGCTTTGAAAGAATATTTATTGACAACACCAATTTTGATACCACCAGTCCATGGAAGACCATTACTCTTGTATATATCAACCACCAACTCAACTTTGGGTGCTCTTTAGCACAACACGATGATCAAGGGAAAGAATGAGCAGTATACTACATTAGTAGAACCCTTGTAGGTTATGAATTGAATTACACTACTATTGAACGTGCATGCCTTGCAATGGTCTTTGCCTCCCATAAGTTAAGACACTACATGATCAGTCACAAGATCCAGCTCATTGCAAAATTCGGTCCACTCAAGTACCTTTTAAGTAGATCCACATTGACAAGAAGGTTGGCCAAATGGTTAATGATCCTCAGTGAATTCAACATTGAATATGCTGATAGGAAATCCATCAAAGGGCAAATTATTGCAGACCAATTGGTAGAAGCACCAATGGCAGACCAACATCCTATGTTGATAGACTTTCCAGATGAGTCTGTCTTTACAGTCACAGTATCTAATGAATGAAAATTATTCTTTGATGGATCACATACAAACCATGGAGTAGGGGCGAGAATCCTTTTTATCACACCTCAAGGTGAATCTATTCCCAAGTCATTCAGAATAAGCTTCACATGCACAAACAACATAGCCGAGTATGTAGCCTTGGTCATAGGACTTTAGACAACAATGCAATGGAAAATAAAGGACCTACTAGTATATGGTGACTCTCAACTCATTATAAATCAGGTCAATGATGATTGTGAAACCAAAGATGATAATATGACACCTTATAAAAAGTTGGTAGATGAATTAAAGCCATATTTCACCAACATCACAATTAAGAAAATCCCCAGGGCACAAAATTGAGCTGTGAATGCAATGGAAACTATGGGATCTCTCCTTGACATGCTAAACAATGGAACTCATTTTGAGTTCGTAGTGGAATAACTAATGGTACCTTCATATGAGATACCAACTTCATAATATGTTTGTGCAGTAGTAGGACCTAAATCTCCTTGGTATCAAGAGATATATGCATATTTACATGATCAATATATGCCACCTGACCTTTCATCAAATCAAAGGAAGACTTTCATAAGACATGCCTCTAGATACACTATACAAAAGAGGTTTGGATACAACTCTACTTAGATGTCTCAATGCCAATGAAGCACAAGTAGCTCTACAACAAGTTCACGATGGCATTTGTGGCACTCATGTTAGTGGCTCAACTCTAGTTAAAAAACTGTTGAGAACATGCTATTACTGGCCGACAATGGAAAAAGATTCATACAAATATGTGCAAAGATGCAGACAATGTGAGATCCATGGAGACCTAATCCATGCAACAACACAAGATCTTCAACCAATAACATAACCATGACCATTCTCACAATGGGGACTTGATTTAGAAGGGAAGGTCAACCCTACTTCATCTAATGGACATAAGTTCATTCTCGTTGCCACATAATATTTCACTAAATGGGTTGAAGTAATCCCTATGACCTATACTATAGGCAAGCAAATAGCTTTAAGTTTATTTTGAACTACATTATCTATTGATATGGAATACCAATGAGAATTGTAACGGATAATGGTAGACCTTTCAAAAATTATGAAGTGGTAGAACTTTGCGAACGGTTCCACATTCAACACCATTTTGCAACTCCATATTATCCTCAAAGCAATGGTCAGGTAGAAGCAACGAACAAAACAATCCTGAAAATTTTGAAAAAGGTTGTCAATGAAGCAGGCCGAGATTGGCACATACAACTCAATCCTTCTCTATGGGCTTACAAAACATGTGTACGCACAACAACATGTGCCACATCATACTCCTTGGTATATGGAACAAAATCCATTTTGTTTGTTGAAGTAGAATTACCATCACCGAGGATCTCTTTAAAGAATATCATATCTGATGAAGATCACAGAGTTGCAAGGTTGTAAGAGTTGGAACTCTTGGATGAAAAGAGATAGATTGCCTTGAATCACTTACAAGGATATCATAATAGAATGTGCAGAAGCTATAATAAAAGAGTGAGACCATGTCACTTTGAAGTAGGAGACATCATCTTGAAGGAAAACCAGAGAAACTTAATCGAGCGAGAAAAGCCAGGAAAATTTGAAGCAAACTGGCAAGGCCATTTTATCATAACACGAGTAGTTGGAAATGACGCTTATCATTTAACAACAATGGAGGGCAATCCACTACCCGAACCCATGAACAACATACACCTAAAAAGATATTACATCTAACAGATGGGTTCATTTAAATTTTTGACTATTGCATTTGCATATTTCTTTACTGCATTGCATCACATATCTCTATTTCAGAGTGCATCATAGTTGCATTTCTTATTTCACAACATCTATCTACATATCATTATTATTTTCGCATATAGATGCATTGATAAACAAGGCGAGTGTCTGAGTCATTCACTTGTCTACACTGTAAGGAACACAGGTTGCCTCATTTCCTAGATACTTGTTCATGAAGTTTTAGGAGGTCTTTACTCATTTATCTTCAATGTCACCTTGTGATTGAGCTTTATCCATGGTTGAGTAGAGGTTTCACTATTGAGACTTGTTACCCAAAGTCTATCAATTGCTATATATCACACATTAATCAATAGCTCTAAGTCATTACAGATACCTAGTTGCTCATGTAGCTAGTGAAAAATCCAATATTCTTCTTCAACACCGCTATAATTGTCATACGCAAGTCGGTTTCATTACTTACAAGTCAAGGCAAGAAAATAAAACAAAAAAAGTGCTATGCCAAATCAATATCAAAATATCGAGGCAAAAGAGCAAAGATATATAAGTGAAATATCATGCAAAAAAGTGAAATAAAAGCTTGACTAAGGGAACATGCAAGTAACTCCATCAGGGCCATGGATGCCTACTGGAAATGGAGCAATATTCGAGAGATTAAAGTGATTAACCTCATCGGGGATATAGACATCTGACTAGCAGTGAGACTCTAGCCAGGTTTCTTTTGAAGTCAGAATACATCACGTAGCTAGCCACATGGGATTCCAAGGGTCTTTGATGGTTATAAGAGTCAGAATAAATTCAATTGCACACACTTGGCCCAAATAAGATCAGAGTTTCAAGAATGGATGGAGAAGTTTTCTGTGCCTCCATTCATAAATCTTGGTTACATAGTGTTTTAGGTTGGATGGTCTAAGGTCTTCTGAGAAAGGATTGAACTCCTATCTTTGAAACATTTCACATCTTTAATCCAATTAGTGCATTTCAGAATGAAAGACACACACAATCATCCTTGTGCGAATAAGAATTACATCTTCATCATGCATCTTGCATTACCATAACTCATATAAAAAATTCATTGTCTCCATATGCATTGCCTAGATCATTATGTCATAATAGATCTGCATACTGGGGGCATAATTGAAAAAAACCCTAAAAATAAAAAAGATCTTGAACAAATACCAAAAACATTAGAAAACAACAAAATAAAAAATATTCGAAAATGATCCACAAAACCCTAAACATAAAAAAAACTCAAAACAAACTAAAAATAAAAAATCAACCAAAACTTACAAAAAAATGTCTTGTGAGAAACAAATACCCTAGCAGATATCCAACAAATAGTTTGCACGAAGTTCAACAAAGGATATAATTATCTTATCAAACATCTGCAACCAACCTGATCAAGTCTTATCAATCATTTCTATGCACATCAACATGATCATTATCATGTCTTAGACATAATCAAATACACTCGAAACCAGACAGATCAGTCTTAAATGGGATCAAAAACTTCTAAAACTAGGCATTATCAACCTTCACATCAAGCAATTAAACGAAGGCACAAATCGACAAAGCTGTTGAGTTTTGTCTAATTTGGTTTTTATCTTTTATCAATTGGCGAAGATTATGTTTCTGTGTTACTCAAGGATGTCCAAAAGTGACTAGAGGAGCTATGATGGGCATGATCCTTTTCTTTGTTTGTTGTTTGTGGTGTGAACCAACGAAAAATTGGGGCAATAGTTCCAGTGGGTGTCTGTGATTGTTACGTTCATTCAACAAGTATCCTATGCAAAAGTAAAAGCCAGGGATGTCTATGCTTGTGACTACCACACATACCTCAACCTCTGGAGCTATTCCCAAAATGGAGGGTTCATTCCTTGTCTACTACATGTTTGTTTCTTGCAATGAGATATCTATACATATTGGTTCCTTATACCCTGGTGTACTAAGCTTCATTGATACATAATAAGGCTCAATGATAATAATGTATTACACTACAAATAAAGACAAAGAAGAGTATTCATCACCATTATTCACTATCATCATCAATCATATCAGTTCATTCCAACAAGATTGAATCGTGTATCATCATCAATCATATCATTTCATCAGGTTGATTCTATTTCAAAGATCATTTTCTCATCTAACATATTCTACTCTCAATGAATTCATTTCAATGTCTACTCACATCTTTCTATTTCCAATCTTTTCATCTATAATTCTATCATTTCCTCATATCAACTATTCTATCTATCAATCAATTATTCCTCACCTTCATCATATTTCATTATTCATCCAATTTTGATCTATAATTTGTCTTATATAGGATTAGTCCTTCTTGAAACCAGACACGATCATCTATCATTTTTCTTATAGGATGTATCCTTCCCGAAACCAAACGTTTTGATCATCTTTGTCTTATACAGGACATGTCCTTCTTGAAACCAGACTTTATCTTTATCAGATCAATCCTATCAATCTTATCAATCAAATCAATCAAATCAATCTTATCAATCAAATCAATCCTATCAATCTTATCAATCCCATCAATCCTATCAATCTTATCATTCAATTAATCTACACATCACTCTAGCCATTTCTTCTATCTAATCAAACCCATTCATGTCATCAACTAACCATTCTTTCATCTTTCATCTAACATTCTTCTTCTTTCGAGAGATCATTCATGCCTTCAATACACAAACAATCTCTCAAGGGGGCATTTTTACACTACAAAGCGTCACTGAAGCATACTAAGGCATAAATTTTTTTGGTTTTCTTTGAAACAACGTCGTTTTGACATTGTGTCAAAGAGGGGCAAATGTAGACATCTAAAAATGTCTCATTGATCATACACTAATTATTCGTCTATTTAAGTAAGTAATTCTTTAATTATTTGATTAAACTAATTATTTCTTCTAATCATCACCCTTCAAAATCACTAATTATTCAATTTCCACTTCTTAATCAATTCATCATCAAACCCCTTTCTCAAATATAAATTATTTAATTAATTATGATTTATCCCTTAATTAAATAATCTTTATTATTTAATTAATCCCATTTCTAATGTTTAAATAATATTAAAAAAATAATAATTTCATTTAAATGATTTAATTAATTAACTTATTCTTCTAATTGCCCAAATGTGAATTTCAACCTAATTTCATCTAATTCCAAATCATCAAATTCACATTTCACCAAATCTGAATTTCAGTTAATTTCATGTGCATTTCATCATTCGAAAATCCAAATTGAAAATGAAAATGAAATTCAATTTCAAATTCCTACATCACATGTTGAAATAATAATTGATTGATCAAATCAGTTGACTAATCAGTTAACTTAGTTAACTCTTCATTCACCCCTTTTCACTCCAAATGACCTTTTTTCTAACTAGTCAATCAATCCACTAATCTCTCCAATCAATTCAGTCTTCTAATCCATCTATTCAGTCAACTAGCTAGTCTATTCAGTCTACTGATTAATCAATTGAGTTCTCTCTCCAATCAACCTTGTTAATAGATCAATCTATTGAGTTAACAAATCAATCAAGATGAGTTCAATGATCAACCTAAATTAGTTGACTATCAATCAGGACTTGAGTTGAAATCCTCACCCCTGGGTGAACTCACAAAGTTGGTTCTCACTTTTTGGTACGTCCTGATTTTTGCTGAAATCGTACATTTTTTAGAAAATATAATGATTTAAGCTTTAAGAGGTCCCATTTTAAGTAATTAATTGAAGAGAGTTAAATCAAAGGCTCTTAGATCAAAATTTCTTGGATAGAACCTCTCTACTTCTAAATCATACTTGCAATGGAGTCTCCTTTGCATCTATCAAATGCTGAGAAAAAACCAATTTTACGTTAGCTTTTGGGGGGTCAAATTAATTCAATTAAAAGTTTTTTTTTTTTAAAGTATTTAGTCCTTATTATAAGCTTTCCAAATAGTATAACTTTTAATATATTTAACTTCATTAATATATTTTTATTTTATTTCTTATGAATCTAGGTTTTTCACCGAACATGAACTTCTTTGTTCAATGCATTGGAAAAAATAGTAAACTAATTAAAAAAAATCTGAAAAATATCTATGCACTAGGTATTGCTGTTTTCTTTCTAACAAAAAAAAGAAAATTGAATTTTGATATATATAGAACAAGTTATGTGTTCAAATGGACACCTATATCTAAATTATAATTAGTCAAACTTCAAAACTTAATAAAATGAAAAAGATTCAACATGTCACTATCAAACCAATTGGATACCCTGAGTATTGATGTTACAAACCAAAATTCAAAAGAATTAAGTTTTTATCATTTATAGAAAAAAAATTATGCATTTCGAGATACACATCACTCTTAAAAAATGTTGTTTGCTGTAAAAAATTACTTTTTGAGGGAGATGGAAAAATCAATAAAATTTTATTCAAACAAATTTCAAAAAAATATATTTAGAATCTACAAACAAGATGTTAAAAATCACTAGTTTATATCATCTTCAAATTCTTAATGGTTTAAAAGTTATAGGTGTCGGAAAGTGAAGGTTTTTTTCAAAATATTCATAAGTGTCAATGTTGGTCAAAAAGTGGGAACCAGTATTGTGAGTTCACCCCCCTTCTATGTTGAAAATCTATATAAGCAGCATCATTTTCACAAATGAATCTAGAATCACAGTCTTCAAAAATAATTATTTATCTTATGCAGGAATTTCAGTGCAATACCTGAGAGCCAATCAACCAATTATGGAGAAGAGCAATGAAAGCCTTGTTACATCAATTGAGGGAGTTTAATTAGATTTCATTCATTATTCAATTGATTTAGCATTATTTCATTGTCATTTAGGAGTTAATATTAATTAGATTTAGAGTTGTGATTCGCTCTTTGACATTTGATTATCTTTATGCTTAATTTATCCCTAAGAAACACTTCTATTCATAAACTCCATGCCAACGAGATTCTTTTGAGACAGTCACAAATCCCCCCCCACCTTCCCCCTTATTGAATTCAATAGAGTTAGCAAGAGACACAGTTTCCTTCATCTATCTTATTGCTAAGCATATTAGCCCTATCAACAACTGTCTTCACTTTTTTAATGTGACCATTAGCTACTTTTCAAGGAGTTAGATCTAGACATTTCTTATCAAATGTCTTGAGTGTGAGCAATTTTGATAGTTTTTTCACACACCGTAGGTTGAATCCATTTTTCAATTTTAGAACTAAAGTAATCAAACCTTGTAGAACATCCACACCGACATGAAACCTCACAAAGACCATTCATGACTTCTTATTAGGCACCCTATGTAGTATTATGAAATGACCTAAAGAGTTTACAATAGAGAAAAAATATTTTCATCCAAAAATTCAAGTGGAAGGCCTAGAAGTTAAATCCATACAAGGTCTAATTCAAAAAGATCCACTTTAGGCTTTAAGCTTAGTTTTCATCTAAAAAAAGAAGGCCTATATTTTCCATACATCTAGGGACCACCTACCAGGAACTTAAAGAGATCTTTATATAGGGTGAACATGAAGAGGAACATCCCCAAGGACATAGTGCGATGACCGACAACACTACCCTCTGGTTTCCACTTCTTGGAAGCCCATTTCCTAACAATATCAATGTTGTATTGAAAAGAAAAGAACTTTTTTACAAGAGCATTATTCAAGGATGAAAAAATTTGGTTAAATTTTGGGTCCGATAACTTTAAAATTATTTCATAATTAGTGACCGATAACTCAAGAACAACATCCAAGTATATACTCACATGATACTCATGACCTCTATGTAAAATGACCCTTGTCCATTTATTTGAGCCACCCACATATATGGAGTCAAAGGTATCAAATATATAACCCAAGTTGGTATTTGATAATTCCAAGGATGGGGGGTGTGGGGCATGTGACCCCCCAAGCTGTTTGACCCCATTCCCTCTAAAAAAGGATTCAAGAAAAGTTGCTGCAAAACATGGAGGAGAGAGCACACTTTTTTTTTGTTATAATCATATCTACATGTTGTGCACTTCTATAGACCTAATTTCATGTGGAGATTATTAGTCCAAAGGGTCAAAGATCCCTAGGATGCTGGAGATTTTGTGCCCACTTATTAGGAAGGCATGTGCATGTTTGTATTGTAACACACTTAACACATCCTATAACATGCTATTGCTTAAGATTTCACTTAAACGCTCAAGCATTGCATTCTTGATCTTTACTTGTGTTATAGTTTAGATTGACATTGTTTTCCTGGTTGGAGTTAGTTAAATGTATTAATTAATCTAAGACACCTTCATATTGTTTTTGGATAGTTCTTGAAGAGGGGAATCTAAAGCCCAATGGTTAGTGCATAAACAAAGATAAAACATAAGTAAATGCATTCAAATACACAAATAAACCATTATACCTTAGTTCTTCACTTCTTCCTCCGATTGAGCTTGATGAAGTAGATGCACTGTTGTTGCTCTACTTGATTTGCTCCTTGGATGAGGATTGTGGATTTCTCTCCACACACAACAAGATTGGTTGGATTGGATTTAGATTGGATTTGAATGATGATGATGGATGAGAGGGATTTGTATTAGATGAGGGACTATTTGGGCATTATGATGAAATGATGAAGGATTTTGATTCTCAGATGGAGAACATAAGATTGGATGAAAAGTGGACGATTTATGAGGAGAGGAGACTCCAATTTATAGATTGGAGGAGGCCAAAATGAAGGGCCAAGATTGATTTTGGGATGAAGGGTTGAGATTGATTTGAGAGGGAGCACATGGATTGAGAGGACAAGGTGTGGAGACCAAGAGATATGCCATAAAGGCATTTATTGTCTCCACACCTCTCAAGGTACATGGGGAAGAACTTCCAAGTATATTGGGAAGAGAAAAAATATTATAAAATTCCTTGGGGGGAGGGAGGAGGAATTAAAATTTCCAAAATAAGAGGATGTGGGAAGACTAAATGGAAAAAAAGTAATTAAAAATTCCTTGGGAAGAGGATGCATGGGGAGATTCAAATAATTTTAAATTTCCTTGAAAGTCCTTGAAATGATCAAATTTGGCCCAAGGTGATTAGGGATGTGTAAATGATTAAGGGGATTGATTAGGTGAGTTAATGATGGATTAGAATGCAAGTGGGAAAGTTAGGAGGATGTGACATGAGGGGAGAGAATGAGTGGAAAAATATGAAATTAGAGAATAATGATAAGAATGATTCTAGAAGAATTAATTAGGCTAAGTGGGGATTCGGAAAAGTGATTTTTAGGAATCACTTTAGTTAAGTTAATTAATTAATATTAATTAACTAAGAGGAATTTAGAAGAATGAGGCAATTAATTAATTTATTGTAAATTGATTATTGGACTATAGAGATAAGATTGATTATATTTGATTTAATTAACCTTGAGACAAAGGGAATTAACACAATTAAATTGGTTAATTATGTTGACAGGCTTAAATTAATTAAGTATTAATTTAATTAATTTTAGGTGTCTACATTTTGCCCCTCTTTGATGTAGCGTCATGAAGTGATGTTATATCAAAGAAGAATAAAAGATAGTGGATGGAAAGGATAAGGACTAGAAGCATGATGCCCCAGTCATAAGTGAGATGAGGAAGGATGACAAGGAGGTAGTGGTATTCCCTCTCGAGAGGACTTGCGGGTTCTAAGAACACAGGTGTGCTCTTGAAATGAATTAGAGGACTAGAGGATTGATGATGAAAGGATGCAAAAGGATAATGATGATGAAGGGGGAATGGATGAATTGTAGTCTCCAAGATAAATGAATGAAATGAGATTAATAAATGAAAGGAAGTAAGTGGATGGAATTTCTTCTTGTGTAGATGTGGAGGGCAGTTCTAGTTTTGATTTTTCCATAGATTATCTACACTGCTGATTAAAGGAATCATGATGTTGTAAATATCTAGGGTGTGGACTAAACTCGATAGGTTATCTCTATGCACACAGGTTTGCAAACACCAATGATGGTGTAGATGCAAGACTGTAGGATCGTACAAGAGAAACCATCAAACACATCATACCACAAAAAACTATGCCCCATTATACACCATCCAAGACATACTAAGATATAGGATGATCAAGGTAGACCTGAACAGGTACAATCATGGGACATGAGATAAAAAATTAGAGCAAAAAGCTCAATCATGGAAAAAAATTGCACATGGCCAACTGACATCTCTTGCCAAGAGTGGGACATGGATTTGGTTAGGCTTCAAGACATGGGAAGGATAAATCCTGATGGGTAGGAAGATGGATTTGGATAAACTACCAGACGTGGGAAGGATGCATCCCGACGGGCAGGGTACAAATAGATTGATAGATGCAAGAGACAAGATGGTGTGTAGGATCTCTAGGTGAAAGGATTTCCACTTGGATTTGATTAACACAATATGGATGGGTGTTGTGATTACGTGTGAGTTAGTATAAGCTCAAATAGATGGGAAAAGCTCAGTGTGATGAGGGTCATAAATGGATTGGACAAAATGGGAGGGGGATAAATGATTGAATAAGATTGGATGGGATGGGGAATATGATAGGATATGATGGGATTGGTTTGTGGATATAGGATAAATGGAGGGGGACCAATGACAAGGGAGAACCAAGGCTTGGTAAGAGGATGGGTGGATGGGGAAATTGTCTAGATAGGGGGAAAAGGGATTAAGTAGATGGATGGTGATAGGATATGGAGGACTAAAGAATGGAGGATAGGTGGAATAGGGATCCAAGAACTTAGTTGCAAAGGAGCTAAATGCCCCAATTAATGCTAGAAGGATGGTGAATAAAGATGAGTGAGATTGAAGAATAATGTGTGGTGGATATGAATGGAGGAGGCATTTGGGCTTGTATTTTCCCAAAGAATGCGTATGCATTATTTTTTTTCTAGCATGATCAAGACCAAAGGTAGGAATGAGGGATTAATTTGGATAAGATGAGGGACATGAGATGGAGGATATGGATAGGGTAGTCAAGACCAAATATAGGAAAAGAGGATGGAATTAGATAGGATGTGGATAGAGGATAATGGATATGGATAATGCAGATGGTAGGATAAAATGGATGAAGCTTGCCCCCAAGTGTAGAGTGAAAGAAGATGGGGTGACTACACATGATGCTTGTTTCAGACATCTAGTTCCGTGGATAGTATATATGTTATAATAGACCGAGAAGGATAAGAGATTGGAGATGAATTGGGATTGACTTGGTACATAGGCTGGGATGGGAGACATGGATAGGTAGAAGTTTGATAATTTGGAGGCATGTATGAGCTAGATGTGGATGGTTGATAGGGTGATCCATGAACTTCCATGAAAATTTTATTATACCAAGATTTGAATTTTGGATGTGGATTTTGGGTAGCCATGTAACCTCAAAATGCTGAGAATGGAGGGATAGGTTGGGATTGGATAGAATTGATATAAAAAAGTAATGAGATGATGTTAAATGAAGATCACAAGGACTAGGACTTAGCAACTTTAGATTTGATTGATGGATTGATTTGATTTGATTTGATTTGATTTGCTTGGATCGAGTTGAATTTGATTAGATTGGATTGGTCCTTGGGTTAAGACAAGATTAATTTGGATTAAAATGAAACCTTAGCCCTTGGATTAGGACTTCAGTGAGGCATGAAATTGATGATGTAGACCACAAAGAAAGGTGACAACCAAGCTAGGTAAAATTTAGACTTTCGGATTAAGCCTTCTTCTACTTAGGGTGGACTTGCGTGCCTAAGCAAAATAGGGCAAAAGGATCCAAATGATTAAGCCTTCTTCTACTTAGGGTGGACTTATGTGCCTAAGAAAAATAGGGCAAAAGGATCCAAATGATTAAGCCTTCTTGTACTTAGGGTGGACTTACGTGCAAAAGGATCCAAATGATAAAGCCTTCTTCTACTTAGGGTGGACTTACGTGCCTAAGCAAGACAGGGAAAAAGGATCCAAATGATTAAGCCTTCTTCTACTTAGGGTGGAATTACAAGCCTAAGAAAGATAGGGCAAAAGGATCCAAATGATTAAGCCTTATTCTAATTAGGGTGGACTTATGTGCCTAAGAAAGATAGGGAAAAAGGATCCAAATGATTATGTCTTCTTCTACTTAGGGTGGACTTATGTGCCTAATAAAAATAGGGAAAAAGGATCCAAATGATTAAGCCTTCTTCTACTTGTTAGGTCCCGGAGACAACTGAGAGGGGGGGGGGGGAATCAGTTGTCCAATAAATTCAGCCAAAATTAACTTAACCAAAACTTAATGCTTAATACCGGTAAACCAAACTTTATGCCGATAGACAGTTTTATCAGTTAATTGCAGTACCAAAAAGATTAATGCATGAAACAAAAAGACAATAATGTCCACAACACAACACAAATATTTGTACGTGGAAACCTTGTCAGGGGAAAAACCACGGTGGGAAGCCTTACCCACAAGCAAATGATACTACTATAGATAGTATGTGTGTACAATATGGATTATGCACATGCAGAAAGGCCAACTGCCTAGAGCTCATTGTTCAATCACAAAATGAGAGTCACACTGATTACAATTGGATGGTTAAATCCAATGATAATGTACTGCATAAAATAACATCTTCATATGCTAGATTCAGTACTGGTTTAGTTTTGATTGCCTTCACAAAACCTTCCTTCAACCTTCAAATGATGTCTGCGTGTATAGCTTTGCTTATTTTTGCATATACCTTATTATAATTCTTTTTCCCTATCACATATCAATCTTACAAATGAGATCTTACATTTATACCATAACCTAAGACCAATTGAATAGGTCGGCTCACTAAAAGATATTACAATAAAATCAATTACAAATAAATCAATATCCGATGCATGATGTTGGCTCAATGCATTTACAATAATAATAAATCATCTCCATAACGTGCCATGCTGATCTGGAATAGATATGCCTGCCGGTGCTTATCCTGGACCTATTTGCCGGTAACAACAAATATGCAAACCCGAATAAACAAATAACTAAATCGCCAAAACCAAGTGATCGAATAATGTCTTTGACATAACCAAGTAGTCTCCAAGTCATTCCAAGTGCCGGTGAACAATATAATCTGTCGGTGGACCAAATACCGGTGATTGTGCATAAGTCTCTAACTTTCCGGTGAACATAACCAAAGATCTCCAAGTGCTGATAAGTGTTGAAAAGTGATGACAAGTGTTGACATCAATGACAAAACCATATCAGCATATCCAAAATGCCAACAATCTTCCCCTTTGGCATTGATGGCAACACAAGATGGAAAAACCATCAAAGTGCCAAAACAGAAATGCCAAAAACTAAAAACCAATAATCTCCCAAAGAGATCATTAACCAGAAATGAAAATACAGATACAGAGAGTAATCAATATCTCCAACAATCTCTCCTAAAGTAACAATCTCTCCCCAAGGGATAATGCATTTTTCCATATCAATCTCTCCCCATTTGACATCAAATGCCAAAGCATTACAAAAACCAGTTTCAAATACAAAATACCAGCTACTCCCCCTAAGAAGTAGCTCTCCTCATCAAAGCCAGAAAAAGATTTCTCTGTTTAATTCTATCAGTTGATGACAAACATTAACTGTCTAAGTCTCTACCGGTGGGGGTAGCACTCCAAGTTATTCTCTGAGATATTCAAAAGTCTCCTTAGGCAAAGGCTTTGTAAAAATATCTGCAATATGCTCTTTAGTATTCACATAAACCAATTTCACTTCTTTTGCTTCAACATTCTCTTTTAGAAAATTGAATTTCATAGAAACATGTTTAGTCTTAGAGTGGAATACCGGGTTCTTTGATATATCAATTGCTGCCATATTATCACAATAAATAGTTTTGATTAAGTAAAAATAGGTATTTGAAAGGTACCCGAACCTTTTACAAGCCAGGAGAACAGAAAAGATTAAAAAAGTGCCTGATCACTTCAAAAAGTCAAAATGAACCCACCGAAAGGGCACATCTTAAAACATCATTACATAAAACTCGGAACAGACAACAAAAGGAAAGAAAAAGACAGAAAAGAGACAGGACCAAGGACAACAACTAGAACTAAATACTATTCAGGATCTCCTCAGCGTGAACAACCATTTGTTTCATGTTGTTCGCCGAGGTCTTCATATCCTCTAGCTTACGACCTTCGATGTTGACCTTATTCTTTGTGTTGGCTCTGGTCCTCCTTTCATGACCCTTCTTGTTCACCTGCTCTTTATCACCATCCTTCTCTGCATTATTCTCGTACCTGTTGATAAAGATGTTCATGTTGTCCATCGAAGATTTAAGGATTTGGAAATTTTGATCAGCAAGCTGCTTGACATTGTGCTCTAGCTTGTCAATTTTGCTGCCAAAATCTTTCAGTTTGTTGTCCATTTCCTTTCTATCTCCCATCTCATTGACCTTTTTCTCTGTGGCTAAGATTTTTCCAACCATACATTCAATAGCTTGCACATTATGCAAAACGGCCACTAACTCTTTAACATGCTCCACCAAGGGCTTGTCACCAACGATAATTCTTGCCATGGCCTGTGTATCTATTTTCAAACTATTAATATCCTTCACCAAAGTAGTAATGGTCTCACAAAAAGCCTTAATGGTATCTTTGTCACCACTATCACTTTGACCCCCTTTTTCCTCGTTATGCAGACTAGTGGTATTCATGGTCTCCACGGTTTCCAAATTATCCTTAACCGGGTTACCCTCCCCTTCTTTGTCCTAACTATCAATCCTCTTATTATCATCATCCTCCTCCTCAGACTCAACCATAACATAATTGAAATCAGAATTGCTACCTTTTTTAGTGTTATTTTTCTGAGCCTTCTTTCTAGAGGCTTTCCCTTTCCTCTTTTTAACATGTTTTTCCTCAAGGGAATCTGTTTCAGAGTCCAACATTTCAGATTCCACAATAATCCTCCTCTTTTTGGCCCCATTCCTCCCTTTTTTGCTAGTTTCTTCCGACTCTCCCTTGGTCTTAGAATCAAAGTTGAAACCACTATCCTTACTTTCAGTAGTCTCATCTTTGGCATTTTTGCCTTTAATAGGCTTTTCAATGCACTTCCCCTTTAGCATTTTATAAACCAGGACCATAAGCCCCTGGTGGAGGGTATGATCACCTTTAGGGTCCTTCTAGATCTCCTTTATAGTATGATCCATTGAACAGGCTAGGTAATAGGGAAGGCTAACCCTTTCTCCATGACAGAAATGGTTAAGAAGGATGAAGTGATGCCCATAAGCCCTGGTAAACCTACCATCTAAGGTAATATATTCAATAGAAGCAAATAAGACAAACCTTCATGGCCTGCAAATTCTCTTCGGGGAGTGGTAGGAGTTGTCAATTTTGATCATCTTTCTTCTCTCACCATCCGTAATAGGAAACTTGTCTACAACTTTAGCTGATATCCCTCTGTCCCTGTAAAATTTCATACCCTCGGTAGTCATCACCGTGGCCTCAACGATAACCTCTTCATCTACATTCATCATATGTGATCCAATCAGAAATTTTCCATTTTTCCAGTTCTTGATGAAGTAGCTGGTAATTGTGGGGTCCTTCCCATTCAGTCACTCCATGAAAACATTGGGACCCCCTGCTGAAGGATACTCCAGACTTCTTCGTTCTTTCTCCATTCAGAGCAGGATGCAGGTTCAAATCTCTTCTTGTTTCCTCCCATTTTTCCAGCACCTTCCTTGCAATGCCTTCTCTCATTTTGATAACTTTTCCTCTGGTTTATGTGGTTATTCTATAAGAGCACCCATAATCCGTGCCAAATAATGATGATATGACACCTATTTAATAACTCATTATCTTCAAGCAAGCCCTGCATCAAAAAAGGTGGAAATCTCATTAGAAATAATGATTAAAAGTACCACGTTGCCTTGTATAGCTTCGGTCCTGATTGAGCAAGGATTTCATTTCACTTGCAATCTCCATTTCACCATAACTAGTGATGATGTCTCCCGATTGGCAAGCCAGGTTGGCTGCCCAATCAGCACAAGAGTTGGCCTCCCTATAAACATGTGTAAAAACACACATTTCAAACTCTTCGCTGATTTTCCTTGTTGCTTTAATAGCATTACTAATTGACTGTGATGGCGGGAATTTCATATTTAAACAATTGATAATGTTTAAGGAGTCTCCTTCACACCAAACTTTAGTGCATTTGGCTTCTTTGGCAAGGATAATCCCATGATAAGTCGCCATGGCTTCGGCAACATGGTTGGTCTATTTTCCTATAGGAATACATTTTATGATTTTACATATTCCCTATTCATCCCTTAGGACCACTCCACATCCTGCAACCCCCAGGTTTCCCTTAGAGGCCCAATCAAATTTGATTTTCATCCATCCCCTAGGTGGGCTAGTCTATATCACTCCCTCTCTAGGGTTACTCTGGATACTCTCTTGAGCTTTTAATCTCCATTTTTTATAGACAAATTGATCCTCCTTAGTGTTAGGATTATCAATGCCACCTATAATATTCATATTTTCCACTATGCTTCTTCTTATTTTTTCAAACACAATGTTAGCCTTAGTATTCTTTTCTCTGAAAATCCTATCATTTCTCTCTTTCCATATACCCCAGCACATGTGTGGTCAAGCAATTCTCCATAGTAAGGTAGTGGTTCTATTTTTTGAAGGATGATGCCATGACTTGAAAATCTCCTGAATCGAGTTGGGGAAGCTCCAACTGATATTGAATTGATCCAGACAACTTCCCCAAACATCAGCTGAGAAGGGGAAATGAAAGAGCATATGATTTATTGTCTCCTCATTCTGCTTATAGAGTGTACAAAAACTTGGTATGCTGATACCTCTTTTTCTTATATTCTCTATAGTAAGAATTTTGTCTTGGAGGGCTATCCAAAAGAAAATGTTGATCTTGGGGGTGAGGCCTTTCACCCATGCTTTAGCCCAGCAAGGACTTTCCATGTTATTGTACTGTTGATGATAAAGAGATGCCATAGTAAAAGTACCACTAGCAGTGAGTTTCCAAATTAACTGGTCTTTTTCTTCAATCCTCACCATTGAGTTCATGACTTTGTTCAAACTACCCAAAGACTGATCCACTTGAGATAAGTCTTTCCACTGTCCATCTTTCCAATAATCCTCCACCTTGGTTCCAAATCTTTCCTTGCATTGGTTCTGATATCTGTTCCACTCAGGGTTTTAATTTAAAGGGATCTCCATAAGCCAAGGGTCCTCCCAAAACTGAATAAGATTCCTTTTCCCCAACTTCCATTTTGTACCTTTGATAATTAAGTCTCTAGTCCTAGAGATATTTTTCCAAATATTGGATCCAATTGGGGTAATCTCCGCTTTGAGGAAACTTTGAAGATTTGGACATTGGCTTTTATATTTGTTGTCCCATATTTTTTTCCACTCTCCTTGATTTCTATATCCTCTCCAAATCTGCTTGGCCATAAGGTATTCATTTATGTCTCTTATTCTTCTAAGGCCCAGACCGCCTTTATTCATAGGCTTATAGACCTTCTCCCAAGCAATTAAGTTTATTCTCTTCTTCTCCTCAATCCCTGTCCATAAAAAGGATCTCTATATTTTTTCAATGCCCTCAGCATACTTAGTAGGAATCCTAAACAGACTGATGGCATAAAGAGGGAGACTTTGAAGAGTGGTTTTTAGCATTTGAACCTTACCTGCTTGACTAAGTAGAGCTCCCTTCCATCCCAACAACTTTTTGTGGAATTTATCCACCAAGGCTCCCCAAAAGGTATCCAGAGGATCTTGACCTAAAGGGAGCCCCAAATAGGAGGCAGACAAGCTACCAATTTGGCCACCCAGAATGTTACTAATTTTAATCCTCCTTCTCTCCAGGGTATTAATAAAATAAACAAAGCTTTTAGACCAGTTTATAAGCTGACCAGTAGCCTCTCCATAGATATCCAAAACCTTTTTTAGTCCTCTAGCGTCCTTCACAATGGCTTTTCCCATTATTATAGAATCACCAACAAACTGCTGATGAGAGCATATTTGATCTGCCGAAGAAGGATTCAAACCACAAAAATCCCTTTTCTCAACCAGTTTTCCAATACATCTCCCCAAACATTCTGCCATGATGATAAAGATCATTGGAGATAGGGGGTACCCCTACCTGAGACCTCTTGAGGCTTTAAAGAAAGGAGAGGGGGAGCCATTCATTAACACAGAGAAAGTAGCCGAAGAAAAAAGTTGCCTGATAAGGCCAACACTCCTAGGATTAAAACCAAAAGCAGAAAGAACATCCATCATAAAATCCCAATCCACTCTATCATAGGCTTTAGAAAGGTCAAGTTTCAGAAAAAAATCTTCTTTTTAGAAAAGGCTAGAGAATGGATGTTTTCATGAACACAGATGATAGAGTCTAAAATTTGCCTTCCCGGGACAAAACCACTTTACTGAGGCGATATAATGGAAGGAAGCAATTTGAGAATTCTAGAGGTAAGGACCTTAGAGATAATCTTGTAGAGAGAGTTGCATAAGCTTATAGGTTTGAAAAGATCCATTGAATCTGCCCCCATCTTTTTGGGTATAAGAGCTATAAAAGTACCATTAACTTCTTTCAAAAGTTTTCTAGCACCAAAAAACTCTTTCACAGCTCTGGTAACATCATCTCCTATAATATGCCAGTACATTTGGAAGAAGAACATGGGAAAGCCGTCTGGACCTGGGGCTTTGCTGCCCTCAAAGGACTTAACAACTATCAGAATTTCATCATGGGAGGGAATGGCAGTTAAACGGTCATTATGATCTTCCCCCAGAATGGTAGGTATACTGTCCAGAAGTTCCCTTTGGGCCTGTTTATTCAAATTCTGATCCTTAGCAAGTAGATTAGAGAAAAAATCCATTGCAACCTTGCTCATGGAATCATCATCTTCAACACATCTACCATTCTCTTTAATTTGTACAATTCTATTTATGGCCTTATGTCTAAGTGTGGAGATATGGAAGTATTTAGTGTTCCGATCCCCCTCCTTTAACCAGACATTTCTCAATCTTTGTTTCCAGTAGGTTTCCTCTTTAGCTATTATTTCATGATATCTCATCAGAATAGCATCTTCAGTGTTTCTAGACATATAGGTATAACCATTGTGCTGTATCTCATCCTGGATTTCCTTGAGTTCTAAGAGGGTCGATGCTTTTGAGGTAAAGATGTTCCCAAAGCAATCCTTATTCCACTTCTTGACATTATCTTTAACATTCTTAAGCTTTTTGACCACTTTATACATGGCATTGCCTTCAATACTGACCTGCCACCAGTCCTTAATCTTACTTTCCAGATCTGGGTGTCTTGTCCACATTTTTTCAAATCTATAAGGGAAATGTCTCCTTCTATTTTTTACTTCAGCCATTAAGGTTATAGGGTAATGATCTGATCCTGCCCTTATGTGAGAAGATAAAGAACATTCATGAAGATGAAACCAATCTAAGGAAAGAAGAGCTCTATCCAGTCTGACCTGAATCAAATTCTGACCACTTCTTCGATTAGTCCAGGGGTATTTGACCCCTTGCAACTCCAGATCATGAATGACATTATTGTTTATAAAGTCCATTTGGTCCAATCTGCTATCTAGATTAGCATGACTCCCTCCCTTTTTCTCATTTTCCTTCAAGAGAGTGTTGAATTTTCCCATAATTATCTAGCTGTCCTCAACAAATCTTCTTCTTAGCCCAGTAAGATATCTCCACATCTCCCTTCATCCAGTCTTAGTGTTAGGAGCATAAACATTTGTTAGGACCCACTTAGTGCAATTCTTAATGTGCTTAAATCTAATACAGGCCAGATTGTTGTCCTGAATTAACACCTCTCCTTATATATTGTTTTTGTTCCAGAATGTAACAATTCCTCCCGAGGCACCTTCTGAACTACCTCCACTGACTCCTCTGTTTTTGAAAATATTCAAACTTTCAACTTTATCTTTCACCATCTTAGTTTCTTGAATCAAAAAAATGTCAGGGTTTTTGTCTCTAATCATATTTCTAACTAAATTATGTTTGTGAGGACTATTAAGTTCCGTAATATTCCAGGAGATGATTTTCATGGATTTTTAGAAATACCTACCTCAAAGATGGTTCTTTGGGTACCATCTGCTAAATTCCTACTTGTTTCCAATGTTCATTTTTTGGCATTTGAGTGTCTTCCTGGAGAAGTGTGTTGTGCTCCCACATCACCAAGCCTACTTCTAGTGTTTCTAGTTAGCATACTATTTACTGGGTTATTGTTATTCTTTTTCTTTTGCTTGTTCTTTCTTTTATCCTCTGCAACTTCTTCGTCCCCCTGCTTTGATTCATTCTTCCCCAGTGCCTTTTTTATGTCCTCTTCATCTCCCCATTTTGGATCTTGTTCCTCCGAATAGGCCAGCTTTCCCTTTGCTGGGGTGGTTAATGATATTTCTGATAGCTTCATCACAGTAAATAGTTATAGGTTCCTTGCATTTTACCTTTATGTCCTTCAACATTTATTTGATCCATAATACCTGTGTACAGTTAGTTTCTGCTGCAACATATTCTGATTTTGCTATTGATAGACTTGTACAACTTTGTTTCTTTCTCAACCATGAAATTAGTCCGCTACTAAGAAAAAATGCTCCGCCTGTGGTGCTTTTTCTGTCATCCACATCTCTTGCTCAATTAGCATTTGTCTATGCACATATGTCAAAATTTTCATCTCTAGGATACCATAAAACAAGATTGTAGTGCCTTGTAGGTATTGAAAAATCCTTTTTACTACTGATTCATGATTTTCTTTAGGATCACTCTGAAATGTTGAAACAATACATACTACATTTATAATATCAGGTCTTGTTTGTGTCAAATACAATAAACCTCCTATCATAGACTTGTATCTAGTCGGATTAACAGGTGTTGATTCATCCTTCAAAGATAATTTATCTGTTGTAGTCATAGGTGTGCTTACCGATTTATAATTTTCCATGCCAAATTTCTTTAGTAATTCCTTCAAGTACTTAGATTGACATAGGAATATACCTTTATCAGTCTGTGACATCTGTAATCCTAAAAAGAATTTTATCTCTCCAATCATAGACATTTCAAATTCTTGCTGCATTTTGTTAGAAAAGTCTTTACACAAACCATCTTCTCCTCCAAAGATTATATCATAAAAAAAAACTTCAATAACCAAGATGTCATCACTACTTAGGGTGGACTTATGTGCCTAAGAAAGATAGGGAAAAAGGATCCAAATGGTTTAGATTTTTTCTACTTAGGGTGGACTTACATGCCTAAGCAAAATAGGGCAAAAGGATTTAGGTTTTTGATCAACCCAAATGATTAAGAAAAGGTACTTTGGGGAGATTATATCCCAAACACAAAAAGCCAATTCATGATTGATTAAAGATAAAGGTCTAAATCAAACTTTCACAAAGTGTTGACGTTGGATTAGGATTGATGATTGATGATTGGATTACAAGAATATTGATTGATTAATTGGGATTTTGGAGATTTGATTAGGTTGATGTGCTAAGTCTTCAAAGGTGAGAAGAAAATGAGTATGGATTGATGGAAGGAAGAAGAAGGGGAAGGGTACCCAGGAATGGATTGATGGTGGGATAAAGATATTGGTTGGGGATTGATGATCATTTGGATGGATGAAAATTGATCGGGGGTTTAGCTAAAAGGAAGATGAAATAGAGGTTTGACTATGACAAAGTGGAGATTGAAGGGTTTGGTCAAATATTTGGCTAAATTAAAGAATGTTTTGGATGCTATCTACTCTTGGCAAGAGAAATCAAACAATGACAAGCACATTGGCCAAGGAAACACTCTATGACGAGCGTGAAAGTGAAGGGGGTCTAGATTAGCCCAAACAAAATTCCACTGGTTTTTGCACAAATCAAGACATGTATCAAACATACAACTTAGGCTAGAAGATGGAAACTATTCAATAGGCCTCTCGCACAAACGATACCTCAAACAAGCAGATAGATAGAGATTCTGGTAGCACTAGATCCCCCTTACAACACACTTACTTCTCGGGCATACTAGATTATTTTACCCTAGAGATCCAAGGATCTATTACATGGGAAATTCCCATCTCATCTTGAGTGGGTAAATGAGGGGTAACTTCGGGGTACGATCCGCATCCCCAACACAATGAATGTGGGATTATGGGTTACTAAACAAGGTTCTTAGTGTAATTTTGAGAGATCACCAATCGAAAAATGGATTCTCAAAGAAAGCCACATCAGGCTCTAATCGAGATTATCAGTGCAAAGAAGGCCCCCACATATGTCGAATTCACTTAGCACCTTAGCCGTAAGACCAACATATTTATATAGTGACTCAAAAAAACCCACTTGAGATCACGTCGAGAGAGTCAATATCCTCTCCGTTGATGAAACTATAAGGAACTGAGAGGAGGGGGTGAATTAGTGCAAGTAAAAACAATACAAATCTGATTATCAATTTCACCAACTTAAAACCCAATAGGCATGTAAGAAATAACACCAAGTATGCAATCACCACATAAAAGCATAAACCACATGACACAAGAGTTTATACGTGGAAAACCCAAATGGGAAAAACCACGATGGGAGTTAGTACCCACAAGATCCACTATCTACAGTATAGAGATCTAATCGGTTAAGGTCTACAACAGCCGGTTAGGGGAACACCCTGTTAGGAGTGTCTAAGCCCGGTTAAGAGATTTGCAAAAATGCTTGTGAGGACCAGCCCTGTTAGGAGCTACCCAAGTTACTAGGATTTGCAAACACAAGTTAATATGTCACCTAGTTAGAGGATTTAATGATCAGAATTGTTAGGATTTGACTGCACCTTGTTAGGAGTGACCTTGTAAGAGGATTTTCTTGCTGCAACTATTAGGGAGACAACAAGTACAAATGATCTTAGTATAACACCTTCAGTGTTTGATAAGATCTGCTTCAGAAAATTAAAACATCACATAGACTTCATCTCTCAACTCCTCTGATCATCGCACTATCAGAAATACTAAATTCGATAATGATCTCTCACTCTATCAAGCTCATACACCTATATCCTTTCATAACTTATCACACATTTAAAATCATCATAAGGTCAGCTAGAACCTTGTTACAATTCCCTAGGTTCAATGCATCTAGACAATATTGCATTGTATGCTTTAGTTATGTCGGCCACCAACATAAAAAAATCCAATTCTGTGCCGTTTTACCGATCTGAGTGATTTTCATCACTACTGGTTAAGACTTCATCAACTAATCTGTTCAGTCAAACAAATCTTGTTCACCTGATCAAATCAGTACGTATGGTCACGAACATAACTTCATCTGATAGTATTCAATACTGGTGCAAAACCGCATCATCTCATTCTTCATGATTTTCACATACCTGTTGTCGGAATGTAACACTCTTAGTCTTTTACCGGTTGAAGTCCTAATTACCAGTTCTGATAAAAACTGTCTCTGCTAACCGGTTAAGCCTTATCGGTTGAATTCTAGGACTTAGATGACTTAAAGAAATGTAGTTGCCATCAATGACAACATACAAAATAGTCATCATACATAAATCTAATCTCTAAACTTAATAGACATAAACCAGTTGCATCAAGCAAACACGGATTACCGATTTAGTTCAAATGATCAAATGCCAACATTCTCCCCCTTTGGCATTGATGGCAACACTTAGGAAAATTTAGTCAACCAACTGTGCAAAAATGAAAAATAAAAAATTGACTTCATGACATACACTCCCCCTTAGAAAGAAATCATTACTCCCCCTTAACAATACATACAAAATTTTGTCTCTTAGACTTAAACTAATTCTTCTCCCCCTTTGACAACAATGCCAAATAAAGAAGTAAAATACATACATTAAATCAAAATTTGTCATCAAAACTGCATGTATATAGAGAGATAAAAGTTTTAAGGTCTTTACAATGCAATTCTTAAGAAAACATCACTAAAATGAAACTTCAATTGTTTTAAATCATTGTCCCAAGTTTCTAACAGTGTCTTAGTAATCTCAACATGTGTCAATATTTGTGTTGTGAAATCCTCCATACCATCAACTGTACTCATCTCCGGAGTAGCCAAAATTGTCTCTGACTCTGTGAATGCTCTTTGAAGAATATCTACTTTTGAGAGTAGTTGATTCTGGAGTTCCTTCAGTGATCTGACCCATTTTACTTGTTCATGTTCATATAGTTCTAACTAGTGTTGTAAATCAACAACCTTTCTACCAAAAGTGATTATTGAATACTGTACTAGTGTGAATGTTATACTTAACTTTTGTAACTCCTTCTCAGTATCATCTCTCTTCTTTCTCAAGTCAACACAAAATAGTGAAAATTGGGAGATAGTAGCCAAAATCTTACAACCGGTTTCAAATCCGGTCTTCAACAAGTCTTTATTGACCATTAGGGCTACTTTGCCTTTATCTATTTCAACCAATAACTGCTCTCCCATTTTCTTCTTGTAATCCTTTTCAACAGAAATGTATGCATCGTCTTCAAAAGTTTTAAGTTGTTCACCGACATCAACAACTAAATGTCCAAGTTTGGAAATAGGGGTAGCCAATTGTTCTATATCAGTCTCCGATAGGAGACTTGATAAAATTTCAGCAACAGTCCTTATAGTCTCTGCTTCTCTTTGCTGTTCCTTCAATATTTTCTTTTGTGCACAAGATTGCATTACAGTAGCAATCTCCATTAACTCTAAATAACTCAAATTTTCCATATCAATAGGACCTTTAATGCTCATGGAGTCAGCATCGTCATCAACAATTGTTTTCTTCAGTTTAGATTCAGGAGGTACCTTTGGAGTTGTCTTTATTTCTTCTATTCCCCTCTCCTCTTCCACCTTCTCTATTTTCTTCTCTTCTTCCTTTCCTGTCTTCTCTTCATTAATGGTGTCCTTGATTGATGGCATATTTTCAATAGTCTGTTCTTTCACCGGTGCTTCCTCTTCCTTATCAACTTTATCCTTCTGATTATCCTCAGTAGCAATATTTACATTTGCATCTACACTTACATTGATTGGTACAGTCTGAGTCTCTGTTGACTGTGCATTCACCGGTTGGTCAGTTGAGCACTTGTCTTCTACTTTCTTTTCATTTTAGTTTTCTTCCTGTTCCTACTGAAGTTCAAAAATCTGCACATCAACTTCAAAAACATCTATATCGTCAGCAGTGTTAGCAACATTATCAACATCACCTGTATCATTATCTGGTATATCTACCGGTTCAGTATCAATAAGATCATCTTGCATATACTTGTTGTTTGGTTCAAAATATGTGATCTTTACACCTTCACAAAGTTCTTTTGACTTTGGCTTTACAGGGTTATCATCCTCAATTTCTTCATCTTTTCCCCTTCTTCATCAGGGATGAGACCTAAAGCCTTTTTCATCAAAATCTTAGTCTCCTTTTGAATTGATTCGATCTCTCCAATAAGAATTCTTGTTAATATTTTCTTTGATCTGAAAAATGCTTTTGTATTAACCTTTATCTGTTCAATTTCCTCTTCAGTTGCTTCCGGTTGCAAGTGTTTAAGTGTATAATCAATAAATTCTTTATCTAGGCTGATTGCCGCTTGCCACCTTGCATCAATCAAATTATATAAAGAATCTGGAATTTTCCCTTGTAATTCAATGAGGGCTCTACTAAACTTATTCATACTGAATCTAACCGCATCTTCAATTTCTCTTTGTTGGCTTTCAGACAAATGAGTAAACAATATGTTTAATCCTTTATACACTCCATAATTTTTTATTATGTTGACCATCCTAATGAAAGATTCTTCAAGTGTCAATAGTTTTTTAGATGCTTTACCTTTACCAATAGTCTTCTGCTTCTTAGCACTTGTCCTTAGTGCTCTCTTATCTTCTTCTGATTATGTCTCCTCTACATCTGTCACCGGTTTATGAGCCTTTTCCTTCTTTCTTTTACTGGTTTGGGCAAGCACAACAGGAGGTTCAATAGGTTTACCTTTCCTCTGAAATTGTATTTTAGAGGGTTTACCTCGTTGGGAATCATCATGCTTTACCTTTGTTTCTTCTACCTTCTTCTTTTCTGCTACTTTGGCTACTCTTGTCTTACCAGTGGAGGTATCGGTTGGTACAGTCGAAGGTCCACCTTGTTCGGCCTCATGTTTGTCTCTTGCTGCTGCTATCCATTCTTATCATGCCCAAACTTTTGGGCAAAAACAGAACAATTTTTTTTTTTTTAAACATCCTAATAAGACTAATTATGCTAAATTAAAGATGCAATAATTAAGTCTTGTCCTAACTATAGGTTGACTAGAAATATAAAAGAGTGGTTTACTAAAGTTAATCTAATTAACTTAGCCATGCTTGTGAAAATAAATAAATGCGGAACTAATTCTCCAAAAGTGTCATTACTATTTCATTAATTAATAATTTAATTTAAACAAATAATCTTCAACTAATCAGCCAAGAGATATTAATAATCTCAAAAACATATAAAAGCTATAGGGATAATCAAATTAATGCTAACACTTAGATTATTAAATTTAATAATCAATCGAGCTAATGCATTTAATGCAACTAGATTCGACTAAGGTTAACTAAAATCAAAATATAAATTGCCCTATATAATTTATTCTCGAAATGCCAAAATTTAATGTTGACTAAAAATAAATTTCCTATAGACTAAATATTTGTAGTAGTCTTTTTGTTATTTTCCTTAATAAAATCTCCAAAAAGGGTTTAACTATAACACACACACACACACACACACACACACACACACACACACACACACACACACACACATATATACATATATGTTTTTTAGCATATATATATATATATATATAAACATAGAAATACATAAATTAAATTATAAGATACAAATAAACTAAATACTCCTCTTAAAATAAAAAGCAATAATCACATTAATAAAATTCTCATTAACTCTAAATATAAATGGGGTTACCCTATTCAAATTTTAAATAGGGTTTCCCCCCTTTTATATTTACTAAAATATATTACAAATTAAACTAAGTAACCTAATAAAAAAAATCTATAAAAACTAAAAACCCATACTAATCTTTTTATTCTTATTTCTACCCTAACTCAAAATTTCGGGTTAGGGTTTGTGTATTATGCAGGTCTATTTTTCCATGGCAGAGGCTAAATTACACAGTGGCAGCGAAAGTTGCAGTGGCCGTGGGGTTATTTGTTAATGGCGGTGGCGGAGGGTTGTGCCACCCACAGCAGCGCCTTGGGCGCCACTGCGGGTCACGGCTCACAGTGACGCCACAGCGTCCCTGCAAGACACGGATGCCCTTGTGGGCCTCGGCCCACAGAGGGCCCCGAGCCGCCTGTGTAGAGCTTGGCTCTGCAGGGCTTGATGGGGGGTAGGGTTTATTCCCTGCGTTAATTTTTTTTTTGTTATTTTAAAAAAAAACTTATATACATATATATATATATATATATATATATATATATATATATATATATATATATATATATATATATATATATATATATATATATATATATATATATATATATATATATATATATATATATATATATATATATATACACACACACTCTGATTTATATATAAAGATGACTGATAAATAATAAACCAACATCATGTAGATAAATATTTCTTTTCCAATAGTTTTAAAGTATAGATCATTTAAATATGTATACATATATTTGTTATATATATATATAAATAAATATCATAAATAAATTAATTACAACAGCAACTAAAGTAGTCTAAAATCATTTAATCCAAAGACTACATGATGATGCAAATGATAATATACACATTTAAAAAACTATCTACAATATTTTGCATTTTGAAATAAATAAATAGGAGTGAATGGATATTTTCTTTTACTAACATTTATACTTCTACATCTAGTTTATTTCCTTCATTTTACAGTATGCTATAAAGGTATAAATAACTTTTATTTGCAAGAAGTAAATTCCAATAAATAATAACTCACAAACTATAGAATCAAACTACAAATTTATTTCATTTCCTTCTTGCAAAAATCAAATCTAATAATAGAATACCTTTCATTTCATGATAACACATGGTTTAAGAAATACTTTTAATACAACATGGTAGACTTTACAAATGGGTAGATACCCAACTTAGCCTCTCATCTCTACGAAATGAGGGCTTCCAAAAATAAATACATTTTTATTTTGCAACTAAAACAACAATAGTAACAACTCCTAGCTTTTCTTTCTTTCCTTCTTCCAAGCAAACCTGCAATACAAAGCTTTAAGGTTGTGACCATGGAGGCTCACCTCCCAACCTAGGCTTACTAGAAGCCACCCCTAAGCTTGGAGAACCAAGACCTAGATGGGTTACACACAAGCAATACAAAAGAAAGCAAGACAAAACCCACACAAAACACACTCCCCTCGCAAGGCTTAACATCATCACATATGTGATTTTTACATGGGTGAAGGTGGACTGAGTACCTTGAGGAGAAACTACAAATAGTAGAAACACAATGCCATTGCAAGGCAACCAAGAACACATCACAAGTTCCAAACTTGTCCCAACCATTCTTATGACCCCCAAGGCATACAAGCCATCAAATCTCCCCTTATGACCCCCAAATGCATAAACAAAAATATGCCGCAAGGGTCACAAAAATCCCTTGAGATCACTCTCTTCCAAAGAGAGCCTCTCACTCTAAGGCTGTCAAACAACCCTTCACCCCAAGGCCACTCTACCCTCCCAAGGGTGAGTTTGGCCTTGAATACTCCCAAAACATAAATAAAATGCTCAACCAAAAACAAAAGAAGGATCACACATCTTTCTTCACAAATAAAACCACAATAGGAGAAAACAATGAAATACATACAATCTTTCAAAACAAATTTAAAACATACAAAGATAGAGATTAAACCAACCTTGAATCTGCCAAAGGGATGCAAGGGATAGTTTGGAGTAGAGCTACCCAAATCCACACTTATTTCTTCTCAAGACTTAGCCAAAAATTTCCTATTCTATCCTTTCCAAAAATTCTGTAAATCCTAAGTCTCCAAAATGGAGAGTGGGTGATCAAATTTTCCCTCCCAAACCATTCCCTATCAAGCCACACCTCACTCTTTCCAACCCACTTAGGAAGGGTGAAGGATGCTCATTGGTTGGTCTTCCCAAAGCCTTACAAACTCCCTAACCAAGGCACCTCAAAAAGGGAAATGGAATGGGGAAAATGAATGACACTCATGAAGTGGGTTACCTAACCAAGGAAGGCTCTTCTAAAGATGAAATTCGGCCAACTTGGGAAACTCACTTTTTGGGGAGGTTAAACAAGTCCTAGGGAGTGGACACATGGCCAAATTTTGCTTTCATCCATAGGTACATCATATGGCCCACTAAAAATTCTCCTAAACTGACTCTAGGAGTTGGTTTAACCCTTTGAAAGTCCACCCAAAGTTTACTTACGGGTCAACTCAGAGTTGACCCCCTCTAATGGCTCCCTATCCTAGGTTTACTTGGGACCATCAAGGATAATTGAAAATATAAACATTGGTAAAATAAATTCCTCAAAAAGAGACATGACAATGCCAACTCAACATACAACACATGTCAAGTGACACTACAAAAATAATTACACATCACCAAAACACACATGGCAAATATCTCTTTAAAAAAAATATAATTTAAACAAATTTCCAAAATAAACACTCAACCAAGCATAACATTTACAAATTAAAATACATTTACTAACGAGGGGTTGTCTCTCCAAATAGACAACCCCTGGCTTCACAATCGGACATAGGCCTAGGCTTGATTCTCCATATTGTTTCCATGGTCACATGGATAATTTTCCCATGCATCTCAATTACACATTAGTAATTCCCAAATATCCACATATAAATTTAACCTATAAAAAGGAATACAATTCAATCACTCTGCATACAATTGCCATCATGAAAATCAATTTATCATATATCCAATGCAATCCACATAAAGCAATTCACTTAACAACATTGTCATAATCCTCATAAATTTCAACCATTCATAAGACATGCATCATATTTCTAACATCATAATAAAGTTGAGCAAATAAAATAAATGTCATACACCCTATCAATGTTATCCAATCCTGGAATCATATAAAATTCTATATCCATAATGCATAGAAATGAAGCATCAATATATCAATGTTATCCAATCCTAGGATCATATAAAATTCTACATCCATAATGCATAGAAATGAAGCATCAATAATAGTTACCACATGAAAATAACTGAAATGCTAGGACGAGTCGGGATATGGCCTCATAGTTCCTTAGTGAATCTGGCCTGTTCAGCATAGGCCTCCACCTCTTTCCTCACTTTCTTTTCTATTACCGATTGCATCAATTCATAGTGTACTTGAAGTAGTTTCTCCTTATAGGTTCCAAACCTTTCAGTGGTGGTATCGACTGGTTGATCTAGCAGATGATCAACATAAGAAATGAGTAGATATTTATCTACTTAATATCCCATGGGCATTACCCATGTGGTCCTGGGAATCACAACCTCCATCATGCATGTATCCATGTCTACCATAAAACAAATGGAATCCTCATACCGTTTTACTACTTCTGCCGGTATGTGTTCCCTAGCATGCATTTTCTTTTGAAATTTCTTAAAATAACCCCATGATATATCATCGAGCTTGTCTTTCAGCATCCCATTACTGTTCTTCATCTGTAGTAGGGCAGGGGAAATGGTTATCCACCGAACATCTCCAATACCAGGGAATTTTTTTATTAAAATAGAAAAATAATCCCAAAATTAGTTGTCTAAATTTAAATCTCAGCTTCTTGTCCTTATTCACAGTTTCCAGATTTGCCATTAATTGGCTCCTTAATGCCTCTACAAGATCATAGTCCACATTCTCCTATACCATTTTGTATGCAGTGTGTATTGTTGCTATCGGTATACTATTCATTATGCTTGAATAGAAGATTCTATAACCAATTACCAATGATTTTAATTTAACCGCAGGATCATTAATATCATTCATAGTCATGGCTCTTCTATCCCATCTAAATCCTGTTAGCTTCTCAACATCTTTTTCAAGTACTGACTTCAGCAATGGCACTTCACCAGTTGAATAGAAACCAGTTACTATATGGATTGATTCCTTTTTTATTTTATGAGGTCTATCCAGCCACATGAATTGATCATGAATCCGACTTAAAACAAATCTTACCAACTCATCAATAAAATTGATAGCATGATGAAACCCTTTGTCAGTGACGCTTCCAAACCATTCTTTTAGTAACCCTTTCTCATCACATAAAGATTTGTACTGATACACACATGTCCTCAAGTTTGCAATGATAAAATGATCTTACATCTTCTACATGTAAAACTCCATTAGGTACACCGAATAGGGCACCAACAGGATTTGTTTCCTCAAACTTATATGGATGTCTTTTTAATTCGGGTCTTGCCCTCTCGGTCACATCGACAAGGTGAGGTGTATCCATTTAAAATCACCATTCAAAGAATATGATTTATCAGATAAATACCTTTTCTGCTTCGTTACTAGGGTTTACAACCATAAAAAACTTTCAATACTCGATCACCAATTCAAACTTCACTCCGACTGCTTCAAATTGTTGGTAAATGGTTTGAATGTTGCTAGCACAAACTTTTCTTTGCTCTTCTCTCTCGCCAAAAGCTCTCAAGATCACAATGTGTCAAATGAAATTCAAAAAGTTCCTTTTCTTCGCTTTTTATCTACCACAATAAATGCATTAATCGACAAAACCCTAAAATGCCTTAAAATACTCTTAAGCATATTACCGATTGCAAAAACTGTATGTTATTTATTGGTTATAATCCAAAAACACATCAAAACATTAAAATGCATCAAAATATGTAGATTTAACTTACAATACTTCATCTAGGTGTTCTACTCAAGATTTGACAATAAGCTCACCCCAAGTTGTAGAAACAACTTAGTTTGCCGGTGATGGATTCTCCACATTAGGTGAAGAATCTGATTCCTCAGATGGTTTGTCATCACTATTCTTCTTCCAAGTTCTATTCATCTCAGATTTGGTTTCTTCAATATCAACTTTCTGCTTTCCTTTCTAGTATGCAGGATGATTCACCGGTTGGTTCTTTTGTGTTCTGCAAAACTTGGCAATGTGTCCCAATTTGTTACAATGATAACATGCCATTCCAGATGCTCCCTAAGGTCCTGCATTGGCTCAACCCATTCTTCTTCTGCAGTTCATTGTGACATGTCCAATTTTTTTGTATATTGAACAAATCACATTGAATATCTTCTCCATATCATAAAGACTATACCCATTAAAATAGGGTCTTTGCCAATTTGTGTTCTTCCGGTCATTTAAATTCCTTCTCCAATCACCAACAGATCTTGGATTCATATGAGGTATTGGCTAATTAGCACCATATATGCATTCAATAGATCTATGCCCATACATGTTGCAAGTATAACAATAACCTTCAAATTTCCTAGGCACATATCTAGTATTAGGTCTATAACCAGTATTAGCATCAGATCCGCTTCTACAAACATTAGCAGTATTACTTGGTTTATGACAATTAAAACAAATAGGTTTGTTCCTTTCTTACCAGTAGGCTTCTGAGCCTTAGGATCAGTTTTACCTGCATGCATGTTTCTCTTGGTACCAGAAGATTCACCCTTTTCAAATGTATTGTATCCTAACCCAGATGTATCACTTTTCATCCTCCAAGATTGGATCTTCTCATCCAGCATAGAGGAACTCTTATTGAATTTATCAAGCTTCTCATTAGCCCCAACAAGTTCCTTTATAAGATCTTCATTTCTATTCATGAGGGTCTGTCTAAGAGACATTGCCATTTCAAGATCTGACTGTATTTCTTCTTTCTCCTCATGCCAATATTCATACAAAGTTGCGTTCTTCTGCTTAATCTTAAATATTTCATGCTCTTTCTCTCGGATATGATCTTCATCCTTTCTTCTAGCTTCAAGTTCCTCACTCATTCGGATTGTAAGTGCTTCCAGCTCTCTTCTCAGGTTAGTCTTCTCACCATTCATATTCTCCACTTCTTCAACCAGTGCATCAATATTCACCTCATCTGAAGAACTGCTGTCAGAGATATCCAACATTTTTTCCGTCAGTTCTTTCCTTTTAGCTAGTGATGTCTTGTACTTGCCTCTTAGGGTTTCTAGCTCTTCCTTGGTTTCAACAAGTTCCTTGTCCATTTATATATAAATCATTCCTTCACCCATATTTGCCTTAGGATTAGAGATTCATTCAAAGTGGTTAAGCTTTAAGGAAGTTAGGCTCTAATACCAATTGATGAACTTATAAGGTACTGAGAGGGGGCGAGGGTGAATCAGGGCAAGTAAAAACAATACAAATCTAATTATTAATTTCACCAACTTAAAACTTAATAGGCATGTAAGAAATAACACCAAGTATGCAACCACATCATAAAGCATAAACCACATGACACAAGAGTTTATACGTAGAAAACCGAAATGGGAAAAACCACGGTGGGAGTTAGTACCCACAAGATCCACTATCCTGCAGTATAGAGATTTGACCGGTTAAGGTCTACAATAGTTGGTTAGGGGTACAACCTATTAGGAGTGTCTAAGCCTGATTAAGACCTTTACAAAAAGGCTTGTGAGGACCATCCCTATTAGGAGCTACCCAAGTTGCTGGGATTTGCAAACACAAGTTAAGATTGAATATCTTTCAATCCTAACCCTTGTTAAGATTGCTCAATCTTAACCCTTCATTTCCCCATTTCTTCTATAAATAGAACCCTTATCCTCAAGCAAAGAAGGAAGCATTAGAGTATTGTTGCTATACTGGTATTAGCATAGAGTTTTTTCATAGCATCACTACCTATACTTGCATAGCATTTTTTTATCACATCCAACCATCTTGAATCTCCATATGGCATCCATGACTAGTGCTAAAAGATGAGAGCTACACTCATTTGGGACTTGGAGAGGGGAGAAACAAGGGAGGAGCATCAAAAGGAATCATGGAAGAATCTTAGGGAGTCTCTTGTCCTTTCTTTTCTTTTGTTAAACTTCTTTCATGCTTTTTGAAATCTCTTTTGATATGTTTGGAATGGTTTTTAGTTCTTTGTTTTGGTTTTATGGTTGAAACTAACTTATTAACATTAAACTTTGTTGTTGCCTTGTCCCCATTTCCATGATATAACTTGGTGAACCCGATGTGAATCCAACACTATTGTAACTTCAAAGACATTTTTTTAGGCTTGTGAGCCGACCATGTGCACTAACTTTTTTTTTGAATGTTTTAGTTGCAAATTTTCTAATATATTTTTTTTTGTGCAGGTTTTGGAAGGAGTTAGTTTAAAATTTTTTAATTTCTTTGGTTTAAAACTTCATCTTTCTTGTTTTTCACAAAGGGATAAAAATAACTTCACATTTTCTATTTGGTGCAACTAAAACAAACTTAACTTTTTCATTTGGTGCATAAAAAAAGAACTTCATCTTTCTTGTTTTTCACAAAGGGATTAAATGAACTTCATATTTTCTATTTGGTGCAACTAAAACAAACTCAAGTTTTTATTTGGTGCATAACAAAGAACTTCATATTTTTTTTTTTCACAAATGGATAAAAAGAACTTCACATTTTCTATATGGTGCAACTAAAACAAACTCAAATTTTCATTTGGTGCATAAAAAAGAACCTCACATTTACCTTTTTTGCTACAAAGGCTACACGACTTTATTTTTGTTGACTAGGTTTGCTTTCCAAAAGTTTGTCAAGTGTCAAACATTTTGATATCTTGGTTAAAAAGAACACCATGATTGTTGGAGCAACATCTCCAAATAGTTAGATCACATTGTGATGAAAATCAATTAAAAAGAACAATTGCTTTTTGTGATTGGCACACTTCTGCAAAGTTTGTCGAGTGGTCCTACTTCTAACACACACTATCCTCTCCCTTGGCTTTCGTGGTCCTAGGTGCAAGAGAAAAGTGTTAGTAACACTTAAAATTTTATCTTTTTAGGAGAGGCCTGCCAAGAGACACATCACTCTTGGGAATGACCTCGCACAGTAAATCCTTCGAGCTGCTATAGAAATTAGGTGTGAGCGAAAGATGTAGCCTTGGGTATAGCCATTCTGATGGGAAGGGGTATGGGATAGACTAGCCTAGTCTATGCTCTTTGATCCTTTCCTTGGATCACTAGGTGTTCTAACCACACCCTAGGGTCTCTAGGACTTTCCTTTCTTGTGGAATCCCCTGACCTTGCCCAATCCACCCACCAACAACTTGTAATACTTCTCGTAAGGTCTCACCTACTCATGAGATTCAAAAGAACCCCTATTTAGGCTAATAAGGGTTTGGCTTGTGCTACACCTTGTTAGGTCTTAGCAAGGATAGGACAGGTCTTAGTCATGGTTTTCCATCCATTCATATGCCCCCAAGAGGTTTAGACCTTCCTATTTGTTACCAATCTCACTATTTTGCTTCTTTCCTACAAAATAGGGCTACAAGGAATGAGCCCAATTAGGCCTCCATTACGGACTTTTAGGGCTCTCTCTTGCAAATGATGATCCAACTTGTGAAACTCCCCAAAAGGACTACTGTTCAATTGGCAAAAGGTCAAATATTTTCTAGGTTTTGGACCTCCAAGTGTCCGTACACTGCCCTAGGTGAATTTTGGGGTTTTTAAGGGGTTTTAAGAGGGATTTTTAGGCCTGCCAAGGTCATAGTGATGGTTTGGTGTTTTTAACACCTTGTCTTGATTGGTGGAAGCTCCTTCTTCTCACAAATGGTGCTCCACACACCCCTCTACAACTCCTCCAAAGGGTGCATCCTCCTCTGACCTTCCTTGCTCTCATGGACCTCAACGACCTTAACCCTTCCTAGCCGGGCACTATCCAGTCCCGCCTAGGAGTGGGACTTTGGATAGATTCCCTGCATCTTCAAGGGCCCTTCTTGCTTTGAGGTAATTTATAGGGTCTTCAATCCTATTCCCCATGGTTTCATGGTGGTTCCACAATGGGGAAAGGAGTTGTCAACCCATTGACACAAAATAGTCCAAAATTGGACAGTGAAAGAGTGTTTTACAAAATATTTACAAAGGTCTCACAACCTGTACAACACACTAAAAATAATTGCTCAAAATGGAAGAGTAAACACAACAAAAATCTCTCAACATAGTTTAGTCTGCAAAACAATCCATTATCACTGTCTGATGCTCCATTTGTGCTGAGTGGTAACAAAATTACAGTCACAGTCAATGTCTCTTTTCTTGGGCTGTACCAAACTAACATCCAACCAATCATTTTAGGGTTTGTAACAATATATAGTTATCCTTTTTTCGATCCATGTGCCAAAATTAGGGTTCTCCACACTAAGCTAAGGTTTTTAACCTATTAGGTGGAAAAGTTGCTTGACAACTTTGAAAAGTTGTCATGCAACTTTTTCCAACTTTTGAGCAACTTTTGCAATGTTGCTTTCCTTGACTCCTAGGCCTACATTGGGCTATCCTATGGAAACCAACATGCTAAAAGGACACCAAACTCATCAATGGCACACATACCCTCTCCTCGACAAGAAACCTCAACCAAGACTTGAGAACCTAGGACCCCAACTAGGATCTCAATAAGACCAATGAGCACATGGCTCTTATTACATTTACAATGGCTTCTTAAAGAAGAAAAACACCAACAAAAAACAAAAGGAGGAACAACTTAGAAGGGTGCCCCTGCACCATACTCCCCCTCTGCACAAAATTAAGGAACCAGGGGAGAAATGAGAGTCAGGTCA
Organism: Cryptomeria japonica; assembly: GCF_030272615.1. NCBI lineage: Eukaryota > Viridiplantae > Streptophyta > Pinopsida > Cupressales > Cupressaceae > Cryptomeria > Cryptomeria japonica. The sequence goes on along the minus strand of NC_081405.1, from coordinate 424,147,705 downwards.
ATACCAAGTTTCTTGAACCTGCCCTCTTCAACCCAAGTGTCTTTAGACTTAGGTTGACCTGCCCACTTCACCAATTGTTCCATATAGACCTGGTGTCTAGTAGACTTTTTCACCCTTGACTCCAAGATCTCCTCTGCTATGGGCTACTTCATTTGAGGTAAGGCATTCACATCCAACTCTTGCAGTACCTTGGCTTGATTCTCAGTTTGTCCTGCTATTTCACCCTTGTATAATGTCAGATCAACAACATTAAAGACTGGTGATATAGCCAAATCTGAAGGAAGATGAACCTTGTAGGCGTTCTCACCATATTTTGACATAATTGTACAAGGTCCTACCCTCTTCATTTGCAGTTTAGTAGGCTTGCCACTTTGCATTCTAGCTTTGCTCAGATGGACCATCACATAGTTACCCACTTTGAATTGAACCTCTCTCCTTTTCTCATCCACTTTAGCTTTCAGTTTTTGAGTATACTCTAGGATGGCTCTCTTGAACTGTTCTTGGACCTCCTTGATGGTTTGAGTGAAGTCCTCTACCTGCCCACTCTTCATCTCCATGGAACCAAGTTCTCTTAGTTCACACACTCCCCTTGGATGTCTACCATAGACAACCTCAAGAGGACTCCTTCCAGTGGTCCTATTTACACTATCATTGTAGGCATACTCTGCTTGTGGAATGACTAGATCCCATGTCTACCCATACTCCTTGGTTAAACACCTCAACAAGTTTCCTAACACACTATTAACGACTTCAATTTGACCATCAGTTTGCGGATGGTAAGATGAGCTAAAGGATAAATTGTTCCCTAGTCTTTTCCATAAGGTTTGCCAAAAATGGCCCATGAACTTGCTGTCCCTATCTGAAACAATACTTAGTGGGAGTCCATGAATCCTTACAATCTCCTTAAAGAAGAGATGTCCAACATAGCTAGCATCATGAGTAGTTTTACATGGAATGGAATGGATCATCTTAGAAAACCTGTCTACTACCACATAGATGCTATCCATACCTATCTTTGTCTTGGGGAGTCCTACTACAAAGTCCATGCTCACACACTCCCAAGGCCTATTTGGGACCGGTAATGGATGATAGAGGCCTGCATTACTTGACCCTCCTTTGGCTCTTTGAAACACACCACACTGCTCCACATGCCTTCTCACATCCCTCGGCAACCTAGGCCAATAGTAGTACCTCTGTACTAGATCCAAGGTTTTATTGATCCCAAAATGTCCACTTAGACTACCATTGTGTTTCTCTTGTATGAGATTTTCTCTCATGGATCCTCTAGGCACACATAATTGATTACCTTTGAACAAGAGACCACTTTGAAGAGTGTATTCTGCATACTCGCCATGAAAATGATTCTCAAACTCCTTGCAGACCTTATAGGCTGATGAGAAGTCTTCATCTACTTCATAGAGGTCCTTGAAACCTTCTATTCCTATGCTATGCAATTGTAACTCTTGGACAGTCAACAACTTCCCGCTCAAAGCATCTGCCACCTTATCGAGTTGCCCCTTTTTATGCTTGATGGTAAAGGTAAAGGATTGGAGGTATTCCATCCATTTCAAATGTCTATTGCTTAGCTTCTCTTGAGTGTTTATGTAACTTAAAGCCTGGTTATCTGTGAACACCCCAAATTCCTTTGGGAGTAGGTAATGCCTCCACTTTTTGAGAGACTGAACTAGTGCATACAACTCTAGGCCATAGGCTGAGTACTTCTTCTTTGCTTCATTAAGCTTCTCACTGAAAAATGCCATAGGCCTTCCCTCTTGACTCAATACACCCCCTACTGCAATGCCACTTGCATCACATTCCAATGTAAATAGCTTGTCAAAAGTAGGTAAGAGTAGGATGGGTTTTTTGGCTACTTCTTGCTTCAATAATTGGAATCCTTTATCAGCTTGTTCAGTCCACTTGAATTTGGTTTTTAGGCCTCCTTTTATGGCATCAAGTACTGGTTCACATATGCCACTGATGTTCCTCACAAACTTTCTATAGAATTGGGATAAACCATGGAAACTCCTAACTTCAGTCCTTGTTTAAGGGGTAGGCCAATTCAAGATTGCCTCCACTTTGCTGGGATCCATCTTCAAGGTTCCCTTAGACACCACAAATCACAAGTAGACCAACTCTTGCTTCAAAAAGTCACACTTCTCTAAGTTGATTGCCAACTTCTCTTCATGCAACCTCTCTAGGACTAACCTCAGATGTTCTAGATGCTCCTCTTTGGTTCTGCTATAGATGAGTATGTCATCTAAGTACACCACCACAAACCTGCTTGTGAAGTCCTTTAACACCTCATTCATCAACCTGATGAAGGTGCTTGGGGTATTAGTAAGTCCAAATGTCATCACAAGCCATTCATACAACCCTTCTGTGGTCTTAAAAGCGGTCTTCCACTCATCACCCTCCTTAATTCTAGTCTGATGATAACCACTTTTAAGGTCCAACTTGGTAAAATACATGGCACCTCCTAAACAGTCCATCAGATCCTCTATTCTAGGAATAGGAAATCTATACCTTATGGTGATCCTATTGATTGCCCTTGAATTAGTGCAAAGTCTCCACTTGCCTCCCTTCTTTGATGCCAGCACTACCGGGACTGCACATGGGCTGATGCTCTTCTTGATCAGTCCTTGATCCAACAACTCTCGCACTTGGCTTGCCACCTCCTTGTTTTGATCAGGTGTGAGCTTATATGCAGCTTTATTGGGTTAGGATGCATCGGGAACAAAGTCTATTTGATGGTTTATAGACCTTCTTGGTGGAAGTGTTGCAGGCGCTGCATCACTCACTATGTCCTTATACTCTTGCAACATTTGCTTAACCTCCTTGGGTACCTCTGTCTACAACTTGTCTTCCTCCTCCTTTGGCTTCACAAAGATGGAACACCTCACTATCTCCTCCTCATGTAGCAAGTGTAAGAACTCTTTACCAGTATTGAGTAAGACACTAGGTGTTCTTGAGGTTCCCTCATCATTCTTTGTCAGAGACTGAATCTTAAAGGTTCTACTGTCCTTCTTGAAGGAAATGGAGTTCTCCTCTCCTTCATAGATCACCTTCCTATCAAATTTCCAAGGTCTACCTAGTAGTAGATGACAAGAATCCATGGGTAACACATCATAAAGGATCTTATCCTTATATCCTCCAATAGAGAACTCTACCCAAGTCTGTTCATTGACAAGCACACTCTGCTCTTGATTCAACCATGTCACCTTGTAAGGGCTAGTGTTGGGTATCCTTGTGAGTTTCAACTTCTTGGCTGCCTCATCTGATATGATGTTATCAGTTGACCCTGAATCAACTATCACCTTGCAAACTTTATCGAGGATCTTGCATCTCACCCTAAACAATGCTCTCCTATGCTTAGGTTTTATCCTTAACCAGGTGTCTTATCAAGACTCTATTGAACATCATATTTTGTCCAATCTCTGATTCAATATGGTCCACCTTAGGTGTCTTGCTGCTTGATGTGTTTTCATGGGCATAAGCAACCCGTTTTCCACTGTTTGATGATGTAGGCTTGTCAGGGAATCTATAGGCCGGGTGTCCCAATTGACCACAATTGTAGCATTTCATGTTTGCAATGTAGGATCTACTCCTGCCAGTACCTTTGCCCCTATTTGGGCCCCCTTTTGCACCTCTACCTTGAGAATGATCTCCTCTAAGAGTGGTCTCATTGTTATGCTCAATCAACTTGGACTCTCCTTGATTCCTTTGTTCACTTGTCTTGCTTTGGTAACCACCTCGGTGATTCATTTGATCTCTTCCTTTGCCTCTACCCCTGTTGTTGGAGTCTCCCTTCCTTTTGTTCCTCTCTTCTACCTTAGCAGCAAACTGATGACACTTTTGGACAGTGGTAGGAGTCCATAGGCTTATCTCCTCTTGGATGTTCCACTTTAGACCACTTAGATACCTAGCCACCTTGATATATTCTTCTTCTTGGACCTTGGATCTACGACAAAGCTTTTGAAACTCCTCTGTGTAGGTGGTCACATCAAGGTCTTTTTTCTTCAATCCCTATCTCTTCTTATGATGTTGGATTTCATAATCCTCTGGTAAGTAGTTCTCCTTGATCTTACTCAGCATGGCCTTCCAGTTGGCTATAGGTAGCTTTCCCATGCTAACTCTCTCTTCTTGCAGGTACTTCCACCATGTCAAGGCTGCTCCCCTTAGTCTTGATTTGGCAACCTTAACCTTTTGAGCTTCTATCACACCTTCACACTCAAAGTGGTTCTCCATACCCTCAATCCATTGCATGATAGTGTCAATGTCCATCCTTCCACTGAAATGTGGCAATCCTTTGAAAGCTTTAGTATTTAAAGCCTTCATGGCCTTTACAAAAGGTTCTTCATTGATTAAGGGGTCTGGTTTAGATAGGATGTCATCAAGATCAATAGATTTCTTTCCTCTGTCGCTATTGTCTGTACCCTAGAGTTCTTGTGCTCTCTGATCAACCACTTCTTGCAACTTGTTCTGTATTTTGCTCATAGCATCTTCAAGGAGTCTATTTTTCTCCTTCTGCTCTTCTACCTCCCTAGCCAGCTCTGCATTAGTGACCATTATGTTCTCCCCTACTGATTCACCGGAATATAGAGACATGCATGGTCCACCAAATCTTTAACTTGCTCTGATACCAATCTGATGGGAAGGGGTATGGGATAGACTAGCCTAGTCTATGCTCTTTGATCTTTTCCTTGGATCACCAAGTGTTCACCAACAACTTGTAATACTTCTCCTAGGGTCTCACCTACTCATGAGATTCAAAAGAACCCCTATTTAGGCTAATAAGGGTTTGGCTTGTGCTACACCTTCTTAGGTCCTAGCAAGGATATGATAGGTCTTAGTCATGGTTTTTCATCCATTCATATGCCCCCAAGAGGTTTAGACCTTCCTATTTTTTACCAATCTCACTATTTTGCTTCTTTCTTGCAAAATAGGGCTACAAGGAATGAGCCCAATTAGGCCTCCATTCCGGACTTTTAGGGCTCTCTCTTGCAAACGATGACCCAACTTGTGAAACTCCCCAAAAGGACTACTGTTCAATTGGCAAAAGGTCAAATATTTTCTAGGTTTTGGGCCTCCAAGTGTCCATACACTACCCTAGGTGAATTTTGGGGTTTTTAAGAGGGTTTTTTAGGCCTGCCAGGGTCATAGTGATGGTTTGGTGTTTTTACCACCTTGTTTGTATTTGTGGAAGCTCCTCCTTCTCACAAATGGTGCTCCACACACCCCTCTACAAATCCTCCAAAGAGTGCATCCTCCTCTGACTTCCTTGCTCTCACGGACCTCAACAACCTTAACCCTTCCTAGCCGGGCACTGTCTAGTCCCGCCTAGGAGTGGGTCTTTGGATGGCTTCCCTAAATCTTCAAGGGCCCTACTTGCTTTGAGGTAATGTACAGGGTCTACACTCCTATTCCCCATGGTTTCATGGTGGTTCCACAATGGGGAAAGGAGTTGTCAACCCATTGACACAAATCAGTCAAAAACTGGACAGTGAAAGAGTGTTTTACAAAATATTTACAAAGGTCTCACAACCTGCAAAACACACTAAAACTAATTGCTCAAAATGGAAGAGTAAACACAACAAAAATATCTCAACATAGTTTAGTCTAAAAAACAATCCATTATCACTCTCTGATGCTCCAATTGTGCCGACTGGCAACAAAATTACAGTCACAGTCAAGGTCTCTTTTCTTGGGCCGTACCAATCTAACATCCAACCCATCATTTTAGGGTTTGTAACAATATATAGTATCCTTTCCTCGATCTGTGTGCCAAAATTAGGGTTCTCCATGCTAAGCTAAGGTTTTTGACCTATTAGGTGGAAAAGTTGCTTGACAACTTTGAAAAGTTGTCATGCAACTTTTTGCAACTTTTGAGCAACTTTTGCAATGTTGCTTTACTTGACTCCTAGGCCTACATTGGGCTATCCTATGGACACCACCATGCTAAAAGGACCCCAAACTCATCAATGGCACACATACCCTCTCCTCCACAAGAAACCTCAACCAAGACTTGAGAACCTAGGACCCCAACTAGGACCTCAATAAGACCAATGAGCTCATGGCTCTTATTACATTTACAATGGCTTCTTAAAGAAGCAAAACACCAACAAAAACCAAAAGGAGGAAGATCTTAGAAGGGTGCTCATGCACCAAATTCCTACAGTGTAACTTGCCAAAAGGACAAATGGGCCCCACCACAAGTTACCAGGCTATTAAGTGAGTGACTGCAGAATGAACTTATGTCCAAAGACATCAAAAATTACTAAACACCTTTATGTAGTAGCCCACCCATTCTATTGATTGAGGATATTTGTGAGAAGTTCAGTGCAAGAGTATAGATGGTTTTACTCCCAAGATACTCACCATACATATTTCCTTGAGCAAAAACATAGGTTTTTAAAAGGCTATTTGTAGCTTGATAAAAGTGGTGACTCCCCCATCATAGGGATCATCTATTTTTTATGCTCGTGCAAGACTTAGTATATCACATCCTTACCTGCCATGACGAGATTCATAAGGTATGTAGTACCAATGTTGAAGAAATATCAAGATGTGGGCTGAAATTATCGCAACTAGCCATTTGACCTTAGGGATGAAGTGTGTTTGAAGTGTCTTTGCTTTGTGTCAAGACCAATGATAAACTGAGTTGACTTCAAGCTTTTTGGAAAAAAATACTAAAAAGCATTTGGAAAGAAAGGGTCATAAAAAGTCTAAAGATTGGGTTGATGTAGACCCACACTTATTTGTGCCTTTTGAGGCAACATTCTTGTGTTTGTGTGCTTGCTTTTTTTTCTTGTGAAATAAAAAACAAAAACCAATTTCAAAACAAGTATTCATCCAACATAAAAAAAATTCAAACACCAACAAAGATAAAAAACAAAGGGCAGAAAAATAAAGTATCAAAACTATATGACCATTCTTCACATTTTGAGAAAGAAGAATCTTCATCAACATATCAACTTGAAGAAAAGACCATTGAGCTCAAAGGCTTTCATCAAAAGAAGGAAATTATTCTATTTCAATAGACAAATCTTTGTCTCACATAGAACCTTCTTACGTCACATGCATCTATATCTCCAAGTAAAATCTGACAAGTTTGATCAAGAGTCTTTGAACCATAGAGCTTTTACTCAATATAGAGCTTTGAGTTATCATAAAAATAAGGGAGGCAAAATCAATCCTGCCTTCTTTCCAGACATCTGCATCACCTATAACATAGCTTGGGAAGAACCACCAACCCCCGAAAGAGAAGAGGAAGAATTTGTCCCATTTGTAACACAAAGTTTTTATTGAAGTTAACATTTCATCCATTCTCACATTCACACATCATCACTCCATTCCAACTCTCAAAACATAAAGAGGTTTTATCCTAAGTTCATTTTTTGATATTTCTTGAATCAAACACAACACATCACTTTTGAGAGTGTCTCTACATCTAGGATAAACTCATCCTAAGAGGCATTTCTACACAGGTTAAAACTAGTCTATGAGTGCATCCTCTCATTACTAGGTAGTTGGGTCTGTAACACATCTCAAATCTCTCTAAACCTTATCATATCAAACATTGTCAACCAAACACAACAAGCAATTCAAGGAAAAAAATTGGTAACATCTACCTTTAGTGTTAGAGATCCATATGCGAAACACTTCACCAAACATTTATCTCTCATTCCATCACCAACTCATCATCATTTTCACCTAAAATTCAACAAAAACTTGTAAACAAAATGGCTCAAACCAAATCAAGGTCTAGACAACTAGAAATTGAATAAGAAGAGGAGGAAAATCTCAATGAATTCCAAGAAGCCCTTGGAGGAAACCCAAATGATGAAAATCCAAGTACTCCTACTCCTGCAGCAATAGAAAGGGCACAACACAACCCTCTCTTTAATCGACTTTTTGACAAAATCCTCAGGAGCAACGCTGATGCTCACATTTTAAGACTTGCCCAAGAGGGAGCTAAACTCCCCCCTGATTTTGATACTACACAACTAAGGCAAGCATTGGAACGCTAGAGTCATAATGAGGATAGAAGAGGTCAAGATCACATCAGATACAACCTTCATCATGAAAATATCCCACCTCCTCCTCCTCAAAATGACATAGACATGTTGTGGAAAAAAGTTGAGAATCTCACCCAACAACTCCGCAATGGTGTGAAAACAAACTAGTTTTCACTTAATGATATTTATCCCTATCCCTTTGATAGGAATCTACATATGCCACCTTTTCCGTGAGGGTTTGAAACACCTAAGTTCAAAAAGTACCGAGGAAAAGGAGACCCTCACGATCATGTTAGAGAATTTCATTCAACTTGCCTAGAAGTGGCATATGAGGACACATACCTAATGCGATTCTTTCCTCAAAGTTTGGCAGGGACAACCACGCAATGGTTTTCCTAACTAACAGGCAACATTAGGACATTTGAAGAACTAGTCTAGAAATTCATTGCACATTACTCACATAACATTGAATGTGATATCACCATGGCCGATCTATGTAACACCAAGCAAAAACCAGGGGAGCTATTTTTCAGCTTTCCTGCAATGACGGCGACAAATGTCTAGCAGACGTTCCCTTCAACTAACTGAAAGAGAGCTAGTGGAAATATTTATTTCCAACTTGAATGAAGAAATGGAATTTCATTTGGACATGAAAGGCACAAAGTCCTTTAATGACATGATCACTCAGGGTTTAAAATGTGAACATGCCCTCATCAAAAAGGGGCTTATCAAAATATACAATGAACCCAAAGGTGCCCCTCACTCGTGATTCAACAGTGATAAACCTAACTTTTGGAATAAAAGCAAAAACATCATCAATGATGGGGTTGTAGACTGAAGGACTATTAAGAGTGAACAACCTGTTGTCCGATTTGCAGGGAAAAACTCCCCACCCAAGAATAACATGGTTGTTCCCCCAAACCAAGGACACAATGTACCTCAGGAGGAACCAAGACAACGCCAGCAAAATTATAAACCAAAACGAACATACACTCCCTTAGGGGAACCTATTGAAACAATGTTATGTTAGTTGGTCTCTTCAAATCTGGTGACCTTACCAAAGACATCCAATTATGAACCTCAGGTTAAACCTTCATGGTGGAGGGATAATGAACATTGCAAATTCTATCAAGGGAAAGGGTATAAAACAAGCAATTGTCACAGATTGAAAGATCTTATTCAGGATCTTATTGACTGAGGTGAGATTGAAATTGAAGGACATGACCCAAAAACAACAAAAAATGATCATCTTATGTTTAAAAATCCACTTCCATCACAAGATCAAAGGGGTACTTCCACTTCAGGGCAAAACATAAATACCACTGATTATACATGAGCTGCCTATAATTACACTGTGAATCACCTATATGATGCCAATGAACAGATTGCAACCATTACCATAAAAAATCCAAGCTCTACCTGCAATGTTGTTGCGCGTCACAACAAGATCACTATTAAAGCATCTCCACAAGGCACCCCCTCCATCCCAAGGCAGTATAACCTTGTGGAACAATTAGATAATACGCCTGCACTTATCTCGATCTTAGAGCTTTTGTGCCTATCCCCATCTCATAAAACAATCTTGGTTCAAGCTCTCCAAGAAGCGTCAGTCCCTACAAATCTAAATACAGATCAATTCCAAGCTATGGTTGGAAATCTAAGGTCATCACCATGTCTCACTTTCTCTGAAAGTGACAATACATCCTTCCAACAACCTCATAATGCCTCACTCCATATTGAAGGATTTATCAACCAACACAAGATCAAGCGAGTCTTGATCGACAATGGAGCATGCCTAAATATCTGTGCCTTACAATTGGTCACTGCATTGGGATATGTAGTTGAATCAGTGGATCCCCACAAAAAGATAACTATAAAAGCCTATGATGATGCTGAGAGTTCATCCAAAGGAGCAGTTGTGTTACCAATCCGAGTGGGCCTAGTGGTGAAACATATCATATGTCAAGTTCTGGATCTTCCTCTATCATATAATTTGTTGTTAGGAAAACCTTGGATACATGCCATGCAAGCCGTTCCATCCACCTACCACCAGTGTATCAAGTTTCCTCATAATGGTGTAGAAATTACAATCCTGGGTGATGCAAATCCATTTGCATATTGTAACAATATCAACCATCAACTAGAGATTACCGTTCCTAACAATAGAGAAGCCACCTCATCAACCTCATATGTTAGTCCAACCTCTCTTTCTAGTTCAAACACCACTATACCCAAGAAAGAGAAGCTAAAGATGAAAATGGCAGAGGAAGGTCTTGGGGAGTACAATCTCAGCCAACTCTTTTGTGTTGGACAAATGCCCACATCTCCTAGAACTCATGGTAAACCTCAAAGGTTACTTTAAACACCATTGGTCAAGCCAACATGCACTTTGATGCCTTTCATACTTGGAAAGAGTTAAGAAGAAGAGACCAGAGATGATGACTTAGTAGAATGGATCTATAAAGATCCTATCACTCTGGACATCCCACAAGCTAAGCTTCCCACAGATCAGTATGGCAAAGGCCTTCTCATTATGCAAAGAATGGGTTATGATGGTCAAAGTGCTTTGGGACCTTTCAAGCTAGAAAGACATGAACCGCTGCAGTTGGAATTAAAGCCCAAAGATAACACAAGCTTAGGCTTTCAAAAGGAGATTCTTCCTAAGATCAGATTCAAAGGAAAACCCAACAAACCTCTATATCAGCCTAAAACTCTAAAGAGGTCACCTTTGATTATATCAGCAGCACCACACACCATAGAAATTGCCCCATTGAGGCTAAAAATCCCAGCAAAAACATCCACAACACCAGTCATCCCACCAATCAAACCAACAACCCCATCAACAACAACAATAACATCAATAGCACCATTAGCAGCAACAACTGAATCAGAATACCCAACAATATCAACAACACTGACAATTTCAGCAAAAGTAGTAGACTCCACAAAACCAATACTCCCTGTATTAGATTCATTGATCTCCATAATCCTTCCCGCAACACCGATCATTTCATCTACAATGGTACATCAGCCGGTCACACCTGCAATGTTTAACTCAAAGGATATCCTAGTATGGTATAGTAATCGAATATTGAAAGTGACTCAGAGTCTGACTCACATGAGTGGGAATTTGATTCCATCCAGCTTAATACTTTAGATAAGGAAGACACATCATTACCTCCACCTCACAAAGACATCCCTATTTATGGAGAAGCACAGATAAAGACCTCTTGGCTTCCTAAAATGGAAAATTCTTCCACAAACCCTATGCTTGATTCTGATAGGGAGAGTACCATCAACAACCTTCACTACAACGTCTTGACCCTCATTGACACATTTAACAAATTTAACCTAATTGATGAGGTAATGCCCATTATCCATCCCAAACTCATCGAATGGAACCAACCTAATCTCCCATGCCTTGACCACTCACTACGATGAGGCGATCATTGAATTTTTGGAACTACGGGAAACATACCAAGCCGAGATCACAAAGCTGGATTTTCTATTAAACTTAATAGCGCAACATACTTCGGGGCGGATGCCAAACCTTTCAGCTACAAAAATATAACAATAAAACATGGATCTTCTAGTGAAAACCACACAGTGGCATTGTTGGATCCTAAAAAAATAAAAAGAAAGAGCATATCCAATGGTGAAAACCTCTCCGAGGCACCGGAGGATGAAAGGTTTGACATCCTCCCTTCTAGTACACAACAAGAATGATCAACAATCCTTAATGAAGAGACAAAAGAATACAACATGGGGACTTTTGAAACTCCTCACCCCATACATCTGGCATCTCTTTTAACTCCAGAGGAACAACCTAAGTTTATTGAATTCTTCAAAAAATGCCAGATCAACTTCGCATGGTCATATGCAGACATGCCTGGTCTTGATCCTGATTTAGTCATGCATCACCTCACCATAGCAGAAGGAGCCAAGCCTGTCAAGCAAAAGCTTCACAAGATGCATCCCCAGATTGTAGTACTCATCAAAGCAGAACTTAAGAAACTCCTGGATGTTGGTTTCATTAGACCAATTGATTATGCAGATTGGATCTCCAATATTGTACCTGTCGGCAAACCAAATGGGGGCATCCGTATCTGTACTGACTTTAGACATCTGAACAAGGCATGTCCTAAAGATGACTTCCCCTAGCAAACATCGACATAATCATGGACTTAATAGCAGGACATGCCATGCTTTCTCTCATGGATGGATTTTTAGGGTACAACCAAATAAAGATCGCACCAGAGGATCAACATAAAACTACCTTCACATGTCCATGGGGGACATACTGTTGGAACGTAATGCCTTTTGGTCTAAAGAATGCAGGAGTGACCTATCAAAGAGCAATGACCACCATCTTTCATGACATGATGCATACTATAATGGAAGATTATGTTGATGACTTACTGGCAAAATCACTAACAAGAGAAGGTCATCTGGAAATATTAGAGAAAATATTTAACAGACTGGAACAATATCATGTTCGACTCAACCCATAGAAATGTGTCTTTGGAGTAACCTCAGGGAAGCTTCTAGGATACACTGTCTCAAGCAAAGGCATTGAGGTTGATCCTGCCAAAGTCAAAGCAATCATGGACATGCCACCTCTGAAGAACATCAGTCAGCTAAGAACATTACAAGGGCAGCTACAATCCATCCAAAGATTCATTGCACAACGGGTAGATAAGTGTCACCCCTTTACACACCTGTTACACAAGAACATCCGCTTTCAATGGGATGCCAGATGTCAGCAAGTATTCTAGATACTTAAGGACTATCTCATGAATACACCATTGCTGATTCCACCAGATCCAAGTAAGCCTCTATTACTCTATATCTCAGCAACAAATACAACATTAGGTTTACTTTTGGCCCAACACAATGCAGAAGGGAAGGAGTGTGCTGTTTACTACATCTCTCGCACATTGGTTGGCAATGAACTCAATTACTCACCTATTGAGTGACCTTGCTTAGTAGTAATCTTGGCAGCTACTAAACTGAGGCATTATCTACTAACACATAAAGTACAACTCATTGCAAAGATCGATCCAGTAAAAGTACTTACTCAGCAAAGCAGCATTGACAGGCTGCTTGGCCAAATGGGTGATGATTCTAAGTGAATTTGACATCGAGTATGTGGACCGTAAGGCTATCAAGGGTCAAGTTATTGCAGATTAGTTGGCCGATGCACAACTCATAGGCGATCATCCTCTCATTTCCAATTTTCTAGATGAAGAGATATTCATGATCACAACAACACAACCATGGAAGCTATACTTTGACGGTTCATACACTAGGCATGGCTCGGGGGTAGGCATTGTGTTTATCACACCTCAAGGTGACAGCATCTCAAAGTCTTACAGGCTCACATTTCCATGCACAAACAACATAAATGAGTATGAGGCCTTGATCATAGGACACTGACTAGCCGTCCAATAGAAATTGAAAGAGCTACAGATATATGGTGACTCCCAACTGGTCATCCGACAAGTAACAGATGAATATCAGACCAAGGATGATAAACTCATGCCGTACAAACAAATGGTGGACAATTTAAAGGCATCATTCACTACTATCACCTTTGAGTAGATACCTAGAGATTAGAATCGAGCTCCTGATGCTATGGCTACCATTGCATCTCTCCTAGATCTTCCACAGAATTCAACATGCTACGAGTTCTTGGTCGAACAACTTTGGATTCCCGCTTATGATATCCCCGAATCCAAGATGATATGTTGCCTTGTCGGTTCTGAATCCCCATGGTATGGTGAGTTCTACACCTATCTCCATGATCACACACTTCCTCCTAATCAATTGAATAACCAACGTAAAACTTTCATTTGCCAAACCACTCGATATACCATTATTGTTGAAACCCTATACCGATGCAGTCTTGATGGTACTCTCCTTCGATGTCTGGAATGAGATGAGATACAAAAGGCCTTGGAAGAGGTACATGAAGGAATTTGTGGGACTCATGCAAGTGGTTCGTCCTTAGTAAAGAAAATCATATGAGCTAGATACTATTGGCCATCTATGGAAAAAAACTCCTACTATTTTGTCAGAAAATGCAAGAAATGCCAAGTTCATGGAGATCTGATACATGCACCAGCATAGAAATTGCAACCAATCACAACACAATGGCCTTTTTGTCAATGGGGACTTGACCTTGTGGGTAAAATTCATCTATCTTCATCCAACGACCACAAATTCATCATTACTGCCACCGAATACTTCACAAAGTGGATAGAAGCTGTTCCACTTACCCAAGTCACCAGCAAGCAGATCACCTCATTCATCCTTAATTACATTATCTGCTAGTATGGTGTACCCATGTACATCATCACAAATAATGGGCTTCCTTTCAAAAATTAGGATGTTCGTGAGCTCTGTGAGAAGTTTCACATCCAACACCGCTTTTCTACTCCATATTACCCACAAGGAAATGGTCAGGCTGAAGCATCGAACAAGAACATATTGAGAATTATAAAGAAGACAGTCAATGATGTCAGCCATGATTGGCACATTCAATTAAATCCAGCACTATGGGCGTATCAAACTAGCATTCAAACCCCTACAGGCATAACTCCCTACTCACTGGTCTATGGCACAGAAGCCATCCTTCCTATTGAGGTCAAGATACCATCTCTATGGGTTTCCTTGCATAATCTGATAGATGAGGAAGCATACCGAGTCTCTCATCTTCAATACTTGGAACTACTTGATGAAAGGCGACAAGCTGCATACAACCACCTCAAGGCATATAAGCAGCGCATGAGCAGAAGTTATAATCATCAAGTTAGACCTCGTACATTTGAGGTAGGTTATCTTGTTCTTGGATAAAATCCTTATAACCAACCAAACAGAGAACATTAGGGAAAGTTTGAATCAAATTGGCTGGGTCCATATGTTATCACTGCTATATTTGGGTCCGGGGCATATCAGTTGGCTACTTCAGAAGGAGAACCGCTAGCAAATTTGATCAACAACATGCACCTCAAACGGTTTTATACATAAAAATATACAGAGCATCAGGCTCCCATACATATCAGAAAAACACCAAAAACATTCAGATAAATGTCCTAAAGAAAATATTAAAAAAATCAAAACAATAAAGAAAAATTATGCATCCAAACGATGAACAACCACTCAGGTGGTACCTTGGGTAAGTGTGATGGTGAAAACTTGGCAAACAGGGGCTACTTGTAAAGGCTATGGCTCCATTGTCTTTCAGGCTTGTTGTGATCAAATTCATTGCATCCACACATCCATCAGTCAAAACCATGGCTTGTTATTGATCTGCAATCAAGGATAGTACTTCATGCGTCTTGCATCCCGCTTTTTCATAGTCTTGTCTAAACTGCGGGCAATGCTCTTAAACCTATTGATGGAAGTGGATTCTACATTACTTATGATTCATTGATTTCTTCATTCAAAACCGTCTCACAAAATATCAAAAAAATTCAAAAACTGTCTCACAAAATACCAAAAACATTAAAAAACACTCCCAAAATCCAAAAACATGATAAAACATCAAAAATCAATAAAAAACATGACAACATATATAAAATCCCTTGTAAATAAGCATTGAAATAGACACCAAACAAACATTTTGAGCTACTCAAATGATGATCATTTATCAAATCAACCACACAATCAACACATGTACCCACAACTGTCTTAAACAAGGGTGCATCCTTCCTTACCAAAACAAAGACAAGATCACATTTTCTTTGACAAGAAAATTTTGTTTAAGCTATCAATTACTTGGTTGGTTTGTAGGTTATTTATTCATTTATATCAAGTTCCTACACTACTCCGGGATATCCACAAGTGATTAGAGTGGCCGGGATGGTTCCTAAGCATTGTTTATGTATCTTCTGCAAATTATTCCAATGAAGTTCTGGGGCATGTACTAATGGTGTCTATGTGGGAAGTTCACTAAGCTACATGATCTTATGTGAAATACAGTCATGGATCACTATGACTTGCTGACTATAGCGTATACCTCGACCATATGAGCACGAACCATTATGGACGGTCCATATTCTTTATTTATTTATGCTGCTTGTTTGCAGGTACAATGCTCCAAACTTGGTTCCTACTGCCTCGTCCAAGATTGATACTACCATGCTCGATGATGAAAATTATGCACTATGAATAAGCTATGGATCGTCATTCCATCTCATCTGTATATATTTCATTCTGTTGCATTCCATCCATCCATATATCCATATCGTTGCATATCATTCATACATAGTAATGACAATGGATGCATACACTATTTTTTATCTTCTTCCATAGGAATGAGTCCTAGGTCCTCCTTATATTCTATCTAACATTGAATCCCCTCCCCACCCTCCCTATCTTGATAATCAACATCATCATAATCCCTTCATCATTTCCCATCAATCCTATAAGCAAGCCAGTCACTCTGTTTGCATAGGTACATCGACTCACATACACCTAGACT
This sequence comes from Cryptomeria japonica, assembly GCF_030272615.1. NCBI lineage: Eukaryota > Viridiplantae > Streptophyta > Pinopsida > Cupressales > Cupressaceae > Cryptomeria > Cryptomeria japonica. The sequence goes on along the minus strand of NC_081405.1, from coordinate 424,131,205 downwards.
ATGAATAGATACTCTGATCAAGTATCTTTGGGTCTCAACAGGTAATCGATTATGGAAAACCTATACTATAACAAGCATTTATCATAATGACCTAGTCTCAACGAGGTTGCTATGATTCATCACAACCAACCCACACCACACACACACTATAGTCTCAATGAGTATTTTGCTTCCTATACCTTGACTTCATCAGGAAATCACATCAATTGTCCAAGTCACCAACATGTCACTTTGATTCGCTTACTCAAACTTTATCTTGTCCAAGCAAACAACTGACATCAACTGTCATGCTTTGACTCGACTGGGGCAATTAAACTGATTGCACTAGATTGTCCAACCAATTTTGATCAATTGTATAGTATCAATCAAAAGCACACACCACATTTGCACCGTATATTTTGCCTGACCTAAAGGTACTCACTGGCTTGCCATTTCTCCGTATTCACTCTATTTTCTTCCATTCTTTCACCGTTATTGCTAATTTCTTCTATTCTACCTCCCCTCCACTTCTTGTTCTTTTTCGAGAGATCGCCCGATTTTTTAAAATTTTTTGGCCCATCTCTCGAGGGGGCATATCACCCACTAAATTAACATTTATGGGACATATTTCTCATACATATCTTTCTTTCTTTGAAACGACGTGATAAAACTGCACCGTCTCAAAGAGGGGCAAATGTAGTCACATAAATCTGTCCACTTAATTAAATGAATATTCACTATTTATTTGATTATTTAACCATCAATCAATAATTAATTAAATTAATATTTAATTAATTCATCTTAACCCTATTGTCCTATTGATTAAATAAACTATTCAATTTATTTGATTTAATTCACTTAACCAAATTCAGACCATTAATTAAATAAATAAATCATATTTATTTAATTTAATCTTCTCTCACTTTTAAATAAATTAATATTTATTTAAATCCCCCAAAATCCCATCTCTCACATTTAAATAAATAAAACATTTATTTAAATCATTAAATCCCCCCCACTTGAATTTTCCTACAAATGCAAGTTGCACAATTATTTTAAATAAATAAATTATTTATGTAAAATCCTATTTATCCTCACCCACTCGAAACCTTTAATGGTTTCCCTTAAAGTCTTCAAACTTAATGGCTTCCTTCTAGAGTCTTCTCAAGCCTTTAATGGTTTCTCTTAAAGTCTTCAAACTCAATGACTTCCTTCTAGAGTCTTCTTAAGCCTTTAATGGTTTCCCTTAAAGTCTTCAAACTTAATGGCTTCCTTCTAGAGTCTTCTTAAGCCTTTAATGGTTTCCCTCAAAGTCTTCAAGCATTTAATGCTTTATCTTCCTTTTTCTCATGTAAATAAATTAAGATTTATTTAAATAAAATCCAAAATTCACATTCACATTTAAATAAATTAATATTTTTAAAAATATCTATCCAAATACAAATTACACCATTTAATTGAAATAAATGATTTTATTTTAATTGAAAATCCCAAAATTCCTCCCACTTGCATTCTCCTACAAAATCCACTTGCATGCCTAAATCCCTTCTAGATTCTTCTAACTCCTTCTAATTAGCCTAATCCTATCCTAATCATTGTCACATTCCTAAATAAAAGGAAGTCACTTCTCAAAAACCTCCAAAGTCTTCAATAACCATTAAAGGCTTTATGTCTTCAAATGGTTAACCTCTAAAGTCTTCCAAACCATTAAAGGCTCTTACATAACCATTTATGGTTAACTCACCATTTACCTTTGGTTAGAGACTTTCCTCTAACTTAACCATCCTTTTGACTCATGGGTCTCTTCAAAGCATTTATTTCTTTGACTAAGGTAACCATTCAACCCTTGCACATTCATTTATCCCTTGGATAAAATGAATATCCATTAACCTAACCCTAACCCAACCCCCCAGGGTAACCATCATGTCCCCTCAAGCATTTAATGCTCCTTATCTTCCCTCTCAAGCCTCAGTGACACTTGTCAACATGGAATTGGGTTGAAAGTCTCACTTGGATTGAATATCTTTCAATCCTAACGCTTGTTAAGATTGCTCAATCTTAACCCTTCATTTCCCCATTTCTTCTATAAATAGAACCCTTATCCTCAAGCAAAGAAGGAAGCATTAGAGTATTATTTCTATACTGGTATTAGCATAGAGATTTTTCATAGCATCACTACCTACACTTGCATAGCATTTGTTTATCACATCCAACCATATTGAATCTCCATATAGCATCCATGGCTAGTGCTAAAAGCTGAGAGATACACTCATTTGGGACTTGGAGAGGGGAGAAACAAGGGAGAAGCATCAAAAGGCATCATGGAAGCATCTTAGGGAGGCTCTTCTCCTTTCTTTTATTTTGTTAAACTTCTTTCATGCTTTTTGAAATCTCTTTTGATATGTTTGGAATGGTTTTTAGTTCTTTGTTTTGGTTTTATGGTTGAAAATAACTTATTAACATTGAACTTTGTTGTTTCCTTGTCCCCATTTCCATGACATTAGTTATCATCAATGACAACATACAAAATAGTCATCATACATAAATGTAATCTCTAAACTCAACATACATAAGCTGGTTGCATCAAGCAAACACACATTACCGGTTTAGTTCAAATGATCAAATGCCAACATTCTCCCCCTCTGGCATTGATGGCAACACTTAGGAAAATTTTGTCAACCAATTGTGCAAAACAACAAAAAAAAAATGACTTCATGACATACACTCCCCCTTAGAAATAAATCATTACTCCCCCTTAACAGTACATACAAATTTTTTACTCTTAGACTTAAACTAAATCTTCTCCCCCTTTGACAAAAATGCCAAATAAAGAAGTAAAATACATACATTACATCAAAATTTGTCATCAAAACTGCATGTATATAGAGAGATAAAAGTTTTATGGTCTTTACAATGCAATTCTTAAGAAAAAATCACTAAAATGAAACTTCAACTATTTTAGATCATTGTCTTAAGTTTCTAATAATGTCTCGGTAATCTCAACATGTGTCAATATTTGTGCTATGAATTCCTCCATAGCATCAACTGTACTCATCTCCAGAGTAGCCAAAATTGCCTCTGACTCTATGAATGCTCTTTGAAGAATATCTACTTTTGGAAGTAGTTGTGTCTGGAGTTCCTTCAGTGATCTGACCCATTTTACTTGCTCATGTTCATATAGTTCTAATTGTTGCTGTAAATCAACAACCTTTCTACCAAAAGTGATTATTGAATCTTAAATCGGTGTGAATGTTTCACTTAAATTTTGTAACTCCTTCTCAGTATTAGCTCTCTTCTTTCTCAGGTCAGCACAAAATAGTGAAAATTGTGAGATAGTAGCTAAAATCTTACAGCTAGTTTCGAATCTGGTCTTCAACAAGTCTTTATTCACCATTAGGGCTGCATTGACTTTATCTATTTCAACCAATAAATGTTCTCCCCTTTTCTTCTTGTAATCCTTTTCAACAAAAATGTATGCATCTTCTTCAAAAGTTTTAAGTTGTTCACCAACATCAACAACTAACTGTCCATGTTTGGCAATAGGTGTAGCCAAATGTTTTGTATCAGTCTCCGGTAGGAGACTTGACAAAATATCAACAACGGTGCTTATAGTCTCTACTTCTCTTTTCTGTTCCTTCATTCTTTTCTTTTGAGTATGGGATTGTATTGTAGTAGCAATCTCCATTAACTCTTAAAAACTCAAATTGTCCATATCAATAGGACTTTTAATGCTCATGAAGTCAACATCGCTATGAACAATTGTTTTCTTCAATTTGGATTCAAGAGGTACCTTAGGAGTTTTCTTCTCTTCCTCTTTTTCTGTCTTCTCTTCATTACTGGTGTCCTTGATCCATTGCAGATTTTCAATAGTCCATCCTTTCACTGGTGCTTCCTCTTCCTTATCAACTTTATCCTTTTGATTATCGTTAGTAGCAACATTTACATTTTCATCTAGACTTACATTGATTGGTGCAGTTCAATTCTTTGTTGACTGTGCATTCACCAGTTGGTCAGTTGAGCACTTGTCTTCTGCTTTCTTTTCATCTTTGTTTTCTTCTTGTTCCTACTGAAGTTTAAATATCTGCACATAAACTTCAAAAATATCTATATCGTCATCAGTGTTAGCAACATTATCAGCATCACCGGTATCATTATCTGGTATATCTACCAGTTCAATATCAATAGGATCATCTTACATATACTTGTTGTTTGGTTAGAAATCTGTGATCTTTACACCTTCGGTAAGTTCTTCTAACTTTGGCTTTATAGGGGTATCATCCTCAATTTCTTCATCAGGGATGAGACCTAAAGCCTTTTTCATCAAAATCTCAGTCTCCTTTTGAACTGATTCGATCTCTCCAATAAGCATTCTTGTTAATCTTTTCTTTGATCTGAAAAATGCTTTTGTATTAACCTTTATCTTCTCAATTTCCTCTTCAGTTGCTTCCGGTTGCAAGTTTTTAAGTGTATATTCAATAAATTATTTATCTATGTTGATTGCCGCTTGCCACCTTGCATCAATCAAATTATATAAAGAATTTGTAATTTTCCCTTGTAATTCAATGAGGGCTCTACTAAACTTATTCATACTGAATATATCTACATCTTCAATTACTTTTTGTTGGCTTTCAGACAAATGAGTAAAGAATTCATTTAATCCCTTATACACTCCATAATTTATTATTATTTTGACCATCCTAATGAAAGATTCTTCAAGTGTTAATAGTTTCTTAGATTCTTTACCTTTACTAGTAGTCTTCTACTTCTTAACACTTGTCCTTAGTGCTCTCTTATCTTCTTCTGATTATGTCTCCTCTACATCTGTCACCTGTTTATGAGCCTTTTCCTTCTTTCTTTTATTGGTTTGGGCAAGCACAATAGGAGGTTCAACAAGTTTTCCTTTCCTCTGAAATTGTATTTTAGAGGGTTTACCTCATTGGGAATCATTAGGTTTTACCTTTGTTTCTTCTACCTTCTTCTTTTCTTCTACTTTGGCTACTATTGTCTTACCAATGGAGGTACTGGTTTGTACAGTAGAAGTTCCACCTTGTTTGGCCTCATGTTTGTCTCTTGTTGCTGCTATCCTTTCCTTAGTGAATCTGACCTATTAAGCAAAGGCCTCCACCTCTTTCCTCACTTTATTTTCTATTACCGGTCGTAACAATTCAAAGTGTACTTGAAGTAGTTTCTCCTTATAGGTTACAAACCTTTCAGTGGTGGTATCGACCGATTGATCTAGTAGATGATCAATATAAGCAATGAGTAGATCTTTGTCTACTTCATATCCCATGGGCATTACCCATGTGGTCCTGGGAATCACAACCTCCATCATGCATGTATTCATGTCTACCATAAAACAAATGGAATCCTCATACCATTTGACTACTTCTTCTGGTATGCGTTCCCTAGCATGCATTTTCTTTTGAAATTTCTTGAAATAACCCATGATATATCATAGAACTTGTCTTTCAGCATCCCAATACTATTCTTCATCTGTAGTAGGGCAAGGGAACCGGTTATCCACTGAACATCTCCAATACCAGGGAATTTTTTTTTGAAAATAGAAAAACAATCCCAAAATTAGTTGTCCAAATTTAAATCTCAGCTTCTTGTCCTTCTTCAGAGCTTCCAGATTTGCCATTAATTGGCTCCCTAATGCCTTTACAAGGTCACAGTCCATATTCTCCTATACCATTTTGTATGCAATGTGTATTGCTGCTGCCGGTATACTATTCATTATGCTTAAATAGAAGATTCTATAACCAATTACCATTGATTTTAATTTAACTACAGGATCATTAATATCATTCATAGTCATGGCTGTTCTACCCCATCTAAATCCTATTAGCTTCTCAACATCTTTTTTAGGTGTTGACTTCAGCAATGACACTTCACCAGTTGAACAGAAACCAATTACTACATGGATTGATTCCTTTTTTATCTTATGAGGTCTATCCAACCACATCAATTGATCATGAATTGGGGTTAAAACAAATCTTACCAACTCATCATCAAAATCATCAATAAAATTGATTGCATGATGAAACCCTTTCTTAGCGACACTTCTAAACTATTCTTTCAGTAACGCTTTCTCATCACATAAAGATTTGTACTGATTAAAAATAGAAATCACACCCATGTCCTCAAGTTTGTAATGATAAAAGGATCTTACATCTTCTACATGTAAAACTCCATTCGGTACACCGAATAGGACACCAACAGGGTCTGTTTCCTCAGACTTATATGGATGTCTTTTAAATTTGGTTCTTGCCCTCTCAATCACATCAACAAGGTGAGGTATATCCATTTCAAATCACCAAGCAAAGAATAGGATTTCTTAGATAAATACTTTTTTTGTTTCGGTACTAGGGTTTCCAACCATAAAAAACTTTCAATACTCAATCACCAATTCAAACTTCACTCCAACCGCTTCAGATTGTTGGTAAATGGTTTGAATGCTACTAGCACAAACTTTTTTTTGCTCTGCTCACTTGCCAAAATCTCTCAATATCAGAATGTGTCAAATGCAATTCAAAAAGTTCCTTTTATTTGCTTTTTATCTACTGTAATAAATGCATTAACCGACAAAACCCTAAAATGCCTTAAAATACTCTTAAGCATATTACCTGTTGTAAAAATTGTATGTTATTTACCAGTTATGATCCAAAAACACATCAAAACATCAAAATGCATCACAATATGTAGATTTAACTTACAGTACTTCATCCCGGGGTTCAACTCAAGATTTGACAATAAGCTCACCCCAAGTTGTAGAAACAACTTAGTTTGCCGTTGATGGATTGTCCACATTAGATGAAGAATATGATTACTTAGATGGTTTGTCATCACTCTTCTTCTTCTAGGTTCTATTCATCTCAACTTTGGTTTCTTCAATATCAACTTTCTTCTTTCTGTTCTGGTCTGCAGGATGATTCACCTGTTGGTTCTTCTATGTTCTGCAAAACTTGGCAATGTGTCTCGATTTGTTACAATGATAACATGCCATTCCAGATTCTCTCTAAGGTCCTGCATTGCCTCAACCCGTTCTTATTCTATAGTTTATTGTGACATGTCCAAAATTGTTGCAGATTGAAAAAATCACATTGACTCACTTCTCCATCTCATAAGGACTAGACCGGTTAACATAGGGTCTTTGCCAATTTGTGTTCCTCCGGTCATTGAAATTCCTTCTCCAATAACCAAAAAATCTTGGATTCATATGAGGTGTTGGATAATTATAACCATACCTGCATTCAATAAATCTATGCCCATACATGTTGCATGTATAACAATAACCTTTAAATTTCCTAGACAGATATCTAGTATTAGGTCTATAACCAGTATTAGCATTAGATCTGCTTCTACAAACATTAGCAGTATTCCCTGGTTTATGACAGTTAAAACAAACATGTTTGTAACCTTTCTTACTAGTAGGCTTCTGAGACTTAGGATCAGTTTTACCTTCATGCATGTTGCTCTTGGTACCAGAAGGTTCACCCTTCTCAAATATATTGTATCGTAACCCTGATGTATCACCTTTCATCCTTTGAGATTGGATCTTCTCATCTAGCATAGAGGAACTCTTGTTGAATTTATCAAGCTTCTCATTGGCCTCAACAAGTTCCTTTATAAGATCTTCATTTCTATTCATGAGGGTCTGTCTAAGAGACATTGCCATTTCAATATCTGACTGTATTCCTTCTTTTTGTTCTTTCTCCTCATGCCAATGTTCAGACAAAGTTGCATTCTTCTGCTTAATCTTAATTATTTCATGCTCTTTGTCTCGGATTTGATCTTCATCCTTTCTTCTAGCTTCAAGTTCCTCACTCATTCAGATTGTAAGTGCTTCCAACTCTCTTCTCAGGTTAGTCTTCTCACCATTCATCTAATCCACTTCTTCAACTAGTGCATCAATATTCACCTCATCTAAAGAACTGCTGTAAGAGATTTCCAACAATTGTTCGGTTAGTTCTTTCCTTTTAGCTAGTGATGTCTTGTACTTGCCTCTTAGGGTTTCTAGCTCTTCCTTGGTTTCAAAAAGTTCTCTAGCCATTTCTCTATAACTCATTCCTTCACCCATATTTTCCTTAGGATTAGAGATTCCTTCCAAGTAGTTAAGCCTTAAGGAAGTTAGGCTCTAATACCAATTGATGAACTTATAAGGCAGTAAGAGGGGGGGGGTTGAATTAGTGCAAGTAAAAACAATACAAATCTGATTATTAATTTCACCAACTTAAAACTTAATAGGCATGTAAGAAATGACACCAAGTATGCAATCACCACATAAAGCATAAACCACATGACACAAGAGTTTATACGTAGAAAACTGAAATGGGAAAAACCACGGTGGGAGTTAGTACCCACAAGATCCACTATCTTGCAGTATAGAGATCTGACCGGTTAAGGTCTACAACACTCAGTTAGGGGTACAACCTATTAGGAGTGTCTAAGCTCGGTTAAGACCTTTACAAAAAGGCTTGTGAGGACCATCCCTATTAGGAGCTACCCAAGTTGCTAGGATTTGCAAACACAAGTTAATATGTCACCTGGTTAGAGGATTTAATGATTCAAAATGTTAGGATCTGATTGCACCCTATTAGGAGTAACCTTGTAAGAGGATTTTTTTGCTGGAACTGTTAGGGAGACAACAATTACAAATGATATCTTTATAATACCTTCAGTGTCTGATAAGATCTGCTTCAGAACATTACAACATCACATAGAATTCGTCTCTCAACTCCTCTTATCATCGAACTATCAAAAATACAAAATTTGATAATGATCTCTCAATCTATCAAGCTCATACACCTATATCCTTTCATACCTAATCACACATTTAAAATCATCATAAGGTTGGTTAGAACCTTGTTACAATTCCCTAGGTTCAATGCATCTAGACAATCTTGCATTGTACGCTTTAGTTATGTCGGCCACCGACATAACAGATCTAGTTCTGTGCCGTTTTACCGATCTGAGTGATTTTCATCACTATCGGTTATGTCTTTATCAACTAATCTATTCAGTCAAAAAAATCTTGTTCACCTGATCGAATCAACATGTACGGTCACAAACATAACTTCATTTGATAGTCTTCAATGTTACTGCAAAACTGCATCATCTCATTCTTCATTATTTTCACGTACCGATTGTTGGAATGTAACACTGTCAGTCTTTTACTGGTTGAAGTCCTAACTACCAGTTCTGATAAAAATTGTCTCTGTTAATCGGTTAAGCCTTGCCAGTTGAACTATAGGACTTAGATGACTTAAAGAAACATAGTTTCAATCAATGACAACATACAAAATAGTCATCATACATAAATCTAATCTCTGAACTCAACAAACATCTACCGGTTGCATCAAGCAAACACACATTACCGGTTTAGTTCAAATGATCAAATGCCAACAGACGTGTCCCAATTCAAGATACCCTTCTGAGGTGATAAAATCCCCATCATGAATACCCCTCACTACAAAAAGAAAAAGATAGGTGTTGTTAATCTCTTTTCTCTTACACCCAAGATCCACGAAGGCGAGGGGAGAGGATACTAAGCATAACGGTGTGTCCACCCTACACACGTGCAAGTGCACAAGACACGGAAAACACAAGTTATTTTTAACCCCAAAATATGTGTTTTCTAATCTAATGCATGAAATAAATCTAGTTTAGTGGAAAACCAAAAGCCTTCGACAAACGTTTTGCAAAAGATGATTAGTAGTTTTAGTTTTTTTGTCCCGGACCAAAGAAAAGGCTACAAAGACAAGATGATTAGTACAAAGATACAAATATGAGGATTCTTTATTATTTTATAATCAAAAAATTGATCACAAAATTGGTTCCTTATGATTTTCTAAATAATTTCAAAAAAAAGTTTAATGAAAAATGATCTCATATGCTAAAGTTATGTGCATTTTAAAGAGAAAAAATAAATCATGACTTTGAACTTGTTAAACTAATTTTACAAAAATAATATGCAAAATCTATTGACAACCCATTTTAGATCTCCGAGTCCTCTTTCGAACTCATTTTGAATTTTGAAAATCCAACACCCCAGAAAAAAATTATGTCTATTTTACAAAAAATGCTTAGGTGTGAAAATGCACGTGCTGATGCACAGCCACAGGCGCTGATTCACATTTTTTAATGAAAAATTCAGGAAAAAGCTAAGCGTAAAGATTTTTTCATTAAGTGCATGCATTTTGATACCTGCATAGGTGCTGATTTGCATGCGTAGGCGCTAATTTACAATTTTTTATCACATGTGCTGATTTGCTGCGGACGCACTAAAGCAGAGGGTGGATGCGTCGAAATGCAGTCGGATGTGCTAAAGCAGAACCTATGCAATTAAAACACAAATAAATTGCAAGAAATGTTAGAAAAAAGGGATGCGGGTCCCACTGGGCATGCCAGAATGAAGGGGGGAAAATCTAAAGCCTAATGGTTAGTGCATAAACCAAGATAAAACATAAGTAGATGCATCAAGTGCACATATAAACCATTATACCTTAGTTCTTCACTTCTTCCTCCGATTGAGCTTGATGAAGTAGATGCACCCTTATTTATCTACTTGATTTTCTCCTTGGATGCAGATTGTGGATAGCTCTCCACACACAACAAGATTGGTTGGATTGGATTTTTGAATGATGATGATGGATGAGAGGGATTTGTCTTAGATGAGGGAATATTTGGGCATTATGATGACATGATGAAGGATTTTGATTCTCAGATGGATGTCATAAGATTGGATAAAAAGTGGATAATTTGTGAGGAGAGGAAACTCCAATTTATAGATTGGAGGCCAAAATGAAGGGCCAAGATTGATTTTGGGATGAAAGGTTGAGATCGATTTGAGAGGGAACACATGGATTGAGAGGACAAGGTGTGGAGACCAAGAGATATGCCATAAAGACATTTCTTGTCTCCACACCTCTCAAGGTACATGGGAAAGAGCTCCCAAGTACATTGGGAAGACAAAAAGGAATATAAAATTCTTTGGGGAGAGGGAGGAGGAATTAAAAATTCCAAAATAAGAGGATGTGGGAAGACTAAATGGAAAAAATGAATTAAAATTTCCTTGGGAAGAGGATGCATGGGGAGATTCAAAGAATTTTAAATTTCCTTGAAAGGATCAAAGTTGACCCATCCTTAATCAAGGTGATTAGGGATGTGTAAATGATTAAGGGGATTGATTAGGTGAGTTAATGATGAATTAGAATGCAAGTGGGAAATTTAGGAGGATGTGACATGAGGAGAGAGAATGAGTGGATAATGATAAGCCTGATTCTAGAAGAATTAATTAGGCTAAGTGGGGATTAGGAAAAGTGATTTGTAGGAATCACTTTAGTTAAGTTAATTAATTAGGATGAGGAATTTAGAAGAATGGGGAGAATAATTAATTTATTGATAAATTGATTATTGGACTATATAGATAAGATTGATTAAATTTGATTTAATTAACCTTGAGACAAAGGGAATTAACACAATTAAATTGGTTAATTATGTTGACATTTAATTAATTTTAGGTGTTTGGAGTTCTTCTTATTCAAGGAAAAAAGGTCCAATTGTAATGTGCATGCATTCCTTTTATGCCAAGACATGAAATGATGAATATTAAGATGTACGTAGTGTAGACACCTAAAATTTTCCTAGCCTAATATCCAATCCTTTTCCTTAATTTACCAATCCTTTTCTATCTTAATTTAAATAAATAATTTTATTTATTTAAATTCCCCTTTTTCTCAAATTAAATAAATATTTTATTTATTTAATTTATGTGGCTCTCCCTTTATTAATTATATAAGTTCCTTACTTTATTTAATTAATTCATTTATCTTAACCACTCCCTTTATTTAATTATTTGCTCTACCTATTATTCAATCTTAGCTGACCATGTTTTATCCCACCTCTTAATCCCATCCCTTTGATTTTAGGATGCTATCTATAAAAGAGGATTCCTCCCCTGTCTTTCCATCAATCAACCTTGGACGATACTTACTGTAGCATAGGAAATAGGAAATCATCACATGCAAATCAATATACTAATCATTAGCTCAATCACAAAAGCTAAATGTAATGATCTATCCTAAACACACTCAATAGAGACATAAAGATAAAACATTCAAAAAGATTATGCAAACCAGATGTTCCGTTCATGCGGCTCCATTGTTCTTCTTTCTTCTCCAAATAGTTTTGTTGTAGATCTCACCTTCAAGTGCATAAACCTAATTGTGAAAGCAAGATTGACATTGACACAAGAATACTCGAAGCGTGATTTGACAAAGTGGTTAGAAATTCGATAGTCTGATTACCAATTATTAGGGATTTTGATTGAAGAAATTCATCCAATTTATAGATAAATTGGAGAAATGACAAGATTAGCATGATAATGATTCAAATGGAAATTCAAATCAATAATAGCAAAATTATGACATGTCTATGACAAATTGCTATGCAAGGATTTATGACAATTTATGACAAATTCTATGTCAATAATTTATGACAATTTATGACAAATTTCTATGTCAAGAATTTATGACAATTTATGACAAATTTCTATGTCAAGAATTGATTGATTGTCAATTATGACAAATTATGACAAATTTCTATGTCATTCCCATGAATTTAGGAGAGAAATAGGAGGAATTTGAAATTAAGAATTAAGAAAATTAGAAAATTAGAAAAAGAGGAATTAAGAAAATTAGAAATTAAGAAATTGATGAAAATTAGAAATTAGGTAAATTAATTAATAATCTTTCATTTATTAATTAATTCACAAAGAGGAATAATTAGCCAATTAAATGAACATTTAATTGTGACAAGAAGACTTAGGATAAATAAATAAATTATTTAATCCTAGAGGAAGAAATGACACACAAGGTTAAATGATTAAATCACAAAACCCTAGAAGATGAATTAGCAATGACAATGACAATTAGGTCTTAATTGAAGATAATTGATATCGATCATGATTTTGATTAAATGATTTGCTTAATAAATATGCCAATTGACGAGGAACAATGACAAATTGATCCAAATTGACATAATTGAGGCATACAACGATCGATGACAAATCGATCGCAAAATGACAAGATCGACAAGAGGACAAGAATCAATGACAAAATAGATTGCAAAACGACAAGATTGAAAAATGACCACGATCAATGACAAATCGATCGCAAAATGACAAGATCGAACATGACAACGACCGATGACAAATCGATCGTAAAATGATGAGATTGACAAGTTGATAAGAGATTGACAAGATCGACCAAAATCATGATTAAAGATTGTTATCGACAAGACCAAATTCAAAAGCGAGACAAATGAAGAATGTAGAAGAAAGACTCGATGCTCGCAAATGATAAAGACCAAGTGCGTGACATAGGAGAAATGTTAATGTGACGCAAAAACCTAAAATGAGGCAATGCACAAATGTTAAAGTATGATTCCGCAAGCGTTGACCATTTTTAGGTGTCTACACTTACATTTTGCCGAATTGACTTTAGCCGACCTCACAATCAATCTACATTGTCACTACCACATCCGTTCTTCATTGAGATTTTGTGCGAGCATAAAAAATCTAAAAGAAAAATATCAAAGCAAGTTTAATGGAGATAGGAGAACAATGAAGATCAAACCCATTTGAATGTGTGAAGGTATCATTTGATTTATTTTATGATTTTACATGTTTGATGGTTCTTCATAGATGTGTTGTTGAATTTCATTCTCGATCTAGTGTTTTGTGGCTGGAACTATGGTTTGGAATATTGAGGGTTCAAATTTGACATACATTTTGGAACACCCAGTGGGATTCTTGTGCCTTTGTTTCTAACATTTTCTTTGAGTTTTTTGGTGTTTTTAGATTTGCAAGCCAGTTTTTACATCAATTTCGAGTGTTTTTTTGTGTTTCCAGTAGTTTTTCTTGCGTTTCTATTTCTTCTATTAGATCTTGATTCTTACTCTGTATCTAGTCATTATTGATGCATTTGTGATCATTATTAGTGTTTTCACAACACATCCCCACATTTTTGGTTTTTTGCAATTATGTTTTGACATGTCTTTATTATTTTCTATTGTGTTTGTGGCAAGTTTAGGCACGTTTTTGGTTTCATAAAATTTTTGTTTTTCCTACATTTCCTATTTCTATTGCATATTTGGCATTTTATGGTGCATATATGATTTATTTTGATGTGTATATGGCTCTACTCTGATGTGTTTGTGCTAACTCTTAATGCATTTTTAGTTTGTGTAGCTGCATTTGTGGTTTTTGTAGGTTCATCCACCTTTTGGGAGTTATTTATTTGTTTGTCGAAGGCCCCTCTTTTACTTGTTTTTATTATCTTTCTCTAATCTTTGTGTTTGTTGGTTGGGGTTATAATGTTAAACTACTAATTGATTTTTGCTTGTAGGGGTATTTAGGTGTGTGTTTGCGATTTTCATAGAATAGCCCACCTTTCAATTTGGTGCATTAAAAAGAACCCTTGTTTGAAATGTATTGTGTGCTTGCATGCTTTGTGTTGTAGAACCCTAAGGTGTTTGTGAAAGTATCCTCTCCCCTCTCCTTTGCGGATCATGGGTGTAAGAGAAATCATAAATCATCTTCTTTTTCTTTTTGTAGAGTGCTTTTGGAGACATGATTACTCCAAAAGGGAATTGACCCAAAGAGATTTTTCCTTTGAGTCACTATATAAAAGGTAAAGGTGAAAACAAGAGACTAACTTTGGGGTGTAGGTTGTTGGTAACAATTTTGGGGTGAACTAACTTTTGTTAAAGTCAAATAGGGTTGACTAAAGCTTTAAGTGGCTTACTGACAAGTGACCTACACATAAGTCTCTCGAACAATAACTATAAACTTTATTTTAGAGGCCCACCCTATTGATTGAGTTGCTGGTGTCTTTCTTAATGAAAAGGTGTAGCATCTCACCTTGAAGTACTCACAACAAGGATTCCATGATTTGAGGCAGAAATCCTTTTCTTTGCTTAATATATACATAACTTTCTAAGGAGAGGGTGATTGGGCCATCCTTCAAGTTTTGGAGATCCCTACCTGCCCTTTTCACGCAAAGACAAGAGTGACCAACCCTCCTCAAGGGGATTGCTTACTTGAGTTTATAAAGATTCCAAGTTGTGGGCCTAAGTATAGCTGCCATTAGACATTGACCTTAGGCATAGGAAGTGTTTGGTGTGTTTTTTATTATGATAAGATCCATGGAAATTGGGTTGAATTTGGCCTATGAACATACACATTTGTGTTAAATTTTGGATAATCACACAAACAACCATTGTGTCTTCTTGTTTTTAGTGTTTTCTTTCCAAAATTATCATTAAACAATTAGATTTGGTCACATTGATACCCAAAAACAACATTTAGATTTGGACAAAAATTAGGCAAAACACATTTTTCACCAAAAATGCATATTTGGTCATTATTGTCGTATCTGTGGCATTTTTTGGTGTGAATATGAAAAATACTATCACATCTATGGTTCTATAAAATTGTGTATTTGAACATTCAAACTATGTATTTTGACATTTCTACCACGTATTTAGATTTTATTAACTCATATGTAGCATATATCACCATGTATCTAGTATCTTTCTGCGTATTCGATCACATATATTGAAAGAGCTTCTCAATTGATTCCTTAGGATTCCCACATAGTAAACCATTAGGTCACCATTGCTATCTTTCCATTTTTGGTCTATTCAGACCTCCATCCATCCAAAAACATGAAAAGATTAAGCATTGCCGAAGTAAAAAAGGTTGTCTTGTTGTCCTCATAATCTTGCAATCAAAAATTTGTTATCACTTGGTGGTTTCCCTCTTAGATCTATCATATAGGGTTCCATTATAGAGTCTTGAGTCAGGATACCTTATCTTGGAACTTGTCATCTCCTAATAAGTCACATCTTACTTGAGCTATCAATTTGTGGCTATCTATCATAGTCCTAATCTTATCACCATTTTGAACCTCATTCTAGAACCTTTGCAAGACAAACTCTCAATTTTGGTTATTGTTACATCTTTCCTCCTTCCATCATCCTTTGTAAATTAATTAATTCATTCAAGTCAAAATCTTCTCTTTATATTTTTGAAACTAGAGCCCAAAGAATTAGAAGAGAAACCAAGGAAGCCCAAAGGTGTCAAAACAATGATACATATGCTTATAATGAAGAAGAATTTTACAATACCAGGAATTTTGAAAACTGCAGTAGTATGCAAGATTCAGATGAAGAGTTATTGACCTGAGGAGAAATTCAAGATTATTTGTCCAACTAAAAAATTCAATAAAGTATTGGAGATAATTTTATGCAAGAACCCGCAATGTTATTTCATGATGCTTGCAAAGAAGGGTATCAAGTTACCTTCCTATTTTGATGTATCTTAACTTATGGAAGAAAATCACAATCAAGATGATATTGGTACTAGCGGAGTTAGACATAGAAATATTCCCCTGTCTAAGTCACCTTCATCCCTTTTATAAAAACCAAATATTCCTATCCACACACACACTTGACAAACCCGTGAGCACACTCATACCAATGATCTTCATGACCAAAGAAATACCAATGCACATACTAATGACAAACATCAAGATCAATATAAAGATACCAATTAAGGTCATAATCATGGTCGTGCTTCCATTGGAAAACCTTGTACTACCTTTGATGAGGATTACCAAGATCATATTCAAGGCCAACATCAAGGTCATATTGTGGTCATGATTATACTAGACAACCTTGTGTTACATTTGAAGGTCAACACCGAGGCCATGCTTTCAATACCAATCATACACATGGTCATGATGCTCACACTTGTCCAAGGCCCTATGCTTAATCATGGCCCACATGGTTACATTTTTCCACTTGGCACTCGACATCCTAATTACATTCCTCCTCCCAGTGGTCATCATAACTATTTCATTCCTCCTCCTGCACCTAGTGACTCAAGCATAGGGATAAATCAAAAGAATACAACACCTCCGAAGGATTATTTACAATAAGTGAAGAAATTGGAACAAAAATGGCTAGCATACATACACCTATCAAGAATTACACACTTTAGGACATTTTTCCTTATCCTTTTGACAAGGCTATACCCATGCCACCCTTTCTTCCTAGTTTTGATGCACCTAAATTTGACAAGTACAAAGGAAAGGGTGATCCCAAGGAACATATTAGAGAATTATTTAGTGGTTGCATAAATCTTGTGCATGAGGATTCTTACTTAATGGGTCTCTTACCTCACAATCTAGGGAGCTAAGCCAAGGCATGGTTTTCACAATTACCACCTAAGATTCATTCTTGGGGTGAATTGGCTGATAAATTTATCCAACACTTATACAACATTGAGTGTGAGATTTCAATGACAACTTTATGTACCACTAAACACACATAATCCTTTTCATCATTTTTCCAAAGATGGAGAAGTTTGGCTAGTCATTTCTCTTGTCATATGCCACAAAAATAATTGGTTGAGATGTTTACACATAACCTAAATAGAGAAATTAAATATGAACTTCACAAGTTATTCTTGACCATATTTAAAGAAGTTGTTGAGAAAGGTCTATCAGTGGAGAAGGTTCTTCTTGAGAAAGGTCTTATCAAATTTTTTAAAAGAGAACAAAGATGATCCTAATACAAAGGAAAAATCCCACTTTTGGAACAATAACAAGAATATCGTTAATTATGGGGTTGTGGATGAAAACTTGGTAGAACCTTTAATTTTTCCTAAAATTGGGTTGTCAAGCAATCGAGTGAACAACCAAAGGGAAACAAGGCCTATGACACAAAGGAAATGCACACCTTTGGGAGAACCAATTGAATCAATATTGCAGAAATTGGTTGCTAATAAGCTTATTACTTTACCAGAAAATTGACCTTTTGAGCCAAAGGTTAAGCCAAAATGGTGGAATGATAATGAATTTTGAGTCTATCATAGGAACAAAGGGTACAAGACTAGTAAATTTCATAATCTTAAAAATCTTATTCAAGATCTCATTGAGAATGGTGTGATCAAAGTTGAGGTTCATTTGTTCAATGAAGAACATGCAATGTTTAAGGATCCTTTCTCAAAACATGATAAACGAAAAGCTCCTAAGACCAATTCTGATACTAATACCAATTATGCCAATGTTACTTATGAGTGTACGACTAGGAAACTTTTTGAGATGGACCATCATGTGTCTACTATAACTATCAAGTATCTACCATAACTATCAAGGACAAAAAGTCTAAATGTAATGTAACAACTCTTTGGGATAAAGTCACCTTGCAAGGTACCATGTCCAAACCCTCTTCATCTTCCAATAAATATGAACTTGTTGAGAAACTTGGAACACTATCCCACATATCCATCCTTGAACTTTTACGCATATCCCCTTCACATAAGGCTATCCTAGATAAAAATTCCAAGAAATCTCCGTACTTACCGAACTAAATATGGATTAGTTTCAAGCCATGGTGGTACACTGATCCTCATCTCATCATCTTACATTCACAAAACATGATGACATGTCTCCCCCAAAACCTCACAATGCACCTCTCCACATTGAAGCTTTTGTCCATAAACATTGAATAAATCGATTCTTGATAGATGGAGGAGTAGGTCTAAACATTTGCACTTTGAAATTAGTTTTAACATTGTGATTCTCTAAAGGGATAGTAAATTCAAACAGAAAAATAACAATCAAAGCCTATGATGATGAAGAGTGGTCATCCAAAGGAATAGTCACCCTACCAATCAGAGTTGGGACAATATTACGAGATGTAATCTGCCAATTTTTGGACCTTGATCATACATATAACATCCTCTTGGGTTGTACCTGGATCCATTGCATGTGAGTAGTACCTTCCATGCACCATCAATGTATTAGTTCCCACACAATGCTATGGAAGTTACCATTCCTGTAGATCCAAATCCATATACATATTGCAATAACATTCACCTTAAGTTAGAAGGTACAATAATTATCAATCGAGAAGCCAGTTCATCTTCATCTTATATTAATACAGAGTCATTAAAAGATTCCACTTCTAAGCAACTTGAGATCAAGGATAAGGTCAAAATCATTAGAATGGGAGAATATGGGGTGCAAAAATCCATGTATCTTACACAGCTTATGGACTCCCCTAAGATTTATGGCAGACCACAGTCTTCACAACCTCTGACAATAGTTACTAGAAAATGGGATCCCATAACTTTTACCAAATGGGGTGAAATGGAAGATGAAGAACTTTTTCAAATTCTATTTAAGAACCCCGAAGAACATTCAAATCATGATAACATCAAAATACCTATTGAGCATTATGGAAAAGGCTTCAAATATTCTACAAAAAATGGGGTATGATGGTAAAGGCCCTCTTGGATTGAAAAATCAAGGAATTGTACAACCTATCCAACTAAAAATAGTACCCAATAAACAAAGGATCAAAGGACTAGGATATGCACCCTTGAGATTGCATGGCACTAGATCTCAAGCAACATTATAAATAGGTCCTCCAAGTTCCACTAATGAGAATAAAACTCTTGAAGAACATTGTGCATCTACAAATTCCAATGAATGGGAATTGGGCTCAGATAAGTCATCTAGTGACTTTGGTTTTGATTAAATATTTAGAGAGAATGGTGAGGCTACTTTTGAAGAAAAGTTTAGAGTTGGTCAAATTTCAACAAGTCAAACATCCCAAGATAAGAATGTTAGTGGCAAAGCCTGAATATAAATTTTTTTGGATCTCAACTCTCTACATCTTGAAGCCCTAGGTCTAAACCATGAAAGGTGAAAAATCCCATTGATGAGTGTTCTTCTATTAGTGTCAGTCAAACCTCTTTCACAATTGAAACTAATGAGGAGAGTACCGACGATGACCTTGATGACATCATTGACATACATGAAGACTCATGTGTCTTTATCCTTACTACTTCCAATATCTATGAAACTAATGGCCTTCCAATTGTCTACCCTCAACTTATACATTAAGACCAACAAGAACCTCCGCAACTTGATACATTATAAAATGATGAGGCTATCATTGATTACCTTGGAATGTGAGACAAACTTATTATCAAGGACCATAGAGAGGGATTTGTCATTGAACACTATAGTGAAACTTAATTTCGAGGGGGTTCCAAGCATTTCGGTCATAAAAATAATAAATAATAAAAGGTCTTCTAGTGAAAACCGCACTGTGGCGCTTTTAGACCACAACAAGTAAAAAAGAGATGATGTATCCAATGGTGAAAACTTCTTCAAGGAAACAAAGGATGGAAGGATTGATACTGTCCCCTTGACATCATATCATGAGAGATCACCTATGTTGGTAGAAGTGACAATACAAACTAATCTTGGGACTTCAGAGGATTTATATATCATCTATCTTGCAGTATCACTGACAAAACAAGAGCGTTATGATTTTGTTAAATTCTTTAAGGAACGCTAGATCAATTTTGCATGGTCATATGCTTGGATTAGATTCCAATCTTGTCGCATATCATCTCATGGTAGCATTAGGCGCAAAACCTTGTATGAACAATATAGCAAAATATGAGGCACTCACTACAAGTCTATGGATTGCAGTTCAATGGAGGATCCAATAACTTTATGTTTTTTGTTATTCCTAGTTAGTTATCAAACAAACAAACAACGAATATCAAACAAAGGATGAAAAATTGATGCCGTATAAACAAATTGTGGATGACTTCAAGAAATAATTCGTAGAGATAAATTTTGAGCATATTCCTAGAGACAACAACAAAGCTGTTGATGCAATGGCTACTTTTGCTTCTTTGATTGACATGCCACAAAATGCAACCCACTGTGAGTTCTTGGTGGATAATGTCTTCATCCCTGCATATCAGATCCCTCTATTTGAGCTTATATGCATTATTGGTCCCAATTCTCCCTGGTATGGTGACATTTTCACTTGCATATGTAACAACACCCTTCCACCTAACCTTTCCAACAATAAATTCTATTCATTTATCTGCTAAACTTCCTGCTATGTAATCATTACCGACATCCTTTACCACAAAATTTTGGATAGTACTCTACTTAGATGTCTAGAGTGTGAGAAATTCCAAACCGCATTGTGTGAGGTACACAAAGGTATTTGTGGGGCTCACTCTAGTGGTCCAAACTTAGCTGATAAAATAATGAGGATCAGTTAAAAATGACCCATTATGGGGAAAGGTGCCCATTAGTTTGTCAAAAAATTCCAACAGTGTCAGATTCAAGGAGACTTAATTCATGCGCTAACATAGTAGCTATAACTGATCACAACACCTTGGCCCTTTTGTCAATGAGGACTCGATCTCATGGGTAAGATTCACCCTCCATCCTCTAATGGCCATAAGTTCATAATAACTACCATTGAGTACTTCACAAAGTGGATTGAATTTATTTCCCTCACACAAGTTACCAATGAATTGATCACAACATTCATCCTTAACTACATTATATCCGATATGGTGTTCTCTTTTCTATCATCACAGACAATGAGCGTACTTGTACAAAAAATAGGATGTTCATGAGCTCTATGAGAAGTTCCATATTTAGTAGTGTCTCTTTGCTCCATACTCTCCCCAAGGCAATGGTCAAGTTGAGGCGTCTAATAAAACTATCCTGAAAAATTATCAAGAAGACAATCAATGATGCTGTCCGTGGCTGGTATATCCAACTTAATCCTACCTTGTGGGCATATTGCACAAGTGTTCATACTCCCACTAGTGCCACACCATACTCACTTATATATGGCACTAAATATATCTTACCCATTGAGGTCGAGGTACCATATTTAGAGGTCTCCTTGACCAATCTTATCAGTGGTGAGGATTACTGTCTCTTGACTCCAGGATCTTGAATTATTGGAGGAGCATAGATAGAATGCTTTTAATCATCTTAGAGCATATCAACAACACATGAGTCAAATCTACAATCATAAGGTGGAACTCAACACATTTGAGGTAGGTGACTTGGTTATCAAATAAAATCTTAAGAATAAACAAGATTAAGAGAAACATAGTAAATTTGAACCTAACTAGCTTGACCCATACATTGTCAGAACAATCTATGGCTCTGGAGCATATAAGATATCTACTCCCGAAGGTGAATTTATTGAATATATTTACATTTTATACACTTAGTCCTTCAAAGAATATTTAAAAAATACAAAAAATAATCAAAAATATAAAAAAATATAAAAAAAAGTAAAAAATTGTCACCTTGATGAAAACCAGTAAAACATGCATCTTGTGTGACACAAAAAAAAAAAAAATTGAAAAAAGTAAAGAAAAATAAATCCATCCAATGGTGAAAACCACTTTGTGTTGGCATTGCATGAAGATTGCATTGAAGAAGTATAGTGGTGTGATTAATATCAATAACAACCGGTAATGAAGTAGTAAATGCAACCAGTAATGAAGCAGTAAAGCAACCAGTAATAAAGCAGTGAAGATCAACCAATAACCCTATCCAGTTGAGAAGTAGAACCCTAACCGATGAAGCTTGGAGATTGGTTGTGATGATTTATGACCAAATGATGATCGATGATGAAGATGCCATGTAATCATGCTGCACGTGATGAGTTTCGAAAAGGTTTTGGTGTGTAAAGATAATCGTTTATCTTGGGAATGATCAAATTCATAGTATGAAGTGACAAACGCATGATGTGTTACAAGATTCAAAGTGCGATGATCCAGGAGCAGTTGTAGATGCCTAGAAGAATGCAAAGTTGATTGCATGTAATCTAACCATGAAGATTGAACCGATGTGTTTGTAATCTCTATGAGAATTTTAGTGTTTGTGCTGTGTTACTGACCTAATGTATTTGTTTTTAAGGTCAATGGATTGTTTGAAAGGTGGCTGGAAAATTTGACTAAGTGTGAAAATGATTGTTTCCAAACTAGGAGGTGTGTCTGTAGAATGATGTGAAGGAAGATAGGAGTGGTAAAGGATCTGATTCAACAAGGAAGTGCTATTTCCAGATCGGTCAAATAACCTATTATTCTCTAGCCATTACAATAGTTTAAAATCCCCTCACAGGGTAAGCTCTAACAGGCTTGTTGTTAAAATCCTCTAACCAGGTGATCCATTAGCTTGAATTTCAAATCCTCCACTGAGGTTACCTTTAATAGGGTATTTGTAGTCAATCCCTTAATTGAGTGGTCCTTAACCGAATATGTTGCTAACAAAACATTATTACATAAGCTTCTAACCAGGCTTGGCTCCTAATAAGGTGAAATTTAGAAGAGTTTAAAATACTTGTGGGTATTCATCCCCACTGTGGTTTTTCCAATTTGGGTTTCCATGTGAAAAATCATGTTGTGAATGCTTTTGTGGATATGTTTTTGGTATGGTTGATATGAATGATTGGTAAATTTGCATAGATATATTTAAATGATTGGAAATGATTTGAAATATGTTATTATTGGTATTAGTGAAGTGGTTTAAGGTTTTGGTCAAAGGATATTTAAGTTTTAGATTTTTTGCATTATATCACTGAAGTATTAGGTCAATTGGTAAGGTTTAACAGTGTAGCTGTAGATTTGTTAAAGTGTCTAAACTGATATACTTTGTGAGTTGATTCTTACATGAAAATAAGTTAGGTGAAAATTTAATTTATTTTCTGACCCTGATTCACCCCCCCTCTCAGTGGTTGACCAGATCTTTATAGTTTCATTATATTATCAATTGGTATCAGAGCATTCCATGTCCTCTTGTGTATAAGCCTAATACCTTGAGGAAAAGATCTAGGAGAAAATGATGAAGAGAGGAGGTCCAAAGTTCAATAGAGCTAACTACAGAATATGGGGTGATAGGATGAAGATTTACATCAAGAGTTTAGGAAGTCAGTATTGGGATCATGTTGTCTCTAAGTATAACTTTCCTAGTGGAATTCTGATAGATGATCAGAAGAAGGAGCAATAGGATAACAAGCAAGCATTGGAGGCCATCATCAGTACCTTGTTAGATTCAGAAAATGTTGATGTTCATGGATTGGAGACTGTATATGAAGTTTGGAAGAAACTGGAAG
Source organism: Cryptomeria japonica (assembly GCF_030272615.1). NCBI lineage: Eukaryota > Viridiplantae > Streptophyta > Pinopsida > Cupressales > Cupressaceae > Cryptomeria > Cryptomeria japonica. The sequence continues at coordinate 424,107,196 of NC_081405.1, read as the reverse complement.
AAATCTACGGCAATGATGAGCATGTAAAGATAACCAAGGAAGAGAGTCTCAGAGGAAAATTTGATGACATGAGAATGGCTGAAGGTGAAAACATTCAACAGTATGGTTCGAGAATCAAGGAGATAGTTGGAGAAATCAAAAGTGCTAGAGGTACAGCGGAGGATACCACTGTGGTTAGCAAGGTATTGAGAACCCTTCTACTGGTCTACGCTATTAGAGTTGTATCCATTCAAGAACTCAAATCTATTGACAAGACAAAGGTAAGTCTTGACTCTATCATTGGTAAATTGACTGCATTCAAATTAAATGATTTTGATGGAAGTGTTTAGAGGTCAGAATCTGCATTTAAAGCCTCAGTCTCAACCCCACCAGTAAGGAAAAGAAGAGAAGTAAGTTACAATCATGAATCTAGATCCAGTAAAGAGGTAGATGATGAAGAAAGCCTGATGGAACTCAAAGCATTGTTGGCCAAGCAGTTACCCATATAGGACATATTGCTGCTAATTTTCCTAATGAAGATAACAAGGAAAAACAAGAGAAATATAGGAAGTTTAAAGGAAAAGGAAAAATAAATTGTTTCATTGTAGTGGATGGAGGTATTACTGATGAAGAATCTGAGGAAGATACAAATGAGGACATTGTCTTTATTGTTGTCAAAGAAGACATATTAGATCAGAAGGCATTGGTCTCTCACTTGGATAATTTAGATGACTGGATTATAGACAATGGTTGTTCACACCACATGACTGGTGACCAAAGCAAGTTTATAACACTGGAGGAATTCGATGGAGGTGTTGTCAGATTTGGGAATAACTCTCCCTGCATGGTGAAGGGAAAAGGATCCATTTCCCTGAATGGTAAGAGTAGCACAGATGATGTCTACTGGGTTGAAGGTCTGAAACACAATCTTTTGAGTGTTTCTCAACTCAATGACAAAGGTTACCTGTTAGAATTCAAGAATGGAGTTTGCAAGATATTTGGAAGAAAAGGTGAACTGATTGCAATAGGCAAACAAATTAGAGGTAATCTTTTTCACTTAAACTCTAAAATCAACAGTTATTTGATTGCAAAAGTAGAAGATTATTGGCTTTGGAGGCAGAGGTTTTGTCATGCGAATTTTGATAACATTGTAAGAGTCAGCAAGTCAAAATCAGTAAGAGGATTGCCATAGTTGGACAAACTGGTGAATGCTTTGTGCAAGGAATGTCAGTTAGGGAAAATGACATCCACAACCTTCAAGAGAAAATCTTTCTCAACTGAACACTTTCTTGATTTGGTTCATACTAACCTATGTGGACCAATGAGTACTAGGAGTATTGAAGGTGATCAGTATTTCATGATATTTACCGATGGTTTCTCAAGGATGATGTGGGTCACATTTTTGAAAGACAAGACATAAGCATTCAATAAATTTAAAGCATTCAGAGCCTTGGTTGAGAATGAAAGTGGAAGGAAGATGAAATGTTTAAGGACTGATAAAGGTGGCGAATTTACTTCAGAGGAATTCACTAGATACTATGAAAACAATGAGATCAAGAGGCAACTATCTACATGAAGGACACCATAGTAGAATGGTATTGTAGAAAGGAACAACCGGTCAGTGGTTGAAGCTGCTAGGAGTATGTTAATCCTAGGAGGTGTAGTAAGACATTTTGGAGAGAAGCTGTCAGCACAACTATTTACACAATAACCATATACTGGTCAAAAGAGGTAAGGACAAAACACCCTATGAATACTGGTATGGTAGATCATTGAATGTTAGTTACTTAAATTTTTTTGGTAGTAGATGTTTTATTAAAAGAAGTGATTATATTGGAAAGTTTGATGCCAAAAGTGATGAAGGCACATTTCTTGGTTACTCCCCCAAGAGAAAAGCTTACAAGTGCTACAACAATCGGACTAAGAAGATCATTGAAAGTGTCAATGTCCAAGTAGATGAATTTCCTAAAAAATCTAAAGAAACTAGCAAGAAGAAGGAAGAAGAAGAACCAAACACACTATTTTTGGAACCGAAACCCGTAAAGCCAGAAGTTGGAGAACTGAACATAGAAGCCCCAGTTCAACCGGAATAGGAAGGCCCAATAGAAGATGAATAAAGTGAAGAAGAAGAAGAACCTAAAAACCAACATCATGTTATTCCAAGGTATGTCAGAATCAATCACAACCTCGATCGGATTATTGGAGACAAGAATGCAGGCATGTTAACTAGAAGAAGGCTAAGATAAAACTCTTGTATGATCTCCACAATTGAGCCTAGAACAACAAAAGAAGCCTTTGTAGATGAAGACTGGATCAAGGAAATGGAAGAAGAACTTGATCTATAGAGAAGAATAATACATGGTCATTGGTACCCAGACTAGAAAACAAGAATGTAATAGGCACAAAGTGGGTATTCAGAAACAAATTGAATGAAGATGGAGTAGTGGCCAGGAATAAAGCTAGGCTGGTATGCAGAGGATATGCACAAGAGGAAGGTGAAGATTATGGTGAGACATTTGCACCAGTAGCAAGATTGGAAGGAGTAAGGAATCTACTTTCATTTGCATCATACATAGGATTTAAGGTATATCAAATGGATGTTAAATTAGCATTCTTAAATGGAATATTGAAAGAAGAAGTCTACATAGAAAAACCAAATGGTTATGCATTAACTGAAGAAAAGGATATGGTGTGCAAGCTAAATAAGGCACTATATGGATTGAAACAAGCACCAAGATCATGGTATGAAATATTGCACTCTCACTTAGAAAAGATAGGTTTTAAAATAACAAGTGAAGATAGTAACATATATCTCAAGATAAAATGAGATAAAATAATGGTAAGTGAGGTATTTGTTGATGATATCATTTTTGGAGGTAATGATGATATGTGTCATGATTTTTCTAATGAAATGAAGAATGAATTTGAGATGTCACTGGTAGGTGAGATAAATTTTTTCATAGGTTTGCAAATCTAGTAGATGAAGGAAGGAATTTTTATCAAACAATCCAAGTATGTAAAGGAAGTGTTGAAAACTTTTGGAATGGGAGATTGTAAACCAGTTGGAACAGTAATGGTTACAGGCTGCAAATTGTCAAAGGAAGATGATTCTGCACTAGTTGATGAAAAGGAATGCAGATCCATGATAGGTGAGCTACATTATGTTGTCCACAACAGATCAGACATTGCTCATGTAGTAGGATTGGTTGCTAGATTTCAGAAAAATCCAAAGGAGTCACACATGATTGCAACCATGAGAATTTTTAGATACTTGAAAGGCACAATAGATTATGGATTATGGTATCCATATGCAGGAGACTTTGACTTAAAAGTCTATATCGATGCAAATTGGGCAGGCAATGTTGATGACAGGAAAATGTCAATCAGAGGAGCATTTTTTCTTGGAGGCAGATTAGTGTCTTGGAGCAGCAAGAAAAAGAGTTGTATCTCTCAACCAATAACAAAAGCTGAGTATGTTGCAGCTTACATGAATTGTACCTAAGCAATTTGGATGAAACACATATTGGAAGGTTTCAAGTTGAAGATATCAGAACCGGTAAAAATTTTCTATGATAACACAAGTGCTATAAATATTTCTAAGAACCTGGTGTTGCATGCTAGGACAAAGCATATGGAGTTGAAGTATCATTTCCTGAGAGAGAAAGTTCAAAGAAAGGATGTATCACTGGAGCATGTTTGCACTAAAGAACAACTAGTAGATATTTTTACTAAGCCTCTACCTAAGGCTACATTTGAATATCTTAGAGGTGAGTTAGGGGTTGTACCCCTACATGAAGTCAGTTAAGTAGATATGGAAGCCATCAATCCTGGAGCCTATTGAACATATTGAAGAAGGATTGGTGAAGAATGGATCTACTCCACAGGGGGAGCAACTAATTACAGACCGATGAAGCATGGATAAGAAACATAATGGTTTACCTCCACTTGGCATTTCTGTCAAAGGGGGAGAAAAATATATGATTGATAGCCTTATATGTTAAGGAGATGAGACAAATTGCAGACCAGTTACCAACTGAAGATATGAAGATATAGTTGAAGGATAGTTTATATGTTGAAAAATGTAGACCAAGATTCCTATACTTGTGTATATATTTTACTCTCAATCATGACAATCAATTTGTATTGATATTTGTATTGCCATCAATGCCAAAGGGGGAGAATGTTGGCATTGCATGAAGATTGCATTGAAGAAGTATAGTGTTGTCATTGATGTCAATAGAAACCGGTAATGAACCAATAAATGCAACCAGTAATGAAGCAGTAAAGCAACTGGTAATAAAGTAGTGAAGATCAACCCATAACCCTATCCAGTTGAGAAGCAAAACCCTAACTGATGAAGCTTGGAGATCGATTGTGATGATTTATGACCGAATCATATCGATGATGAAGATGCCACATAAGCATGTTGCACATGATGAGTTTCAAAAAGGTTTTGGTGCGTAAAGATAACCATTTATCTTGGGAATGATCAAATGCATAGTATGAAGTAACAAACGCGTGATGTGTTACAAGATTCAAAGTACGATGATCCAGGAGTGGTTGTAGATGCTTAGAAGAATGTAAAGTTGATTGCATGTAATCTAATGGTCAAGATTGAACCGATGTGTTTGTAATATCTATGAGAATTTTAGGATTTGTGTTGTGTTATCGACCTAATGTATTTGTTTTTAAGGTCAATGGATTGTTTGAAAGGTATTTGGAAAATTTGACTAATTATGAAAGTGATTGTTGCTGAACCAGGAGGTGTGTCTGTAGAATGATGTGAAGGTAGATAGGAGCGGTCAAGGATCTGATTCAAAAAGGAAGTGTTATTTCTAGATCGGTCAAAGAATCTGTTGTTCTCTAACTATTACAACAATTTGAAATCCCCTCATAGGGTAAGCTCTAACAAGCTTGTTGTTAAAATCCTCTAACCAAGTGATCCATTAGCTTGGATTTGAAATCCTCCACTGAGGTTACCTTTAACATGGTATTTGTGGTCAATCCCTTAATTGGGTGGTCCTTAACTAGATCTGTTCCTAACAAAACATTCTTGTATAAGATTCTAACCAGGCTTGGCTCCTAACAGGGCAAACTTCAGAAGATTTCAAAATTCTTGTGGGTATACATCCCCACCATGGTTTTTCCCATTTGGGTTTCCACGTGAAAAATTATTGTGTCAAGTGGTGAATGATTTTGTGGATATGTTTTTGGTATGGTTGATATGAATGATTGGTAAATCTGCATAGATATATTTAAATGATTGGAAATGATCTAAAATATGTCATTATTGGTATTAGTGAATTGGTTTAAGGTTTTGGTCAAAGGATATTTAAGTTTCAGATCTATTGCATTATATCACTGAATTATTGGGTCAATTGGTAAGGTTTAACAGTGCTATTGCAGTTTGTTAAAGTGTCTAAACCGATATACTTTGTGAGTTGATTCTTAGATGAAAATAAGTTTGGTAAAAATTTAGATTATTTTCTAACCATTCACCCCCCCCTCTCAGTGGTTGAATGGATCTTTATAGTTTCATCATATAATCACTTTGGTGGCACCTTAGGCAAGTACCATGGTGAAAATCAGGCAACTAATGCCATGTGTAAGGAATTTTCTCCTCCCTCCTTCAAAATTCCACATCATCCCTTCACTTCATACACACTCATGGCATATTATTACATAATAAAATTTTCATCCCCATAATGGCTTGTCATTATTTTTCTTAAGGTCATTTCCCCTTCCACAATAAACCTTTTTCTTGTTACCTTTGATTGGATCCTTGGCATCGCATGTTATGATGAGCATCACTTTTATAACTTCCTTCTTTCACTCACCAATCCACAATAAAGTTTTATGAGCATCGCTAATCCACAATGAAGTTTCTATCTTTTTTTTGCAATAAGCATCTATTTTGCCGAGTGAGACAATTTCAGATGAGACACGAGCAACATCTAGGCTACAAAAAAATCTATCCTTTATCAAGATACAATCAACATTGTGACCAAATCAAAATTTAAAAATCCATGGCAAGAAACATCTATGGCATGAGGATCTCATTGTCTGTTGGTTTTAGGCTTTTATTTTTCTTTGATTTTTATCTTTTGGTGACATTTTTGCTATGCTTCTCAAGGATGTCTACAAACTAGAGTGGTTGGGATGGGGCACGTTCACCTAATTATATCTTATGGATTTCTCTCTAGTAACACTATGGATTGTCCAAGGATATGTTGCATATGACCATTGAGGACGTAATGAGTTGGGTGTGAATAGTGGCATTCCTTCTTTGTGAGTATCCTATCTCTATGAAAATGGTATGCTGACTATCTTGGTCGAACACATATATGGATGGTCACAATCATTTTCCATAATAAGCTCAATAATGATAAATGCAAAAGAATCTCATGACCCTCATAGATTTAAACTTCCACAATTCCCTTCATTGTGTCCCCTTTGGCCTTCATCCCATTTAGTTCTACAATATCCAACTGAATATAATGACACCAAAAATACTAGGTGCATGCATTGCATTAACATCTATCTGGTGTAGTCACGGTTAGGAGGGACCTCGATGAGATCTATCTGGACTATGAAGCAAGAGTAAAACATAATGAAAGCAAGACAAGATGATGGAGGCAATGCAGAACTGATTGATTATATCATTAAAATTGATTACAAATGATCGGTAACATCCAGGTTACAAGATTTGGCTCATTGGCCTGCTACATACATACTCTATTACAAAATTGGTCAACTCTGGACCTCTAAATCTTAAGATATATCTTCTATATTCTTTGGAATTAATTATGGTGCTTAGTTACATTTATTTATATGCTCAAGAGAGATCCACGTCGATCCAAGAGGGATAAATTCAGAAGACCAAGATCAAACATGTAAAACCACCAAGTCGGCCTCCTGCAAAGAGAATCCATTGGAAAATCCAAAGGATAAAATGTGGATCAAAGGGAAGGTTGGCCATATGCTAAGGAACATTGGAATCAATGAACTGAAGCTCTGCAAGCTATGAAAAGGATCTGTAAGATTCGCCAATAGCAAATAGGTCCCGATGTTCTAAGCCAGAAAACTGTCTTAGAATATGTAGGTCTTCATCGATGATGAAGAATACAGAGTTTATAGACTTCATTATTTATAATTTCTAGATAATAGGCGACAAAATTTATTAAATCATCTAAAAGAATATCAACAACATCCTTGTCATGGCTATAGAAAGAGAGTCAAAGTTCGCAATTTTTAGATTGTGACATAGTTTTGAAAGAAAATGCAAAATTAACAAGATAGATATAAAACAAGAAAGTTCAAACCGAACTGGTTGGGTCCTTTCATTGTCACAATATATTACGGATCTATAGATTAACAACTTGCTAAACTTAAAGGTTGACCCCTAGATGAGCCAATCAACAACATGCATCTGCATAGAGTTTATGCTTGATCCTCGGAGTATCCTATCAAAAAATACAAAAAAATACAAAAATACAAAAAAAAAATCTTTGGAAAAAACCATTTTTATGGCACCTTAGAGTAATCACCTTGATGAAAACTTGGCAAACAACTATCTTATATGACAACAAAAAAAATGAAAAATATCAAAAGTACGTAGAAATAATCCATCCTATGCTGAAAACCCACTTTGATGGCACCTTGGATAAGTGTCATGGTGAAAACCTATTTATGGGCACCATGTGTAATGAGTCATGCTTTTCCATCTATCAAAATTCTATCTGATCATCAATTTTGAGTCATACTAAATTTCACCTCCATTTCATTCATCCACTCATAATAAACCTATTTAAACCTATCATGGCTTTATATTTATCAATATTTCATCTACTCTATCCAATACCATAAAAAAGTCGAGCCACCCAATCATCCCGTAATAAATAGGTCATATACCTAATTGCAGACATTTCGTTGACCTAGTACTTTGGATTGGATCCTTCAAATCATTTCAAATGAAAACATTTCACTTTTCACTACCACAATAACACCATCACATAACACCTATTACAATAAAACTATCCACCTACCATACTAAACTTATGTCATTACCATTAAATCATCTATAATAAATTATCTTTTGCTAAGACATTAACACTTAAACAGAAAGATACAAATCATTACACAAAACATTGAGCTTTAAAAATAGTACAACCAAAAGAAAACATCAAAAACTTGCCTATTGCCTAAACTGATCAACTGTTTTAAAAAATTTATCCACCTTTGTCACAATGTCATGCCTTAATCGATATATCTTTTATCCAATAGACATATCATCAAACATTATCCTATCTAAATCACCTATCTTTTAGCAAGAAGATCTAAATGTCTATTGATTTGTTTGGCCAATGAGTCTTTTCTTTTGCTTGATTTATCTTATGTAATGTTCCTATGTGTAAGGACTTCCATAATTAAATATTTATATAGTTCATATAATACACAATATAAGAATAACTCAATGACATGTGTTCAATATACAAGATCGAGACATGATTCTTTCATAACAACATGAATATTTAGTACAATAAGCCATAACAAGGTAGAATATAAGGTAACATAATCCTTTACAATATACCATAAGGTTGATACATTGAATACTTATGAACAAATCATAAAGAGCATCCTGATAGGAACTCCTAGAGCCTGTCTCCTTAAAATACACCATGAGCAATAACATTGTTAGAGCGCATTTCCACTTAACATGAAGTATTTATGCTTCCCTCAAATATTTCATGGCACTAAAGATACCTGTCCAGGTATGAGGAAGGAAAGAAAAGTAATACTAGCAAGAGTAATGGAATTTGTGAAGAGTATGATCCTAATACAACATCTTTACTAATCTATTTGAGTTCAATTCAATAATTCGAGATCCATCTTAAATACAAGGAAGAACGTAGTAACCTTATCATGATTTCCAAATCATTCCAAATAAGATTCTCGATGCATATGAGCATACGAGAGCACATAGATGCACACATGATCATATGAGAGAAGAGAGAAGCATGTAAGATTATTCGAGTGCATATTTCTATCCATTTTCCTACATGTATGAACATCAATATGGACTTAATTCATTATTCCCCTATTAATTATGCTTGAAATGATGATATCACTCCATGCAACCAAATCTACATGACTTATTTATCACAAGTACATACATAATTTTATTTTCTAATGTAAAAGAAACAACTTTCTCATCTCAATGAGCATGTAGATAAAATATAATAAAAGAGTTCTTAGCCATAAACAAACATGGATTTTTTTATGTAAATGCAGAGCAGTTATTATTCCCCGTCTCTCATGGGTTGTGCATAATGGAAGGAAAGATAGGTTTTGGGATGAAATATGGAATGGACATTGTTCCTTGATTAGCATTAGATATTGGTCTCCCTTGATTGCAATCCTTACTTCTCTTCAGGGTGTGCATGTGGCGGACTATTTTGATATTGTTCATAATGGTCCTCTAAGATTGGCTAAATGGAAGTCAATTGATTTCCTTGATGTGGATCTGCATTTGAAAGTAGAGTTTGATAAGGTTCTGGGTGAGAGGTTTGTCACTCTCTTGAATTCTGAGGATGAACTTATTTGGACAAGGAATGACTCTGGAAAGTATTCTAGAGCTTTTTCTTGGTTGGTTGTCCAGGATAGAGTTCTAACAGGAATGAGGTTAGATAGATTGGGTATTACTGTTGTTTTTCCATGTGTTCTCTATAATAAGAACCTAGAGTCCTCTTCACACCTGTTTCTTCATTGTGATTTTGTTCATGAGTGTTGGCAATGGCTGCTGAGTAAATTAGGTTTATCTTTTGTTATTGGTAAGGATCTTGTTTCTCACTTTTTCTCTCGGCCTCTCATGTTTGCATCATATTTCTATGCATGCCTTTGGGTTATTTATCCCTCTATTATGCTCTAGAAAATTTGGCTTGAATGAAATAGTAAGATTTTCAAAAAGGTGTGTTCTTCTGTATTGGATGTTTTGCAAAAAATTGAAGTCTTTATTTCAGAGGTTGCATTGTCATACATTTATAATAACTTGGGTAACCAGTCTTCCTTTTCCCATTGGGATAATAGGGTTACTAGGGTTTGGAAATCCCTCTCGATCTTACCTTCCCATGGCTTAGTCTCCAAGAGTAACAAGTCCTTTGCTCAGCGGTTGTTGGCCAAGTGGAAAACTCCTCCTTGGGGACACTTCAAACTTAATTTTGATGGTGCCTCCCGGGGAAACCTTGGGAAGGCAGGGGTTGGGATGGCTATTTTTTATCATAATGTGCAACTCATTCTTGCTAAATGTCATGATATTGGTATTAGTACTAATAATTTTGTGGTGTATCAACCTTTATCCTTTGGCTTGGATATGGTAATTTCATTAAGGATCAAAAATATAGTGATTGAGGGTGACTCTATGGTAATAATTCAGAGTGTTATGAAGAAGAAATTGAATTGCTGGAAGTTGCAATATTTGCTTGATCATATTTTACAAAAGTTAGATTCTTTTTATTCCTTCTTAATATGTCATTGTTACAAACAAATTAACACAGTGGCGGATTTTCTGGCTAGTCTAGCTATTGATAACAAAGCACATTTTCATATAGTTGATTCCAAAGAAATTCCTTCTAAAGTTTGGGAAGGAGTTCAGAATGATTAATGCTTTGCATGGTTCTTTTGCAATCTGGTATCTAAATGATTTATTTTTTGGTGATTTTAAATTCCTTTCCCGCCCTCCTTGAATTGTCAGGTTTGTGTTCATGTTCATTGTATGGATGACTATTGGTATTTGTCTAGTATTTGAAGTAGAAATTGTATTTCTATTTTATGTATTCGTGTCATACAATGTCATTCATAGGGTGAGGGTGTGGATATTTGTGATACATTCAAGGGTGGCGGTATGTGCGATATAATGTTTTGAATTTTCATCTTAAAAGGGATATTGGCATGTGTGAGGTATTATCCGATGTATGTACTTGGGCTATTATTGTTTAATGATGTCTCTATACTAACTTGAAGATTGTTTTGTGTGAGTTTCGGTCATGGCAAGAATGGCATTGTTCTATGATGTTTGTAATCATTTTTTGGCATATGTGTTTTCTCCCATTAAGCTTTTAGTGATGGCTGTCAGGTTTGAAGTGTTGTTATGTATTGTGAAATATCACATCGATGCAGTTTTTAATCTTGATATGATATTTTATCAATCTTTTTTGTCATCGACAAGGTGGTAAGTTGATGGTAGCCATTTGTTACTTCTTTTCGTGCTTTTCACTTCAACTATTTAGTATGTGGTAGGCTACATTTTTTTTCACATGTTCTGCGGGTGTTTTGGTGTGATTGTTTCTGCAAATGTTGAGTCTCTAGTCTTCTGTAAAATATAGAGTGGTGCTTGAATCTATGGTTCCGGACGAAGAAAATGAGGAAAATTATGAAAAGCTCGGTAAGGTTTTTAACTTGTTTTCTCCTGAGGTGGCTTTTGAAATCCGCAAGCTTTTGGGGAATTATTGGTTGGAAATTTGTCTTAATATTTCTTACTCTGAGATTATGTCTCAATTTGTTACAATTTGTTATGATGTTTTACTTGATGCTGAATTGGTTTGTCTCCCGGTTTCCACGTTCATATTTCCAACATTGTGTAATAGGGATATGTTTTTTTCTGCTTTGGATAGTTATCATTTTGATGTGGGGTCTTTCTATTATGGTGGTTTTCTTCCTTGTCATGAGCTTTTGGGTAATGGATGGTATGGTCAATTATTGTTTGAATTAAGAATGGGGCTAATATGTGATACCATGGATGATACCCAGGCATGTATGGAGTTTCTTGTGAATTGGGTTCTTGCTCAGATTGTGGATAAAGCTTGGGTTGTTTTTTAAGCTTTGCACTCATTACTTTCTTTGAAATTTCCGTTCTCTGCTCCTGCATGGCTGGAATTCCCTCTAAGGGTTGTTCCTCCTCCGGATGCAGCTAATGATCCCCCTGTTGAAGGCACTAGCTCTTGGTTGTTAAATATCTGATAACTTTTCTATGATATCTTGGAGATGTGGTATGTTTTTTTTAATGCAGGTATAGACAATTTTGGTATAAAATTCAGCTTTGTCAAGCCGGGTTGAAGAATTTTTTTGTTCCCCACTTGGTAAAAGCATATGGGCTTCTTAGTGTTTTTGCATGATTTTATCAAGGAGATATTTGTTGACATCCAACTCTTCATTTTGTAATCAATTGAGCTTATATTTTGTTGGATATATCCAAATGATGAACTTTTGTATCAATAAATGTCCTATGGGACCTCATTGTATCTTTCAAATGAATGGGTTTGGGTGGGTTAAATGATCAATTGGATATGTAACAACTATTTTGTAAGGGTAGTATAGTTTGGTTTATATATAATGTGATAACCAGAGGTTTTCTTGCGGGTTCTTTCCTGTCAGTATGCCTTTTGAACTCGTTGTAAAAATTATTAAATATAATTAAAAAAATTAGTGGCTTGTCCACTTTTATTGAAAAAAATAAATTATGTAACACATGTATGTATAAATACACATATATAATCGTATATGCATAAATATGTGCATAGATTCTTATGTGGAAACTAATTTACTCACTCAGATTTACAAGGTATAAAGTTGGAGTTAGTGTAAATAATATCTTGGAAACCTTAGCATTACCAAAGGGTTGCTTATGTATCAATAAATGTTAGGCTATTTCTAAATCATACGATTTGATCATAAGACACAATCCTCATTAGCCATTTTCCTATCATTTATTTATGAATCGGTGCTACCTCTCATACATTATAAGTTAATGATATCAATGAATTCCAAAATATTTACTGTGTGTCACTTTCCATAATTCATTGTTTACAATTTGAACAATAAACTTGTAAGAATAAGTAATATGAAATAATAACATAATATCTTGATAGTTAAGAATATCAAGTGATAACATCGAGCAAAATAATAAACCTCATAAAATGTCAACCAAATCTAGAGAAATACTAATTCTATATTCTTTAATAACTAGATCGACATGATTACGCAAAACCTATAATTAATATAATGAAATTATCTAAGATTGCCATGTTTATCTTAGTAACTAATATTATTTATGAAAAGTGAATCTATTTCTAATCATATAAGCTATTAATAAATTAAATAGATAGATATATAAATAGATTTTTTGAGGTATATTAACAAATCAAACTATCTATCCTAGACTTCTCTTATGAACTCTATTATAGCTATACACACCGATTGCATAGCCTATAGATAGAATATATCAATTTTGGAATTGCATGCACGCAAGATACACAAGTATTATTGGATGTATGAAATTAAAAAATGACTAAATAATTCACTTATCTTCTAAGTCAACTCTTTAGATATAAAAGTGACTCTTTAGTGGAAGTAGCAAAACTATATTCTATTATTAGACTATTTATTCAGCACTCAAGCTATACTACTATTGCAATCATGACTTAGTAAGAAATGTTAAATAGGCATGTGGTATCCCAAATACTATGGAAAGTAAGATTAAGGAACAACTTGATGTAAGGAAGTTAATGTTAGGTGCTAGGTCAGTCCCAAAGACTCTAAGAGGGGGGGTGAATCAATGTTTAACCGGTTGATGAAATATTTAAACTTGTTTACAACTTTATAACCCAAATTAATATATCGGTAAACAAATAATAATGCAGTAAAGAGAAACAAAAGAATAAGCATCAATGCACACCATAACACAAATATTTTTGGTGAGGAAACCCGGTAGGGGAAAAACCTCAGTGGGATTTGTAACCCACAATATTTACTCACTGGCCAATATGAATAAATATTACTTGTACAATAGGGGCTTGCACATGCAGGAAGGCCAACAGCCTAGAGCTCACCGCTCAATACAAAAATAGGAGTCTCACTGACTACAATTGGATGGTTAAATCCAATAACAATGTACTACTCAAAATTGCATCTACAATGCTGGATTCAGTACCGGTTTAAGCTCTGTCTGATACCTCTTCCATAAACCTTGCTTCGCTCTGCTCTACTCTTATTCGCTCATAGGATAATTTCATCAAAATGCATATACAATTATTCACTTACATACATACCTAATTCTCTTTCAAAATGACCTACAAGATCTCATACATATATGAGTCTTTACAATACATCATGTCAGCTATACAAATATAATATTACATTATAAAAAAATATTATTTCAAGTTGGCTTAAAGTGTTGGTAGTGATTGTTGTCGGTGTAGGTGTGAATAAACTTGTAGTGCCTGCAGGTGCCAATAGATGATGTTTGTTGTCGGTGTAACCTATGAGTCATGTTATCAATTGGTTGCCATAAATGACAACATAAAGTATTCTCATATGAGTGTATAATGCCAACAATCTCCCCCTTTAGCATTGATGGCAACACTCATGAGAAAAATCTAAAAACCGATATCCAAAATTGAAGTCCAAAACTGAGTGCTCCCCCTGAGAAAATGATCTCCTTATGTACATTTTTCTCATACACTACTCCCCCTTTGACATCACTGACAAAGGATGTCAAAAGAATCAAGAATTCAAAAATTACCTAGAAACCTGTAACTGATTATGTACAATCTGGAAAATGTCTACCAAAACTAAGTTAAGACTTTGCAAAACTAAGTACTATCAGAAATTATGATCTCGGTCTGTCGGATCATACCGGTGAGATAATGCATTTGTTTCTCCGATGATCTTTCTCCTTGAATAGACGCTTTAGACAACTCCTTCTGGTGTGTTAATAAGTTGTCCAATCTAGGACCAATCTTGTTCTTCAACCCCCGAGTTTTCATTCTTAGCCTTGCTTTCTCCCTATCCAATTTCTCAATCTTCTCTTCATAGATTGCCATTTCCTGATCCAAAACTGAAGTAAGTTCCGAAGAACCAATCACATTATCAGCTATATCATCAATTTCCTTTTGTGTTTCCTTTATTTCCTCATTGATATCCTCTACTAAATGGTGAGGCTTACATGCTTCCCTGTACAACTCTTTGTATTCCAAAATGGTGGAATTTAGTGTCGGTAACAAAGAATCAATTTGATCTTTATAGTCTTTAATTGTCTTGTCAAAGAATTCATCTTTCTCCTTATTCACTCTTTCCTTAACGGTCTCTTCATTTATTTTATCCATAGTTTGAATGTTAGAAGCAATGAATTTGGACAATGTGTCCAATTTACCTATTGATCCATCAATATGATCAACTTTACATGTTGGTGCAATCATTTGCAAAATTGGTAAAGTATCATCAATGGCCTTAAATGCTAAGGTATTGCATTATGTAATCCTCTTTATTGAATCTAAAAGTACTTTTGTAATATTTGTTGGTCTATAATCCATAGTAGAGGTGCTAGGCGGAGTTCTTGGTTCTGCAATTGGTTTCTTTTCTTCTTTGTATGTCTGCACAGTTACCTTAACCACATCTGCTTCCTTGCTTCCATCCTTAACCACTTCTTTATCCAATTTTTCTTCCTTCTTATCTTCATTCTTATCCTCATTCTTATATTCAACCTTAATTTTTGTCTTACTATCTGTCTTACTATCTGTCAGTTCAGATATATTTTGTTCATGCCGTATTTCTGTTCCAGTTACTGCTTCTTCTTCTGCCGGTATTTCAGTGTTAAGTTGAGTATCATTAGTGATGGATTTTGATTTCTTAACTTCAGCTGGTATCTCAAATATTCTGCTGAGAGTCACAGTGTTTACCGGTGACTCAGAGACCTAATCATTTGTAGCTTCAACTCTCTTTACCTCTGCAATTTCCTTATCCAACACAATATTGATATCCTGAGTGTCAACATTCATGGTAAAAAGAATTTATGACTCCGGATCAATATTATCTGCTTTTATTTCCTTTGACTTCTTTTCTTTAGGCTCATTTTGCATTTCTGTCGGTGCCTCTGATACTACTGGTGGGGTGTCCTGTGCCAGTGGCGGTAAGTTTTTCTTAACTGTAATATCTGGTATATTTCCAATCTTACCCTTACCCTTGTTTGTCTTCTGATACACTTTAGTGAATGATTTATCAACCTTTTTTATATCTTTCTCTTCTTTCTTCTCTCTCTCAACAAAAAATATGTCCCATTTATCAGTCGTTTCATTTGCAATTTCTTTAACTCTGTCATCCATAAGACTAACTTGTTGGTAACCACTCACAAAAATAGTAGTATTGGCTTCAGATATTAGATCATCAATTTCCTGCTTGGAATTAACAGGATGCACAGCTAATAAAGCTTCTACCTTCAATTTCTTATCAATTTTCATAACAGACATTCTCTTTGCTTCTAATCTTAAGTACAAATCATTAGGTAGAACATCTACAACTTCAATAAGAACCTTCTTGTAGATATCTAGATACAAAATAATGCTTTCCTCTATAGTATCCTTATCTGAATCCTTGAAAGAATGATAAAATTTATTAACATTAATAAGGTTACCGTCTTGAGTGATTTTATTGACTAACTCTTCCAGTGAAAGAGTATTTGGTTCCTTTGGTTCAGATTTCTTCTTTGGAGTAACTTTCTTCTTAGGACCAATAGGCTCTCTTACAACTTATTGCTTCCTTCTAAGTTTCCTTGAATTTCTTAGGAAATGGAGTGAGTGTCGGTGAGGGTTTTCTTTTCTTTCTTTCCACTCTTTTGAATTCAGCTACCCTATCATTGTCAGAATCAGATGAGATAACCATGGGAGAGATATGTGCTACCGGTTGTTGTTCTATTTTTCTTTCTTGTTCAACAACACCTTTCATCGAATCAAGTTTCAATAAGCCTTTCTTAACAATTTCAACAAACGTTGAAGCATCTTTCATTACCTTGTCTCTTATATTCTTTTGCTTCTTATTTTCAACACCTTTCTCAATTGTTTCAGCATTTCCAAATATCTCCTCTGTCAGTTTCGGTGGAGCATCTAGGAGTATTTTAGCATATGAGTCTAAGATGTGTGAATCCACCTCCTATCCCATTTTTGTTATCCAGACAGTTCTAGGTCTAACTACCTCCGTCCATACTTCGTTTCTTTTAATCACAAAGCATATTTGTTTATCATACTTATCAACAATACTTTGTGGAATCCTTTCCCTTTGCTTCATTTTTGCTTGAAAATTCTTAAAATACTCTTTTTCTAGTTTGTCACTATCAGATCCCATGCCAATAATTGCCTCCTTTATCTGTTTTCCAACAAAAATATTATAGGCAAAATCCTTATGTCCAATATCAGGAATCTCCTTTGAAAAGTAACACATTAAACACACAATCAGATTTCTAAATTTAAAGGTTCCCTTCTTATCTCCTTTTATCTTGCTCAAATTCTCTAGCAATTCATCCTTTAACCATTCACAGATGTCAATTTTAGCATTATTCAAGATCATTTCATGAGCACTATGAATGCATAAACTAGATATAGAATTCAGTTTGTTAGTATGAGTAACTTTATATCCAATGACCATACTTGCAAATTTAACATTGTTATCTTTTATATCATTGACCCTAAGTGACTTGTTGTCAAATGTAGCTCCGGTTAAGCTCATAAATTCCTTGTTTGGAATTTTCTTTTTCTTATCAGGCCTAGTGTCAGTGGAGGGTAAACCAGTAATAGCTCTTATATCTTCCTTAGTGATCTTAACAACTGGGTCTAACCACATAAACTCACCGTGAACCCTGCTAAGATCATAACAAACAGTTTCATCTGAGAATTCCAGCATATGGAGGATGTCAATGAACCCTAAATCCTCAATAACCTTGTGTTCTGGTTTAACTACCCCATGTTTATCAGCAATAACATTTATGAACATATTCTTCAAATCTTCGGACCCTAAACTTTCAATGTAGAAATGTATGTATGCCCTAGGGTCTTCAGCAAACGCGACTCCCTTCTGGATTCTAGAAAATGAACCAATTCAGTCATCCAGTTTTTCTATCTTAGGAATTATTTTGAAAATGGATCTAGGTCATTTTATGTTCTCCACAATGGTAGGGTTTGCAATGAATTTGGGAACAGAAGATGAAGATGCCATTGCATAAGAGAAATACATTTTAGTTGAGAAATCTTTGAATGCTCTAAAAAACCTTTTTGATGCTTCTCCTTGGGATGCCTTTGCTCAATTTCACTCTCTTTGAATGCTTGAATGCTTGGTGAGATGGAATGAGAAGTTATCGTGCTTTTATAGCCAAAAAGTTAACTTACAACTATAATAAATGCTTCCTCAGTGAAGTGAATTTTCATTTTAACTCAACATTTCTATCAGTAAAGAATAATTATAACTTCTTATCACCAACCGAGGGTAAATGCATGATTTTGAAAGAGTTTCCTTACCCCTAAGGATTATTCCTTAGTTAGATGAAGAATCTCTTGTCGGAGCAGGATTGCCCTGTTCTGTCGGTGCAGAGACAGATTCATCATTTCTCTATTCTCTCTTCCTGATCCATTGTTTAGTGAATTCTTGCTTGATTTCATTTACCTTTTCTTTTCCTTTGTCATTAGATCCTTTATTGTTCGCCGGTATAGTCTTGCTTCTACAAAATTTTGCAATATGCCCAATCTTGTTGTATGCATAACAAGTTACATTGTTCCTCTGAATAGCTTTTCCATAACCTTGACCGGTTTGAGTTCTGCATTGATTAGATAAATGTCCAAATCTACCACAAACATAGAATTTCACATTCATTCTACAATTATCTGAGTTATGACCATTTTTATTGATCGGTGGATGAGTTTGTATTCTAATTATTCCTAAATCTGCACTTATTTTCTCTATGACCAAATTTGTTGCAATTAAAACATTTCCCATTGAATTTATAAGCATTAGGTTGCCTTACTGGTTTGCTGTGATCATGATTGTTTGCAGTCCCGGAACTTTCTCCATGTTCAAATCCAATTCCAACTATTTCTCCATCAGGTTTCTACCTTTTCAGCATATCATCAAGCTTATCTAAACTATTCTTGAATGTCTTTGTATTCATTTGCAGTGACCAACTCACTTTACAAAGTGCTAACTTGTCTCATAAGTTCTTCTTTGTCATGTTGCATGTGAATCAAATATGTTTTAAGCATATCATTTTCATAACTAAGCCTTAGAGATTCATCTGATCTTTCATTAAGTCTTCTAGCCAAATCTTCTTCATTCCTCTTTCTATCTTCAATATCCTTGCATAGTCTCATGGTTAAATCTTGCATCTCATTCTTCATATTACTGTTCTCTTGTCTCAATTTCTCTACAATATCTCTGAGAGTTTCATTTTCTTCATCATCTTGATTTTGTAATTGCACATGTAATTCTTTTCTCTTACTTTTTGCTATAACCAAGTTATCTTGAAGTGCTTTGATGAATTCCCGAACAGTTATGAGTTCATCTTCCAGTTTGATATTCTTCAATTTTTCTGCATCAAAATCTTCAAGAGCTCCTTCCATCTGTTGTCTCAAACTTTCCATCGGTACCAGTTTCAGAATCTTCCTCAAGTTGTTAGGCTTCTGCAAATAGAGGACTAGGCTCTGATACCAATTGTTAGATGCTAGGTCAGTCCCAAAGACACTTAGAGGGGGGGTGATTCAATGTCTAACCGGTTGATGAAAGATTTAAACTTGGTTGCAACTTTATAACCCAAATTAATATACTGGTAAACAAATAATAATGTAGTAAAGAGAAACAAAAGAATAAGCATCAATGCACACAATAACACAGATATTTTTGGTGAGGAAACCCGGTAGGGGAAAACCTTGGTGGGATTTGTGACCCACAATATTTACTCATTGGCCAATATGAATAAATATTACATATACAATAGGGGCCTGCACATGCAGGAAGGCCAATAGCCTAGAGCTCACCGCTCAATACAAAAATAGGAATTTCACTGACTACAATTGGATGGTTAAATCCAATAACAAAGTACTGCTCAAAATAGCATCTGCAATACTAGATTTAGTACTGGTTTAAGCTCTGTCTGATACCTCTACCATAAACCTTTCTTCACTTTGCTCTGCTCTTATTCGCTCATAGGATAATTACATCAAAATGCATATATAGTTATTCGCTTACATAAATACCTAATTCTCTTTCAAAATGAACTACAAGATCTCATACATATATGAGTCTTTATAATACATCATGTCAGCTATACAAATATAATATTACATTATAAAACAATATTATTTCAAGTCGGCCTAGAGTGTCGGTGGTGACTGCTATCGGTGTAGACTGGATGCCAGTGTGAATAAACTTGTAGTGCCTGTTGGTGCCGGTAGATGATGTCTATTGCCGGTGTAACTTGTGAACCATGTTACACCATCAATGACTACATCAACTATTCTCATCTGAGTGTATAATGCCAACAATTTAGTAGTGGAATAACTTCTGACACTAATCTTGAGAGGAGGGTAATGCAAAAATTTTACAAATTTTACAACAGTTACAAAAACTGAAGAGAAATAAACATAAATAGTATTGCATACCGCAAAATAGTGATTTGTGTGGGGAAAACCCTTTTGAGAGAAAAACCCCACACTCCAAAAGTCGCCCAATATATTATTCAAAATTCAACAATAGATTACAATATACTTGCGGAGCAATATTCTCATAGGAGTACCACCAATAGAGTTCGAGAGGCAACTCAAAAGCTATCAAACTCTCAGAATACATCACAATACAAAGTTGTAATGCAATGCCCTCATAAAGTAGGATTGCCTTGATATCAACAATACCTTTTTATTATTGTAAGGTTGAGACAATATTTTCCTAACACTTGATTGATTGTCTCTCATAAATAAAGGATATAAGAAGGCTGTGAGTAATAAGATCATTGACATGCAAATCCTAGAATGGAAGCAAGATTCGATCCGCATAGGAATTGACACAAACCTCTATGAAATTAAATATGCATTTGCAAGATAAAAGAATTACAAGGGATTAACAAAATAAGGGTTTTGAAACCTTTTGATGATCAACAACCTCCCTAGTGAACATGCATCTAATTGCATCATTTAAGAAAGCAACTGGTAAGTTTGTTCTATTTTCCTAAAAGTGAGTTTTAAGCGGTTCAATTAATTCTTGTAATTCAATGATATTAACAAAGATAATATATGTGATAGGATTTGACGATTACTAGTCGTAAATAATATGAATTTGGTTTGTTAGGAAGATTTCAGTTTAGTCAGACATGAGGAATACTTGACAAAAATATTGTATATGCACATAATAAAAAAAGAACAATAGGAAAGGTGACAAAACATTGCATGCAAGATTAAATGGTTTGATTAATAAATTTAGGCAACTTAATCAAACACATGCACACAAAATGCATGAAAACTTATCTATTCAACAACTTCTACAAAAGCGGATCCCATAATAGTGGGTTATACTTCTTGGCCAAACTTGATGTTGAAATCAACATTTTGAACTAAACCTTCACTTTCTAACTCCTATAGCTACAAAACCATTAGAAATTTGAAGATGATGTGAACTAGTGAATTTTTAAATTTTGTCTATAGGTTCTAAAAAAAAAAATTGAAAAAATTGGAATTAGATTGTAATTTTTCTATGTATCCTTTCATAACTAGTTTTTTTATAGTAAATACAATTTTTAAAAAGTGATGTGTACACTATCACGCATAAATTTTTTTATATAAAGGATAAAATTCTCTTTTTTCGAATTTATTTTTGTAACTTCGATATCTAGTGCCAAGATTTGGTTTTAAAATGTTTTATTGATTTTTTTTAATTAATTTTTGAAATCAGACCAATTATAATTTAGACATAGATGTATTTTATCCAACACAACCTTTTTTTTGTATGTATCAAAATTAATTTTTTTGGTTGGATCAAGGACATAAATACCTAGTGCCTATTTTAGATTTTTTTTTTAGTAATCTACTACTTTCTCACATATGTAGAACAAAGAGCTATTGTTCAGTGAAAAACCTATGTTCAATTAAAATTAAAAAAAAATCATAATAAAACCAAAATATATTAAAGCTATACTTGTTTGAAAGCTTGCTTCAAGGAGACTATGATCCTGTAACTGGACTTGTCAAGTTGATTCCATTTTGATCATCAACCTCTGACTCAAAATCCAAAAATTTGAAGAAAAATTCAAATAGAGATGTCAAATGCAAAATAAGGGGGTTCGAACAAGACCCCTTCTTTTCAAGGGGGGTTCAAACGAAGGCCCCTTCATTCAAACCCAAATAAAATAATATTAAAATATAAGTACGTTAGCCTTTGAACAAAGGGGCCCAAAAATAAAGTATTGGTATTTTTTTAATGATCAATATTCATTTGAAGGCTTGGCCAACCAATTTATTTTTTAAATTCATAATGCATATAAATAGAAAGTCATTTTTTATTTTTTTAAATCAATATTGCAAGATTAATTCGCATTTTTATTTATGAAGGCAGATTTTGGATGAGGAAACTTTTGATATAAGAATTGTCAAGTCATCTTTTACAAAGAAGAAAATAGGAAACAAAAGAACAAGACAAAATAAGAGCGCATAAAAGCATTCAATAGAAAATACACAAAGGTTAACGAAGAAAGTGTGGCAAGATATTATAGAAAAAATAAGGTATACATATTTTCTTTCCTATATAATACTATTCCAAATATATAAAAGTTTTAGTGGAAATAAAATTGTCATTTAATTTAGGGCAAGATTTACAATTGTTCAAACATATACACATTGAAAAAATTATCAAAATTTAATCTAGGTCAAGATTTCATGTAGTAGGATGTCATGTCTAGTTTTATTTAGTTTAAGTCATTCCTCATTTTTTTACTATAATCCCCAGTGCCTGCTAGATACCTATCTAGACCACTACCTACATCTCCCTCTCTCTCCTTCTAACTCTCTTTCTCACCCACTCTTTTTACTGAGCTATGTATCCCTCCCTCCCTCCATACCTACTCTCTCTCCCTGTCTAACTCTCTCTATCCCTCAATCCCTCTCTCCAATCTTCTCTCTCTATCAAGTTCCTTTTCTACTCTGTATTTTTTTATCTCTCCACCTAACTCTAGATATCTCTTTATCTATCTCTTGCAAACACCTCTCTATCCATCTCTACCTCTTTAGGTCCCTCCCTCTCCCTCTTTGACTATCCTCTCTACATAGACATATATGGGACCTCTCTTATATTATTTATGTATATCTCTCTCTAGATATAGATCTCTATCTCTCTATAAGGTCTAACTCTTACTATCCTAGGTCTCTCTTTCCCCATCTAGCCTCCCAAGCTCCCTCCATCTTCCTAGGTCTATTTGTTATACTCTCTTAACCTCTCTATATCTAGATCTCAATATTTCTCTCTCTATTCCTTTATCCCTAGATCCCTACTTGTCAATCTCTACACCTATCTTACTCTTAAACTACCTACCTCTCCATTCTATTATCCCTAGATCTCTCAAGCCTTGGATCTTTATCTCTCCCCTAGGTGGAGGTTCACTCCCTCGATCTCCTTAGACCTCTCTACTAGATTTTTATCACCTCTTTAGATCCCTCCCTATGCCTCTCTAACTATCTTCTCTACCTATGCATAGTCCAAGAGCTCCTAATATGTCTCTCTCCTTTTGTCTCTCTTGGGACTTGGTCTAACTCAAGTACTAGCCTAGGTCTCTCCCACCCCATCTAGCTTCCTGAGATCCCTCCCTCTCCTTTCTATACTCTCTTAACCTCTTAATAAATAGATCAAGATCAATATGTCTCTCTCTCCCTAGATGTCCCTCCTAACTCCTAGTACCTACCTCTCCATCCCACTATCCCTAGATATATCTCTCCTTCTCACTTATTTAGATCCCTCCCCCTTCTTTTCACTCTATCCCTCATTGGACCTCTCTAATATTTTTCTCACCTTTTTCTAGATTCGTCCCTCTCATACTCTCTAAATATATTGAAAGTATGTAGTTATAACTTGAAAGTAAAACATAGTCTAGTTTTTGCCCAGCTTGCATGCCCTTGTGTTAACCTAGGGGCTATATATTTTAGTAAATTTCTTAGGTATATTCTACCTAACTAATATATTCAGCTATAAAAATAATATATTTGTTTTATAAAGTTCCATTCTTTACGAACTAGGACCTTTCAAATACATTCTTAAATCCAAATGTACCTTTATTAGACTTATATTTTCATGTATAGAACATTGTTTACATTAAATCAAGATTCTCATTGTCTTTTATTGATTCTCATTGTCTTTTATTTTTAATTTATATGTACATTATTCTAGATTCACTAATATGCCAAATTATATCATAATGATGAGATTGGTCTTATCTATGGAAGCTTTGTATGATTGCTTATATGTTCTTTCTCTTTCTTTAGTGATTTACTTATCATGTTTACATATTTATTAGATAACCTCACAAGTCACTTCGGCATGATTCCTATATGTTTCAAACTCCTTCTATGGTAGTGAAAATGTTATGCAAGTTCCTAACATGACATGTTTACCTTTGATCACATTTCAAATTTACATGATTTAGATCTATGCAAATGATTCAACATAGTGCATAACTATGATGTTATATCTTCATGTCATGTCATTTATGCTTCTCTACATTTTATATGTTACTCAAGAATAAAATAAGTATTATTGTTCATTATTGGAGCATAAAACTAATATTGCACCTAGAATACTTGTTAGTAAACTATTATTTATCATTTATCATTTATTATAAGTATATAATTGATGTCATTTATTATTTATCATCCTTTGTGATTAAGAATATGCTTGTTAGTTTTAGATTACTAATTCATAATAAATTTACTCTAATGTTGCCATGTTTATTGATTATTTAAGTTTTACATGTATATAAATTTGATGATTCTATGGATTCACGTTATGTTGATATGATGTACACATCCTCTAGTGTATATAGATTTAAGAATGATACATTTTAGATATAAAGTTTTTACATGCAGTTTCTATGAGTTTGTATGTCATTTTCTCCAACTTAAGTACATGTGATTTAAGTTAAGGTTTGTGCATGGGGATATGTTGTACATGGTCATTTATTAACTTTATTACATGTACACATTATTTAAAAATTTATATTTTTGTTATGGACCCACTCTTAAATTTATACATTGAAAAGTTTGTAGTTAAATATTCAAAATATGAGTATCTTAAACATATATCATTTTTGTGTAGGGGATCAACATACAAAAACTAAAGTACAAGTCAAGCCTAATTTAGATACTAGAGAAAACGAGGATGAAAAACACATAGTTGATCTTATGGAGGAGGCTCAAGTGCAAACAATGGATGTTGGAGAGGGGTTTGGATCACTTCCTTGTACTATAGAACTTGCACATGTGAATATAGCTAAAGAGGTGAAGAGGAAATTTTCTTATAGAAGTTTAGGTCATTTACTTGAAATGGATATGGAGAAATTGAAATTCTATGTTGAACAACCTATAAATACTACTAGGAGGTTAATAAATAGAATTGCAAAGAAAAAAATTGCTCATTTTAAAAATATTGATACACTTGATAAAGCCTAGTTGTTATCAATTGTACTTCTTAATGAGCTAAATAGTCATTACAATTGGTGGGTGTAGATTCGACATTGGAAAATAGGAAAGCTTCACACGTAGAAAAATATAGTGGTGAAAAATGTTAAAAAAAAGTTTAGGTTCCATTCAGAAAGGATCTATATCAATAGATAAGGAGATTTCAAGAAGAGTGATGTTGACATCTATTTTAAGTGAAAAAATACTAAAAAAAAAGACAAATATCTTCACTTTCGACTGAAATTGGTTTCAATAAAAAGACACTAACACAATATATGAAAAGGAGATAGGTTTTGGATGATAGTTCAAAAGTAAATTGGGCAATTATGTGCAGAGCTCCCAATTCCAAGAGGATTAAAGATGTTGTTAGGAACTTGATCTCAACTTTTTGGAATGATCATGCTCATCCATCATCAAATAATAGAGTTATTATCAAATACAAAATTAGGTCCAAAAGTTATGAGCAACATAAAAAATATTGGCTAGACATAACACAACATGAGAGGTATGTGATGTTTTGTAATTTAAATCCTAATATAAATATTGGGCAAACTATGTTTGAAAGGTTAAGACCATATTATGTGAATAAAAACATGGTTTTGAAACTTGTTGTCATTATTATATTGAGTTTGATCTCTACTATTAGGTGTTTCTAAAGATCAGAGAAAAAAGTGATGGTTCAAAATGCACCTCCTAAATGGGTAAGTTGGTTCACAGAATCCATCTTATGTGATAAAATAAACTATGATAATGCAATTGGTCAAATAAACCATATAAAAGGACTTTGTGAAAACTGTTAAAATTTGGCTAAAATGCCTTTGAGAAATGAAGATATCGACCCGACAAAGACATTGAAATTTCAAGAGTTACAAGTATGTAAAGTTTCAAACAAAATTCGGGAATGAATCTACAAGGTTAAACTATGCAAAAGAGGAGATATCGATTAAAACATTTATGGAATTTTTTTGAAAAT
This sequence comes from Cryptomeria japonica, assembly GCF_030272615.1. Taxonomy (NCBI): domain Eukaryota; kingdom Viridiplantae; phylum Streptophyta; class Pinopsida; order Cupressales; family Cupressaceae; genus Cryptomeria; species Cryptomeria japonica. Next base: position 424,080,727 of record NC_081405.1, on the reverse strand, counting down.
TGATACAACCATACATACATTGTAAGTGGTAAGAACAATAGTTTCAAACACTAAGAGATACTTTCCCACCTAGAACAATTCTATCAGCATTCAACTTTATGGAAATTCCTCTTTTGTACATCAAAAAGAGATTCAATCAAATTATATTACTTTTCAAAGAATATCACTATTATGGTGCATGTGTGTTATTGACATGCAAAATTGGATTTGGATGATGTTGATAGTACATATGATGCACGAGTAATTTAGAAATAATGTCACTTTAATATTAGTGGTGATAAAAAAAATGACACTTTTTGTACAACAATTATTTATGATTTGTTTTGATAATTTGGCAAGTATGGGTATAAAATTAGAAAAGAATATTGTGTGTTCATATGGATGTGCGTCATAATTCAAATGATCATAGTCTTTTTATGCAATGTGTAGATATCATTGAACTTACAACATACCACATGTTTAGACTTTCTTTGAGAATGGGCATGGAAAGGGTGAACATGATGGCATAGGAGGTTGCATACAAAGTGCTCTAAGAAATCATCAAATGAATTATGTGAGAGATTGTATAAAATATGTACATGATATTGTTGAATGGTGTAAGAAACATTTTGCATCAAATGAGGCCAACATATCTTCAAGAACGAACCGATACATTCTACATGGAGTGTTTTGGGAGATATCAGGTATGTATTGTTTGAAATTTAAACTTTAAGTTTATATATATACTTGCATATATATAGACATGTAAGTTTATTTTTTTTACTTTTCAATTTTAAATAAATTTCTATTAAATACAATATATTTTTTACATCTAGGTGTGGATAGAAGATTGATGCATGGATGCAAGTGGCTAGAGCAAACAAGATCTTTGCATTGTCATGAGTACAAATCGTTGCCCATGGACATTGTACACGAGGTATTGCTCTTGTTTTTGTTGTGAGTGCATTTTGGAAAACATTGATGCATGCAACAACCAACAACGTGGATATGTTAGTATATAAAATTTGGTGCAACTAGTTATTACTGTCACATACCATGAAGACGAGGATGAAAACTTTGAAGACATTCCTTTAATTTCAATTGATTAATGATCATATTTTAGGATTGATGAAAAAAGGTACATATACAATAAATTTAATGTTTATAATGTAAGTATTTAATGTTTACTATGAGTTTTTTAATGTAAGTGGACAAATCTTTTTTTTTTGTAAATTTCTCATATACATTTGGTGTTGGAGATGTTTTTGTAGTCATAGTAGACCCTAGAAACATAGAAAGTGTTAGTTATTATTTACCGTGTTACACAAAAGAGAGGAAGAAGCTAAAGAAACTTGAAACAAGCAATGGAATATTATTTCCCACAATTAATTTAAATATATAGATGATAGACATGATTATTTAAATCTACATTCTTACCTCAATTATTGAAATGAGCTATATACATGTACATTACCTTATATAAATACCAAGTGAAAATATTACTGTTGTCACAAGGATTTGCACCCAATGCAAATGTGAAATATCTACAATCCCGTCAAACATGGGACTACTCTCAGGTTGTGGGTATCTTATTGTGAGAGTAGACCTTCGGATTATAGGTCAGCTTCCTTCTTGATCACTTAAAACTAAACTAAAATTTTGACTTGGGAAAAGGGATAGGAGGATATGCAAAAAACTGAAAAAAACTACTAATACTAGGTGATATACCAATCGATAAAATGATCTAAAATGCTTACAAACTCACAAAATGCTCAAATATTGAAACTATGCAATCTCACAACTTTGTTATGCATGCCTGGAAAAATGATTCCCATGAAATATTTTTGACTTTCTAATGTACACAAAAAGGAGAACAATGAGGTTCTCACAATTTTGATCCAAAAGAATGAAAAATACTAACATAGACTTGCACCATGACATGATATCCTTTGCATTCAAATTGAAGGAATCTGATAAAATAAAGGATAACACAATAGTCTACCATAAAACTCACAAACAATACTTGAAAAAAAAAATCATGGAGAATGAGAACAAGTTTCTTTATTGAGAAATAGGAGATATCTACACTCCAAATATGAAAAATTGCTTACAAAAATCTGAAAGTACTCATAAGGCATGAGTTACAAAGCATGAACAAACTTTTGCCACTGCAAGTACAAACTCAAAACTAGAGAAAAAATTGTGAAGAAGAGGGACTTATACAAAAGACCTCCAAAATTCAAATTTTGAATTTTGGCTCTCAAAAAGGATGTGTTATCACCTCTCCTATAGATCAAGCATGTGACTGAACACAACTCTCCAAAAAATGCATCAAGAGTTGTCAATTTGAAAACAAACTCTTGGATCGGATGCAACTGAAAATCCCACAAAAATAGGGATGTAACTGGAAGAACCAAGTAGTTAGTCCCCTCAAAAATCTCCTTGAATGAACCTTCACCCATTTGGACTCTCTAACTAAAACTAGATTGCCCATTAGGTGGCCAAATTACCTAATTTTACAACTCCCATATGTGTGCAAAGAGTCAAACTATCTCCTAGACTCATGCTGGAACTCAAAAGTAACTAATATTACTCTTTGAAATATCTCTCACAACACTTTACAACACTCTACTTTGCATTTAAATGTATCATTTGTTTGAAGTGATCTATAACTATCACTCAAACAAAGATTTACAGATTAGAAATAAATAAAATGCAAAGGAGTTTTATAAAAAAACCCTAAAAACAGCCTATGACCAAAACAATATAAGTGTAAATAAAACACTTAAAGAATAAAAACAAGCCATGACTTATCCATGAATAAGAATTTTTTCAAAAATGAAATCAAATGGCTTTCCTTCTTATCAGGCTTTCTAGGGTTTTGAAACCCTAAACAAAAAGCAAAAGATGAAAAATATTTCACATTTTACTTTCTTCATCTTTACTATCGAGCTATGGGAAGGCGGCCAAGATGACTAGGGTTTCAACCTAAAGCATTTTTGGAGCTCCAAGCCTCTATTTCCTTGTTGATTTGGCAAAGATTTATTCAGAGAGTTGCAAGGTAAGTCCGTCATGTCTCAGATCTACACTTTCATGAATAATATCTATGTCTTTTTCTGTAAATGGTGGTGATTGTTGTGTAATGATTGTTGTTTAATACCTGTGCAACAAGGTTTGAGATTGCTCTTTAGGCACTGCTCATTAGATGATGGGCTCTTTGAGCACTTGGATTTTTCCTCTGATCTATGTATTATGCTTCATGTAACTGTGAATGTGCTCTAAATGCTCATCTTTGCATGATCTTTGTCTAGCTTACTATATTTTAGCATATATTTCTTCGAGAGCACTGTATTTTGGTTTTTAACGCTCCATGTATACAGGGTTTCTTCATGAATATTGCCTTATGAGTAAAAAGAAAACTTTAGTGACTATTTGACAGTATCACAGTTGTGAGATATCATTGTGTTAGTGCATTTAAACCCTCCTTTACTATATTTCAGAGGTGTTCTTCTGATGGCATGCTACTCTTTTATCTTCAAAACCCTTCTCTAGGGTTTGGCACTTCTATTTATGACTGTCATTATAGGGTTTCTTCTTGAATATTGCCCTTGTGTTGAGGATCGTGAATGTGTTTCTGAGACATGTTCTTTTTTATGCTACCATGCTCTTTTGAGTGAGAGGCTTTCATTTTGGTTGTAGCTGTTATCATTTCAATGAGAAATATTATCTTATATATTGTTAAAGCTTAAAATAATACCATTGTTTCTGTATATTTAACAAAGCTTCTTTTTTGTTTGTGACCCTCTATGATTCTTGACATTTGAGACTATTGTGTTTTCTTCATGGTTCTGGGACTGTATTTTGCTTTAATAGGGTTATCTTGAAAATCTGGGGCTTCTTGTATTGCTTCCTATGGCTAAGAATAATATTACAATCTCTCTCACTACTAAGGATGCTTTGTGATAGAAAATTTTGTGATGCTCTGACTATATACACATGATTTCTCATTCCTATGTTCCCTTCACTAGATGACAATGAAGTCCTTCTATTATATTGTATTGCAGTCCCGTAGATATACTATATTTGACACATTATGATTGCATCTTTGACTGTTTATAAGGATACCAATAACTGGAGTTGGGTCTACTGTAGGGCTTTGATTGTGAACCTAAGTATGACTATAATTCTCTCTAAGACTATCTTATTGGCCTATCCTTCATGAATATAGGTGTTTTCATACTCACAGTTTTGTGTATCTTTACACTATCTTTGAAACACCAAGAAGCATCATTATTCATTGATAACCATGTTTCCTAGGCTTGTTGGAACTGCTCTTCATAATATAATTCTTGTGTTCATGGTTGTGACCCACTTTGACCTTGATGATTGTATATATGAACTACTATGAGCTTATTCTAATGACTGTTGTTGTTACTAAAAACCCCTATGATTACTGTTGGCCTAGGATTGTTTTCTTTCACTCTTTCTTATAATAGTCAATTGGCTTTTGATAACAACACCTTTGTGTTTCCATGGGAAATGGCATGACTATTCTTTGTCTGAGATAAGTATGTGAATATCATAAAATTTATTCTCTGTTTCAATTGCATTCTCCATCATGGTGACTCCTATTGTTGCACTTTCTCTTTAACACTTGGATGCTTTTTAGTGCATCTACAAGTAGCTTCTCATAATGTCATTGACTATGACTACTAATACTCCATATTAAGCCTTCTTCTGGTTGTCTTTAAGCCTCTAAATGTCACTCTTTGGCTCCTTGTATGATAATGATCTTTTGATCATTCTTCAATATTTTTGTTCATTGTTTTTTGGTGAATGACTACTATAATTGATCAAAAGGTCATTGTTGATAGCTAATGTATGCACCTTCTTTAAATGACTCTGACTTTGGCATTTCTGAAACTGTGATCTTGTATTGAGCTTGTTGATCATTGTTTAGACAATGACATGATATTGATCTTGTTCCATGTATCATACCTTTCTATCTCTATAATAGTATCTTTGTCCTTGAATCTATAATCTTGTTGTCATTGTGTTTCAGGATTGTTCACATCATAGTGGTCCTCATTCATTGTATTTCCTCAAAACTGAAATCTTTATTAACTCTTCTCAAATAGTAGCTATGAGCCTCCTTCAATTTAACAATTGCCCCCTTGTTGAAGCTTTCTTGTTGATGCTTATGTTTACAATCTATGACAATCCTACATCATTTCACTATTTTGTGATTTTTGCTCCTTTGATAATGTGTTCATTCATTGTTATAAACACTATTTTTTTTTTAGATTTCTATTTATCTGATGTAGCTATCCTTTTTGGAATACATTTCTAATGACGGTCTTTTATTGGTTATTGACTATATTATAATATTTGGAGGGACTGCTTTGTTGATAGGAATTGAGGCTACTAGACTATGAGAAGATAGTAACTAAATTAGACTTTGTGACTTGAGACTGTTTACTAACATAGGGTTTCTTTGTATCTCTTCTCTTTATATGTTGATTTATGGCTCATATGGGTTGCTCTAGTAGTTGTAATAGTACTGTAATCTATAATAGGTCTTTCTTCATCTCTTATTGGCCTTTATTGTAACCTATTCTTCATGGCTTCTCCAAAGAGTTTAATGACTATGAATATTCTTGTCTCAAGCAAAACAGCCTTTCATGATTGTGCTCTTCTATTCTAGGTTATGATCTTACTAGTAGTGCTCTTCATTGTTCATTGGCCTTTCACCTCTCTTCTCTTGGAAGACTACATTTGAGTATGCATGTTGGCACTATGCTTTGAGACTGCTCATAACAAATTCAATATCACCATCATTATCTAAGCTGCGTATATACCTCCATGATGGCTAGGATATCTCTTTCACTGCATTTTTGGCATCTTGTGTATTGGCATGAAGGGTTTTGAGGACTACATTTTGAGGAATGCACTCAAGGTTTTCAGCTTCAATCATTATCTCTAAGTCTATGGTGCCCTAGATGCTACTGTCTTGATGAATATAAACCTTTTATGACTGTGATTTCTATCAGATGGTTCTCAACCTACATTAAATTATTGTATGACTGTGGTTTCCTCTACTTCTCTAGATTATAACTATTCTAGTCATTTGCTTGATAAGTACTCCTGATTGATTTAACATGATTGTATTTTTTCATGGAGTTGTTGATACTTTCAATGTTAGCACTATCATGTGTCTACTCAATATCACTGTGCTTTTCAGAACTATCTCAGAACAGTACCCTAATTGAATGCATCTTTACATGTAATGTATTAATATTCATAATTGTAAGTTATCTTCTTGTATGATAAACTTACCTTGGCATCCCTCCATTGACATAGAGTTTTGGTTTGGCTTTATGAGTACACTTTCACTATGATATGAAGATAATGAAGTGTCTACCCTTTATTGATTGAATTGTTGCCAATATAAGTGTGCTAAGAAGTAGTCTTTTTTATTGAAGTGTTGAGGTTTTGCCTTGGCACACGATGGATATCAGAGCATTATGATTCCTCTGGATAACTATCTATTCCAAAACAAAATCTTGATGCCTCTTTTTGGACACTACTGATCTGAAACATTTAATTAGTTGGGCTCAACCCTTGTGGGAGCCACATTTTACACCACTCATGTTAAATTGATAAACAACCATGTTACTTTCCTACATTTTCACATGAAGCAAACAAGTTAGACAAAAGTAGTGCATTATATGATTTCATGTTGTTGATTTAATTTGGCACATGTCTCCTGGACCTATTTGACATACTAGATGTTATGATGCACATGAAGGATGGATTATGTGTTTGTAGGTGCATGAGCATATATGGAATGATGACCCTTCATTGCTCTAACAATATTTTCTCAAATGCAGGTACTCAGGGAAAAAAGGAGACAACTAGATGAAGGATGGGTGAAAGACTATATATTACACCAGGCAACTCAGAGAGGGCTCTTCATTCAGGCAATGACAGGTCACCCTTCCTTATCTGTATTTACTTTTATGTTTTGCATCTACACATATATAGTATTTTATTCATTTGCACCATATCAGTTAGTCTCATGGCTTGTGTGAGACGTTGTACATTCATATTTAATAAATATTACTTTTCTCAAAAAATTGCTTGATCTCTCTCTCTATTTCATATGCATCTGCATAATGGGAAATGATAGTGTAATCTTTCTATTTTTTGCTTTTAAATTCTCATGAATGTGATAAAGCATAGATAAAATGTACCTTTTTGTTTATAAAAATATAAATCTCTACCTACTTGATCTTGTAGAAAAATAGGTAACATTTTTGGCGAAATCTACTATATGTTTGTCTGTTAAACATCTTGACCAGCTGCCTAAGACTATTCATTAGGCACAAAGTTAGTGAAACTTGTTCACAAACTGAAAAACACATCTCACCTCAATGGAAAAACTCCTATGTCTCTTACAACCTATCCTAATCTATTGAGTACAGGTGTATGGTTTATGGCAGTGATCTTAACACCTTACTGTCATGAATTATACATGTGTGATTTACATATTAGGGCAAGATGAAACCGCAAAACACATCTTAAAACATTGTTGTAATTTGTTATAGCTATATGATGAAGATGTTTTTTGTGTGTGACAAGGAATATAAACATCCCTTGTTTCATATAATGAATACATCTCTCTTATAGCTATAATAAATTAAAGTAGGAATATTCTAAACTCCTACATAATTGTGCAGAAGGCACTTAGGGAAAATGAAACTGCGACTAATCTACTTGTGCAAAAGCAATTATTAACATCTAGAAACTACCAAAATATGTACAGATTTTAGGCATACCTCAAAATCAATGCTTGAAGTGAATCCCATTGACTGGTATTGGTTCAACATCACCATCTGACTTATACAGTTGGAAGGCATTGTGTTGCTTGCACTTAAAAAACATGTAAGGCCTGCTCCAAAAAGCATCAAACTTTGTATGCTTGTCTGGCTTGCTTTTGAATTCATCCCATTTTAGGACAATATCTCCCTCCTTGAACACTCTAGGAGATTCTATTTTATCAAATGATCTTATCATTTGAGCTTGGTGATGTTCAATCTTCTTCGTTGCATCATTTCTAACTTCTTCTCGCTCAACCGGTTGAGCCAACCTTGTTGTCATGGGCTCTTCTTCAATCATATCTAGCTGGTTAACTAGATCAAGGGTTGGAAGCTCAAGATAAATTGGAAGCCTTGCTTCTTTCCCATACACAAGCATGTATGGTGACACTCCAGTGGATCTCTTTGGTATAATCCTATCAACCCATAAGGCTAATTTAAGCTTGGTATGCCAAGCTCTCTGATTTCCTTCCATGGTCCTTTTAATAATCCTGAACAGATTCTTATTTGTGGACACAACTTGTACATTTCCCTAAGGGTAATATTTAGATGAAGTGTTGAGATAAACACCATTCCTAACTACCCAAATATATATTCTACTTCCTACAAAAGCAAGAGCATTATTTGAAACTGTTGATTCTGGGACACCAAACATTGTTATCAGCTCCTCATAGAAGAAGTTTAACACAGTTGTCTCATTTTCCTCTTTGAGTGCCACAACCTCAGTCCAATTGGTAAAATAATCAGTGGTTGTGAGCACCCACTTATGGCCAGCACTTTAAGTAGGGTTTATGACTCCAATGAAGTCTAAACCCCACTTCATGAAGGGTTATTCTACTTGAATAGGTTGCAGGGGTAGGGCTGCTAACTTCTCCTTTCCTACAAACATGGCACATTCCTTGCATTTCCTCGCCCAAGAATGTGCATATTTTAACAAATTAGGCCAATAATAGCCTCCTTTCATTCTCTTTAGAGTTGTATCTCTTGGAGAGAAGTGTCCCCTTGTCGATCATTCATTAAACTCAAAGAAAACCTTAGCTACTTGATCACCCTCTATGCACCTCAATAGTACACCATGAAAATATTTCCTAAATAGAATACCATTCAAGAGTACATAGGGAATGGATTGAAGCCTATAATACCTTATTTTTTCCTTGTTCAATCCATGAGGACACTCACCAATTAAAAATAAATGAGTCATTTCTTGTACCCACCTAGTAAGAGGGGTAGGTACAGTTGTTGGTTCTTGATCTTGAAAAGATAGGAAAATGTTCTCTTCATTATTTTCACTATTATTTGTGTTACTAGAAAGATGATCACGCAATCCCTTGCCTCTAACTAGATTAGTGACCTTTATATCCACATCATACTCCATTACTTTAGTCACCCAACCAACCCTTTTATTATTCAAATCCTTACTCAGCAAAAACTCCTTAACTGATGGGTGGGCAACCAACAACTTTATTTTATTGTTAGATAGCATATGCTTAAAAAAATTTAAGCTTCTAACAACAACAAGAACATGTTTTTCAACAAATTTGTACTTCTCTTCATAGTCCTTAAGGCCTTGACTGAAAAAGGCCAAGGGCTGCTCCAAACCATGTTCATTCTCCTGAACCAACATAGTTGATATGCTGTCACGGTTGCCATATGCATACAGAATGAAGTCCTTTGAAAAAATTGGGTTCAGCAAAGTAGGATCAGTTGCAAGTGCTTCCTTTATGAGCTCAAAACTTCTCTTCCCATCCCTAGACCAGCTGAAAGGAACATTCTTTTTTCAATATAGAGGTTAGAGGTTTTAATAATTCAGCTACATCTGGAATGAACCTTCTAACAAAATTTATTCTACCCAAGAAACTCTGCAATCCTTTTTTATGTGTTGGTAAAGGTAGGTAAAGAATAGCACTTACCCTCTCCAGATCAATTGTTATACCCTCTTTTGAAACTACATATCCCAACAACTTACCCTCATGGACAACAAATACACATTTCTTTGGGTTGAGGGATATACCAAAATCCCTGCACCTCTCAAAGATCTCTCTCAAGTGAGCTAAATGTTCTTTTGAATTTCTTGAATAAACAGTTATGCTATCCAAATAAACAAATAAAAACTTACATATTAAACCTTGAAATGCCATATCCATGGCACACTGAAAAGTAGCTCTAGCATTGGACAAACCAAACGGCATTTTCTTGTATGCCATAGTACCCCATTTGGTTGTAAATGATGTCTTAAATTGATCCTCCTCCTTCACTAAAACTTGATTATATCCTGAGAAGCCATCTAGCAAAGAAAACCTCTCATAACCTCCAACAACTTGAAGGATTTTCTCCATGGAGGGCAACGGGTATCTGTCCTTGAGGGAGGCTCTATTGAGGTCTTTGAAATCAACATAAAGTCTGATTTCACCATTATTTTTTCTCACTGGGACAAGGTTTGACACCCAAGTGGTGTGTTTGATTGGAAAAATGATGTTACTATCAATGAGTTTATTAGGTTCCTTGACCATTAGGGGCTCATGCTTGGGGTTAAGAGGTCTCTATTTTTGCCTCACAAATTTGGCATTTGGCTCAAGCTCTATGGTATACTGAGCAATTTTGGGATCAAAGCCTTTTAAATCAGAATATTGCCAAGAAAAAATATCACTAAACTCTTGGCAAAGTAATATGAAAACATGTCTTTCTTCTAACGTGCATACCTTGCCAAGCTTTAACAGCTTATCCTTGAAAATTTCAACATTTTCATAATGTTCCTCTTTGATCTACAAGCTGTATTTTTCTTTTCTCTTTTGATCATCGTCATTGAAGATAGATTCCAATGTGACCAGCCCCTTAGGTAACTTGTTAGTTTTCAGCTATATAATCTGATCCTCATACTATTGTTTGAGCTTTTCTTGGTTACCGCTTTAGAACTCTGCCTCTTCTCTCATAAAGTTAATAATTTGTTGATCACTATCAAAAACTTGCCAATGGTCAACATTATTAGGAATAGAAGACCTTACAATAACTTTTACATATTGTTGCTCTTTACTATTGTTGATATCATTGTGAATGTCATACTGAGCTCCTATTGCAACCAGTCTATAAACATGCTTATTAAGGTTTCTAGGAATGGACAGCAGATTAAAAGCTTGAAAATCTTCTATAAGATCCCATACCCTATGCTTATAAGACTTCAAAATCTCATTTTTACTGGTCTGGAGACCTCTTACCTGGTTGACAGTCAATTCATTGTCACCATAAACCTGCAAACAACTAATTCCTCTCTTCTTTGTCCATTGTAGGCCATGAACTAAGGCCTCATAATCAGTTGTCTTGTTAGTGCAACTAAAAGAAAACTTGAAAGCTACATAATATTTGTCATCATTAGGATAAACCCGCATACAACCACCACCACCACCATCCCTACTCCTTTAACCATCAAAATAGACCTTCCAAAGCTCATTAGAGTGTTGGTCATCATGTTGTCCTTCATCCTTAGCCAAGTTTGGGACAACAAGACCTTGTTCATGAAATATATAGACCCCAAGACTTACCTCATCCATGTGCTTGAAGGGATCTTCATCAAGATTTTCAGATGCCCATTCATCCAAAATAATATCAAGAATATCATCAATAGGGGTGTTTGGATCTCATGGGATAGGCTGGTCTTCTTGCTCATGAATGGCCAAATTAGAATTTACAGCACTAGGAACATATGGCTCTATGTGATCATTAGCCAAGGCCTATGATTTGATAGTGACCTTGGTCCCATACCTAGTCCTAAAGAACATATGTGACCAATCAGATGACAAATAGCCCCCCAACTTGGTTGTAAACTCTCTTGATAGGCATATAGCAAAGTAAGGTGGTAGGTCTATCACATATACGTCCTGTGGAATTCAAAAGTTAGGACAAGAATGGATGGTAAGACTCATATTTCTGATGACTCCAATAGTTTTACAGTAGTCCCATCTAATTGAACTACTCCCTGATTCAATGGCTCATAAGTCAATCTAAATTTATCTACTAGCTGCTTTGGCATGACTGAACTACTTGCACCTGAATCTATCATGCACTTTTGTACTAGGTGTTGGCCAATGATTAAAGTAACATAAAAGGGGGTTGGCTTGATTACCTTGGATTGTTTTGATTTTTGTTCACTCTTTTGCTAAGGATTATTAATGAGTACAATCTTAGAAGCTTGCTGGTTAGAAGATTGAGCAGACAAGGAAAGGTTAGACATGGCATCATATAACAAATCCTTTTGCTTGGGTAGAGCTAGGGAATCCCACATTGACACACTAACATGAGTCATCTTTAAATGCTCTAAAATATTGAAATTAGTCATACTAACCTTTTGTTGTCCTTTAATGACAACAGTATCTCTTTGAGATGATGTTGGTTGTGGTTGGCTTTTAGGCTGATCCTTAGCCACCACAGGTTGTGTCCTCTGAAGTATTTGAGTATTCTGAGATGAATTAGATCCCATTTCACCTTGTGCACTTGTAGAGGGTTGATTATTACCTTTATCAGTCTATTGTCCCATGTCAACAACCCTCTTCTTAGACCTTGTGTTGGCTTCTATAGGGGTAAAAGATTGACCTTGAGGTTGATTGACCTCATAAAACTCCTCACCTTGCTAGTTCATCAAGGTGACATCCAGACTGCCTTGTTTCATGGGTGTAGATTATTGTTCATTGATTTCCTGAGATGGATTTCTTGGAACAGCTCTATTTTGTACCATTAATGCCTGATTCAACATGCCATTGGAGCATGTGGATTTATTATGTGGCTGGTTACAAGGGAAACATCACTCATAATCAACTACAAAACTATTTTGGACTGGAACAATATCCCTTGAAGAGATGGGTGTATTGGGATTATACTATTGAAAAGCCCTCTGGTTTACATTCCTTCGTTGAACCTGAGTATTGGACTAGTATGGAGCTTGATAAGGAGCTTGGTAAGAAGCTTTGTAAGGTGGCTGGTTTTGGGCTTTCTTAATATTAACCATCTCATTACCAAATATCTTCAAGATCTTTTGCAAATTAGCATTTTGTTCCTTAATACTTATCAACTCTTGCAAATGATTAGGAACAACATGTTCTTGAGCTACAACTTGGGGATTATATGTTGGAAATGAAGGGACAACAACTACAGTAGGTGGAATTATAGGGGTTATTGGTTGTATATCAGCAAAAAATGGGGAATAAGATTATTCTCAACCCTAATAGCAACATCAAATGTTGTTGGTAAAGTATTTCCCCCTAGAGATTGGATCATAAGTGCAATGTCACTGTTTAAAGCCTTTAGATAAAATAAGAAAGCATAGTCATTAGAAGGCTTTACTGATGTTGGAATTCAATTCCATGTCCTTTGAAACTGATGGTTGAAGTCCATCATGTTATCATGTGGAGCTCTTTTGATAGTAGTGAGTTGCTCCACTAATGAGAGATGATTTGACTTATCTTTGGAATGCAAGTTCAAGCAATCTCCCAACTGGTCCCATGTAGCTATTGAGTTCATAGGTAAACCCCTGAACCACTGAAGGGCCTTACCCTTTAAAGAATATTCCAAGAGCCTCAATGCAACATTTTCTTCAATGATGTGATGCACTCCACACAAGGAGGCCACATCTCTGATGTGCTTTATGGTTGTAGTATGATCTTCTCCAGTGAAAAATGGCAGACTCTTAAGTGTTGCAGTTGGTATATCATCATGTTGAACCAAATTTATGGACTCCCTTGATTAAAAGGTACAAATGGCTAGTTCCTAGAAGGCTGATTGTGAGCCATATTATTGTTTGATGTATTAACACTACTAGAACTAGTAGTATTTGCTGATATTTGAGTTGTGGAATTTGCAAACAGCGGGTTACTGTATACTGTAACAATAGGATATGAATTGGGGATAATGGGAAAAACACCACTTGTTGGATTTGAAACCTTATTAACTACCTTAGCCCTTCTTTTTGGGGGTGATAGTTGGGAATGATGGACTGGGGTTGTACTTTGCCTAGTCTAATATTTTCTGATAAGCTAAATAGGCTAGACTACTAAGAACCAAAGAGTAAGAGTCATTAAATCTGAAATATATTATGTTGTTGCACACACCAAGGCAACATATAGTGGCCTTTTATGAACTAAAAATTCCAACAGTCCCACCGGGCATGCCAAAAACTATTGTCATGAGGATTTGCACCCAATGCAAATGTGAAATATCTGCAATCTCATAAAACATGGGACTACTCTCAGTCTATGGGTATCCTATTGTGAGAGTAGACCTTCAAATTATAGGTCGGCTTCCTTCTTGATCACCTAAAACTAAACTAAAATTCTGACTTTAGGAAAAGGGATAGGAGGATATGCAGAAAACTGAAGAAAAAAAATTGCTAATACTAGGTGATACACCAGTGGATAAAATGATCTAAAATGCTTACAAACTCACAAAATTCTCAAATACTGAAACTGTGCAATCTCACAACACTGTTATCCATGCCTGCAAAAATGATTCTCATGAATTTTTTTTGACTTTCTAATGTAAACAAAAAGGAGAACAATGAGGTTCTCACAATTTTGATCTACAAGAACCTGCACTATGACATAATATCCTTTGCATTCAACATTAAATGAATCTAATAAAATAAAGGATAAGATAATATTCTACCATAAAACTCAAAAAAAAAACCTGAAAACCCATAATCATGGAGAAGGAGAACAAGATTCTTTATTGAGAAATAGGAGCTATCTGCATTCCAAATCTAAAAAACTGCTTACAAAAATTTGAAAGTAGTCATAAGGAATGAGTTACAAAGCATGAACAAAATGTTGCCACTGCAGGTAAAAACTCATAACTAGAGAAAAAAGTGTGAAGAAGAGGGACTTATACGAAAGACCTCCAAAATTCAAATTTTGAATTTTGGTTCTCAAAAAGGATGTGTTGTCACCTCTCCTATAAATTAGGCATGTGACTGAAGATAGCTCCTCCAAAAATGCATCAAGAGTTGTCAATTTGAAAACAAACTCTTGGGTTGAATGCAACTAAAAATCCCCCAAATATAGGGATGCAACTGGAAGAATCAAGTAGTTAGTCCCCTCAAAACTCTCCTTGACTGAACCTTCACCCATTAGGACTCTTTAACTAAAAATAAAGTGCCCTTTAGGTGGTCAAATTACCTAATTTTACTCCCATATGTTTGCAAAGAATCAATTATCTCCTATACTCATGCTAGAAATAAAAAGTAACTAAGCCTTCTCTTTGAAATATCTCTCACAACACTTTACAACACTCTACTTTGCATTTCAACGTATCATTTGTTTGAAGTTATTTATAATTGTTCCCTATTTTCACTACTAGCTCAATTAGGTAGAGATATGATGTTTTACACATGAGCAAGGAGGTGCAATTTTATTCTAATGGATTTCATTCATGAGTATTTAAAAAAAAAAAAAAGAGGTAGATTACATAATCATATTTCATTATGCAGATGCATATGAGATAGAAAGAGTACACAATTTCTGAAAAGGTAATCTTTTATTGATGAATGTACAATGTCTCACACAAGTCGTGAGACTAACTGATATGGTGCAAATGAGAAATAAACTATACATTTATAGAAAAACTACATAAAATTAAATGCAGATAAAGAAAGGTGACTCGTCATTGCCTGAATGATGAGTCTCTATGATGCCTTATATCATTTGTAGTCTTTCACCCATCTTGCATTTGGTTGTCCTCTTCACTGTCCTAGAGTACCTGCATTTGAGTAAAATAATGTGTTAGAGAAACGAAGGTTCATCTTCCCATATATTCACACACACTTACAAATATACAATCTATCCCTCATGTGCATCACAATGGCTAGTATGCCAAGCAAATCAGTAAGTATCAAGTCAAATCATCAGCAAGAAATCACATTATGCATTGTTTTTGTCTAACTTGTTTTCTCCATGTGCAAATATAGGAAAACTACCACGGTTGTTCATAAAATGCAACATGTGGGGTAAAATGTGGCTCCCACAAGGGTTGAGCCCAGCATGTTGCTAAGCATATGATAGCAGACCTAAAATTAGTCATAAAACCTTCAAGATAGTGCATGGAAGATAACAATCACAAAGAGAGTTTGGTAACAGTCAATAGTCATAAGGACGTGATCAAAGTCAAGAACAACAAAAGATAAAAAGTTATGTGCATGATAATGTCAAGCAAAACCACATCCCCAATAAAGTAACTTAGTTCACTATCAAATAGTATGATGATGACAAAGTATCAAGGAAATTAGTCCTTATTGTTTGCAAAAGACAGTTAGAGAAAGTCACGAGTGTTAAGCCTTTAATAGGAAAATCACCGTTTCTATCTTCTTGAAAGCAATCTTCAGTAAAATGAAGGCAGGGATTTGTTATAGTGCAGCCAAAGAAATATGGGTATTAGAACTATCAAAGACTCGTCACTAGCACAGTTACCTAGCAACCTTAGAAGACCAAAGCAGTAAGAAGTAAGTTGTCCTTTAATGAGACAAATATGCATATATATTTAAGAAGACTGTGGCAGCCCAAGAGCAGGGATATAGTGACTTGTCAACTCATGCCAAACTCATAATGAGCAGTCATAGCCCTATTTGCAAAGGAGATTACTAGTCTTTTAAGGTAGATCCAATACAATGAATATCATAGAAAAAACAATAGTGTTCAGTGCAGTCCTCAAGAAAACATGAAGATCTCAAAGCATCTATCGTTGACACATACACCTTGAATCAAAAGAGTTGGTAAGAACAAGAAAGCAATACAAAGGCTATTATAGCTACTTTTTTTAAACACAATATAGTACCATAATAAAGTATGATCTTGACAAAGGGTTGCAGTCCCAAATTTATAAAAGTCACTATGCAATGCATAGTTGGAGCAGTCTTCACAAAATCAAGAGATTGACTTGATGACAGTGGAAATATCTTGGAGAAGCAAGAAGGTATTAGTCATAATGATTCTTTTGGGAAGATAAGATATATTTTTGCAGCCATGAAGAAAACAGATTTTATAGTGAGCGGCTTGAAGTTTGACATTGAGCATAAAGGGCAATAAAAGCAAGTCATACCTCTACCTTGTAACAATGTTACATAGTGCAGTCATAAGGTTGGTTCCCGGTTGATAGTCAAATGTAGTGCCAGCATTCATACTCAGATACAGTCACCTGAAAAAATATAAGTCAATGAGAAAACTATAAGATAATTGAAAGGCATTGTTGGTGATATCAATGTTGAACAATCAAAATAGTGTAAATAAAGTCACGTGTTTTGATAATTTATTAAAAACCCAGATTCCAAATTGGCTATTTATTTCAAAAACAATATAAAATGAAGAGACAGAAAAACTCAAAAAATCTAGTAACAACCCAGTTTACGATTTTTAAGAAACTTTCACCAGTCTGAAAGGGTGCAAAGAAAGAGAATTCACAACTAAGGATTCATTCTTGAACAACAAGATAAAGAACAGGCAGTATGACATAAGAGTGTAGTGCCATTATTCTCATAATAGAACATAGAAAGAAGCAACCTAAGAGACTCATTTGAGGATAACAACAAATGAAGGTGTTCAGTCTATAAATCTGTAGAAGGAAGCCACAAGTACAGTCCAAAATCAAAATATTAGCAGTTAAAAGCATGAAGAAAAGTGACCCAACAAATATACACAGACCAAGTGAAAAGACCTTAACCACAATCATTTTAAAGAGCCTGTCAGAGTCATCTAATGCATAGGGGAATCTTTTGAAATAGAAAGAACATAGTTTGTTGTCAACAGAAAGAGAATAAATTTAACGTGATCTTTTCTTATCACGCATTTCCCTGAAGAAATTCTACAAATCACCATAGCAGCATAAAGTCTTCACGTTTTCCATGAAACCCTCTTGGAAATGTTCTCAGAGAAAGGAAAAACAACTACAAATGAAGAGGGTTTCATCTCAAATCCTAGTTCCATGGCGGCCTCCATAGTGAAGAAGAAAAGTTCATTTGAAAATAAAAGATGAAGTGAGTATTTTAGGGTTTGTCAACCCTAAATGTATTTGCCTCGAAATAAAAGCTTTTTCCTTTCTTTTCTTTTTCCATCTTTTGTTTTATTCATGAAGTTTGTAGGTCTTTTTCTTTTTAAAATCACTTATGTGATTAATGCATCAAATATTGTAAAGAATATTTGTTAAGTGTTATTTTATTAAACCCTTAACAAATATTCTCATAAGATGTTTTTGCCACATGTTTGAGTTAAAATGCTTAGTAAATGGGGTTTTTCAAAATTTTCTACCAAGTGTATGAGTCCAAGGGGAAAGTTTAGTTATCTTTGCAGTTTTTTGCAAGCATAAGGAGTAAAATTAGGAGATTTGTCACCTAATAGGCATTTTGTTGACAGTTAGAGAGTCCTAATGGATAGAGTATCAGTCAAGGAATGTTTTGAAATACTCATCTCCTTGATTTTTCTAGTTCTACCCCTAATTTTTAGAGATTTTTAGTTGTATATGTTGGAATTTGCATGAAGATTGCATTAATGATATGTTATGTTGTCATTGATGTCAATTGAACCGGTAATGGTATTTATGATATTGTTGATATTGTTGTTATTATTGATATTGTCTTGTAACCGGTAGGAAGAGATTTGAGGAAGATGTTGTAAACTGGTATGTAAGTATGTGAGTTGAACCGGTAATCAATGTATAAGGTTAAACCCTTTTCTATATAATGTAACCGGTAAACCCTACCATTTGTTTTGTTAAACCCTAACCGATTAAGTTTACTGAAATGGTTATGTTGGTTTATTATCTGATGATGAGCGGTAATGATGGTGACACATGTGGTCATTGTATGAAGATAAGTTCAGATTGTTTTTGTGTGTTTGTTTGATTGTCTAGGGAATGAGCAAAGTGGATTGCATCTAATGCAAAGCTCATGATGAGTTACAAGTACGATGAAGCGGTGATCCTGGAGCGGTTCGAATTTTCTTGAAGAGTGAGTTTAGATTGCTATGTAAATCCAACGGTCACACTTGAACCATTTTATTTGTAATCTCTATGAGAGAATTAGATTTTTGTTGTGTTACCGACCTAATTGATTTGTATTTAAGGTCGATGAATTTTTTTTGTAAAAGGTGTTGGCAGAAATCAGTTGAGTGTGTGGTTGCCTAACCGGATAATGAATCTATAGTTTTTCTAAAGGCAGATTGAAGCTTAAAAGGATCTGATCAAGCAAATGTAGTGATATTCAGACAAATCAAGAAAAACTTGTTGTCTTCTAACAATTACAGCAAAATTGAAATCCCCTAACTGGGTAAGCTCTAACAAGCTTGGTTACTTCTTAAATCCTCTAACAGGGTGGTTCATTAGCTTGGATTCTCAAATCCTCTACCGAGGTTACTCCTAACAGGGTATTTTCTTTTTATCAAGGAATTTGTAAATCCCTTAACCGGGTGATTCCTAATAGGATCAGTTCTTAAGAGGACTTATTTTAAAAGCTTTAATAGGCTTGGCTCCTAACAGGGCGAACTTCAGAAGAGTTCAGATAGCTATGTTGTGAGTCTCATCTCACTGTGGTTTTTACCTATTTGGGTTTTCCACGTATAAACATTTGTGTCATGTAGTGAATGTTTTTGTGGTTATGATCTTATTTGTTGATTTGATTAACTACTTAACTATTCTGATAAGGCATGATAACTAGAAGCATTGAGAGATGGAGTATGTTAATATATGATTAAGCATTTGGATGTTTACAAGATTAAAGTTATTTACTATTAAGTTGCTATAACAGTTAACCGGTTGATATTGAGTATTCTTATGAGTATTGATCTTGATAGTGATAAGTTTACTTTGTGTGATTGAGTTTGAGATTGGGAAGTTTGTATCAGTTTTTCTATTTACTAATTCACCCCCCTCTCAGTAATCTATCACATACTTATTCTTTCATCATACCATCAATTATTATCAGAGCATCTCAGGTCCTCTTAAATCTAAAAGCCTAACAGCTTGAGGAAAATATCTTATAGATCATGATGAAGAAGGAAGGTTTGAAGTTCAACAAAGATAACTATAAGATATGGAGTGACAGAATGAAGATTTACATCAAGAGTCTGGGAAGTCAATATTAAGATCATGTAGAAACTAAGTATATTGCACCTACTGGAACCCTGACTGATGATCAGAAGAAAGAACATCAACAAAATCATCAACCACTAGAAGTTATTATCAGTTTTATGTCTGATGCTGAATATGTAGATGTTCATGATCTTGAAACTGCATATGAAGTATAGAAAAAAATTGAAGAGATTTATAGTGGTGATGAACATGTTAAGATTGCTAAAATTGAGAGCCTAAGAGGAAAGTTTGATAACATGAGAATGTCTGAAGATTAGAATATCTAGTAGTATGGTCAAAGGATAAAAGAGATAGTTGGCGAAATAAAGAGTGCAAGAGGGAAAGTGGAAGATGCCACAGTGATCAGTAAGGTACTGAGAACCCTGCTACCGATCTATGCTATCCAAGTTGCAGCTATTGAGGAGCTGAAGTCCATTGACAAAACTAAGGTAACTCTTGACTCTATCATTGGAAAACTTACTGATTTTGAATTAAACGGCTATGATGGTAGTGTACATAAATAAAAATCTGCATTTAGAGCTTTTGTCTCTAACCCACCTGTGAGAAAAAGTAGAGATACTTGCCATGCCTATGAATCTAAATCTAGAAGAGATGTTGATGATGAAGATAGCTTAGTGGATCTTGAAGCATTGTTGGCAAAATAATTGCCTAGAGGCACTAGTAAATACAGAGGTAAACTACCTTAAAAAAAATTTGCATGAAACAAGATTGGTCATATAGCGGCTAATTGTCCTAATAGTGAAAACAACAAAAGAGAGACAAATTCAAGAAGTATAAGGGTAAAGGCAAGAGAGATTGCCTTATTGCTATTGACAATGGTACCATTGATGAAGAATCTGATGATGATGCTAGTGAAGATATTGTGTTTGTAGCTATTAAGGAAGAGATATCAGATCATAATGCACTAGTATCCAGGATGGATAACTCTGATGAGGATCATTGATAGTGGTTGTTCACATCATATGACCGGTGATCGGAGCAAATTTCTTTCCTTAAAGGAATTTGACGGCGGTGTTGTCAGATTTGGCAATGACTCATCCTGTATGGTTAAAGGTAAGGGAGTTATTTCTCTTAATGGGAAGAGCAGTGTTGACGATGTTTATTGGATTGAAGGTCATAAGCACAATCTTTTGAGTGTGGTGCAACTTAATGACAGAGGATACCTATTGGAGTTTAGAAATGGTATGTGCAAAATCTTTGACAACAAAGGTGAATTGATTGCAACTGGAAAACAAACCAGAGGTAATCTGTTTCATATAAATCCTAAAGTTAGAAACTGTTTGATAGCAAAGATAGATGATAGTTGGCTTTGGCATAAGAGATTCTATCATATAAACTTTGATAAAATTGTTAAAGTGAGCAATTTCAAGACAGTAAGAGGTCTGCCTCAACTAGACAAACCGGTTAATGCTCTTTGCAAAGAATGTTAGTTAGCTTCAACTTTCAAGAGCAAGTCCTTCTCAGCATAGCACTTGTTAGATTTGGTTCATACAGATCTATGTGGACCAATAAAAACAAGAAGCATTCAAGGTGACATATATTTCATGATCTTCACTAATGATTGTTCAAGGATGATGTGGGTCACATAATTGAAGGATAAGAATGAAGCTTTTGGTAAGTTCAAGGCATTTAGGGCCTTAGCTTAGAAAGAGAGTGGCAAAAAAATAAAATGCCTGAGAACAGATCAAGGCGGTGAATTTACTTCTGAGGAATTCACTAAGTACTGTGATGAGAATGGTATCAAATGACAACTTTCTGCACCAAGGACACCACAGCAGAATGGTATCGCAGAGAGGAACAACCGGTCAGTTGTTGAAGTTTCTAGGATAATGTTGATACAAGGAGGTGTAGCAAAAATATTTTGGAAAGAAGTTGTAAGTACAGTTGTCTACACAATGAACCAAGTTCTGGTGAAAAGAGGTAAGGACAAGACCCCTTATGAATATTGGTATGGAAGATCACCTGATGTTAGCTATTTTAAGATATTTGGTAGCAAATGTTTTATTAAAAGAGTTGATTACATTAGCAAGTTTGAAGCTAAGAGTGATGAAGGCATATTTCTTGGCTATTCCACCAAGAGTAAGGTCTATAAATGCTTCAACAACCGAACACAGAGAATTATTGAGAGTGTTGATGTTCAAGTAGATGAATGTCTAGAAGTCTTAGAAGGATCCAATTCAGAGAAAAAGGATGAAGATCCTTGCATTTTTCTTTTGGAACCTGGAACTGTTAAATCAGAAACCAGTAAAAAAAATTCTGATGCACTTGTTCAATTGAAACAAATAAATTCAGAAGAAGATGATAATGAAGAAGCTAAACCTGAAGAGAATGATCATGTTATTCCTAGGTATGTGAGACTGAATCATAGTCCTGAACAAATAATTGGGGATAAGGATGTTGGATTACTAACCAGAAGGAGAATAAGAGAGAACTCTTGCATGATCTCCACCATTGAACCAAGAAGTGCTAAGGAGGCATTTGGTGACGATCATTGGGTTAAAGCTATGAAGGAGGAATTGGATCAAATTGAGAAGAACAACACTTGGACCCTGGTACGCCGACCGGTAAAAAAGAATGTTATAGGTACTAAATGGGTATTCAGAAACAAGTTGAATGAAGATGGTGTTGTAGTTTGCAACAAGGAAAGATTAGTCTGCAAGGGTTATGCACAAGAAGAAGCAGAAGATTATGGCGAAACTTTTGCACCAGTAGCAAGACTGGAAGGTGTCAAAACTTTACTTGCATTTGCAGCCCATAAGAAGTTCAAGGTATACCAGATGGATGTTAAGTCATCATTTTTTAATGGGATATTGGAAGAAGAGGTATACATAGAGCAGCCAGATGGTTATGCTTTGATAGATGATAAAGACAATGTATGCAAATTGCATAAAGCTTTGTATGGACTAAAGCAGACACCCAGAGCATGGTATGAAAGGCTTCATACACATCTGATGAAGATAGGCATTGCAAGAACCAGTGATGATAGTAATATTTATCTCAAGTCTAAAGGAGATGAAATACTGGTTAGTGAAGTACTTGTTGATGATATTATTTTTGGAGGTAATGATGTCATGAGGAAAAGTTTTGCAGATGAAATGAAAAATGAGTTTGAAATATCTGTAGAAGGGGAAATAAAAAACTTCATAGGCTTGCAGATACAGCAAATGAAGAATGGTATTTTCATTACATAATCAAAGTATGTAAAAGAGGTTTTGAATACTTTTGGCATGAGTGACTGTAAACCAGTTGGAACACCAATGGTTATAGGTTATAAGTTGTCCAAGGAAGATAAATCTAAGTCTGTTGATGAAAAAGAATAGAGGTCAATGATTGGCAAATTACACTATGTTGTTCATAGCAAACCAGATAAAGCCCATGTAGTCGGTATAGTTGCAAGATTCCAGAAGAATCCAAAGGAAGCACATCTGATAGCAACCAAGAAAATCTTTAGATACCTGAAAGGTACTGTTGACTATGGATTATGGTATCCATATGGAGGAAACTTTGACTTGAAGGTGTACACAGATGTTGATTGGGCAGGAAATGTTGATGACCGGAAAAGCACTACTGGTGGAGCATTTTTTTTAGGAGGAAGGCTTGTTTCATGGAGTAGTAAAAATCAGAGTTGTACTTCACAATCTACTGCTGAAGCTGAGTATGTTCAAGCTTATATGAATTACACACAGACTGTTTGGATGAGGCACATTTTTGAAAGGTTTTAAGATGAAAATCTCAGAACCTATAAATATTTTATGTGATAATACAAGTGCCATTAATATTTCTAAGAATCCTGGTTTGGACGCACGAATCAAGCGCATTGAATGTATCACTTTTTGAGGAAAAAAGTTCAAAGTAAAGATGTTATCTTAGAGCATGTTTCTACCAAGGAGCAGCTTGCAAATGTTTTTTCCAAACCTCTGCCTAAGACTACATTTGAGTGTCTTAGAAGTCAACTAGGGGTTGCACCCCTTCATGAAGTTAGTTGAGCATGATGGTGATTGCATCAGTCCCTAAATCACTTGCTGAATCTTAGAAGGATTGATGTAGAAGTGGATGTATTCCACAGCGGGAGCATCAAGTTGTAGTATGTTGTTGATGCCTAGTGAAATTTTGATATTACATGTTTTACTTTCAGTTTGGCATTGTTGTCAAAGTGGGAGAAGAATTATGTGATTTTGGAAAAGAGAAACCAATGACAGGCTGAAGACAGACAGAGCATGGTGAATACTCAGTAATGTAAACTAGGATTCCTATTCACCATTTACAGCAGCAATCAGAGGCGTTGATATTTGTATTGCCATCAATACAAAAGGGGGAGATTGTTGGCATTTGCATGAAGATGCATTAATGATATGTTATGTTGTCATTGATGTCAATTGAACCAGTAATGGTATTTATGATATTGTTGATATTTTTGTTATTATTGATATTATCTTGTAACCGGTAGTAACAGCTTTGAGGAAGATGTTGTAAATCGGTATGTAAGTATGTGAGTTGAACCAGTAATCGGTGTATAAGGTTAAACCCTTTTCTATGCAATGTAACCAGTAAACCCTACCAGTTGTTTTGTTAAACCCTAACTGATTAATTTTGCTAAAATGGTTATGTTGGTTTATTATCTGATGATGAGCGGTAATGATGGTGACACGTGTGGTCATTGTAAGAAGATAAATTCATATTGTTTTGGCATGTTTGCTTGATTGTCTAGGGAATGAGCAAAGTGGATTGCATTTAATGCAAAGCATGTGATGAGTTACAAGTACAATGAAGCGGTGATCTTGGAGCAGTTGGAATTTTCTTGAAGAATGTATTTAGATTGCTATGTAAATCCAACGGTCACACTTGAACTAATTTGTTTGTAATCTCTATGAGAGAATTAGGTTTTTGTTGTGTTACCAACCTAATTGATTTGTATTTAAGGTCGATGAAGTTGTTTTATAAAAGGTGTTGGCAGAAATTAGTTGAGTGTGTGGTTGCCTAACCGGATAATGAATTTGTAGTTTGTGTAAAGGCAGATTGAAGCTTAAAAGGATATGATCAAGCAAATTTAGTGTTATTCAAATAGATCAACAAAAACCTATTGTCTTATAACAATTACAGCAGAATTGAAATCCCCTAATTGGGTAAGCTCTAACAAGCTTGGTTACTTCTTAAATCCTCTAACAAGGTGGTCCATTAGCTTGGATTCTCAAATCCTCTACCAAGGTTACTCCTAACGGGGTATTTGCTTTTTATCAAGGCATTTGTAAATCCCTTAACCAGGTGATTCGTAACATGATCGGTTCTTAACAGGACTTGTTGTAAAAGCTTTAACAAGATTGGCTCCTAACAGGGTGAACTTCAGAAGAGTTCAGATAGCTATCTTGTGAGTCTCATCTCACCATGGTTTTTACCTATTTGGGTTTTCCACGTATAAACATTTGTGTCATGTGGTGAATGTTTTTGTGGTTATGATCTTATTTGTTGATTTGATTAACTACTTAACTATTCTGATAAGGCATGATAACCGGAAGCATTGAGAGATGGAGTATGTTGATATATGATTAAGCATTTGGATGTTTACAAGATTAATGTTGTTTATTGTTAAGTTGCTATAACAGTTAATTGGTTGATGATGAGTATTCTTATGAGTATTGATCTTGACAGTGATAAGTTTACTTTGTGTGATTGAGTTTGAGATTGGGAAGTTTGTATCAATTTTTCAATTTACTGATTCAACCCCCCCCCCCATCTTAGGAATCTACCAGATACTTATTCTTTCATCATACCATCAGTATCCGCCCAAGGACTTTGCATTCATTTTGACATATCTTTTTTCAGTTTGAGAGGAGTTCACTTTTAGTTAGGTCCCGATTTTGAAGAGAGGCTTAGAGTTGTGACAACACATCATTCTTGGAGCCAAAATTTGAATTTGAATTTTGGGAAGCTTTTGTATAAGTGACTGTTTGTTACTCATTTTTCTCTAGTTTAGTTTTTGTACTTGTTTAGCAACAGATTCTCATGCTCCTGTAACTCATTTCTTATGAGTTTTTCCAGATTTCTAATGCAGCAAATTCCATGTTTTCAATATTGAAGTTGAGTTCCTCTTTGATACCTTTTGTCTAAGTGTTATGTTTGTAAGCATATTTGATTGAAATATTGTGATTATTCTATTGAATCCTTTATTTTATCTTAGTTTCTTCAGATGCTTAGTGTAAAAGGTACATGTTATAGTGCAGGTTTATGATTGTGTGAGTGTTTATTTTGTATCATAATTGTGAGAATATCATTACTCTCCTTTTGTGAACATCAGAAAACTGACCATTCATGAAAATCATTTTTGCAAGCATGTGTATTCAAGTTGTGTGTCAGAAATAACTTCATTATTTGAGAATTTTGTGAGGTTTGTAAGTATTTGAAAGTCATTTTCAATCATTGGTGGATCACCTAGCAGTAGTTAATTTTCAGTTTTGTGCATATCCTTCTTCCCTTTTCTCAGAACTTCAATTAAGTTTTAGGAGATCAAATAGGAAGATGGCCTATAATCCGAAGGTCTGCTCTCATAATAGAATACCCACAGCTTGAGAGCAGTCCAATAAGTCACAGTCTTCCAGTAAATTAAAGCTTGCCTCGGGTGAAAATCCATGTGACAACATTTTTTGGCACGCCCAGTAAGACTGTTGGACTTTATAGTTCATAGAAGGCCACCATATGTTGTCTTGGTGTGTGCAGCAACAAATTATCTTTCACATCCGGCGACTCAAATCTTTGGTATTTTAGCAGTCCAACCTTCCTAGCTTATGAGAAAATACCAGACTAGGCAAAGTACATGCTCGGTCAATCATACCCATCTATCACCCTCAAAAAGGAGAGCTAGGGTAGTTAACAAAGTTCCAAATCTAGTTGTTGGTGTGATGCCCGTTATTCCTAATTCTTACCATGTTGTTACAACTTATAACAATCCATGGTTTGCAAGTTCTTCCCATCAGAATACAATAAATACTACTAGTTCCAGCAATGTTGCTACCTCTAATAGAAATATGGCTCATAACTAGCCCCCTAGGGTCCATCCATTTATGCCTTTTAATCAAGGTAGTCATTTAAATTTGGCTCAGCATGATGACATACCAGCTGTAGCACTTAAGAGTCTACCATTTTTCACTGGAGAGGATCAAACAACAACCATTAAACATATCAAAGATGTGGCTTCCTTGTGTGGAATGCATCAAATTATTGTAGAAAATATTGCTTTGAGGCTTTTGGAAGCCTCTTTCAAAGGGAAATCCCTTCAGTGGTTCAGGTGTCTACCTGTGAACTCGATAGCTATGCGGGATGAGCTGGGACAACTTTTGAATTAGCATTTTGAAGACAAGTCGGACCATCTGTTATTGGTGGAGCAACTCACTATCATCAAAAGAGTTCCACATGAGCATATGATGGACTTCAACTACCAGTTTCAAAGGACTTTGAATCGGATTCCAGCATCGATAAAACCTTCTAATGATTATGTTTTTTTGTTTTACTTGAAGGCTTTGAATAGTGATATTGTGTTTATAATACAGTCTATGGGGGGAATACTTTACCAACAGCATTTGATGTTGTTGTTAGGGCTGATAATAGTCTTATTCAAGCAGGGAAGATAGGACTTAGGCCTCCCATGCCATTTTTTGTTGATATACAACCCATTACCCCTATAGTTCCACCTGTTGTAGTTGTTGTACCTTCATTTCCAGCATATAATGCTCAAGTTGCAGCTCAAGAGCATGTTGTATGTAGTCATCTGCAGGAGTTAATGAGTATTAAGGAGCAAAATGCTAACCTATAGAAGACTTTGCAGAACTTTGGTAATGAGTTGGTTAATATCAAGAAAGCTCAGACTCAACCACCTTACCAAATTCCTTTTCAAGCTCCCTACCAAGCCCCGTACCAACCAAACTCTCAAGGCCAACGGAAGAATTTTAACCAAAGGCCCATTCAGTAGTATAATCCTAATACACCTAGTTCCTCAAGGGATATTGTTCCAATAGAGAACAACTTGGTAGCTGACTATGAATGGTGTTTTCCTTGCAACTAGCCACATAACCAGTCTACATGCTCCAATGGCATGTTGAATCGGGCGTTAATGGTGCAAAATAGTGTTGTTGTTCCAAGAAATCAATCTCAGGAAATTAATGAACAACAATATGCACCCATAGAGCAAGGTAGACTCGCCTTTACCTTGATGAATTGGCAAGGTGAGTTTTGTGGGGTTAATCAGTCATATATCCTTGTAGCAGCAAACACAAGATCCAAGAAAAGGGTTGTTGACATGGGGCAACGGACTTATAATAACAATAATCAGCCTTCCTCAAGTACTCAAGCTTAGGTAGGGTCTTCTTCTGCTCAAAATATGCAGATTCTTCAGAGGTCACAGCCTGTAGTGACTAAAGAATAGCAAAAAATTCAACCTCAGCCAGCACAAGTGCAAAAGGACACTGATGTTACTAAAGGACAGCAGAAGGTTAGTATGATTGATTTTAATATTTTGGATCAGTTAAAGAAAACTCATGTTAGTGTGTCAATGTGGGATTCCCTAGCTCTCCCTGGGCAGAAAGATTTGTTACATGATGCTTTGTCCAACCTTTCTTTGACTACTCAATCATCTAATCAGCAAGCTTCTAAGGCTATTCTTACTAATAAGCCTCAGGAGAAGAGTGAATAGCAGTCACAGCAGCCCAAGGTAAGAAACTGACCCCCTTTTTATGTCACTTTAATCATTGGCAAGCACCTAGTACATAATTGCATGATAGATTCAGGTGCAAGTAGCTCAGTCATGCCCAAGCAGTTGGTGGACCAGTTAGGACTGACTTATGAGCTATCGAATAAGGGTGTAGTGCAGTTAGATGGGACTATTGTAAATACTATATGAGCCATTAAAAAACTGAGTCTAACACTCCATGCTTACCCCAATTTTTCTATTTTGCAAGATGTATATGTGATAGACCTATCACCCTACTTTGCAATCTGCTTGTCAAGAGACTTTACAGCCAAATTAGTGAGTTATTTGTCATCTGATTGGTCATATATATTTTTTAGGACTAGGTATGGGACCAAAGTTACCATTAAATTAGAATCTTTAGCTAATGATCACATAGAAACTTATGTCCCTAGTGTTGCCAATGTCAATTTGACCATTCATGAGGAAGACGACCAACCCATTCCACGTCATGCAAACACCCCTATTGATAAAATCCCTGACATTATTCTAGATGAGTGAGCAGCTGAAAATATTGAAGATTATCCTTTTAAACACATGGATGAGGTAAGTCTTGGAGTTTATATGTTTCATGAACAAGGTTCTAATGTCCCAAAATTGGTGAAGGATGCAGTACAGCAAGATGAGCAACATCAAAATGAACTTTGGAAGCTCTATTTTGATGGGTCAAGGAGTAATAACGGTGTTGGAGGTGGTTGCATGTTCATTTCCCCTAATGATAATAAATATTATGCGTCTTTCAGGTTTTCTTTCAGCTGCACCAACAATACAGCTAAGTATGAGGCCTTAATTCATGGCCTACAATGGGCAAGAAAGAGGGGTATCAATTGTTTGCAAGTATATGGTGATAGTGAATTGATTGTCAACCAGGTAATAGGTCTCCATACTACTAAGAATGAACTTTTGAAGTCTTACAAGCATAGTGATGAGGGAACGACCTGAGAAACAGAAAAACACAACAATTGAGAATCAAAAGAGAAATTTTATTATTATTTTCAACCAACATGCACTACATGCATTACAATTTTAGAGGATTAAAACCTCATAGGCTATCACACATGCAGCTTATGGATTCTGGAAGATACCCTTCCCACAATACAATCTCCCAACTCTAAGCTCTCAAAAACTCAACTCCTAAAACTAAACTATTTTCCTCAAAGATGAGTCTTAAATAAACTTTCTTTCCTTAGGAGCTAAGATTACATTTGCAATAGAAACTTGGCAGACTAACAAGCACCAGAACAAGAAGCTGCATAATTTCACTGAAGCCAAATTTGAAACTAGAAACTTTTCAAAAAATAATTGTCCAACTTTCAGAAGCCATAACTTTTGATCTAACTGTCAGAATTTTCAATGATAATACCTTTTCAGAAAGTTCTTGAAAAGATGGCATGGCACAAATTAGGGCCCAAAGACCAACTACTTTTTATTTCCACCAATTTTTGGGCTCATTCGGAGCCTCTAAGTGCTTCAAGTTTTACTAAGAATAAATTTCAAACTTAAGAAAGTTAAAATCAAGAAACTACAACAGAAAATAAATATCTTTTTGGTCGATGTGGGATTGCCCTTACACCACCAGATGCTCCTGCATCACATAGATTATGGGATCCTATTGAAGATTTTCAGGTTTTTAATCTGTTGTCCATTCCTAGAAATTTGAATAAACATGTTGATAGACTTGGTGCAGCAGGAGCACAGTATCATATTCCAAGTGATATCAACAATGTAAGTAAGCAACACTATGTAAAAGTAATTATTAGGTCTTCTATTCCTAACAATTCTGATCATTGGCAAGTTTTTGATAGTGATCAACAAATTATTAACTTTTTGAGAAAAGAAGCAGAATTTTCAGGTAGCAATCAAGAGAAGCTTAAGCAACAGCATGATGATTAGATCATATAGCTCATATCAAACAAGCTACCTAAAGGTTTGGTCACATTGGAGTCAATTTTCAATGAGGATGACCAAGTGAGAGAAAAAAAAATCTAGCTTGCAGATCAAGGAGGAACACTATGAAAATGTTGAGATTTTCAAGGACAAGCTTTTAAAGATTGGCAAGGTATGTACTTTATAGAAAAGGCATTCATTTGTTTTACTTTGCCAAGAGTTGAGTGATATATTTGCTTGGCAATTTTCTGATTTAAAAGGCTTTGACCTTAGCATTGCCCAACATACCATAGAGCTTGAGCCAAATGCTAAACCTGTGAGGCAAAAACAGAGGCCTCTTAACCCAAAGTTTGAGCCCCTTATGGTGAAAGAACTTAATAAACTCATTGAGAGCAGCATCATTTTTCCTATTAAACACACGTCTTGGGTGTCAAACCTTGTCCCAGTTAGGAAAAAGAATAGTGAAATCAGACTTTGTTTTTATTTCTGAGACCTCAATAGAGCCTCATTGAAGAATAGATATCTTATGCCCTCTATCGAGTAGATCCTGCAAGTTGTTACAGGTTCTGAAAGATTTTTCTTGGTAGATGGTTTCTCAAGATATAACCAAGTTTTAGTGAAGCAGGAAGATCATTTCAAAATAGCATTCACAACCAAATGGAGTACTATAGCATATAAGAAGATGCCATTTGGTTTGTCAAATGTTGGTTCAACTTTTCAGTGTGCCATGGATATGGCATTTCATGGTCTGATGTATAAGTTTGTACTTGTTAGTTTGGATGATATCACTATTTATTCTAGAAATTTAGATGAACAGTTAGCTCACCTAAGAAATATTTTTGAGAGGTGCAAGGAATATGGTGTATCTCTTAACCCAAAAAAATGTTTGTTTGTTGTTCATGAGGGTAATCTTTTGGGTTATGTGGTGTCAAAAGAAGGTATTACTATTGATCTGGAGAGGGTAACTGCAATCCTTTCTCTTCCCCTAGTAGCACATAAGAAGGGCTTGCAAAGCTTCTTGGGTAGGATTAATTTTGTTAGAAGGTTTATTCCAGATATTGCAGAATTATTAAAACCTCTAACTTCTATGTTGAAAAAGAATATTCCTCTTAGCTCGTCTAAGGATGGAAAGAGAAGTTTTGAACTGATACAAGAGGCACTTGTAGTTGCTCCTACCTTGTTAAATCCAGACTTTTTAAAAGACTTTATTTTGTATGCTTATGGTAGCATTGACATCATATCAGTTATGCTAGTTCAAGAGAATGAGCATGGTTTGAAGCAGCCTTTGGCCTTTTTCAGTCAAGGCCTTAAGGATTATGAGGGGAAGTATTATTTTGTTGAAAAACATGTTCTTGTTGTTGTTAGGAAATTGAAAATGTTTAAGCATGTGTTGTCTAACAATAGGATTAAGTTGATGGTTCCTCACCCCTTAGTTAAAGAGTTTTTGCTCAGTAGGGACTTAAATGATAAGAGAGTTGGTTGGGTGACTAAGGTGATGGATTTGATGTTGATATTAAGGTCACCAAGCTGGTTAGAGGTAAGAGTCTATGTGAGCAGCTTGCTGACCACACAAACAGTAATGAAGAGGGTGAGGAGAAGACTATTTTAGCCCTCCAAGATGAAGAACCAGTAGTTGTTCTTGTTCCTCCTACTAGCTGGGTACACAAGAAATGACTCATTTCTTGTTGACTGGTGAGTTTCCTCATGGGTTGAGTAAGTCAAAGAGAAGGTACTATAGACTTCAATCCATTCCCTATGTAATCTTGAATGGTTTTCTGTTTAGAAAATATTTTCATGGTGTGTTGTTGAGATGCATAGATGTTGATCAAGTTGATAAGGTATTGCATGAATTTCATGAAGGATCGGCAAGTGGACACTTTTCAGCAAGAGCTACAGCTGTGAAAGTTATGAAAGGAGGCTATTATTGTCCTAATTTGTTCAGAGATGCACATTCTTGGGTTAGAAAGTGTAAGGAATGTGCTATATTTGCAGGAAAAGAGAAGTGGGCAGTGTTGCCATTGCAGCCTATTCAGGTAGAACAACCCTTCATGAAGTGGGGTTTATACTTCATTAGAGTCATAAATCCGCCTTCAAGTGTTGGCCACAAGTGGGTGCTCACAACCACTAATTATTTTTCTAAGTGGACTGAGGTTGTGGCTCTAAAGGAAGTAAACGAGACAGTTATTTTGAACTTTTATGATGAGCTAATAACCAGATTTGGTGTTCTTGAACCTATAGTTTTAGATAATGCTCTTGCTTTTGTAGGGAGCAGAATATCTAATTGGGCAGTAAAGAATGGTGTTTATCTCAATGCCTCATTTAAATATTACCCTTAGGGTAATGGAAAAGTTGAGTCCACAAATAAGAATCTATTCAGAATCATTAAGAGGACCATGGAAGGAAATCAGAGAGCTTGGCATACCAAGCTTAAATTAGCCTTATGGGTTAATAGGATCATGCCAAAAAGATCTACTAGAATGTCACCATACATGATTGTGTATGGGAAAGAAGAAAGGTTTCCTATCTCACTTGAGTTTCTAGCCCTTGATCTAGCTAACCAGCTGGATATGATTGAAGAAGAGCCTATGGCAGCATGATTGGCTCAACCGATGGAGCTAGAAGAAGTAATAAATAAGGCAGTGAGGCACATTGAGCATCACCAAGCTCAAATGAAAAGATTATTTGACAAGAGGGAAGCTCCTAGAGTGTTCAATGAAGGTGACATTGTCCTAAAATGGGATGAATCAAGAGCAGGTCAGGCAAGCATACAAAGTTTGATGCTTTTTGGAGTGGGCCTTATATGATTTCTGAGTGCAAGCAGCACAATGCTTTCCAGCTGTCTAAGCTAGATGGTGAATTTGAACCAATCCCAGTCAATGGGATTCACCTCAAGCATTTCTTTTGAGGTATGCCTAAAATCTGTACATATTTCAGTATTTCTAGTTGTTATTAAGTGCTTTTGCACAGTAGGTAAGTTTGTTGTTTTGTTTTCCCTAAGTGTCTAGTGCACAGTTCTTTAGGAGTTTTAGGAGTTTTGTTCATTCTTGCAATGCATTGTAGTTATTAAAGGGAAGTATCCATTATATGAAGCAAAGAAAATGTGTATTCTCCACCACACATAGCAAATACCCCCTCTAGATATGTTGACCATTTTCAGGAATTGATTATGTGTTGCATTGATGTTTTGTCATTGATGTCAACACTAGTTGTTTTGGTTGCTTTATCGGTATCCTTCTAGTCCTCGTAAGTTGTTTAATTTATGGTTGGACTAGATCATGATGATCTAGTATGCTTCGATATGTTTGGGTTATGGAATTGTCTTTCTTGTTACAAGTGTGGTTGTCATTGCACCAAAAGATCGACCTATTAATGCCCGATACAACCACTAGACTTATAGAATCCATAGGAGGTGGTTAATCCATGTCACAAACCTGAGCGTTGTGTTGCACAATACAAGGAGACCAAGGGCACACACCTTACAACAATCACCCCCAGTGAAAGTGAGGGGTTTGAACCTGTGACCAAGCTCTGATACCACTTGAGCATAACATCAAAGATCTTCAACAAAGATCTGTCGGTGAAACCCTCACCGAAAAAACAAACCAAGCTTGTCAGCAAGCAGGATAGCATCTGATCACTAGATCAAAACCAACTAACTGAACATGAATCTGAGTAGAATGAATAAGCCAATTCCATAACCCAAACATACCAGAGCATATCAGATCATAATGATCTAATCCAACTAGAAACTAAACAACTTACCGGGACTAGAAGGATACCGGTAAAGCAACCACAACAGCTAGTGTTGACATCAATGATAAAACATCAATGCAACACAATCAATTCCTCCAAATGGCCAACAATTTATCCCCTTTGGCATTGATGGCAACACTAGATATGAAAAACATCCAAGTGCCAAAACATTCCAAACAAGTCTCCCCCAATGGAAGACAACCAACAATCTCCCACACAAAGATATAGAAATGAAGTTCTGAAACAAAGACCAAACTCCCCCTATGAATGATATCTCAGTAAAGCTCTATTTTTCACATATATCTCTCCCCCTTTGACATCAATGCCAAAAATCTGACAAAAATATCAAAGTAAAAACAAAAACCACTGAATCATAAAGCTAACTACTCCCCCTGAGCAGTAGCATCTCCACATCAATCCAGAATGAATAATATCTCTAATAATGCATATTGGACTGATGCCAAATAGCATCAATCAGTTCTTTGTCGGAGGGGTAGAAACCCCTAATCTATCTCTGAGGATCTCAAATTATTCTTTAGGCAAAGGTTTAGTGAAAATATCTGCAATCTACTCTTTAGTGTTCACATAAACTAGACTAACCTTATTTTCTTCCACCTTCTCCTTCAAAAAGTTATACTTAATAGATATGTGCTTTGTCTTAGAGTGAAATATCGAATTCTTTGATATGTCAATAGCAATAGAGTTATCACAGTGAATAACTACCGGTCCAATGCAATACACTTTAATGTCCTTCAACATTTGCTTCATCCATAGAACTTGTGTACAGTTAGTAGCAACAACAACATACTTAGCTTCAGCAGTAGATAAAGAAGTACATGATTGTTTCTTGCTAATCCATGAAACCAACTTCTTTCCAAGATAGAAAGCTCCACTGGAAGTACTTTTCTGGTCATCAACATCACCTGCCCAATCTGCATCTGTATATGCACATAACATTGTTGGCCATTTGGTGGAATTGATTATGTGTTGCATTGATGTTTTGTCATTGATGTCAACACTGCTTATTTGGATGGTTTACCAGCACCCTTTTGGCCCTGGTAGGTTGACTATTTTTTGGTTAACCTAGATCCAGCATGATTTGATAGACTCTGGTATAATCTGGTGATGGAATTGGCTTGTTCATGATACTCACACTCATATTTGGTCAGTTGGTTTTGGTCTGGTGATTGGATGCTAGCCTGCTTACTTAGAAGATTGGTTTCTGGTTTCAGCAAGGGTTTCACCGACAGAGCTTTTGGTGGAGATCTTTGATGCATTGTATAATTGGTGTTGGTGTAGCTTATGATGGAGTTTCAAGATGTTGTTGGTGATCATGTTCAAGACTTGGTGTTTGGAGATCATTTCTGAAGCGTGTGGACCTATACTTGGTCCCGGTTCATCTAGGTTATGTACCGACATTAATGTAACATGTGGATAGGACCTATTGTTGTGTTTCTGGGATGTCTTATGTGTTGGATATTATTTGTTTTGGTCTAAGGCTGACATGGTTTGTAATTATGAAATTGGTTATTGTCTGGTAGCCAACCTGATTGTTTATGGTTGAGGGTTTGTATAAATAAGATATAAGATGTCATTGTAGATCATCATGGTTAATGTAAGAGGTCATGGTCAAGGAATTTAATGTGTGAATAATGTAATATCATTCAAGCAGAGGAGTTGTTTGATCATTGGAGATCAAATTGGGTTTGTGCAAGAGGATTTGATCCTCTAATATTGAGCTTAACTAGGACTGTACTCAAGCATAGGAGATGCTATCTTTTGTAGTTCAACACTTCTCCAGATTGTAGTCTATATTTCTACGTAGTCAGTGAGACTCCTTTTGTGATGAGCAGTGTGCTCTAGGTTGTTGGCCTTCCTGCAAATGCAGGCTCCTTCATTGTAATTCACATACTTACTGCAGAAGTATTGTCTGACTGTGGGTAGGCTTCCCACCATGGTTTTTCCCTTTACTGAGTTTTCCACATAGAAATCTTGGTGTTGTGTGGATGGATTTTATTCTGTGATTACTGTTTATGCTTAATTGGATTAACCACTATTCTGGTATTATTGTTTTGGGGTTTCATTATTAAAGTTTAAATTGCTAATGCTTTCGATAATCTATGACAACTGATTCACCCCCCCCTCTCAGTTGTCTTCTGGTTATCTGAACTGTCTAACAATTGGTATCAGAGCTTTGGTCCTCTCTACAGAAAGCTCAACCACTTGAGGAAGACCACATGGCGACTAATAGTTCAAGTTCTTCTGGAGCTATCTTTCGAAGGGATATATCAAGGCTTGAAGGAACAAATTACACAGTATGGAAGATTTAGATGAAGACTCATCTGATATGTCTTGGCAAGGAGATTTAGGAGATCACACAGAATGGTGTCACACCCTTTAATCCAGGATCTAGCAATCCTCCTCTGGCAAACCTAGACAAGGAGCTTGAGAATGATTGTAGAAAAAGAGAATCCCTCTTGTGTGCACTTTCTAATCAGCAAATAATGGGATTAACAGACAAATCATCTAGAAAGGCTATATGGGATAAGTTGTAGACTCTTAATGAAGGTGACCCTACAGGGAAGATTGCTAAACTTGATGGTTACTAGGTGAGATATTAAAACCTAAAGATGGAAGAAGATGAAAGGATTACTACATTCATGGAAAGAGTAAATGAGATTGTTATGGGAATTCAATGTTGTGGTGGAACTCTGAGCGAAGATAAAATTGTTTCTAAAGTCCTGAGAGCCCTACCACCAGCTTACAAAATGAAGGCTATAGCTATTAATGAGTTGAGAACAATGGCTAATACATCTGTCAATAGAGATACTTTGGTTGGGAAACTATCTGGTTTTGAACTTGAGGGATTTGGATCTTCTGGAGCTGTGAAGAATGAACTTTATTTCCATGCATTTGCATCTATAATCGGTAAGCAAGACTGGAAAGCTCTATATGCAAAAGAAATAGAAGATATGAAGAGAGAAGATTATGAGTTTGAGAAACTTAAAGCACTATTTGCTAGAAGAGTACTGAAAGGACCGGTAGGAAGTAAGTATGAAGGAAAAGCACCTTTTAAATGTTTTGCATGTAATAAGATTGGTTA
The DNA here is from genome assembly GCF_030272615.1 of Cryptomeria japonica. Classification (NCBI taxonomy): domain Eukaryota; kingdom Viridiplantae; phylum Streptophyta; class Pinopsida; order Cupressales; family Cupressaceae; genus Cryptomeria; species Cryptomeria japonica. Next base: position 424,043,283 of record NC_081405.1, on the reverse strand, counting down.
TTTTACATCTAGATGTCCTGAAAGAAATTCAAGATTTGAAAAAAGAGTTAAAAGATCATTTAAGCCTAACCATGGATATTAGAACAAGTATATATTCAAGAAAAAAAGTGACAAATCATGCTACAAAGAAGATGAAGAAGGCATTACTGAACCGGCAGAAGACTCTGCTGGTGGATCCGGCAATGGGAAGGAGTGGGTATTCTTGGCTATCAAGGAAGATGATTCTACACTGGAAGAGAATGTACCTAAGGAGAAGGTTGCTGCTAAAATTGAGGACAAGGATGAATGGGTAATTGACAGTGGTTGTTCACATCATATGACTGGAGATAAAGGGAATTTTTTGTCTTTGCAAGAATTTGATGGTGGACTAGTTAGATCTGGAGATGACAAGGCATGTATGATCAAAGGAAAAGGAATTATATCATTGGATGGTAAGAACAATACTCAAAGTGTTTATTATGTTGAAGGTTTGAAGCATAATCTTTTGAGTGTAGGACAATTGGTAGATAAGGGATTTCAATTACAATTCAAGGATGGAAAATGCAAAATCATTAACAGATCTAGCTTGGAGATTGCAACCGGTATATAGACAAAAGGTAACATACTTCATTTGAACTCCGGTGAGAAGACATGTTTGATTACAGAGATTGATGAGAGTTGGCTATAGCATAAAAGGTTGTGTCATGTGAATTTTGATTTCATCATGAAGATCAATTTGACTAAGGCTGTTAGAGATATACCTAAGATTATGAAGCCCTATAATTCGGTATGTAAAGAATGTCAAATGGGTAAACAAGTCAGAACCTCTTTTAGGAGTATACGAGATAAATCAAATGATGTTCCTAATCTTATTCATACTGATTTGTGTGGCCCTACTAGAGTTAAAAGTTTTCATGGTGATAGATATTTCATGCTAATCATTGATGATTATTCTAGAATGATGTAGGTTACTTTTTTAAGGGAGAAATCTGAGACTTTTGAAAAGTTTAAAATCTTTAAGGCTAAAGTTGAGACTGAGATAGGATTGAAGATTAAATGTTTAAGGTCAGATTGGTGGATAATTCACATCCTGTGAGTTTAATAACTTTTGTGAGAAGCATGGCATAAGGAGACAATTTTCTGCTCCTCGGACACCTCAGTAGAATGGAGTTGTGGAAAGGAAGAACATAACTCTCTTGGATGCTGCTAGAATAATGATGATGGAAGCTAATCTACCTCATATCTACTAGAGAGAAGCAGTGAGCACAATAGTTTATACATTAGTTTCAATAACTTTCTTATTTTTACGCTCGGGAACTAAAGTCCATGTGTTATTCTTCTCTATCTGATCTAATTCTTCTTCCATAGCTTTCAACCAACATTCATCTTTACATGCTTCAATTACTAATACCAGTTCAACTTGAGAAATTAAACATACCTCATTAGTTTCCAATCTCCTTCTTGTCATCACTCCATTGTTTTTATCCCCAATGATCTAATCTCCTAAATGATTCATCCTTACATACCTAGTCCAGTCTTCTAATTCTCTATTCCTCTTCCTGGTTCTTCAGTTACTGTTGAATTTTTTGATACTGCCAGAGTAACTAGTTCAACATTATGTCTAGTAAAGGTGTTAGCAGTTCAGTTATGATCATTTCCACTGGTAGTTCTTTCTCATAAACTCTGATTTGACTTCTATTCAACTCATCAACCTTGACAGCAGTGGCACTTATAGGAAGCGGCAATGTAGCTGGGAGGAGTAGGAAGCGGTAATGGGAGAATTCAAAATTCAAATTCTTTGAAAGGTAGGAACTCTGGTTCCAATGGTGGGAACGGACAAAATGAAGGAGTTGGTCCTATGGGAGAGAAGGACAAGCCTCCAGACATTCTGAAGGTCGTTGACATTCCGTAGACTAGTGGTACTCTGCCAGAGAAGAAAGTGGGTTCTGGGTTTTCGAGGGAGGGGTCCATCGGGGGGTCCAACCCACGTGAAGAGACCTTGGAGAATAGAAAAGAATCTAGAAAATGGTCATCCCTTTTTGGATCAAAACCCTCTAGTAAATCCTCTTCACCTCTTGTCAAGAATATTTCTGATCCAACCGGTAGAAAGTTCACTATCTCTATCCTTGATCTGGTTCTGGATCATAATATAAATAGTATGTCGAACTCCCTGGTAGGAAAATTTATGGGTTCGCGTCCAAACATTGAAGTTGTAAGGTCTTATGTCAAATGGAAATGGGCTCTGAAGGGTAACGTTGAAATCTCGGCTTTGCCTAAAGACCTCCTGTTTTTTACCTTCTCATGTGAAGAAGATAAATTAAGGATACTTTGTGGTAGTCCCTGGATGGTAGGAAAGACAGGCTTGGTTCTTCAGAAATGGCATTTGAATTTGAAAATGAATGACTCTCTTCTAGCACAAGTTCTAGTTTGGATAAAGTTACCAGGTCTGCCTCTTGAATATTGGGTAGAAAACATCTTCTCAGGAATAGCAAGCTCCTTTGGCGAACTCCTCTCTATAGACCCAGTCACAGCTTCAAAAAGGAGACTCACTCATGCTAGGTTGTGTGTAGGGATAGCCCATGATGTATACATGCCGGAATAGATAGATATAGTGTCAAAGTTGGGGACATGAAAACAACAAATAGAATATGAATCTATCCCCTTTTCCTACTTCCATTGCAAGAAAGTAGGTCACTAGGCAAAATCTTGTCCTATCAAGCCTAAAGGAGAGCTCAAGCAGACTAAACCCCTAGTTGAAAGTAAAAAGGTACCAGATAAAAAGGTATGGCAAGTTAGGAATTCAGAAAATAAGGAAGCTAACTTTACAGACAACAACTGTTTTGAACCCTTGGGGGAAAATAAGGAAGTGGTATCCTCAACTTTTGTCTCCGTTCCCCCAACCTAGGAAGTATTGAGAAATGAGTCAACCAAAGTAAACAACCCTGTGACAGAGCAAATCCTAATAGAGGAATTGAAAGAATAGACTGAATCTTCAAAAGACACAGCTGAAGTGGTCATCGCTGATACTTATGCTGATAAGGAAATGCAAAAGAAAGAGGAACAACCTGAGGAAGGGGAGATCTCTGGCTCCTAAGAAGAAGAGACTAACTCTTCCCCACTCATGATAAGCTCTGAAATACAAGAAGCCCAAAAATGTGCAATACTGGGTATGAACCTTTCGGACTCAAATCAAAACTATAAAACAATAAACAGTGCTTCACATGATTCTATATTCCCTAATTGGGGCAATGAAGATGAAATATCTAGAATCCTCAGTAATTCGGAAGCAATTCTCGAGAAAGAAGCTGACTGGAAAATAACAAAATATAGGAACAAGAAAGGATCCACTCCCTCGGCTTCTCAACTAAGGAAATCTGGCAGAATAGCTCAAGTAGATGTTGGGTATATCTCCTCTTCCCCAAGTTGACCTTCTAACCTTAAAGTCAGAGACAAGGAGGTCAGTAAGGACATTGCAGATGGGACTCAGAAGATTCTTAAGGAGTTAGGAATCGGTAAGTAACTATGAAGATTATCTCTTGAAATATTAGAGGACTTAATAATCCTCATAAACATGATATCATTAGGAATATGATAAGGCATAGTAAACCTGATGTTTTTCTAATTCAAGAGACCAAAATGAGTAGAGAAAAAGTTGAATCTTTGAAGTTTTTTAAAAATGGGAGTATCAGTGGTGGTAGCTCGGAAGGTGCTTCGGGAGGTATAGCTATCATTTGGAATCTTAATAGTGTAAGGTCATGTTCTTATTCAAGAAAATAATTTCTCCTGCATTAGATTTGAGCATTTAAAAGATGGAACTTCATGGGTCCTCACCAACATTTATGCACCCAACACCTTGAAAGCTAGAAACTCCTTCTGGAAAAAACTTATAGAAACTAGGGACAGCTTCAAGAATCTTAGCTAGCTGGTCATGGGAGACTTTAATACTCCTTTGAGAGAGGAGGAAAAATTTAGTGGAAGCCCCTCTCAGTTGGAAAGTAGGTTGGCCCTTATGGACTTCATAAATACACAAGCTCTCAACAATGTCGAGATACAGGGATGCAATTACACATGGACTAATAGGAGAACTGGTAATGATCTTATCCAAGTTCGCCTTGACAGGGCTCTTATTTCTGATGAATGGTACAGACATTACTTTTGCTCCCTGTCTGCCCACATCTGGGCTAGGTCAGATCATTTTCCCATCACCTTCATTACTGATCCAATTAATAGAAGAAAACATTTTCCTTTCAAATTTGAAAAAATGTGGACTCATCACCCTGACATCAATCATAATATTCAAAAATGGTGGAGTATCCAAGTAGAGGGAACTACTATGTACAGAGTTGTAAAAAAACTTAAAAGTGTTAAGGACAATATAAGACTCTGGAATAAATCCAGCTTTGGGAACATTTTTGAGGCCAAAGGTAAAGTCTAGGATGACCTTAAGAAAATACAGGACCAAATTCAAAAGGATGGTTTCAACACTATGTCCATAGCTGAAGAAAATGAGACCCTTAAAAAATACCATGAAATCATTGCTAAAGAGGAAACTTTTTGGAAGCAGAGATCAAGATGCAATTGGCTAAAGGAAGGAGATAGTAATACAAGATTTTTTCATATATCGACGATCAAACATAAAGCGGAAAATAGGATTAAAAAATTGGCAGTGGACAATGGGGAACTGGTCAAGGAGGAAGAGATAAGGAATGAGGCCAAAAGGTACTTTTCAGAACTTCTGAGGAGGGATCATAGGTTGGATGTTGATGCTCAATCTTCTTTTCTTTAAAATATTCCTTGTCTCATTGATGAGCAGATGAATGCCTCCCTTTCTTCTATTCCTTCAATCTTGGAAATCAAAAATGTTGTTTTTGTTTTTTATGGTAACAAAGCTCCCGGTCCAGATGGCTTCCCCATGTTCTTTTTTCAAGATTTCTAGGACATTGTAGGGAAGGATGTTTCCAACAGGGTCAAGGAAATTTTTGGGGCGAGAAGAATTTTGAAAGAAATTAATGGCACTTTCATTGCACTTATTCCTAAAACCCAAGGTGTTGACTCCATGGACAAGTTCAAACCAATCAGCTTATGCAATTCTTATTATAAGATTATCTCCAAGGTTCTTACTACCAGAATCTTGACTGTCCTTCCTTCTTTGATTAATCATCAGCAAAATGGTTTTGTCCTAGGAAGACAAATTGTCACGACCTGACTTAGACCCTAGTTAGATTTACTTTACTATGCCAGATACTTATACTGTTTACATTTTGCACGTAATTATTTGATTAGCTTTTTAATGATGTTAGATGGTATTTTGTGGTTTAATGACATTAATGATGGTCAGTTATTTTATAATATCGTTATTTAATGATGATGAATTATTATTTTCAATTATGATCATTAATGATATTAATGCTTTAGCTAGATTTTAAACCTGATAATATGAATAATGCATTTTATTATCGTGATCTGATGACCTTTTGTTGAGTTGGAGTAAGTTGCAGGTTAATCGTCAAAGGCAGACATATGACCGAGGAGGGGTTTTTCTAGCTCGCCAGTAGCAACCTAAGTATTGGAACCTTGTGCAAAGTACCCAATTACATAAGCAATTAATAAATTAAATTAGGGAGTTTAATATAAAATGATAAAATAAAATTATTAAAATAAAAATAAAATAATAATAAGGATAAATTATTGAATATACAAGTATTTAATATTGCAATCAAGCTAGAAATTAATTATAATATAATTATTTAAAAGTGAGTAATTAAAAAATATAAGTTATTTGATAATTAAATTACAAAATAAATTAAAGCTATTTAAAGAGATAACATCTTGTAAATAATTAGAGGACTAATTTTAGAAAAAAAGGGATTAATTCAAGGAATTTATTAAAATATTAATTAATAAAACAATTTAAATATATATGTATAATCAAGATTATAAATTATATTTTTGACATGCAAGATACAATGCATGAGTAAATAGTAAGATACTAAATTTAGGGAAAATTATGACGACATGCAAGGCATGATGAAAACTAAATAATTAAATTAGTAGATTATTTTCTTTAAAACTAAATCTTTGAAATCTGCTAACAAATTTGTGATTTAATTTAAGAATGATTTTGTGAGTTCTAATCATGCATTTTATAATTAAAAATTTAGTTTTATTTTTAGAACTTAATCATGAAATCAATTAAATTTTATTTTTAGAAATTTAATATTTATAAATATAGGGATAAATCTCTTATTTGATCATTCCAACTCTTTTTGAGCTTCTTGATTCGTGTGATTGCTATGAAGTCGACAAGGTAGATTGAAGAGATTGTCTGAAATTTGGGAAACATCTGTGATTTTTCTTTCTCATAGCCAGGTTCATTTATTTTACATATTTTATTTGAGTCTTAATTTGGTCTTTTCCTTTAAAAATTGTCCCTTTTGTCATAATTTCTGATTAAAAATTTAAGTACAGGGAATAAATTTATTAGAGGTAGGTTTTTAATCTCTTCTTTACCACAAGACTTCTATCTATGAAATCGATTGACTGGCATTGTTTTCTTGCTGAGAGTAATTGGATATTGTCTGGATTTAATGCTAGTTTGTTTGATGTTTCAGTTGTGTTGTCAACACCTTCTTCTCAATTTATCTTAAAAATTAGAAACTGGGTTTTAAGGAAATTTACTAGGTTTTTTAATTTCAAATATTTCTAAGTGCTATGAAAATTTCAAAGAAATTGGGATCTGGGTTTTTGAGAAACAACTGAAACATTATGACTATATCATGACTGTGAATCTTGATTTCTTTTTTTATTATTATTTGCTGTTTTTTTTTTTTTTATCATAGAATATGCATTATGTTAATTTCTTATGAGATTGCTAACAAAATAAAAGCAATTAAAAATATTTAATATATATATTAGGAATTAATTTTAAAGGATTATATTAACTTATTAGAGATTCTTAATTTAGAATTATTGAAAATATTAAAATTTAATTTTGATTTGAGGAAATTATATTATAAAGGAAAAATTTATAAAAGCTTTTAAAGAAAACATATAATAATATTATTCTGACATTAATCCGTGGAGGGTTAATTATTTTTCTGTCTATGAGGGATGATTATGGAACGAGAGTGCTTGTTTATGGGTTAACCAGGGAAGGGTGATTTTCTTCACCTCCCCAATAGGGTAATGATGGCCATCATATTTATTTATTTATTTATCTCCCTACCATAACACATGTAGTTAGTTCAACCAGGATGGGTTGTTAGTTCTACATGATTGCACAGGATTCCTTTACTACTAGTTGGTACCGGCTTGCTAGGATACTCCGTCGTGAGGGACGAGAGCTTATCAAGAGCACCGGGAAGCTTATGCTTCATTTGGTTGGGTGGATAAAATGCCTGGGTCATATGTCTGTCATCCAGTTTGCGAGAGGAGGTTATCCAGGTCAAACAGAGGCGACACATCTGGAGACAGAGAAAGTCGAAGATTTCAGATAAAATTTTATGTAATAATCATATGATGTATATTTTTTAGTGAAAAGACCAGGATGGTCACATGAAAAGTTATGTAAAGACCTATAAGGTCACATCATGTAAAGCAACAAGAAGTCGCCATGCATTGTAACTAACAAAGAAAAGAAGAGAAAAAGCTACTAACATACTAAACCACTAACATGCATGATTTACTTTCTTAGATTAGTTTTCATTTACGCATGCATGCATGGTCATATTTAATTATCTGATAGATTATTTAATTATAAGTTTTTGCATGTTAATTTAGTTTGTAATAATTTCATGCATATGATTTACGCTACAAATGCGCATACATAACTCGACATCTTAACTAATTATGGTTTGCATTCTATTCGGTCCTCATGCATAATTTTAGTTTGTTATTTTTGCATGCACATTTAATTTCTACATGTTATTTATGAGTTGCATGGGTGTTCAGTTACTTATCTATTACTTGCATGTTGATAATCATTGCTTTTGCATGCGCAATTATGGTTAATTTAATTTTTAATTAAAACAGTGAGTTTAAGTTTGGTTTAACTAGGGTTAGGACAAGTGGGTCCTTACACAAATTCTCAACTCCATTATTACTGTCCATGAGAATATTCATCCTCTTGTTGGGGCTAAGAAACAGGGTCTCATCCTCAAGCTTGATCTCTCTAAGGCCTATGACCGGGTTGATTGGTCTTTTCTTGCGAAGGTTCTTGTGGCTTATAGTTTTCCACCAAATGTGTTGACCTCTTCAATCAGCTTATTACCTCAGCCTCTTTTGTTGTTCTTGTCAATGGTTCCCCTTCCCCCTTTTTCCAAGTGTCTAGAGGACTGAGACAAGGGGATCCCATTTCTCCTATCCTATTCATTATTATGGCTGAATGTTTTGGTAGGTCTATGGAAAACATAGTTATGAGAGGATCTTTTAAGGGACTCCAACCTTCTTCAGCTGATATTATCTGTTCTCACCAATAGGTTGTGGATGATACCATTGTCATGGGGGAGTCAAGTATCTCAGAAGCTAGAACCCTGAAGGAAACTCTTTGTAAGTTTGCCTCTACATTTATTTATCTCCCTACCATAACACATGTAGTTAGTTCAACCAGGATGGGTTGTTAGTTCTACATGATTGCACAGGATTCCTTTACTACTAGTTGGTACCGGCTTGCTAGGATACTCCGTCGTGAGGGACGAGAGCTTATCAAGAGCACCGGGAAGCTTATGCTTCATTTGGTTGGGTGGATAAAATGCCTGGGTCATATGTCTGTCATCCAGTTTGCGAGAGGAGGTTATCCAGGTCAAACAGAGGCGACACATCTGGAGACAGAGAAAGTCGAAGATTTCAGATAAAATTTTATGTAATAATCATATGATGTATATTTTTTAGTGAAAAGACCAGGATGGTCACATGAAAAGTTATGTAAAGACCTATAAGGTCACATCATGTAAAGCAACAAGAAGTCGCCATGCATTGTAACTAACAAAGAAAAGAAGAGAAAAAGCTACTAACATACTAAACCACTAACATGCATGATTTACTTTCTTAGATTAGTTTTCATTTACGCATGCATGCATGGTCATATTTAATTATCTGATAGATTATTTAATTATAAGTTTTTGCATGTTAATTTAGTTTGTAATAATTTCATGCATATGATTTACGCTACAAATGCGCATACATAACTCGACATCTTAACTAATTATGGTTTGCATTCTATTCGGTCCTCATGCATAATTTTAGTTTGTTATTTTCGCATGCACATTTAATTTCTACATGTTATTTATGAGTTGCATGGGTGTTCAGTTACTTATCTATTACTTGCATGTTGATAATCATTGCTTTTGCATGCGCAATTATGGTTAATTTAATTTTTAATTAAAACAGTGAGTTTAAGTTTGGTTTAACTAGGGTTAGGACAAGTGGGTCCTTACACAAATTCTCAACTCCATTATTACTGTCCATGAGAATATTCATCCTCTTGTTGGGGCTAAGAAACAGGGTCTCATCCTCAAGCTTGATCTCTCTAAGGCCTATGACCGGGTTGATTGGTCTTTTCTTGCGAAGGTTCTTGTGGCTTATAGTTTTCCACCAAATGTGTTGACCTCTTCAATCAACTTATTACCTCAGCCTCTTTTGTTGTTCTTGTCAATGGTTCCCCTTCCCCCTTTTTCCAAGTGTCTAGAGGACTGAGACAAGGGGATCCCATTTCTCCTATCCTATTCATTATTATGGCTGAATGTTTTGGTAGGTCTATGGAAAACATAGTTATGAGAGGATCTTTTAAGGGACTCCAACCTTCTTCAGCTGATATTATCTGTTCTCACCAATAGGTTGTGGATGATACCATTGTCATGGGGGAGTCAAGTATCTCAGAAGCTAGAACCCTGAAGGAAACTCTTTGTAAGTTTGCCTCTACATCTAGTCAGCTCATTAATTGGGTCAAAAGCGAAGTTTTTTTCATCAATATTCCAGAGAGAAGACATCATAGAATCAGTAGAATCCTGGAATGTCGGATTGCTGATCTTCCTACCACTTATCTTGGTCTCCCCTTGGGCATTGCACCTCCTGATTCTTTTTGGAGCTCTCTAGTGGACAAGTTTCATAAAAAGCTAGCTAGTTGGAAAGGAGCCCTTTTAAGTCAAGCTGGAAAGCTTCAACTTCTTAAAGCTTCTCTTCAAAGAATACCTATCTATGCCCTAAGCCTTTTCAAAATTCCAGTCAAGCATGCTGATGCAATTAAGAAAATTTGAAGAAAATTTCTATGGTCAGGGGTTGAGGATAAGAAAAGAATGTCTCTTGTGGCTTGGGATCAGGTATGCAGACCGAAAAGTAAAGGTGGTCTAGGCCTAAGAAGAATCTGGATCTTAAATGAAGCTCTCCTATCTAAACAGGTTTGGAGAATGTTCCACTTAGAGAGTGAATGGTGTAAAATCTAGTGAAGTAAGTACTCTCTTCTATCCTCCTCTCTTTCCTCTTTTATCAATTCTGAAATCAGCATTAATGGGTCCCATATCTGGAATCATGCTTCTAAGTGCAGAGAAAGCATTGCTAAAGGGGTCACTTGGAAAGTAGGCAATGGTAGGAAAGTTAATTTTTGGGAAGACCCCTAGCTTTTTTATAAACCTTTGATTGATTTCCCAGAATGGGCCCCTTATGCCTCCTTCTGTATTAGAAATTTTGGTCCTTTAGTTGAAAGGTATTGGACTGGTAATAAATGGCAAAACATAGAAAGTATTCACCCAAGCCTTATCAAGCTCAAAATCATCTATCTTCAGCCTGGTTGAATAAAGAGGAAGACTCCCTCATTTGGAAATATGAACCCAAAGGTAATATCATTGTCTCTTCAATGTATGGTGTTCTCTCCCCCACCCCTTCTGATAATCCTTTCTGGACTAAAGCTTGGTTAAAGGGTCTGACCCCCAAAATCAATTTTTTCTATTGGACTATTCTTCAAAACAAAATCTTGACCTTAGATAACCTCAAGGGTAGAGGATTTGCCTTTCCTAATAGATATGCTTTGTGTCTTAAGGAGGAAGAGTCAGTGGACCATCTGGCTATCCACTGTTCCTATTCTGATTCTATCTGGAAAAGATTTATTAAGATTTTTTGCATTGATTGGGTGTTTCCTAACACTATCAGTGAGTTGTTCTACTCCTAGAATTACCATTGGTCTAACTCCTTTTTGAGATCTCTGTAGCTGCTATCTCTCCCTCACATTTTGTGGGGATTATGGAAAGAAAGAAACAATCGTATTTTTAGGGACACTTCTCTAACTCGAGATATTGTGTTCCAAAAAATACAATGGGTGATTGTGGAGAACATTGGGATCATTGGGGGTCCCTGCTTTTCGACCAACCCTTTGGAATCTCACATTTTAAGTTCCTGGAATTTCAAGTATGCTGGCAGTTCTGACCCCAAGCAAAACAAAAGATTAGAAGCAAGATGGCAAACTCCCCCTCATGGTTGGTTCAAAGTCAATTTTGATGGTGTTGCAAAAGTTAATCGGGTCGTGCGAGATGTGGAGCTATTCTTAGAGATGACAAAGGTATATGTAAGGAAATGGTTGTTGTTCCAATAGGAAGCCAAACAAACCACAAGGCAGAAGCAATGGCAGCACTCCAAGGTATTCTCCTCACAAAAAGATGGAATTGCCCCTACATATGGATTGAAGGGGACTCTTTCAACATCATCAAATTCCTTAAGGGGACCTCTAAGCCCTCATGGTCTATTAATAACATTATAAAGGCCACTAGAGACCTCATTAACACTTTTGAGAAAAGTTACATATCTCACATCTACCGTGAAGCGAATGGTTCTGCTGACTGGGCAGCCAATGCGGCGGTCAATCAAGATGAAATGATTACTTGGAAGGGAGAACAAGGCCTCCTATAGGATGTCAGATTAATCATTTTCAAGGACCGATACAATAGCACCCCAAAGATCATTAATGTACAAAACAATAATGAAACGGATTAATAGGAGTACTTTGAGCTATTATAATATTGTCAGCACCATTTATTATAACACTCAATCTGTCACTTCCCACACTTTCTAGGTAAATTTGGTAGCTCGGAGAAACTCTTTGTCTAAAGCTCTTTGCAAGTTTTGAAATTCAACTCTGAATAGCGAAAATATGGGCAGAAACAGGCGCCACTATGAACCTAGCAGCTATAAGGAATGGAAGGAAAAGAAGATGGTATGGAACATTCTGCAGAAGGGAGGGTTTTCAAAATTTATGGAGAGGCTCCATGGATGGGACACCACAATCACCAATTTCTTTTGTAAAAACTGGAGAAAGGGCACTTTGAAGATGGGAGACCAGTCTGTTGTCATAGATGAAGACCTTATTGCCCAGGCCACGGGACTCCGAAGGGAAGGAAACAACTACTACAGAGACAGAAAAGTGAGCAAGGAGGCCATTGAAAGATATCTTGAAACTAAAAAGGAGAAAAACATCTAGTGAAGCTAAGTAAAACAAACTATCCCCCTAGGGCTTTTGCTAAACCATGGAGGGAGGTCCTTTTTGTTATAATGCGCTATATTACTTTGGATGGTAGATTCACTAAAGTATAAGGCTACCATTTCGTTTTGATGAATCATTTTAAGCATGACGAGAAGGTTAACATTCCATATTTTCTATTATGTTCTATGAATGCCACCATTAAGGCCTATAAAGAGAACCCTATGGGTGACACTGCTATGCATCAAGGCTTAATGGTTCTTATTTATGACCACCTCAAGGCTAACCAAATAGCCCGCCCATAGCCCTTTATTTTCCAGTCTGAGGGGGATGGGTTGGATTCTATTTTTTGTTTGGATGAAAGTTCTGATAGTGATCCAATGAGCGATTCTGAGGAGAGTATGGATGACTCGGAAGTTCAAGTAGGCAAGAAGAGGAAACATTTGAAAACTAGGCCTTCCTCCTCAAAGGGCAAGAAATCTAAAGGCAAAATTATCCAGATAAGCTCCTTGGAGGAGGAGGAGGTCTCTAAAAATTCAGAGAAGGAGAAACCCTAGGGTTCTCTGAAAAAGAAAACCAAAGCCTATACTCAGACCAGAAGCAAAAAAAAAAGAGAAAGGATGAGAATGTGAAGGAGCTGGAGGAACATAAACAGAAAAATATTTCAGATGTTGATCAAAACTTAGAGGAAGTGACCACTAGAGAAGTTCATAGGGATGAAGATAAAGCTACTATTGGTGACACCCCAAATAAGGAACAGGACAACTCCAGTAAGATAGATCCCCCCTCAAACCCTCCTCCTGAGGATTTGAAAGGTTTTATGGACACCATGGAATGCTTAATCACCCATTACAAGAAATTTGTGGATGACAACAAGAAGCTCAACCACAGAATCCAAATTGTGGAAACTATCAACACTGGTGAAGGGAAGACTATGGCAGATTATATGGAGGATTTGACAAATATGGTTGCTAAAGCTGCAAATATAAGAGACTCCTTCAACCCCAAATTTGAGCAAATCGAGAAAGACTTGTTGGAGAGGAAAGCGAATGCTAATGCTATGGATCAAACTATGTCAGGAACTATCAGTAAAGTCAGTAAAATTAAGGAATGTCTCAAAAGTATCACAGAGCAAAGCTTAAACATTTTGAAGGTCTCTGTTGGTAATACCAAAACTCTTATCAGCAAATTGGATGAGGAGAAGGACATCCTGGATATTGACCCTGATACTGAAGGTACAGGAGATGTTCAAGGACCCAGAATAAGAACCAGAGGTAAAAAGAAGGGGAAGAAACCTAATAAGGACCTGGATGAACTCAAAGTTGTTGCGGCCAACTATGACTAGTTGGTGATTAAGGCGGAGGACCTCCTGAAGACTCTTTAACTGTGCAGTGTTTTCCTGGTTTATGTTGTTTTGTTGTTTCTATCTTTTGATGTCCTTTTTGTTTACTAGCCTTTTTGCCAGTCATTTTGTAAGCAGTTTTTAATGGTCTAGATACTCTATGATGATACTTCTTAATCTCCTATGTTAAAGGTTTCGGGTCCTGAAAACCTATTTTTCGTATTAATCAGAACTCATCGACCTTGACATTAGCGATCTCCACAATTCTCTGAAATCTCTTGTTATAACATCTATATGCCTTACTTTAATTAGAATAACCAAGAAATATTCCTTCATCACATCTACGATCAAATTTTCCAATGATATCATCTCTCCTGATATAACATTTACTACCAAAGATTCTGAAATACTTAACTATAGGTGTATTGCCAAACCATAATTCATAAGGTGTCTTAGCGGTTTCTCCTTTGATATGTAGTCTTATAAATGTATAAAGTGTTATGTTCATTGCTTCTCTCTAGTAGATATGAGGTAGATTAGCTTCCATCATCATTTTTCTAGCTGCATCCAAGAGGGTTATGTTCTTCCTTTCCACAACTCCATTCTACTGAGGTGTCCGGGGAGTAGAAAATTGTCTCCTTATGCCATGCTTCTCACAAAAGTTATTAAACTCATAGGATGTGAATTCTCTACCATGATCTAACCTTAAACATTTAATCTTCAATCTTGTCTTAGTCTCAACTTTAGCCTTAAAGATTTTAAACTTTTCAGAAGCCTTATATTTCTCCCTTAAAAAAGTAACCCACATCATTCTAGAATAATCATCAATGATTAGCATAAAATATCTATCACCTTGAAAACTTTTAACTCTAGCAGGGCAACACAAATTAGTATGATTAAGATCAAGAACATCATTAGATTTGTCTTGTATACTCTTAAAAGAGGTTCTGACTTGTTTTCTCATTTGACATTCTTTACATACCAGATTATAGGGCTTCACAGTCTTAGGTATATCTCTATCTGCCTTAGTTGAACTGATCTTTACAATGAAATCAAAATTCACATGACATAGCCTTTTATGTCATAGCCAACTCTCATCAATTTATGCAATCAAACATGTCTTCTCCCTAGAATTCAAATGAAATATATTAGCTTTTGCCTGAGTACCGGTTGCAATCTCCAATCTAGATCTATTAATTATTTTTTATTTTCCATCCTTGAACTATATCTGAAATCCCTTATCCACCAATTGACCTACACTCATAAGATTATTCCTTAAACCTTCAACATAATAAACATTATTAGTATTGTGCTTACCATCTAATGATATAGTTCATTTTCCCTTGATCATACATGCTTTGTCATCTCCAAATCTAACCAGACCACCATCAAATTCTTGCAAAGATAGAAACTTCCTTTTATCTCCAGTCATATGATGTGAACATCCACTGTCGATTACCCATTCATCCTTATCTTCAATTTTAGTATCAAGTACCTTCTCTTCAGGTACATTCTCTTCCAGTCTCGAAACATCTTCCTTGATAGCCAGCAACACCCATTCCTTTCCATTGCCAAAACCACTAGCAGAGTCTCGTGCTAGTTAATCATCAAAATCAGTCACACCTTCCTCATCCACTATGTAGCATGATTTATCTTTGTTTTTCCTGTACTTATACTTGTTCTGATATCCAGGGTTAGGCTTAAAATATTTTCTAGCTCTTTCTTCAAATATTGAATTCCCTTTAGGACATCTAGATGCAAAATGACCTATCTTATTACATGCAAAACATTTAAAAGGAGATTTTCCTTCATACTTACTTCCTACTAGTCCTTTAGGTACTCTTCTAGCAAATAGGGCTTCAAGTTGCTAAAATTATTCATCTTCTCTCTTCATATCATCCAATTCCTTTGCATACAAAGCTTTCCAATCTTGTTTGTCAGTTGATGATGTAGATGCATGAAAAACAGGTTCAGTATTCACATCTCCAGAAGGTCCAAATTCTTCAATCTCAAAAGCAGATAGTTTCCCAACCAAGGTATCTCTATTGACAGAAGTGTTAGCCATTGTTCTTCATTCATTAATTGTAGTAGCCTTCATCTTTTAATCCAGTGGTAAAGCTCTTAGAACTTTAGAAATAATTCCATCTTCACTCAAAGTTCCACTACAACATTGAATTCCCATAACAATTTCATTTACCCTTTCCATGAATGCAGTAATCCTTTCATCTTCCTCCATCTTCAAGTTTTCATATCTCACTCGATAACCATCAAGTTTAGCAATCTTAATAGTGTGGTCACCTTCATTAAGAGTCTCCAACTTGTCCCATATAGCCTTTTCATATGATTTGTCAGTTAATCTCATTATTTGTTGATCAAAAAGT
This sequence comes from Cryptomeria japonica, assembly GCF_030272615.1. Classification (NCBI taxonomy): domain Eukaryota; kingdom Viridiplantae; phylum Streptophyta; class Pinopsida; order Cupressales; family Cupressaceae; genus Cryptomeria; species Cryptomeria japonica. The sequence goes on along the minus strand of NC_081405.1, from coordinate 424,027,118 downwards.
GCACAAAAGAGGGCTTCTCTTTCTCTACAATCATTCTCAAGCTCCTTATCCAAGTTTGCTGGAGGAGGATTGCCATATGCTAGATTATAAGTTGTTACACCATTCTTTGTGATTTCTCAAATTTCCTTACCGAGACATCTCAGATGAGTCTCCATTTGAATCTTCCAAACTCTATAATCTGTTCCATCAAGCCTAGGAATATCTCTCCGAAAGATAGCAATAGATGAACTAGATGAACTTGAATTGTTAGTCGCCATAGGATCTTCCTCAAGTGGTTAAGATTCTATAAAGAGGACCAAAGCTCTGATACCAATTGTTACAAGTGTGGTTGCCATTGCACCAAAAGATTGACCTGTTAATTCCTGATACAACCACTAGACTTATAGAATCCACACGAGGCAATTAATCCATGTCACAAACCCAAGCGTTATGCTACACAACACAAGGAGACCGAGGGCACTAACCTTGCAACAAGATAACTATAGTATATTGCAGTGGTGTTCTTAATAGTCCATTTATTGCATCCATATCATTCCTGACTGCAAGTTGTTTCAGCTTACTGTCACAAATCACATACCTGTAATCAATGGATTAGGACAAGTTTTGAGGAATTTTCAAAGTTCTTGTTGTGTTAGAAGTTGTGTTAGAAGTTTTCTAAAGTTTCAGTGACTTTGTTCCCAATGGAAAGTAAAAGGTAGTTGGTCAAATGTTTAGCATGCAAACATATAGCAGATGTTACCAAAAATGTTACCTATTTTAGCTACTAGCTCAATTAGGTAGAGCTATGATGTTTTACACATAAGAAAGAAGGTGCATTTTTATTCTTCTGGATTGCATTCATGAGTTTTTTTTTTTTTAAAGAGGAAGATTACACAATCATATTTCATTATGCAGATGCATATGAGATAGAAAGAGTACACAATTTCTGAAAAAGTAATCTTGTCTTGAGGAATGTACAATGTCTCACACAAGCCGTGAGACTAACTGATATGGTGCAAATGAGAAATAAACTATACATCTGGAGATGCACTACATAAAATTAAATGCAGATAAGGAAAGGTGACTCGTCATTACCTGAATGACAAGTCTCTGTGATGTCTTCTATCATTTGTAGTCTTTCGCCCATCCTGCTACATTTGGTTGTCCTCCTTGATGTCCCTGAGTACTCACATTTTGGTAAAATAATCTATTAGAGCAATGAAGGGTCATCATCCCATATATGCACACGCACCTACAAATATACAATCTAACCCTCATGTGCATCACAACAACTAGTATGCCAAGCAAATCAGTAAATATCAGGTCAAATCATTATCAAGAAATCACATTATGCATTGTTTTTGTCTAACTTGTTTGCTTCATGTCCAGATACAGGAAAACTACCATGTTTGTTCATAAAATGCAACATGTGGGGTAAAATGTGGCTTCCACAAGGGTTGAGCCCAACATGTTGCTAAGCATATCATAGCAGACCTAAAATCAGTTATAAAACCTTGAAGATAGTGCATAGAAGATAACAATCAAAAAGAGAGTTTGGTAACAGTCAATAGTCATAAGAAGGTGATCAAATTCAAGAACAACAAAAGATAAACAGTTATGTACATGATAATGTCAAGCAAAACCACATCCCCAATAAAGTAAGTTAGTTCACTATCAAATAGTATGATGATAAAAAAGTATCAAGGAAATTAGTCCTTATTGTTTGCAAAGGACAGTTAGAGAAAGTCGTGAGTGTTAAGGCTTTAATAGGAAAATCATTGTTTCTATCTTCTTGAAAGCAATATTTAGTAAAATGAAGGTAGGGGTTTGTTATAGTGCAGCCAAAAGAATATGGGTATTAACACTATCAAAGACTCGTCATTAGCACAATTACCTATCAACCTTAGAAGATCAAAGCAGTAAGAAGTAAGTTGTCCTTTAATGAGACAAATATGCATATATAATTAAGAAGACTATGACAGCCCAAGAGCAGGGATATAGTGACTTGTCAACTCATGCCAAACTCATAATGAGCAGTCATAGCCCTATCTACAAAGGAGATTACCAGTATTTTAAGGCAGATCCAATACAATGAATATCATAGAAGAAACAATAGAGTTCAGTGCAGTCCTCAAGAAAACATGAAGATCAAAGAGTAGCTATCGTTGACACATACACCTTGAATCAAAAGAGTTGGTAAGAACAAGAAAGCAATACAAAGGTTGTTATAGCTGCATTTTTTAAACAAAAGACAGTACCATAATAAAGTATGATCTTGACAAAGGGTTGCAGTCCCAACTTTATAAAAGTCACTATGCAATGCATAGTTGGAGCAGTCTTCACAAAATCAAGAGATTGACTTGATGACAATGGAAATAACTTGGAGCAGCAAGAAGGTCTCAATCATAATGATTCTTTTGCCAAGATAAGATATATTTTTGTAGCCATGAAGAAAACAGATTCTATAGTGTGCAACTTGAAGTTTGAGATTGAGCATAAAGGGCAATAAAAGCAAGTCATACCTATGCTTTGTAACAATGTTACATAGTGCATTCATAAGGTCGGTTCCCAGTTGATAGTCAAATGTAGTGCCAACATTCATACTCAGATACAGTCACCTTAAAACATGTAAGGCAATGAGAAAACTATAAGATAATTGAAAGACATTGTTGGTGATATCAAGGTTGAACAACCAAAATAGTGTAAATACAGTCATGTGTTTTGATAATTTATTAAAAACCCAGATTTCAAATTGGCTAATTTTTTCACAAACATTAGAAAATGAAGAGACAGAGAAACCAAAAAAATCTAGTGCCAACCCAATCTACGATTTTTAAGAACCCTTCACTAGTCCTAAAGGGTGCAAAGAAAGAGAATTCACAACCAAGGATTCATTCTTGAACAGCAAGATAAAGAACAGGTAGTGTGACATAGGAGTGCAGTGCCATTAATCTCAGAATAAAACATAGAAAGGAGAAAACCAAGAGACTCATTCAAGGATAATAGCAAATGAAGGTGTTCAGTCTATAAATCTGTAGAAGGGAGCCACAAGTATAGTCCAAAATCAAAATATTAGCAATTAAAAGAATGAAGAAAAGTGACCCAACAAATATACAAAGGGACCAAATGAAAAGACCTTAACCACAATCATTTTAAAGAGCCTGTAAAAGTCATCTAATGCACATAGAAATATTTCGAAATAGAAAGAACATAGTTTGCAATCAACAGAAAGAGAAAATCTGAAACATGATCTTACCTTATCACGCATTTCCCTGAAGAAATTCTACAAATCACCATAGCAGCATAAAGTCTTCAAGTTCTCCATGAAACCCTCTTGGAAATATTCTCAGAGAAAGGAAAAAGAACAACAAATGAAGAGGGTTTCATCTCAACCCCTAGTTCCATGGCGACCTCCATAGTGAAGAAGAAAAGTTAATTTACAAATAAAAGATGAAGTGAGTATTTTAGGGTTTGTCAACCCTAAATGTAAATAAAATCTTTTTCCTTTCTTTTCTTTTTCCATCTTTTGTTTTATTCCCAAAGTTTGTAGGTCTTTTTCTTTTTAAAATCACTTATGTGATTAATGCATCAAATATTATAAAGAATATTTGTTAAGTTTCATTTTATTAAACCCTTAACAAATATTCTCATAAGATGCTTTTGCCACATGTTTGAGTTAAAATTCTTCGTAAATGTGGCTTTTCAAAAAAAAATTGCCAAGTGTATGAGTCCAAGGGGAAAGTTTAGTTATCTTTGTAGTTCTTTGCAAGCATGAGGAGTAAAATTAGGAGATTTGTCACCTAATAGGCAATTTGTTGTCAGTTGGAGAGTCCTAATGGATAGAGTATCAGTCAAGGAGTGTTTTGAAATACTCATCTCCTTGATTCTTCCAGTTCTACCCCTAATTTTTAGGGATTTTCAGTTGTATCCGCCCAAGGACTTTGCATTCATTTTGAAATGTCTTTTTGCAGTTTGAGAGGAGTTCACTTTCAGTTAGGTCCTCATTTTGAAGAGAGGCTTAGAGTTGCGACAACACATCATTCTTGGAGCCAAAATTGGAATTTGAATTTTGGGAAGCTTTTGTATAAGTGACTGTTTGTTACTCATTTTTCTCTAGTTCTGGAGTTTTTGTACTTGTGTAGCAGTAGATTCTCATGCTCCTGTAACTCATTTCTTATGAGTTTTTCCAGATTTGTAATGTAGAAAATTCCTTGTTTTTTATATTGAAGTTGATTTCCTCCTTGATACCTTTTGTCTAAGTGTTATGTTAGTAAGCATATTTGATTGAAATATTGTGATTCTTCTATTGAATCCTTTATTTTATCTTATTTTCTTTAGATGCTTAGGGTAAAAGGTACATGTTATAGTGCAGGTTTCTGACTGTGTGAGTGTTTATTTTGTATCAGAATTGTGAGAATATCATTCCTCTCCTTTTGTGAACATCAGAAAACTAACCTTTCATGAAAATCATTTTGGCAAGCATGTGTATTCAAGTTGTGTGTCAGAAATAGCTTCATTATCTGATAATTTTGTGAGGTTTGTAAGTATTTGCAAGTCATTTTCAATCATTGGTGGATCACCTAGCAGTAGTTAATTTTTAGTTTTATGCATATCCTTCTTCCCTTTTCTCAGAACTTCAATTAAGTTTTAGGTGATCAAATAGGAAGCCGACCTATAATCTGGAGGTCTGCTCTCATAATAGGATACACATAGCCTGAGAGCAGGCCAATGTGTCATGGGATTGTAGGAAATTAAAGCTCGCCTCGAGTGCAAATCCTTATGACAACAATAACTATCACTCAAACAAAGATTTACAGATTAGAAATAGTTAAAATGCAAAGGAGTTTTATTAAAAACCCCTAAAAAGAGCCTATGACCAAAGCAATATAAGTGTTTATAAAACACTTATAGAATAAAAATAGGCCACAACTTATACATGAATAAAGCTTTTGTGAAAAATGAAAGTGAAAGGCTTTCCTTCTTATCGGGACTTCTAGGGTTTTGAAACCCTAAACAAAAATCAAAACATGAAAAATATTTCACATTTTACTTTGTTCATCTTTACTGTCAAGCTATGGGAAGGTGGCCATGATGATTAGGGTTTCAACCTAAAGCATTTTTGGAGCTCAAAGCCTCTGTTTCCTTGTTGATTTGGTGAAGATTTCTTCAGAGAGTTGCAGGGTAAGTCTGCCATGTCTCAAATCTGCACTTTCATGAATATTTGCTCTGTCTTTTCTGCAAATGGTGGTGATTGTTGTGTATTGACTATGTTTTAATACATGTGCAACAAGGTTTGAGATCGCTCTTTAGGCACTTCTCATTAGATGATGTGCTCTTTGAGAACTTTTATTTTTTCTCTGATCTATGTATTATGCTTCATGTAATTGTGAATGTGCTCTAAATGCTCATCTTTGCATGATCTTTGTCTAGCTCATTATATTTTAGTAGATATTTCTTCGAGAGCGTTGTATTCTGGTTTTTAACGCTTTGTGTATATAGGGTTTCTTCATGAATATTTCCTTATGAGTAAAAAGAAAACTTTAGTGAATGATTGACAATATCAGAGTTGTGAAATATCTCTATGTTAGTGCATTTAAACCCCCCTTTATTGTATTTCACAGGTGTTTTTCTGATGGCACACTGCTCTTTTATCTTCAAAACCCTTCTCTAAGGTTTGCACTTGTCTTTATGAATATCATTATAGGGTTTCTTCTTGAATACTGCCCATGTGTTGAGGACTATGAATGTGTTTTTGAGACATGTTCTTTCCGCTACTACCATGCTCTTTTGAGTGAGAGGCTTTCATTCTAGCTATAGCTGCTAGCATTTCAATTAGAACTATTCTCTTATATATTGTTAAAGCTTAAATTGATACCACTATTTCTATATATTCAATAAATATTCTTTGTTAAAGCTTAATTTGCTTCATGGTTTTGGGACTATATTTTTCTTTAACAAGGTTATCTTGAAAATCAGAGGCTTCTTGTATTACCTCCTATGGCTAAGAATAATGTTACAGTCTCTCTCACTGCTGAGGGTGATTTGTGACAACAAATTTTATGATCCTCTAACTGTATACACCTAATTGCTCATTCCTTTGTTCCCTTCACTAGATGATAATGAACTCCTTCTATTACATTGTATTACAGTCCTGTAGATACACTATCATCTACAAATTATAATTGCATCTTTGAGTGTTTATAAGGACACCAATATCTAGAGTTGGATCTTCTATAGGGCTTTTATTGTGAACCTAAGTATGAGTATCATTCTCTCCAAGGCTATCTTATTGGCCTATCCTTCATGGATATAGGTGTTTTCATACTCATTGTTTTGCGTATCTTTACACTATTTTTGAAACACCAAAAAGCATCGTTATTCATTGATACCCATGGTTCCTAGGCTTGTTGTAACTACTCTTCATAATAAACTGATCCTTGTGTTCATGGTTTGATCTACTTTGACCTTGATGACTTTATATATGAACTGCTATGAGCTTATTCTAATGATTGTTGTTGTTACTGAAAACCCTTATGATTGTTGTCAACCTGGGACTACTTTATTTCACTCTTTCTTATAATAGTCACTTGGCTTTTGATAAGGACACCTTCATGTTTCCATGGGAAATGGAATGACTATTCTTTGTTTGAGATAGGTATGTGACTATTATAATTTATTCTCTATTTAAACTGCATTCCCCATCATGGTGACTTCTATTGTTGTACTTTCTCTTTAACACTTTGATGCTTCTTAGTGCATGTACAAGTAGCTGCTCATAATGTCATTGACTATGACTGCTAATACTCCATATTGAGCCTTCTTCTGGTTGTCTTTAAGCCTCTAAATGACACTATTTGGATCTTTGTATGATAATGATCTTTTGATCATTCTTCAATATTGGTGTTCATTGTTTTTTGGTGAATGACTTCTATAATTGATCAAAAGGTCACTGTTGAGAACTGATGTATGGACCTTCTTTAAATGACTATGACTTTGGCATTTCTAAAACTATGATCGTGTATTGCGTTTTATGATCATTATTTAGACAATGACATGATATTGAACCTAGGCCATGTAGCATACCTTGCTATGACTGCAACTTTGTAGTTTTTTTATGAGGATTGCCTCCTTACTGTTACTTTGCCTCAGTCAGAGCTTAGGACTACTCTGTCTATATATATCACTACCAGACTTTTGGATTATTGGTGATTGAGATGATCTCAATAATATAATATATGTCTTTGAATATGTAATCTTGTTGTCATTGTGTTTCAGTTGTGTTCACATCACAGTGATCCTCATTCACTGTATTTTCTCAAAACTGAAATCTTTATTAACTCTTCTCAAATAGTGGCTATGAGCCTCCTTCAATTTAACAATCGCCCCCTTGTTGAAGCTTTCTTGTTAATTCTTATGTTTACAATTTGTGACGATCCTGCATCATTTCACTATTTTGTGATTCGTGCTCCTTTGATAATGTGTCCATTCACTATTATAAACACTGTGTTTTTTTTCAGATTTCTATTGATTTGATGTAGCTATCCTTTTTGGAATACATTTCTAATGATAGTCTTTTATTGATTCTTGATTGTATTATAATGTTTGGAGGGATTGCTTTGTTGATAGGAATTGAGGCTACTAGACAATGAGAAGATAGTAACTATCTTAGACTTTGTGACTTGAGACTGTTTACTAACACAAGGATGCTTTGTATCTATGCTATTTATATGTTGATTTATGGCTCATATGGGTTGTTGTAGTAGTTGTAAGAATAATGTAATCTGTAATAGGTCTTTCTTCATCTCTTATTGACCTTTATTGTAACTTATTCTTCATATCTGCTCCAAAGACTTTAGTGATTGTGAATATTCTTATCTCAAACAAAATTGCCTTTCATGATTGTGCTCTTCTATTCTGGGCTCTTCACTGTTAATTATCCTTTCACCTCTGTTCTCTTGGAAGACTACATCTAAGTATGCATGTTGGCACTATGCTCTTAGACTTCTCATAACAACTTCAATATCACTATCATTATCCAAGCTATGTATATACCTCCATGATGGATAGGAGATCTTTGTCACTACATTTTTTATCTCTTGTGTATTGGCATGAAGGTTTTTGAGGACTACATTTTTATGATGACACTTAACATTTTGAGCTTCAATCATTATCTCTAAGTCTATAGTGCCCAAGATGTTGTTGTCTTGATGAATATAAACCCTTTATGACTATGATTTCTATCAGATGGTTCTCATCATGCATTTAATTATTGTATGACTGTGACTTCCTCTACTTCTCTAGATTTTAACTATTCTAGTTATTTGCTTGATGAGTGCTCCTTATTGATTTAACAACACTGTATTTTTTCATGGAGTTGCTGATAATTTCACTGTCAGCACTATCATGTGTCTACTCAATATCAATATTCTTTTCAGAACTATCTCTGAGCAGTTCCCTAATTGAAGGCATCTTTACATGTAATGTATTAAAATTCATATTTGTATTGTCCTCTTGTATGATCAATATACCTTGGCATCCCTCCATTGACATAGAATTTTGGTTTAGCTTTATAAATGCACTTTCACTATGATATGAAGATAATGAAGTGTCTACCCTTTATTGACTGAACTGTTGCCAATATAAGTTTGTTGAGAAGTAGTCTTTTTTTATTGAAGTGTCAAGGTTTTTACTTGGCACACGATGGATATCAAATCATTATGATTGTCTTGGATAACTATATATCCCAAGACAAAATCTTGATGCCTCTTTTGGGACACTACTGATCTGAAACATTTAATGAGTTGGGCTCAACCCTTGTGGGAGCCACATTTTACACCACTCCTGTTAAATTGATAAACAACCATGTTATTTTCCTACATCTACACATGAAGAAAACAAGTTAGACAAAAGCAGTGCATTATCTGATTTCATGTTGATGATTTAATTTGGCACATGTCTCCTAGACCTATTTGACATACTAGTTGTTATGATGCACATGAAGGATGGATTATGTGTTTTTAGATGCATGTGCATATATGGAATGATGACCCTTCATTGTTCTAACAATATTTTCTCAAATGCAGGTACTCAGGGCAAAAAGGAGACAACTAGATGCAAGATGGGCGAAAGACTATAGATGACACAAGGCAACTCAGAGAGGGTTCATCATTTAGGCAATGATGAGTCACCCTTTCTTATCTGCATTTACTTTTATGTTTTGCATCTGCAAATATATAGCATTTTCTTCATTTGCACCATACCAGTCAGTCTCACGGCTTGTGTGAGACATTGTACATTCATATTTAATAAATATTACTTTTCTCAGAAATTTGTGTGATCTCTCTCTCTATTTAATATGCATTTGCATAATGATAAATGATAGTGTAATCTTTTCTTTTTTTTCCTTTTAAATGCTCTTGAATGTGATAAAGAATAAATAAAATGTACCTTTTTATTTGTAAATACATAAAAGCTCTACCTGCTTGAGCTTGTAGTGAAAGTAGGTAACAATTACATGTCTTACCTCAAGTTCATGTTGTTTCTCATGCAAGTTCTATTGTAGTGCAAGGGAAATATCTCAAACAATTCAATATTTTGCAACGTGGGATTCATTTTATTGATTATTGACCTAAGAACAAGGTATATCATTATAGTCAACTAGTAATTACTACTACCCTAGATCTTCATCCAGTTCCACATGCACATGGATGTTGTAAATGGAGACTAGATGTGATGATCATTAGAGAATATTATATGTTATTGAAGAGTGGGTTGAATCACTTATTTGAGTTAGATATCCATTTGAATTTTCATGTGGAATAATTTATTATGTTTTAAGGTGACATTCTTTTTCTTGTCAAACCTATATGTTTTAAGGTGACATAATTTATTATGTTTTCATGTGGCATAATTTATTGTATTTTAAGGTGACTTTCTTGAATTGTCTTGTCAAACCATTAGCTCATTAATTTAGACTAATGAGGAAACTAAATTGTATTGTTCCTTTGGATTATTTTTATGAGACCTAAGTGGTCACAATTTTGTGGTACATTAGAATTTCAAGAACTTATAAGGGGTTAAGATTGCATGTATAATTTATTATGTTTTAAGGTGACATTCTTTATGGTTTGTCAAACCTATATGTTTTAAAGTGACATTCTTTATGGCGTGTCACAAGTTTATGGTATAATAGAATTTCAAGAACTTATTAGTGGTCAAGATTACATGTAAAAAATTATTATGTTTTAAGGTGATATTCTTTGTTTCTTGTCAAACCTATATGTTTTAAGGTGACATTCTTTATTATGTTTTCTTGTCCAACATAATTTATTATGTTTTAAGGTGACATTCTTGTTGTCGTGCTAAACCTATTAGGTCATTAATTTAGACTATTGATGAAATTATAGTATTTTTCCTTTGGATTATTTTTATTTCACAAGTTTATATACATTATGATTTCAAGAACTTACAAGTGGTTAAGATTGCATGTGTAATTTATTATGTTTTTAGGTGACATTCATGTTGTTTTGTCAAACCTATTAGGTCATTAATTTAGACTATTGAGGAAACTAGATTATATTGCTCCTTTGGATTATTTTTATGAGACCTAAGTGGTCAAAAGTTAGTGTACCAATCCATAAATTAAAATATTGGTTTCTCATCCCTCATAAAAACAATTTATTTATTGAAATACATAAATTATCTTCCTCCAGAATATGTATTAACTTCAAAAAATGGTATATATAATGTTCAATAGGTTATCAAACCAAGTTACCTTTACAATCATTTATTTATTGAAATATATCAAGGTACATATCTATATTAAAGTAAAATCAAATTACAACAAGGTTAATATGATATACATAACTGAACTGATTATCATAACATAAACTAAACATAGACCCACAATCATAAGAAATCATTTTTTTATTGATCTATAACATACACTTGAACCGTGTAATCATAACAATTTTTGAAAACGTAAACATATTTAAATGAAGGTTCATATATAATATATTTAATTTACTCATGATCTAAAATTAACATAAAGATGTCCACAATTTCATAAGCAAACATGTGCATAAATAAATAAGAAAACATGTGTACATCATAACAAGACATGTAATCAAGTTTGTGTGCAAATATATGAATATATCAAACATAAATGTCCACAAATGTTCTATCATAAAACATGGCAAACATGTTTATCTAAATATACGTCTATATAAGTTCATCTATATCATAAAATGTATATGTAATCAAGTATGAACAAATACATCTAGATCATCAAATGTACATAAAATAAAACACACATAAATGCAAATTTCTATATAAATATAGACTAGAAATGTATGTGCAAACATCTCTAGGTGGTATCTTGGTCATAATGTCGGCTCCTAGTTGAGTGATCCTCTGAGTGAGAATCTTATTCTAATGGACGTGTCGAGCATTGGAGAAAGTGTACAATAGATACATAAAAGTGTACATTAAATATTATATTGAAGAATACATAAATATAATATGTGGGCACATGAAATTTGTATTGAATTGAAGAAGTGTGTGCACGATTTAAGGATTTAAAATTCACATGTCCACTAATAGTAGTACCATCAACTAATCATGCATGTGTACATGATATAACCTCAATCTAGGAGTAAAATGAGGTATCTTCATCTATAATATATATATTTATATATATCATTTAGTTAAAACTTATTTAAATTATTTAAAAATTGTAAATAACATGCGTGCACATACATACATGTGCATGTACATGTACCTTTGTATCAGTTGACATAAGATTTGCTGCAATGATCATGTCCACTAAATCATCCAAATATGTCTCCCTAATATGAACTACATCCATTTTCTTGACATGCCACAGTAATGATGAGTAGAGTGGACTATGCAATTGAGATGGCCCATTGACGATGACTTTGAACGTAACAACATATCCACATGATCTGAAATTTGCATCCTATCTAAGTTAATTAAATTCAGGTCCTGAGATGTATGATACTCAACACTCACTAAGGATCAGTAGCCTATGTATCTACTTTTGCAACAATAAAATGATCAGTAGGTGGATCCTAATGTGCACTGGTGTTGGGCCCAGGGTGATGAGAATGTTGGGATCCTAAATGTGGATGAAGAACTATACCCAAATGATCTTTGACTGGGTGTATAGGGATCTTAATATTTATTAAGATGAAAGCATATGCCTCCAATGGGTACTCAACCAAACAACTTTCTATAGTCCTTAGCATGTCTCTTGTAAGATGGTCCATGTTTGTGGGTGAAGGGACACCCTCTATAGCATAAGGATAATTAGTTCTAGTGGGTGTTGTAAATGATCTCAATTGTGGATGTCTCATCAACTGGACCCACACAATTATAATATATCCTAGTTTGTCATTGTTGCAATATCATCAACATTATTAATTGTGAGAAGCAATGACAACTTGGCCTGCTACAAGGTCCAAGGTTGGGGAGATCATAGGCAAAGTCTCACCAACCAATGCCCTATAAGCTTGGGTCACTTTATTTGATTGATGATAAGGCTCCCTATCGACAACCCTACCATGCCCCTGACTAAAATATCCTATAAGATCACAAGAGTTGACTTTGAGGTTCAAATGAACCTTAGCATACAACTGTTGTGTAAAATATAAGGGAATTCGGTAATTATTTGGATAATGACCATGTGTGGCAAGAAAATGAGGGTAGACCAAATGGGCCATAACATCGTCCACACATTTGGTAACTTGGTATGCCTTTACCTTATGTTTAGCCTCATAGTATGGAAAACATTCATATTTTATGGTTTCTTTGGGCACCATACTCTTAATAAAGCAAGGAAGTATCACCAGAGACTTCTTGCCACATTTGGGCAAGAACATAAGCTACGGTCTCAATTGAATAGGCACGTGTGTCAAAGATTTTATCTCTATTATTCTCTAGGTTGGATACTATGGACATGCAAGTGTCCTTATAAACCCATGTATTTGTACCATTATCTATAGAACCTCTTAATATGTTAATCTCATTATTAGTTCGTGAAAAAGTTCCTTAAGTGGAATTGGTGCATCTGCTATGATGTAGGTACTTGAAGGAGCAATGAGGTCCTTGCTTTAATCTAGAATTTGACCATATTCAATTTAAATAACAACTAAAATCAATCTAATATGTATTTCTCTCTAACGCATGCAGTAAATAGATTAAAATCATAAATAACATAGGGTAGAAACTCATGCATATTATAGCATGAACACATTCCAATATTTTCAATTATAATACAAAAACATTTAAAAGAGTACTTAAATAACAATAAAAAAGATATGATCTAGTTCTATCAAAATCATCTACTAATAATAATCATTCCTCAAACTAATATTTATGTATTCATATATGCAATGTAGAAGAATTCAACTATCACTAAAATTAACTTTTAATGACATAAAATGTTGTGATCTATTTAACACGAATTCATATTACATTCACACTAGTCACAAGAACTTAGGACCTAGCACATGTATGGAAATGACTAAAAAATATACTAACTTCACTTGTAGAAAGGACATGGAAGGTTGTAGAACCTCCAAATTGAATGGATGAGATCCATTACAATCTTAGGAGGGTGGATATAAATTACTAAAAATAACTAGAAAGCATGATTGGAGCCATCATAAGTATGTAAAAGGTTTCATATTTTCTTTAGAATCATGTCCTATACATTTGAACAGTGTGTAACTTATTCATTTAAGTGATGTATAAATGAGATCCAAATATTGATGAAAATACCCTAATGATGGATTAATGATCCAAGGCTCAAAATATGATGGATTAGTGAGGTGTTTTTCATGTATATTGTTAAATTTGATGTATCTGAATTAAGGAATTTGTATCCATTTACAAGGATAAAAAAAATTAGGTAAGATACTATACGAACATGTGTAATAATTATGCACTATGTGGTCCATAATTATTTTGGGGATATGTGTAAGGACTCTATAGTGAGTGGTGTATCAAAGAATCTTATGTATAATTGACTTGCTTGGCTACAATTGATGATCATGTCATGTAAGAAATAATGCATGTCGATTGAATAAATGAAAGAAATATTTAGTGTACACCTATAATCAAAACATTTCCCCCTCTTAACAAGAAATAATATCCATTACAAGTTAATTATAGGAAACTAAGAATAGAGCTGCCCCAACATGTACCATTTTTCTTTACTAGCATGCCACTCAATTTTAACTACACTATGCATTTCATGTTTTCGGGTTCAAGTGAGTGCTAGTTTTGGTTGTGTTGACAATTTAATCCTTCGTAACTAGATTCCCATGTGTTGGGTCTAGTTCAAATATATGTTGAGATTGCATGCTAGCAGTACAAGAAGATGGAATTAAGACTTTTGTAGCTTAATATTTTGTTTTTATTTCGATAAAAGTGACTGAAGTCACTAATCTTTTTATTAATATTAGAAGAAGATAAGTACAAAACAAAACACCTTGATAGAAACTACTATTGATTAGGGTATATTTTGTAGCTTTATATTGAAAAAAGGATATAACCAAAAATAATATAGTATGGTATCATCAAAGTAAACTACTAAATTAATTATGCAAGGTATGTTATAGAGCCATAGTATAGGGGTTTACTATTACATTTTGGATCATGAAAAGAATTAATTTTATAGATGAAGATAATTCTTTTTGTTGATAGACACCGAGGTGTAGATTGGCTGGTTGATTCATTGAAAGATACTGATAATCAACGAAGGTTCAAACCTCGTTCGGACAAAAAAGTTGATTTAACCATTCACGCCCAAGGTGGGTCCCCTATGGGTTATCGTGTCGCCTAGAGGATTAGTCTATCCTTACCTAGATTTATTTGGCAATAGGGTCACAGAGCAAGTCACGAGGACAACTCTGAGATCACAAAAAAAAAATATTGTTGATCTAAAAGAAGTGTGTGGAACATCTGATCTCATTACAATCTTTGATTTTGTATTGTTGATTATAAATAATTTATTGGATTGACTGATCGAGACTTTAGGTTAATATAATATAATATGAAAGGGTATTGTCCTCATGAAATCATAGGGACTATATACACTATTCTCTTGTGTAGTGTTTTGTCTTACTATCCACATAGTGTATGTTGCAATTGAATAATATGATTCACATATCTCTTCTATCTTTTTGTACAAGCTCTTTGATATGTTCTAGATCCATGAGTTGGAAACTTATATTGGCCTAATATGCTACATTAATCATATAAGAATATCTCATCATTATTATATTAACCTACATATTTTATTTATCTATTCACATTCTAATACTCATATTATCAATGTAACTTATGCCATAGTCTTCATCCTATTCAAGACTGCCTTCTTCATTTTGGAACTATTCCTCTATCATGATGGAAACTACAAAGCATATTTCATGGGATCATGGAGACAATAGAATGCCTCACACCATGGTGAATTCTCTTGTAGGTTTACATGTATTTTCTCAAGGGTCTAGGAGTATTTGTGTCTTGATTCCTTTGATTACATTTCTTAGGGAATTCCTATTTATCACTAAATATGTTATAAATATTATTATACAATATTTAACCTTCATTGTAAAGAGTGGTGTTAGTATTAGGAGGCACCCCTTCACATTCCTTGCTACTCTATAAGATATGTCATCCATTATACCTATCAACTATCAAGCTTCTCATTATAAATATGAGGTTATTTGAGGTGCCTTTATCAAATCGGGGAATCTTAACATTATCTATTTTGAGGTGTTTAGCACTAGTATAGGCCTCCCTTAAATTTTGAGGTTTCTTACCCCTAAGACAATATATTAACTTTTCATCAAAGGTAGCATACATAGGTTCATGTTAGGTTTTAAATTAGGTTTCACTCTAAGGTTGCACTTTCCTCATACTCTTTATAACTACCAACCTATGTATGAAAGTTTTTGGGTCTATCCTATCTCTATATTATCACCTAAAGAACCTCAAAAATTATTCCCATGAGTTAATACTACTATCAACTAGAATTTTATATTGTTCCCTTGCACTCTTCTCCAAGGATTATACAAATATTTTCATGATGACATCCTCATGTTCACTTATATATTCACTAGTAACATTAATAAAGTATATTACGTCTTCATCACTATAAATTGCATTATTTTCTTGAAAGGTATGAATCTTAGCTCTAATCTCAATGAGTACTTAATTAGGGTAGTCAAGGATCCAAAACAAATCTAACTGCCTATTCCTATTCTATTTAAGGGATTATCTTGTTGTGGTAACCTTTGATTTATCTCCTAAATGCATCTATCACATTAAGAGGGTTGTTCATTTGTGGATTATGCTATCAATGTGGACACAATATCTAATTGAGAATATATTGAACTTGGTTTACATTTTTCTATTGGTAAATTGATTTAATTGGCTTATAATTGAGCGTTTTTAGAAATCATAGCTTTGTTTAGTTGTATATCTACATGAATTTCGTGAATTCCTTCACCAAGGTTGTCAAGTAGATCAATTCATTAATCAATATATCTTTTCTTATCGTCACTTTCTAACTAATTTAGTACATTGACATCATTAAAATTAATATCATCCTCTTAATTCAAGATCTTTGTCTCTAAAAAATGGTGGATCAGAGCGGTAGGTCTGGGTTCAGGAAACATGTGGGTTTCCTATATAGAGTTGGTGCATAATCCAGATGGCCTCTAAGCAAGAGCTTTAACAATGACTAGAATAATGGTTTTTGAAAACAAAATAGCCAAAACGGATGGACATGGAAGGCTTCAGTGACCTCAAAAGGTTGGAATCATTTTGGTGAGCATGGTGTCAGCTCAACTAGGGCACGCAAATTTGGTGGTTTTGGTGGTTGTCTACCCCAACTATAATGACAATAATAATACCTCTAATTGAAATCTCAATCCAAAGTTTGGACATTCATATGGTAGATTTTACTATTTTCATGGCTGGTGTTCATTTAGTTGTCAATCCAAGAACGTAAAACTTGAAATGGGTCTGCAATATATATGCACTAAGTTCCTTAAATGATTATTCTGCATTACTGCAGTGACTAACATTATGCAGAAAGGAAAGGCGGGAATGGAAATCATAAAAGGCTACATGAAAGCTTCACAAAACAATGCTGAAATGATCTAATGAAAATAACAGAAATCACGTCGTTCTGTCTTGGCTGCAGGAACAGTCAACGGATCTATTTCTAGTGGCTACAGGAACAATCCAGTTATGAACTTCTACTGCAACTAAGTAAAAACTAACTTCAATGATCATAAACATAGGATCACTCACCAAGTGGGCCCCCTTGGATGAGTGATATCAAACTCTCAGCAAAGTACTCTTAATAGATCAGAACAACATATTCTTATTCATTTCTTCCTGAAAATGATTACATATTCTAAAAGAGAAAAATTCAGAATGCTTGACAAAACTCTGCTCAATTCCTTTCCATTCTGTCTAACTCTCAGAAAGAAGGAACATCTTATTATAAATAAAAGATCAACTACAATGGACAACTCAAGTTACGCTCAGAAGAAGAGGCGGATAATTGTAAGATGAAGGAGATAACTGAGAGCTTGGCTACAAGAACCGTGGATCTAAAACTGAACAACAGTCTTTGCACGCCAAAGCGATATTTTGCAAATTCAATATGCACCAGAGTTAAACTCCCATGGTGAAGTATAACTGCTCCGATTATGCCATACATTGTGCTTGCTCAAATCCCCTTCAGTTTCACCTCCAGTTATCTGAACGTGATTCTCCAGTCCTTAGGCACCAAAGAAAATCATCCATCGTAGCATCAATTATTATCTGCACTAAAACAAAAACAACATACAAGGACATGCATATGAATCTTACTTAATTAATACATTCATTAACTCACATATGACATTATCCTAAATAATCCGCATATCACAGGGACAAATCATTTGGCTGCAGGAATTAACCGACAAAGTTCAAACATGATTTCTTAAGTTAAGTTTTAAAACATGGATTACATATAGTCAATTCACAATACTTTACTATCACAATGCAACCCAAAACATACCAAAAACCTAAGAGTCCTAATAAAAAAACATGTCACAGCATCGACTTATCATGCCCCCCAACTTTAAGGGTTTGTTGCTCCTGCAGCAAAAGGAAAATTTCTGATTTTTGCTGAAACTCTAAAATCACCAACAGTGTCCCGTCTGGTTCCCTTGGAAGGCAAATTCCAATAAAATCCTTTCATTTTCTCCAACCTGGACCATCTAGTTGTTTCCTCTACAACTGCATCATAATTCTGTTCTATTGGTTGGCATGCCAAAAGTGGCCACATAAGGATTGGAGGCTGAAAGATTAATGGCAACCAGTTATTGGATTTCTCCCTGCCTAGTTGTATGTATCTGGAGGCTCTTTGTATGGCTGCATGAAAATTTTGTAATGAGTAAGGTTCTCCCAGTTTTAAATGATCTGGTAGATGATTCCAGCCTTGAGTTAGCCCTTCTAGTGTGGTTGTCCTGTGGGTCTGAACCAAATGCTTATATGCTTGATAGACTTCCTCTCTCATTGGAAGTACTATCTTACTAACATCATCTCTTATTAGCAACTTTTTCCAATCATAATACAGAACCCTGGGTGCTTCTAATTCCCTCCTCAATGGCAATGGACAATCAAGTTCAAATTTTTCAAACTCCCTGGCCTGTGGTCCTATGATCATCTCATTTTGGATCCATGACATTAAAGCTCTGAGATGGATATCCCCAATATACAATAAAGGATTTCATTCTCTGTCTTGGGCTACAACATAGTTATGTAAATATAATTCAATAACAAATTCCTTATAGCATGTGGGGAGGTTTGATAAGCATGATAGAATTCCTCAGGTGTTTCCAAGGATGGATTAAGGTCCCTAACAATGCGGTTTAGTATGAAATTCAGATACCGTTCTTTCAAATGTACTGCATAAATTCTTGGGGGTGCCCTACACTGCATTATCTCAGGAACCATACCATAAATCTCTTCTACCTTAGCTTCCAATTCTTTAATTCTATTATCTTTCTTTTCAATCTCTTTTTGCTACTTATTAATTATCCCCTGCAACCTATCCTTCTCTATTTCCCATTTCCTAAAAAATGTTAAAGCAATTGATAAACTAGTTAAGGATGAAGGAGGTCTAATAGGTCCTACCTTAGACCGTGGGATTTCTTCAACAAACTCCTCATTCTGAGTTGACACATCTCCCACATTTTCTTCAGGTTGCTATAGAACATCATCAACAAACTCTTCACATTGCAATGCCACTAAAGCAAAATTTGCTAGCTTATCCATTACAACTTCTTCCTGAATTTCTTCTTGGATTTCTTCCTCTGCAGGGTTTTCTTGAATTTCCTCTTCCACGGGGTTTTCTTGAATTTCCTCTTCCACAGGGTTTTCTTGCATTTCCTTCTCTGTAGCATCTTCTTCTTCTGAAGTTTCTACTGCAATAACCTCTACTAGATTACTCACAGGTTGAGTCTTTTGTGTCCTCCTTCTTGTTCTCCTTACATACACTTTTGAAACAAATGCAGGAGTTTTTGTTTTTGTTCGACGCCTCTTGGCTGTAGGAGGAATATGCGCTTCCTATGGTCGGACAACAAATTCTTCATCTGATTCATCATTTTCCAGTTCTTTTCCTTCCCTTTGCAAAACAGGTGAATATCTTTGAAGAGAGGTAGAGGGTTGTCCTTCGATTGACTCTGCTTCAATATTTCCTTCCATAATAATTGCAGCTCCTTCAGCAACCAGCAAACCCTCATCTTCACCAGAAAGATCTTTTGCAACAATCTCTTCTTGAGCCGGCGGATTATTCACAATAGGCGCTTCATCAACCCTAAATTGCAGAATATTACCCAATTCCATTTGTGAAACATCTCTCAGGGACCGCTATACAAGCAACTTAACTAGTCCATGATGGCTAACAGAGTGATTTCCATATTTTCTAGGCTCCTTAGCACTTATAGAAATGAGATGATACAAGAAATTTGGGACATTAACTCGCCGGTCATGATGCAAATGACCAAGTAACTTGAAATAAGGTGAATGTGGATTTGAATACTGTCCTTCACATGTAATATATTCAATAATATATAGAGCTACCTGAGGCCAATGTGTTGGTAAAGAAACCCTTCTAGTCCCTTGTCTATCCACCATTAAGGGTCTGTCAGTAGAAATTGTGAACTCTGCATTGGCACTCCTTGCATCCTTTGATTATGGAAAGAGTTCTCCTTCCTGCAGCAACCTTGTGACCTCTGCAATTTGCTACTCCGTAGCAATTACCCGAAACCCTTTAAATGTAGCTTCCCCTTCATCAAAGGAATGCGTAAATTCCGCAGCTATTTCGTCGTTGAAATCCCTGATTTTTAAGAAATAATCCAGCCAGTCGTGGTTTTGGAAATAATGCACACAGACAACATCTTGTAGCAACCCTTCATGGACTATTGGTTCATGGTGAATTAGATCACCACCCATCTTTTACTCTGATACTTCCGTAGCTTCACCAAAATGTTTGACAATTTCACAAAAACTAAAATCTCCATATCTTAATTTTGGCGGCAGACCTTATTATTCACTTGCATGAAATAATAATCATCATAAGTAATGTCAGTTAGGAAATCAATTTGGGATATCAAAAAAACTGATAATAAATCTTATTGGGAAAAAGGACCATAAAGTACCCCCCCCCCAACTTAACCTAGCACATGTCCACACAGCCTGATGAGATTTTGGGTTTGGAGCGGATTTAAACAGGATAAAAATCACAATGAACTAATAAATGCATAATTAAAATAAAGTACAATATACATGTACCTACAATTGGGCGAAAATGATGGTGAAATGAAATGAAGTGACAGGTAAGAAAGTGGAATGGAATGTAGTGGATGGAACTTTATGTACGGAGAACAATATTCCCATGGAAATATTTTATTATGATACGGTGAATAAGTTCACTGCAGAGGCTGTAGGAACATCACCTATATCAACAAGCTCAAGTGCAACAAGAAGCTCATGAATTGATACCGAATCATTGGCAGTTGCTGCAGGAACCTTACCATTTGTTGCAGGAACTTGTATTTCATTTTGGGGAGCAAACTGCTGCAGGAACTCTTCTCTAGTAGCTGGCTTGTGAAGTCGTAGTCGGTGTCCATTCACTAAGATTTTAAATCAAATAGGATCTATTGTGGACAACCGAACTGCTCCATTCTGAAAAACTTCTTCTACCTCATAAGGACCTAACCACACTGTTTGGAGTTTTCCCATAGCATCCTTTTATCTGGAATCATACATGAGTGCCCAGTCACCAACTTTGAATTTCTTTTCTCTGATATATTTATCATGCCATCTGGCTCTTTGGTTTTGAATCAATTTTGTCTATTGAACAGCTATCTTTCTCCATTCATCAAGAGCATTTAACTATTGAATGTGTTCCTTCTGTGCTTCAGACAATGTCATATTCAGTTGTAAAGTTGTTCTCAAGGTTTTATGCTCAAATTTAATAGGCATCATTGTTGTTTTGTCATAAACCATCTCAAAAGGTGTGAATCCAATTAGTGTTTTCCATGTTGTTCTATATGCCCAAATTGCCTTTGAAAGTCGATGAGACCAATCTTTCTTGTGAATAGACACTATTTTTGTAAGAATAGCCTCAAGCTCTCTATTGGTAACTTCTACTTGTCCATTAGACTGTGGATGATATGGAGTAGATTTCATGTGCCTTATATTGTATTCATTGACCAAATCTTTTATCAATGTTGATGTAAATTGAGGTCCCTGATCTAAGACAATTTCCCTTGGTACTCCATACCTTGTAAATATTTCTTCATAGAGAAACTCAGCCACCTTATTATCTATTGCATGTTGCATAGCTCTAGCTTCTACCCATTTTGTCACATAGTCTTTACATACTAAGATATAAGATTTTCCATTAGAAGGTGGATCAGAAATATGAGAATAAGACAATTCCTATGGCAACAAGGTATGCAAAATATCAGTGGCTGCAAGAAAGTCCAACCCTACAATATTCGGAACCAATTCCTGCAATTCTTGGTCTTCTATTAATTCATTTATCAAGACCTTATAAAGAATTGATTCTTCATCATATAACTACATGAGTGGCACTTGATTAATCATCATAAGCTGATTAATAGAGTCAATTTCTTTAGATTCTTCTCCTAAAATAGGCCAAACAGCCTGTTGCTGCTCAAGCTGAGGTTGTGTAGGGGAATACAAGGCTAATGTTTTTGTGGAACTGCCATCTGAAATAGTCATGTCTCCTGATCTACACCCAATATATGCACCAGCTGAGGCAAGCCTTAGTCTTCCCAAAATGACTGGATATCCCCCCAATGTTGCTTTTGGAGATAAAATCATAAAGTCTGCAGGATATTCCCAAGAATCTAGGATAACTAATATATCTTCTATGATACCATCAAGTCTTACTACAGAGCCATCAGCAAGTTGGAGAACTATGGGTGTAGCCCTTAAATTATCTGTCTTTAGATGCTTCATTACTTCCCTTGTCATTACACTAATGGCTGCCCCTAGATCAACTAAAACATTTTTTATTTGACTGCCATTAATGACTATACTCACAACAGGACTACTTGGATCAGAATACTTTGCAATAGCAATTTTTCCTAACATAATATCAGCCAATTGACCCATAACATGAACTGTTTGTGGATCATTTTTCTTTCTGCTAGGTTTTGTTAGGCATGCTTCTCCTAATGCCTTACCATATATTGAGACATCCTTTATTGCTTGCAAGAATGGAATTTTAACACAAATGTGCTTTAGTTGATCAAGAATATCAAATTTTTGCTATTGTTCAGTGGAAACTTCTTTGTCTTTAAGTCTATGGGGAAATGGTGCTAATATTTGATTCTGAGGTATTACATCTTTAAGATCAGAGATTGGCTGCTCTTCTTGTACCTCAGTAATAACCGGATGAGAGGGATTAGGTAGAGTTGTCCCAGATCAGAGGTGAATATCATCTAGTGATAAAGAGTAGGCTGGGTATTGATTAACATCAGCTGAATAAGCTTGTTGTTGTTGCTGAGATTTGATATTTGGATTAGGCAACGGTTGAGTAGCCAACTGCGTTGGCTTAGGAGGTGCAGTTGTAGCTGTAGGAGGTGGCATTAAAACAGAAGGTTGTGGCTGCTGAGCAGGGGGCTGATATCCAGAATATTGGGATGGCCATGATGGGTTTCCCCTCTATTAAGAGGTAGGTTGCCAATTCCCTTGAAACTAGTTCCCTGAACCCTGAGGTGGATATCAGTTTCCCTGTGGCTGCTGCCACTGGGGGATTTGATTAGCAAATTGTTATCCTTGGCCTTGTGATCCATACCAATGTGGATAGTTACCAAAATTTTGAGAATATTGTGGTTGCCATTAGTTATTTGGTGCATAAGAATTACCACTATAACTAGAAAAGGAAAGCGGATCAAGTGGCATACCTTGTCTTTAAAAATTTGGTCTTCTTTGAGCAACATAGAAGACTTGTTCATCCTCACCTTGAATTGGTTTGAAATTAGGTACTTCAACATTTGCAACCATCTTATATCTACAATCTTTCTTATGCTGCTTACAATGAGGACAGAATTCTGCAAGAAATGCATCGGCTTCCTCATGCTTCTTCTTAGTTGCCAATGTATCCAACTGAGAAGCCATATTGTTTATAATGTCCTCCTTGAAATCTTTTAACAAATGGCTAAGTTCCAATCTAGAAACTCCAGTTCCAGATGATGATAATGGTGCCCTTGGCTTAAATCTCCTATTCTTCTTAGAAGTAGATCTGGAATACTTCTTGCAAATTTATCCTATTTCCGCCCAAGTAGATTGTGTAATGTCACCTCCCCCCATGAGATCTAAGGAATCGGTGCATTCATCACTGATACCCCTCAAGAATATCAATTTGAGGGAATCTTCATTCAGAGTACTATGCTTTGACTTCTTGACACTAAACAAAAACCTTTCCAGATAATCCTCAAGGCTCTCATCTTCAGTTTGTTTCATTCTAAAGATATCATCCCCATGACGATCAGCGCCTCTACAATAATCTTTGTATTTTGCAAGAAACAACTATTTCATCTCATCCCATGTATTGATTGTGCTACTACACAAGCTCATAAACCATCTCAAGGATGACTCCTTCAAAGTCGCTGGAAAAATTTTGAGTCTATGGGCATCTGTAGTATAGTCAAAACTCCTACAAAGAACATCAAACTCAAACATAAATGTATCTGGATCCTCTGTCACCAACCCATAGAATTTAGGAAGTGAAGATGCTGGAATGTTCTTTAGGTTAGCATTATCATGCTGGTCAGAGATGGGAAACACAAATTTTGGACCAGGTGGTGGTGGTGGATTATTTCCAATAGGAGGTGGGTTCCCTTGCATTGGACTTGTGAGGGTTATTATAATAGGCAATTCTTCTTCTTGTGGACCAAAAAGGAATTGAAGACTACCTTCTAGAAATTCAGACTCAAGGTGATTCAAATTTTGTGGGACTTGATACAGTTCAGCAAAAGAGTTTATATCTGGAAAATTATCTTCTGCATGAGTAGTATGAGTGGGCAGAAATCTACCTCTAGCATCTCTTCTTCTATTATGCATGCAGATTCATGAAATTTCAAAAAATTAACTAAAAACTAAATTAATCATAAAAGGTTCTTAGCTTGACACCATCCCCGGCAATGGCACCAAAAATGTCTACCCCAACTATAATGACAATAATAAAACCTCTAATTGAAATCTCAATCCAAAGTTTGGACATTCTTATCGTAGAGTTTACTATTTTCATGGCTGGTGTTCATTTAGTTGTCAATCCAGGAACATAAAACTTGAAATGGGTCTGCAATATATATGCACTAAGCTCCTTAAATGATTATTCTGCATTACTATAGTGACTAACATTATGCAGAAAGGAAAGGCGGGAATGGAAATCATAAAAGGCTACATGAAAGCTTCACAAAACAATGCTGAAATGATCAAATGAAAATAACAGAAATCACACTGTTTTGTCTTGGCTACAGGAACAGTCAACGGATCTATTTCCAGTGGTTGCAGGAACAATCCAGTCATGAACTTCTACTGCAACTAAGTAAAAACTAACTTCAATGATCATAAACATAGGATCACTCACCAAGTGAGCCCCCTTGGATGAGTGATATCAAACTCTCAGCAAAGTACTATTAATAGATCAGAACAACATATTCTTATTCATTTCTTCTTGAAAAATTATTACATATTCTAAAAAAGAAAAATTCAGAATGGTTAACAAAATTCTGCTCAATTCCTTTCCATTCTGTCTAACTCTCATAAAGTAGGAAGAGCTTATTATAAAGAAAAGATCAACTAAAATGGACAACTCAAGTTACGCCCAAAAGAAGAGGTGGATAATTGTCAGATGAAGGAGATAACTAAGAGCTTGGCTGCAAGAACCGTGGATCTGAAACCGAACCACATTCTTTGCACGTCAAAGCGATATTTTACGAATTCAATATGCACCAGAGTTAAACTCCCATGGTGAAGTATAACTGCTCTGATTATGCCATACATTGTGCTTGCTCAAATCCCCTTCAGTTTGACCTCCAGTTATCTGAACATGATTCTCTAGTCCTTAGGCGCGAAAGAAAATCATCCACCGCAGCATCAATTATTATCTGCACTAAAACAAAAACAACATACAAGGACATGCATATGTATCTTAGTTAATTAATACATTCATTAACTCACATATGATATTATCCTAAATAATCTACATATCCCAGGGACAAATCATTTGGCTGCAGTAATAAATTGGCATGGCTGTAGGAATTAACCGACAAAGTTCAAACATGATTTCTTAAGTTCAGTTTTAAAACATGGATTACATATAGTCAATTCACAATACTTTACTATCACAATGCAACCCAAAAGATACCAAAAACCTAAGAGTCCTGATAAAAAAACATGTCAAAGCATCAACTTATCAGTTGTTATCGGGATCTTTACTCAAGCCCGAAGATGGATTTTTGAATGGTCCAAGAGAAGTTTTGGCGACCAAAACCCTCTCTTGAAGCAGCAAAGGTTTTAGAGGTAAACCCTAATGTAGAATATAGTAGGGTCCTTTCTTTAGAAATAGAAAATGAAGAATGGAGGGAGTCGATTCATTTTTTATCTGATAAAGCTCTTTTTGTTAAATGGGGAGGAGCATGGCTGACCTTTACTAAGTTTAGGGACTGGTGTAATGAAAATTGGAGAGAAGGGATGGATCTCAAAACCCTAGGAAATGGCTTCTATCAGGTTGGTTGCCCAACAACCCAAGATTGAGATTGGATTATAGAGAATGGGCCATTTTTTATGGAAGGGAAAGGGCTCACCATCTTAAACTGTAAACCTAACTTTAACCCCTATGAGGCTTTGGTGGAGATTGTCCTCATTTGGATAAAATTGCTAGGACTTCCTCATGAATATAAGGCTTTGGAAACCCTAAAACAAATTGGCAACAAACTGGGTGAGTTTGTTATGGCAGAGGAATTTGTAGATTCCTCCAATTTTAGTATGGTTTCTAGGATGTGTATAAATTGGAAACCGATTCATAATCTCCCTGACACCATAGAGATTAAAAAAGGTTTGGGGTTTTGGAAGCAAAATATACTTCTACAGGAAAAGATGGAATCTTGTGCCAAATGTATTGCCAAAATTCATCCTCTGGGTTCCTGTAAAAAAGATGATAAAGTCAAAATAGTGATGCATAATCCGCTAGTGGAGGAAATCAATAGGTTATCAGAAGGTAATTATTGGGAACAACACTAGAATGAAAAGGACTGGATGATTCAGTCTTCTTCCAAGTGTAGAAATGACCTGGGTAGTTTTTTCGAAAAGACTGTTGTTTTTGAGTTTCAGAAAGATATTGATGAAACTTTTGTTAAGGATTCACATTCATGTTGTTTAACCCAAGGAGATTTTATGAGGTTGGACAAAGATGTGGACTTAATTATGAATAGATCTAATTGTACAACAATTCCTCAAGGTAGATGTGAGAACGTAGCTCATTTAGGTCTTGAGGAGGCCAGCTCAGAGGGTAGGGAAAATCTTCAAAGGGAGATCATTGATGTTTAGGAAGAAAAAAATTTCCCTACAATCCCAGAGTTTAGGGTCATTGGAAAGGGCATTTCCCCTATGAAGGATAGGGATGAACCACTTGTAACATTAGTGATGGCTGCAATGGACTTCATAGTTATGACTCAAATGGATATCCCTATGCTCCCAAACCCAGATCATGAAAAGGTCTTTTCAAAAATGCAGAATGACAATCCTGAATCAAATATGGAGTAGCTTGTTTTTAAAGACATTCAAATATCCTCGATTTAAGAAATTTGGAAAGTTCTTTTGAAGGAGTAAAGGACAGTGGAGGGGATTTCCTAGATTCGGACTATGAGGGTGAGTCATTATTCTCGCAGGATGGAGAGGATGAACTGGGGTTAATGGCCCTCATAGGAATGCAAGATAAGATATCACTGGAGATTACGCTTTCTCTCCAAACAAAAGCTAAGATGGGAGAAAAAAAGAAGAGGGGAGCCAAATCTAATAAGGCCAAATTGGAGATAGCAGGCAATGCAGCATGCCAAAGTAAATTGATTTCAGGAAGAGGCTATGCCTTTTCCCGGGAGCAATGAGGACCCTATCGTGGAATGTCAAAGGCTGCAATGCCCCTGACAAAATCCACTTGATCAAAGGTATCTTGATCAAGTTAGGCCAGATATTTTTTTTTTACAAGAAACAAAAATTAAAGAAGAAGATTTTGGTGTTTTTTCTAGGAAGTTCCAATCATGTAAATATAGTTTTGTTGGAGCTCAAGGTGCTTCTAAAGGCCTTGCTTCTCTTTGGTGAGACTCGATTGTTGAGGTGGATGTTATCAGGACAAACAGATGGTGGAAGTGGTTGAAAATCATATCAAAACAACTACAAACTAGTTTTTTCCTTATTAATACTTATGGGCCTAATAATACAAATTTGAAAATGCAGCTATGGTCTGATCTATCTGGCATTCTGAGGCATAATAGGGAAATTTTATTCATTATTGGCGGAGATTTTAATTCTCTACTATGCCCCTCAGAAAATATGGGTGGTGTGGGCTGGAATAGACAAAGTCATAGAGATTTTAGTGTCTTTGTGATGGATTCTGGGCTTTTTGAAATTCCCTTTAGAACTGGGGATTTCACCTGGACTAATAGGAGGAGTGGATGTTTGAATATTGTTGAGTGACTAGATAGGTTTTTAATTGTTGGGGATTGGTCACAAAGTCATTGGAACTATGTTGCTGAAATCCTACCTATAACAGGTTCAAATCATTATCCAATATGCCTCGGGATTCAAGATGACAGTTCTCCGGACAGATGCCCATTTAAGTTTGAAGCTATGTGGTTAAGGGATAGTAACATCAAAAACTAAGTGGAGTGTTGGTGGCTTTATATCCCGGAAAGAATCTGGTAACAAAGCTTTTATGTTGGGATACATTGAAACAATTCCATCCTTTGAAAACAATCATGGGAGAAGCGGGAGGAGCGGGAGAAGCGGGAGGAGAGGGAGGAGCGGGAGCTCAAATTTCAAATTTTCATCAAGGCAGGAACCTTGGTTCCAATGGTGAGAGTGTCCAGATCAATGATGTTGGTCCTATGGATGATAAGGACAAGCCCCCGGACCTCCTAGTTCCGATTGTTGACTCACAGTCCGGTGGTACTCTGTGTGCCGTGACAACGGATTCTTCAGGGCATCTGGGGGTTGGGCCCAATGGGGGGCCTATGCCACTTGTAGACTCCGTGGATAACAGGAGGGAGGGAAAAAAATGGTCTTCCCGTTTTGGATCTAGACCAACTGGCAAATCCTCCCTTCCTCCTGTTAAGAACATTTCTGACCCTTCTGGTGGTAAGTTTGCTATTTCCATCCCTGACCAGGTTCTGGACCATAATATCAATAGTATGTCAAACTCCTTGGTAGGGAAGTTTATGGGTCTGTGCCCAAACATTGAAGTTGTTAGGGCCTTTGTTAATTGAAAATGGGCACTTAAAGGAAATGTAGAGGTCTCGTCTCTTCCCAAAGGTCTTCTGTCTTTCTCTTTTTCGTGTGAAGAAGATAAGGTTAAGATCTTGTGCAGAAGTCCCTGGATGGTGGGAAAGACAGCCCTGGTTCTAAGAAAATGGCATCCGAAGTTAAATATGAATGATTCTATTCTGGCACAGGTTCCAGTGTGGATAAAACTCCCAGGATTGCCTCTCGAGTATTGGGCAAAAAGCATCTTCTCTGGAATTGCAAGTTCTTTTGGTGAGCTGCTTTCTATTGACCCAGTCACTGCTTCAAGAAGAAGATTAACCCATGCAAGGTTCTATGTTGGAGTAGCCCCTGAGGCAGATATGCCGGAACAGATTGATCTAGTTTCAAAACTGGGAACCTGGAAGCAACATATAGAATATGAAACTATTCCTTTTGCTTGTTTCCATTGGAAGAAGGTAGGTCATTGGGCAAAATCTTGTCCGAAAAAGAAAAAGGTGGAGCCTAATCAGTCAAAACCTCAAACTGAAAGCCAGAATATGCCAGAGAAAACGGTGTGGCAAGTTAAAAACATAGAAAATAAGGAAAAAAATCCAAATCATTTTTCTCCTTTGGGGGAACAAAAGGAAGCCTCAAACTCTATCCTCAATCCCATTGTTCAGGAGGCAGATAGGAATGAAACAACCAAAGCTAGCCCCATAAAAATTACGCAAAAAATGGATTTGAACAATCAGAATGATCCTCGAAAATCGAAAGATGAAGTGGTGGATGACACATATGAAAATCAGGTAGTAGAAACTAGAGACTATCAACCGGAGGAAGGTGAGATCCCAAATCCACATGCTGAAAGGACAGACTCTTTTGTAGCCATACCTAGTTTTGAAATTCAAGAAGCCCAAAAGTGTGCAATTTTGGGATTGAGTCTTTCGGATTCGGATCAGGATTCAAGAATAGCAAACATTATTTCAACTGAGTCCAGAACTCCTAAACGGGGTAATGAAGATGAAATTTCCAAAATCCTAACCAATCTGGAAGTGGCTCCTGTGTCAGAAATGGAATGGAAGCAGCCTAAACATAGGAGTAAGAAAGCAACAACACCCTCGATATCCTTGATTAGGAAATCCAGCAGAATAGCTCAAGTTGATGTGGGATACATCTCCTCTTCCCCAGGGCGACCATCTAATCACAAAGTTAGAGACATGGAGGCTAGCAAGAACATAGCAGATGGAACTCAGAAAACTCTCAAGGAGCTAGGAATTGGTAAGTAACTATGAAGATAATCTCTTGGAATTTAAGGGGTCTAAACAATCCCCATAAACATGATATTATTAGGAATATGATAAGAGATAGCAATCCTGACATTTTTCTCATTCAAGAAACCAAAATGAGTAGAGAAAAAGTTGAATCTTTGAAGTTTTTCAAAAATGGTAAAATTAGTGGGGGAAGTTTTGAGGGTGCTTCTGCAGGCATTGCAACCATCTGGAATCTTAACACTGTTAAAGGCCAAGTCATTATTCAGGAAGGTAATTTTTCTTGTATTAAATTTGAGCATCTTAAAGAAGCTTTTTCATGGGTTCTCACAAACATTTATGCTTCTAACACATTAAAGGCTAGAAACTCTTTTTGGAAAAGGATAAAACAGGCTAGGGAAAGTTTCAAAAATCTAAGTTGGATGGTTATGGGAGATTTTAATACGCCTTTAAAAGAGGAGGAAAAATTTGGAGGCAGCTCACCTCAGTTGGAAAGTAGAATGGCTCTCATGGATTTTATTAATTTTCTATCTCTTAATGATTTGGAGATACAGGGTTGTAAATTCACATGGACTAATAGAAGAAATGGTAATGACCTTATTCAAGTGCACCTTGACCGAACTCTTATTTCTGATGATTGGTACAGTCAGTATTTTTGTTCTTTATCTGCACATACTTGGGTTGGTTCCGATCACTTTCCAATTACTTTTAATGCTGATTTGATCAACAGAAGAAAACACTATCCTTTTAGATTTGAAAAAATGTGGACTCTTCACCCTGATATTAAAAAGTATATTCAAAAATGGTGGAGTATCCAAGTTGAGGGAACGACATTGTTCAAAGTGGTTAAGAAGCTCAAAAGTGTGAAGGACAACATCCAAATCTAGAATAAGAACAACTTTGGGAATATATTTGAGGCTAAGAGTAAAATTCAGGAAAACCTAAAAGAGATACAGGACCAGATCCAGAAGGATGGTTTTAGTACTGTTTCTATTGCTGAGGAGAATGAGATTCTTAAGAAATACCATGATATTATTACTAAAGAGGAAATGTTCTGGAAGTAGAGATTGAGATGCAAATGGCTCAAGGAAGGAGACAGGAATACTATATTCTTCCATATGTCAACTATCAAACGTAAAGCTGCCAACAGGATGAACAAGTTAGTTGTGGACAGTGGGGAGTTGTTCAAGGAAGATGAAATAAGGAATGAAGCTAAGAGGTACTTCTCGGACCTCCTTTCGAGGGATCAAATGCTGGATGCTGAAGCTCAGTCCTCTTTTCTTCAGAACATTCCTTGTCTCATTGATGCCCAAAATAATGTTTATCTCTCTTCCATTCCTTCCACCTTAGAAATTAAAAATGTTGTTTTCTCCTTTGATGGAAACAAAGCTCCTGGTCTTGATGGCTTCCCAATGCTCTTTTTTCAGGAGTTCTGGGACATTATCGGGACTAATGTTGCTAATGGGGTTAAGGAATTCTTTGGGGCTAGAAAACTCTTGAAGGAAGTAAATGGTACTTTTATTGCTCTTATCCCGAAGACTCAAGGTGTTGATTCTCTAGACAAGTTCAGACCTATTAGCCTCTGCAATTCCTTTTATAAGATCATATCTAAGGTCTTGACCTCTAGACTCTTATCTATTATCTCGACTTTTATTAAACACCAGCATAATGGGTTTGTTCCTGGAAGACAAACTCTCGATTCCATTATTACTATTCATGAGAATATTCACTCTCTTGTTAAAGCGAAGAAGCAGGGTCTCATCCTTAAGCTAGATCTCTCCAAAGCCTATGATAGGGT
Source organism: Cryptomeria japonica (assembly GCF_030272615.1). Taxonomy (NCBI): domain Eukaryota; kingdom Viridiplantae; phylum Streptophyta; class Pinopsida; order Cupressales; family Cupressaceae; genus Cryptomeria; species Cryptomeria japonica. Next base: position 423,994,985 of record NC_081405.1, on the reverse strand, counting down.
GGACTGGTCTCTTCTTCAGAAAGTCCTCTCTGCTTTCGGGTTTGCCCCAAGAGTTGTGGATCTTTTATCCCAACTTACCACTACTACGTCCTTTGTTGTTCTTGTCCATGGTTCTCCTTCAACCTTTTTCCAAGGTTCGAGAGGTCTTAGGCAAGGAGATCCTATCTCCCCCATCCTATTCATTATTATGGCAGAATGCTTTGGACGGACCATGGAAAATTTGGTGCAGATAAGATCCTTTAAGGGTCTCCAACCTTCTTCTGCTGACCTTATTTGTTCACACCAGCAGTTTGTTGATGATACAATAATTATGGGGGATTCAAGCATCTCAGAAGCTAAAGTTCTGAAGAATACCTTGTGTAAATATGCTTCTGCAACGGGGCAACTTATTAACTGGGCCAAAAGTGATGTCTTTTTCATTAAAACTCTGGAGAGAAGACAACAAAGGATCAGCAAAATTTTGGAGTGTAAGATAGCTGACTTACCTGCTACCTACCTTGGTCTCCCCATGGGGATTGCCCCTCCTAATTCCTATTGGAGTTCGCTGGTTGATAAATTTCACAAAAAACTTGCTGGTTGGAAAGGGGCTCTATTAAGTCAAGCCGGTAAACTCATTCTCCTTAAGGCTACTCTTCAAAGTATCCCCATTTATGCTCTTAGCCTATTCAGAATTCCAGTCAAGTATGTTGAAGCTATTGAGAAAATTCAAAGAAGATTCCTATGGTCTGGGGTGGAGGAAAAGCAAAGAATGTCCTTGGTGGCATGGGATCAGGTCTACAAACCAAAAAGCAAAGGTGGTCTGGGGCTTAGGAGGATTCGCACTTTAAATGAAGCTCTCTTGTCAAAACAAGTTTGGAGATGGTTTAACTCTGATTCTAAATGGTGCAAAATTTGGAGAAGTATTCTCTTCTGTCCTCTTCTCTATCTTCTTTTCTTAATTCGGATCTTAGTATAAATGGATCTAATATCTGGAACCATGTCTCTAAATGTAAAGAGGTGATTGCTAAAGGTGTGACATGGAAACTTGGAAATGGTAGAAAAGTGAGATTCTGGGAGGATCCCTGGCTTTTTGACAAACCCCTAATTGATTTCTATGAGTGGGCTTCCCATGCCCCCTCCTATATTGGCTCTTTTGGTACCTTAGTGGCAGATTACTGGGATGGGAACAACTGGCAGAACATTGATAGAATTCATCCCAGTCTCTCCAAGCTCAAAACCCAACTGTCTACTATCTGGCTGAATAAGGAAGAGGACTCCCTGATCTGGAGATATAACCCCAAAGGTACTTTTACTGTATCTTCGATGTATTGTATCCTCTCCCCCTCCCCTCCTATGAATCCTTTCTGGTCTAAAGCTTGGTTAAAAGGGCTAACTCCTAAAATCAATATGTTCTTCTGGACTATTCTCCAGAATAAGATCCTTACTGTTAACAACCTTAAATACAAAGGTTTTGCCCTTCCAAATAGGTGTGTGCTATGTTTTCATGAGGAAGAGTTAGTGGACCATCTTGCCCTCCACTGTTCTTTCTCAACCTCTATTTGGGAAAGCTTCCTCAAAAGCTTTAGTCTTGCTTGGGTGTTTCCTAGTAACATTAGAGATTTGTTCTTTGCCTGGCAAATTCATTGGACCAACTCTTTTCTGAGGTGCATGTGGCAGCTCTCTCTGCCTCACATTCTGTGGGGTCTCTGGAAGGAAAGAAACAACCGAATTTTTAGGGATGTGTCCTTAAATCAAGACATTGTTTTTCAGAAAATTCAAAGGGCTATTCAGGAAAATATGGGAACTATGGAGGTCTCTTGTTACTCAAATAACTCCTGGGAGCTAAATATCTTAAGAGCCTGGAATATGAAGATCACTGACGGTCATAATATCAACCATAATAAAAGGCTTGAAGTAAAATGGCAAACCCCTCCCCATGGTTGGCTCAAAATCAATTTTGATGGAGCAGCCAAAGGAAATCCAGGTCCATCAGGCTGTGGAGCTATTCTCAGAGACGATAAAGGCATTTGCAAAGGTATGGTTGTTGTCCCTATTGGCATTCAAACCAATCATAAGGCGGAAGCTATGGCAGCCCTTCAAGGCATTATTCTTGCCAAAAAATGGAATTGTACCCATCTCTGGATCGAAGGGGATTCCAACAATATTATTAAGTGTCTCAATGGGACCTCTCAACCCTCTTGGTCGATCCACAATATAATTTTTTCTGCTATTGACATCATCAAAACCTTCAAAAAATGCCATATATCCCATATATATCGGGAGGCCAACTGTTCTACTGATTGGGCTACAAACGTGGCGGTGAAGAATGATACAATTACCACGTGGATAGGTGAGAGCGGTCTTCCCGGAGATATAAGACAAATCATAATAAATGAAAGATATCGAAGTACCCCAAAGAATCTTGATTGACAAGGCAATTATGGCATGTACTAGTGCAAGCACTTCGAGTTACTTCGATGTTGAGGGAATTACTCATTATAACATCAAACTTAGCAGAACGTGCATTATTACTTGTCAAATCACTAATGCTACGCATGCTTTCTGGGCTTTTGTTTTAGTTTCGAAAAGCTTTCTGTTTCACCAGCTCTGTAACCTGAACTTGATAGTGAGAAATGACACCATGGGCAGAAATAGGAGAAGATATGAACCAGGAAGTTGCAAGGAGTGGAAATAGAAAGAAGAGGTGTGGGAAATTTTGCAGAAGGGTGGTCTTTCAAGCTTCCTTGAGAGACTCCATGGCCATGATGGAAAGTGTAGCGTCCTAAAATTGTGACACTTGCAATTTCGACTGCATTTCGGTCTTCACGATGGCGACGCAACACGCAACCTGAATGGAGACCCTGAAACTTGCTCACGACACTGAAAACTGCATTTTTCAAGCACCCTGGCCTGAACCTCCTTGCACCCTGCTGTCCCGGGAGGTGGGACCAGAGCGCCCAGCGCCCTGGTCCTTCAGGACCAGGGCGCCCAGTGCCCTGGTCCCTGGGTCCTATTTTGGGCCCGGTCTCCTAAGGGGTCTTGGGTCTTTTTGTTTGCAATTGGAAATTAACTTTCCTGGTCGGCCTAAGGTCGGGAAAATCAGTCTATCAGCCCTAAATGACAAGTATATAAACTACATTTTTCTCTTTCATTCGACATGATATGAAGAGGATATGTGTACAAAGCGTGGAAATTATACTCAAGCATTCAAGCATTCAAGCATTCTTTCGAGCAATTGATCATTTCAAGTCTCCATTCAAGGCTGAGTGTTGCATTCAAGACAAGGATTCAACCATTGAAGAGGAGATCACATACTACATGCTACAACATACAACATACAACATCTAAACCTTCGCACATAAGGATACAAACATCCTTAGAACAAGGTATTAGTACTTGTTTTACAGTCATTTACATTTACAGCACTTGCTCATTTCTTGGTTAATTCCAAAACCGGGGTTTGACCTAAAGGCAAACCCCTAATCCCTAACCCCCCAATCGTCTTCACTTTTCTGTGTGTAGGTTGCAGGTACGCGGCTGAAATTGAAGATCTGGAATCCTTGTGCAGAGACGAATAGATCCCCCTTCGTTTCGCGGATTTTTCGGAGGACCGTGGCGCCGGGCGCCATCGTTCTGACAACTTTTGCTCAAATTTGTAGGACAGCGTCGTATCGACATTTTACTGCTAATTCCAGGTCCGCAGCTTCATACTGTATTCCTATCTCAGTTTATAAGCAAATCTTTATCACTTTCTATGCATGCTTAGCTTAATTCTCCTATCAACATTCTTTACGAAAGAGGGTAGCCTTGCTGTCTTAACCCTTGAAACACATTTAGCATCCAATCTTGCATTGCGTGGGATTGGATCTTGTGGGTTTCAACCCCTCTTTTGAATGTAAAGTCTCTCCCCTAAGTGAAAACCATCGAATCCTAGCGAACCTCCCTTCTCTCTCCTCAGAGTTGGAAGAGGGGAGAACAACTAGGGTCCGATCGCGATTTTCCGCTTTACATTTTGGTGAACCCGACGTGAACATCCTTTCTGATTTTTCATGCTTAGATCTGAAAAAATTGATTACATTTCCATGTTTGATTTTTTGTAAAATTTTAGAGGTGATTGCATAAAAACCCTAAATTTTCTTTTTAGTAATTGAACTTGCAAAATGTCTAAATGTTAATGCCTGTTTCAGATCTGCCCTTCTATTACAAATTTTCAATTCATATTTGTGCTTTAATTCTGAAAATTAAGTGGTTAAGTGTCAAAACCCTAATTTTTGAAACCCTCTTGATTCAACCTTTGTCCGACAATTTCACTGATCAAAACATCTCCAAATCAGCTGTAACTTTGGATTCCGCAATAAAATCACAACATCTTTCATCCCTGAAAATTTGGAAAAAAGTTGCGAGGACCGTGGCGCCAAGCGCCATCGTCCCCGACATTTTTTCTGAAATTTCGGGAGCGAGATCTTACTATGTTTTTCTGCTAAAATTCAAAATTTTGGCTGATTTTATCAATTATAACACCTTCAAAATTACAGTCAAAGTTGGTCTTGTGATTGCTTGGATTAAGGCTTCTAAACATTTAAAAATCATTGAAATTGAAATTTTGTGTCAAAATTGTGTTCTTACTGTCCTAAATCTGAAAAGTGTGTTATCATTCATTAAAAATTTCAGTGCTTTATTCAAATTCTTGCAATTTGTGACTTTTGAAATTAAGTGCTTAATTACAACAACTTTGATTTCTGCTTTCAAAATTGAATTTTGCGTGAAATTGAGTCAATTTTCAAATTTCAAAATTTGCATTGCTCTTGACATTCCCTCTAAAATCATAAAATTCAAAATTTCAGTTTCCCTCTCTTTTTCAAAATTCAAATTTTGCATTTTTTGACAATCTTGGTAGGGTTCAATTTCGAGATTGCAACTTTAATTTGGCCTATCTACAGATTGTAAAATCACTCAATTTTTTCAGATTAGCTCTAAAATCATCATACCTTTCATCCCTGCAAATTTCGAAAAAAGTTGGAAGGACCGTGTTGCACTCCGGGCGCCACGGTCCCGGACATTTTTCCCGAAATTTCGGGAGACTGTTGTGATTGCATTTAACAGCTTAAATCCAGAAGATTGGCTGATTTTACTGAAAATTGCTACCTCTAAAATCAAAACTTTCTCTCTCTCTCTAGTGCATGAGTTTTACAACAATAAGCCCTACTTACACTATTCCCGTTAGACGAAGCCGTAGAATTAAGTCTTTCCAAGGTTTAACTACTGAGGAGATGGAACCTAATTTGAATAGCCTTTTTAACGAGGACATGGGTAATTCCTCTAATCCTCCTAATGATGAAGAAGCTCTCCATGAGGCTTCTGAAGAACAACTTTCGAAATTGGATAACCAATTTGACGATTTTCGACAATGGATGTCTCAAGAATACCCTGATAGTCAAGCTCTTCCTTTAATTGAGGGTCTAAAACGTATGCTTCAAAGTGATAAGAATGGAATTGATATTTTGCGTGGTATTGCACACATTGTGGATTCGAATGTGATGCCTATGAAAAGTTGTGCCGAAACCTTAGGTTATACACAACCTCCTACTCAAGTCAATCATTCTATTCCTTTGACAACTCCTATTGCTAGTATACCTACCTTTACATCAAACATCATGGCTACTTCTATACAAGACATTCCTCCTATGATTACTAGTCATGGGGGCAACCCTTCTTCTTCAATTAACCTTCTTCCTTCATTCAATCCGACTTCTTCATTCATTCCTTCAATGAGTGTCCCTATTATATCTCCACAAATGAACATGACGCAAGGGAGCAATTCATTTAACCATTCCATCCCTCCTTGTAGTATTCCTCCTATCTAATCATCTCCTATGACTAATTATCATAGAGTCCCACCACCTTACTCTTTACCTTCTTTCAATAACATAACACCTCCATCTCAATCTAACACATCTAATATGAACTCTTCGACCGAAGCAACCATTAACAATCTTGCACAAACTGTCTCTTCTTTACAGCAACAAATTGCCTCTATGAATCAATCTAAGTTTAGTGTGCCCACATTTGATGTTGCGAGCCCACTTTCTCTTGACATTGTTCGAGCTATCCCTCCTAAACATGTTGAAATCTCGCATTTGGAACTTTATAATGGTAAAGGAGATCCTCTAACACATGTTAAGACTTTTCAAACAATATGTACCGATTTTGCTTATGACCAAAGGTTGCTTGCAAAACTGTTTACTAGAACATTAAGAGACAAAGCCCTACAATGGTATTGCTCGTTGCCTTCTTATTCTATTACTTCTTTCAAACAACTTGCAAATGCTTTCATTCAACAATTTCAAAACAATATAAGTCCTAAAGTTACTTTGATTGATTTAATGCATTGTAAACAAGGTGTTAAAGAAAAAGTGACTGATTTCATTGGTAGATATAAGCATTTGTATGCTCAAATTTCTTTTCCAGTGCCTGACAATGATATTCAAAGAATCTTTATTTCTGTTTTCTGAGTTTACTTCTTTCCAACAGTTGTGTGCAACTCTTCACAATTATCAACTGACTGTGAGTCAAATGGAACAATCACATCCTATGGCTCTGAGTGATAAGGGTGATAGCAGTCAACAACCATTTGGGAAGTTTAAACCGAACAGAGATTCCATCAAATTCAATGAAAACATCATCAACAACAATGTGAATGCAGCATCAGGTGTGCCTCCTATTTCTAAATTTTTCAAGAAAGAAAGAAAGTATACTCCTTTGAATGAATCATTGCATAGTATTATGAATAAGTTATTGGAACAAAATGTGCTTACTCTTCCTCCTATAAGACAAATTGATCCTGCAAAGATTACTTCACCTTATTTTGATAACAAATCTTTTTGTCAATTTCACCGTCAGCCTGGGCATGATACTGAAAAATGTTTTTCTTTAAAGGGTAAAATTCAAGATTTGATTGATAACAATACTATCTCTGTTTCTGGAGTGAATGATAAAGGCAACACATCTATAGCTCCTCCTAACCAAAATCTTCAGATTTTTACTGATCCATTACCTTCTCATACCTCTAATGCAATTGAGGCTAATGATTCCTCTCTCTCATCTGATGGTCTTGTGTCTATGACTCCGAATGTGATTAAATTTGTAGAGCAGCAAGAAATCCCTAAAGAACCTTCCATCACATTTGATTCCAGTGAAACCATTAGGGCACCTGATGGTCCTTTATACATAGTTGCAAAAGTTAAGAATATACCTTGCCGTGGAGTGCTTATTGATCCTTCGTGCATGGTTAATGTTATTACTGAAGAATTTCTTTTTACTTTGCAATTGAATCAAGTGATATATGACAAAACAGATGTGTTTGTGAAACTATTTGATGCATTTTCTTCTCCTGCAATTGGTTCTATTACATTGCCTATTGAGGTCCATAACAAATCTCTTGATGTGAACTTTGCTATTATTCCATCTTCCGAACAATTTCGTGTGAAGCTTGGCTATCCTTGGCTATCTTCCATGAGAGCTATTGCTTCTCCTATTCATAAGTGTTTGAAATTTCCCCATAATGGTGAAGTTGTTACTGTCAATCATAGTCTCTTTAAACCAGCTGAAAGAACCTCTAATGTTCCTATTGATTACTTTTGACCTAAACAATTCCAATCTCTTCCTCCGCGAAGTGATCATCTTTTCAAATCTTATCAAAAGTGGAAAACAGATATGATCCTATCTCTAAGTGAACCTAGAGCACCTAAACTCGATATTCCTATCATTCTTGAGAAGGAAGTTCTTCCTTTGAAAGATAAAACTTATGTCTTTCCTCAAGAAGATTCTCAACCCATCCCTACGGATGTGACTATGTCTATACCTAATAAACTTCCTAAGAGTAGACCTATACCTCCTCGTCATGATGGAATTGGTCTTCTCCCTAAACCAAATATTCCTCCTTTGTATGGAGCAGTTCCTCCTCCTTCTTTTTATAGAGAGAAGAGACCTTCTTCTTCTCCTATTATCCAGCCTAAGAGACCACAACCTAAACACCCAAGTGCTAAGGATGAGAACATTCCTCCTCCTCAGTCTTCTCCACTTCCTACTAAGACTAGACAAAATCGTTCTGCACATGAACGCCGACGAAAGCGTTGTCTTAGAGCTCAGGCAGCTGCTTCTGAAACTTTGCAATCTCCAAAAACACCTTCAACAAGCATTATTCCATTTTCTCCTCAGCCGGACATTGAGCCTAAATCTCCTAAACATAAGATGCATGATGGTCTTGATCCTGTGCGAGTTAAAGATCCTATTTTTATAAATCTTGATGATGATATAGATGAAAATGTTATTCATGATGAAAATATTACTCCTCTTGCTTCTGATAGTGAATATGAACTTGTTGATGTCGATAACCATTTATCTAATGAATTTTCTAAAGCACTTATCCTAGCTCCTAGACAAGAACAATGTGGCTCGGAACATGAGCATAGCCCTTGTTTGGATCTTGTGATAGCTCCATCTGCTGTGTTGGATGTTCCTCCTCTAGCGTGCTCCCTGCCTTCCCGAAACATTGATCAGCAAGATCGGGGGGTAGATGACATGCTAGACTAGTTACATTAGCATAGCAGATTCTCTCCTCCTCTCTTTTGTTACTTCTTCTATATGTTATTCTCATTCTTCTATTTGTTGTCCTTGGTGTTGTCTACTTGAGGACGATGCAAAGCATTGAGATCTCTCGATCTCTCTCATGTTGACTCAAAAGACACATGTGTTCCCTTCTTCTAGGTGACCTTCCTTGATTGGGGAATGAAGAACAATTATGCATACATACATATGATATATATACATGAATTATCATACAGCGTACTGACCCCAAGGAAAGCGAAGTCACCTCATGCTTTGTGTTTTGTGTCTATTATCCTTGGGCTTATCTCACACTTGGGGGCTAAATCCTTGTGATAACGTGCTCCTTTCCTTTCTCATTTCTTATATGTATCACTACCTTAAAGCAATCACCCCCGGTGAGGCGTGTGCGATCGCTTTAACGTAGGGGGGCATACATCCCGTTCATATCTTTTCAAGATACTTGAAAATTTCTTGGCAAATTTAGCCTTGCCTTGAAAATTTTTGATATCTTTCTTGCATGACTCATAGTGAGGGAGCCTTACTACTGACAGTCATGGTTCTCCCTCGTGATCTTCCCTTTTACTTTGTCAATCGAAGTCATAAGATCCTTAGTCCACTGGGGGCTTGGTGTATCTTTCCTCCTTGACGTGGTGAAAGTCTTTCAATATTGTTTCCTTGTACTTTACCGGAAGTATGAGCATACATACTCCCGCTAAAGTGGGGGCTAAATGTAGCGTCCTAAAATTGTGACACTTGCAATTTCGACTGCATTTCGGTCTTCACGATGGCGACGCAACACACAACCTGAATGGAGACCCTGAAACTTGCTCACGACACTAAAAACTGCATTTTTCAAGCACCCTGGCCTGAACCTCCTTGCACCCTGCTGTCCCGGGAGGTGGGACCAGAGCGCCCAGCGCCCTGGTCCCTGGGTCCTATTTTGGGCCCGGTCTCCTAAGGGGTCTCGGGTCTTTTTGTTTGCAATTGGAAATTAACTTTCCTGGTCGGCCTAAGGTCGGGAAAATCAGTCTATCAGCCCTAAATGACAAGTATATAAACTACATTTTTCTCTTTCATTCGACATGATATGAAGAGGATATGTGTACAAAGCATGGAAATTATACTCAAGCATTCAAGCATTCAAGCATTCTTTCGAGCAATTGATCATTTCAAGTCTCCATTCAAGGCTAAGTGTTGCATTCAAGACAAGGATTCACCCATTGAAGAGGAGATCACATACTACATGCTACAACATACAACATACAACATCTAAACCTTCGCACATAAGGATACAAACATCCTTAGAACAAGGTATTAGTACTTGTTTTACAGTCATTTACATTTACAGCACTTGTTCATTTCTTGGTTAATTCCAAAACCGGGGTTTGACCTAAAGGCAAACCCCTAATCCCTAACCCCCCAATCGTCTTCGCTTTTCTGTGTGTAGGTTGCAGGTACGCGGCTGAAATTGAAGATTTGGAATCCTTGTGCAGAGACGAATAGATCCCCCTTCGTTTCGCGGATTTTTCGGAGGACCGTGGCGCCGGGCGCCATCGTCCCGACAACTTTTGCTCAAATTTGCAGGACAGCGCCGTATCGACATTTTACTGCTAATTCCAGGTCCGCAGCTTCATACTGTATTCCTATCTCAGTTTATAAGCAAATCTTTATCACTTTCTATGCATGCTTAGCTTAATTCTCCTATCAACATTCTTTACGAAAGAGGGTAGCCTTGCTGTCTTAACCCTTGAAACACATTTAGCATCCAATCTTGCATTGCGTGGGATTGGATCTTGTGGGTTTCAACCCCTCTTTTGAATGTAAAGTCTCTCCCCTAAGTGAAAACCATCGAATCCTAGCGAACCTCCCTTCTCTCTCCTCGGAGTTGGAAGAGGGGAGAACAACTAGGGTCCGATCGCGATTTTCCGCTTTACAGAAAGATAACCAGCTTCTTCTGTAAAAATTGGAAGAAGGGCAAGCTTAAGATGGGCGACCAACTGGTGGAAATTGACGAAGAGTTAATAGCTAAAGCTACGGGACTCAAAAGGGAGGGTTGCAATTTCTACAGAGATAGGAAGGTCAGCAGGGAAGCCATTGAAAGGTACCCGATCATAGAGAAAGAGGAGAAAAAACTGGTAAAGTTGAGCAAAACCTATTACCCGCCTAGGGCTTTTGCAAAGCCCTGGCGGGAAATTCTCTTTGTTTTAATGATGTATATAACTCTAGATGGCAGGTTTACGAAAGTATATGGATATCACTTTGTCCTCTTAAATCATTTTAGGCATAATGATAAGGTGAATTTCCCTTATTTCTTGCTCTGTTCTATGAATGCATCCCTAAAAGCATATAAAAAAAATCCTCGGGGTGACACCGCAATGCACCAGGGACTTATGGTCCTTATTTATGACCATCTAAAGGCCAATAAAATCAATCGAATGCAGCTCCCTATGGATTAGGAAGAAGATATGTCCGATTCTGATTTCTCGGAGGAGGAGGATTCAGAAAATGACTCCTCGACTGAAAATGAGGAAAGCTCTGACGACTCAGAGTATGAGAGGAACAAGAAGAAGAAATCAAAACCCTCTTCTTCTAAGAGCAAAAAATCCCAAAGTGAACCCCTGATTAGTATCTCTTCGGAAGAAGAGGACTCTGATTTCCCTGAGGAGAAGAAGAACCCTAAGGGAGTGCTAAAGGGAAAAAGTAAAATCCAAGCCCAACCCAAGAAGAAGCAAAAGAAAACAAAGGAGACTGGCAAAGATCCAGAGGACACAGGCAAGGAACCGGAAGAGGACAAGCAAACAAGAACCCTGGAAGCTGAACAAATCCTGGAGATGGAGACTATGGAGGAGACCCTCAGGGCTGCTAACACTATCTCTACCCTCCATATTGCTAAAGATGAATAGATAACCCCTGGTAAAGCTACTCCTTCTCCTGGTCCTTACCCCAAGGCCTTGAAGGGTTTTATGAAAACCATAGAATGGCTTATTGATGTGAATAAGAATACTGTGGATGATTACAAAAAACTCTACAACAGAGTCATGATCCTGGAAACCATTAACATTGGAGAGGGGAATACTATGGCCAATTATATCGAAGATTTGAAGAACACAATTGCCAAAGTGGAAGACATCAGAGATGCCTTTAATCCCCGGTTTGAGAAAATTGAAAAGGAGATACAGGATAGAAAAACTCTGGAGGAAACTAGCGAAAAAAAGCTCTCGGATACAGTTGCCAAAGTGGACAAGATAGAGGAGTGCCTCAAGAACATTGCGGAGCAGAGTCTCAGCATTCTGAAAATCTCAGCTAACAACACCCATGCCCTCATCAACAAGCTCGATGATGAAAAGGTAACCCAGGAAATTGACCTCGATGCAGAAGGAACCGGGGAAGTCCAAGGTCCCAGAACTCGCACCCGTGGAAAGAGGAAGGAAAAGAAAGTGAATAAGGACCTGGAGGAGCTAAAAGTAGTTGGGGCGACTTATGATGAGCTGGTGACTAAGGCAGAGGAGCTGCTAAAGAAAATCACTATGTAGTGTCTCCTTGGGTTCTTTGTTGTTTTTTGTTGTTTAGATGTTTTTTTTGTTCGCTGGTTTTTTGGACCAGTCGCTTTGTATGTGGACTCTATTTTCGCTGTTGTTTATTTTATCTATGTTGTAATGTTTTCGGGTCCTTAAAACCTATTTTTCAATTAATTAGAACAAAGCTTTTATGTTTTTCAAGAAGCTATAGTTCTTAAAGGAGCAATTCAAGAAATGGAATAGAGAGTCTTTTAGTAATATTTTCTATGAGAAGATAGGGATTGAAGAGGAGTTAAAAATACTCCATGAACAGATCATCAGTCAGGGAATGGATGAAGAGGTGTTTAATAAAGAAAAAGTTCTAAATAAATTCTACTCTGAAGTATTAGCTAGAGAGGAAATCTTTTGGTGACAGAAGTCAATGGAAATGTGGTTGAAGGATGGAGACAGAAATACAAAATTTTATCACACCCCAGTAAAGGTAAGGAAGACTGAGAACAAGATATTTTTAATTAAGAATAGAGATGGGATGTCTGTCTCAGATATGAATCAAATTAACTTGGAGGCGGTTAGACACTTTTTTGATACTTTTTAATGGTGAAGTTAACCCTGGTGGGGATCTTTGCCAGATTCTGGAGGTTATTCCTTCATGTATCAACGAAGAACAGAACAAAATGCTAATGGATCTAGTGTCTTTGGAGGAGGTGAAAAGATCATTTTTTGGGCTAGGATCAGATAAATCCCCAAGGCCGAATGGCTTCCCTGCCCTTTTTTATCAAAAAATGTGGGACATTCTCGCAACTGATATATTGTGTTAAAGGATTTCAATAACAACTTTATTGTCTTGATCCCAAAGAAGGTGGACTACACATCTTTTGATGATTTTCACCCAATTTCTTTATGTAACACCATATACAAGGTGATATCCAAAGTAATGGCCAACCGATTAAAACTTATTCTGCAATCTGTGAAATCAAGTGAACAAAGTGGTTTTTCCCCAGGTAGATCAATTTATGGGGATATTATTCTTGCACATGAAGCTTTCCACTCTATTTGGATGGCAAGAACAAAAAAGTGATGGTTAAGGTGGATATAACGAAAGATTATGATGAGGTAAATAGGAACTTTCTTGTGCAAGTCCTTTCAAAATTAGGCTTCAGTAAGGATTGGATTACTTGGGTCAATAGTTGTATCAGTTCCCCTCATTTTTCTGTTATTATAAATGGTAGCCCTCAAGGTTTTTTTGAGTCCAAGAAAGGTATTCGGCAAGGAGACCCCCTCTCCCCCTTTCTCTTCATCATAATGGTTGAGGTCCTAGGGAGACTGATCTCTAAGAAGTGGAGTGAAGGTTTATGGAAAGGTGTTCAAATTGAAGGAGGTGTGAATCCCCTTACCCACTTGCAATTTGTTGATGGCACTTTCCTAGCGGGCGATGTGTCAACTAGAGAAGCCCGAATTATCAAGGGAGCTTTGGATGTTTATGAAGAGGCTTCAGGGCAACGCGTTAATTGGTTCAAATCTGAAATTTTCTTTTTCAATACCAAACCATGTAAACAAAGGGACATTTGTATAATTTTGGACATGAAGTTGGGAACCCTTCCCAGTAAATATTTAAGCATCCCTTTCTTTGGTGGTACGAACAAGTTTTATTTATGGAAAAATATGATTGATAGTTGTCCTAATAAAATGCATGGATGAAAAAGTAGATGGCTTACTTCGGCTGGAAGAATTTTAATGTTAAGATTAGTTGTATCTACAATACCAATCTTCTCAATGACATGTCTAATGATTCCAAAAAAGGTGATTAGTGTGATCCAACAAAGAATGAGGAAATTTTTATGGAATGGGGCAAATGATCAAGATAAAATCCCCTTATTGGCATGGGATAAAGTTTGCCAAGCAAAGTTTAAGGGTGGTGCAGGTTTGAGAGATTGGCACAAGATGAATATAGCTCTAGGGGCAAAGTTTATTTGGAATATATATACTAATATGGATCAAATGTGGGTTAAAGTCTTGCAAGCTAAATATTTGGACTCCTTAGACGATCATAGAATTTTCACAATTTGTAACCCTCCCAAAGGTTTGGCTATATGGAATTTAATAGTGAGTTGCAGAGGGGTGGTCATTGATCATCTATCTTGGCAAATTGGTAAAGGCACTAAAGCTAAGCTTTGGGATGACTCTTGGGTAGGGTTTTCAGCCATCAAAGACATTGCAGATTTCTCTACTATTAAGAATCATTTGGTGCCCCTTTGGGGTGATCGTGTAAAAGACTATATGGTAACCATAGAAGGGGACTTTGGAAAGGAATGTATGTGGAAAGATTTGTCTTCAACAGGTCTCTCAAATCAGTCTCACTTGCATCTCATGGAATTTTTGGACCAGAGGAAGGTTTTTCTCATAGGATCAGAAGATAAGGTGATTTGGTGTGGAACTCAGGATGAGAATTACTTAGTTAAACTAGGTTATCAATTCTTGGAAGGTAGGGAGGAGGTTCATTCAAGGTTTTGGGATCTATTTTGGAACAAAGATTGCCTTATAAAACCTGGTGCTTTCGCATGGTTGGCAGTGAAAGGCATAATTCTTACTGGGGAGAGGAGAAAATGGCTTGGGTTTATAGGCCCTTCCAAATGTGTGATGTGTAGGAAGTCGGAGGAATCAGTGGATCATTTATTACTAAGTTGTGATGTGGCTTCGAGATGTTTGTTGGATCTTCAAGAGAAGTTAAGTTGGCAAGTTCCTCTTCAGCACACCCTTAAAGAAGTCTTTGAAAGTTGGTCAAGACAGCCAAGTAAGTCTACTCTTTCAAGTGTGTGGCATATTAGCCCCTCTTTAGTCATATGGGAAATTCAGAAAGAGAAAAACCACAAAAAATTTCAGGATAAAGAAGAGGATATTATAAGGTTACTGGGTAGAATCAACCATGTGATTGAAAAAGTTGTTGGTGTGGCAACCTCACAGTCCCTAGCATTGACAACCCCTTTTACATATATGGATAGTAGAATACAAAGAGAATGGCCTGGAATCAAAATAAGACATGGTTCATGGTCTAGTAATAAGTTAAGTAATAAGAAGGTCCTGGATGTGTGTTGGAATCCTCCTGATAAGGGTTGGTTCAAGGTGAATTTTGATGGGGTGGCACAAGCTTGTAGAAATTTGGTAGGGGCAAGGTTTGTTATTAGGGATGAAATAGGTGACTTAATCAAATGTGGAGAAAAAAGATTAAGGAGGTGCACAAATAATGAGACATAAGCTAATTATTCAATTTTAGCTATTAGAATGGCTAGAAGTCTAGGTATCTGTAATCTTCATCTGGAAGGGGATTCTCTGATTATAATTCATGCCATAATGAATGGGGCTATCAGAGTCTAGCATTTAAAAGGGTTTATTCCTTTGATCATTGAAGATTTAAATTTTTTTGACAACTTTAAAATAAGTCACATTCACAGAGATGGAAACCAAACTGCAGATAGACTATCTAAATGGGCTTTATCTTTTAAGCAGGAAGGCGAATCAAGAATTGAATATTTTCAAGAGGATTTTATTTTAGATGAAGTGATAGTGTTATGATTGATAGTTGGATGGTGGTTGTGTGGTTCTCAAAAGATGATGTCATCTTGTAGTGGTTAATCGTGCAAAATTTTTGTGAAGTGTGGTGGTGGGTGGTTCTTAAATGTTTTGGAAAGGAAGTCTTTATCCCAATTGGACCTTAAAGTTGGGAATGGAATCATTTTAGTTTATCCCATCTTCTTAATGATGGTGGATGTATGGGTTTTCTCGGGATACCTCATTCCAAATCCTCAAAAAGGATTTGTGAGTATGTAAAGGTCGTTGGCAGTGCAGGTTTGAAATCCCCAAGGACGATTGGAACTGAGTTGGAACATTTTCAGGGTGGGTTGTTAGATTCGTAATCTTGGTTGCGATGGAATTTAAGGTGATGAAATTCTCTCGACTTAAGTTATAAAATGTTGAGCAGTGTTATTTAGTTGAAAAAATTGTTTTGAGAGAAGGTGAACTGAAAGTGGGTTTCCTGGTTTTAATTTCATGGAAGTAAATTTCACAGTGAGCACAAAAAAATAGCAGAAGGAGTTCAAGGGACCCGTAAGTAAAGATAGAATGCAAGGCTTGTTGCGCTTCAAGGAAGATGAGGCCATCAACATTGCCTTAGGGGTCTTGGGGCCTTATTTTATGGAGAATAAAATGCAATGGAAAGTCAATTTGGACACAATATCCACGTGTTGGCATTATTGGATGAATTGATTATGTGTTACATTGATTTTTTGTCATTGATGTCAACACTAGCTGTTATGGTTGGTTAGCGACAGACAGGTTTTGGTTACCGGTAGAAGATCTAATGTTACTGATAGAAAAGACTATCTGTTGGAGACTTCCGACATGTTTGGATTTATGGAATGTGATTGGTTACATGTGGTACGTGCTTCTAGAGCATGTCTTCATCAGATGGTATTGACTTGGTAATCGGATGATATCATACACTCTGGTAAACTCTTACCAGCACTAGTTTAAAGCTTTACCGACAGAGCTCTCACTGAGGAATCGTGACAGGATGTATAATTGGTGTTGGTGCAGCTTCTACATGGATTTTAGGATGTTGAAGATGTTCTTTGATCATGCTTCAACTACTTGAAGACATTGCGTTGGCGTGGTGGACCCAGAATAGGTCTGATACCTATTTCTGCTTTACCGGTACATAATATGGTTAAAGGTTATTAAGTGGATTAAATGTTATAATCTGTTAACAACTGATTCACCCCCCCCTCAGTTGTTCACCGGTTATCCTAACAATTGGTATCAGAGGTTTGTTCCTCTTTTGTAGAAGCTTAACCGCTTGAGGTAGATCTTATGGCAGCTAACACTTCAAATCCACTAGCAACTATTTTCAGCAGAGAAATCCCTAAGCTTGATGGAAAAAATTATGGGATGTGGAAAATTCGAATGGAGACTCATCTTAGATGCCTTGGCAAGGATATTTGGGAGATCCCTGAGAAAGGATATACACCTTATGATCCGGCGTCTAGCAATCCTGCTCCTGCAGACTTGGACAAGAATATTGAAAATGATTGCAGAGCTAGAGAAGCCCTCTTGTGTGCACTTACTGATCAGCGGATCCTGGGATTAACTGATAAATCATCAGCAAAGGTTATGTGGGATAAATTGCAAACTCTGAATGAAGGTGATCCTACTGTCAAAATGCTAAACTTGATGGTTACCGAGTAAGATATGAAAACTTGAAGGTGGAAGATAATGAAAGAATTGTTGTGTTTATAGAAAGAGTAAATGAATTTGTTATGGGAATTCAATGTTGTGGAGGATTTCTGAGTGAAGATGAAATAGTTTCCAAAGTCTTGAGAGCCCTTCCACTAGCATACAAGATGAAGGCAACTGTAATTAATGAGTTGACAACAATGGCAAACTCTTCAGTTAACAGAGACATTTTGATTGGGAAATTATTTTCTTTTGAGCTTGAAGAATTTTGATCTTCTGGAGCTCTAAAGTCTGAACCTACTTTTCATGCATCATCATCATCATCTACCGGCAAAAGTGATTGAAAATTTTTATATGCAAAAGAATTGGAAGACATGAGGAAAGAAGATGAAGAATTTGAGCAACTTGAAGCCTTATTTGCTAGAAGAGTACTTAAAGGTCCAACCGGAAGTAAGTATGAAGGAAAAGCACCTTTTAAATGCTTTTCATGTAATAAGATTGGTCATTTTGCATCTAGATGTCCTGAAATGAATGCAAGGTTTGAGGAAAGAGTTAAGAGATCATTTAAGCCTAACCAGAATAGATATAGATTCAATAAAAGTAAACAATGCTACATAGCGGATGAGGAAGGAGTAACTGATTACTCTGGAGATGAACCAACAAAAGACCCTACTAGTGGATTTGGCAATGGAAAGGACTGGGTGTTCTATGCTTTAAAGGAAGATGAACCTAGATCGGCTATCAAAAATGAAGAAAAGGCCTTGGCAGCAAAAGTTGAAGATACGGATGAATGGGTAATTGATAGTGGATGCTCACATCATATGATTGGAGATAAAGGGAAATTTTTGTCCCTACACGAATACAATGGTGGTCAAGTTAGATTTGGAGATGAAAAAGCATGTATGATCAGAGGTAGAGGTATTATTTCTTTGGACGACAAGCATAACACTTATAATGTCTATTATGTAGAAGGTTTAAAGCATAATCTTTTGAGTGCAATTGGTGGACAAGGGTTTCCAACTTCAGTTTAAAGATAGAAAATACAAAATCATTAACAAGACTGGTTTGGAGATTGCAATCAGTGTTCAGACTGGAGGTAATATCTTTCACTTGAACACTAGTAATAAGACATGTTTGATTGCTCATATTGATGAGAGTTGGTTATGGCATAAGAGGTTGTGTCATCTCAATTTTGATTGTATTGTTAAGATCAGTTCAACTAAGGCAGTTAGAGATATACCTAATATTATGAAGCCTCATAATCCGATATGTAAGGAATGTCAATTGGGAAAGCAAGTTAGAACTTCTTGTAAGAGCATACATGATAAATCTAATGATGTACTTGATTTGATTCATAATGACTTATGTGGTCCAGCAAGGACTAGAAGCTTTCAAGGTGATTGGTATTTCATATTGATTATTGATGACTATTCTAGGATGATATGGATGACTTTTCTTAAGGAGAAGTTTGAATCTTTTGAGAAATTCAAGATCTTTAGAGTAAAGGTTGAAACAGAAACTGGATTGAAAATCAAATGTCTAAGATTAGATCATGGCGGTGAGTTCACTTCTCATGAATTTAACAGTTATTGTGAGACAAATGGAATCAGGAGATAGTTATCTGCACCTCAGACTCCTCAGCAGAATGGAGTAGTGGAAAGAAAGAATATAACCATTTTGGATGCAGCAAGATCTATGATGATGGAAGCCAAATTGCCTCATATCTACTGGAGAGAAGCAGTGAGTACAACAGTCTACACATTCAACAGAGTTCACATCAAAGGAGAAACCGGTAAGACCCCTTATCAATTATGGTTTGGACATACACCTATTGTTAAGTATTTCAAAATTTTTGGAAGTAAATGCTATATCAAAAGAGATGATTCAATTGGAAAGTTTGATCCTAGATGTGATGAAGATATATTTATTCGTTATTCAATTCAAAGCAAAGCATATAGATGTTATAACAAAAGATTGCAGAAAATTGTGGAGAGTACTAATGTGAAAGTGGATGAGCAGTACATAAATCATTATATATAATATGACAAGGAACCGACAGTGGAAATGATCATAACTGAACTGACAATGCCTCAACCGGTACAAGAAACTGAGATAGTTACACCGACACAATCAAAAAATTCAACTATGACTGATGATCAGAGCAGTGAACATGAAGTTCAGAAGACACCAAGGTATGGAAGATTAAATCATTCTGAAGATCAAATCATTGGAGATAGGAACAAGGGAGTTGTGACAAGAAGAAGACTGGCAAATGAAGAGGTATGTCTTATTTGTCAAGTTGAACCGACATTTGTTATTGAAGCTTGTAAGGATGAACATTGGTTAAAAGCTATGGAAGATGAATTAGATCAGATAGAGAAGAATGAAACTTGGACTTTAGTTCCCTGACCTAAAAATAAGAATGTTATTGGAACTAAATGGGTTTTTAGGAATAAACTGAATGAGGATGGTCAAGTTGTAAGAAACAAGGATAGATTGGTTTGTAAAGGATATTCTCAAATGGAAGAATTGATTATGGTGAGACATTTTCACCTGTAGCTAGAATTGAAGTTGTTAGACTATTTCTTACCTATGCAGCTTATAAGAACTATAAGGTTTATCAAATGGATGTTAAATGTACATTTTTGAATGGTGAACTTGAAGAAGAAGTATACATTGAGCAATCTGATAGATTTTCACTGACAGATGATAAAGATATGGTTTGTATATTGAAGAAAGCTTTATATGGATTGAAATAGACTCCTAGAGCTTGGTATGCAAGGTTGGATAAATATCTTTTGAAACTTGGTTTTACTAAAGGCAGTGTTGATAGTAACTTATATTATAAGATCACTGATAATGATATTCTGATTATTGAAGTATTTGTCGATGATATCATTTTTGGAGGAGAATATAAATTGTGCATGGAACTAACAATATGAAGAATGAATTTGAAATGTCCATGATTGGTGAGATCAAATTTTTCTTACGTTTGCAGATTACTCAAACTGATAAAGACATTTGTATCTGTCAAACTAAGTATCTGAGGGAATTGTTGAAGAATTTTGGTATGGATAATTCCAAACCGGTAAGTACTCCTATGGTGACAAGTGAAATTATCTATCAAGGATACTTCTATACCAATAAATCTGACAAGGTATAAGTCTATGATTGGTGGTCTATTATATTTAACTCAGACTAGACTGGATATTATGAATGCAGTAAGTATTGTTTCAAGATATCAAAGTAATCCTAAAGAAAATCATGAATATGCTAGTAAAGAGGATATTCCAGTATTTGCAAGGAACAACAAAATATGGTTTATGGTATTCTAAAAATGATGAATTCACTTTATGTGCATATACTAACTCTGAGTGGATAGGAGTAACTGATGACAGGAAGAGCACTTCTGGTGGAGCTTTCTTTCTTGGAAAGAAACTGGTTTCATGGATCAACAAAAAATAGTCATGCATTTCCTTATCTACTGCAGAAGTTGAGTATGTTGCAGCAACAACTAATTGCACTCAAGTCTTGTGGATGAAGCAAATATTGATGGATATTAGGGTAAATTATAATGAACTGGTAGTTATCTACTGTGATAACTCTGCAGCTATTGACATGTCTGAGAATCTGGTATTTCACTCTAAGACTAAGCATATATCAATAAAGTATAACTTTTGGAAGGACAAGGTAGAAGGAAAGGAAGTCAAATTGGTTTATGTGAACACTAAAGAATAGATTGCAGACATATTCACTAAACCATTGTCTAAGGAATCATTTGAGTATTTAAGAGACGGGTTAGGGGTTTCTGCCCCTCCGACAAAGACTTGATTGATGCAGTTTGTCATCAATCCAACATGCATTATCAAAGACATTGTTCATTCTGGCACTGATGAGTGGTGCTACTGTGTGTGTGAAAAAGTGGTCTGTAAGCTACAAGCACAACACTTCAATTAAGTCATTATATGCATGGTTAGTAATCAATAATCAATAAGTAAAAAACCATAACAAAGCGACTAATTTCCTTCTAAAAGATGCGAGTATAAGATTGCTCTCAGATTGTTATAAGCAATACTAGTGACTAGACTACACCAAGATGAAGGATTTATATGATATTAACTATATGGATGCAAGATGGATGAATAATTCAAGCAATAATGGATGTAAACAATAATGGATGCAAATAATCTAAAAAGCACAATAATCTTCAATGACTCCAGAGTGAAATTAGCATGATAATAATCTCCAAGCGTGTTCTCAAAAATCTCTGGGGTAAATTGGAATGAGAATTGAAGAATGAATTTATAGAGAATTACCAAGAGAAAAGCTCAATTTAGAATTAACTGAAAATAAATGAGAAATTAGGTTTAGTTAACCTTGAGATAGATTCCAATTATAGTTTAATTGAAATGCATTCAAATTAGAAGTCCAAGTTGCATTGGAAATAATAATAAATTAATTCTATGCATTTGTGATAAAAATAGATAATTCTTTTATTTATTCAAGAAAAGAGTCTTTTCAATGCAACTGAACTTCTTTTTTTGAAAAGCTTTGAGTTCCAATTTTAGAGAATAATTCAATAATTCAATTAAATTGCTTTTCTGATTTCAAGTTCTAAATTTAGAAAAAGAAATAATATGTCAAGTTTGATTTCTCTTTCAATTCAATTCTTTTTGTTTAATTTCAATTCAACTCTTTGTTTGTAATTAATTCCTTCTGCATGATTAAATGGCAATTTTATTAATTAATTAAATATGCAAGCATATTTAATAAATTAAAATGGGATAATTGATCAAAATTGATATTCTTGGAAATGATTCAATTAATTAAATATTGAGTAATTGATTTACCATGTGATGTTTGATAATTAAATAATCAATAATGTGCTCAAGATTGATTTAATGCCTTTGGTTAAGACCTTGGTGATGGTGTCGAGATTAGGGGCCCATGGTTTAGATGACCATTTTTAGGGTATTACATTTGCCCCTCTTTGAATTAATGTGCGAGCAGCGCGTTGGTTCAAAGAATGTGTGATGTCTAGGAGATGTCAGTTCTGAACTTGAATGATCACGAACTAGATGAAGAGCAAGGTGTTTAGCTTGATTCGAAGCGACAAAGCTGAATGAAGTCTGATAAAAGCGATATCGATCCTGAACTTGATTGAACTAAGGAACGATAGAAAACAAAGATACTGAACTTGAACTTGATTGATCAAGAAGCGGATCTTACTGATCTAGAACTTGATTGAACTTAGATGCAGTGAGTGATGATAAAAATTGATCTTGAACTTGATTGATCAAGACACGATGAAGATAAACTATTCAGCTTGATCAAGAAATGAATATTGAACACCTACTTAGATTCAGTGTGATAAAAAAAATACTCTTTAAACTTTTGATTGAGTTTAAACAAATAATCAGCTTGATTTGAAGCGATGAAACTGATTATTGTTTAGAGATTGATTCGGATGAAAGACAAATATCAATTTGATTTGAAGCAATGAAACTGATTTTCCCCTAGCGATTGATTCGATTCAGATGATCGAGAGATCTCAACTTGATGTGAAGCGATAAAGCTGAGATGACCCTTAGCAATAAGAATTGATTTTCTTTAGTTGAAAAGATTTTGCTCGACTTTTGATGAAGATTTGAAAATTTTCTCGACATGTGAGATGTGAAGTCATAAGGTTGTGAGTATGCCCCCTCAGGAACGAAATCAAAAAATAGCGAGGGTAGATGATAGGCAATTTTGTGATGAAAATAAGTTATTTGAGCGCAAATTGATTCTGAGGAGTATTTGAAAAATTTGGCATTGATTGATGAATTAAGCGCAGAGTTGATCGTGAAGTTGATGTGTAGAATTGAAATTGATACTTAGTGTTGAAATTGAGCGCAATTGGAAGAAAGAATGAGCAGTTGATGAAAAGAGTGTTAAGCGGTCCAAATTGTGAATTTGACTAGCAAAGTGATCTTGAATTTCAATTTTGATCCCGAAAATGGAATCAGAATGGTCAAATTAGCTAAGGGTACAATTTTCATATCCATCGGAGCAAGTTGAAAAATTAGGTTTTTGGCTATATATGGGACGAAAGTGTCATTTTCAAATCATTTTAACCCTCCAAGTTTGAAATTTCAAAAAGCCTTCTACGAAGAAAATGGTGGTCCCTACTCATCAGCATCGATTCGAGCGCCAGAGATGTCATAATCGACCCCGAAACTATGAGCCAGCGGTAAGTGATCGATCTTAAGCCTCTGTATGTTTTCAATTTTGAATTTTTTTGTTCATTTTTCAAGTTTTTCACATATGTGGGGTTGGGTTTCACGGTTTATCGTGTGAGACAGGGATCCTGTCTCGTACGAGTAACTGGTAAAAAATATTTTGTCATTTAGGGTCATTAGAATTGTCATTTGGGATGTGCCCTCGTATCGTACGACGGTCTGTTAAAAGACCATTTTGTCATGTGAGACCCGATATTTTGTCTTTTGGGGTTAGTTTGTCGTACGACATCTATTCCTGACTCATACGAGATTTTGTCTCTCTGTGTTTTGTCGTTCAGGAAACAGTGAGCATTTTTCAAGGTCTAAACGTGAAAATTTGATTTTGCATTTGACTTAGTTGGATTTTCTTGATGTTTTACTTCTCTTGTAGGCTCATTTGGAATGTTTTATGATGCTTCGTTGTTGGGTTTTTGCAGGTTCAATTACCTCATGTGCTGTTTAGATGCATTTATCCTCCTAGTATGGCATTAGTTTGACATTTATCTGAGGTTGAGCAGGCTCATATTGACTTGTGCGGCTTGACTCATCTATTGAGATTACCTGATATATGTGTGAACCACGGAATGCTCACAGCATTGGTTGAGCATTTTCATTCAGAGCATAACACGTTTCATCTGCCGGTGGGGGAGTTGACTATCACTCCTGAGGATGTATATAGGATCCTCTGTATCCCTTTTTCTAGGGATAAGGTGGATTATGATTCAGGGCACCTTCCAGGATTGCAGGCAGTGAGGCATGCCTTCAATGATCCTGACATTTTGACTCGTTCTATTAGTTGGGACATACTGATGAGAAGGTACAGCGAGGAGTATCCTCTGGCATGTGTTCTAGCAGGGTTCATAGGTTGTTTTCTGATGCCAGACAGAGAGCAGCAGGGTTTCCAGTGCGAATGGGGTCGGATGCTAGAGAGATTGATAGAGACCCCTCAGAGACTTGGCTAGGGTTCGTGTTTATTGGCCCACATGTATCGAGAGATGCATGAGATCGTGTATAGAGATGGACGGAGCATGGCCATTGGTGTATATATTTTGCAGGTGTGAGCTTGGGAGCACCTTCCCATTTGTCGGCCCATAGTAGATAATAGTAGAGAGCTTGGGCAGCCGATTATATACAGGTTTGTCGGATACATTACGCAGCCCCATCTGGGCAAGACAAATTTTTGGAGATGATAGCTAGATGACCTAATAGCCATTGTATGGAGACCGTACAGAGGTTTGGATCCATGCGATGACTGGAAGATGGTTCGCAGGGACCTTTTTATTACGCGCCCTCTCATTGGGAGATCGCAGACTATTGTGGAGTGGTTCATTGTATCACAGGTGATGAGGTAGTATGGCCGACCTCAGGGGATCTCGCAGGAGTTTACAGCGTATGCATTTTACGCAGATAAGGAGAGACAGGGATGGTCTCCACGGTTGTCCTATGCTTTGGCGATGTAGGAGCTAACTGGTTTACATCACCTGAGGTGGGATTATATGCATGATGTGGCGGATACAGGGGTATTGCCCCAGTATAGAGATTGGTTTCAGCAGCATCCATTCCCTCGATTCACAGATCTAGCAGAGCAGGCTCCTCATATTGAGGATGTTGAGGATGATGCCCCCGCACTGGCATAGGGATAGGGACAGGGCCATAGGCAGTACTAGGGACAAAGAGTTGAGGCTCCACGGTGGAGTGGTGGTGATCCTGGTGCTAGCAGCAGCAGGGTGCCAGCTGATGTTGGATAGCAAAGGGGTGAGGGCGGATCCCTAGGGCATGTAGGAGTGAGATTGGGTGGGATAGAGGATGAGAGAATAGCTCTAAGATAGGTCCAGCAGTGGAGGGATGAGCAGGGTGGAGCTATAGGTGGAGATGGGGGTGGGGAGCCTATGAGAGAGCAAGGGACTAACGCAAGGCGGTCAATGAGAGCATGTCTTGCAGAGCTACAGTCACAATTGACAGTGGCTTAGACTCAGTTGGCAGAGTGAGACCGACAGCTTGCCGAGGTGAGAGCCGAGCGTGATCGCTAGATCACATCATTGAGGGTAGAGTCGAGAGTAGAGATAGAGTCTTTACGACAGGAGGTCCTTCTCTAGAGTAGTAGGGCAGCCTACTATGTGGCAGCATATAGTGTCGCAGTTCCTGTTATGCAGCAGGTGATACCCTACTCGTAGTATATGGCATGATCAAAGGGAGCTCGGGCACCTTGTTAGGATCCCGGGCGTCAGGTTCCTCCTCCTCCACTAGGCGATGAGGGAGAGGCTGCTAGCTAGATTATTTCATCTTATAGCTCAGATATTTATTTATTTTTATGGACACACCCATTTTTTTTGTAGCCTATACAATTCTTGCTCCAATGGGAGTTTGTATATGTCATTAGACATCATTTTGTACTCTTATACTTGACATGATATATATATATATATGAGATCCGATTTGACTTCATCGTACTTGTGCTGATTTGCTTATGAGATGTCTTTTATATGCTTTATTTTATATGTATGCATTTCTTTTCAATATGAATGTATGTAATGCAAATGATTATGGATGTCTATTTTTGGTTCTTTTCATATGCAAATAAATGAATGAGTAATGAGTAATATGAGTAATGTGTTTTTCAGTTTTCTATGCAATAAGATGAATGTAGATGAGTGAATAATGAAATGTATGAAGCTATATTAAATGTTATGTATGCAGCTAAAACATCTCAAAACACAAGTACTTGATTGAAGAAATGATGATAAATAGACCACTTAGAGTAAGAAATGTTGATGCTTTCAGCTCTCATTCAAAAGATAAAGAGATTATTATCAATACCAAAATCACTCTAAATTCACAAAAATGCGGAGTAATATGCAAAATGATATGCAAAATGCATCTTAAACCTAGTCACTGGATTTAAAATACTTAAAATTCATCACTGAGCATAACGAACACAACACGTAGGTTAGATTTCCTTTCTTTTATAATGTGCAATATTTATTATCTTGTCCACAATGACCCTTTTTCATTCATATCCTAGGACAGATTTCGCAGGGACCCGAATTGCATCATAAAGAAATTCCCTCAAAACAGACAAAGAAATGATATGGACCTCCCTGTACCATACAAATAAGTGGAGTCAAGGTATGTGAGGCGATTTCACCTTGTTGTGAAGGCTCTTATCACAGACACCCAACTAATTTATATGTTTCCAAATCATTGGGATCATTCCTACAAGCAGAAAAAAAAGAAAATATTATGCCCCCAATCCTTGCTCCTCTTAGTCACAATACACTTCCTCGAGTTACTCAGAGGGATAATAATCGAAATCCAATATAAAAGACAACACACATAGAATATTTTCATCCATAGCTCAAACTGTTTAGTGATTGTTTTCCATTTTGTTTTTTTGCTTGTTTACTCAATGATAAAAACTCTTTGGTAGTTAGAAGATAGGTGACTGACTCAGAGTGGACGACCAAGTTTCACTGACGGAAAGATAACTTGTTTGACACTGCTTAGGATATGTAATGTGCTCTGTTGAGTAACCTAAGACTAGGACACTGATCAGTTTCAAGTGATGAGGGTTCCAATGAACCAAGATGTCATGAAAGTGACTGAAAAATATGTACAAGTGAAAGCAAAGATGCATGAAAGCGGGAAATGTCAACGTTGCATTGATAGATGGAGCGCTTGAGTATAAGAGGCGCCTGTTTGCCAGGTTTTCACCTGCTTGGAAGAGATTCATTTTTTTTTTACCAAGGTGCTTGTTTATCGGGTTTTCACCGGGGCATTTTCTTTCTTTATATTTTTTTTTCTTTTGATGATTTTTCCTTTTTTTTGTATTTTATGAGTTTTTTTATTTTTTTAATTTTTTTTAGGACTTTTTCAGCTGTACAAGTTGATGGAACATAGAATGCTAAGCGAAGAATTTCTTCAAGTGGATGGTGTTAATCGGTTCATGGATTTGTTCTACTTTCGAGTTTGAGAGTTGATAAGCACCAGAGCCGAATATTGTAGTAACAATGTAGGGACCCATCCAGTTGGGTTCAAACTTCCTTTTATTATCATGAAACTGTTGATTTTTTGGATTTTCTCTCAAAACTAGGTTGCCAACCTGAAATTCTGTTTGTCAAACTTTCTTGTTATATCCTCTAGACATTCTCTTCTAATACACTCTGAGATGATCAAATGCCACTTGCCGACGCTCATCCAGCAATTCAAGTTCTTGCAATCTAGATATTCTATGATCTTCATCAGTAACAAGACCTTGCAAAGAAACTCTTAGAGATGGTATTTCTATTCAATAGGTAGTACTACTTCGGACCCATACACCAAAGAGAAAGGTGTAGCCCCAGTAGGTGTTCTGATACTTTTTCTGTAAGCCCATAGTGCATGATTGAGCTGCAAATGCCAATCCTTCCCGGATTTGTTCACTATTCTATGTAAGATAGTCAATAGGTTTTTGTTAGACACCTCAGCTTGTCCATTACCTTGAAGGTAATATACCGATGACCAACATTGCTTTATTTTGAATTTCTCACAAAGCTCATCTAGATCTTTATTCTTAAACTGTCCTCCATTATCAGTCACAATGGACGAAGGTATCCCATACCTGCAGAAGATATAGTTCAGGACGAACAAGACGACTTATTTACCAGTTGCTTTAATGAGCGGAACTACTTCTACCCACTTGGTGAAATACTCAGTGGCAGTTATGATGAATTTATGTATGTTGGATGATGCAGGATATATCTGACCAATGAGATCAAAGGCCCATTGTTGAAAAGGCCAGTGTGTTATAAATGGTATGAGGTCCCTTGTTAGGGCATGTATGAGATTTTCATGAAGCTGACATTTCTCACAAGTCTTAGCAAATTGGATGGCATCTTTTTCTATTTCTAGCCAGTAGTAGCTACCCCTTGGAGTTTCTGAGCTAAAGTAAGACCATTCAAATGAGATCCACAAATACCTTCATGGACTTCTAATAATGCATATTTAGATTCTTCAGTTTCTAGACATCTAAGCAGTGTACCATCCAAACCTCGTCTAAATAAATTGTGAGCTATGATAACATACCACGAAGCATTTTGAGTTAGGTTTCTTTTCTCATTTCGGGTTAGATTTCCAAGGATAATTTGGTCACATAGATAGGAATAGATGTGGTTGTATCACGATAAGTGATGTCCAATAATAGAATAGACTATTTGGGTCTCAGAAGAATCATAAGCGGGGTAATATAACTCTTCCACCAGGAAATCAAAGCGAAAATTGGACTCCTGTAACTCAGGTATAGATGACAAGGTAGCCATAGCATTTGTTGCTCTGTTCGTGGATCTATGAATCTATTGGAATGATACAAAAGCAAAATACTTCTTAAGATCATCAACCATCCTCTTGTAAGGCAGCAGTTTCTCATCTCGAGTCTAATATGTATCGTTGATTTGATTAACCACCAGCTAAGAATCTCCATAGATATAGAATTCTGCAACCTTCCATTCAATAGCTAGTTTTATCCCATTCACCAAAGCTTCATATTCTGCAATGTTGTTTGTGCAAGGGAATAGAATCTTATAAGACTTTGGGATTGAATACTTTTGAGGAGTAATAAATAATATGCCAGCACCTGAACCATTTTGGGTAAAGGACCCATCAAAGAACATTTTCCAAGGTTCTTGAGTAAGGTGCATTATAGATTCATCTGGAAACTCTATGTGAAGCGGTTGAGAGTCTTCAAGTGGAGCTTCAGCAAGTTGATCAGCAATTACCTATCCTTTTATAGCTTTGTGTTCCACATATTCAATGTCAAACTTTGTAAGAATCATGACCCATTTTACCAATCTTCCTATAAGTGTTGCCTTATTTAGAAGATACTTGAGTGGATCAATTTTGGCCACTAGCTTAACTAAATGTTCTAGCATGTAGTGTCTTAGTTTTTGTGATGCACATGTTTTTTCTATTATAGTGTAGTTCATTTTATAAGACACCAACGTCTTGCTGATGTAATAAATAGCTCGTTCTTTTTTATTGTCATCATGTTGCGCCAGAAGTGCCCCCAGTGATGAATCAGTTGCTGATATATACAAGATTAGTGGTTTACCCTGAATCAGTGGCATCAATATCGGTGGATTTGATAGGTACTCTTTTATCTACTAAAGATGTTGTTCACACTACTAATCCCAGTTGTATATTATTCCTTTTCTCAATACCTTTGTGAAAGGTTGAGCTTTGTCTGCTAACTGAGAAATGAATCATCTGATGGATTGGAGACGCCCCTATAGACTTCTCATTTGACTGATGTTCTTTGAAGGTGGCATTTCCATTATAGCTTGGACCTTCTTAGGATCAACCTCGATTCCCTTCTTTGAAATGATATAGCCAAGTAGTTTACCAGATGTCACTCCAAATGCACACTTCTTTGGATTTAACCAAAGTTTGAAATTTTCCATTCTGTCGAGTATAGGACCTAACTCTTGAATATGCGTTGATCTTTTCATAGTCTTCACTAAGGTGTCATCAACATAATCTTCCATATTCTTATGCATCATGTCATGAAAAATAGTTGTAATTTCTCTTTGATAGGTTGCTCCTGTGTTCTTTAGCCCAAATGGTATGACATTCCAGCAAAAGGCTCCCCATGCACAGGTGAAAGTTGTCTTTTCTTGATCTCCAGGAGCTATTTTGATTTGATTGTATCTGGAGAATCTGTCCATTAGTGAATACATTTCATACCCAGCAGTCATGTCGACTATCATATCAATGTTTGGTAATGGAAAGTCGTCCTTCGGACAAGCTTTGTTAAGATCTCTGAAGTCCGTGCAAACTCTGATAGATTTATCTGCCTTTGACACAGGTACTATGTTTGAAATCCATTCGGCATAATCTATAGCTCTAATGAATCCAGCTTTGAGCAGTTTTTCTAGTTCAGCCTTGACTAATAGTGCTACATGTGGGTGCATCTTACGGAGTTTTTGCTTAACTAGTTTTACTCCTGGTATAATTGAAAGATGGTGCATAATGAGATCAGGATCCAAGCCTGGCATATCAGAGGATGTCCATGCAAAGTTTATTTTCTTTTCTAAGAATAACTGAGTGAACTCCTTCAATTCTTCTGCTGATAGTTATTAAGCTACATGAATGATGTGTGGTGTCTCTTAACTCCCAATGTTCAATGGCTGAGTTGGCTCAATCAATATGGAGGACCTTTCCTAGAAATGACTTGGTAGTATATCAAGTATCTCACCTTTAGCACCTCAGAGAGGTTTTCACCTTTAGGTATGTCCTTTATTTTCTCTTTTTTAGATTCTGATACCGCCACAATGTGGTTTTTGCCATCAGATCTTTTATTTTTATTTTTCTTGTTTTTGCGACTAAGATACTTGATATCCGCTTCAGTCATGTTTTCACTCTATTCACTAGTGGAAGAGTCTATGGATTCAATTGCATTGAGATAATCGGCTAACATATAGTCATTGGAAAAATTAGGTATATTCATGGGCTGGTTTTGTAAAGTACAGTCAATCAATTCGGGATGTACTAAGGATAAATCTTGGATAGGTTCAAGAGCGTTCACGATATTGTTATCATAGCTTTAGATCGATAAGTCAAGTTCCAGAATGATACCTTGCGTAAGTGTCTCGAGACCAGGAAGAGTTGGATAATGATTATTAAAGTTCATGTTAATATTTAATCAATCTAATTCAATAGACATACTTGTAACGTCGTTCACTACGCTAGACTAGATGTCATATCATGGTTTAACAGCAATAAGACCAATAGACATATTTTCATTGTTTGTATCAGTTGATTCAAAATTTGAGGCTGAGTAGATATCAGCTTGAATAAGACTGTCATCAGAGTTGTCAGGGTCATCGGATGAAGTTTTTGAGTCTTCTTCAGGTGATTTAGTAAGCATATGTATTGTATCAATACCAACATCTTTAATACTGCAAGTTCCTTCATGTTGTGGTTCATTTGTCACTTGTATCTGACACACCTGTTGACATGATTTTGTTGTTTCTATGATTTGTTGTCATCTACTCCATTCATCTTCTTCTAGACTGATAACTGGTTCTTTTTCTATAGCTTCCAACTCTTCTTGTGTAGTGCTATACCTGATTTGTTTTGTTTTAGGATAGGGGTACATAGATGAGAAGCTTTCTGGTACTCTTCCTTCTTTCTATCCTTGTTCATAATTTGCTTGTCTCCTTTGTCTAATTTCATGTATTTCCTTCTCTAGTTTTATGTGCATCAGCTCTTGAGTATTATCTATAATACCACTAGGCTCTTCTGGAGTTTCTATAGTGGATGTGTCTGAGAGGTGGTCAGAACCCATTCATACTCGTTTGAATCAGTCTCTGAATCGTCTACTTGTTTCCTGCCAGTATATGTGACTGGAACTTTTAGTGGTGCAAATAATTCTCTGATTTTTACTACTTCATCTTTTATATCCTCAGGGACCTCAACTTCCTATATTATTGTAGCTGATACCATCGAAGCTTGAGCACTGATTGTTTCTTCTTTCTTGACTATTGATTCCTCTTTCTCTTTTCTTCACTCGGCTTTTCTTTGTTGAGTGTCTACTTCCTGTAATGTTAAAGGTGATATTATTTTCTATCACTTAGACTTAGAAACATGTTTTTGATCTGATGCCTTTTTCAGATCGTATCCCAGTCCAACCTTATCATTTGTGGATTTGGTTTGTAGCTGAATTGGTTCAGTAATACCTTCATTTTGTTTGCCCAAAGGACCAGTACTTGAGTACCCCATGCGTTGGATCATTTTGTAGCTAGGACCATATTGGTTTGAGGAAATCTCACAATGTTGTACCTCCTCATTTTGACTATCTTCCTTAAAGAGCCAGTTAAGAACAACATCCTCTTCTATTTCATCCGCCAAGGAGGTAGAAGACTGTACAAAGAGACCATCATATATGTATTTGGAGCTGAAGTTTGTGTTCTCATAGCCTCTAATGGCTTGCCCAATTGTTTTGGTGATGGAGGGAGAGAAACTAATGAAAGTATCGGTTCTATCTTGTAGCCATCCATGTCGGTATTTGTAATCTTCAATCTCTTTTCTAAGTCTTTCATTAGTGCTTCTGGATCTGCATTTGGAGAGGCTGCCCTATTATGAGGCACAAAAGTATCTGCACCTTTTGCCAATGCATTACAGATGACATTTGTATCAGCAGGAATACTGACTTTAGCTCCATTATAAGGAAACTTTAAGCATTGATGGTATGTTGACGGTACTGCCTTCATTTCATGAATCCATGGCCTGCCCAATAATATATTATATGACAATGGAATATCAAGAACTTGGAAAAGAACATCTCTCTCTACCGGTCCCACTTTTGATTGGTAATGACACCAGACCTTTAGAAGTCCTTTCTTCCTCGTCATAGGCTTTTATTGTTATTTTCTTGCCATGATCAATGACATTTTCAGAGAATCCTAGTTGTGTAAGCAGACTGTAAGTACAGATATTCAACCCCATGCCTCCATCTATCAAAACATGTTTGACTCTGTGTTTGTGGATCATGGCTTCAATATGAAATGGCTAGTTATGTGGATGATTTTGTGAGTTATCATCTTCTTCAGAGAAGGTCAAATAGTGAGGTGAACTCAGATGACCCACCATAGACTGAAACCGATCAATGTCTAAATCTTTTGGAACGTTGGTGGTGAGCAATGCTTTGTCTAGGATCTCTTTGTGAGCAGATGAGAGTTTTAGCAATTCAAAGATTGAGATTTGAGCATTTGTTCTTTTCAACTGTTCAACTACGCTATATCCAGAGGATGATGATGAGGTTAACCTTTTAAATTTGTCCAAGGTTGATTCTTTTTGTTTGTTTGGCAAGGCTGTTGGATTTGATGTTGCTTGAGCTGGTTCGGAAGAACTAACTCCTTAGAGGGTAACTTTCTTTTGAGAATGGGTGAGAGATCTTGCATATCATGATTCATTTGGTTTATCTTGAACTATAATCACATTTCAATATTCTGAGTGGGAAAGCTCAATCATGTTGATAATGTTGTCCTGACTGACATAAGTATAATTTACCTTGGCACCTCCTTTGGTCTTTGAAGAATCAACTTGTTCGTAAACAAGCAAAGGCTCTTTAAATGCTTTATGATCTGCATTAGTCGGATGATTCCCAATGACAACTTTACCAGTGTCTTGAAGAATACTAAGAGGGGGGGTAAATTAGTATACCAAAAATCATTGTACTTAAACACTTTACTAGTCTAGCAGTAAACCGGTAAAACAGTTTAGCAAACAAACTGGTTAGCACACATGCAAACCAAATAGCAAATAATGAATTCACCCATAGAAGCACAATCACCATAACACAAGAGATTTTGACGTGGAAACCCAAATGGGAAAAACCACGGTGAGATGAAACTCACAAGTAACTATCTGCAGAATAGGAACCAGACCGGTTAAGGTCATACAATGTTCTTTACTAGAACAGATCTTGTTAGGAATCTCAATCTCTGTTAGGAGATAAGTCTGATTAAAGACTACCTTGCTAGAGGATTTTAGATCCATAGATGTGAACCACCTTGTTAGAGGATTTACAAAAGGCTTTTTGGGCCTACCCGGTTAAGGGCTTCAAACTTGTCAAAGATGTGAATAATCAACAAGTGAGTGATCTAGCAAATAGCACAGATTGCTTGGTTATATTATTGATAGCTCATTCCTAATGCATTCCAGCATTATTTCAATCTTCAACACATTCACACTCTGTCTTCTCTCATAGATATGAACTTCCCTTCTATAATCACACTTACAAAAACTCATCAACCACCTTAAACCCTAGCAACAACCTAAAACCCTAGACATGATGTCCTTATAAAGAATCTGATTTCATGTCGGTCCAATAGGATTACAATACAATTTCCTAGGTTCAATGCATCTAGACATATTTGGTAACACGACACAAAAAGCACTGCCAGAGTGTCGACACCGCAAAACAATCGGTGGATGGTAACTTATCGCAAAATGTCAGTTGGTAACTCATCACAGAGTATTACCGGTTCAAACAAAATAGCGGTTTAAGCAAAATACCGGTTGTTGATTTGACAAAAATGAAGACTGGGAAATATGAGTTGCCGCTTCGTTCCTTCGTACCACTTGAGATCCTCGAACCACTTGGGATCTTCATACCGCTTGACCGGTAAACACTTTCTGCAAAACACCGATAGTCTAAAGACTATAATACATCATACCGGTCGAAACAAATACCAGTTGAGCTTTAACTCATACATACAAAAAGTGATCTCATAGCAAGTGTGTGTCCATCAATGACAATCACAACATAATCATCAAAAATGCCAACAATCTCCCCCTTTGCAATTGATGGCAACACTTAGGAAATTTTTGACATCTAAGTGTTTTACAATAAAGAATATGTCATAATCAAAATTACTCCCCCTAAGCATATACACTATCCCTTTTGCAGAAAATGCAATGTATACTACTCCTTAACAAAAATAAAATGAAAGTATACATCAAAACATCAAAATTTATATACTTCTCCCCCTTTGCCAACAATGACAAAAATATTGCAGACTAACCTCTATTTCATTAGTATTAAAATAATAAGTGTTTATGACAGTAAAGAGTAAAATTTGTCAAAAACTGATTCAAAGTCCTGTAAAAATTGCTTCATGGATAAGGACCATGACTCAAGTAGGGATGTAGCCAACTCTTTCTCTGTCTGCATCTGGGAGACTTGTTCTTCCATGGCATCTATTGTGCTCATTTCTTGAGTGACTGTTAGGGCATCAAGATTTAGATAGCATTTCTGGAGAATTTGCAGTCTTGGCAGTAGGACCAGTTGAAGTTCTTGCAAATTTTGTGTCCGGTTGCTTATCTTTGCCTCTAGTCTCGCAGACTGAAGTTGAAGCCAGTGAACAATTTGTCCATATGTGGAGAAGGAGTCATATGGCATCTTGAAGGTGCTAATAAATGACTGCATATCAGTTTGCAGTTTGTCCTTCTGAGTGAGCACATCATCATAGAATAAATGAGGTTGACAAATCTTGTTGAGTAGTAGATTGCTCTCATTCATTGCATCTCTAATGTCCTTCTATGCCTTCCAGAGATCAAACTGGAGCTCTATTAATTTTCTCACCAAGGCAGTGTCCAGAGCCTTTTGATGTTCCTTCTTGGCATTTGCTTCTGCGACCTCTTCCATGTTGGTATTATGTGAACCGGTATGAGGACATAATGACATTGTATGTTGTCATTGATGTCAATATGTTGCAGAGGTGTGAACCCGCATATGTGAGAACCGGTATAACACTGTGAACCGGCATTTGTGCCAAAGTGAAGTGGTGTGCTTGTTCAAAGGTGAACCGGCATATGGTTATGGGAACCGGCACATGGAAGCATTGAATGACTACCAGTTCGTAGTCTCAACTTTAGGGTTTCCGGTTGAAGTGCTTCAAGCCTATGTGGCTCAACTGGTGACTTTGTGCGATGAGTTAGCATGATAACAAAGAACAAGATTGTGTTTCCATGTAAGCCTTGTGTACATGAAGGATCATGCATAAAGAAGATCTTGCCTATCTACCTCGAGAATATGAGAAGACTATAAAACGGTGATAACGTGTGATGGGTTATCAGCCGCCATGAAAACAGCAGAAAATGAATGATGGAGATTAATGCAGCATGCTCAACGGTCAGGATTGAACCGTTTGAATTCCTTAACCTATTATGTTTAGGGTTTAGGGTTTATGCTACCGACCTAATTGTTTTCTATAAGGTCGATGTTGTGACTCTTTCTAGGGTTGTTGGCAAAAGTTGTGTGTGAGTATCCAAGAGAAGGGATACGTGATTCTTGCCAGACCAGAAGGAGAGAAGTGATACCTGCAGAGTGTAAGTATAGAAGGAAAAGAGGAGCTTAAGTGGATTTGCATTGGCATTGAGTGTTGTTACCAGATCATTGTAATACCTATTGATCTCTAACCACCTCAACAGTTGTAAAATCCCTTAACAGGGTAGCTTTAACCGGCTTGCTGAAAATCCTTTAACAGGGTAACTCTAAGCTACTGAGTTTGAAGTCCTTTAGCTATTGAGTTCTTGAAATCCTCTAACAAGGTTTAACCCTTAATCGGGTATTGTAGCCATCCCTTAACCGGGTGATCTCTAACAGGATCGCTTCCTAGCAGAACCTATTGTAATGTCTCTAACCGGACAAGGCTCCTAATAGAGCGGACTTCCAAAGAGTTCAAAAATAGCTTGTGGGTATTCATCCCCACCGTGGTTTTTCCCAGTTGGGTTTCCACATGAAAAATATGTGTGTCATGTGTGATGCTTTTATCTTGTGATGCTTTGCTATTGTTTCTCAAGCATATGATGGTTCTGTGTTTTATGTCTTTCAATAAAACATGTTTAACTAGCTGTTATTATGATCAAATAATAGATCACCTGTTTATGCATAAGGGTGAAACGGTAGTGTAGTCTCGAGTTGAGTGAAATGCTAAGTGAGTAATTGGTTAATGCTTGTCTCAGACATTCTTAGCTTTACCGGTTGCACTCTGTTTCAAACCGGTTTCACTATCTGACAGTCTTTCAAAGTGTTTGCTGTCAAACCGGTTTTGGACTGTATTTTTGCCTGTACTGATTCACCCCCCCCCCCTCTCAGTACCGGTTTGGTACTATTCACTTATCATTGAGTTATCAATTGGTATCACAGCGTCCTCTAGGTCCTCTGTGTTATAAGCTTAACCGCTTGAGGTAAAGATCCTAGTCAAATGATGAAGAGGGAAGGTCCAAAGTTTAACAACGAAAATTTCAGTATTTGGAAAGACAAGATGAAGATATTCATCAAAAGCATGGGTGCTCAATACTGGAGCTATGTTGAGAATGTCTATGTTGCACCTATTGGTACTCTCATCGATGACCAAAAGAGAGAGATACAAGAAAATGGGCAAGTCATGGAAGCCCTAATTAGTAGTTTATCTGACATTGAGTTTATTGATGTTCAGGACAAGGTAAATCCCAAAGAGGTATGGGATGCTCTTGAAAATATCTATGGTGGTGATGAACATGTAAAACAGGCTAAGAAAGAAAGCCTAAGAGGGAAGTTTGAAGATATGCGGATGGTTGAAGGTGAGACAATTCAACAGTATGGAATAAGAATCAAAACAGTTGTTGGAGATATCAAGAGTGCAGGTGGTAAAATAGAAGATTCCCCTGTGGTAAGCAAAGTCCTGAGATCCCTATTGTCGGTCTATGCAATAAGGGTTGCTACTATTCAGGAGCTGAGATCAATAGACAAGACTAAGGTATCCTTGGACTCCATCATAGCCAAGTTGACAGCCTATGAGCTAAATAGTTTTGATGGCAGTGTTCAAAAGACTGAATCAGCCTTTAAAGTCTCTGCTATACCATCCAGAAAAGGAAAAGAAGCTAGCACTAGTGGTGAACCAAGACAGAGCAGAGAAATGGATGATGAGGAGATTTTGATGGCATTTGAAGCTCTCCTTTCCAGGAAACTTCCTAAGGGAATCAACAAATACAAAGGTAAGCTACCTTTGAAATGCTTTTCTTGCAACCGGATAGGACATATTATTGTAAACTGTCCTAATGGCGACAACAAAGACAAACCGGAAAGCTTCAAGAAATTCAAAGGAGGAAACCAAAGAAACTATTTTGTGAAAGTTGATGAAGGTGTCACAAATGAAGAATCAGAGGATGAAGAAAATGAAGATATTGTGTTTGTTGCTGTCAAAGAAGATGTGTCAGACAAGAAGGATCTTGTCTCCCGGTTTGATAATTCCAATGAGTGGATCATTGACAGTGGCTATTCTCACCATATGACTAGTGACCGGAGCAAGTTTCTATCCTTGAAGGAGTATGATGGTGGTGTGGTTCACTTTAGCAATGATGCACCATGCATGGTCAAAGGCAGAGGGTCCATCTCTCTAAATGGAAAGAGTAGTGCTGACAATGTGTACTGGGTTAATGGTCTCAGACACAACCTTCTAAGTGTTGCCCAGCTGAATGACAGTGGCCTCACTCTGGAATTCAAGAATGGAGTTTGCAGAATCAAAGGAGAAGATGGTGAACTGGTGGCCACCGGCATGCAGACCAAAGGTAACCTATTTCATCTGAATGCAAATATAAGTACATGTCTTATGGCTAAATTTGATGATAGTTGTATATGGAATAGGAGACTCTACCATATAAACTTTCATAACATTGTAAAGGCCAGTAAGATCAAGGCAGTTAGAGGGTTGTCGGTATTAAGAAAACTAGATAATACCTTGTGCAGAGAGTGTCAACTGGGGAAAATGTCTTCCTCAACCTTTAAAGGTAAATCTTTCACTGCTGACAACTTGCTTGATCTTGTGCATATTGATTTGTGTGGTCCTATGAAAACTAGAAGTGTGCAGGGTGATAGGTACTTCATGATTCTCACTAATGACTGCTCAAGAATGATGTGGGTCACATTCTTGAAAGACAAGTCTGAAGCCTTTGTAAATTTTAAAGCTTTCAGAGCATTAGTGGAGAAGGAAAGCGGTAAAAGGATCAAGTGCCTGAGAACTGATCAAGGAGGGGAATTCACTTCCGGTGAATTCAACAAGTACTGTGAAGAACATGGCATCAAGAGGCAATTTTTTGCCCCCCGGACTCCACGACAGAATGGCCTAGCAGAGAGGAATAACCGGATTGTGGTTGAAGCAGCAAGAACCATGTTGATTCAAGGAAAGGTAGCTCACACCTTTTGGAGAAAAGTGGTAAGCACTGCAGTCTACACAATGAATCAGATACTCATCAAGAAAGGTAAGGATAAAACTCCTTATGAGTATTAGATCGATAAGACACATGTGGTTAGCTACTTTAGAATGTTTGGTAGCACATGTTTCATCAAGAGAAGTGAACACTAGAGCAAATTTGATGTGAAATGTGATGAGGGAATATTCCTAGGATATTCCACCAAGAGCAAAGCTCTCAAGTGTTTCAACAATAGGACTTAGAGAATTGTGGAAAGCATCAATGTAAGAGTTGATGAAACCTCTGAGAAAACTGAGGAAACTGGTAATGAGCAAGCGGTAAGTGAACTGGTTGCAACCTTCTGCGAACCGGTTGTTAGTCAACCAAGTACCAGTAATAGTGTTCCTACACTGCCAGATATAGATGTTGATACTGACAGAGATGAGGATGAAGAAGAAAAGCAAGAGGAATCTATCAAGACCATTCCTTGGTATGTCAAGCTGAATCATGATCATAAGCAAATCATAGGAGATAAGGATGCAGGAATCCTTACAAGAAGAAAAGTTAGAGAAAACTCATGCATGATCTCTGAATTCAAGCCTAAAACATTCAAAGAGGCACATAAGGATGAAGACTGGATCAAGGCAATGGAAGAGGAACTTGACCAGATAGAGAAAAATGGTACATGGTCCTTGGTACCCAGACCAGAGCACAAAAATGTCATTGGTACCAAATGGGTCTTCAAAAATAAGATGAATGAGGATGGCACAGTGATTAGAAACAAAGCTAGATTGGTGTGCAAAGGATATGCCCAAAAAGAAGGAGAAGACTATGGTGAAACCTTTGCTCCTGTAGCGAGATTGGAAGGAGTTCATATGCTTCTAGCATATGCAGCTTTTAAAGGCTTCAAAGTATATCAAATGGATGTAAAATCTGCATCCCTAAATAGTGTACTTGAAGAGGAAGAGTATATAGAGCAACAGGATGGGTTTGCCCTACCTGAAGATAGTGACATGGTGTGTAAGCTACATAAAGCCTTATATGGTCTAAAACAGGCACCTAGAGCACGGTATGAACGCCTGCATTCCCATCTTGTGAAGATTGGATTTGAGAGAACAAGTGAAGATAGCAATATTTACTTGAAGTCTGAAGGAGATCAGATCCTGGTCTGTGAGGTATTTGTTGATGACATTATCTTTGGTGGAGATGACAAGATGATTCATGAGTTTGCAAATGAGATGAAGAAAGAGTTTGAGATGTCACTTATAGGGGAGATTAAGTTCTTCATTGGACTGCAGATCCAGCAGATGAGAGATGGAATCTTTATCACTCAGTCCAAGTATGTCAAAGAGGTGTTGAAGACCTTTGGCATGGAAGATAGAAAACCAGAATGGTGACCAATTGTAAACTATTCAAAGAGGATGACTCAGCATTGGTTGATGAGAAGGAATACCGATCAATGATTGGTAAATTGCACTATGTAGTGCATAGCACACCGGATATTGCACATGTAGTTGGCATTACTGCAAGGTTCCAGAAAAGTCCAAGAGAATCCCACTTGGTTGCAGTCAAGTGGATTCTTAGGTATCTAAAGGGAACTATTGACTATGGATTGTGGTATCCATATAGCAAGGATTTCAACTTGAAAGTGTTCACAGATGCTGATTGGGCTGGTAATGTAGATGACCGAAAGAGCACAACTGGTGGTGCATTCTTCCTTGGTGGTAGACTAGTCTCCTGGATGAGTAAAAAGTAGAGCTGTATCTCTCAGTCTACAGTAGAAGCAGAGTATGTTGCAGCTTTCATGAACTGCACACAGACAATTTGGATGAAGCATGTATTGAATGGCTTTAAAGTTCCTGTATCTAAACTGGTAAGTATATTTTGTGACAATACTAGTGCAATTAATATCTCCAAGAATCCGGTTTTACATTCTAGAACCAAGCACTTTGAGCTTAAGTATCATTTCTTGAAGGAAAAGGTTCAGAACAAAGAGATTGCACTGGAGCATGTGTCCAGTAAGGAGCAGTTAGCAAACATATTCACCAAGCCTCTCCCAAAGACTACATTTACACACTTAAGAGGTGAATTAGGGGTATTTCCCCTTCAGGAGGTGAACTAAAAGCATATGCTCCACATCAGTCAGGTATTGCATAGTCAAATTTATTTTGGATTGATGTGTTCAAGGATGCTACTCCTCAGGGGGAGCAGCATAATGGAACAGGGAAGCTTGTGCCTCCACTTTGGCATTGTTGTCAAAGGGGGAGAAGATGTGAAGCAGAGAAGATATCTTTGTATATTTCCATCAATGCCAAAGGGGGAGATTGTTGGCATTATGTGAACCGGTATGAGGATATAATGACATTGTATGTTGTCATTGATGTCAATATGTTGCAGAGGTGTGAGCCAGCATATGTGAGAACCGGTATAACACTGTGAACCGGCATTTGTGCCAAAGTGAAGTGATGTGCTTGTTCAAAGGTGAATCGGCATATGGTTATGAGAACTGGCACATGGAAGCGTTGAATGACTACCAGTTCGTAGTTTCAACTTTAGGGTTTCCAGTTGAAGTGCTTCAAGCCTGTGTGGCTCAACCGGTGACTTTGTGTGATGAGTTAGCATGATAACAAAGAACAAGATTATGTTGCCACCTAAGCCTTGTGTACATGAAGGATCGTGCATGAATAAGATCTTGCCTATCTACCTCGGGAATATGTGAAGACTATAAAATGGTGATAACGTGTGATGGGTTATCAGCCGCCAAGAAAACGGCGGAAAATGAATGATGGAGATTAATGTAGCATGCTCAACAGTCAGGATTGAACCGTTTGAATTTCTTAACCTATTAGGTTTAGGGTTTAGGGTTTATGCTACCGACCTAACTATTTTCTATAAGGTCGATGTTGTGACTCTTTCTAGGGTTGTTGGCAAAAGTTATGTGTGAGCATCCAAGAGAAGGGATACGTGATTCTTGCCAGACCAAAAGGAGAGAAGTGATACTTGCATAGTGTAAGTGCAAAAGGAAAAGAGGAGCTTAAGTGGATCTGCATTAGCATTGAGTGTTGTTACCAAATCATTGTAATACCTGTTGATCTCTAATCACCTCAGCAAGTGTAAAATCCCTTAACAGGGTAGCTTTAACCGGCTTGCAGAAAATCCTTTAATAGGGTAACTCTAAGCTACTGAGTTTGAAGTCCTTTAGCTATTGAGTTCTTGAAATCCTCTAACAAGGTAACCTTTAATAGGGTTTAACACTTAATCGGGTATTATAGCCATCCCTTAACTAGGTGATCTCTAACAAGATCGGTTCCTAGCATAAATTATTGTAATGTCTGTAACCGGACAAGGCTCCTAACAAAGCAGACTTCCAAAGAGTTCAAAAATAGCTTGTGGGTATTCATCCCCACCATGGTTTTTCCTAGTTGGGTTTCCACGTGAAAAATATGTGTGTCATGTGTGATGCTTTTATCTTGTGATACTTTGCTATTGTTTGTCAAGCATATGATGGTTCTATGTTTTATGCCTGTCAATAAAACATGTTGAGCTAGTTGTTATTATGATCAGATGATAGATCACCTATTTATGCATAAGGGTGAAATGGTAGTGTCATCTCGAGTTGAGTGAAATGCTAATTGAGTAATCGATTAATGCTTGTCTTATACATTCTTAACTTTACCGGTTGCACTCTGTTTCAAACCGGTTTCACTGTCTGATAGTCTTTCAAAGTGTTTGTTGTCAAATAGATTTTGGACTATATTTTTTCCTGTACTGATTCACCCCCCCTTCTCAGTACCGGTTTGGTACTATTTGCTTATCATTGAGTTATCATTCTAGGCTTTGCACCTGGTCTTCTACAAATGTACATAGGAGTTTCAATTGTGCAAGTGAGGAATCGGTACTGGGAAGGTTTGTACTGGGTATCAAACCGGTAAGAGTGTTCACCACAGCTTGGATAACATCTTCCTCCTTTTTCCTCCTTAGAGCATCCAATCGCTCTTGAGCAATCTTAATGCTCTGCAGCAACTCCGGTTCATTTTCATACTGGAGGTCAATAGGACTGGTAATGTCAGCCGATTTAGCCTGACTATCGGTTGCCATTGGGATCTCCACATGTGTGCTCTTTGCCGCTGCTTCCTTGTCCTTGGCTTTTTGCTTATCTTCTTGAGCCTTCCTCTGCTCCTCTTCTTCTTTCTTTCTTTTCTCTTCTTCTTATCTCTTCTCTTCTTCTTTTTGCTTCTTCTCTTCTTCATCCTTCTTCTTCTCCTCTTCCTTCTTTCTCTTCTCCTCTTCCTGTTTCTTCTCTTCCTCTTTTCGCTTCTCTTCTTTCTTTTCCTCTTCCTTCTTTTTCTTCTCTTCCTCTTGTTTCTTATTTTCCTCTTCTCTTCTCTTCTTCTCCTCTTCTCCTCTTCTTTCTTTTCCTCTTCCTTCTTCTTCTTCTCTTCCTCTTGTTTCTTATTTTCCTCTTCCTTCTCTTCTTCTCCTCTTCTTTTTTTTCCTCTTCCTCCTTCTTATTCTCTTCTTCTTTTCTTTTATCCTCTTCATCTTTCTTCTTTTCCTCCTTTTGTTTATTATCCTCTTCCTCTTTCCTCTTTTCCTCCTTTTGTCTCTTATCCTCTTCATCTGCCTGTTTCTTCTTCTTTTCTTCATGTTGCTTCTTTTCTTCTTCTGCCCATTTCTCATGTCCTGTTCCTTCTGATGGTGTACCCTGAGTAACTTTTTCACCATCTAAGACATCAACATCAATGGGGTCCATTTGTTCTGTGACCGGTTCTCCTTCACTCTTATACATTGCATCCGGTTTGCCAGTTTCCGGTTCTTGCTCAGCTTTCCTGTTGGCTTCAGCCACTTGATGCATCTTTAGAGCTTCTTGAGCATGAGTATGTGTATCTTTTATCACTTCATGAACCTTTCCTTCCAGTAACAAGAGTCTTCTTCTTCTCATGAAGAAGAGGCCTTTGTATTTATTCATAACTTTGAAAAGTTCTGAATTTGATACATCAAGAAAATATTGAGCAAATATTTCCTCCCTCATTTCTTGTTCCTTTTCTATGGCAATGCGCCATTTGTTGTCTAAAAAATTATACAAAGAATCTGGTGTCTCAGATCTAATTCCTGAAGGCGACCGATCATTTACACACAAATACTTAATGATTTCCTATTCAACTTCTTCCTTTTCATTATCATTGAAGTCATCAAAATAATCAATTAAATCATTCAGTGGTTTTCTCCTAATATTCTTTATAGTTCTTTGACAATGTGTCAAAGGTTTGTAAGAAGAAATATCAATATTTTCCAGTGCAAATGTTGCCGGTTCATTCTTTGTCTTTTTCTTCATTTGCCTAGTCTTCTTCTTAGGCAGTTCTTCTGAAACAGTTTCTTCTGAGTCTGGTGTACTTATTTTTGTCTTCCACTTCCTTTCAAAGACTTTGGTAGGTGCAGCTTCCGGTTTCTTCTTAACTAGTGACCGCTTGGTCACTTTGGGACTGGCTGCAGTAACCGGTGTCGATGCTGAAGGCACTGCCTTTCCTTTCTTTTCTAAGGGTTCTACAACCA
This sequence comes from Cryptomeria japonica, assembly GCF_030272615.1. Lineage (NCBI taxonomy): Eukaryota > Viridiplantae > Streptophyta > Pinopsida > Cupressales > Cupressaceae > Cryptomeria > Cryptomeria japonica. Next base: position 423,950,137 of record NC_081405.1, on the reverse strand, counting down.
GTGTAACCCTTTCCAAATAGGTGTTGGTTCTCTTTGCCTTAGGATCAATGAGTGAGGTGATTAGGGTAGAAGCATACCCATCCAGCATATCATACATTACCTCATAGCCCATAGGCTCCACTTCTTCCTGTCTGGGCTCAATAGCCTCCATTATGCATTCATCCACTTTGATGGTGAAGCAGATGTCTTCCTCATACTTTTTGACTATATCACCAGATATTCTTATCCTTTGGCTCATCTTGCATCTGAACTCATCAAAGTATTTGTTCAGTGCTTCCGGATAGCTGGTTCCAACCGCTTGTAGACTTTCCTTGATTTGTTTTGTCACCGGTTGGTTGACAGACCACTGAATGTCACCAACTCCTAGAAAGTAGCCTTGGAAGTAAAAGAACAAACCAACCAATAGTTGTCCGAACTTAAATCTTAGTGCATTGTCTTGTTTGATCGACTTAAGATTCAACATAAGTTGTCTTTGCATACAAGTGCACAGATCAAACGATGCATCTTCCTTGATCATCCTGTAAGTGGCATTTACCGCTGTAGCAGAGACGGAATTAATTCTGCTAGCAGAGAATGTCTGGTAACCTATCACCATGCAGGCATACTTGACTAGATCGTCCTTGATTGAGTTGATGGTTATTCCGTGTGAGTTGCTCACTGAACCAGTGAGCTTGGATATTTCAGTCTTGCTGACCTTCCTTAGGGCTGGCACTTCCCCTGTGTTACAGAAACTAGTGACGGCATGAATCACTTCAGGTGTGATATCATGCGTCCATTCTAGGTGCATCTTATCACCATGTACCCTGCTTAGAATAATGCAAATGTGATCATCCAAAAATTCTTCAAGAAAATAAATTGCATTGTGAAGTTTCTTCCTTTCCAGAATGTTGAATTCTAGTTTAATCTTCTTATCCTTTCCACAGAATAAGCTTAGCTGTGAATGGATCACAAGAGAACCTAGGTCTTTGATTTTGCAATCTATGTACTCGGAAATACCTTCTTCTACTATAACACCAGCGGGTACTTGAGATAGGGCATTGTATTTCAACTTTCATTTAAAGAAGTCCATAGAATCAACGAGTGTACTAGAGTTGTCATGTGATGTGGAAGCCATGATAAATGAAGAATTATGAAAAATACCTTTGTAGATCAAAATTTAGGGCTTCGTAGTTTAAACTTTGCCACACACTCCTTCAGTTGCAGAGATACCACTTTGCGTTCTACTCTCCTTCAACAGATGTTAGCTTCAGATTCTTCTTCGAGTTTTTGATAGACTCCTTGAATCACCGTGTAAATCGCTTTTCTTTGCTCTGCACTTGAAAAACTTCTTCACTCGAAAAATGATAAGTGAGAAATGATTTGAAAATTCCTTTTAAATAGGTTCTCTACCTACCATAATAAATGCTCCACTATTAGGGCATAAACCCTAATTTGCCTTTTACCGTTTCTGGTCTTTTGCCGACTGACAGGTATCTCATACCAATTAAGGTCTTTTATCAGTGTAAACCAGGGGTTTGAAGTATTTCATCATTTTCTCCCCCTAAGCTTTTCTGATGCTTAGTTTGTTGGTTCCGTGATTTCCACACTAGGTGCAGAAACCGGTTCTTCATGCAACACCGCTGGTTTCTTTTTCCAAGTTTTGTTCATATCTGCTTAAATAGTTTCAATATCAATCTTTTCTTTCGGAGTGACTGATATTTCATCCGATATGTTCTCTCTTTCTCTACAAAATCTAGTTGTATGACCCGGTTTGTTGCAATGATAGCAGACCATTCCAGGTGCTCTCCATGGTCCATTATTCATGTTATCATTCTTCCTCCTATATGTTGCAGCAGTGTTACCATGATAATGACAAATCACACAGATTTCTCTCCATCTCTTTGCCACTTGATAGCCACTGCTACTTGACTGGTGATTAAAGGTATTAAACCGGTTGGGATTCCGGTTCACAAAAGGTTCAGGACCAACTCCTTGAGTCCTCTGAGGATACCTTCCAGTATTGTGCATGATAGACTTGCATTCAAATGCTTCATGCCCAAACTTGTTGCATGCATAACAATTACCATTGAATCTATTGGATCTAAGCTTATCATTTAGAAAATAAGGAAAATTATTGTAAGCCTTACTTCTACATACATTAGCAGTGTGTCCTTCCTTGAGACAGTTAAAGTAAACAGGTTTAAACTTTTGTTTACCTTTATCCTTTGATGTCGGTTGTTTCTTTGATGCTCCATCTTTTGTTCCAGAGGTCTCACCTTTCTCATAATTAGAGAAACCAAGTCCATTGGTATTCTTTACCGGTTTAGCTGACTCAACCTTCTGTTCTAGCTTGACAGTACTCTTATTGAATTTGGCAAGTATTTCCTTTGACTCAGTGAGTTCTTGCCAGTACTCCTTTCTTAGGTTGGAATTGGATTCATTCAGCTTTTCTACTTCTTGAATTAAGGCTTCCATGTCAACTTCATCAAAAGAACTATTTTCAAATAGCTCCATCAGTTTTTCAGCATGTTCTCTCCTTTTTGCCTGAGAGGCCTTATATTTGACCATAAGATCATCATAGGCTTTCTCAGACTGAGTGAGTCAATGAGTAAGTTCCCTCACACTGTATTCACCCATATCTCTTTCCAAGTGGTTAAACTTATAGAAAGGTTGGCTTTGATACCAGTTGATGAATACTAAGAGGGGGGGTGAATTAGTATGCCAAAAATTATTGTACTTAAACACTTTACTAGTCTAGCAGTAAACCGGTAAAATAGTTTAGCAAACAAACCGGTTAGCACACATGCAAACCAAATAGAAAATAATGCATTCACCCATAGAAGCACAATCACCATAACACAAGAGATTTTGATGTGGAAACCTAAATGGGAAAAACCACAGTGAGATGAAACTCACAAGTAACTATCTGCAGAATAGGAACCAGATCGGTTAAGGTCATACAATGTTCTTTACCAGAACATATCCTGTTAGGAATCGCAATCTCTGTTGGGAGATAAGTCTGATTAAAGACTACCTTGCTAGAGGATTTTAGATCCATAGATGTGAACCACCTTGTTAAAGGATTTACAAAAGGCTTTTTGGGCCTACCCGGTTAAGGGCTTCAAACTTGTCAAAGATGTGAGTAATAAACAAGTGAGTGATCTAGCAAATAGCACAGATTGCTTGGTTAGATCCTTGATAGCTCGTTCCTAATGTATTCCAGCATTACTTCAGTCTTCAATACATTCACACTTCGTCTTCTCTCACATATATGAACTTCTCTTCTATAATCACACTTACAAAAAATCATCAACCACCTTAAACCCTAGCAACAACCTAAAACCCTAGACATGATGTCCTTATAAAGGAATCTGATTTCATGTCGGTCCAATAGGATTACAATACAATTTCCTAGGTTCAATGCATCTAGACATATTTGGTAACACTACACAAAAAGCACCGCCAGAGTGTCGGCATCGCAAAACAATCGGTGGATGGTAACTCATCACAAAATGTCGGTTGGTAACTCATCACAGAGTATTACCAGTTTAAACAAAATACTGGTTTAAGCAAAATACCGGTTGCTGGTTTGACAAAAATGAAGACTGGGAAATATGAGTTGTGCCACTTCGTTCCTTCATACCGCTTGAGATCCTTGAACCACTTGGGATCTTCATACCGCTTGATCGATAAACACTTTCTGTAAAACACCGATAGTCTAAAGACTATAATACATCATACCAATTGGAACAAATATTGGTTGAGCTTTAACTCATACATACAAAAAGTGATCTCATAGCAAGTGTGTGTCCATCAATGGCAATCACAACATAATCATCAAAAATGCCAACACGACTATGAGATCTTGAATCTCATGTTTTAGCTTCATGCAATTGTTTATGTTATGACCTTTATTCTGATGGAAGTCACAGTATTCATTTTCTCTCCACCATCTTGGTTTGACATCTGGATCATATGGTTTGGAGTTATCTGGTAGTGTTATCAAGTTGTTTGCCAACAAAGTTTTGAAAGAGGATTCATAGGATTCTTTGAGAGGAGTAAAATCACGCTTAGGTTTGGAAAGCCAAGGCTTTTCTTTGAACCATTCCTTTACTTTCTTTGGCGTATTTTCTGCTGCAGCCTCAGTGGCTTTAAGTGCTTGTGTACCACTAGCCAAGTTGAATATTGTGGATTTTGAGTTGACTTTGACAGTGTCTACTACTCCATCATTAACAAAATTCTTGTTATTGTCCTTTCCAAACTTCCAATACTTGTTCTTCTCTTTAGAGCTAGATCCTGGTTGTTTTTCTTTCCAAGGCATGATATCCCCCTTCTTTATGAGCACATCTTCCATTCGAATGACATTATCTACCATTTTGTTAAATGATGGGTGTAATTGAATTTGTATACTATATTTCAGTTTGGGGACCAAGTTATTGACAAATATATCCATTTTCTTAGAGTCTGGGATAGGTCATCGATACCTAGAGAACATCTTTCTCCAGCATTGGAGGAAAGTAAGAAGAGGTTCCCCTATTTTCTGTTGAGTATTACAAAGATCGATCATAGTCACAAGATGTCGAATGTTGTATGAGTACTGTTGTAAAAATAGTTGGATTAGTTCTTCAAATGTTTTTATTTCGTTGGGTAGACTTGAGAACCATTCCATTGCTTGACCCCCTAAACTCCTCGGGAAAAGGTGCATGAGGTACATTTGATCATGCATGAACTCCATACAGGCAACACAAAACTCTCTAACATGATCTTGAGGATCCGAGGTACCATCATACTTATCAAATTTTGGGATCTCCACTCGTGAAGGAAATCGAGGCATGTATAGATTCTTGTCAAATGGAAAGGGACATATTGTTTCCAGAGAATATTGTTTTGGGGATTTGTCCTTATTCTTCAGTTCTGTGACTTCCATCCGTAAGGCTAGTAATTGTTTGTGTACCATAAGTATAGGTGATTCTTTCTTTTTAGTAATGAGTGTCTGAACATCATATCCAGTAGGAAGTTTAGCACCTTGTTTTGCTAGTTCTAAGAAATAGTCTTCCTTCTCTTGGGTCATGATAGCTTTCATCATTTTTCTAAAGTCTTTGTCCTTTTGACAGTCAAGGATTTCTTTTTCTAGAGGTTCAGTGTCTTCGTCAGCCTCGCTTGATGATGATGAATCATTATCATTTTCGGAAATATTATTATCATCCTTGTTTCCGTCATTGTGTTCCATCTCATATATAGTGGGAGATTTAGGCTCATAAAAAATTGGTTCGTTTGATGACGACGGTATGTCAGTGAGTGGATCCTTTTCGTAAAATGGATTGTCGGTGTATGAAAAGGGTATTCCTTTGCCTTTGGCTTCTTTCTTACTAGAACTCCTGGTTTGTATAGGCATTTTTTATGGATTAGTGAGACCTAAAGTTGTTTGTGATGCAGAGGTCAAGATCAATTTCAGAGCTAGTTGTTCGGTTAATGTATTGTTTGGAAGAAACAATTGAGATTCAGTCTGTTCTCAAGAACAATCTATCCTGTATAAGACGTTTATCTAAGTTGATTCTAAGCATAGTGTAAGATTCAGTCTGGTTTCAGGAACGATCTATCCTATATAAGACGTTATCTAAGTGACTAAAAATTGATAGGTAGTTGATTGAACTAGCTGAAAGATTATCGACCAAATCGTGCAACGCAAATGGCAGAGGTACACTGTCTTGATCTATTTATGCTTAGGAAAATTAATAACCAGTATTATGTTCGATGTAAGCTATTTTTAGGCAAGTTTGACTGTTTAGTTCTGACAAAACCAGAGACTCATACGATAGGGTTTTTTGAACTGGATGACAATTTAGCAGCTACAGGATGACAAAAATTTTGTTTCGTACGAGTTGTTGTCTCATACCGTATGACAAATGGGTATGTGTAGGATGACAAAAGACTCAGAGCAGTTCTATTTTGTATGACATAGGATATAGAAATAGATGACAGATTAAAATGACTCTTATGACACAGGATCAGGTCTATGACAACAAATTAGAAGACTCGTACAAGACAGAATCAAATGTAGAACAATAAATTATCAGACTCATATGACTGTTCACAGGACAAAGCCTAGAAATTTTGAGTTTTTTTTTTTGATTTGTTGAGTATGATAACTGAGTATGACCAATTCTGAGATGGACCAATTTTGGACCAGGATACAGAATTTCGACTTAAGATGGACAATTTTCTGACACGAATAGAGTTTCGACTTAGATGGACTAGTTTTTGACACAGACAGAGTTTCGACTTAGGATGGACTAGTTTCTGACACGGACAGAGTTTCGACTTAAGACAAACTAGTTTCTGACACAGACAGAGTTTCAAATCACTAAGTTGTTTCTTGTCTTCTCCAATTTTGGTATTTCAATTTTTGTTTCAGGGATAAAAACACAGAAAACAAGTAGTATGTATAGTGACTCCATTCACAGCATGCAAACCCTAAGGAATTTGGTGAGGAAAGAAAACCTTTGCTTGTAGACTTAGGTACACACCCAATAGCTAATCAGAATACGACCGTTGAGTCTCACGCAATGGATTCTCAATGTCGTATTATCCAACTCCAAATGCTAATGGGGGCACGAAATGACAAGTATCTTGGGAGAGTTACCATCTCTCTTGCACAAAGATTATCCCCCTTTCGGAGATGAACCGGGTAGCTTCTAATTTTGAATTGGATTTAGTCAAGGATCCATTCGGCACGTTGAGGTATAAACTCAATTAAGAGGTCTCCCAGCCTTGAAAACCAAGGTTTAATATACCCAAGGTACGGAGGAGAGCTATTCCCGAGCACTGTCATTGACTTGATTTTCATCAAATCACGTTTATTTTATAGTGGGTTGGAGTACTTGGTGTCTAGTTGTTCCCACTTAGGTCGTTCCCCTCACACCGGTCGTAACGACTTTAAGAGTTTTTCAACCCCTCGGGAGGGCAGGCCTGCTAAAGATGTACAAATCTTAAACAAAGAAAAAGTCTCAAGGGTCTGGATTTTTTATTGTCTAGAAAAAGGCAAGAGCATACTCTCCTACCTCTCAGAATCTTCTAAAAACATGAAAGACAGATTTGTTCTTTAACCAGCTAGCAAGTTAGGTTCCTAAAAAATGAATTTAAAGAATACACGATGTTTAGTGGATTCTCCTTAGGCAACCTGCAAAGACAACAAATCAGTAGTCATATTGTCTTTGTGCGACAAACATATTCTTTGACAAGCATTCTGCAAAAACTGATTAGGCTGTGAAATTTTTTGAGATAGACAGATAAACAGTCAGGGTCAGTTGTTAGAATAATCAATAAAAATCATAAAATTTGTCTTTTAACTAGAAAATATAGAGTCGTATGACAATATAAAAACTCGTACGATAGAGGATCCCAACTCATACGAGACAGGATTCCAGTTCGTACGACACCTGCAATTTGTCGTTTCAACCTGTGAAAATTGTCGTACGAGATGTACGGACGAAAAAATCAAAAAATCTGTAATCTGGAAAATTAACAAAAAAATAAGCAGTCAGTCTTGGAGGCCGAAAAATGTGGTCTCGGGCTCCATAGTGGGCGCCAAAGATGTGTGTGTGAAAAAGTGGTCTGTAAGCTATAAGCACAACACTTCAATTAAGTCATTATATGCATGGTTAGTAATCAATAATCAATAAGTAAAAAACCATAACAAAATGACTAATTGGCTTCTAAAATATGCGAGTATAAGATTGCTCTCAGATTGTTATAAGCAATACCAGTGACTAGACTACATCAAGATGAAGGATTTATATGATATTAACTATATGGATGCAAGATGGATGAATAATTCAAGCAAAAAACAATTCAAGCAATAATGGATGTAAACAATAATGGATGCAAATAATCTTCAATGACTCTAGAGCGAAATTAGCGTGATAATAATCTCCAAGCGTGTTCTCAAAAATCTCTAGGGTAAATTGGAATGCGAGCTGAAGAATGAATTTATAGAGAATTACCAAGAGAAAAGCTCAATTTAGAATTAATTGAAAATAAATGAGAAATTAGGTTTAGGTAACCTTGAGATAGATTCCAATTATAGTTTAATTGAAATGCAATTAGAAGTCCAAGTTGCATTGGAAATAATAATAAATTAATTCCATGCATTTGTGATAAAAATAGATAATTCTTTTATTTATTCAAGAAAAGAGTCTTTTCAATGCAACTGAACTTCTTTTTCTGAAAAGCTTTGAGTTTCAATTTTAGAGAATAATTCAATAATTCAATTAAATTGCTTTTTTGATTTCAAGTTCTAAATTTAGAAAAAGAAATAATATGTCAAGTTTGATTTCTCTTTCAATTCAATTCTTTTTGTTTAATTTCAATTCAACACTTTGTTTGTAATTAATTCCTCTTTTGTAATAAATTAATTCCTTTTGCATGATTAAATGGCAATTTTATTAATTAATTAAATATGCAAGGATATTTAATAAATTAAAATGGGATAATTGATCAAAAATGATATTCTTAGAAATGATTCAATTAATTAAATAAATATTTAATTAATATTGAGTAATTGATTTGCCATGTGATGTTTGATAATTAAAGAATCAATAATGTGCTCAAGATTGATTTAATGCCTTTGGTTAGGACCTTGGTTATGTTGTCAAGATTAGGGGCCCATGGTTTAGATGACCATTTTTAGGGTATTACAGCTACTACTTGTGGGGAGCAGTCAGCTTTGAGATACAGAGGTTTATATTCTTGCTTTGATATTTTTATCAGATTTCTGGCATTGATGTCAAAGGGGGAGAGATATTGATGTGAAAAATAAGAAAAGGATTTTTATACATTAGGGGGAGAGTTATTGATATTCAGGAGATTGTTGGTTGTCTTCCACAAGGGAAGACTTGTTTGGCATTTCTTGGTACTTAGATGTTTTTCACATCTAGTGTTGTCATCAATGCCAAAGGGGGAGATTGTTGGCATTATTGGATGAATTGATTATATGTTACATTGATGTTTTGTCATTGATGTCAACACTAGCTATTATGGTTGGTTACTAACAAACAGGTTTTGGTTACCGGTAGAAGATCTAGTGTTACCGGCAGAAAATACTATATGTTGGACACTTCCAACATGTTTGGATTTATGGAATGTGATTGGTTACATGTGGTACGTGATTCTGGACCATGTCTTGGTCAGATGGTATTGACTTGGTAATCAGATGCTATCATACACTCTGGTAAACCCTTACCGGCACTAGTTTAAGGCTTTACCGGTAGAGCTCTCATTGAGGAATTGTGACAGGATGCATAATTGGTGTTGGTGCAGCTTCTACATGGATTTCAGGATGCTGAAGATGTTCTTTGATCGTGCTTCAACTGCTTGAAGACATTGCTTTCGCGTGGTGGACCCAGAATAGGTCTGGTACCTATCTAGGTTATGGACCGATATCATGTTAACGTGTACCCTACACATCACCGGGATGTTTCATGATGTTTTATGGATTTGTTATTGTTTTTTTTGGTATTAAGCCGACATGGCATATAATTGTAATATGGATTTATGTAATGATCTTATTGTAATATCTTTTAGGTGGCCGACCTAATTGGTTTAGGCCTTAGGGTTTGTATCAAATGATGTAAGATCTCATTGTAGATCATGGGTATGGGAATGGAATAAGAAGTTGTGGTCTTGGAATGCAATATCATATGCGAAGGAGATTTGGTCGATCATAGGTGATCGAATTGGGATTAAAGAAGAGGTCAAAGGCCTCTGGTATTGAGCTTAACCGAGACTATAATCAAGCATGGTAGTTGCTATCTTTGACAGTTCACTCTATTGGATTGTTGTCCATATATCTTGAGATGGTTGTTGCCTCTCTATACTCAATGAGACTCTTTTGTAATGAGCAGTATGCTCTAGGCAGTGTGCCTTCCTACAAGTGCAGGCCCCTCATTGTAACACATACTTTCTGTAGAAGTATCATCTAACTATGGGTAGGCTTCCCACTGTGGTTTTTCCCTTTCTGGGTTTTCCACATACAAATCATGGTGTTATGTGGTATGGTTGTTGTGCATTGATTATTTGTTTAATTGTTAAGTTGCATTGTTTACCGATATCTATTTCTGCTTTATTAGTACATAATATGGTTAAAGGTTATTAAGTGGATTAAATGTTATAATCTATTAACAACTAATTCACCCCTCCCCCCCCTCTTAGTTGTTCACCAGTTATCCTAACACCATGATCATCGCCTGGGGACTGGAGTTAGGAGACAACACAGAGATGGTAAAATGGGTTGTCACTTCAATTTTTGAAGAGGAGATGTTAGAAGGTTTGGACTCCATTTTGGAGTGGGTTGTGCCTAGTGTAGGTTTGGACTATTCAAAAGGTTTTGAGCATGTAAGGGATGCTGATGAATTTGACATTGTCTCCTTTGTTAGGTAGGTAGGGAAGGAGGACAAGAAGGCTTATGAGTTGCAAAGAGAGCAGGCTTGGTGTCTACCCCAACTATAATGACAATAATAATACCTCTAATTGAAATCTCAATCCGAAGTTTGGACATTCATATGGTAGAGTTTACTATTTTCATGGCTGGTGTTCATTTAGTTGTCAATCCAGGAACGTAAAACTTGAAATGGGTCTACAATATATATGCACTAAGCTCCTTAAATGATTATTCTAGATTACTGCAATGACTAACATTATGCAGAAAGGAAAGGTAGGAATGGAAATCATAGAAGGTTAAATGAAAGCTTCACAAAACACTACTGAAATGATCTAATGAAAATAATAGAAATCACACCGTTCTGTCTTGGCTGCAGGAATAGTCAACGGATCTATTTCCAGTGGCTGTAGGAACAATCTAGTCATGAACTTCTACTGCAACTAAGTAAAACTAACTTTAGTGATCTTAAACACATGATCACTCACCAAGTGGGCCCCCTTGGATGAGTGATATCAAACTCTCAGCAAATATCTATTAATAGACTAGAACAACATATTCTTATTCATTTCTTCCTGAAAAATGATTACATATTCTAAAAGAGAAAATTCAGAATGCTTGACAAAACTCTACTCAATTCCTTTCCATTCTGTCTAACTCTTAGAAAAGAAGGAAGAGCTTAATATAAAGAAAAGATCAACTACAATGGACAACTCAAGTTACACCCAGAAGAAGAGGCAGATAATTGTCAGATGAAGGAGATAACTGAGAGCTTGGCTGCAGGAACCGTGGATCTGAAACTGAACCACAGTCTTTGCACGCCAAAGCAATATTTTGCAAATTCAATATGCACCAGAGTTAAACTCTCATGGTGAAGTACAACTGCTTCGATTATGCCATACATTGCGCTCACTTGAATCTCCTTCAGTTTGACCTCCAGCTATCTGAACGTGATTCTCTAGTCCTTAGGTGTGAAAGAAAATCATGCACCGTAGCATCAATTATTATCTGCACTAAAAAAGAAACAACATACAAGGACATGCATATGTATCTTACTTAATTAATACATTCATTAACTCACATATGAAATTATCCTAAATAATCCTAATATCACAGGGACAAATCATTTGGCTGCAGGAATAAATTGGCATGGCTACAGGAATTAACCGACAAAGTTCAAACATGATTTCTTAAGTTCAGTTTTAAAACATGGATTACATATAGTCAATTCACAATACCTCACTATCAGAATGCAACCCAAAAGATACCAAAAACCTAAGAGTCCTGATAAAAAACATGTCAATACATCGACTTATCATGCCCCCCAACTTTAAGGGTTTGCTGCTCTTGTAGCAAAAGGAAAATTTTTTATTTTTGCTGAAACTCTGAAATCACCAATAGTGTCCTGTCTGGTTCCCTTGGAAGGAAAATTCCAATAAAATCCTTTCATTTTCTCCAACCTAGACCATCTAGCTATTTCTTCCACGATTGCATCATAATTCTGTTCTGTTGGTTGGCATGTCAAAAGTGGCCACATAAGGATCGGAGGCTGAAAGATTAATGGCAACCAGTTATTGGATTTCTCCCTGTCTAGTTGTATGTATCTAGAGGCTCTTTGTATAGCTGCATGAAAATTCTGTAATGAGTAAGGTTCTCCCAGTTTTAAATGATCTGGTAGATGATTCCAGCGTTGAGTTAGCCCTTCTAGTGCGGTTGTCCTGTGGGTCTGAACCAATTGCTCATACGCTTGATAGACTTCCTCTCTTATTGGAAGTACTATCTTACTAACATCATCTCTTAATAGCAACTTTTTCCAATCATAATATAGAACCCTGGGTGCTTCTGATTCCCTCCTCAATGGCAATGGACAGTCAAGTTCCAATTTTTCAAACTCCTTGGCTTGTGGTCCTATAATCATCTCATTTTGGATCCATGACATTAGAGCTCTGAGATGGATATCCCCAATGTACAACAAAGGATTCCATTCTCTGTCTTGGGGTACAACATAGTTATGTAAATATAATTCACATAACAAATTCCTTACAGCATGTGGGGAGGTTTGATAAGCATGATACAATTCCTCAGGTGTTTCCAAGGATGGATTAAGGTCCCTAACAATGCGGTTTAGTCTAAAATTCAGATACCTCTCTTTCAAGTGTACTACATAAATTCTTGGGGGTGCCCTACACTGCATTATATCAGGAACCATACCATAAATCTCTTCTACCTTAGCTTCCAATTCTTTAATTCTATTATCTTTATTTTCAATCTCTTTTTGCTGCTTATTAATTATCCCCTGCAACCTATCCTTCTCTATTTCCCATTGCCTAAAAAATGTTAAAGCAATTGATAAACTAGTTAGGGATGAAGGAGGTCTAATAGGTCCTACCTTAGATCGTGGGATTTCTTCAACAAACTCCTCATTCTGAGTTGACATATCTCCCACATTTTCTTCAGGTTGCTATAGAACATCATCAACAAACTCTTCACATTGCAATGCCACTGAAGAAAGATTTGCTAGCTTATCCATTACAACTTCTTCCTGAATTTCTTCTTGGATTTATTCCTCTACAGGGTTTTCTTCCATTTCCTCTTCCACATGGTTTTCTTGCATTTCCTTCTCTGCAACATCTTCTTCTTCTGAAGTTTCTACTGCAATAACCTCTACTGGATTACTCACAGATTGAGCCCGATGCGTCCTCCTTCTTGTTCTCCTTACATACACTTTTGTAACAGATGCAGGAGATTTTGTTTTTATTCGACACCTCTTGGATGCAGGAGGAACATGCGCTTCCTATGGCTGAATAACAAATTCTTCATCTTATTCATCCTTTTCCAATTCTTTTCCTTCCCTTTGCAAAATAGGTGAATTTGTTTGAAGAGAGGTAGAGAGTGTTGAACTCTATATTTGAAATAAAAATATATATATATATATATATATTTCCATAGGCGTGAAGACTAAAAGACTTTTCGGCCAATAAATTGTATCAAGCATTTCAAAAGAAGTTTCATCGAAAGAGTGCTTTCATCAAAATAAAGTATGACGTGAAAAGCACTAAGCAAAAGTGTTTTCGGCAAAAAGTAACCTTCGATAAATTCAGGAAACCGCTCATCGATACTCCAAGTTTCATCGAAAAGTGAAAACAAAAAGCAATAGGCAAAAAGTGATTTCGAAGAAATATAACCACCGAAGAAAATCATAAAGCATTCATCGAAATGCAAATCTCATCGATAACATAATGTCGAACAAAAACAGAGGTGTTTTATCGATAAAAGAGGATATCGAAGGAAAAGGACTTTCGATGAACTTGCATGAACTTTCACCGAAGAACAGAACTCATCGAAATACGATTTCAATGAAACTTGCAAATGACTTATCGAAAGAAAGTTGGTCGATGAAAAGACGATTTCGATGAGTCTTGAAAATGGCTTCTCGACACGGGCTACTCACTGAAAAAATAATATCGAAGAGAATGGGCTTTTGATGAAAGATTAAAACACTCAGCCGAAGACAAGGGTTTCATCGAAAACTTGAATTACGATCATTTTGGTCGAACTGTACTTCCCGCGAAAGAGTTAAAGGCCCAAGTGAAGAATGTCACATCTGCAATTAAGTTTAAACACTTGAGTAGCCGTTGTAGACGCAGAACATTAACTGTGCACAAGTTGCCCATACGATTATAGCTGAACTGATCGAATTTTCATAGGAGCCAGATTAATGCCAAAAGACTGAAAATTGCGAAGAACTTGCGGAAATTTGTGAACGACAATCAGAAGAGCTGGGCATTTCTCCAAGTAAGTGTTGTCTCTCGTATTTGCTGAAATCATGGAACCTTCTTCTTCTTCTTCTAAAAAGAGTAGGAAAGGAAAAGAACTAAACCCTGAAGAGAAGCCCAAAAGACAAAAGAAGGAAGGGAGAGCTCTGACTCAGGATTTTCTAGACCAATGTCCCACATCTAGTGTAAGGTCTAAAAAGATCAAAAGCGAAGAAGAAGGATTGGAGGATAGATTTGAAAATCTGGGAGACATTTGGACTGAAATCAGAGGACATGAATTATTCCTATTTAGCTACAAAAGAAGGGATGCTCCTGAGCCCATAAGTAATCTATGGAAGAAGAACTTAGGGAAATTGGTAGTCCCAAACGTGTTTGTAGATGTTGAATTAATAAAAGCTCTGGTAGATTGTTATAATCCGAGAACCAAAACCATATGTGATTACAGAGGGAATCCCTTAGTGGTGATTAACAAACAAACTATTGATATGGTATTTGATTTAGACTGGGAAGTGGAGGAGAGAATCGATATGCAGAAACTGTCACAAGAATTCTTTAGCCTGGAAAACATCTACAGGACATGGAGACTACCTATTCACCGGCCGAAAGTGGGTGGGTCATTTGTTCCGTTCAGCAAAGATGACAAGGTGCCGTTTGACGTCAACTTCCTGCAGCAACCCTGTGACCTCTGCTATTCACTGCTCCGTAGCAATTACCCTCAACCCTTTAACTGTAGCTTCTCCTTCATCAAAGGAATGCATAAATTCTACAGCTATTTCGTCGTTGAAATCCCTGATTTTCAAGAAATAATCCAGCCAACCGTGGTTTTGGAAATAATGCACATAGACAACATCCTACAACAACCCTTCATGGACCGTTGGTTCATGGCAAATTATATCACCACCCATCTTTTACTCTGATACTTTTGTAGCTTCACCAAAATGTTTGACAGTTTCACAAAAACTAAAATCTACATATCTTAATTTTGGCAGAAGAACTTATTATTCACTCGCGTTAAATAATAATCATCATAAGTAATTTTAGTCAGGAAATCAATTCAGAATATCAAAAAAACACTGATAATAAATCATATTGGGAAAAAGGACCATCAAGTACCCCCCCAACTTAACCTAGTACGTGTCCACACAGGCTGACGAGATTTTGGGTTTGGAGCGGATTTAAACAGGATAAAAAATCATAATGAACTAATAAATGCATAATTAAAATAAAGTACAATATACACGTACCTTCAATTGAGCGAAAATGATGGCGAAATGAAATGAAGTGACAGGTAAGAAAGTGGGATGGAATGTAGTGGATGGAATTTTATGTACGGAGAACAATATTCCCATGGAAATATTTTATTATGATATAGTAAATAATTTCACTGTAGAGGCTGCAGGAACATCACCTTTATCAACATGCTCAAGTGTAATAGGAAGCTCATGAATTGATACCGAATCATTGGTAGTTGCTGCAGGAACCTTGCCATTTGCTGCAAGAACTTGTATTTTATTTTGGGGAGCAAACTACTACAGGAACTCTTCTCCAGTAGTTGGCTTGTGATAAATTCTTAGTCGGTGTCCATTTACTAAGAGTTTAAATTGAACAGGATCTATTGTGGATAACCGGACTACTCCATTCTGAAAAACTTCTTCTACCTCATAAGGACCCAACCACCTTGTTTGGAGTTTTCCCATAACATCCTTATATCTGGAATCATATAAGAGTGCCTAGTCACCAACTTTGAATTTCTTTTCTCTAATATATTTATCATGCCATCTGGCTCTTTAGTTTTGAATCAATTCTGTCTGTTGAACAACTATCTTTCTCCATTCATCAAGAGCATTTAACTGTTGAATGCATTCCTTCTGTGCTTAAAACAATGTCATATTCAGTTGTAGAGCTGTTCTCAAAGTTTTATGCTCAAATTCAATAGGCATCATTGTTGTTTTAAGTTAAACCATCTCAAAAAGTGTGAATCCAATTGGTGTTTTCCATGTTGTTCTATATGTCCAAATTGCCTCTAAAAGCCGATGAGACCAATCTTTCTTGTGGATAGACATTGTTTTGGTAAGAATAGCCTCAAGCTCTCTATTGGTAACTTCTACTTGGCCATTAGACTATGGATGATATGGAGTAGATTTCCTGTGTCTTATATTGTATTCATTGACCAAAGCTTTTATCAATGTTGATGTAAATTGAGGTCCCTGATCTGAGACAATTTCCCTTGGTACTTCATACCTTGTAAATATTTCTTCATAGAGAAACTCAACCACCTTATTATCTCTTGCATGTTGCATAGCTCTAGCTTCTACCCTTTTGTCACATGGTCTGTACATACTAAGATATAAGATTTGCCATTAGAAGGTGGATCAATGGGGCCAACAAAATCTAATCCCCACTTGTCAAATGGTGTAACAGATATTTGAGGATATAGTGGCATCTCATCAGATTTTTTAGGTCTGCCCATTCATTGACATCTGTCACACTTTCTTGTGTACTGAGCTACATCCTTGTGTAGTGTAGGCCAATAGTAACCAGTATCGAGTATTTTCAGTGCTGTCCTTTTGGCAGCAAAATGACCTCCACATGGCTCATCATGACATGCATGCAAGATGTCATATGTTTCATCCTCTCTGACACATATTCGCATGACTTGATCAGGTCCAGTATAAAATAGACAATCAACAATCCATGAAAAGTTAAAACTTTTTTCGACTAGCAACCTTCTTTCCTTAGGAGAAAAAGAGATTGGCATCTTAGTTGCAGCTAAATAGTTGGCAATATCAGCATACCAAGGAGTATGAGCTTGTATGAGAAACAAATTCTCATCTGGAAAAGTGTCATCTATCATTGTAGAATCTTCTTGCAATTGAAGACGTGAAAGATAATCTGCAACAACATTAGACTTCCCTGGCTTATCAACAACTGTGATATCAAATTCTTGCATCAATAATAACCAGTGAACCAGTCTACCGGTGATTGATGGCTTATTCATGAGATATCTAATTGCAATATGATTTGTATGCACAAATATGGGATACCCTATAATATAGTGTCTAAACTTGTTAAGGGCATATATGACAACTAGCATTTCCTTTTCAGTAACTGTATAATTCAATTCAGGTCCTTACAAATTCTTGCTGATATAATATATTGCATTTTCCAACTTGTCAACTTTTTGTCCCAACATTGCTCCTATGGCATAATCAGATGCATCAGTATGGATTTGGAATGGTAGAGACCAATTAGGTCCTTTTAGAACTAGTGCTTGAGTCAAAGCATGCTTAAGCTTTAAAAAAGCTTCATTGCATGCTGAGGTCCATCTAAATTCTACATCTTTAGTAAGCAGTGTATATAAGGGACTTGCAATTTTGCTGAAATCTTTGATAAACCTTCTATAGTATCCAGCATGGCCAAGAAAACTTCTCACATCTTTTTGTTTCACAGGGTCATTAATATGCTAAATAACCTCAATCTTTGCTTGATCCACTTGTATACCTTGTACAGATATATGATGACCAAGGACTATTCCTTCTTCCATCATAATAAAACATTTCTCATTGTTTAGAGACAAGTTGTAGTCTTCACACCGCTGCAAAACTTTCTTCAAATTTCCTAACGCTTGATCAATTTCAGAACCATAAGTTGTAAAATCATCCATGTAAATTTCCATAATGTCTTGAGAAATATTTAAAAAAATACTGATCACTGCCCTTTGAAAAGTGGCTGGAGCATTACACAACCCAAAAGGAAGAACAAAATATGCATAAGTGCCCCATGGGCAAGTAAATGTTGTTTTCTCCTGATCCTCAAGAGCTATTTATATCTGATTATAGCCACTAAATCCATCCAGGAATGAAAAATATCTCTTACCTGCAAGAGAATCCAATACCTGATCCACAAATGGCAGTGGAAAATGATCCTTCCTTGTGGCTAAGTTTAAGGCTCTATAATCAGCACATACTCTCCATTTTCCTCCCTTTTAAGGAACTATCACCAAAGGTGATACCCATTGACTATCAGAGATAGGATAGATAAACCCAGCTTTCAACAATTTCTGCAATTCTTCTTTAACTATCTCCTTCAAGGCAAGATTGACTCTTCTTTGAGGTTGTCTGAGGGGGCAACACTCATCCTTTATGTAAATGCAATGAGTACAAACTGCTGGATCAATTCCATTCATATTCTTGTAATCCCATGCAAAAGCATTTCTATGGAGTTTCAGCAAGTCCACTAGGCTATCATTTTGAGTATTTGCTATATTCTTATTGATGTTCAAATATTTATTCAATTCAACCTCTATCTTGATAGTAAGATCAATCTGATTTATATCGGAAATATGAGAATAAGACAATTCATGCGGCAACAAGGTTTGCAAGATATCAGTGGCTGCAGGAAAGTCCAACCCTGCCATATTCGAAACCAATTCTTGTAATTCTTGGTCTTCTATTAATTCATTTATCAAGACTTTATAAAGGATTGATTCTTCATCATATAACTGCATGAGTGGCACTCGATTAATCATCATAAGGTGATTAATAGAGTCAATTTCTTCAGATTCCTCTCCCAAAATAGGCCAAACAGCCTGTTGCTGCTCAAGCTGAGGTTGTGCAAGGGAATACAAGGCTAATGTTTTTGTGGAGCTACCATCTAAAATAGTCATGTCTCCCGATCTACACCCAATATATGCATCAGCTGTTGCAAGCCATGGTCTTCCCAAAATGACTGGATATCCCCCCAATGTTGCTTTTGGAGATAAAATCATAAAGTCTGCAGGATATTCCCAAGAATCTAGAATAACTACTATATCCTCTATGATACCATCAGGTCTTACTACAGATCCATCAGCAAGTTGGAGAACTGTGGGTGTAGCCCTTAAACTATCTATCTCTAGATGTTTCATTACTTCCCTTGTCATTACATTAATGGCTGCCCCTAGATCAACTAGAATATTTTTTATTTGACTACCATTAATGATTATACTCACAACAGGACTACCTGGATCAAAATACTTTGGAATAGCAATTTTTCCTAACATAATATCAACCAATTGACCTGTAACATGAACTGTTTGTGGATCCTTTTTCTTTCTGCCAGGTTTCTTTAAGCATGCTTCTCTCAATGCCTTACCATATATTGGGACATCCTTTATTGCTTGCAACAATGGAATTTTAACACAAATATGCTTCAGTTGATCAAGAATATCAAAGCTTTGTTGTTGTTCAGTGGAAACTTCTTTGTCTTTCAATCTATGGGGAAATGTTGGTAATATTTGATTTTGAGGTATTACATCTTTAGGATCAGAGATTGGCTTCTCTTCTTGTACCTCAGTAATAACTGGTTGAGAGGGATTAGGTAGAGTTGTGCCAGATCGAAGGTGAATATCATCTAGTGATAAAGAATAGGCTGGGTATTGATTAGTATCAGCTGAATAAGCTTGTTGTTGTTGCTGAGATTTGATATTTGGATTAGGCAACAGTTTAGTGGGAAGTTGTGTTGGCTTGGGAGGTGGTGTTGTAGCTGCATGAGGTGGCATTAAAGTAGAAGGTTGTGGCTGCTGAGCAGGGGGTTGATATCCAGAAGATTGGGATGACCATGATGGGTTTCCCCTCCATTGAGAGGTAGGTTGCCAATTCCCTTGAAACTGGTTCCCTGCACCCTGAGGTGGATACCAGTTTCCCTGTGGCTGCTGCCACTGGGGAATTTGATTAGCAAATTGCTATCCTTGGCCTTGTGATCCATACCAATGTGGATAATTACCAAAATTTTGAGAATACTATGGTTGCCATTGGTTATTTGGTGCATAAGAATTACCACTATAACCAGAAAAGGAAAGTGGATCAGGTGGCATACCTTGTCTTTGAAAATTTGGTCTTCTTTGAGCAACATAGAAGACTTGTTCATCCTCACCTTGAATTGGTTTGAAATCAGGTACTTCAACATTTGCAACCATCTTACATCTGCAATCTTTCTTCCATTGCTTACAATGAGGACATAATTCTGCAAGAAATGTATCAACTTTCTCATGCTTCTTCTTAGCTGTCAATGTATCCAACTGAGTAGCCATATTGTTTATAATGTCCTCCTTGAAATGTTTTAACAAATGGCTAAGTTCCAATCTAGAAACTCCAGTTCTAGATGATGATGATGGTGCCCCTGGCTTAAATCTCCTATTCTTCTTAGAAGTAGACCTGGAATAATTCTTCCAAATTTGTCCTATTTCAGCCCAAGTAGATTGTGTAATGTCACCTCCCCCCATGAGATCTAAGGAATCGGTGCATTCATCACTGATACCCCTCAAGAATATCAATTTGAGGGAATCTTCATTCAGAGTACTATGCTTGGACTTCTTGACACTAAACAAAAACCTTTCCAGATAATCCTCAAGGCTCTCATCTTTAGTTTGTGTCATTCTAAAGATATCATCCCCATGACAATCTGTGCCTCTACAATAATCTTTGTATTTTGCAAGAAACAACTGTTTCATCTCATCCCATGTATTGATTGTGCTACTACCCCAGCTCATAAACCATCTCAAGGATGATTCCTTCAAAGTGGCTGAAAAATTTTTGAGTCTATGGGCATCTATAGTATAATCAAAACTCCTACAGAGAACATCAAACTCAAACATAAATGTATCTGGATCCTCTGTCACCAACCCATAGAATTTAGGAAGTGAAGATGCTGGAATGTTCTTGAGGTTAGCATTATCATGCTGGTCAGAGATGGGAAACTCAAATGTTGGACTAGGTGGTGGTGGATTATTTCCAACAGGAGGTGGGTTCCCTTGCATTGGACTTGTGGGGGTTATTACAATAGGCAATTTTTCTTCTTGTGGACCAAAACGGAACTGAAGACTACCTTCTGGAAATTCAGACTCGGGGTGATTCAAATTTTGTGGGACTTGATACAGTTCAGAAAAAGGATTTATATCTGGAAAATTATCTTTTGCATGAGTAGTATGAGTGGGCAAAAATCTACCTCTGGCATCTCTTCTTCTATTATGCATGCAGATTCATGAAATTTCAAACAATTAACTAGAAACTAAAATAATCATAAAAGGTTCTTAGCTTGACACCATCCCCGGCAACGGCGCCAAAAATGCCTACCCCAACTATAATGACAATAATAATACCTCTAATTGAAATCTCAATCCGAAGTTTGGACATTCATATGGTAGAGCTTACTATTTTCATGGCTGGTGTTCATTTAGTTGTCAATCCAGGAACGTAAAACTTGAAATGGGTCTGCAATATATATGCACTAAGCTCCTTAAATGATTATTTTGGATTACTGCAGTGACTAACATTATGCAGAAAGGAAAGGTAGGAATGGAAATCATAAAAGGCTAAATGAAAGCTTCACAAAACACTGCTGAAATGATCTAATGAAAATAACAGAAATCACACCGTTCTGTCTTTGCTGCAGGAACAGTCAACGGATCTATTTCCAGTGGCTGCAGGAACAATCCAGTCATGAACTTCTACTGCAACTAAGTAAAACTAACTTCAATGATCTTAAACATAGGATCACTCACCAAGTGGGCCCCCTTGGATGAGTGATATCAAACTCTCAGCAAAGAACTATTAATAGATCAAAACAACATATTCTTATTCATTTCTTCCTAAAAAATGATTACATATTCTAAAAGAGAAAATTCAGAATGCTTGACAAAACTCTACTCAATTCCTTTCCATTCTGTCTAACTCTCAGAAAAGAAGGAAGAGCTTATTATAAAGAAAAGATCAACTACAATGGACAACTCAAGTTACGCCCAGAAGAAGAGACGGATAATTGTCAAATGAAGGAGATAACTGAGAGCTTGGCTGCAGGAACCGTGGATCTGAAACCGAACCACAATCTTTGCACGCCAAAGCGATATTTTGCGAATTCAATATGCACCAGAGTTAAACTCCCATGGTGAAGTAGAACTGCTCTGATTATGCCATACATTGCGCTCGCTTGAATCTCCTTCAGTTTGACCTCCAACTATCTGAACGTGATTCTCCAGTCCTTAGGCGCGAAAGAAAATCATCCACCGCAGCATCAATTATTATTTGCACTAAAACAGAAACAACATACAAGGACATGCATATGTATCTTACTTAATTAATACATTCATTCATTAACTCACATATGAAATTATCCTAAATAATCCGCATATCACAGGGACAAATCATTTGGCTGTAGGAATAAATTGGCATGGCTGCAGGAATTAACCGACAAAGTTCAAACATGATTTCTTAAGTTCAGTTTTAAAACATGGATTACATATATTCAATTCACAATACCTCACTATCACAATGCAACCCAAAAGATACCAAAAACCTAAGAGTCCTGATAAAAAACATGTCAATACATCGACTTATCACTTGGGAGAGACTCAAGGAAGTCATTTTGCACCATGAGAGAGAAGACAATGGCTTGAAACGAGCATGGCCAAGGGAGATTCCGAGAGGAAGGTGAGCCAAGATTAGGGGAAGGCGGGAGACTGGTGCAAGATTCATAGGAGGAGTTAGGACTGGTTAGGCAGTGTGGCAAAAATATCATGTAATAAAAGGTGGTTATGTCGATAGGCGACTCTCTTTTGTTATAAAATATACACAAATATTAGTTAGTCGTGTTGTAATAAGTAGGAATAGGTTTTTTTGTAAAATGATGGTTTACAGTGGGATGGGTTTATTGCAGGTGGCTAACTTTTGTGGCTTTCCCAACTTTAGAGGGTTTCTTATGGTTTTTTACAATATTATGAGTCTGTTTATGAGTTTGTTTAGGTGAAGAGGGTTCCTTTAATGATGATGGTTGTATGTGTTATTTCTAAAGATGGGTTGTTTTGAAGGATGGGAAGCCCAGATATCTACTTTATGTAATCCTTTATCTTTTTATGATGCAATAAATATACAAACTATTACCGACCAAAAATAAATAAATTAATATCATGCTCTCATGAAGTGTGAATGGAATCATAGTATGATCCAACATTAGGGGTCTCTCGAGTATTAAACTATGCATACCAAGTTCTTGATCATGACTTCATGAGACTTTCCCCTATGATTTCTAAATCAATGAGATTATATAGTATTAGAAGGACTATAAACACTATGTTTATGGAAGATTAATACTTTATTCAGTGTGTGTGATGGTATAGTTGTAGATTGGACAAGTAATAGATTAGTGAATTTATCTTGTATGGGTAGAAAAGTCTTAATTCCAATGCAAAACCATAAAATGATAACATATGAGATAACACTTTAACAAAGATGACCATTAGTATTATGTATTACAATCTCATTCATAATCCAGGCTCTACGAATCTAGACTAAAAACAAATGAAATCACAACATAAATAATTGAATCTAACTTGAGGATCATCCAATAGATAATACAATATTAAAACCCTACTACTATCATTTGTTCAACTCCCAACAAGACTGTGAGGGGGAGGGGGGTGAATCAATTTGAAACTTTAAGAATAATTATTGATAAACTTATTCAATATCACTTTAATCATCAACATATCAAATAGAAACACATGAACACCATATATACATGGAAAACCCAAACAAGGAAAAACCACAATGAGAATCTAACTCACAATATAAATAACAATGTTGACAACTTTTTAGGCTTATAGCCAAGGAGCACCAACACCTGAAGGACTTGCACAACTAAGGTGCACAACCTTAGGCAAGATACAATGGACTTGTGCAGTTGAAGAACACTTCTTCAGTACAAGATACAAACTACTATCGAAGGACCCATTTTCAATCAACAATGAATGAAATAGCTAAACTAAAACTAAGAAGGTTTCTCCTAATCATGAAATTGTCCTTGAATAATAATCAAGTGACCAATAACATGGAAAACATCTCTGACAATCTCCATTGTCACAACACTCTGTCTAGCAAAATATATCAGCTTCAAAGCTCTTTCCAAACTGACTTTCACATCACCACAAACTCAAATCTTCTTGCAAATCATTCACATAACTTCTCACACAATTCCCTTCTCATTCATGTTCAATTCATCCTTTCGCGCATCTTATATATGAGATACAACATTGAAATCCTAAACAAGGGTTGGTCAAGACAAAATAAGCCACTTGGACCAAAAATACTTAGATCGGACCACTCCAGGAGAAAGAGGGAACCAAAAAATATCATAATACATCATCCAATGAACAATCCAACAAACAACACACACTAACACATATCCCAAAAGACATTACAAAGCATAATATGTAGATATAATCAACTAGTCAGCCACATAACCACTTCCAATGCAAAATACTTCATGTGAATCTCCACAAGTCAAAGTGGGACCCAAATAATCACCTCAACACATCTTCCAAAACATATCCGAACCAAAAGAACATGATCCACTAAACCACAATGCAAATAACAACATAATTAGATGGCACCAAAAGCTTTTCGAACCACCCTAAATACATGATGTCACAACCAACACCAAAAGAGTATCTGAACCAAACTCTATCCAGATAACTAAGGTCTGACAAGGCATATTTAGACCAATATCCATCTAGATAACCAAGTTTGACATCAATGACAACCATACAAGCTCATGCTTCTAATATCAACACCCCTGTTAATGATTCTATTTAATAGATTGCAATATCCTTTGTGTTTGTGTAGATGGACACCACTGTTTTGTTGGGAGGTGAATAGAGAAAAGGCAAGGATTCATCAAGAGTTCAACATTTGAATGACAAGGTTTTATCAAGTAGTGGTACTATACATATAAAAGATTTGTTGCATAATGCTTATGTGAATGGTAAGAGAAAATAAGATTAGTCGTTTATAGAATAATAAAATACCTGGATTTATATTGCTCGAAGATGACAAAGATGTTGATGACCTACACACATGTTCACCTCTTGCTTTTAGGGGGTTTGCCTCTTGCTTTGTCAATCTTTGTCGAAAATGACAATGAAACTACCAATTTTAAAAGTTATAAACTCTTAATAAAAAAACATTAATATGTGGGTTCATTCAAAGGGGGTCTTCGAATGAACCCATTATTTTATTAATAAAAAATTTGGCCGACATGCCTTCAAATGAACCCTATTTGGAGGGGTGTCCATTCAAAGGGGAGTGTTTGAACGAATACACTTGAGGTGTTCAAACAAAGGGCCCCCTTCGATCAAAGGGGCTTATAATATTTTTTTAACAATTGACAAGTTTTCTTTGTGATCAAAATTGTAACCCACTGTTATGGGATCACCCTTTTATTGAGCCACAAGATCTTATCAAAAAATGAAAAAAATGTATTATTAGTTGTGCCATGGAAAAAATGAGAAACAAATTTCTTTACATAGATGTGGAGTCAAAGGCATATGTATTGTGTTTTTATTTGGATATGTCATATGTTAATTTCACTTTTTATGATGATTCCATCTCTATAGTAACTTTTTTCTTCCCACCTAACCATGTGAATCTCTAGATTTTAGGTTAATTTAACCCTCCTATTTTATTTTAAAAATATATGACTTCTCTAAAAATTATTAGATGAAAACCACACAACTTAACTAGTAATATTCATGGTCATGGTTTAGAAGTCTATAATCTCCAGAGATAAAGACCTTATCCACTTGCCTTTTATTGTGTTTGGTATATGCATTGTTATTGTTACACTTCATTCATCTACCCTATTCAATGCAATTGACCATTGTAATATCGTAATTATATATTTCTAATAATTAAAAGGCAACAAACCTTTGATATATAAATCTACAAAAAAACTTCTTAAACACACAACAAACTATAAATATTTTTTTAGAAATAATTGTGAAGCCTACAAGTTTTATTTTTTATCTTATAAAAGATTTGATTCCTTGTTTCTAACCTAAAAGACAATGGCAAAGGCTATGCAATGGACTAATAAAGATTAATAATATAAAACCCCACAAAATCTATTGCCATAAAATTAGTGTGAAATACGTGGTCTCTTAGCAAAGTAAGCACTCAACACCTGAAACAACGGGGCAAGGAAAAACATTTTTAAGTTGTACAAAGTTTAATGTTTTATACATCTAATTGTATAGAATAATTTACAACATATTTGCATATGAACCTTGACTACCAATATGATTGTAATTGGACAAGCATAATTAGATCCTAAATTTTAGATATATGTGAACAATAGAAATTATAAAAGTTATCAATCTCACCCTCATCTTGATACTTGAGTAGATCCAAAAGGTGTAAGCACCAATAAAATAGGAGAAATTGAGTTGTGTAGTGGTTTGAATAATAACACATTCAATAGTGCTATACACAATGGAGAAAATAATGGTGGTGGCCCAACACTTTGTTGCTACTCTCCATATTCAATTCTTACATTGTGTGGTGTGACACTTGTTGAGATTATGTACATAACAAATAGGGTTAGGCTTTGTAATTATTGATCACATAATGCGAACATCATATTGTTAAAATACTTTATTTAATACAAAAGTGAATTCATACACACAAATATACATAAAATGAGATTACATGAATGATATAAGTGACCATGTAAAAAAGACAAGGAAATAATACTTAACAACTAGAAACATCAATTTCAAAAACTCAATATCATAAATGTCTATAACAAATTATAGATCTAAAAACATTTTTAGCCTCATGTAAATATATGTGCAAGCTTCTGGTTTAAATTGTGTATGCTTTTTTGGTCAACGTTTTGGATCACACTCAACAAGAGGAAAATATGGAATTGGAGTGCAAAAGTAATTTTAAAAAGAGGGAAAGGAGGTAGGATGAGAGAATTAATTAAAATCCAATAAAAATTAAAAGTATGAAATGAAACCAATTTTGCCTCTTCCCAATGACTCACTATGATATGAAATGTTGAGCCAAAAAGCATACATATTTTAAACCATAAGCTTGCACATCTATCTAATGCATTATAGAAAACTCATACCAAATACTTGTTGCTTCAAAGAAATTAAAGAAAATAAAAGTTAAACATATTATGGTGAAAAATGAGATGTTCCTCAACTCGAATTGGTATTGTAGTTGGTTAAGGGCTTTGGGTTCTTCCCATATAAGTTTTGAGGTCAATTCTCTTTGTTTGAGTGACGATGGCTTATAAACTGTTGGTATCATCCCCAAGGAATTAGTGTCGCCCTAGGAGAAGTTTAGGCCAGACTGGTTGGGGGGGACATCACTGGACTATTAAAAAAATGAAATAAAAAAAGAGATGTTCCTCCTTGTTTTCCTTACTAAAATTCAAGTTTTAATTGTGCGATGGCGCCATGTGAGTCCAAAGTTAAACAGCACATATCCTCGGCTCTTCCCCTATGTTCAAATTCAAAATTTTCGCAAATAAGCCCGCCAAATATCAAAATTTGGCAGTAAAACAAGTGGGCGAGTGAAAGGAGAAAGGAAAGGGAAGCGAGTGAGGGTTGAGCGTCCGAATGATTTGATTAGGGTATCTTGTGTTGGTACAATGGAATCGAACAAGGATGATGCGCGCAGAGCCAAAGAAGTTGCAGAGAAGAAGTTTGAGGACAGTGATCTGGCCGGGGCCAAGAAATTCGCCCTGAAAGCGCAGCAAATGTACCCGTCTCTCGAAGGTCTTACCCACCTCATTGCAGTCATTGATGTCCACATTGCTGCTGCCGATGTGAATCTCTCCAGTATTCCGAACTGGTATGCCATCTTACAGGTGTCTTCTGCTGCAGATGAGACCGCTATTAAGAAGCAGTACCGAAGGTTAGCTCTACTCCTCCATCCTGACAAAAACAAGAGTGTGGGAGCTGAAGCAGCCTTTAAGCTCATTGGAGAGGCCTCCCGGCTCCTCTCGAACCCTACTAACAGGGCTGCTTATGATCGCAATCAGAACAGAGATCCCCCTTCTGCCTTCTGGACCCTCTGTCCTTCCTGTAATATCCGCCTCCAGTTCCATACAGCCTACATTAATTGCTATCTTATTTGCCCCCAGTGCGCCATACCCTTCGTGGCTGTTCCTACTGCTGCTCCAGCACCCCATCCTGCACGCCACAAGGGTAAGAGAAACAAGAAGGAGAATCAAATGCCCGCTGGAAACAAAGATCAAGCACCTTCAAAACCTCGGCCTTTCAAGGACAAGGGCACGGAGGATGACATGCCCACTTACAGCAATGGTCAAGAGGCTACAAAACGCCAGCCTTTCCAGGAGAAGGAGAAGGAGAGTAATATCCCTGCTCAGAAGAAAGATCGGGCAGCTACAAAACCCCAGCCTTCCCAGGACAAGAAGGGCAAGACCCCTGCTCACAAGAAAGATCGAGCAGCTACAAAATCCCAGTCTCCCAAGGACAAGGATAAGGAGACTCAGATGCCTGCTTGCAACACAGATCAAGCGGCTACAAACCCCCAGCCTCCCAAGGCCATGGAGAGTCAGATGCCTGCTTGCAACAAAGATCAAGCAGCTACAAAGCCCCAGCCTCCCAAGGCCAAGGAGAATCAGATGCCTGCTTGCAACAAAGATCAAGCTGCTACAGAATTTCAGCCAGCCAGGGACAATTGCAGGCCAACTCAGAAGAATGATCAAGCAGCTGAAAAACCCCAGCCAACCAAGGAGAAGGAGAGTAACAGGCCTGCTCACAACAAAGATCGAGCATCTAGAAGGTCCCAGCCTTCTAAGGACAATCACATGCCAACTCACAACAAAGATCAAGCTGCTACAAAACCCCAGCCTCCCAAGGAGAAGGGGAATGCCAAGAAGAGGGAGGGGAAGAAGGATGTCAAGTTTGACAAAACTGCATTTGATAGGCTATTTGCAGGAGTAGGGAGAAGGACTCCATTGGACGAGCAGAGCAATAAGAGGGCAAAGATACAGGTTAATTGAAAAAACCATTTGCTTTTCTTTATAACTGGAAATTTTGTAACATTGTATGTTTCTTAGAAGCAACAAGTATTTGAAGTCTGTATTAATGAATTTAAAAAGCTTTTGGTCTAAGCTGTTTTAGCAGATTTTTACATCAAGCTTGTGGGTCATATTAGTATATATTTTATTATCTCCAAAACAAAATTGCCATTCAGTGATTCTGTGAAACAATGGAGGGCAAGAACACAATGCAATTGAAAACTCATTTTGCTTCTCTTTACAAGCCGAAACCCCAATTTTTCTTAGAACCAATGGCCTTTCACAGTTCATTTTTATGAATCATATCAAAAATTGATGTAAGCTGGAGCATTTTTTCAGAGCTGATTTTGATTGTTGCAGTGTATCAACATTTCTCTTGTTCTTATTCTGATGATAGATCATGATGTTTGATCCGAAACATTTTGATAATTCAATCAAATTTAAAGAACACTGCAAGAACACTGCAACAGACATATTATTATAGAAAAAACTATGATTCTGTGAAACAATATAACCAAATCTGCCATTTTTAACCTTTCCTTTAATCAAGGGTACTCGAATTTTGATCAACGTATAAAATCTTTACATAAAAACAATATATTTTTTCTCTCATTTACATGCTATTTATTGGATCTGTAAATTCATGTATTGCTACAATTTTTTTACATAAGAACTATAAATGTTGCTCACATTTACATGCTAGTTATTGGAGCTGTTAATTCATGTATTATTAGCTGTATCCTTATTGCATTTACTGTTCTATGTCACTAGTGCTACCTGGGTTTAAAGGCATTGCAAGCAGATACTGTAATAATAAATGATTTGTTTTAATTGTCAAATCGCTATAGTTAATTTTTTTTTTTAAATTATTTGTTTTAAATTTAGGGGTAAAAGGTAAATCAAGTTTATTTTTAAAATAAAATCAATAAATAATTTTATTTTTTTTCAAACTGGCACACAATTAAATGTTAAGGAAATGTTGGTTTTCATTTTGAATTTGAAGTTTAAAATTTAGAAGTTATTTTTTTAAATGATGCCTATGATTCAAATCATTTGTGCAAGTGGAGATTTGATCTTGAATGAGTGGTATATAAAATTGAAGATCAAGATCAGTCATTAGAAATGAGTGTAGACAAAACAAGGTTTGGGGTTATGTACCAGATTTTCACTAAAATCATGCTAGTTACATAATTTTATTGTATAAAACAAAAATTAATTCAAAATGAGTCAAACAAAAAGAAAAAGAGAAAGGTATGCAATTTTCATCATTGTAATATTGCACATTTGTTGGTTTTGTACTCTTGATTTTATAATCCATTATTTAGAACAAATTATTTAAAAATAATCTGATTTGTCTATACTTACTCTTATTCAAATTTTGGTATTTGAAGACAAATAAATTAACAATACTAAAATTAACATATACAATAATACTAAAGTTGTATTTGGGGTCAGCACCCTTGTTTTGCTGCTTTTAATATAAAAAACATGCAATAATCAATCAATTAATTACGTAGCCTAGATAAGTGAGTCAAGTTTATAAAAACTTTAAACATGTATTAAAATTGATAAAGAAGGAAAGTGGTGCTTAGCTTTGTGTATGAAATGGATGTTTTGTTGAAATGTGTGCATTTGTGATCCCATTCAAGATCTTGCTATTAGATCTGTAATAGTGGAGCTTTAATATATTAATAATTAATTTGTACTTTGTTAAGGTTTATAATTATATGTGGCCATAAATTTGGAAAAAAATGGGCTTGAATTTATACTTTTGTTTTTAGAAATTTGTTTGCCTTTTTGGTACCTAGTGTTGATTTTCCAAATTAGATTCAAACAATTCCTAAAAGGTTTTGAATCTCTATGCTCAAAATTGTTGAGAGGATGATTGACTAATAATAGATGTAAAAATATTTTTTATTTTTTACACAGGGGTATTCCCTATTAATTTTTATTGGATTCTCTTTTAATTTTAGTAAATTTACGGCAATGATTAGTAGATAGGATGCTCATGCAAATAGTGCAAGGATATTTGAAATAGTGTACATCATAATGTTCCACTCATTCTTATAATGCTCAAGCATGAGCCCCATAAATAATAAATTAATTTATATTTTAAGGGTTGGTAGGTCATGACGATCTTAATGATTGATTGGAGCCTATTAAAGGGAATAAACAAATAGGTTGGGAGGATCTCAATGATTGATTGGAGCCTATTAAAGGGAATAATAAAGCCATCATATATTGTTACCATTTTTCCTCAAACAACATTCTTCTTAGTTTGAAACATCCATCATTATATTACGATGTCAAAACTTGTGAATTATGACTTATTTAAGTATCATTCAAAAAATAATTAATTACCAAATATTGCTATTCCATTATTATTCAAGAAAGGCTTGTAATACTCTTTTACTATGTACATAAATAAATAATTGAATACAACAAACATGCATGAAAAAAATTACCAACTCTTAGCTATCAATCTTAAAGAAATAATAATACCATAAAGGAGATGGTCATACAAGTAAGCTTTCATTTGTATTGTATAACCGATAACAAGAATTGTGACAAAAAATAATACAACGTTGAATCATCTTTACATCTTTTTAAGAATGTATTATTAGTATCAAAGGCTTATTTCTTCACTATTCCAATCTCTTTATGGATGATAAATCCATCCCATATATAGAAACAAGGCAAAGATAATCCCCCACAAATAGATGACACATTTCAATTTAATGTTACACGATAAATATCTTAAAGAATTGCTTAAAATAATGACAACAACAATGCATATGCATGATTCAAGTGAAAAACTCATGTGCCTTCTCAATTACTTACAATAACTAGAAACATCAAAAGACATCTACTTTCATATGCCAAATTGAAGTTGGAGTTGGTGATGTGGAAGAAGATGAAGTTGGAAATATAGAAGAAAAGGTTGGCAATTGAAGTTGGGTAGCTTAAAGTAGATGATTCAAAGGTGATAGTTGGCATAGGTAGTTGGAAGTAGGGAAACCTATCACCCATTGACTAAGTTGGATGACTAATAGCCATCAGTCATATGCACATTTAAAGGCAACTAGAGAGACACCCAAACAATTTGAGCTCGTGAAAGGCAGACAAACAATCTTTTGTTGGAAATGGTAGAATTATTGCCAATGATAAGGAATAATGGGAGAATAAACTCCCACTTTCCATGAGAATTGTGGAGATAACCCAAGATGAAGGAACTGGTTACAAAGATGAACCCTCTCCATTTCATGTAGTGGGTAATGACTAATAGGTAATGACCTAGTTGCTACCACCAACCAACCCTTCGTGGATCAAATGCAAAGGAGCTTTGAGTGAACTTAAAATTTGTCCTCTCTTAATTGTTACAATAATTGAACATCGTAGACTTATTAGACAATTCCATTCAAATATAATGAACTAAATTAAAGTATTGTAAAAATTGTTGAGTACTACCCGCTCCCTTAACAACTCAACCATCTTCAAAATTAAATGCAAACCATGTGTTCCTTTTAACCAAAAGATATCGCTAATAACTTGTTTAATATTTCCTTAAGCAAGGCCTAAGCTAACCACTTATCCTCACAAGCTACACTAGTTCAAATTATCAATCAAGGTACACATGTCAAAATATTACTATACATATGTTTGTATGTTGCAAAAAGAAATTCATATGACTTCTTGGCATGCCACTTGTCAAATCATCTAGGCGTATTGTATAATGCCTAAATGGGATCCACTAGTTTATTTATACAAAATGGGAATCAAACTCATTTACCTCATGAATACATTGGAGAAATAATCAATAGGCCCTACTTTAGACCTATTGAAAGGGGTGGGCATTATTGATTGATTATTATCCTTTTAGTTGAATTCGAATTGAGTTGATTTACTTATGATGAAGACTAGGGCTAATTAAGGGAAATTGGAAGTAATAAACATGAACACATAATTTCAAAACCGATATGTAGGCATCACGTACAAATATGGAAATGGGAAGCAGAGAGGAATCTGTGGTTGAAATTTGAGCTTGGAAATGAAGTTCAATGATGCTAAGAGACCGTGACCCAAAGGTGTCAGATGCGGATATCGAAGACAGTTTTAGAATCAGGATGTTGCTCTAAGTATCTCCCTAAAATTTCATCAAAAAAGCATTAGTAACTGATGCTAGGCGACCTTGACCCAAACCTTTCTCTTCTCCAAAATTTGGTTATGTGCATATCAGTCTGCTCTTTTCGGATTTATATTCGTTGTCTCTAGAATCTATCACTTGCATACACAAGAGGAAAAAATGGTGTTGGGTTGATACGGGTTTGCCTAAGTCAAAGCCTAGTTTGGAATTAACCCTTAATGAAATAAATGAAAGGAAAGCTCTAAAGTGAAATTTTGGATCTACAATATTATGTCTAAAGCTTGTTAATGTTGATAATGGATGATGATGTAATGCTCTTTGAATATGACCCATAAGTGTTGATGCAATAACAATGCATGAGAAGACATAAAATAATCAATCATGAAAACCCACTTGTGTGAAGATTGATACAATTTGTTGGTCCATAATGCTTAGATCTAAAGGAATTTGCCAGTAATACTTGCTCTTGAGTGACGTAGGATATGATGGGATAAAATATTGTGTGGTTATCTCCTTAAAATTAATTGAAAACATGTTCTTATATGGGGTTCTCAAGGTATTTCATAAATTAGGCCGACCTCCAACAATCATATTGAAATATCGGGATTGGGAATAAACTGGCAAAAATCGAAGCACCGACATATTTAAAAATGGGCTCGTTCTGGATGGGCAAGGGCACCTAGTGCCCTAGACCACTAGGACAAGGATGCCTAGCACCCTTGACCACCCAAAAAGGGATGAAAAAAGGTGGCTCAAGTGCACTCAAGCTCAAGATAGAGACCTAGATCGTCATATGATAATAGTTTTACAATGCAAAGGCTATAAATAGGCTTGGGAAAGAGATAGGAGGAAACACAAAAAGGAGTGTAAAATTGTAAGGGTTTACAATTTATGACACTACACCCACAAATAGTTAGCAACCCATCTAGCAATCTCTTCATTAGGGGGGCCATTGATTATTGAGATTCTTCTTTAGTTTATATTGATGAGTAGTATTTTGGCATCTAGTATTAGTTTTGCATCCTTTATGAAGCTATCTAGTCCAAACTCCAATTTAAACAACTCATTCAATTTTGTATTTGCACAAAATAGGATTAATCTTATCTTCTTGAATTGTTGACTTGACAAGTGTTGGAATAATATTTTGGAACTCAATTTTTCAAGCCTCTAATAATTTCATACCATTGTCACCATCAAGTATAGATGATAACAAAGCTTCCTCAAATTACTTGAAGTTACTCATTTTTTCATGGAGTCTCATGTCAATCTTTCTCTGCTATATAGAAACATCATTCAAAAATTACATTATTTCATGAGTACTTACAATAATATCAAAAGATTTGAGATTATACTTGGCATTACCTAATGTTGTTTTCATAATAAACACTCTAGGCATTCATGTGTTCAAAATGAGCATTAAGGCAGTATCCTATTGGCAAATCTTATCCTTTGTAGAATTGAGTTGTTATAGAAACCCCAAGCATCTTCAACTTTGTTTTTTATTAGAAAAGCAACATTAACTAGGGTGCTGACACTTAACATAGTAAAAAACTATCAACATAAAACAAGCAACATCAAGAGAAATGATATTGGCAAGAAGAACAAAAACCCAAAGGCAGTTAGAAACAAACACAGTCAGACAAGCAAGGAATCCTATCCAACCAGAGAACAAAGAAGACCCCAATCAAATAGAGGGAGAGACACCCAAACCCCGATGAGGGGGAGAAGATTTCCCCTTCCGCCCACAAGTAACCATAGTCTAGGCGATGTTGTCATTAGGTCCATCAAAAGTAAGATCAATCAGAAGGGACCCCACATGGTTACAATTAGTGGTGTCAGCAGGTTGCTGCAACATAATAGCATGATGCTACTGAAGTGCAACAACAAGCTATAACAAAATAGAATAAGAAGAAGATCCAACAACATAAGAGTGTGGTTGTAGAATAGGAGAAGCAAGAGTGGGGACCTCAGGAAATGAGGCCACAAAAGGAGCAATAGGAGCATAAATAGCCGTGAGGGGCACGACATTGACATCATCCTCATGAGAGGAGCCAACAAACACAGAGTCAAGAGCATTGATTGTTAAGTGATCAGCAGTATCATTCTTCCACCAGGTAGAGACACCTTTGTGGTGTGAGATAGAGCAGTTCGAAGCAAGATGACTTGTAGAGAAGCATCCCCTGCAGCGGAAGGGGAGGCCTTCAAAATCCAACAGTTGTGACCAAGGCCTATCCCCACCATAAGAACCACGTCTCTCAGGAGAGGAGAGGATATGTCAATGTCCACAAGAATGTGGGAAAAGGTGGTGTGGTCCATTGAGGACGTAGCTTCATCGACCTTCAAGAAACGACCAATAGAGTTACCGATAGCCTCATAACAAGAGTGCTCCCAAAAATGAAGAGGGAGATTGATGAGGTGGACCCAAACTGAATGCACATTAAGTGGTTCAGTGAGAGGGTTAAAAGAAGTTGTCCAAGGCTTAACAGAGAGGGAGTACACTCCCCAAGCCCACAACATGCCCAAAACCAAATCTCGGTCAATGGAAGAAGTAAAGGAAATGACAAAAATCCTTTAGCACAGGGGAAAAGCTCGATATTGTGAGCCACCAAAGGCCACCAAGAGTCACTTACCCAACGATGAAGGTCTGGTAGAGAAGGCCAGAGCCTAGAGAATATGCACACAAGAGCATAGCGTTGGTAGAACCCAATGTTGTCCACAACATCCTATCCACAAACCACCATAGGGGAGGAGTTGGCACAGGGAAGAGGACAAACCTCCTTCGAGTGTTGGGCGAAAGATTTGGCCACACGAGCAAAGCTACACTTGCTAGCGGGTTTGGGCATAGAACCAACAACATTAGCAATAGTCGATTGAGAAGCATCACCAAAATCCAGAGAGCCGACAACAGCAGGACCCTCAACCAGAGAACAAGAGGGCGTGGGTGTTGTACCGGGAAAATCTCCATGGGGAACATGGTGAGCCACAAGAACAACCACTCGAGGAGACTAACACCAAACAACAACGACGACATCGAACATACCATGGGTCACAGGAGAAAAATCCCCCCCGCAAGGAGGAATGGGGGGAAGTCAGAGGTCGAGGGAATGCCACAGAAATCCGCAATAGATAACAACGTAGAAGAAGAAAC
This sequence comes from Cryptomeria japonica, assembly GCF_030272615.1. Taxonomy (NCBI): domain Eukaryota; kingdom Viridiplantae; phylum Streptophyta; class Pinopsida; order Cupressales; family Cupressaceae; genus Cryptomeria; species Cryptomeria japonica. The sequence continues at coordinate 423,913,787 of NC_081405.1, read as the reverse complement.
CATTGTCGAACTAGAGGCACCGACAACAACATATTCAACGATTGAAAATTCTACTCATAAGATTTGTGACCTCCTTGATTGTTTTAGACTTTGTTGTATTCACAACTTCCTTAGCCCTTTTCAATTCCTCCTTCAACCAATTTATTATCAACATTAAGGTATTACTATCCTATTTAGACAAGCTAGTTGAAGAGGATGGTGACATTGAAAGTTCCTAAATAGTGAGTTAAGGATGTGCTACCATACACTTAATATCATTATATTCATGTGATATCTTATTGTGTGTCTCTTGCAGTTTATTGTAATCAACTTATAGTTTTTTTTATTATTGCTTCACTAAACAAGACAACGTTGAGGGGCACTAATGCCCCATAATTTCTTGACAATTATATTTTTGCCCAACTCACTAAGGTCTTGAGCTACATGTGGCTTTTGGTGTTCTTGAGAAATGACCCAAATCACCAATGTATCATATGTTGGGTTGAAACTAGATCCAAAATAAAAATTCTTTTTCTATTTTTTTGTCTTCTAAGATACCAGTTTTAGTATCCTACCTTCCTATTGTACCTAGTGCAATGGAAGATGAAATACCATCCCAATAATAGCAAACAACCACTTTCCTTCACCAACCTCCTCCTTCCCTTAGGGATCATGTGTGCAATATCAATGCCATTTTTCTCAAGACACTTTGAGCCACATCATTTTGGTTGCATCCTTCTCTTTGTTGGCTTTCATCATCTAGCTCCATCATTATAATATATAGCAACATCTTAAATTCATTAGATCCAACACATCATTATATGAGAGTAATTTCTCACAGGATAAGGCCCTTACATCCTCTCTCTCTATCATTTTCATCAACATTCACTAATGTTATTACTTGTGGGGTATCTAGTATTATCTCTCTTGTAGGTGAAGTAACAAATTTCCTAATCTAATGTTCACTAGGGAAATGCTCACCACCTTCTTTTGTAATGTCACAATCTGCGAAAGGCCAAATATTTCCTAATTCTAATGTTTCCATGGGTAGATGGTCACCACAACTTGATGGTGAAGATAATTTCCAATTTGGGACAATTAACTATTGAACTTCTTACAAGTTGAATTCTATAAGGCTTGGCTTTGAACAATTCTAGGGTGGATTAATCCTTTATTATCAACATTCTTGAGCATTACCTTCATTCTTTCTATTGGCTCCTTGATATTCCATAATGCTACTTTATAACCATTGTCATTCAATACTATTCTCCTTTTGGCTAATAGAATATCTTACCTTTCTCCTTTTAACCTCATTATCTTTCTTTGTGAGGTAACTTTTGATCAAATCTTCTATCATCCTATTAATTCTCATACCCCTATCTTCCTACAACCCTCATATTGCCAATGCAATGTTTAGGATCATATCTCCTACTTTAAGCAAAGTGTAACTTATAATCCAACAATTTGGAGTCTAAAAGATCCAAACCTTCCTTGGAAACAATGTGGAAATCAAAGAAATTCAACATTGAGGGTAAAAAGGAGCCCTTCTTGCGCTATTTGAAATTATCCTTATTTGATTTTTTTAGTTGCTAAATGACCTCTAGGAAGGCTACTCTCTTTAGTACCTAGAGTGGACGAACATGATTAAACCTCAACCCCTAAAATATTGATCATTGTATGGTCATTATGTTAAAACCAATCTCCCTAATTATGCTTAATTTTGACCTCAAGATTCATTTTCTTTAGTCTTAAGAATCTTGCAAATGCATTGCAAAGCTTTCTCTTCTATAGCCTAATACGTTCATAATTCCTATCACAAAATGATCCTCAAATACATAACTTAATCAACATTCTAACTATCAAGAACAACCTACAATTTTATTTTGATAAAAAAATGTCATCTGCTACCATCCCGCATGTGGTTCCCGCTCGTTCCCCTGGTGCTGCTCTCCCTAACAGCACCTCGTCCTAGACTGCAGACGTGGCTCGTCCTTCCTAGATGATAGTTGCTGCGGAAATCCCCCGCAATGGCTTTGTTCGGATGCAGTCTAATTTCTTTTGCAGAGGGGCAGGGTGGGGAGGTGGTTTATCCCCGTCTCATGTGCGACTTATATTAATGTGAAAATGGATTCAGATCAGGAAATAAAGAATAATGTGAAGGTTTTTACAAAGCATGGTCTTATCTGCAAATTCAAGGGTATTTGGTCCTACCTCCCAGAGATGCACAAATGGATCTCTCATCACTGGGATTCACTCATTTTTGGTACTATCCACATATACCCTATGGCTAAAGGTTTTTTTGTAGCTAAATTTAAGAATGCAAAGGATAGAAAAAAAAATTTGTATGAAAGTTTTTTCTATGAGAAAGATAAAATGCCGCTTTTGGCCAAACCTTGGCACTCTAATTTTAACCCCCTTTCTGAAAAGTTCAATAAATTCTCAGTTTGGGTTTGGCTCCCTTATCTTCCTATCCATTTGTGGACTGAGTCTCTCTTTGAGGAAATTGGTGATGCTATAGGGAGTTTCATTATCGCACTACTTTTGCTCGCATTTTGGTGGAGCTAGATGTGTCTAAGGGACTACCAGCTGAGATTATCATTAACTCCTCTTTTGGCAGCTGGGTCCAAACTTTGGATTATGAAGGTATTTCGTTTAGGTGTCGAAAATACTTTAAAACTGGCTATGTGGCTGGGAATTCTGGGCTTGAGAAGAAAAATCTTGTAGCTTCATGGTGGTCAAGGGCCTCTTACCTGCATTATACGGTTAAGAAATCTCTAGACTCTTCTAATGATTCGTTGGATGCTGGGGTTTCAATGGCTAGTGCAGACTCCTTATTGGCGAAAAATGTTTCTTCAGATGCCACTGAGGATGGCTCGGTGATTAAAAATGTTGGATTACAGGATGTTGTCTCTTTTGCTAAAAAAGGTTTGTTGTCTCTTACCCCACCGACAGCTTCACAGGGTGTTGTTACTTCTCCTGCCCCATCTGCTGATGGTGGCCATGTACCTACGAAAATCATAGCTCCCTCTCCTTTCGCTCCTTCTTCCAATCTAGATAGATCGGTGCTGGGCTTCTTGGATTGGTCTACGGCGGCTACTAAACTTGAAGAGGGTTGGATTACTGTAAAGGGAAAATATTCAAAGACGTCCAATCCTTCTTTCGATATGACTCTTTGTTCCCACAAGGCTAGTTGTAAATCTCGAGGGCCATCGTAGTGGGTTGCTTGGGTTGGTTTTTCTAGCCTTGTCTTAGGATGGGTTACCTGCTGTCTTTCGGGGTAGTCTCTATTTTTTGGTTGTGGCTCTCTCCTCTTTGTTGAAAAGTCAATTTCTATCCCTACTATTATTTGTATGGGTTACCTCCTGTCTTTTGGAGAAGTCCCTTTTTTTTGGTTGTTCTATCTTGCTGGGCTTTCAATGCTATATCTGTTTTATATTCTGATGTAAAAGATTGATGTAAAGGGCTTCAAGGGCCTTCAAAACCTATTTTCCCTTAATGAAAAATATTCTAACTATGAAAAGCAACAACATAGATATAATTGTAGCATCGGAATTAGGAATCATCAAAGCAATATATAAAAGGACATATTATTCATTATTAGCTCAATCACACATTGCAATGATCTAATCCTAAGCACATTCAATAGAGACATAAAAACAAAGCATTCAAAAGCAAATATCATGCAAACCAGATGACGATTTGGATGCTTCTTCCATGCGGCTCCATTGTTCTTCTTTCCTCTTCAAATGGATTTGTGGATCTCACCTACAAGTGCACACATACAATTGAAAGCAAGATGGATGTTGATTATTGGTCAAGAGTACTAGAAGCATAAGTTCGATGGTTTGATTAGAGATTCGGGATTATTAATTAGCCTTGATTGATGAAGATCATCCAATTTATAGAGAAATTGGAGAAATGAACAAATTAGCGATTCGAATGGAAATTCAAATCAAGAATAGCAAAATTATGACATATCTATGACAAATTGCTATGCAAGGCTTATGACAATTCATGACAAATTTCTATGTCAAGAATTTATGACAATTTATGACAAATTCTATGACAAATTTCTATGTCATTTCCATAAATTTAGGAGAGAAATAGGAGGAAATTGAAATTAAGAATTTAGAAAAATAGAAAAATTAGAAATTAGGAGGAATTAGGAAAATTAGGAATTAATAAATGATGAAATTAGAAATTAGTGAATTAATCAATAATTTTTCATTTATTAATTAATTCACTCACAAAGAGGAATAATTAGCCAATTAAATGAATATTTAATTGTAATGAGAAAACTTAGGATAAATAAATAAATTATTAATCCTAAAGGAAGAAATGACGCACAAGGTTAAATGATTAAATCATGAAACCCTAGAAGGTGAATTAACAATGCGAGGATGACAATTAGGTCATGATTGAAGATAATTAATGTCGATCATGATTTTGGATTGATAAATGACCAATGCGATAAACAATTTGATTGAGAAATGCGCCAATTGACGAGGAACAATGACAAATTGATCCAAATTGACATAATTGAGACAGACAACGATCGATGACAAATCGATCGCAAAATGACAAGATTGACAAAAAAGACAAGAATCGATGACAAAATAGATTGCAAGACGACAAGATTGAAAATGACCACGATCAATGACAAATTGATCGCAAAATGACAAGATCGAACAATGACAACGATTGATGACAAATCGATCGCATGATGACAAGATTGAAAAGAGGACAAAACCCTAATTAGGATTGACGATGTCCAAAATGATAAGATTGATGAGAGGACAAAACCCTAATTAGGATTGACGATGTCCAAAATGATGACAAATAAGCACGCTCATTGATGCAACAAGATAAAATTAGATAAAATAAGCTCCTTTCAAGACGATTTTAGACCGACGAGTGGTGACGGCACAAGAAGGATCTTGTTCTTTTATTCGCAAGGTGGAAACATACTCATTTGACGCATTAAAACAATTAATAACATTGTTGTAAGGAAGTTAAGTAGCGGAAACAACTTCCTACACTAACCTTGAGAGGAGGGTAATGCAAAACTTTTTTAGATCATTACAACAGTTACAGAAAACAGAAATAGATATAACAACATTCATACCACAACACAATGATTTACGTGGGGAAAACCCTTTCGGGAGAAAAACCCCACCCTCCAAAAGCAGCTCAATATTTTATTCAGCAATCAAAAACAGATTACAAAATACTTGCAGAGCAAGCTCTTCGCAGGAGTAGCATTAATCAGAGATTCAGAGGCAACTCAATAGCCATAAGACTCTTACACACAACCTCTATCTCACACACCTCATAAATAGGAGATACAATACAAGAAACCGTCAAACGGTATTACAAAACCATGGGCTAAAACCACCCAATAAGGTGTAGCCGACCTTATCTCCCTTCTATGACATGTTAAAGCACACATCAACACGTGTCACTCCCTTTTACAGCTCATTTATGTATTCGATACAAATTATTTTTCCTATTTCAGGAGTACAAACTTCCGGAGGCCATAACTTGAGAACCGGGTGTCCGATTGACGAACCGTTTGAAGCGCCGGAAAGCTCGCGAAGTGCTCTATCACCTCGTAACCCGCTTCGCCGGTTACGGCAACTTTTCAGGGCGTTTCGGAGCCTCTAAAGTCCCCAAAATTAAGTTTAAACATTTTATTGCACCCCTCCAAGATGAAAACTTTAATATCTTCAAAACTAGCTGTGACCTTGCGACGAAACTTTACCGGAATGCTTATCTAGCCAACCAGAAGCTTCAGGGAGAGTTTCGCACCATTTCGTGCTCAAATAAAAACTTACTATAAATAGTAACCTCACATAAATGCAAGGTTGAGACACCATTTTTCCCAACAAATCTCCCACTTGTCGAACACCTTGCATGAGCGGAAGGGAATGTCAACACAATGAATCAATTGCTAGGGGCCATAAGGCCCATAGACTCTGAACACCATCTGAACTTATCTGTGCTCACTGCCTTAGTTAAAGCATCTGCAACATTCATCAAAGTTTCCACCTTAACCAGCTTCACCCTACCATCTTCGACCATATCTCTAACAAAATGATACTGAATATCAATATGTTTGGTCCGGGCATGAAATGTCGGGTTCTTAGCTAGGCTAATTGCACTCTGACTGTCACAGTAAACTGTCACTGTACCTTGTTTTATTCCAATATCTGAACACAGTCTCTTAAGCCAAATGGCCTCTTTACAAGCATGAGTAGCTGCCATGTACTCTGCTTCAGTAGTGGATAAAGCAACCACAGCCTGTCGCTTACTCATCCAACTAATTGCACCACCAAACAAAGTAAACACATAAGCACTGGTGGATCTTCTGCTATCAATATCACCTGCCCAATCTGAATCTACATAACCATGGATATCAAGGGAAGTCATGTCTCCTACTGAATTACCATGATAACACAAAGAATACTCTGAAGTACCCTTCAAATATCTGAAGACTCTTTTGACTGCATCCCAATGAACTCTACCAGGATTAGACATATATCTAGAAAGTACTCCCACTGCTTGGGCAATGTCTGGTCTAGTACAGACCATAGCATACATCAAGCTTCCAACCGCACTTTGGTAAGGCACTCTGCTCATGTCTTCCATCTCCAATGGGGATGTAGGACAATCTGAAATAGATAGTTTCATTCCAACTGTAAAAGGAACACTCAATGGTCTACAATTCTGCATGTTGAACCTCTGTAACACTGAATTCACATACTTACTCTGGCCTAGCCATAGCTTTCTGTTCACCCTATCTCTTCTAATTTCCATCCCAAGAATGTGCTTTGCTGCACCAAGATCTTTCATTTCAAATTTAGCAGCGAGCTGAGACTTCAGTTCTGAAATCATACCTTTCCCTTTACCAATGAATAACATATCATCAACATACAATGCAATGAATAAGAAATGATCACCATAAGATTTATAATAAACACAGTGATCTGATTTAGAACGTTCAAATCCCAAACTCAACACATATGTATCAAATTTCTGGTACCACATCCTAGGACTTTGTTTGAGGCCATACAAAGATTTCTTCAATTTACAGACCAAATTACTTTTGCCTTTCACCACATAGTGCTCCGGCTGTGTCATATAAATATCTTCCTCCAAATCACCATGAAGGAAACCAGTTTTCACATCCATTTGCTCAACCTCTAAATCATAAGCAGTAGCAATAGAAAGCAAAAATCTAATGGACGTCATTTTTGCAACAGGAGAAAATATCTCACCGTAATCAACACCTTCAACTTGAGAGTAGCCTTTTGCAACTAACCTTGCTTTATACTTCTCAATGCTTCCATCTGAACCAATCTTTTTCTTGAACACCCATTTACAACCAACAGGTTTTCGTCCTTCAGGCAATGGTACAAGATCCCATGTATCATTCTTTTTCAAAGCTGCCATTTCTTCCTCCATAGCAATCTTCCAGGATTCTGCATCATTCATACCTAATGCCTCTTCTACAGATTTCGGTTCATCCACACTAGTATTCAGAGCAAAAATACATCTCCAATCATCAGGTGAATACCTTTCAGGTGGTTGTCTATGTCTTGTAGACCTTCGAACAAGCTGAGTTGGAGGTTCTTCCTCCTCTTCTGAAGATTCAGAGCTAGATGAGCTCTCCTCAAATTCTTGCCTATCTAGGGGTCTCGATTCAACTCTTTCAGGTGTAGAAGGAAGTTGAATCACATCTTCTTTTTTAGTCTGTTCTGGCTGCAATGTAACAGAAGGAGACTTAATTTCTCTAAAAATAACACTTCTACTGTGAATTACCTTTTGTGCAACAGGGTCCCAAAGCTTGTATCCTTTCACACCATAACTATACCCGATGAAGATACATTTCACAGCCTTGTTCTCCAACTTTGTTCGCTTCTCCTTTGGCACATGTGCATATGCCTCGCAACCAAAAACTCTAAGATGTCTCAATGAAGGCTTGTGACCTGACCATGCTTCCATAGGCGTTTTATCAACAAGAGCTGATGTAGGAGACCTGTTAATCAGGTAGCAAGCAGTGGCAACAGCTTCAGCCCAAAACTTTTGTTCGAGACCAGCACCACTCAACATACTCCTAGCCTTCTCCATCAATGTCCTGTTCATTCTTTCTGCAACTCCATTCTGTTGTGGAGAATACGGAGTTGTCTTCTGCCTGTTAATTCCACAGTCTTTACAGAATCTATCAAAATCATTAGAGCAAAACTCACCGCCATTATCAGTTCTCAAACATTTTATTTTCTTTCCAGTCTGCAACTCAACCATTGCTTTAAATTCTTTAAAACGACTAAAAACTTCAGATTTACTCTTTAGAAAATAAACCCATGTCCTTCTACTAAAATCATCAATAAATGAAACATAATATGTGGATTTTCCAATCGAAGAGACATCTACTGGACCAAACACATCAGAATGGATAAGATCCAAAACACCACAAGTTTTATGAGAACTCGAGTAAAACTGAACGCGGTTTTGTTTTCCATAAATGCAATGCTCACAGAAATCAAAGTCAAGATTACAATCATTCAAACCTTCAACAAGGTTTTTATTTTTCAAGGTCCTTAGACCCTTTTCTCCAATGTGGCCAAGTCTCTGGTGCCATAACATAGTCTTCTCTGCAGGTAACTTTGCTTCAGATGAAAGTGCACCCTTAGGTACCCAAAAACCATTTCCATCTGCTGAAGGTGAAACCTTCAAATCTTCCAGTGAGGTATCCACAGATTTACTTTTTACAGAAGTGCTATTACACTCAACAGTGTATGCTTCAAGCTTATACAAAGTGCCAAACCTGACACCTCTAGCAACTACCATAGCACCCTTAATCATCTTACATCCTGTTTCAGAAAAGACTACCTGCACACCTGCATCTATTAGTTTGCTCACAGATAACAGGTTTCGTTTTAATCCAGGGATATGCAACACACCATTAATCCATTTTATTCTACCATCAGAAAACCTGATTCTAACTTTACCTCGACCAACAATGTCTAAATGTGAATCATCACCCAAGTACACCTTACCTCCATTAAATCCTTCATATTCAGAAAACCAATCTCTATTGGAAGTCATATGAAAAGATGCACCTGAGTCAATTAGCCAGGCATCATTACCTGCATGAGTCGCCAAAGCCGCAATAAAGGCATCGCCATCTTCCTTGTCGGACTCAGAATCAGAATCGAACTTTTTCTTTTTCTTCTTCTTTTCTTCTTTGCAGTCCTTACGGATGTGACCCGGTTTACCGCAATTCCAGCAAATGACTTTGGACTTTCCAGGAGATTTCGATCTCCCTTTGGATTTGGACTTGCCGCGCTTCTCATTCTTCTTGCCTTTCTCCTTAGGTCTTCCACGAACGGTTAGGGCTTCCTTTGAACTGATGGATACCTTCCTTCGCATCTCTTCACCGAGTAGGGCACCCACCACATCTTCATATTTCAAAACAACAGAAGTACTACCGATAGCCATAACAAGAGAATCCCACGAATCAGGCAAAGAGCAAAGCAAGATCTGACATTTTTCCTCCTCGTCCATCTTAACACCGACGGATACTAATTGAGCCACAATCATATTGAATGCTTCTAGGTGGTCTGCAATTCGTCCACCCTCTTCCATCTTCAAGGAATACAATTTCTTTCTTAAGAAAATTTGATTTAATAAAGATTTCACTTGATACATCTCACCAAGCTTAGTCCATAGCTTCTTTGCAGAGTTCTCTTCATGGACATTGATTAGAACAGAGTCTGCCAGGCACAGTTTGATTAGACCCTTGGCTTTTCGGTCCATAACATCATACTGAGCTGCCGCAGTAGGATCTGAGGGCCTTTGGACATTCGCATCAACAGCATCCCAAAGATCTCGATCTATTAGCAGATCTTCCATCTTCAGCTTCCACATCTCAAAATTACTTCCATTAAATTTCTCCACCTCTATTCTCCCTGATGAACTCGCCATCTGAATATTCCTGCAACAAGATCAAAAAGTGTCTTCTACACAAGCTCCCACTCAAATCTGGATTAGTTCAAAAAACCCAACTGCCCACAATTGAAACCAAAGGTGATCAGGCTCTGATACCACTTGTAAGGAAGTTAAGTAGCGGAAACAACTTCCTACACTAACCTTGAGAGGAGGGTAATGCAAAACTTTTTCAGATCATTACAACAGTTACAGAAAACAGAAATAGATATAACAACATTCATACCACAACACAATGATTTACGTGGGGAAAACCCTTTCGGGAGAAAAACCCCACCCTCCAAAAGCAGCTCAATATTTTATTCAGCAATCAAAAACAGATTACAAAATACTTGCAGAGCAAGCTCTTCACAGGAGTAGCATTAATCAGAGATTCAGAGGCAACTCAATAGCCATAAGACTCTTACACACAACCTCTATCTCACACACCTCATAAATAGGAGATACAATACAAGAAACCGTCAAACGGTATTACAAAACCATGGGCTAAAACCACCCAATAAGGTGTAGCCGACCTTATCTCCCTTCTATGACATGTTAAAGCACACATCAACACGTGTCACTCCCTTTTACAGCTCATTTATGTATTCGATACAAATTATTTTTCCTATTTCAGGAGTACAAACTTCCGGAGGCCATAACTTGAGAACCGGGTGTCCGATTGACGAACCGTTTGAAGCGCCGGAAAGCTCGCGAAGTGCTCTATCACCTCGTAACCCGCTTCGCCGGTTACGGAAACTTTTCAGGGCGTTTCGGAGCCTCTAAAGTCCCCAAAATTAAGTTTAAACATTTTATTGCACCCCTCCAAGATGAAAACTTTAATATCTTCAAAACTAGCTGTGACCTTGCGACGAAACTTTACCGGAATGCTTATCTAGCCAACCAGAAGCTTCAGGGAGAGTTTCGCACCATTTCGTGCTCAAATAAAAACTTATTATAAATAGTAACCTCACATAAATGCAAGGTTGAGACACCATTTTTCCCAACAATTGTAATAACCGGTATTTGCATAATTGGCCGTTTGAGCAGAGTTGGAAGAAGACGCTTTACCCTTGTCATGATCAAGCAAAGGAGTTTTGAAAATAGTATGATCAGTGTTAGAGGTTGGGTGGGGTGGATCTATCTCAATTACTCCTTGCTCCAATAAATCTTGAATCATATGTTTTAGTTGAAAACATGAAGCAGTTTTATGTCCTTTGGACCGATGATACTCACAGTACGCATTATCATTCCACCAATGTGGCTTTACCGCTAGTTCTGCTTTAATATCTGGTAGCTTGATAAATTTCGCTTGTATTAATTGCTTCATTACTGATTCAATAGGCTCTCCCAATGGCGTAAACTGTCGAGGAGGCCCATCCTGTGATCGGAAGGGTTTGCGTTGTTGATTTTGTTGTTGGCCTTGTTGTTGATTATATTGTTGAGCATGCTGTTGTTGAGCATTTTGCTGATATTGCGGCTGTTGAGCATGCTGTTGATATTGCGGTTGTTGAGTAACATTGCTCCTTGGTGCTTGATTTTCTTCCATAGTTGACATGTTAGGAACACTCAATTTCTTGATTGTGAATGGGGGTTGATTTGCATTCACCGCTCTCGCATCAACAACACCATCATTAGTGACATTCTTGTTCTTATACCAAAATCTGTTTCTGTCCCCTGAATAATTTGTGTTGTCATTATCTCTATTGAGTTTGATAATTCCTTTAGCTACAAGAGCCGTTTCAATGCTCATTCCTTTCTTAATGAGTTTCTCTATAGTACTAGGACTTTTTAATTTTAGCTCATACATCATTTCTGGGACCAAATTCTCGATAAACAGATTCACTTGTTGTTCTTCAGGTATATCGAGAGAAGAACGACTATACAAGCTTCGCCAGCGTTGCAAGAAAGTCACTAATGGTTCACCTTGCTTTTGCTTGGTATTGCATAAATCCGACATAGTCACGTCACTGTCGATATTAAACGCAAAATGAGATAAAAACTTTTGAGCCAATTCGGACCAAGTCTTTATGTTTCCTGGGAGATGTGAATACCAATCCATGGCTTGTCCCGTGAGACTTCGTGCAAATAATCGCATTAAATATGTCTCTTCATAGCTCACTTCCATACATGCCGCAAAAAATGCTCGAATATGATCCTTTGGATTGCCATTCCCTTTATATTTCTCAAAGTTAGGTGCCTCAAAATGCTTAGGGAATGGAGGCATGTATACACTCTTGTCAAATGGATTAGGACATAAATCTTGATCTGTATACAACTTCTTTGTTCCTTTAGTTTCTAATGCATCAACTTTTCGTTGCAACTTCTCAAGTTGTTGCGCAATGGTATCAGATTTTAGAGGTCCATCATTAATCCCAGTTGGTATTCTTTGTTGATATATCGCATTTCCGATCGGTTGTTGATACTTTGCAAGGGGCATTTTTGACGTTTCCGGCACATAAAGTTCTTGGTACATCTCTTGTTGTTGCGGTTGTGCTATGCCTTGATATTGACCTTGTTGTTGTGCTTCTTGGAGCCTAGGTTGATATTGCAATTGAGTAGGTTGTTGATATTGCATAGGCGCCACTTGCGGTTGTGAAGTAGGATAGCTTGTTTGCCTTGGCACATATTGTGGCACATGTTGGTGTTGAGGTTGATAGATAGGAATATGTTGACTTTGTGCCAATTGTTGTCGTGGTGTATATCCCAACAATTGTAAAAAAATTTGTTTAGATGGTTTTTGTTGCTTCTCCTTAGGATGAGGTACGACACTTGCATTAACTTGCTGTGTTGCTTGTCCAATCCATTGTGATGGTTGCAAGTTTGCATTAACTTGTAATGGTGCCGAAGGCGCTGCAATTTGTTGTCAAATGCGAACTTGTTGTTGTGGTACATTGCTTGTTTGTACCTTTGATTGCACTTTTTGTATATTATTCAATTGTTGCAACAATTGTTGTTGGTGCAAACCATTATCCATAGCTCTTTGTGTCGCCATTATCGAAGGGTTTGTCGCAATAGTGTTTGGCACAGATATTGAACTCAATGGGACATAAGAACTTTGTTGCATCATGGAATTACCTTGGACATTGGTGATATTAGGCATTCCAGTTGTGAAGCTTTCCTGCATCTTAGATTTTGATCCAACTTTATGCATATAAGGAACCACTTCTTGTTGAGGGACATTTGTCAATACTTGCGTGTTCTTCATTTGATCTTGTGTTACCGGTGTTGTATTAAATAATGGATTATTTATTGTCTCAAATGGTGACTTTTGAGGAATAGTCACTGTCAATGCCTTTGAAGCACGTTTTCTCATCAAGGTAGGTTGAGTTGCTTGTTGTGCATTTTCTTCATTTGGATGCGGAGAGAAACTTAACAACTCAGCGCCTTGTTGTTCTTGCACATTGATTTGTTCACTTGAAGAGGTCTCATTACTCATCATGTTAAGATACTTTTGTGGAAACATCTTAAAGACCTTGTTCAAGAACTTATCCATCTTTTTTGTCATTTTTGGATCTTGAAAGAACACGTCAACATCATCAGAAGCGTCAGAATCAGATGAAGAATCTGGTTGGACATTTGGATTCGCTTCTTGTTGGATGCCTTGATCTGAACCAAATCCTTGTGAAAGAGTTTGTTCTTCATATAACGTTTGAGTTTGAATGTCATGTTGCAAGTTTGGTTGATTCCAATCGAAAGGTGGACTTCCTCTTGGAGTAGGTGGGACACTCCCCTGTCCTGGTTTCATAGGTACAAACAATGGTTCATATAATGGTGGTGGTCCGAGTTGAACCGTTCCAAATGGTGGTAGAGATGTGTTTGATGAACCTTCAACTTGCACTGTTTGACTTGTTTGAAACTGCGAATTTGCTATGTTGTCCATGGGTTGATACATTGGTTCTCCCATCTTCTTAGATTGTGATCTTGTCTCAACAGGCATGTCACTTATGCCAAATGTAATTTTTGAAATTTTTCAAAGATAGTATATGATATGCAACTAAATGCCAACTAGATAAATGAAGATGCAATCTATGTTTTTGGTTGTTTTTCAAGATTTTGACAAACTTTTGAAATGCAAATCTAAAAAGAGACCCTTATGAAATTGAAATGATGTCTAGACCTCAAAGGACAAAAGGACCAAGTGACAAAAGGACAAAATGACAATGTCTCCCCCATATGCTTGGATACTAAGCTAGGTTTGACCAAATGACAATAATGACATAAAAAGAAAAGGTTTGACAAGGTCTAGACTTCTTAACAATGACTTAGGGTTTACCAAAGATTTGGATTACTTAAGGATGACAAAACCTAGTTTTGACACTATATGCAAAAGGATAATTAATATGCAAGCGACCCTAATATGATATGATAATGACTCAAGCTTAATGAAGAGACTTAGGGTATGCAAATATAAATGTATGACAATGATATGACTTTAATGCAAGAGGACATATGCAAGTGGATGACTCTTATTAATATGCAAAAGGAGTATGACTTAGGTGAAACCTAACCTTGATATTTGAAAATGACTTTGCAAAATGCAACCTAGGATGAACCTAAATGTAAGTGACATAAATGTTGAGACAAGTTTTTGAACAATGTTGGATAACCATGGTGAAGATATGTTTTGAACCTTGTTGAACGTTTGTTGGATGAATGTCTCTTATGTTTAACCTTGTTTTGAATCAATTTGTTTTGCTTTTTGAAATGGGATGCAATTCAACTTTTGACAATCAAAGAATACAAGATATTGCAACTTAGACTCAAGACACTCATGCTCATTTCCACATTTCTTATGGTAGGCAAAGACATTAGGTACTTGAGAGGTAGACTCATTATGAGATTCAAGGAGAATACAAAGATGCTTGACCCCACGGGCTCCCCTCCACGGCACTCACTTCTGAGGGCAGCCAAGCATCAGTCCCCATGGAATCTGCCCATGGCGAACTTAGTATCTCTTCCAAGTATCCGAATTTGTCCTTCTCAAGCAACTAGAAGGGTTTTTGGCCTCTAAAAACAAGGTGTTTAGTAAGGATTTCTGTTAAGCATTACTCCTTGATGTCACGCAAATGTGATTGAGACATTAAGCCCATCAAGATACCAAACAAATGTAGTCGCGCAAGCACGATTTAGACCAAAAGGCCCTACTTAGATGTTGATATGAGAAAGAGTTTCAAGGGGCATCACTTCCCAAGTAACTACAATTCCCACGTAACACTTCCTTCAAAGCTTTCGCTCATCAGGTATTTGTTTATAGTGAGTTAGAATGCCAAGGAATTCTAGCCGTACTCACTTTGGGTCATTCCCTTCTCATGATTATCACTTGCTTGCAAAAGCAAAGTGGTCGGGAAGGCAGGCCCTCTAAATGTGACACACAATCAACAACACAAGCATGGTATCGAAGATCTGGATTTCTGATCACCCTAAGAAGGATGAGAGCATACTCTCCTACTCCAATGTA
Source organism: Cryptomeria japonica (assembly GCF_030272615.1). Taxonomy (NCBI): domain Eukaryota; kingdom Viridiplantae; phylum Streptophyta; class Pinopsida; order Cupressales; family Cupressaceae; genus Cryptomeria; species Cryptomeria japonica. The sequence continues at coordinate 423,898,360 of NC_081405.1, read as the reverse complement.
ATACTTAACAATCAAAGCAAACAAATGTTTATTCCAACCTATTTAAAAATCACTAAGTGCCTAATTAAAAAAACTCAAACACACAGTTTGGTTGTTTCTCCAAGGCAACCTGCAAAACCCAAGTTAGGGGTTTGATTTGTTGTCTTTGACCATCGATTCTGCATAACACATGTTAGTAGTTTGATTTTTAGTCTTTGCCATGCATATGCCAAGATTCTGCACAAATAATTAGTACCAAAATCCAAAGCACAGAAAACAGAATGCAAAAACACCAAAAATTTCAAGTAAAAATTACATTTTTCACCTCTGTTCTGGACTTTACACAAGCGCAGAACTCATGACACAGGCGCAAGATGTCTGACACAAGCGCAGAATGTCACCTACACAAGTGCAAGATGCATGACACAGGCGCAAGATGTCTGACACAAGCGCAGAAGTGTCCAGAATACCCTGCACGGCCCTGTTTTTGGGTTTTTGACCTGCAAAATCAACTTGAAAGCACTCCAAAACACAGTAAAGGGGTTAGAAGGTTAGTATTCACGTCGGGTTCACCAATTAATGTAGCATCGGAATTAGGAATCATCAAAGCAATATATAAAAGGACATATTATTCATTATTAGCTCAATCACACATTGCAATGATCTAATCCTAAGCACATTCAATAGAGACATAAAAACAAAGCATTCAAAAGCAAATATCATGCAAACCAGATGACGATTTGGATGCTTCTTCCATGCGGCTCCATTGTTCTTCTTTCCTCTTCAAATGGATTTGTGGATCTCACCTACAAGTGCACACATACAATTGAAAGCAAGATGGATGTTGATTATTGGTCAAGAGTACTAGAAGCATAAGTTCGATGGTTTGATTAGAGATTCGGGATTATTAATTAGCCTTGATTGATGAAGATCATCCAATTTATAGAGAAATTGGAGAAATGAAAAAATTAGCGATTCGAATGGAAATTCAAATCAAGAATAGCAAAATTATGACATATCTATGACAAATTGCTATGCAAGGCTTATGACAATTCATGACAAATTTCTATGTCAAGAATTTATGACAATTTATGACAAATTCTATGACAAATTTCTATGTCATTTCCATAAATTTAGGAGAGAAATAGGAGGAAATTGAAATTAAGAATTTAGAAAAATAGAAAAATTAGAAAATAGGAGGAATTAGGAAAATTAGGAATTAATAAATGATGAAATTAGAAATTAGTGAATTGATCAATAATTTTTCATTTACTAATTAATTCACTCACAAAGAGGAATAATTAGCCAATTAAATGAATATTTAATTGTAATGAGAAAACTTAGGATAAATAAATAAATTATTAATCCTAAAGGAAGAAATGACGCACAAGGTTAAATGATTAAATCATGAAACCCTAGAAGGTGAATTAACAATGCGAGGATGACAATTAGGTCATGATTGAAGATAATTAATGTTGATCATGATTTTGGATTGATAAATGACCAATGCGATAAACAATTTGATTGAGAAATGCGCCAATTGACGAGGAACAATGACAAATTGATCCAAATTGACATAATTGAGACAGACAACGATCGATGACAAATCGATCGCAAAATGACAAGATTGACAAAAAAGACAAGAATCGATGACAAAATAGATTGCAAGACGACAAGATTGAAAATGACCATGATCAATGACAAATTGATCGCAAAATGACAAGATCGAACAATGACAACGATTGATGACAAATCGATCGCATGATGACAAGATTGAAAAGAGGACAAAACCCTAATTAGGATTGACGATGTCCAAAATGATAAGATTGATGAGAGGACAAAACCCTAATTAGGATTGACGATGTCCAAAATGATGACAAATAAGCACGCTCATTGATGCAACAAGATAAAATCGATCAAAATCATGACTGGATAATGTTGTCGACAAGACCAAATTCGAATGCGAGATGAATGAAGAATATAGAAGAATGAATCGATGTTCGCAAATGATAAAGACCAAGTGCGTGACATAGGAGAAATGTTAATGCGACGCAAAAACCTAAAATGAGGCAATGCGCAATTGTTAAAGTATGACTTCGCAAGCGTTGACCATTTTTGGGTGTCTACAATAATTAATCCTTTTATGCTAACCCATTAAAACGTCACAAAGATGAATGATTTTTATCTCTCTTTCCTAAGATCACAAGATCAAAGTGTCGAGAGAGGTATTAAGAGCTCAAATGATGGGTTGAGAGTAGCAACAATGTGCATATAAGCGGTGGATTCATTGCACAATGTTTAAAATGTGTAGATCCTAAATGAAAAGATGGCCCCAAATCACATTTCAAATAAAATAATCTTAATATATTTAATTTCCAATTAATAATAAAACTTCAAACCTAAACAGTGGTCTCAATGGAGAAGTGATAGTTTTAAATCAACTATGTATCCACTTAGAGGGATCCAAACATGATTTGGATCATTTTTTTTTATTCAATGGTGTAATGATCAGTAACTATAAAGGAAATTAATGGCTCAACGATAATGGCTCTCAGAGCTGAATGCAAACGGATGGAGATTGGTGGGGCAAAAATTTCAAAGATCTCAAAGGAACAAGGGAGAAGACTTTTATAAGGAAAGAAATTTCAATCAGCAAAGATGGAACAGCAGAATGATCTAGAGGAGAAATCATCCTTTTGAGCCGATTTCAGAAGGCTGGAAATTGAGGGAAAGAAACTTTCATGGTTTCCAGGGCAGGACGAATTCTAGGTCCTCTCAAACTAAAGAAAAACAACTCCAAAGATCGAAGTATTGGGATTTGAAGGATTTCAGAAACTATCTGTTGGAGAATGAATATAGAATTTTTCATAATTTTTTTGGAGGGAAGAATCCTGGCTCCTTTCCTAACAATATTCTGATCTTTCCTTTGTGGTGTTTCAGGAAGCCAATTAATCCTCCACAACCAAAAAAGGCATGGAATTCAGAGGATTGGAGGATTTTAAAAGCAAAGAATGAGATTTCAAATCTTCCTAAAGAAAATTGGAGTTCGTCTCGTTCAAAGAAAGGAAGGATTTCTTTTTGCTTCTCCCAAGGTGAGGAGATGAAGGTAAATCGAACATTTGTATACATCCCTTCTTACCCTAATAATATGTCGATAGCTTAGCTGAAAGATAAAAACAAACAATTAGAGACTAGATTTAAAAGTTCAGGGGTGAGACAAATCTTCCATCAAGGTTACAGAAAAGTAAATCATGAAAGGTTTTTTGAGAAAGGAAAAATATAAAGCTTTAAACAAGATAGGCTACAAATAAATTAACAAAAGATAGGGAAAATGTAAGTTTCTCTTCTTAGGAAAAAGGGAAAGCAAAAGTTGGATAGGAAGAGGTGGTGTTGAGTTCAAATAGTCGAGAGAAGATAAATCATTCATAAGATATTTAGAGATGTTATAGGGGAGGATCAAGGGTGGATCATTCAACATGATTCTTTAGCTTTATCCAAGAAAGAATCTGGGAATTTTTCTCTCAAACCTTGTAGAAAAGGGAGTTCCTTTTTTCCTTCAATAATCCTAAATCTTTCAAAGATTGAACCTTATTGATTCAGTCATCTTAAAGCTAGATTTGATTGGTGGGTATTTGTAGCAAGTTTGGTGTCCTTCTTCATGGAGGAGTCAAAAAGAAAAGAGGAGTTAGATATTATTTTCGACTATTTTCTATATAGACCAAGATTAATGGAGAATTCATAATCTATAATTAGAAACAAAATTGGGGATATTTCTATTTTTGACATTGAATTATCTTCTCAAAATTAAGGCACCCATTAGTTGACTGAAGAAAAAGAATCCTTAAGAGTTTTGAATTTAATAGATATTGAAAGGTTGGTTAGTGGTATCAGACGACAACATAAAATTATTAAAGAGGTAAATCCATCCTATAGGGCTGAGAAGAGCCAGTTGAATGGAAATACTTTAGATTTCCCTTTAGAAATGACATACAGATTAGAGCAAGACTTATAGTTGGAGGTAGCAGAGTTCTATACTCCAATCAAATCAAGAAAAGTAAGATCTCATGGTAAATATAAGAGTTTTAGAACGTTGTCCAAAGGGGAAATGAAAAAACTTGTACCAATGGTGAATAGTTTAAAGTTTGAAAGAAGAAGATTGGTGAGATTGATGGGGAAAAGAAATATTAAAGGATCTCAGTCAATGCCAGAAAAGAAAGCATTTGTCACTTTTACAAGATTGTTTGGGGAAAATGAAGAAATGTCTTTATCTCTTTCTCAGAATTTTCTTCATCAAAATGAGGTACATTTGGGAGATTCTAAAAAATAAAGTTCTTGTCAGGACAATTCTTTCGTTCATAAATTTGTTCCCGAGGATATAGTGAACTCCTCTCCTTTAACAGGGGAATAGGTTGTGGTATGTGATTTTTTAGGAATTTCTCCACCACAGAAAAGGGAATAAGAGGATTCATGGTAAAAAAAAAAGAACTCATTAAGAAGATATTAAATTTGGATAATTTGGCTAATGAGGAGTGTGGAGATTTGGATGAAACCCCTTAAATATTTGAAGCTTTAGAAGTTTCAAGTGAAAATATTCCCATTGAAATTCCTCCCTTGGTCCTCCCTTGGTCTCTTAGAGTGTTGTTCTTCCAAATTCAAACCAGATTGTGGTCAATTGCCAAAAAAAGAAGAGGTAGAAAATCATTATCAACTTTAAGATCTTTTGATGGACAAAACAGGGATCTTCTAAAATTATCTGCCCTTTGGAGCAATGGGAAGGGGATCCCCCTACAAAGGATTAATGAAGATTATGTCTTGGATGTTAGGGGGTTGAATGCCCTTAACAAGCAACGTCTGGTCAGGCATAGTATTAGAGCTTCAAAACCAGAGGTAATTTTGCTTCAAGAGACAAAATTGAATAGAGAACAAATTTTAGGAAGTAGAAGCAGTGGAAGATGATGGCGCAATTGGGAGGTTTTCTTATGGAATCCTAGGAAAATATCTTATTCTCACTTATCTTCAAACAGATACTGGTTCTCAAGATTGCTCTATATTTTCCAAGAAGATATAACTATTTCAAGTATCAATGTCTATGGCCCTGTTCAAAATAATTTGAAAGTAGTCCTTTGGCGGGACTTGGATAGGATTCTCTAAGATTATTCCCCAAAATAATGTGATTATTGGAGGAGATTTTCATGCTATTCTTCATATCTCAGAGAAATGTGGTGGACTTCAGAGGGTTTCCCAGTCTCAAATTAACTGTCAAGAATGGGTGGAAAGAAATAATTTGATGAACATTGCTACAAAAAATAAAGTTTTTACTTGGACAAATAGATGATTGGGTTTTAGTTATATTGCTGAGAAATTGGATGGATTCTTTTATAAAGGAGATCTTTCATTAGCCCCTTTCTCTTTGAAATATCACATTAAGCTAATATCTGGGTCAGACCATTATCCAATTAAATTATAACTGGCTGAAGATAAGAAGCTTGTTAATTGTCCATTCAAATTTGAAAAAATGTGGATGAGAATATGATGCAGAGGGTTTGGTGTTGTACACAACTTGATTGATTTTATCCCTTCAAAGGGTCTTCATTAGACACCATCCAATGGTGTATTGTCTTTAGCCAGCCCAAGGCTTGGTATCCTTCCCAAGGATCTCTCTCAAAAAGACAACTCACAAGTGACAAGGAGTCTTCTACTCCTACTAACTCAACCCCTCCAACCAAGAACACCTAACAACCCCAAACCCTTAGCAAATAGGATCTTTTGCTCAAATGGTGAAGTATCAAATTTGTGGATGAAACATCATGTGAGACAAGGAATTTTCATTGACTTGAACCTCTTGATCAGGTTCTGAAAGACCCCCAATGTCTTTTACCCTTAGAGACCTAATAAGGGCTACAAGTAATTAGGCCCCCTATTTAGGTTTTCACACAATAAATTCCAAAATTCCTTAACAACCCCTAAAATAAGTCATATATTTGGATACCCTTTTGGATTCCATTAGAGACTTCACAGTTTGGCATCTGGGTTTTGTGTTTAAGGGGTCTTTCCACACTACCCCTAGTTAGGCCTCTCTAGCCAGTATTTAAGATTTCGCACTATAAATCTTCACCAGTCACATTGGAAGGAAGATTTGGAACTTATTAGAGGTATGCACATGTTTAAGGGTCCCTCCCATGCCAATTTTACTCACCCTTCAATCCACTATCCAAGGGGTTCATCCACTTCTTCTGTTGCACAGGCTTGCCACATAAGAAATGTCAAGCCTAGAGCATCATCTTAAAAATAGAAAATGACACTTCTTGCCTCCCAAACCACTTGTAAAACTTAATATACAAACAAATTCAACATTTACTAAGGTTTCAGGCCATTCCCACGATGGAATGTTGAATTGTGACCCTTTTTGCATCAAAACCTTGGTTTTAAGGGTTTCTTAGGCCAACGATAAAGAAAATGCTCTAACTTTTAAAAGAAAGAGTTTCAAGACCTAACACCAATGCAAAATGAAATATTAATCACAAACTCAACTTTTCTTTCTCTTAATGCATGCCAATCATTCGTACAAAGTGCATAAAACTCAAGGAAAATGGAGTAAAATGTAGTTTCAGATTGATTCGGAAACAAGAATTTAATCGCCAACTTCTCCTAACCTGTTGGCATCATTCCTCAGGATTATATCATGCCAAGGAACTCCTCCAACCACCACCAATGTGTACATTCAACCAACCAACCGTTGGGCAACCAAAAATGCAAAAACTTGACAAAGTTGCTCATGACAACATTGTAACTTTTGACCATTATGACAATTTGGCTCTTGCCTTCACACCAAAAGACCAAGAATGAACACACAAAATATCTAAGACTCCTAAACACCAAAAACACAAATAAAATGCCCATATAAGGCTTTGGACCAAGTTTACACATCTTGGAGTCTTATGTCTTATTACATTGTATTAGGACCACCATGGACATCACCATGGATCAACACACATCCTAATCATGCAAACTTGTATCCTAGTACCCCTGCACCATACTCCCTAGGACAAGAAAACTCAAGTCCCTTGAGTTGCTAACCAGGTGACTGTGGTTCCATGCTTGATGATATCACCTTCAGATATCCATGTAGCTTCAAATTCAAGAAGCCCCTTTCATTTTACCAGGTACTCCTTTTACACTCCCTTTCTAATTTGTTTGATCACCTTGGAGTCAAGAATGCACTCCAATTCCAATGGCTTGCTAGGTGGAAGATCCTTCACCCAATCTAAAACCTCTTCCACAAGAGATGAATGAGTTGCTGCATCAGTCAAAGACCCCTTGAAAGTTATTAGATCACACACATTGAAGATGGGAGATATTCCCAAGTCTGGTGGAAGTTCAACTTCATATGCATTGTTGCCAAATTTGTGAACCACCCGGAGAGGACCTATTTTCTTCATGAGCATTTTGGAGGGTTGGTCCTTTGGTAGTAACTCTTTCCTTAGGTAAGCCATCACCAAATCCCCTCCTTTGAACTGAACATCGCTCCTCTTAACATGTGCTCTGAGTTTGTACTTTTCAGCAATTTATTGAAGTGAAACTTTAACTTGATCATGAATCTCCTTCATAGTGATGGCAAAGTCTTCTCCTTGGGCACTTCTTTTGTCCATGCCTCCAAGATCTCTAATTTCAAGTATCCCTCTAGGATGTAAACCATACACAACCTCAAATGGACTCATCCATGTACTCCTATTGACTCAATCATTGTATGCATATTCAGCTTGTCCAATCACCAAGTCCCAACCTTGTCCATGCTGCTTGGTAAGGCATCTAAGGAGACTGCCAAGAGATCTATTAACCACCTCAGTTTGTCCATCAGTCTAAGGGTGGTATGCTGAAGAAAATGACAGATTGGCACCCAATTTCTTCTAGTGAGTCCTCCAAAAATGACCTTCAAACTTGGAGTCTCTATCACTGACAATATTGAGAGGCAAACCATGTATCCTTACAACCTCTTTAAAGAAGAAACTTGCAATATGATGCATCATTCGTGCATTTACATGGCACAAAATGGGCCATCTTACTAAACCTTTCAACAATTACAAAGACACTATCAAACCCCCTAGGATTTTTGGGTAACCCAAGTATAAAATCCATACTAAGGCTTTCCCAAGGCCTAGTAGGAATCGGTAAAGGCTGATATAATCTAGCATTAGTTGAAACACCTTTTTCCCTCTGACAAATAGTACAATGCTCAACAAATATTCTTACTTTTTCTTGCATCTTAGGTCAAAAGTAAAACCTTGATACCTGCTCCAAGGTCTTATCCAAATAAAAATGACCTCCAAGGCTGCCATTGTGCTTCTCCCTAATGATATTATCCCTCATAGAACATTGAGGAATGCATAGTTGATGCCCCTTGAAGAGCAATATATCCTGCAACATGAAATCAGGAAACTCAACATGAAAAGAGTCAGCAAACTTAGTACATACATCATATGCATCTTTAAAATATTTATCTTCCTTGTACATAGTTTTACGAGAATCAACACCAATGCTTTGCAACTGAATTTCTTGGACAGTGAGGGTTCTTCTGCTAAGAGCATCTGCAACCTTGTTAGACACACCATTCTTATGTTTGATGGTGAAGGTGTAAGGTTGGAGTTGTTCAACCCACTTGATGTGCCTGTAGCTAGCAAATGTGGAAATCATCACAAGCAAATCAATATTAGCTCATAGCTCAATCACAAAAGCACGAATGCAATGATCAATCCTAATTACATCCAATAGAGACATGAAAAGCAAAACATTCAAAGCTAAAAACTAAGCAAACCAAATGCAGATCTGAATGTCCCCTTCATGCAGCTCCATTGTTCTTTTTTCTTCTCCAAATAGCCTTTGTTTGTGGATCTCACCTTCAAGTGCAAAAAAACTAATGTGAAAGCAAGATTGACATTGGCACAAGAATACTCAAAGCGTGATTGATTCGACAAAGTAATTCAAACAAGTGATTATTAGCCGAGATTGAAGAAATTCATCCAATTTATAGACAAATTGGAGAAATGATCAAATTAGCATGATTCAATTCAAATGGAAATTGTAAATCAAAAATGTCAATTATGACAAATTATGACAAATTATGCACTTTCTATGCAAAATTGATTGATTGATAATTATGACAAAATTATGACAAATTTCTATGTCAAAATTGATTGATTGTCAATTATGACAAATTATGACAAATTGAAATGTCATTCCCATGAAATTAGGAGAAAAAAATAGGAGAGAATTGAAATTAGGAATTAGAAAATTGGAAAAATTAGAAAAAGAGGAAAATTAGGAATTAAGAAATTGATGAAAATTAGGAAATTAGGAATTAAGATAAATTAGGTGAATTAATTAATAATTTATCATTTATTAATTAATTCACAAAAAGAGGAATAATTAGCCAATTAAATGAACATTTAATTGCGACAAGAAGACTTAGGATAAATAAATAATTTATTAATCCTAAAGGGAGAAATGACAAACAAGGTTAAATGATTAAATCACGAAACCCTAGAAGATGAATTAGCAATGCAAGGATGACAATTAGGTCTTGATAAAAGATAATTGACTTGATCATGATTCTGATTAACAAAGAACCAATGTGATAAATGATTTGATTGATAAATGCGCCAATTGACGAGGAACAATGACTAATTGATCCAAATTGACATAATTGAGACAGACAACGATCGATGGCAAATTGATCACAAAATGACAAAATTGACAAGAGGACAAGGATCGATGACAAAATAGATTGCAAGACGACAAGATTGAAAATGACCACGATCGATGACAAATCGATCGCAAAATGACAAGATCGAACATGACAACGATCGATGACAAATCGATCGCCAGATGATAAGATTGATAAGAGGACAAAACCCTAATTAGGATTGACGATGTCCAAAATGATGACAAATGAGCACGCACATTGATGCGACAGGATAAGATCGATTAAAATCATGACTGGAGAGTGTTGTCGACAAGACCAAATTTGAGAGCGAGACGAATGAAGAATGTAGAAGAATGACTCGATGCTCGCAAATGATAAAAACCAATTGCGTGACATAGGAGAAATGTTAATGCGATGCAAAAAAACCTAAAATGATGCAATGCGCAAATGTTAAAGTATGATTCCACAAGCGTTGACCATTTTTAGGTGTCTACATTTTGCCCCTCTTTGAGACAATGCCATTTTAAGCGTTGTTTCAAAGAACAATAATGAAAATGCCCTAGACAATGACAATGACACATGCATGCCCCCTCGAGGAATTGGCCGGAAACATGCAAAAAAGAGGCCAATTGATCGATAAAAATGATAGGATCGAACAGACTGACAATCGGAGATCGGATGCATGAAGGACAAGCAATTGATGGTGCAAAAGACCGCGACCAGCATGAGATGGAGAGGGTGCACATCCATCTATGCACTGACAAAGATCTATAAATGAGACCAAGAGAGTGAAAATTGCTCATTTGCACTAGCCCAAGAGGAGAATTTGTTGCTCTGGAAAAGGACACTTGCAGAGAGATGGCGAACATTCTAATGGCAGATCACCTCGAAGAACGTGTACACACGTACAAATGACTGGATGACGCAGGAGCAGCGGTATGTATCTCAAAAACCCATGTTTTCAATTTTATGAATTTGACTTGCTTGCGGGACATTGCGGGGCCCACAGAAAATGCAGAAACTGACTTCTGCGCTTGTGTAGGGTGAATCCTGCACTTGTGTGATGTCTTCTGCACTTGTGTAGGGAGACACAGGTGCAGGATATGTGACACAAGCGCATGATACACAACACAGGTGCAGTTGTGCCCTGAGAACTCAATTTAGGTCAAAAACAACATGCAAATGATCCGGAAAGGGGGGATAAGGGTAGGATAGGTCAGAATAGATGAAAAACACCCTGATTTAGACATGAACTAAGGAAATGCAACCTGTAGGAGCAAACCCTAAAATTGACAAAATATGCCCCAATTGTGATGCAGAGTTGACAGTATCCATTGATCACGTGGGAGAACCGACCAAACTGCTTCATGTTACGACATAGACTCAGGAGCACGGACAGAGATACATTAGCAGGACTTGGGATATACTATGTCACATTCATGCCTGAGATTAGGGCAAACACAGGACTGCTTACCGCATTGGCAGAGCGATGGCATTTAGAGACTTCCTCCTTCCATCTGGCGACTAGAGAGGCGACTGTGACACTAGAGGATGTATGGCGTATCCTCCACATTCCGATTCATGGAGAGATGGTAGAGTATGACCTAGTGATAGGGAGAGACACATTGTGCAGATTATTTGAGTGTGATGCAGATGATTTGGATATCGTCGAGAGGGAGATTGGCTGGGAGACCATGGTATCAGAGTATGATCGACGATATGTAGTGATAGCAGTGGTGATAGCATGCCTACTAGCAGGAGACAGACAAGGACATGGATTCCCTATTGGATTGGGAAGAGTGCTAGAGCGGATGGCGATAGAGGGTACAGTGTATGCATGGGGACCATGTGTACTGGCTGTGCTGTATTTTCAGTTGCATCAGATAGCATATCAGGGAGTTCAGACTTTGAGCTGTGGAGTCACACTGTTATAGGTATGGGCATTTGAGCACATAGCCATATGTCGACCGATTACAGAGAGACAGGTAGTACCACATCAACCGTATGTGTACTGCTATGGGGGAGCATTGAGACAGGGTCCATTTGGATACATATTGTATTGGTGACATGAGCTAGACAGACTAAGAGAGTTCACATGGAGGCCATATCGTGATTGCCTTGGATGGTCAGATGATAGTGATGAGCTACCGTATTGTAGATAGGAGAGGTACTTGATTGGGCGACCAGTGAATCGCCAGAGAGTGATTGAGATATACCTGCCAGAGAGAGTCAGATGACAGTTTGGAGAGAGGCAGGATGTACCTAGGAGGACTGCACACTTTGCCCGATCTCACAGAGAGATGAGTCAGTGGGGGAGTATGATCTAGCCACACATAGCATATGCTAACTTCACACAACTACAATAGAGATAGTGGGATTGGAGATCAGATGTGGAGGACGTCGGGATGACAGAGGAGTATGAGAGATGGTTTGCACGATGACGACCAGTACCATTGACAGATCCGGACATTCCAATACCGAGGAGATAGGAGGACTTCCCACTCACTAGAGAGGAGGAGGGAGATGATGAGGATGAGGAGGATGAGGGTGGTGATGAGGATGGGGATGATGAGGACAGAGATGAGGATGGGGATGATGAGGATGAGCCAGATTTAGGCGAGCAAGAAGCATTGCAGGATATACCCATAGAGCCAGAGACAGCTAGCATAGAGGAGATGGAGATGTGCAGGGCTACCATAGCGAGTCAGCATGATCATATTGCGACTTTAGAGAGACAGAATGAGCAGTTCAGAGTGGAGATAGCCAGACTTACAATGGCTTAAGATACAACAATAGCTTAGGCACAACGAGAAGAACAGAGAGTCACTGAGTATATTGGGTTGATTCTGGATGCTAGTGCACGGGAGATGACACAGATGTTGGTAGAGACCGGAGAGGAGATACACCATTGGAGGACACTATATGAGAGTGCAGTTCCACCAGAGCAGAGAGCAGCTTCATATCGGGCACGATCGAGGACAGAGAGCAGAGCACGCTCTCGGAGGTCAGTGAGCAGCATGGGGGTGAGTAGACCTATGAGACCACCACAGCCAGGACCAGGAGGGACATCATCCGTGAGACATGGCAGGGATGAGGAGGACAGAGGAAGCACCCAGTGACAGAGGCACGTACTCCCGATGATAGAGACAGATGGACATTATGTAGTTTGATATTATATAGTCAGCCTGTGGGCCATACTTAGGACAAACAGTCCAATTTTTGTACTCCGATATTATGTGGATATATGATATGATATGCATCAAAATGATGGGATGCAATGTGTTATGACTTATGTTATTTTCCATGTATGGATGACTTATGCACTGTTGATGTATTATTGTGGAACATGTATGGATATATTTTTTTATGTGTTTTTGATGCATTTATAATATGAAATGGATAAAATGCTTGATATGATGCTTGATATAATGCAAATGTACTAACCGAATGGATGCAGGATGCAGCATAAGTGTTTGGGGAAATCGGAGCACTAGACCGGACTGATTGCCCAAACTGACGGAAGAAATGTTAGTAAGAAGAAATGAGACAGAGGACAGTTAGAGGTGAAGAAAAACTTGCTTTCAGTAATGCACTTTGTAGGTGAGAACCTTTATTTTAATGTAGCAAAATGGATGCGTAGCATCATGACATTGAAGGCCAGAGCTGAAATGCAACCCTTTTTGCAAAAGACAGACACATCACCGAGAAACAACAATCACAAAAAAAAAAAGGGACCATGAACCATGCCGGTCACTCTAAATCACTCGGTGACATCATCGAGCAACATAGGAACATGATCGAAGCCAAAGATAAATCAATTAAAAAGATAAGATGCACAAATTCCAACAAGTCAAACAAACATCTTGATCTTCATTGTCAAAAGTTGAAAGTGCTGATAGGACAATCATGTTGTCTGGTTTCAGGACATGCGGTACCCCATCTAAGACAGGACATAGTCTAGTTTCGAGTATACCACACCCTGTATAAGACCCATGATAGTAGAGACAAGGACAAATGATAGTTGAGTGATATGACAATTTTGATCAGTTTGAATGTCTGGTTTGATGGAAAAGTTCATCTGTTTAAGCGCATGATTTCAGTTAAAGCACAATGTTGGATTATGTGTCGTTGGAGGGATGCTCAGTGATATGTCTTATGCACAAAGGGGATATTTTGTTTTTTTTGTTTTGCTTTTCGAGTTTTACAATTTTTTTGTGTTCATTTTTTCAGGACATTATTTGATTTTTTTTTTAGGGATTTTCTCAAGACATTTTTCAATTTTTTTTAGAGATTTGTTCAGGACATTTTTCAATTTTTTTGGATTATTTCAGGACAATTTTCAATTTTTTTTTGGATTATTTCAGGACAATTTTCAATTTTTTTGGATTATTTCAGGACAATTTTCAATTTTTTTGGATTATTTCAGGACAATTTTCAATTTTTTTGGATTATTTCAGGACAATTTGCAATTTTTGAAAGTTCCAGTGATTGATCATGACAAGGGGAACACACCCAATGCACAGTTGAAAGACATATGTACAAGAAACTAGAGTATGCAAGACAATGATGTTGACCAATAACAGGCCTGGAACAGAACATTGGGTCAAGACAAAGATAGACATGATAAACCGGCCAAGAGAAAGCATAGCTAGAGGTCATGACAGATGACGGAGCAATGATCTCATTACTCATGGCGCCTATTTGTCAGGTTTTCACCATGGTACTTGCCCAAAGTTCCTGTTTGCCAGGTTTTCACTAGAGGGCGAATCATTTTTCTTTACTCTTTTGCTCTTTTTTCTTTGTTTTTTTTCACTTTTTTGCTTGCTTTTTCACTTTTTTTTTTTTGTATTTTTTTTAAACATTTTTTCAGGATCATACTTGAAGAAATGCTGATAGAAAATTATGCCCAGTACTTGAGAAGATGCATACTATTGATAGGATCAGATAAAGGTTCACCTTCTGGAGTGGCCAGCTAATATGCCCCCGAGCCATAGGCTGCAGTCACTATGAAAGGCCCAACCCAATTAGGTTCAAACTTGCCTTTGATGATGTTAGTAGACTGTGCATTCTTGGGATTTGCCTTTAAAACCAGATCTCCCACTTCAAAGTGTCGCCCTTTGACCTTCTTATTATAAGAGCGATGGAGACGGTTTTGATATGCTTGCAAATGTGTCAAGGCTGTCTGATGTTTCTCATCTAACATCTCAAGCTGATGCAACCGAGAGACTCTGTGTGTCTCATCATCAATTAGATGTTGCAAGGAAACACGCAAGGAAGGAATCTCCACCTCCAAAGGTAAAATGGCCTCCACACCATACACCAAGGAATAAGGTGTTGCGCCAGTAGGTGTGCGGATAGAAGTGCGATAGGCCCATAGTGCTGGATTCAACTGTACATGCCAATCTCGACCAGCATCATTGACAACCTTCTTCAGGATCTTGATAATGGTCTTATTTGATGCTTCAACTTGACCATTACCCTGTGGATAGTATGGACTGGAGAAACGGTGTTGGATATGAAACTTTTCACAGAGTTCCTTGACATCTTTATTCTTGAAGGGTCGACCATTATCTGTGACTATGGCAAAGGGTACCCCATATCTGCATATGATATAATTCAGCAAGAATTTTAAAATTTGGACACCAGTGATATAGGTCATGGGGATAGCCTCGATCCATTTTGTAAAATACTCTGTGGCTGTAATGATGAACTTGTGTCCATTTGTAGATGTCGGGTGAATCTTGCCAATAAGATCCAATCCCCATTGACAAAAGGGCCACGGAGATATGACAGAATGAAGCTCTTGGGCTGGTGCATGAATGTAATTTCCATGGATCTGGCACTTGTAGCACTTCTTAACAAAATCGTGAACATCTTTTTCCAGAGTGGGCCAATAATACCCTGCACGAATCAACTTTTTGGCTAAGATTAGACCATTGAAATGGCCCCCACATATAGCATCATGAACCTTGTGTAAATCCATTTGTGCTTCATCAGAATCCAATCACTTGAGGAGGGTATGGTCAAAGGAACGACGGTAAAGGGTGTCGACGATGATGACATATTTGGTTGTCTATCGGATGAAGGCTCGGTGTTGGTTAGCGGAAAGGTTAGGTGGTAAGGTTTGGGATTTCAAATATTGATATACGTCATTGTACCATGGGGAGTGGGGACCAACAAGAATACACATCACATCTGCTATCGGAATGTCAAAAGAAGGAACTAGCAATTGTTCGAATCAAAATTCACATTTGTCCATATTGTGGGGCATATTCAACATGGAAGCAATCGTAGCCATCGCATTTGCCGACTTGTTTTACATTCTTGGAACTTGACTGAAATGGATAGCCATGAATTTTGTCTTGAAGAAATCTACCATGTGCTTATAGGGAATAAGCTTTTCATCTTTTGTTTCGTAGTCATCATTGACTTGACGGATGACTAATTGAGAATCTCCATAGACTTGTAAATGTGTGATGTTCCAGTGGACTACTACTCGGAGTCCTGTGACCAGTGCTTCATACTCTGCAATGTTATTGGTACAATGGAAAGTTATTCTGTAGGACTTGGGAATAGCATCACCTTGAGGGGTGACAAACAATATGCCTGCTCCGGACCCGAACTTGGTATGGGACCCATCAAAGTATAACTTCCATTCATTAGAAGATGTAAGAGCAAAGACTGATTCATCTGGAAAATCTGTCAACATGGGATGATCATCATAAATAGGAGCCTCTGCAAGTTGATCTGCTATGACTTGTCCTTTTATCGCATTTCGCTCCATATACTCAATATCAAATTCACTGAGGATCATAACTCACTTTGCTAGGTGACCCGTCAAAGCTGCTCTGCTAAGCAAGTATTTTAGGGGATCAATTTTTGCAACCAACAATGTTTGGTGATTTAACATATAATGTCGAAGCTTTTGTGTTGCAAATACCACTGCTAAGCATGCCCTTTCAATAGTAGAATAATTCAGCTCATAGCCTACTAGTGTCCGACTGATATAATAAATAGCTCGCTCTTTGTTGTTCTCATCTTGTTAGGCCAAGAGAACTCCTAGTGCCGTTTCAGTTGCAGAAATATACAATAAAAATGGCTTTCCTTCTATAGGAGGCATTAGGATAGGCGGTGACAACAAGTAGTCTTTGAGAGCTTGAAAGGCTGATTGACATTGCTCAGTCCATTTAAAAGCGACACCTTTATGCAGTAGATGCTGGAATGGATGACATTTGTCGGCCAACTGAACTTTAAACTGATGGATGGACTGAAGCTTTCCTTGCAGACTGTGTAGTTGACAGAGATTAGAAGGAGGAGGCATATCCATTATTGCTTTAACCTTGGTAGGGTCGACTTCAATGCCTTTGTGAGAAACAATGTACCCTAGTAATTTGCCAACTGTGACACCAAAGACACACTTCTTTGGATTGATTTTGAGCTTGTAGGTTTCCATTCGGTCAAAGATTGGGCCCAAGATGGCTAAATGACTATCTCTTGTGACAGATTTGCATAACAAGTCATCAACATAGTCCTCCATCAAAGTATGCATGAAATCATGAAAAATTGTCATCATTGCTCTTTGATATGTTGCGCCTGCATTTTTAAGACCAAAGGGCATCACATTCCAGCAATAGGTACCCCAAGAACAGGTGAATGTTGTCTTATGTTGATCTTCAGGAGCAATGCGAATTTGGTTATAGCCGGAGAAACCATCCATCAATGAGAGCATCTCATATCTAGCAGTCATGTCCACTATGATGTCTATGTTTGGCAGTGGAAAATCATCTTTAGGACATGCTTTATTGAGATCCCTAAAATCTGTACAGATTCTGATGCCCCCAGTTACCTTGCTAACTGGTACTAAATTTGAAATCCAATCTGCATAATCAATGGGTCTAATGAAGCCCACATCTAGTAATTTTTTCAGTTCCACCTTGACCAAAAGAGCCACCTAGGGATGCAGCTTTCTAAGTTTCTATTTGACAGGCTTGGCATCTGCTTTTAATGGCAAATGATGAAGGACTAATTCTGGATCGAGGCCAGGCATATCTGCATAGGACCATGCAAAGCTGATCTTCTTCTCAAGAAAGAAATTGACAAAATCTATCTTTTCCTGTTTTGATAAAGAAGCAGCAAAATGAATGACCTTAGGGTTGTCAGGTGTACCCAAATTGATTTCCTCGGTCATTTCCACAAGTAATGTTGATTTGTCCTGACTTGATAGGGGTATGTCCACTCTTCCACCTTTGGGTGCCTCAGAGAGGTTTTCACCCGCAAGTACGTCTTTTATTTTTACTTTTGCATGATCAGAGAGTACCTTGCGGTTTTCACTCAAAGATCTATTCTTTTGATTTTTTACTTTTTCTTTTCTTTTTTCATTTTGATGACTGGAAGATGGAGTTGACTCCCCAAAATATGCTGTGGAATCTAGATCAATAGCAAATCCTGCCTTATGATCACCTTGTGGTATGCCTTCCCATAGTCCAAGGAATTCTGCAATTGCTTCGTCATTTTGAAAACAGTCCAATGTGAGTGGTTCTTGTTGGTCATGTTGGATAAGCTGGGGATAGATGAGGGGCATGTCATCATCATTTTTAAGGAGAGAGAGGACTGATACGGTAAAGATGTAAACATCTGTGGTATCACTATCCAAACTGCTTGTATCTGATTCGAAGCTTGGGTCCCAGAATGACTCTATCCAAGCATTAGGACATGTTTTAGGAAGAGGAGTTATTTCATGTTTGTCTTCCATAGGCAAATTATCAGGGTCAAGGAAAATATTGTCAAGGGCATAGGAGCTAGAAGAAAAAGAACTCCACTCCCATTCATTGGAATCAGTTTCGGGTCGGGTATCCTCAGGTGTTATTTCATCATCGGAGTCACGCCCTTTTCCACACGTGGTTACTTTGGTAGATGAGGGTCCAATTCGCAATGGTACAAAACCTAACCCTAAAGTTGGAGGCCATATCTTGGGTATAACAGGTTCTAGCCTTCCATTTTTGTTCGGGCCTAAGCCACTGTAGCCATCATATCCTTTCTTTTGCAGCATAGTAAATCCTTTGCCGTACCATTCCACTGGCAACCTAACAGGTGGGGTCTCAGTTGGATCCTTATAAAGCCAATCTATGACATCATCATCTAAAGTTTCTTTGTCAAGTTCACCCCATCTTGTAAATGTAGTGGGAGGCTGATATTGAATAACGACCTTAGGTTCCGTTTGCAATAAATGCGGTTTTCCATATGATTTTGGAGATATTGGTAAATTCCCGATGAGGAATGTTTGATCCATTGAATATTCTCTGCATCCTTGATCTTGTATCTTCAATTTTCCTTTGACAACATCTAACAATTCATTAGGATCCACATAACTATGTGGTTTGGCCTCTCTATTGACTGGGACTTGCTGCTGCAAAGAATCCTTTAGGGCAGCACAAAATTGAAATGGATTAGGATCTCCTGGAATTGTTATCTTAGTTCCATTGTAAGGATATTTTAAACATTGATGATAAGTGGATGGAACTGATTTCATTGCGTGGATCCATGGATGGCCAAGAATCATATCATAAGGGAGATCAAGGTCTAGGACCTACAGGAAAGTGTTTTCTGTCACTGGACCAACTTTGATAGGCAATGTAATTATCCCTTGGGATGGGCACTTAGCATCATCATATGCTTTGATTGTTATTCTTCTGGAAGCATCAATGTCATTTTCTGTATATCCAAGGCCAATGACCACTCTCAAGGTACAAATATTAAGACCCGCTCCGCCATCTATCAAGACTCGTTGGATTTTACAATTATGGACAAAGACTTCAAGGTGTAAAGGATCATTATGAGGGAGCTTATCAAGTGAGATATCATTATCAGAAAATGTGACATTTTGGGAAACAACTAGATGTCCAATTCGGGCTTGAAACTGGTCAACATCAATGTCTGTCGGGACAGTGGACTCAATTAAACCTTTATCTAGGATTGCACAATGCATGGGGGACATTTTCAACAACTCAAGGATTGATATTTGTGCAGGTGTCTTTCCTAGATGATCCAAGAGATTATACTGACTTGCAGGAGTTGGTTTGGGAGGAGCTACAGGAGCTCCTTTCAAGACTATTTTGGATCGACGAGTGGTGACTGCACAAGAAGGATCTTGTTCCTTTATTCTTATGGTAGAAACATACTCATTTGACGCTCGGAAACAATTGATGACATTGTTATAACCAGTGTTTGCATAATTTGCTGCTTGGGTAGAGTTTGAAGAAGATGCTTTACCCTTGTCATGATCAAGCAAAGGAGTTTTGAAAATTGTATGATCAACGCTAGAGGTCGCGTTGGGCGGATCTACCTCAATTACTCCTTGCTCTAACAAGTCTTGGATCATATGTTTCAATTGAAAACATGACGTGGTTTTATGTCCTTTTGATCGATGGTACTCACAATATGGATTATCATTCCACCAATACGGTTTTACCACTGGTTCTACCTTGATATCTGGTAGCTTAATAAATTTTTTCTGTATTAATTGTTTCATTACTGATTCAATAGGCTCTCCCAATGGCATAAATTGTCGAGGAGGCCCATCCCTTGATCAGAAAGGTTTGCGCTGCTGGTTTTGTTGCTGGCCTTGTTGATTATATTGTTGAGTGTATTGCTGAGGATGCTATTGGTATTGCGGTTGTTGGGTAACATTGCTAATTGGTGTTTGATTTTGTTCCATAATTGACATATTAGGAACACTCAATTTCTTGATTGTGAACGGGGGTTGATTTGCATTTACCGCTCTTGCATCAACAACACCATCATTAGTGACATTCTTGTTTTTATACCAAAATCTATTTCGGTCCTCTGAATTATTTGTGTTGTCACTGTCTTTGTTAAGCTTAATGATTCCCTTGGCTACAAGAGCAGTTTCAATGTTCATCCCTTTCTTAATGAGTTTCTCAATAGTACTGGGACTTTTCAATTTTAGTTCATACATCATTTCTGGGACCAAATTTTGGATAAACAGATTCACTTGTTGTTCTTCAGGTATATCTAGGGAAGAACGACTATACAAGCTTCACCATCGTTGCAAGAAAGTCACTAACGGCTCGCCTTGCTTTTGCTTGGTGTTGCATAAATCTGACATAGTCACGTCACTGTCGATGTTGAATGCGAAGTGAGATATAAACTTTTGAGCCAGTTCAGACCAAGTCTTTATATTTCTTGGCAGATGCGAATACCAATCCATGGCTTGTCTAGTGAGACTTCGTGCAAATAAGCGCATTAAATATGTTTCCTCATAACTCACTTCGGTACATGCCACGAAAAATGCTCGAATGTGATCTTTTGGATTGCCATTCCCTTTATATTTCTCAAAATTAGGTGCCTCAAAATGTTTAGGGAATGGAGGCATGTATAAGCTCTTATCAAATGGATTAGGACATAAATCCTGATTTGTATACAACTTCTTTGTTCCTTTAGTTTCTAATGCGTCAACTTGTCGTTGCAGCTTCTCAAGTTGTTGCGCAATTGTATCAGATTTTGGAGGTCCATCATTAATCCCGGTGGATACTCTTTGTCGATACATCGTGTTTCCGATCGGTTGTTGATGCTCTGAAATGGCCGTTTTTGGGGTATCCAACATATAATGTTCTTGGTACATCTCTTGTTGTTGTGGTTGTGTCATGCCTTGATATTGACCTTGTTGATGTGCTTCTTGTAGCCTAGGCTAATATTGCAATTGAGGGTGTTGTTGATATTGCACAGGTGCCAATTGCGGTTGTGAAGTATGATAGCTTGTTTGTCTTGGCACATATTGAGGCACATGTTGTTGTTGATGCTGACGAATCAGAATTTGTTGACTTTGTGCCAATTGTTGTCGCGGTGTATATCCCATCATTTGCAAAAAACTTTGTTTAGATGGTTTTTGTTGTTTCTCCTTAAGATGGGGTATGGCACTTGCATTAACTTGCTGTGTTGTTTGTCCAATCCATTGTGATGGTTGCAAGTTTGCATTAACTTGTAATGAGGCAGAAGGCACTACAATTTGTTGTCGAATGCGATATTGTTGTTGTACATTGCTTGTTTGCACATTCGATTGCACCTTTTGTGTATTACTCAATTGTTGCAACAATTGTTGTTGGTGCAAACCACTATCCATAGTTCTTTGTGTCGCCAATATCGAAGGATCTATCGCAATAGTGTTTGGCAAATATATTGAGCTTAGCGAGACATAAGAACTTTGTTGCATCGTGGAATTGTTTTGGACATTGGTGATATCAGGCATTCCAGTCGTGAAGCTTTCTTGCATCTTAGGTTTTGATCCAATTTTATGCATGTAAGGAACCATTTCTTGTTGAGGGATAGTTGTCAATATTTGCGTGGTCTTCATTTGATCTTGCGTTACAGGTGTTGTATTGAATAATGGATTATTTATTGTCTCAAATGGTGACTTTTGTGGAATAGTCACTGTCAATGCCTTTGAAGCACGTTTACTCATCAAGGTAGGTTGAATTTCCTGTTGCACATTTTCTTCATTTGGATGCGAAGAGAAACTTAACAGCTCACTGCCTTGTTGTTTTTGCACATTGATTTGCTCACTTGAGGAGGTCACATTACTCATCATGTTAAGATATTTTTGTGGGAACATCTTAAAGACCTTGTTTAAGAATTTATCCATCTTTTTTGTCAACTTTGGATCTTGAAGGAACATATCAACATCATCAGAAGCATCAAAATCTGATGAAGAATCTGGTTGGACATTTGGATTTGTCTCTTGTTGAATGCCTTGATCTGAACCAAATCCTTGCGAAAGAGTTTGTTCTTCATATAATGTTTGAGTTTGAATGTCATGTTGTAGGTGTGGTTGATTCCAATCGAAAGGTGAACTTCCTCTTGGAGTTGGTGGAACACTCCCATGTCCTGGTTTCATGGTTACAAATACTGGTTCATATAATGGAGGTGGTCCAAGTTGAACCATTCCATATGGTGGTAATGATGTGTTTGATGAACCTTCAATTTGCACTATTTGACTAGTTTGAAACTATGAATTTGCTATGTTGTCAATGGGTTGATACGCTGGTTCACCTATCTTTTTAGATTTTGACCTTGTTTCAACAGGCATGTCACTATGCAAATGCAATATTTTTGGAATTTTTCAAGGATAATGTATGATATGCAACTAAATGCAAACTAAATAGATGAAAATGCAATCTATGGCAAGAATGCAATCTATGTTTTTAGTTGTTTTTGAAGATTTTGACAAACTTTTGAATGCAAATCGAAAAGAGAGACCCTTAGGAAATTGGAATGATGTCTAGACCTCAAAGGACAAAAGGACCAAGTGACAAAAGGACAAGATGACAATGTCTCCCCTATATGCTTGGGTACTAAGCTAGGTTTGACGAAACGACATTGATGACAAAAGGACAAAAGGATTGATAAGGTCTAGACTTCCTAACAATGACTTAGGGTTTATCAAAGATTTGGATTACTCAAGTATGACAAAACCTAGTTTGACACTATATGAAAAGGGACAATTAATATGCCAATTACCCTAATATGATATGATAATGACCTAAGCTTAATGAAGAGACCTAGGGTATGCAAATATGAATGAATGACAATGGTATTACTCTAATGCAAGGGGACATATGCAAAATGGATGACCCTTATTGATATGCAAACGAGTATGACCTAGGTGAAACTTAACCTTGGTAATTGACAATGACTTTGCAAAATGCAAACCTAAGATGAACCTAAATCTAAGTGACATGAATGTTGAGACAAGATTTTGAAAAATGTTTGACAACCATGTTTGAAGGTGTTTTGAACTTTGTTGGATGAAATGTTCTTATGTTTTACCTTGTTTTGAATCAATTTGTCTTGTTTTTGAAATGAGATGCAATTCAACTTTTGACAAGTAAAGAAGACAAGATATTTCAACTTAGACTCAATACAATCATGCTCATTCGCACATTTCTTGTGGTAGGCAAGGACATTAGGTACTTGAGAGGTAGACTCATTATGGGATTCAAGGAGAATACACAAATGCTTGACCCCACGGGCTCCCCTCCATGGCACTCACTTCTCAGGGCAACCAAGCATCAGTCCCCATGGCGAACTTAGTATCTCTTCCAAGTATCCGAACTTGTCCTTCTCAAGCAACTAGAAGGGTTTTTGGCCTCTAAAAACAAGGTGTTTAGTAAGGATTTATGTTAAGTGTTACTCCTTGATGTCATGCAAGCGTGATTGAGACATTAAGCCCACCAAGATACCAAACAAATGTAGTCGCGCAAGCACGATTTAGACCGTGAGGTCCTACTTAGATGTTGATATGAGAAAGAGTTCAAGGGTCATCACTTCCCAAGTAACTACAATTCCCACATAACCCTTCCTTCAAAGCTTTCGCCCATCAGGTATTTGTTTATAGTGAGTTAGAATGCCAAGGTATTCTAGCCGTACTCACTTTGGGTCATTCCCTTCTCGCGATTATCACTTTCTTGCAAAAGCAAATGGTCGGGAAGGCAGGCCCTCTAACGGTGACACACAATCAAAAACATGAGCATGGTATCGAAGATCTGGATTTCTGATCACCCTAAGAAGGATGAGAGCATACTCTCCTACTCCAATGTCAAACTCAACAATCAAGGCAAACATACATTCATTCCATCCTATTTAGAAATCACTAGGTGCCTAAATATAAATTGCAAACACAAAGTTTAGTTGTAGTCCAAGGCAACCTGCAAAAACCCAAGTCAGAAGTTTGATATGTTTAGTCTTTGACTATCGAACCTGCATAAAACGTGTTAGTAGTTTAATTTTTTGTCTTTGTCATGTGTATGCCAAGGTTCTGCATAGAGGATCAGTACCAAAAAAAAAAAAAAAAAAAGCAGAAACAGAATGCAAAAGAAAAAAATTTGCACATGAAAAACATTGTCTTTTACCTCTGTTTCTGGCCCTACACAGGCCCAGAATGTCTGACACAGGTGCAGAAGGCTTGACACAGGCACAGAATGTCCTTGACATAGGTGCAGAATGCTTGACACAGGCGCAGAAGTTCCCAAAAAACCCTGCATTACCCTGTTTCTTGGGTTTTTAACCTGCAAATCAACTCAAAGGCACTCAAAAGCATGGTTAAGTGGTTAGTTCATGTCGGGTTCACCAATTAATGTAGCTAGGAAATGTGGAAATCATCACAAGCAAATCAATATTAGCTCATAGCTCAATCACAAAAGCACGAATGCAATGATCAATCCTAATTACATCCAATAGAGTCATGAAAAGTAAAACATTCAAAGCTAAAAACTAAGCAAACCAAATGCAGATCTGAATGTCTCCTTCATGCGGCTCCATTGTTCTTTTTTCTTCTCCAAATAGCCTTTGTTTGTGGATCTCACCTTCAAGTGCAAAAAAACTAATGTGAAAGCAAGATTGACATTGGCACAAGAATACTCAAAGCGTGATTGATTCAACAAAGTAATTCAAACAAGTGATTATTAGCCAAGATTGAAGAAATTCATCCAATTTATAGACAAATTGGAGAAATGATCAAATTAGCATGATTCAATTCAAATGGAAATTGTAAATCAAAAATGTCAATTATGACAAATTATGACAAATTATGCACTTTCTATACAAAATTGATTGATTGATAATTATGACAAAATTATGACAAATTTCTATGTCAAAATTGATTGATTGTCAATTATGACAAATTATGACAAATTGAAATGTCATTCCCATGAAATTAGGAGAAAAAAATAGGAGAGAATTGAAATTAGGAATTAGAAAATTGGAAAAATTAGAAAAAGAGGAAAATTAGGAATTAAGAAATTGATGAAAATTAGGAAATTAGGAATTAAGAGAAATTAGGTGAATTAATTAATAATTTGTCATTTATTAATTAATTCACAAAAAGAAGAATAATTAGCCAATTAAATGAACATTTAATTGCGATAAGAAGACTTAGGATAAATAAATAATTTATTAATCCTAAAGGGAGAAATGCCAAACAAGGTTAAATTATTAAATCACGAAACCCTAGAAGATGAATTAGCAATGCAAGGATGACAATTAGGTCTTGATAAAAGATAATTGACTCGATCATGATTCTCATTAACAAAGAACCAATGTGATAAATGATTTGATTGATAAATGCGCCAATTGATGAGGAAAAATGACTAATTGATCCAAATTGACATAATTGAGACAGACAACGATCGATGGCAAATTGATCGCAAAATGACAAAATTGACAAGAGGACAAGGATCGATGACAAAATAGATTGCAAGACGACAAGATTGAAAATGACCACGATCGATGACAAATCGATCACAAAATGACAAGATCGAACATGACAACGATCGATGACAAATCGATCGCCAGATGATAAGATTGATAAGAGGACAAAACCCTAATTAGGATTGACGATGTCCAAAATGATGACAAATGAGCACGCACATTGATGCGACAGGATAAGATCAATCAAAATCATGACTGGAGAGTGTTGTCGACAAGACCAAATTTGAGAGCGAGACGAATGAAGAATGTAGAAGAATGACTCGATGCTCGCAAATGATAAAAACCAAGTGCGTGACATAGGAGAAATGTTAATGCGACGCAAAAAAACCTAAAATGACGCAATGCGCAAATGTTAAAGTATGATTCCGCAAGCATTGACCATTTTTAGGTGTCTACATTTTGCCCCTCTTTGAGACAATGTCATTTTAAGCGTTGTTTCAAAGAACAATAATGAAAATTCCCCAGATAATGACAATGACACATGCATGCCCCCTCGAGGAATTGGCTGGAAACATGCAAAAAAGAGGCCAATTGATCGTTAAAAATGATAGGATCGAACGGACTGACAATCGGAGATCGGATGCATGAAGGACAAGCAATTGATGGTGCAAAATACCATGACCAGCATGAGATGGAGAGGGTGCATGTCCATCTATGCACTGACAAAGATCTATAAATGAGAACAAGAGAGTGAAAATTGCTCATTTGCACTAGCCCAAGAGGAGAATTTGTTGCTCTGGAAAAGGACACTTGCAAAGAGATGGCGAACATTCCAATGGAAGATCACCTCAGAGAACGTGTACGCACATACAGATGACTGGATGATGCAGGAGCAGCGGTATGTATCTCAAAAACCCATGTTTTCAATTTTATGAATTTGACTTGCTTGCGGGACATTGCGGGGCCCACAGAAAATGCAGAAACTGACTTCTGTGCTTGTGTAGGGTGAATCCTGCGCTTGTGTGATGTCTTATGCGCTTGTGTAGGGAGACACAGGCGCAGGATATGTGACACAAGCGCAGGATACACAACACAGGCACAGGATACACAAAGCTTTGGGATGCCTTCTCTGTCCATTCAAACTTGCATTTGATTCCTCCTTTTATAGTGTCAAGAATAGGAGCGCAAACATGACTAAACCCTTTGATGAACTTTCTATAAAAATAAGCCAATCCGTGAAAGCTCTTAACATAGCCTACCATCCTAGGTATAGGCCAATTGACAATAGCTTCAACCTTTGAAGGATCCATTTTCAAACATCCAATAGAAACCACAAAGCCTAGATACACCAATTCAATTTTCATGAATTCACACTTCTCTAGATTGATTACCAATTTCTCCTCATGAAGATTCCTCAAAACTTGATTCAAATGCTTCAAATGTTCTTCCTTGGACCTGCTAAACACCAAGATGTCATCAAGATAAACAATAATAAATTTTCCAATGAATTCAACCAATACCTCATTCATGAGGTGCATAAAGGTACTTGGTGCATTTGTGAGCCCAAATGGCATCACCATCCACTCATAAAAGCCCTCATTAGTTTTAAAGGTTGTTTTCCACTCATCACCAATTCTGATTCTGATCTGATGATAGCCTGATTTCATATCAATCTTTGAAAAATAGCATGATCCTCCAAGATAGTGCATTAGGTCTTCAATCCCAGGCATAGGAAACTAGTACCTAATTATGATCTTGTTGATGGCATTGGAATCAGTGCACATCCTCCATGTTCCATCTTTTTTTGGTGCCAACACAGTAGGTACAACACATGGGCTCAAACTCTTCCTAATCAACCCCTGATCGAGAAGTTCCTGCACTTGTCTTGCTATCTCTTCATTTTGACTAGGAGTCATCTTGTAGGTATCTTTGTTAGGAAAGGTTACACCATGGATTAGATCAATTCGATGATTGATATCTCTGATTGGAGGTAAGTTATCAGACATATCTTTGGCCACAACTCCCTTATATCTATTCATCATGACTTTTACTTCACTAGGAATCTCCTTATTTTCACCATTTCTCAATTTAGGTTCATCCCTTGGGCACAAAACTAAAGCATAACCTTGGGTCCCCTCTTGCTTGAGGATCTCTGAAAACTCCTTACCACTAAGAAACATGACATTTGGACTAACAATCTTCTCTTCCCTTTGATTAGGCAAAGGATCCATCCTAAATTGTCTACCATTCTTAGTAATGATGTACACATTCTTCTCCCCATCATGTTGTGCTTTGACATCATATTTCCAAGGACGGCCTAACAATAGGTGACAAGCATCCATAGGTAGGATATCACACAAGATCCTATCCTTATAATCCCCCATTTCAAAATCTACCCAAGTTTATTCATCTACTACTACATGTTGCCCCTTTTTAAGCCAAGACACCCTATAAGGACTCACACATGGTAACCTTTTCAATTTTAATTTCTCTACCATTTCCAAAGAAACAATATTCTCTGTGGATCCAGAGTCAACAATAACCTTACAAACCTTATTATGAGACTTACAAGTGGTCTTGAAGAGTGACTTCCTTTGTGGAGGCTCCTTGTGTTGGGGTACCTTCAATAATGTCCTCCTTAGCATAAGACTATCTCCACTCAAGGTAGGACCTGAATTTCCCATGGGAGAATTGACACTTTGACTATCATCCTCTTGCGCAAGTTGGTTCCTTCTTTCTGGTCCATGTGAACTAGAATCTTTCTCAGGGCATCTACTCATGGTATGGCCCACTTGGTTGCAATTGTAGCACTTGCCGATGAAAACACCAGGACCTCTGCCTTGACTTCCTTGTCTACCCCTGCTAAAAGGTCTCCTCCCTCCTCTAAAGCCTCCATTCCTATTACTGGATTCTCCAATAGGCTCTTGTTGACTAGAGTCACCATTTTTGTTAGGAGTGTTCCTTCCTCCATAGCCACCTCTATCTCCAAAATTTCCGCCTCCTCTTCCTCTATTGTTTTTCTCTCCTCTCCTCCTTATCTTATCTTCCACTCTTAATGCCAATTTAAAACATGTGTATAGTGTCCGAAGCCAAGATGCTTATCTCATCTTGAATGTTTTGCCTAAGCCCATTCAGGTATCTAGCCACCTTCTTCGCCTCCTCTTCATGCTTCCTTGATCTAAGACTCACATCTAACTATCTCTGTCTAAGATTCTGCAGCTTCTTGTACATCTGCACCTCATAGTCGATTGGTAGGAATTGGCTCTTGATTTTGTTCCTCGTCCTCTCCCAAGAGGATATCTTCTTCTTCCCTTCATTCACCCTTTCTTCTTGTAACACCGTCCACCACAACAAGGAAGACCCCTTGATTCTAGATTTATCCAAACTCACTCTCTTCTCCTTAGGAATTTATTTGTATTCAAAGTGGTTGTTGAGTGCTTCTATCCATTCAAGCACCTCTTCTCCATTCATGCTACCATCATAGGTAGGCAAGCTCTCTACATTGTCTCTATTTAGTGAATTCAAAGCATCCAATAACATCTTTTGATCAGGTGCCATCTTATGAGCCTCTTTAGCAATAGCCTTCTTCTCCTCATTCTCTTTCTCTTCCTCTGAGTCATCATCCCATGCTTTGTCCTTTCCTTTGGACTGTCCGGTCTCTTTGAGTTTCTCAACAATCAACTCCTGTACCATCTTCTTGATGGCCTCTAGGTTCATTGCCTTAGGAGGTAGTGTGTCTTCCTCTTCTCCAAATTATGTGTCTGACATACACTACTTCACCCCAGGTATCTGCTCCGATACCAATATAATGCAGAGGGTTTGGTGTTGTACACAACTTGGATTGATTTTCTCACTTCAAAGGGTCTTCATTAGACACCATCCAATTGTGTATTGTCTTCATCCTTCCCAAGGCTTGGTATCCTTCCCAAGTATCTCTCTCAAAAAGAAAACTCACAAGTGACAAGGAGTCTTCTACTCCTACTAACTCAACCCCTCCAACCAAGAACACCTAGCAACCCCAAACCCTTAGCAAATAGGATCTTTTGCTCAAATGGTGAAGTATGAAATTTGTGGATGAAACATCATGTGATACAATGCATTTTCACTGACTTGGACCTCTTGATCAGGTTCTGCAAGACCCCCAATGTCTTTTACCCTTAGAGGCCTAGTAATGGCTACAAGCAATTAGGCCCCCTATTTGGGTTTTCACACAATCACTTCCAAAATTCCTTAACAACCCCTAAAATAAATCATATATTTGGATACCCTTTTGGATTCCCTTAGATAATTCACACTTTGGCATCTGGGTTTTGTGTTTAAGGGGTCTGTCCACACTACCCCTAATTAGGCCTCTCTGGCCGGTATTGGAGATTTGGCACTATAAGTCTTCACAAGTCACATTGGAAGGAACATTTGGCACTTATTAGATGTCTGAAAATGTTAAAGGGTCCCTCCCATGCCAAGTTTACTCACCCTTCAATCCATTGTCCAAGGGTTTCATCCACTTCTTCTACTACATAGGCTTGCCACATAAGAGATGTCAAGCCTAGGGCATCATCTTAAAAATAGCAAATAACACTTCCTGCCTCCCAAACCACTTGTAACACTTAATATAAAATCCAATTCAACATTACCCAAGGTTTCAAGCCATTCCCATGGTGGAATGTTGAATTGTGACTCTTTTTGCATCAAAACGCTGGTTTTAAAGGTTTCTCAGGCTAGGGATAAAGAAAATGATCTAAATTTCAAAACAAAGAGTTTCAAGACCTCACACTAATGCCAAATGAAAGATGATTCACAACCTCAACTTCACCTACTCTTAATTCATGCCAATCATCCATACAAATCCATATAAAGTGCAGAAAACTCAAGAAAAATGGACTAAAATAAAATTTTAGATTGATTTGGAAACAAGAATTTAATCACCAACTTCTCCTAACCTATTGGCATCATTCCTCGGGCTTATATCATGCCAAGGAACTCCTCCAACCACCCCCAAATGTGTACATTCAACCAACTAACCGTTGCGCTGATGAATAATGATGAACAACAAATACCCTAAATGGTATTGAGAGGGGGGGTGAATCAGTACATACAAAAACTTCTCCACAACTTATCAAGTAAAAGCAATCCAGACCGGTTGTCTTCATTATTGAACTTAACCATGGCAACACTGGTTAAACATAGTAAGACTTCAGACAACTTAAACCAGGAAAACTGAATACTTCAAATATCATTCAACACTTGATAACTACTTCACCAATACACATATGCAAGTGTTGTATCCGTAATACCATAACCATTAGCTCTTCATGAAATAATCACTTAAACAAAGAATACTCAATCTGATAACTCAATGATGAATGGATAGTACCAAACTAGTACTGAGAGGGGGGGGGTGAATCAGTACAGGCAAAAACACAATCTGAAATCGGTTTGTCAACAGACATTGTGCATTGATAGACAAACAGTAACACCAGTCTTTAAACAGAGTACAACCGGCAAAACTCAGAATAACTGAGACAAGCATAAACCGGTTGACACTTATCTTCTCATACAATCTAACACTTCATTTCCATTTCACCCTAATGCATGAATAGGTAATCTATAATCAAAGATATATATATAAACAACTAGATCAACATGATTCACCGCTTGATAGAAAACAACATAGCATCACATGAAGAAGACATCACATATGACACATGTATTTTTCACGTGGAAGCCCAACTGGGAAAAACCACGGTGGGGATGAATACCCACAAGCTTGTTTTTGAACTCTTTAGAAGTTCGCACTGTTAGGAGCCTTGTTCGGTTAAAGACTGATACAATAGGTTATGTTAGGAACTGATCCTGTTAGGGATCACTCGGTTAAGGGATGGCTAGAATACCCGGTTAAGGGTTAAACCCTGTTAAAGGTTACCTTGTTAGAGGATTTCAAGAACTCAATGGTTTTGAGTCACCCTGTTAAAGGATTTACAACAAGCCGATTAAAGCTATCCTGTTAAGGGATTTTCCAACTGTTGAGGTGGTTAGAGAACAACAGGTATTACAATGATCTGGTAACAACACTCAATGCCAATGCAGATCAACTTTAGCTCCTCTTCACCTTCTGCACTTACACTCTGCAAGTATCACTTCTCTCCTCTAGTTTGGCAAGAATCATGTATCTCTTCTCTTGGATACACACACACAACTTTTGCCAACAACCTCAAAAAGAAACGCAACATCGACCTTATATGAAAACAGATACGTCGGTAGCATAAACCCTAAACCCTAAACATGTTAGGTCAAGGAATTCAAATGGTTCGATCCTAACCATTGAGCACACTGCATTAAATGCAACAGTCTTTATCCAATCTCAAGACATTCTCTATCGTTCATTTTCCACCGATTTCATGGCGGTTGATAACCCATCACACGTTATCACCGTTTACAGACTTCGCACATTCCCGAGGTAGATAGGAACAATCTCCTTCTAGCACGATCCTTCACGCATGATCCTTCACGCACACAAGGCTTACATGGCAACACGATCTGTTCTTCGTTATCATGCTAACTCATCACACAAAGTCACCAGTTGAGCCACACAGGCTTGAAGCACTTCAACCAGAAACCCTGAAGTTGAGACTACCAACCGGTAGTCATACGATGCTTCCATGTGCCGGTTCCCATAACCATATGTCGGTTCACCTTGAACAAACACACTGCTTCACTTTGGTACCAATGCCGGTTCACAGTGTTATACAGGTTCTCTTCTCTTCATCATATTAACATCAATGACAACACAAAATGTCATTATGTCCTCATACCGGTTCACATAATGCCAAAAATCTCCCCCTTTCGCATTGATGGCAATATACAAAGATGTCTCTCCGCTTCACATCTTCTCCCCCAATTTCTGCAGATATCTTCTCCACTTCACATCTTCTCCCTCTTTGACAACAATGCCAAAGTGGAGGCACAAGCTTCCCTGTTCCATTATGCTGCTCCCCTTGAGGAGTAGCATCCTTCAACACATCAATCCAAAAAAAAATTAACTATGCAATACCTGACTGATGTGGAGCATATGCCTTTAGTTTACCTCTTGAAGGGGCAACACCCCTAATTCACCTCTTAAGTACATAAATGTAGACTTTGGGAGAGGCTTGATGAATATGTCTGCTAACTACTCCTTACTGGAAACATGTTCCAGTGCAATCTCTTTATTCTCAACCTTTTCCCTGAAGAAATGATACTTAAGCTTAAAGTGCTTGGTTCTAGAATGTAAAACCGGATTTTTGGAGATGTTAATTGCACTAGTATTGTCACAAAATATACTTACCGGTTCAGATACAAGAATTTTGAAGCCATTTAACACATGCTTCATTCAAAATGTTTGAGTGTAGTTCATGAAAGCTGCAACATACTCTACTTCTATTGTGGACTGAGAGATACAACTCAGCTTCTTACTCATCCATGAGACCAGTCTACCACCGAGAAAGAATGCACCACCAATTGTGCTTTTTTGATCATCTACATTACCTACCCAATCATCATTTGTGTAGACTTTCAAGTTGAAATCCTTGCTATATGGATACCACAATCCATAATCAAAAGTTCCCTTAAGATACCTAAGAATCCACTTGACTGCAACCAAGTGGGATTCTCTTGGGCTTTTCTAGAACCTTGCAGTAATGCCAACTGCATGTGCAATATCTGGTCTGCTATGCACTACATAATGCAACTTACCAATCATTGATCGGTATTCCTTCTCATCAACCAACGCTGAGTCATCCTCTTTGGATAGTTTACGATCGGTCACCATCGGTGTACCAACCGGTTTGCTATCTTCCATGCCAAAGGTCTTCAACACCTCTTTGAGATACTTGGACTGAGTGATAAAGATTCCATCTTTCATCTGTTGGATCTGCAGTCCAATGAATAACTTAATCTCCCCTATGAGTGACATCTCAAACTCTTTCTTCATCTCATCTGCAAACTCATGACTCATCTTGTCATCTCCACCAAAGATAATGTCATCAACAAATACCTCACAGATCAGGATCTGGTCTCCTTCAGACTTCAAGTAGATATTGCTATCTTCACTTATTCTCTCAAATTTAATATTCACAAGATGGGAATGCAGGCGTTCATACCATGCTCTAGGTGCCTACTTTAGACCATATAAGGCTTTATGTAGTCTACAGACCATGTCACTGTCTTCAGATAGGGCAAACCCATCTGGTTCCTCAATATACACCTCCTCTTCAAGTACACCATTTAGGAATGCAAATTTTACATCCATTTGATATACTTTGAATCCTTTAAAAGTTGCATATGCAAGAAGCATACGAACTCCTTCCAATCTGGCTATAGGAGCAAAGGTTTCTCCATAGTCTTCTCCTTCTTCTTAGGCATATCCTTTGCACACCAATCTGGCTTTGTTCCTAATCATTGTGCCATCCTCATTCAGCTTATTTCTGAAGACCCATTTAGTACCAATGACATTTTTATGCACCGGTCTGGGTACCAAAGACCATGTACCATTTTTCTCTATTTGGTCAAGTTCTTCTTCCATTGCCTTGATCCAGTCGTCATCTTTATGTGCCTCTTTGAATGATTTAGGCTCAAATTCAGAGATCATACATGAGTTTTCTCTGACCTTTCTTCTTGCAAGGATTCCTACATCCTTATCTCCTATGATTTGCTTAGGATCATGATTCAGCTTGACATACCGAGGAATGGTCTTGATAGATTCCTCTTTCTTTTCTTCTTCATCCTCATCTCGATCAGTATCAGCATCTACATCTACCGGTGTAGGAACACTGTTACTGGTACTCGGTTGACTGACAACCGATTCCTAGAAGGTTACAACCAGTTCATTTACTGCTTGCTCACTATCGGTTTCCTCAGTTTTCTCAGAGATTTCATCAAATCTTACATTGATGCTTTCCATAATTCTTTGAGTCCAATTATTGAAACACTTGAGAGCTTTGCTCTTGGTGGAATACCCTAGGAATATTCCCTCATCACATTCGCATTAAATTTGCTCTGGTGTTCGCTCCTCTTGATGTAACATTTTCTACCAAACACTCTAAAGTAGCTAACCACAGGTGTCTTACCGGTCCAATACTCATAAGGAGTTTTATCCTTACCTTTCTTGATGAGTACCCGATTCATTGTGTAGACTACAGTGCTCACCGCTTCTCTCCAAAAGGTGTGGGCTACCTTTCCTTGAATCAACATAGTTATAGGTGCTTCAACCACAATCCGGTTATTCCTCTCTCCTAGGCCATTCTATTATGGAGTCTAGGGGGCAGACAATTGTCTCTTGATGCCATGTTCTTCACAGTACTTGTTGAATTCACCAGAAGTGAATTCCCTCCTTGATCAACTCTCAGGCACTTGATCCTTTTACCGCTTTCCTTCTCCACTAATGCTCTTAAAGCTTTGAAATTTACAAAAGCTGCAAACTTATCTTTCAAGAATGTGACCCACATCATTCTTGAGTAGTCATCGGTGAGAATCACGAAGTAACTATCACCCTGCACACTCCTAGTTTTCATAGGACCACACAAATCAGTATGCACAAGATCAAGCAAATTGTCAGCAGTGAAATATTTACCTTTAAAGGTTGAGGAAGACATTTTCCCCAATTGACACTCTCTGCACAAGGTATTATCCGATTTTCTTAGCACCGACAACGCTCTAACTGCCTTGATCTTACTAGCCTTCACAATGTTATCAAAGTTTACATGGCAGAGTCTCCTATGCCATATCCAGCTATCATCAAATTTAGCCATAAGACATGTACTTATATTTACATTCAGCTGAAATAGGTTACCTTTGGTCTGCATGCCAGTGGCCACCAATTCACCATTCTTTACTTTGATTCTGCACACTCCATTCTTGAATTCCAGAATGAGATCACTGGCATTCAGTTGGGCAACACTCAGAAGGTTGTGTCTAAGACCATCAACCCAATACACATTGTCAGCACTACTCTTTCCATTCAGAGAGATGGACCCTCTGCCTTTGACCATGCATGGTGCATCATTACCAAAGTGAACCACACCACCATCATACTCTTCCAAGGATAGAAACTTGCTCCGATCACCTGTCATATGGTGAGAACAACCACTGTCAATAATCCACTCATTGGAGTTATCAAACCGGGAGACAAGAGCCTTCTTGTCTGACACATCTTCCTTGACAGCAACAAACACAATATCTTCAGTTTCTTCATCTTTTGATTCTTCATCTGTGACACCTTCATCAACTGCCACAAAACAGTTTCTCCGGTTTCCTCCTTTGAATTTCTTGAACCTTTCCGGTTTGTCCTTGTTTTTGCCATTAGGACAGTTTACAACAATATGTCCTATCCGGTTACAAGAAAAGCATTTCAAAGGAAGCTTACCTCTGTATTTGTCGGTTCCCTTAGGAAGTTTCCTTGCAAGAAGAGCTTCAAATGCCATCAAAATCTCCTCATCATCCATTTCTCTGCTCTGTCTTGGTTCACCACTAGTGCTAGCTTCTTTTCCTTTTCTAGATGGTACAACAGAAGCTTTGAAAGTTGATTCAGTCTTTTGAACACTGCCATCAAAAGTGTTTAGCTCATAGGCTGTCAACTTTTGATGGAGTCTAGGGATACCTTAGTCTTGTCTATTGATCTTAGCTCCTGAATAGTAGCAACCCTTATTGCATAGACCGGTAATAAGGATCTCAAGACTTTTCTTACCATAGTGGAATCTTCCATTTTACCACCCGCACTCTTGATATCTCCAACAACGGTTTTGATTCTTATTTCATACTGCTGAATGGTCTCACCTTCAACCATCTGCATGTCTTCAAACTTCCCTCTAAGGCTTTCTCCCTTAGCTTGTTTTACATGCTCATCACCGCCATAGATATTTTCAAGAGTATCCCATACCTCTTTGGGATTTACCTTATCTTAGACATCAATAAACTCAATGTCAGATAAACTACTAATTAGGGCTTCCATGACTTGCCCATTCTCCTGCATCTCTCTCTTTTGGTCATCGGTGAGAGTACCGGTAGGGGCAATATAGGCATTCTCAACATAGCTCCAGTGTTGAGCACCCATGCTTCTAATGTTTATCTTCATTTTGTCTTTCCATATACTGAAGTTTTCTCTGTTAAACTTTGGACCTTCCCTCTTCATCATTAGACTGGGATCTTTACCTCAAGCAGTTAAGCTTATAACACAGAGGACCTGGAGGACACTCTAATACCAATTGATAACTCAATGATGAACGGATAGTACCAAATTGGTACTGAGAGGGGTGGGGTGAGTCAGTGCAGACAAAAACACAATCTTAAACCAGTTTGTTAGTAGACACTGTGCATTGACAGACAAATAGTAACACCGGTCTTTAAACAGAGTACAACCAGCAAAACTCAGAATAACTAAGACAAGCATAAACCGGTTGACACTTATCTTCTCATACAATCTAACACTTCATTTCCATTTCACCCTAATGCATGAACAGGTAATCTATCATCAAAGATATATATATAAACAACTAGATCAACATGATTCACCGCTTGACAGAAAACAACATAGCATCACATGAAGAAGATATCACATATGACACATGTATTTTTCATGTGGAAACCCAACTGGGAAAAACCATGGTGGGGATGAATACCCACAAGCTTGTTTTTGAACTCTTTAGAAGTCTGCTCTGTTAGGAGCCTTGTCCGGTTAAAGACTGATAGAATGATTTCTGTTAGGAACCGATCCTGTTAGGGATCACCCGGTTAAGGGATGGCTAGAATACCCAGTTAAGGGTTAAACCCTGTTAAATGTTACCTTGTTAGAGGATTTCAAGAACTCAATGGTTTTGAGTCACCCTGTTAAAGGATTTACAGCAAGCCGGTTAAAGCTACCCTGTTAAGAGATTTTCCAACTGTTGAGGTGGTTAGAGATCAATAGGTATTACAATGATCTGGTAACATCACTCAGTGCCAATGCAGATCCGCTTTAGCTCCTCTTCACCTTCTGCACTTACACTCTACAGGTATCACTTCTCTCCTCTGGTGTGGCAAGAATCACACATCTCTTCTCTTGGATACACACACACAACTTTTGCCAACAACCTCAGAAAGAAACACAACATCGACCTTATAGGAAAACAGATAGGTTGGTAGCATAAACCCTAAACCCTAAACCTGTTAGGTTAAGGAATTCAAACGGTTCAATCCTAACCGTTGAGCACACTGCATTAAATGCAACAGTCTTGATCCAATCTCAAGACATTCTCTATCGTTTGTTTTCCACCGATTTCGTGGCGGTTGATAACCCATCACATGTTATCACCATTTACAGAATTCACACATTCCCGAGGTAGATAGGAACAATCTCCTTCATGCACGATCCTTCACGCACACCCTGAAGTTGAGACTACCAACCGGTAGTCATACAATGCTTCCATGTGCCGGTTCCCATAACCATATGCCAGTTCACCTTGAACAAACACACCGCTTCACTTTGGCACCAATGCCGGTTCACAATGTTATACCGGTTCTCTTCTCTTCATCATATTGACATCAATAACAACACATAATGTCATTATGTCCTCATACCGGTTCACATAATGCCAACACAATCATCACATGAAAAATGCACAATCATGATACATAGATTTTTCACGTGGAAACCCAAATGAGAAAAACCACGGTGGGGATGAATACCCACAAGCTTGTTTTTGAACTCTTTTGAAGCTTGCTCTGTTAGGAGCCTAGTCTGGTTAAAGACTTTACAATAAGGTTATGTTAGGAACCAATCCTGTTAAAGATCACCCGGTTAAGGGATGGCTGTATACCCTATTACAGGTTGAAACTCTGTTAAAGGTTACCTTGCTAGAGGATTTAAAGAACTCAATGAACTTGAGTCACTTGGTTAGAGGTTTTACAATAAGCCTGTTAAAGCTACCCAGCAAAGGGATTTTCCTTCTATTGAAATGGTTAGAAGACAATAGGTAAAACTCTGATCTGATAACAACACTACATGCTAAGGCAGATCCTTTTCAGTTCATCTACTCTGCAATCACACTCTACAGTTTTCCACTCACTGGTCTGGCAAGTATCTCATCACTCGGATACACACACAAAATTTTCCAACACTTACAATAACAAACATCATCGACCTTATAGACAATAATTAGGTCGATAACATAAACCCTAAACCCTAATCAATTTAGGTTTACAATTACAAGCGGCCCAATCTTGACCGTCCAAACACATTACATAGAATGAAACAATCTCAGACAAATCACAAGTCATTCTGCATCGTCCATTCTTCATCGCACATAGAAATCAGTAACCCATCACACTTTCTTCTTATACCGCTAAGAATGTTCATTCCTGAGGTAGATATTAAATGCAGTCGATCTTCACATGAAAGATCCTCAAGGAAATCCTTCACATGCACAAAACTGACGTGGCATCTCGATCTCATCCTTATTTCTTAGCTAACTCATCACAGAATATCACTGGTTGCATCGCACAAGCTAGATTGCCAAACCAGAAACCCTAGAGCCGAGACTACCAACCGATAGTCACACTTAGTGAAACCCTGACACCGGTTCACTACATCTCTTCCTATCGGTTCTCCAACTTGGTCATCAATAACAACTTCTTTCAATCTTCATACTGGTTGACCTGTACTTATTGACATCAATGACAACATATATTATCATCATATCATCATATGCCACCAATCTCCCCCTTTGGCATTGATGGCAATACTCAATGTAGAATTGCAACTAAAAACACCATAGACCAGTGCAACTATCTTCATCATCAGATATCTTATCCCCTATCATATATCTTCTCCCCCTTTGACAACAATGCCAAAGTGGAGGCACAAGCTTCCATACTCCACTATGTTGCTCCCCCTATGGAGTAGAATCCTTCAACACATCAACCTTGTACGATTTGTCACTATGGTACCTAACTAATGTGGAGCACATAACTTGTAGTTTACTTCATGAAGGGGAAAACCTCTAATTCACCTCTGAAATAGGTAAATTTAGTCTTCGGTAAGGGCTTAATGATACTTGAGCTCAATGTGCTTAGTTATAGCATGCAATATCATATTTTTGGAAATATTGATTGCACTAGTATTATCATTGAAAATACTCACCGGTTCAGATATAGGCACTTTGAAGCCATTCAGTACATGCTTCATCCAGATTGCCTGAGTGCAGTTCATAAATGCTACCACATATTCTACTTCAGTTGTAGACTGAGAAGTACAACTCTGCTTCTTGCTCGTCCATAAGACTACTCTTCCACCAAGAAAGAATGCTCCATTGGTTGTGCTCTTCCGGTCGTCCACATTACCTCCCCAATCTGCATCGGTAAATACCTTGAGATTAAAATCACCATTGTATGGATACCACAATCCATAATCAACTATCCCTTTCAGGTATCTAAGAATCCTCTTGACTGATACCAAGTGGGATTCTCTTGGACTTTTCTGAAAAATGAGCTACCATGCCCACTGCATGAGCAATATCTGATCTGTTGTGCACCACATAGTGCAGCTTACCGATCATTGACAGATACTCCTTCTCATTCACTAACGCTGAATCATCTTCCTTAGTCAATTTACATCTGGTCACCATCGGCGTACCAACCGGTTTCCTCTCCTCCATGCCAAAGGTCTTCAATACCTCTTTGACATACTTGGACTGGGTAATAAAGATACCCTCTTTCATTTGTTGAATCTGTAAACCAATGAAGAAATTTTTCTCTCCAATCAGAGACATTTCAAACTCTTTCTTCATTTCATCTGCAAATGCATGCCTCATTTCATCATCTCCTCCAAAGATTATGTCATCTACAAATAATTCACAGATCAGAATCTGATCACCTTCAGATTTCAGGTAGATGTTGCTATCCTCACTTGTTCTCCGAAATCCTATCTTCACAAGATGAGAGTGTAAACATTCATACCATTCCCTTGGTGCTTGTTTCAATCCATACAGGGCCTTGTGTAATCTACACACCATGTTACTATCTTCTGATAAGGCAAAACCATCTGATTGCTCAATATACACTTCTTCTTCTAGGATTCCATTCAAGAACGCAGACTTTACATCCATCTGGTATACCTTAAATCCCTAGAATGTTGTAAATGCAAGTAGCATTTGGACACCTTCCAGTCTAGCCACTGGGGCAAAGGTTTCTCCATAGTCTTCTCCTTCTTCCTGAGCATATCCCTTGCATACAAGTCTTTCCTTGTTCCTCACAACTGTGTCTTCTTCATTTAGCTTATTCTTGAAGACCCATTTGGTACCTATTGCATTCTTGTGTTCCAGTCTGGGTACCAAAGACCATGTTGCATTCTTTTCTATCTGGTCTAGCTCCTCTTCCATTGCCTTAATCCAGTCTTCATCTGTAAGTGCTTCTTTAGAAGTCTTGGGATCCAATTCAGAAATCATGCAAGAGTTCTCTTTCACCTTTCTTCTTGTGAGCATCCCTGCATCTTTATCTCCTATGATCTGCTTTGGATCATGACGTAGTTTCACATATCTAGGAATGACTCTAGCTGGTTCTACTTGCTTTTCCTCTTCTTCTTCACTTACTTATTCTTCTTCACCTACTACAGCTTCTACCGGTGCAGGGATACTGAGGTCTTTATTTGTTTCTTTCTTAAACGGTTCCCATAAGGCTACACCCGGTTCATCTTCCACTTTCTCACTGCAGGTTTCCTCAGGTTGCTCAGGGGATTCATCAACCCTGACATTGATACTCTCAACAATTTTATGTGTTCTATTGGTGTAGCACTTGAGAGCTTTGCTCTTAGTGAAATATCCTAGAAATATTCCTTCATCACATTTAACATCAAACTTGCTTAGATGCTCACCTCTCTTGATGTAACACTTACTGCCAAATACTTTAAAATAACTCACAGTGGGAGTCTTCTCGGTCCAATACTCATAAGGGGTTTTATATTTACCTTTCTTGACAAGTATCCAATTCATAGTATAGACTACAGTGCTCACCACTTCTCTCCAAAAAGTGTGAGCAACCTTTCCTTGGATCACCATTGTTCTGGTCGCTTCAACTACAGTCCTACTATTCCTTTTTGTTATGCCATTCTGTTGTGGTGTCCTTGGGGCAGACAACTGCCTCTTGATATTGTTATCTTCATAGTACTTGTTGAATTCATAAGAAGTGAATTAACCTCCTTGATCATTTCTTAGGCATTTTATCTTTTGACCACTTTCCTTCTCTACTAATGCTCTAAAGGCTTTGAACTTACCAAATGCCTCAGACTTGTCTTTCAATAATGTGACCCACATCATTCTTGAGCAATCATCAGTAAGAATCATGAAATACCTATCTCCCTGAATACTTCTAGTTTTCATAGGACCACACAAATCGGTGTGCCGAAGATCAAGTAAGTTCTTTGCTGATAAAGATTTACCTTTGAATGTTCAGGAAGACATCTTCCCAAGTTAACATTATCTGCATAAAGCATTCTCTAGTTTGTTCAACAAAGGCAATCCTCTTATTGCCTTGATCTTACTAGCCTTTACAATATTATCAAAGTTCATATGACAAAGCCTCCTATTGATAGTTCTGATACTTAATGTAAGTACAGATCCAATAGCCAACAAGATGAGAGGGGGCGGGGGGGGGGGGGGGGGGGGGTGAATCATACAACCTTAATCTTCCATAAAAACATTAGATTCAACCTCGGTAACATATACTTTAGTAATATAACCAAAATTGTTAAACATGCAAACTCAAAAGCATATAAACATCATAAACCTCATAACACCAGATTTAACATGGAAACCCAAATAGGGAAAAACCACTGTGGGATTTCGGACCCACTAAGCAATATACTCTTCTAGAGTATGCACGGTTAAAAGAAAATCTTGTTAAAGATTACAAACACATTGCTAGATGTGACCCGGTTAAGGGATTTCCCTCAGATCTGTTAAGATCTTCACTTTGTTAAAAGTGACCTTGTTAAAGGATTTCAAACACTCAATAAGAATGTCACCTTGCTAGAGGGTTTTACAAATAAGACTATTAAGTCCACTCAGTTAAGAGATTTTCTGTCACTTTCACAAAATAACAGTAATAAAAATCTATCTGCAACCTCACATCTAAAATGCTAGAGCAGATTCTTATTTGTTCAATACAATCTAGACATAGAACTAATCTTGTCCATCTGCTGGGCTTCTATACTCTGTTATTCAAACAAGTCTTCAAGCTTCTGTGCTTGGTAATCACTATGTAGCATCCTTGTGCATACACTTGCCCGCATACATTATTTATCAACAGTCTCCTATTTATAAACAATTAGCTAACCGCTTAATCTCCTTGATCACATTTCCCATGATCAATCATAGCCATCAGATCTTCAATCTTGTCCAGGTTCAATGCATCTTTCTATCTGAAAACGTTTTACCCCACCTAGGAACTTGCATATATTTCTTGGAACTTGTGCTAGGGTATTGCGGTTCAATCTGTGTTGTAGATCTTCATGCCGACTTTCCTTTGCCATAGATTCATTAACAAACTATATTTACGACATACCAATCATTTAATCAGTTCCAGCTCATCAACTTCCTTCATTAAATAATGCATGTAAACATTTAATGCATTCTGTTATAGCTCGGTTACAACTCGGTAAATACTAAACTTCACTTAGTAGACATTCTGCCTTCATTAACTGATAGCGATAACCTTAGGGTTTACCGACTAGGTTCCTTAGGGTTTACCGACTAGGTTCTTTGCTTGATAACATAGTATAGTATTAACCTTTACAATTTACAATATATGTATGATGTTAAAACAATCTAAACATCATGATCTCATCATTGTCTGACTCGGTAATAGTTGCCCATTGAATACCTTATTCATCATAATCTTTCATGTGCCTTTTACCAACATCTTTATATTCTTCAAATCATACTTCTCAAGATATGGCAACATCATATGAATTAGAAAATCAATTTCTTGACATTAATGACAAAATAATAATATCAAGACAGTAAACATTCTTAATCAGTTATATCCATAATCATCAACAACCTTCTCAATATCCTTATGAAATGCCAACAATCTTTCATTGTCTGTTATAATGCTATATTGCCAACACAATCTCCCCCTTTGGCATTGATGGCAAAACCAATTGATTTGACCTTAAAATATTTGGATTGCTGTGATTCTGAAATGCTGAAATGCTCTCTTGCTGTCATCAGACTTTCTCCCCCATACATTAGACTTCTCCTGTTTTATCAGTCTTCTTTCCAAACTTTAGTCTTCTGCCCTTTTTATTAGAACTAAAACATAATTTATTTCTGTATGAAGTGAATTCCTGCTGTAATGTGTCAATTCAGTCTCAATCAAAGCATTTTGTCTTCAATTCTTGTTCCCTGTATTGTTTCTCGTAATATTTCCTGTACACCTTTAAAAAACATCCTAAAGAGTGTAAATCAACATCAACTCCTAAAAGATATTCGATAGAGTCATCGGATTGATGCTTTCACCGAACTCGGTCAGTGAGTAGAAGATAGGGGTAGGACCCCTAACTTACTTCTGAGATATTCAAAAGTGTCCCTTGGTAGTGGCTTGGTGAAGATATCTGCTATTTGTTCCTTTGTGCTAACATACTCCAACACCACTTTCTTCTCTTGAGCTTCTTCTCTAAGATAATGATATTTGATAGAGATGTGCTTTATCTTAGAGTGTATAACAGGATTCTTTGAGATATTAATGGCACTAGTATTGTCATAGAATATAGTTACCGGCTCGGTAACTTTCTCATTTATACCTTCCAACAATTGTTTGATCCATGTAATGTTGGTACAATTCAATGTTGTAGCAATGCATTCAGCTTTTGCTGTTGACAATGAAACACATTCT
Organism: Cryptomeria japonica; assembly: GCF_030272615.1. Taxonomy (NCBI): domain Eukaryota; kingdom Viridiplantae; phylum Streptophyta; class Pinopsida; order Cupressales; family Cupressaceae; genus Cryptomeria; species Cryptomeria japonica. The sequence goes on along the minus strand of NC_081405.1, from coordinate 423,853,563 downwards.
TGTTTCTTGCTAAGCCAACTCACTAGTCTTTCTCCTAAAAAGAAAGCTCTTCCACTTGTGTTTTTTTTGTCATCAATGTTGCCTGCCCAATCAGCATCAGTATAAACTTTTAAATCAAAATCATTTCCTTTCTGATATACTAAGCCATAATCCTCAGTGCCTTTCAAGTATCTAAAAATTCTTTTGATTGCTGGCATGTGTGTTTCCTTAGGATCTGCAGAGAATCTTGCAACTATACCTACTGCTTGTGCTATGTCTGGTCTGCTGTGAACAACATATTGAAGTTTTCCAATCATGGATCGGTAAATTGTCTCATCAACAGATGCAGATTCATCATTTTTTGATAATTTACAGTTGGTAGTCATAGGAGTACTTACTGGTTTTGAATCCTCCATTCCAAATTTCTTCAAGATTTCCTTTATGTACTTGGATTGAGTAATGAAAATCTCATTTTTCATTTGCAGTACCTGTAGACCTATAAAATACTTTATCTCACCGATTAATGACATCTCAAATTCTTTGCTCATTTCATTTCCAAAGTTCTTGCATAAAGAGTCATTTCCACAAAATATAATATCATCAACAAATATGGCTGAGATCAGTATTCCATTTTCATCATTCTTCATGTACATATTGTTGTTCTCACTTGTCCTTATAAAACCAATCTTAATCAAATAAGAGTGCAATCTTTCATACCATGCTCTAGGTGCTTGTTTCAAACCATATAAAGCTTTGTTCAATTTACATACCTGATCTTTATTCTTGTCTTCAACAAATCCTTCAGGTTGTTCAATAAAAACTTCTTCTTCTTCTAATATTCCATTCAAAAATGTAGATTTGACATCCATTTGATATACCTTGAAATTTTTGAAAGCAGCATATGCCAACAATGTTCTTACTCCTTCAAGTCTAGCAATAGGTGCAAAAGTTTCACCATAATCAATTCCTTCTTCTTGAGCATAACCTTTGCAAACTAGTCTTGCTTTGTTTCGAATGACCTCTCCTTTTTCATTTAGCTTGTTTCTGAAAATCCACTTTGTACCGATTACATTTTTGTCCTTCGGTCTTGGAATTAGTGTCCATGTGTCATTTTTATTGATTTGATCAATCTCTTCTATCATAGCATTCATCCAATCTTCACTGTTAAATGCCTCTTTCACTATTCTTGGTTCAAATTCAGATATCAAACATGTGTTCTGTCTCAGTTTGTTCCTTGTCATCAGTGGATCATCCTTATCTCCTATAATCTGACTTGGTGCATGGTGTCTTCTAACATACTTGGCTAATATAGGCTCGGTAGGCTCTGTATGATCTTCTTCATCACTCGGTAACTGGATATTCTCTTCATTTTCTTCAACAGTCTTCTCGGCAAGACTTCTCAGTTGAACATAGACAAATTCATCATAGTCTTCTGGTTCCTTGGAATTTCCTTCATCATTTCTTTCTGCAAATTCATCAATTTTCACATTTGCACTTTCTACTATTTTGTTAGATGATTTGATCAGACATTTAAATGCTTTGCTTCTAGAAGAATAACCTAGAAATGTTCCTTCTTCACTTTTCTGATCAAACTTGCCATTTTTATCATCTTTGTGTACATAGCATCTACTTCCAAAGATTTTAAAATAACTAAGATTAGGTTTCTTATCATACCAGATTTCATATGGTGTCTTCAAAGTACCTTTCTTCAATTGTACTCGGTTCAGGGTGTAAACTATTGTGCTTATTGCTTCTCTCCAAAATGTTTGTGGCACCTTCTTTTCAATCATCGAGGTTCTAGCACAATCCACAATAGATTTGTTTCTTCTCTCAGCTATTCCATTATGTTGTGGAGTTCTTGGTGCAGAGACTTATCTTTTAATACCATGATCATTGCAAAATAAGTTGAACTCATCAGATGTGAACTCTCCTCCTCTATCTGATCTAAGACATTTCAGTTGTCTTCCTGTTTCATTTTCAACTCTTGCCTTGTACCATTTAAACTTTTGAAAAGCTTCTGATTTATCTTTTAAAAACATTACTGACATCATCCTTGAATAGTCATCCACAAATAATATGAAATATTTATCACCATAATAACTTTGAACTTTCATAGGACCACAAAGATCAGTGTGCACTAGATCTAAAATTCCCTTAGAAGTGTAAGACTTACTTGTAAAGCTTGATCTTGTCATTTTACCCATCTGGCATCCTTGACACATAGCATTCTCAGGTTTTTCAAGACTCGGTAGACCTCTTACTCGGTGCTTCTTGCTTATTTTGATCAGATTATCAAAATTTACATGACAAAACCTTTTATGCCATAACCAGGTATCATCTATCTTTGCATACAAACACTTGTTACGAGTTGAGTCAAGGTGAAATGTGTTACCTTTTGTTTGTGTCCCGGTAGCAACTAACTTTCCATTCTTGTCATGAACTTTGACAATTCCTTTCTGAAATTCTATTCGGTAACCTGTGTTGTTTAGCTGTGCTACACTCAACAAATTGTATTTCAAACCTTCAACCCAATAAACATTATTGCATCTTGCATTGTCAAGAAGTGTTATAGATCCTTTACCTTTCACCAGACATGGTGCATCATTACCAAATCTGACATAGCCTCCATCATAATCTTCTAATATAACAAACTTGTGTTTATCTCCTGTCATATGATGTGAGCGTCCACTATCTATAATCCAAGAATGATTAGTGTTTATGTGTGATATTAGGAATTTTTCTTCATACCTTTCTTCATCTGATCCATCTTTGATAGCCACATAAACTACTTCCTCTGTATCAATTTCATCTGATTTATCATCATTGGATTCCTCGTCAGCTATTAAGCATGTCTTTCTATCTCTTCTTCTGAAGTCTCGGTGTCCTCTGTAATGATTATCTTTTTGTCTATCATCTCGGTAATCTCTCTTTTCAGTAGAATCTTTGTCAGGACAGTTAGAAGCTATATGTCCTATCTTATCACAATTGAAACATTTCAAAGGTAGTTTTCCTTTATACTTACCTTTGCCTCTCGGTAACCTTCTGGCTAATAGTGCTTCAAACTCTTCATGCTTTCTGATTTCCTCATACAGTTTGTGTACTTCTTTCATGTTCTTACAAAATCTTTCACTTGCTCCACTGTGATCTCCTTCAGAGTACTTATACTTTCTTTCATTGAAATCATTAGATTCATCAAGATGAAAAGAACTAAATGCAGATTCAACTTTATTTACCGAAGATCCACTGTTATCAAAGTTACTTAATTCAAATGCATGTCGCTTACCAATAGTAGCATCTAAAGAAACTGGCATATTAGGTACAGACCTCAATTCATTGATTGCAGAGACTCGGATTGCATAAGCCGGTAGAAGGGTTCTTAACAACTTACTTGTTATATCCTTTTCTTCAATAGTTCCCCCTGCTCCTTTGATTTGATTGACAATCTCCTTTAGTCTTGTACTGTACTGAGTTATGTTCTCACCTTCATTCATCCTCATAGATTCAAGTTGTCCTCTTAGACTATCTACTTTTTCTCTTTGAACATGTTCATCTCCTCCATACATTGATATGAGCTTATCCCACATTGCCTTTGCATCATTGCAGCCTTCTAGATCATTAAACTCTGAATCGATCAATGTAGATGTTATTTCAATCATTGCTTGAATATGTTCTTGCTTTGCTTTTATCTCTTCCATAGTCAATGGATAGGTGCTCGGTGTAACAAAATCATTCTCCAGATAGTATATAGCATATTCTCCAACTCCTGATAGATTTAGCTTCATCCTTTTCTGCCATGTAGAGAAACTTGACTTGTTTAGCTTCGGTGCATCCCTCTTATACATCTTTGGATCTTTAACTCAAGTGCCTTTAAACTTTTCTTCCGGAGTCCAAAGCTCTGATACCAATTGATAGTTCTGATACTTAATGTAAGTACAGATCCAATAGCCAACAAGATGAGGGGGGGGGGGGTGAATCATACAACCTTAATCTTCCATAAAAACATCAGATTCAACCTCGGTAACATATACTTTAGTAATATAACCAAAATTGTTAAACATGCAAACTCAAAAGCATATAAACATCATAAACCTCATAACACCAAATTTAACGTGGAAACCCAAATAGGGAAAAACCACTGTGGGATTTCAGACCCACTAAGAAATATACTCTTCTAGAGTATGCTCGATTAAAAGTGAATCCTGTTAAAGATTACAAACACATTGCTAGATGTGACCCGGTTAAGGGATTTCCCTCAGATCTATTAGGATCTTCACCTTGTTAGAAGTGACCTTGTTAAAGGATTTCAAACACTTAATCAGAATGTCACCTTGCTAGAGGGTTTTACAAATAAGACTGTTAAGTCCACTCGGTTAAGAGATTTTCTATCACTTTCACAAAATAACAGTAATAAAAATCTATCTGCAACTTCACATCTAAAATGCTAAAGCAGATTCTTATTTGTTCAATACAATCTAGACATAGAACTAATCTTGTCCATCTGTTGGGCTTCTATACTCTGTTATTCAAACAGGTCTTCAAGCTTCTGTGCTCGGTAATCACTATGTAGCATCCCTGTGCATACACTTGCCCACATACATTGTTTATCAACAGTCTCCTATTTATAAACAATTAGCTAACCGCTTAATCTCCTTGATCATATTTCCCATGATAAATCATAGCCATCAGATCTTCAATCTTGTCCAGGTTCAATGCATCTTTCAATTTGAAAACATTTTACCCCGCCTAGGAACTTGCATATATTTCTTGGAACTTGTGCCAAGGTATTGCGGTAATCTGCGCTATAGATCTTCATGCCGACTTTCCTTTGCCATAGATTCATTAACAAACTATATTTACGACATACCAATCATTTAATCAGTTCCAGCTCATCAGCTTCCTTAATTAAATAATGCATGTAAACATTTAATGCATTCTGTTATAGCTCGGTTACAACTCGGTAAATACTAAACTTCACTCGGTAGACATTCTGCCTTCATTAACTGATAGCGATAACCTTAGGGTTTACCGACTAGGTTCTTTGCTTGATAACATAGTATAGTATTAACCTTTACAATTTACAATATATGTATGATGTTAAAACAATCTAAACATCATGATCTCATCATTGTCTGACTCGGTAATAGTTGCCCATTGAATACCTTATTCATCATAATCTTTCTTGTGCCTTTTACCAACATCTTTATATTCTTCAAATCATACTTCTCAAGATATGGCAACATCATACTGAATTAGAAAATCAATTTCTTGACATCAATGACAAAATAATAATATCAAGACAGTAAACATCCTTAATCAGTTATATCCATAATCATCAACAACCTTCTCAATATCCTTATGAAATGCCAACAATCTTTCATTGTCTGTTATAATGCTATATCGCCAACACCTATGCCATATCCAATTGTCATCAAACTTCGCCATCGAACATCAACTAATCTTGGCATTCAACTGAAATAAGTTACCTCTGGTCTGCTTACCGTCGGCAATAAGTTCACCACTTTTTCCAATTATACTGCAGACTCCACCTTTGAACTCCAGAATGAGTCCTTTGTCATTTAGCTGAGCAACATTCAAAAGGTTATGCTTAAGACCTTCTACCCAATAGGCATCATCTGCACTACTCTTTCCATTCAATGAGATGGATCCTTTTCCTTTTACCAAGAAAGGTGCATCGTTGCCAAATTTGACAACACCTCCATCATATTCTTCCAGAGACAGAAACTTTCTCCGATCACTAGTCATGTGGTGAGAACAACCACTATCAATAATCCACTCATTAGAGTTGTCAATGCAAGAGACAAGTGCTTTCTTGTCAGACACTTCTCCTTTACAGCTACAAACACTATGTCCTCATTCTCTTCATCCTCAGATTCTTCATCAGTAACACCTTCATCAACTGCAACAAGACAATTTCTTCTATTTCCTCCTTTATACTTTCTAAACCTCTCTGGTTTACCCTTATTGTTAGGATAGTTAACAGCTATATGTCCTATCTTATTGCAGGAAAGACATTTTAAAGGAAGCTTACCTCTGTATTTTCCAGTGCCTTTTGGAAGTCTCTTGGCAAGAAGAGCTTCAAACTCCATCAAAATCTCTTCATCATCCATACCTCTGCTTTGCATGGATTCATAATTGGTACTTACTTCTTTTCCTTTTCTGGTTGGTGCAACAGATGCTCTAAAAGTTGACTCAGTCTTCTGAACACTGCCATCATAGCTATTCAACTCATATGCAGTCAACTTTGCAATGAGTCTAAGGATACCTTGGTTTTGTCGATAGACCTTAGTTCTTGAATAGAAGCAACTCTGATTGCATAGACCGGTAACAATGATCTCAAAACTTTACTAACAATGGTGGCATCATCAATTGTTCCACCAGTGCTCTTGATATCTCCAACAACAGTCTTGATCCTTATGCCATATTGCTGAATGGTCTCACCTTCAACCATCCTCATGTCTTCAAATTTTCCTCTAAGGCTCTCTTCCTTAGCTTGCTTGACATGCTCATCATCACCATAAATAGTTTCCAATGTGTCTCATACATCTTTAGGATTTTCCTTATCTTGTACATCAATGAACTCAATATCAGACAAACTGTTAATAAGGGCTTCCATGACTTGCCCATTTTCTTGAATCTCTCTTTTTGATCATCCGTTAGAGTGCCAGTGGGGATTACATAGGCATTCTCAATATAGCTCCAGTGTTGAGCAAACAAACTCTTGATATAGATCTTCATTCTATCCTTCCATATTTTGAAGTTATCTCTATTGAACTTAGGACCTTCCCTCTTCATCATTAAAGCAAGATATTTTACCTCAAGTGGTTAAGCTTATATCACCGAGGACCTGGAGTTGCTCTGATACCAATTGATGAATAATGATGAACAACAAATACCCTAATTGGTACTGAGAGGGGGGGGGGGTGAATCAATACATACAAAAAATTCTCCACAACTTATCAAGTTAAAACAATCCAGACCGGTTGTCTTCATTACTGAACTTAACCATGGCAATATCGATTAAACACATTAAGACTTTAGACAACTTAAACCAGTAAAACTGAATACTTCAAATATCATTCAACACTTGATAATTAATTCACTAATACACATATGCAAGTGTTGTATCAGTAATACCATAACCATTAGCTCTGCATGCAATAATCACTTAAACAAAGAATACTCAATCATCACATGAAAAATGCACAACTCATGACATACAAATTTTTCACTTGGAAACCCAAATGGGAAAAACCACGGTGGGGATGAATACCCACAAGCTTGTTTTTGAACTCTTTTGAAGCTCGCTCTGTTAGGAGTCTAGTCCAGTTAAAGACTTTACAATAAGGTTCTGTTAGGAACCGATCCTGTTAAAGATCACCCGATTAAAGGATGGCTATATACCATGTTAAAGGTTGAAACTTTGTTAAAGGTTACCTTGCTAGAAGATTTGAAGAACTCAATGATCTTGAGTCACCTGGTTAGAGGATTTACAATAAGCCTGTTAAAGTTACCCGGTAAAGGGATTTTCCTATTGTTGAAATGGTTAGAAGACAACAGGTAAAGCTTTGATCTGATAACAACACTACATGCTAAGGCAGATCCCTTTCAGCTCCTCTACTCTGCAATCACAATCTACAGTTTTCCACTCACTGGTCTGGCAAGTATCTCATCACTCGGATACAAACACAACATTTGCCAACACTTACAATATCAAAACTTATCGACCTTATAGACAACAATTAGGTCGGTAGCATAAACCCTAAACCCTAAACATTTTAGGTTTACAATTACAAGCGGTCCAATCCTGACCGTTCACACACTTTGCATAGAATAAAACAATCTCAAACAGATCACAAGTCAATCTACATCGTCCATTCTTCATCGCATATGGAAATCAGTAACCCATCACGCTCTCTACACATACCCCTAAGAAGAATGTTCATTCTCGAGGTAGACATTTAATGCAATCGATCTTCACATGCAAGATCCTCAAGGAAATCTTTCACGTGCACAAAACTGATGTGGCATCTCGATCTCATCCTTATTTCTTAGCTAACTCATCACAGAATATCACCGGTTGCATCGCACAAGCTAGATTTCCAAACCGAAAACCCTAGAGCTGAGACTACCAACCGGTAGTCAACTGGTAGTCACACTTAGTGAAACCCTGACACCGGTTCACTACATCTCTTCATACCGGTTCTCCAACTTGATCATCAATAACAACTTCTTCCAATCTTCATACCGGTTGACCTGTACTTATTGACATCAATGACAACATATATTATCATCATATCATCATATTATCATATGCCAACATAGGCAACCAAAAATGCAAAAAGTTGACAAAGTTGCTCATGGCAACATTGCAACTTTTGACCATTATGACAATTTGGCTCTTGCCTTCACACCAAAAGACCAAGAATGAACACACAACATATCTAAGACTCCTAAACACCAAAAAAACAATTAAAATGCCCATATAAGGCCTTGGACCAAGTTTACACATTTTGGAGCCTTATGGCTTATTACAATGTCTTAGGACCACCATGGACATCACCATGGATCAACATGGAACAACACACATCCTACTACAAAATATCACCATGGATCAACACACATCCTGATAATGGAAACTTTTATCCTAGTGCCCCTGCACCAGAGATCAAGATTTTTTACAACCAATAGATAAATGGTGGAATGAAACTAGGTTTGAGGGATCCAAACTCTTTTGTTTCATTTAAAAGCTGAAAAAGATCAAACAAAATCTTGTCATCTGGAACAGGAAAAACTTTTTAAACATATTTGAAGTAAAGTCATTAGTGGAAACAGATTTGAAGTTTTTAAACTCAGAGGTTTTAAAGTATGGAATGGATAAAAGCAAGTTCATTAAAGAGAAGGAACTCCTTCAACTTTATGAAGAAATTTTAGCAAAGGAGGAAACCTTTTGGAGGAAAAAATCAAGGGAGGTGTGGCTTTTTGAGGGAGATAGGAATTCTAAGTTTTTTCACAACACCACCAAACAAAGAAGAGAAATAAACAAAATTTTGAGGATCGAAGATGATTATGGAAATATGGTAGAGGATGTGGGAAAAATTTCAGAAATATCAGTGTCTTACTTTTTAGATATCCATAACAATTGGGATGGATCAGTCTTGGAATCTCAAAATGCACTTTTGAGAAACATTCCAAGTATCATATCAGAAGATGATAACTCAATGCTCAATAATAATTTTTCAAAGAAAGAAGTTGAGATAGCCCTTAATCAGCTTCACCTAGATAAATCTCTAGGGCCTAATGGATTCCCTACTTGTTTTTTTTTCCAAAAGCGTTGGCCTATCCTTGGGAATGAGCTAACTGAAGCATTAGAATCACCAAGGAATTCTGGTACATTTTTTAAAGAGATCAATAACACATTTATAGCATTAATTCCTAAGAGAAATCATTGAGACTTGAGGTTTTTAGACCCATTTCCCTTTGTAATACAATTTATAAGATCTTTTCAAAGGTTCTAATGAATAGATTGAAAAAAGTTTTCCCATCTATCATATCAAAAGAACAAACAAGCTTTGTTCCGGTTAGATCCATCTTGGATGGGTTGATCATAGCTCAAGAAGCAATTCATTCAATTCAAATCAATAAACATCCAAGTATGCTCATCAAATTGGACATTAAGAAGGCATATGGCAAAGTAGATTGGAGGTTTCTTTGTAAATATCTACAAGCTTTTGGTTTTCAAAAATATGGATAAATTTAATTTTCTCTAGTATTTCTACCCCTCATTTTTTAGTCCTTATCAATGGAGCTCCTCAGGGATTTTTTGACTCTTCTAGGGGTTTAAGACAAGGAGACCCTATCTCCCCTTTTATTTTCATCATTATGGATAAGTCTTTGGGTAGAACCTTTCACAAGTTTCAAATTGATGGTCAAATTAGAGGTTTAAAAATTACTAACTTAGTGGAGGCGGTTACCCATCAAGAATTTGCAGATGATACAATGTTATTTAGGCTTGATGAGAAAGGAGAAGCATTTAAATTCCAAAAAATACTTTAAAAATATGCTTCTGCTTCAGGCCAACAAGTTAAACAAGAAAAATTAGAGGTCTTCTTCTTTAATGTGAAGAAGAGGATGGAGCTTCAAATTCCTGCCCATTTGGGCATTAAGGAAGGGAAATTGCCTTGTCTTTACCTTGGTTTACCCTTAGATAAGGGAATTATAACAACTAAAGTTTGGGACCCGTTGGGGGAAAGGATGGACAAAAAAATGGAGTCTTGGAAAGCAAAATGGCTCTCATGGGCTGGAAGAATCATAATGTTGAAGACAATCCTCTCAGCTATTCCTATTTACTTGATGTTTTGTCTCTCTTTTTCTATTGGTGTTAACTTGAAGTTAGTTAAAAAAATTAACTTTCTTTTGGCAAGGAATGGCAGAAAAAAGGAAATTGATATTGATAGCTTGGGAAACTATCTACAAACCAAAATCTTTGGGGGGTGTTGGTCTGAGGATTCAATTATGGCAAAATAAAGCATTAGGAAATAAACTTGTTTGGAAAATATACAAGGATTTGGATTGGAAATGGGTTAGAATTCCGAAAGGGAAATATCTAGAAGATCATAGTCAAGAACGAATTTTTAGAATACAAAATCCCCCTAAAGGATCCAAGGTTTGGAACTTTATTTAGAACTGTAGAAAGCTAATTAAGGATCAGATTTCTTGGAATGTGAAGGATGGAGGTAAAGCCCTTTTTTGGTCGGATTCTTGGGGGGTTATCAGGCAATAGATGAAGAGATGGGGTAAAATAATCTAAAAGCTCTTTTAGAAAATAGATGGGGTGTTCTAGTGAGAGACTACATTGAGGTGGTAGATGAATCGCAACCGATGGGTTGGAAATGATTTTTTTTTTAAGGATGCCAGTTGACAAAGCAAAAATAAAGACTCTTAAGGGGATTCTGCACAATAGATCTCTAGTTTTGAAAGAAGAGTCTGATTCTATTATTTGGACAGGGGCAAATACTAGTAATTATAATGCAAAAGATGGTTATAAAGCAATGGTTGAAAAAAAAATTGATAGAACAAAAATTTCAATCTCTTTGTGTTGGGATAAAAGTTGTCTTCCTAAAGTAGGGTATTTTGCATGGGCTTTTTATAGGGAAGAATATTAACTATAGAATTGTTCAAAAAGATTGGATATTTGGGACCTTGAAAATGTGTCCTCTGAGAGCAGGAGGAAGAATTAACGAACCATATTCTATTGACATTTTCATTTGCTTCTAAATGTTGGCAATGGTTATGTGCCAAATTAGGATGGTTGACAGCTTTGCCAAATGATGTTTTGTGTTTATTCAAAAGCTGGCCTAAACTTTATTCTTCAAGTTTATTTAATGCTTTATGGATCTCCTCTCCTTCAGTTCTAATTTGGGAAATATGGAAGGAAAGAAACAGAAGGATCTTTTAAGGGGAAAAATTATCTTTGGAGACATTTATAAACAAATTGGAAGCAGTTATAGTGGAAGTAATAAACAATAGACTTTCACTCCATATATAAAAAAAAGTCTCTCTTCTCTTGCTGGGATGATAATATGAAAAAAAAATTGGTTTGGACTCAAGGTTACTTCCTTTTTAGGGATAGGCGGTCTGAATGGTGAAAAGCAAAGAGTAATGATAGTGTGGATCCCTCCAAAGATTGGATGGCATAAAATGAATTTTGATGGGGCATCTCGTGGCAATCCAGGTGTCTCTAGAGCTGGTTGTATCATCTATTCTTCAGATAATTTTCCTGAGGCAAAACATGCCAAAGCTTTAACAGAGGACACCAACAATGTGGCAAAGATTAAAGCAACAATTGAAGGTCTTGCAATTTGCAAGGATCTTGAGTTAAAAAAAATAGAAATTGAAGGAGACTCGACAATTATAATTAATGCTTTAAGGACTGGCTACACTCCTAAGTGAAGATTAAATTCCTTGATCAATAGAGCTACTGAATTATTAAAAAAAATTGAAACTTTCTCCATCAATCATTTATAGAGAAGCAAATGGAATGGTAGACCTTTTGTCAAATAGGGGAGTTGACAATTTCAATGAGAAGTTTATTAGAACGCCAAGATCATTGAAAACTTATGTTCCAACTAGAGAGTGATTCCTCTTTTCTGTCATAAATATTTTGTATTGAAAGATAGAAATATTAGGGATTAAAATATTCATTCAATAGGGTAGAAAGTTTTGGAATAAGTTTATTTACTCCTTCAACGGATGTATTGGCGGGGGCTTTTATCAGACACGTCAACAAGCTAACGGTGCGATTTACACCAGTTATATAATTTGAATCTTAGAGAGTGAGTGGAATAACAAATTATATTAGCGTCATTAAATCTCCCCGAAGAAGTACCGATGTTATGTCTTATCAAAATAGAAGTATCATGTTTTTTTTTTTCTTGGTGATTGGGATTCTATGCCAAGCAGTTGGATTTGACAAGTCTGCGGTGGATTTTGTCATAATTAAAGTTAAATTGGCAAGTTATATGTTTTGCCTTTTCTCATATTAGCAAATCGCTAATCTTGGTGGTTTGTTGGTTTGGAGGAAAGTGCGGGTTGCTAGATTTAGCGGAAGTTTTGGTAATAATGAAAGATTTATTCAAACAACGAAAATCATGAAGCATTTATGTTTTTGGGTGGCAAAGTGAGCTGTAAGGATTTGACAGAACTTGTTGTCTCGATTTGGGGCTTGTCCTTGCTTGCCATTTCTGCTCCTGTGGTGGTGGTCGATTGCTTTCCAATTCCCACTGAGTTTGGACGAACATAGATAATTTCTACAGACTATGGGTTGGGTGGATGCCTCGTTGCTTTTAGATCCTTCCTGTTAGGCTTGCTAAATCCCCCAATTGATCCTTTGATGGGGGTTTTTGTCTGGTGGATCCCTCGGTTGTTCTTGGCTTGGCTTCTTCGGTTGTGAATGCTCAGTGACCGGGTTTTTATTTTTAGCTTTCAAGATAGACTAGATTTGAATCCTTTTTCAAATGATCTAGTTTGAGAAAGACTCGACATATCTTGGATTTTTTCGGTTTATGCTATAGATGTTTTCTGGCATATTGAACATGGTTTGGTAAAGGACTATATTCTTCAGACTGGTTACATTGGTTTAGTTTAGGGCTTTTATTCTTCTGTTTAACTTTTTATTATGTATTTACTGTATCTTTTAATATAATTGACTTAGGCCCTTGATTGATCCAAAAAAAAATACTTCAAATCTAAAAAGTAGCAACAATTTGAAAAATACATACTTCCCAACATAACACTTTGAATATTATTACTAATTTTCATTTCTATAAATTTAATTATTTTAGAGTAAATGCCAATAGTTAGGTGGAGTCTACATTTGAAAATTATCCGATGGGTTTTTTTGGCAAAATGTCATATGGGCTCTATGCAAAACTGATATTATATGTGTTGTCACCACATTTTATATGTGGTTTTGGGCGGGGTGCATAAACTGATCCGTTAGATATTATAGGTTTATTTCATGAGCTGTGACCGGAGGTTGTTCTTTCCTCCTGTATAGTGGAATAATCCACTTCTATTGGAAAAAAAAAAAAAGTAGTTAGGTGGAATCCCATATATAGTACTTGTGGATATAGGATTTAGTCTTGTAACATATCTATAATATATATTGTCAATAATTAGTCTACATGTAAATAATCTTATATTAAATATTGATCAAGGTGGACCCAAACATGAACAAATGAGAACATATGAATGTGATATAAAAATATATAAATACATAAACACGTGAAATAAATACTTTTTGTTTCATAGAGATATCATAATTATCTACTAAAAGCTTGTCATTTATAAAATAAAGAGATCATTTAAGCACGTATTGTTGTTATATGAAGGAGTGTCATTCATGTGTACAAGTATTAAAGTAGCAACACATATATTGGAGTAATCCATATTTATAGTTTGTCCATTCATAAATATAAAAAGTGACCACAACAAAATCATTGTATTTCATCATAAATATGTTAACGATTGTCAAAAAGTTCTAAAAATCATTTAAAGTTGAATATAAGTTGTATTTTGAATAATTATGCATTATTTTTAATAATAACTAATAATATTTTTGTGTTCAACTATGAATTCATGTGTTAAATGTAAAAGTTAAATAATTTAGTTTGTATATAAATTTATTTTAAATATGAATATGATAAATTATTTTATTAACAAATGATAATTTTTTGTTCCACTACTTAGGATACCATGATTAATATCGATTGTATCTTTAAAATATCATTTTTAAGACCCTTTTCATTAGACTTGTTGATATGGCAAGTTGCAGTTGCTGATAGATAATATAGACCATTTCATATATAGATTGGACCGAAGATTTTATATCATCCACAAAGTCACGTGGCTATTAAAACAAGAGCACAAGTCTTCTGGCTAAAACCTCTTCAACTAAAAGCCAATATTAAGGATTATCAATTTTGCCATCTTTGCGCTGGCACAAGCTCAATCTCATCCCTTATGTTGGAACCTTGAAATCAGCAAAATTTGATTCTTAATGGATTCATTAAAAACCATTCAATTTCACCAACAAACAAAAGATCCATTAATCATTTCACATTTTTTTTTAAACAAAAATCGTTCAACAGCCAATGTAACTGATACATCACCCACAATCAGCAGATCTAAATGACTTCAGCATTAACCTACTTATGTAATCTATCTATCCTATGGCAACTGATTACCAATATTCAATTGAACGGTCACAAATTAACATATTGTAAAATTAAGGTGGTTCCCACTAGGCATTTGATACCCATGGCCCTTTTTTCTTCATACCGAAGACGCGCATCAAAATACCACTATTTTAAAGTTTAGGTGGTTCCCACTAGGCATTTGATACCCATGGCCCTTTTTTCTTCAAACCGAAGACACGCATCAAAAGATTTTGATGCTATTACCATCGCTGTCCAACCTAGTACATTATGCCTATTCGTTATGTAAACAACCTCCATGATCATGAATAATTAAAAGACTGAATTCAACAAATCATCACATTATTTACGTTGGTAGACTAAAAGTAATAGTACATGCATTTCAAAATTGCCGTGTATTGTAAGGCACACACTTTTAGGTGCAGCATACAGATTCCTACTTTTTCTTATCCTAACACACACTACACTACACACACTACACTACACACACCAGACCACACTTTTGACTGGCAAATCAATAAAGGTAGTTACACCCTACAGACACAGACACACAGAGAGTCCTACCAACAAACTGCTTAGGAGCCCATACACTGTGAAAAAGCTGCGAGGGTCCGCACTGGACTTGGACAAATCAACCACTTTAACCTCATCAATAACAGGACCGCACAGAGAACTCCTGTCATCAGTTCTCGTATTATAGTATATACTATAGAAGGCAATGCGGGTGCGTTGAGCTTTGGCTGTAAAGGTAACATTGTTGGGTTCATAGATTCTGATTGCTGGAGCACTGTAGTGGAAGTTATCCGCCTGGTCCCCTGCAAACGCCATGACCGCCATGGGCGTCTGGCACTTGTTCCCGGCATTTCCCAGGAGAAAGCTCATGGTGTACTTTGTACCGGGTTCAGTGTCCACCATCTGTGAAATTATTCCTTCCTTACCCGCAAGGAGCTCCACTGCCCTCTTTCCCTCGGGAACCGTGTAGTGGTCCGAATCGATGTATCTCACTGCCTTGTTTGATTCCACGATCCATCCCGGCAATGGCGATGTGGTCACGTCCAGATTTGTCGGCAACAGCACGCCCGCCGATACGTTGCGGTACATCCAAGGCCCCTCTTCGAAGTCTCCATTCACGACAAGATTGCCTGCACCAGAACCATTATCATTTTAACAAAACTGTGCTAGAAAACAGAACTCCGTTTCTGAAAAGATCGAGAAATTGTGTTACAGAGACTCCATTTCTGTAAAGAGATCGAGAAATTGTGTTACAGAGACTCCATTTCTGTAAAGAGATCGAGAAATTGTGTTACAGAGACTCCATTTCTGTACAGATTTAAGAAAATGTGTTACAGAGACTCCATTTCTGTACAGATTTAAGAAAATGTGTTACAGAGACTTCATTTCTGAAAAGATCAAGAAGATATGTTACAGAGATTTCATGTCTGAAAAGAAAAGAAAATGTGCTACAGAAAATTCCATTTCTGAACAAGAAAATATTATTACAGAGACTCCATTTCTGACAAGATCGGCAAACAATATTACAAGAGACTATTTTCGAAGATATCTCTAACAATATGTTAAAAAGATTTCATTTCTGACAAGATCAAAAAAATATGTTACAGAGACTCCATTCTGAAAGTAGAGACTATATGTTAAAGAGACTATTTCTGACATTAAATTAATTTTTTTACAGAGACTCGGACTCTATTTCTAACAGGATTGAGAATTAATGTTACGCAGACTCCATTTCTGAAAAGATGGAGAAATAATGTTACAGAGACTTCATTTCTGAAAAGATTGAGAGATTCCATTTCTGAAAAGAGTGAGAAATAATGTTACACAGACTCCATTTATTTCTGGAAAGATGGAGAAAATGTGTTCCATAGACTCCATTTCTACAAGATAAATAAATAATGTAACAGAGACTCCCTTGCTGAAAAGATTAAGAAATGATGTTACAGACTCCATTACTAACAAAATCGAAACAAGCTTACTTAAAGAGACTCCATTTCAAAACAAAATGAAGAAACAATGTTACAGAAACTCCATTTTTGACAAGATCAACAACAAAGTTCGTTACCTTTGTCCTTCTCGGGCGTAGTGATCTGTTTCAAAGCAATGGCGTCAATAATCGGGCCGCATGTAGGATCTTCTTCCATGCCAGTATTGCGAAAAGCGACCTCAGCGTCATCCGAGAGAGCCTGGAAGGCCCAGGCATAGGCATCCCAGCCACGGCTACTGTAGAGAGTCTGCAAATCCATATTCCGTGAGGCCGGAGGAACAGAGATATTGAGAGACTCCAACTGAGCGCAGGTCCGAGCGGCGGCGAAGGTGAGAGAGTAGGTGGATCCCTTCTCCACCTTTATTCCCTGGCTTATCTGCGCCTCATTGCCGAGACGCGCAGCGTGCCTCCCCTCGGGCACAACCAGCAACATATTCCCCTGCCTCTGCCCATCCCCGACGTACTCCACCGTGCCCTGGATGCTCCAGCTATCCAGCGACTCCACCCCATCTCCCGTCCCCTGCTGCCATGTCCCATTCCCGCTCGCTGAACTCTCAAAATCGCCATTGCTCAATAACCCTGTTACATCACAATTCACAAAAAACGTTTCATCCGCTTACACTTTCACACTTCACTAACCAACAAAAAAAAAAAAACCTCGCTTTCGTTTCACTTACCATCTTCGGCCAAAACCATTGCATCGAAGCTGCGAAGTAGCGTCAGAACCAAAATGCTGGTCTGGAAGGAGCGAAAAACTGGAATCTTCCCCATTTGCAGGATCCTTCACGCGCATACCCAGTGAGTCAGTGAGCATACGCTGCAATACCCCTCTTTCTTTCAACCCTACCTTTATTTCGTGTCATAGGCTGCTAAAGGGTGTATGATATGAAAAGGACGAGCACATGCACCGTTCATAATAGCGTTTGGGTCCCATGCCTTTCCCTCCTTTCCGTGATTTACGAAATGTGAAATGTGAAATGTAAAACGAATAAAGAGTGAAGTCGGTGGAGATGTGCGCGCCTCTCACTGATTAAGACCACTGAATCAAAGGTTTGTATGTATTTTTTAAGGGAATAAAACCCTTTTTACATAATTGTACGCTAATTAAGTAATATAGATATTTTGTTTTTCAGCGAGTGCATTTTTTTTTATAAGAGGGAGCAATCGGATTTTGTATATTAATGGTTGAGAAGGCTTCTTGAACATGTAAGCTATGGAAATAATCTTATTTGTTTTATTGGCTCGATGTCAATGTTTTGTTTTCATTATGTGATGGATTATGTAGCTTCTACCACTTGCTTTGTTTTCATTATAGGCCATAGAGCTGTTGAAGGGGTTGCAAGAATATAAAAGTAGTTTTGTTTTCTCTTTGCTTACCAAGGGTCTTTGGCATTCAAAACTTCTACATCTTTTCATTTTGGATTACTTAGTGTTCAACTTGATGAAGATCGAATCAATTAAAAAGTTGGTGCATGATTTTAATTATGTGGTTTATAAGGTCTATTCATGTGTCAATCTTGAAGATCTAATATTGTGGAGTAATGAGAAGAGTCTCACATATTCTCTTATATATCTTATTGTTCCATTCAAAATTCTTACAATTCATTCATCAAAGTGGCATAAAAATATGAATGTATATATTACAAATTCATTCTTAAGACCTTAAAGTGCGTTTATATCATTCTATTGAACATTTTCTACAAGAAAGTTATGCCACTCTAGGTAAATCTATTATGAAATGTCTCAATATGTACCTTAAAAAATTCCATTATAGAAAGCACAACTCAATTAGTATTAAAAAAAAAACCTCGTTTCAATTAAGTTGTTTTTTAAATGATAGCTAGTTTAATGTTTAACATACCACACATCCCACACATCGCATCTTCTTCTTATGAAAAGAATTGTTTTTCTTGCTCTAGCAATCATTCTTATTAAGCATAATCATTATGTCGAAGGTGTCGCCCTCTACGAGAGGGATAGAGTTGATTTACCACTAAATATTGATACTTATTGGAAAAGATGCAAGACAATTAAAAAAGATCCTAGTCTTTCATGCATTTCGCATTTCATTCATTGAATATATGACTAGCTGGTGGGTGATATTGATATCTTAATCATGAGAAGACAATAGTAGCAAGTGGCTCAACATCTTCCATAGGGTTACAAAGCACCTCACCCTCACTTGATTTTAGTATTGCTTGTGTAGTATGTGGCTAAATGAATTTCCAATAGTCACGATTCTCCTAATGTCCTACAACCTTTGGATTGCTAACACATTTGTCAAAGCCTTGGTTCAAATTTGTAGTACAATGTTAGAGCAATTAAATTAGAACTATAAACACCTAAAATTGTCCTCTTTAATTAAATAAATATTTTTATATATTTAATTATTTTATCCTAAGTCTTCTATTAATTAAATAAATCTGTATTTATTTAATTAATTCATTTATCCTCTTTTCGCTCTTTTCTAATTTAAATAAATATATTTATTTAAATTATCTTTCTCCTAAATTAAATAAATATTTTTTATTTATTTAATTGGCCCCACTTCCTCTATTAATTTAATAACTCTTTATTTATTTAATTAATTCATTATCTTTTTCCTTCTATGACACGTGTCACTCATCTCTTAATCCTCCTCTACCTACCCTTTTATCCTATCACCTCTTAATCTTATCCCTCCATTTTTTAAAGCATCTTCTATATAAGAGGATGCTTTCATCATTATCAACCCTATTCAACACTTATGCAATCAAGCCTTCTTGCGATCAAGCGACTTCAACCACAATCCGTTCTTTGTTGAGCTCTTGTGCACCTATAAAACCTGAGAGCAAATATATCAAACAAGATCAATGGAGATAGGAGACAATGGAGATTGAAACCCTACTTGGCATGTGAATGGTATTATTGTTTTAATTTGTTGAATTGCATGTTCTTAGGTATCTTCATTGGTGTATGGTGGATGTTTGGTTGTAGAACTAGGGTTTGTTGTGGTTGGATCTTTGTGGTTTTATTATAGTTTATCATCATCATTTTTCACTGTATACGTTTTGGCACGCCTGGTGGGACTCTTGTCCCTTTTATTTCTAACATTTTGTTTGCCAATTTAGTTTTTTTGTGAAGTTGCAAGTTGGATTTGCGATGATTCTGATTTACTGCACGTCTGTGACTGATTTTTTTGTGTTTGCATTTCAATCTCATGTCTGTGATCTTTGTTATCATGTCTATACTTTTTTGTTGGTTTTGTAGGTCTCAAATCCCAAAATCGCGTCTGTGTCCAGAAACTGCCTCTGGGTGGGCTATTTTTGCATTTTGTTCTTTCTGTCTGTTGTAGGTTCAGGTTTCCTGAAATCGCATCTATGACACATAATATCATGTTTCTACCCATAAAGTTTGTGTGTGTTGCTTGCTATCGCGTCTGTGTTCAAATTTTGTTTTGCAGGTTTTAGATCTCGGAATAGTGTCTGTGTCTGATATTTGTGCGTCTATGTTCAGAAATCACATCTGTGTTTGGTATAACTACGTTTTTGTTTACATTTTTCATTGTCTTTTTCATTTTTAGGGTTTTTCAATTTGTTTTTGACCTAACCCCTTGATTGGACTAACAAAGTGATGCAACTGTCTTGAAAAGGAGAAAACATCGTATTGTAGAAGGCCCCTTTTCACATTTAGACTTGAACTTCTAAAATTTACCTAACTAGTGTGCTTGCAGGTGGGATAATCTATCAAAACTACTAAACATTTGTTGCAGGGGTAATCTAGGTGTGTGTCTTTGATTATTAGTCTAATTAGGGTCACATATTTTTCATTTGGGGTTAAAGAACTTGTTTGAAGTGTTTGGTGCGCTTTGCACATTTTATGTTTATAACCCTAGAGGTAATAACAAAAGTATCCTCTCCCCTAGCCTTCCATTGGACCTTGGGTGTAAGATAAATTGTTATCATCTTCTATTTAAGTAAGAGGGCCTATATCCCAGATAACCCACAAGGCCAAGTGAGAGAGCACAACCCAAGCGGTACTTCTTTTGTCTGCTATATACATTAATACGTTAGGTGAAAGCCACGACGACTTGTTGACGTGTATCTACACCAACGGTTCTCACTAGTATCCACACTTGTGTTGGATGCTTTAAAAATCCTCTTTGGGGATTAGGAGTGGATTCTTAAATGAGCCACTGGCTCATGGGTAGACACCAAGGCCCGCAAAAGTTCCCCCACTAAATACCTTTTATTGTAGAGGCCAAAAATCCTTACATTTGATGGTTCAGGGAGTGTGGATCGTACCCCGTAGATACCCCTCATGTACCCTTTCATGTTGAGACATGAATCCCTCATTTGATCTTTGGTCTTTTGAGGTAAGAGAATCTGGTATGCCCGAGAAGTGAGTATTATGGTGGGGGAGCCAGTGCTACCAGAATCTCTATTTGTCCGCTTGTTTGAGGTATTTCTATGTTGCGGCCCCCCAGTGAATGGTTTCTCTTTCCAACCTAGGTTGTGCATGTTTTCAAGTGTCTTCAATTTGTGCTATACCAGTGAAAACATTTTGAACATATACAAAAACATTTTGGACAAACACACCTTCAGACATTATGTCTTCATTGTTTGTTGTGTTTTCTTGCCACAAAAACATTCAACATCAAGCTTTGGTCACATTCAACAACTTCACATTGGGACAGACTCAAAAAAATTCTCAAAAACTGCATCTGTATCAATTAAAATTGTGTCTGTGTTAGGAAACCACGTCCGCATAGGGCAAAAACGCATACGTGTATCATAGAATCAACATTGTCAACACAACAATAAAAACCACGTTTGTGTTCCTTGAAACCGTGTCTCAGTTGTAAAATCACGTCTGTGCATGACATAAACGCGTATGTGTATCAGAAAGTGAACATTGTCAGTAACAGTAAAACTACATATGTGTCACCTGAAACTACGTCTGTGTTGAGAAATCACGTCTGTGTAGAGCAGCTCCGCGTCTATGTTTCAAAACAAATCTTGCAAAAAGTTGAGAAAAGACAAAACGTGCTTAGGTTTTGAGATTCGAAGAGATTTTAAGGCATTTCCCATAAGGCTTCATCATTTTGAGTCAACCAGTCTTGGTCACATATTTGTCCATCATTTGCAATCCCTCATACACATTTTCCAAACTAGAGTTAAAAGGTTGCTTTGTTGTCCTCATCATATCTTACAAACTTACTACAACATATCACTAAGTGGTTCCCGTATCAAATCTATCATCTTAGGGTCCCATTTGGTCCTCTTTAGTCAAGGTCAACTTACCTCATCAAGAAATCTATCATCTCTTTGGAAGCTACACCTTACTTTAGATCACACATATCTTAGACTTACATTTTTGGACATTGCAAGACAACCCTAGATTCTTTCCACCTCATATATTTTCTTGGTCTTCCATAGTCTTCACATTTTCTTCCATTCTTCATTTTAGCCAAGGCTTAGTTCATGGTTGAGAGTCGTTCACAAAGGTCTAGAAGAGAAGCCGAAGAAGCTCTAAGATCTCTCAACATGAGTACCTATGAGTTTGATGGAGATGAATTTTACAACCCATTTGACGGTTGCAATAATATGCCAGACAATGATACTCAGATCAACAATGAGCACAACAATGATAATGACAATGGATCTATCACCTCCGCAGACATTGAAGAGGATATCTTAGATCCAAGATTCAATACATCGGTTGAAGAAATCATGAGAAGAGATAGAAAATACTTTTTTCGAGTCATGGCATAAAGTGGAATAAGGTCGCCTCATGATTTTGATATGTCACAAATTTAAGAAGAGGATCCTAATCAAATGGTTCAAACAAATGCAAATCCTAGAGGACATAATGGTGGTAATAGGAGAGAACGTTTCATGCCTGAGTCACCCTCATCCTTATTTCAAAAATCAGAAGTTCCCAATGCCCATACTCATACCAATTTTGCTAGAAACTCTCATGAACAACCCCACCATCATCTTTTCTCATGGAGAATAAATGCTAATACACATGCTCTTGACAATACCCAAGATCATACCTGTAGACACTAAAAAATGGTCAACGCACGTGTCTCCTATTTTTAACATATCATGCGCATAGTGCCTCTTAGGTTTAATTAATTAATTAAACCCCCTTTTACTAACGATTCTTCTAAGTCCTAAATAAATAAATTTAATAATTTATTTATTTATCTCTTTTGTCCATTAATTAAATAAATTCATTTATTTAATTAACTAATTCATAAATATGAGCAATAAATTAATAAATCATTTTATTAATTTATCATATTTATCTTCCTCCAAAATAAAGATAATTAATAAATTTCATTTATTAATTCATCTTTATTTCCTCCTTTCTTAATTTTTTATTCTTCCATTTTATCCTCTTATGTGGAGATATTTAATAATTTTTAATTATTAAATCTTCTCATATATCCTCCTAATTTTCAAATTTGGAAACTAATATCTTTCCTTGATTTTCAAAAATCAATCTTTTTGGCAATATCTCATTAATCTTAATTTTTAAATTAAAAAATGAGGTATGCATCGTCAAAAATCTACTTTTTGTGATAGGATATTTTATTTATTTTTAATTCTTCTATTTATCTTTTCGAATGAAATATTTAATAATTTTTAATTATTAAAACCTTCTTGATATTTTCAACTTGCTAATTTGGTATTTATGAGAAGATAATTAAAGATTTTATTATTTATTCTCATAATATCTTCCAATTTGCTTTCTTCTATTTTCGTCCTTTCCTGAATGGCAGCTCTGTTGTGCACTCAATCTTATCTGTTGATTATTTTCAGTCTCGAATTAATCTTGTCCATACAGTCAATCCCCAATTTTTCTATAAATTGGACTCTTTTATTCATCATTTTCAACCACTTTTCGAATATCCTCATGCTGTCGAACTCATTTGCAATCTTGCTCTCTTTCTCACACTTGTATTTTGTAGGTGAAGCCCACATATTTGGAGGAAAAAGAGAAACAATGGAGAATCATGGAGGAAGTACTTCGTTATGGTTTGCATATTTATTTTAAGTGCTTTGTCTTCATAGCTCTATTGAATGTATTGGGATTTCTTTCATAGCTTGTTAGTTTTTTGTGGTTAGCTAACATAGGTTATGAATCTTATGCTCAAATTCTCTATTACATTTTTTGGTGAACCCGACGTGAACACGTAAATCTAACAATTTTGTGAGTCTGATATTTGCATGCAGGTTTTATGTGTGGATTTGTTTTTGCATGCAGGTTTTTGGTGTTAATCCATTGTTGCATGCAGGCTTTTTGGACTAATCCATTGTTGCATGTAGGTTTTTTGTCCTAATACATTGTTGCATGCAGATTTTTTAAACTAATTTGTTGTTGCATGCAGGTTTTTTAAACTAATTTGTTGTTGCATGCAGGTTTTATGTGAGGATCTGTTGTTGCATGTGTATTTTTTGGACTAATCCATTATTGCATGCAAGTTTTTTGCACTAATATGTTGTTGCATGCAGGTTTTATGTGAGCATCTGTTGTTGCATGTGTATTTTTTAGACTAATCCATTGTTGCATGTAGGTTTTTTGCACTAATATGTTGTTGCATGCAGGTTTTATGACAAGATCTATTATTGCATGTGGGTTTTATGGAGTCTAAACAATGATTTATGGAGGATTTCTTAACATGCAATGAACAACAAATCTTCACATAGTTTAATTAGAGGGATTTAATGAACAACAAATCTTCACATAGCCTAATTAGGAGGTTTTAATGAACAAAAACTCTTCACATAGCCTAATTAGGAGGTTTGAATGAATCCTACAATTCTCACATAGTTTTAATTAAGATTTGGATCACAGAACAACAACAAATTCCATATTTCATGCATGCAAAGGGTTTAAAATAAACAACAAATTGCATTTAATCATGGCTTAAATTGATCGAATCTTTTTCAAATTAATGTGGAATTAATCTCATCTAGTCTTAATTAGGATGCAAATGAATCAATAAACTCATTTGATTTTCTAAATGTCAAAAAAATCAATGCTTATCATGCCTTTTTTTATTTTGTTTGTGTGTTTTTAGCCTTTAGATAGTGGGCCTGCCTCCCAATTTGTGAGAGGGAATGACCCTAAGTGGTGACAGGGTTGAAGACAAACCCCTTCCAAACCACTCTAAATAACTATGGATGCAACGAAAGTTGTAGACAATGGGTGCTGGAATGGTATTGCGACGATTTATTCGCCGGATCAATACCCACCCGAACGGATGCCTTAACTAGAACCTTTTGTTTGTAGAGACCAAAAACCTTCTATCTGTTGGCTCAGGCATTGTGATACGCGCATGTCGAAGATACCTCTCACGTACTCCTTAGTTAGAGATAGATAGTTCTTGGGAAGTGATGCCCCTTGAACTCGAAGCTTGGTATGCCCGAGAAGTGAGTGCACTGTAAGGGGGAGCCAGTGCTACCAAGCATCTAGCTATCCGACTGAGTGTTGTATTTTATGGTTAGAGGATTCAACAGATATTGCCCCGGCTAGCCATAGGATATGTTGTGAATGAGCATGATTGTCTTGGGTCTAAGTCCAAACATCTTGTCTTTTGTTATTGTCAAAAGTTGAATTATACAATTGTCACAAAACATCATTTATCAAACAAGTCCAAACATTGTCCAAACAAGGTTTTAAAAAAAAAGAGCATTCATCCAACAAAGTTCAAAACATTTTCAAATTATGGCTTTCAAACACATTGAAAAACTTTGTCTCAACATTCATGTCACTTAGATTTAGGTCCTTCATAGTACATACTTAGGTTTTAGGACATAGTCATTGCACTCCATTTAGTCCATTTCATTGTTAGGTGTCCTCATTTTGAACGTAGGTTCAACACCATTTTCCTAAGTTTTGCATGTAATTATTAGGTCCTCTCTTAGGTGTCCCTTTTCATGTCATTATTAGGTTTTATCCGAGGTGCCCTTTTGCATGCCATTATTAGGTCCTATCTTAGGTGTCCTTTTGCATATCATTATTATATATTCTCCTAGGTGTCATTCTGCATACCAAAATTAGGTCCTCTCTTAGGTGTCATTTTGCATACCAACATTAGGTCCTTTCTAGGTTTGCATTTTTCATGATCATTGTCAAATACCAAAGTTAGGTTTCACCTAGGTCATATTCTCTGCATATCAAAAAGTCATTCCTTTGCATATGTCCTTTTGCACGTAGGGTAATATCATTTCATAGTCTAACCCTAAGTTTGGTCTTAGGTTAACATTATCATACATTTGCACCTACATCTTTAGTGTCATATCATTGTGTCATAATCAACTTTTGTCCATATCATCATATAAGGTCACATTTTGCATACCCTAGATCTCTCTTCATAACTGAGGTCATTATCATGTCATAATGTAGGCTTGAACCTTAGATCATTGTCCTTTTTCATATAGTGTCAAAATTAGGTTTTTGTCATACTTGAGTATTCAATTCTTTAGATTAAACCCTAAGTTGTTGTTAGGAAGTCTTGAGCTCATCCAACGTTTTTATTCTGTCAACATGATTTTGTCAAACCTAGCTTAGTATCCAAGCATATAGGTGAGACATTGTCATTTGTCATATTGTCATTTTTTCCTTTGTCCTTTTAAGGTCTAGACTTCATTTCAATATCCTAAGGGTCATGTCTTTAGGGTTGCAATTCAAAGGTTTGTCCAAACCTAAAAAAAACAACAAAAAAATAGGTTGCATTACCATTGCTTAAGATTGCATATCATTTCCAAAAATTCTTGAAATAATAACAAAAAAATAGGTTGCACTTAGTTGCATAACATTATCAAACCATAGAAACTCAAAGGTCCAAAGCAAGGTCACATTTTCATTGCATTTAGTTGCATCTATTTGTCATTCCAAAAATTCAAAAAGTCCAAAAACATTTAGTTGCATTGTCATCCTTTTAGGCTGCATTTTTCAATCCCATTAGTTGCATTGCATAGTGACATGTTTGTTGAAATGAGGTCTCAACCTTCTTACAAAGCCATGTCATCACAATTGAGAAATCAATCATGTCAATCCAATCTCTACATGTCTCATAACTTGGATCAAACTTATCATGATGATTTAAATGTCCAAATACAAAAACTAGAGGAGAAACTAGCTCAAGAAAAGGAGATATTGGAATGAAAAGTGAAAAATAGTGAGAAGATTAGATCCCAAATGTCCAAAACATTTTGAAAATTTCAAGGTCCAAACCCAAACTCTGAGCCAATTGATGTAATATCTCTTATCGAACAATCAAACATACCATCTCTCCTCTCACAAATAGAGACGATGAAACAATTTCAAGAAAAGAGACAACAACATTATGTGCCTCCACAACAAGAACAAGAAGGTGTTTACTATCAATCACATTTTCAACCATCACAACCAATTGTTCAACAGTTCGAACATTTCCAATAAACACAACCAATTGTCCAACATATACAACCAATGGTCCAATTTCAACAATATGTCCAACCAACTATACAATGTCAACAAATGGTTCAACCAATGGTGGAATATCAATGTCAACAACTACAACCAAACATTCAAAAACAAAGGTTGCAACACACACCAACCCAAGTTTCAAACATGTCAGAACAATTGAACCAAGTCCAATATCAAAACATGACATCAAACCAAGACCAAATTCTTGCCAAGAAAGTTAAAAATATAAATCCAATCATGTCAAAACCTTGCAAGGATTCAAATGCGTCTCCAAAGAAAGGTGGCCTTATTAGACAAATCTTAAAGAGAGTCCTAAGTGATTTTCCTAAGGATGATCAAAATCATACACCAATGTCTAGCAATGGCTCATCCATCCATCAAGAATTTGACCCTTAATTTGCCTCCACTTCCCCTCCCATTCCATCATATTTTGAAGTTTCACAAGAGCAATTTACACCATCGCCTCCAAATGATGCATCAAATAATGCATCCTCCCAAGGATTGTTTGCCACAGAAATATATGCTAATCAATTCATTTATACAAATCCCTTGTACTATTTGGAAATGCAAGATTTAATGCCATCAAATGCTTCTCTTTTAGAGAGTCCCATTCAAATTCCATCCCCTTCGTGCCAAAGCATTGATCCCTTGCCAAAATCCCCCAAGCATATCCAAAGTCCAACCCCGTGTCAAGAGGATAATTTAGAGCATGAAGAAACGTGTCTTGAAATAGATGAAGATCAAGATCTTGAAACCTTATCATCCCATCCAATTGTTGACCAGGATCTCATCTTCCCAGAAACTCATGATGATTCCCCTATTCTTGTCCATCCTATCCAAAGTCCTATTGACACTCCATTCCCCGAGGAAGATCAAGATATCCCAATCCATCCAATCCCAAACGATCCCCTTCCATTTTATGAAAAAATGTCCTTTCAAATCCCATTGACATTCCACTTCCTAAGAAAGATCAAGATATTCCTTCCATCCTTTCCGATGATCCCATTGAAAGTCAAGAGCAAAGAACCTTTAAAGAGGATTCCAATGATATTCCTCCTTGTCAAGGTCAAATTATTCCTTTAAATCCTCCACAAGATCCTTTTGTTCCTCCATCTCCTTGTCTTAATCCTCCATATACACTCCAAGATCTCATTTCTTTTGATGATCCCATTATTTATCCCATTCCATCTCTTGAAGAGCCTATCATTGATCCATGTCCACCACACAATCCTAGCTCCCCTCGTGATCGTCATCCCCCTAGTGATCCTGATCCCCCTCATGATTCTAACATGTTGGTGCAATATGTTCATGAACCCCCTATATGCACAATGGGTTCTTCCACTTTGGTCCATTCTGATCCACTTTATGATCTCATTATTTCTCTCATGTCATGTCCACCTAATAATGGACTTGCATCTTCCTCTAAAAGCACAAAGTATCCTACAGGTCAAAATATTCATAAAGGAAAAGGGGTAGACCTTCATGAGAAAGAACCCCTCTATATCAAAGAAGATCTTAAGGGTCATGTCTACACAACTCACTCTCAAGACGTTGGTATCCCTCCATTAAAATCAAAACATAGACCTTCCCCATCATACTTTCCATCCATCTTAGGTCCTTATAACCCTTCATCCTCTATGCAAGGTCAGCAAATGCACACATCATTGAGTAAATTTCATCGATCCAAAAGAACTCCATTTCATTCATACCCATCCATGCTTTCCTTTCCCCCTCCAAGCAATTTGAATGCCAAGTATAAAAGTCATAAGTCTAGTAATCCACATGTATTCAAGGATCAACATGTCCAATATAATCGACATGTCAAAACAAAAAAAATATGATCTATAAAGAAAAAAATATATCCAAAAGGCCACAAAGGCCCACTGAGAAAAATAAAGGAAAGTCAAAATCTATATGGGTTCCTAAATCCTTTATGCAAGCAATGCACTCCAAGGAACTACAAAAAAATGAAACATCAAAAACCATGTGGATTCCCAAGAAGCTCCTTGAAGCACAAAAGGAAAAACCCAGATTGATATCTGAAATTGCTATTCCTCCATCTAAACTTTCCAAGTCTATTCCTACATCACCTTCTTCATCCGTTTTGGGCCCTTATGTCCGCAAATCCCTAGCTATTCCTTCATCAAAATCTCCATATCCAAAACCCACTCTTCCTCCATCAGTCCATCACCCCTCAAGGTGTGTGCCAATGTTGATCTTGCCTTCATTTCCATCCGCTCAAGCCCAATTCTTCCAATACCCTATCCATTATCCAATGCATATTTTCCATCCTTCGATCCCTTTGGTCCAATCCTTTGCATAAATCCTTTCCTTAGTTCCATCTCATTTTCCATATCCTTATCCTACCAACGTCTTTGAGCATGATTTTAAAGGTCATGGGCCATTTATTTCAAGGTTACTATCCAAACAATAATATGCTTGAGTCCTTCTTCCATCCCCTATCATGTGTCCAACTTCTATTGAAAAAGTCAAAATACAAAAAAACGAGTGAGAAAAAAAGAATAAAAAATTATCAAAAATTAATAAAAAATTATAAAAAAGAATTCACAATCTATTAAGATCATCAAAGGAAAATTTGAACCTAATTGGGTTGGCCCTTTCATCATAACTGCAACATATGGTTCAGGTGCTTATCAGATTGCAACCCCAGAAGGAGAACCACTATAAGATCCTGTGAATAGCATGCACCTCCGGAAATATTATACATAGATTTCTTTTAGCAGTTCTTCAATATGATCCTGAAAAAAAACAAAAAAAAAACAAAACAAAACAAAACAAAAAACAAAAAACAAAAAAAGGAAAGCAAAAATAATTCATCCACTGGTGAAAACCTGGCAAACAGACGCCTTGGGCAAGTACCATGATGAAAACCTAGCAAAC
The DNA here is from genome assembly GCF_030272615.1 of Cryptomeria japonica. Classification (NCBI taxonomy): domain Eukaryota; kingdom Viridiplantae; phylum Streptophyta; class Pinopsida; order Cupressales; family Cupressaceae; genus Cryptomeria; species Cryptomeria japonica. The sequence goes on along the minus strand of NC_081405.1, from coordinate 423,823,485 downwards.
AGACGCCTTGGGCAAGTACCATGATGAAAACCTGGCAAACAGGCGTCATGTGTAATCCATGAGCTTCTTGCATGTCATATTTGGGGGTAGGTTCCTGTCATATCCTATTACCCTTCATTATCTTGTCATATCCTATTACACTTCATTATCCTATCATGTCATATTACCCTTCATATCCTATTGTCCCTCATGCACATATCCCCTTTTCCACATTTGATCTTGACAAGGCTGGGGATATTCATGAGCATCATGTATCTTGTTTGCAACATTTAGTCTATCATAGCTTTTGGTCTTTATGTATTTGCTTATTACAACCTTTCATCCATATTCCCTGGCTTATTGCAACTTTCTGCCACTATCCCTTAGCCTACCCCAACCTTCAGTCCATGTCCCTTATCCATTCTTGGTCTTGCATATCCTATCCATATCAAATCATTATACATACACTCTTTTTTTTGTTCCTTGAGCTTGATCTGACACAAGGATGCAAAATTTAAACATGGATTCAAAAACCTCTTGACATGTCCCTCATGCAATGTCATTGCTTTACATTGCCATATCCAATCTCTTGTCCCGTTGTCTCCATAATAAAAGGCCTTTGTCTTCCCTCTATCCACCATCATTTCAGCAAGCCTATTTATTCACCTGTCATTTTCCTTGCCTTGCTAGACACTGGGGGCAAAATCATAAAAAAATCCAAAAAAATCAAATAAAGTCCTAAAAAAAAAAAGTCCTAAAAAAATTGAAAAATGTCTTGAAATAATCCAAAAACATTCAAAAAATGTCCCGAAATAATTCAAAAACATTCATAAAATGTCCTGAAAAAAAAAGCCCTAAAAATCAAAATGTTCAAAAACCCTAAAAATTTCAAAACATTAAAAATTAAAAAATAGTCGCTTTTGTTTCATTTCACCAATAAACTGTCCCTTTTGTACATAGACAAACATTTGTGTAGACAACAAACAGATAACATGTTACAACACTGTGCTTAACAAATCATGCATTAATAGATGAACTTTTCAATCAAACCAAGCATTCAAACTGATCAAAATTGTCATGTCAATCAATCAACATCAATATCATTTGTCCTTGTCACTATTATCATGGGTCTTATACAGGGTGTGGTATACTCGAAACCAGATTGTGTCCTATCTTAGACAGGGTACTGTATTCCCTGAAACTAGACAACATGATCCTCCTTTTATCACGACACTGTCACTTTGGCAACGAAGATTAGAATGTTTGTTTGACTTGTTTCAATTTGCGAGTCTTATCTTTTTATTGATTTATTTTTGGCTACGACCATGTTCCTATGTTGCTCGATGATGTCACTAAGTGATTTAGAGTGGTTAGGATGGCTCATGGTCCTTTATTATTTTTGTCTTCTATTTGTGGAGTGTTTCATAACATTCTGGGGCAAGTTTGTCTTAGGATTTTTGAACCATTCCTTGTCTGTGAACATGTATGTCTTACGCAAAGGGATTGCATTATCACCCTGGCCTTCATTACCATGGTGCGCCGCATCTGTTTTGCCATATCAAATAAAGGATCTCACCTACTAGTTGAATTTGTGAAAGCAAGATTTCATCACATTAATCATTCTTCACTTCTCGCTTGCATTTCTTCTGGCTAACATTTCCTCCATCCCATGAATCCTTCTATCTTTTCATCAAATCGATCATTATCATGCTATTTATTCTCTTTGATCAATCAAGAATTTCTTCATTTGGTATCAGTCATCCTTTTTTTCTACAATCCCTTAACATTCTTCCCTTCTTATTAACATTTTTCTCCTTCATCATATTTTCTCTTCTTTCGAGAGATCATTCATTTCTTTCATCCATCAACAATCTCTCGAAGGGGCATCCTACCTCCATTCCTTAGTTTGTTGGGGCACGATCATTTTATCAATTTTCTTTGAAACAATGCTCAAAATCGCATTGTCTCAAAGAGGGGCAAAATGTAGACACTAAAAAATGGTCAACACATGTGTCTCCTATTTTTAACATATCATGCGCATATGCCTCTTAGGTTTAATTAATTAATTAAACCCCCTTTTACTAACGATTCTTCTAAGTCCTAAATAAATAAATTTAATAATTTATTTATTTATCCCTTTTGTCCATTAATTAAATAAATTCATTTTATTTAATTAACTAATTCATAAATATGAGCAATAAATTAATAAATCATTTTATTAATTTATCATATTTATCTTCCTCCAAGATTAAGAAAATTAATAAATTTCATTTATTAATTCATCTTTATTTCCTCCTTTTTTAATTTTTTATTCTTCCATTTTATCCTCTTATGTGGAGATGTTTAATAATTTTTAATTATTAAATCTTCTCATATATCCTCCTAATTTTCAAATTTGGAAACTAATATCTTTCCTTTATTTTCAAAAATCAATCTTTTTGGCAATATCTCATTAATCTTAATTTTTAAATTAAAAAATGAGGTATGCATCTTCAAAAATCTACTTTTTGTGATAGGATATTTTATTTATTTTTAATTCTTCTATTTATCTTTTCGAATGAAATATTTAATAATTTTTAATTTTAAAACCTTCTTGATATTTTCAACTTGCTAATTTGGTATTTATGAGAAGATAATTAAAGATTTTATTATTTATTCTCATAATATCTTCCAATTTGCTTTCTTCTATTTTCGTCCTTTCCTGAATGGCAGCTCTGTTGTGCACTCAATCTTGTCTGTTGATTATTTTCAGTCTCAAATTAATCTTGTCCATATAGTCAATCCCCAATTTTTCTATAAATTGGACTCTTTTATTCATCATTTTCAACCACTTTTCGAATATCCTCACGCTGTCGAACTCATTTGCAATCTTGCTCTCTTTCTCACACTTGCATTTTGTAGGCAAAGCCCACATATTTGGAGGAAAAAGAGAAACAATGGAGAATCATGGCGGAAGTACTTCGTTATGGTTTGCATATTTATTTTAAGTGCTTTGTCTTCATAGCTCTATTGAATGTATTGGGATTTCTTTCATAGCTTGTTAGTTTTTTGTGGTTAGCTAATATAGGTTATGAATCTTATGCTCAAATTCCCTATTACAATACCAATACATACAATTACACTCAAGGGAACTGTTATCTAAATTTTGAATCATCAAAATTTGATAGGCCTATGATCGACCTTACATGTCAAATGAAAGAAAGGTACATAATTTTTTTCCTTATACTTCATCATTTATCAAATTTGAATATACAAATGAAGAATTCTTTTCAGATGCAATGTATTTCAATAATGTACTTTTAAAACTGCATATGAGAGAAGCTTTTTCATTTACATAAATGTGTAAGGACCCACACAAGCCGTGGGTATGACTAAAAAGTGCAATATGTAGAATGATGCACATATGTATAAATAAAAGAGAGAGAAAAGGGGATCTATCATTGCCTTTCAATGACAAACCGTTGATGTGATCAAGTTGCATAATTGTCTCTTCATGCTCCTAGCACTCCTAGAGTGCCTACACGAGGTGAAGGACAAGTGTGTTAGAGCTCGAGGTCTTAAATTCTCTAACAAATCTACTCATACACATGTATATCAGACTACAGATGGAAAGAATCTAAACATAACAACAAGAGAATTAGAGATCAAAGTGACAAGTCATTAGAAGCTTCGTGAGCTTCTTATTTTATCTAACTTGTTTGTTCAGTGTGCAGGTATAAGACACGTTTCCATTTCATAAATGTCAAGTATGTGGGTTAAAATGGGCTCCCACAAGGGTTGAGCTTAGAATACTAGTCATCACTCACATGGTGACACTAATCAGCTATCAAACATTGAGTACAGTTGTATCCATGGTCCCATATATTGGCATTCAATGACAGTATAAACTGTCATCCAATGACAACACATACAACAATGAATAAAACTATATTCCATGGTCAACAGGTGACTAAAGCCATCACATGAGTAAAGACAAGCATACTGTGCTCCAAGACACAAATCATGGAGGATCTAAAGATATGAAAGTATAAAAGTCTCCAAGGACAATCAGCATACATCGATGTGACAGTCTCAAAACAATCTAGTGTAGAAAATAGTAATAAAGATGCTAGATCAACAGGTATTAAAATAGCATAACAGATTACTAGGAATGAACAATGATCAAAAGGTTTTCACCTATGGAAGTCTTAGAAGACATCAATGCCACAAGCATGATTAAAAAATTCCAAGCATCTTGATAAAGTTCAATGAAAATAAACAATCTCCAAGCTACTATTAGCAGTCAAAAGATTAGAATGAGCCATATAATAGAGAATATTATACTGCAACATCCTCCATTTAAAGATCAACAACCTTATATAGCTTACAACTTAAGAAGATAAAAAAAGACATAATAAAGTACAACTAATCAAGCTATAGTAAGTTTTTGACAAAGTCCTCTTATAATAGTGAAAAGTCATGATAAGTATACATAGTAACCAATCCATTGATAGATACAGTGCATAAAGATATAAGCATCATACACTTAAGAATGAAATAACCGATAAGATTAATGTTAAGAGAACTTGACACCAGGTTATATGAAAGCTACAGGATGAAGAAGGATAGTAGAGTCATACTACCAAAAGAGAAAATATTGCAGACCTTATTATCAAAGATAGTGGGTTGGGTGTTGGAAAGTCACATTGAGAGAGAACTAGAATCAGATATTGACAATTGTGATAGTCCATATTAGTCACATAAGTGAAAGCAATAGAAAATAATTCATACACTCTCGTGAAGGCATACCGGTCAAAGAAGATATATAAGGCCACAAGAGCGACATTCAAAAGAATAACACACAACCATTCTCTCTAGACTTGTAGCAGCATCATACAAAGAAAAGTAATAACCTTGTCTTAGTCATTGTTAGAACAACTTTGGTTTTGAGAGATAATATCAAGATTATCTCAGAACAAATAACAATGGACAATGAGTAAGGTGATTAAAGGACATTCATATGACCTCAAGAATAGTTCTAGATTTCCAATCAAAGGTAGCCTCCAAAGCATGAAAAAAAAAGTGAGGGGTGAAAGTCCTAAGGACAATCATGAGCATTTAACAATGATAATGATCAGAGAAAAGATTTTGTTGCAGATCCTAAGTGTTAGGGTTTCAAGCAGATCTGAAGCAAATATGAACTAACAATTATATGCAGATTTAAATACAAAAGATAAAGAAATGAAATAGGACACAGATAACACAAAGATTTAACGTGGTTCACCCAGAATGGGTTACGTCCACCATACACAGTCGTCCAATCTTTCTTATTATCCAGCAAAAACAGTACATCAACCTTACAATGCCTTAAGCATCCCAGCCGCTTATAACATGCATTTTTAGGGCAACAAACAAATTCGGCCTTTTTTAGGGTTTTATTACAATGTCGATTTTCATCAACAAAAATGGCAAAAAAAAAATTTCTCGGGGGCTACCGCCCCCGAACCCCTGCCTGGGGCCCAGCCCAGCCCCGAACCCCAGCAAGGATACGTGCTGAGTGTACAGTACTTTGCTGATCAGTCGCCACATTTCAACAATCTCCCACTTGGAGACTAATACTACACGACACCATTGTACATGCAACATCTATTGGATAAAACACTAGGACTTGACTGGTATAAATTCCACAATTATCAATCAAGAAGACCAACAGAAACTGATGAAGAAATCAGCTTCTCCTGTGGAACTGCCTTTGTGAACATATCGACAGGATTCTCACTTGTGTGAATCTTCTCAAGCCGTAACTGACCCTCCTCCAAAATAGTCTGGATGAAGTGGTACCTGAGCTGAATGTGCTTTGTCCTTGAATGAAAAGCAGAGTTCTTCGCAAGATGAATGGCACTCTGGCTATCAGTATACAATGGGCTATCCTCTTGTGTCTGACCCAATTCCTTCAGAAAACATTGCAACCAAATCATCTCTTTGCTGGCTTCTATAGCAGCAACATACTCAGCTTCAGTGGTTGAAAGTGCAACAACCTTTTGCAGCCTAGAAATCCGACTGACTGCAGTTCCCCCTATAGTAAAAACATACCCTGTAGTACTCCTTCGTGAATCAATATCACCCGCCAGATCAACGTCAACAAATCCACTTAGAGCAGCATTAGATCCTTTGAAACATAATACCTTCATAGTAGTTCCTCTCAAATACCGAAGAATCCATTTCATAGCATTCCAATGTTCCATACCCGGATTACTCATAAACCTGCTCACAACTCCCACTGCATGTGCAATATCTGGCCTTGTGCATACCATTGCATACATCAGACTGCCAACAACTGATGAATACGGGATGTTAGACATTTTATTAACCTCTTCCTGTGCCTTTGGGCACATCTCCTTAGTCAATTTGAAATGACTAGCCAAAGGTGTACTAACTGCTTTTGCATCCTGCATGTTAAATCTTTTCAATACCTTCTTTATATACTCACTTTGGGACAAATTCAAGGTTCTATTTTTTCTGTCCCATGTAATCCTCATACCGAGAATTTGCTTAGCTGCACCCAAATCCTTCATAGCAAATGACCTGGCTAATTTCTGTTTAAGATCATTTATATGTTGCATGTTAGACCCAGCAACAAGCATGTCATCAACATAAAGCAACAGGACAATATAACTGCCATTATCAAATCTCTTAAAATATACACAATGATCAGAATGACATCTATGATAACCATGTTCAGCCATGAAACTATCAAATTTTAAATACCATTGTCGGGGTGCTTGCTTTAGGGCATACAGACTTTTCTTCAACTTGCACACCAAGTTCTCCTTACCTTTGACCTCATATCCCTGTGGTTGCAACATGTAAATTTCCTCCTCCAAATCTCCATGGAGAAAAGTTGTTTTGACATCTAATTGTTCAAGATGTAAATCATCTGCAGCCACAAGACTAAGTACAGTTCTAATTGAAGTCATTTTTACAACTGGAAAAAATATTTCATCATAATCTATACCCTTTTTCTGTGCAAAACCTTTTACCACAAGTCTAGCCTTATATCTTTTCTGACCTCCTTCCTCCTCCTTCAGCCGATAAACCCATTTGTTAGGCAAGGCTCTTTTTTCTGCAGGTAAAGGGACTAAGTCCCAAGTCTTATTTTTCATCAAGGAGTCCATCTCCTCTTTCATGCCTAGCTGCCACTGTTGTTTGGCATCCACCTGCATTGCTTCTTCATATTCTTCTGGTTCACCAGAATCCATTAATAAAATAGAATACAAAGAAGGAGAAAATCTTTCAGGGGGTCTACTTGTCCTCGTAGAATGTCTAACACTTGCAGGAGTTTGTGGGACAATCTGTTGTTGCTGAGCATCAGGTACCTGTGGCATTTCATTTTCAGGAATCTCATCCAACACCACATATTCTTGTTTGTCCTGTTCATGCTTCTTTTCCTGCATCTGTTCTTTATACATAACCTTCTCATTGAATATAACATCTCTACTTCTAATTATTTTCTTATTTTCAAAATCCCATAACCGATAGCCATATTCATCTATCCCATATCCAATGAAGGTACATTTCTGAGATTTAGCATCAAGCTTGGTTCTGTTTTCTTTATCAACATGGACAAAAGCTTTGCAACCAAAAGTTTTTAGAAAAGAATAATTTACCTTTTCACCAGTCCATGCCTCCTCTGGAATACCACCATCCAAAGGGGTTGAAGGTCCTCTATTTATCAAATAGACAGCAGTATGTACAGCATCTGCCCAAAAATGTAAGGGCAATCCAGCATGCAATCTCATGCTCCTCGCACGTTCCATGATGGTCCTATTCATTCTCTCTGACACACCATTTTCCTGTGGAGTTCATGGAACTGTCTTCTGCTTTCGAATCCCATTTAAGGAACAGTAATCTTCAAATGCTTTGCTGCAATACTCACCTCCATTATTCGATCTGAGACACTTCAACTTTTTTCCTATCTCATTCTCAACCAAAGCTTTCCATTTCTTAAAAGTTTCAAAAACATCTGATTTTTGTTTTAGGAAATATACCCATGTTTTTTTGGTTGAGTCATCAATAAAAATAACATAATAACAAGAGCCACCAAGAGATGATACCTGAGCCGGTCCCCATACATCTAAATGTACAAGCTCTAACTTCTCACTCTTCTTCTCTTTCCCAACCTTGAGAAATCTGACTCTTTTCTGTTTACCATAAACACAGTTTTCACAGAACTCTAAATCAATCTTCTTTAGTCCTGGTAATAGATTTTTGGAGTGAAGGATTTTCATCTCTTTCTCGCTCATGTGCCCAAGCCTATGGTGCCACATTATCGAATCTGTTCTTGCAACATTTATTGTTGTTGTCCCTGCAGTAACTTTATCTGTAGCAGCTAAGGTAGAGTAAGTGTTACCAGTACACAGATATAATGTGCCTACCCTTGCACCTTTAGCTACTACTAATGACCCTTTAGTGACCTTCCACATACTATCTAAGAAGGTAACTATGCAACCTTCACTACCTAGTTGCCCTGCAGAAATTAAATTTCTTCTTAAATTAGGAACATGTCTTACCTCCTGCAGAAACCAGTCATTACCATTCTGCAACTTGATCTTTATCTTTCCTTTTCCAACAATTTGACAGGGCTCATCATCGCCCAAATATACCTGTCCAAAATCACCTTGAACATAATCTAGAAAATATTTTCTATGGGGTGTTGCATGAAATGAAGCCCCAAAATCTATTACCCAGGAATCATTAACATTATCCAAACATAAGATTAAAGCATCTTGTAAAGTATTACTTGCAATATTAGCTTCCTTACTGTCATTTTCATTTTTGTCTCCTTCTTTGTTTTTCCGAGACCAACAGTCTTTCTTTAAATGACCAGGCTTTCCGTAGTACCAGCAATCTTTCTTTCCTCTAGATTGAGAGCGTCCTTTCTTTGACTTCCCTCGTGACTTCTCATTCCCAGGGCCTTTTCCTCTTTCCTTTGATCTTCCTCTGTTCTCCACATTCAAAAAACTACTCGATGATGTTGGAGTCTCACCTGTGCTTTTCCTTCGCATTTCCTCGCTTAGGATAACACCAACAATATCATCAAATACCAAAGTATTTTTACCAGAGACAGAGTTACTTACAGCCATAACCAAGCTATTCCAGCTTTCTGGCAAAGAACATAAAATCAAGAGAGCCCTAACCTCTTCTGCAAAGGTAATTTTTACCGAAGACAATTGACTAGTAATTGTATTAAATTCATTTAAGTGCTCCACTACAGATCCTCCCTCACTCATTTTCAAATTAAACAAACGCTTCATAAGAAATACCTTATTCGAAGCTGAGGGTTTCTCATACAGCTTAGCCAATGTTGCCATCAAATCTACAGTCGTTTTTGCTTCTGTTATATTGAATTCTACAAACGCCACAAGGCACAATCGAATGGATCCCAGTGCCTTTCTATCTAAAATTTCCCACTCTTCATATGATATTGTGGTCGGTTTCTTTGCCTTTCCTTCCAAGGCCGCCACAAATCCTTTTGATATAGGTAATCCTCCATCTGCATTTTCCATAACTGATAATTCTGGCCGTTAAACTTTTCAACCTTGAATTTGGAATCCTCCATTGCTCCCACTCAAATCTGAAAGTCTTGCCAATTTACAGAAAACCTCACTCTGATACCAATTGTTAGGGTTTCAAGCAAATCCGAAGCAAATATGAACTAACAATTATATGCAGATTTAAATACAAAAGATAAAGAAATAAAATAGGACACAGATAACACAGAGATTTAACGTGGTTCACCCAGAATGGGTTACGTCCACCATACACAGCTATCCAATCTTTCTTATTATCCAGCAAAAATAGTACATCAACCTTACAATGCCTTAAGCATCCCAGCCGCTTATAACATGCGTTTTTAGGGCAACAAACAAAGTCGGCCTTTTTTAGGGTTTTATTACAATGTGATGAGTGTACAGTACTTTGCTGATCAGTCGCCACATTTCAACACAGTCCATTATCACAACTATAGCTACCACCAATGGCAGAAGCTCAGTACAGTTGTATTGAAAAATGAGACCATCAAATATAATATAGTCAAATATGATCAGAACAGTGATAGTGTATTATGATACCAGGTCAAACAAATGAATGTGGCAAGCTGATATCAATTATCTCTCCTAAACTCTTTCAATACACAAGAGTTGATAGTGCCTTGACAGTATGAGCAGGGTAAAGAAAGAATATAGTGTTGTAGTTCTTAGAGCCAAAAGGCAGACCTAACATAACAGAGGTATTGAGTGACAAAGCACTGTCAATAAGGGTATTAAATGCACAAAGGTCAGTATATATTGTCCACAACAAGGACAGAATAGTGGATCAGTGATATAGAGCCAGTCATAGGTCATGAAGAATTCAAGATAGTGGGCATTATATCAGCAATCCCATTTCACAGTGTCAAGGATCAAGAATAGCAGTCTTTGACAACAAAGCACAACCTCTGTGTAAGTAAATCAAAGAGAGTGGTCTTCTTAAATTCATTAGAATCCATGAAAAATCATAGACCTCCTTTAGTACTACAATCATTGATTGACTGTCAAAATAGGGAAATGCAAGGGGTAAAGAATGAGAGCACAGTTAAGAGACCTAAAATAGATCACAAACAAAGTGCATTTGAAAGTAGTCACAAAAGAATACATGTATACACACAGTCCAAATAGAAGACAATACTTTCTAAGAGATTTTGTTGCAACCTCATGTAGTCAGACCCAACAAAGAAGGTGCAAAGATTAGTGAATAATTGTAGACCTTAAGGAAATTAATGAGGCAGATCATAGCCACAATATATACACATCTTTGAATCATTTAAAACCACAATGAATTCTAACAGTTGATATTGTAGTCCTGACAGTAAATATTCATTTTCAAAGTCATAACAGTGATACTTACCATCAATATGCAACACACAAAGATACAATACCATCAATACAACAATCTAGAGTGAGCATAAGGCTCATTGAAGCATAAAAAAATAGAGGGGATAGTAAAATGGATTGAATATAAGGGCAGTTGTTGAACATCCCATTCAATCACTGATCTACAGACAACCCAAGACAATCAAAGGTGAACTATAGGAAGCAATCATGAATAGTGGCATGCACATTCATAAAAGGGGCTCTAATCACCATGACAGTGCCTAAAAATATTGAAGGTCTCATAACGATAGCCATTAATGATTTTTAAAGTTCATAGTCTAGGTACATCAAGTCAATGATATGAAAGGCATAGGCATAGTCCATATGTCAAAGATAGTGAGAGGGCAGTCTCAAAGCAACAATGAGTACAACTTTAACACATAAGCACAGTATAGACCTCCAGGCTCAACAGGGGAAGGAGAAATAACAACAAAACAATTACAACATCATTGAAAGATGGAGAAGAACATCTTCATGTATAGTAAATAAAACCAGTAAACAAAATCCTGGCAACCATCAAAGCAGGAGTACATCCATCCATAATAAATGTAGTGATATCTTTTCAAAATTACAAGCCTATGACATAATAAATGCACCATCAATTGAAAGGAGCTCATAGTTCGTAGTCATTGCCATTAGGGGAAATTGAACAGAGCCAAAAAAAAAGCAGTGAAAGGTCATAAACAAACACGGACTAGTAAGCATCTTGTATGAGATTCAAAGAAGGAATCATTAAATAAAAGTGAGTTCATATCAAAGGCCATTATACCTGCACTAGAAACAATGCATATGTAATCAAATATTTATTATTTCAAAAACTTGAGGACACTCATCTCAGGACAGTGATGCCAATTTACAGTCAAATGACAAAGATAGTATCAAAGGCTCAAAGCATCGATAGGCTTCAAATAACATATTTGAGTTAGAAAGATATATATCTGCTTGCATACAAGAACACTGCATCTACCTTGATATAACTCACAACCATAGGAAATAAGAGTTTCAAGAATTTCTTACAAAAACACTAGCAAGACCCATTCAACAATCTAAATGTGGGATACACCATACAAAGCACAATGAACTTTCAAAAAAATAAGCACAGCCAGAACCCTATCAAAAGTGGGTAAATTTTTTATGGGCTTTTATTTTATTTTGTTGCTATCAAATATTAGCAGGTGGTGGTTGAGTTTTATCTCCCACTAGAACTTCAAGTCCAAGTCATTCAAGTTGTGGGGGGCTTAAAACCCTTGTTATTTTTATTTAAGTGCATAATGCTTTTTATTTTATTTATTCAATAATGCTATTTAAAATAATGAAATTATACATGCAAATACCATTATTAATAAATAAATAAAAATAATTAATCTCATGCACTTGGGAGTTTTTATTTTCTGTCATATACATCCATGCATAACCGAAATGTAAAATAAATATTAAAGTGATGCTCTTATAAATTACTTTTAATATTTATCATATAGACATAATAAGGGACTAAATCATGCATACAAAATAGATACTAAAAGTAAAAGTCATGTTGACTGCACTTTAAATATTTATTTTATTTTCCCTTTACACACACATGCATATGAAAGACATAGATAGAGTCTTGGCAGTAGATGAGAGTGAAGTTCAAGCAATTAGCAGCAGTTCAGGGTTATTTTTGGAGATCTTTTTGGTTACACATTGGCATAAGGACATTTTGGCAACATTATGGCATCTTTTCATGCAGCTTTGGTACCTTTTTCTTAGGATTTTCTTCTGAGCTCAGATTTCATACTTGAGTTTTCTTTTGGAGAGTACAGTTGTTTCTTTTAGGGTTGCATGTCCTAGATTACTGTATATAGAGGAAAGCTTGTTATCTTTTTCCTCAGTTCTTGCCTTAAAAGATTTTTTAGAGATTTGTAGCTCATTCATTGATATAGAGAGATTTACAAGAGTGTTTTTAGTTCTATTATTTGTAAAAGACTCCTTTTATTTGCAGAATTTCATGACTTTTCCTTGGTAATTGTGTTTGTTCATGATAGATCTGATAGAAGAATTTTTGTGTTTCATCTAAAACCTTGAATCTTATGTCTCCTTAGTGTGCATGCATCATTGCTTTTTTTAGAATCACAGGTCTTAGTTTCTGTTGCAGGGTTTCATAAATTTGTGTCGTGAAATAAATTTTCCTTCCAAGTTTACTAATTACTTGACCTTTCTAAGAAATTCTCATGTGATTGGGAAGTTAATTATCTTGTGTAGGCAGAATTTCTGATAGATTTTTGTGAGTCATGGCAATTTTAATCATCATAGTTTGGTGCATCTCCTCCTAGAATAGTTTAAATTTTTAGTTTTTCCAATCATTTCAAACTCTTTTCCATACTCGTCATTAGTTTTAGGAGGTATTCAAAGGGAGCCGACCCATAACCCGAAGATTCATTTCTCATTCTGATTTTACCCACAGTTTGAGTTTTGTTTCCATGTTGCACATGATTTCATAAGTACTAGTACTGATTTGCCTTGTAGAAGTGGGTGCATCCTCGGTGACAACATGAATATTCAAAATCATGACACAAGGAGACCTCGTGTGAAATTTGGGTGCAATATCCAAGATCATTCTTAGGATACTTCCTATCCTCATGGTCATTACATGTATTGACCTTGACCTAGTTCTCCTCATTATAATACCATGCCAAGTGGTCCATATGCAAGCTATAACTATGTTCCTCCTCCATATGAACACATGTATGATCAATAAAATCCATACATGCACTATATCCCTCATCCTCTGCCCGGTGGCTCAGGCATGGGACTAGGTCAAAGAGAAAAGACACCACCCAAGAATGAATTGCAACAACAAATCAAGGATTTGTAAAAACAAATGGCAAACATAAATACACCAAAGCAAGAGTACACAATGAAGGACATATGTCCTTATCCATTTGATAGAAGTGTTCCAATGCCTCCATTTCCTCCACATTTCATGACACTAAAATTTGATAAATATAGAGGCAAGGGAGATCCTACGGCACACATAAGAGAATTCTTCAAAGCATGTATTGAGGTAGCCAATGAAGAAACATACTTGATGAGATTGTTCCCACAAAATTTTAGGTGGACAAGCTATGGAATGGTTCTCCCAACTTCCACCTGGAATCAAGACATGGAGTGATCTAGCAGAAGCTTTCATACAACACTTCTCATACAAAATTGAAAAAGATGTGTCAGTGACTACTTTGTGCAATACCAAACAAAAAAATGGGGACTCCTTTGCTTCATTTTTACAATGATGGAGAGGTCTTTCTAGTCGATGCTCTTGTGATATCCCACAAAAACAAATGGTAGAAATTTTCACTCAAAACGCCAACAAGAATATTGGATATGAACTAAGAAAATCTTTCTTGTCTACCTTTAAGGAAGTCATAGAAAAGGGATTGGCAGCTGAGAAAGTCCTTATTGAACAAGACACCATTAAACTATTCAAAGAGAACAAAGAGGAATAAAATGGGAAAGACAAGCCCTGCTTTTGGAACAAGAATTAGAACACAATCAATGATGGGGTAGTAGATGCAAATGTTGTAAAACCAAAAATGACTTTCCCTAGTGCAAGTTCATCCAATTCGAACAATCAAGTGAACATGCAAAGGCCATCAAAGCCTCGAAGGAAATACACTCCATTGGGAGAGCCAATTGAGACATCATTCAAGAAATTGGTTGCAAAAAAGCTTATTACACTACCAGATAATCCACCTTATGAACCAAAAGTGAAACTTGCATGGTGGAATGATGGTGAGTATTGTGAGTATCATAAGAGAAAAGGACATACAACTGGTAATTGTCAGAGATTGGAGGATGTTATATAAGATCTTATTGACAAGGGTGAAATAGAAGTTAATGGTCATACTTCCAATGAGGAACATGCGATGTTTAAGGAACCATTCCCTAAACATGATAAAGGAAAAGTCAATGCAGATAATCAAGCTAACTATGCTAAGATATCATGTGATTATGATTCTACCATTAACCACATTTCAATGGACAATTATGTTTCTACCATTATCGTAAAGGACAAAACTCCTAAAGGTTCTACCCAAAGGAGTAAAGTTATTTTGAAAGGTATTGTACCATCCTCTTCACACTTTTAGGACGAAACCTCTAAATGTAATGTAACAACCCATCAAGGTAAAGTCACTTTGAAATGTGTTCCACCCAAGACCACAACCTCATCATCTACCCAAAATGAGTATGACCTTGTATATTAGTTAGTGAAGACACCCGCCCTTATTTCCATCCTTACACTTTTGCGTATATCCCCTTCACATAAGGCCATTCTTGACAAAACCTTGAGAGAAACCTTCATACCCGCTTATCTGAACGTGGACCAGTTTCAAGACATGGTGGGATACCTTTCCACTCCGCATTGCCTTGCATTCATATAAATCAATGATGTCTCCATACGTCAGCCGCGCAATGCACCTCTTTACATAGAGGCCTTTCTCCATAATACAGATATCAAACGAGTCTTGATAGATGGAGGAGTAGGTTTGAATATTTCTACATTGAACACTATTAAACAATTCAGATATTATGAATAATTTGTGAATTCAAAGAATAAGATCACCATTAAAGCATATGATGACGAAGAACACTCATCCAAGGGAACAATTACATTACCTCTGAGAATTGGGCCAGTCATGAAGGATGTGGTTTCTCAAGTCCTTGATCTAGATCTCGCATATAACATACTTTTGGGATGTCCATGGATACATGAAATGAGAGCAGTGCCATCAACATATCATCAATGTGTCAAACTCCCTTACAATGGAGTTGAAGTAACAATAAAAGGTGATCCAAATCCATTCATATATTGTAATAACTTGCGACTATGATTAGAAATAATAATTCCAATTAATAGAGAAGCAACTCCATCATCAACATATGTGGATCCATAATCATTAAAACCTTCTACATCAAAACAAGGTGAGTTTAAAGGAAATTATAAGGACAATGGCATGGGAGAGTATACATTAAATCAAACCATGTATTTAAGACAAATAATGAATTCTCCTAAAGATTATGGATGACCACATCCTTCTAAAAAAGTATCCACTATTACTATAAAATGGGATCCCACTGTATTCTATAAATGGGGTGAGATGGAAGAAGAATATCTCTACAAAATACTTTATAAAGAACCTAAAGAGGAATCTACACTAGATCACATCAAAATACAATGTGAAAAGTATGGCAAAGGATTTAAGTTCTTGCAAAAATTTGGATATGATGGTAAAATCCCTCTTGGGCTACAAAAGAAAGGAATTGTTGAACCATTGCAACCAGAGTTAACATTCAAAAACCAGTGCTCCAAATGACTTGGCTTCATACCTCTTAGATTAGGTACTCATAGTTCTAAAAAAGCATTGCAAATCACACTCTAATGACCAACAAGAAAAGAAATGCTATTCCATAGACTCTAATGAATGGGAATGGGGTTCAGAAAAATCATCTAGTGATTATGAGCTCATCAAAAAATTCAGAGATCCAGGTGAACCCATAGAATAAGAAGAGTTTAATAGAAAATTCAGAGTTGGTCAAGTAACTATATCAGAGTCTACATCACAAGAAGATAAAGATAGTGGAGAACTATGGATAAAAACATTTTGGGATCCTGGGATCCTAAACCCTCAACGTCTCAAGTTCTAGGTCAAAACCGCGAAGAGTGAAGACTCTTGTTGCTGAGTGCCCCTCTAGTGATGTCAATTTGGATTCGCCTATGATCGAGGCTAATGAGGAGAGTTCTAGTGATGACCCCAACGATTGCATTGAAATACCCGAAGAATCTTGTGTCTTTATCCTTACTCCCGTTGACTTTGAAAACATCGATGGCCTTCCCCTTGCTCATCCACAACTCATTGGTTGGAAACAACAAGAGCCTCCACAACTATATACCTTCCAAAATGACGAAGCCTTTATTGACTACCTTGGCATAAGAAATGATCTACCTATTGGGGACCACAAAGCAGGATATATTATAGAACTTGATAGCACAACATATCTTGGAGAGAACGCCAAACCTTCTAGTCACAAAAGTATATAAAAAAAAACCATGGGTCTTATGGTGAAAACCATATTGTTGCACTATCTGACCCTAAAAAAGTAAAAATAAAGGACATATCCAAAGGTGAAAACATATCTGAGGTGCATGAGGTTGGAAGGTTTGACACTCTCCCTATGACATCATATGAAGAGAAATCATCAATGCTAGAGGAGGAGACTATCAAGACAAATATTGGCACGGAGGAAGTTCCACACAATATCTTCTTAGCACAATCTCTGACAGAAAAAAGAAGACAAATTTCATAAGTTTCTTCATAGAATGAAAAATCAATTTTACATGGTCATACGCGGATATGCTTGGATTGGACCATGATCTAGTAATGCATCATTTGACAGTTACACTAGGAGCTAAACCTGTAAAACAAAGATTGAGAAAGATGCATCCGCAGGTGGCACTATTAGTTAAGGTAGAGATGGAGAAATTATTGGATGTTGGATTCTTTAGACCAACTGACTACCCTGAGTGGCTTTCTAACTTAGTACCCATCAGTAAACCAGATCACAGTATCAAAATATGTACAAATTTCAAAGGCATCAATAAAACTTGTCCTAAAGATGATTTCCCCCTACCAAACATTGATTTGATAGTGGATCTTATAGCTAGTCATGCAATGTTATCATTGATGGATGGATTCTTTGGGTATAACCAAATCAAAATAGCACTCGAAGACCAACATAAAACAATATTTACTTGTCCTTGGGGTACCTTTTGTTGGAATGTTATGCCCTTCAGTTTAAAGAATGTGGGTGCTACAAATCAAAGAGCAATGACAACAATATTTCATGATCTCATGCATGTCACAGTGGAAGATTATGTTCATGATCTCCTGGGAAAGTCAATAACAAGAGAAAAACACCTTGATATCCTATATGTGGTTTTTGAATGTCTGGAAAAATACAAAGTTAGACTGAATCCTAAGAAATGTGTCTTCGAGGTGACCTTCGGGAAGCTCCTTGGATACATTGTCTCACAAAGAGGAATTAAATCCAACAAAAGTTAGAGCTATATTAGAGATGCCACCACCAAAGAATATTAGTCAACTTTGGTCTCTATAGGGAAGACTTCAATCAATATGCAGATTCATCGCACAACTTGTAGCTAAATGTCATCCTTTTCAACATCTACTTCATAAGATTATCAAGTTCAAATGGGATGATAAGTGTCAACAGGATTTTTCAAATCCTCAAAGATTATCTTTTGAATCCTCAGCTACACAAACAACATTGGGGGCACTCTTTGCGCAATAGGATAATGAAGGTAAGGAAAGAGCGGTATACTATATTAGTCGTACACTGGTTGGTTATGAGCTTAACTACACACCGATTGAGCATGCATATCTTGCTATAGTTTTTGCCTCGCAGAAATTACATCATTACATGCTAACTCATAAAACAAAACTCATTGCATCCACTCAAATATCTTCACAATAAGGCGACACTCACTAGAAGATTAGCTAAATGCGTTATGATCCTGAGTGAGTTTGACATTAAATATGTGGATAGAAAAGTAATTAAAGGACAAGATATTGCAGATCAGCTAGCATATGCACCTATGATTGATGACACTCCTATTGTCTCGGACTTCCCGGATGAATCCATCCTTATAGTGACAAATGGAAAGCCTTGACAACTATATTTTGATGGTTCATACATGCAGCATGGTGCAGGAGCTGGTATCCTCTTTGTCACACCTCAAGGGGACTCCATTCCTAAGTCATATCGATTGTCATTCCCTTGCACAAATAACATAATAGAATATGAAGCATTAACAACAGGACTATGAAATGCAGTTTAGTGGAAGATCTAGGAACTTCATGTTTTTGGGGACTCTCAACTCATAATTTGTCAAGCAAATGATGATTATCGGACTAAAGATAAAAAAATAATGCCTTACAAGAAAATGGGGGATGATTTCAAGCAATATTTTACACAGATAATCTTTGAACAAATTCCAAGGGATAATAATCGAGTTGTAGATGCAATGGCTACCATTGCTTCTTTGATTGATATGCTTCAGAATGAGACTCAATATGAGTTCTTGGTGGATAATCTTTTGGTTCCCTCATATGAGATCACTCTTGTCGAGATGATATGTGTTGTTGGTCCCAATTCCCCTTGGTACGGTGTTAATTTCACTTATCTCCATGACAGTATCCTTCCACCTGACCTTTCCAACAATCAATGTCATACCTTCATTCGCCAATCCTCCTGATATGTCATCTTAGCCGATACCCTTTATTGTTGGGGTCTAGATGGTACTCTCCTTAGATGTTTAGAAAGTGACGAAGCTCAAATTGTGTTACATGAGGTTCACAAAGGTATATGTGGTGCTCACTCTAGTGGTCCAACCTTAGCCAAAGGGCTGGATACTACTGGCCTACTATGAAAAAAGACTCATATTAGTTTGTTAGAAAATGTAAGCAATGCCAGATTCATGGAGACCTTATTCATGCACTAGCGCAGGAACTTCAGCCGATTGCTACTCCATGGCCCTTTTGCCAGTGGAGACTCAACCTCGTAGGCAAGATTCACCCTCCCTCTTCCAATGGTCATAAATTCATTATTACGACCATAAAATATTTTACAAAATGGATTGAAGCCATTCCTCTCACCCAAGTCACTGGAAAGTAGATTGCAACTTTTATCCTTAACTATATCATTTGCTAATACGGTGCCCCCCTTTCCATTGTCACAGATAATGGGCATCCTTTCTAGAATCAATATGTTCATGATCTTTGTGATCATTTACATATCCATCATTGCTTTTCCACCCCATATTACCCCTAAGGTAATGGTCAAGCTGAGGTATCTAACAAAACTATCCTCAAAATCCTTCAAAAGACAGTCGATGACATTGGTCGTAACTGGCATATCCAACTCAATCCTGCACTTTGGGCCTACTGCACAAGTATTTGCACACCTATTGGACCTACACCTTATTCACTTATTTATGGTGCCGAAGCTATCTTTCCTATTGAGGTTGAGTTACCATCCCCGAGAGTCTCTTTGCGAAATCTAATCAATGATGAAGATTACAGGGTCTCCCGCTTACAAGATCTGGAATTATTGGATGAGCGTAGACAAATTGCTTTCAATAATATCAAAGCATATCAACAAAGAATGACTCGAAGCTACAATCATAAAGTAAAACCTCGCACATTTGAGGTGGGTGACTTAGTTCTCAGAGAAAATCCTAAAAATCAGCAAGACAGAGAGAAGAAGGGCAAGTTCGAACCAAATTGGCTTGGTCCTTATGTCATCACAACAATCTATGGATCAGGTGCATAGAAGCTCTCAACACCAAATGGAGAACCTTTGGAGGACCCTAATGCACCTTGGCAAGTTTTACACATAGTTTTTTAGAATATCCCAATATCAAAAATACAAAAAAAAAATAAATATAAAAAATACAAACAAAAAAATCATAAAAATAAAAAAATCGTTACTCGGTGAAAACCTAGCAAATAGGCGTTTTGTGACACAAAAAAATAAAAAATTGAAAAAAGTAAAGAGAAATAAATTCATCCAACGGTGAAAACCACTTCGGTGGTGTCCTGGGAAAGTACCATGGTGAAAATTGGGTTACCAATGCCATGTGTAGAGACATTGCTCCTCCCTCCTTTAGGATTCAATCTCATTCTTTCACTTTGCACACACTCATAGCCTAACCATCCCATAATAAATTTACCCGTTCCCATCATGGCTTGCTATTGATCTACCTAAGATTGGTTAACCATTCATAATAAATCCCTTTTTACCCTTCCCTCCATAATAAATCAGGTCCAATCTATAAGTGAGGCAAAATCCTACATCTAGTGATGGAAGTGGTACCTTGAGCATCGCATGTTTTGAGGAGCATTGTCTTTTCATTCCTCCTTTTCGCACACAATTCTTAATAAAAGGTCATTTGCATCGCCGATCCACAAAAAAAGTTTCATTCTTCTCTGCAATAAATGTATTAGTTTCATGGATTCAATCGATTTCAGATGAGATGCAATCAGCAGTGGGCTTTCAACAAATCAAATCTTTCAGCAGGCTTTGGCAACAACGTGGTTTTTCAGCATTATCTGTCCTTTATCAGGAAAACATTGTGACCAAATAAAAAATGTTAACATATGTGGCAAGAACAAAAATAACTTGAGAATTTCATTGAATGTTGGTGTGAAGTCTTGGTTTACTTTTGATTTTTTCTTTTGGTGACATGTCTTTTAGCTTTTCCAGGATGTCTCCGACTAGAGATTCTATCTCCAGGATGTCTTTGACTAGAAAGGCGAGGATGGGATATGTTCACCTATTTTGTTGTTTGTGGATTGTCTCTTAGTAATGCTATGGCTCGTCCAAGGATATGAGGAAATTGTGAGTCTAGTATGAACTGGGGCATTCCTTGTTTGTGATTGTTTGATCTCCATGCAAATGGGTACAATGACTTTCTTGGTTGAACCTATACCTAGATTGTCATAACCTATTTGCCATAATAAAGCTCAATGATGATAATAGCCCAAGAAGATCTTTCACTTCCATATCTTCTACCTTCCATCCCTCTTTTCCATTCTCCCTCCATGAGTCCATCTAGCCTGCTATCATACGATTGAGTATAATGACACACCAAAAAGATTTGCCTATATCATTGCATGTTAGCACATTATACACATGCATATAGATATCACGATAGGATCACATCCTGCACACATCACTGATTAGTATCTAATAAAAGCATTTTCATTCTCATATAAAACATAAAAATGACAAAAAATTACATCATGCATCTCATCATGTAAATAAATCATAAGCACACATCCATCTGCATTTAGCACATATCACATTTGCATCATGCATAACATACATATAAATCTACAAAAGAACAAAAATATATTTGCATTTCATCATGCACATATTTGGATCCATATCATAATCATCATAAACATCACAATAACACATGTATACATAAGATTGCATCATCATCACATCACATAATCATAACACATATAGAAGCATCACATAAGAACATGCATATAGCTGCCGCAAGGATGGATCATCTCATATATATATAGTGTCATGATACAATGATGTAAAAATATTAATGGCTACAAAATCACCCTAAGGTGTGTATATCATCATACAAAAACTAATACAAAATGGGATACTAGAGAGCTATGACGAACTCCCTCCCTCAGAGTTGGCTGGCCTCAGCAGAATCTAAGCACTCGAAGTAACTTGGATCTCCTCATCTATCCCCTCCTCCTCCTCCTATTGGTGGTGTGGGTGGACCCATGACCCAACCATTGGATGCTCCTCTCCTATCCCTGTTGGTAGTAGTAGAGTGGGAAGCTCTCCTGTCACTCCCTGCTCTCAAATCTGGAGGTATTGCAACATAGTATAGGTTCCTCCAGTAAGATATCTCATCCCTTTCCTGGAGGCAGAAGGCAAACCCTGATGTTGTACCCCCTACAGTTGTAGCCCTAGCTACCGGTATGGTCTCCTTTGTGGCTATATATCTCTATATAGCCTCATCCCTCTCCCACTACATCTCTCCCAGCTGTCACCTCAATTGAGTCACATCTCTCTCGAGATCCTGGATCTCATCAGACTGACCCTATGTGAGCTCTTGTAGCATGAGTAGCTCATCCTCCTCATCTCCTCCCTAGGCACCCTCTGCCTACTCTCCCTGCTCTGGGGCAACTTGTGCCTATATCTCCTATACCTATGCCTTCCTGGATAGTATATATCCCCGTCTCTATACCTGTCCATGTATCTTTCTAGGAATCTGTAGGACATTTCCTCCTCTACCCCTAGGTGGCTTCGATGGTCTGCCTCCCTCTCCACCTCCCTGTCTTTCATCTTGTGTGCCCTTTGCTCTCCCTCCACCCTGGGTCCACCCCTACCTCTAACCATCCTCCTGGATCCCCCTCTCATCAGTCTCCTTTGTCGACCTCCGCCTCCATCCTCCTCCTCATTGTCCTCCTCTGTTGCAGGTATTGACTCTGCTAGGTCTGTACGTCTAGGAAATGGATGAGTTGCAAAATAAGTTGCATACTCATCATCCATGCCTACATCTATAACATCTAGAAGCATATCCCAAGGCATAGACACCTATTGGATATTGCTGCTGCTAGGATATCTTGTCATTGATGTCAACATGTTCCTGTGTTTTGGTGATTGGAGAGAGTTGATCTGGTTGGTATGTTGTACATGTGTTTGTGCAGATGTGTATTTTCAGTCATAGAGTTTCTATACTTGATTCAGTGTTTATTTCATGATGCTATGTGGTGATTTGATCGAGTTATGGATTCTGGTATGAAGATTGGTTTTTCAATGTTAGGTGTTGCAGTGTTTTGGCATTTGATCTGTTGTACTCCAGAATGATTATATTTTGAGTTGTGGATTTGGGAGAGTGTTTGGGATGTTCATGTGTATCTTCAAATCAAATGGTTCATTATTTGGTTCTCTACAAGTTATCTTTCTATTCCTAGTTGCTACTATTTGAGTGTTATTGAGTATCAACGTGTTGATAGATGATTTGATTAAGCGGGGTTGGTGCAGCTATTGCAACTGGTTATAACATGCTTGTTGGTGTTTCCTAACTCTGTCCTATTTTTTTTGTTGGTCTGCATTGATCATTGTGCACATTATTGAAGATCTTATGGGTCTGGTGATGTTCTTCATGGTATGCGATATTTTCGGTGGTGTAGCGTGTTATGGATGACCTTGGTAGGATTTTTGGTGGTGTTTCATGTTCGAGGATTTGATTTGTGTCCATGCTATGTCGACAACAACATTGTATTTGTCTGGTGGTTGATCTATGTATCGTTTGATGTAATTTTGTAATTAGGTCTTAAGGGTTGAGCCAATCTTGTAGTCAAGGTTGATGATTTTTATAAATAGGTGTTATATTCATGTAATTTGTGGATAGTGGTAGTGTTTGCATTATCAGAGAGTTGTATATGTGCAAATAAGTGAATTCATATTTCGGTGTGAAGTGTAGAGCAGAGATTATTGCAGGTTAGACAAATGTGCTTAACCAGAACTATCATCAAGCATTAGGAGATTCTATTCTTTCAATTCATGCAATCCGGATTTTTTTTTAAATATTTGTAAGGTAGTGAGCCTTCCCTAGGGTTGTAGCCTTTAGGGGCATCTTCTTATTTAGAGCAGTGATCTCTAGGTAATGTGCCTGAATGTATGTGTATTCCCCATTGTAATATTTTCACATACTACTGTAGAGTATCATCTTATTGTGGGTAGGTTCCCACTGTGGTTTTTCCCTGAACCAGGTTTTCCATGTCAAAATCTTGGTGTTATGTGAGTTGTTGTTATTGTGTTTATCTTTGTTGTTGTTGCATTTGATTAGATTTGAAATTGTGCTTAAATTGTTTGAATCGGTGAAAATTGATTCATCCCCCCTCTCAATTTTCCTTCATTGTTGTTGCCAACAATTGGTATCAAAGCTAGATCGTCCGGAAGAATCTTGACCACTTGAGGAGATCCGGGATGGAAACCTATGTTTTCAAGAAAGAGAGTCTGAGATTTGATGGAAGCAACTACATTGTATGGAAGGATCAGATGGAGTGTCATTTGAAGTGTCTTGGAGATGATTACTAGAAGATTACAAAGAATACCTATAATGTTCCTCAGAATGGTCTGGTTACTGCAGCTGAGATCAAGGATGTTGAACATAACATAAGGGCTAAAGAAGCATTTTTGAGTGCCCTGACTGATTCAAAGATGAGTAATGTGATGTGTTTGCAGATTGCACATGAGATCTGGGAAAAGTTAGAGACCTTGTATGGAGATAAGCATGTCAAAGTTGCTAAATTGCAGAGTTTCAAAGGAAAGTATGAGATGTTGAAGATGGGAGAAGATGATAACATATCATCCTTTATGGCTAAAGTGAATGAACTTGTCATGAACATCAGATGTACCGGTGGAACTCTTGAAGAAGATGAGATTGTTGCTAAAGTGCTTAGATCTTTGCCTCCTGCTTACAAATCTAAAGTTGCTACTATTGATGAGATCCAGACTGTGGCCACTATGACAAGAGACATGTTGGTTGGTAAACTTGTTGCTTTTGAGTTGACTAAATTTAGAGAATCACATGGTAAATCTAAGTGCATTTAAAGCCTCTGTATCCGAGAAGCAGAAGTATGATCTAGGAGAGAGTTCATCTAGGGTTTCCAGATATGAAAGAAAAATGAGAGAGATGGAAGGACATGAAAAAGAATTGGATGAGCTTGAATCACTCATTGCTCGGAGATTTCCTAAGGGATCCGGTAAGTATGATGGGAAGTTACCTTTGAAATGTTTCTCTTGTAATAAGATAGGGCATTTTTATTCTAGGTGTCCTAAAAGAATGTTTAGATATGATAGGCATGATAAATTTGATAAGCATGATAGATATGAGAAGTATGATAAGTATGATAAGCCCTATAAGCCTAACTAGAAGTACAAATATCAAAAGAAATGTTTGTATGCTACTCATGAAGGTGTGACAAATGAAGAATTGGAGAATAGGAATTCAGAAGATGATTTTGTATTTATTGCTATCAAGGAAGATAATCCGGTACCAGTGAATTCTACAAGCTACATTGTTGAGGAGAAAGCTTTGGCTTCTAATAATGAAAATAAAGAAGAATGGGTAATTGACAATAGTTGTTCACATCATATGACAGGTGATAAAAGTAAATTTGTGAATATAGAGAGGTATGATAATGGTATAGTGAGATTTGGAGATGATAAAGCTTGTGTAATTTGTGGTAGAGGTTATATTTCCTTTGATGGTAAGCATAATACTGACGAAATCCTATATGTTGAAGGTTTGAAGCATAATATTTTAAGTGTTGGACATATGGTTGATAAGGGATATGATTTGCAATTCAAGAATGGTAAATGCAATATTTTGAATGCCTTTGGTATAGAGATTGCATTAGGAACTAAGGCTAAAGGTAATATCTTTTATTTGAATGTCGGTGATAAAAGTTGTTTGATTGCTCAGATAGATAAAATCTGGTTGTGGCATAGAAGGATGCATCATGTTAATTTTGATTGCATGATAAGGATAAGTTCTACTCAAGTTGTTAGAGATTTGCCTAAGATTGTAAAACTTTGTAATCCGATATGTAAAGAATGTCAGTTGGGAAAGCAAACAAGAATTTCATTTAAGAGTAAGCAGTATACATCTAATGGATTATTAGATCTTGTGCATACTGATTTGTGTGGTCCTACAAGAGTGAGAAGTGTGCAGGGTGATAGATATTTCATGTTGCTAATTGATGACTACTCTAGAATGATGTGGGTGACTTTTCTAAGGGAGAAATCAAAAGCATTGGAGAAATTCAAGATATTCAAAGATAAAGTGGAGATAGAGACAAGATTGAAGCTGAAATGCTTGAGATTTGACAAAGGAGGAGAATTCACATCCGATGAGTTTGATTCATTTTGTGAGAAGCATGGAATTAGAGGATAATTATCTGCTTGTAGAACCCCTTAGCATAATGGAGTTGTTGAAAGGAAGAACAAAACTATCTTGGATGCTTGAAGGATTATGTTGATTGAAGAGAATGTTGTGAAGACCTTTTGGAGAGAAGTTGTTAGCATTGTTGTATACACATTCAATTGGATGCATATAAAAGGTTATTCTAGTAAGACTCCTTATGAGTTATCGTTTGTTCATCTTCCTACAGTTAGATATTTTAGAATTTTTGGAAGCAAATCTTATTTCAAAAGAGATGAGGATATATGAAAGTTTGATGCAAGATGTGATGAAGGAATCTTCTTGGATTATTGTACTAAGAGAAAGGCCTACCGGTGTTACAATGAGAGGTTGAAAAAGATAGTGGAAAGTGAAAATGTGAAGGTTGATGAATGTCATGGAAAAAAGATCAGAGCATGCAGATATGAGATTGATGACCAGGATATTATTTCAAAGCAAGTGCAGAATGAGAACCTAAAGCAGAATGATCCAGTAGAGACAAGTAATCCGGATATTGTGGTTGCTAGTGAAGAAGTTCAAGAACCTAAGAATCAAAACAATTAGAAGACTCTAAGGTATGTGAGATTAAATCAATTAAAATATCAGATTATTGGTGATAAAAATAAAGGTGTGATGACTAGGAGAAGAATTAATGCTGAAGAAGTATGTTTGATTTCCAAGATTGAACCTAAAGATGTTGCTAAAGCTTGTAAAGATGAGAATTGGATAAAAGCTATGGAATAAGAGTTGAATTAGATTGGTATATGGGAACTTGTTCCAAAACCTAAAGACAAGAATATGATTGGTAAAAAATGGGTTTTCCAAAATAAATTGATTGAAGTCGGTGAAGTGGTTAGAAACAAAGCAAGACTGGTATGTAAAGGATGTTCACAGATGGAAGGTATTGATTATGAGGAGACTCTTTCTCCGGTAGCTAGAATTGAAGTTGTTAGATTACTTCTTGCATATGCTACTTGTAAGAATTTAAAGGTACATCAAATGGATGTTAAGTCAGCCTTCTTGAATGGTGATTTGGAAGAGGAAGTGTACATTAAGCAATCAGATGGATTTTCATTATCAGATGAAGGAGTCATGGTATGCAGATTCAAGAAAGAACTATATGGACTTAAACAAGCCCCTAGAGATTGGTATGCTAGATTGGACAAGTATTTGATGAAGTTGGAATTTTGTAAAGGTACCGTTGATAGTAATTTATACTTTAAGGTTGATAATGATAAAATTTTGATTGTTGAAGTTTTTGTTGATGACATTATTTTTGGAGATGATGATTTGAGTATGAAGTTTGTTGATGATATGCAAAAATATTTTGAGATGTCTATGATAGGTGAGATAAAATTCTTCTTAGGATTGCAGATTACATAGACTGGTAAAGAAATTTTCATTTCTCAATCTAAGTATGTGAAGGAATTGTTAAAGAAGTTTGGGCTAGCTGACTTCAAACTGGTTGGAACTCCTATGGTGGCTGGATGCATGTTGTCTAAGTATGATGAATCTCTGAAAGTTAATCAGACCTTGTATAGATCTATGGTTGGTGGATTGTTGTACTTAACTCAGACTACACCAAATATAATGCATGTTGTTTGTCTTTGTGCAAGATTTCAAGCTGATCCTAAAGAGAGTCATGTTACTGCTGTGAAGAGGATTTTCAAATACTTGAAGGGGACAGTTGACTATGGTTTGTGGTATCTGAAGAATGATGATTTCATGTTATGTGCTTATACCGATGTTGATGACAAGAAGATTACCTCCGGTGGTGCATTCTTTTTGGGAAAGAAGTTGGTTTCATGGACGAGTAAGAAGAAAGATGTAATTTCTCTATCTACCACAGAAGTTGAATACATTGCTACTACTAGCAATTGTACTTAGGTGGTTTGGATGAAGCAAATGTTGAAGGACATTATATTTGTGTATGATGAGACTATTGTTATATATTATGATAATTCAAGTGCTATTAATATTTCCAAGAATCTAGTATTGCATTCTAAAACAAAGCATATGTCAATTAAGTATCATTTCTTAAGGGAGAAAGACAGTGAGGAAGAAGTTAAATTGGAGTATATATCTACAAAGGATCAGATTGCAAATATTTTTACTAAGCCTTTTCTTGCAGATACATTTGTATATCTGAGAGACAAGTTAGGGGTCTCTTCCCCTCCTAATGTGAACTAGATGCATTGAGATGCATCAATCTGGTGAGCTTCATAGTCTTATCTTTTTATTTGGATTGATGAGCAGGTGCTACTACTCAGCCAGAGTAGTCAGTATGTGTGGTTCAGATGTTCAGATGTGTGAGTTTATCCTAAGGGGGAGAGATTTTCCTTCTTAGAGGGAGAGATGTATGACCTAGATGTGTCTTTCGCATTACTGTCAAAGGGGGAGAGAAGCATGTGAAAAATTGCCTTATCTTGGAAGCTTTGTGTGCATGATTTTAGGGGGAGATTGCTAGTGTTGATTTCTTTCTTTGTATTGATTGTTTTTCACATTCATATGTTGCCATCAATGCCAAAGGGGGATATTGTTGGATATTTTTGCTGCTAGGATATGTTGTTGTCATTAATGTCAACATATTCCCGTGTTTTGTGATTGCAGAGAGTTGATCTGGTTGGTATGTTGCAGATGTGTTTGTGTCAATTTGTGATTTCAGTAATGGATTTTCTATACTTGATTCAATGTTGATTTCATGATGCTATGTGGTGATTTGATTGAGTTATGGATTTCGATATGAAGATTGGTTTTTCAGTGTTCAGTGTTGTAGTGTTCTGGTATTTGATCCGTTGTGCTCTAGAATGATTATATTTTGAGTTGCAGATTTGGGAGAGTGTTTGGGATGTTCATGTGTATCTTCAAATCAGACAGTTCATGATTTGGTGCTCCGTAAGTTATCTTTCTAGTCTCAGTTGTTGTTGTTTGAGTGTTTTTGAGTATCAGCATATTGATAGATGAAGATTTGATTAAGTGGTGTTGGTGCAGCTGTTGCGGATGGTTCTAACATGCTTTTTGGTGTTTCCTAATCGTGTCGTATTTGTTTTGCTGGTCCACATTGATCATTGTGTGTTATCGAAGATCTTATGGTTCCGGTGATGTTCTTCGTGTTATGCAACATTTTCGGTGGTGTAACGTATTGCAGATGATCTTGGCGAGATTTCTGGTAGTGTTGCATGTTCGAGGATTTGATTTGGGTCCATGATATGTTAGCAACAACATTGCATTGGTCTGGTGGTTGATCTATGTATCGTGTGATGTAATTTTGTAATTAGGTCTTAAGGATTGAGCCGACCTTGTAGTCAAGGTTGATGATTTGTATAAATAGGTGTTATATTCATGTAATTTATGGATGGTGGTAGTGTTTGCATTATCAAAGAGTTGTATATGTGCAACTAAGAAAATTCATCTTTCGATGTAAAGTGTAGAGCAGAGATTGTTGCAGGGCAGACAAATGTGCTTAACCATAACTGTCATCAGGCATTTGGAGATGTTATTATTTCAATTCATGTATTCCAAATTGTTGCATGAATCTCTGTAAGGTAGTGAGCCTTCCCTAGGGTTGTAGCCTTTAGGGGTATCTTTTTATTTGAGCAGTGAGCTCTAGATAGTGTGCTTGAATGCATGTGCATTCCCCATTGTAATATTTTCACATCCTACTGCTAAGTATCATCTTATTATGGGTAGGTTCCCACCATGGTTTTTCCCTTAACTGGGTTTTCCACGTTAAAATCTTAGTGTTATGTGAGTTGTTGTTATTATGTTTATCTTTGTTGTTGCTGCAGTTGATTAGATTTGAAATTGTGCTTAAATTATTTGAACCGGTGAAAACTGATTCACCCCCCCTCTCTGTTTTCATTCATTGTTGTTGCCAACAACACCAACTACTCAAACTATGTAACAACTGCATCATATGACAAAATCAGCCCCTAGTGGACCTACTCCTTAATTGTCCAAGAAAACTCACCTGAACCCCGTGAAATGCGTTGTTATCTCCCGAACTACGTGCATACCCTATCAATCAAGTGCCCATCCAAAATATGTGAAGTCCGACCAATCAAATATCTACTCCTAAAACAAAATAGCAGCTCTGTAGCATTCTCCTCCCAGGCCTCATAGTCCAAGTATGGCCTCCATATAACACTATCAATGTCATCATTAACACGTCGCCAATACTCTACCTTCTCAATCTGTGGCTAGGAACTGATCATGCTATATAAATGTACATATGACTACATGTGTCCTCTGAACCTGAAATGTATCGACCTAGTCATAGCAATGTGCACATAAGCCCATACCTGTAGCAGTTTAACCCTACCCCGCAACCACCAATGTAGACAAACTGGTGCAACTCATGGTATAGATGTGTTAGAATGCATTGCTTCCATGCAAATATCCTACACTCTTTCAAGAGGATCTCCAATATCCTCCCCCATTCGATAGCCAAACCTTATGTAGCCCTGTCAAGACATAAGAACCCACTGATAACCCCTCCCACCACAACTGCTAGTCTCTATACATTGGAGTACATAAAATCCTAGCTTAGATGGCCTGGTCTCACCTCAAGATATCGATCTTTGAAGACCTATCTTAGTGCATCCCTGTCTCCCTCTCAGTTGTAGACTATGAGATCCCCATGGATCAAAACCCGGAGTATCCTGTATGCATCCTCTAAAGTGACTAACATCTCGCTAGTCGACAAATGAAATGTGCAAGTCTCTGAGTGCCATCTCTCTACAAGAGAAATCAATAGTCCCATGTTCATCCTGATCTCTAGAATATACAATACATGTCTCAAGTCCATAGCCTCAATGTCAGCATGCTCCTCGAAGATCAACTTTGGTTGCAGTCTCTGAGTCACTGTAAATTTCTCTTATGACTCTATCTAGGGCAAGTACTCTTGCATCCACTCAAATCAATTGTGTCAATCCTAGTGGTACTCATGTTCATCACATAGTGCTAATACTATCCTAGTGCTTATGTTTATCATATGGTGTTGCATCCTATTAATGTTTATGTTTATCACATTGCACTTGATCCTATCATGA
This sequence comes from Cryptomeria japonica, assembly GCF_030272615.1. Classification (NCBI taxonomy): domain Eukaryota; kingdom Viridiplantae; phylum Streptophyta; class Pinopsida; order Cupressales; family Cupressaceae; genus Cryptomeria; species Cryptomeria japonica. Next base: position 423,791,944 of record NC_081405.1, on the reverse strand, counting down.
TAGAGCACTCGCCGAATTTTAGCAATTCGTCGGCTTATCCTATATTCAGCTTAGCAAACCTATCTATTTAGGGCACCGGTTGAGTGAATCCTCTCAACAACTTATCTAATTAGCAACGTATGTTTCTCACAGAATTGTCAATTCTAGCCTATTTTTTCAATTTGTCTTTCTTAGGGCACCTGTTTGAGTGAATCCTTTCAACAACTTATCCAATTAACAACGTATGTTCATCACAAAACTATCAATTTTTGCCTATCCTCGACATAGACGCGTTTTTGCTACACAAACGCGCTTTTACCCTACCTATACATGTTTTGACAACATAGACGTTCTTTCTTAGCATAGTTGTGACACTGGTGGACATATATGCGCTTTTGCTTTACAGACACGCCTGTTAATCACAGACATGGTTATGTTCTTAAAAAATGTAACTTTTTGACATAGACACACCTGTCTATCATAAATGCATCCATATTCATACATAGACGTGATTACATTCATAGACGCGCCCTAAGCTAACCTAGACACAATCGTTCATCCTAGATGCATGCAAACCTAACTTAGATGCGTTAAGACCTAAAGCAACGCTTTCACGTTTTTGCTCAACTATTCTAGAATGCATTAAATGAAGCAATAAATGAAAAAAATGTACAAAGCAAGGTTCAGGTACATACCGGCTCACCCATGTCATCTGGTCTCTAGAATTGTTCGACGCGATCGAACCTGTGAAGCCTATCTACCTGCTCTGTTGGCTGCTCTCTAAGCTCTAGGTGCTTTGATCTCCTGGATGTTGTGGATGAAAATGAGGATGTTTTCCTTGTGGCCTATACATATAGGATGCTTAGCCCTAGTCTCTCGTGTCAGTCCTTCCTTCCTGAGTCCTCTCAGTCCTTTCTAGCCTTTCTTTCTTATCGAGAGATTGTCTACACCTTTTTCCATCTAATCTCTCAAGGGGGCATATCATTCCTGTCTTGGGGAAACTTTGTATTAGTATATTTTCTTTGAGCCAACGCAATAGGCTGCATTGTCTCAAAGAGGGGAAAAATGTAGACACCTAAAATTGTCCTCTTTAATTAAATAAATATTTTTATTTATTAATTATTTTATCCTAAGTCTTCTATTAATTAAATAAATATTTATTTAATTCATTCATTCATTTATCCTCTTCTAGCTCTTTTCTAATTTAAATAAATATTTTTTATTTATTTAAATTATCTTTCTCCTCAATTAAATAAATACTTATTTATTTAATTGACCCCACTTCCTCTATTAATTAAATAAATCTTTATTTATTTAAGTAATTCATTAGCTTTTTCCTTCTATGACACATGTCACTCATCTCTTAATCCTCCTCTACCTAACCTTTAATCCTAGTCGACCATTTATTATTTTCACCTCTTAATCTCATCCCTCCATTTTCTAAAGCGTATTCTATATGAGGATACTTTCATCATTATCAACCCTAATCAACACTTATGTAATCAAGCCTTCTTGTGATCAAGCGACTTCAACCACAATATGTTCTTTGTTGAGCTCTTGTCCACCTATAAAATCCGAGAGAAAATATATCAAACAAGATCAATGGAGATAGGAGACAATAGAGATTGAAACCCTACTTGGCATGTGAATGGTATTATTGTTTTAATTTGTTGATTTGCATGTTCTTAGGTATCTTGATTGGTGTATGGTGGATGTTTGGTTGTAGAACTAGGGTTTGTTGTGGTTGGATCTATGTGGTTTTACAATAGTTTATCATCATCATTTTTCACCGTATATGAGAACAACTTCCATATATTCATAAAAATATAGTTTTCCTTTTTTATGTTAAAGTGGGTATTTTTTCTTTAATTTGGAGGACAAAGGGGGCAACTAGCCAATGTTAGAAGGTGCTTCACTTAAGTGAGATGATTGTTGATGGTAGGTAAACATTGTTTTATAACACAAAGAATAATTAATAAATACTTGAGGACATGATTAAAGTGTAAGCCATGCTTTTATCATTGGCTCAACCAAGGCATGATTATAGGGTAATCCCATGAGAATGGGTTACAACCTTGGGACATCCTAATTTTCACTTGAAATCACATTTTTTTAAAAATATAATGATTTAAGTCTTGAGAGGTTCCATTTGAAGGATTTGAGCTTGTTGGTTAACAGATTTATCACCTAACTCTATACTCCCACGCCCACAAAGGTGACAAATGTAACCATAGTTGAACCAATCTAAACAGACTAATTACTGGCCGTTTCTCTGCTTATTTTACAAGGTGGCAGCTACCTTCTAATGATATTCAATGAGTGAAAATGAACTGAAATTATTTTAACCAGAAAGCAAATAAGGAAAGAGCTTTTAACCAGAAAGCTTTGAAAAGGCATGCACAACATACAAATAGTTTTTAGATTTTCAAAGATTTTGAAACAACTAGATTGCTACAAAATACCATTCAAAGAAAATATTCTTGCAACAATAGAAAAACTGAAACCATCCACCACTTCAAATATAGATGCATCCATCAATAACCATTCAAAAGAATAAAAAGCATTCACACACCATAATTCAAAGATTATGAATATCTGAAGCCACCAACAAATTTTTTATATTCGAAACAGTAAACAGAAAAATGTTTAAAGAATTTTTTGTTCTTGAGAGAAAAACAAAGTTTGCCCAAAAAATCCTACAAAATTTTCTAAACTACTTATTTATAACCCTTTCATATCTATCTTTCTCATTTCAAGAACGATTGCTAAAGATAACGGTCTTGAACATGACTATTATCAAAATAGAAAAAAGATCTACTAACCAACAAAGTCCAAATCACATAACAAGACTAGAAAGCTATAAAGTCACCAGACTCAGGCTCCGACATCGAGTGTCGAGTGTTGTTCTGCAATCTGTTTGTCAATATCTTCTGCTATTTACTCTTCTTCAATCAGTGTCAGAAGGAGATTTGTAAACTCTTCCTCATCGAGTACAATATCTCAAAAAAAGTCCATCAAGTCCATGATGATATCTTCCTGCAATTCTTCAACATTCGATTGTACCAGAGGGCCTTTATTAGCTTTAAGCACCATCTTGTCGAAGCTAATTATTTGGGTTCCTTCCTACTGTGAGATCGCCCTGCAAGCATTATTTGTGATGTTGAGCTTGGTCTGCAATCTTGTATAATATGGTGATGGCCCTCCTATATTCACCGAAATCAATTTGTTCTTTCTATGCAAAAGACCGTAATTGTCGAACTGTGTCCTCTTGATCTTTCTATGGCCAATTCAAATTTGGGTTATGAAACAACAACTCACCATCATGAGACAAAACCATTCTGATATGTGAAAATCATGAATTTTTCCTCCTTTAGCTATCTTAAATGTTTTATGCAAAAATAACAACGTCAAATGAAGTAACGCATGCCACCACCTTTTTCGTATCATTGGTTGTTTAATGGCCATTAATGATGGTACTTCATAAATATCCCCTTGATTTTCTCCCTGTAAGCAATGCATGACGTGGCGATTGATGAGGTAGCAAGAGTAGCAGCAAGAAGCAATTATTCTTATCGACCTGATAGGTTTACTTAATTTTGGCAGCGCCCAGGCATGACCTATCTTTACCATCACTCGTGTTGCCACCCTAATGTACTAAAATAACTTGAAACTACATGCAAGAATATCCTTACTTGGAATGGAAGATATCCCTTAAAATCTTGAGGAAGCTCAACATTCATCACAACATGAGGAATATCAGAAAGTCGGGAGATTGGGAAAGTCCAAAATGATCAAAATCCTTTCGAAAGTGACCACAAATCCGATTCCCTAGAGGTTTCGACTTTATGCAGATTCCCCAAATCGGTCGAGTGATCGGGCGGTGCTAGAAATTGGGAACCTCACGACAAAAGTTAGGAAATTCAAAAAGGTTGCGACAAGATCGAATGGGAAAAAAAGCGGAGGGAAACGAATTATCAAAAGTTTAAAATTTATAGGTAACACATAGGCTCTAAATGGGGAATATGACTAGCAGGACGTAGAGAACTCCGAGACTTGAACTACTGCATGTAAAATTGGGCAACAGAGTTAGGCGTAATAAAAGGAAAGGGCGCTGCTTAGCAGTAGGGTGGAGGGGTGACTGGGCAAAACTCAAGGCTAACAAGCCAAAAATGGAAAGTGAAACAAACTACATTCTTAGCAAGACAAAAATAGAATCTAAATATGTACATGGCCATAAGGGCCTTATGATGAAGGAGGGCAATATTATTCAAGCGAAACCATTTAAAGGTTGAGATAAATATATACCTGTGCGAAAAAGAGGGTTTGGGATGCATGATATGACATGAGATGAACTACATCGGATGACGATCCCTAGACTAGGCTTCCGATTATGGCTACACAAAATTTTGTAGATTCATTCATGCCTAAACAACCATTCTTCATGATAGGCTTCTAGAACCAGACCTTTTACCTCTTCATGACCTACTTGGGATAACTGACAATAATCCTTCTGAGAATATTTAACCAGTGCATCCTGTCTTTGATCATACATATCCCAACTTGTTTTAAAGACATCAACACAACTATCATGCCCCTATATGTATACTTCACACAATGACAACTCAAGACTTTCAATAGTTGAGGATTTATCCATTATTTTATTAATAGACAAATAATCATCGACAAGGGCCATGGGTTTTAGACTCGAGAACTAAACATCTCTACTTCCTGTCTTTGCATGATAGCATAAAGAAAGAATTTAATCATTGTCAGAGCTATCCTCAAGGACACCTTTCTAAGGCTCATCAGAAATATGGAGGAATGACAGTTGTTTTATCCGCTGAGGGCTTATCACTTCAAAAATAGGATTATTTCTTGTCTGGGCATCCTTATAGGATTCTACAAGGTAATACAGGGGATTCAAAGTGTTCCATTTAATCCCTATCCCCTGTGCAAGGGACTGCTCTTTGGAAAAAGAAAGAAAATATTCTTCTAATATTATGTCTTGCATAGAGATGACATAGTCGATAAAAGGACCTTTAGATAGAGACTCATTTCCCGACTTACCCACAGTCAGAACATGATTCAGGCAAGCAGTACATGATGACATCTGGTTGTCATATTGCAAAAGCATAGTATCAAACCTTGGGAGGATTTCATCCTCTCTTTTATATAGGATCCCATCTTGGGGAGTGACTTGATGTGGTTTTTTATTCTTTTCAACTCCACCAAAAATACTTATAAACTTTTCCACTTTAACTTGAGTGATGTGACCTTTATCATCAACTATACCACATAGAAATTCACTTTCAAAACCTGACAAAACCAACTCGAAACATAAGCCCATTTAAATTAGTCTGATTTCTTCTCCTCTTCAAAGGTACCTAGTAATAGTTTTTCATGCTTGACTTTACACTTTCCCTCAGTTTCCATTGCCGGTTCCATGGCATGGGCATTTCACACAATGCATTTCTAGAAATGCTTCCTTGTTTTCAATTGTTAACCATGTATTAACATAGGTTTAACTAAATGTTGGGAAAATGGTGTCTCAACCTTGCATTTACATAAGGTTACTATTTATAGTAATTTTTCATTTGGGCAAAAAATGGTGTGAAATTCTCCCTGAAGCTTCTGGTTGGATAGATAAGCATTTCGGTAAATTTACGTCACAATATCACAGCTAGTTTTGAAGATATTAAATTTTTTGTTTTGGAGGGGTACAATGAGATGTTTAAATTTGATTTTGAGGAATTTAGAGGCCTTGAAATACCCTAAAAAGTGGGCGTAAATGACATAGAGGCATATCCATTTATGAGGCATTAGAGCACTTCACGAGCTTTCTGACACTTCAAACAGTTTGTCAATCAAACACACAGTTCACAAGTTACGGCCTCTGAAAGTTTGTATCCTGAAATAGGAAATATAAAATACATTAGACACGTAAATGAGCTATAAAAAGGGAGGGACACATCATAGGGTATATAGAAAGGAGATAAGGTTGGCTACACCTTATTGGGTGGTTTTAGCCCATGGTTTTGTAATACCATTTGATGGTTTCTTGTATTGTATCTCCTATATATGAGGTGCGTGAGATAGAGGTTGTGTGTAAGCGTCTTATGGGTATTGAGTTACCTCTGAATCTCTAATTAGTTGTAATCCTGTGAAGATATTTCTCTGCACGTATATTGTAATTTGTTTTAGTTGCTGAATAATATATTGGGTGGCTTTTGGAGTGTGAGGTTTTTCTCTCAAAAGGGTTTTTACCACGTAAATCACTGTGTTGTGGTATGAATATTATTTATGAGTATTTATGTTTTCTGTAACTGTTGTGATGATCTGTAAAAGTTTTTGCATTACCCTCCTCTCAAGGTTAGTGTAGGAAGTTTTTCTGCTACTTAACTTCCTTACAAGTGGTATCAGAGCTTGATCACCTTTGGTTTCAGTTGTGGGTTGTTGGGTTTTTTGAACTAATCCAGATTTGAGTGGGAGATTGTGTAGAAGACACTTTTTGATCTTGTTGCAGGAATTTTCAGATGGCAAGTTCATCAGGGAAAATAGAGTTGGAGAAATTTAATGGAACAAATTTTGAGATGTGGAAGCCGAAGATGGAAGATCTGCTAATAGATCGAGATCTATGGGATGTTGTGGATGCGAATGTCCAAAGGTCCACAAATCCTACTGCGACGACTCAATATGATGTTATGGACCAAAAAGCCAAGGGTCTAATTAGACTGTGCTTGGCAGACTCTATTATGATCAATGTCCACGAAGAAAACATCGCAAAGAAGCTATGGACTAAGCTTGGTGATATGTATCAAGCAAAATCTTTATTAAATCAGATTTTCTTGAGGGTATTCCTTGAAGATGGAAGAGGGTGGACAAATTGGAGACCACCTAGAAGCATACAATATGTTGGTGTCTCACTTAGTATCTGTCAGTGATAAGATGAATGAAGAGGAGAAATGCCAGATCTTTCTTTGTTCTTTGCCTGATCCGTGGGATTCTCTTGTTATGGATATTGGTAGTACTTCTATTGTTCTGAAGTTTGAAAATATGGTGGGTGCGCTAATTGGTGAAGATATGCAGAGGAAGGTATCCCTCAGTTCAAAGGAAACCCTAACTATTTTTGGAAGACCTAAGGAGAAAGGCAAAAAGAATGAGAAGCGCGACAAGTCCAAATCGAGAGGGAGATCGAAATCTCCTGGAAAGTAAAAAGTCATTTGCTGGAATTATGGTAAACCAGGTCACATCCATAAGGACTGCAAAGAAGAAAAAAAGAAGAAAAAGATGGTGATGCATTTATTGCAGCTTTGGCGACTCATGCAGGTAATGATGCCTGGTTAATTGACTCAGGTGCATCTTTTCATATGACTGCCAATAGAGACTGGTTTTCTGAATATGAAGAATTTAATGGAGGTAAGGTGCACTTGGATGATGATTCACATTTAAACATTGTTGATCGAGGTAAAGTTAGAATCAGGTTTTCTGATGGTAGAATAAAAAGGATTAATGGTGTGTTGCATATCCTTGGTTTAAAACAAAATCTGTTATCTGTGAGAAAACTGATAGATGTGGGTGTGTAGGTAGTCTTTTCTGAAGTAGGATGTAAGATGATTAAGGGTGCTATGGTAATTTCTAGAGGTGTCAAGTTCGACACTTTGTATAAGCTAGACACATACACTATTGAGTGTAATATCACATCTGTAAAAAGTAAATATGTGGAAGATTTGAGGGTTTCACCTTCAGCAGATGGGAATGGCTTTTGGGTACCTAAGTATGCTCTTTCTTCTAAAGCAAAGTTACCTACATAGAAGACTATTTTATGACACCAGAGGCTTGGACAAATTGGAGAAAAGGGTCTAAGAACCTTGAAAAATAAAAACCTTGTTGAAGGTTTGAATGATTGTAATATTGACTTTGATTTCTGTGAGCATTGCATTTATGGAAAACAAAACTGCGTTCAGTTTTACTCGAGTTCTCATAAAACTTGTGGTGTTTTGGATCCTATTCATTCTAATGTGTTTGGTCCTGTAGATGTTTGTTTGATTGGAAAATCCACATATTATGTTTCATTTATTGATGATTTAAGTAGAAGGACATGGGTATATTTTCTAAAGAGTAAATCTTAAGTTTTCGATCGATTTAAAGAATTTAAAGCAATAGTTGAGTTGTAGATTGGAAAGAAAATTAAATGTTTGAGGACTGATAATGGTGGTGAATTTTGCTCTAATGATTTTGATAGATTCTGTAAAGATTGTGGCATTAACAGATAGAAGATGACTCCGTATTCTCCACAGCAGAATGGAGTTGCGGAAAGAATGCACAAGACACTGATGGAGAAGGCTAGGAGTATGTTGAGTGGTGTTGGTCTAGAACAAAAATTTTGGGTTAAAGTTGTTGCCACTTCTTGCTACCTGATTAACAGGTCTCCTACATCAGCCCTTGTTGATAAAACACCTATGGCGGCATGGTTGGGTCACAAGCCTTCATTGAGACATCTTAGAGTTTTTGGTTGTGAGGCATATGCACATGTGCCAAAGGAGAATCCAACAAAGTTGGAGAACAAGGTTGTGAAATGTATATTCATCAGGTATAGTTATGGTGTGAAAGGATACAACCTTTGGGACCCTGTTGCACAAAAGGTAATTCATAGTAGAAGTGTTATTTTTAGAGAAATTAAGTCTCCTTCTATTACATTGCAGTTAGAAGAGACTAAAAAGGAAGATGTGATTCAATTTACTTCTACACCTGAAAGAGTTGAATCGAGACTCCTAGATAGGCAAGAAGTTGAGGAGAGCTCGTCTAGCTCTGAATCTTCAGAAGAGGAGGAAGAACCTCCAACTCAGCTTGTTCAAAGGTCTACAAGACATAGACAACCACTTGAAAGGTATTCACCTAATGATTGGAGATGTATTTTTGCTTTGAATACTAATATGGATGAATCAAAATTTGTAGAAGAGGCACTAGGTATGAATGATGTAGAATCCAAGAAGATTGCTATGGAAGAATAAATGGAAGCTTTGAAAAAGAATGATTCATGGGATCTTGTACCATTGCCTGAAGGACGAAATCATGTTGGTTGTAAATGGGTGCTCAAGAAAAAGATTGGTTCAGATGGAAGCATTGAGAAGTATAAAGAAAGGTCAGTTGCAAAAGGCTACTCTCAGGTTGAGGGTGTTAGGTCCTACTTGGAAAGCTAATGTACTGAGAGGGGAGGGGTGAATAAGTACTTCAAAACTTTTCTTGAAAATAGTTTTATTGATAAACACAAACTATGTATTGCTGATATCAAAGATATAAAATACTGAAATATAATCATAAAGATAACATGCATCAAAATATCACTCCATAACACAATGATTTTTGGTCACACAGAAACTCTTGGTTAGAGAGAAAAACTATGGTGGGGATGGCACCCACAACTTCACTACTGCAGTAATCAAGATTGCTCGGTTAGAGCTACATGTTTAGCCATTTTTGATAGCTTGCCCTTTTAGGAGTATAAAGATCTTTAGATCTACCTTGCTAAAGGATTTTACAAATACTTCTACAAAATGTTGTACCTGGTTAAAGGCTTTACAATTTATAGACTTTATTAGAGTCTTTTACCCTGTTAAAGGTTTCTATTACAAATTAATATTTCAATCAAAATATTTACAAAATATCTGCAACTTCACATCTAAAATGTTATAGCAGACTCTATGTGCTTAATATGAAATTACCTTTCTCATAGCATTCCTCGGTAATTGATAAATCAACTCGGTAACCACTTCTGTATTCTCTATTCCTTAAACTGTTCTCTGAAACCTTCTCAGTACCCTGTGATTATCTCTGTCAATCTTATTCCTTCATGCTTGACTTAATCATTCATTTGTCTCTCTGCTCTTGATTGGCCTTACCTTATGTTCATGTACTCAAATCATTATGTTTATATAGATCTCTGAGATGATGATCTGCTCATGCTTCGATCATACAAACATGTTTTATTGAATGAATAAACATAGAAATTATTTCATTGGATATTCTTCCTCAAAATCATACAAAATATTTAAATGCAATTTCCAATGTAGTAATGGTTTCATCTTCTTGAATTATGTAACACGTTTCACATGAGTGTCCAGGTTCATTGAATCTGGTATCACGTTTTCACTTGATTTAGATTAACTCGGTATACCTTCTTTGTTGCTCGGTAAACATATGAACCTTACTCGATAGACGTTCTGCATATGTCTCGATTCACAGCGTGGTGTGTATCAACTCGGTGACTTGTCTTTCTTCTATAACCGACACCGGTGACTTTGGTGTTTACCGACTGGACTTTTCGGTAGTATTAACCAACTAGAGTATATAGAATGACTTTGGGCATAAAACTAATGACAACTTAGTAAATAGCAACAATCTCCCCTTTTGACATTAGTTTGGTATGTTGACAAAAATCCTTTCAAAGTCATAATACAAAATCTATATACTTGCAAAATAAACTGAAATGTCAGTATATACAATGTTCAAATACATACTCAAATACATACTCAAATACATACTCCCCTTATCAATATTTTGTACATAACTTGATGTTCCATGCTCTGTATTTCTATGCTCTTGATGTTACCATGCTCCCCCTAACAATTTCAACTGTACACTCAGATACTCTATATACTCAGATATTCATGCTTGGTCTTGTGTTTGGTACACTCCCCCTTTTTGACAAACATCAAAACTAGATACCATTTGGTGGGGGCAACTGATCAAAAATAGATTTATACTTTGTACGAGCTTCTGTAAGAGTGTTATTAAGGGCATCCTTGACACTTTCTAGTATTGTAATCTGAGCTATAATATCAGCTGATAGTGTGATCAAACCATCTAAAGTGCTTCCCTCGACTTGAGTTGACAATTGGGTAGCTCGGTTGATCTGCTCTTGAACTGATGACAAATGGGGAATAAATAATGTTTGAAGAGTCATGATATCCATCCTTATTTTATGCTCTTCATTCTAAAGTTCTAACTGCTAATCCATAAGTGTTTGTAGCCTTTTATAAAAATTCTGTAGAGAATTTGGCTCGGTAGTCAATTTATTTGAGAGATCGGTGATCTCCTTTTCAATGACTTCAGTCTTATTATTGATATCTTTGATGAAGAATGAAAATGTACATAACTTCTGGAATAAATAAATAATATGCTTGAGTTGAGGGGATAACTCAACAATGAATTCGATAAGCTTTATTTTACCTATAGCAATTACTTTATGCACTTCTTCAATCATCTTGGCAGTTAGCTCTTTTTCCTTCAATTTGCTAAGGTATTCTGATGCTTCTACTCCTGATTTCTCCAATTGAGTGAGTAGTTCATCCAGTTGCACATGGATGAAAACATCTTTATTGATGGTAGCTTTAGGTATGATATCTGTCAATAGTGTTTTGACCTTCTGAAGAACTCGGTTCTTCTGTTGAATAGCTATATGTCTTTCCTGCTCTGCTTTGGCTTTACAAAGCTCACCGAATTCTATTAGTGCTTGCCCTTTCAATTTTGTTAGGTCAACATTCAGTAGCACAATAGGCTTTGACAGATCTACCTTAAAACTGTGTCATTTTTCTTTCTTCTCCTTTGATGATGCCTTTGTCGATTGAATGGGTACAATGGCTTTGGAGACTTGTCCTTCCTTGGTATGTTGCTCAGTAGAGGCAACACTTTTGTCAGTTCCTGTAGCCTCTATTTTATCCTTCGATGTTTTCTTGCTTGGAATTTCAGTAGCAATTATCTTGGTGCTTGAAGGTACTTGTGAAGTTTGCTCACCGGTGGCCTGAGAGGTAGGTTCATCTTGTTTACCCTTTGGAGCCTCTGTGCCTTCATCTGTGTCCTGAGGTTTCTCGGCTGAGACTTGTTGGGTGATCGAAGGATAAGGCTTAACCTGTTCCAAAACTGATTCACTGGTCACCAGTTTGGCATAGGTGCTTCCTTCTATCATCTCTCCTTCTTGTGCTTCAGTGTCTATGACATCCTCATCTATTTGAATAGTGGAAGCAGGATCTTGCTCGGTGATGTCAACTATTTCATCTTCACCTTTTGGCTCTTTAGTCTGAATCCTGAATATCTTCTTCCATTTCTCTTTGGTTTCATTTTCAACTTCAAGATATAGTCCATTCATCATTTTTAAGGTCCTTTGTTTTACTTGAAAATTTGTTTGGTAGTTTTTCAAGTGATCTCTTATTTCATCTACCGACATATCTGGAAAGAGATGTACCAAAACTCTTTCTCTTATTTGCTTCTCCGATTCTATAGCATACTTCCATCTATTATCAATATGTGAGTATAATGCTTCTGGAAGAAAACCAGTCACTTCCAATGGAACTACTTGGAATTTGAGAAGTGTACTAATTACAGTCTCTTCTATTTTCCTCTTCTCTTCATCTGTTCTAGTATCATATTTTACATATCTAAATGACCCAAATCCACCATATTCCTTCAATTTTGCACAAAAATTGTTGACACTATGTACATCTTCCTTTGTGCTTTTTACAATCTGAAATTTATTTACATCTTCTGACTCTGTGTCACTTTCCAAAATTAGTTTTATGTTCTTCTATCTATAAGTTTTTTTAACCTTAGGTATTTCTACATTCTTTTGCTTCTTACCAGGTGACACAATAGATGATCTAGTGTTCGATCGCTTCACTGGTGGGGTCGGTGATACCTTGGTTGCATCCTGTTTCTTTCTTTTAAAAAATTTGCCCTTTGGCAACTTGGTGCTCAGTGTAATTGTTGCTTCTTGAGCTTCAAATTCTTCCTTGATTGAAAGTTGATCACTCTTAGTAGGAGTGGAGGTAGAACCTTCTCCAAACTTTTCAGTTAAATCCTTGATCATTCTGGTGGCTTTCCTGGTAGCCTTCGGTACAACTATGCTCATTTTTACTTTTTCTTTCACCTCTTTATAGGTGCCATATATTTTCTCAGTAGCATACCTTGGAAGTGCTAAAAAGGCATCTATCTGTTGTTGAGAAATGTCTAAATATATCTCATAAGCCATAGGCAGTAGTGATTGAGTCCTGGGTTCTACTGCATTGACATAACAGTAGTTTGTATCCAATTCAAAACATATAGTATCCTTGTATTTTTCCACTAGCTGAGGTAGAATCATGTACCTGCTATGCATCTTTTCTTGGAATTTGTTGAAGTATTCATCCATTATCATATTGAAATTATCACCTAGCTAATTGATGAAATCATTTATTTGATGGGTGATAGGTGAGTGTAATTCCCAAACAATGTTACTAACTGATGGAAAGAATTTTTGAATATAGAAGAACATACACACTAGGAGTGACCCAAACTTTAGTGTGTTGGGAATATTCTTCTTCTTTGGTTTCCTTATTGTATTTAGATTTTCAAAAAGATTCTTCAACAACACTTCACATAAATCAATTTGCATACCCTTTTTAACAATTTTATAGGCCAAATCTACAGCTGCACACGGTACACTATTTTCTCTTGCCGACTGGAAGAAACAATAACCAATAACTCTAATAGAAAAATTAGGTTCTGCATCTGTCACATTGTTCAACTTAAGACCTCTGCTATCAGACTCAACACCTGTTAATGTTATCAATTCCTTCTATGAAATCATATTCTGTGCTCGGGCATGGTCAAATATAGGGTATCCGGTTATTATGTGAATAATCTCCTTGGTGATCTTGAAAGGTTGTTCCTCTAGCCACATAAAATCGTCATGTACTTGGGTCAAGATAAATTTGACCCATTGGGGTTTGAAGACTCGAGGATAGGTTAGGGCTTCGGTTAATCCGTTGATTTTGATATGCTCAAACTTGTTGTTTAGATTTCCATTGGTGCACAATTTATCATACATATCCTTAATCTCAGTATGACCTAGCTCATCAACTCTGCACTTGGTATAAAATCTAACATATTCTATCAACAAAACCCTATCCAGAATAAGAGAAAATGCAATTTTCTCATCGGGTTCGGAAGCCACTTTGGGAGGTAAGGTGTATTTCAGTGTAGGCTTCTCAATGGTTTCTACTACAACAAGTTTATGAACTTTGGGGGCCATTACAAATTGAAATTTTGCTTATGAAATAGCTTAGGGTTTCAAATAACCAAAAAACACTTTCAACTTAGTAAATACTTTGCAAATATTCACAACTTGACTTGATTGGTTAACTGCTAAAAATGTGGTTTTAGATTTTCTAAATACCTTGAATTCACTCTGGAAATGTTTGATCGCCTTTAGATTCGCTCTGCTCTGCTCTTTGAAAATTGGTAAGTGAAAAATGATTGCGCTCAATACTTTTAATACCTCCTTTTGATCTTATCGGGATTCGTGCGGTTAGGTATAATAGGCATTAAATGCACTTGGTTTCCCTTTACCGACTAACTCTCTTATTAGCTTTTTACCGACTAGACAGGCTTACTAGTTTTACCGACTTCCCTGGTAAATCAAAAGACTAGATAATTTTTTGAACTTGCTATTGCATCTTAGCTATGCAGATTTTGAATTTAAGTGCATGAATACATAGGAACTATTAAGATCTAACCTTTGAGAATTAAGTCCCTCCATACCTTCATTGACTAATCCAAAGTAGATGCACCTAACTCGGTAGGTAAGGTGCTTCCTTCATTGGTTAACACATTTTCCTTCTTTTTCCAAAATTTCTGCAATTTGCTTCTTATCTCCTTTGTATCTCCTCTCGGTTGGTCTTTGCAATCTTTAGCTATGTGTCCAACTTTGTGACAATGAAAACATGCCATTCCTGGACTTCTCCATGATCTCCAGTTGTTCATTCCAAACCTTATCATACAGTTTGCACTTATATGTCTATGTCTTCCACAACATTCACACCAAATTCTTGTATTGTAATCCCATGGTACTGAAGTATATTGTCGATTGAGATTTGTGTCAGTTCGGTAACTTCTAGTGTTTGCTCGATGTGGAGTCCACATATAGTTTTTCTGCTTAAACCAACATTTTTCGGTATTGTGTCCATATCTATTACAATTTTTGCAAAACCCTTTGTATTTTGCCTTCTCATAATTGTTGACAGACTTTGTTCTACATTGCTTAGATGTGTGACCATACTTATTGCAATTGTAACAATAACCATAAAACCTAGTAACATCCGGCTGCTTACCTTTTCAGATCTAGCAAATGTTGGCAGTATGTACTTGTTTTCCACAGTAGTTGAAAATAGGCTTCTTGTCCTTGATGTTCTCTTTGTTTCCAGCTTGCTTGGATGATTCTCTTTTCTCGGTAGTGTTGATCCCTTTCTCAGTAGAGTTGTTTCCTTTGTAACCGAGTCCTGCATTTTTGTTGGGTTTTCTCATATTCAGTTGCCCATCCAACATTTTTGATGCTTCATGGTTTTTCCTCAATGTTTCTTTTGACTTATTTTCTGCTTCCAGTTCATCGGTTAATCTTGATATTTCAGGTTTCAACGCTTGGTTCTCATTTTCCTTTTGAGTAGCTTCATGATGTGCATAGTCCAATTGATCAGATAGATTATGTTGAACTACAGACACCATTGCTTCTAGCTGTTGTTTTTCTCCTTCTATAATTCGCTTATTATCTTCAGTTGTTCTCAGTGCATCAAGATTTCCAGTCATCTGTGTGCTAAAATACTCATGTTCCCTTCTCATTGCTTTTAGTTGTTCATTAAGTGCTTTGTTCTTTTCTTTCAGTTCTGCAATCATTTCTTCAGATTCTTTTGATATGCTCTTCTCAGATGATGTCTCAATTTGTTCCACCAACTCTTGTGAGTCCTGTAAATCATCAGACAACCTTCTTCTAAATTTCAGTGATCTCTGCATCTGCCTCTGCATATTTGCAATCATTTGATTAGCATGATCCAATTCTTCTTGAAGATTCACAATCCTGCGAGATTGTTTATAGCCTTCCATTGATAGGATCTTTCTCTTTAGGCTGTTAGACCCTTTACCAAGAATATATCTTTGATACCAATTGTTAGGTCCTACTTGGAAAGCTAATGTACTGAGAGGGGAGGGGTGAATAAGTACTTCAAAACTTTTCTTGAAAAATAGTTTTACTGATAAACACAAACTATGTATTGCTGATCTCAAAGATATAAAATACTGAAACATAATCATAAAGATAACATGCATCAAAATATCACTCCATAACAATGATTTTTGGTCACGCAAAAACTCTTGGTTAGAGAGAAAAATTGCGGTAGGGATGGCACCCACAACTTCACTACTGTAGTAATCAAGATTGCTCGGTTAGAGCTACATGTTTAGCCATTTCTGATAGCTTACCCTGTTAGGAGTATAAAGATCTTTAGATCTACCTTGCTAAAGGATTTTACAAATACTTCTACAAAATGTTGTACCTGGTTAAAGGCTTTACAATTTATAGACTTTATTAGAGTCTTTTACCCTATTAAAGGTTTCTATTACAACTTAATATTTCAATCAAAATCTTTACAAAATATCTACAACTTCACATCTGAAATGTTATAGCAGACTCTTTGTGCTTAATATGAAATTACCTTGCTCATAGCATTCCTCGGCAATTGATAAATTAAGTCGGTAACCACTTCTGTATTCTCTATTCCTTAAACTGTTCTCTGAAACCTTCTCGGTAACCTGTGATTATCTCTGTCAATCTTATTCCTTCATGCTTGACTTAATCATTCCTTCATCTCTCTTCTCTTGATTGACCTTACATGTCACCTTATGTTCATGTACTCAAATCATTCTATTTATATAGATCTTTGAGATAATGATCTTCTCATGCTTCGATCATACAAACATGTTTTATTGAATGAATAAACATAGAGATTATTTCATTGGATATTCTTCCTCAAAATCATACAAAATCTTTAAATGCAATTTCCAATGTAGTAACGGTTTCGTCTTCTCGAATTATGTAACACGTTTCACATGAGTGTCCAGGTTCATTGAATTTGGCAACACGTTTTCACTCGGTTCAGATTAACTCGGTATACCTTCTTTGCTGCTTGGTAAATATATAAACCTTACTCAGTAGACGTTATGCATATGTCTCGATTCATAGCTCGGTGTGTATCAACTCGGTGACTTGTCTTTCTTCTGTAACTGACACCGGTGACCTTGGTGTTTACCGACTGGACTTTTCGGTAGTATTAACCAACTAGAGTATATAGAATGACTTTGGGCATAAAACTAATGACAACTTAGTAAATAGCAACAAAGGGTGTTGATTATGGTGAGATATTTTCTCTTGTTGCCAAAATGACATCCATTAGATTTTTTCTTTCTATTGTTGCTGCTTATGATTTAGAGGTTGAGCAAATGGATGTGAAAACTACTTTCCTTCATGGTAATTTGGAGGAGGATATTTATATGACATAGCAAGAGCATTATGTGGTGAAAGGTAAAAGTAATTTAGTCTGTAAATTAAAGATATATTTGTATGGCCTCAAATAGAGTCCTAGGATGTGGTACCAAAAATTTGATATGAATGTGTTGAGTTTGGGATTTTTGCATTCTAAGTCAGATTATTGTGTTTATTATAAATCTGATGGTGATTATTTCTTGTACATTGCATTGTATGTTGATGATATGTTATTCATTGGTAAAGGGAAAGGTATGATTTTAGACCTAAAGTCTCAGCTCGCTGCTAAATTTGAAATGAAAGATCTTGGCGCAATAAAGCAAATTCTTGAGATGGAAATTAGAAGAGATAGAGTGAACAGAAAGCTATGGCTAGGCCATAGTAAGTATGTGAATTCAGTGTTAAAAAGGTTCAACGTGCAGGATTGTAGACCATTGTGTGTTCCTTTTACAATTGGAATAAAATTATCTGCTAAAGATTGTCCTACATCCCCATCGGAGATGGAAGACATGAGCAGAGTGCCTTACCAAAGTGCAGTTGGAAGTTTGATGTATGCTATGGTTTGTACTAGACTAGAAATTTCCCAAGCAGTGGGAGTTCTGTCCAGATATATGTCTAATCATGGTAGAGTTCATTGGGAAGCAGTCAAAAGAGTCTTTAGATATTTGAAGGGTACCTCAGAGTATTCTTGTATTATCATGGTAATTCGGTTGGAGACGTGATTTCCCTTGATATTCATGGTTATGTGGATTCAGACTAGGCAGGTGATATTAATAGCAGAAGATCCACTAGTGCTTATGTGTTTACTTTATTTGGTGGTGCAACTAGTTGGATGAGTAAGTGATAGGCCGTGGTTGCTTTGTCCACTACTGAAGTAGAGTATATGGAAGCTACTCATGCTTGTAAAGAAGCCATTTGGCTTAAGAGATTGTGTTCAAACATTGGAATAAAACAAGGACCCGTGACAATTTATTATGACAATCAGAGTGCGATCTCCCTAGCTAAGAACTCGACATTTCATGCTCGGACCAAGCACATTGATGTTCAGTATCATTTTATCAAAGATATGGTCGAAGATGGTAGGTTGAAGCTGGTTAAGGTAGAAACTTTGATGAATGTTGCCAATGCTTTAACTAAGGTTGTGAGCACAGAGAAGTTCAGATGGTGTTTGGAGTCTATGGGCCTAATGGCCCCTAGTAATTGATTCATTGTGTTGATACTCCTTTTGCTCTTGCAAGGTGTTCGACAAGTGGGAGATTTGTTGGGAAAATGGTGTCTCAACCTTGTATTTACATAAGATTACTATTTATAGTAAGTTTTCATTTGGGCACGAAATGGTGCAAATTTCTCCCCAAAGCTTCTGGTTGGCTAGATAATCATTTCGGTAAAGTTACGTCGCAAGATCCCAACTAGTTTTGAAGATATTAAATTTTTCATTTTGGAGGGGTCCAATGAAAGGTTTAAATTTGATTTTGATGACTTCAGAGGCCTAAAAAACCCTAAAAAAGTTTGCATAAACAATGTATCCATTTATGATGCAATGGAGCACTTTGCAAGCTTTTCGACGCTTTAAATGATTCATCAATTGGACACACGGTTCACAAGTTATGGCCTTCGAAAGCTTGTACTCTTGAAATAGGAAATATAAAATACATAGAACACATAAATGAGCTATAAAAAGGGAGGGACACATCATAGGGCATCTAGAAGGGAGATAAGGTCGGCTACACCTTATTGGGTAGTTTTAGCCCATGGTTTTGTAATACCGTTTGATGATTTCTTATATTGTATCTTCGATATATGAGGTGCATGAGATAGAGGTTGTGTGCAAGAGTCTTATGGATATTGAGTTACCTATGAATCTATGATTAGTGGTACTCTTGCGAAGAGATTGCTTTACAAGTATATTGCAATATGTTTTAATTGCTGAATAATATATTGGGTGACTTTTGGAGTGTGGGGTTTTTCTCTCGAAAGGGTTTTCCCCACGTAAATCACTATGTTATGGTATGAATGTTATTTATGAGTATTTCTATTTTCTGTAACTGTTGTGATGATCTGTAAATGTTTTTGCATTACCCTCCTCTCAAGGTTAGTGTAGGAAGTTGTTCTGCTACTTAACTTCCTTACACTGAAAACCCTTCTCTGGATCTGTGAAAACATAGTCGCCAGTCTTTTTATCAGAAGACATTAAAAATGTTTCCCAAAACACACTAATTTTCATAAATCTTCTATTTTCTTTCTTCCCCAGCAGAGATGCCAAAAATCTGTTGGTTAACGGATTTATCACCTAACTCTATACTCTCACGCCCACAAAGGTGACAAATGTAACCACAGTTGAACCAATCTAAACAAACTAATTACTGACTGATTCTTTGCTTATTTTACAAGGTGGCAACTATCTTCTAATGATATTCAATGAATGGAAATTAACTAAAATTCTTTTAACCAAAAAGTAAATAAGGAAAAAGATTTTAACCAGAAAGATTTGAAAAGGCATGTACAACATAATAATACTTTTTAGATTTTCCAAGATTCTGAAACAAATAGATTGCTACAAAATACCATTCAAAGACAATAGTCTTGCAACAATAGAAAAGTTGAAACAATCCACCACTTCAAATATAGATGCATCCATTGATAACCATTCAAAAGAACAGAAAGCATTCACACACCATAATTCAAAGATTACGAATATTGGAAGCCACCAACAAATTTTCTATTTTTGAAACAGTAAACAAAAAAATGTTTAAAGAAGTTTTTGTTCTTAAGATAAAAACAAAGTTTGCCCAAAAGATCCTTAATTTTTTTCTAAACTACTTATTTATAACCCTTTCATATATTGTCTTTCTCATTTCAAGAAATAGTTGCTATAGATAACGGTCTTGAACATGACCATTATCAAAACCAAAAAAGATCTACTAAGCAACAAAGTCCAAATCACATAACAAGACCACAAAGCTATAAAGTCACCGGACAGGCTCCAACATCGGGTGTCGGGTGCTATTCTGCAATCTGTTTGTCAATCTCTTTCACTATTTCCTCTTCTTCAATTAGTGTCAAAAGGAGATCTGGAAAATCTTCTTCAACGAGTACAATAGCTTGGAAAAAGTTCGTCAAGTCCATGATGATATCTTCCTACAATTCTTGAACATCCGACTGTACCATAGGGCCTTTCTTAGCTTTAAGAACCATCTTGTCGAAGCTAATTATTTGGGTTCCTTCTCACTGCGAGCTCGCCTTGCAAGCATTATTCGTGATGTTCAGCTTGCTCTGCAATCTTGTCTAATATGGTGATGGCCCTCCAATATTCCTTGAAATCAGTTTGTGCTTTCCATGCAAAAGACCTTAATTGTCAGACTATAACCTCCTGATCTTTCTCTAGCCAATTCAAATCTAGGTTATGAAATGACAGCTCACCGTCATGAGGCAAAACCATTCTAATACGTGAAAATCATGACATTTTCCTCCTTTAGCTATCTTTAATGTTTTCTGCAAAAATGACAACATCAAATGAAGTAACGCATGCCACCACCTTTTTCGTATCCTTGGCTGTTTAATGGCCATTAATGATGGTAGTTCATAAATATCCCCTTGATTTTCTCCCTAGAAGCAATGCATGACATGGCAATTGATGAGGCAACAAGAGTAGTGATAGGAAGCAGTTATTCTTATCGACCTGATAGGTTTATATAATTTTGGCGATGGCCGGGCATGACCTATCTTTACCATCACTCGTGCTGCCACCCCAAGGTACTGAAATAAATTGAAACTACATGCCAGAATATCCTTACTTAGAATGGAAGTTATCCCTTAAAATATTAAGGAAGCTCAACATTCATCACAACATGAGGAATATTGAAAAGTCAGGAGACCGGGCAAGTCCAAAATCATCAAACTCCTTTCGAAAGTGACCACAAGTACGATTCCCTAGAGGTGCCAACTTTATGTAGACTTCCCCAAGTTGGTTGGGTGATCGGGCGGTTCTAGAATTTGGGAACCTCGCAACAAAAGTTAGGAAATTCAGAAAGGTCACGACAAGAGCGAATGGGAAAAATAGCGAAGGGAAATAACTTATCAAAAGTTTAAAAATTTATAGGTAACATATAGGATTTGAATGGGGACTACGAATAGAAAGACACAGAGAACTCCAGAACTTGGACCAGTTCATGTAAAATTGGGCAACGGAGTCAGGCGTAATAGAAGGAAAGGGCACTGCTTAGTAGTAGGGTAGAGGGGCGACTAGGCAAAACTCAAGGCTTACAAGCCAAAAACAGAAAACAAAACAAGCTATACCCACAACAAGCCAAAAATAGAATCTAAATATGTACACAGTCATAAGGGCCTTATGATGAAGGAGGGCAATATTATTCAAGCGAAACCATTTACGGGTCGAGAGAAATATATACATGTGCGGAAAAGAGGGTTTGGGATGCATGACATGACCTGAGTGTTGGCATTATGGGAACCAGTATGAGGACATGATGACACTGTATGTTGTCATTGATGTCAATATGCTGAAGAAGAGAGAACCGATATGTTACCAAGAACTGGTATATGTGAGAACTGGTATAACATTGTGAACCGGTATATGTTCCAAAGTGAAGCGGTGTGTTTGTTCAAGGTGAACCGACATGTTGATATGGGAACCGATACATGGAAGCTTTGTATGACTACCGGCTGGTAGTCTCAACTTCAGGGTTTTCAATTGAAGTGCTTCAAGCCTGTGTGACTCAACCGATGACTTTGTGTGATGAGTTAGCATTATAATTAAGAACAAATCATGTTGCCACGTCAGCCTTGTGTGCGTGAAGGATCTTGCATGAAGGAGATTGTTCCTATCTACCTCGGGAATGTACAAAGTCTGTAAACGGTGAAAACGCGTGATGGGTTATTAGCCGCCATGAAAGTAGTGGAAAATGAACGATGGAGAACGTCTTGAGATTGGTTCAAGACTGTTGCATTTAATGCAATGTGCTCAACGGTCAGGATTGAATTGTTTGAATTGCTTAACCTAATAGGTTTAGGGTTTAGGGTTTATGCTATCGACCTACCTGTTTCCTATAAGGTCAATGTTGTGTTTCTTTCTGAGGTTGTTGGCAAAAGTTGTGTGTGTGTATCCAAGTGAAGAGATATGTGATTCTTGCCATACCAGAGGAAAGAAGTGATACTTGCAGAGTGTAAGTGCAGAAGGTGAAGAGGAGCTAAAGCGGATCTGCATTGGCATTGAGTATTGTTACCAGATCATTGTAATACCTATTGATCTCTAACCACTTCAATAGTTGGGAAATCCCTTAACAAGGTAGATTTAACCAGCTTACTATAAATCCTTTGACAGGGTGACTCAAAACCATTGAGTTCTTGAAATCCTCTAACAAGGTAACCTTAACAGGGTTTAACCCTTAACCAGGTATTCTAGCCATCCCTTAACCGGGTGATCCCTAACAGGATTGGTTCCTAACAGAACCTATTGTATCAGTCTTTAACCGGACAAGGCTCCTAACAAAGCGGACTTCTAAAGAGTTCAAAAACAACTTGTGGGTATTCATCCCCATCGTGGTTTTTCCCAGTTGGGTTTCCATGTGAAAAATCTGCGTGTCATGTGTGGTGTTATTCATGTGATGGTTTAAGTGATTTGTGTCTGAAGTTAAATCATGTTGATCTAGCTATTTATATATTTTTGATGACAAGATTACCTGTTCATGCACTAGGGTGAAATGGAAATGAAGTATTAGATTGTATGAAAGGATAAGTGTCAACCGGTTTATGCTTGTCTCAGTTATTCTGGGTTTTGCTAGTTGTACTTTGTTTAAGACCGGTGTTACTGTTTGTCTGCCAAAGCACAGTGTTTGCTGACAAACTGGTTTTAGGAATGTGTTTTTGCCTATACTGATTCACCCCCCCTCTCAGTACCGGTTTGGTACTATACATTCATCATTGAGTTATCACTGAGATGAACTACGTTAGATAATGATCTCCAGACCAGGCTTTCGATTTCGCCGACACAAAATTTTGTAGATGCATTGATGCCCAAACAACCATTCTTCATGATAGGCTTCTGGAACCAGACCTTTTACCTCTTCATGACTTGCTTGGGATAACTGACAATAATCCTTCTGAGTAGTTTTAACCAGCGCATCCTGTCTTTGATCATACATCTCCCAACTTGGTTTAAAGATATCATCATAGCTATCATGGCCCTATATGTAGACTTCACATGATGACATCTCAATAATTTCAACAGTTGAGGATTTATCCATTATTTTATTAATAGACAAATAATCATTGACAAGGGTCTTGGGTTTTAGACTTGGTAACTGAACATCTCTACTTCCTGTCTCTGCATGATAGCATAAAGAAGAAAATTTATCATCATCAGAGCTATCCTCAAGGATGGCTTTCTTAGGCTCATCAAAAATATGGAGGAATGACAGTTGTTTCATTAGCTGAGGGCTTATCACTTCAAAAAGAGGATTCTTTCTCATCTGGGTATCCTTATAGGATTCTACAGGGTAATACAGGGGATTCAAAGGGTTCCATTTAATTCTTATCCCCTGTGTAAGGGACCGCTCTCTGGAAAAAGAAAGAAAATATTATTCTAATGTTATGTCCCGCACAGAGCTAATGAAGTCGATAAAAGGACCTTTAGACATAGAATCCTTCCCTGGGTTACCCACAGTTAGAACATGATTCATGCAAGCGATAGATGATGACATATGGTTGTCATATTTCAAAAGAATAGGATCAAAACTTGGGAGGATTTCACCCTCTCTTGCATACAGGAGCCCATCTTGGGGAGCAACTAGAGGCAGATTTTCCTTCTTTTCAACTCCACCAAAAATGCTTATGTACTTTTCCACTTCAACCTCAGTGATGTGACCTTTATCATCAACTGTACCACATCGAAAGTCACTTTTAAAACCTCAAAAAAAACAACTCGAAACATAAGCCCTTTTAAATTCTTCTGATTTTTTCTCCTCTTCAAAGGTACCTAATAGTAGTTTTTCAGGCTTGACTTTACACTTTCCCTTAGTTGCCCTTGTCGGTCCCATGGCATGGGCATTTCACACAATGTAGTTCTGGAAATCCTTCCTTGTTTTCAAGTGTTAACCATGTATTAACTTAGGTTTAACTAAAAACCCATCTTTGGATCTGTGCAAACAGAGTCAACAGTCTTCTTATCAGAAGACATTAAAAATGTTTCCCAAGACACACTAATTTTCATAAATCTTCTATTTTCATTCTTCCCTAGCAAAGTCACCAAAAATATGTTGGTTAACGGATTTATCACCTAACTCTATATTCTCATGCCCACAAAGGTGACAAATGTAACCGCAGTTGAACCAGTCTAAACAAACTAATTACTGATTGATTCTCTGCTTATTTTACAAGTTGGCAACTACCTTCTGATGATATTCAATGAATGGAAATTAACTGAAATGATTTTAACCAGAAAACAAATAAGGAAAGAGCTTTTAACCAGAAAGATTTGAAAAGGCATGCACAACATAAAAATACTTTTTTAGATTTTCCAAGATTTTGAAACAACTAGATTGCTACAAAATACCATTCAAAGAAAATATTCTTGCAGCAATATAAAAACTGAAACCATCCACCACTTCAAATATAGATGCATCCACCGATAACCATTCAAAATAACAAAAAGCATTCACACACCATAATTCAAAGATTACGAATATCTGAAGCCACCAACAAATTTTCTATTTTTGAAACAGTAAACAGAAAAATGTTTAAAGAAGTTTTTTTTCTTAAGATAAAAACAAAGTTTGCCCAAAAGATCCTACAAAATTTTCTAAACTACTTATTCATAACCCTTTCAGATCTTGTCTTTCCCATTTTAAGAAATGGTTGCTAACGATAACGGTCTTGAACATGACCGTTATCAAAATAGAAAAAGATCTACTAAGAAACAAAGTCCAAATCACATAAGAAGACCACAAAGCTATAAGTCACTGGACTTAGGATCTGACATCGGGTGTCGTTCTGCAATCTCTTTGTCAATCTCCTCTGCTATTTCCTCTTCTTCAATTAGTATTAGAAGGAGATTTGTAAACTCTTCCTCATCGAGTACAGTAGCTCAGAAAAATTCCGTCAAGTCCATGATGATATCTTCCTGCAATTCTTCAACATCCGACTGTACTAGCTTTAAGAACCATCTCGTCAAAGCTAATTATTCAGGTTCCTTCCCGCTGCGAGCTCGCCCTGCAAGCGTTGTTCGTGATGTTCAATTTGCTCTGCAATCTTTTCTAATATAGTGACGACCCTCCTATATTCATTGAAATCAGTTCGTGCTTTCCATGCAAAAGACCGTAACTGTCAGACTATATCCTCCAAATATTTCTCTGGCCAATTCAAATCTAGGTTATGAAATGACAACTCACCGTCATGAGGCAAAACCATTTTGATACATGCAAATCATGACATTTTCCTCCTTTATCTATCTTTAATGGTTTTTTACAAAAATGACAACATCAAATGAAGTAGCGCATGTCACCACCTTTTTCGTATCCTTGGCTATTTAATGGCCATTAATGATGGTACTTCATAAATCTCCCCTTGATTTTCTCCTTGGAAGCAATGCATGACGTGGCAATTGATGACGCAACAAGAGTAGTGGCAGGAAGCATTTATTCTTACCAACCTGATAGGTTTATTTAATTTCAACGGCGCCCAGGCATGACTTGTCTTTACCATCACTCGTGCTTCCACCCCAAGGTACTGAAATAACTTGAAATTGTTAGCATTTGACATTATAACAGACAATGAAAGATTGTTGGCATTTCAATAAGGATATTGAGAAGGTTGTTGATGATTATGGATATAACTGATTAAGGATGTTTACTATCTTGATATTATTATTTTGTCATTGATGTCAAGAAATTGATTTTCTAATTCAGTATGATGTTGCCATATCTTGAGAATTATGATTTGAAGAGTATAAAGATGTCGGTAAAAGACACAGAAAGATTATGATGAATAAGGGGATGAATAAGGTATTCAATGGGCAACTATTACCGAATCAGACAATGATGAGATTATGATGTTTAGATTGTTTTAACATCATACATATGTTGTAAATTGTAAGGTTAATACTATACTATGTTACCAAGCAAAGAACCTAGTCGGTAAACCCTAAGGAACCTAGTCGGTAAACCCTAAGGTTATCACTATCGGTTAATGAAGGCAGAATGTCTACCGAGTGAAGTTTAGTATTTACTAAGTTGTAACCGAGCTGTAACAAAATACATTAAATGGTTACATGCGTTATTTAATGAAGGAAGTTGATGAGATGGAACTGATTAAATGATTGGTATGCCGTAAATAAAGTTTGTTAAGAATCTATGGCAATGGAAGATCGGTAGGAAGATCTACAGTTCAGATTGAACCACAATACCCTAGCACAAGTTCCAAGAAATGTATGCAAGTTCCAAGGCGGGGTAAAACATTTTTCAAATCGAATGATACATTGAACCCGGTCAAGTTTGAAGATCTGATGGCTATGATTGATCATGGGAAAGGTGATCAAGGAGATTAAGCGGTTAGCTAATTGTTTATAAATAGGGAACTGTTGATAAACAATGTATGCGGGCAAATGTATGCACGGGGATGCTACATAGTGATTACTGAGCATAGAAGGTTGAAGACCTGTTTGAGTAACAGAGTATAGAAGCCCAACAGATAGACAAGATTAGTTCTATGTCTAGATTGTATTGAACAAATAAGAATCTGCTTTAGCATTTTAGATGTGAAGCTGCAGATAGATTTTTATTACTATTATTTTGTGAAGGTGACAGAAAATCTCTTAACCGAGTGGACTTAACAGTCTTATTTGTAAAACCCTCTAGCAAGGTGACATTCTGATTGAGTGTTTGAAATCCTTTAACAAGGTCACTTCTAACAAGGTGAAGATCCTAACAGATTTGAGGGAAATCCCTTAACCGGATCACATCTAGCAATGTGTTTGTAATCTTTAATAGGATTTGCTTTTAACCGAGCATACTCTAGAAGAGTATATTTCTTAGTGGGTCCGAAATCCCACAGTGGTTTTTACCTATTTGGGTTTCCACATTAAATCTGGTGTTATGAGGTTTATGATGTTTATATGCTTTTGAATTTGCATGTTTAGTAGTTTTGGTTATATTACTGAAATATATGTTACCGAGGTTGAATCTGATGTTTTTATGGAAGATTAAGTTTGTATGATTCACCCCCCCCCCCCTCTCATCTTGTTGGCTATTGGATCTGTACTTATATTAAGAATCAGAACTATCAATTGGTATCAGAGCTTTGGGATCCAGAAGAAAAGTTTAAAGGCACTTGAGTTAAAGATCCAAAGATGTATAAGAGGGATGCACCGAAGCTAAACAAGTCAAGTTTCTCTACATGGCAGAAAAGGATGAAGTTGCATCTATCAAGAGTTGGAGAATATGCTGTATATTATCTGGAGAATGATTTCATCACATCGAGCACCTATCCATTGACTATGGAAGAGATAAAGGCAAAGCAAGAATATATTCAAGCAATGATTGAAATAACATCTGCATTGACTTATTCAGAGTTTAATGATCTAGAAGGCTGCAATGATGCAAAGGCTATGTGGAATAAGCTCATATCAGTATATGGAGGAGATGAACATGTTCAAAGAGCAAAAGTAGATAGTCTAAGAGGACAACTTGAATCCATGAGGATGAATGAAGGTGAGAACATAACTCAGTATAGTACAAGACTAAAAGAGATTGTCAACCAAATCAAAGGAGCATGTGGAACTATTGAAGAAAAGGATATAACAAGTAAGTTGTTAAGAACCCTTCTACCGGCTTATGCAATCCGAGTCTCTGCAATCAATGAATTGAGGTCTGTACCTAATATGCCAGTTTCTTTAGATGCTACTATTGGTAAGCTACATGCATTTGAGTTAAGTAACTTTGATAACAGTGGATCTTCGGTAAATAAAGTTGAATCTACATTTAGTTCTTTTCATCTTGATGAATCTAATGATTACAATGAAAGAAAGTATAAGTACTCTTAAGAAGATCATACAGAGCCTACCGCGCCTGTATTAGCCAAGTATGTCAGAAGACACCATGCACCAAGTCAGATTATAGGAGATAAGGATGATCCAGTGATGACAAGGAACAAACTGAGATAGAACACATGTTTGATATCTGAATTTGAACCGAGAATAGTGAAAGAGGCATTTAACAGTGAATATTGGATAAATGCTATGACAAAAGAGATTGATCAAATCAAGAAGAATGACACATGGACACTAATCCCCAGACCAAAGGACAAAAATGTAATCGGTACAAAGTGGATTTTTAGAAACAAGCTAAATGAAAAAGGAGAAGTCATTCGAAATAAAGAAAGACTAGTTTGCAAAGGTTATGCTCAAGAAGAAGGAATTGATTATGGTGAAACTTTTGCACCTGTTGCTAGACTTGAAGGAGTAAGAACATTGTTGGCATATGCTGCTTTCAAAAACTTCAAGGTATATCAAATGGATGTCAAATCTGCATTTCTGAATGGAATATTAGAAGAAGAAGTTTTTATTGAACAACCTGAAGGATTTGTTGAAGACAAGAATAAAGTTCAGGTATGTAAATTGAACAAAGATTTATATGGTTTGAAACAAGCACCTAGAGCATGGTATGAAAGATTACACTCTTATTTGATTAAGATTGGTTTTATAAGGACAAGTGAGAAAAACAATATATACATGAAGAATGATGAAAATGGAATACTGATCTCAGCCATATTTGTTGATGATATTATATTTTGTGGAAATGACTCTCTATGTAAGAACTTTGGAAATGAAATGAGAAAAGAATTTGAGATGTCATTAATCGGTGAGATAAAGTATTTTATAGGTTTACAGATACTGCAAATGAAAAATGAGATTTTCATTACTCAATCCAAGTACATAAAGGAAATCTTGAAGAAATTTGGAATGGAGGATTCAAAACCAGTAAGTACTCTTATGACTACCAACTGTAAATTATCAAAGAATGATGAATCTACATCTGTTGATGAGACACTTTACCAATCCATGATTGGAAAGCTACAATATGTTGTTCACAGCAGACTAGACATAGCACATGCAATAGGTATAGTTGCAAGATTCTCTATAGATCCTAAGGAAAAACACATGATAGCAATCAAAAGAATTTTTAGATACTTGAAAGGCACAGAGGATTATGGCTTAGTATATCAGAAAGGAAATGATTTTGATTTAAAAGTTTATACTGATGCTGATTGGGCAGGCAACATTGATGATAAGAAAAGCATAAGTGGAGGAGCTTTCCTTTTAGGAGAAAGACTAGTGAGTTGGCTTAGCAAGAAACAAGGATGTGTTTCATAGTCAACAGTAGATGCTAAATACGTTGCTGCAGCATTGAATTGTACCAACATTGCATGGATCAAACAACTGTTGGAAGGAATAAATGAGAAAGTTACCAAGCCAGTAACTATATTCTGTGACAATACTAGTGCCATTAATATTTCAAAGAATCATGTTATGCACTCTAAGACAAAGCACATCTCTATCAAATATCATTATCTTAGAGAAGAAGCTCAAGAGAAGAAAGTGGTGTTGGAGTATGTTAGCACAAAGGAACAAATAGCAGATATCTTCACCAAGCCACTACCAAGGGACACTTTTGAATATCTCAGAAGTAAGTTAGGGGTCCTACCCCTATCTTCTACTCACTGACCGAGTTCGGTGAAAGCATCAATCCGATGACTCTATCGAATATCTTTTAGGAGTTGATGTTGATTTACACACTTTAGGAGGTTTTATAAAGGTGTACAAGAAATATTACAGGAAACAATACAAGGAACAAGAATTGAAGACAAAATGCTCTGACCGAGACTGAATTGACACATTACAGCAATAATTCACTTCATACAGGAAGAAATTATGTTTTAGTTCTTTACTTTTTTGGCATTGTTGTCAAAGGGGGAGAAGACTGAAGATTGGAAAGAAGATTGAAGAAAAGAGGAGAAGTCTAATGTATGGGGGAGAAGTCTAATGACAACAAGAGAGCATTTCAGCATTTCAGAATCACAACAATTTGAATCTTTTTAAGGTCAAATCAATTGGTTTTGCCATCAATGCCAAAGGGGGAGATTGTTAGCATTTGGCATTATAACAGACAATGAAAGATTGTTGGCATTTCAATAAGGATATTGAGAAGGTTGTTGATGATTATGGATATAACTGATTAAGGATGTTTACTGTCTTGATATTATTATTTTGTCATTGATGTCAAGAAATTGATTTTCTAATTTAGTGTGATGTTGCCATATCTTGAGAAGTATGATTTGAAGAATATAAAGATGTCGGTAAAAGACACAGAAAGATTATGATGAATAAGGGGATGAATAAGGTATTCAATGGACAACTATTACCGAGTCAGACAATGATGAGATTATGATGTTTAGATTGTTTTAACATCATACATATGTTGTAAATTGTAAGGTTAATACTATACTATGTTACCAAGCAAAGAACCTAGTCGGTAAACCCTAAGGTTATCGCTATCGGTTAATGAAGGCAGAATGTCTATCGAGTGAAGTTTAGTATTTACCGAGTTGTAACCAAGTTGTTACCGAGTTGTAACCGAGCTGTAATAGAATACATTAAATGGTTACATTCGTTATTTAATGAAGGAAGCTGATGAGCTCGAACTGATTAAATGATTGGTATGCTGTAAATAAATTTTGTTAAGAATCTATGGCAATCGAAGATCGACAGGAAGATCTATAGTTCAGATTGAACCGCAATACCCTAGCACAAGTTCCAAGGTGGGGTAAAACATTTTTCAGATCGAGGGATACATTGAACCTGGTCAAATTTGAAGATCTGATGGCTATGATTGATCATGGGAAATGTGATCAAGAAGATTAAGTGGCTAGCTAATTGTTTATAAATAGGGAACTGTTGATAAACAATGTATGCGGGCAAATGTATGCACAGGGATGCTACATAGTGATTACCGAGCACATAAGCTTGAAGACCTGTTTGAATAACAGAGTATAGAAGCCCAACAGATAGACAAGATTAGTTCTATGTCTAGATTGTATTGAACAAATAAGAATCTGCTTTAGCATTTTAGATGTGAAGATGCGGATAGATTTTTATTACTGTTATTTTGTGAAGGTGACAGAAAATCTCTTAACCGAGTGGACTTAACAGTCTTATTTGTAAAACCCTCTAGCAAGGTGACATTCTGATTGAGTGTTTGAAATCCTTTAACAAGGTCACTTCTAACAAGGTGAAGATCCTAACAGATCTGAGGGAGATCCCTTAACCGGGTCACATCTAGCAATGTGTTTGTAATCTTTAACAGGATTTTCTTTTAATCGAGCATACTCTAGAAGAGTATATTTCTTAGTGGGTCCGAAATCCCACAGTGGTTTTTCCCTATTTGGGTTTCCACGTTAAATATGGTGTTATGAGGTTTATGATGTTTATATGCTTTTGAATTTGCATGTTTAGCAGTTTTGGTTATATTACTGAAATATATGTTACCGAGGTTGAATCTGATGTTTTTATGGAAGATTAAGTTTGTATGATTCAAACCCCACCTCTCATCTTGTTGGCTATTGGATCTGTTCTTATATTAAGTATAAGAACTATCAGAAACTAGATGCCAGAATATCCCTACTTGGAATGGAAGATATCCCTTAAAATATTGAGGAAGCTCAACATTCATCACAACATGAGGAATATCGGAAAGTCGAGAGATCGAGCAAGTCCAAAATCATCAAACTCCTTCGAAAGCGACCACAAGTCTAAGTCCCCAGAGGTGCTGACTTTATGCAAACTTACCCAAGTCAGTCCGGTCTAGAAAGGTTGCGACAAGAGAAAAAGGGAAAAATAGCGGAAGGAAACGACTTATCAAAAGTTTAAAAATTTATAGGTAACATAACTGAAGAGGGTTAGATCAAACACCCTTGGATAGAACCCTCTACTCTTAAATCATACCTACAATGGAGTCTCCTTTGCGCCTATCAAAATGTTAACAATAAACCACTTTTACTTTACCTTTTGGGGGATCCAATGAATTCATTTAGAAGTTATGTTTTATGTATGTAGCCCTTATTATAAGATTTACAAAAAGTATAATTTTGAATTTATTTAATTTCCTTAATATATATTTTTATTTCTTGTGAATTTAGGGTTTTCATGAATATTAAGTTCTTTGTTTCACACATTTGGAAAAATAGGAAATAGAGAAAAAAATTCTAAATTACATCTTTTTCCTAGGTATTGATATCCCCATTTCAACAAAAAAAAGAAGTGAACTCAAATGCATACAAACAAAAATTTATAACAACACACACCTCTATCAAAATTATAATTATTGTGACTTCAAAAATTAATAAGAAAACATACATGTAGCAAAAAAAAATGAAAAATTATCCATGCACTAGATATTGGTGTGACAATTTTATATTTTAAAAATTAGAATTTTATCCTTCCTATAAAAAATATTTTGTATGACGACATAAACATCACTTCTAAAAAATGTTGATTACTATAAAAATAAGTTCTTTAAAGTTATGTAAAAAATATTCAATTTTTTTTTTTTTTTTAATTAAAAAAAAAAGATTCTACACAAAAAAAATTCACGAATTAATAGTTTGATCCATCTTCAAATTCTTAATGGTTTGGATACTATAATGTTAGAAAGTGAAGATTTGGTGCAAAATGCTAATAATCTCCATCAAAAAATAGGCACAACCACTAAGCCCTCAACTACGTACATTAAGTAGCACCATGTATCATGGATTTGGCCACACAATTATAGGTTCCACTATTTTGCACCAATCACTAGCCATAGGAATCATCCAACATGTAAATGAAGACCTACAATTAATACATGACACATAGTTAAAGTGTGCACTCGTAAGGTTTAATTGCTAAGGCCTTGCACTATGTGTCATCAATCAAGATACATTGTGAATGGGGCTCATCGCAAGGTATCCATATGAGTTCCATGCTACAAATGTAGATATGCCACCACACATTAGAGCATGCCTAATTGATAAAGCCTTGGGCTTGCTACCACTAAAGACACCACATGATACACTATACTATGTTGAGAGGTACAAGTAAGCAACATGAGCCCATTTATAAACCTTACATTGATAACACTTTAAACTCAAAATGTTTCTCAAGCTCTCTATTTAATTTAATTCATTTATTTCTCTTAATAAATTCATGTATGAGGACATCACATAATACAAATTTCAAACATCTAATTTAAATCTAGAAGTAATAATGAAAGAGATTATGAGGCCCACAAAACTAGAAACTTAATTGGATGGCTTGTGCAATGATTGGGAACTTCTACATATAAGATGAATTTGCATTCTTTGAACAAAACATTATCCTACAAGATAAAATTACTTAGAGGCTATTAACTTTACTTAAGATAACCTCAAAATAATGCAAGCAACTAGACAAATACACTAGAAATATACACCTCTTTAAAATAACAAGTTGGATCTACTTTCATGGCCACTTCTTGCTTATTATTTGTTATAATATCAATAATTTATAATGTATGCACATCATGTATCTCATAAACAAATAATATTCCTCAAATACATACATATTAAGACATCAGTAAACCAAAATTAAGAAAATCAAGTTTCTTTGATGCATGTTGTGTGACATTTCTCTTTTCCTTATTGAATTTATTGCATCCATCAAACTCTTGTTTATTTTCTCACTGATTGGATGAGTTTCATCATTCATTATCATTGACATGTGTTGGCAACAAGGGCAGAAAACTAGGAGGGGGGGGGTGTGAATCAATTTTCTCAAAAAATTTACTTAACTCAAACACAATTTTAGATTTGATAAATAACAATGAAAGCATAAATTAACACCACATCAATAACACACATAACACCAAGATTTTTGATGTGGAAAAACTGGTTAAGAGAAAAACCACAGTGAGAACCTACCCACAATAAGATGATACCCTGTTAGAAGTATATGAAATACTACAATGGGGAATGCACATGCATTCAGGCACACTGCCTAGAGCTCACTGCTAAAAAACAACAACAAGGGCTACAACCCTGGGGAAGATTCACTGTCTTGCAAAAACATTTCGATTACATCTGGAAGCTCATGAACTGATAGAATAGCATCTCCTCATGCTTGGTTACGGTTCTGGTTAAGCACATAACACATATTCTGCTCCTTCACACTTCTTCACTGCTTCCAAAAGATAAATACATTATTCGCACACACAAACACAACCCTCACATGAGCATTACAATGTTACGATTTTATCCAAATTGTAGCCTACTGATATAGGACTAGTTACTACTGACTCTTCTCTTGCATAATTTGAGTTATCATGAAATGTGTACTTGTATCTATAAAAATAGATTTTTACATTATATTGCTATGCAAAGAACCTGTAGCGTCCTAAAATTGTGACACTTGCAATTTCGACTGCATTTGGGTCTTCACGATGGCGACGCAACACTGAACCTGAATGGAGACCCCGAAACTTGTCCACAACATCAAAAACTGCATTTTTCAACACCCTGGCCTGATCCTCCTTGCACCCTACTGTCCCTGGAGGTGGGACCATGGCGCCCAGCGCCCTAGTCCCTGGCCCTATTTTGGGCCCGGTCTCCTATGGGACTTCGGGCCTTTTTGTTTGCAATTTGGAAAATAACATTTCCTGGTCGGCCTAAGGTCGGGAAAATCAGTCTATCAATCCTAATTGGCAAGTATAAAAACTACATTTCCTCTCCCATTTGAGGAGGAGGGACATATGTGTACAAGACGTGGAAACGATACTCAAACATTCAAGCATTCAAGCATTCAAACATTCCTTCAATTGATCATTCTAAGTCTCCATTCAAGGCTAGGTGTTGCATTCAAGACAAGGATTCAACCATTGAAGAGGAGATCACATATCACATACAACATACAACAAACAACAACATCTATACCTTCGCATATAAGGATACAAACATCCTTACAACAAGGTATTAGTACTTGTTTTACATTACAGTCATTTACATTTACAACATTTCTCATTTCTTGGTTAATTCCAAAACCAGGGTTTGACCTAAGGGCAAACCCCTAATCCCTAACCCCCCAATCGTCTTCGCTTTTCTGTGTGTAGGTTGCAAGTACGCAGTTGAAATTGAAGATCTGGAATCCTTGTGCAGAGACGAACAGATCCCCCTTCGTTTCGCGGATTTTTCGGAGGATCGTGTGCACGCCAAGCGCCATCGTCCCGTCAACTTTTGCTCAAATTTGCAGGACAGCGCCGTCTCGACATTTTACTGCTAATTCCAGGTCCGCAACTTCATCCTATATCCCTATCTCAGTTTATAAGCGAATATTTCCCACTTTACATGCATTCCTAGTTCAATCTTTCTATCTACATTTCTTTACAAAAGAGGGTATCCTTGCTATCACAACCCTTGAAACTCATATAGAATCCAATCTTGCATTGCGTGGGATTGGATCTTGTGGGTTTCAACCCCTCTTTTGAATGTAAAGTCCCTCCTAAGTGAAAACCATCAACCCTAGTGACTCTCCCTTCTCTCTCCTTGGAGTTGGGGAGGGGAGGACGACTAGGGTTCAATTTTTCCGCTTTACATTTTGGTGAACTCGATGTGAAAATCCTTTTTGATTATTCATGGTTAGATCTGAAAATTGGATTCCTTGATTACGTTTCCATGTTTGATCTTTTGCAAAATTTTTAGAGGTTAATTGCATAAAAACCCTAAATTTTCTTTTTAAGTAATTGAGCTTGTGAAATGTTTAATTGTTAATGCTTGTTTCAGATCTGCCCTTCTATTATAAATTATCAATTCATATTTGTGCTTTAATTTTGAAAATTAAGTGGTTAAGTGTCAAAACCCTAATTTTTGAAACCTTCCTAATTCAACCTTTGTCCGACAATTTCACTGATCAAAACATCTCCAAATCAGCTGTAACTTTGGATTCCGCAATAAAATCACAATATCTTTCATCCCTGAAAATTTGGAAAAAAGTTGCGAGGACCGTGTGCACCCCGAGCGCCATCGTCCCCGACATTTTTTCCGAAATTTCGGGAGCTAGATCTTACTGTATTTTTCTGCTAAAATCCAGAATTTTGGCTGATTTTATCAATTTTAACACCTTCAAAATTATGGTCAAAGTTGGTCTAGCGATTGCTTGGATTGAGGCTTCTAATCATTCAAAAATTGTTGAAATTGAAATTTGTGTCAAAATTGTGTTTCTTACAGTCCTAAATCTGAAAAGTGTGTTATCATTCATTCAAAATTTCAGTGATTTATTCAAATTTTTGCAATTTGTGACTTTTGAAATTAAGTGCTTAATTACAACAACTTTGATTTCCGCTTTCAAAATTGAATTTTGCATGAAATTGAGTCAACTTTCAAATTTCAAAACTTGCATTGCTTTTGGTATTCCCTCTAAAATCATAAAATTCAAAATTTCAGTTTCCCTCTCTTTTTCAAAATTCAAATTTTGCATTTTTCGACAATCTTGGTAGGGTTCAATTTTGAGATTGCAACTTTAATTTGGCCTATCTACAGATCGTAAAATCACTCAATTTTTTCAGGTTAGCTGTAAAATCATCATAACTTTCATCCCTGCAAATTTTGAAAAAAGTTGCGAGGACCGTGTGCACCCCGAGCGCCACGGTCCCTGACATTTTTTCCGAAATTTCGGGAGATTGTCCTGATTGTATTTAACAGCTTAAATCTAGAAGACTGGCTGGTTTTACTGAAATTTGCTACCTCTAAAATTCAAAATCTTCTCTCTTTCTTTAGTGCATGAGTTTTACAACAATAAGTCCTACCTACACTATTCCCGTTAGACGAAGCCTTAGAATTAAGTCTTTCCAAGGTTTAATTACTGAGGAGATGGAACCTAATTTGAATGGCCTTTTTAACGAGGACATGGGTAATTCCTCTAATCCTCTTAATGATGAAGAAGCTCTCCATGAGGTTTCTGTAGAACAACTTTCAAAATTGGATAACCAATTTGACGATTTTCGACAATGGATGTCTCAAGAATACCCTGATAGTCAAGCTCTTCCTTTAATTGAGGGTCTAAAACGTATGCTTCAAAGTGATAAGAATGGAATTGATATTTTGCGTGGTATTGCACACATTGTGGATTCGAATGTGATGCCTATGAAAAGTTGTGCCGAAACTTTGGGTTATACACAACCTCCTACTCAAGTTAATCATTCTATTCCTTTGACAACTCCTATTGCTAGTATACCTACTTTTACATCAAACATAATGACTACTTCAATACAAGACATTCCTCCTATGATCACTAATCATGGGGGAAATCCTTCTTCTTCAATTAACCCTCTTCCTTCATTCATTCCTTCAATGAGTGTTCCTATTATATCTCCACAAATGAACATGACGCAAGGGGGAAATTCATTTAACCCTTCCATTCCTCCTTGTAGTGTTCCTCCTGTCCAATCATCTCCTATGACTAACTATCATAGTGTCCCACCACCTTACTCTCTACCTTCTTTCAATAACATAACACCTCCATCACAATCTAACACGTCTAATATGAACTCTTCGACTGAAGCGACCATTAACAATCTTGCACAAACTGTCTCTTCTTTACAACAACAAATTGCCTCTATGAACCAATCTAAGTTTAGTGTGCCCACATTTGATGTCGCGAGCCCACTTTCTCTTGACATTGTTCGAGCTATCCCCCCTAAACATGTTGAAATTCCGCACTTGGAACTTTATAATGGTAAGGGTGATCCTCTAACACATGTTAAGACCTTTCAAACAATATGTACTGATTTTGCTTATGACCAAAGGTTGCTTGCAAAACTGTTTACTAGAACATTAAGAGACAAAGCCCTACAATGGTATTGCTCATTGCCTTCCTATTCTATTACTTCTTTCGAACAACTTGCAAATGCTTTCATTCAACAATTTCAAAACAATATAAGTCCTAAAGTTACTTTTATTGATTTAATGCATTGTAAAGAAGGTGTTAAAGAAAAAGTGACTGATTTCATTGGTAGATATAAACATTTGTATGCTCAAATTTCCTTTCCAGTGCCTGACAATGATATTCAAAGAATCTTTATTTCTAATTTACAAAAAGACATTAGAGAAAAACTCCTGTTTTCTGAGTTTACTTCTTTCCAACAGTTGTGCGCAACTCTTCACAATTATCAACTGACTATGAGTCAAATGGAACAATCACATCCTATGGCTCCGAGTGATAAGGGTGATAGTAGTCAACAACCATTTGGGAAGTTTAAACCGAATAGAGAGTCCATTAAATTCAATGAAAACATCATCAACAACAATGTGAATGCAGCATCAGGTGTGTCTCCTATTTCTAAGTTTTTCAAGAAAGAAAGAAAGTTTACTCCTTTGAATGAATCATTGCATAGTATTATGAATAAATTATTGGAACAAAATGTGCTTACTCTTCCTCCTATAAGGCAAATTGATCCTACAAAGATTACTTCACCCTATTTTGATAACAAATCTTTTTGTCAATTTCATCGTCAACCTGGGCATGATACTGAAAAATGTTTTGCTTTAAAGGGTAAAATTCAAGATTTGATTGATAATAATACTATCTCTGTTTCTGGAGTGAATGATAAAGGCAATACATCTGTAGCTCCTCCTAACCAAAATCTTCAGATTTTTACTGATCCATTACCTTCTCATACCTCTAATGCGATTGATACTACTGATTCCTCTGTCTCACCTGATGATCTTGTGTCTATGACTCCGAATGTGATTAACTTTGTGGAGCAGCAGAAAATCCCTAAAGAACTTTCCATCACCTTTGATTCTAGCGAAACTATCAGGGCACCTGATGGTCCTTTATATATAGTTGCAAAAGTCAAGAATACACCTTGCCGTGGAGTGCTTATTGATCCTTCTTGCATGGTTAATGTCATTACTGAAGAATTTCTTTTTACTTTGCAATTGAATCAAGTGATCTATGATGAAACAAATGTGGTTGTGAAACTATTTGATGCATTTTCTTCTCCTACAATTGGTTCTATTACATTACCTATTGAGGTCCATAACAAATCCCTTGATGTGGACTTTGCTATTATTCCATCATCCGAACAATTTCGTGTGAAGCTAGGCTATCCTTGGCTGTCTTCCATGAAAGCTATTGCTTCTCCTATTCACAAATGTTTGAAATTTCCCCATAATGGTGAAGTTGTTACTGTCAATCATAGTCTCTTTAAACCAGCTGAAAGAACTTCTAGCGTTCCTATTGATTATTTTTGGCCTAAACAATTCCAACCCCTTCCTCCGTGAAGTGATCATCTTTTCAAATCTTATTAAAAGTGGAAAAAAGATATGATCCTATCTCTAAGTGAACCTAGAACACCCAAACTTGACATTCCTATCATTCTTGAGAAGGAAGTTCTTCCTTTGAAAGATAAAATTAATGTCTTTCCTCAAGAAGATTCCCAACCCATCCCTATGGATGTGACTATGCCTATATCTAATAAACTTCCTAAAAGTAGACCTATCCCTCCTCGTCATGATGGACTTGGCCTCCTTCCTAAACCAAATATTCCTCCCTTATATGGAGCAGTTCCTCCTCCTTCCTCTTATGGAGAGAAGAGACCTTCCTCTTCTCCTATTGTTCAACCTAATTGACCACAACCTAAACACCCAAGTGATAAGGATGAGAACATTCCTCCTCCTCAATCTTCGCAACTTCCTACTAAGACTAGATGAAATCGTTCTGCATGTGAACGCCGGTGAAAGCGTCGTCTTAGAGCTCAAACTTTGCAATCCCCAAAAACACCTTCAACTAGTATTATTCCATTTTCTCCTCAGCCGGAAATTGAGCCAAAATCTCCTAAACATAAGATGCATGATGGTCTTGATCCTGTGCGAGTTAAAGATCCTATTTTTATAAATCTTGATGATGATATAGATGAAAATGTTACTTCTTTACATTCTGATAGTGAATATGAACATGTTGATGTTGATAATTATCTATCTAACGCATTTTCTAAAGCACTTATCCTAGCTCCTAGACAAGAACACCGCGGCTTGGGATATGAACATAGCCCTTGTTTGGATCTTGTGATAGCTCCATCTGCTGTGTTGAATGTTCCTCCTCTAGCATGTTCCCTACCTTCCCGAAACATTGATCAGCAAGATCGGGGGGTAGATGACGTGCTAGACTAGTTTCATTAGCATAGCAGATTCTCTCCTCCTCTCTTTTGTTACTTCTTCTATATGTTACTCTCATTCTTCTATTTGTTGTCCTTAGTGTTGTCTACTTAAGGACGATGCAAAACATTGAGATCTCTCGATCTCTCTCATGTTGACTCAAAAGACACATGTGTTCCCTTCTTCTAGGTGACCTTCCTTGATTGGGGAATGAAGAACAATTATGCATACATACATATGATATACATGAATAATCATACAGCATACTGACCCTGAGGAAAGCGAAGTCACCTTATGCTTTGTGTTTTGTGTCTATTATCCTTGGGCTTAACTCACACTTGGGGGCTAAATCCTTGTGATAACGTGCTCCTTTCCTTTCTCATTTCTTATATGTATCACTACCTTAAAGCAATCACCCCCGATGAGGCGTGTGCGATCGCTTTAACGTAGGGGGGCATACATCCCGTTCATATCTTTTCAAGATACTTGAAAATTTCTAGGCAAATTTAGCTTTGCCTTGAAAATTTTTGATATCTTTCTTGCATGACTCATAGTGAGGGAACCCTACTATTGACAGTCATGGTTCTCCCTCGTGATCTTCCCTTTTACTTTGTCAATCGAAGTCGTAAGATCCTTAGTCCACCGGGGGCTGGGTGTATCTTGCCTCCTTGACGTGGTGAAAGTTTTTCAATATTGTTTCCTTGTACTTTACCGGAAGTATGAGCGTACGCTTATACTCCCGCTAAAGTGGGGGCTAAATGTAGCGTCCTAAAATTGTGACACTTGCAATTTCGACTGCATTTGGGTCTTCACGATGGCGACGCAACACTGAACCTGAATGGAGACCCCGAAACTTGTCCACAACATCAAAAACTGCATTTTTCAGCACCCTGGCCTAATCCTCCTTGCACCCTGTTGTCCC
Organism: Cryptomeria japonica; assembly: GCF_030272615.1. NCBI lineage: Eukaryota > Viridiplantae > Streptophyta > Pinopsida > Cupressales > Cupressaceae > Cryptomeria > Cryptomeria japonica. Next base: position 423,750,473 of record NC_081405.1, on the reverse strand, counting down.
TGGAGGTGGGACCATGGCGCCCAGCGCCCTGGTCCTTCAGGACTAGGGCGCCCAGCGCCTTGGTCCCCCAAGACCATGGCGCCCAGCGCCCTGGTCCCTGGCCCTATTTTGGGCCCGGTCTCTTATGGGACTTCGGGCCTTTTTGTTTGCAATTTGGAAAATAACATTTCCTGGTCGGCCTAAGGTCGGGAAAATCAGTCTATCAACCCTAATTGGCAAGTATAAAAACTACATTTCCTCTCCCATTTGAGGAGGAGGGACATATGTGTACAAGACGTGGAAACGATACTCAAACATTCAAGCATTCAAGCATTCAAACATTCCTTCAATTGATCATTCTAAGTCTCCATTCAAGGCTAGGTGTTGCATTCAAGACAAGGATTCAACCATTGAAGAGGAGATCACATATCACATACAACATACAACAAACAACAACATCTATACCTTCACATATAAGGATACAAACATCCTTACAACAAGGTATTAGTACTTGTTTTACATTATAGTCATTTACATTTACAGCATTTCTCATTTCTTGGTTAATTCCAAAACCGGGGTTTGACCTAAGGGCAAACCCCTAATCCCTAACCCCCCAATCGTCTTCGCTTTTTTGTGTGTAGGTTGCAGGTACGCAGCTGAAATTGAAGATCTGGAATCCTTGTGCAGAGACGAACAGATCCCCCTTCGTTTCGCGGATTTTTCGGAGGACCGTGTGCACGCCGGGCGCCATCGTCCTGTCAACTTTTGTTCAAATTTGCAGGATAGCGCCGTCTCGACATTTTACTGCTAATTCCAGGTCCGCAGCTTCATCCTATATCCCTATCTCAGTTTATAAGCGAATATTTCCCACTTTACATGCATTCCTAGTTCAATCTTTCTATCTACATTTCTTTACAGAAGAGGGTATCCTTGCTATCACAACCCTTGAAACTCATATAGAATCCAATCTTGCATTGCGTGGGATTGGATCTTGTGGGTTTCAACCCCTCTTTTGAATGTAAAGTCCCTCCTAAGTGAAAACCATCAACCCTAGTGACTCTCCCTTCTCTCTCCTCGGAGTTGGGGAGGGGAGGACGACTAGGGTTCAATTTTTCCGCTTTACAGAACCATAATCAACATATGTTAAAAGTACAAACTCAAAATCAAGTTGTGCTAATTAAAAGAAAACAATGTTTTAAGTCAATGTTTGACTCTTTCTAGATTAGATCTTCATTAGCCTTCTTTATTCAGTAAATCTTATTTTTTATTAGTGATTAATTGTGTAGATCTTACAATATCTGTTTCCAAGAAAATTTTAGAAACCTTTGAAGATTTTAATATTGGGCATGTGTGGAGATTGGGGAATGAGGTTGTGGACAGGCTATCTAAATGAGTACTGCAATTTGATGATGGGATAGGGTGTATGATGGAAGATCTTTATAATTTGGAGCTCAATTTGTGAGATGAGGTGGTATGCCACAATTTCAAAAATATTTTAATCGAAAGAAGTGGCAATGAATCAATGTGACAGGGATCGAGTAGGTAATAAAACCTATGGATGGTGTGTTGGAGCCCACATGTAAGGACAAGTGGCAAATGCAAGTTAGGATGGAGGCCACCTTTTCCTTGATTACACTTCGACAACAGTTAGCATTTATGGGTAAAATTAGTGAGAAAATAATGAAGAACCTCTTTAAATTTAACGATGAAATCTTAATAAAGATTATGGAAGTACTTCTTGGTGAAGATTTCATGGAGATAGATCGCAAATATCGAACAAATATTGATATTGTCTTGATGCTGGTGGCATGGGGATTAGAGGTTGGGCAAAAGGAAGATGCAGAATGGGTTTTGAAGGGGTGTGTAGTAAAAGATTGGTTGTATGGAGTTCAATTTGTGTTGGAGAGTGCTATTACAGGGGTGGGTTTCATGCTGATGAAGGAAAGCAAAAGCTCAGATGATACTCCCCAACAATTGATGCCTTTCATTTGATGGGCAAAAGGGATAAACAAAGATGAGCATTGGGCATAAGCTCTCATCAGCTAGGATTTGTTGATGTGTTTTTTGCATGCAAAGGAGAAAGAGCGAGCCAGAGGCAAGATGAAACTTGGGATAGAGGAGGAGCCTGGTGTGAGATTCGAGCTAAAAGACTACTGGGTCAATGGAACCTTGAAATCATTGAGAAAGAACTAATACATACAATGTCAATGTTTTTTGTTCAATGTTTTTAGTATTTTTGTATGGACTCTACGCTTAAAAATTTATAGTGTATGTATGGATGAATCTAGGGGGAATCCTAGTTGACAGGGGTAGGGTTTGAATAGAGGCTATGACAGTATGTATTTTTTTTTTGTCTTTGTAGTTATTTTCAATGTCTTTGTAGAAATGGGTATATAGGGTTGAATCTGGTAGAAGGGGGTAGGGTTTGGGTAATGTTTTACCCAATTTTGGACATCTCTTTTTGAGCTTTCTTGATACATTTATGTGGAGGGTGGATGGATGATATTTCTACTTTGTAATATGTTTTAAATATTAATAAAAATATATTAGTACCAACCAAAAAAATATATACATGTGTATATGCATGTGTATATACATATATACACATGTATATACATACACACATGTATATATAGGTATGTATGTATGTGTGTACATAAATACATACATACATACATATACACACATACATGCATACATACATACATACATATACACACACACATGTATATATACATACATACATATATATATATACACACATACATATATATATATATATACATACATACATACATACATACATACATATATATATATACATACATACATACATATATATATATGTACATGTATACATGTATATAGATACATGTAGATATATACATGTACATATACATGTATACATGTATATGTACATGTTCATATACATGTATACATACATGTATGCATGTACACACACACACACACACATATATATATATATGCACATATGTATATACATATGTGCACATACACACACACACACATATACACACACATGTATATATATATACATGTATACACACACACATGTGTGTGTATATACATGTACACATGTACACATGTATGTATGTGTGTGTGTGTCATCAAAAAAAGGGAAATCAAAGACTTTTGTGGATCTCACCTACAAAAGTGCAAGCGTGATGGAAGCAAGATTGCAAAGTGAAAACAGTAGCATAAGGGTACTCGAAATGTGGTTGTCGAAAATGAGCAATGAGCTCAATTTATAGAAAAATTGGGATTTGATTGGATGGCTAAGATTGAAAAGATTTTTGGTTAGATGGATGGACCTGATTGATTGCACGACAGAGATGCCATTCGAGGAAGGATGAAGATAGAAGAAAGCAAATGGAAAGATATTATGAGAATAAATAATAAAATCTTTAATTATCTTCTCATAAATACCAAATTACCAAGTTGAAAATATAGGAAGATTTTAATAATTAAAAATTATTAAATATTTTGATTCGAAAAGATAAATAGAAGAATTAAATAAATAAAATATCCTTTTATAAGAAAATTAATAAATAAGATTTATTAATTATCTTCTCACAAGAAAAAATAGATTTTGGAAGGAGCATGCCTCATTTTTTAATTTACAAATTAAAATTTAAAAGATGTTGCCAAAAATATTGATTTTTAAAAATCAAGGAAAGATATTAGTTTCCAAATTTGAAAATTAGGAGGATTTATGAGAAGATTTAATAATTAAAAACTATTAAATATCTTTATATAAGAAGACAAATCGGAAGAATAAAAAATTAAGAAAAACATGAAATATACTCACATGAGAGAATAAATAGAGATAATTAATAAATAAGATTTATTAATTATCTCCTCACAAAAAGTAGATAAAGATGAATTAATAAATAAAATTTATTAATTATCTTTATTTTGGAGGAAGATATATATGATTTATTAATTTATTGATTATATTTATGAATTAGCTAATTAAATTAAATGAATTTATTTAATTAACAGACAAAGGAGACAAATAAATAAATTATTTAATTAATTTATTTAGGACTTAGAAGAATTGTTAGTAAAAGGGGGTTTAATTAATCAATTAAACTTAAGAGGCACTAGATGCACATAATATGTTAAAAAAAAGGAGACACAGGTGTTGACCATTTTTTAGTGTCTACAATATGTATGTATACACACATACACACACTTGGCTTTGTCTTTTTGGAACACAAATGCATATATATGACATGACAATAATTGCAATCTTTCAAATGCCTTGACATCAATGGCAACACTGACCAACACCTTTGACATGTGCCTAAATAAACACACAATGAAAACACACACATTATTAGTTTATTCACATGTGATCCAAAATTGATTTTGGTTTGAACCTTACTTTGATGGATATCACAAAATACATGTCAAAATTCAAATTGAGTGAAATGAGGAGATATGTATACAATATTTTTGCCCAAACTATATAGTCTCTAAATAACCATACAAGATAGTCAAAACACAATAAAACACCCAATGTGATATAATCTAAATGAAATAACACTAATAAATATTGTAGTCACATAAATCTGTCCAGCTTAATTGAATAAATATTCGCTATTTATTTGATTAAAAATCCACTAGCCATCAGTTAATTAAATTAATAAATTAATATTTAATTAATTCATCTCCAAACATTCTCCTATTAATTAAATAAATTATTCAATTTATTTTAATTAATTCATTAAACCAAATTCAAATCAATTAAATAAATAAAATCTATTTATTTAATTAAATCCCCCTATTCCTCTTTTAAATAAATTAAATAAAAACATTTATTTAAATCATTATCCCCCCCACTTGCATTTTCCTACAAATGCAACTTGCACACATTTATTGAAATAAACTAATTTTATTTTAATAAAAATCCTATTTTCCCTCACTCACCAAATCCAATTGCAAAATCTAATCCCCTTCTAGATTCTTCTAACCCCTTCCTAATTAGCGTAATCCATCCCCTATTTATTGTCACATTCCTAAGCAAAATGGAGTCACTTCTCAAAGACTTCAAAAGTCTTTGAAAAACATTTAATGCTTTGTGTGTTCAACAAATTAGCCCCAAAGTCTTCCAAGACCACTAATGGCTCTTACATGACCATTTATGGCTCTTACATAGCCATTTATGGTTATTTCAAACTTGTCTCCCCAAACATTTATTGTTTTGACCATATTTATCCTTTTCACATTTGCACAAGAGTTTATCCATTGGATAAAAGCTTTATTCTTTGAATAAAGAGTTTATTCATTCAACTAACCTTGACTTTAACTTCCAAGGTCATATCAAGCATTTAATGTTTATTCCCTCCCCTCTCAACCTATCTCACATTGACACTTGTCATCTTGGGATTGGGTTGAAAGCCCTCACATGGATTTGAAATCATTCAATCCTGACCCTTGTTGAGATTACTCAATCTCAACCATCCATTGCTCCATTTTTCCTATAAATAGAGCCCATTTCTTCATACTCCAGATCCTGAAAACTTGTATCCATTTAACCTATAGGCATTTTGAGAGAGCATTTTAGCATAATCAACTAATATCTTGTCATTTTGGATAAAATAAATCATTTTAGTATCAATAGCATAGTATTAGCTTTTTATTTACGTTTAGAGCAATATTTCAATCTCAATCCTCCATAAGCATCCATAGTGCAAAAAGCTGCTGAGAGCTACACTATTTTGGAACTTGGAGAGGAGAGGAACAAGGGAGAAGGAGCTAAGAGCATGCTAAGAGGCATTTGGAGATGCCTCATTATCTTTGTTTCATTTGTTAGATATATTAGCATGATTTTAGTATCTCTTTTGATATGCCTATTTAGATTAGTTTTTGATTGACTAACACTAATGATTTTCTTGTTTCTTGTGTTGTTTGTCATTTGCTAACCTTGTCCATTTAGCAGAGCATCATTTGGTGAACTCGACGTGAATCCAAACACCAAAAAGATCATTATTTTTAATCAATAACATGTTTGAATGTTTAAAATGTCACACAGGTTGCGCTTTGGCGCTATTGATCTCGTTCTAGCGCTATCGATACTTGTTGTTCTAGCGCTAATGTTCTTACAATAGCGCTATTGTATCAAGTTCAACGCTTTTGACACTGTTTTGACACGTTTGACATTGTTTTGGCGCTATTCACCCTGTTTCAGCGCTTTTGCCTTCTCTGTCTTTCCCTTTCTTTTAGCGCTTTTGTGTTAAATAACGCCTTTGTTCAAATGCAGACTAGCGCTATTGTAACAGAGAGTTGTAAGAAAATTCCTTGTAACCAAAAACCAAAAATCTTAGGCTTGTAGAAGCCCACCAAAACATGTGGATTTTTCTAACTAATTATCTTTTGTGCAGGTTTTAACTAACCCCTACAATAGGATTTTTTTAGCAATTTTAGCTTAGGAAATAAATTTGTTCATATTTCTAACTTCGTCTTTCAAGTTAGGATAAAATAAATTCATTTTCCTTTTGGGTTAAAATCAACTACACATTCATTTGGAGTTTTAAAAAGAACCACATCTTTCATTTGGAGCTCTAAAAAAGAATCACACTTGTTCAAAGTTAAAAAGAATCACAAAAACAAACACACAAAATTATTTTTTTGCAAAGTTAGGAACAAATTCTTTTGGTGCTTAAAATCAATAAGACAAATTTTATTTCTTGCATCAAACTAAAATTCACAATCAACACTTCATTTTGTGCAAGTTAAAAAGAATCCCCAATTTGTCAAAATTGTTCTCAAATCGATTTACTTCAAGCAAAACGTGCTTTTTATTAAGTTGACCAGGATTTCATTTTCCTAGTTACTTAAACATATTGCCTTTGAAGTTAAAAAGAACATCATGATTGTTGGAGCAACATCTCCAAATAGTTAGATCACATTGCAAATGATGAGTTAAAAGAACAAGTATCTTTTGTGTTTGGCACGCTTGTGCAAAGTCAGTCGAGTGGTCCTACCTCTAACACACACTATCCTCTCCCTTGGCTTTCGTGGTCCTAGGTGCAAGAGAAAAGTGTTAGTAACACTCAAAATTTTATCTTTTTAAGAAAGGCCTACCAAGAGACACATCACTCTTGGGAACAACCTCGCGTGGTAAATCCTTCGAGCCGCTATAGAAATCAGGTGAGAGCGAAAGCTGTAGCCTTGGGTATAGCTATTCCTACAGTGTAACTGGCCGAAAGGACAAATGGGCCCCACCACCAGTTACAAGGCTCTTAAGTGAGTCACTGTAGAATGAACTTATGTCCAAAAACATCGAACATGACTAAACACCTTTAAGTAGTAGCCCACCCATTCTATTGATTGAGGATATTTGCGATATAATTTAGTGCAAAAGCATAGATGGTTTTGCTACCAAGATACTCACCATACTTATTTCCTTGAGTAGAAACATAGCTTTTTGAAAAGTCACTTGTGGCTTGATAAAAGTGGTGACTCCCCCATCATAGGGATCATCTATTTGTTATGCTCATGCAAGACTTAGTATATCACATCCTTACCTGCCAAGGCGGGATTCATAAGGTATGTAGTACCAAAGTCGAAGAAATATCAAGATGTGGGCTAAATTTATCACAACTGGCCATTTGACCTTAGGGATAAAAAGTGCTTGAAGTGTGTTCGTTTTAGTCAAGACCAAGTACAAATTGAGCCGACTTCAGGCTTTGGAAATACACCTTAAAAATACATCTAAAGGAAGGGTCATATACAAGTCCAAGGATTGGGTTGATCTAGACCCATACTCATTTGTGCCTTTGAGGCAACATTCTTGTGTTTGTGTGCTTGCTTTGTTTTCTTGTCAAAGAAAAATCAGAAAATCACTTCCAAAAACAAAGTATTCATCAGACCAAACACATCAAAAACAAAGTGCAAACAACAAAAGTATCAAAACTTTATGACCATTCTTCACATCTTGCGAAAGAAGAAGCGTCATCAGAATATCAACTTGAAAAGAAGACCATTAAGCTCAAATACTTTGATCAAAAGGAGGAAACTCTTCTATATAAATAGACAAATCTTTATCTCCCATAGAGTTTTTCTACGTCACATGCGCCTCTACCTTCAAGGCAAAACAAACGAATTTGATTCAGAATCATTGAACCGCAGAGCTTTTATGCAATATAGAGCTCTGAGTTATCACAAAAACCAAGGAGGTAAGATTAATCCCAAATTTTTCCCAAACATTTGTATCACATACAACATAGCTTGAGAAATACCACCAACACCCGAAAGAGAAGAGGTAGAGTTTGTCCCATTTGTAACACAAAGTTTTTATTGAAGTTGAAAACATTTTTCATCCATCATCAATTCATCATCAATCAATCCCAACTCTCAAAACATTAAGAGGTTCTTGTCCCAAGTTCTCTTTTTAGATGTTGCTTGAATCAATCATATCACATCACCTTTTAGATTGTTTCTACATCTAGGATAAGCTCATCCTAAGAGACACATCTACGCAGGTTAAAACTAGTTTATAAGTGAATCCTCTCATTACTAGGTAGTTAAATCTGTAACACATCTCGGATTTCTCTACACCTTATCACATAAAATCTTATCAAAACACACAAGAAATTCAAAGAAGAAATTTTAGTTACATCTACCTTAAAAGTGCTAGAGATCTACATGCAACACAATTCACCAACCATCAATCTTTCATTTCATCAAACAACTCATCATCATTTTCACACAACTTCAACAAAAACTTGCAAGCAAAATGGCCCAAACCCGATCACAATCAAGGCAACAAGAAATAGAAATGGAAGAAGAAGAAGAGGAAAATCTCAATGAATTTCAAGAAGCACTTGGAAGAAAAGTGAATGACGAAAACCCAAGTACTCCTACTCCTGCAACAATAGAAAGGGCCTAGCATAACCCTCTCTTTAACAGACTGTTTGACGAAATACTCAGGAGCAATGCGGATGCTCACTTCTTAAAACTCGCTCAAGAAGGAGAAAAACTCCCCTCTGACTTTGATCTTGCCCAATTAAAACAAGCATCAGAAAGACAAAGTCGCCATGAAGAGGAAAGAGGTAGAGATCCCATCAGATATAACATTCCTCGAGGTAACCCACCACCTCCTCCTCCAAATGAAATGGAGATGTTGCGGCAACAAGTCGAGAATCTCGCCCAACAACTTCATAGTGGTGTCAAAACTAACCAATTCTCACTCATTGACATATGTCCCTATCCTTTTGATAGGAATCTTTATATGCCACCCTTTCCATGAGGATTCGAAACACCCAAATTCGAAAAATATAGAGGAAAGGGGGATCCCCGTGATTATGTCAGAGAATTTCATTTCGCTTGTCTCGAAGTAGCATATGAAGACACATACCTAATGCACCTTTTTCCCCAAAGCTTGGGATGAACAACCACATCATGGTTTTCCCGACTATTAGGTGGCATTAGAACATTTGAGGAACTTATCCAGAAATTCCTCGCTCATTACTCTCATAACATTGAACGCGACATCACTATGGCTGATCTGTGCAACACCAAACAAAAACCAGGTGAACTATTCTCAGTATTCCTACAATGATGGTGCCAAATGTCTAGCAGACGTTCTCCTCAGTTACCTAAACGAGAACTAGTGGAAATATTCATTTCCAACTTAAACGAAGAAATGGAATTTCACCTGGATGTCAAAGACATAGACTCTTTTAATGATATGATCACCAAGGGTTTGAAATGTGAACGGGAAATTATCAAGAAAGGACTCATCAAAATCTATAATGAACCAAAGGATGGTCCTTGCCCACGCTTCAATAGTGATAAACCAAGCTTCTGGAACAAAAACAAGAATATCATCAACGATGGGGTTGTGGATGCTATGACTATACAAAATGCACAACCCGTGGTTCGGTTTGCAGGACAAAATCCTCCACCTCAGAACAACACAAATGTTCCTTCCAATTAAGGTTGCATCACATCTCACGATGAACCAAGACCTCATTAGCAAAAACAAAAACGCACATACACTCCCTTAGGGGAACCCATTGAAACAGTATTGCGACAACTCATTTCTCAAAATTTGGTCACTTTACCAAAAACATCAAACTATGAGCCTCAGGTCAAACCAACATGGTGGAGAGATGCTGAACACTGTGATTTCCATCAAGGAAGAGGACACAAGACAAGTAATTGTCACCGATTAAAAGATCTTATTCAGGATCTTATTGATTGAGGAGAAATTGAAATTGAAGGACATGACTCAAAAACAACAAATAATGATCATCTGATGTTCAAAAATCCACTTCCATCACAAGATCAAAGGGGTCCTTCCACTTCCAGGCGAGGCACTGATACCACTGATACACAGGCTACATATAATTACACTGTAAATCATCTGTATGATGCCAGTGAACAAGTTGCAACTATAACCTTCAAAAATCCCAACTCAAATTGCAATGTTGTTACACGTCATGGCAAGGTCACCATAAAGGCAACTCCACAAAGCACCACCTCCATCCCAAAGTAGTACAATCTTGTGGAACAATTAGACAAAACGCCTGCGCTTATATCCATTCTAGAACTATTGCGCCTATCGCCATCTCATAAAACTATCTCGGATCAAGCACTCCAAGAGGCGTCAGTCCCTGCAAATCTGAATACAGACCAATTTCAAGCCATGGTTGGAAATCTAAAGTCATCACCTTGTCTCACTTTTTTCGAAAGTGACAACTCTTCCTTCCAGCAACCTCATAATGCTTCGCTACACATTGAAGGCTTCATCAACCAACACAGGATCAAGCGAGTCTTGATCGATAATGGAGCAGGCTTGAACATTTGTACACTATAGTTGGTCACAACATAGGGATATGTGGTAGAATCAGTGGATCCTCGTAAGAAGATCACAATCAAAGCCTATGACGATGCCAAGCATTCATCCAAAGGAGCTTTGGTACTCCCAATCCGAGTAGGCCCTGTGGTAAAGCACATCATCTGTCAGGTTCTGGACCTTCCTCTGCCATACAATCTATTGTTAGGAAGACCTTGGATACATGCCATGCAAGCCGTTCCATCTACCTACCATCAATGTATCAAGTTCCCACATAACAGTGTAGAGATCACAATCCTAGGCGATGCAAATCCCTTTGCGTATTGCCATAATATCAGCCATCAACCAGAGATTACCATTCCTAATAATAGAGAAGCCATTTCTTCCACATCATATATAAGTCCCACCTCTCTTGCCAGTTCGAACACCACTATACCAAAGCAAGAAAAGCTTAAGATGAAGATAGCAGAGGAAGGTCCTGGGGAATACAACTTGAGTCAACTCTTTTGTGTGGGACAAATGCCCACTTCTCCTAAAACACATGGTAAACCGCAGCAGTTACTCCAACAACCACTGATCATGCCAGCATGTGCTTTGACGCCTTTCATCCTTGGAAAGAGTCAAGAAGAAGAAACTCAAGATGAGGACTTAGCAGAGTGGATCTATAACGATCCCATCACCACTGATATACCACAAGTTAAACTTCCTACGGATCAAGTATGGCAAAGGTCTCCTCATTATGCAAAGAATGGGGTATGATGGTCAGAGTGCTTTGGGATATTGCAAACAAGGACGACATGAACCTCTGCTGCCGGAATTAAAGCCCAAAGGTAATACAGGCCTAGGCTTTGAAAAAGAGATCTTTCCTAAACTCAAATTCAAAGGAAAACCCAGCAAACCATTATGTCAGCCTACTGCCAAAAGGACACCTTTCATTATCAAAGCAGCATCAAACACCATCACAACTGCCCCACACAGGCTCAGAATCCCAACACAACTATCACCAATGCCAATCATCCCACCAAGCAAACTAGTAATCCCATCAGCAACACCATTAGTAGCAGCAACTGTATCGGAACCCGCAGCAACATCCATGGCACCAGCAGTACCAGCAGAAGCAACTGAGTCAACACTATCGGTACTCCCTGTACCATATTCTTTTATCCCCATCAACCTTCCTGCAACACCAATCGCTACAAAGGTACATCAACCAATCACACCTGCAGTGTTTAACTCAAAAGATATCCCAGTATGGTATAGTAATCGGATGCTGGAAAGTGACTCAGAGACCGACTCACATGAGTGGGAATTTGATTCTGTATAGCTTAACACTTCAGATGAGGAAGACACATCACTACCTCCACCACGCAAAGACATCCCTATTTATGGAGAAGTACAGATAAAGACCACTTGGGTTCCTGAACTGGAAACATCTTCCACAGACCCTACATCTCATCCTACGCCTTATTCTGACAGGGAGAGTACCATCAACGACCTTCACCATAACGTCTTAACCCTCACTGATACCTCTAACGAACTTAACCTAATTGATGAAGTAATGCCCATTATCCATCCTGAACTCATCGAATGGAACCAACGAAATCCCCCATGTCTTGACTTCTTCCAAAATGATGATGCCATCATTAACTTCTTGGACTTACGAGATAACATACCAAGCGGGGATCACAAAGCTGGATTCGCCATAGAACTAAATAGCGCAACATACTTCGGGGCGGATGCCAAACCTTTCAACTGCAAAAATATAATGATAAAACATGGATCTTCCAGTGAAAACCACACTGTGGCACTGTTTGATCTGACAAAAGCAAAAAGAAAGAGCGTATCCAATGGTGAAAACCTCTCTGAGGCGCCTGAGGATGAAGGGTTTGACATTCTCACTGCTAGTACACAACAGGAACGATCAATGATTCTCATCGAGGAAACCAAAGAATACAATGTGGGGACTACTGAAAATCCTTATCTCATACATCTGGCATCTCTTCTCACTCCAGAGGAACAACCTAAATTTATAGAGTTCTTCCAGAAGTGTCAGATCAACTTTGCATGGTCATATGCAGACATGCCTGGGCTTGATCCTGATTTGGTCATGCATCACCTCACCGTCACAGAAGGAGCCAAACCTGTCAAGCAGAAGCTTCGCAAGATGCATCCTCAGATTGCAGTACTAGTCAAAACAGAACTCAAGAAACTCCTAGATGTTGGTTTCATTAGACCAATTGATTATGCAGAATGGATCTCCAATATTGTGCTTGTCGGCAAACCAAAAGGGGGCATCCACATTTGTACTGACTTCAGAGATCTCAACAAGGCATGTCCTAAGGATGACTCCCCCCTACCAAATATCGACATCATAGTGGATTTGACAGCAGGACATGCCATGCTTTCACTCATGGATGGCTTTTCAGGATACAATCAGATAAAGATCGCACCGAAAGATCAACATAAGACAACCTTCACCTGTCCATGGGGCACATATTGTTGGAATGTAATGCCTTTTGGTCTAAAGAATGCAGGAGCAACCTATCAACGAGCAATGACTACTATCTTTCATGATATGATGCATACCATAATGGAAGATTATGTTGATGACTTACTGGCAAAATCACTCACCAGAGAAGGGCATCTCCACATCTTAGATAAAATCTTTGATAGACTGGAACAATCCCATGTTCGACTCAACCCAAAGAAATGTGTCTTTGGAGTGACCTCTGGGAAGCTTCTAGGATACATTGTCTCAGCTAAAGGTATTGAGGTCGACCCAGCAAAGGTACAAGCAATCATGGACATGCCACCACCAAATAATATCAGTCAGCTAAGGACATTACAAGGGCGGCTTCAATCCATCCGAAGATTCATTGCACAATTGGCTGATAAGTGTCACCCATTCACACACCTACTACACAAGAACATCCGCTTTCAGTGGGATGCCCGATGCCAGCAAGCATTTTAGACGCTTAAAGACTATCTCATGAATCCACCATTGCTGATGCCACCAGATCCAAGTAGACCATTATTACTCTATATCTCAGCAACAAGTACAACATTGGGTGTACTACTGGCACAACATAATGCAAAAGGAAAAGAGTGTGTTGTTTACTACATCTCTCGCACATTGGTGGGCTATGAACTCAATTATACACCTATCGAGCGAGCTTGCCTAGCAGTAATCTTAGCAGCCACTAAACTGAGGCACTATCTGTTAACACACAAAGTACAACTCATTGCAAAGATTGATCCACTCAAGTATTTACTCAGCAAAGCAGCATTGACAGGTCGCTTGGCCAAATGGGTGATGATTCTGAGTGAATTTGATATCGAGTATGTAGATCGTAAAGCTATCAAAGGTCAAGTTATTGCAGATCAGTTGGCCGATGCACCTCTCATAGGTGATCATCCTCTCATTTCCAATTTTCCAGATGAAGAGATATTCATGATCACAACAATAGAAACATGGAAGCTATACTTTGATGGTTCATACACTAGACATGGCTTGGGGGCAGGCATTCTGTTTATCACACCTCAAGGTGATAGCATCTCGAAGTATTACAGGCTCACATTTCCATGCACCAACAACATAGCAGAGTATGAGGCCTTGATCACAGGACTCAGGCTAGCCGTACAATGGAAATTACAAGAACTGCAAGTATATGGCGACTCACAACTGGTCATTCGACAAGCAACAGATGAATATCAGACAAAGGATGATAAACTCATGCCATATAAGCAAATGGTGGACACTCTAAAGACATCATTTACTACTATCACTTTTGAGCAGATACCAAGAGATCAGAATCAAGCTGCTGACGCTATGGCTACCATCGCATCTCTCCTAGATCTTCCACAAAATTCAACACGCTACGAGTTCTTGGTAGAACAGCTTTGGATTCCCGCTTATGATATCACCGAATCCAAAATGATATGTCACCTTGTCGGTTCTGAATCCCCATGGTACGGTGAGTTCTACACCTATCTCCGCGATCACACCCTTCCTCCCAACCAATCAAATAACCAACGTAAAACCTTCATTCGCCAAACTGCTCGATATACCATTATTGTTGAAACCCTATACCGATGCAATCTTGATGGTACTCTCCTTCGATGTCTGGAACAAGGTGAGATAACAAAGGCTTTGGAAGAAGTCCATGAAGGAATTTGCGGGACTCACTCAAGTGGTCTGTCACTAGCCAAGAAACTCCTGCGCAATGGATACTATTGGCCATCTATGGAAAAAGACTCCTACTACTTTGTCCGAAAGTGCAAGAAATGTCAAGTTCATGGCGACCTGATACATGCACAAGCCCAGGAACTGCAACCAATCACAACACCATGGCCTTTCTGTCAGTGGGGCCTTGACCTTGTGGGTAAAATCCATCCATCTTCATCCAACGGCCATAAATTCATTATTACCGCCATCGAATATTTCACAAAGTGGATCGAAGCTATTCCACTTACCCAAGTCACCGGCAAGCAGATCGCTTCATTCATCCTCAACTACATCATCTATCGGTATGGTGTGCCCATGTCCATCATCACAGATAACGGTCTTCCTTTCAAAAATTAGGATGTCCGTGAACTTTGTGAGAAATTTCATATCCAACACCACTTTTCCACTCCCTATTACCCACAAGGCAATGGTCAGTCCGAAGCATCCAATAAAAACATATTGAGGATCCTAAAGAAGACAATTAATGATGTCGGTCGTGATTGGCATGTTCAACTGAATCCAACACTATGGGCATATCGAACTAGCATTCAGACCCCTACAGGCGCAACTCCTTATTCATTGGTCTATGGTGCTGAAGCTATCTTACCTATTGAGGTGGAAATACCATCACTACGGGTTTCCTTGCATAATCTAATAGATGATGAAGCCTACAGAGTATCCCGTCTTCAGGACTTAGAGTTACTAGATGAGAAGCGACAAGCTGCATACAACCATCTCAAAGCCTATCAGCAGCGCATGAGTAGAAGCTACAATCACCGAGTTAGATCTCGTACATTTGAGGTAGGTGATCTTGTTCTTCGAGAGAATCCTCGCAACCAACCAAACAGAGAACATCAGGGCAAGTTTGAATCAAACTGGCTGGGCCCATATGTTGTCACTGTTGTATTCGGGTTTGGGGCATATCAGTTGGCTACATCAGAAGGAGAGCCACTAGCAGATCCAATCAACAACATGCACCTCAAACGGTTTTATACCTAAGCTGTACAGAGCATCAGGCTCCCTTGCATACCAGAAAATACCAAAAACATTCAGAAAATGTCCTGAAGAAATACAAAAACATTCAGAAAGTAAAAAAAAAAAATCATGCATCCAAACGGTGAACAACCACTCCGGTGGTACCTTGGGTAAGTGCGATGGTGAAAACCTGGCAAACAGGCACCACTCATAAAAACAATGGCTCCAGTATCTTTCAGGCTCGTTACGATCACATTCATACATACACACATCCATCCATCCAAACCATGGCTTGTTATTTGATCTGCAATAAAGAGATAGTACTTCATGCGTCTCACATCCCACTCTATCATAGTCATGTCTACACTTGGGGGCAATACCCTTAAAATCTAGATGATGGAAGTGGATTCTACATTACTGGTGATTCATTGGCAAAAACATTAAAAAATGTCTCACAAAATCCAAAAACATTCAAAAACGTTTCACAAAATCCAAAAACATTCAAAAATGACTCACAAAATCCAAAAACATTCAAAAAACTGTTCCATAAAATCCAAAAAACATTGAAAAACCATCGAAAATCCAACAAAAACATGGCAACACCTTGTACATACTCATCCGCACAGATACAAAACAAACATTAACATAATACTCACACGATGACCATTTACCAATCAAACCACACAATCAACATCAACAAAATCAGAAATTGTCTTTCAAACAAGGATGCATCCTTCCTTACCAAAACAAAGACAAAAGTGACATTTTCTTTGACAAGAAAATTATGTTAAGCTATCAAATACTTGGTTGATTTGTGAGTACAATCATTCGTTTATCTGTATCGGGATCTTTTAGCATTGTTTTGTATCGTTTGCGCATTATTTCCGATGAAGTTCTGGGGCATGTACTAATGGTGTCTACGTGGGAAGTTCACCAAGCTACGTGATCTTATGCTAAATCCAGTCATAGATCATTACGACTTGTTGACTACAGCGTATACCTCGACCATATGAGCATGAACTATTACCAAGGATCCTTATTCTTTATTCTTTATCTATATATTGTTTGTTTGCAGGTACAATGCTTTTCCTTTGGTTCCTTCCCCCTCATCCAATTTGGATAAAGGTTTTTATCTCTTAGTACGGTATGCACTTGTCTCAGGATCTGATCAGCAAAAGATCAAGGAGGACGATCCAAGTCACGCATGAACGGAGATAATCCTTGTCTGTTCCGCAAGCAATACTCTGGTCGACTTGACCCTTATATCAAGTCATTTGTATTAACTTGCTATATAAAATCCATGTAAGGAATACTCAGGTCATCTTGAATCATTATGTCAAGATGCTTGTATTCTCTTCCAACATTTTAAAGCTCAATGATGAAAATAGAGCACTATGGATCGTCATTTCCATCTCATTTGTTTATATATTGCATTCCGTTGCATATCACCCATCCATTCATTCATTCATATGTAGGCTTTATATGCAAAAATGACCATTAAAGCTGGTCTTGGATACAATCACGACCAAGTACTCTGATACATCATCAATGCATCATGCAAAGTCTTAAAAACCTTGCATTCCTCATGGTCATATCATCATCGCATTTAGGTGCATCTTGCATTAAGTCCATTCATGTCATTTTTAACTTAATATTGCATATAGTTCATTTTCTTGACATTAGTTTTCATTAATCATTTGCATCATTGCATCAATCATAAATAATTAGATTCATTCATGGGATCAAATTGTCTTTGATTGTTTTAAATCATTTACTAGGCATTCATTTAGTGTCAATTATTCATCATCATTTCATCATCCTTTATCATTTATTATTGCATCCATTCATTAGTGAAAAAATGCATTCATTCATCCATTTATTAAAATATCTTATTAGGCTCATTTTAGGATTCATTTCACATTACATTCATTATCCTTTTTAATTGCATTAAGGTGCAGTTATTAAAACCATAAGTTATAGTACCATCACATTATCATTTTTACTTAAATCATATTTAAGCATTTAGAATCATAAAATCCATTTGTTTCCAAACATTGGTTCATACCATTTTATATATATCCATTATACATATGCATTCATTTAAAATATAAACATTTGTACTTTACATTTTGTTTCTCCATATTACATTCATCTAAAAACATCTAGATGCATATCCATACATAAAATGATTCAGTCAACCATTGCATTAACATCATCGCATAAATTATCATTGCATAGGAAACACCAAAATCCTGTTCATAAATCATCATAAGCATACATCATCATCATGGCATTACATACATAAAACATTACATCAAAAATCAAATCATACATATATAAGCCTGCATTCATATGTCAGTATCCCACATCATAAATCATCATAAAAACATGCATAAAAGAAACATCTCATCAAATGCATACATGTACACAAATCCATCTAAGCAATAACTCATCATCCTGCATAAACATCCATACATATCAACTACATATCATCAAAATATGGGATCTCCTCATATATATCATCTCATATATCAGAGTACAATGAAGTCTACAAAATCGGCTACCAAGAGCCATCCAAGATACAGTCCAACAAATAAACAATGGTACAATACATATATGCAAAAATGCTCTCTCAAATGCCACTCTGGCCAGATGTTGTACCACCATCGCCCCCTGCTCTCCCACTAGTGCCTGCACCACTTGATCCATCTCTCCGTGGAGGCCTCATCGAACCCCCACTCACTCCTGCATCCCCTGATCTCTCCCTCCGTAGAGGACCCATCACACCCCCACTGCTCTGCACCCTCTGCGATCGCTCTGATCTAGCCTGCCACATCTGAGAATAGCTATGAGCTCGCTGACTAACTAGCACCACCTGCTCATATAAACCCCGTCAGTAGTCTATCTCTGTCTGTGCTCGTCACATCTCCCTCATCACCTCCCCGTAGGCCCTTGTGCTCCTACTCCAACCCGGACTCTCTCCTGCAGCTCTGCTAATCTCTCCACTGCACTATCCCTCTCCTGCAGCACCACCGCCAGCTCTGACTCCCGTGCAAATAGCTGCACATCCCTAGCTGCCACCTCCGCCTCCAAATCCTCTATCCGGGTCTGCAAATGCACTATCATGTGATCTCGAAGATCTTCAATGGCTCCCTCCCCGGTATCCATAGCCGCCTCACCTGCACCACCCTCTCCAGTAGCTCCCTCCCCTCTGTCCATCGGGATCTCCCTCTCCATCCCCCTCCCACCCAGCCAAACTCCTCCCTGAATCAATGGCCCCTATGCTATCCATAGAGGCAGTCCACCTCTCCCTCTCCGTTGAACCCGCATCCCCAACCCACCACCTCCTCCTCCTCCTTCTCCCTCTCCTCCTCCACTTGCCCTCAGTCCTCGACCTCCTACCCTCCTCCGTCTCCGTCCCCTCTCATCCTCAAAATTTGGGATTGACTCTGCTGGGTTAGATATCCGTAAGATCAGGTGCACTGCCCGGTATTGCGTATACTCATCTATAGCCCCTGCATCCACGACCCTCGGTCATATGTCCCAGGGTCTCGCCTGCAGTGTCCGGAACTCCGCCAGTGTCTGATCATACGGTAGCCCTGGCCCCCATGCGTACCTCTCCCGAATAACCCGAGCATACTCTCCTGATCCACTGGGCAGTCCCTGCTGCCATCCAAACTGTCTCAACACTCCCCAGGCATCTGTCTCTCCACATGGTATGAGGTCCTCCCAACGAGGAATCAGGTCATAAAAACGTAGGGCAGTGCCTCTGCATCATCATCCCATGGCTCACACTCCAGGTATGGTCGCCATATGACTACATCCAGATCATCCAATGCCCGTCGCCACCACTCTAACTTCCCCAGGTGGGGCTGACTCATCATGCCGCTATACATGAACATATACGGCTGGTCTACTGCACGAAATCTCAGACTCATCGGTCGAGTCACTGGTAGGTGCTCCCAAGCCCAAATATGCAGTAGCGTCACGCCCATTGCTAAAGAACCCCTCTTCCGGTAAACCACCTCATGGAGCTCCTGGTATAGGTGCGCCAGCACGCACGACCCCCACGCAAATCGGGTCCCCTCGGTAACCATCATCTCGATCACCTGTCCCCACCCCACGGCCAAACCATGTGATCGCCTGTTTGGACAAAAAAGTCCTCCCACGATACTTGATAAGACTGCTGGAAGAGGCTCATATAACTCTGCTATCTCCTCCCAGGCAATCGAGCCATCATCAATAAACACGTCCTCATCAAAAATCCTTTGCACTGTAAGGGTCCCCTAGGGTCTGTCATATGTGACCAGCTCCCCCCGAATCGGAATCTGCAGGATGCGCCACACATCCTCAAGGGTCACTGTCATCTCCCCCTGTGCCAGATGGAAGGTGCACGTCTCGCTGTGCCACCGCTCTGCTAATGCTGTGATCAATCCGTGATTCATACGAATCACGGGCATGTGCATCACCTCATATAATCCGATTGCGGCAATGCAATCAACCTCCGCCTCTGTCAATCGATCCCGCAACCCCTATGTCACAGGATGTCGCTCGCGTAATTGCAACACGCCTAGCTCCTCCTGCACATGGACATTCATCAATCATCATCAGTTGTTTTGTTTTCAAACTTTCTTAAGTTTAAACCTAGACTATCAACAGATACTTTGATCAGGTATCTTTGGGTCTCAACAGGTAAGCAATCATGGCAACCTAGACTTCAACAGGCATTTATTCTAATGGCCTAAGTCTCATCAGGCTGCTATGGTTCAAAACAACTCCCACTTCACATCGCCATCCATCCATCATTAGCATCAGGAGATTTTCTTCATCCAAACTGGGGCATCTCTTTATCCTAAAACAAAAGCGCTATTTTACCAGCAAAGACGCTAGTTTCTCAACAATAGCGCTACAACCCTAACAAAAGTGTTCAATAAGCTATCCAATAGCGCTCCAACTACAAATGCGCTAAAACAACTACACAGTAGCGCTAATCAAGATCAATAGCGCTCAAACAATCCCTCAATAACGCTTATCAATCAATAGCGCCTAAACATGTCTACAATAGCGCTAAAACATTTCAAAAGTGCTCAAACAATGGGGCAATAGCGCCATTGCGGCACAATAGCGCTAGTTCATGGAGCAAAAGCGCCAAAACCATAGTTCCAGCGCTCTTGCTCCGACTCAACTTCGACTTAGCCAAACACCTATCTAAAATGCTTAAAAATTGAAAATTTCAATTTGTGTACCGCTGGTCCATAGTCGTCTGGCAGCTGGAACCGTCAGACTCGCTCAAATTTGTGCTCGGTAATCGGTATCGGCATCCTGACTGCTGCTCGCTCCTCCAAAATGTCACTATCAGAGCTCTGGTTTTACACTGGTCGCAGTCACAAATGATCTTGTTTTCATCCCTTTCACCCCATTTATACCCTTCGTCGTCACCATAACTTCCCCCCGCTCACAGCCATGGTCCCCGTGAACTTCCTGAGCCCCCCATTTCTCCATTTTTCCCCCGATTTCTTCTATTTTTCACCCATATTGCTAACTCCTTCTCTTCTAACACCCTGCCAATTTTCATTCTTTTTCGAGAGATCACCCGATTTTTCAAAAAAATTCGACCCATCTCTCGAAGGGGCATACCACCCATTAAATTAACATTTTATGGGGCATTTTCTTCACACCGATTTTTCTTTCTTTGAAACGACGTGATAAACCACACCGTCTCAAAAAGGGGCAAATGTAGTCACATAAATCTGTCCAGCTTAATTAAATAAATATTCGCTATTTATTTGATTAAAAATCCACTAGCCATCAGTTAATTAAATTAATATTTAATTAATTCATCTCCAAATATTCTCCTATTAATTAAATAAATTATTCAATTTATTTTAATTCATTCATTAAACCAAATTCAAATCAATTAAATAAATAAAATCTATTTATTTAATTAAATCCCCCTATTCCTCTTTTAAATAAATTAAATAAAAATATTTATTTAAATCATTATCCCCCCCACTTGCATTTTCCTACAAATGCAACTTGCACACATTTATTGAAATAAACTAATTTTATTTTAATAAAAATCCTATTTTCCCTCACTCACCAAATCCAATTGCAAAATCTAATCCCCTTCTAGATTCTTCTAACCCCTTCCTAATTAGCTTAATCCATCCCCTATTTATTGTCACATTCCTAAGCAAAATGGAGTCACTTCTCAAAGACTTCAAAAGTCTTTGAAAAGCATTTAATGCTTTGTGTGTTCAACAAATTAACCCCCAAAGTCTTCCAAGACCACTAATGGCTCTTACATGACCATTTATGGCTCTTACATAACCATTTATGGTTATTTCAAACTTGTCTCCCCAAACATTTATTGTTTTGACCATATTTATCGTTTTCACATTTGCACAAGAGTTTATCCATTGGATAAAAGCTTTATTTTTTGAATAAAGAGTTTATTCATTCAACTAACCTTGACTTTAACTCCCAAGGTCATATCAAGCATTTAATGCTTATTCCCTCCCCTCTCAACCTATCTCACATTGACACTTGTCATCCTGGGATTGGGTTGAAAGCTCTCACATGGATTTGAAATCATTCAATCCTGACCCTTGTTGAGATTACTCAATCTCAACCATCCATTGCTCCATTTTTCCTATAAATAGAGCCCATTTCTCCATACTCCAGATCCTGAAAACTTGCATGCATTTAACCTATAGGCATTTTGAGAGAGTATTTTAGCATAATCAACTAATATCTTGTCATTTTGGATAAAATAAATCATTTTAGTATCAATAGCATAGTATTAGCTTTTTATTTACATTGAGAGCAATATTTCAATCTCAATCATCCATAAGCATCCATAGTGCACAAAGCTGCTGAGAGCTACACTATTTTGGAACTTGGAGAGGAGAGGAACAAGGGAGAAGGAGCTAAGAGCATGCTAAGAGGCATTTGGAGATGATTCATTATCTTTATTTCATTTGTTAGATATATTAACATGATTTTAGTATCTCTTTTGATATGCCTATTTAGATTAGTTTTTGATTGACTAACACTAATGATTTTCTTGTTTCTTGTGTTGTTTGTCATTTGCTAACCTTGTCCATTTAGCAGAGCATCAAATATATTAGTTGAAAATCATTCTAAAGTCCATGATCCAAAAACATAAATACAAATATCAATAATCATAATAAACAACATGGTGTTGAACTAAATAACATGATAAATCATATATAATCGATATAGAAAAAATAGTTAAGCTAAACACTAAAATAGTTTAATTGAATACATAATATGCATTCCATAACACATAATCAATACAAAACATTATCGATTAAGTTATTATACAACAACGATACAAAATCTTATGAAGAAGTACAATATCAAAACAAATATATACAAGTAGTTGTACTAGTCACATAAGTATGAAGCCTTACTCTTAAAGAACTTCAATGCTCTAGTATGGGTGGTTCATATAACACAAGCATTATGCCTACATCTATAATGACATGGTCTATCTATAAATGACCACCAAAGAATCAAATCCTAAACTTCAAGATGTGCATTAGAGACTCCTCAATTTGAAGAAAATCCAACAATCTCTTGATAATTAATGTAAGTTTGAATAAATGGAAATTTAACATGCAATATTGCAAAAACACCTACGTGGAAATCAAAAGGTATGTGAGAAAAAATCAAAAGAATCATGTCGACAAAACAACGTGGATGAAAAAGACATGTCAAGCGACTCAATTCTACATGTAACCACAAGCAAAAATATTATAGAAGAGTGGAAAATATTAATAGCCAAACTAAGAACTAACTCATATCATTTTAGATGCAAAATAAAGAGGTGGAAAACACCCAAAGAAAATGGGCTAACAAGTTTTGTCGCCTTTGCACTAGATATTGTACATGTTGAATCTTTATCAACTTTGTTAGAATAATAGATTACTTGATCAGAATTCATAACAAAAAAAATTGTGATCAATCAAAAATAGAAAACAATGATCAAATGGAAATTGACACATTACAAATTTTCATTCAATCATTCTGAAAGCTCAAACCACACACCAGCCATAGAGAAAACACAAATGGATTCTTCCCCATTGTGCTTAGTACGATTCTTTATTTAAGGAAAACCAAGACGAGTAGCACATTTGGCGCTTCCAATGGCTTTCTTACTCCGTGATTTACGAATAGGAAAATGAAGAGACTGAAGTCTACGCCCCTTATGGATTAAGACACTTCCTTGAATTAAGATTTATAATCATATTCCAAGGCAATAAAATCGCCTTTAGATATTTCTAAGCTAATCAACTAGTATACATATGACCATTCTTTTAATGAGAGGGAATGACTTGATTATAGCGATCAATGGTTAAAAAGATTTTTTAATAGGTCAAATATCAGCATCAAAGAACACCAAAAAAAAATAGTTTAAACATATGTGAAATACTTAGTTCATCAATTTGAATATCAATGGACTATTTGTTAATATAAATAGGATTATGGTGAATTCATAATTTCTGTAGCAAGTTTATAAAGTTGTCTGATGAATGTCTATTTTATGTATCCGAAGCTAATGATATCTAAAGAAGATCAATTTTAGACAACATCTTGACTCCATTCATCTAATCAAACAAGTCATCAATATCTGGCAAGGGATAATGGTTCCTTTAATCATTTTATCCAACCATCAATAATTAATGGATAAATGAATAGATGAAGTCCTCCTTCATGAATATGACATAGGCACCCCAAGGAGATACACTAGGTCATATATGCTTGTCTCAAGCAACTCTTCTAATTACAAATGAATCTTCTTGAGTTCCTAAGTGGTCTTACAGTATGGTACATGTTAAATAGTCTTACACCTTGGAATAAGTTCAATGTGGAAGTCCATATCCCATTTTGGTGGCATGCCCAATATGACAATAGAAAATACATCAACAAACTCCCTCAAGAGTAGATGACCATTAAGGGAAATTCCTAACACTTATTTTTAAAATTGTCACTTAACATTATTGCAAAAACTTGGCACCCCTATCACATTCACCACTTAAGTTGCATAATTGAGATTTATATGAAGAGAGATGAGTCTCTAAACACCAATTATCATAACATTATTGCTATGATCATCAACATACTTTACTATATTTTGGTGATGATTGAAGCTATCCTGATGAGCCAATTTTTACCAATGATTATGTCATAAGATCCCAAGGGTAGGTTATCCCAATTGATGGTGGTGATCAAGGTATTGAGGTCCAACATACAACCATGCATATGAGATTTACTACCACTTTAGAGCTTATGGCTAACTTGACCTACCAACCACATTCCTACCTTGTTACCATTAGCTTATAAATGCTCAATCAAGGATGATAATATAGAAGAACATGAATCTCATGAATCGAATAAAATAGAAACTTAAACACTATCAATAAAGCTTGGGGTTCTATAATAAAGCTTGGGGATAGGGTTATAGTTGGGGTTGAAATAAGGTTAGGGTTCAACTAGGGTCAAAATTATGGTTTAATTAGGGTTAGGATTCCATTAAGGTTAAGGTTCAATTAGAGTTAGGGTTAGAGTTCAATAAAAGTAAGTGTTCACTTAGGGTTAAGGTTAGGGTTCAATTCATGGGATTAGGGCTAGGGTTAGGGTTCTACAATAAATCTTATGGTTATGGCCAGGGTTGGGGTTTGAATAGGATTAGGGTCAAGGTTATAGTTAGGGTTCAACTAGTGTTCAATTAAGATTAAGATTAGGGTTCAATTCATAGGTTTAGGATTAGAGTTTAATCAGGGTAAGGGTTAGGGTTAGGGTTATGATTTAATTAGTGTTTAGAGTTAGGGTTATAGTTCAATTAAGGTTAAGGTTCGAACAAAATTAAGGTTAGGATTCTAGAGTTTAATTATTATCACTATTTAATTAGGGTTTTGTGTTTAATAAGGGTTAGGATTAGGGTTCAATTAGGGTTATGATTTGATTAGTATTAAGATTTGAGTTCAATGAGAGTAAGAGTTCAACTATGGTTATGGTTAAGGTTAGAAAATTAAATTTTAATTAAAATTAGGATTAGGGTTATACTTTAATTAGGGTAAAAGTTAGTGTTAGAGTTAGGATTATCTTATCTCATAAGTTACTGTTCGAGTTTAATTAGAGTTTGGGTTAGAGTTCAATAAGGGTAAGTGTTTAATTTGGGTTAGAGTTAGCATTCACTTAGGGTTCCATGATAAAGCTTGGGGTTAGGGTTAGGGTTCAAATAGGGTAATAGTCAAAGTTAAAATTAGGATTTAATTAGGATTATTATTAGGGTTCAATTCAAGTAAAATTGTATTATATTTAATAGTTATATTTAATTCAATTAGGGTAAAAATAGAGTTATATTACTTATTTATATTTTATTTTTGTACATTTCTTTTCATCAAATAAATCACTTTTCAATAATCTTATAATTACGATGAGAATTCAAATAATATCTTACTTGTTGAAACATCATATGCTACTAGCATATATATGTTTAATAAATCTATACAAAATGCATCAAGAGATATCCTTCTCAAAGTGCCTATTTTTAAATCAATTTCTCACATAAAAGTGCAATAGGTGCCTTGAGAAGGATATATTCTAGTAGATATTTAATCAAAGATGTTCTTAAATTACATACTTTAGAAAATTACTAATGTTCCCAATTAGATTTAATTAAAATATTCTTTTATGTAATGGATTAACATAATCAATTTGACTAGGACATAAAGTCTAAATAATCCTTTTAATTTTTAAATGCAATAAAATTTCATAATATTTGCATGTATACAAAATTTTCATGATGATAATTAGCCATTTAACTTTGATTATTAACATATAGACAATATCACAACATTTCAAAATAAGTAATTATAAAAATCAAATAAATACAGAAAATGAGAATGAGGTGACAAAATAAGTACATGTAATGAAAACACATGCATTATTGATTTATTCACAACATATGAATAAAAAATTGACTTTGATTCAAGCCTTAATTTGATAGATATGAAAAATACATCTCATAACTCAAAGTGAGTGAGATGAGGAGATACATTTATATATTTGCCCAAATTGAATAGTCTCTAAATAATCACTTTTGTGGCAAAACTCATGCCTAGAAATGCAATGAAATATCAAATGTTGAATGCAATATAAATTTGAAATATTACATACGAATAAGAGCATTAAACTTAGATTCTAAGTTCAAACACAAATGCAAACCTCAAATTGAGTGTATTGAAGCAATTTTGATAATGTGTGGATATTGAACTCAACATTATAACATTAATCATTTTTAAGGATAAAAATAATAGAATATAAAAATGATATGATTTTATAGATTTGGAAGAAATGTATGATGGAGATTCATTCAAAGGTTAAGAGTTAACCAAAAAAATTAGTGTGAGAAATATTTTCAATTTGAACGAGGATAAAGTAAATTTATTAATATATTAAATGAAAAAATTGACGAGGAAGTTAGTAATTTGAAGGGTTAGTTAATTTGTGAAAACATTATTATGAATTAATTCATTTAATGAAATTTATTTATGACAAATTAACTATTGGATAAGTTATGAAATGATAATTATAATTTTTTAAATTTATTCATATGGATAATTAGCTTATTTTATTTAAATAATAAAATATTATTTAATCAAATAATTTATAATGTAAAATTAATGATAATGAATAATTATTCATGTATGATAATTAATATGATAATAAGAGGAATTGTTTTTGTGTCTGCTAGTGCACCTTCTCCATATAAGATATTGAGAACACAATCAATTACTCAATGCAATATAATCTCAACAAAATAATATCAATAATTGTATCAATTAAAATTCACTCTAAAGTCTATGATCAAAAACATAAATATAATATCAAAAATCATAATAAGCAATATGGTGTTGAACTAAATTACATGATACATCATATATAAGATATCGAGAAAATAATAGTAAAACTAAATACTAAAATAGTTTAAATGCACATACATAATATACATTCCATAATACATAATCAGATGCCAAATGCCAATACAAAACATTATGGATAAAATTATTACACAATCCTATCAAGAAGTACAATATCTAAATAAATATATACAAGTAGTTGTACTAGACACTTACACATGAAGCCTTGTACTTAACTAACTTCAACACATGGAAGACTCTCAATCTGAAAAAAAGTACAACAATCTTGGGGAATTAACACTAAGTGAATGAATAAATGGAGAAATAACATGTAGGAGTGTCCAAACACCAATGTAGAAATCAAAAGGTATGTGTGAGATAAAGTTAAAGCAATCTTACAGACAAGAGAACTATATGGACAAAAGATCAAATAAAAAGGATAATATAATGTCAAACAATTTAACTCAACATGTGACCATTAGCTAAAACACTATAGAAGAGTGAAAACAAAATGGAATGTTAAAACATTAATAGGGAGCTAAAAACTAGCTCATACCATTTTAGGTGTAAAACATGAAGGTGGAACACACCCAAAGAGAAATGGACAAACATGTTTTGTTTGCCTTTGCACATATACTTTAAATGTTGAGTCTTTATCAATTTAGTTAGACATGTTCCACTGAGTTTCAAGGAAGGCAATGGTATGGGCTGGTGGGTCATGTTTCCAGTACGAGGGTACTTTTGTGCCATTTTGTAGGGGATGACAGACAATTGTTAAAAAATAGGGGAACTTTTAAAAATATATAGAAATTTCAAATATGCATATCATAACATTGACAAAGCATTCATCATAGACACATTAGTATCTTAATGCATGGCATTAGACTTGAATTGAGATTTCACATGAGAATAACAAACAAATTAACAAAATCAACAAAATTAACAAACAAATTAACAAAATTCAAATGCTTTCATTGCCTCTGTGGATGGAACACAGGTAAAGATTGTTAAAAGTGTAGAGGATTGGTGTAGTAAGTTTCACACACACATAGGCTCTGTAGTACCCCTGCCCTAATCAATTTCTAATCTTGGTTAGTTTATCTTAATACAATGATTATAGTCAGATGTTTGATTTAATGCATAGCTATTGATGTGGTTTTCACACTAGTTGTATGCAAGTTGTTTAGTGTTCCTATTTCATGGTACTAATATCGGGCTAACGCTTTCATTAAGTTTATATATGTATGCATGTATGACTCTTGGTTGCAGGAGATTTCAGGTACAACGCCGCATGAGTGTGAGGATTGTCTTCACCTGGATTTGCAGGTTTGAGTGTACCTCTTTAATCCTTAGAGTTGGATTAGGTGGTCGTAAGACCCTAGTTGACCATAGTCGTGCTCAAGTGAGCATCATCAGTCGTCGTCGGTTTTCCCTTTTTGGTTGGGTTTGCGAGTCGTTTGTCTGGTTGACTTTCTTGGTTTGCATGCTTGGTGTGTATGGTTAAAATTGATTAATTAGTCCTTAGTATTTAATTTGATTAAATATGTATTTGTGCATTAAAGATTAATGGACTAAATTAATCGGGATTTCGTTATGCGATTTTCGTTCATATTGGATTGCTCGTCTTAAATTGGGAGTAAGTTCAATTAAATGGTTGATTTTGAATATTAAATGCATGTTGTATATGCTGTTGAAAAAGAAAGATTTAAATTTAATTGCAATAGAATTAATTTAATCTTTTGGCATTTTTGATATAGAAAGGTTAAATTTCAGTTGAGTGAGAAAATCAATTTTTGAATTGAAAAGCAATTTAATTTGTTGATATAGTTGGAAAATAGTAATTTTGGGAATTATTTTTAAATAAAAATTTTAATTCCAAAAATGGAATTTTTGGTCAACTCTTCCTTATAACCTAAATTTTTGGAAAATTTTGAGGAGGGATATTTTTGTTGGAAAATATATTTTTTTGGTTGGGATGAAAGTTTTGGGGGGTTTTGGGAGGAAGAAGTTCTTCGGGATCTTGCAGGTTGGGCTCTCCTTCAAGCTATTCCAGGAATGCGTATGGAGGTAGGAATTACATTATTTGTCTTCCTTGTTGCCATGGAAATACTCTGTTGGTTGAAAGCAAAATGTTGGTTGTTAAAGATCCAATCTTTTAAAATTGAATTTTAGATTTGATTTTGGATTTATGGGTTAAGATCTATTGCTTGTGTTCTTCAAGAAAACAATTTGGTTGCATCATTGTGGTGAAAATGGCTCCTTTTGGTCCAATATGGATTTTGCTGGAAAATTGTTTTGGGGTTTTTTTGTTTTTTCCTCAATTTTTCCTTGGGTGTTTGAAACCCATTGGTGTTTGGAGAGATGAAAACCCATCAAATTTGTGATACCAAAACATAGTTCTTTTAAACCGAACTTATATTAAATCAAAATTTATAAACAAATTTCGGTGTGGCATTTTTTTTTGAGTTTCGAACTGTGCGTATAAAAATAAAACTTGTGTTTGGGGTTGGAGGGCAGGGAGCGGAGCTCCACCCGCCCCCTCCTCCCCCTCTCCCGCTCACGTTCGCCGCTCACAGTGGCCGCGGGCTCACTGTGGTGGCCGCAGGGCGCCGCGGAACCTGCGTGCACCACAGTGGCGCCGCCCGCAAGGTTTTCCCTGCGACTGGGGTTTGGTCCACCCAACCCCCGTGTTGGGAGGTGGGCCCAGCTTTCGCCGCCCCCATTTAACATTGTTTTTTTTTTTTTGTTAGTTTTTAATAAATGTTTTTTTTTTAATGTATTTTTTTATTCAAAAAAAAATAAATACATACAATATTTTAATATTGTTTAATGTTAATTTTTAATTGAGTTTTTAATTATGATTAATGTGGTGTAAATCTTAAGTAATGATTAATTTGATATTAATTAATTGTATAAGGGAATTTATACGTTAAATTAATATTCGATTTCATTTTATGATTAATGCAATTTTTTTTAATTAAATTCTAGAATTGCTAATTTCGCGATTGAATATTAACTGGTTATATTTTGATTAATCTTGGATTAATAAATATATACCTTGATTAATAATTATTTGAGTAATTTTCTTTTTTATGCTCAAGGAAACCATCTGTTAATCTGGAAATGTTAGAAATGAATATTTAACCCTTGGACATTATGAATTAAAACGATGTGCTTTTGGAAATTTAATTAAGTACCATTTGGGAAAATTGTTTAGTTACTGATATTCTCATTTAGTAAAATGAATGGTTAATTTATATTTTTCCTCTGTTTGAGAAGTAGACAATGGTACTATTGCAAATTGTGATATTGTATTCACCTTGCAATGAGGATTTCCTGCTAGTGTATTTTTGGGAAACATAGATCATGTAGAAAGCTTGTTCGACTTTTAATGTTTAGATCAATTCGGAAAGATTGTATCTGCTGAATATTACCTATGCGAGTTTAATTTCTGTATTCGCTTTTGCTTATGTAATGGCAAGTTGTGCTTTGTTTGATAGGACCCTATTGTATGGATTGATTTGGGGTACTTATATCAGTCCTCGGTTCCGAGTTGACTATTGTTTTGTGGTAGTGTCGTATTTGGTCATATCCTTTGTGTGGGTGTTGAATGTTGAATTGTGGTTGACCATTGTTGGTTGGGTCTCTAGTTAGAGTACTGCCAGTAGTGTACCTCTTTTGAGTCATGTTTGACCAGATGGTTGTTTCCTCCTTTTGAACTCCGTTCGTCTGACCATGTCTATTTCCTTGGTTTTTGAGTTCGTCCGAGTTTAGGCTAGTGTCGTATGGGAAAGTGGCTTTCGATTGGGGGCCGCGCCCAAAGTGGCTGCTGGGTAACCCATCGAAAGTAAGTCTAATAAGTGATAACCTATCAGTAGATTAGAATGTAATCTCTAAGTAAGATAATTTGCCTCACACATGGGATGAGTGCTAACATAGACCCGACATGCTGTGAGAAGGCCTGAAATGGCAAACCATCATCCTTGTCTTCACGAGAGGATGTGTGGGTCCACATGAGGCTTGTATGGGTCGAAGGCTCGGATTAGGTTGCCAGGGTAACCCACTGTATGGGGCCAGGACCTATGAAGACTTGCCATGGTAACCGTACCAAGTTGTGTGATGACACTTGTCCCTACGTTCGCTAGTGTGTTGTCGTTTTGTCCTGTTAGGAGCACTTTTGTGGGTCGCCCTATTGTTCTTACCCTTGTGAGTATCGGTTTCATGTTAGACCTTGGGTGGTGATGACTCAGTTTTGTGGATGCTCCAATGGACCTTTGTCTTAGCTTGATTATGTTCAGCTGGATCCTTTTCTTTTCAGGGATCGTTTATGTATTAATTGACCGATGTGGTCGTTTGTATATTGTTTATATTTCGCCTTGATGGCAGGATTGTAATGGTGTAACCTCATGTATTCTTAACTTTATTAATTATCAGAGGGGTCTTGCAGTTGAGCAAACCCGGAGATGTAGCCCTTTAGGGGTGAACTCCGAGATCATTATGGTGTTATGTGATGTTATTTTCTCATGTTTCCCTTATTCAACTTTATCATGGACGAATAGCTTATGTTAGAATGGATAAGTGGATAAATGGAATTAACTTTAAATGCTTATATGCAGTCTTCCTTGAATGCCATTTTGATCAAATGCATAAGTGGTTTAGATGAGATTTATCGTAGATGCATGTATGCAATCATCTTTTAAATGCAATAAATTGGAAAATGAAAGAATGCAACTTAGAGTAATGGAATATATTCAGTTGTTGTTAAGGAAATTAAGTATGCTTGAAAAGATCTCATACGTTTATGATGAAATTCTAGTGTGTTAGAATATTAGATGTATGGCTTGTATTTTTATGAAAAGCTTGAATGAAGATTATGAATAGATCTCAATGGATGAATCTTTGCTTGTGCTTTATATTTCCATCTTCTGAAAGAAATTATCCTGATTAAGAATTATCTCGTTATTAAGATAATCAGCTTATTGGATTAATTGTGTGAGTTAAGCGAATTGTGAAATTTAAGTAATCTCGTTGGGAAACTCTTTAGGTGTTAGTTGATGTCTTCCGCTATGTAATCTGAATCTTTGATATCTTGTTGTATCTTAATGTGGTGTAACTTTAAAAAAAATAAAAATAAAAATTATTGCACTCTATTCTTGTGTTTTGGCTTATCCCTTCGGGGTTTCCTGGCGGGGCATTACAGGCTCTAGCAAACCTGCTAGAGGAAGTGTTTTGGTTTGCATCCACCTTCACAAACAGTCTAATATTTTCAAACAACAGGGTTAGCATTTTGGCCATCTACACATGAAGGGGAGGTTGTTAATTAGAATCCAGAAAGTCATCTTTGAGAAAGAAACACAATTAGGATCAAAAGAGGGCTCCCAAAGCCATAAATGTAGACCAGAGCTTGCATAAAACCACTGACAATCATTCTCGGCAAATGCACTATCCTCTGTCGAACCAAAGGGCAACATAAAGAAACCTTATGAAGGAAATAAATAGATGGGAGACCCATATTTGGCCATACCTTAGCCATCCACCCAAAATTTTTAGCAACATCTATTGCTCTACCAAAAAAATTCCTACCAAAGAGTGGTCATCTTGTTGTGAAGAAACTTCCAAAACATAGTCATCTCACAACTTGACAAGGTACATTTTAATGTTGTATTTGACTATACAAGAATAGAGGTACCAACACAAGGACCTATCCCATGAAACACGTGCTTTATTTGAAAAGAAGTGGATAACAAAAATAACATATTACTTGATCAAAATTCATAACAAAAAATCCATGATCAACCAAAAAATGAAAAACGATAAATAAATCAAAGTTAACAATTGTTGAATAGAACTTTTTTATCTTACTAAACAATTCAACTCCAAAATACATAAACTGCTTTTTTATCTCATAAATATGATTAAAAAAAATCATTCATTCACAAAGTAACTCTCTCTCACCAGCCTCTCCAGCTGTGTAGTGAGCTGTGGAAAGTGAGGAATTGTGGATCAAACACTTTTTACCTGATCAATAAAAAGGCAATACGCGTTGGTGTTGGATCCCAATGGGACTGCACGGTGGTAAACTCCTACTCAAATATGCAAAACGCGTTGGCATTGGATCCCAATGGGACTGCACGGTGGTAAACTCCTACTCAAATATGCAAAACGTGTTAGCATTGGATCCCAATGGGACTGCACGGTGGTAAACTCCTACTCAAATATGCAAAACGCATTGGCGTTGGATCCCAATGGGACTGCATGGTGGTAAACTCCTACTCAAATATGCAAAAGGCATTGGCGTTGGATCCCAATGGGACTGCACGGTGGTAAACTCCTACTCAAATATGCAAAACACGTTGGCGTTGGATCCCAATGGGACTGCACGGTGGTAAACTCTACTCAAATATGCAAAACGCGTTGGCATTGGATCCCAATGGGACTGCATGGTGGTAAACTCCTACTCAAATATGCAAAACGTGTTGGCGTTGGATCCCAATGGGACTGCACGGTGGTAAACTCCTACTCAAATATGCAAAACGCGTTGGCGGCGTTGGATCCCAATGGGACTGCATGATGGTAAACTCCTACTCAAATATGCAAAACGCGTTGGGTCCCAATGGTTTTCCCTCTTACAACAAGGAAAATGGAGTAAGTCAACAATGTTTTATAACACAAAATACATTTACTAAAGACTTTGATGCCACGTCTAAAGTGTAACTCATTATTTTTCTTTGACTCAACCAAGGAATGAATCTAGGGACATCATAAGACCTATGAACTTTAGAAGACTATGTGATCACTTATATACCACATGGTTAAAATTTACTAAAGATTCTAAAGAACATGTAACTAGAAACTTGATTCAATGAGCTACACAATATGGGGAAGTTATGTAAATAACATATATCATTTGTAAAAAATATTTATCATACAAGATAAAATTACTTAGAGGATATCAATTTCATTTTAAGAAAATCTAAAAAAATGCAAATAGTTAGACAAATACACTAGAAATGCAACAAAGATGCACCTTCTCTTTAAAAGAACAAGTTGAATTTACTTTCATGGCTATTGCTTACCTGTGATTTTCTTTTATATCAATAATTTATAATTTGTATATGTTGTGTATATCCTAAACAAATAATAGTTCTTCCAATACATATATGCGAAGACACAAATTAACTAAAATTGGGAGAATTAATTCTCTCCAAAGCCTTGCAATGTTTTGTGAAGAATGACATTTCTCTATTCTTTCTTATTGAATCCGCTTCATCCATCAAAGTCTACTTCTTTTTGCCATTAATTAAATGTATTCCACCATCCATTAGAATGTTGAAATGGTCAAAATGCATCATATTGTTAATCTAAGGAGATGTGGTCTCATGTGTTGCAATGATTTAAATATGTGCATAAAATGGAGGTTTAATATCATCAACAAAATTGTTACTTTTCCCACTATCTTTTTTTTTTTTATCTTTGCCAACTATCTTTCAAGAGATGATAGCCTTAAATAGAGGACCTATTGACCAATTTGAAAGGTTTGGAACTTACTAAACCCATTGGGGATTGATAGTTGTAGATAAAGGTTTACTTCGTACACATTAAATCTGATCATTCCTATGTAGGTATAAAGCATCCTTTGGAAGAGATAAGCCATTAAATTTACAATAAGAGGTAATGTTTGAATTGAAATATTTTTTCTCGCTTCAAGCCTAAGAATACAATTCAAGAGTTGCCAAGTGTCTAAATGGACTATATTGGCAAATATCAACTTATTGATGTTGCAATTTATTTGTGTAAGTTCTCCAATTCCTTTTTGGTGAAAATTTGAATGCAAGATGATGTACTCGTTAGCAATGAACACAAATATATAGATAAGGTCAAATTTAGTTGGATATATCTATGTATCTTCCCTAGAATTAGCTACCATTGACCTAGTTGTGTGCAACATAATGCTTTCCAATTGTTGTTATGGATGAGATATATTACATAACCAATATTCCTATTAGGTTCTATTCACACTAATTTTACATAACCAATATTCCTATTAGGTTCTATTCACACTAATTTACTCAGGACACTATCATCATATGTTTTACATTATAAAATAAGACACGTCATAATCTAATGTTGTCATGTGTCTTACCATGACCTATATAACCAATAGACTTTTTTGTAATCCCAAATCATGCACATATCACACATTTCATCTTTTGATAAAATATAATTATTCTTTCATGTTGGATTTCTGTTGTACTTTCATTGAAGATCCTAGGTCTTGGGTGACTACGTCCATAGCCAAATCTTGCACGATATAGAACATGCTATATCAATTCTTACACCAATGATGAACAACAATATATAGTCTTTAATTAGACAATAAATTTTCAAATACAAATGATCCATAGACTTCATAATTGATAATGTCCATTTCACATATAATTGAAGATCAATAAATATCTTGTATGTGAAGAAATTCAACACTGAACATTAAAAACAATCATTTAATACACTTTTTAAATGTACATAAAGGCTGTCATCACGAGCGTTTGCAGCAGTAATGTGAATAGAGTATCTGTACTTTTCGCCATTTAATGACTGACAGCTTTTAATGTATCAGTTATCACTCTTCTTCGTAGCACTACCACCGACGCCATATGCAACAAACAAGCTAAGGAAATGGATGCATTCTTAAATAGGTAGGTGTTCAATATATCTAGATATTAATGTAGATGTGTTCATTTTAATGTTCTAATTTATAGTCTTTGTTTGATGATTATTTTTTTGTAATTGTTTATTTCTGAATGATAATTAATTTATTAATAATTGTATATTGATTTTTATAACGAACATGTTATAGGAGTTTGTAAAATAGAAATCAATAATTCATCTCCCTATTAAACATTATAAGTAGGTTCTAAAACTATAGGTTCACAATCTTAGAATTTCTTCTTAGTTCAAGGCTAGGGATATTTCATCAAGAAGGTAAAAAAGGAAGTTCATCAAGAATGATTGAAGGCCTACATTCAAAGTGGGTAATTTCTCCTATACTTTGGGCTTATCTTAAAAGTGAGAAGGTGTTCCCGTAGGTATACCTTAATAGGTCTTTAAATTAGCTATAATATAACATGGTTGCAATGTTCAAACAACTACTATAGTTGAAGTCTACACTTGACCCCTATAACCATCATTAGGTCGAGATCAATTAACTACTTAAGACCTATTTCATAATTGATAACACATCTTGCAGATGCACCTATATATATCAACTTCTTTACAATCCCTTAATATATTTTTATTTATAATTTTACACAATGGTAAGGTGTAGACATGCATGCTCAAATTCTCTAATGATACAGTTGTGAAGTTTACTTAAAATAGTTCCTTAGCTTGTGACCCTAAATCATGAATATGTATAAAACCTAATGTACTGCTAAAACTAACAAGAATATAGATGTATATAAATAAAAGTGTTTGATCTTGAGCCAATATAGATATATATTAGACAATAGAGTAATGAATAATAAAGAGGAAAGGAAAATATTTAATGCAACATCGATGGAACTAAGTTAATAGTTATATGAAAATCAAAGATTATATTTTTTTTAGCAAAGGAGATCATTAATGATCCATGACTAAAACGACAATGATTCATATGAAATAAATGAATGATTTTTACAAAGCATTTGAAATATATTAGGTTCTATCTTGTATACATCAAATCTTCATTACATTCATGCCAATAAATGTGGCAATAGAAAACATATAATTGCAATTATGCATTTCTGTAAATCACCATAAACAATCATTGATACATCCATTATAGAGATATACAATAATAAAATTTCTTACATTATTACAAAATATAGTGCCTTCATTTATAACGTAGACCTTTAATGTTTGATTCCCTAGAAATAACTTGAAGCATTTATAGAATAAAAATTGGCTTGACAACCAACCATTTATATGAATAGTAATTTGGTATATGTAGATTCACCATTTTGATATTCATATTATAAAAGAAATCTTAGAAACACTATGAATGAGGTGAGGAAACTCATCATCATTTACTCATAAATATCCATGCATTATGACACACATTTTGAATTGCATGAAAATTGCCTACAAACTCATTAAAATCCATGTGGGAGACACAAAAGAACATGCTTGAGACTTGCAAATCATTTTCACATTAGTGACACCTTTGGATATAGTATGTTATAGCATGGCCAAGTTCACTATAAATGTGGTGCTAGGGAATGGCTCGAAGAAAACCAACTCAAAAATCTCAACCATCAAATGTAGATCACTTTTATCTTTTGCTTTTCTTTGAATATGCACTTGTTTGATAAAAAATATTTTTGGACACTATCAAATTTGATCTAGTGACAACAAGGCCTTATTGGATCAATTTTGGCACTTCTAGGTCATCCTTACCTTTAAATTTTTTTTTGGACATTGGACATTGGGGTGGAATGTTGGGGATCCGATGGATGGTTTTAAGGCAAGGAAGAGGCCAATAGTCCAAAACCCATGCAAATTGGAAGGCAATGTGGAATTATAAACAAGGCATGCAAACTGTTTGATAGAATTCCTCAAAGTAAAGTGGTCTCAAGGGATTCCAACATCATAGGAATTGCACACACTGGATTTATTCAAACTCATTAGAAACTCGTGGCAAATCCAAAGAGCAGATGTAAAACAAAATTTTGTAAACTTTGTGAAACTATATGAAGGGTGCATGAATACTTTGACAACATTTCTCAAAGAATTGTGGATTCATGGAAATAGAAAAAGGGTGTATGAGCTGTTTGACAAAAATCCTCAAAGAAATGTGGTCTCACAATGCCTTGTTGGTGTTCCATTACTTGTGATTAATGTTGTGTGGTTTGCTTTGTTTGTGTTGCTGTGCAATCACTTGGGTGAACATTTAACTTCTGAACAAGACTGATACTATTTTAGTTATCCTCCTCATAATTCTCACTTGCAGAGGAAGTTACTGGCAAAGTGGTGGATATTGTCAACAAAATGCTGAATGAAACCGTCCTATTTATTGTAACCAATCCAGTCCTACAGTGCCTATTCTTTGCAATCCTTACAACTCATAGCCGCCTGATTGACAATGCAATATCGGAGAAGTAAATTTCACAAATGCACCGTAATCAATCGGTAACAATAGTGACCACTTTACCCATTTCTCTTATACCCGGAAGACTACACATTTGTGAACCATATCCAGAGAAGATTATCCTGGTCTTAGTAAACATCTTGAGTGGGTTTATATAGGATTGGTAATTATCTCAACCAGTGCAACATTTTCAATGATTTTATGGGTCAGGTACAACAAATAGCCTCAACTCAGAGTCTGCTGCCCTTAAACATCACACACTTTGACGACTTATGTGACAAAAGTGTAAGCTACTATGATTAGCATTCAAGTGGACAATCTAGATCAGTAAATGTTTTATTTTTACTCAGGTATATCATTTATGTGACATCCAATGAAAAGTGGTATAATATAAATTCAAAATCTATAAAAATAATAAAATTAGATATTAAAAACTTTAATTGTTAAGTATATGTGAATGATTCTATTAAATGAGACAATATTTTATTTCCTTGAAAATCAAATTTTCTAAACACACTAGTTGTAAATTTTTTATCTATTATATATTTTTGATCTATAATATTTTTTATAAAGAAATAACAAATAAAATAAATTTGTTTAAGTTATTGACGTGATATTGTAGAAGTTCAAATATCATGTTATGAAACCATTTATAAGAAAGAAAAAGATGTGTTCAAATTTCTCAAATTCACTATTGAGGTTAAATAATTTGCACCTAATAGACTTAAAAGCTAAGTAAATGATCTTTTAGCAATGCTGCAAGAGTCACTAGAAGAGTGTATGCTTGCTGAAATGAAGAGAAAGCTGGATGTAAGCTTTTTCCATTATAAGTGTCTGCATTTGCAGGTCTACATAAAATATTTTAAGAAACAAAAAGCAGACCCGTTAATACCATATATATAGAACCTACTGAGCAGGGTACTTGAAAAGCCTGATCGCCTTTCCCAAAATTGTGGGGTCTTTCTTTTGGCTTCAAAATGAGTGATTTTTTGAGCAATTTTGTTCGCCCGATGATGCCCGCTATTCGAGATTACATATTACTTGTTACACATGGTTTTTTGGCAGAAGTCTATCAAAGATGAAAAATTTTCATTTAATGACAAGGACAAGGACTGAGGTAGTATAAAATGGACTTGATGATTTAATGTAAGAAATTAGTTGGGCTGAGCAACTTTGTTTAAACGTGATATTGATGGGACATATAAGTTTCATACTTCAAGGGAAATGTGTCAGGTTCGGTGCAGCAAAGCAGAGTCTCTAACAGAAATTTCAAATGCTAAGACCTGGGGGTTGTTGAGAAAACATATATAGCCTAAGTGAGAAAAGCATGGTTAATCTAGTTTGTAGAGTATCTACAACAATACTAAACTTAACTTTGGACCGTAGTTACCTAAGTTTGATGGTAAAAATCTCCAAACATGCAAGATGTTTAAGTTTTGTATCAACATTTTTGAAGATTCATGAGATTGCGAATTATGGAACAGTCTAGAATAAAAAATGTATGGGAAATGATCGAAAATACATCTTAGTTTATCTAAAGAACTCTAATGTTTAATGTTTATGTTGCAAAAGTAATGTTCTATGCAAAAGGATGCAAAAGGCATCATAGAAAGGGAGGTCTGAACAGTCCAAAAACTTGGAGGGTGGAAAACAAGACAGTGAGAGATGACATGGAAAAGGTACTTAGATAAGAGATGGTCCAAAACTCTGATCCAAAATTTAACTAATGGAAGGGTTATACTGGAAATGGTAATAACAACCCGATGTAGAAGAAAGACTTGAGCATTTTAGTATATATTTTATTTGGAGCAGAGCTCAAGGATGCCAAGGAAACGATATCACTGGAAACACAAATCTGAAATTTCGATGCTAAATTCTTTTGTAAGGCGTTGAGGTGGAATGTTGGGCTTCCGATGGATGGTGTGAAGGCAAGGGAGAGGCCAACCGTCCGAAACTGATGCAATTTGAAAGGCAATGTGGAATTACAAACAAGGCATGCAAACTGTTTGATAGAATTCCTCTAAGT
The DNA here is from genome assembly GCF_030272615.1 of Cryptomeria japonica. Lineage (NCBI taxonomy): Eukaryota > Viridiplantae > Streptophyta > Pinopsida > Cupressales > Cupressaceae > Cryptomeria > Cryptomeria japonica. The sequence continues at coordinate 423,709,364 of NC_081405.1, read as the reverse complement.
GGAGTGGTTTCAAGGGATTCCTACATCATAGGAATTGCACACAGTAGATTCGTTCAGAAGTCATTAGAAACTCGTGGCAAATCCAAAGAGCAGATGTAAAACAAAATTTTGTAGCCTTTGTGAAACCATATAAAGGGTGTGTGTGAATACTTTGACAACATTTCTCAAAGAAAATTGTGAATTCATGGAAATAGAGAAAGAGTGTAGGAACTGTTTGACAAAATTCTTCAAAGGCTTCTTTGAGAAATAGATGGCAGACCCATATCCGGCCATACCTTAGCCATCTAAAAGGTTTAGTTGCATGTATAGATCTGCCAAAAAAAATTCCTATCAAAAGAGTGGTCATCCTGCTGTAAAGAAATTTTCAAAAACAGTCATCTCACCCCTTGACAGGGTACATTTCAATGCTGTCCCATGTCCCTGTACCATTCCTAGTATCCAGTACGGGGAGGTGTCGGTTATGAGGTCGATAGAATGCACCAGTTTCATAGTATATTTATAAGTATATTATGGAGCTATGAAGTCGGTGCATTCTATCGGCCCCATACCCAAAACCGAAGGGGAAGCGTCTTTGTGGAGCACAAGTTTTGTTTGAAAAGAAATGGATAACAAAAATAAAATATTACTCAATCAAAATTCATAGTACAAAATCCATGTTGAACCAAAACATTAAAAACTATGAATAAATAAAAATCGATGGTTGTTGAATGGAACTTTTTTTATCTTGCTGAGAGTTCAACTCCAAGATACATAAACTAGTTCAACTCCAAGATACATAAGCTAACTTCAAGCACCCATAAATCCTAAACAGTAAATCGGATTTTGAAGATTATTTTGTTGTTCTCTCTACATGCAACTTAACAGCTTATAGCTATTGTTTTGGCCAGGCTGCATGATCTATTATGCACACAAGGATCAAAAAGCTCACATTTCAAATTAGCTCCCCATACCTACTTAAAGATGCCTCAATAACTCTGCACTTAAAATTGCCAATACTTATGCACAAATGATCCAGTAGTAGTGCACAAATACCCCATAATTGTGCATAAATGTACCAATTATAGAAAAAAAAAGCTAAAAAGTAACCAATTATTGATACATGTGAAATTTATTAATAGACTTTTCTTTTTTATTATTATTTTTTAGAAATTGAATTATAAGAAAATTGAGTTAAAAAATAAAATAAAATTGAAACATAAACAGTAACCGGTCTCTTCACTTACTTTGTCTCATAAATCTCATTCAACTCTCACACTAGCCTCTCTGGCTCTGTTGTGACCTGTGCGAGGAATTGTAGATCAAACACTTTTAACCTGATCAATAAAAAGGCAATACGCGTTGGGTTTCAATGGGACCGCACGGGAAACTCCTGTCATCAGTCCTCCTACTGAAATATGCAGCATAAAAAGGCAAAACGCGTTGGGTCCCAATGGTTTTCCCTCTTACGACAAGGAAAATGGAGTGAAGTCGTTGAGGTCTACACGGATTAAGACACTTCCTTGAACTCGGGTTTGTTTTCCATTTTCCAAGTGAATAGAAGCGCCTTTACATATTTCCAAGCTAATTAACTAGTAAAGATATTACCATTTCTTTTATGGACGGGAATGATTCAGTTAAGAATGCTCTCTAAATATGTAAGACGACAGTAATGATCTTGATTTTTTCATTTTTCTATACGTTCATTAATCTTGTTTATGGACATATGTTAGAGTTTTATTGGTCCACTATCTATATTGTTATTTTTATTATGCAATTGACCAACTCAAACATTCTTATTGACCCTGTCATTTTAGACAATGAATTCGTTTGAAGGGCTTATAGAAGCAATGTTATAATCTCTTTGATTGTCAAAGTGCCTTAGGGGAAGCGTACTAGTAGCCATTATAGCTGACTTCACACACCCACAGATTCTAAACGGTACATTTGATTTTGACGATTTTTTTTTTTTGTCTCCACATGCGACTTAACTACTTATAGTTGTTGTTTTGGCTTCTGAATAGCAACGATGCACACTATGGGATCTATTATGCATGCAAGGGTCAAAAAGTACACATTTCAAAGTGTCACCTGATACATGCTTAAAGATGCTCCAATAACAGTGCACTTAAAATTGCCAATACTTATACACAAATGCCCCAATAGTCATGTGCTATTGGTACAAATAAAGGTGCACAAATGAGATAATTATGGTTCAAAAATGCTAAAAAATGGGTGGCTATTGGTACATGTGAAATTCATTAATGTGTTTTTTTCTAGATTTGTTTAAAGTTAGTAGTAATTAGGGGGTTGGGTGTGCAAGGAGTGTTTGGTTATTGGAACTAAAACGATTACTGGTGCGCTTCCCCTAGTGTTTGAAACCCCCAATTTCTTTTCTCCATTACTCTCTACTCAAGTTGACAACAATTTGAACCTTGGATTGATTGAAAAGTTGGTAGATGATTTCAATTATAGGGTTTTTAGTAGACATCCATGCCTCAGTTTTGATTCTAACCATGTGGAGAAGATAGAAGAATGTTGTCTCTCCTTACATATGAAGCCTTTGCTCCATTCAAAATACTTCAAATTCATTCACCAAAGTGGTGCAAAAATACAAATGTGTAAAGTGCAAATTCATTCCAAAGAGCTTGGATTGTATTCCACAAAGGTGGGAGTACATGTACACCATCTCGTACAATATTTTCTATAAGAAAGTTGTACCACTTTAGGAAAACATGTTATGAAAGTTCCAATATGTACCTTAGGAAATTTCTATTGCAGAAAGAACAACTCAAGTAGTATTAAAATAATAACACCTAATTTCAATTAAGTTGTTTTTTAATTAGTAGAGAACTTAATATTGTAGCAAATCTTACATCCCATCTCGTTATTTTGAAATTATATATGTATTTCTTATTTTGACAATCATTCTCTTAAACACAATAATTACACTAAAGGTGTTTCCCCTAGAAGATAATAATGATAGGTGGCTCAACATCTTCCATAAGGGGGTATGAAACAACTCGTGCTCACTTGTTTCTAGTATTGTTGCCCAAGTTTGCATATTATGTGGCTAAACAAATCCAACAATCATGATTCCTTAACATTCTACAATGTTTGGATCATTGACACATTTGTCAAATCCTTAGTTCAAACTTGTGGTACATTGTGAGACCTGATTAAATTGGAACATCTTTCATAAATTAGGTAAACCCTACTTTTCATTTTAGAAATAAAATTGACATTAAGTTGGAGAATCAAAAGGCTAGCGATCTAATATTAGGAGCAACATCACATAAGTGAGAGGACCATTGAGAGTAACTCAACAATGTTTTATAACACAAAACACATTTACTAAAAACTTTGATGCCATGTTTAAAGTGTAACTCATTGCTTTTGTTTGGCTCAACCAAGGAATGAATCTAGGGATTTCATAAGACCTATGGACTTTATAAGACTATGTGATCACTCACATACCATATGGTTAAAATTCACTAAAGATTCTAAAGAACGTGTAACTAGAAACTTGATTCAATGGGCTACACAATGTGGGGAATTTATGCAAATAACATATATTATTTGTAAAAAATATTTATCCTACAAGATAAAATTACTTAGAGGCTATCAATTTCATTTTAAGAAAATATCAAAACAATGCAAATAGTTAGACAAATACACCAGTAATGTAGTAAAGATGCACCTTCTCTTCAAAAGAACAAGTTGAATTTACTTTCATGGTTATTGCTTACCTATGATTTTTTTTTATATCAATAATTTGTAATTTGTACACATTGTGTATATCCTAAACAAATAATACTTCTTCCAATACATATATGCGAAGACACAAATTAACTAAAATTGGTAGAATCGCTTCTCTCCAATGCCTTGCAAGGTTTTGTGAGGAGTAACATTTCTCTCTTCCTTCTTATTGAATCTACTTCATCCATAAAAGTCTACTTCTTTTTCCCACTAATTGAATGTATTTCATCATCCATTATCATGTTAAATGGTCAAAATGCATCATTTTGGTTGAACATAATCTAAGGAGATGTGATCTCATGTGTTGCAATGATTGAAATATATGCATAAAATTAAGTTTTAATATCATTAACAAAATTGTTACTTTTCCCACTATCTTTTTATCTTTGTCAACTACCTCTCAATAGATAATAGCCTTACATAGAGGACCTATTGACCAAATTGAAAGGTTTGCAACTTACTAAACCCATTGTGGATTGATAGTTGTGGATAGAGATATAGTTTGTACACATTATCTGATCATTCATATGTATGTATAGAGCATCATTTTGAAGACACGGGCCATTAAATTTACAATGTGAGGTAATGCTTGAATTGAAATATATTTTTTCTCTTCAAGCCTAACAATACAATTCAAGAGTTGCCAAGTGTCTAAATGGACTATATTGGCAAATGCCAACTTATTGATGTTGTAACTTATTTGTTTAAGTTCTCCAATACCTTTTTGGTGAAAATTTGAATGCAAGATGATGTAATATTTAGAATTGGACACAAAGATATAGATAAGATCAAATTTAGTTGGATATATCTATGTATCTTCCCTAGAATTAGCTATATTGACCTAGTTGTATGCAACATAATGCTTGTCAATTGTTGGTATGGACGAGATATATTACATAACTGATTTCCCTATTAGGTTCTATTCACTCTAATTTACTTAGGAAATTATCATCATATATCTTAATTCATTATTCTAGGACATATATTACTATCTTATGTTGTCATGTGTCTCACCTTGACCTATATAACCAATGGCTTTCTTTGTAATCCTAAATCATGCACATATTGTACATTTGCATGTTTTGATAGAACACAATTATTCATGTTATTTTGTGCTTTCATTGAAGATGACTCACTTTTTAAATGTACATAAAAGTTGGCATCATATTTACGTAGAATATAAATCAGTATAATTTATCAATCAAGTCAATTAAACACTTTTTTCAAACCAGAAATGGATTGTCAATTGAAAATAAAAGTTTAGATTATGAGCTGAACAATTTGCTCGTTTGGAAGAATTCTTCAAACGAATCACTACTGTGATGGGGTATGTGTACTTTTCACCATTTAAGGACAACCTTTTCTTTTTCATATATCTTATCACTCTTCTTCTTAGTAATATCAGCCAAGCCATATGCTAAAACAACCTAAGGAAATGGATGTGCAATAAAATATTCTTACGAAGGGTTTGATGAAGCATCACTCCCAAATTTCAACAGTTTTGTCCCTCAGTACATATAAAATGGACAAGTGGGTATGCCTCCATTATGTCACATAAACTTGTGATATCTGATAACTTAAACACATCAAGATCGTAGTTGGGTTGCTCCTCAATCACCTCCATTGACAGATTTTATTTTTATAATTTTAAATATAACATTCTTAAACATGTAGGTGTTCTATATGTAGATATTACTGTAGTTGTGTACAATTTAGTGCTTCAAATTAAAGTTTTTTATGATAATTATTTTTGTAATTGTTTATTTTTGGATGATTAAATTACTAATTAATTGCACATTGAATTTTATAATGAACATGTTGTAGGGTTTTGTAAAATAGAGACCAAAACTTGATCTCCCTATTAAACACCATTGTTAGGTTCCAATACATAGGTCCACAAACTTAGAACTTCTTCTTACTTCAAGGGTAGGGACATTTCATCAAGAAGGTAAAAAGGGAAGTTCATCAATAGATTAAGAGTAGTTGAAGGCCTACATTCAAAGTGTGTAATTTATCCTACACTTTGGACTTATCTTAAAATCGAGAAGGTGTTCCTATAGGTATACCTTAATAGGTATTTAAATTTGCTATAATATAACATGATTGTAACAAACAACAACTATATCCAAAATGCACACTTGAACCGTATAACCATCACTAGATTAAGATCATCTAATTACTTTAGACCTATTTCATAATTGATAACACGCCTTGCACATGCACCTATAGATATCAACTTCTTTATAATCCCTTAATAGATTGTTATCTATAATGTTACACAATTGTAAGGTGTAGACATCCATTCTCAAATTACCAGATGATATAGTTGTTAGGTTTGCTTAAAAGAGCTCCTTGGTTTGTGACACAAAATCATGAACATGTATGAAACGTAATGTACTCACAATACTAACAAGAACATAGATGTATATAAATAGAAGTGTTTGATCTTGAACCAAGATGGATAATTAGAAAACAAAGTAATCAATAATAAAGAGGAAATAAAAATATTCAGTCCAATATCGATGGAACTAAGTTAACAATCATATGAAAATCAAAGGTTATATTTATTTTTTCAATGGAGATCATTAATAATCTATGACTAGAATGCAAATGATCCATATGAAATAAATAAATGATTATTACAAAGCATTTGTAATATATTAGGTTCTATCTTGTATACATCAAATCTTCATTACGTCCATGCCAATAATTGTGGCAATAGAAAACATATAATTGCAATTACGCATTTCTCTAAATCACCATAAACAACCATAGAGACATCCATTATAAAGATATACAATACTAAACTTTCCTACATTGTTACAAAATATAGTGCCTTCATTTTTAAGTTAGACCTTTAATGTTTGATACCCTATACATAGCTCAAGGCAATTGTATAAAAAATTTGGCTTGACAACCAACCGTTCATGTGAATAGTAAACTAGTATACGTAGATCCACCATTTTGGTACTTATATCATAAAGAGAACCTCATGATGGAATCACCACAAGTGATGTTGAGTGCAGTAGTGCTTTTGTGAAATCCAAGAAAAGGGCTTCAGATTCTTCATCCTCGCTATTTTTAGCCCCTTTTATTTTTCAAAATATTCATACCTACTTAACAACTGTTTTCTCTTTTTCCCTATCTGTCATGCCTTGTCGGTTAAGCCTTAGCGCGTCGGAGTTATGCTTTGGAGTTGCCAAGTTCTGATTTCACTCGATATTGGGATACTAAAAGGAGAACTGATATCTATCGGGTGATAATTAGAAGTCCGCATTACTCTTGTTTCCTTTTTCTTCCCGACGACCAATATTCTCTCATGAGCCAATATGAAGTTATCAGAGAATTCAAATCTTTTTTTCATAGGTTTCCAACTCAGCTTGCTGTTGTAAGACACACAACTTCCAAGAAACAAATTAGTTGGAGATTCACTAGTACTTTTATTTATTGCTAACAGGAACCCCAAACCTAATGAAGAGATATGAAAAATTAGGAGTGTTTTATTTTTAAATTTGGTTTCAAGATGGGTTTATTTTTGTTTCTCCTTGGATAATGTTTAAAATAGTCATTTTCAAGATCGTTACTTTTGCAGAAACCGTTTCTTGGAAGCAAAAAAATAAATTTTATTATAAAAGAAAGTATAAAGTTAGATGTAGGAGGAGGAGGATTGGGGGGTTCCTTAGAAATTCAGACTTTTTGTTGTTTTCTAAGAATTCTGAACTTGATAAATCTTGATGCTTTAATATTAAGTGATGGGTTTCTGAATAGTTATCTGATGTGACTAGACTTTGTGCTATGTTGGATGAATAAGCATCTTTCTTATGTTGATTCTTTTATGTTCATTATTTTTTACTTTAATTATTAAGACATTTGTTTCTCCCCCTTTATTCACTGTTATATGATGTTTTTCTTTGAATGAATATGAAATAGCAGTGACATTCGTTAGTAATTAGTTGCAAGTTACTTTTTCTTGTTTCTTGTTTCCCTTTCCTTTACGACTTTCTGGTTAAAAGTCTCACCTTTCCTACTTTCTGGTTAAAAGCATACCTAGAAAAACCCAAATTGGTATCCTAAGAGGGAGTTGTACCTCTAAAATTCAGAGAAAAGTTGCAAAGCAATAGCAACTTCTCCAACTGTTGTTAATAGTTTGTTCTCTTGTTCGGGGCTAGGAGTCAATACTGTCATATTTTGAAGAGAACAAAATCTTTAACCAACAACCATCAAATTTAGTAGAAAAGAAGATTATTGTTTATGCATTTGATGGTCATGTTTTTGGGTACCTAAGGGTGCAAATGCTTTGGAGATGAACCTCCTAGCAGAGAATACAATGTTATGGCACCAGAGACTTGGTCACATTGGTGAGAAATGTCTTAGAGCCTTAAAAAATAAGAGCCTTGTTGAAGGCTTGATGATTCTATTCTTGACTTTGACATTTGCAATCATTGTGTTTATGATAAACAATAGAGTGTTTCTTTTTATTCTAGTTCTCATAAGTCTTTTGGGGTTTTGGATTATATTCATTCAGATGTGTTTGGTCATATTAATGTTCCTTCGATATCTAGATCTATATATTTGATCTCTTTTATAGAAAACTATAGTAGAAGGACATTTATGTATTTTCTCAGAAGGAAATCTGAAGTTTTTAGTTGATTTAAGAAACTCAAATAATTGGTTGAAAACCAAACTGGTAGAAAAATTAAGTTTTCGAGAACTGACAATGGCGGTGAGTTTTTTTTGGTAGAATTTGGAAGGTTTTTTTAGGACCATGCTTGATTGAAAGACATAAGACAACTCCATACATCCCTCACAATAATGGAGTTGCGGAGAGGATGAACATAATTCTAATGGAGAGGGATAGGAGTATGTTGAGTGGTGTTGGGATTAAACATAATTTTTGGGCTAAAGTTGTAGCCACTGAATGTTATTTGATTAATAGATCTCCTACTTCGACACTAGTTGAAAAGGCACCCATGGAGACGTGATTTGGTAAGAAACCCTTGTTGAGACATCTTAGAGTCTTTGGTTGTGAGGCATATGCACATGTGCTAAGTGAGAAAATATCAATATTGGAGAACAAGGTGATTAAGTGTATCTTCATTGAGTATTGTGTTGGTGTGAAAGGTTACAAGCTTTGGGATCTAGTTGCAAAGAAGGTTCTCTACAATAGAAGTGTGATCTTTCGTGAGTTGAAACCTTCCACCATTGATTGGCAGCTAGAGAAGGAAGAGAATTAGAAGGAGGTAGTCTAGATTCCATCTACCCTTGAGAAAGAAGAACTACGAGCTCCAAGTGGACATAATGATGAGGAGAGATCAAGAATCTTTGGAGGTTATAAAGAAGAGCAAGAACCTCAACCTAAACAATTGAGGAGGCCTACCCATGCCATGTAATGACCTGAATTCACCATAAAGGTTTGGATATTCTATGTTGGATTCCAATTGCATATTTGCTTTGATTGGTAAGACTAATGAGCCTAGGATTGTTAGAGAGGCTATGGGTATGCATGATGCAGATTCCTAGATGGAAGCTATGAATGAAGAAATGGTTTCATTGAAGAAGAATGCTACATGGGATTTGGTACCTTTTCCTGAAGGACAAAAACCTATTGGATGTAAATGGGTGTTCAAAAAGAAATTAGGTCTAGGTGGCAATGTTGAGAATTACAAGCACAATTGGTTGCAAAGGGGTATTCTCAGGTGGAAGGAATTGACTACGGTGAAATATTATCTCCTATAGCTAAGTTGACATTCATTTGATTCTTGCCATCACTTGGAACAACTTATGACTTAGAAGTCAAGCAAATGGGTGTAAAGACAACATTCCTTTACGATGATTTGGAGGAGGAAATTTACATGTCACAACTAGAGCATTTTGTTGAAAAAGGTAATGAAAACCTTGTTTGTAAGTTGAATAAATGTCTATATGGTTTGAAATAGTCTCTTAGAATGTGGTATCAAAATTTTGACACCTATATGTCTTGTCTTTGAGTTTTTTAGATCTATATCTGACCATCATGGGCATTATAAACCTAAAAATGGTCACATTCTTATCATAGTCCTATATGTGGATATGTTGTTTATTGGAAATGGTAGAAGAATGAATTCAGATTTGAAGTCCCAGTTAGCAGCATAGTTTGAAATGAAAGATCTAGGTGTAATGAGATATATTCTTGGGATTGAGATCATTAGAGATAGAGCTAGCAAAAAGATTTGGATGAGCCAGAGTAAGTATTTTAACTTTGTGTTGGATAGATTCAACATGTCAACTTGCAAGAAATTAGTTGTTCTAGTGTTACATGGGTCAAAGCTTTTTCTAGATGATTGTCTAAAGTATCATACTGAAATCGAGGACATGTGTAGAGTACCTTATGCGAGTGTTGTTGGCAGCTTGATGTATGCTATGGTCTATATGAGGCTAAACATTGCTTAAGAAGTGGGAGTCCTTAGTCAGTATATGGCTAATCGTAGTAGGGTGCATTGGGATGTGGTTAGAGAGTGTTCGGGTATTTGAGAGGTACTTCTAAGTATTCCTTGTGTTTTCATAGTTATCCTTTTGGACCTTGACATTCAGTTTGCATTCATGGATATGTGGATTCGGATTGGACAAGTGTCATTGATAGTAGAATATCCACCAGTGAATATGTTTTCATGATGTTTGGAGGTGCTATTAGTTGGATGAGTAAGCGACAAGTTGTAGTCACTTTGTCTGCTATAGAAGTAGAGTACATGGCAGCTACTCATACTTGTAAGGAAGCCATTTGGCTTAAGAGATTGTGTTTATATAATGATTTTGATGTAGGTCAAATCACTCTCTATTATGACAACAAAAGTGTTATTTGTTTAGCGAAGATTTCAATTTTTCATGCTAGAACAAAGCATATTGATGTACAATTTCATTTTGTTCATAATATGGTGGAAGATGGAAATATGAAGTTGGAAAAAGTTGACACTTCAATGAAATTTGTAGATGCACTGACAAAACTAGTGACCACTGACAAGTTTAGATAGTGTGGTGGTTCTATGGGCCTTGGAGCCTTGAGTGGATGATAGAGTGTTTTAACTCTTGACATGTCTTCAACAAGTGGGAGAATGTTGGGATTAAGGTGTCTCAACCTTAGAGCCCAAACATGCTTATTTAATTATTTGTTTTATTTTCACCCACTTTGGAAGTTCTAAAATTTAGGGAACTAGTGTCATAGGTTTCTATGTTGGAACTATGACAATTTCTTTAAATTACTATGATGATTGCTAGTTTGGTGGGAGAGTCATGAAGAGTTATTATTTAGCAATTGATATTTATAATGGAGTTCACTTTCAACAAGTGGTGTGAAGTAGGTGTTGCATCTGGCAAGATGATCATTATGGATGTGTTTGTTATTATGAGGATCTAGTTACTACTGAGAGGGGGGGGGTGAATCAGTAGTAAAACAATTCTGCAATCCTTCAAAAAATTGTACCGGTAACTACTCAAACAATCTTCTTAAGAAGATTTAACAAATCATTCATTCAAGTGTTCATCATTATGCAAACAATGCAAAGATATCAAATGCACAAATCAACAATGCAACCATCACATGAACACAAATATTTTTTATGCGGAAACCCAATTGGGACAAACAACGGTGGGAATTAACTCCCACAAAATATTTGTACTCTTTTGGAATGTGTCCGATTAAAGGTCTAGCTCAGTTAAGAGAAGACCCTGTTAGGAGTCACCCGGTTAAGGAATTTTGGCTCAGCCCTGTTAGAAGCTATACCTTGTTAGGAGTAACCTTGTTAGAGGATTTCAAACTCAAGTTAATGAGCCACCTGGTGAAGGGATTTATAATATAAGACATGTTAGGATCTACCTGGTTAAGGGATTTAAAACTGCTATAACTATTAGGGAACAACAAGGCAAATGATCTGATTACAACACTTCCTTGCTTGCTAGTACATATCATTTTCAACACAATTGCACTACACACATGCGGACACTTCAGTCTAGTTCGACAATACCTTCTCCTCAAATCACCAACACAAAATCTCTTCTCCAACTAGCGCTGAATACACTTTTCAGTTAGGGAGGCTACAAAACCTAATTACATCAACAAGATACAATGAATTTACTTTACAAATCATTACAAATCATTACATATCATTACAACAAATTTCTAGATGATTTCCGCCGATGAATGATCACCGCACATCGATTTGATAAGCAATCAAACCCTTATTTCATTCTCGTAAGCACTTTGTTGTTTCCCAAGAAATCTGATCCTTGTACGTGCTCAAATACCATCTTATCATTACACACGGATTCTGACACATCATCACTAAGTTATGATAATTATAAGATCTACCATCAAACCTTAGATCATTACCGGTTAAAGATCTGATACCAGTATTCATTCTTTTTCACAGAGTTCATAACAATCAATTACAAATGTGTTTTCCGGTTCACCAAACTTGATGCAATTTTCAATCACAAACTCATGCCAATGTTATGAACATATATTCTGAACCGCAACACCTGAATCTTCTCCAATCATCCATACCGGTCACTTGATCATCGCTCTGTTCTTGTTTACCAACTGAAAACAACTTAGCAATTTTGTTGTCTAACTCATTCCACTACCAGTTAGGCTATACCGGTAGGTCTAGATGACCTAGATGACTAAACAAACATAGTTGCCATCAATGACAACACAAATAAATTCATCAAACATCCTATTACAATTATATCATCATCATCAAGCCAACAATATCCCCTTGACATCATATACCTAATCATATCAACTTTATCGGTGATCTTCTCATCTCATCATCATCTCCATCAGTTATGCCAGCAATCTCCCCCTTTGGCATTGATGGCAACACCAAAAGCTCATCATATAAAACTGGAACTCTAACTGTTATGACTTGTTGTACTTGTTCTTCTCTGTTTATCAGTTCTTCTCTTTCTACTCTTCACTGTTCTTCTCTCTGTTTACTTTTCTTCTCCCCCTTTGACAACAATGCCAAAGGTGCAAAGTGTCAAACTCATCTTATGTTGCAATTGTTTTCTTCATCTCTACTGCTCCCCCTAAGGAGTATCCCTTTTCTCATCAATCCATGGTGAAAGATCTTCCATTAGTTCACTAGATTGATGTTGCAACATCATCTTAGTTGACCTTCCATAGGGGGGTAACCCCTAGCTTGTCTCTGACATACTCAAAGGTTTCTTTAGGCAATGGATTAGTGAAGATATCAGCCAACTACTCCTTGCTTGACACATGATCCATACTGACTTTCTTTTCCTACACTCTCTCTCAAATAATGATACTTCAGTTCAATATGCTTTGTTCTAGCATGCAATATTGGGTTATTTTAAATGTTTATTGCACTAGTATTAACACAATATATGACCATCGGTTTTGTCATATTCTTCTTGAATCCTTCTAATACATGTCTCATCCATATTTCTTGAGTATAGCTCATAGATGTAGCCACATACTTTGCTTATGTTGTAGACTAAGAAATGCAACTTTGTTTCTTACTAGTCTAGGATACCGGTCTTCCTCCTAGAAAGAATGCACCATTGGTTGTGCTCTTTTGGTCATCTATATTACCTACCCAATCAGCATCTGTGAACACCTTCAAAGAGAAGTTTCTTTTGTATGGATACCATAATCGATAATCAATAGTTCCTGTAAGATACCTGCAAATTCTCTTCATTGCCACCATATGAGTCTCTTTAGGATTATCTAAAATCTAGGCACTATACCAACTGCATGAGAAATGTTTGGTCTACTTTGAACAACATGGTGTAGTTTACCAATCATGGATCTATACTCAGTTTCATCCACTGGATCTGAATCATCTTCCTTGGATAATCTGCAACCAGTAACCATAGGGGTTCCAATCAGTTTATAGTCTTCCATTCCAAAGGTTTTCAATACTTTCTTCACATATTTTGATTGGGTGATAAAGATTCCTCCTTCCATTTGTTGGACCTGCAAACCAATGAAAAATTTGATTTCACCTATCAAAGACATTTCAAATTCTTTTTTCATTCCTTCTATAAAAGTTAAACTCATGTCATCATCTCCTCCAAATATGGCATCATCTACAAACACTTCTGCAATCAATAACTTGTCTCCTTCTATCTTCAAGTAAATTGTGTTGTCCTCACTAGTTCTTTGAAATATAATCTTTATCAGGTGTGAATGGAGTCTTCATACCATGCCCTTGGAGCTTTCTTTAATCCATATAAAGCTTTATGAAGTTTGCACACCATGTCTTTGTCTTCAGTCAATGAAAATCCATCTGGTTGTTCAATGTAAACCTCTTCTTCTAGATTTCCATTCAAAAATGTAGACTTAACATCCATTTGTTATACCTTGAACCCCTTGAATGTTGCAAATGCAAGTAGCATTCTTACTCCTTCAAGTCTAGCAACCGGTGCGAAGGTTTCTCCATAATCCTCACCTTCTTCTTGTGCATATCCTTTGCGAACTAGTCTAGCCTTGTTCCTAATCATTTCACCATTTTCATTTAATTTGTTCCTGAACACCCACTTAGTACCAATCACATTTTTATCAGCTGGTCTGGGGACAAGTGACCAAGTTTTGTTCTTCTCTATTTGATCAAGCTCTTCATTCATAGACTTTATCCAATCATCATCCTTGAGAGCTTCCCTCACTATCTTAGGTTCAATTTTGGAAATCAGACAAGCACTTTCTTTGATCTTTCTTTTTGTTTGTACTCTAGCATTCCTATCTCCAATTATCTGATCTGTAGAGTGATTCAACTTTTCATATCTAGGTATAAACAGTTCTGGTATAGAAGTCTCTTCGCGTTCTTCTTCTTCATCTTCAATCGGTTGAGCAGTATCCTCCACATTGTTATGGTCAACATCATTTTGAACTTCCGGTTCAATGATCACTAGCTTTTGTTCCTCTACTGCATTAGACTTGCTGGTATCATCAGATTTGTCAGAATACTCATCAACTTTTACATTAACACTTTCTACAATCTTCTTGGTTCTTTTGTTAAAGCAGTTGAATGCTTTGCTCTTAGTTGAGTAACCAAGAAAAGTTACTTCATCACTTTTAGGATCAAACTTACCGGTATACTCATCTGTCTTTATGTAACACCTGCTGCCAAAGACTTTGAAATAACTAACTTTAGGAGTACGACCATACCATAATTCATAGGGAGTTTTGTCACTATCTTTCTTGACCAATACTGGATTCATTGTGTATATTGCAGTGTTGACTGCTTCTCTCCCAAACATTTTAGGTACATCCCCTTGTATCAACATTGTTCTTGTTGCTTCAACTATGGTTTGGTTCTTCCTTTCTACAATCCCATTTTGCTATGGTGTCCTTGGTGCAGATAGTTGTCTCTTGATTCCATTCTCATCATAGTATTTCACAAATTCAGTTGATGTGAATTCTCCACCCCAGTCAGATCACAGGAACTTTAGGTTCTTACCGGTTCCTTTCTTCACTAAGGCTTTGAATGCCTTAAACTTGATGAAAGCATCAGACTTCTCCTTCAAAAAAGTAACCCACATCATTCTTGAATGATCATTAGTAAATATCATGAAATATTTATCACCTTGAAAACTCCTAGTCCTCATAGGACCACATAAATCAGTGTGCACCAAATCTAAAATATTTTCAGAAGAAAATGATTTTCTTTTGAAAGAGGAAGTAGTCATCTTACCCAACTGACACTCCTTACAAATCACATTGTCTGGTTTGACTAGTTGTGGCATACCTCTAACCATACTTGAATTGCTGACCTTAACCAAATTATCAAAATTTACATGACAAAATCTTCTATGCCAGAACCAACTGTCCTCAACTTTTGCAACCAAACAACTGTTAACATTAGTATTCAGATGGAATAAGTTACCTTTTGTTTGTTTACTGATAGCAATCAGTTCTCCTTTGCTTCCTAAAATCTTGCACACTCCATTCTTGAACTCAAGATGATAACCTTTATCATTTAGTTGAACAACACTCAACAAGTTATGCTTCAATCCTTCAACCCAATACACATCATCAACATTACTTTTTCCATTTAAAGAAATTGAACCTTTACCTTTTACCAAGCATGGTGTATTGTTGCCAAATCTCACTACACCATCAAATTCTTCAAGTGAGATGAACTTGTTTTTGTTACCGGTCATGTGGTGTGAGAAACCAATATCAATGACCCACTCATCACTGTTGTCAATATGGGACACTAAAGTTTTCTTTTTAGAAAGATCTTCTTTAACTGCTACAAAAACAATTTCCTCATTATCTTCATCCTCTGATTCATCATCGGTAACACCTTCATCTACTGCAACATAACATTGTTTCTTATCCTTTCCCTTAAACCTTTCAAACTTTTCCTTTTGATCACTTTTAGGACAATTAACAACAATATGTCCTATTTTGTTACATGATAAGCACTTAAGACGAAGCTTGCCTTTGTACTTACCGGTGCCTCTAGGAAGTTTCTTTTCCAGTAAAGCCTCAATATCCATTAGGTTATGTTCATTATCCACTTCTTCATTGCCACTGCCATGATGACTTGACCTATATTCATGGTTATGATAGACATCCTTTCCTTTTCTTATCGGTGCATTAGATATTGATGCTTTGAAAGCAGATTCTTCTTTAGGTACACTATTGTCAAATCTATTCAATTCAAAAGCAGTAAGCTTGCCTATCAATGAATCAACTGTAACTTTATCTTTGCTGACAGACCTCAATTCTTGGATAACAGATACTCTAATAGGATAAGTAGGTAGTAAGGTTCTAAGCATTTTACTTACCACTGTGTCTTCTGCAATGGTTCCACTAGCACTTTTGATTCCTCCAACTACTTCTTTTATTCTGTCTGTACTGGGTGATATTCTCACCTTCCATCATCCTCATGTCATCAAACTTTCCTCTTAGGATTTCTTATTTAGCTTTTTGCACATGCTCATCTCCATCATAAATCAACTTCAACTTTTCCCAAACTTCATAAGAGGTTTCTAAACCATCAACATCAATATACTCAGAATTAGAAAGAGTACTTACAATGTCTTCCAATGCTTGAATATTCTCCTGCTGCTCCTTGAGCTGATTTGCAGTTAGAGTATCGGAAGGAGGTGTGTACTGATTAACCACATGCTCCCAGAACTATGGCCCTATGCCTTTGATGTAGATCTTCATTATGTCGCTCCATATTCTGTATTTATCCTTTGTGAACTTAGGAGCCTCTTTCTTCATCATCTTGGATCTTTACCTCAAGCAGTTAAGCTTCTGCACAAAGACTGCTTCTGCACAAAGAGGACCTAGTGCTCTAATACCAATTGTTATTATGAGGATCCGGTTACTACTGAGAGGGGGGGTGAATCAATAGTAAAAAAATTATGAAATAATTCAAAAAACTGTACCAATAACTACTCAAACAATCTTCTTAAGCAAATTTAACAAATCATTCATTCAGGTGTTCATCATTATGCAAACAATGTAAAGATATCAAATGCACAAATTAACAATGTAGCCACCACATGAACACAAATATTTTTCACGTGGAAACCCAACTGGGAAAAACCACAGTGGGAATTAGCACCCACAAAATATTTTCACTCTTTTGGAATGCACTCGGTTAAAGGCCTAGCCCGATTAAGAGCTTTGCAATATGCCTGGTTAAGAGCAGACCTTGTTAGGAGTCACCTGGTTAAGGGATTTTGCCTCAGCCCTATTAGGAGCTCTACCCCGTTAGGAGTAACCTTTTTAGAGGACTTCAAACTCAAGTTAATGAGCCACTCGGTGAAGGGATTTACAATATAAGACCTGTTAGGATCTACCCGGTTAAGGGATTTCAAATTGCTATAATTGTTAGCGAACAACAAGGCAAATGATCTGATTACAACACTTCCTTGCTTGCTAGTACATATCCTTTTCAACGCAACTCTGCTACACACATGCAGACACTTCAATCTGGTTTGACAATACCTTCTCCTCAAATCACCAACACAAAATCTCTTCTGCAACTATCCCTAAATACACTTTTAAGTTAGGGCGGCTACAAACCCTAATTACATCAACAGGATACAGTGAATTTACATTACAGATTATTACAACAAATTTCTAGATGATTTTCGTCATTGAATGATCACCGCACAACAATTTGATAAGCAATCAAACCCTTGTTTCATTCTCCTAAGCACTTTGTTGTTTCCCAAGAAATCTGATCCTTGTACGCGCTCAAATACCATATTATCATTACACACAGATTCTTACATGTCATCACTAAGTTATGATCATGATAAGATCCACCGCCAAACCTTAAATCATTACTGGTTAAAGATATGATACCGGTATTCAGTCTTCTTCACAGAGTTCATAACAGTCAATTACAAATGTGCTTTCTGGTTCACCAAACTGATGAAATTTGAATCACAGACTCATGCCAATGTTATGAGCATATATTCTAAACCGCAACACCTGAATATTTTCCAATCGTCTGCACCAGTCACTTGATCATTGCTTTGTTCCTATTTACCAGTTGACAACAACTTAGCTTGTTGTCTAACTCATTCCACTACTGGTAGATCTAGATGACCTAGATGACTAAACAAACATGGTCGCAATCAATGACAACACAAATAAAGTCATCAAACATCCTATTACAATTATATCATCATCATCAAGCCAAGAATATCCCCTTGACATCATAGACCTGATCATACCAACTTTACCAGTCATCTTCTCATCTCATCATCATCTCCATCAGTTATGCCGACTGTGTTACACCTTGTTGCATTGGAAGTTTTTATGTGCAATGTTTCATGGGTTTAGAAAATTGTTGTTTACAATACCATATGCCTCTTTGGCATTGAAGTTGGTTTTGAAAACCATGGGCGCTTTCCACTTGTGTTGAGCTCTATAAATATGTGGCTTTCGGTGTATTTTGTATGCTAGGTTGAATATATTCTAAGAAGGATTGATGTGCCAAATATTCTCTAGAATTATTTGTTGTATTTACTCATGAAGAGTGTTGGTTCTATGCATGTATTGTAACTATTGGTGTTGATAATACAATTGAGGTTGGCTTTTGGAGTGTGGTGTTTTTCCTGAAAGGGTTTTCCCACGTATATTTGGTGTTGTGGTTTTATTTGTTTAGATATAATTTTATATGTGTTTATCTAATCTACAATAGCTTAAGAGTGTAAGAAAATTTTGCATCATCTCTCTTGTGTTTTATTATTAAAAGCAACAAAACAATGGTGTTGACCTTCCATACAAATAGCCCATAGGCAACTTTAAAGTAAAAAACAAAACAAGGGTGTTGACCCTGTACAAATTCAAGATGAACATGTCATTGAGAACATGTAACAAGACCACTGTGTAAAACAAAGGCCAAACAAACCTTCAACAACACACTAGAAATACAACTAGGAACCCTACTAAAGAGTGGGAAGAAACACCCACAACTCGTCGAGGAAGAGTATTGGGAGAGTTATCTTTTCATCTATGATAAACAAAAGTCCAAGCAATACTATTGTTAGGAGTATCATTACAAGTGGAGTCAAGAGGGGAAATCCCTTTAGAAGGTGTGTCATCACTTCAAGCAGAAGGTTGTTATTGAATAGGAGCAACATGAGTAAGAACCACAATGTGCAAGGAGACCACACCAGTAACAAGAGGGAGAGTAGGATCCATGGGGACAAGGGAGTCCACAACAAAAATAAGAGGAACAACCTCCACCTGGGAGAAGTCATTAGATTAAGCATCATCTCTCTTGTTAGATTAAGCATTTGAAAACGTTATTCTACACTTTAGCTTTCTTTCATTACACACAGTGGATTCTTTCAAAAGTCATTAGAAATTATTGACAAATTCAAAGAGCAAATTTAAAACAAAATTTTGTAGCCTTTATGAAACCATATAAAGGGTGCATGAATACTTTGACAACATTTCTAAAAGGTTGGTCCTATTTATTGTAATTGGCAAAGTACTAGGTATTGTCAACAAAATGCTAAATGATTTCGCTAATAAAAACCTTCCTTGAAAGACTGATCCTATTTATTGTAACCAATCCAATCCTCTAGGACCTACCCTTTGTAATCCTCACAACTCATAGTTGTCTGTTCAACAGTGCAATATTGGACAAGTAAATTTCACAAATACACCATAGTCAATCGGTAACAATAGTAAACATTATACCCATTTCTTGTAAATTTGGGTGATTCTATATTTGTAATTAGTACATTCACAACTATATCCAGAGAAAATTGCCCTGGACTTCATATAAATCTTGAGTGGGTTTACATAGGGTTGGTAATTATCTCAGCTAATGCAACTTTTCAATGATTTTGTGGGTCATGTACAACAAATAACCTCAACATAGAGAAGAGAATATTCATTCTAAATAATGTGTAGTACTAAGGTAGGCTGGGGAGAAGTGCTATATTGAAAGCCATATTGTAGAATTTTAAAATTAAAAGAAACTATAGGGCCAATTATTTTGTTTGACGAGATATATATATACAAATGAATGCCTAATAAGTAGCGGTGGCTACTAGAAAAACACTATGGCTATTATAACTATTTGCAAGGATGGGGCAAAGTATATAGAACTTGTTGAGCATGGTACTCGTAAAGCCTTATCTTCTTTCCCAAAATTGGGGGGTCTTTCTTTTGGCTTCAAAATTCTAGTTCAAGTGATTTTTTGAGCAATCCAACTTTTCTGATTGCCTAGTGATGCCCCCTATTCAATCTTACATATTACTTGTTACACATGGTTTTTTGGAAAAAGTATATCAAAGATGAAGAAAATTCATTTAATGACAAGGACAAAAACTCAGACAATTCTATTGATTCTTCATTTGGTCAAAATGTACCTAATGATACACTATAAGAACTTCATTGAGTTGAGAAACCTTGTTTAAACATGATATTGATGGAAGATATAAGTTTTAAATTCAACACTTTAGGGAAAAGGGTAAATGTGTCAAGGTTCAATGCCACAAGTCAAGAAAAGCAAAGTCCTTGGTATAAATTTCAAATGCTAAAGATGTAGGGGTTGTTGGGAAAACATATACAAGTGAAGAAAGCATGGTTAATCTAGTTTGTAGAGTATCTACAACAACTCTAAAGTTAATTGTGGATGGCAGTTACCTAAGTTTGATGGTAAAAATCTCCAAACATTCAAGATGCTTAAGGTTTCTATCAACATTTTTTGACATTCATATAATTGCAAATTATGGAATAGTCTGTAATCAAAAGTGTATAGGAAATAATTAAAAATACATGTTAGTTTGTTTGAATAACTCTAGTCTTTATGTTGCAAAAATGCAATATTTGTGCCCGAAGAACTCTAATGGTTTATCTTGTGAAGCATCTCATCTCACAAGCAATTATTTTTTTCCTATTACTTTGAGTGAACCTCCTTTTAGATCTTAATTTGGAGTGTCAATTCTAGTATGGATTCCAGAACTTTTTGTTGTTGTATATCCTACAAATGCTTTTTGTAATGTGAGGAAGTGGGAAATTTAATGCAGATTTAGCTTATAAAGGCAAACAATGTCAATTCAAGGAAATTGATTCTAGAGAATTTGTTGATATAGGTGAAGGTCCACATCATGAAACTGGATCCGACCAATATGGAGCAGTTTTTTTTAGTGACTTTGGAGATTCAAAAGGTAGTATACCCTTTGCAAAAGAGAAAGTAAAGAAGAATGTTGAATTGGGCATACCATGAAGGCCATCTTGTAAAGAGGTGTAGAAATTTTGGTGGATGAAACTAGTGAAACAATAGCATTTGATTCTCTATGCAAATATCACAAGAATATTTTGTATTATCATAAGGTTCAAGGAATCTTAAGATTTTCATTGAGAAACCACTATCAGATAAAAGTATCAAGGATCCTATGTACACAATTTTTATATTGATATTCCTCTGACAGCCCATTACAAGGAATTGAAGCGGTTAATGAACATGATGTTGGGAAAATGCAGGATAAGGCATATAGAATGAAATCAATCTCTGATACTAAGAAAAGTATGAGGATTAAAAAACAACCAAAATATCTCACTATGGAATGTAAAGAGGAAACACTATCAGGGGATCAACTATGTTAAAAAGTTGATGAAAGCTTAAAAATGGAATAAGAGAAGTTTGACTTGAATGGTTGTGGAAAATTAGAGAATAAAGATAAACGCAACAATGGTTCAAATCATACTCCTTATATGCTGAATATTTATAAATCTATTAAGGGAATTGTATATTTGATAGTGAAGGGTCACCTCTATAGGATACCTAAAAGGAAAGAACATTGAAGTATGACATACAAAGAAAAGAGTACTTGACAAGTTCTAAACATGTTGGGAGAAATATTCAAGAAGATAAGGTTAAAATCACCATTAAAAGAAAAAGGAATCACCAAATCTTACAACAAAAATTGAATTTTAATACCAAAGAAACTACGGGAGTTGATGTTCCTACTACAACTAATGAGTTGGTTGTAGGGAGTTAGCAATGAATTGGCAACTAGCAAAGGTAGACACTTTCAGTTGGGAAGTATTCTATAGGAGAGGTTGTATAGAAGCATTAATTAGGACTATTGCTCAACTTTGATTAATATTATGCAATTTAATTCATTCATAATTTCTATTTAGAGGAACATGGTGGTAGAATACTGGTTTTGAATGTAGACAAAGAATACAAATTGTTGGAAAATGGCAAAATTTAGTATCAATTAAAGACAATAGTAGTGAAATATTTCATTAGTAAAAAGGTTAAATCTTCTTTGCAAAATGACACCACCTCATTTTGAAGCAAGGTCAAGTTGCTCATTTCTTAAAGGTGTTAAGATAAGGATGGTGAAAGTGAAGATGGGCAAGATTTGGTGCTTGTCAAACTGGTATTGGATTGAAATTTTGTTTCATATTTGCAAAATATGGTCTTGTGGAAGGTGTGTGCAAGACACTTGGGAAGCATGTGTATGAGCATGACATGCGTCTACAAGTTAATTTTTTAATAGGAAATAATGGAGGAATAAAATGTGAAGAGCAAGTCAAAGTGACACTTCACATTTCAATATATTTCATCTTTTGTGAATTTTTGGAAGGAATGACTTTTTGTCTTCCACATTCAAATTGAATCTATATATACTCATTTGTAACACATTGTAAAGGGTTGAAAATTCATGGAAACTCAACTTTGAATATGATATACCAATTTTTACTCTCTTTTTTTTCAATTTTAATTGCATTTTCCAAAATTTGAATTTATTTTCTTTTTGTGTTTGTATATAGTGAATTTAATGATTGTCAAATACAAGTATGTGTTTACACTATTGATGCTTGAATAATACAGAGGCATTGTGTTTGGTCAACTCATACATTTATGTGCGCTAAAATTCAATATTAATCATGCACATGATTGTTGCTTCTTCAAATATTGTATTATCTTACACTTAGATTGTAGGTAATGGGTTCGACTAAGATCAATTTCTCATTAGATTTGTCCATTTGCAAGAGATTGTGTGAAATAATGGAAGAGAAGTTCAAACTCATATTTCTTTTGTCTTTATCCCTATTCCATTTTGGCTTTTTTTTGACATTGGTGTTAGATTAAGGTTAGTTCTAGATTTTGATGATAAATTTATTTCATACAAGGCATGAATTTCAAATGATTCTTTTGACTTCCATATGGTGAAAAAATGCACACCTTAACACATATTATCTTAAAAATTAGAATTTTATTCTTAAAATGGAATGCATTTTCATAAATGACTGTTTTTATTCAACCACACAAAATCCATAAAGGACTTCTAGTTGTTTGAAGTGTTTTTATTATTCTTCATCCAAATTTGATGTTCAAAATCACTTGTGGGAAGCCCAACAAATATAAATGAAAATTATGAAAATGTTCAAAATTGATATAGAAATTTTAGATCAGCTAATAGTGATCAAACTACACTTTGTAGATCTCTTTTTCACATAAATGACTCCCGATATTCTATGTAACCCCTTGAATGGACCATCCAAAGAACTCTCCAACTGAGGAATTTGGGTAAACCTCACAAAAGCAATTAA
This sequence comes from Cryptomeria japonica, assembly GCF_030272615.1. NCBI lineage: Eukaryota > Viridiplantae > Streptophyta > Pinopsida > Cupressales > Cupressaceae > Cryptomeria > Cryptomeria japonica. The sequence goes on along the minus strand of NC_081405.1, from coordinate 423,685,573 downwards.
TGAAGACTCACAAGGTTAGTCACCTTCCAAGTAGCAAAATATTTACCATCCCAACCTATAGGAATGTTGGTGTGTCAAAATTTGCATAAACAAAAATGGTACTAGGAGGGATTCAAAATTGAAAATTAGGATTATTCATAAATAAAAATTGTTGCTTTATCACCCTAAATTTTCACCCCAAAAATACTAAAAAAACTATAAATAAAAAAAATGAACATAAATTCACACACAAGCAAACATGTGTCTATTGTGTTGAAAAACTAATTACAAATAATTTTTTCCATCAAGTTACACAATGTAAATGAGATAACATAAGGGGTAATTTCTTTTTAACGACGAGCCTAAGGCATCTACCAGGGGGTTTTCATCAAATGCCTATTAATGCATGTAATTGGTTGCCCATGTTTTCTCCTAACATTGAACAACATGCTTTTTCACATATTGTAAAGTGAGAAATTCGGGGGCTTAGCAAATTCACCACATGGAAAGGGAGAAATCACTAAGCCGATTTTCACTTTGAGGACATTACATTCAAAAGAGGGGATGAATCCACTAGATCCAATCCTAAATGATGCAAGGACTGAATACTAAGTAGATTGGTTTTGTTTGGAATGTGTTTGACCCTCTTTTGTAAGTTGACTAGTTGAATTAAGACTAAGTGCTAGAAATGAAGAGAAATATGAGAAAACAACGAGCTACAGATTTAGGATTTCGTCGTGCACCTAGATATGAGAATTTTGAGATGATTCAGAGCTACTCTGTGAAATCTACCAAAAGTTGTAGGGACCATGTGTCTAGACCAGGTCGCCCTCCTATCGATCCTCTGAACTTTTTGCGTGTTGAAAAGGGTTTTTTCATCTCTACAAATAAAGCTTAATTCTAGAAGAACATATGTGCACCTACTTTCTGCACACAGAAGGAAAGGGAAATGTGTTGGGAATAGAGGTTTGCCTTTAGTTCAAACCCCGATTTTGGAATTAACCAAGTGGTTGAAATAATGTAATTGAAATGACTGAAAGTAGAAATCCTCCTCTTTGAGGGGATATTGAACTGACTAAAAATGAAATGCTTATACCTCCTTGTGAAGTTTTGTTTGCCTTCACATGGAATTATGAATTCATGAAGTAGAATGATGATGTCCTCTTTAATGCTTGGAATCTTGACTCTATTGTTTCTCCAAAGCTTGAAGGAAGACTGAAAAATGCTGAATTGCTCTTGAATTGCTCTTAAATGCTCAATTGCTCTTGAAAAAAGATAAAAGGTATGATTTATGTGAAGTTCTTTTGAGATAATTGTTGAGTAACTTAAAGAAGATCAAGCAAGATAAAAATCACACCTTCAAGTTCGGTTCCCTTATCATTTGTTTGGCATTATACTTCCTAAAAGAGATCCCCGGTATAAAAGGGAGGGTCCAATGGGCCTATGATATAGTGGTTGTGCAAATCAAGGAAGGTTTGTTGGAAATTGGTGACAATGTTATGATGATATCCACATTATGGGGATACTTCAAGAATTTTCAATCCACTATGAAGAGCAAAGAGAGAATTCCTAAAGCCATAGTGGAGAAGTATGAGAAAACCATTTGTTTCATGGTAGATAAGGATCAATGCCTGATGGAGGCAGTAGAGCCAAGGACAGTGTGGATCATGCCCATGGGGTATGAGGTTGCACAACATATATTTAGTCAACCTGTAGACAAGAAGGAGCCAAGATTTGGTAACTTTAAGGAGAAGTACCTAAGCCTACATTGACAATTCTCTGAGCTGGCAAGAAAAAGAAAGACTAGGAAGGAAGTGGAGGTTGTTGTAGAACAGATGGAATTGACAAAGGAGGTTGTATAGAAGGAAAGAGATCAAAATATATTGAGAGAAGTGGATGTAATCAAGTCATAGTCCAAACCAGAAAACCCTCCTAAGTAATCCAAGGCAAAGCTTAACAGATCTGCATCTCTCTTCGGAGTCAATAAACCGGTACCTCCACCCAAGCCCAAGCCAACAATATCAACCGATGGAGTTGAGAAAGGGAAAAAGGAGAATCCTTCGAAGGAGTATGTGGCAGCTGAGGAGGAGACATAGTCGGATGAGGAAGTCTGAAAAGTTAAGAAGACTGCTACTTATGCTAGAGTAGTCAGAAATCCATCCGGTGATGCTCCACCCTCCAAGAAGACAAAATCTCAAGGAGAGACATCTGGAAATCTTAGAGGAAGAAAGAAGCAAAAATATGAGACAAATGAAGCTTTGGAGTCTGGTAAGGTTAAGTTCATCCCTCCTAAATCTTTAGAAGAAATCAAGAATGAAATTGTAAAGGATGGAAATTTGAATAATCTTTCTATATTCTATGAGAATGTTGATGACAAGGAGCAGAGGGAAATTGAAGAAGCAGTCATTCATTACATGAACAACTTCAGTAGAGATCTGATTGAACTATCATATGAGATTCCTAAAGAGATATGACATTTTGGATATCTGGAGAAATGTTGCTTGCAAGAAAGATGAAGAAATGCAAGAGTATGTTTTGGTAAACACTTTTTCGGTCATATCAAGGGATGAAGAAAGATTATTGAAGTTGGCAAAACAAAAATTCAGAAGCAAGATGATAATTAACAAAATTATGCTTGGTAAAATTGATGAAGTTGCAAAAGAGACAAAGCATATAATAAAAGAATTTTTGTTTGAGCTGAGATATGAGGTGTATCAGATAGAGATTGCCACCCACCCGATAAAGCACATTCATGAAGACACTTCCATTCTGGAAGTAACTATAGAAGTCTGCAGTGGTTTGAAGGATCAGCCATTTGTTGATTTGGTTGAGCAAGATGTTGCACAAGATGCACCTACTGAGAATCTAGCAACAGATATCTTTGGTGAAGCTACTCAAGACCCTCCTGAGATAGAATTAATTATAGAGATGATAGTTGAGGAGATAGCAAAAGGTGAAAAGGGTGTGTGTAGAGGTTGAAAAGGAGAAGGGTGATGAGCCAACAAAAAAACCTTTGATAACCTTGACTGTGGCCAATGTCACTAACAAAGTTAAGGAGATTGATGTAGAGGATGACTTTTCTCATGGTCCCATGGATTTGAGCACCTTATCCCCTCTTCAAGCATTGAAAATTTTCACTCAAGCTCAAATAAAGGCAAGTGAAGACTTGTTAAAATTTCAGTCTGAAGATAAAGAGGTCATCTCTCTTGCAACTGAGGTTTTGGAAAAGCTTTTGCCTAAGTTTCAGTCAGGACTATGGTACTTCTCCCTCAAAAAGCTTAAGAACATGTTAAATGTTGTTAACACTCATTTTGTATCATCAGAGAAGGTTGTAGATGAACCTGTACATAAAATATTTAGTGAGATGAGATTGCAGAAAAAAATGAAAGAAGTTGAGAGAGATAGAGTGAGCCTAAAGACTGATATGAAGAGTGTAGAAGAGGCATTGGATGAAGGCTGTAAAATTTTCAAATCATGTATGTTTTTGCCCAAATTTAATGCAGAAATTGATTGACACATAAGAGATCTTCAGGGTAAGTTAGTTGGTATCGATCATTCTTTTGCACCCCAATCAGTTCTTCCAAGTTCTCTTGAAGCACAAATTTTGGATTATACCGATAAAATAAAGGGTTTGAATAAAGACAAGGAGAAAATTTTGAGTAGAGTGGGAGAACTGAGAAGTCTAATAACTCCTTAGAGGGACACCTTACTTGGAGCACAACAGGATGCAATCAGTGCCTTAAGTAAACCGGTGCCATCTGATCTTCAGAGTCTCGAGATTCATGCATTCATGTATAGTGCCCTAATAAATGTTTTGGAGTGTTTCCTAAGAGGATGGAACCAATATTTGGAATCCTTGAAGGCGACCTACTCAGACATCTCTAAGTTCATGTAATCAATTGCATTGATTCATTCTTTTGTACATAAGTTTTGGCGGATTCCCACCCTTTTCCATTGATGTCAAAGGGGGAGAGAGTAGTGAAAAATATAGAAAGTTGTGTAGATTGATACACAAATTTAGGGGGAGTCAACCAATTAGCGAGTGTACACATTTTCAGATTGTCGAACTGCTTGCAACGATTGGAGCACTTATCATTTTTCACCAGTGTTTCCATCAATACCAAAGGGGGAGATTGTTGGCACTTGATGTTCTAGTGATGCTCCGGTGAACATTTGTGTTTCCTAATGCTTAGAGATTCTTAGGAGTTGTCATTGATGGTAACTCAGCCTACTGATCTGATCTAGTATGGAGTTTTGGCTAACCGGATGTCTTGGATAAAGTCTTTTTGGATTAAGACCGTCAGTGCAGTTCAGTATACAGTTTTGTGACCATTCTCATTTCTGTTGAAGCGGGTTTTGATTTCGGTGATTAGTGATTAGTTGGTTGGGTGTACAAAGCATATTATCATGATAATCCACCCTCTGGTGTTGATTCCTATGCTTGATTGAAGGATCGGTATCTGGTAGAGCAGCAAAATAGAGTATTCATTATGTTTGGTGGTATAACGTGTGACTAGATTCTTAGAGTTGATTTCTATGATTGGAGATATGTTCGAGATGGTTGATGAGACCTATAGGAAGCATGTGATCTTGTATTTTGGGTCCGGAATATGGTTAGGTAAAAGATTTAAGCTGACTTGCAGCTACACGTTTCATTTTATATATTTGGTGAAGCCAACTTATGGAAGATCATTTTTGTTGGTGCGGATATATAAGATCAACTTGGTTAATATCTTTTAGTGTGGTAATAATGTATGTGATGGTTTTGGAGCTATTGAGTGCAGTTTCATGTGCACATCCTGATTTTTGATGATCCAGTGAGCAGTTGCAAAGCATAATAGAGCATATCATTACATCAGTCACAGGGGATCACCTTGAGCCTAATTGAAACTGATTTGTGGCAAAGTTAGATGCTATTTTCCAGTTCATCACTCAATGTAATCCTTTTGTAATCATTGTAAGGTAGTGAGCCTTCCTTCGGGATTGTAGCCCTATTTTTGTAATTGAGCAGTGAGCTCTAGGTAGTGTGCTTGAATGCAGTGAATTCCTCTTTTGTAATATTGTTATGCTACTATCCATAGTGGAATAATATTGTGGGTTGAAATCCTACTGTGGTTTTTCCCTTTTGGGTTTCCATGTAAAAATATTGGTGGTATGGTTGCATGGTTATTTAATTTTTGTTGCTACACTTTACTTTCCTTCTTATTCATCCAGTGGTTAAAGAATCAGAATAACAAGTTTGAAATTTACAAAACACTGATTCACCCCCCCTCTCAATGTTCATTGATTCCAACAAATAAGACATAATGCTATGCAAATATTCATTTAAAGGAGTAAATTCTTTTTCTCTTTTAAATTATTTAGTCAAAGGAGGCACACTTGTAGCGGCTACCAATTGATTGATTGTTGTTGTTGTCATTGAATTTGATGAATCCTTTGTTTGGTTTGAACTTCGCAAATGGTTGTTGAGCACTATCACCCTTATCACTCGGAGCCATGGAAGGAGATGATTGTTCCAATTGACTCACAATTAGTTGATAATTGTGAAGTACTACGCACAAATGTAGAAAGGAAGTAAACGCATTTAAGAGAAGTTTATTCCTAATATATTTTTGTAAATTAGCAATAAAAATCTTTTCAATATCTTGATCAGGCACATGAAAAGAAATTTGAGAATACAAATGCTTATATCTACTAATAAAATCAGTCACTTTTTCCTTAACACCTTGTTTACAATGCATCAAATCAGTCAAAGTAACTTTAGGACCAAGGGATGGAGGGAATAGCGTAGGTGGAGGGAAATTTGAATTCTGCAAATGGAGGGAACAACGCGGCTAGTTCCTCTGGTTCTATTGCCTCTGCAGCTCAAGGACAACTTGTCTCTTTGGGATCTACGGTGGATGATGAGGATGGTTGAAAGGATGGGAACCCATGACATTGAGACCCTCCTCTTATCCTTAAAAAGAATGAAGATTCTTCAAAGTTGGGTCCCGAGATCTTGAATGTCGATTTGGAAAAGACGATAGAGGTGAAGGCTCTCAAACCCTGGAATAGTCTATTTGCAAACAAACCCACTAGTAAATTGTCCTTTCCCTCTATGGAAGATATTTCTGATAGAAAAATAGGTAGACTAGCTATTGCAGTACCATATGTGGCTATAGACCATAGTATTTCTCTAATCCCTTTTTCTGTAGTGGGAAAATTTGTTGGACCAAGACCTAATATGGAAGTCGTTAGGTATTTTGTTAAGAGAAAATGGAGGTTGAAAGGACAAGTTGATGTTTCAGCCCTGTTAAGGGGTTTCTTTGTCTTTCCCTTCTCTTGTGGGGAAGATTTGGAAATGGCCCTGAGTGGAGGACCATGGATGTTTGGGAAATCTTCATTATCCTTAAGGAAATGGTCTCCAAATATGGAGCTCAATGACTCCTTTTTTGAATCTGCTCCAGTCTGGGTGTGGTTGCCTGGTTTGCCGCTTGAATTATGGTTGGAGGATGTTTTTTCAACTATTGCTAACTCCTTCAAGGAGATTGTGGCTATAGATTCTATGACAACAACATGAAAGAGGCTGGTATATGCGAGGATTTGTGTCAATATCTCACAGAATATGGACCTACCTAGCTCTATTGAAATAAATTCCAAACTAGGGAAGTGGGAACAAGCCATAGAGTTTGAGTCCCTCCCCTTTGTGTGTTTCTCTTGTAAGAAAGTTGGACATTGGGCAAAGGCTTGCCCAAGTAACCCCAAGAATGCTCAGAAGCATAACAATCATGTTAAACAGATCTGGAAAGAGAAGACTAACAAAAATGAGGAGGGTAGAGTGGAAGGAGGAAGTGTACTTCCTAGTAACCCAAAAGATATAACAAAAGATGATAGGAAAGCTAGTCCTTCCAAGGATTCTCTTTAGAAGGAAGATAGAAAGAATGAAGATAATGAATTTGAGATCAAAACAGTCAATGGATTTGAAGTATTACTGATTCAGGAGCAAGAGAATGTAAGCATAGAAGAAATTCTTGAAGAGGGTGAGATTGGCGACATAAATGAATCACAACATGAGGCTCTACAAGATACAGAAATAAAAAGTAATAAAGTTTGCCCAAAGGACTTTGAAGGCCTAGAAGTTATTGTTGAAACAAAGACCAAGTTTAGATCGCCTCAGGTTAACCTTAACTCTCTATTTCAGAGTGTTGGCACTAAATCACCCACCTCTTCTCAGAGAATGGGAGAACCATGGAATAATAAGCAATTTGCATATAAAGATGAAGATGATGAAGAGATAATAGGAGTGGGAAAAAAGAAAAATAAGAAGACAAGTTGTTCTAATGGGGTTAAAACTAGAACCAGATCTAAGGCGGATATTGGTCTTTCCAAATTCCCGCAAGGACGTAAAACCATGAAGTAGCATAGGGACCAGGAGAGTAAACAAAACATAGCTAATGGAAGGCAGCAAACCATTCAGGAATCCTGCTCCCAGGTTTCCAAATGAAGGTAATTTCCTGGAACATACGAGGCCTAAATGGTCTCCATAAACATGATGTATTAAGGAATTTTATCAGAGATCATAAGCCGGATATCATCCTGATTCAGGAAACTAAAATGAGTAAGGAAAAAGTTGAAAAATTAAAATTCTTCAAATAGGGAGGTGTTTGTGGTAGTAGTTCGAATGGGGCGTTAGGTGGGGTGGCCATATTTTGGAATAAGAAAACTATTGATGGAGATTTGATTGATGAAGATGGTAATATTATTTCTATGAGAGTTAAATGTATTGTTGAAGGACAGGAATGGGTGGTTACTAACATTTATGCCCCAAATTCTAAAGCTGCTAGGAGTAAATTTTGGGACAAAATTCAACAGAAAAGGGGGTTTTTCTCTCAGGATAGCTGGCTGTTGATGGGAGATTTCAACACCTTGTTGCAAGAAATTGACAAATTTGGAGGAACTCAAGCTCAACTAGATAGCAGGATTGACCTCATAAACTTTATCAATGCCAATGCCTTGATTGATGTTGATCTTTCTAGAGCTTCCTACACTTGGTCTAATCAAAGGGATGGAGGAGACCTTATTCAGGTAAGGCTCGATAGATCCCTTATCACTCCTGACTGGGTCCTTAAGTATAGATGTTCTTTGTATGTTATTAACAGAATAAGATCGGATCATTATCCCATTTCTTTTGTTGCTGACTTTGTTAAGGGCAAACGTTGTTTTTCTTTCCGGTTTGAAAAATGTGGATTTCACACCCTTCCTTGGAAAATTCCATTGCCAAATGGTGGAATATTAATGTGGATGGTTCTATCATGTTCAAAGTTGCTAAAAATTTAAGAAACACCAAAGATAACATTAAGATCTAGAACAAAAAGGATTTTGGAGATATTTTTGAATCCAAGAGGAAGTTGAAGGAGGAATTAGAACAGATTCAAAACTCTATTCAGAAAGATGGTTATAAGATGTTTCCCAAGGCTAAAGAAGATTAGGCTCTAGCCAAACTACAAAACACTATATCACGAGAATAAATCTATTGGAGACAGAGATCTAGGGCTATTTGGTTGGAAGTCGGTGATAGAAATACTAAATTCTTTCATATGACATCTATGAAGCATAAAGCTGCTAGCAGAATCTCTAGATTAATTGTTGATGACAAAATCCTTCTCAAAGATGATGACATTGGTGATGAAGTTGTTAGGTTCTTCTCTAACCTCCTTACCGGTAGTAAGGATATTGACATTGTTAAACAACAAGACCTGGTTGATAACATTCCTAAGATTATTGAACCTCATCGAAATAAGATATTATCTGCCATCCCTACAGCTGATGAAATTAAAAAAGTTGTTTTTTCCTTTCAAGGGGATAAGGCTCTGGGCCCGGATGGCTTTCCCATGTTCTTCTTTCAGGAATATTGGCATATTGTTGGGGAAGACACGATCAATGTTGTCAAAGAATTCTTTGGATCCGGAAGAATTCTTAAGGAAATCAATTCTACTTTTATTTCTCTAATTCCTAAGGTGGTTGGAGTTGATTCTATGGGAAAGTTTAGGCCAATAAGTCTTTGTAATTCCTTTTACAAGATTATTTCAAAAGTCATGACTTCTAGATTGTTGGTTGTTCTCCCCTTTGTTATCTCTGAGGAGCAAAAAGGATTTGTCCCAGATAGGCAGATTTTGGATTCTATTATTCTTGTGCATGAGAATATCCACTCTCTTAATGTTGCAAACAAAGAGGGATTCTTGATAAAATTGGATTTGGCAAAAGCATATGATAGAGTGGAATGGCAGGTGGTTTTCAAGGTTATGGAGGCCTTTGGATTTGATGAGAAGGTTATTAAAATTACTAGAGAACTGATATCTACTCCAAATTTTTATATTCTTATAAGTGGATCTCTGTCTAGATTTTTTAAATCTTCTAGGGGCCTCATGCAAGGAGACCCTATCTCTCCTATTCTTTTCACTATATTGGCGGAATGTATGAGCAGACTGATTTAAAATTTGAAAATGAATAAAACCATCAAAGGGTTACAACCCTCTTCTACTAATGTTTCCTATACACATCAATAGTTTGTTGATGATACAATTTTGATGGGATATTCTTCTGTTGGTGAGGCTACTGCCTTCAAAGGTGCTCTCAGTTCTTATTCCTTGGCTACTACACAACAAGTTAATTGGGAGAAATCTACTATTTATTTCATCAATACCCCAATATTGAGGCAGTAGAGGATTGCTAACATTATTGGCTGTAAGGTGGAGTTGCTCCCCTCTACTTATTTGGGTCTCCCTCTTGGTTTGGCTCCTCCAAACTCTTTCTGGAATTTATTAATTGACAAACTCAACAAAAAATTGGCAGGTTGGAAAGGATCTATGCTATCTCAGGCTGGTAAGCTTCATCTTCTTCAAGCTACTCTTCAGAATCTTCTTGTTTATGCTCTTAGCTTGTTTAGTATACCGGTTAAATTTGTTGAAGCTTTAGAAAGAATTCAGAAAAGATTTCTTTGGTCGGGGGTAGAAGATAAGAAAAGGATGGCATTGGTTGCCTGGGATAAAGTCTGTAATCCTAAGAGAAATTGGGGATTAGGTATTAAAGTTCTCAAAACTTTCAACAAAGCCTTTCTTGCTAAACAGATTTGGAGGGCTTTTGGTATTAAGAAAGATTGGAGTAGGGTGTGGTTTGATAAATAAGTACATAACCAGCCAATTCATTCTCTTCTCTACTATGAAGATATCCCTGCTAGTTCTTTCATATGGAATAGTATGATCAAATCTATAAAAGTTGCTAAAGTTGTAGTTGGATGGGTTCTTGGCAAAGGTGATAAAATCACGTTCTGGGAGGATGTTTGGATTAAAGATGAACCTCTTTTTAACTAGGATTGTAGCCAATTCATTGAAGAATGCAAAAGGAGGTATGGTTTTATGGTTTGTAATTATTGGAAGGAGAATAAATGGGTTAGACTTGATGCAGTTTATGCTGGATTTTCGTTGCTCCAGCAGCATTTGCTGTCCTTTTCTATTAGTAAAGATTTTGATGATGTGTTCCTATGGAAGAGAAATCCCAGGGGTAATTTCACTGTTGCCTCTGCTTATAAAAAAATTGTTACTCAGACCTGCAACCCAATATGGACTAAAATCTAGAATAGATTCCTCATTCCTAAAGTTAACATGTTTTTTTGGCTTGCAACTCACAACAAGATTCTTACCATTGATAACTTGGCTCGAAGAGGATTCATGTTTCCTAATACGTGTGAGTTATGTCAGAAAGAGGCAGAATATGTGGATCATTTGTTTATTCATTTCTCTTTTACCTGGGAAATTTGGAGTAAAGTCTAGATGCAATGGAAAGTTGATTGGGTTATGCACAATAGTCTTAAGGAAGTCATCTTGCAATGGATCTTCCCTACCGAAATTCCTCTCATTAAGACCATCTGGTCCTTTGTCCTTCCTATGACCTATTGGTATATTTGGAAGGAGAGAAACATTAGAATTTTTAGGAAGGCTAAGTGTTCTTCTCAGGTGGTTTTTGAAAAGATTTGCAGGGCAATTAAAGAAAACATCAATAGCATTCACAAAAACAACAAGCAGTGTAGCTATTTTAACATGACAGATAATGAGAAAAGCATCCTTACTGGATGGAAGTTGACTCACAAGGTTTGCAAATCTGATATAAAGTGCAAGAGAGGTAATGTGTTTTGGAGGTTCCCTTTTCATGATTGAATTAAGGTGAACTTTGATGGTGCAGCTAAAGGTAATCCTGGGAAGGTTGGAGGAAGAGGAGTCATCATAAATTCTTATGGTTTTTGTGTTGCTGCTATTGCCTCTCCCTTTGGATTTCAAAACAATCATGTGGTAGATTCTCTGGTGATGTTAAAATGTCTCTAGCTTGCTCCAAGTTTTAACTTTAAAAAAATATGTCTGGAAGGGGACTCTCTTAATATTATTCAGGTTATTAAAGGTATTAGTTCCCCTACTTGGAACATTTATAATATCATTTATAATGCTAAAAAATTATTAGATGCCTATGATAGTGTGATTATTTCCCATACCCTAAGGGAAGGTAACAGGGTAACTGATTTATTAGCTAATGAGGGGGTTTTTTTAGAGGAGGATACTAAATATATTGGAGAAGTTTCTTGTAAGAAGGGAGTCTATGAGCAATTATTATTTGATAGAGTCCATGGTACAAGTTAATTTAATTATTACTTTTCTGGGTTCGAATCTCAAAGACAGATATTGGAGTGATGTGGAGTGTCAATTGATTACTTGTTTAAGTCATTGTGATAATGAGAACCGGTGTGACGGGCCTAATCATATTAAGTGTTGGTTTATATTGAATGTCTTAAAAGACTATTCGAATAACAAGAAAATCACCCTGTTTTTCGATTCCAGCATTTTGTTCCAGCGTCTGAATTTGATTCCAGTTGTCTTGCTTCTTCAGCATTTGGGTATTTCATGCTCTATTGAGGGTTTCAACCTAAATAGCCATTACATCATGGGGGGTAATCTTAATTGCAATGATCCTTCCACCTGTGATAACTGGAAAAGTGAAAGGAAAATATGGTGAAGGTTGCACAGATATGGATTCACTGATTACATGGAAAAACTACATGGGAGTAAAAAGTCGGTGTCACATGGTTTTGCCAAGGGCTGGAGCAATAATAAACTCACTCTGTTTGGCCAAACATGGAAGCTGGATGAAGATTTGGTGGCGGAGGTTACAGGATTGCAGAAGGAAGGCACAAAATTTTACAGAGACCAGAAGTACTCGGTGGAAGCTACCAAGAATTTCCCTAAAAATGATGAAGAAAGGGCTCGACTCGCTAAGAAGGACAATGTGTCCTACTACCTCCCTCACCAGGTAAAATATTTCTGGTAGAAACTGTTGAGAGTTTTAATGAAATACCTAGTGGTTGATGGTAGGTTTTTGAAGGTTTACAATTACCATTTTGTCATTCTTAACCATTTTCACCATGGCTCGAAGATTTGAAGATTTTGTTGCCCTTCTATTTAGCTTCTTCCCTTAATGATAGCCTGTCCAACCATGCCAAAAAACCTAAATCCTACCCTATTGCTCACTAAGGCCTTATTTTGTTAATTTATGAGCATTTGAAGGGTAAAGCTAGGGCTAATAGGGAAGATCCTTTGGTGGAGAATGCCCACATTTCTGAGGGTCATGATGGCTCTGATTCTGATGAAAATTCTTTTAATCTTCCTCTGCATAAGAAATTGAGGGTTGGTGATGAAGCTAAAGAAGACACGGAAGAGAATGCTTGTTCAAAGGAGGAACAGGGGAAGGAGGTAGATGAAGAGGTGGAAAATGAGCAAAAGAAAGAGGTTGAGGGCAAGGAAGGGAATGAGTAGAGAAAAGAGGATGTTGAAGAACCAGAAGCAAAGAATAACCCTTATGTCTCGGATAGTAGGAATGATGTTCAACACAACATGGAGGAGGGAAACCCTAGGTTTGTGGGCTCTGCTCCGATTATGGAGAACACGGACTCCATTCTGAATGCTGCCAGAAATAATATTCTGGAAATGTTCAATTTTTAGAAATGGGTAATTGATAACATCTCCAGTATTTAGAATAAACAAAGAGAGTTGGATTATAAAATTGAGAACTTGATTAATGATACCAACACTAAAGGTAAAGAGGATGTTGCGGAGGATACCAGTGAGGCAAAGGACGAAGAAGAAATTCTGGACTGGCCAAAAAAAGATATGATTAAGGGAGATTTGAAGCATCTTGAAGATGTGGTCAGAATCATCAAAGAAAAGGGAGAGGTTGATAATGAACTTATTATCAACCGGATTACAAAAACTGAGAAGGCCTTGAAGAAATTCATGGAGCATAGTCTTGAGGTTTTGAAGGTGTCTTCTCAAAACATGAACGCTTTGGTTACTTGTCTAGAGAAGAACAAGCAGAATAAAGAGACGGTGATCATTGATGACGTGTCGACCACTTGTTTTGTTCTTCACTCCTCCAGACACAAAACCAGGCAAACTATCAGTGAGTTGGAGTTGAAGACCAAAGACACCCATCAAATGCAGGAAAACAAAGACCTGAAAGAGGCAGCTAATGCTATGATGATGCTGGTTAAGGATGAAGAAGAGTCTATAAAGATTTTCATCTAACATGTAATCTGTTTTTAGGTTGCCAGTTTCTCGCTGGCCTTTTGTTGTTCTTTTCCTTGGCTGTTGTTTTCCCTGTTGTTCTTTTGCAGCCTTTCTTTCTTTGTCCTGTTATTTCTAGTTTGTCTTATGCTTATCTTCTCATTATGTAAGTAGGTTTTGGGTCCCTTAAAACCTGATTTTCCTTAATCAAAAACTTTAGGCCCAATGTTATTGTGAAATTTTTGAATGAAATAATTAGCCAATTGTTGAAAAGAAGTAATAGAATAAGGAGGCAAAGAACAATACCATTGCAAAGATCTATCCCTTAATGTTATAGTAAAAAATTTCGCTAACAATCTTTGATCATGAGCAAAGTCACTACACAAAGTTTGGAATATTTTAACATGTGTTAAGGGATCACCTTTTCCATTATTAAGTTCCAATTAAGGGACTTCTGGATGTTTAGGAGGGACGACTCTAACAATGTCATTCTATAATGGGATCACTACATCAAATGAAGGAAGAGCTTGAGAATAAGGAGGTGGAACACTATGATAAGTAGGTAATGGAGAAGGTTGGGTAGCACATGGAAGACTCATAGGAGGAATGAAGGAATTGTGATTGAAGGAGTTAGACCCTTGATTGGCATTTATAGGTGGTGAGTGTGATTGGGTAACAAGGGGAACACTCATGGTAGGAGAAACGAAGGAAGAGGTATTGCCCCCATGACTAACATTTTGTAGGTATGACATTTTGTGTAGAGGTAGCCATGATGTTTGATGTGAAGGTAGGTACACTAGCCATAGGAGTTGTTAAAGTAATGGAATGGTTAATTTGACTAGGAGGTTATGTATAACCTATGTTTTTATCAGAACTCTTCATAGGCATGATATTAGAATCAACAATATGAGCAATACCACACAAGATATCAACACCATGTTTATCACTTTAAATCATTCTTTTTAATCCTTCAATCAATGGGAGAGATTCACTTTCTGGGTATTCTTGACTCATACATTATTGAAGATTTTCAAATTGATTGACCATCTTTGCCAATTGGTCAATGGATACCCTAGTTAGTGACTCCTCCTCATTATGAGAATTGTCAAGAGGATAAACAAGAATTTTTGCAGGTTTGTAAGAACCGCCAATATCCTCATTGAAAAGGATAGCCAAATTAGGCTCCATTTCCTCGGTATTTAAACCTTGGGTGGCCTTAATTCTACAACTTCTCCTTAAGGGGATTCTATAGGTAGGACTAATAGTAGTAAAACTCATGCACTAAGGGAGGGAAATTGGAAATTTGAATTTTGAAATAAAAAATTATTGTAATCTCTTAGGAATTTGAAATTTAAAATTAGAGCTTTATTAAAATAACCTCTTAATTTAAATTTGAAATTATCGCTTAGAAGATAGAAATTTAAATTTAAAATTAGGGCTAAAAATGACCTCTTAATTTTAAAAATTTGAAAGGAGGGAAGATTAAAATTAGGGTTGAATCTAACCTCTTAATTTTAAAATTTTGAAATGTTGAAATATTGAAGAAATCAATTTAATTTTAAAAATTGGGGTATATGTAATTAACCACTTAATTTTAAAACTTAAATTGAAAATAGGAATGTTGAAATTCAGATTTGTTTTCGACCTTAAGGCGACCTAAAATCAATAAAATTTCACAAATCTCTGGAATCAAGCAGTAAAATATAGTAAAAATAGACTCTCAAAATTTTGAGAGAAAAAGTCGAGACCAAGTCGGTAGCGACTTGGTCAGGCCAACTTTTTTCCAAATTTTTGGGGAAGCAAGATATTGTGATTTTAATGCGAATTCCAGAAGGATATGGGAATTGGAGATGTCTAGATATGCGAAAACAACCGTTGAAGGTCAAAATAGGACACACTTAGGATGTTTGAGAGGATGATTAAGTGAAAGAATAACAAAAAGGGCACACTTAAGGGCCAAATTTTAGAAGTACAACAAAAGGCTTTAAATTTAAATGTGTTAATTAAATGCTTAAAGAATAATTGAAAAGTGCACAAGATTAATTTAATTTTAAAAATTAGGGTTTGTTGCATAAACCTCTTAATTTTAAAAATTTAAATTTGAATATTTGAATGTTGTAAGGAGGGAAAGTGAATTTTGAAATTCAACTAAGGACTCAAATCTGAAAATTAATTCAAGATCTGCACAATCCACGAGTTCAATTTAAAAATAAAAAATTATGGTTCTTTAATTTAACCACTTAATTTTAAATTCATTGAAAATTGAACATGTAAATGAAAACTTGATTTGTAATGTTGAAGAGTTCTCAGATTTGAAACAATCAATCCAATATAGACAAATCACAATCTCAATTTTGAATCTAAAAATTAGGGCTTTTGTAAATTTGACCTCTAAATTTTTAAAAATTGCAAGAAATATAAAATTGTAATTGAAAATTTGAATTTTAAATTACATGCACTCAAATATGAAAATAAAAATTAGAATTAAGGGTATAAAGAGTTAGGTTCACCTAAATGTAAAGTGGAAAATTTGGGGGCTTAGCAAATTCACCACATGGAAAGGGAGAAATCAGTAAGCCGATTTTCACTTTGAGGACTTTACATTCAAAAGAGGTGATGAATCCACTAGATCCAATCCTAAATGATGCAAGGACTGAATAATAAGTATATTGGTTGTGTTTGGAATGTGTTTGACCCTCTTTTGTAAGTTGACTAGTTGAATTAAGACTAAGTGCTAGAAATGAAGACAAATATGAGAAAACAACGAGCTACAAATTTGGGATTTCGTCGTGCACCTAGATCTGAGAATTTTGAGATTATTCGGAGTTGCTATGTGAAATTTTCCAAAAGTTGTAGGGACCATGTGTCCAAACCAGGTCGCCCTCCTATCGGTCCTCTGAACTTTCTGTGTGTCAAAAAGGGTTTTTTTGTCTCTGCAAGTAAATCTTAATTCTAGAAGTACAACTACGCACTTGCTTTCTACACACAGAAGGAAAGGGAAATGTGTTGGGAATAGGGGTTTGCCTTTAGGTCAAACCCTGGTTTTAGAATTAACCAAGTGGTTGAAATAATATAATTGAAATGATTGAAAGTAGAAATCCTCCTCTTTGAGGGGATGTTGAATTGACTGAAAATGAAATGCTTATACCTCCTTGTGAAATTTTGCTTGCATCCACATGGAATTATGATTTCATGAAGTAGAATGATGATCTCCTCTTCAATGCTTGAAATCTTGACTCTATTGTTGCTCCAAAGTTTAAAGGAAGACTGAAAATGCTCAATTGCTCTTAAATGTTTGAATGCTTAATCTCTTGAATGCTTGGATGCTTTATTGAATTTCCTATATCTTGTCTCTATCAAATGAGAGGGGAAATCCCTCTTATATACTTGCCTATAGGATTAACTGATTAATTTTCCAACTTGAGCTGACATACAGGGGATTTTCCCACTTCAAATTTGAGATAGGTCAAGGGGAGGGGTCCAAGATAGGTCCCCACTAAGGTGGACCAGGGTGCCACGCCCTGGTCGTGCCCTAATTTGGGGCAGGATTAAGGTGTAGGCAGGGTGCATCACTGAATTAAATGGGTTTTTTTACATGTGTGAGCATAATCAGGTCTTTGATTAGGCCGAGAGGTGCAAACACTAAGGTGAGGACCCAAATGTAGTAAAAAATTGCAAGGGGTGCAATTTTAGGACATTACAGTAGCTACCTTAAAAAATTAGAACAAAGTGAACCTAAACCCCTACAAATAAAAACTCAAAGGGTACAAAATTTTAAAGCCCACCAAGAACAATGTACCCAAAAACAACACCAAACAAAAGATATACCAGTATTCAATAATAATGATAACTTTGTGACAACATTGAGAAGATTCCAACAAAGAATAGATGCACTATCTAACCTACAAACATGTAACATATACAAGGAATGCTACCCGAGCATGCTCCTACACTAGTCATATGCTAATGCTACTTGCAAAAGATGCTTTAAGGAGAAAGTCATACATTGATTCTTACCACTCAAGAACATGGACCTAGGAGAAAGATCTGCCATTTTGAAAAAAAATGAATCTAATGGAAGAAATGGTCGTTGCTAGAGTAAACTGAATATTACAAGTAACCCACATTGTTGGAGGCCAATAAAAGTATAGTAGTCACACAATTAGCTTCCCATAAGACATAAAAATCATTTCAAAAGTGCTTCCACATAGAATAGGAGACTTATATGTTCTCATAGAACAAAGACTACATGCTCAAGGATATTGTTACAAATGTTATGTTACAAAAAGAAGTCATGTTAGAAATGCATTGGAATACAAAGTCAAATATGACCCATACTATAGAGATGTTGTCATAAATATTGACTACTTATCACAAATCCTTGTGTAAGAACTGGCTATGAAGGTAGCCACCCAAGATCTAGAGGCAATGAAAAGCACAAGAATAAGAGAGATAATATGTGACAAGAATAAACTGTATTCACATCAAGATGCAAATAGATCGATTAATGATACAATGTATATGAGCTTGGTTATAAAGGAAAGGCTATATGGAAATGAGAGCACACAATCATGACATGTGGCCTAAAGAGATACAAGGGTAGGTAGGAGAAATAATAGATAATTCCTTTAAAGGTAGAATGTGCACCAATAATAGTAGCTCAAAATTGGATGAAGAAGCTATTCCATGATCGTCGAACAACATTCCTCCCCTTAGGAAGAAACAAAACCAAAGGTAAATGAAGTCTCCCCAATCCTAAAAGAAATATGAAGGAAGAAAACTCAAGATGTATGGAGTCTCTAAAAGCTGCTCAAGTGTCTCCATGCTGATCTTGAAAGGTGCCCCTTCCAAATTAGGTGTACTAGGCCACAATACTGAAAAAATCAATCCAATATCTAGTGAAGACGAATTTACAACATGATCCAAAGACTCAAGTGTCTCCTCTAAAGATAAAGAGACCTCCTCTAAATGTTGTACATAAGTATCCACAATCGCATCAAATTCAAAAGAAAGATAATGTAGAGAATGAACAAGAGGGTTAGAGTTCTCCCTCACAACAACTAAAGAAGGATCACCTCCATCAAAGAGAAGATGAATATCATCAATGATGTCTCCCAAATCTGCAATATACGACTCCATAAACAAAGCTGCAATGTCTGGCAAGTATTCATCCCAAGGAAATATATCTAAAAGAAAAGGTATATTCTACTACATTGAATCATAAGAAGCCAAAATTGTAGCAACATAAGCATCATAAAGTGCAATAGTATATGTAATATGAATAACAAGAGATGAAATTAAAGGCTCAAGAACTGGACCACATGTGAGAACACCCAAGTTCAATTAACCAAAGTTCTCCTCAGTATTGAAATCCACACAAGAAGTGTGATCATCATTTGAAGAATCAAATTCATCAATAGGAACAAAATTTGAAAAGGATTACAACCTAGATGCATGATCCACTATCTCAGTAGCAATAATAGCTCTACTCTCCAAGTCTCTAATAATAACTGAATCGGGTGTGAACTCCACTGTCTTCCTTGTTGCACCACTTGTGATTTGATAGATGGAAAGAAGATTATTTGTCAAGTGAGGTACACATAACACATCATTGAAGGTTCCATCCCCAAAAGCAATAGATCCTTTCCAAAACACATTCATATATTTATGATTGCCCATCAAAATCAATGACTTGTTTCAATGCTCAAATGAAGAGAATGTTGCCCCTCTTGGTCTTTTTGGCATTAATGTCAAAATTCAATGAATGATTTATAAATTTGCATTACTAGGCTCAAACTTGGTATATTATATATGTTATCTTGTATCAAAGATGGAAAATTGTGTATTAGACCTTGGCAAAAAGTGTTGACCCTAAAGTCATATCAAAGGTGGCTAACATGGTGGTCTTGGAAGGTGTTTCATGACCTAAATGGTATTCATAAAGTAAAAAATAAATATGTCACTTCTCAAACTTAGGATGCTTTTGTCATATAGCAATATAGCCAAAGTTATTTCCTTTGGTAAATGATATTGTTATTCTTTCATTTTGTGGAAATGAGCTCTCTCGAGCTAGGGCACTCTCTGCTAGGGTTTCTTGGTCATAGTCATGGAAGGAAAATGTTGACAGTCAGTAACAAAATAGGAAAATGTTGACAGTCAGCAACAAAATGTGAAAGGTTTCAAGAAAATCTTCGATTACTAGGTGTCCTTGTTCCTTTTCTTTCTATTTGTTCTCTTCTATTTTAAAAGTTTTAAAAGAAAAGAAAAGGGGGTTCTGGGGTCTATTCTTCTCAGTTTGTTTGTTAATTGTAAAATGTGTTTATTCCATGTAGGGTTTTATATCTATGTTAAATATTTATTTCAATATCCTTGTATGGGTCTTTCTTCTTCGCAAGAATAGAATAAATTGTCTTTGTAAATCAATTCTTTGATTAGTATTTTTTGTTAGAATTTTGTGTGAGATGATTTGTTTAATCTTTCTTGAGTCGAGTTGTATATATTGGGATCACTGTAAGGGTAGGGTTTGGTTTAGAGACCCTATTTCGGGTTCATGTTGTTTTTGTAGAGTAAAATTCTTCTATTCTTTTGAACTCGATTTTTTATGGTTATGGGTAAATAGCTATCAATTAAGGCATTATCATTTCAGTTTTATTATTTGTTAGATCTTGGAAGATGGAAATTATGTTTCAGTTCAAAGTTGCAGAACATTATATATGTTACATTGAATTCATTCTTCAGTGTGTTGAACAGAAAATAAACATTATTCTCAAACTTTAAAAATTATTTCATTCATATTCTTGTACTTGAAAGTTCTATTGATAGCACATTCAATGCTCTGTGAAACTGATCAATTTGTAAAAGTATCTCATAATGTTGTGCATACCAACATACACATCAATATGTTGTACATGGAATTTTGCCTCTAGATCTTAAGTAATGTGAGATCAGAGGATGTTGCAGAAAGAAACAGAGATGATAATCTGTGTATGAAATTCAAAAGTGATTGAGAAGTTGTTGTGATTGCTAGTGAGGTTCTTAGCCAATGAGACATTGTAAGAAATAAATTTTCTAGATAAGTCAGTGAGGCATTTCGAGTGGTTTTATTCTCCAAGAGGGTTTCCACTCAGGAAATTTTTTTCTGTGTCATGTTCTTATGTATGTTTGAGTATACCATTGTTCATTTCTTCTTGCTTTATATTGCATAAACAGATCAAGTTACAAAAAAATTATTGAAAAGTGAATTTTTTGTATGAACACTGATTCACCCCCCCTCTCAGTGTTCATTGTACTCCAACAAGTGGTATCTGAGCCAAACCCTTGCTCAAAAATCAAACTATGGGTTTCCTAGTAGGAGTACTTATGGCTAGTCAAGAGGGTCCATCCTTCATTAGAGTGCCTTTATTTGATGGTTCTGATTATGTTTTTTGGAAGTTCAGATTGAAATAAAGCATATAACTTCTCTAGGATATAAAGTCTAGGCTATAATTAAAACTACATATACTTCCACCAAAGCTCCTTCTACCCCTGATGAGAAAAGAGCCCATGAATGTGATGCAAAGGCTGCAAATTCAATTTGTTGTGGTTTGACAAATGATGTATTGTCAAAATAATGGATTTTAAGAATGTAAAGTCAATTTAGGATAAACTTTCAAATATATATGAGGGTGATGAAAAAGTTAAAGAAGCAAAACTTCAAACCTTTAGGGCTAGATTTGAAAGTCTTAAGATGACTGAGGAAGATAAAATAGCTGATTTCTTTTTAAGAATCTCAAAGGTTATTAATTCAATCCGAGGACTTGGTGAAACATTGGAAAAAAAGGTAGTTGTAAAAAAGGTGTTGAGATCCTTAACACCTAAATATGATTCTAAGTCTTTGCCTTGGAAGAAAGAGATCTAAATAACCTTACTATGGATGAGATGCATGGCATCTTACATGCTTATGAAATGAGAATTTTTGATAATGTCTCAACTAGTAAAGAAATAGCTTTTAGAACACAAAAAAAGGATAATGAATATGAGTCTAAAAAGCTTGATGAAAATGAATCTATTTTTGTAACCAAACTAAAAAGAGGGTCGGGTAGATATAAGGGAAAATAACCCTTTAAATGTTTTAGTAGTGGTAAAATTGGGCAGTATGCCTCTCAGTGTCCAAATAATGATTATGATAGTGATGAAGAAGGAAGTCATAAATCAGGAAAGAAAAAGCATTTGATTTTTAAAAAGACATATGCTTTCAAAAAGAAGAAAAATGTGTATGCAAATGTGACTGATAGTTGTTCAGAGGGATCTCTAGAGGAAGGTGAGGAAATTCTCTTCATGGGAATTATAACCCAATGTGAAAAAGAAAAGGAAATTATTTCTGACAATTCAGTATCAGAAATAGATCTAGAAGGAGAGCTAAAATCTTCTCTGAAATATTTAAAAAAATCAAGGAAAGAAGCTATGAATCTAAGAGATCTAAATCGGAAGGATATTAAATACATTTTTTGAGGTGACTCAAGAAAAATTGAATCTCAAAGAAAAGGAATGTTGCTCTTTAGAAGAAGAGATTGTTGGACTTTGAAAGAAGCTTGCCTCAAATAGTGAACATGAGGGGCAATCCTCAGATCATGTTGTAAAAGGAAAGACCATTAATAAAGAAAGCAAGTTTTCAAAATCTAACTCTCATTTTTTTGGTTACTGCTTTTCTTGTGGCCAATTTGGACATAAAGCAACTAAATGCAGAGTTTTGTCTAGAAGAAAAACTAACTTTGTTAATGGAAATCTTTATAAATTCTTGAATAATCTCAAGTGTTATAAATGCAATGAACAAGGTCATATAGCAACTTTCTGCAAGTCGGGTTCATTAAAAAAGAAAGACAAGACAGACAAAGATAATAAATTCAAGTTTGTGTGGAAACCAAAGAGAAGTAATGAAAAGGCAAAAGCTTTGATTGTTGAACTAGCTTTGAAATCTGTTAGAAATAATTCTTGGATTGTTGATAGTGGTTGTTCTCACCATATGACTCGTGAGAGAAGCAATTTTATTCACTATGAGGATCTTTCAGGAGGTTTTGTCAAACTTGGTTTTAATCAATGCATCAAAATCAGAGGTAGAGGCATTGTTCTGCTTGGAAATAACATACAGGTGCATGATGTCTATTACATAAAAGGATTATCTCATAATTTTCTTAGTATGGGTCAAATCTATGAAAGTGGCCTTAATGTTAAATTCACTGCACTAGGTTGTGAGATTGGCAGAAAATTTGATGACACCATTTCAATTGGTTTCAAGATAAATGGAAATATCTACAATCTTTATGAAAAAATCAGCAATGTTTGTTTAGCAGGTCATTTAGAGAAACTATCTCAGAACGGTTCCTTGATTAAGGATTCCTCGAAATATTGGAGAGATAACAATGAAGGCTCTAATCATGTGTATATTGTATGAGGATCATTTCAAAGTGCATAAGTAATACTACAAAGAAAAGGGGAACTATTCATTGTTTTATATTACAAACCCCAATAAGTTATGTGCATACCAATTTTTGTTCTTGATATACGGTATGGTATAGATCTTATTTTACAAAAAATAAATGCATTTCAAATTTCTCTTCTGAATCTTCAAAATTGAGTATCTCTCATTCTTGTTGATGATCACAATGATTCTTGAATATATTTTGAAAGTTATTTAATGAGTATTTTTGTTGAGTACTCAGTTTGGCAACTTTCATGATTTGTTTGGGAAAAATATTGGAGCTCCTATAACATAATATATTATTTGATGATACCTTGAAACTTCTTTGAATATTCAAATGACACCATCAGGGATACTTATAGTTATATTCAACATTTGGTATGTGTGTATTCTTTTTGGTTATGTTGCATCTTATTGCCAAGACCTTGGTATTGATGATTTGTATATTTTCATGTCTATTTAGTCATACAAGATATATGACAATGCATGCAATATATGAAAATATATAGCACAAATTGAACTATATTTATATCTTTTATGATGTTCAAAGGATTTATTGAGATTTTTCATCCATATCTTACTCCAGTTCATGGAGTTAGGGGGAGCCCTTCATGTTTACTTTTACCCTTACTACACTTTTTGGGTGTTGCCTAGTGTTTTGTATGATGCATGATTGTACGTTGTACTCTTATGTACCATGCATTATGCTTTGTTTCCCCTCTTGGTTATCTCCTTTGGCATTGTCAAAAGGGGGAGATAAATTATGAATATACATTCACTTCCAGTTTCCGTTTTCAGTGTAGTACTATGCACATTGATAGTTTTCATTTTATAGTGATATGACTTGCAAATACTTGCAGTGCTTTGAATTTCTATTTGACAGTATCAATGATTTGATCAGTTTGAACTATGATTTGCAATGTGGTGCATACTTTGATGGTTATTTCAATGATGATATTAGTGATAACTTTGCATTACAGTATATGGCAGTATTGCAGTTTTACTTTGATAGTTATGTCAATGATGACATCAGTGATACCTTTGCATTACTGTATATGGCAGTATTGCAATTTTTGACTCTGTAGTACATTTTGTTGATTAGTATATGGTAGTGCATTTTTAAATGTTATTACAATGATGATACAACCAAAAAGGATTAGATACTTTGCATTTGTTTTAGGTGATACACTTTTGTTTCAGTTTGGCAGTTTTCAAGTTGATGACATTTGATGATACACTTTGGTTTTAGTTTGCCAATTTGATGACATTTGAGGGGAAGCCATTTGATGCAATTATTTTGATGCTTTAATGATTATTTTCTCAGTGATCCTTGATGACAGTGATTTTCAATGCCCAGTGATTTCTTACAAATTCATTCTAACATTTGTCTTGCTCTTTTGGATAGTGACATCCTTGCATTACACAGATACAGTGACAGTAAAAATTGGGTATAACGTTGTTCTGACTGTGGTTGTATTTTTTTGGCAGGTATGCCTCTTACAGTACTAATCTCAAAACAAGTATATATTTGAGCTCATGATCAATTTTGTGGATTCCATTTGGTTTTACATCAATGCCAAAGGGGGAGTTTTGTTTCCCCTCTTGGTCTTTTTGGCATTAATGTCAAAATTCAATGAATGATTTATAACTTTTCATTACTGGCCTCAAACTTGGCATATTATATATGTTATCTTGTATTAAAGATGGAAAATTGTGTATTAGACCTTGGCAAAAAGTGTTGACCCTAGAGTCATATCAAGGGCATGCTAACATGATGGTCTTGGAAGGTGTTTCATGACCTAAATGGTATTCATAAAGTAAAAATAAATATATCACTTTTCGAATTTAGGATGCTTTTGTCATATAGCATATACAAAGTGCTTTCCTTTGGTAAACGATATTGTTATTCTTTCATTTTGTGGAAATGAGCTCTCTCGAGCTAGGGCACTCTTTGCTAGGATTTCTTGGTAACAACCATAGAAGGAAAATGTTGACAGTCAGTAACAAAATGTGAAAGGTTTCAAGAAAATCTTTAGTTACTAGGTGTCCTTGTTCTTTTTCTTTCTATTTTCTCTCTTCTATTTTAAAAGTTTTAAAAGAAAAGAAAATGGGGTTTCAGTGTCTATTCTTCTCAGTTTTGTTTGTTAACTGTTAAATATGTTTATTTCATGTAGGGTTTTATATTTATGTTAAATATTTATTTCAATATCCTTGTACGGTTCTTTCTTCTCTGCATAATAGAATATATTGTCTTTGTAAATCAATTCGTTGATTAGTATTTGTTGTCAGGCTTCTATGTGAGATGATTTGTTTAATCTTTCTTGAGTTCAGGTTGTATAGATTGGGATCATTGTGAGGGAAGGGGTTGGTTTAGAAACTCTATTTCGGGTTCATGTTGTTTTTATAGAGTAAAATTATTCTATTCTTTTGAACTCGAGTTTATGTGGTTATGGGTAAATAACTATCTCTTTTTTGTCAGTTAAGGCATTATCATTTCAGTTTTATTATTTGTTAAAAAGAAGAAGAGTTGTGAAGCAATCCTTGGAAAATAATAGTTATGTTTTAGTTCAATGTTGCAAACCATTATATATGTTACATTGAATTCATTATTTAGTGTGTAGATGAATCCTTTTCCTTTTGACAGTGAGGAAGTGGAAGTAGATGAATCCTTCTTGTTGTAAGTGGATGGAAAATTGATGTTGTTCTGCTTGATGATGTTTGTCAAGTCATTAATTTTCTTAGAGTGGCAACGATTATCATCATGGCCAACTTTCTTGAAATATGAACAAGTTGGTATCTTCTTCTTAGTTGAATTTCCCTTGTTAGAAGAAGATGAATAATTGCCTTGTGGAGAAGATGATTGTGCTTTATCGTGTTGTGTCTTTAGCTTGGATTGCTTTTGCTTCTTGTTGGAACCCTTTTCTTGATTCTCTTGATTCCCTTGATTAGCCACCAAAGCTCTGGACTTTGAAGAATTGAGAAGCCCATTCTTATCAACTTTGATTGGTCTAGCATCAACATTTTTGTGAATGCATCAAATATTGGCATGGTGAAAGAACAACCCACTATCAAGCGATGGGTTTGGAAGCTAAGAAAAAAATGTTGCATTTTCTGATGGAAACTTTCCTAATAAATTGTTAGACAACTATGTATCCTTTTTGTCAATCCTATAATCCCTGAGTTGTGCTCTTAGCTCATTTGATTTAGTGACATAGTCTTCGATTGTATCAAAATCCTCAAGATCCTACATTGTGAGATCATTGTCATGCTGATAGCCCCCAATCTCATCAACTTGGCCATACAATTTACCAGGGATACCCCAAGCATCTTTAATTGTTTTATAATTCTCAATGTGAAAAATGAGATCTTTTGATACATATTACTTTTGTCAATAACAATGAAGGAAAACTAAGAGGGGGGGGGGTGAATATGTTTTCGTCAGATCTACAAACTTAACCACAAATACAGATTTGATAAACTGCAGCAACAACAAAGATAAGAAAATTGGTAGCACAACACACAACACCAATATTTTGACGTGGAAAACCCGATTAAGGGAAAAACCACGATGGGAACCTACCCACAATAAGATGATACTCTGCAGTAGTATGTGAAAATATTATAATGGGGAATGCACATGCATTTAGGCACACTACCTAGAGCTTATAGCTCAAGATACAATAACCCGGAATGCTACAACCCTCAAGGTGTGTGTGTGAAAAAGTGGTCTGTAGCTGCAAGCACAACACTTCAATTAAGTCATTATATGTATGGTTAGTAATCAATAATCAATAAGTAAAAAACCATAACAAAGCGACTAATTGCCTTCTAAAAGATGCAAGTATAAGATTGCTCTTAGATTTTTATAAGCAATACCAGTGACTAGACTACACCAAGATGAAGGATTTAATCTATATGATATTTAACTATATGGATGCAAAATTGATGAATAATTCAAGCAATAATCAATTCAAGCAAATATGGATTCAAGAAAGATGGATGAGTAAAACTAAATATGGATGCAAATAATCTAAAAAGCACAATGATCTTCAATGACTCCAGAGCGAAATTAGCGTGATAATAATCTCCAAGCGTGTTCTCAAAAATCTTTGGTGTGTATTGGAATGAGAGCTGAAGGCTGAATTTATAGAGAATTACAAGAGAAAAGCTCAATTTAGGATTAATTGAATATAATTGAGAAATCAGGTTCAGTTAACCTTGAGATAGATTCCAATTATAGTTTAATTGAAATTCATTTAGATTAGAAGTCCAAGTTGCATTGGAAATAATAATAAATTAATTCCATGCATATATTTGATTTATTCAAGAAAAGGTCTTTTCAATGCAACTGGACTTCTTTTTCTGAGAAGCTTTGAGTTCCAATTTTAGAGAATAATTCAATAATTCAATTTAATTGCTTTTCTGATTTCAAGTTCTAAATTTAGAAAAAGAAATAATATCTCAAGTTTGATTTCTCTCTCAATTCAATTTTTTTTGTTTATTTTCAATTCAACTCTTGCTTTGTAATTAATTCCTCTTTTGTAATAAATTATTTCCTTTTGCATGATTAAATGACAAATTTATTAATTAATTAAATATGCAAGGATATTTAATAAATTAAAATAGGATAATTGATCAAAATGATTTTCTTGGAAATGATTCAATTAATTAAATAAATATTTAATTAATATTGAGTAATTGATTTGCCATGTGATTTTTGATGATTAAAGAATTAATTGTGTGCTCAAGATTGATTTAATTGCCTTTGGTTAGGACCTTGGTGATGTTGTTGAGATTAGGGGCCCATGGTTTAGATGACCATTTTTAGGGTATTACATTTGCCCCTCTTTGAATTAATGTGCGAGCAGCGCGTTGGTTCAAAGAATGTGTGATGTCTAGGAGATGCCAGTTCTAAACTTGTTTGATCACGAACTAGATTTAGCTTGATTCGAAGTGATGAAGTTGAATGAAGTCTGATTAACGCAATAGCGATCCCGAACTTGATTGAACTTAGGAATGATAGAAAACAAAAGATACTGAACTTGAACTTGATTGATCAAGAAGTGGATCTTACTGATCTAGAACTTGATTGATCTAGACACAGCGAGTGATGATAAAAATCGATCTTGAACTTGATTGATCAAGATACGATGAGCGAATAATAAACTATCTAGCTTGGTTCGAAGCGATGAAACTGAACACCTGCTTAGATCTAGCATGTGATCGAAGATGCTCTTTAAACTTTTTATTGAGTTTAAACGAATAATCAGCTTGATGTAAAGCGATGAAACTGATTAACTTTAAGATATTAATTTAGATGAAAAACAAATATCAACTTGATTTGAAGCGATGAAACTGATATGCCCCTAGCGATTGATTCGATTCAGATGATCAAGAGATCTCAACTTGATGTGAAGCGATGAAGCTGAGATGCCCCTTAGCAATAATGATTGATTGATTTTCTTTAGTTAAAAAGATTTTTCTTGACTTTTGATAAAGATTTGTAAATTTTCTCGACATGTGAAGATGTGAGGTCATAAGGTCACGAGTATGCCCCCTCGGGAGCAAAATCGAAAGATAGTGAGGGACATGATTATAGGCAGTTATGTGGTGAAAATAAGTTATTTGAGCACAAATTTATTCTGAGGAATTTTATTTTTTTGAAGATTCGATGTTGATTGATGAGATTAAGCACAGAGTTGATCGTAAAGTTGATGTGTAGAATTGAAATTGATATTCAGCGTTGAAATTGAGCGCAATGTGAAGAAAGAATGAGCATTTGATGAAAAGAGTGCTAAGTGGTCCAAATTGTGAAATTGACTAGCAAGATGATCTAGAATTTCAATTTTGATCCCGAAAATGGAATCAAAATGGTTGAATTAGCTAAGGGTATAATTTTCATGTCCTCAGAGCAAGTTGAAAAATTAGGGTTTTGGTTATATATGGACGAAAGTGTCATTTTCAATTCATTTTAACCCTCCAAGTTTGAAAATTCAAAAATCCTTCTGCGAAGAAAATGGTGGTCCCTACTCGTTAGCATCAATTGGAGTGCCAGAGACATCATAATCGACCCTAAAACTATGAGCCAGTGGTAAGTGATCGATCTTAAGCCTCTTTATGTTTTCATTTTTTATTTATTTTGCTCATTTTTCAAGTTTTTTGCATGTTTGGGGTCGAGTTTCACGTTTTATCATGCAAGACAGGATTTTGTCTAGTACGAGTAACTGTAAATTTTAGTTTATCATTTAAATCCCTTAGAATTGTCGTTCAAACCCTACCCTTGTATCGTACGACATGTCTGTAAAAAGACCATTTTGTTGTGCAAGGTCTTATATTTTTTCGTTTGGGAATGTTTTATCATACTACAACTATTCCTTACTCATACAAGATGCTGCCCTTTTGTATTTTGTCATTTGGGAAACGATGAGCATTTTTGAAGGTCTAAACATGAAATTTTGATTTTGCACTTCACTCAGTTGGATTTGTGTAATGTTTTATGATGCTTCGTTGTTGGGTTTTTGCAGGTTTGATTACCTCCTGTGCTTTTTAGATGCATTTATCCTCCCACCATGACATTAGTATGACTGTTATTAGAGGTTGATCAGGCTCATATTGATTTGTGCAGTTTGACTCATTTTCTTGGTTTACTAGATATCCGTGTGAATCACGGTATGCTCACAACATTGGTTGAGGGTTTCCATTCAGAGCATAACACGTTTCATTTACCAGTGGGGGAGTTAACTATCACTCCCGAGGATGTATATAGGATCCTCCATATCCCTTTTGCTAGGGATAAGGTGGATTACGATTCATGACACCTTCCAAGATTATAGGCAGTGAGGCATGTCTTTAGGGACACTGACATTTTGACCCATTCCATTAGTTGGGACATTATGATGAGCAGATACAACGAGGAGTTTCCTCTGGCGTGTGTTCTAGCATGATTTATCGGTTGTTTTCTGATGCCAAATAGAGGACAACAGGGTTTCCAGTGTGGTTGGGGCAGGATGCTGATGAGATTGATGGAGACCCCTCAGAGGCTTGGTTGGGGTTCTTGCTTATTGGCCCACATGTATCACGAGATGCATGAGATTGTATATAGGGATGGAAGGAGCATGACTGTAGGTGTATTTATTTTACAGGTTTGGGCTTGGGAGCATCTTCCCATTTGTCGGCCTATTGTAGATGATAGTAGAGAGCTTGGGCAGTCGATTATATATAGGTATGTCAGTTATGTCACACAGCCCCATCTGGGCAAGACAGATTTTTGGCGACAGAAGTTAGACGATTTGATAGCCATAGTGTGGAGACCTTACAGAGGTTTGGAGCCATAGGATGACTGGTGGCTGGTTTGCAGGGACCTTTTTGTCACGTGCCCTCTTATTGGGAGATCGCAGACTATTGTTGAGCGGTTCATCATTTCTCGAGTGATGAGGTAGTATGGTAGGCCTCAGAGGATCTCGCAGGAGTATACAACTTATGCGCACTATGCGGATGAGGAGAGACAAGGATGGTCTCCATGGTTGTCCTATACCTTGGCTATGCAGGAGTTGACTAGTCTACAACACCTTAGATGAGACTATATGGATTATGTTGTGGATGGAGGGGTATTGCCCCAATACAGAGAGTGGTTCCAACAACATCCTTTTCCTAGGTTTACAGATCTGGGTGAGCATGTGCCTTGTATAGAGGATATTGAGGATGATGCTCCCGCACCAAGACAAGGACAGGGTCA
Organism: Cryptomeria japonica; assembly: GCF_030272615.1. Taxonomy (NCBI): domain Eukaryota; kingdom Viridiplantae; phylum Streptophyta; class Pinopsida; order Cupressales; family Cupressaceae; genus Cryptomeria; species Cryptomeria japonica. Next base: position 423,654,819 of record NC_081405.1, on the reverse strand, counting down.
GAGGTAGGGTCAGAAATAGGGACAGGGTCAGAGGCAAGGCCAGAGACAGGGACAGGGAGCCGAGGCTCCGAGGCAGATAGGTGGTGATCTTAGTGCTAGTAGCAACAGGGTTCTAGCTGAGGGTGGACAATAGAGGGGTGAGGGTGGATCCATTGGGAGAGTAGGAGTGAGATCGGGCGGAGCTGAGGAGGAGCAAGTAGCTTCGAGATAGGTCCGACAATGGAGGGACGAGCAGGGTGGTACTGGAGGTGGAGATAGGGGTGGAGAGCCTGTGAGAGAGCAGGAGATGGATGCAGGGAAATCGATGAGAGAACATCTTGCAGAGCTGCAGTCATAGTTGACAGTGGCTCAATTTCAGCTGGCAGAGCAAGATCAACAACTTGCAAAGGTGAGGGCTAAGCGAGATCGTCAGCTTACGGAGTTGAGAGTAGAGCATGATTAGCAGCTGGCTGAGTTGAGAGCAAAGCACGATCATCAAGTCGTGGTGATGAGAGCGGAGCGAGACACCCTCCATCAGGAGGTTTTGCATCAAAGCAGCAGGGAAGCCTACTATATTTCAGCATATAGCGTGGCAGTTCCAGTAGCGCAATAGGTGATCCCCTATTCATAGTATATGGCACATTCAGAGGGAGCTCAGGCACCTCGATAGGATCCCGACCATCAGGCTCCTCCTCCTCCACCAGGCGATGAGGGAGAGGCCTAGAGCCAAATATTCTTTTTGTAGCTCGGATATTTTTTTGTAGACACACCCATATTTTGTAGCCTATACGATTCTTGCTCCGATGGGAGTTTGCAAATGTCATTCGACATCATTTTGTACTCTTAGACTTGACATGATATATATATATATATATATATATATATATATATATATATATATATACGAGATCCGATTTGACTTCATCGTACTTGTGTTGATTCATTTATGAGATGTCTTTTATATGCTTTATTCTATATGTATGCATTTCTTTTCAATATGAATGTGTGTAATGCAAATGATTATAGATGTCTATTTTTGTTTCTTTTCATATGTAAATAAATGAATGAGTATGAGTAATATGAAATTCAATGTTTTCAGTTTTCTATGCAATAAGATGAATGCAGATGAGTGAATAATGAAATGTATGAATCGATATTGAATGTTTATGTATGCAGCTAAACATCTCGAAACACAAATACTCGATCAGAGAAATGATGATAAATATACCACTTAGCTTAATAATTGATGATACTTTCAGCTCTCATTCAATAAAGAGGTCATTATTATCACACCGAAATCACTCTAAATTTACCAAAAATGCAGAATGATATGCAAAATGCAACCTAAACCTAGTCACTGGATTTAAAATACTTAAGATTCATCACCGAGCATAACGAACACAACAGGTAGATTAGAGTTCCTTTCTTTTTCAATGTGCAATATTTATTATCTTGTCCACAATGACCCTTTTTTCGTTCATATCCTTGGACAGATTTCGCAAGGACCCAAATTGCATCATAAAGAAATTCCCTCAAAACAAACAAAGAAATGATATGGACCTCCCTGTAGCATACAAATAAGTGGAGTCAAGGTATGTGAGGCAATTTTACCTTGTTGTGAAGGCTCTTATCATAGACACCTAGCTAATTTAGATGTTTCTAGATCATTGGGATCATTCCTACAAGCAGAAAACAAAGAAAATATTATGCCCCCAATCCTTGCTCCTCTTAGTTACAATAGACATCCTCGAGTTACTCAGAGGGATAATAATCGAAAACCAATATAAAAGACAGCACACAAAGAAAGTTTTCATTCATAGCTCAAACTGTTTAGTGATTTTTTTTCGTTATGTTGTTTTGCTTGTTTACTCAGTGATAAAAACTCTTTGGTAGTTAGGAGGCAGGTAACTGACTCATAGTGGATCACTAGGTTTCACTGACGGAAAGATGACTTGGTTGATACTGCTTAGGACATGTGAATTGCTTTGTCGAATAACCTAAGACTAGGACGTTGATCAGTTTCAAGTCATGAAGGTTCCAATGAACCAGGATGTCATGAAAGTGACTAAAAAAAAAATATGTACAAGCAAAAACAAAGATGCATGAAAGCGGGAAATGCCAACGTTGCGTTGATAGATGGAGCACTTGAGTACAAGAGGTGCCTGTTTGCTAGGTTTTCACCTGCTTGGCAGAGATTCTTTTTTTTTTTTACCAAGGTGCCTATTTACCAGGTTTTCACCAGGGCATTTTCTCTCTTTATATATATATATATATATATATATTTTTATTTTTATTTTTTTCTTTTTCTGATTTTTTATTTTATTTTCAGGACTTTTTCCGATTTTAGGATTTCTTCAGGACTTTTTCAGTTGTACATGTTGCTGGAGCAGAGAATGCTAAGCAAAGAATTTCTTCAAGTGGATAGTGTTAATTGGTTCACGAAGTTGTTCTCCTTCCAAGTTTGAGAGTTGATAGGCACCAGATCTAAATACTGCAGTAATGATGTAGGGACCCATCCAGTTGGGTTCAAACTTCCCTTTATTGTCTCGAAACTGTTGATTTTTTAGATTTTCTCTCAGAACTGGGTCACCAACCTGAAATTCTCTTTGTCTAACTTTCTTGTTATATCCTCTAGACATTCTCTTTTGATATACTCTAAGATGATCAAATGCCACTTGTCGACGCTCATCCAGCAATTCGAGCTCTTGCAATCTAGATATTCTATGATCTTCATCAGTAACAAGACCTTGCAAAGAAACTCTTAGAGATGGTATTTCTACTTCAATAGGTAATATTGCTTCAAACCCATACACCAAAGAGAAAGGTGTAGCCCCAGTAGGTGTTCTGATACTTGTTCTGTAAGCCCATAGTGCAGGATTGAGCTGCAGATACCAATCCTTCCTAGATTCGTTCACTGTTCTGTGCAAGATAGTTAGTAGGTTTTTGTTAGATGCCTCAGCTTGTCCATTACCTTGAGGGTAATATAATAATGACCAATGTTGTTTTATTTTGAATTTCTCACAAAGCTCGTCCAAATCTTTATTCTTGAACTGTCCTCCATTATCAGTCACGATGGACGAAGGTATCCCATACTTGCAAATGATGTAGTTTAGGATGAACAAGGCAACTTGTTTACCAGTTGCTTTGATGAGTAGAACCACCTCTACCCACTTGGTGAAAGACTCAGTGGCAGTTATGATGAATTTATGTCTGTTGGATGATGCAGGATATATTTGACCAATGAGATCGAATGCCCATTGCTAAAAAGGCCAGTGTGTAATGAATGGTATGAGATAATTTTCCGGGGCATGTATGAGATTTCCATGAAGTTGACATTTCTCAAGAGTCTAAGCAAATTTTATGGCATCTTTTTCCATCTCTGGCCAGTAGTAGCTAGCCCATAGTAGTTTTCAAGCTAAAGTAAGACCATTCGAATGAGATCCATAAATACCTTCATGATTTCGATAACGCACGTTTAGATTCTTCAGTTTCTAGACATCTAAACAATGTACCATCCAAACCTCATCTAAATAAATCATTAGCCATGATAACATATCGCGAAGCATTTTGAGTTAGGTTTCTTTTCTCACTACGAGTGAGGTTTTCAAGTATAATTTGGTCTCGTAGATAAGAGTAGATGTGGCTGTATCAGGATGAGTCATGCCCAATAATAGCACAGACTATTTGGGTCTCAGGAGAATCATAGGAAAGGTAATGTAACTCTTCCACTAGGAATTCAAAGTGAAAATTGGACTCTTGTAACTCAGGTATAGACGCCAAGGTGGCCATAGCATCTGCTGCTGTGTTTACGGATCTAGGAATCTGTTGGAATATTACAAAAGAAAAATATTTTTTAAGATCATCAACCATTCTCTTATAAGGCATTAGTTTATCATCTCGAGTCTGATATGTATCATTGATTTGATTGACTACCAGCTGAGAATCTCCATAGATATACAATTCTACAACCTTCCATTCAATAGCTAGTTTTATCCCATTCACGAAAGCTTCATATTCTACAATGTTGTTCATGCAAGGGAATAGAATCTTATAAGACTTTGGGATTGAATACTTTTGAGGAGTAACGAATAATATGCCAGCACCTAAACCATTTTGAGTAAAGGACCCATCAAAGAACATTTTCCAAGGTTGTTGAGTAAGGTGCATTATAGATTCATCTGAAAACTCTATATGAAGTGGTTGAGTGTCCTCAATCGGAGCTTCAAAAAGTTGATCATAAATTACTTGTCCTTTCATGGCTTTGCATTCCACATATTCAATGTCAAACTCTGTAAGGATCATGACCCATTTCGCCAATCTTCCTGTAAGTGTTGCTTTATTGAGAAGATACTTAAGTGGATCAATTTTAGCCACCAACTTGACTAAATGTGCTAACATGTAGTGTCTCAATTTTTGTGATGCAAAGACTAATGCCAAGCATGCTTTTTCTATTATAATGTAGTTCATTTCATAAGACACCAATATCCTGCTGATGTAATAAATAGCTCGTTCCTTTTTATTGTCATCCTGTTGTGCCAGAAGTGCCCTCAGTGATGAATCAGTTGTTGATATATATAAGATTAGTGGTTTACTTTGAATAGGTGGCATCATTATCAGTGGATTTAACGAGTACTCTTTTATCTGCTAAAGATGTTGTTCACACTACTAATCCCAGTTGTATATTACTCCTTTCCTCAATACTTTCGTGAAAGGTTGAGATTTGTCCACTAGCTAGGAAATGAATCATCTGATGGATTGGAGACGTCCCTGTAGACTTCTCATTTGACTGATGTTCTTTGGACGTGGCATTTCCATTATGGCTTGGACCTTCTCAAAATCAACCTTGATTCCCTTCTTTGAAATGATGTAACCAAGTAGTTTACCAGATGTTACTCCGAATGCACACTTCTTTGGATTTAACCGGAGTTTGAACTTTTCCATTCTGTCTAGTATAGGACCTAGCTCTTGAATATGTGTTGATCTCTTCATAGTCTTCACTAAGGTGTCATCAACATAATCTTTCATATTCTTATGTATCATATCATGAAAAATGGTAGTAATTGCTCTTTGATAGGTTGCTCCTATGTTCTTTAGCCCAAATGGCATGACGTTCCAACAAAAGGTTCCCCATGCATAGGTGAAAGCTGTCTTTGCTTGATCTTTGGGAGCTATTTTTATTTGGTTGTAGCCGGAGAATCCGTCCATTAGTGAGTACATGTTGTACCCAACAGTCATGTTGACTATCATGTCAATATTTGGCAATGGAAAGTCATCCTTCGGACATGATTTATTGAGGTCTCTGAATTCTGTGCAAACTCTGATAGATTTGTCCACCTTTGACATAGGTACTATGTTTGAAATCCATTCGGCATAATCTATAGCTCTAATGAATCCAGCTTTTAGTAGTTTTTCTAGCTCAGCCTTGACCAGTAGTGTCACATGTGGGTGCATCTTACAGAGTTTTTGTTTGACTGGTTTTACTCCTGGTGTAATTGAAAGATGGTGCATAATGAGATCAGGATCCAAGCCCGACATATTAGAATATGTCCATGCAAAGTTTATTTTCTTTTCTGAGAATAACTGAGTGAAATCCTTCAATTCTTCTGTTGATAGTGATTGAGCTACATGAATTATGTGTGGTGTCTCTTGACTCCCAATTTTCATTGGCTAAGTTGGCTTGATCAATATGGAAGACCTCTCCTGGAAATGACTTGGCAGTATATCAATTATTTCACCTTCAGGCTCCTTAGAGAGGTTTTTACCTTTAGGTACGTCCTTTATTTTCTCTTTTCTAGATTCTGATACCGCCACAATGTGGTTTTGGCCATCAGATCTTTTTTTTTTTCTTGTTTTTGTGACTAAGATACTTGATATCCGCTTCAGTCATATTTTCACTTTGTTCACTTGTGGAAGAGTCCATAGGTTTGACTGCATTGAGATAATAGGCTAACGTATAGTCATTGGCAAAAATAGGTATATTCATGGGTTGTTTTTGTAAAGTACATCAACTAGTTCTGTATGTAGTAAGGATAAATGTTGGATAGGTTTGAGAGCATTCACGATATTGTCATCACAACTACAGATCAAAAGTCAAGTTCCAGAAGGATACCTTGCGTAAGTGTCTCGAGACCAGGAAGAGTCAGATCATGATTATTAAAGTTCATGTTAATATTTAGTTGACCTAATCCAATAGACATACTTGTAACATCGTTCACTACGCCAGACTGGACATCATATCATGGTTTGACAGCGATAAGGTCAGTAGACAAAGTTTCATTGTTTGTATCAGATGATTCAAAATTTGAGGCTGAGTAGATATTGTCCTAAATAAGACTATCATCAGAGTCTTCAGGTGAAATTTCTGAGTCTTCTTCAAGTGATTTAGTAATTGTATGTATGGTATCAACACCAACATCTTTAATACTGCAAGTTCCTTCAAGTTGTGGTTCATTTGTCATTTGTATCTGACACACCTATTGACATGATCTTGATGTTTATGTGATTTGTTGTCATCTACTCCATTCAGCTTCTTCTGGACTGATGACTGGTTCTTGTTCTATAGCTTCCAACTCTTCGTGTAGTGCTATACCTAATTTGTTCTGTTTTAGCATAGGGGTACATAGATGAGAAGTTTTATGGTATTCTTCCTTCTTTCAGTCCTTGTTCATAATTTGCTTGTCTCTTTTGTCCAATTTCTTGTATTTCCTTCTCTAGTTTTATGTGCATTAGCTCTTGAGTATCATCTATGACACCGATAGACTCTTCTGGAGTTTTTGTAGTGGATGTGTCTGAGAGGTGGTCAAGATCCCATTCATACTCATTTGAGTCAGTCTCTGAATCGCCTACTTACTGCCTACCAGTGTATGTGACTGGAACTTTTAGTGGTGCAAACAATTCTCTTATTCTTACTACTTCATCTCTTATATCCTCAGGGACCTCAACTTCTTGTATTATTGTAGTTGATACCATCAAAGCTTGAGCACTAACTATTGCTTCTTTCTTGACTGTTGATTCCTCTTTCTCTTTTCTACACTCTGCTTTTGTTTGTTGAGTGTCTCCTTCGTGTAATGTTGAAGGTGATATCCTTTTCTACCACTTAGACTTAGAAACATGCTTTTGGTCTGATGTCTTTTTCGGATTGTATCCCAGTCCAGCCTTATCATTTGTGGATTTTGTTTGCAACTGAACTGGTTTAGTAATACCTTCCTTTTGTTTGCCTAGAGGACTAGTACTTGAATACCCCATGCATTGAATCATCTTGTAGCCAAGACCATATTGGTTTGAGGAAATCTCACAATGTCGTACCTCCTCATTTTGACTATCTTCTTTAAAGAGCCAGTTAAGAATAGCATCCTCTTCTATTTCATCCACCAGGGAGGTAGAAGATTGTACAAAGAGACCATCATACATGGTATTCAGAGCTGAAGTTTGTGTTCTCATAGCCTCTGATGGCTTACCCAACTATTTTGGTGATGGAGGGAGAGAAACTAATGAAAGTACCAGTTCCATCTTGTAGCCATCCATGCCGGTATTTGTAATCTTCAATCTCTTTTCTAAGTCTTTCATCAGCGCTTTTGGATCTTCATTTGGAGAGGCTGCCCTATTATAAGGCGCAAAAGTTTCTGCACCTTTTGTCAATGCATTACAGATGACATTTGTATCGGCAGGAATACTGACTTCAGCTCCATTATAAGAAAACTTTAAGCATTGATGGTATGTTGATGGAACTACCTTCATTTCATGAATCCATGACCTACCCAGTAAGATATTGTATGACAAAGGAATATCAAGTACCTAGAAAAGGACGTCTCTTTCTATAGGTCCCACTCTGATTGGTAATGACACCAGACCTTTAGAAGTTCTTTCTTCTTCATCATAGGCTTTTATTGTTATTTTCTTGTCGGGATCAATGACATTTTCAGAGAATCCTAGTTGTGTAAGCAGACTGTAAATACAAATATTCAACCCCATGCCTCCATCTATCAAAACATGTTTGACTCTGTGTTTATGGATGATGGCTTCAATATGCAATGGCTAGTTATGTGGATGGTTTAGCGAGTTGTCATCTTCTTCAGAGAAGGTCAGATAGTGAGGCGAGGTTAGATGACCCACCATAGATTGAAACCGATCAATGTCAATCTTTTGGAACATTGGTGGTGAGCAATGCTTTGTCTAGGATCTCTTTGTGAGCAGATGAGAGTTTTAGCAATTCAAGGATTGAGATTTGAGCATTTGTCCTTTTCAAATGTTCAACAACACTATATCCAGAAGATGATGATGAAGTTAACCTTTTAAATTTGTCCAAGGTTGATTCTTTTTGTTTGTTTGGCAAGGCTGGTGGGTTTGATGTTGCTTGAGCTGGGTTGGACGAACTAGCTCCTTGGAGGGTGACTTTCTTTTGAGATCGGGTTAGAGCTCTTATATATTGTGATTTATTTGGTTTATCTTGGACTATAATCACATTGCAATATTCTGAGTGGGAAGGATCAATCATGTTGATAATGTTGTCCTGACTGGTATAAGTATAATTTACCTTGGCACCTCCTTTGGTCTTTGAAGAATAACCTTGTTTGTAAACAGGCAAAGGGTCCTTAAATGCTTTATGATCAGCATTGGTCAGATGATTCCCAACAACAACTTTACCAGCGTCTATGAGATCTTGAATCTCGTGTTTTAGCTTCATGCAGTTGTTTATGTTATGACCTTTATTCCGATGGAAGTCACAGTATTCATTTTCTCTCCACCATCTTGGTTTGACTTCTGGATCATATGGTCTGGAGTTATCTAGGAGCATTATGAAATTGTTTTCCAGTAGAGTTTTGAAAGCGGATTCATATGATTCTTTGAGAGGAGTAAAACCATGCTTAGGTTTAGAAAGCCAAGGCTTTTCTTTGAACCATTCTTTTGTTTTCTTTGGTGGATTTTCTACTGCAGCCTCAACAGCTTCAAGTGCTTTTGTACCACTAGCTAAGTTGAATATCGTGGGCTTTGAGTTAGCTTTAATAGTGTCTACTACTCCATTGTTAACAATATTCTTGTTGTTGTCTTTGCCAAATTTCCAATACTTGTTCTTCTCTTTAGAGCTAGATCCTAGTTGTGTTTCTTTCCAAGGCGTGATATCCCCCTTCTTTATGAGCACATCTTCCATTCAAATGGCATTATCTACCATTTTGTTAAATGATGGGTGTACTTGCATTTGTATGCTATATTTCAGTTTGGGGATCAAGTTATTGACAAATATATCCATTTTCTCAGAGTTTGGGATAGGTTGTGGATATCTAGAGAACATTTTTCTCTAGCATTGGAGGAAAGTAAGAAGAGGTTCCCCTGTTTTTTGTTTAGTATTGCACAGATCGATCATACTCACAGGATGTCAAATGTTGTATGAGTATTCTAGTAAAAATAGTTGGATTAGTTCTTCGAACGTTTTTATTCCTTTGGGTAGACTTGAGAACCATTCCATTGCTTGACCCCCTAAACTCCTTGGGAAAAGGTGCATGAGGTACGTTTGATCATGCATGAACTCCATACAGCCGGCACAAAACTCTCTGACATGATCTTGAGGATCTGAGGTACCATCATATTTGTCAAATTTTAGGATCTCCACTCATGAAGGAAATGGAGGCATGTATAGATTCTTGTCAAACGGAAAGGGACATATTGTTTCCAGAGAATATTGTTTTGGGGACTTATCTTTATTCTTCAGTTTTGTGACCTTCATTCGTAAGGCTTGTAATTGTTTTGGTACCATGAGTATAGGTTATTCTTCCTTTTTAGTAATGAGTGTTTGAACATCATATCCAGTAGGAAGTTTGGCACCTTGTTTTGCTAGTTCTAAGAAATAGTCTTCCTTCTCTCGAGTCATAATAGCTTTCATGATTTTTCTAAAGTCTTTGTCCTTTTGATAGTCACAAATTTCTTTTTCTGGAGGTTCAATATCTTCTTTAGCTTCACTTGATGAGGAATTAGTATCAATCTCGTGAATATTAAGGTTGTCTTTGTCATTGTATTTTGTCTCATGTATAGTGGAAGATTCAGATTTATCAAAAACTGGTACTCCTGATGACAAAGTTTTGTCAGTGAGAGGGTCCCCTTCATAAAATGGATTGTCGGTGTATGAAAAGGGTATTCCTTTGCCTTTGGCTTCTTTCTTACGAGAACTCCTGGTTTGAGTAGGCATTTTTATGGATTAGTGTGACCTAAAGTTATTTGTGACGCAGAGGTCAAGATCAATTTCAAAGCTAGTTTGTTCGTTTAATGTATTGTCTAAGAGAAACAACTGAGATTTTAGTCTGGTTTCAGGAAAGATCTATCTTGTATAAGATGTATATCTAAGTTGATTCTAAGAGTAGTATAAGATTCGGTCTATTTTCAGGAACGATCTATCTTGTATAAGACGTTATCTAAGTGACTTAAATTTGATAGGTAGTTGATTGAACTAGCTGAAAGATGATCGACCAAATCATGCAACACAAATGGTAGAGGTACACTGTCTTGATCTGTTTATGCTCAGGAAAATGATAACCAGTATTATGTTCATTGTAGACTTTTTTTAGGCAAGTTTGACTATTCTGTTCTGACAAAACCAGAGACTCGTACGACAGGGTTTTTTGAGCCAGATGATAATTGAGCAGCTACAGGATGACAACAATTTTGTTTCATACGAGTTATTGCCTTGTATCATACAACAGAGGGGTATACGTAGGATGACAAAAGATAGGGCAGTTCTATTTCATACAACACAGGATACAGAGCTAGACGATAGATTGAACGACTCGTACGACACAAGAACTGACATAGGACGACAAATGAAAAAACTCGTACGAGACAAGATGTGACTTAGGACGATAAATAAGAAGACTCATACAACTGTTCACAGGGAAAAGACTTAAAATTTTGAGTTTTTCGATTGCTGAGTATGACAAATGAGTATGAACAACTCTAAGATGGGTTGATTTTCGACCAGGATATACTAGTTTTGGACAAAATTTTGACCTAGGATGGACTAGTTACTGACATGTACAGAGTTTCAACTTAGGATGGACTAGTTTCTAACATTGACAGAGTTTCGACTTAGGATGGACTAGTTTCTGACACAGACAGAGTTTTGACTTAGGATGGACTAGTTTCTGACATAGACATAGTTTCAAATCACTGAGTTGTTTCTTGTCTTCTCCAATTTTGGTATTTTAGTTTTTGTTTTAGGGATGAAAACACATAAAACATGTAGTATAAATAGTAACTCCAATCATAGCATGCAAAACCCTAAGGAATTTGGTGAGGAAAGAAAACCTTTGCTTGTAGACTTAGGTACACACCCAATAGCTAATCAGAATATAGCCGCTGAGTCTCACACAATGGATTCTCAACGCCCTATTATCCAACTCCAAATGCTAATGGGGGCACAAAATGACAAGTATCTTGGGAGAGTTACTATCTCTCTTGCACAAAGATTATCCCCCTTTTGGAGATGAACTGGGTAGCTTCTAATTTTAATTGGAACTAGTAAGGGATTAGTTCGGCACGTCAAGGTATAAACTCAATTAAGAGGACTCCCAGCCTTGAAAACCAAGGTTTAATATACTCGAAGGTATGGAAGAGAGCTATTCCCGAGCACTACCATTGACTTGATTTTCATTAAATCGCATTTATTTTATAGTGGGTTGGAGTACTTGGTGTTTAGCCGTTCCCACTTAGGTCGTTCCCCTCACACCGGCCGTAACGACTTTAAGATTTTTTCAACCCCTCGGGAGGGCAGGCCTGCTAAAGATGTACAAATCTCAAACAAAGAAAAAGCTTCAAGAGTCTGGATTTCTGATTGTCTAGAAAAAGACAAGAGCATACTCTCCTACCTCTCAGAATCTTCTAAAAACACAGATTTGTTCTTTAACCAGATAGCAATTTAGGTTCCTAAAAATGAATTTAAAGAATACATGATGTTTAGTCAATTCTCCTCAGGCAACCTGCAAAGACAACGAATCAGTAGTCATATTGTCTTTGTGCGACAAGCATTCTGCAAAAAATTGATTAGGCTGTGAATTTTTTTTTTGAGATAGATAGATAAACAGTTAGGGTCAGTCATTAGAATAATCAATTTGAATCAGAAAACCAAAATCATGAAATTTTCCTTTTTAACCAAAAAACACAAAGTCATACGACAGAGTTTTAGCTCGTACGATACAGGATTCCCTCTCGTATGATATAGGATTACTGCTCGTACGATACCCGCAGTTTGTCATTTCAACCTATGAAAATTGTCGTACGAGATGTACAGATGAAAAATTGAAAAATCTGAAATCTAGAAAATAACAAAAAAATAAGCAGTCAGTCTTGGAGGCCAAAAAATGTAGACTTCTGCCCCACAATGGGTGCCAGAGATGTTTGTGTGAAAAAGTGGTCTGTAGCAGCAAGCACACACTTCAATTAAGTCATTATATGTATGGTTAGTAATCAATAATCAATAAGTAAAAAACCATAACAAAGTGACTAATTGCCTTCTAAAAGATGCAACTATAAGATTGCTCTCAGATTTTTATAAGCAATACCAGTGACTAGACTACACCAAGATGAAGGATTTAATCTATATGATATTTAACTATATGGATGGAAAATGGATGAATAATTCAAGCAAATATGGATTCAAGCAATATGGATGAGTAAAACTAAATATGGATGCAAATAATCTAAAAAGCACAATGATCTTCAATGACTCCAGAGCGAAATTAGCATGATAATAATCTCCAAGCATGTTCTCAAAAATCTCTGGGGTGTATTGGAATGAGAGCTGAAGGCTAAATTTATAGAGAATTACAAGAAAAAAGCTCAATTTAGGATTAATTGAAAATAATTGAGAAATCGGGTTCAGTTAACCTTGAGATAGATTCCAATTATAGTTTAATTGAAATACATTTAGATTAGAAGTCCAAGTTGCACTGGAAATAATAATAAATTAATTCCATGCATATATTTGATTTATTCAAGAAAAGGTCTTTTCAATGCAATTGAACTTCTTTTTCTGAAAAGCTTTGAGTTCCAATTTTAGAGAATAATTTAATAATTCAATTTAATTGCTTTTTTGATTTCAAGTTCTAAATTTAGAAAAAGAAATAATATCTCAAGTTTGATTTCTCTCTCAATTCAATTCTTTTTGTTTATTTTCAATTCAACTCTTGCTTTGTAATTAATTCCTCTTTTGTAATAAATTAATTCCTTTTGCATGATTAAATGACAAATTTATTAATTAATTAAATATGCAAGGATATTTAATAAATTAAAATAGGATAATTGATCAAAATGATTTTCTTGGAAATGATTCAATTAATTAAATAAATATTTAATTAATATTGAGTAATTGATTTGCCATGTGATTTTTGATGATTAAAGAATTAATTGTGTGCTCAAGGTTGATTTAATTGCCTTTGGTTAGGATCTTGGTGATGTTGTCGACATGAGGGGCCCATGGTTTAGATGACCATTTTTAGGGTATTACACAAGGAAGTCTCACTGACTTACAACAAGATATAGACTACAATCCGGAAGGAATGCGCTGCAATAATAGCATTTGCTAATGCCTGATGACAGTTCCGGTTAAGCATAATTGTCTTCTCTGCACCAATCTCTTCTCAGTACACCATATCGAAAGATGAATCCCTTGTTCATACATACATCACTCTATGAAAATGCAGACACAACCTTGACACCTAAATTACATGACTATACCACCATTTATACAATTCATCAACCTTGACAACAACGTTGGCTAAACCCTCAACACCCAAATACAAAATTACATTACACGATACAAAGATCGACCACCAGACCAATATAATGGTATACATGATATAGCATGGACCTAAATAAAATTTCCAAATGCTCATCTCCACTAGTAATCATGCCCAGATCAACCGCAACATGCTACACCACCAGGAAAACTGCATGACACGAAGAACATCACTGGCTCAACAAAATCATGAGAAACTCACACAACGATCAATGCAGATCATAAAAACAAATAGAAAACAATTATGAAACACCAATAGGCACATTAGAATCATTAGCAACAGTTGCACCAACACCACTTATCAAATCCTCATCGATCAATATCTGAACCTCAAGAACACTCAAACAATAGAAACTGTCATGAAGAAAGATAACTTGTGGAGCACCAAATCATGAACCATCTAAAATGAAGATACACAAGACCATCCCAAACAATATCCCAAAAACTTAGCTCAAGATTTTATCACACCACAATATACCGGAGGAAATACTGAACTCTACAAAGCACTGATTAGAAAAACAAACTGCAAACCAGATCATATGATATGATCCATTAAGCTTTTCAGATCACCAAAACCAATATAGAAGGATATAATGATACTAGAAATACTCTATTCACCAAGCCATGATCCCAATAAACCAATCTGCAATCATCGGAGCAATAAATCACATGAATATGTTGACATCAATGACAACAACATATCGTAGGAGCAACAATATCCAACAATCTCCCCTGTTGGCATTGATGGCAACATATGAATGTGAAAAACAATTAATGCAAAGAAAGAAAACATCTCCAACAAGATCCCCCTAAGATCAAACAGATAAAATAGTTTTTCACATGCTTCTCTCCCCCTTTGACATCAATGCCAAAGATCCTCAAAATAGAAAACCAAACTTATTGTCCCCCTTTGATAAACAAAACATGATTATCTCCTCCTAAAACATATAACCAATCCAACAGACTACTCCACTAGAGGAGCAACATAAACTCATCAATCTAGATAAAAAGATAAGACTGTGAAGTCCATCCGATTGATGCAACTCAATGAATCTAGTTCTCATTAGGAGGGGTGGATGCCCCTAACTTGTCTCTGCAGGTTTAGTGAAAATATCAGCAATTTGTTCCTTTCTAGACACATATTCCAGCTTCACTTCCTCTTCACTGGCTTTTTCTCTCAAAAAGTGATATTTGATTGATACATGTTTAGTATTTTAATGTTGCATTGGGTTCTTTGACATATTAATAGCACTGGAATTATCACAGTATATGATAGTAGTCTCATCATAGATAACTCCACTATCCTTCAACATTTGCTTCATCCAAACTACCTGAGTGCAGTTACTAGCAACAACAATATACTCAGCTTAAACAATAGATAAGGACACTAAATCTTGTTTCTTACTCGCCTAAGAAACCAATTTCTTACCCAAAAAGAATGCACCACTGGAGGTACTCTTTCGGTCATCATCACTAGTCCAATCAACATCAGTGTAAGCACATAACATGAAATCATGATTCCTCGGATACCACAAACCATGTAATCCACAATCCCTTTCAAGTATCCTAATATCCTCTTTACAATAATGACATGACTCTATTTCAGATCAGCTTGATATCTAGAAGCCATGCACACAACATGCATAATGTTTGGTCTAGTCTGAGTAAGATATAGCAGTCCACCGACCATAGATCTATATAAAGACTGATTAGCTTTTGGAGATTCATCATTTTTAGACAATTTGTAGTCAGTTGCCATAGGAGTTCCAACCGGTTTGGAGTCTTCTAACCCAAACTTCTTCAATAATTCCTTCACATATTTGGTTTGAGATATAAAAATACTTTTTAAATCTGTGAAATCTGCAAACCTAAGAAAAATTTCATCTCTCATATAATAGACATCTCAAATTCTTTCTGGATATCGCCGACAAACTTCATGCTCAAGTTATCATCTCCTCCAAAGATAATGTCATCTAAACAATTAAGATGTTATCATTCTCAATCTTAAAATACAAATTACTATTAGCAATATCTTTATTAAATCCCAATTTTAGCAAGTACTTATCCAATCTAGCATATCGGGCTCTAGGGGCTTGTTTCAGTCCATAAAGAGATTTCTTTAGTTTGCATACCATGTCTCCATCATCTAATAATGAAATTCTATCAGGTTGCTCAATATAAACTTCTTCCTCAAGATCACCATTCAGAAAGGCTGACTTGACATCCATCTAATATACCTTGAAATCTTTATGTAGCATATGCAAGCAACGGTCTAACAGCTTCAAGTCTGGCTACCAGAGCAAAAGTCTCCTCATAATCAATTCCTTCTTTCTATGAATATTATTTGCATACCAATCTTGCTTTATTTCTGACAACTTCACCAACTTCATTGAATTTGTTCCTAAATACCCATTTAGTACCAATCACATTCTTGTCTTTGGGTCTAGGCACAAGTTCCCATGTGTTATTCTTTTCAATCTGATTCAATTCTTCTTCCATAGCCCTTATCCAATTTTCATCTTTGCAAGCCACAACAACATCTTTAGGTTCAATTTTAGAAATCAAACATACCTCTTTAGCAGCTAGCCTTATTCTAGTTATCACACCTTTATTTTTATCACCAATAATCTAATTTTCAGAATGATTCAATGTTACATACCTTAGAGTCTTTTGATTGTTCTGATTTTTCAGGTTCCTGCACCTCTCCACCAAAAGCAACAACATCCAGGTTAGTTGTCTCCCAGATCATTCTTCTTCAATTCTTTAGTCTGAATAGGAGTTAGAACAACATGCTAACTATCATCATATCCACATGCTCTGATTTCTTTTCCATAGTTCTCATCAACCTTCACATTTGCACTTTCCACTATCTTTCTTAGTATCTTATTGTATCACTGGTAGGATTTACTCTTTGTTGAATATCCCAATAAAATTCCTTCATCACTTCTTGCATCAAACTTCCCTATATCCTCATCTCTCTTGATATAACACTTGTTACCAAAATTTTTGAAATATCTTACAATAGGAACATGACCAAACCATAGCTCATAAGGAGTCTTACTGGTATCACCTTTTATATGCACCCAGTTGAATGTTTAAATAGTAGTGCTAACAACTTCTCCCCAATAGATCTTCAGAACATTCCCTTCAATCAGCATAGTCCTTGCAACATCCAAGACAGTTATGTTCTTCCTTTCAACAACTTCATTTTGTTGAGGGGTTCTAGGAGTAGATAATTGTCTTCTAATCCCATGCTTCTCGTAGAATGAATCAAACTCACCATAACAAAATTATCCTCCTCTACCAGATCTCAGACATTTCATCTTCATTCTTGTTTCAGTCTCAACCTTTGCTTTGAATATCTTGAATTTATCTAATGCTTCTAATTTTCTTTCAAAAAGACAACCCACATCATCCTGGAATAATCATCAATCAATAACATGAAGTATCTGTCACCTTGCACACTTCTAACATTTGTAGGTCTACATAGGTCACTATGCATAAGATATAGCAATCCATCAGATGTATACTACTTGTTGTTGAAATAAAATATTGTTTGCTTACCTATTTGACATTCCTTACATACCGGATTAGCAGGCTTAACAATTTCAGGAAAATCTCTAACAAATTTAATAGAACTGATCTTAATATTTGAATCAAAATTAACATGACACACTATCCTATGCCACAACCAAGTTTCATCAATTTGAGCAATGAAAAAACTTTTCTCACCAGCATTCAAATGAAAGATATTACCTTAAGTCTTAGTTCTAGATGCAATCTCTATACCAGACGCATTTAGGATCTTGCATTTTCTATTCTTGAATTGTAAATCATAACCTTTGTCAACCATCTATCCAACACTTAAGAGATTATGCTTCAAACCTTCAACATAGAAGACATCATCAGTATTATGATTACCATCAAAGGAAATAGAACCTCTACCATGAATCACACAAGTTTTGTCATCTCTAAATATTACTATTCCATCATAATTTCTTTCCATACTCACAAAGTTGCTTTTATCACTGATCATATGATGTGAACAATCACTATCAATAACCCATTCATCTTTCTCTTCAACTTTAGCAGCTAAAGCTTTCTCCTCAATAGTGTAGCTTGTGGAATCAACAGGTACCGATCCATCTTCTTTAATAGCAATAAACACAAATTCTTCTCCTTTTGATTCTTCATCAGTTACACCTTCATCGACAACATAATAATAGTTCTTCTGATGCTTATATTTCCGTTTAGACTTGTAAGGCTTATCATATTTCTCATGCTTCTCATATATATATTTCCTATCATGCTTATCAAATTTATCATGCCTATCATATTTAGACTTTCTCTTCAGGCATCTAAAAGAAAAATGTCTTATCTTATTGCAAGAGAAACATTTCAAAGGCAATTTTTCATCATACTTACCAGCTCCCTTAGA
This sequence comes from Cryptomeria japonica, assembly GCF_030272615.1. Lineage (NCBI taxonomy): Eukaryota > Viridiplantae > Streptophyta > Pinopsida > Cupressales > Cupressaceae > Cryptomeria > Cryptomeria japonica. The sequence goes on along the minus strand of NC_081405.1, from coordinate 423,636,622 downwards.
CAATCTCTGGGAAATCAATGCTTCAAGCTCATCCAATTATCTTTCTTGCTCTTTCATCTCTCTTCTCTCTCTTTCATATCTAGATATTTTGCATTCATCGAGATCATACTTATGCTTTCCAAATACAGATGCTCTAAATCTTGTCTCAGACTTTCCATGTGATTCACCAAATTCCCTCATCTCAAATGTAACAATCTTTCCAACCAACATATCTCCTGTCATAGTAGTCACACTCCAGATCTCATCAATAGCAGCTACCTTATGTTTGTAAGCAAGAGGCAAAGATCTTAGCACCTTAGCAACAATTTCATCTTCTTTGAGGGTCCCACCGACACATCTGATACCTAGGACAAGGTCATTCACCTTCGCCATAAAAGAGTTTATGTTCTCATCTTCTCCCATCTTCAGCATCTCATATTTCCCTTTCAAACTCTGCAACTTAGCAAATTTGACTTGTTTATCTCCTTTATACAAGGTCTCAAGCTTTTCTCAGATCTCATCTGCAGTCTGAAGTCCCATTACATTAGTCATCTTTGAATCAGTCAGGGTGCTCAGCAATGCTTCCTTAACTCTAATGTTATGCTCAGCTTCCTTGATATCATCAATAGTAACCGGTCCATTCGGAGGAACAAAATAGGCATTCTTTGTAATATTTTAGCAATCTTCTCCAAGACATCTCAAGTGTACCTCCATCTAGTTCTTCCATATAGCATAGTTACTTTCGATCAAATCTCGGACTCTCCTTCTTAAAGATAACTCCTCAAGTTGCCATCTCAGATCTTCCTCAAGCGATTAAGCTTCTTTCGAAGGATCTAGATTTGATTCGAGTTGTACATGAGCCTTCTTATAAAGGAAAGACTATAGGGAAATGATAGAACACAATCATGTCATGGGGCCCAATGAGATACAAGGGTAGGTAGGGGTGGGTAGGAGAAATAATAGATAATTCCCTTAAAGGTGGAATTATCATTCCACTATAAGTGGATATCAAAATGTGATAACAAGATAACACCACCAAAGGTGGAATTTATCATATGCCTATATTCCCTAGATATGCAATTCTATAAGTGTTTCATATGCAAATTACTATGACATGTATTATCCTAAGTCACTTAAGTAAAGTGTAATTACATGAGACATAAATTACACCAACACCTTGAAATCAGAACAAACATTTCAAACATGCTTCACACCATTGAAACTAATGACAAAATAGTGGTGCCAAATAATGAAGAGGACATTGATGAAGAACAAACAATTAAAAAAAAACAAAAAACATAATCATTTGTGGCTACACTACCAAACAAATGTCATGAACTAGAGATTATTAAGAAATACTAGAGCTTGAGCATAACACAAATAACACTATTGACTACCTTGAAGTTAACTCATTTTCAATTAATGAATATAATACTAAGGGAATGCTCAATATGGCATTTCCCATCATCTTTCCAAATGGAACTATACTACAAATGCAACCATGAATTAAGGCAGTGTAAATGCATTAGTATGCATTAAATTTGATGAGATTTCATGACCAAATATTCAAAAGACATCTGAGGTTTTATCTTCAAACTTATGATGTGTCATTGTAGCTAGTAACTTGGAATAGATTTCATTTAAAAAAATAGAAGAAAACCTACCAACCACTATTTAAAACCTATGTGCACATCTAAAAGATATCCCTAACACACAATTAATTTAGGAGCTTATGCACTTTGGGTATTCCATGAGAGGTACACGACCATATTGGAACAAGTGTCATACTGAATTATCAAACATGATTAACCAAATAGGGTTACCTACTCTATTCTTCACATTAAGTGCAATAGACACAATGTAACGCCTCGCATGAAACCCTAGAGGATAAGATAAAATTACACAAGAATTTTATGGATTTTTTTTTTTGAATTAATAAAGTGTCATCATGCATAATGATACAAGTATAATGCTCACCTCATGGTAACCTTAATCTTGCCAATAACCGACAATGCATAAGTGAAAGACTAACCACTCAAAACTCAAAAAAAACAAGCAGAAATATCTCCCAAACATTAGGACATGGTCTAAGATGTGTTTAAGATTGCACAAGACCATCCCAGAAGTTACCAAGCTTGGTTCATAAAACATGATAAACTGTTAGGTCCTAGGTGTCATAGATGGGCTCTGATGAAACCCTAAATACAAATAGATGCCCTCATCACCATCCAAAATCACTCAAACCTACTCAAGACCCCTCAAAGGGTTCTTTGACATTTCTACCTTTGCAACACATCCAAAATTGGGTCAGATTGACATCTCTAGCTCCCATAAACACCCTCAGACTAAATGGGCAAGAGAGGGCTCCTGCCAGCCAACCAAGTGTCCCCATTGGACACTAGCACACTAGGAGGACACTCAAACAATTATCTAGTGTTCCTAACTCACACGGGTATTGTGGACCCACATTGGTGTCCGAATTATGTGTTGAAGTCCTCTAGATTGGTGAACTTTCACTATCGTCCCTAAGATGCACGTTCGTCCAAATCCAAAGATTTTTATGGACATGTTGTCCAAATCCCTAGACATAATAAGCCCTTTGGTGATTTCAAAATAAGTATCTGGTCCTTGAATTGAGAGAATTGGGCAAAAAGGTGAGATAGTGGGCAAGTCTTGAGACATTGGGTCACTAGATGACTTTATAAGACAAGGCAGAGTTTGGGAGGACTCACTTCACTGCCACTAGACACAATTCACCCACAAATAGAAAAAAGGGATACTTAGGTGTCCAACACAAATAAAATCCATAATTGGACATCAAGAAACACACATCAATTGGTTTTGATTAAGCCTAGATTGGCTCTTGAGAGCTCAATCCAATAAGGGCTTGGTCAACAACTCTTACCACAATAAGAGATGACTAATTCAATCTTCAATATAATAAGAAACATATCTACATTAATTTAATCACCAAACCAAGTTTTCCTATGATAATATCATATTATAGCATAAAATAAAAAGCATACAAGATCATGGTTGGTGGTTAGTTCTAACGTCAGACCATGTAAAGATACATCAATTCTTATAATATCTTACAATTACATACATCTCCTCTTGGAGTGTTCCATATAAAATAAATTAATGAATATAATTATTATATCCAACTAAATACATCAAAACTTGCATGAAATTAAAAAGAAGAATAAGTGTTGAGGAAGGAGAAGAAACTCTTCAATCGCTCATGATCCAAGTCCTCTAGTCCCCAATGATGGTCGACAATGCCACTTGACCATGTGGAACCCATAGGTCCTAACCCCATTGTGCTCGTGGAGATAGTCACATGGCCCAAATAGTCATACACTCAAGCAAGGGAGACAAATAGGCTCAGACAAGAGAAAACATGGAGTAACACTCAACATGAACATCACACTCATCCAAGAACATAGTGCCACAATAAGATGAATAGAAAGAGAGGCATAATCCTTAGTGCAATCTATATGAAAAACAAGTATGAAAGAACTCCACAAGTAGAATCAACACCAAAACATCAAATATAAACCAATCTCAAAATGAGATCACAAGGTCAAGAAGCCATCAAATATGGATACCTCTAGAATCCATCAATAAGCACAATCACATGAAAGAAAAATCCTCTTTTGGGTGCTACTCATAACTATAGGGCTAGATACATAGGATACAAGAGTGGGGAGTCTCATCATGTAGCTCAAAGGGATGGCTTATGCAGAATCAAGTAGTCCTCTCATACGGGTGAGGAGACTCAATCATGCCAGATCAACGCCCCATAGGTGGTTAGGCCTTCCCAACTCATCCTTAGTCTTAACAAGAACTCAAGGCCATGAGAGGGGTATCTTATTTATCCTGGTTCATTTTATTAATGTGTCATTGGTTGTTGATTGATTGCAAAATATCCAATGAGTTACCCTGGCTATCCCTTTGTACCTTGACCCCCATTGGACACCACTCTCATCATTGGTCATGTTACCTACCCAAGGCTCAAGTAAGTTAAAACATGAAACTCATGGTAGAATTCCAACATGGAAGTCCAAATACAACAACAATTGAGCCCAACATCTTAAAAATTCATGAAATAAACACTATATGCATTGACATTTTCACATGCATCCAAAACACACTCGATTGGCCCTGAATGCCAAGAGAACGGATCCATATCGATCCAACAATTAAATTTGCATATATAATACTATAACTCCACATAATAATTTCTCATTAAAAGTACCAAATTCATAATTTTATCAAAAGATCAAATTGACCAAAAACTAGTCATGGAAGTCATTCACCATTGATGGACCTCCAAAAAGCTTAAATTTTCAAACATGCCCAATAAAAAAGTCGTGAAAACCCACTGGTCCATAGGTGAACAACAACTCAATTATGCAATAAAATCTTAAATCTGGGAATCCAAAAAAATTGGGCAGCGTTTCCTTTTTTAAAACTATGTTTTCAAATTTCAAATACAATAAATTCAATTCTTAACTAAAATTCAAAATTCAAATTGGAGAAAAGTTCTAAATCCATTTTCTAACTAATAGAAACAAGAATCACACAATTTCATTGAGAAACAAGAGAGAAATAAATAAAAACTCACCTTCAAGTTGAAGAAATTAAAAATTTAACATGGAGCCAAAGACTTCAAAAGAATTCATGAAAACTGTGTAGCACAAAGAGTTTGCCCACACAAATCCTAAGAGCTCCTACCCACAAAATTCTTGGAAGAATTTTCCTCCCAACCAGCAAATCAAAATCCCCATTGTAGGGTTTTAGAGCTCCAAATTTGAAAAAATACAACTGTCCCAAAATGAATTTAAAAAATACAATATAAACCCACTTTGGAGCAAAAATATAGAAATATTAAAAATCAAATTGGACAAATAAATTCAATAACTCCCAAAATACCCTCGAAGGTAAAATCATTCAATCCTCATTAAATCAAATACACAAAGCCACATTTCACAATTAAATATTAGATTGCCACTATATTATCTAAATATCATTAATATATGCATTATAACAACCACAATTTACATATGACTGACTATGCACAAACAATTTTTACTAGTCATTCATAATTATGCATTGGGGTAACCAAACAATACCCAACTAGTAACCAGAGCTATACATAAACAAAATTAAGGAATATCGTCCAAATTAGGAATGATGGCTATGGTTGGATAACATTAATGACTAGTGTGCTATCTCCTACAACCACCGTTGGGAATATGAGCACACTCAGACCTGTGGAATCAATGCTTTGTACTATTGGGAATATATATTGTAATGGTGAAAAATTAGTTTCCACCATAGAAGGAAGAAACCACTAATTTTGTGACTTAAAGGCCATTACATTCAAAAGAGTGATCCAATCCAATAGATCTAGTCACAAACCAACAAGGATTAGGACTGAGAATTCTGATTGGATTGGGGGTTTTTTATGATGTGAATTAATAAACCCTCTTTTGTAAGTTGAATTGATTAAATTAGGGTAAAAGTGCTGAAAATTAAGGTAGAAATGCATAAACAGTAAGCTACAGTGGTGAGATTGAGCCATGAACCTGGATCTGAGCAATGTAAGAAGATTCAAACCTATTATGAGAAAGAGCTCCTAAAATGTCAAGACTGTGGTGCCCATCACCTTGGTTCTCCAAATTGTTTGCACTCCAATGGGGGATGTATTTGTCACTTTAAATAATTCTTATTTTGAAGATCATAGCTCCATACATGTTTCCTACGCACAGAAAGAAGGGGGAATAGGTTTGGAATAGGGGTTTGCCTATGTCAAGCCCCAGTTTAGGAATTTACCTTGAATGAAATATTACAAATACTAAAATAACTAATGGAAAGATATATCTCAGATCTACAATGACTGATAATGATGCTTTTCTTCTTGAATGTAACCACATATTTGTATGAAATGGCATGAACATGGCAAAAACCTAATCACACACACATGCTTGCATATGGATGATGTAAAGTTGGGCCACAATGGATGAATGAAGAATATGCAGCCTTGAAGACCTCTAGAAATGCTTAATGATGAATGCTTCAATGATTGAATGATAGATTTCTTGAATGTAGATTGATCAGATGCCTTATGATTCTCCCGTGTTCATGAAATGAGAGGGATGGACCTCCTTTTATACTTGCCCATCGAAAAACATCTTAATTTTCTGAAATAGGATGACATGGAGATCACATTCCCACCAACTCATTGTGACTATTTAGGGGACCCAAATTAATGTCCTAATTGAGAGGACCAAGGTGCCATGCCCTAGTCCCATTGAGGACCATGGTGCCACACCCTGGTCCTACCCCATTTAAGGGCTAGAACAAAGGGGATATGTGATGTGAAAAGTGGAAATGAGGCTAGATTTGAATGGTACGAGCAAAATTAGGTCCTAGTCCAGCTTTTAAGACATGAACACTGAGATGAGGGCCCAAATGTGGACCAAATTGTAAGGGAGTACAATTTAGGATGCTTTCAATTATATATATATAGCATTGTTAATAACATGACATCTCATCAAATCAATATAGTATCATCAAACAAATATATTGATAGGCATTTAATCTCATAAAAGAAAATACAATAACATAAAATATGATTTATTACTTTTTAATCAACCAACTAGATTAACATCACTTGTAGATAAATAGATCAATGGTCCTCGCAATGAGACACATAAGTAAGCACACATCCCAAAGTAGTAGCATAATCATGATCCACATGAAGTAATCCAAAAACATTACTAGTCCACATGAACACATAACAAATATCACAATCAAGGCATAAGCTAGGCACTCAAGGCCTCACACTGAAATCAATGCAACATCCAAAATAATAACAAGAACTACATAAAGGTTAACACCCATAAGTAAAGGCACAATCACAAGCTCAAAGCCAAAACCACATTGAGAAAAAAATGCAGAAGAACAACAGGATGGACATTACACACAAAGTGATCATATCTATAACAACTGCTCTCAATTGAAACTGTAGTGTCATAAAATTGTGACCCTTGCAATTTGCGACCACATTAGGGTCTTCACATTGGCGATTTGAATCCCCAAGCCTGATTGGAGACCTGAGACTTGCTCAACCCCCAGAAACCGCACTTGTTCTACCCTCCACACTGCCTGAACCTGCTTCATGTCCTGAGACAAGGGCAGGACAGGGGCATGGCGCTCTTGTCCTCCTAGGATTTCCCTATTTTGGGCCCCCTCTGTCCTATCTTTGCATTGGAATTTGCATATGATGAATAATGATGAACAATGGATACCCTAAATGGTACTGAGAGGGGGGTGAATCAGTACATACAAAAAATTTCCAACAATCTTATCAAGCTAAAACAATACTAACTGGTTGTCTTCATCACTGAAGTTAACCATGGCAATACCGGTTAAACACAGTAAGACTTCAGACAACATAGACCAGTTAGTTTGAACACTTCAAATACATTTAATACTCGATAACTACTTCACCCATAAACATATGCATGTGGTGTGTCAACAATACCATAACCATTAGCTCTGCATGCATAATCACTTAAACAAAGAACACTTAATCATCACATGAAAAATGCACAACTCATGACACAGAGATTTTTCACATGGAAACCCAAATGGGAAAAACCATGGTGGGGATGAATATCCACAAGCTTTTCTTTGAACTCTTTTGAAGCTCGCTCTGTTAGGAGCTTAGTCCAGTTAAAGACTTTACAATAAGGTTCTACTAGGAACCGATCCTGTTAAAGATCACCTAGTAAAGGGATGGCTATATACCCTGTTAAAGGTTACCTTGCTAGAGGATTTAAAGAACTCAATGAACTTGAGTCACCTAGTTAGAGGATTTATAGTAAGCATGTTAAAGCTACCTAGCAAAGGGATTTTCCTTCTGTTGAAATGGTTAGAAGACAACAGGTAAAGCTTTGATCTGATAACAACACTATATGCTAAGGCAGATCCTTTTCAGTTCCTCTACTCTGAAATCACACTCTGCAGTTTTCTCTTACTGGTCTGGCAAGTATCTCATCACTCGGATACACACACAACTTTTGTCAACAACTTACAATAACAAACATCATCGACCTTATAGACAACAATTAGGTCAGTAGCATAAACCCTAAACCCTAAGCATCTTAGGTTTACAATACAAGCAGTCCAATCCTAATCATCCAAACACTTTGCATAGAGCAATACAATTTCAAATAGATCACAAGACAATCTGCATCATCCATTCTTCACCGCACATAGAAATCAATAACTCACCACGCTTTCTTCTCATACCGCTAAGAAGAATGTTCATTCCCAAGGTAGACATTTAATGCAGTCAAACTTCACATGCAAGATCCTCAAGGAAATCCTTCACGTGCACAAAGCTGACATGGCATCACGATCTCATCTTCATCTCTTAGCTAACTCATCACAGAATTTCATCGGTTGCATCGCACAAGCAAGATTCCCAAACCGGAAACCCTAGAGCTGAGACTACCAACTGGTAGTCACACTCAGTGAAACCCCGACACCGATTCACTGCATCTCTTCATATCGGTTCACCAACTTCTTCCAATCTGCATATCGGTTCACTTACACTAATTGACATCAATGACAACATACATTATCATCATATCAACATGTCAGTTCATCATATGCCAACAACATAAAATGGGAAAAACTTTCCCTATGACGAAAAATCAGTCAATTAACCCTAATTGACGAGTATATAAGATACATTTTCCCTCTCATTTACAAAAGTTCAACAATTGAGAAGTTGGATAAGCAATAAGGCGGTCATAAGTTCAAGCATTCAAGCATTCCTTTCTAGCATTGAGCATTCTCAAGTCTCCCTTCAAGGCTAGGCGTTGCATTCAAGTCAAGGTTTCAACCATTGAAGAGGAGATCCCTTTCAATATTCAATTCAATACAATCAAATCTACATACATTCTATCTACAACCTCCCTTAAGGTGACTTACATTTCAGTCTTTCATTTACATTTACTTGCAAGTACTTTCTTTCATCATTTGGTTAATTCCAAAACTGGGGTTCGACCTGAAGGCAAACCCCCAATCCCAACCCCTTGTCCTCTCTTTTTTGTGTGTAGGTTGTAGGTGCGCAATTGTGTTTGCAGATTCAGACTCCATTTGCAGAGGTAGAAAAACCCTTTTCATTTCACGGATTTTTCAGAGGACCGTGGACACTTTCAGCATGGTCCAAACAACTTTTCCTCAAATTCAAAGGGCATCTTCATCTCGACATATTATAGCTAGATCCAGGTGCACAACTTCAGCTCACACTTCTATCTCGAGTTATAATCATTTCTTTGCTACTTTTAAACTTAGTTCTACAACACATAATTTAATCATTTTCCATTCTAAAAGAGGGGTTAGCTTGTCATTTATATCCCATTATCAATTCATTTAGTATTCAATCTCTTCCCTAAGAGATTGGATCTAGTGAATTTCCCCCTCTTTTAAATGCAATGTGGATAAAGTGTTTGAAGGGAAATCCGCAGTGAAATTTTTATCTCTCCTCGGAGGGAAGAAAAACTTTCCTCTTGATCTCTCCATCATTCACCTTTTTCACCATTACATTTTGGTGAACCTGACGTCTTACATGCTTTATTCTGAAAATCATTGCATATTTTTCATTTACAAGTTTATTTTTTTTGCAAACTTAGTGGTTAATTCATTCAAAACCCTAGTTTTTAAAATTGAAATTGAACTTGTGTGTTGTAAAAATTTCTTGTTATTGTCTTAGATCTCAAAAATTGCTTTGTTTGTCAAATTCAATTTCTTATTGTCTTGTTCAATTTGCAAATCAAATTCACAAAATTGAGGTTAATTATCAAAACCCTAATTTTCAAAAACCATCTTGAAATTGTGCAAGAATTTAATTTCCATTTAATCTTCAGATTTGTGACTGTTTTTAGACTTATCTTCTGTCCTACAATTCAAATTTTCAATTTTCTTCCTTTTTCAAAATTTCAAAAATTAAGTGGTTAGGTCCTAAAACCCTAATTTTCAAATTTAATTGGAATTTGTGCAAATTTCAATCAATTTCAGTCAATTTCTGTTTTCTGAACATTTTTCAAGGTGTCCCTATCCATTAGGTTTGACCCTTTTCAAATTTTTAATTCAATTCCTCTTTTTTTTCTCAAAACCCTAATAGGGTCCTATTTTCACATTCAAACGTTCATTTCGCCTATCTAGAAATCGTAAAATCCACCATTTTTTTGGAGTTAGCTTTAAAATCATCATAACTTTCATCCCTGAAAAATTTCAAAAAAGTTGGTCAGATCGTGTGCACTTTCAACATGGTTCTCGACTTTTTCCCAAAATTTTAGGAGACTGTTACAACTGCATTTAATAGCTTAAATCCAGAAAATTGGCTGATTTTGTCGATTTTTAATCCCTCTAAAATAAAAAATACCTTCAAAATTCAACATTTCAAATATCAAGAATTTTTCTAAAATTAAGTAGTTAATTATAATCTGCCCTGCTTTTAAAAATTCTAATTTTATCAATTTCAAAATTAAGTGGTATCCCATTGGCCCTAATTTTAAATTCCAATTTCCTCTCATTTATCATAACAATTATTTTTGGAAATTGTGTCATTTTCTTCTTTCAATAAAGTTCAAATTGTTCAATCATTTTTTTTCCAAATTTTGCATTATTCAATTTTTGTACACTTTGTTCTTCTTATTCAAAATTCAAAATTTTCCCTCTAGTGCATGAGTTTTACCACTATTTGTCCTACCTACACTATCCCCATTAAATGAAGCATTAGAATTAAGGCTTCCCAAGGTTTAATTATCGAGGAGATGGAGCATAATTTGGGTGACTTCTTTAATGAGGATCATGCTAATTCTTCCCATCCTAATCAGGTCCCTATCTATCCAATTGATGAATCCCATGGTGAACATGAAGAAGCTTTGACTAGAGTTTCCATAGATCAACTTTCAAAATTGGACAATCAATTTGATAAATTTCAACAATGGATGTCCCAAGAGTACCCTAATAGTGAAGCTCTTCCATTAATTTAAGGCCTTAAATGCATGATTCAAAGTGATAAGAATGGAATTGATATATTGCATGGCATTACTCATATTGTTGGTTCTAATGTCATGCCTATCAAGAGTTGTGCTGAGAACTTAGGTTATTCGCAACCTTCAAATCAAATCAATTTTTCTATTCCTTTGACCACTCCAATGGCTAGTATTCCTACTTTCACTTCAAACATCATGGTTACATCAACTCAAAATGCCATTCCTACAACAATTGGTCATGGGGGCAATCCCTCTTCTTCATTTAATCCTCCATATTTACCTATGTCTTCCAGTAGTATTCCTATTATCCCTCAACCAATCAATGTGATGCAAGGGGGTAATTCATTCAACAATTTTATTCCTCCTTTAAGTGTCCCATTTCCTACTCAATCATCACATATGCCTACTTATCATAATGTCCCACCACCTTATTCTCAATCCATGAATTCCTTCAATAACATCACACCACCTTCTCAATCAACCATGTCTAACATCAATTATTCTATCGAAGTGACCATTAACAATCTTGCTCAAACTGTGTCTTCCTTACAACAACAAATTGCTTCCATGAGTCAATCCAGGTTTAGTGTTCCCACATTTGATGTTGTGAGCCCACTTTCCCTTGATATTGTTAAAGTTGTCCAACCTAAGCATTTTGAGGTCCCTCAATTGGAACTCTATAATGGAAAAGATGATCCTCTCACACATGTTAAAACATTTCAAACCTTGTGTATTGATTTTGCTTATGATCAAAGATTGCTTGCAAAACTATTTACAAGAACACTAAGAGATAAGACTTTACAATGGTATTGTTATTTTCCTTCTTATTCTATCACTTCTTTTCAACAATTTCAAAACAATATTGGTCTTACAATCACTTTGCCTGATTTAATGCATTGTAAACAAGGTGTTAAATAAAAAGTGATTGATTTCATTGGTAGATATAAGCATTTGTGTGCTCAAATTTCTTTTCCAGTACCTGATAATGATATTCAAAGTATTTTCATTTCTATTTTGCAAAAAGATATCAGAGAAAAACTTCTTTTGTCTGAGTTTACTTCCTTTCCGTAGTTTTGCGCAACACTCCACAATTATCAACTGGTTGTGAGTCAAATGGATAGATCTACTCCTATGGCTCCGAGTGATAAGGGGGAAAGTGTTCAACAACCGTTTGTGAAGTTCAAACCAACAAAAAGATTCATCAAGTTCAATGATACAATCAACAACAACAACAATGTGAATGCTACAACAAGTGTGCCTCCTATTTCTAAATTATTTAAAAGAGAAAGACAATTTACTCCTTTGAATGAATCTTTACATAATATTATGTCTCAGTTATTACAAATAATATGATCAAAATTCCTCCTATCAAACCAGTTGACCCATCTAAGCTTGCATCCCCTTATTTTGATACCAAATCCTTTTGTCAATTTCATCGTCAGGTTGGTCATGACATTGAGAAATGTTTTGCATTGAAAAGTAAGATACAAGATTTGATTGATAATAATACTATATTTGTGGTAGGTGTGAATAATAAGGGAAACAAATCAAGAGCTCCTCCTAATCAAAATCTTAAGATTTTTACTGATCCTTTGCCTTCTCATACCTTTAACGTGATTTAGACTGAGCATACTTCTTTCTCTCCTCCTGATCTTACTACCACAACTTTGAATTTGGTGAACATGGTAGAGAAACAAGAGACACCTAAGGACACTTGTATTACATTTTATCCTAGTGAGACCATTAGGGCACCCGATGGGCCTTTGTACATAGTTGTGAAGGTTAAGGGCATACCTTGCCATGGTGCTCTTGTTGATCCCTCTTGCATGGTTAATATCATCACTGAGGAGTATCTTTTCACTTTACCATTACATAAACCGATCTATGATGACTCTAATGTGGTTGTGAAGTTATTTGATGGATCCTCTTGTCCTACCATTGGTTCTATCACCCTTCCTATTAAATTTCACACTAAATCTATGGATGTCAACTTTGTTATCATTCCTTCTTCCGAGCAATTTCGTGTGAAGTTGGGCTACCCTTGGCTATCTTCCATGAAGGCTATTGCTTCTCCTATTCATAAGTGTTTGAAATTTCCTCACAATGGAGAAATCATAACTGTGAACCATAGATTTTTTTCACCCATCCAAAAGAAGCCCTAGTGTTCCTATTGATCTCTTTTGGCCTAAGCAATTTAAATCTCTTCCACAAAGGAGCGATGCTCTTTTTCAATCTTATCAAAAATGGAAGAAAGATATGATCTTATCCTTGAGTCAACCTATATCCCCAACACTTGACATTCCCATCCTTCTTGAAGATAAAATCCTTCCCCTAAGAAGAACAACAATATTCCTCCTAAGCTTAGACCTGTACCACCTCCCCATGATGGACCCGATATCCTTCCTACACCTAATATTCCTCCTTTATATGGCACAGCTCCACCTCCTTGCTCGTATAGGGAGAAGATTCCCGCCTCTCCTCTTGTCCAACCTAAAATACCTCAATCGAAACCTTCAACTATCAAAGAGGAGACTATTCCTCCTTTCATAAATATTCCTCCTCCTTCTCAGTCTTCTGCTAAGACTTGACAAAATCATTATGTAGGAGACCCTCGACTAAGGTGTCGTGCTTGAGCTCATGAAATTATTCCTCAAACCATTCAATCTCCTAAGACTCCAACAGTTGATATGAATCCCTTTTCTCCTAAGCAAGATGTTGAACCTACATGTCTAAATGATAAGTTGCACAAAACATGTGATGGTTTTACTCCTATTCATCTTCGTACTCCTCTTTCTATAAATCTTGATGAAGAAATGAGTGAAAATGTTATTCATGGCAATACAACTCCTAATGCTTTTGATAGTGATTATGAATATGTTGATGTGGACAAGCATTTATCAACTGAATTTTCACAAACCCTAATCCTAGTTTCTAGAATCGAATAAAGTGACTTACCACATGAGCATAGTCCTTGTTTGGATCTTTTGATAGCTCCATCTGCTGTACTCGATGTTGCTCCTCTGGCATGTTTCTCACCTTCCCAAAATAATGATCAACAAGATTGGGAGGTGAATGCCATGGTAGATTAGCAATATTAGCATTGTAGATCTTCTCTCTCTCTTTTCTTGCTCTTTTGTGACTATTCTTCTATGTGTATCCGATAACTCAATGATGAGAAAATAGTACCAAACTAGTACTCAGAGGGGGGGGGTGAATCAATACAGACAAAATACAGTCCTAAACCGGTTCAACAACAATTGTGCAACTAGTAAAACCCAGAACAACTAAAACAATCATAAACCGGTTACTCACTTAGCTTTCCACTCAACTCAGAACTACACTACAATTTCACCCTTATGTATGAACAGGTAATCTATCATCATATCTTCACAACAACTAGTTCAACATGTTTTATTGACAGGCATAAAACACAAACCATCATATGCTTAACAGGTAATAACAAAGCATCACAAGATAAAAGCATCACACATGACACACATATTTTTCATGTGGAAACCCAACTAGGAAAAACCAAGGTGGGGATGAATACCCACAAGCTTGTTGTTGAACTCTTTGGAAGTCCACTCTGTTAGTAGCCTTGTCTTGTTAAAGACAGATACAATAGGTTCTGTTAGGAGCCGATCTTGTTAGGGATCACCTGGTTAAGAGATGGCTACAATACCTGGTTAAGGGTTAAACCTTGTTACAGGTTACCTTGTTAGAGGATTTGAAGAACTCAATAGCTAAAGGATTTCCAGAGCTCTCTAGCTTTCCAGATCTCAATAACTTTGAGTTACCCTGTTAAGGGATTTACAACAAGTCGGTTAAGGCTACCCTATTAGGGGATTTTCCAACTATTGAGGTGGTTAGAGATCAATAGGTATTTCAATTATCTGGTAACAACACTTAATGCCAATGCAGATCTACTTAAGATTCTCTTCACCTTCTGCACTTACACTCTGCAGGTATCACTTCTCTCCTCTGGTCTAGCAAGAATCACGTATCCCTTCTCTTGGATACTCACACACAACTTCTGCCAACAACCTCTAAAAGAGTCACAACATTGACCTTATAAGACAACAAACAGGTTGGTAGCATAAATCCTAAACCCTAGACCTGTTAGGTTAAGGAATTCAAACGGTTCAATCCTGACTGTTGATCATACTATATTGAATGCAACAGTCTTGATCCAATCTCAAGACATTCTCCATTGTTTGTTTTCCACCGATTTCATGGCGGTTGATAACCCATCACACGTTATCACCGTTTACAGACTGTGCACATTCCTGAGGTAGATAGGAACAATCTCCTTTATGCAAGATCCTTCACGCGCACAAGGTTGACATGGCAACATGATCTGTTCTTCATTACAATGCTAACTCATCACATAATGTCACCGGTTGAGCCATACAGGCTTGAAGCACTTCAACCGGAAACCCTGTAGTTGAGACTACCAACCGGTAGTCATACAACGCTTCCATGTGCCATTTCCCATAACCACATGTCGGTTCACCTTGAACAAGCACACCGCTTCACTTTGGTACAAATGTCGGTTCACAGTGTCATACCAGTTCTCACATATGCCGGTTCGTACCTCTTCAACATATTCACATCAATGACAACATACAATGTCATTATGTCCACGTACTAGTTCACATAATGCCAACAATATCCTTGTTCTTCTATTTTTCCCTCAATGTCTACTTGAGGACGATACAAATTATTGAGATCTCTTTTGGTCTCTTTCATGTTGACTTAAAAGACATCCTCTATTCCCTTATTTCCAAGGTAGTGTCCTTTCTTTGGGGAATGTTGATTATTATATGCACATATACGTATATGATATACATGAGTTATCATACAACATACTAACCCCAAGAAAAGCGAGGCTACCTCATGTTTTTTGTTCATTATCCTTGGGTTTATCCCTCGACTGGGGGCTAAATCCTTGTGATAACATGCTCCCTCTCTTCTCTCTCTCTCTTGGGGGTATCCAACCTTAAAGCAATCACTCCCAATAAGGCATGCGTGATCGCTTTAATGTGGGGGCATACACTACTCATATTTTCCTTTTCGATACTACGAATTATTTAGGGAACTCAACTTTGCTTTATAATTTTGGTATCTTTTTCATGACTCATAGTGAGGGGAACCTTGCTACTTGCAGTCATGGTTTTCCCTTCTTTATCTTCCCTTTTACTTTGTCAATCTATGTCGTAAGATCCTTAGTCCACTGGGGGCTCGATGCATCTTTCCTCCTTGACGTGGTAGAAGTCTTTCAATCTTGTTTCCTTGTACTTTACCGGCAGTATTGGCATACACTTATACTCCTGCTAAATTGGGGGCTAAATGTAGTGTCATTAAATTGTGACCCTTGCAATTTGTGACCACATTAGGGTCTTCACATTGGCGATTTGAATCCCCAAGCTTGATCAGAGACCCAAGACTTTCTCAACCCCTAGAAACCGCACTTGTTATGTCCTCCGCACTGCCTGAACCTACTTCCTGTCCTCCTAGGACAAGGGCGTGGTGCCCTTGTCCTTGCCCTATTTTGGGCCCCCCTCTGTCCTATCTTTGCATTGGACTTTGCATAAAGCGGGAAAAACTTTCCTTGTGTTGGCCTGTGATGAAAAATTAGTCAATTAACCCTAATTGACGACTATATAAGTCGCATTTTCCGTCTCATTTGTAGAAGTTCAACAAGTGATAAGTTGGATAAGCAATAAGGCGGGCATAATTTCAATCATTCAAGCATTCCTTTCAAGCATTGAGCATTCTCAAGTCTCCCTTCAAGGCTAGGTGCTGCATTCAAGTCAAGGATTCAACCATTGAAGAAGAGATGCCTTTCAACATTCAATTCAATACAAGAAAATCTACATACATTCTATCTACAACCTCCCTTGAGGTGACTTACATTTCAGTCTTTCATTTACATTTACTTGCAAGTACTTTCTTTCATCATTTGGTTAATTCCAAAACTGGGGTTTGACCTGAAGGCAAACCCCCAATCCCAACCCCTTTTCCTCTCTTTTCTGTATGTAGGTTGTAGGTGCATAGTTGTGTTTGTAGATTTGAACTCCATTTGTAAAGGAGGAAAAACCCTTTTCATTTTGCGGATTTTTTGGAGGACCGTGGACACTTTCAACACGGTCCTGACAACTTTTCCTTAAATTCACAGTGCAGCTTCGTCTCGACATATTATAGCTAGATCCAGGTGCACAGCTTCATCTCACGCTTCTATCTTGAGTTATAATCAATTCTTTTCTACTTTTACACTTAGTTCTACAACACATAATTTAATCATTTTCCATTCTAAAAGAGGGGTTAGCTTGTCATTTCTATCCCATTATCAATTCATTTAGTATTAAATCTCTTCCCTAAGAGATTGGATCTAGTGAATTTCCCCCTCTTTTAAATTTAATGTGGATAAAGTGTTTGAAGGGAAATCTGTAGTGAAACTTTCATCTCTCCTCGGAGAGAAGAAAAGCTTTCCTCTTGATCTCTCCATCATTCACCTTTTTCACCATTACAGAAACAGTCCTAGCAATACAAACAAATAATTAGCATTCAGAAAATGTAATTAATAACTCCCATTCAATATCCTTATACATACATTAGCGATTCAAAATCTTCCATGAAGAATTCATTGAGGAACTCCTTGGTGGAAAAGACTAATAGGCATAGATATGAATGGAAACATTGAGAAACTACACATTTACATAGATTCCTTTGGCTATAAAATGCACCAGAAATGGACAAACTTGATTGGAAAAATAATGTGATCAAAAAAGTAAGAACATTCTTTGACATGTATGTTAGTGCTTGTAACCCTCGTGATGCATCACATATAAATAATACATTATATCTATCTTGAAATAACCCCTTAGTTTTTTCAATTATTGAACACAACACTAGCACCCATTAGCGCTAGCAATAAGAAAAGTAAACCATCTCGACCACTTGTGTAGTGGGAGGATACTATATAACATGGAAAGAGTACTACATTTGGCGGTATGACCAACCACTTCCACTTATTCAGTGGGGATTACAAAGATTTACTAAAGGCTTAGTAAAAGCAAGACTTGGTGGTGTAATCGGCCACTTCCACTTCTCACTAGGCAAAACAAAAACTAAACTCAACCACTTATTCAACAAGAATGCTAATAAGAAATGCTGGAAAATAATGAAATAAGAAATTGTCGGTGAACCAACCACTTCCACTTGTTCAATGGGTAACAATATTAGCTTCAAAGTCTAAAAATTAAAGAACGTTGTTTAGTACTACTAAATCAATGAATTACAATAAGGTTATCATTCAAGCATCATGAGAAAACACTACTACTATGATTCAAGAAGTTAGAGAAACAAATCCAAACTAAATGTTGATAAATTATGATGATAAACAAGGGTTGAGAAGAACCCTAGGGATTGGCACAATCAATTGAGGTATGCCCTATGGGGTGATCGCACTAGAGTTAAAGCCACCCTAGGGAATTCTCCATTCTATCTGTTTATGGCCAAAACCCTATTTTCTTGGATAATTTACAGATACCTGTCCTCCAACTAATGAAAGAACTTGAAAATGAGAACTAGGTAGAAGTTCGCCTCCTAAATTTATTGAAACTTGATGAGAAAAAGATAAATACCCTGCAACACTTTGCTAAATATCAAGCAGTTGTTAAATGATGGTTTGATAAAAGAGCCAAGATGAAAGCCTTTTGGATCTTCGACTTAGTTCTTTTATGGGACAAGGCCAAGGAAAAGATGGATGATCATCATAAGTTTGAGAGATTGTGGTTAGGTCCTTATCAGATTGCTGAAATCTTATGAGAAAACACTTTTTGATCGAGCTCCTTGACTGAAGAAATTGTACCATTGCCTATCAATGGTCAGTTCCTCAAGCATTATTTTGATTAATCCTCGATGGAGCTTGATCTTTTGTATTATAGTAGTTTAGCCCTTTTATTTTGGTTTGTTGTTTTGTTGTTTTTTTGGGCTTGCCTATTGGTTGTTCAGTTTTATTTTGGCTTCTTGTTTGTTTCCCTTTTGGTTCTCTTTGGTTCATTTGTTTTGTTCTATTCATTTCATCTTGTTGTGTCAGGGCACATGTTTATTTTTAATTATTATAAGGAAAATATGTTCTTTGCATAACAAGTTGGGAAAATATTGAGAGACTTCGACTCTTTGCTCGTTACAACTTCATTATTGTTTGGTTAATCTTGAAATCTTTGTCTGCATTCGTCCAAGGTGATATATAATGGTTTAATTATAATTTGAGTTCTTGGCTCTCAATTGGAAAAGGCTAACCTGATTACTCAGCACCACCATCACACTAAGTCACATCATAAAATTTTGTAAGATATCAGATGAACTTGTATCCAAGTGAAAAATCAGAAGTCAGGATGTTTCACATTGTCCACTGTGGCTCCCAACTCAGTAATCGAACTTATATGTTTAAAATTTGCTTAAAGGTTATGAAAAAATAATCATTCTATATTCTATGAGGTGAAAAATGTTCTAAAAAAAAAAAGGCAACTAAATTTGGGTGTTTCAAGTAATCTCCACCGAGGCTATGGACGTCTGGCTGGCAGTGGAGCATTGCTTGATGGGAGCCAAAGGTATTTCTTTCAGGGCTATTGACGCTTAGCTAGCAAGAGAGATATGCCTAGGATGACCTTGCATGAAACATGTTGATTGACTTCACCTACATAGCTTGGCCCAATTTCCTTTGTTTATCTTCACTGTTGAGAATGACGGAGTAATGAATCATGCGCACACACTTAAGAGTTGATCTTGTTCAGTTCTTGATTCAGTTGCTTGTTCATTAGTTCACTCATCTTTTTGGTCTTATACATTGTCTTGAATGATAGTAGCCTTAGGCATCAAATAAACCAAATATTTTGAAGTTTTAAAATTCCTTGAGTCATTTTTCCCAGATAGTCATCATTTGTTATGCCCTACATATCTAGTCCCATCATTTTCCATTTCCATGAAAATACAGGTCCCCCTTTTTGTTGTTTCCTGTTAGTTTTTATTTTGTTATTTAGCTTATGTTTTGGCCACCTCGGGAGTTTGGGTTCACGAAGTTCTGGGGTGGGATTTTGCTTGTTTTTGTGTTGTATTTCAGAAACCCGGGTTCCCGAGTTCATTTCTATTTTGTTTGGAAACATCACTTCAGAATCCCGGGCTTCCGGACTCTCGAAGCATTTGTCTATTTGTAAAGCCCCAAAGGTTCAGGTTTCCGAAGTTTCGGGTTGGTTTTCTATTTGTTTGTTCAGAAACCCAGGTTCCCGTGGTTCTGAGATTGTCACCTATGTTGTATTTCGGAAACCCAGGTTCTCAAGTTCTCGAAGTGCATTTAATGTGGTGTTGGGTTGGGGTAAAAATATGATTGGAGGTCATTTAAGATCTATTTGTGCACTCACTTTTCCAAATCCAGAGCTCTGACCTCGCGATTTCAAACTCCCGCGTGCTTGATCCTGCACCGTCTTTGTTTTTTGTGCTAGGTAGGTGGATTTATCTCCTCTTTTGTGTGGATTTTTATGCAGCTTAGGTTAGATTTTGTTTGGTTTAGTTTAGATTTGTTGGATTTTGCTTGTCTTGTGTGTTTTTGTTGTAATTTTTTGTTTTTCCCTAACCTCAGAATCTTGGGTTCCTGAGGTTCTGGGTTATGGATTTTTTCTATTGTCTTTTCATTTCAGAAACCAAGGTTCCCAATTTCCCGAAATGATAGTCTTTACCTTTGTTGTTTCTTTTTGCGCTATTTTGGAAACTTGGGTTCCCAAGTTACCGAAATAGCGGTCGTAGGTTTATGTCTTTTTTCCATCACTTCGGAAACTCGGGTTCCCGAGTCCCTGAAATGATGGTTTTAGTGGTTTTAGGTCTTAGATTGAATTAATTCGGAAACTCAGGTTCCTGAATTAGTTTCCTTTTTGCATGTTTGTTCAACTTGAAACCTCGTAGTCCCGAGGTCCCAAGCTCCTTTCCTGCTCCATCTTTATAGTTTATTAGGACTTTGGTTCTCTGAAGTTCCATGTTGCATGTTAGAGTCCCACCCCGGAACTTCAGAACCCCGAAGTCCTAGGTTTGTTTTCATGAGTTTGTTGTCTTACCACCTCGAAAACCCAAGTTCTCGAGTTCCCGAAGTGGTCTCCTTTTGTGTTGTTAGTGAGTTTGGTATCTTGGGTTCCCGAGGTTCCGAATTTGCTAGATCTTTTAACGGTCTTAACACGGGACCTTGGGTTCCTAAACTCCAGGGTTTTCTTTGTAGTTTTTATGTTTTCTCACCTCAGAACCTCAGGATCCCAAAATTCTGAAGTGAGCTATGTTTGTAGAGCTTTCTCTTTGAGTACTTTTTAATGCTTGTTTGGTTTGTTTTGCAGGGCTAGCTGTGTTAATGGAATCCTCCCGAAAGGCGAGAGATCTCAAGAAGCTACCGATCACCGTGAAGTATCAATACCATGGGCAAACATACGCCTCCAAGCTGGAGGATGCCATCTATTGGGTGACAGACATAGAAATCGGGCACATAGAGCTCGAAGACATAGAGAAACAATTGGAGAAGCTAGGATTGAGCGCAAAATACAAGGGGATTAAAAGATTCGGTCTAGTAGAGGCGACTATCTTCCCATAGTCAGCATAGATACCAGACTTTATAATGCAAGTTGCTCAATTCTATAGCCCCAACACTAGGCAATGTGTCGACGTTGATGGGAAACTAGTGATTAATTTGTCACCAGATATGTTGGCCCTAGTCTTCCAGATTCCCACCAGAAAAGAGGTACTAGTTGAGGGAGAAGAAGATGGAGAAAGAGAATGGAATCAAAACATGAGCCAATGTAAAAAGAGAATGAATGAGGAATGGCTCAAGGAAGAGAGGAAAATGGGCCTGAAAGCAAATAAAATTTTGAGGTAAGATTTCAAAGAGCCACAAAGGGATATGATCATAATGCTTAGCAATGGAAAGCCTACATGCTGCCACTTTCAACCATGGATGTTTTCATTCATGTTAACCATTATGGATGGGCAACAATACTATGATTGGGCTCAAATTTTGTCAGATAACATAAGAGACTAGCTCAAGGAGGTACATAACATGAAGACATTTTTCTTTATGTCTTATATTGTTTGGGTGGCATCTAGATCCGATCAATTTCCAGGGCTGTAGACTGAGGGCACATCAGCGGAAGAAGAAGGACATAATGTTGTGTGGGAATACTACACCCAATTGCCGCTAAAATAATCTAGGTTAAACTTCAAGAGAATCAATGACACATTTTTGTTTCCAATTATTATAAGGCTAACAGGAGACACTAGGTTCAGGCTGAGCAAGGAAGCAATGGAGTTAGTAAAGAAGTGGGGGTATTGGTTTATACAAAACTCCTAATCTACTTATTTGAGAGTGAGTGGGTTCACTGGAGAGCCATTTTTGTTGCCTAGGTATTGTATAGATAGAGTGATTTTGTTAGAATATGCAAGATAAATATTGCATTTGTAAAATTTACTGTCATGAAGACATAAGACGGGGGTTATAGGTGAAGATTTCCCCTTAAATTTATCATTCTTTTCATATCCAAAGATTCATGTGGCAAAGGCTGCTGAACAAGAATTGCAGGAACTACAGTCGAAGCCTTTCAATTTTGCCAGGCAATTTTTATGACCTGTACAATAAACTAAAAGGACTGATGCCCAAATTATATGAAGGACATCAGCCTTCCCTAGAGGAATTTTGTGTCCAATCTTTAGGATAGCTTTGACGCTAGAGAAAAATATTACCATTCCGCAAATAAGGTATTTTGGTATTGAGACCAACTTACCCAAACAGTTACATGATGATGGTGTTTTGCTAGATCCCGTGTACAAAGAAACATGGATAAATAAGAGGTCACTCCCTCATATTAGGTGGTTGCAGTAAGAAGTGGTAGACATTGATACCATCTCTCGACTAGTAATAGATAGAACCAGGAAGTGGTTAAGTCTAAGGATCAAACCAATTGCCTCCAGAGGAAAACAAAAGAATATCCCTATTGATAATCCTCAATCAAGGATACATAAGGAGTATACAAGAAGAACCAGGTCAGAATCAAGGAAGAACACCTCTACGGACCAAGAGGAGGAAGCTAAAACTCCTTTGACTATAGAAGAGTTGAAGCAAAACTTAAATGAGAAAATGAAAGAGGCAAAATATATGGAAAAACAGGTAAGTTTAGGGATTACTGTCGGCCGAGGGGCCACACCATAAGCAAAAATTCATCCTGTTAGGCTTGCTATTGAGAGTGTTGCAACAATGACAGAACAACTTTCTCAAGAGGCTCAACCCTCTAGTACAACCACCACTCCTACCACTACTACTATCACCACTGCTACCACCACTACTACAACAACACCAACTACCACATCAACTACATATGTTGCACCGACTGTGTCAACAATGCCTCCACCTTTGGTTACAACAATGGTCACTCCATCTTCTATTGTTTCACAGATGCCTGTGCCTACAATGACTCCTACAACTGAAATAGTAACTATTCATAATATGGAGTCATACTCAGACCAGGAGGAGGTTGAGCCAACACCAAAGAAGGTAGAGCCTAAGAAGAGGAAAATAATGACTCCTTCTAGTGCAGAGAAACAAAGGGAGGCTATCATGCAAAATGTATTAGAACTTCCATAGGTAACCCCTATGGATATAGATGATCAGGGTCCACAGGAGCAGCAACAAGATGAAGAGGGGAAAATGGGACAAGGGCAGGATGAAGAGCATGATGAAAGACTTGTTCTCACTCCACGAGATGTAGAAAACTTGTTGAAAGATATCACAAGTGGAGATACAGAGCAACAAGGTCAAGAGCCAACCAAAGACTTCAACGAGCAAGTGAGCGAGAAGTTAGAAGAATATCAGCAACAACTTGATATTGATGGTGCTCTACAATCAACCTTGACTTAGCAAGTGCTCTTTCAACAACAACAACTCATTGCACCAATGCTCCCTACCCAAGGAGAGACTCAAACTCCTTCAGATACATAGGTTGGAGCACAAGAGCAACAATAGGAGGAGGAACCGTCACAATAAGTTGGAAAGGGTGATGACACAAATAACCACTAAAGGAGGTAGTACAGATGAAGGAACAACACAATGGTTAACCTTCACTTTTGATAAGATATAAAAGGTGGTGCTGCCCAAACTTACATTGCAACAGGCTATTACAGAGGAGCCAAAGAAAACAAAGAGGGCAAAAATAATTCATCATTTATCTAGAAATGGCTCCAGTAAAGTACTTGCCAATATTGCATCCCTTGTGGAGATTGAAGGAGAAGGTCCTTCAAAATGTAAAGTATCACAGGTTAGGCTTGGAAGACAAACGAAGTGGGGAGAGCTTGATACTTTAGAGTTTTCTACTAGTACGTCAGTCAGGAGCAGGATGGAGAAGGAGCATAACTCCCATCTACAGGTAAAGGCACAATTAGAGTAGTATAAGCAATTGCTTGTGGATATGGGGAAGCCTTTGGATTCAAGGGAAGATGACACGTTGCCATCCACATCATCACTGCCAGAGGGTGATGTAAGAACGTTGATTGAAATGAGGAAAGTAGCTACTACTACCAAGTTTTGGGGAAAAGAGAATGTTTCAAAAGTAAAACTCTTCCTACAACATACAACAGGTATTTATGAAAAGATCCTCAGAATGGAGAAAGCAGTCAAAGATTGTGCAACAAATTGGGAAGTGAGGATTAGAGACTTCACCAAGCAGTGTAAAAGTTTGAATAAAATATTGGCCTTGGGTGAAGACGTGATTAAAAATGAAGATTTGTTGGGAGGTGATGATTTTGATAGTTTGCAATCTTATATCTTTATAATAGAATTTAAGATAGAAGTTGTTTAGCAGTGCAGGTCAAGGATATTGGAGGCATATGCTCCTCTTTTGAAATCAATTGGTAAATATGAGAATTTTGTAAAGAAGTTTTTTTAGGGGCATATGGTCACGATATTTTGAAAGATGGTTGCTTGAAGGAAGGTGTAGTGTTAGATTAGTGGGACCAGTATGTGGCTCATCATTTTTCTCCTACAATGGAGTTTAATACAGAATTAATGGATATATACTCATTTTTTACCTCTCAATGTATACATGCGGAGGGAGTAATTGATAAGTTGGTCAGCAGATGGGAGTAGGCAAAGCAAATTTTGAAGAAGTTTGAGTTCCAGATTTCGTATGTTGTTGATCCTCCTAAAGATACAGTTGCATGTTTTATTAGTAACTATAAGAGCTATAAAAGGAGTAAAGGATGAACATATAGTTGCCTTAAATGCAATTTTGATAGCTTTTTGAAGATATTTTTGGTTGATACCAAGGCTGGAAGTTTAACTGTTGTACAACATCAAGTTCAGCTTTTGGGCAAATTTTGCATGGCTGTAATGGCCAATTTCGGAAATGCATGTTTCGTAGTGATAGTTAGTTAGTAGTTTCACTAGAGTTCAAGGCAGAGACTTGCATGTCAACTACAACTCCTTGTTTTTGTAACACTTAGTTTATATAGCTTTAAATCCTAGAATTTAGGACATGAAACTATAAATTAGAAATTTTGATTCATTGTAAGGGTCTACGAATTGATGATTTGAGGTCCAATTAGAGATTCCATTAGAGATTTTATGCAGATTTTATGAGTTTAGAAGAATTTTTGTGATACTCTTTGAAGTTTAATACAAAAAGCAGCTTGTGGATTGCCTGATCTACTTGTATGCTATATATGGTTATGTTCTTCGTAATCTGGTAACTTCTATTATTTGAATCAACAACTAGTTGTTTTTGGATGCTTTGTTATTTTATGAATCATATTGCACATGTAAATGGTATATGGGGATTAAATTGATAGGGCGATTATTGGTTGGGTAATATTAATTTCCATTGGTGTGTGAAGTTGATTGACTTTATATACTTTCTAGAGCTCGTTATCTGAATGTTGATTTAGTAATATTGATAATATTGGGATTATGAAATTCTGACTGTGTGGATCATTCAGTTGTTATTGTATTGATTTCATTGTTATTTTCTTGTTCCTCTGATCTATCTTTTGCTGTTTATTTTTTTAGAGAATCTAAATTATAAAATACAAAAAAAAAGTAAGTAATTCGAAGTTGTTCCAACCAGCAGGCCCCTTAACAGGTACAATCGCATCAACCACTGAGTGACCGAACACCGTTGTGACCTGACTATAGAGACCTTGGAGTAATTAGTCTTTCAAGATTCATTTATTTTTTAGGAGAGGTGGAGAGTGTTCACGTAAACTACCTGACTGTTGGTGAGTGTGTCAAAATGCCCGTCAATGTGTTGACAAGCGTTTTGACACAATCACCAACAGTCAGGTAGTTTATGTGAACACTCTCCACCTCTCTTGAAAAGAAATCAATCTCGAAAGACTAATTACTCCAAGGTCTCTATAGTCGGGTCACGACGGTGTTGGGTCGCTCAGTGGTTGATGCAATGGGGCCTGCTAGTTGGAACAACTTCGAATTACTTACTTTTTTTTGTATTTTCTGATTTAGATTCTCTAAAAAATAAACAACAAAAGATAGATCAGAGGAACAAGAAAATAACAATGAAATCAATACAATAACAACTGAATGATCCACACGGTCATAATTTCATTATCCCAATATTATCAATATTACTAAATCAACATTCAGATAATGAGTTCCAAAAGATATATAAAGTCAATCAACTTCACACACCAACGGAAATTAATATTACCCAACCAATAATCACCCTAACAATTTAATCCTCATATACCATTTACATGTGCAATATGATTCATAAAATAACAAAGCATCCAAAAAGAACTAGTTGCTGATTAAATAATAGAAGTTACCAGATTACGAAGAACATAACCATATAGAAAACACAAGTAGATCAGGCAATCCACAAGCTTCTTTTTGTATTAAACTTCAAAGAGTATCACAAAAATTCTTCTAAACTCATAAAAATATGCATAAAATCTCTAATGGAATATCTAATTGGACCTCAAATCATCAATTCGCGGACCCTTACAATGAATCAATTTTTTTAATTTATAGAATTTCATGTCCTAAATTCTAGGAATTAAAGCTATCTGAACTAAGTGTTACAAAAATAAGGAGTTGCAGTTGACATGCAAGTCTCTTCCTTAAAATCTAATGAAACTACCAATTAACTATTACTACGAAACATGCATTCCTGAAATTGGCCATTATAGCCCAAAAACTAAAGTCAATGTTGTACAATAGTTGAACTCTCAGCCTTTGTGGTAACCAAAAATATCTTCAAAAAGCAGTCAAAATTGCATGTGTGGCAACTATATGTTCATCCTTTACTCCTTTTATAGCTCTTATAGTTACTAATAAAACATGCAACTGTATCTTCAGGAGGATCAACAACGTACGAAATCCAGAACTCAGAATTCTTCAAAATTTGCTTTGCTTGCTCCCATCTGTCGACCAACTTATCAATTACTCCCTTCGCATGTATACACTGAGAAGTAAAAAATGAGTACCTATCCATTAACTTTGTATTAAACTCCGTCGTAGGCATAAAATGATGAGCCACATATTGATCCCACTGATCAAACGCTACACCTTCCTTCAGGCGACCATCTTTCAAAATATCGTGACCATATGCCCCTAACAACTTCTTTACAAAAATTCTCATATTTACCAATTGATTTCAAAAGAGGAGCATGTGCCTCCAATATCCTTGACCTGCACTGCTCAAGAACTTCTATCTTAAATTCTATTATAAATATGTAAGATTGCAAACTATCAAAATCATCTCCTCCCAACAAATCTTCAATTTTAATCACTTCTTCACCCAAGGCCTATATTTTATTCAAATGTTTACACTGCTTGGTGAAGTCTCTGATCTTCACTTCCCAATTTGCTACACAATCTCTTATTGCTTTCTCTGTTTTGAGGATCCTTTCATAAATACTTGTTGTATGCTGTAGAAAAACTTTTACCTTTGAAATGCTATATTTCGCCCATGACTTTGTAGTAGTAGCTACTTTCCTCATTTAAATTAAAGTTCTTACATCACCTTCTGGCAGCGATGATGTGGATGGCAGTAAGATATCTTCCCTTGAATCCAAAGGCTTCCCCATTTCTACATGCAGTTGTTTATATTGATCTAATTGTGCTTTCACCTGAAGTTGGGAATTATGCTCTTTCTCCATCCTACTCTTTACTATACTGGTAGAAAACTCTAAAGTATCAAGCTCTCCCCACTTTTTTTGTCTTCCAAGCCTAACCTGTGACACTTGATATTTCGGAGGACCCTCTCCTTCAGCCTCCACTGGGGATGTGATATCGACAACTACTTCATCAGAGCCAGTTCTAGATAAATGGTGAATTGTCTTGGCCTTCTTTATTTTCTTTGGCTCCTCCATAATAGCCTATTGCAGTGAGAGTTTAGGTAGCACCATCGTTTGTTTCTTATTAAAAGTGAAGGTTAACCATTGTGGTGTTCCTTCATTTGTACTCCCTCCTTCGATGGTTATCTATGTTGTCACCCTTCCAACTTCTTGTTATGCTTCCTCTTGTGGCTGCTCTTCTTCTCCAACCTGTGTATCTAGAGGATTTTAGGTCTCTCCTTGGGTAGGAGGCATTGGTACGATGAGTTGTTGTGGATGTGGGAGCATTTGCCGAGACAAGTTTTCTTGTAGAGTGCCATCAATATCAAGTTGTTGCTTATATTCTTCTAATTTATCGCTCACTTGCTCGTTGAAGTCTTTGGTTGGCTCTTGACCTTGTTGCTCTGTATCTCCACCTTTGATATCTTTCAACAAGTTTTCTACATCCCGTGGAGTGAGAACAAGTCTTTCATAATGCTCTTCATCCTGCCCTTGTCCCATTTCCCCCTCTTCATCTTGTTGTTACTCCTGCAGACCCTGATCATCTATATCCATAGGGGTTACCTATGGAAGTTTTGATACGTTTTCCAAATGCCTTGCTAAGCATTATTATCAGATCCCTTTGTGGCTCTTTGAAATCATGCCTCAAAATTTCATTTTCTTTCAGGCCCATTTTCCTCTCTTCCTCGAGCCATTCCTCATTCATTCTCTTTTGGCATTGGCTCATGTTTTCATTCGATTCTATTTATCCATTTTCTTCTCCCTCAACTAGTACCTCCTTCCTGGTGGGAATCTGGAATACTAGGGCCAACATATCCGGCGACAAATCAATCACTAGTTTCCCATTAGCATCGACACATTACCTAGTGTCCGGGTTGTAGAATTGAGCAACTTGCATTATAAATTCTAGCACCTGCACTAACTGTGCGAAGACGGTCGCCTCTACCAGACCAAATCTTTTAATCCACCTATATTCTGCGCTCAACCCTGACTTCTCCAATTGTTTCTCTATTTCTTCGAACTCTATGTGCCTGATTTCTATGTCTATCACACATTGGATGACATCCTCTTGCTTGGAGGCATATGTTCTCCCCTGGTATTGATACTTCATGGTGATCGGTAGCTTCTCAAGATCTTTCGCCTTTCAAGAGGATTCCATTAACATAACTAACCTTGCAAAACAAACCAAACAAGCATAAAAAACTACTCAAAGAGAAATCTCTACAAAACATCTCACTTCGGGACTCCAGGATCCTGAGGTTCAGAGGTGAGAAAACATAAAAACTACAAAGAAAACTCGGGAGTTCGGGAACGTGAGGTCTCGAGTTAAGACTGCTAACAAAACTAGCAAATTCGGAACCCTGGGAACTCGAGATACCGAACTCACCAATAAGACAAAAGGAGACCACTTCAGGAACTCGAGAACCTAGGTTTCCGAGGTGGCAAGACATCAGACTCATGAAAACAAACCTGGAACTTCGGGGTTCCAAAGTTCCAGGGTGGGACTCTAACATGCAACACAGAACTTCGGAGAACCAAAGTCTTGATAAACTACAAAGATGGAGTAGGAAAGGAGCTTGGGACTATAGGGTTCTGGGTTGAATAGACATGCAAAAACAAAACTAATTCGGGAACCCGGGAACCTGGGGTTTTGAATTAATTTAATCTAAGACCTAAAACCACTAAAACCATCATTTCGGGAACTCGGTAAGCCGAATTTCTGAAGTGTTCGGGAACTCGGTAACCCGAATTTTCGAAGTGATGGAAAACAAACATAAACCTACGACCGCTATTTTGATAACTCGGGAACCCGGGTTTCTGAAATAATGCAAAAAGAAAACAACCAAGGAAAAGACTATCATTTCGGGAACTCACAAACCCAGGTTTCCGAAATGAAAAGACAACAAAAAAAA
The DNA here is from genome assembly GCF_030272615.1 of Cryptomeria japonica. NCBI lineage: Eukaryota > Viridiplantae > Streptophyta > Pinopsida > Cupressales > Cupressaceae > Cryptomeria > Cryptomeria japonica. Next base: position 423,606,273 of record NC_081405.1, on the reverse strand, counting down.
CTCCTAACCTGGAATTTCAGGAACCCAAGATTCCGAAGTTAGGGCATAACAAAAAATCACAAGAAAAACACACAAAACAATCAAAATCCAAGAAATCTAAACTAAACCACACAAAATCTAACCTAAGATGCACAAAAATCCGCACGAAGGAGGTGAGAAGTCCACCTACCTAGCACGAAAAATAGAGACGATGCTAGATCGGGCGTGCGGGAGTTCAAAATCGTGAGGTCAAAGCTCTGGATTCAGAAAAGTGAGTTCACAAATGAGCTCCTAAATGACCTCCAATCATATTTATACACCAGCCCAACACCGCATTAAATGCACTTTGGGAACTCGGGAACCCAGGTTTCCGAAATACAACACAACGATGAGCTCGGAACCCCCGGAACCTGGGTTTCCAAACAAACAAACAAAAAACCAACCCAGAACTTCAGAAACTCAAACCTCCGGGGCTATACAAACAAACAAATGCTTCGGGAGTCCAGGAACCCGTGATTTCAAAGCGATGTTTCCAAACTAAATAGAAACGAACTCGGGAACCCAGGTTTCCGAAATACAACACAAAAACAAGCAAAAGCCACCCCGGAACTTCGGGAACCCAAACTCCCGAGGTGACCAAAACAAAAGCTAAAGAACAAAAGAAAAACTAACAAGAAACAACAAAAAGGGGGACCCATATTTTCATGGAAATGGAAAATGATGGGACTAGATATGCAGGGCATAACACCACTCACAATGGCATGGACTATTATCATACACAAATCCCAAGTTTTAACATTTAAAATGGTAACTGTAATTAGGAAAATGGAAATAAGCATCAAAGCACATAAATTAGATAACCACAAAAGCTAAAATGCAATGAAAATTTATCCTAATACATTCAATGAAAGAATGAAAGTAAAACACTAAAATAAATACGCAAACCATCGCAAGGTGTTTCATTCATTGACTTCCATTAGCTTTCTTTCTCCTCCAAATAGCTTGTTTTGTGGATCTCACCTATGAGTGCAATAAATAAGCAAGAAAGCAAGATTGAAATATGATTTTGACAACACGAGGATACTATAATATGTGGTTCTTTCTGATGAGAAAATGTTGATAAATTTATAGAAGATTGAAGACAAGATTGGAGAATCAAGATGGATTCAAAAAGATGGCATAAAGAAACTTTTGACTGGGCATATCTCATTTTTTGAATTTTAAATTGAGATTAAAGAGATATTTTCCAAGAAGATAAATCAAGAAAATCAGAAGTTGACTGGTTACTTCTATTTTCAATTTTTAGGAAGATATGATAATGACTTTTGAAAATCATATAAATCAGATGACAACATACTTTCCATTTTCGAAGATTGGGAGAATATGAGAAAATAATTTATTTAAATTGGATAATGATTTATTTTAATTTTTAAATCATTTTCTCGATTTATTGCCATTTTTGAATTTGGATGAGGATAATTAGAAATTAAATTATAAACAAATAAAGATTTGTTTCCATTCTTGATTTTTGGAAGAAGATAATTAATATTTTATTAAATAAATAAATAATTATTTAATTATGATAAAATAATTAGCTAATTAAATAATTTGAAGAAATTATTCAATTATGAGAAAAATGAAATTGAATTTAATTAAATAATAAAAATTATTTAATTAAAATAGGATTGAACTAATCAAATAATAAAGATTATTCAATTAATGCTAGGAAGTGAATGATTAATGATAGAATGATTTAAATTATTAGGAAAATATAAAATTTGAATTAGAAGAATGACACTTGATCAATTAATCGATTAGGGCAGAAATGTTAGTAAGTTAGTGTGCCAATCAATATTGGAAAAATAGAAAGACAAGGATTGAAATTTACAACTATATCTAAAGTCAAATCATTAGATGGCCTTTGCATTGAACCAACATTCTCCTTTGAGCAATACTCTAAAATGCAAAACAATTCATACACAATTATAAGAAAAAAGAGGAAGCTCGATTACAACAACTATCTCTCTAAAAAAATAAGGTATGTAATTTCGAGCCCAATCTCTATCACACATTTTGCAGTTATCCACATCGCATGAATTCCATTTTTACAAATTTTCATTTTGCAAACAATACTCATCTACAAGAAGTCAATATTAATGGTCTACAACTTTTCATTTTGCAGGGAAAACTCATCTACAAATGCTCGAAATTAGTGGCCAACATCAACTACACTTGATTCTTCATTTGAACTATTTTATCTTAAATGATTTTTATTTCAAAATATTTAATTATATATAATACATAAATCTAAAACTCCCTAGCTTTCAATGTGTAGATATCACACAAGGTTATCTTTGAAAGAACAACCTCTGAACAAAAAAACCATCTTTACAACCAACAACAATTATATTTAATGTAATCAATTTTATAAATTAACCATCTTCATACATTATGAAAAATTTCTTATATTGTACGAACATTTCATATAATTAACAATTCAAAATAAATTTATATTCACTCAAATTTGAAATTTCAAAATTTTGGGCATAACTATTGCACCTCTTTTGGTGCAAAGTGCTGCGCTAGTATGTCATAAAATTAACGTTGTGCACAACATTTGCAATTGCGGGTCTACTTAAAAAGTATTTTATTCACCCTTTCAGTTAGGACTGTTTTCCATTTTCAATCGTAAAATAATAAATTATATCATGAATTTTTAGTTAAACCCGCTGTACAACGAATTATAAACACGCACAGGTAAAACTTTGAGGTTTTACTTAATTTAATTGAATCTAAGTTAGATAAACTAGGGTTTCCAAGTCCAGAACAAATGCAGGGCAGAAATTCTGTCCGACTCTGAAACTGAAAGAAGCAAGCCATGGTTTTAACTCAGCTTCTCGGCAGAACAAGAAGACCCTTAATTGCAAGTCTGAGGAGATTGAATCTCCTATCTTCTAATGTCAAAGTAGATTTTCATCAGAAAAAGGAGGGCATCATGATAATGAGGATGGGATCATCTTTAGCATTTGCCTCCAAAGTTCTTCCAACCGACGCTCACCTCTCGCGCCTTTTACAGGCCGAGATCAAATTTGAATTTGACAACGATCCGCCCGACCAGGTATGGTATTTATTTGTCTTCCTCTTTTTTGGTTTTAGTTAAGTTCCTTGCTTGCGCGAGCCATCTTTTCGCCAGTTCTTTAAAATCATGATTGTTTTGGGTTTAGGGTTTATGTTTGATTGTAATAATCCCTTGGTCTTTCCTCTATTTTATTTAGATATTTTAGAGGTTATTTTCTTGACATGAATGCATATTCAGGTTCAGGTTCATCGTGAGGATATTCCCTTCAGTGTCAATGACAAGCCGGGAGAGCAATGGATGGTATTGCAACGGAAATATGGCAAAGAAGACATAAAATTGGAAGTTACAATGATTGATTTGGGTAAAGTCCCAGCTGAATATTACCCGGAACAAGCTGGGGAGGATTATACCTCATGTACAATTACTTTGGCTGTCACAATATCTAAAGGCGAGGGAGCTCCAGTTATGGTAATAGGATGTACTGTATATCCGAACGAGATAGTCACTGATTCTGTATCAGTGGCAGAAGAGGAATCTTCTGAACCACAAATTCATCAATCTCCAGATTTTAGGTAAGTATAAACTCGTCTCTAGAGTTGGCCTTTTTTTTCTGTATTTTTTTTTCATGGATTCGACTTTTTAGTGTAGTTTTAAAAAAAATTACTCCAATACGTTTTAAATATGATTTGGTGAAGTTTTACGCTAGAACTTTATCACAACCCATACTTATTGAATGCTTGAATTGCCAGAGGCCTGGAAATCCCCGTTGAACGTAAATAAGCTAAATCTCAAGATCAGTGACCATAGGGCCTAGCGTTGCAAATTCTAAAAGTATAATGGTTTTACTTCTGCATTGTTGAAAAAGGGATACTAATCCGGTCTAAGAAAAGCCTTATGAGCCAATTTTTCCTGTTTATATTTCTGGTACTTCTCCTAATTTAGATCTGGCAATAAGTAATAGTACAAAAACAAAAAAAATGGTGATCTATTATAATTTTCTGTGTAAATCTGATGGGGGAATGTAGAAACATGGCTCTGGGGATGGCAGGGGATAGCTATTCAAACAACAAGAATAAGTTGAAAGCAGCAGAAATTTTAAAAGTAACTATTATGTGCTGAATCTTTAATGACAATCCTATTTTATAGTTTTTAACATTCTTATCCTAAAAGAATTAGTTTTTAAAATTTTGATATACCAAAACTGGAGTTTAATGTTAAGCTTTAAAAAAGAGAATGTACTCTCCAAATCCAAAAGTCCCTGGGATGCCTACGACATCACTGAGACGAGGATTTTTTCCCATGGAATACTCCCTTTAATAAGTTGTCTTTATCATTCCATATATTAAGTGTCAATAGGAAATTCCATTATTTTCATTGGTCTGAAATTTACTTAAAAATATGTGTTTGCCCAAATTTTAACTTTTAATAGGAAATTCCATGGTTGTCATTTATCAGAATATAATACTTCTATGTGTTATTACAAAATGCCAAGAACTCTTAACAATTTTCTAGTCATAATTCAGTCCATCAATGAAATTCCTATATAAGATAACTAATTCTTAGTGTAGACGCTTAACAAAAATTTACTACTCAAGATTCTTAACATTGATATATTGCTTTCCAGAGAAATGAGTGGAGATCTCCAGATTGCATTCAGAGGGTACTTGGAAGAACGAGGAATAAATAGCAATCTAGCAAGTATTTTGTATGATTTAATGTTGAACAAGCGTAAGGTTGAATATCTTCGATGGCTGCAGACTGTTAAAGATTTCATAGAAAACCAGGACGAGATTTGATATCTTGCTTTGGGCTTACCGCGGGAATTCTGGTGTGCACGTTGAGAAATAATCTAGATCTGAAGCAAAAGCATTTTTTCGTAGATTTGAAGGTGTCTAGATTGTTAGATTCCTTGCTCAAGACTATCTTTGCTGCAGTCAAAATAATGTCTGTTACAAAGACAATCTTCCAAATTAACCTTACACATATCTATTGACAAAGCCTGTAGTCCAAGAAAGCTATTCTTGTTGCTGCAAATAAGACTATTTCTGTGCAGCGAAATTAACTACTGCCGTGGAGATATGATTTTTCTGAATTTTGTCTTTTGCATATTATACAATCAAGAGAAAAGGCTCCTTATTTCCGAAGTACTCTAGTTCAGGAAAACTTTTCCTGTTCCTGGAAATGATGATGCTAGTTTTTTGGGGGCATGCTCTAAAACGTTGCTTTCTAGAATGTTTCACTTTGATGGAAAATCCTGTGTACCTAAAAACGTGTTGATAACACTAAGGATATGTTAAGGGGATATTTTTATTGCTCTTGATGATGTTCAAGCAGTTTATACACCTATTTTTAAGGGCCTGCAGGTAAACACCAAAAATGGCCAAAATTTAGATTAAAATCTAGATGAATCTAACATAATCTGTTTTGGCTTTTTGGCTAATTGTCTAACTCTATGCTCCCTCGAGTTTCCAGGACGGTAGGGAATGGCGGAATGTGTTTTCAGTATGGGGGTACTTTTTGGCCATTTCCATTTGTTAGGGGACGGAAGGGGATGGCTGAAAAAAAAAAGGAAATTTCAAATATCCATATGATAAATATTGATAAAGCATTCATCATAGACATTATAGAACCTTTGTGATTATGGGTAATTGAATAGGAATTATGATCTTTATATATACATATGAGCACGAGTTCATATTTTTCTAAGAATCTAAGGCCTTCAAGACTGCATGTTTTGTTGCCAAACTCGTTAACAAAGAGGACTGGTTAAGTAAAATGATAATTGGTTATGTTCTAATTTGACCTTAAATGGGATTGAGTGAGTTTTGAACAAACAGATAAGCTTCCCTGGGATGTGATATATGTATGACATGTATCTTAATTTTAAAAAAGTGTTGTGTTTAGTAAGCGATGCTCTCTAACAGGGCTCCGATTCCAGTTTTTATAGATAAAAAGGATAAAACAGAATGTGATTGCTCTGCTATATGTGAAATGAATTCAATCATATTATCATCTTATTGCTATGCACTGTTGCTCATTTCATCCAGGGAATACTTTATATAACTTGTTTGGCAATAATATTAATGTGTCAAGTATTTATTTGATGAATCATGTCGTTTGGAAAGATTACCTGTGGATTGGTAGTATTGTGTTCCCATAGAGCTGCTATTAATGCTTCAAAGTTTAACATGATTATTGTAAGATTGCAACCATGGACAATATAATTTTGCTATTTGACATTTTTTAACTGGGTAATAAATGTAAATTAATGTTTTCTACATTAAATCGAGCAGCCGGACCAGATAAACGATATACTATTGTAATGCACACATAGATAGATTATACATTCGTCTTATCCACTTGTTTGTCAACACTTCCATACACCTATCTGCATTTAGCCATTTGCTACTTGTAACTAACTGTTATTCCATCTCAAAATAAATTTACAGATGAGGCTATATATATAAAAACCCTACTCTATCTGCACACATAGATAGACTATACATTCGTCTTATCCACTTGTTTGTGGACACTTCTCCATGCACTTATGTGCATTTAGCCATTCGCTACTTGTAACTAACTGTTATTCCATGTAATGTCCGCTGCTGGGAGGCTGCCAATTCCCAATGATTAATGTACATCACCATGCATTATTCGTCTTAAATCAGATTATTAAAATTAAGGAACAATTAGGATTCGTAATACATTTGACAGTTACTATTCTTAAGCCCCTACTCCTTATTTCTATCCTAATCATCAACCCTAAGGTGGATGGGGGATTACTTGTCATAGGGCACTTGGAAACCAAACTACAAGTAGGCTCCCTCCAGGCTTCAGGACTTTGGCCATATCTCATCTTAGGATTCACTTACCTTGTGAGGAATTACTACGCCTCCCTAACAAAACCAACCTATCTTCTAAAGGGGGAATAGTGTGTGATTAAGGAATGGGCTAGGAATTCATTTCACTAGCTTCAATGTACGATGAATGTATATGGAATTAAGTATGACTGTCATACATATTGCAGTCTATATTTATTACTATTAAATTCTGCATAAGAACTTTATTAGGCTTCATACATTAAGCAAACATATTGAGCACATCCCCATGCATACCACTAAGAAATTTAATGTTGTTCTAGTCTGATCTATGCTGATGTCATTGGATGTTTTTGATTCCTTTCCTTTATATCTCTCAATGTGAGGGAGAAGTCACACCTCTTCATCATGTATGTCCTTTGGCAAGAAACACAACCTTTCACCATTAGTACCCTTTGAAAGAGTGCAACTCTTCATTATTGCTACCCTTTGAACCTTTCACAATCAGGTCTGCACTCTCTACACTATTGATTCCCAAATAATGCCCCCTTCAAACGAGTTCTCTTCTCCCTTTTATACCTCATATTATGGGTGAGTCACAACTTGTCATTTCATGCCTTCTGACCATTCATTAAATTTAATCAAATTTTAATTATATTATTTTATATTTTAATTTAATTTTTAATTTTTAATTTTTTTTAATTTAAATTTTATTATTATTATTTATTATTAAATTCTATTTCAAAGTGGGGACATTACATTCCATCTCAAAACAAATTTACAAATGAGAGTGCTCTAGGAGTTGTGAACTTGTTCTTTTCCAACTAAAAATTAAAAAAAAAGAAAGAAATTGGCAAACTCACTCCATCCTTCTATCTTGAGTTGACTAAGTGCACTTTTGACATGATCTTAAAATATGTGCTAGGATGGTTGAAAAGTGCTGTGATGGAATTGGCTGGAGCACTGAGAAACTAGGGTTGGCCTTCTCGCGGAAACGGTTCTCTGAGAAACCAAGGCTGGATCAGAAACTAGGGTCGGACTTCTTATGGACTTATTCCCCTCCCGCAGCGCCATAGGTCGGGGTATCAAAATCGAAAGTTGTCTCAGAGCCCAGACAACTGTTGTTCTAGGTATCCTCGACAAAATGTCACTGAGGAATTTTAAAACTTGGACTCCTGGGCAAAAATGGTTGCGACAGGATCAAACCGCATTCCCATTGCAACTCATAAGAAAAGTTTTATTACTCCTAAACAATCTCTGTACTCCAAGACGCAACCTAGGCATCAAAGACCACAAAACTTCCCTTCTTTAATAATAGGATGGCCTAATAAGGTTTGGAGCACTTCAGGTCCGCCTAACAGAGATCTGCGAGCCAAGGATTCAAGAAATGCTTTCCCCTCAAGGCCCAACCATCGAGGATTTATGAGCAAGGATTGGAAATGGCCAGGAAAATGGGAAGCAATCTCTTTGCACTCCCCTCGAAATTTCAAAACCCTTTCCCCTCAGGGCCCAACCAACAGGGATTTGTGAACAAGGACCAGAAATGGTCAAGGAAATCAATGGGTAGCAAACTCTTTGTGCTTCCCTCGAAATCTCTAAACCCTTCGCTTGTCTGCTTCAAGGAGAATGCTTTCTTTGCGAAATGGTGTGGCACTGGTGGGACAAGCAAAGATATCGTGGAGTGGTGGAAACCATCCTTTCCAGACCTCATAGCAATGAGACAAATGCAGAATGACTTCTTGTTTATAGAATGTGTGGATGCGGCACTAAAGCAAACAATCACAAAGGGTAGTCCCTTGTTCTGCCAAGGCTCCACATTCCATTTCCTGGATTGGAAACTAGGGTTCGACCCGGCTCAGCACAGATTCGAGAAAACTCTTGTCTGGTTATCCCTAGTAGGCCTTCCTTCTGAATACTGGTGCTCGGAATCACTCCTTAAGATAGGGGATGCTCTTGGATTTCTGGTAGGGATTGAAGCAGACTTCTTTGAAGGTCAAAGCGGGGATGTGGCAAATGTTTATGTCGAGATCAACTTGTCCAAAGGTTTCTACAGCGAGCTCGAGATCATCTCGGAGTTAGGAAGATGGAAGCAAAAAGTGACTAGATTGGGTAAAGTAGCTCCTGGCAAATGCATATTGAGAAACCAAATAGTAAATAATAGCTCTTTGGCAATGTCTATTGGAGTCATCAATCTCCCTCTTCAACACTCAGACCAATTCGCGAGCCCAATTCCTCAAAAGAGAACCTCGGAGCTAGACACTGCACTGGAATCAGAAGTTGAGATACCAGTCCAAGCCCTTTCAAAGTGCTATCGCCAGTCCCCAGGTATTGTCTCTTCTCCTCCCCTGGTTTCTTTAGTGGCTCCGGATCCCCTTGTCCTCCTCTCCCCCCCCCCCCCCCCCCGCTGGTCCAAGTTTGAGAACCAAACTTGCAGGTTAGGTTTCCCCGCTCCAAAGCCCTGTTCCTCTGGCTCCCCCCCCCTCCCCGGGCTTTGGCCCTCATCTCATCTTATCCCCGATTGCCAAACCTCATTCCCAAAAGGCTGTTAGGAGTCTATTCGGGCAAAAAAAAAAAAAAACACTAGCTTTGAGTAGAGGGGCTTTTAAAATCTTTTCCCAACCTCCACCTAAAGCCTCAAGAAAGAAAAGCAGCTTCAGGTTCAATAAGTTAAGGGGATCTTCTTGCACAGCTAAATTCGCAAAATCCAAAAATATTCACCCTGCGAAAGTATTGCTTGAGGAGGAGATTATAGAAGAGGATCTTAAAGCAGACTTCGAGGCCAATGCAGACTTTTCCCTTTCAGAGGGAGAAATTTCCCCCTTCTCGGTCTGTCTTCATCACAAGCCCCTTCTCAACCTATCTTCGGAAATCCCCTTCCCCTCCCTTTCATCCCCGCCCTTTGAATCAAATGGCCTGGATCTGCCTTTGGACCAGGATGCTCAGAACCTTCTGCAGAACGCCATGTTAGGAGAAGAGGATCAGGAGGCAATTTTAGACACCCCCTTGGCAGTGCTCTACTCACAGATCAAGGAGAAAAGAAAGCTAGGGATTCATCAGAACTAGGAAGGCCTAGAAAAGCCGAATTTTGGCTCATCCCCTCCCAAGAAGGGTAGAAAATCTTTCATAGAGGTTAGATCCCTGGATGGAATGGCGGAAAATCAATCCAAACTATTGGATCTTTGGAAAGTAGGGAAGGGAAATCCCTTTCCTGAACAACAATGAAAATCCTATCTTGGAATGTTAGGGGTCTCAATGCCCCTAACAAGCAGAGGGTGATCAAAAGACGGATTCTTTTGGTCAGTGCAGACAGAATCCTACTACAAGAAACTAAACTGGAAGAGAAGCTTGTGGTTGCCTTTGGGAATGGGATAAGCTCCTCATTTCAATCTTCTTTGGAGACTACAGTAGCATCAGAAGGTTCCTCAGGAGGACTAATGATAATTTGGAAGCCCTCTCAAATTAAAGTTGAAGGTATTGCATCTAATAAGGACTGGATGCTTGTTAAAATCGCTCACCTGCAATCCAACACTTCTTTCTTCATAATCAATGTATACGGCCCAGTGGCCCCTTCCAAAAAGAGACAGACATGGTCTTCTTTGGATGGAGTATTGACCACCTTATCTGAGGAACAAGTCTTCATTGGGGGTGACTTTAACGCTATCAGGAATGCATCAGATAAGAGGGGGGGTATCACTCGCCTAGGGAGTGCTCAGCAAGATTTTAATAGTAGGATTGAGAGGAATGGCCTCTTGGAAATAGATTCAGGAGACTCTTACACATGGACTAATAGGAGGAAAGGCTTTAGTAATATAGCAGAAAAAATAGACAGATTCTTCTGGCAAGGGGATCTTTCTATCTTTCCCTTCACCCCACTCTACAACGTTCTCTCTTGCTCAGGCTCGGACCACTATCCCATTCTGCTCACTTTAAAAGGCACCTAGGGATCAACCAGGACCCCCTTCAGATTCGAAAATATGTGGATGAAAGAGCCAAATTTTCTGATATTGATATAAAAATGGTGGAAGGAAGAGTCCTTTGAGGGCTCAAAACTCTTCTGTTTCATTGCAAAACTAAAATCAGTCAAACAGAAACTGCTTCAATGGAACTCCCAGCACTTCAAAAACATCTTCTCAACAAAAAGACACATAGAAGAGCAATTAGAAGCCCTAAATGACAGGATTATCAAGGTGGGCATGGATCAAGAATCTTTTCAAAAGGAAAGATCCCTCCTACTGGATTACGAGGATATCCTTTCCAAGGAAGAAATCTTTTGGAAGGCAAAATCAAGGGAGAATTGGCTCAGGATGGGGGATAAAAACACTAAGTTTTTTCACAATGTAACAAAAATCAGAAGAAGCAAGAATTGTATATCTAAACTACAAATCAGAAACAACCAAACTTCAGAGGACCCGGAGGTTATAAAAGAGGAGATTATCTCCTACTACTCCAATCTCCTGAATAACATTGAAGGATCCCATCTTCAGGACCAAAAGAAGTTGCCGTCTGGGATCCCCAAGATTATATTTGAGGAACATAATCAAAGTTTAAATGGGAAAATAGAAATGGAAGAAGTTCTTCAAGCTCTAAACCAACTTCCTTCTGGTAAGGCACCAGGGCCGGATGGCTTCCCTACAGATTTCTATAAGAAATGCTGGCACATTTTAGGGCAAGAACTCTCAGAAGCCTTAGAGTGCTTAAGAAGGTTAGGGAAAATACTCAAGGAGATTAATAATACCTTTATAGCACTCATCCCAAAGAAGGAGAAGGCAGAAAATCTAGGAGACTACAGGCCTATATCTCTATGCAACATAGTCTACAAAATCCTCTCAAAAATCATGACCAACAGATTGAAGCCTCTCATGAACAACATCATTTCGGAAGAATAGACAGGGTTTGTACCGGGCCGATCAATTCTGGATGGAGTGATTGTAGCACAAGAAGCAATCCACACCCTTCAAAGCACAAATAGGCCAGGTATGATAATAAAGCTAGACATCACAAAAGCTTATGATAGTGTAGATTGGCGTTTCCTTTGTAAAACATTGCAAGCCTTTGGCTTTGATAAGCACTGGATAAATTGGGTATTTGAGTGCATCTCAATGCCCAAGTTTTCAATACTAGTCAATGGAAAGCCAACGGGTTTCTTCTCTTCCTCAAGGGGCATTAGGCAAGGGGACCCCCTCTCTCCCTTCTTGTACATAATAATGGGGGAGGCTCTGGGAAGAGCCATAAAAGCTAGTCATGCCAATCAACAGCTAGAAGGAGTCAAAATAACTAAAGACTTTGTAGCAACCCATCAGCAGTTTGCAGATGATAATCTCTTATTGGGATCAGCAAATGTAAAGGAAGCCAAACACCTAAACTAGATCTTAGAGATGTATGGTAGGGCTTCAAGCCAATTAAGAAACAAGGAAAAAACTAAAGTCTTCTTCTTCTCAACATCAATTTCACTTCAGACCAGAATTCTTAGAATCTTAAATTGCAAAGAAGGAAGCCTTCCATGTACTTATTTGGGCATCCCAATAGACAGGGGTTTGAGGAACTCCAAACTCTGGGATCTTTTAAAAATTAAAGTTGAAAGCAATGCAAATGCCTGGAAGGGCAAATGGTTGTCTTGGGTGGGCAGATTAGTCATGATTCAAGTAGTGATCTCGGCTTTACCAACTTATCTTTTATCTATTTTATCCCTAACATCTAGTGCCAACACCTACATTATCAAGAAGATGAGGGATTTCTTTTGGCAAAACATTGAAGAGAAGCATAAGATTGCACTAATAGCCTGGGACAAAATTATTAAGCCTAAACCAATGGGTGGCTTAGGCATCAAGGATTTTAGATTACAAAATATAGCTTCGGGGGCCAAACTAGTATGGAAATTCATCCAAAACCCAAATGCATCCTGGGTCAGAATGCTAGCAACAAAGTATCTCTCAGATCAGAATAATCTCAACATCCTCAGATCAGGGTCATTTCCGAAAGGATCAAGAATATGGAATTTCATCATCTCTTGTAGAAACTTGATCTCAAACTCAGTGTCTTGGGATATTCATGATGGTTCAACAAGCCTATTCTGGGAAGACTCTTGGGGTGGTTATCCACCCCTGGCAAATATAATTCATATCCCTGCAACAGAAAACTAGTTCAAACAGAATTGGGGAGTCAGAGTTAAAGACTACATGGAAATAGTAGATACACCAAACACACTATGCTGGAAGTGGAAATCAATGGAGGGCCTGTTGGTTCCAAGGGAGGACCTGGAAGAGCTTTTAGGTCACCTACAGGCGAGAAACATCACCCCTAGAAGAGGGGAAGATTCTCTCATCTGGGAGCCTTCCAAAACAGAACAATATAACTCAAAGGATGGTTACAGAATTTTGGTTAGCCCAGTAGAGCTCAACAACCACAATATCCCCCTCAAGATGTTTTGGAGCTCCAAAATCATTCCGAAAGCGGGCATGTTTGCATGGTTGGCAATCCAAAAAAAAATCCTAACTGCAGATAGGTTCACAAGAATGGGCTATGAAGGACCTTCTAGATGTATACTTTGCAAAGCCCAATCGGAGTCAATGGATCACCTCCTCTTGACCTGTCCCTTTGCCTCTAAATGTTGTAGATGGCTCTGTGCAAAATTGGAACTGATCATAGTCTTGCCGAATGAAATCAAGCCTCTATTCCAGAGTTGGCCTCTACATACTAGGAGAGCTTGCTGAGCCAAATTATGGAAATTGCTCCATCATGCTTAATTTGGGAAATATGGAAAGAAAGGAAGCGTAGGCTATTTGAAGGCAAAGCTAGAAATCAGAAATCAATTCTAAATTCAATAGAATCGACAATAGTGGATTCAATCAATAGCAGAACAACCTTTGCTCCAAATTAGTCTAAAGTTTTCTCTTAATGGGATAGGAAAATTAGTCAAAACTGGCAAGGAATCATTGTTCCCTCACTCTCTCGCCATAATTCAATTAAAAGGAAAGATGTAATTTGGTCTCCCCCAAAGCCAGACTGGGTGAAACTGAATTTTGATGGGGCCTCCAAAGGTAATTCAGGCCCCTCTGGAATAGGCTATGTCATCAGAGACCAATTAGGAGCAATCATCGGGAAAATGGCAAAACCAATCCCTCCAGACACTAATAACATAGCAGAGTTTACCGCTCTACTATTAGGCCTGCAAGACTGCATCAACCACAGTATCAAAAATGTTTCAGTGGAAGGAGATTCAGAGATAGCAATTAATGCTATAAGGAAGAAGACAACCCCCAATTGGAGGCTTCAAGCTTTATTGGAAAGAATTCTAGAAATCCTAAACAGTTTTGAACACTTTGAGGCAAAACATATTTATAGAGAAGCAAATGTAGAGGCGGATGCTCTATCAAAAGTTGCAGCTTTAGGAACCTTTATTCACTGGTGGTCATAGGGATCTTAGCATCTGCTAATTTAGATTGACCAAGCTAATAAGACCAATTAGACAAGGTTCGAGACATTGCTTGCTAGCAGACTGGAGGAATGCATAAATCAAATTCAAAAATTCCTTACCCGCCCTCCTCTTGGCGGCTAACACCAATGAACACTTTCCTTTTCAAACTAACCATTTAATTAACCTTGGGAAGCAAGGTGGGTCCGGTTAAGCCGAGTAGACAAACTGACAACATTAATACGGGACCTACAAATGTCCAGCTGGTGAGCGCTGCCTCTTTGTCCTTGCATGAGCTGTCCGCAGGATAATCTCTCCCTCTGCATTTGAATGGATTTGGCTTGATTTGAGCATTTAATCTCCACCACCTTCGCGTGAGATTTAATTGCTTTTTTTTTCCCCATCATTGCTCGTTGAGTTGTGCGCCCGCCTTCCTACAGAAGAGTCCTTTTATCGCTTCTCTTTTTCATTTTGGCTCCACTGGTTGTTCTCTGGCTCTCCTCTTGCTTGCCCCTGCTCACGGTCACCATGTCTTCCGAGCCCCCATTCGATTTCATTATGAGTGTTTATCCCAGGCCCGTTTCTTGCTTTGGCACAGACACCCCCATATCACTTGGTGCTTCTACCCGCCAAGTTTCTTTCAGGAGGATTACGGACCTGAGACTCAAGCGTCTCCTCATTTACTCGGACCCCCTAGTTCTTCTAGCAGTCAAATTGATTCTAGGGAGCGCTCATTTGAGCAAAGATGAATACCCAAGAGACAACACCAGCGTTTCGTCTAGATTTGTGGCGTCTTTGCTGGACCAGAAGCTTTCCAAGCAATTAATCTGGAAGCTTACCAGGGAACTCTTCCTAGTCAAAATTCTTCAAGAGCTCCAAGAAGTTCTGAACAAGGCCATCCACGACTCTGGTGCATCCAGACCTAGCGACCGAATCCTTTTTAACGCTCACGGAGCTCTCATCAACTATTACCCATTCCTTTTGGACCTAAAGGATAAAGAATTGAATAGGCACAAAAAGTTCGCTAGTGCAGGGCTGAGCTACCTCAAATGGCGTTTTTTAGGTGAAGATCCGGAGGTTGAAGGGAAAGAGGAGATTTTGTTCCTTTTTGCAAGGATGAATGGTTTCCTGCCTATGCCTGCTGCAGAAACAGATCCTAAACCAGAACAGAGTTGCAGAGGAGGCTCGAGCAGAGGTCGCAGGAGCAGGGGTCGTGGTCGGGGCTCTCCAGCAAGTAGAGGCCGAGGTTGCCGTCCCAGGAACCAACCTCCTCAACCGGACATTCCCTCCTCAAGCTAGGCTTTCTATGGATACCTCCTTTAGTTTACTGGATATGCAGTCATCCTTGTATATTTTTATTAGACTTAAATTTTAAGTTCAAAAACTCTGAATCTAGGTCGTTGAATTCAGACATTATCAGTAATTATGTTTTTTGCTTTTCTAGACTATCAAACCTTAAATGGTTCAGAAAATGGCTAAACCTTAAGTTTAAAGGTTCTGGTTTTGGAGGGACCTCGGTGCTCTTTAAGAGCAGAGGTTTTTTGAATATCTTGAAATTCAGTGGTAATCATATGTATTTACACTAATTAATACAAATATGGCTTTGCCTTTACCGACCAAAAAAATAAATTATGTGCTAGGATTTAAAGATGCTCAATGAATTCATTCTAATCATCACAAGATCCTGAAAAACATCCTTGTATCAATCTTTCCAAGGAGCAACCTATAGTGAAACTTTGATTTGGTGCAATAAAGAGAGCAAATATTGCATTCTATTTTCAATATTGCTCAATTCCAAGGGTTTAATCAAGGTGTAGTGCCCTCTTAGCACGAGTATAACTCTATCAATGTATTAATCAATATTTCTAGTATTTAATCTTTAAAGAAAGATAAGAGTAGAAACTAATACATGAGATGAAATTATAGATAGAGTCATACAGATTGTTGGCATTATTGGCATTAAGTTGTCATTGATGTCAACTACTTTGGCAAGGTCACCGGTAAGTAAGAAGTGGTGACCGGTATAAGAAGAGCAAGACATGATGACAATGCACATGTGAGTAAGCAGACAAAAGGAAGGCTACCGGTACACACGACTTGTGTCATCTGCCAGTAAAGTAGGCTTACTAGTAAGGCACAAACTGGGATGAAGGTTGGCTATTTGTTTGTGATGAAGAGGCAGAATGTTAAAAGAATCACAACACCCGGTGAGCAGAACAAAGAGGATGGCATGAAGACATACCAGAAGGCAAGATGAATTATCAAGAGGATGTGTTGCCGGTACAAAAGATGTTTGTTGGTAATACCGGTAAGGTGAACTGAGCCGGTAGTCAACCTTGGTCAACAACGAAGGTCAAACAACATAGAAATCCAAGCAGAGGTGGATGTTGACAAGCATGACAGTTGGTTGCCAGGTGGTGGTATTGCATAGGTTAGTGGAGTGTGCATCGATGTAACCAGTCAACAAGTAGGTCGATTTTTATGAAGAACCCGCAAGTCACAGAGGATGCCAGAGGATTGCGACTTGAGGAAGGCAAGTTGGCAAACGACTAAATTCATCATGCAAGAAGATTTGATCTTCGTACCCGTTTGCTGAAGGAAACAACCGAGCCATTAATGGCATATAACAGAGAAAAGCAAAAAAGCATGGTGTAGACCTCCAGATTTAGAAAACGCACATTAGAATGCAAAGCTTTGCTAACGTTGATCGATGTTATGAAGATCATATCCCTAGAAAAGCAGATCGAATCAAATCGGATTTGGTTTGAGTTGGAGAAGGCAAAATCTAACACGACATTGTTTGAATGCGGTTTTCGTCGGGAATCTTAGATTATAAATGTATGAGCTTGAGACATAAATGATTGATGCTTGATGTGAAGAAGGAGAGTGAAGAGAGCTTGAGCACAAAGAATGATCATCTTCCTTAGAATTTATTCTAAGAAAGTTGCAGAGTGAGTCAATAGGCTAACTGGTGAGAGGGTTTAACCGACAGAGACAGAGTATTGGTAAATTGTTGCAGGTCTGATAGTTGAGCTAACAAGTGAGGTGTAATCGGTCAAGAAGGCATCCAAGAGTGACTAAGTGTGTTGTGAGGTTGAGAGAGAAGAAGAGAAGACTGTTAACCGACAAAAACCTATTTGAGCAAGAGTTGCAGAATTCATTTGCAACTAGAAGCTATAACTGTATCAAAATTGTATTTCAATATACATCACCAAGTTGGAGCTTGGTGCAGGGGTTGGTGCCCTAAATCTTTGTAATTCATTGTTTCACTTGTGAGGCTGGATTGAAGCAGGAGTCTCCAGCAACATTTTTCACCGAGGTTTTTCCCACATTGGGTTTTCCTCGTACATCGATGTTGTGGGTTGCATTTGTGTGTTTGTCCATTTTGGTATCCACATTTGTCTTACCGGTTTGACTGTTTAGTGCTTAGGATAATAACCGGTTTTCAAAGGTTGTTTTAAAAAGAAAATAATTTAGGAACCACTGATTCACCCCCCTCTCAGTGGTACATTGTGTTCAACATAGATTGCTAGGATGAATCCAAAACATAAGCACACAATTGTAGTCACAAATCTATTTGAGACTTGTGAACTTGTCAAACTAATAAAGCAATGAACCACTAGAAAATTCCAAGTAATCATGCTAATAAAGAAATGTTATTTCAAAGTTTAACATCACATAGATTTTAGATCCTTTTCTATTTGGTATCATACTACAATTATATAGTTATGTGTCAACCTCCTTTGCATACAATTTCCTAGTATAATCAATTATTTCAAATTATTAATATCTAACTATTCCCATATGTATACCTAGATTAATTTGTGCTAATTTGTATGCATTTTATTGGAATAGCCTAAATAGCTTATTAAGAATCTTTATATTCATTTTCAAATAGATGATTTTCACTTGCCATACCTAAAATAACAATGTCAAAGACACAATTAACATCATAGATGTTTATAAATATGAATGCTTCTTAGCCAATGGGATCACATGGAGGAAAAATAAAAATAATAAACTTAAAATGCATCCGAGTTTGGAAGGAAAAGACATTGAACATATAACAATAAAAGACAATCAATATACATGGTTTGGTAGTTCATTTGATTGCCATGGAACACAAACTACATTTTTACATACATCAAGCTTGGAGTTTATCAAGATAACAAAGTGAAAAACACTTGCAAGATTTTTAATATGATATGGACACCTTTGATGGATTGAAAGTTTAAATAGTAGTTAGGAATATTGGATTTAGGAGTTTCTACAAACACCCTAAATCCTCGAACCCAAATTCTCCCATTTGCCTTCTCATTTCTTTTCTTCTATGTTTGTTAAAACCCTCTTTTTGTTGTTTGTGTTTTTCCCCTTGAGAACTCAATAGAGTTTTTCTTTCATTAAAAGTATAAGAGGAAGAATGGACTGTTACAATCATTATGGTCGTTATAGCAGGAGGAGATGTGACCAATTATTATTATTATTTTTGTGGTTAGAAACTATCATAGGTGGGGACAACTAAAGACATATGTACTTTTTTTTTTAACATTGATTTTTGTTCATTACAAAAAAAACGAACAACTAATTTAAAAAAAATATGCTTAATAGCAATTGTAGTCACATAAATCTGTCCATTTTAATTAAATGAATATTTGCTATTTATTTGATTAATAAACCCACTAGCCAACATTTAATTAATTCATCTTCAAACATTCTCCTATTTATTAAATAAATTATTCAATTTATTTTAATTAATTCATTAAACCACATTCACAATCAATTAAATAAATAAATCCTATTTATTTAATTTAACCCATTTTCCTCTTTTAAATAATTAAATTAAAACATTTATTTAAATCATTTAATCCCCCCACTTGCATTCTCCTACAAATGCAAGTTGCAATCACAAGTTGAAATAAATTAATTTTATTTTAATTTAAATCCTATTTTCCCTCACCTACAAAACCCACTTGCAATCTTAAATCCCCTTCTAGACCCTTCTAACCATTTTATAACCACTCCTAATTAGCCTAATCCATCCCTTAATTATTGTCACATTCTTAAGCAACTTGAAGTCACTTCTCAAAGACTCCAAAGTCTTTGAAAATCATTTAATACTTTATGTGTTCAACAAGCTAACCTTTAAAGTCTTCCAAACCACTAATGGCTCTTACATGACCATTAATGGCTCTTACATAACCATTTATGGTTAAATCCACTTGCTCTAATGGTTAAGAGACTTTACCTCTAACCCAACCCTCATTTAACCCACGGGTCTCTTCAAACATTTATTGCTTTGACCATGGTTATCCTCACTAACTCTTGCACAAGAGTTTATCCATTGGATAAAGACATTATTCTTTGAATAATGAATTTATTCACTCAACTCAACATTAACTTTACCTCCCAAGTTAACCCTCAAGTCATGTCAAGCATTTAATGCTTATTCCCTCTCCTCTCAACCCATCTCATGTTGGTATTTGTCATCCTGAGATTGGTTTGAAAGTCCTCACATGGATCTTAAGCCCTTCAATCCTGACCCTTGTTGAGATTACTCAATCTCAACCATCCATTGCTCCATTTTACCTATAAATAGAGCTCATTTCTTCATAATCCAGATCTTGAAAACTTGTATGCATTTAACCTATAGTGAAATTTAGAGAGCATTTAGCATAAGCATTTACATTTACTCTTTTGGACTAAAATCAACACTAGATTAGATAATAGTCTCATTTTTAGCTTGTTCACATTTGCATACTTTCACAATCATTTCACAATCTTGAATCTCCATAAGACTTCCATAGTAGTGCACAACTGAGAGCTACACTCATGTGGAACTTGGAGAGGAGAGGAACAAGGGATGAACAACTATGAACATCTTAGTTAGCATTTGGAGGAGCATGGTTTATTTATTCTTATGTTTGTATGTTTTTTATTTCATGTTCAATATCTCTCTTGATATGCCTGTTTAGAATAATCCTTGGTTGCTAACACTAATGTTTTCCTCTTGTGTTCTTGTGTGTGTTGCCATCAAACGGATTTTCTAATCCTTTTTGCAGAGCATCAACAATGAGAGGTTGTGATCCCCTTGAGGCCGCAAGCCTCAAAGAGGTTGTAGCCCCCTAACAGGAAGTCATAGACCTCATTTAGGGCTACACCAACCATTGGGAGGTTGTGGCCTCCTTATTGAAGGATGCAATCCTCCATGAGGTTCTGCCCTCCATTGGGCTCCCGCCCCAACCCTCCAACCTATTTAATATATATATATATTTCTATTAATAAAAAAATAATATAGACATATGTGTTTGTGTGCGTGCGCGCATATGTGCATATACATATACAATTGATAAATTTTTATGTTTTTTTTTCCATGCTTAGTTGAAAACTAATATTGTATGTGCAAAAAGGAAAAATATACAACATAATCAATAGATCTGATAACCCTTAAATCTAAGCCCATAAAATTACTTTTCCAATAAATGATAAAAAAATGGTTTCAACAATAGATTTATTTCCTCATTTTACTGATCCTTACAAATATATACAATTTTCTTTGTTATAGTTTATATTTTCAGCCCTAATAATGTTTCTCTCGACCAAAATATTTGTAGTAAATATAAAATACCATTCAAATAAGATATATTTTATATTCTTATTCTAGGATGAGACAGTTAATCATTCTCATTAAATAAAAAAAATGCAACATAATATTGTTATCATAGGCACTTAAAATACATTTAATAAAGTTTATAACTGAAAGTGTTAGGACAATATTTCAAAGTGTTGCTCGTTTATGAAGTATCCAACAATTTTAACAATTAATTTTCTTAAACCAACCTTTCTTTCTAGTAAACTTTTCCCAAAAATAAATCACTTGTCCAATATCCATTTGATTAACTTCTTCCACAAAATAAGAAATAATTCTACACATAAAAAGAACATATATTGCAAATTTCCCAATGGAAGCTTACCATGTGGACCTTCAACTATTCAAGTCACTTGCCCAATTTACATAAATAAAAACCTATCTCTCTAATTAATTAACCACATCATCAGTACAATGATAAAACAATTAGTAATCAAAAGTTCCTCAAAAATATCTAACATCATTTTAACAAAATTTTAATTCTCTTTAATAGGGTTTAGACATAAACCTAGTTAAAAGACCCACTACTTGTGCAATATTTGGTCTAGTACAAATCATTACATACATTAAACTATCAATGACACTAGCATAATGAACCTTAGAAATTTCTTCAAAATCATCATCAAAATTAGGACTCATGTCTAAACTAATCTTAGTACCATTCAAAAATATAATAATTATTGGCTTAGAATCCTACATATTAAACATTCATAAAACGGTATCATCATACTTACTCTAACTTAACCAAACTTTTAGTGTACTCGATCCCTTTTGTTTCCATCCCAAGGATATATTTAGTAGCCCCCAAGTCCTTCATATCAATTTTTTACGAAGATAAGTCTTGAGCTCCCTAATTATCATCTTGTTGTTACCCATAAACAATATGTCATCAATATACAAGACAATAATCATTATCTAATCATCAATAATATTAATATAAAAATATAACCCCCTTTGCTCCTAACAAAACCCAACTTCAATGTAAAAGCATGTAACTTTTGGAACCACACCCTGGATGACTATTTTACATCATAAATGACCATTTTAACTTACATACCAAGTGTCATTTTCCTTACAACAAAACCATTAGGTTGTCACATATAAATGTTCTCCTCAAATCTCCCATGCAATTTTTTTTTTTTAACATGCAGTTTGTCAATTTCAAAATCACAAGCAATAATAACAAATAATAGAAATCTAATAGAAGCTAGTTTAGAAATATGAGATAAAATTTCACCGATGTCAACTCCATGTTTTTGGGAGTAGCCCTTGGGCCACCAATATGTCCTTGTATTTTCATTATTTTTAAAAAAATACCCATTTGCAATCAACATGGTTTATTCCTTTGGGAAAACTAACGAGATCCCATGTTTCACAACTTTTGGAATCCATCATCTCCTCCTACATGGTTTGTATCCAAGAAACTTTCCTCTAAAGAGAAAGCCTCCCTCAAAGATCTGGGTTCATCATTAATACTTAACAAAGAAAATAACAAAATTTTGGTGGCCTATCCCTGTCAACTGGACTCCATTGTCTTGTAGACCTTTTCAAGGTAGGATTAGTAGGATATACATGTTCTTTTGTATGCTCATCCTATACATCATGTATACTCTCTAAACCCTCTTCCTCTTTTTCTCCATCCTCTAATCCATTTATTTGATTGTATTTTTAACATTTGCATCTTCTTTCTTTTCTATATTTATTTTGAAGTGCACTATTTTTTTCTTTTCTTTCTCTTTTGGTTATTTTTCACCTAAATAAGCTCTAAACTCCCTAAAAATCACAACTCTAGAATAAATCCTTTTTTTAGGTTATTGGATTAAAAAGCTTAAAATCTTTAACATTCTCATTGTAACCTACAAAGATACATTTGAGAGCTTTTGAATTCAATTTAGATCCTTTTTTGAGGCATGTGAACATAAGCCAAACAAAAAAATGTTAAATGTGAAACAATAGACTTTGTATCCATCCACACTTCATAAGGTGTTTTATCAACAAGAGTTGACCAAGGAGATACATTAATCAATAACAACTTGAGTACTTAATTTTTTTTTCTAAAAGAATCTATCAAGTTTAGTATCACTCAACATACTCCTATTTCTTTCCATCAAGCTTTGACTCATTCTTTGTGCCACCCCATTTTATTGAGGAGTATGAGGAGTATCCTTCTACCAAACAATACCTACATGCTTATAGAACTCATCAAACTCCCTAGAACAATATTCGCCCCTGTTGTTAGATCTCAACACCCTTATCTTATAATTTGTTTGTTTCTCACATAAGGCTTTAAAATTTTTAAACTTAGTGAAAACCTCAAATTTTGTATACATAAAATAAATCCAAGTGTAACTTGATTCACCATCAATGAAGGTAACATAATCATGATGATTTTTAAAAGAGTCAGTTCCACTAGTTCAAACACATCCAAATGAATTATCTCTAATAATATTATAGCTTTATTAGTTTCATTAGGAAATGACGATCTATTACTTCTACTAAATACATAAATCAAGAAATCAATTTACCAATAGAATAATTAAAAAGATTGTCAACAAACTATTTATTAAGAATTATCATTCAAGAAATTTTTCACTTATGTGATCAAATCTATGGTGCCGTAGTATATATGCATTTTCAATGCTAGTCACATTTATAGAATTGCAAAAGTAGAGCTATTAAGCCAAAACAAAGTCTCCATTTAAAATCCTTCAGCAGCCATCAAACTCCCTCTTACCAACCTACAATTGCACTTAAAAAATGTCACATGCACTATAGAATCATTCATCTTGGATAAATAAAGTAAATTTTTTGCAAGTCTTATATTATGTAAAAAATCATCTAGGGTTTAAAACATTTTGTCACTAAAACACGAATTTACTTTTTGCTTAACAACAATCTTCTTTGTGTTATTATCACCAAGAAAAAAATCTATTCCATCATATATTGAAGATATAGAAAACCAATCCTTGTGAGGAGTCATAAAATAGGAGAAACCTAAATCAATAAACCAAGAATCATTACTTATATTGTTAGAAAAAATAAATAAATAATCATTATCACTATCATTAGAGGAATTGTCTATGGAAAAATCTACACTCTTTGTCTTATTCTTAAATTCTTTTTTCACATGCCTTCTTTTTTCACACTTCCAACACTTCACTCTATTCTTTATAGGGGCTTAGAACATCCCTTAGGCTTTCCCTTCTTTTTTATCACTTTTAACCCTTTCTATTTGGACCTACCCGACACATGCAAGGAATATTGGGAGACAATATTCATGGTCTTTCTTCTCATTACTTTCGAAAGAAGTGTCAAAATGAGACTATCCATCTCTAGGCTTATACTACCACCACTTATGGCAATGATTATAATTTCAATATTTGAGGAAAGAACAAAACAAAAAAATACACTTATCCTCATATTTTATCTTAACATCTATTGATGCAAGTTGACTTAGAATAAAATTGAAAGCATTTAAATTATCTAGAATAGAATCAACATCCTTCATCTTTAAATACTACAAATTTATTTTAAGATATGATTTGCTTGAAAATGTTTAGCTTGATAGATTTCACCTAGCCTCTTCCATAACTTGAATATGGTAGTCTCTTATAAAACGTTCAAAATGACATATTTTACAAGACACAACTAAATGATTCCTTGCCTTCTTGTCCAACTTCTCCCAATCTTCATCAAGCATCTACTAGTAGATAACTTATAGTCTTATGAAACTAGAAACCATTGATCCATCTCTTCAAGAAAATCCTCCATTTTCAACTTCCATATCTCATAACCAACGCCATTAAATTTCTCAATGTCTTGATGAGAGGTAGTGGTCATGGTATATAATTTTCTTTACAAATCTACAAAACCCACAATGCAAAAGCTCTCACTATAACCAAAAAATCTTCTACACTTCAGAGAAATCCATCTATCTCACAATGGAACAATTAGTTATGGTACCAAATATGGGAAATCAAGTTAAAAAATGTTACAATAATAAACAAAATGATGCAAATATAAAATCATGCGATTTTCCAAGATTACCCAAATAGATCAAGGTGATTGCACATTCAACAATAAATATAAAATAAAAAATACCACAAGTTGAGAAACAAGTGACACAATATTTTATGGGAGAGACCAATGCAAGAAAAAATCCATACCCAAAGAGTTGTAATGCTTGTATTAAACCTTCAAAAGGAGTTTACATAAATACAACATTCCTTTTTGAATTTTTGTAGCGCCTCATTACTTTTTCAACCCACAAAATAACTTATGAAACTACAATGTAAAGATCCCAATTTATAGAATTAGCACAAATGAGAAAACAAATAAGGTATTACAAAATTAGAGGTAAAACTACCTACATAAACCATATGATCCACCTCTTATGAATCTTATGCATAGTCAAAATTATTAAATAGTTGTTGGTGTCTTTAAGTGTTGTACCTAGTAAGTTCTTCTCCTAGGTCCTAAACACACATGTTACTTAGTTTTCTTAGGGTACACATAGGAAGATTCCCACTTTTAGTGAACTTATCAAATTATCACTTTCCACCTTATGTGGAATTCCCACCTTTAGTGGTATTATCATGTTATCACTTTTCCACCTTAGGTGGGTAATAAGTTGCCACTTTATGTATCATGTCATAAGATTAAGAAACTTGTCATAATCTTATTGCTTCCTATGTCTGACCTTGACCTACTTCAGCAAGGGGTCTCCTATGTACTATCATTTCATTGATTCCATTCTATTGCATTCTTGATAGGAATATAGTTTATTCTTGTCCTATTGATCTTATCTTTTTCTTGTGCTTTTCATTAGGCCTCTAGGTCGTGGGTGACTATCTACATAGAAAAATATTACAATGGTCACATGGCCTTCACGTGCATGACGAACTTATAAAAAATCAAAATTGGCCAGTCTTGAGTGTTGCATTTCTCTCTAATAACTAAAATCTAGAACATGAAAACCTAGGCACCCAACTCTAAATAGCATGAAAATAACATACGACAACATGCACAGGCATACACATTTGGGTGGTCTCTACCTAAAAAGTGGATAGTTAGAAGGAACACTCTCTTGATATTCTTTGTAATTGTCACTAAATATGTGTCTACCTTTTGTGAATGTAATTACAACTTTTCATAAGTAAATAAATAGTAAATATTTTAATCACACATCAACATAGACATCAAGGTACCCATTCCAAGGATCATGGAGTGAAAAGAAAATGACCTAGGATTGCAATGTTAATGTTACATTATTATAATAGTCATGGGGCTAAAGTTTAACCTACTTCTATAGATTTTGTTAAGATGATAAGAACATCAATACATAAATCAATATGTATATATGCACAACATGCTCTAAGAGTGTAATATATCAAGATTTGTAAGGATATTTCCTTGGTTAAAATATTGAATAAAAAAATAGACACAAAATACTTCCCACTTTTAATCTACTAGTGTAATATATTTTTAGTTTAGGTGCATTATGGATTATAACTTCCAAGACCAATCCCTATTCATTGAGTTACATAGTCCAAGAATACCATGAGGAACACAAAAAATGAAATAACAAAAAAATATGAGCTTTGTGTAAATATACACTATAAACAATGATATCAAGCAACCAAATATTCATATTTATCCATCCTAGAATACATAAATACATAAGCTACAAAGAAATTACCATTATAAATCTTTTATCACATTATAATGTTGTATGATTCATCAAACCTTCATTATATTCATACTAATGAATTGGCAAGAGGAAACCCTAAGCTATAACTTCTAAAAAATTCAACAAATGGACTTTCAGAGACATTCAACTCTAAGAATTATTTACACTATTAACTTGCTTGATATAAACATTTGTTTCTCTAACCATGACTATATTTGTAAGAGTTGAAATCCTATAATACCATTTGCCTTGCATTCGTGTAGAATAGAAAAATGAGTAATCCTTATTATAAAAAAATGAAGATATATGAAACCTCATTGGTTGCCCTATCATTTCAAAAATTGAGGAACTAGATATTAATGGATATAGCATGCAATGATAGATTAGATTCCATGAAAAATATTGAATTAATGATATACAATAGGCATAAGGATCATTGATGTTCAATCATTGCATTTGTAGACATCCTAAATTCAATTACTTGAATTAATTCGAGTTCATTTTAATCCTTATTCTTCTAATAAAAATAATTAATTAAATTATAATTAATTAATTATTATTTCTCTCTATAATTAATTTTGTTGCCAACTATTCTTCTAAAGTTTGATTAATTTTAATCAAACCCAATCTTAGCCATAATTTCTAAATTCTTCTCATCTTGATTAGTTAATTAATCTTAACTAATAAACTAATCTCTTAATTTCTAACTTCATTAACATTTCTCCTAATTGTTAATTCCTCCCAAGCTCCTAAGTTTGTAGGTGACAAGCCTTCATAAATGACTAGCATGCACATTTCACTTTACCACTTCCAACTCATCTTTTGACCAAATATTTTATTTGGTGCTCTCACACGTGTGAGAGTGTTCTTCCCAAACACTTTCCTCTTTGCTCCATTTGTCACCTTTCCTCTCTTACACCTCTTTCATTTTGCTACTTTGCCTCCACATTTCATCTCCATGTTTCTCCCAAGATGTGCTCACCCATGTGTGGGCACACCTTGTCCTCTTCCCCATGACAAGTTTTATTCTCAATTCCTCCACTTTGTGACACTTGTTACAAGGATGTCTTTAATCCAACTCAACTCCTCTCATGCAATTTCAATCCTTCATGCCACTTTGTAGCCTAGCTTTCCATTTTCCCACCCAAATCTTTATAAATTAGAGCCTTCTCCCGTCACAAATCATAACTTGCTATCATACCATCTTTATGCCAAAGTTATCCTATAATCCATATTATTATGTTGTTTGAGAGAAATCCACATATCTAAAATCATACGAGTAAATCAAGTCGAATAGGATGCATCCACTTTGGCTTATCAAGAATTAATGAAGGTATAAGCATGTGATATTGTATTTGATTTCATGTTTAATGCATTAGTTAGCTTCATATATTTAGTAGCTTCATTTTGGCATGATCGGTGGGACTCATGTCCCTTTGAATCTAACATTGAATTTGAGTTTTTGTGAAGATTTCATGTTCCAAGGAGCAAATCGATGTCTCCATTTGCACTTCGATATGTGCACTTTTTAACACATGCACCTTTATTTCAACGCCTTCGATGTCCACATTAATTTCTTTTGTTTGTGGGGTTTTACTTTATTTTTATAGTCTTTTTCTAGGTTTTAGCGCTAACCCTTTGATATTTTTAGTTGGTTTTGCACTTCTGTAGGTTTATTTAAACATGTAAGAAATTGTATTTTGCAGGGCTAACAGAATTTATAGAAAATTCCTTTTGACATTTGTGACTAAGTTTCAATGTCTCCGGTCTTTGACATCTATGCTTGTGAATCGACACATACACCCTAGGTAAATTTACATTTTTGTTTGCATTTTAAAATCTAAAAGAAAAAAAAAGTTAGAAATCCTCTCTCCCTCTCTCTCTCTCTCTCTCTCTCTCTCACACACACACACACACACACACACACACACACACACACACACACACACAATCTGTAGTTTTGTAATTTCTATTTTGTTGTTTTTATTAATTCTATCATTTTTATCTTACTATTTTCACTAATTCTCTATTTCAACATCTACACCTATTGATTGGTGACTACAATATTTGGTACATGCACTTGCATTGTGACAGTTGCACTTCTGCTATTTAGTTTTTATATTTTTTGATCACTAACAATTTTTTTGGAACTTGTTCACATCTGTCAAAGAAATTTTTAACAAAATAATAATATGTGGTTTTGCAGGTTCGTTTGTCAAATATTTCTTTTTTCCATTAGTTTAGTTGCTTTAAATTAGAAGAGGGACATAATGACAACAATGTCTGTTGGCCTCATGGTCTTCATAAACTAGAAGAATTCCATGATCACCTCAACAATATAGCCCCTTACATCCCCTTTACCAAGGAGCTAGAGTCAGACAACCAATCACATTTCTTGGATGTTTTAATCCTTAAAAAGCCCAATGGCTCCCTAGCTTGGTGGGTGTTTTGTAAAGCCACCCACATTGATATTTATCTTCATGCCTCTTCCCACCACTACCCTAGCCAAAAAGTTGGGATCCTTAAAACCTTGGCCTTGAGAGCCCATCATATTTGTGATGATGATAACTTAAACCTAGAGCTTTCCCATCTTCGAAAAGTCTTCAAGTGGAATGGCTATTCAGACAAGCAAATATCTAGAGCCTTTCACCAAGCCAAATATTTCTTTCATTCCATTTCCAATCCCCCCTTCTTAATCTATAGTGCTCCCTATGGCTTCCCTTCCTTATGTTGAAGGCATCTCCCACAAGATCTCAAAATTTTTTCTCAAGAAAGGTTTTTGTTGTGCCTTCAAACCCTTTTCCACCTTAAAAAATTAGGCCTCCCCTCTTAGAGACTCTAGATATATGTTTTTAGAGTCTAGAGTCTAGAAGGTTGTTTTCTCCTTTGGAACCCCCTATATAGGTGAAACAAACCGCTCCTTTAGCACCAAAATCAAAGAGAATGGGGCAGACAACAAGCATTATCAAATTGGCTCTTGCTGAGCATTCCGCTTCCACCAAGAACCACATTTGTTTAGAAGACACTCAAATTGTGTTTAAGGAGGACAACTTCTTTAAAACAAAACTCAAAGAGGCAATCGAAATTAATAATAACCCCACCAATCTCAATCGTGATGAAGGGTGGAGTTTAAGTCTCTCTTTGCATCCCTTGTTATCAATCCTTAGAAACCTCCATCTTCCCCCTTCATAGATCCTCTCTCTTCCATTTTCCCTTGTATTTTCCCCCCTTTGTCCACCTTTCGCCACCCCCTAGCCCTCTCCCCTCCCCTCCTCTCCTCTCGCACCCCTATCCTCTAGTACTGCTCATTTTTGTTTCGGCCCCCCCACTTTTGGTTTGCCGTCCATTCTTCTTTGTTGTTTTCCTTGCCCATTCCTTGCTTCTTCTTTTTTATTTGGTTGGTTTTTCTATGTTGTTCTTTATTTATCTTTTGTTCGGTTCTCTCTCTTTTGTAATTTTTGTCTTCATTTAGTTGTTTTCATTTTTTGTTCATTTTTGTTATTTGTTTTGATTTTTTTGTGGCCTTGTTTTTGTTCTCTCCCATTTTTTTGACTTTTTTCTTCAATGGATTTCGTATTTCATTCTTGGTTGGGTTCTTATTGTTCCTCTTATTTTTATTTATTTTTTCTATTTTCTTTCTTTATATTTTCTCGTTGCCTTTTTTCTATGTTTATACTTTTATACACACACACACACACACACACACATATATATACAGAGAGAGAGAGAGAGAGAGAGAGAGAGAGAGAGAGAGAGAGAGAGAGAGAGAGAGAGAGAGAGAGAGAGAGAGAGAGAGAGAGAGAGAGAGAGAGAGAGATGCATGCATGCATTTTGGCATTTGACACTCAATTGGTTGGTTTCAATATGTTGTCATTGATGGCAACATGGTAATTTATTCCGGCTTCATATTTTGGGTTAGTTGTGTACCGACAGGCACTTCACAGACACTTCACCGACACCAGCACCGACACCGACGTGTTGGAAGGAATTCTTTGGTCACCTGCAATGCAGGCCGACATGGTTTAGAATAGGGTTATCGGTATTGGAGGCCGACATCTTTTGGATCCGACATAAAAAATTGTTTTTGATATTCATGTATTTATGTTATTGAGTCGACATGTATATTCATATTGCAATTATCTTTGTAAGCCGACATAAGGCATGATGAATTGTAAAGGGTATATAGGTCAGTTGGTTAGATCATTTTGAAATATGGATGGTTAGGAGAATAGGATAATGTTATGTAATGCGAAACATCTGAGAGAGGTCATGTATGTGAAGATATTTATGTAAGGGGTATTCTGGTAAAAGGTTAAGGGTTTCAGAGTGGAACAAACATAGCTTAACCGGAACTATATTCAGGCATAGAAGATGCATCTTTGCAGTTCAATCATTTCTCCAGATTGTAGTTTGGATTTGTATGTAGTTAGTGAGGCTCCTTTTGTGATTGAGCAGTGTGCTCTAGGATGTAAGCCTTCTTGCAAGTGCAGGCCCCCTATATTTTGTAATATCTCTTCATATGGCTAGTGGATTGATATCGTGGGTCACAAATCCCACCATGGTTTTTCCTGTTTGAGGTTTTCCACGTATGATTTTGTGTGTTATGATATTTATTTATATGATTGGCTTATTGGTTGCTTTACTTCTTTCAATTCTATATGTATTGGTATACTGGTTGGTGTATGCATGTTTTAATAAGGTTAAAATTGATTATTCCGGTAGAACATTGATTTACCCCCCCTCTCAGTGTTCTTGGGTTCCAACAATTGGTATCAGAGCCTTATGCCTTGGACGAAGTTTAACAGCTTGAGGAAGATCCTGAATCCAGAATCCATGGATATGAGTTTGGAAAAGCAAATTGAGGTGGCACTTGAAGATTATGATGCTAAAAGGATGAAGAACTTGAAGCTATAAGATGAATTGAATTCTGCTCAGGAATTCATTCTTGTCCTACAGGAGAGGCTGTCATTTGTTCAAGCTAGGAGGAAGAAACTTTTGCAAAGTCAGGATGATGAAGATAAAGATGCACTTAAGGAACAATGTCAGAAGCAGAGTTAGGAGAACATGGTCATGAGAAATGAAATGCAAGCTATAACTATGAGAATTTCTAAGGAGATTGAAGACTGAAAGAAAAAGGAAGAAAATCTTGCTGTATCTCTGAAGAACAAATTTGAAGAATGTGGTAGATTGGTTCATGAGAATGATATGTTGAGAACTGATTTAGTACAATCCCTAAGCAATGAACAAGAGCTTGATAGACAAATGATAATGATTTGACTATTGCAAGTGAGTATAAAGAAAAAATCAAGATTAGTTCAGCACAACTAGATGAGTTATTGAAGAGACAAAGGCAGAATGGAGATTCCAGTGGACTTGGATTTGAACAAGGACAGAGTTCCTGTAGTGCAAATGAAGATCAAAACTATAAGGCACCGATAAGGTAGTTTAATGCTTATAAATTTAATGGTAGATGCTTTGTTTGTAATAAATTTGGTCACATGGCTAGGCAATGTAGAAATAGAGCAAATCAGAAACCTGATTATGCTCCCGGTAAATGTTCTAAATGTAATAAGTATGGACATAAGATAGAAGATTGTAGAATGAATGTTAAATGTTATGCATGTGGAAAATTTGGACATATGGCTAATTAGTGCAGTTCTAGCAATTATACTGGGTTTAGCAAAGCAATTCAAAAGAACAATGTTACATGTTATGCATGCAATGAGGTTGGACATATTGCTAAATGCTGTAGAAGCAGAAATCCACTGGTTGGTAATGGAAGATCAAATGAGAAAGGGAAAGAAAAGGTTAATGAAATCTGACAAGATCATACCCAGAGATGGGTCAGGAAATCAGAAGATCAATCTGTAGATGGGAATGCTCCGGTTACTCAACGATAAAGGAGGTTGCTCCTGCACTGACAAGAAGCTCAACCAGTAACTGAGGCAGATGCCTTAGGGGTAGGAAAAATTCACAATAATACTGCCTAAGCCCCAAGAAGAGGTCCTAGAAGATGTTCCAGACATTGGAGATGCTTATCCGGCATGGAGATGTTTGATCAAGATCTGGTATCTTCCACCGGAAGTCATTGATGTCAATGAAAGATTAGGGTTTCTTGGAGGATAAAAGGTCAAATTCACTTCATTGCTGATCACTTTGCATTCATAGTGATTTAGAATGATTCAGAGGAAGTCTAAGGAGAATCAGAGCAATCGATATCATTTTGAGCGATTTCACCAACGATTGAAAGAGGTCTTTAGGATTTTTCATCGACAACGATTCACAGGTATTTATCTTCAATCATGGAAGCAAGATCATCATCTGTACCTATGTTTATTGCAAATCCAACTGTTGTTGAGGTCAAGGATTGTCCCAGGCTGATTTTCAAGTGATATCCACATGTTGCTACCCTAGACAATTTGGTTGGCACTTTTCTCGTACATGAATGAGTTAATGGGAGATTTTGGAAAGATTAAACATGAATACCACCATATTATTGATCTAGGGTTTACCGACATTCTGGATATTCCAGAATTTGAAGATGAAATTGTTAGGTATGTTTTGAGCAGAGTGCATGGAGAGTTTATCTGGTTGGATAGACCATATA
This sequence comes from Cryptomeria japonica, assembly GCF_030272615.1. Taxonomy (NCBI): domain Eukaryota; kingdom Viridiplantae; phylum Streptophyta; class Pinopsida; order Cupressales; family Cupressaceae; genus Cryptomeria; species Cryptomeria japonica. The sequence goes on along the minus strand of NC_081405.1, from coordinate 423,573,044 downwards.
AGATTACGAAGGAGGCCATCAGAGCAATCACTGATTTACCATAGGTTGGATAATGTCTGGAGAAGAAAGTTTCAAATGATCAGGTTAACGAGATTACCGACGCACCATCAGACAAACTATCAATGAGGATCAGTACTATCACTGACATAGATATCAGATTCGGTAGCATGGTCATTGGTTACAAGGTAACACAATCAAACCGATTGAACTCTATTTCTAGCTCCTGCATTTATGCAGCTCATAAAATGATGAGGGAGAATGAGAAGTTGGATATATGTGGTTGGATGTTGGATGAACTGTTGATTAACCTAGGAAAGATTAAAGGAGAAAAGAAAGGGACATTCCGATATGGTAACCTAATTGTCTGTTTAATGCTATTTTTCATCAATGAGACTCCTGGTTTTAGGAAGAGAAAATAGGCATTCGATATCCCGATAGGGAGGCAATTAAAACAATCAATTGCTACATTGGGTAGTCAGAGAGATGACAAAGTGTGGGGTTATTTTAAAGCATTTCAAAAGGCTATGACTTCTAGGATGAGGGTTTCCAAGAACATTGTTGAGAAGTATTCAGCTGACATATGCTTCATTGTCAAGAAAGATGAAACTTTGATGGAAGCTGTTAGGCCTCAAAAGATTTGGATTGAGGAAATGGGTTATGAAGTTGATGCACAGATTCTTGATGCTTATGCACAAATTCTAATTGATGCATCGGTAGATGAAACTATAAAAACCTTTAGCACTTCTAAGCAAAAGACACAAGAGGTTGAAACCGAGTTCAACCGGAAGAAGAGAGAGAAGTAGGAAGGTAAGTCTAGTAAGTTTGTTGAAAAGATTTCACATGAAATTAAAGCATTGATTGATGCTGTTCCAAAGAAAGGCAGGAAGAGGAAAGAACCAGAAATATTCATTGAGCCTATTGAAGTAGAGTCTGCATCTGATGATGACACGCCCCTGGCATTCAAAAGGGTAATAAGGAAGAAAAATGAAGAAACTAAGGTAGAGGCTAAGAAGCAATCGGTTAGGAAAGTTACTATCAGGGTACCAACACAAAGAAGAGCACCAAAAGAAACACCTTCAACCCCGTCCAGTACTGGAAGAAGGAAGAAGAAGGATGACATTGATCTTGTGATTGAATCTAGTAATGTAACTATTATTCCACCAAAGACTTGTGTAGAGTTAGTTGATGAAATTACTAAAGATGGTATGTTAAACAATGTACAATTTTATTATGAACATTTAGATAATGATGAACAAAGAGAAGTAGATGAAGCAATTTTGTTATATTTGGATATTTATAAGAAATCCCTGTTAGAAATTGAAGACCAAATACCAACTCAGTTGTATGATATGTTAGATGCTAGAAGACTATCAACAATGTAAGAGGACAAGCATATAAAGATTCAAGAGTTGTTATCTGTTTGTGTTTCTATTGCTCTAGAGGAGATGGATAAGACACTTGAAGTTGCAGATAGGAAAATATTTAACAAGCATAGAATAATCAATCTTATGTTAGGAAGGGTCAATGAGAAAATCAAGGAGACCCACAAGGCATGGATTAAGTTCTTTGAAGAGAATTGTGGTTTTTATACTTCACCAAAATCTAAGATAGATACTGCAGACATCCCAGTTGAAGGGAAGGGAAAATGTATTATGGGTACTTCACCCTCAATTTTGAAAAATATTAAGATAGTGGAAATTGAGCCCCCAGTAGATACAAATGTATAGAAAAATGTTGAGATACCAAAAAAAATAGAGAGTGTAAAGGTTGATAATGTACAAGATACTAATGTTGAGGACAACAGTCCTCAGGATATAGATGTACAAGAGAAGGTTACAGTTCCTAGGGAGGAACCAACAGTTACTGAGACTGCACCAAGTGGCAAAGCCACTGGGCCAAGTGAGGAAGCTATAAAGGTTAAATCATCAGAGGAGAAGAAAGGGGAATCCGACAGGGAACTGGTAGTGAGTCCATCATTGTTGTCAATTGACACCTCGCAGGTTGAAAATAAAAAGCATAACCGAGATGAGTTCTACTGAACTCATGATGATGGCTGCACAAAAAATGTTAAAGGAGAGATCTATGGATAAAGGTGTTATTGATCAGTCTATCACTGTTTTGCATAGACTTGTCTGAGAGTGTAAATTTGATAGAGAAGCGAGCCCATCTGACAAGCTTAAGACAATCACAGAGCACATTTCAAAGTATTTTCAATCCTTCTAGCAGATATTAAACCGATGAGCATTGGAGAGGTTCACATAGGCAAAAAGAGCTACATTTGATCAAGTGATTGAGTTTGAAAGAAAGCATATTAATGAAAAGTTGAAATTGACAGATAATGCATTGAGGCAGTATACTAATATCTACAAAGTATGCTTTAATATAGGTTTGCTCACAGCCGAGACAGATAAAAAGATTAAGGATATTCAGGAGGAGATTGCAGGTATAGCCAATTCTTTTGATGGATTGAATTCATTGACTACATCCATTGATGGTCAGATTCTAGTTTTGGAAGCCCAAGTTTTTGCTCTTGAGAGGGAAAAAGATAAAATCATAAGGAGAGCCAGAAGTCTTAGAGGTTTGGTGAGCCCCCGGTTGGATTCATTAAGTGTACATAAGAAGGAGTGTATAGATGTGGTTGGTAAGCCCACACCGATAGAGCTTAATGGGAAAGAGTCATTTGCCCATATGCTAAATGGACTTGTATCTATTTCTGGCACTTTCAAATTAGGTTGGTATACCTATCTTGAGCTATTGGAGAAATCCTATCCATAAGTTTTCAAATATATTCAGCTCCGGTAAGGTATTTTTGGGATATTCATTATACAAATTTTTTCATTCTTCGTCCCAGTTTTTGGTATTCTTTTTGGAATTTTTGATGGCATTGATGTCAAAGGGGGAGTGATATAGATGTGAAAAAGAAAAACGGAGTTGTATACATTAGGGGTAGTATAGGTGAAAAACTATGGAAGTATGGATTATTTTGTATTGATGGATATTCAGCTCAGAGGGAGCAGGTTTAGGATGAAACCGATAGTTGGAAACCATGACCTTTTTTCACATGAGTGTTGCCATCAATGCCAAAGGGGGGGATTGTTGGTAATTGACACTCAATTGGTTAGTTTCAATATGTTGTCATTGATGGAAACATGGTAATTTATTCTAGTTTCATATTTTGGGTTAGTTGTGTATCGGCAGGTACTTCACAGACACTTCACCGACACCGACATTGACACTGACAGGTTAGAAGGAATTATTTGGTCATCGACAATGCAGGCCTACATGGTTTAGAATCAGGTTATCGGTATTGGAGGCCGACATCTTTTGGATCTAGCATCGACTTGTTTTTAATATTCATGTATTTATGTTATTGAGCCAACATGTATATTCATATTGCAATTATCTTTGTAAGCCGACATAAGGCATGATGAATTGTAAAGGGTATATAGGTCAGTTGGTTAGATCATTTTGAAATATGGATGGTTAGGAGAATAGGATAATGTTATGTAATGCAAAACATATGAGAGAGATCATGTATGTGAGGATATTTATGTAAGGGGTATTCCGGTAAAGGGTTTAGGGTTTCAGAGCAGAACAAACAGACCTTAACCAGAACTGTATTCAGGCATAGAAGATGCTATCTTTGTAGTTCAATCATTTATCCAGATTGTAGTCTAGATTTGTATGTAGTTCTTTATTTATCTTTTGTTCGGTTCTCTCTCTTTTGTATTTTTTTGTCTTCATTTAGTTTTCATTTTTTGTTCATTTTTGTTATTTGTTTTCATTTTTTTGTGGCCTCGTTTTTGTTCTCTCCCATTTTGTTGACTTTTTTCTTCAATGGATTTTGTATTTTGTTCTTGGTTGGGTTCTTATTGTTTCTCTTATTTTTATTTATTTTTTCTATTTTCTTTCTTTATATTTTCTCGTTGCCTTTTTTCTATGTTTATACTTTTATACACACACACACCCACACACACATACAGAGAAAGAGAGAGAGAGAGAGAGAGAGAGAGAGAGAGAGAGAGAGAGAGAGAGAGAGAGAGAGAGAGAGAGAGAGAGAGAGAGAGAGAGAGAGAGAGAGAGAGAGAGAGAGATGCATGCATGCATGTTGGCAATTGACACTCAATTGGTTGGTTTCAATATGTTGTCATTGATGGCAACATGGTAATTTATTCCGGCTTCATATTTTGGGTTAGTTGTGTACCGACAGACACTTCACAGACACTTCACCGACACTAGGACTGACACCGACATGTTGGAAGGAATTCTTTGGTCACCGACAATGCAGGCCGACATGGTTTAGAATCAGGTTATTGGTATTGGAGGCCGACATCTTTTGGATCTGGCATCGACAATTGTTTTTGATATTCATGTATTTTTGTTATTGAGCCGACATGTATATTCATATTGCAATTATCTTTGTAAGCCGACATAAGGCATGATGAATTGTAAAGGGTATATAGGTCAGTTGGTTAGATCATTTTGAAATATGGATGGTTAGGAGAATAGGATAATGTTATGTAATGCAAAACATATGAGAGAGATCATGTATGTGAGGATATTTATGTAAGGGGTATTTTGGTAAAGGGTTTAGGGCTTTAGACCGGAGTAGACATAGCTTAACCAGAACTATATTCAGGCATATAGAAGATGCATCTTTGCAGTTCAATCATCTCTCCAGATTGTAGTTTGGATTTGTATGTAGTCAGTGAGGATCCTTTTGTGATTGAGCAGTGTGCTCTAGGCTGTAAGCCTTCCTGCAAGTGCACGTCCCTATGTTTTGTAATATCTCTTCATATGGCTAGTGGATTGATATTGTGGGTCACAAATCCCACCGTGGTTTTTCATCTTTGAGGTTCTCTGCATATAATTATGTGAGATGATATTCATTTATGTGATTGGCTTATTGGTTGCTTTACTTCTTTCAATTCTATATGTACCAGTATACCGGTTGGTGTATGCATGTTTTAATAAGGTTAAAATTGATTATTCTGGTAGAACACTGATTCACCCCCCTCTCAATGTTCTTAGATTCCAACTATATATATATACACACACACATGCACACACACACATACACACACATATACATGTATTTGTACTTATTTAGTTGTCCTTCAATTATTATATTTTCATCATCTTTCTTAATTTATCTTTTTGTTCTTTCATTATGTGTATAGCTTTTTAGATTTATTAAGGGCTTTGTGTTGTTTATTTATTTTTACCTTGGGTTTTCCTTTGTCTCAGTGCTCATAGCCCTCCTCTCTCTATTTGTATTGTTGTCTGGGTCTGCAACTCATTATTTTACAACTCCTTGAACTCTCTTGCATCCTGATGATGAATCACAGAGTGTGATTCAAAATGTTGATGGTAAAAAATTTCTCACACAATCAAATCCAAAAACTGCTAACAATAAATTAAACTTGTTTGCCATGTTTGTAAAGTGCTAGGTGTATGCTCTCCTCTTGTGCAAAATTGGATGATCAAAATACTTACTTACGTTCATTTTGAGTTTATATTAGATCCTAGGTGTTGTGTACATATCCTCTCTCATCACCTTCATGGATCTTGGGTGCAAGAGAAATATCGATACCTCCATTTTTTTTAATTTTGAATTAGGAGGCCTACTTGGGGATTTAATCACCCTAAGGGACAACCTCAACCACGTGAACTAGTGGGGTATATAAAGGGATGAGAACAAACATTATAGTCCAATCTATGTCACATCATAATTAGCAAAATCTCAAAGCTTGGGTGATACCAAGATAGGGGCGCAAGTTTGGTCTGAGTGGCTTAACTAGCCTTCCCGACGCACACTTGTGATGAAATAGTGTTTATAGTTTGATCCTCACGTACCTTGTGTATATAGAGGACTCCTTAAAGAACTTGTATAAACTTAGATCCTTCACTTGTTATTCTCGTGGTGCACCACTGTTGAGGAGGGAATATGCTCACATTGTGTTTTTGTGTGATTGAGATAGAGTCTACATTGGGCAAGGCTTGGAATCCAAGGTAAGAGGTGTATGGTGGTCCATGACCATACATTCTCTAGCTATTCTTCACATGGTAATATGTTACTAAGGGGATGCATGTCGCCATTCTTCTAGAGTGGGGGCAAAGATGAACCTTGTGAGTCCATGAGAACACACATACCTACTTGAGCTTAAGAATTGTTCAAAGTTTTTGGTGAGTTTTCATGTCTAAAACTAGTATAAGCTAGCCAAGCCTTACCTTTTAAACAATCAAAAGTTAGCCATTGTGTTTGTTGTTTGAATCTGTTATCAATTTTTCTTTTCCAAACTAGTCCATTACAGTCTACTCTATCCTTCGGCTTCCATACTTGCATTTTGGGGCATACACATGTAGAACCCCATATATGCTTTTTGGTGCAAGAAAGTGGGATTTAGTGCCTGCACATCTATTTTTTTATGTATGTGCTGTGACAAATCTAACACATACTATTTGTCCAAACCTTCAAATATTTGTGGCCCCTCACACCAATTACAAACATCTGTGACCCTAGGGAGACCTATCAAACTTGCAACCTTATGTCACCAAGATTGCACCTATGATGCTTAAGCTGAAAGCTTATCAATCTTGTCAAACATGGAATGATCCTCAGGCCCGTGGGTTGCCTATCTTGAGGATCAATCTCCAGATGAAGGGTTGGTTCCCTGATGAATACCTCTTGCAAACTAATCTCTTGATGGAAAAAGGATAGAAGGGAAATTGAACTGAAAACCTATCCTACGAGGAGGTGATGCACCAAATGTTAACCGAGACATGCAACCTTCTTAACCCACAAAATCCTTCAACAAAATAGACCCAAATCTCTCACAACTCAACTAAACAATCAGATGCATAAGTATTTCCTAGATAGGATTGAATCCAAAGCTTGCTTGTAGGAAAACAACATGTTTTCACAACTACAAGCTATTAAATTCAGCTAGCACAACCTAAGAAATGCACCTATCATGTATCTTCTTGCATTAGATCTTGATTAAATGAGATAAATAAAAGGATTTTGAACATAAATCACAAAAAATTATCAAATCACCCATTCAATAACACAATACAAGAAGTATTGAAAAGGAAAGCTGCTATTTTTTTGAAAAACAAAGGAGATGTTACTGTTACAATACTCAGAATTGAGCTACAATCTTCATGCCCAGCTGAAAAGCAAAGGGCAGAGAAAAAGGAACTAGAAAGAAAGACAGAAAGAGAAGAATATATAGAAAAGAAGTTCTTTCCTTTACTGGAAGATAGAACTAAGACTGAACTCCATCTCCTTTATCCTTTAACTCAACTCTAATTGGTTGCTTCCACCTTGATATTATCTCCAATTTGCATGAATGTTGCTTGGGGTCGAATTTGAGGAAAAGCCTTGAAACTAGGAAGTCAAAACTACTCCTAACTGACTGTAGATAGCCCTAAAGGATGTCTCAACTGATAGTCAACCCATATAGAGCTCCAAATTGAACTTGAACTATTGCAAACATCTTGATGACTCCTTATTCTTAAGCCAAACTGATGCATGACTTAAAAGCTCCACCTATTGCACTTTCTAACTCATCCTTGAAGTGTTTGTTCAATGATTTGCTGATCAATTTATTTGTATTGATCTTCTAGGACATAAGGACTGGCAACTCTTGGTCTCTATTAGAAAATATTATTCCATAGTCCTCTAAATGTGCTTACTATGCATCATGATTTACAAAAGTCTCTGTGATCATTATTCCTTTTAGTTGCTACACCTTGATGCTACTGCTGTGACACAAGCTTTGACCTATGTCTTTGTTCCAAGGTCTGCTCCTGCATTTGATGCTTATATATTGTTTTGACAGTTATTAGGCTCTGTCTGAAACATATTTGCATGGGCTATTATAACCTTGAAGCATTGCATCTCTGTATTTTATCAGTGAATGTAACCACCTTTTGTCCTTATACTTAGACTCTTGCTCTGAGACAGTGATCCATTACACAAAGAATGGTCATTGTCCATTGTCTTGAATCTTCATGGGTCCCATTGTTCCTTTTGATGCTATCTAGGAAATTGACTCTATATATTCACAAATTCTTCTCCATAGATAGTGCTTATGCTATTCCTAGACAAAAATGATTCTTATCCATTGTTTAGGCCTAATGATTATTGACTGTGACAATACCTTAATAAATCTTTATTTATTTTCTCTATTATAAAAACCACTATCTTTTGTATTTATGAGACCTTTCTCTGCACTACTCTTAAGCTACTTTATGACCATATTCTAGGGCCATTCAATGCACTTTGTCCTATCATGTGATTTCTCTAATGATTGTTCACTGTCTAATCACTATCTTCAATGATGCCTTCACTGCCTTTGATCAATTATATGGCTATGTTTTTCACTGTCACTGTCATAGCTTCTAAGGCACTTTTCTCACTTGGTGATTGCTCATTTGAATGGGTATGCTATTGGTTTCAATGATCATGATGTCTTCACTATTGTTCAAACCTTGGTTTCGCTTCCTGTGTATTTGTAATCTATGCTATAACTGATCACATCCCCTTCAATCTAATCACTATTCTAATATGCTCATTGTTTGATTGTGACTGATTTTTTTGATGTATGATATTATGATCATGATTGATATTATTCATTGTATGGGCTATTTTCCCCTATGATTTGGTGCTACTCTCCTTCATTCAGTGCTTGATGATTTTTTTCCCTTATGCTAAGGCTCTCAAATGTGATTGAGGCACACCATTTCTTGGACTGAGATAGTCTTGGGACTGCATTTTGACAGTCATTGGTGATTGCTCTAAGGGCTTTGGCATCACTGTCTTTGATCTCTCTTTTATATGGCTCATATACCATGGTGTAGGTTTTGACAGTGAATGTCTTTATTATGCTTTGATTGGATCCATCAACCATGACTTGTGAGCAATGCCAATCAAATACCTTTGGGTGTTCTATATTCTTGTTTGCTACTACAAATATTTTTGGTGACTGCAATAAAGTCTTTACCCCCTCAATGACTGTTGCTCTAGAATCACTGTAATTGTGTCTATGTATCATAGTATTATGTATTCCCTTTAGACAAATGGTTTCCTTCAAACTTAGCCTTTTCTCCTTTGGTTGTTTTGCATTAATGGGATCCATAAAGCTCTTTGATTGCTATATATTCTCTAAATCTAAATTTTGGCATTGTATCTTCTTGTTCTTTCACTATGGTTCTATTCATACTCTTCCATGACTATTATCTCTACTTTTTTACTTGTATGTTGCTCTAACAGTCCCTCATATGCCATTGTTATCATTTATCTTGACTTAGAAATGTTTGATCCTCATCATGGGCTTAGACTCCTCTGAGATTTTTTATGTATTTGCTGCTCAGATACCCTTGATCAACACTTACTTGACTGCTCATACTAGTCCTCAAGGCTATGTGCATCTTCATAGAATCAAACTTTTGAACAATACAATATAGTCTTTAAATAATGTTTCCCTTTGACTCAATAAACTATAGTAGGATCTCTACCATTGATAATCTTATATGCCTCTGTGACCTATAATACTTTCTGTCCTATGGACTGAGGCTATAACTTAAGAGCCTTACACTGTACTTTGCTCTGCAACAAACCCTAGATTTGAATGCTCTGTCACAAAATTGGAAAAACATAATTAGGATGATATTGTAGACACCTAAAAATGGTCAACGCTTGTGGAGTCATACTTTAACACTTGCGCATTGCCTTATTTTAGGTTTTTGCATCGCATTAACATTTCTCCTATGTTACGCAGTTGGTCTTTATCATTTGCGAACATCAAGTCGTTCCTCTACATTCTTCATTCATCTCGTTCTCGAATTTGGTCTTGTCGACAACAACCTTCAGTCATGATTTTGGTCGATCTTTGTCCTTGTCAATCTTGTCATATTGCGATCGATTCGTCATCGATCCTTGTCCTTTCCAATCATGTCAATTTGGTCAATTTGTCATTGATTTTTGTCAACCAATCTCAATCAAATCATTTATCACATTGGTCATTTATCAATCCAAAATCAAATCAAATCGAGCCAATTATCTTTCAAGACCTAATTCGTCTTCTAGGGTTTCGTGATTTAATCATTTAACCTTGTGTGTGTCATTTCTTCCTTTAGGATTAATAAATTGTTTATTTATCCTAAGTCTTCTCATTACAATTAAATGTTCATTTAATTGGCTAATTATTCCTCTTTGTGAATTATTTAATAAATGACAAATTATTAATTAATTCACTAATTTTCCTATTTCATCAATTTCAATTTTCTAATTTCTTAATTTATCCAATTTCATTTTCCTCCTATTTCATCTCCTAATTCCATGGGAATGACATTTCAATTTGTCATAATTTGTCATAATTGACAATCAATCAATTTTGACATAGAAGTTGTCATAATTTGTCATTAATTATCAATCAATCAAATTTTGCATAGAAGGTGCATAATTTGTCATAATTTGTCATAATTGACATAATTGATTTGCAATTGCCATTTGAATTGGATCATGCTAATCTTGTCATCTATCCAATTCTTCTATAAATTGGATGATTTTTCTTCAATCAAATCCCTAGCCGCTAATTGATAATCAGACTATCGAATTTACACTTCGAGTATTCTTGTGTCAATGTCAATCTTGCTTTCACAATTAGGTGTATGCACTTGAAGGTGAGATCCACAACAAATCTATTTGGAGAAGAAAGAAGAACAATGGAGCCGCATGAAGGAGCGTTCAAGTCATGTCTATGGTTTGCATAATCTTTTGTTGTTGAATGCTTTTATCTCATGTCTCTATTGAGTGTGCTTAGGATAGATTCATTGCATTCTAGCCTTTCGTGATTAGACAATGATTGATGAATATGTTTATATCTGTTTGTGATGATTTCCTATTTCCTATGCTATAGATATGACTGTCCTAATTTAATCTCTATGCTAATATACCTTTGGCATTTAGTACACTTTGTCACTTGACTATACTCAAACAATCCTCTTTATTATCTCTACAACAATGAAGCTTTTTCATTGTATTGATCTTTTTCTATGCCTTGTATGACAATTATACCATTGGGAATGTCTTTTTGTCCATTGATGATGAATCTTTTGTTGCTCATTTCTCATTCTTTTCTAAAAAAATTGGCGAACTTAGCTAATGCTCACTGATAGGATTGACTATACTCTTGAGATGCACATGATAGAGATGCCTTTATTGTTCCTTTAAATGTGCATTGATGTGAACACATTCCTATGATTTATTGCTCTGATGATTGCATATTGATTTGTTAAGATCATGGTTTGGTGTATGGAGTATTTCTAGCATCATGACATCTTTTTATATTGGTTTCAATGATTCGAGAAACTTAATTGATCATATCATATGATTTGGTTTGCAGTTTGATTTTTTTGATTAGTGCTTTGTAGAGTTCAGTATTTCCTTCGGCATATTCCGGAGTGATCAGATCTTGAACTGAGATTTGGAAAATTGTTTGAGATGTTTTTGTGTATCTTTATTTCATATGGTTCATGATTTGGTAGTCCGCAGGTTATCTTTCTTCATGACAATTGCTACTGTTTGAGTATTCTTGAGGTTCAGATGTTGATCAATGAAGATTTGTTAAGTGGTGTTGGTACGGTTGCTACTGATGATTCTAACGTGCTTGCTGGTGTTTCCTAATTATGTACTAATTGTTTTGATGATCCGCATTGATCTTTGTGTGAGTTTTTGGTCATTTTCATGATCCGGTGTTGTTCTTTGTGTTATGTGGTATTCTTGGTGGTGTAGCATGTTACAGTTGATCTTGGCAATATTTCCGGTGGTGTTGCGTGTTTGGAGATTTGATTTAGGTCCATGTTATCTCATGTATATCATTTTATTGGTCCGGTGGTCGATCTTTGTATCGTGTGATGCAATTTTATAATTAGGTGTTGAGGGTTTAGCTGACCTTGTAGTCAAGGTAGATGAACTGTATAGATTGGCGATAAAGTCATGTAATTTGAGTAAAGATATTATGTTTGCATTATTAAAGAGTGTTGTATGAGCGAATAATGGAATTCATACTTCGGTAGTGTGATTGAGCAGAGTTTTGGAGGGTTGTAGAGTAGACATATGTGCTTAGTTAAAACTATCATTAGGCATTAGCAGATGCTATCATTACAGTTCATTCCTTTCGGATTGTAGTCCGTATATTTTTGTAAGTAAGTGAGACTTCCCTGAGGGTTGTAGCCTTTCGGGTTATCATATTTTGAGCAGTGAGCCTGAATGCAGGTGCATTCCCCATTGTAATATTTACACATACTACTGTAGAGTATCATCTTATTGTGAGTAGATTCCCACCAAGGTTTTTCCCTTAACTGGGGTTTCCACGTCAAAATCTTGGTGTTGTGTGTTGTGCTATGAATTTTCTTATCTTTGTTGTTGCTGCAATTTATCTGATTTTGATTTAAGGTTAAGTTTGATAATCCAGTGAAAATTGATTCACCCCCCCTCTCAGTTTTCCTTTAGTGTTGTAGTAATCCCTTACCTGATTTTCTACATGCAATTGTGGATAGGTTGGATAGATCCCTTATCGGATCAACTGTGAGTTATTTTCTAAGCTTATCTTGGAACTGACCTCATGCATTTGGAGATGCAATTTTCCTTGGTTCACTTATTTCTATTATAGTGAGCATTCCGACAGTGAAACAAATTATAATCAGGCAGTGAGCCACCTCATTTTTTAAACACCATATAACTAGTTATATTATCTTGAGAGTTAACTCTCTTTGCGGTTTTTCCCTTTTGGGTTTTCCACATATAAAATATGGTGTTTATCTTGTGATAATGTTTTTCATTTATTCTGCATTTGTTGATTAATGTTGATGAGATTAATTGATAAGGGTAAAATATCAATATTTTTTTTAATTATTGTGGGAATACTGATTCACCCCCCCCTTCTCAGTATTCCGTTCCATTCAACCATTCAACAATTGGTATCAGAGCTTAGTCCCTTGTCAACTAGCTTAACTGCTTGAGGGAGATCCTTGTTGGTTGAATCCTGCCACCGATGAGTATTGACCAAAGAATATCATTTGGATGAAGAATTGAAGACAACTCTTGAGGATTTGGAAAGTGTAGAATCTAAGAATGAGAATTTGAAAGAAAATATCAAAGAAGTAAATGAGTGAAGTGAAATTGCGAGGATAGATCTGGAAGTTCAAGTTGAGACATAAAAAAAATAACAATCAGTTAAAGCAAGCCAATGAAACCATTAAAGATCCGATGCTGAAAATTGAGGAGAAGAAGAAAGTGGAAGAAAACTTGAAAGATTCAATTAAGTTGAAGAATGAAGAATGCGAGAAGCTGGAACAGGAAGTGAAGAAGTTGAAGGCATAAACTAATTTTTTTGTAAGTAGCAAACTTTTGGAAGACTTGATTAACATGCAGAAAGCTCATGTAGACAAGACTGGATTAGGATTACAAACCAATGAATGTTCAAAATATAATGATAAAGACAAAGGCAAGGAAGTTAAGGTAGAAGCAGAAAAGAAAACCGAAGATGCAAGAAAAATATGAAATCAGAGATCTAGTGCAAGAAGACAGCCGATTCATCAACCGAATGCACAAAGGTACCCATAATTTAATGGTTATTATTTTAAATGCAATAAATTTAGTCATAAGGCTACATATTATGGAAGCATTCAATGTTACAATTGCAAGAAGTTTGGTCATAAATCAAATTACTATAGAAATCATGCTATGAGTTAGAATCATTATCTAGATGAAATGAATAGGAAGAATGGTAATTTTCATGGATATTATCATCTATGCAATGGTTATGGTCACAAAGATAATCAATGCAGATATAGAACACATTCAACAAATTCAGTTCAGAGAAACATTAAATGTTACAAGTGAAAATAATTCGAACAATATGCTAATCAGTACAAAAATGACGTTGGTATGGAGAAGTCTATGGAGAAGAATGTGGTTAAGTCTAGTGAATCAAAGAAAAAGGAATTCATGGTATGGAGAAGGAAAGAGGTAAATAATGTAAGCATTCCTAGTGTACTGAAATTCAGTGCAGGCACCTCTTCCTCCAGTAACTGAGCTTATTGCTTTGACTTAGGGGGAGCTATCAAGGAAAATATTTTGTCCCCCCTTTTCGAAGTAGTTCATGTCATGGGCCCGACATGACTGTGATGGATATGTAATCCGATAATTCAATGAATATGTTGATGTCATCAATAAGACACTCTTTGGCTGTAAAACCTTAGTAGTGATTGGTAAGATAAATATCGAACTTTGAGATTATTTTCTTCATTATGTCGAAAGAATTGTTTGAAGAGAAAAAGTGTAGATAAAGAGATAGAGTAGAAGAAAAGAAAGTAATCATGGAACCTAAGACGATCATTGTAAAATCAAGCAGTGCAAATTTTTAGACTTTGGATAAGGTACGCTTAGATGAATTTGATACTAAAAATATCAAAAATATAGAAAGCAGTTTAAGTGAAGTAGATTTGCAAAAGGTTAAGGAGTTAGGTCATGAAGGATTGGATTTGTGGAGTGAAGTCCCTTGGTTTGATAATGAATATTTGATTAAGCTTATCCAAATTTGAGTTTAGAATGATTGCATCATTTTGGATAACCCTACCTGCTTTCAAAGGACATGATTTCAGCTGTTACTGGTCTATGTGACAAAGGGAATGTATTGGTTAAGAAGACTATGAAGAATAAGGAAGTTGAAATCCTAACTGGTGTGATGGGAGATCAGAGAGTGCTATTGATTAACAAAATCATCAATCCCATGGTGAGGTATGTTGCATTTGGTATTTCTTATAAAATTTATTCAAGGAATAGGGAAGGTTCTACCTCGACTATCGTTGTATATGTTGCACATATGCTTGCTATGGAAGATTCAATTTTTGATTTGTGTGAATTGTTGAAGAATAAGTTGTTAGAAAACATCAAAATGATAAAAGATCAAGGCTACCCCTTCTAGTTTGGATTGTTCTGATTAATTAAAAAATAGGTTTTCAGGACCCAAAACATTTACAACATATATAGAGAAAAAGCACCAAGAAGAATAGTGCTTTAAAGTCTGCATACAAAAAGACTGGCCAAAAGACCAGCAACCAAAAAGAACAGCTTAACAACAAAAAATAACAGAGAAACAAAGAAGGCAATACATAGTAATTTTCTTCAGCAAATCCTCCGCCTTAATCACCAGCTTGTCGTAGGTGGCCCCGACAACTTCAGGTCTTCCAGATCCTTGTTCAGTTTCTTTTCCTTCCTCTTGCCTCTTGTGCGGGTTCTGGGACCCTGAGCTTCCCCTGTTCCTTCAGCTTCCGGGTTTATGTCCTGGATTTCCTTTTCATCATCCAGTTTGCTAATGAGGGTGTGGGTGTTGTTCACTGAGATCTTTAGGATACTTAGGCTCTGTTCAGCAATGTTCTTCAGACACTCCTCAATTTTACCAATTTTGGTAACGGTGTCCGAGAGGGTTTCATCGCTAGTGTCAGCAATGCTTTTCCTTTCCAACAAATCCTTCTCAATCTTCTCAAACGTGGGGTTAAAAGCATCTTTGATGTCTTCAGCTTTGGCAATGGTGTTTTTTAGGTCCTTAATATAGTCGACCATAGTGTTCCCTTCCCTAGTATTAATGGTTTCCAGGATCAAGACTCTATTACAGAGTTTTTTGTTTTCATCCTCAGCTTTCTTGTAGCCATTAATGAGCCACTCCATAGTTTCCATGAAACCATGCAACCCCTCAGGAGGAGGGCCAAATGGGGGGGCAACTTTTCCAGGGGTAACTTGTTCCTCTTTAGGGACGTGGAGGGCGAAAATTATGTCGGCAGCCCTAAGAGTCTCTTCCATGGTCTCCTTTTCCAGACTCCGATCAGCTTCCAAGGCCTTTGCTTGCTTGTCGGCTGCCGGATCCTTACCAGTCTCCTCTTTCTTCTTGTGCTTTTTCCTGGTCTGGGTATGGTCTTTTGTTTTCTTCTTCAGCAACCCTTTAGGGTTCTCCTTTTCAGAGTCATCCGAGTCCTCCTCTTCTGAAGAGATGCTGATTAGGGGTCTGCTTTTTGTCTTTTTGCCCTTAGAGGAAGAGGGTCTTGTTTTACTTTATTTCCTCTTCTTCCCACTTTCATACTCTGAGACATCAGTGCTATCCTCTGTGTTAGTTGAAGAATCACTGTCAGATTCCTCTTCCTCAGAAAAGGCAAAATCAAACATCTCTTCCTCAGAATCCACAAAGGGCTGCATCCGAGCAATTTGGTTGGCTTTTAAATGGTCATAAATTAGGACCATTAGGCCTTGGTGCATAGCAGAATCACCCAGAGGGTTTTCTTTATAGGCCTTGAGGGATGCATTCATTGAGCAATGCAGGAAATAAGGGAAATTAACCTTATCATTGTGCCTAAAGTGGTTTAACAGTACAAAGTGATAACCATAAACTTTTGTAAACCTACCATCTAGAGTGATGTAACACATTAAAACAAAGAGGATTTCCCGCCAGGGTTTGGCAAAAGCCTTAGGTGGGTAGTAGGTTTTGCTCAACTTTACCGGTCATTTTTTCTCTTTCTTAGTTTCTGGGTACCTTTCAATAGCTTCCTTGCTAACCTTCCTATCTTTGTAGAAGTTGCAACCTTCCCTTGTGAGGCCTGTGGCTTGAGCAATTAAGTCTTCATCAATTTCAACCATTTGATTGCCCATTTTTAACATGCCCTTCTTCCAGTTCTTGCAGAAAAGACTGGTAACCATACCATCTCGACCATGGAGTCTCTCCATGAAGTTCGAGAGACCACCCTTCTGCAGAATACCCCAAACCTCTTCCTTCTGTTTCCACTCTTTGTAGCTACTTGGTTCATATCACCTCCTATTTCCACCCATGTTGTTGCTACCCATAGCCAAATTTTGAAGCTTGCAGAGTAGATAAACCAGAGAGCTTTTAGGAAATTAGTACTTTTCATAATTATCCTGTCCATCAAGAATCTTTGGAGTGCTTCTATATTGCTCATTACTAATGATTTCTCTGATGTCTTTGGGGAGTCCGCGTTCACCCATCCACGTGGAAATTTTGTCACTTTTAACTGCCGCATTAGCAGCCCAGTCAGCAGAGCCGTTGGTCTCTTGGTAGATGTGTGATATATGACATTTTTTGAAGGTGCTAATAAGGTCAATAACATAGGTGATTATGTTGTGAATCGACCATGAAGGTTTTGAAGTCCCCTTAAGACACTTTATAATATTATTTGAATCCCCTTCAATCCATAGATAGGGGCAATTCCACTTTTTAGCTAGGAGGATGCCTTGAAGAGCTGCCATAGCTTCAGCTTTGTGGTTGGTTTGGGTTCCAATAGGGATAGCAACCATTTCCTTGCAAATTCCTCTGTCATCTCTAAGTATAGCTCCACAGCCTGAAGGACCAGGGTTACCTTTGGTAGCACCGTCAAAATTAACTTTGAACCATCCTTGAGGAGGGGTTTGCCATTTAGCTTCAAGCCTTTTATTGTGGTTGTTAGGACCATCAGTAATATTTATATTCCATACCCTCAAGATATTTGATTCTAGTGAGTTGTTTGAGTAACAAGGACCCTCAATGATCCTTATATTTTCTTGAATCGACCATTGAATTTTCTGGAACACAATATCCTGATTAAGGGAGACATCCCTGAAGATTCAGTTATTTGTTTCTTTCCATAGTCCCCACAAGATGTGAGGAAGAGAGAGCTGCCACAAACATCTCAAAAAAGAGTTAGTCCATTTAATATTCCAGGATGAGAACAGGTCACTGATGTTATTCAGAAACACCCATGCCATACTAAAGCTCTTGAGAAAACTTTCCCAAACAGAGACTGAAAAGGAATAGTGGAGAGCAAGGTGGTCCACAAACTCTTCCTCATGAAGGCACATCACACATCTATTAGGGAGGGAAAAGCCTCTGCCTTTGAGGTTCTCAAGGGTAAGAATCTTATTTTGGAGGATGGTCCAGAAGAAAATATTGATTTTGGGTGTGAGACCCTTAATCCAGGCTTTTGACTAGTAAGGGTTGATAGAGAGGGGGGGGGGGATACAATACATAGAGGAAACATATAAAGTACCTTTAGGATCATGTTTCCAAATTAGGGAGTCTTCTTCTTTATTCAACCATACCGCAGACAGATGGGTCTTGAGCTTAGAAAGGCTAGGGTGGATGCTTTCAATGTTCTGCCATTCATTACCAACCCAGTACTCAGCAACTAAGGAGCCAAAAGTTCTAATACAAGAGGGAGCATGGGGGGCCCATTCATTGATATCAGTCAAGGGTTTATCAAAAAGCCAAGTATCCTCCCAAAATTTAATTTTCCTTCCATTTCCTAGTTTCCAGATCACTCCTTTGGCTATACCTTATTTACATTTAGAGGCATGATTCCATATGTGGGATCCATTAATACTAAGGTCCGAATGGATAAAAGAGGAGAGAGAGGAGGACATAAGAGAGTACTTACTTCGCCAAATTTTACACCATTCAGAGTCTGATTGAAACATTCTCTAGACTTGTTTGGACAGGAGAGCTTCATTAAGGGTTCGAATCCTCCTGATGCTTAGACCACCTTTGCTTTTCGGCCTACAGACCTGGCCCCAAGCCACCAAAGACATTCTTTGCTTATCCTCAACCCTAGACCAAAGGAATCTTCTTTGAATTTTCTCGATTGCATCAACATACTTAACTGGAATTCTGAAAAGACTTAGAGCATAAATCGAAATCCTTTGAAGAGTTGCCTTAAGGAGCTGGAGCTCTTCTAGTTTGGATTGTTGCTTGTATGTATATCAATGTATTTTTTGGGATCTTTGTCAGCAAAGGAAATTGTGTTGTGGGAGTCTCAAGTCCCGGTTGTAAGACAAATTTTTTGATATCTAAATGGTTTGGAAAAGAGATAAGAAGCTTGTGATGATTACTTTAAGTCATTTTAGGATGTTTGGTGTATTGGCCCGGTATCCTTTGTTACCGGTTAAGCTAAGGTAAGTTCAACCTTTGGGAAGAGAAAGAGGAAAGATGTGATGCTCACTACTTCTTTGGAATCCAAGAAGTAGACTTGAAGGATAAAAAAGAAGAAGATATCATTAAAATTGTTGATCTGGAATCTATTGTGGCAGAAGAAAAGTTGGCTATTGCAGAGCAAGAAGAAAAAGAGTTAGAGTCAAATGAAGATGAGCCCTTTAAGACTTTGGATTTTCTGAAAATCCTTGTTGGCAAAGATGGGATAAAGAAGATTGGAGAAATGTGGTTTAATGCTATTGGGCCAGACAGAATTGAGAAAGCTTTAATGAATCACATGCTCTAGAACAACCTTAGAATTGAAGATGTTAGTGATGCTCTTTTGGAAGTTCTCTCTGAGCTAGTTAAAGAATGATTGGAGAGCTCTCAAGAGCAATTTGTCAGTATATATAACATGCATAACATGTTGGAAATGAGATGCATTGAAGCTAAAAGAAATTTTACCGAATGTATAAGGGAAATGAGAGATTGTATTGAGAGTTCCAATATAATATACATGTATTGTCTACAATGGCCGACTGCTATGGCAAATTTCAAAGCAAAAGTTGAATCTGTTGAAGAGGAGTTGAGTTCTATTGGTAAGACAATTGATTTTATGAGCGATAAAGATGGTGATGAAAGGAAGAAGGTAAATTCCTTGTAGTCTGAGTTATCATCTTTGCAAAGGTAGAAGGAAGATAATGTGTGCATTCTCTAGAGAGTTAAGGATATTGTTGAGGTTAAATTGGAACACTTCTTAGCATTTCTTAATGATGCAATTGAGTATGACCAGGATCCATCTACTCAAGACAATATATCTCATGCTATTTATGTACTGTTCGAATGCAGATTCTTGTCTGTTAGCATCAAATTGGTTGTAAATTATTGGAAGGTTCTCCTTCCGAATCTTAAGAAGAAATACAAGCACATCTTTCAGAAGAAAAACATTTAAGGAATTTCTTTTTGATATATGATTTTGGCATTCTTTTTGTTGTTGAACACATTCTTTTTCTTTTTCATCAAAGCAACCCTTTGTCCTTGATGTCAAAGGGGGAGAAAGGTAAGGAGAGAAATGGAGAAAGGTAAATAGAGAGAAATGCAGAGAAATGCAAAGAAATGGAGAAATATGAATGATATGAGTAAGGGGAGTTATATGCAGAGATATATGCGGACATGTTTTTGAGATGTTTCGCTATCAATGACAAAGGGGGAGATTGTTAGATTTGTGTGAATGTTGTCATTATTGTCATTGATGTCAAAATTGATGATCCAGTTGGACACAATGTAGCATATTGAGAAGAGCAGTGATAATGAATAGTTAATGTATGTAATAAGTAGAGCAGTGATATTGAACATATATTGAGAAGCTAAGCATGTATGATCTACAAAAAGTATTTTCCAGAAGATCCCCTTCTTCAGAAACTTGTGTGTTTCTTATCATGGTTAGTATTGTGTTATGATATTAGCTATGTCAGTTGAAGTGCTATCTGAATGCTTGTATTACATTATGATTTATGATTCCTATGCTTTGGAATCTGTGGCATTTGTATCTTGAATAAGGAAGTTGTTATGCTTGGAATTTGTGCTTATGGGTCTGATAGACCCTTGTTTTATTCTGATAAATGAAGCATTTGAAGGAAGCATGTAAAAGATCAACGAAGGTCGACTCAATTACTCTATTTTTGGTCAAGGATTAATTGGTGTAATGGTAAAAAATGGGATCAGATGGTTTCAGACCTAACCCCACTTTCCTCCATACATTGTAATACGAAATATCCTACGGAAGCGATTCACTTTGACTAACTCTTATAAAAGAGAGTCAAGGAATACTCTTAGGGTTTCTATTCCTTTGCTTCTATGAAAGAGGAATGTGCCACATGTGCAATTATGATAAACTAATCTAGAAAGGTAAATGAAATGACTATGTAAACTGCAATAAGAGAGAATTAAAGAACTGAAAATGAGACACAAAGTAGAAAGCTGAAAAGGAAATTCCTATGTGTACCTAGTATCAAAATTTGAGATTGATTGAGGTGGACCAAGGCGTTGGGCACTCTGGTCCTTCTTACTATATTGAGCTGGACTTCTAGAATTTGCCTGTGGAAGCCCTGAGATGAAGAACTGCCAAAGAATACCCAAAAGTGCTAAGGACCAAGGAATTGGGTGATTTGGTGCTGGACCAAAGCGCTAGGTGCTCCGGTCCTAGGGATCTAGGGTCTCCTTATGGATCTATACCTGTACCTGCAAATTCCAGCTTTTCTAAATATTGCAGCTCTATCGCATTTATGTACCTGCACCTACAACTTAAAAATGGTGTTTGGGTGGCTATATAGGGTTTTGCCTTAGTCAAACCCCTTGTTTTGGTGATTTACACCTCCACAAATATCCAATAATTTATTGAAATGTGTGTGTGCTAGAATCTTATGTGCTCACAAGATCCTAAATGAGCTAAAATGCAAGAATTAGAGTTCTACCCTATGCTTTGAGTATAAACCCTAAATGAAAAAATGTAAATGAGAATGATTAAAATCGGAATGCAATAATGGATCTAAAGTAGTAATGTAGATTTGAAAACAAGTGTTGTGAAACTCATATAAAGGTATGAGAACAACATGAAACCATACAAAACCCTAAGGGAGAGGTACAAGCCAATCAACAGTCGATGATCTCCTATTATTCTTCAATATCTTCAAAGCTTCAATTGATGATGAAAATGGCTGATGTAGACATGGTGAATGCTTGATTTTTTGATTGAAGACTTCACATAACCTACACTTTCACTTCACAAGAGGCTCCTTCAATTGCTAGAGAATGGATCCTTCAAATGAGGAAAGGAAAGGTTATATATATGAAACTCTAACTTTATTTTTATTCATAGGCTGACCTAGAATTGATATATTTTCGCACACACTTGGATTTAAACATTATAATACTGACCAAACATGATCCAAAAATTTGAGAAGAAAAAGTTGGAACCTGTTGATTTTCCCAGGTTTTATTGGATGTATTTTAATGTATATATCTGATTCAATTTGATACTTGCATTCTTGGAATTCTATGTGTTCTCAAATTGAATAACATTATTTAATTATAATAGTTTAATCAATATTATAATGTTTCATCAATCAATTATTAATTTAGAATAATATAATAGATTAATATTGAATATTAAATTTTATATGATTAATAATAATATAATAATATAGCATAATAATATATTATTATTAATCAACATATATTATATGTATTCTAAATGATCATTCGACTAAAGCTACAAACATTAACACTCCCTCTTAGCTAGGGAGGATGATTAGACAAAATGTGTAGTGATCTCACATGTCAACACTTATGGCCCTCACCATAGCTACACAAAACATAATTAACACTCACTCTTAACTAGGGAAGATAAAATCAATGCAAATGCATTAAGTCTAGATTAATTATAGAATAGAGAAAATATTATCTCACTATGATATCATGAAGTATGATATAAACAAGAATATCAAGGCACATGATATTCACCATAACTCAAAAATATGATATTGGGAGTATTTGCATCAACCATATGATGCTCATCACAAGGGACCATAGTCTCAAGGTGTAAATTTGCCTCCGTCGACGATTCTATTCACAAGCTCTTGCGTGGATTGCCTCTGTCAGCGATTCTATCCATAAGATCTTGTGTGGATTGCCTCAGTCGGTGATTCTATCCATGAGCTTTCATGTGGATTGCCTCAGTCGATGATTCTATCCACAAGCTCTTACGTGGATTGCCTCAGTCGACGATTCTATCCATGAGCTCTCACGTGGATTGCCTCAGTCAACGATTCTATCCACAAGCTCTTATGTGGATTGCCTTAGTCAGTGATTCTATCCATGAGCTCTCACATGGATTGCCTTAGTCGGTGATTCTATCCACAAGCTCTTACATGGATTGCCTTAGTCGACGATTCTATCCATGAGCTCTCACGTGGATTGCCTCAGTCGACGATTCTATCCACAAGCTCTTAAGTGGATTGCCTCAGTCGGCGATTCTATCCACAAGCTCTTATGTGGATTGCCTCAGTCGACGATTCTATCCATGAGCTCTCATGTGGATTGCCTCTATCAAAGATTCTATCCACAAGCTCAAGTTATTGTAAGATCATCACCTTCCAATAACCTCAAAAATACAAGTGGAAATCATTTGGAAGTTGTCACTTTCTTATGATTTACACAGGGCCCATAAGGCATTACATGATTTCATTAGTATAATAATCAATTGAATCAAGTTTTACCTCATAAGTGTTTCACCTTCAATAGTGAAAATCCCTCTCAATCACTATGATTGAAATTGTCACAAGTTGACTGAACCATTTGCTCCCTCTGAAGCTCAAGTTCTTGTATCAACCTCTTGTCCTCTTTTGAAATGTTAGACTCCCTCTGCATTTGGTCTCAATCATCAATTCATTTATAAGCATCAATTTATTTGTCCCTTCAATTCAATTTTATTGTGCTTTCATCCTGAAGGTATGTCAGAGAGAGATTACAAATAGCTCATAAACTAAATTATCTCGAACAGAAATACCAATGATAGAAGCATACAAGATTTTACTAGCCAATATTATAGCATAAATTACAAACTCAATAATTCATGTGCCTTAATAATACATGGAATACTTATCTTAAGTTTAAAACATTTCCTTTCATAAGGTGAGCCCATATAAGAAATATCATGCATGAATCATCTCTTATCATAATTCCCTTTGAATGATGTAGAACATTTTCATAATTTTGATCAACACTTTCATTATGATCTACCACACACAGTCCTTAATAACTTTTTTAATTTACCAAATTTATCCAATCTCTTCGGTGAGATGTTATAAAATCTAATTACAAACATTTCTTCCAAGTCATAGCTAGATCCAATGGTTAAAACAAAAGTTATGACATTTTCCCCAAAACTGCTAACCCTAGGTAGGGTTTCAAGTGACCTGCACCAAAGTCATCATATGTTGCACAAAACTGAATCAAATTTGATGAGATAAACATATTTGAAAACTAGAAACACAGATCTTTCCATCCATATATTATAGTCCTCATTTTGAGGCCAACCAAGGGTCGTACAATGACATATTTCAGACTGAAAATTCTAAAAAAACTGAATTCTCCAACCTCCAAATTAAACTTCATAGGCCTGAACTCTGATACCATGTTGAGACATGGAACAACTAGGACTCGAACCTAGGACCTTCCATACATTTCTGGAGTGCTCTACCACTGAGCTACTGGCCCCTCTTGGACTAGTCCATCGTTGGTCCGGGTGTAGCTTATTTCCAACATCAACACCCCCCCTTAAGCCACACCTCTTGTGTATATTTGATTCAATTTGATACTTGCATTCTTGGAATTCTATGTGTTCTCAAATTGAATAACATTATACTATATATATTCCTTTGGAGAGGCATGTCCTTGAACAAACATGTCTCTCCTTTAATTATAATAATTTAATCAATATTATAATGTTTCATCAATCAATTATTAATTTAGAATAATATAATAGATTAATATTGAATATTAAATTTTATATGATTAATAATAATATAATAATATAACATAATAATATATTATTATTAATCAACATATATTATATGTATTCTAAATGATCATTCGACTGAAGCTACAAACATTAACAGAACCAAAATGCTGCGCTTTGATTTGGTCGACTTTTTTCCAGATTTTTAGGGATGCATGCTATTGTGATTGCAAAGTCAATCCTAGCTCAGTGTGACAATTCAAGGTGTTTAGATATGCAAAATTGGGCAATGAAGGTTGAAATATGACTTAATCAAGGTTTTGATGAATTGATTAATTATAAGGATAAAATAAAAAGGGGTACACTTAAGATTAAGGGCCCAATTTTATAATGTGTAGAGTGATAAAAGAGGACTTTAGATTTAATTAAATTCTTATAAGGAATTTAAAATGCAAAATGCAACACACTAAGGGGGTTGCTATCATAAGCGTGAAATTGTACCACCCAATTAAGGGTGTATAATTTACGACTCTACAATTGGGGAACGTGTTGATTCGAGCAATGCTTTATTGTATAAACCTTTTGTGATTGGTGGACATATTATCTTGATGTATGTGATTACCGGTATATATATGTGTTTGTATATATATGTATATATGTATACATATATACATATATTGCAACACTGCAATCGCACCTTTCCACATACACCTTTGCTCTTATACCTACATTGCTCACATATACTGCTACTACTCACTTTACTTGCATACCTTGCATACCACTACTCTATTGCTCGCACACTCCATACTCTATCATACATAAATATCCATATGTCTTCTATATATATACATATATGTATGTATATATATGCAAATACATATATATACATACATATATGTATATATATATGTATGTATATATATATATATGTATATATATGCATATATATATGTATGCATATATATGTATGTATATATATATATATGTATATATATACATCTATATGTATATGTATATACATATATACATGTATACATGTATATGTATACATATACATGTATACATGTATATGTATACATATACATATATACATATACATACACAGACACATATATATGTATATATATGTCATATATATACATATATGTATATATATGTAAAATGAGTAGTAGCAGTATATGCGAGCAGTGTGGGTATAAGAGAGAAGGTGCAATTGTAGTGTTGCTGTAATCCTTTACTAGATCTATTGCAAGTAGTTGAATTGACAAAGTGCAGATAATGTTGTAGTAGTCCCTTACCGGTTATGTTGTAGGCAATTGTGGATAGGTTGGAGAGATCCCTTACTGGATCAGTTGTGAGTTGTTTTCTGAGCTTATCTTGGAACTGACCTCATGCATTTGGAGATGCAATTTTCCTTAGTTCACTTATTTCTATTGCAATGAGCATTTCAATAGTGAGATGAATTGTAATTAGGAAGTAAGCCATCCGATAGTGAGGCACCCCATTTTGTAAACACCATATAACTAGTTATATTATCTTGAGAGTTAACCCTCTCTGTGTTTTTCCCATTTGGGTTTTTCACGTATAAAATCTAGTGTCTATCTTGTGATTATGTTTTTCATTTATTCTGCATTTGTTGATTCATATTGAAGAGACTAATTGCTAAGGTTAAAATATCAATAAAAGTTTTATTGTTGTGGGAATATTGATTCACCCCCCCTCTTCGTATTCTGGTCCATTCAACCATTCAATAGTCTTAGGGTGGAAACTTCCAAATAGTGGCTTATACTTAGAAGACCAAGGTGTTTTGGGCATCCCAGTCCCATTAATTTAGCTCTAGATTACAGATATAGGTGCACAGTCAGATTTCCTATCCATTTTTGTGTCTGTTTTAGAATCTTTATTTTTTCATCAATCACTTACAACATTCTAGGTTATAATTTACTTCATACTTTAGTCATAGTTTCACATTGCTTCAACATATCTTCATAGTTCATTCACCTTCCAAAGTAGGAAAAGGAATAAAAACCATAGAAGTGTCATTTCATTGTCTTCTACAAGAGTTAGTTAAATGAAATCACCCCTTTAGGCTATTTCATATTCTCACATTTGTATGAAATTGGATCTTGGTATTAGTCCTACCTGGTTCCATTTTCATCCATTACAAGTATATGCAATGGCTCAAGAGAACAAAACTCACGAATCCAACATAAATGAACTCTTTTTTGGGATGCCCAACAATCCAAGTCCAACACAATCACTACATGAGGACCAAACTTTTGTAGATCAACTTGCAATCTCCCCTAGGTTAGTTGCATTCCTACAAGATGAGTATAATAAAAAAAAATGATGGAAAGAGCCATAAAGATAAATCAAGATGCACTCCTTTTAGAACTCATCCAAAGTGGGGCTAGACTTCGACAAGGTTTTGACATGTCTCAACTCACCAACACATCCCATATGTCCAACATAGAAGGTACATCCAACCAATCCCACTCATCAATCCAAAACACGGGTGTGCTCTTGAAAGGAATTAGAAGAATAAGTGATGAAGGATGAAGATAATGAAAGAGGGAAGTAGGATGAGTTGGACTGTTGTGAATGGAATGAGACAAAGAAATGATAAATGGATTGGATTTCATGTTGAGCAAGTATAGAGAGAAAACCTAGATTTGATATTGCCATGGATAGTCTACACCACTTATTATAAGAACCAGGATGATATGAAAATCCGAGGCGTGGACTGACACTTAGTCAAACAGGAATGCCTTGCACACAATCATGCAAGTGTTGATAAAAATTAATGCAGGGTTGTCGGTTCGTACAAGGAAGACCTTCAAACATACCATGCCATGAAAACTATGCCCCATTATACACCAGCCAAGACATACCAAGATATAGGATGATCAAGGCAGTCCCTAACAAGTATAGTCCTGGGACACAAGATGAAAAACAAAGCAAAAATATCAAGCATGCAAACAACATGCACATGACCAACTGATATCTCTTGCTAAGAGTAGGACATGGATTTGGATAAACTGCTAGACTAGGGAAGGATACATCCCGATGGGCAGGGTGACAGATTGATTGATGGATGACAAAAGACAAGTTGGATGTGCAAGATCTGTAGGTGAGAGGATTGTTGCTTTTGATTTGATTAGCTTAGTATGGATGGGTGCTTGGATTAGGCACAAGTCAGTGCGAGCTTAGGTAGATGGGAAAGCTCAGTTTGATGTATTGGATAGGATTGGAAGAAGGATACATGATTAGATAGGATGAAAGGGGGGATGGATGATTGAATTGGATTGGATTGGATTGGGGATGTGATTATTGATTAAATTGGAAGAGATGGAGAATATGATTGAATGAGATAGGTTTGGATTAGAAATTGGATAGGATGGGGTGGATATGATTTGATTGAATGGAACCAATGACAAGGGAGAACCAAGGATTGGCAAAAGGATGGATGGAAGGAGGGAGTTATTGTTTGGATAGGAGATATGTGGATGGAGTGGATGGATATGGATAAGATATGGAGGAATAAAGAATGGAGGGTAGGGTGATGGAGACCCAAGGACTATGCTGCAAAGGAGTGCAATGCCGCACACTAGAGGTAGTGGAATTAAGGATGCAAGGATGGTAGATAAATATGTATGAGGTGGGAGGATAATGTCTAATGGATATGGATGATAGAGGATTAAGGCGATTAAGGCTTGAATGCTCCAAAGCATGCATGCATGATTGTTTTGCCTCTTATATGATCAAGATGAAATATAGAAATGGAGGATTCATTTTGATAGAATGAGAGATATGAGATGGAGGATATGGATAGGATAGTCAAGATCAAAGATATGAAAGGATAATGGACTTGGATATGATGCAGATGGATGGGAGGATTATGTGGATGAAGCTTGCCCCCAAGTGTAGAGTGCAAGGGGATGAGGGGATTACACATGATGCTTGTTTGCCAAGTTTTCATCATGGTACTTACCCAAGGCACCACAAGAAGTGGTTTTCACCATTGGATGAAATGATTTTTCTTTACTTTTTTTTGTTTTGATTTTTGCATTTTTCTCGAGTTTTTGATTTTTTTGATTTTTTGATTTTTTGGAATAGTTTGGATGGATAAGGGTGAGAATGAGTGGATATGGAAGATAGTGGATGCGTGAAAGAGGAAGCGAGGACTCAAGATTCTAGTTCCATAGATGGTATCCCTTAGTATTTCTTTGAACTAGAGGTATGCTCATAGATGTTGGTTATAATAATTGGGGAGATGAAATGGATAGGGGGTGGAAGATAAGAATTTTGAAAGGATTGGACTAACGGAATGGGATTGTGAAAAGTGGATGGTGGATAATGGATGGGGTTTTGAAGAACTAGTGGAAGATCAATATTGGCACACACGTTGAAGGGTGCTGGAGTAGTGGAGGAGAGGATTTTATATTATATGTAGATTCTGGGAAATGAGAACCCAAAATAGAGGAAGGGAGTGATGGAGTTGGGATGGTGGATTTTGGGACATAAGGACCCAAAATGGATTTTGAAGATGGTGGATAATGGGATTTTGATTTGTATGGAAATTTGTATTTAGGAGGAATAGAGGATGTACCAACATCTTGAGCATTATATTGAGGGGAAAATGAAGAGGGGAAAATGAAGCAAGGTGGATAGGATTGTTAATATGCAAATCAAACACTAAAAACATAAGAAGATGAAGCATAAACCAAATCACATAAAAATAGCATGAAGACGATGCTTATACCTTGCTATCTTACCTTCTCCTTCTGATGGAGCTTAATGAAGTGAAGGTGCCCTTGGATGATGCTCCACTTGATGTGCTCCTCTTGCTTGCTCGATGTGGATGGCTCTCCTATGTTGTGCACAAATGAGATGGATCTTTAGATGGATTGGGATCATGACATGGAGATGAAGGGGTACTTTGATCTTGACTAGAGAGGGTATCATGAGATGGAGTGGGAGGGGTGATTGGATCATGAGATGGAAGAGGATCATGCAATGATAGAGGAATCATATGATCATGAGAGGAAGTGGAGGGGATGGGATCATTAGATAGAGTGGAAAGAGATGCATCATGAGATGGAGTGGAGGGAGATGTATCATGAGATGGAGAGGTTTCTATGCTTGCATGCTTTAGAACAAGCTTTTGGCATGTTTGGAGTTGTGGGGATTGTGTGATGGAGGAAGGTATGGAAGCTTTGATGTGAGTAGATGGGGAAATGGGAGTATCATTAAGTGTGGGGGATTGGGATTTGTTTTGAGGTGGAGGTGATTGGGGTGGATGGAGGATTTGAGGACATTTGGCCACTTTGCTTTGAGGTGAGGATTTTGTCTCCTTTGCTAGCATGTCTTGGATAAGATTATGGATGATGGATTTGGAGGATGTGGACAATATGAATTTTGGAGGATTGGGATTAGATGGAGGATTGTGATTGGATGGGGGATTGTGATTGGATGGGGGATTAGGATTAGATGGAGGATTAGGATTGGATGGAGGATTAGGATTGGGATTGGAATTGGGATTGGAATTGCATGTAGGATTAGGATAATGGATTGGGGAATTAGGATTAATGATTGGAGGACTATGGAGTAAAGGATTTGGATGGGGAGCAGAGGTAATGAATGCATTTAAGAAGGATGGGGATTGGGATGTAGATGGGGGGGGGAGATGGAGGTATACTTATTTGATTAGAGGAGTATGTGGATGAGGGGTAATATGGAGATATGGATGGGGAATAAGATGGAGATATGGATGGGGGATAAGATGGATTTCCCTTGTCAAAGGTAGAGGAAGGATAAAAGATATGGTATAGATTGGGATTGGGTGTATTGTGTTGAGATGGGATGGGTGGAGGTATGATAGGCAAGTGGGAGATTATGGGATGAACTTGGTAGGCAGGTTCATGAATTTCCATGAGCATCTTCTCATACCAAGCTTTGAAATTATGGGTAGTCATGTTGAGAGTGAAGGATTAGAAGATGATGTTAAATGAAGATGAGGATTAGGACTTGGCTCAGAATGATGATGGATTAGGACTTGGCTTGGAATGACGATGGATTAGATTTGATTTGATTTGGATTGGAATTGATTTGATTGGATTGGAATGGTCCTTGGATTAGGACTTGATTTGATTGGATTGGATGATTGATTGAATGGATTGGATTGGTCCTTAGATTAGGACTTGATTTGATTGCATTGGTTGATTGACTTGATTTGATTGGTCCTTGGATTAGGACTTGGTTTGATTGGATTGAATTTGATTTGGATTGGAATTGGATGAGTCCTTGGATTAGGACTTGATTGGATTTGGATTTGATTGAATTAGATGAGTCCTTGGATTAGGACTTGATTGGATTTGGATTGGTTGATTGGTTGGATTGGATTAGATTGAATTGGATTGGATTGAATGGATTGGATTAAATTGGATTAGGTTGAATTGGATTAGGAAGATGGATGGATTTGATTGATTGGAATTTTGGAGGTTTGATTGGATTAGAGGGAGAATGATTATGGAAGAATGGATAGATAGAAGGAAGAATAAAGGGGGAGGCTACCCAAAGGCGGATGAATGATTTGGACAAAAATATTGGTTGAGGAAGGATGATTGTTTGAATGGATGAAAGTGGATTGGGGATTGGAGAATTTCTTGGATAGAAAGAAATGGATTAAAGATTTGATGATGGCAAGATGGGATTTGGAAAGAGGGATGATTTATTGGTTGTGGGGGATGGACTTGGCAAGAGATGTCAAGTAAAGAAAACACAATGGCCAAAATAAGTTAGACTCAAAAGACACTCATGCTCCTTCACAACATATCCTATGGCGAGAAAAGACAATAGTCAATGGATCCCAATTGGTTTCCTAGCTACGCTTACCTAGAGAGGACACTTAGATGCTTGACCCCACTGGCTCCCCTCCATGGCACTCACTTCTCGGGGCAGCCAAGCATCAATTCCCATGAAAAATCCTCACGGATAACTTTGTGTCTCTACTAAGGGCCATAAAATTATGGGCGGCTCCGGAGGTCCGACCTCCTGCACCAATGACTAGAAGGTTTTTGGCCACTATGAACAAGGTGTTTAGTAAGTCTTCCCATTAGGAGCTACCCTTCGAAGTTGCGCAAGCACAATTGAGGCCTATAGCCCAACGAAGCACCAAGAACTTAGTAGTCATGCAAGCGTGATTGATATCTCTAGGATCCTACTAAGCACCCAATGTGAGAGTGAACTCTCATATAGCCCCAACCATTGACCCTTTCGTAGTCAATGGCCTATTTATTATAGTGAGTTGGGAACCCCAGGTCTAGGTGTACTCACTTGGGTTGTTCCCCTCTTACCTTCTCAAAGAGAAAGCTGGGAGGGCAGACCCACTAAGGGTAAGCATGCAATCAAACAAGAAAAGGTTCGAGGTTCAGGATTTCTGATTGTCTATGTAGACAAGAGCATACTCTTCTACCTCTACACTTTCCTCAAACACAAAAAGCAAGAGTTCTTTTACCCCTAATTAGATCTAGGTGCCTAGAATAAAATAATTAAGAAAAACACAATGTTTGGTTGGATTTTCTTAGGCAACCTGAAAAACAACTTGATTAGTAGTTTGCAAATGAAGTCTTCAACAAGCGTCCTGCAAAAAGACAACAAAATGACAAAAAATTTTTTTTTTTTGATTTTTTAGGAATGAGTAGAAAAACATGAATAAAAACTTGTCTACTAATGACAAATGTGGATTTGGAGGAAAATTGGATGGGTAAATGGGTTTTGACTAGGTTTTGCCACTTTCCAAGGGATAGGCAAGCATAAAATGGGGATTTTGGAGGAGAGGTAAAGGAATGAAAAATTTTGTCCAAGAGGGACAAAGAAGAAAAAGTTGGAGATAGACAATATGGGAAAATTTGGAGGTGATTGGATAAAAGTGGAAGGAGTTATGGCAAACCCTAAAAATAGAGGAATATGGGATTTCAGGCTTCAAAAAGTGGATTTTGGGATAAGGCACCCAAGGAAGGAAATACGCAAAATGAAATTTTGGGGGATCTAGTGAAGTTTGGAGGAAAACAGAATTAAGATAAAGAAGATATGACTAAAAACAGAATAAATTTAACCTTGTTGGTCATCCACAAGGTTCTTCCAATGTTGACGATACCGAAGAGGAATTATATGAAGAACTGAAAAGGGGAAAATGGATTAGAAGGGAAAGTGATCAAAACATAATGAAATAAAAATGAAAATGCTAAAAACATAAAGAGACCATTTCACCTTGCTATTTTACCTTCTCCTTCGAATTGAGCTTGATGAAGTGAAGGCCCGTTCATGATGCTCCACTTGATGTGCTCCTTTGATTGCTTGTGATGTGGAATGCTCTCCTTTGTGCTCAACAATATGGATTAAGGATTATTGGATTGGATTTGAGTGATGGATTATGAATTGGATGGATTTGAGAGAGGATTAGAAGAGGATGAGAGAAGAAATGGCAGCATGAGGATGCTATGAGAAGTCAATCTTGTTGCGAGGATAATAGGCTCCAATTTATAGATTGGAGAAGGCCAATGGAGGGCCAAGATTGATTTGATTATGAAGGGTTGAGATTGATTTTAGATAGAAAGCATGGATCAAGGGTGCCTTGGGAAAATAAACAGGAATATAAAATTCTTTTGGAAAAAGGGGGGAGAAATTTGAATTTCAAACTTCAAGAATTAAAAATTCCAAAATAAAGATGCATTGAGGGATTCAAAGAAATTTGAATTTATTTGAGAGGTTCAAAGTTTGATGTGACATGAGTGGGAATTAAAAATTGGAGAATAATGATAAGCATGATTATGAGAGATTCAAGGAGGATTAATTAGATTGAGTGGGATTAGGAAAAGTGATTTGTAGGAATCACATGACTAGGTTAATTAATTAGAATTAATTAACTGAGTGGGTTTTAGAGGAAATAATTATTGGAGGGGACTTTAGAAGAATAGGGGAATAATTAATTTATTTGATAAATTAACTATTGGACTATAGTGACATGATTAATTAAATTAGATTTAATTGATTCTGAGAGGAATAAGGATAACACAAATAAAGTCAATTAATTATGTTGATAGGCTTAAATCAATTAAATATTAATTTTAGGTGTCGACAAGAACCTTTCAAATACCTTATTGAAATACTCTCCTTCATCTACATTTTCACTATCATACTATCCATCTCATTCGAACTCCAACTTCTACACCTTGAGCTAATCGATTGGGACCAACAAGAACCACCTTCTTTACACATATCTAAAATCGATGAAGCTATAGTAGAATTGTTGGAAATCAAATAATTAGGTGATCAGAACAAGGCATATACATTACAACTTATTGAGGATGCATACTTTGGCAGTCAAGTAAATTCCTTTAGTCACAATAATAAAAAATCAAATAAAGAGTCTTGTAGTGAAAACCTCAACGAGGCGCTATCGAACACAAAAAAAGTTAAAAAAAAAAAAGATGTATCTTCTAGAGAAAACTTGGATCAAGTGCTAGAAGATGAGGAAGTTGACTTTCCTCTCATAGTACCTCCACAACAAGAAAGGTCATCCATCCTAATAGAAGAAATTAAAGAAGTCAACTTTTGAACTTTTGAGAATCCTAATATCACATTCATTGCTAAATATCGTAGTAACCAAGAAACAAAAAATATGATTGCATTTGTCCAAAGTGTACAATAAAATTTTGTATAGTCCTATGCTAATATGCTAGGGTTGGATCTTGATCTTGTGGTACACAACCTTGCACTCTATCCAAATGCAAAACCAATTAAGAAAAAATTAAGAAAGATGCATCTATAGATATCTTTAATGCTCAAATAAGAACTTAAAAAATTATTGGATGTAGGATTCATATGCCCCGTCGACTACCTAGAGTGGGTCTCTAACATTTTACCAATTGGTAAACCAGTTGGGGGCATCCACATCCACATAAACTTTAGAGATCTCAACAAAGAATGTCCTAAATATTATTTCACATTGCCTAATATTGATATAATTGTTGACCTTATAGTAGGACATGAGATCCTTTCACTAATTGATGGATTTTTTGTCTATAACCAAATCAAAATTTTAGCTAAAGATCATCATAAAATAGCTTTCACAACACCTTCAAAAAATTTCTGCAATCAATTCATGCCTTTTGGATTGAAAAATTCTTGGGGCACATATCAATGTGCAATGACTGCTATCTTTCATGATCTCCTTAATGATATCATGGAAGACTAGGTAAATGACCTGTTGGGTAAATCAAAGACAAGTGGACATATCCTTGTACTAGAAAAGATCTTTGAGAGACTTGAGAAATATAAAGTAAGGT
Source organism: Cryptomeria japonica (assembly GCF_030272615.1). NCBI lineage: Eukaryota > Viridiplantae > Streptophyta > Pinopsida > Cupressales > Cupressaceae > Cryptomeria > Cryptomeria japonica. Next base: position 423,538,161 of record NC_081405.1, on the reverse strand, counting down.
TAAATCCTAAGAAATGTGTCTTTGGGATCACCTCTAGTAAACTTCTAGGTTTCATTGTATCAAGATGAGGCATTGAGGTGGATCTCAAAAAAGTCAAAGATACACTTGATATGCCACCTCTTGAAAATCTCAAGCAATTATGCAGTCTACAAGGAAATCTTCAGGTAATCTATCATTCCATCACCCAACCAGCCAATCATTTTCCCACTTGCTTTGAAAAGATAAAATCTGAATAAGATTGCTTGTGTCAAAAGGATTTCAACAAACTTAAGGAGTACCTTGCATCATCAATAGTGCTTATGCCTCCTATTCAAGGTCAACCACTCCTATTGTAGATTTCAACAATAACCATTGCCTTGGGGGAACTCTTAGCACAAATAAATGAATAGGGAAAAGAGAGAGCTATCTATTACATCAATTTTACTTAAGTGGGATATGAGGTAAAATACACACCTATAGAATGAGCATTCCTTGCAAGTTGTATCCATTACTCAAAAAATTGGACATTACATGCTCTACCATAAGACAAAGCTCATTCCTATAATCGACACACTCAAGTACCTTCTTTCAAAAGTGACTCTAATAGGTAGAAAAAATAAGTGGGTCATGATCCTGAGTGAGTTTGGACAAGTGATAGTAGATCAGTTAGTAGAAGCTCCCTTATAAGAGGATCATCCACTCATCAGAGTATTTCCTGATGATGCTATATTATCCACCACACAATAAAATCAATAGAAATTATACTTTCATGAATCTTATACTCAACATGCCTTAGGGGAAGGTATCTTATTTGCTACACCACAAGGGGATTTCATAACAAAGTCTTACAAGATTGAATTCCCTTGCACCAACAACATAGAAAAATATGAGGCTCTCATCATAAGATTACACATATCTATCAAATGGAAAATTGTTGATCTATATGTCTTTGGTGATTCCCAATTAATCATCAAAAAATTCAATGATGAGTATCAAACTAAGGATGACAAAATGCTCTTGTATAAAATAATGGTTGAAGATTTCAACAAACATTTTACTCCGATCCAATTTGAGAAAATTCCACAAGAAAATAATAGATTCATACATGCCATAGAATCCATTGGGTCTTTGTTAGAGATTCCTAAAAATAGTCATGAATGTGAATTCTTGGTTGAGCATCTCCTAATTCCAACATATGATGTTCTAGATCCAAAAATAGTATGTGAAATTATAAGTCCCGATTCTCCCCAATATCAAGATATCTACGCCTACCTCCATTCCCCCTAACCTTACCAAAAACAAAAAAAACCTTAGTTTCTCATTCGTCTTGCTATACTTTGGTGATAATATTTATTTAAAGAGCTTCAATGAAACCCTCTTATGGTTTCTAGATAAGGAAAAATCTCAAACAACACTATGTGAGGTGCACAAAGGAACCTATGCGACACACTTTAGAAATCTTACTCTTGCAAAGAATCTCCTTATAATGGTTATTATTGGCCTACAGTGGAACAAGATGCCTATCACTTTGTGAAGAAGTGTTTACCTTGTCAGCAACATGACAATTTGATACATGCACCCTCTTAGGCATTATGGTTGATTATCACATGCTGGCCCTTCTCATAGTGCAAGCTTGATGTCTTTGGAAAAATCCATCCTACCTCATTCAATTGTCATAAATTTATAATAACTTTAATTGAATATTTCACCAAATGGGTTGAAGCCATCCCCCTTACCTATATTATTGGAAAATAAATTATTAATTTTATTTTTAATTATCTCATATGTCGCTATGACATCCCTTAGGCTATTATAACTAATAATGGTAAACCATTCAAAATCCAAGATGTTTGTGAATTTTTCCAATAGTTCAACATCTAGCAGTGCTTCTCCACCCCTTACTACCCACAAGGAAACAATCAAGCTAAGGCTTCAAATAAAACCTTTATTAAAATCCTCAAAAAGATAGTCAATGAAGTTGGTCATGATTGACACCTAGAATTCCATCCCACCCTTTGGGCCTACTGCACTAGAATATGCAAACCTACTAAAGCCACACCATACTCACTAGTCTTTGGTTCCAAAATCGTTCTGCCAATTGAGATAGAGCTACCCTCCTTAATAGTTTTACTTCAACACATCCTCCTTGAGGAAGAATATTGGGTTGCATGACTCTAAGAGTTAAAATTGTTAGATGAGAGGTGCCTCCATGCCTTGAACCATCTTCTTACATATCAAAATCACCTTTGTCTCAACTACACCAAAAATGTCAAAAAATTTGAGTTTGAAGTTGGTGATTTTGTGCTCAAGGTCAATCAAACAAATCTTCAAGATTGAGAAAAGAAATGCAAATTTGAGCCTAATTGGTTAGGCCTCTTCATTGTCATCTCCATGTATCGATCAAGGGTCTATCGACTTGCAATACTAGAAGGAGAACCCTTGGATGAGCCTATGAACATCATCCATGTAAAATGATTCTATGCATAATCCTTGAGGTATACCAATTCCAAAAAACCATAACATACAATTTAAAAAAAAAATGAAAAAACTACAAAAATAATAAAGAGAAATAAATCCTCCATTAGCAAAAACCACTTTTGTGGTGCTATGGTCAAGTGCCTTGGTGAAAACCTGTTTATAGACACCATGTATAAATAAGCTAAATCCACCATCTGTTTGGTTACTTGTTTCAGCTACGTCACCTCATCCCATATCCACCATCAAATATGCATCACACTTTATCCATTCAACATTTGTGTAGGAGTTATTTCCCTCCTTTTCATCTTTCCATCACTTCATACCACTTTTGTACATATCCACTTTCATACATATCCTTTTGTTAAACTCACTCCACCTCCATCCTACTTCTAATGAGATGATGAGTAATTCAAACACCATGAATAAAGAAATCCTATCACACTGATTTTTAATCCCATCACATTGAGTTTCCCACCAAACTGAGCTTGTTCGACTTACACACGTTACAAACACACTCTAGTAGTGCTTTATAAAAAAACAGACTTGAGACCTTGCCAAAAACAATTCCTAGCCTCCACAATGACCAATCCAATCCATTCTGTGCCCATAGGGATGTGTCCTTCCCATGACCAACATACCATCATACCATCAAATCTACTATCCTCCTTCTTGGTAAGAGATATGTTGGTTGTATGAATTGTTTGTTGTTTAGTATTTTGTATTAACTTTTATCTTTTTCCTAATACCACACCTACTTGGGGTCACCCAAATCTTTCTATATCTTTGTGTATCTTGATTGGTGTATATTGGGGCATAGTCTTTGCTATGTGGAATTTTGTTGGTTATCTTATACATGATTCAAATTTAGTTATAACCCAGAGTGTGTAGGTATAATTATGAGGATCATTCTTTGTGTATACCCACCAAGTATCTACTAAAGGCTTTTGTGCATAAGGATATTTTCATATTTTTACACCTCATATACCCCATCTGGGTTATATCTGAACTTGCACATGCTTAGATAACTTATTGTTTGAGAGTCTAGTCCATGCAAATGAAATTGTATGACCTTGTCTTTTATAACCAATGGTGCATAATCTCTTTTTCTATATCAAAACTAGGATTTCTCTCCTCATAAAAGCATAACAATATCCGTTCTCCCCTACATTTCTACACAATCCACCCTCATCCCATTTACCCTATCTTATTACCTCGCTATGTGTCCACATTATCTACTTTACTTAAGGATCCAATTTATTCTCCTTCCTTTTCTCACCTTTCTTCTCACTATGTACTATGTCTTACACCAAAAATTTCATTACCCACCCATCCATGTACATATTCATCATGCATACATAAATTCCATTCAGGATCATCTATTGCATTAATTCCATTAGCTCATTACATTTGCATTGCATTGGGGCAATAATATAGACTTGTTAGTCTTAAATAAACTCATTTATTTACAATCCTTTAGTTACATTTCCTCATTCATTGCATTGGGGCATAATATAGACTTGTTAGTCTTAAATAACCCCTTTATTTTCAAAGAATTGTCATCATCATTTAGGAATCTTACCCTTAAGTTGCATTTAATACCTTATTCATTAGGTGCATTCCTTATCATTAGATACATTTTGTCATCCATTAATTTCACTAGGTGGATAATATAGACTTTTTAGTCTTAAATTTAATCTCTTTCAAGAATTAGTGTCTCCTAATTCCCCTTTATCACATTCATATAGTGACATCCTAGCCCATCATGAAGTCCATTATCCTCTCAATCTATTTAGATTCATTCATTATCATTTAAATTCATTTTGTTTTAGTCACATTCATTATCATTCCTATTATGTACATTTTTCCTTAACAACTTTTCTTAGGTGCATATCCATTAATTGGATTAGACACAAAATATAATTGCAGATACATCTTATAAAACATATTAAACATATCCATCATGACATAATATCTGACATCACCAATCGTTAGATACCATAAGCATATATCATATAGACATGTCCATCCTAGATCATCCACTACTAGATACACATAAATTTCATACATAAGCGCATAATATGTACATCCATAACCATACAAAAGCATCCATCATTACCTACATTAATCATGTTAGCCATAGCATAATCATAATCCATACATAATTGTAATCATAACCCATCATGCACAATAATCCATCATAATCATGTCTATCAAAATATCCACCATAAAAGTCCATAATAGTAGTCCATATGTATAATACATAATACACAATAATGATTGTCACCAAAAAAATAGCATTTCCTATATATCAAAATGTTTCATAGTACATATGTGTCACAAAATATGCCTCGTATGGTCCAAAATGCCCATGTACATCAAAAGGCCTAAAGGCATGTCACCTATCCTATACTCCCACCCTTTGATTGAGAGAGTCTTTCTCCCCCAAATCTTAGTGGTGGTGGTCCTGGTGGCCTCATCCCAACTGATCCCCCTTAGGCCTTTGGTCTACTCCATCTTGACCATGTACTCTTTACAAAACTAGGATCTATTTGCCCCGTTGGTACTACGTTGTGATATGAGCCTCTATAATATTGAGCTAATAGTGCATCTGTAAATACCTGTATCAACCCCTAGCCTAATAGCATCCCCCTAGCAATATCTATCACACCCCTCAAGCGAGCTACCTCTTCATCTTCTCTAGATTGTAATTCTCAGGATGCCTTCACATATGCCCTCATATCCTCCATATCCTCAATTAAATTAGTCCCCTTCGTCTCCTCTAGTTTCTCCTACACCATATTTTGCTATGATTTGTAGGCATCTCTATCTGTTATAACTATATCTAGTGCCACTTGTAATATTTATCTTGAACTCTTTGTGCATCCCTCTCTAATACCACTAAATCATGGGCTACCTATAAATTGTCTATCCATAATATCTTATCATCCCTCTTCACCTGTAGTCTTTCCATCTTGGAACACTCCTCATCCCTAAACATGGAAAATGGATCCCTCTCTTGTTGTAGAGAATCATGCATCTCTTGGGTCATCTCTCCTCTCCTTTGCCTCTATCTAGGCCCCACCCTATGGCCACCCCTCTGCCTTAGTATTGGTACTCGTGGTAGTCTCTATACATGTGGGTGTCTCTATACCTATGGATACCTCTATACTTGCAACTGCACCCCTACGTATGGAACCTATACCTATAAGACTCTGTCCCCTATCTGCCTACCTTAGACATCTCTATATCTTGACCTCTATTTCTTCCTCCATCATCTCCTCCATCATCTCCTCCAACTAACTAATCCTCTCCCCCCTCAACATCCCCTATCACAACTAGAATGGTTAGTTACATTGTCTAGTGCTCAACCCAATATTCTGCATATGTTGGAGTGACCCTTGCATCCTCCATGTCCAGACTTGAATCCCATGCTATTGGATCCATACTTGCCAAACTAGATCTCACCCATAAAGGATCTATAGAATACCCCATGACCCTAACTCCAATGTCACCTAAGCATGCATCATATCCCTCCTCACAACATCCTACTATAAACCAAATTGTCTCTACACTCTCTGTGGAAGGTATTGTTCAATGATATGGATGGTTTATCCTATAAACCAACATGACTTTTGTGGAAAAGACAAATAATTTCTCTCCTTCTCCCACTCCTCACATGTCCTCGACGACCTCCATGTTAACTTAGCCATCTCATCCAAAACCCTCCGCTAGTAGCCAACCACTCAAACCCTATTGTTATTTAGTAATCCTCCATACCTACATACATAGGGATGTCTCACTTCCTTCTCAACCACTCTCATTGGTTGACATACTCCTTTTTATGCCTTGCATATCTACCCCCATCATTTTCTTTGGCATGAAAATGTGGGTCCCCCTTTTTCCTATCTTTTGTTTTATTTCTTTTTTGCCTTCTCTTGTGTTTTTTCTTTGGACACTTCATAATCCTAGAGCCTTGGAGTTCCGAGGTGCCCTTTTGTTTATTTTTTGTGCTTCGGAACCCCGGAACCTCAGAGTTTCAAAGTGTTCTTTGTGCCTTCATTTTTTTTCCAAGACCTCAGAACTTTGAAACCCTGCAATCCTGAAGCCTTGTTTGTGTTTTTGGGTTCAAAACCTCGGAACCCTAGAACCCTGAAGTTCTGAATTCTTGTTTTCTTTGTCTTGTGAAGCCTTGGAATTCTGGAATCCTAGAATCCCGACTTCTTCGTGTTTTGTTGTGTTTTGGTTTGAGTTTCAAAATTCTAAAATCCCAAACTCGCTTTGTGTTTTACCTCGGAACCTCAGAGTCCCGAGGTGTCTTTTTGCATGTGTGTCTGAGCCTTGGAACCCTGGAATCTTGAAGTTCCAGGCTTCTCTTTGTTTTGTCTCAGGATCTCGGGACCCTAGAATCTCGAGGTTGTGTTTAGTGAGGTAGTACGGTCGTTTGAGGGGAGGGTATTAATAGGTGGAAGATATGATATTTTTTAGTCATTTGTGCATTCCTTCTCTATGAAACTCGAGCTCTCCCTCCAGACGATTTTCTTCTTCATGTTTTCATGTTTCTCGGTTTGCTGCCTTGTCAGGTTGGTTGGTTTGTTTTGTTTTTCCTTCTCATTTTTTGTGTCTTTTTAGCTATGTTAGATTAGAATTTGCATGCTTTCAATAAAATGGCCATTTTATTTTCTTACCTCATGAAGCCCTAGTTTTGTCACTTTGGGACTTTGGAACCCCGAAATCCCGAAGGGCCTAAGTTTTACCCAATTCAACAACTCGGAACCCTGAATTCCCGAGTGCTCATTGGATAGGAGTTTTACCCTCTCAGGATTCTGGAACTCTGGAGTTCTGAATCATTGTGCCTTGAAAAGTTTGATGTCTTACCCACCTTAGAACCCCAGAACCCCAGAGTTCCAAAGTCCCTTGTTTGAGAGATTTGTCTATTTCAGGATTCTAGAATTTTGTAGTCTATTTTTTAAAACTGTTTTACCTATCTTAGGACCCCAAAACTCCGAAGTTCCAAAGTTGATCCTTGGAATTCTTTTACTTACCTTGGAACCCTAGAACCCTGGAATCCCAAAATTTCTTTCTATTTTCCATTTTATAACTCGAGATCCCAAAACCATGGAATCCCAAAATTGGCTGTTTTGAAGGGTTTTATACCTCGACCCATCCCCTAGCAAGAAAAGGACTAGAGAGGAAACAATTCTTGACAAGAAACATGTACAATGAAATATTAGTATCAAGGCCAGACTCTCGCCTCAAAGATTGAAGATGAAGTTCAGTGGATAACCGATACTGAGATCTGGCATGTAGAGATTGAAGATATTGAAACCGAATTGGCACCTGCGCCTCATGCCCTTGAAGCACCATATAGGAGGATCAAGAGATCAGGGTTGGTAGAGACGACTATATTCCCTTAGGCTATGCAATCACTTGAGCTTATAATGACAATTGCCCAACACTACCAACCAAATACCAGAATATGTATTGATCCTAATGGGAATGTGATTGTAGATCTCTCAAGAGATATGATTGGAATGACCTTTTGGATATCGGTGAGAGAGGAGGTTCTAGTAATAACTGAAGAGAAATCCACCTCCATATTTGTTAAGAATGCTTCTAACTACAAAAGACACATTAATGAAGCATGGCTAGAGTATCCAAGGAAGACAGGGCTAAAGGCTACAAATATTCTAAGAGTAGATTTCTAGTAGCCTCAAAGAAATCTCATTATCATGTTGAGCAGAGCCTTTGGAAAGCCAGACTACAAACATTTTCGCACATGGATTTTTCATTACATGACCACAATTTTAATTGGCAAAGAATACTTTGATTGGACACAAATTATTTCAGACAACATTCATAATCAACTGACCACAATCCTCCAAATGAAGAAGTTATTCATGACCTCTTATGTCATATGGGTGGTAGCTTGTGCTGGCAATTTTCCAGAGTTGAGAATGGAAGGAAAACTTGGAGAGGAACCTGGATAGAAAAGAGTTTGGGATTATTACTCTCAATTACCTATCTCTCAGGCAAAGATTCATTTTAAAAGATTGAATGATGCCTTCATATATACTATTATGATAAAGCTCACAGGTGATGTTGGATATAGATTGACCCTAGAAGCAATGCAAATGGTTAAAGAATGGGGGTGTTGGTTCTTACAAAACCAACGATCTACATACCTTCGAGTTAGCGGGTTCATAGGTAATCCACTCCTTTTGCCAATATTTTGTAGCAACAAAATAGGCAATCTAGAGCATGTTAGGCAATTGGTTGGTCTACAAGCATTGTTGACATGAAAGAACAAGATGAGAATTACTTTTCCTGTCTCTCTGGAGCATTATACATGTCCTAATATTCAAGCAACTAAGGCAACAGAGAAAGAACTCTAGGATTTGAGTTTAAAAGAATTTAATTATTCAAGAGAAAGATATGACCCACATGGGAAACTAAAACAAATGATGCTTATCTCTTACAAAGGTCATAAGCCAACCTTAGAATATTTTTGGGCTAACTTACAAGACAACTTTGAAGCTAGGGAGAAAGGATATTACAGGTTGACTATTCCACATATTAAAGATTTTGAAATTGAAACAAATATTCTAAAGGAGTTAAGGGATGATGGTGAACTGATTGATTCCTTATTCAAAGAAAATTGAATTGATAAAAGACTCGTTACTCCTATTAGATGGTCAAACCAAGAGGAACTGGATATTAATACTGTCACTGAAAAGGTCATAGAGAAAACAATGCAATGTCTCAATTTGAGGATCCGAGCAATTAATGCTAGGGAAAATAAGAAGGGAAGAGCTACTGATAAGCCTCAGGCTAAAGTACACAAAGAATATACAAGGAGGACAAGGTTTGATTTTGTTGGGATCCAAGAACAGTGAGAGGGGGGGTGAATCAATGTTCTGTCGGTAAGATAAGATTTTACCCTTTTATACCATACACATATAAACCGGTAAACATATAAACATATAACTTGAAGCAAATAAACCATCCACATGAAAGAACACCATAACACATAGATTTTATATGTGGAAAACCTCAAAGAGGAAAAACCATGGTGGGATTTGTGACCCACAATATCAGTTTAGTGGCCGTATAAAAGGATATTACATATAATGGGGGCATGCACATTCAAGAAGGCACACTACCTAGAGAACACTGCTCATCACTAAAAAGTCTCACTAACTACAAGCTTCTGTTGAAGTAAAACAATGAAAATGAACTCATAAAATGCATCTGGTATGCCAAATAGAGTTTCGGTTCTAGCTCTGCTCTGTATCAATTCATAAACCCTGAACACTACTACTGGTATCTCTTCTCCTCCAAGAATGCTTTCCAAACTATATATAGATCATTTCATGATATAACATTTACATACAAATGATCTACATACATATACTTCACATTATACATTTTTGCTATATTCTCCTATGTCAAGTTCTCCAAAATGACTTAGCAGACTGACCTATATACCCACTACAAACAATATGTGTTATGTTGGCTTACAATACATTACAAAAGATATTCAATGTCAGCCTTGACAATAATTACAAAATTATTTTCTAAATAAATATTCCTTGATGTCGACTTCCTTGAAGTACTTGATGTCGGTGCTGGTGCCGGTGTAATCCTGGATACTCCAATGCCGGTGTCTGTCAGTAAATGCCTCCTAATGCCAATATATGACTTCCATCTTATCTTGTTTCCATCAATGACAATAAAATGAATCCGATGAGTTTCAATTGCCAACAATCTCCCCCTTTGACATTGATGGCAACACTCATGTGAAAAATGGATTCCCTGCCGGTTCAACTGAAATATGCTCCCCCTGAGCAATGCACTCCTTCTGATATTCTGATGTCCTTCCCATATGTTCATGTCTGATATTTTTCTAATATTTTTACATATATACACTCCCCCTTTGGCATCAATGCCAAAGACTGGTGAAAGAATTGAAGGAATTCAGAACAAAACAATGAATACATACTGTTTATTTTACTGGAGCTTGACTAACTTCAAAATTTCTAGGTAAGCCTTATCCAACAACTATAGGTATGTATCCCAACCGGTTTTGAAAGTTTTAGATATGGATTCTAGTCCACTTTGTAAGTGTGCTAGTGTTTCCTCCTCTTTGACTTTTGCCGGTGTGGGTTTAGCAATCATGTCCATATACTCTCTTTTATGTACACCCAGTGAATCCAATCTGGGACTCGCCAATCCTCTAAGACTATTTGCTCTTTGAATGATTTTATCTCTCTCCTTCTCAAAAGAAAAAATTTGGTTCTCCAAGGACAAAATTCGTCCATCAACAGATGGTGTTAGTGCAGTTAATCCATCAAAAGAATTAGCAATGCTAGCTACCTTATCATGTAATTCCTTTAATCTGATATCTACATTTGCTATAAGAATTTCTATGTTACAACAAACCCTATAGATATTTGTACATTGTTTCAAAAAATTCTCAATAAGAATGAGTTTAGATTCAATTTTCTTTTTCTCTATTTCAATGATCTGGTCAAAGGTGGCTTTCTTAGCCATAGTAAATCTTTTTAATGCCTGCCGATCTGATATCTGCTACAGTGATTGAAAAATGTTAGATATGTACTCTGTTAGTGTTTTAAGCTTGCCAGAAGGGCTTGCTTCATTCTCAATCTAACAATAAGGGACTAATTTATGCAACATTGTAACTGATTGATCTATTATTCCTTTATCTATAGATCCCTCCTTTAATAGTTTCTAAGTAGCCATCATCATTAGCTCAGTTGGACTCATCTCAGTGACTGGTTTCTTCTCAACTTGAGAAGTGTCAATTGCCAAGAACTTTGTCAGGGAATGAACTGTCGGTGTAGACTCAATTCCCTTTACCTTATCTTCTTTAGCACTGGTGGCTTCGCCACTTGGTGCAGTGTTATTTACTATTGGTGGAGTATTATCCATAATATTCACAGTATCATGTACATTTCCTTGCTAAAAAATAGTTTGTGCTGGTATAGACTGTACACTTTCTTTTACTGTCGGTTGTTATTTGTTGGGGTTTTCTACTAAATATCGTTTTGTTTGCAACATCTATGCATCTTTTCATTTCCTCATTGTTTATTGAACCACACATTTCCAAAAGTTCTACTTCCTTAATTTCTCTATCCCTCTTGATTGCATCAAGTCTTCTAGCATCTAATTTATTGTATAGTGATAGAGGAATTTCCTTGAAAATTTCTACTAAGGCTTTCTTATATATATCCATGTATAACAAAATTGCCTCTTCAATGTCATTTTGCTCATCATCCTCTAAATATTCATAATAAATGGATACATTTTTTATCATTCCATCCTTTGTAATTTCATCAATTAATTCAGCACAGGTCATTTTGGTCTTACCGGACTCAGTATGATCACTCTTCTTTTTGCTTGAGGTTGCCGGAGTAGATGTAACTGGTTTTCTCTTTTGTATAGGATTCCTTACCGGAGGTGACACTGTAGTAGGTTTAGTTACCTTTCTAAAATGTCTCCTCCTAGGCTCCACCTTCTTTTGCTCTACTGGTGGCTGATCTACTTTCTTCCTTTGTACCCTTCCGAAAGCTAGAGGTTCATTGTCCTCAAGGTCAGAATCAGAAGTGATGGTAGAAATGTAAGCTTTAGGCTTCTTTACTTCTGTAGTACTAGCCAATGCTGAATCTGCTGCCGATTTGGACCCAAAACCCAGTTGAGTGTCTATCTTATTAATTGCATCCTATATATATGTAGACATCTTGTCTATTTTCTTCTCTCTTCTCTTCCTATTGAATCCAATTTTGACTTCAAGGGCCTTCTCTTCTACCGTGCCAAACTGCTTCGTTTTGTCATCCAATGGGGCATCTAGCAACATTTTTGCATAGAGGTCCAAAATGTTATCATCCACCTCATATCCAAGTTCTGTAACTCATATGGTCCTTGGTACAATTGATTCCATGAGGGTTTCATCGGTCTTCACCATGAAACATATATCAGTGGAGTAATTTTCCACAATGTTCTTTGATAGCCTCTCCCTCTGCCTCATGTTTTCTTGGAATATTTTGAAATAACCCCAAAGTTTCTCATCTTTGCCAGTTCCAAGACTGGTGATTTCTTCCTTGATTTGCATACCTACCGGTATGTCATGAGCCCAACGCTTCTTCCCTAGACCAGGTAGCTCATTCAGGAAGTAAAGCATTAAACAAATAATTAAATTTCCATATCTAAAAGTTCCTTTCTTAATTCCCTTGATCTTTCCAAGGTACAACATCAATTCACTCCTCAACCATTCACATAAATCATATTTTGCATCATTCCTCAACATCTGATATGCAACATGAACGCAAGAACTAGCAAAATAATTCAATCAATTAGATTGAGTTACCTTATAACCTATTATCATGCTTGCAAATTTCACATTAGTGTCGGTGATTGTGCTGATCCTCATTGATTTGCTATCAGGAGTTGCACCGGTGAGTTTCTCAACCTCAGTGTTGGAAATTTTCTTGCCAAGTTCTTGTCCGACTTTGGGTAAGCTGGTGAATGTTTGAATAGCCTCCTTGGTGATCATGTAAGGCCGATCCAGCCATATGAACTCATTGTGAACCCTGCTTAGAACATATCTGATGATCTCATCTTTGAATTTTGGTATGTACAGAATACCGGTTAACCCTAGATCCTCAATCGCTTTGTATTCCATCTTGATGGTTCTGAAGCTGCCCAATACCACAAATTGATACATTCTTTTGATTTCCTCTGTGCCTAGATTCTCTAGGGTGCAGTGAATGTATACCCTCACATCTTCAAACTACATCACGCTATTAGGAACCCTAGAAAATGCTCCCACAGAGTCTTCTTTCTTAGAAATTAGGGGAACCTCCTTGAATATGGGCCTCGGCCTATCCTTAACTTCAACAATGGTTGGATTTGCAATAAAAGTAGGAGCTGAAGATCCAGGTGCCATTTTCAAAGAATACTTGAAAGTGAATGTTGGTGGAAGATTTAGTGCTTCTCAGATAATTGCTCGAAATCCTTTCAGAATGCCTTTGCTCACTCTTAATTCGCTTGAATTTTGCCTTTACTTTGCTCTGAATGCTTGAATGCAGGGTGAGTGAAAATGAATCCACTTTCCCTTTTTATTAGCGAATAAAACCCTAATCTTTCTTTGTCATAAATGCTTTGTGAAGTACCCTACCAGATGTCGATTTCACAGTCTTATGCCGGGTGAACTTCAACAATGATGAACTCAACTCTCCAGATCTCTTTTGATCCCCTATAGGGGAATAAGAAATATTTGCAATGAATTTGCCAACCCCTAAGGCCTATGCCCCAGTTATCAGTGGAATTTCCTGCCAGTGCAGGAATGCTCTATTCTACCGGTGGAGTTACCAGTGTTGTTGCATTTCCACTTGGTTCTTCAGATTTTCTTACCCATCTCTTGGTGTGATCTTGCTGTATTTCATCTACCTTCTTCTTTCCTTTCTCATTTTCTTTATCATTGCTAATTGGTTGAGTCTTGCTTCTGCAGTACTTAGCAATATGACCTATTTTGTTGCATGCATAACATGTAACATTATTTTTTTGAATTGCTTTGACATATCTGGTGTCATTCCTTGACCTACAATGGTTATAAAAATGTCCAAACTTTCCACATGCATGACATTTAACATTCATTTTGCAGTCTTTTGATCTATAACCATATTTCTTGTAATTTATGCATTGACCAGGAACATAATTGTAGTTTTGATTTGCTCTATTTCTACATTGTTTAGCCATATGCCCAAATTTATTGCAAACAAAACACCTACCATTGAATTTATAAGCATTGGATTGCCTTACCGGTTTCCTTTGTTCTGATAAGTTCTACACACCAGTTGTCTGATCTTCATTTGCAGTATTGGAGCTTTCACCTTGTACAAATCCAAGTCCTCTAGAATCATCAATCTGCCTTTATCTTTTCAATAAGTCATCCAACTATGCAACACTAATTTTGAATTTTTCTTTATACTCACTTGTAGTAGTCAGATCATCTCTTAGAGTAGTTATTTGTCTTTCCAGTTCTTGTTCATTGTTTCAGGAGTGTGCCAAATAATTTTTCAACAGATTATTCTCATGAGTCAATCTGCCACATTCATCAAATTTTTTCTTCAGCGATATAACAATATTATCTTCCTTCTTCTTTCTATCCTCAATATCTTTTGATAACCTCATAGTCATATCTTGCATTTGATTCTTCATGAGCATGTTTGCTTGACTTAGTTTCTGACATTGTTCCTTAAGTGCATTCTTCTCCTCATCATCCAGGTTTTGCAAAAGTTCCTTTCTCTTGGCTTGAGCTGATGATAACCTTTCTTGCAGGATAAGAATGAATTCATTTGCAAAATTCAATTCATCTTGCAATTTTAAATTCTTCATCCTTTCAACATCATAATCCTTAAGAGCCATCTCAAGTTGCTTCTCCATAGCCATGTTCAATGATTCCAGTTTCAGGATCTTCCTCAAGCTGTTAAACTTCTTCCGAGGTACCAGGATCTGATACCAATTTTTGGGATCCAAGAACACTAAGAGGGGGGGGGGGGGGGGGGGGTGAATCAGTGTTATGTCGGTAAGATAAGATTTTACTATTTTCTACCATACACAT
Organism: Cryptomeria japonica; assembly: GCF_030272615.1. NCBI lineage: Eukaryota > Viridiplantae > Streptophyta > Pinopsida > Cupressales > Cupressaceae > Cryptomeria > Cryptomeria japonica. The sequence goes on along the minus strand of NC_081405.1, from coordinate 423,523,064 downwards.
ATAAACCGATAAACAAATAAACATATAACTTGAAGCAAATAAACCATCCACATGAATGAACACCATAACACATAGAGTTTATACGTGGAAAAAATCAAAGAGGAAAAACCACGGTGGGATTTGTGACCCACAATATCAGTTCACTATACATATGAAAGGATATTACATATAATGGGGGTCTGGACATGCAGGAAGGCACACTGCCTAGAGCACACTACTCATCACTAAAGAGTCTCACTGACTACAAGCTTCTGCTGAAGTAAAACAATGAAAATGAACTCAGAAAATGCATCTGCTATTCCAAATAGAGTTCCAGTTCTAGCTCTTCTTTGTACCAGTTCATAAACCCTGAACACTACTATCGGTATCTCTTCTCCTCCAAGAATGCTTTCCAAACTATCTACAAATCATTGCATGATATAAAATTCGCATACACATGATCTACATACATATACTTCACATTATACAGTTCTACTATATTCTCCTATGTCATGTTCTCCAAAATGACCTAGCAGACTGAGCTATATACCTATTACAAACAATATGCCTTATGTAGTCTTACAATACATTAAAATAGGTATTCAATGTCGGCCTTGACAATAATTACAAAATGATTTCCTAAATAAATATTCCTCGATGTCGGCTTCCTTGAAGTACTTGATGCCGGTGTAATCCTGGATACTCCAATGTGGATGTCTATTGGTAAATGCCTCCTAATGCCGACATATGACTTCTATCTGATCTTGTTGCCATCAATGACAATAAAATGAATTTGATGAGTGTCAATTGCCAACAAATTCAAGAAAGAATACCTCAACCGATCTTGAGGAGGCAACGGTACCAATTGATATTCGTGAGTTGAAGAGGTAGTTGGGCACCAAAATGAAAGAATCTTAATTCTTGAAAACTGTCGCTAAACATGGGATCACTACAGGGATCCAAGCTATCCCAGAGGCTTCCATTACTCCCATTGTTCCTACTATTGGAATTGTACAAGGAGAGGGCGCCTCTCAAACTGAAACTACTAAAACACAACCCCCTCCTACATAGACATCATATATATATATATATATATATATATATATTACATGCATAAATTAAAATAAAAATAAAAATGTTATGCATGTAATATATATATATTTATATACATATATATATATATATATTAATATATTAAATAAAATTTAAAAAAAAATAAAAAATAATATATATATATATATATATATATATATAAAACAAAAAAAAATTAAATAATTTTTTTTTTATTAACATGGAGGGGGAGGCCGAAGGGCCGAAGCCACTGTGTGGACACACAATGGACGGCCCGCGGCCTCCATTGTGTGGACACACAGTGGCGCCGCTCGGTACCTTTGCCTCTCCTCCCCTTTGCCGATTTCGCCATGGCCGTCGCTTGACAACCATCGCCCCTGCACAAAAAAAAATAGAACCCTAGCCCGGTTAGGGCTAGGGTAAAATGTGGGAAGATACTAAAGAATGAAAAAAAAGGAAATAAGGGGCATATTTTATATTAAGTAAAGGATTAGGGTTTGCATTGTTAAAACACTTTTATTATATATATATATATATATATATATATATATATATATATATATATATATATATATATATATATATATATAGGGTTATGAATTTAAAGTTGGTCATATTTGTAGAAGTTTTCTTTTATTTATGAATATGGTTATATGTATGTATATATATATATATATATATATATATATATATATACAAGATTGAGATGTTTTAAATTAAATATTTATGAAGTTTAATCTTTAGGGAATTTAATTCCGTTGTAAATTATTTGACTATAGGGAATAATTTTAGCCCACCTAGACGTAGGTATATGTGATTAAACTTTATGGGACATAGTGCATTATGAATTTAATTGACCCTTTAGTTGCTTTAATTTTAAGCACATTTTAATTATTGATTGAAACATAATTTTAGACATTATAAACAAAGTGCTAGGACTAATTTAATTAGATCCTTAAAGCAATTAATGCTTATTGAAGACTAATATTTTAGAGAGCTGTGATTTAATTAATCTATTGACAAGTTTTGATGAAATAATAAAACTATTCACTTAGTATTCTACATTTAATTTTAAATTATTTTTGTTTACTTGAGTTAGTGATTTAAGTTAACCCAAACATAGTTAAGACAAAACTTGCTAGTGCATTTCATATTAGCATTTTAATGTTATTTAGTTGTGATTTAAAAAAAAAATTATCTTGTTCGTGCCCAAAAGTTTGGGCATGACACTTCCATTACTCCCATTGTTCCTACTATTGGAATTGTACAAGGAGAGGGCACCTCTCAAACTGAAACTACTAAAACACAACCCCCTCCTACATAGACATCAACACCTCCTTCAGTGCCAAATCAAATCAAGTCATCATCCATAATATTGAGATTGATTCATATCAAGATGATGAACCAATTGTAGTTATAGCAAAGAAGAGGAAAGTTGAAAAGAAACAACAAGAACCATAAAAGGAGCCAACTACAACTCAACATGAGAAGCAACCCATGGCTACAAAAGAACCAACAATACAGGTGCAATCTATGGAAATTCACGTGCAGTTTATGGAAGAAGAAATATATGATGAGGAATAGGAACATGATGAAAGAATGGTCCTTACTCCTGAGGACCAATAAATATTACTTCAACAATTAGGAGGGGATGAGCAAAGACAAATAGAGGAAATGTAAATGGTATTTGAAGAGGAAGTTTATGAGAACTTGGAGGAGCTAGTGAATTAACAACAACTCGCTCTCGATCAGGTGCTTCAGGCTAATCTTGCTCAGTAGGTTGCTCAATTTCAACAAAAGCCACCAACTCCTCCACATCAACAAGAGAAAAAAGAAGAACTACAAGAACAATAGGATGAAGAACAATGAGAAGAAGAATAGGAACATGATCTAGATGCTCATAGGATCACCACCAAATAACAGTGCAGGGAGAAGAGCAAGATGGCTCTATGCCTCAATGGTTAAATTTTACCTTCAAGAAAAAGGAAAAGGTTGTTCTCCCTAACATAGCTTTATACGATGAGAGGGAGAAAAAGTTGCATTGGTTCTAGGGTTTCGACCTCTGTTGTAGATGGGGAGGATTCAGATGATGATGAGGATGATCCTTCTCGTATGGGCCCCTTGGTTGGGGACACCATCATCCTGCTTCTGGAAGATGTGGATCTGGCCACCTTGGTTTGGTCTAAATCTATTTCTTTGGAGGTTCGGCTTCCCCGACCCCTTTCCAGGGTGGGTGTTTAGGTTGGTACTCCTAAGTGCGTGGTGGTTTAGAGCCCTTGTTTCCCTATGTTGGCTGCCTTTTCTCCATCTGGTACCTATTGGGATGGGGCTTGTCTTGTGCATTATGTGCCCTTCGTGGGTTCTTTGTTTTGCCTCTACATCGCTGTCCTCTTTTGGATATTTACCCCTATTTATCTTTTTGAGTTGTTCTCCTTTCCTATGGAGGTGGATATGCCTAGGGTTTCAATGGTTTCTTGACATCCTTTTTCACTCTCTATGCCTTTAATGTTGGTTTTATCTCCTATAGTAATGGAGATATTGTTTGTGGTTAGAGTTGGATGTTCCTTTTTTGAGGCGATTTTGTTTGATAGAGGCTATTTGGATCTTGGGTTGCGGATGGTGTGGCTTCTCTTTCTCATGGACCTTTTTCCCTCTATTGAGGTGGGGGTTGTTCCTTTGGAGATGGATTTTTACACCTACGGTGAACCTTTCTCTTTTGTGTGTACCCTCGATGCTTTCCCTATTGGTTTCTTTCTGAGGGTTTTTTCTCTTACTACTTACTCCCATGGTTCTCCTCCTGAGGTATTGTGCCCTCCTATTGACGTGTAGTGGTTGCATGGTGATTGGGTGGTTAAGTGGTTTTTTTGGTCAAGTGGCTAGTTATGATGCTGATGGTTTAGAGATGTTGATGCCCTATTTTATTTCTGTGAGAGAACTGAGGATGGTCGGCTTTATGCTTTTCTTTCTCTTTCACCTATTGAGGTTGTGGTGCCTCTCCAAAACCCAGTTGTCCAACAAAGCTTCACTGTACCTTCTTTTGGTCGCTGGATTTTTATTTGTGGCCAACATATTGGGTCTCTTTGTGGATGATTTCCCTTTTTTCAGCCCCTATGGAGGTGGGTCACTATCCTATTGAGGTGGATGGGTGTTTTGTTGTTAAAGGTGTGATCTGTTACTTTGGGACTATTGGCTATTTATTGGTGGTTTTGGGAGCCATTTTAAAACCCAAATCAAAGGTTAGGGGAGCCTTTCAAAACCCCCTTGCTTATGTCTGGCTGGATGCTAACAGTTTGGAAGGGCCCAACTTAGATTGTGTTAGTATTTGGTTAAGGGTCGGGCTAGCCTTTTGTTGCCTGAATTTTTTGTATATGGGTCGGGTTCTGTATATGGGTTGGGGAACCCAAAAAATCCCTGATGTTTGGTTGTGGGAGTCTATCAACCTCAGCTAAAGGCTTAGGTTGTGTTGCCAACAGGTTTTGTATTGATTTTCTCTTAGTTTGGCTAGCTTATTTCTGATTGTGGTTGTGCTGGCTTTTGGCTAGCACTAGCCAGATTTGTTGTTGTAGTCTGTTGTTTTTATTTGCCTATCTTTTTAGTAGAAGTCTCATTGTAGGTTCCAAATCCTGGTAAAATCTGAGGGTTTCGAGTCCCTTCAAAATCTGTTGTATGGGGTTTTGGGTCCCCCTCAAAACCTATTTTTTCCTTAATTAAAAACATAACTTTGTAGGATGCAATTACTAAGTCTCTGAGGAGAGTGAAGAGAGCAAAAAGATTCATCATCTCTCAAGGACAGATTTAGGAGATGTAAATGCCAACAAAACAACACCAATTCAAGATTATGAGGGAACGTCTCAAGCCACTCCTAAGTATTGAGTTTTAGAGGTTAATTTGGGTAGACATACCAAGTGGGGAGAGATTGACACTCTAGTTGTCACAACTTCTACTATCCAAACAAGAATGGAGGAGTATAAAATGAAAGCAAAAGTCAAGGTACAATTAAGGCAATATAAGAGTTTAATCATGAAAATAGCCAAGCCTCTTGATTCTAGAGTTGATGACACCTTGTCGTCTACCTCATCTCTTCAACAGGGGGATATAAAGGCATTGTATGAAATGAAGAAAGTGGCCACATCAGTCAAAATTTGGGCCAATGATCAATAGAATAAACTTAAAATGTTCTTGCAAAATTCAATGGAGATAGTTGAAGAAGCCCATTTAAATGAAAATGCTCTTATTTACTATTCTACACAATGGTATCAACAATTTCTTTAGTTCTCAAAACAACACAAGATCCTGAAGAAGATCAAAGGATTAGAAGAGGATGTGATTGCAAAAGAGGACCTATTGGGAGGAGAGACTATTGATAGTGTGAAATCATGTATAGATATTTTAGATTTGAAGATGGAAATAATGGGGCAGAGCCACATCAAGGTTCTTAAAGAACATCCTTCACTCTTTGATGTACTTGACTAGTATGAGAAGTTATTGATTAGATTATTAGGAAAGTATGGCCACAACCTCAAGAAAGGCGATGTATTCCATCAAGAGGTTGTACTCAATAAAAGGAACTTTTATGTTGCTGATCATTTTGCAAATACTATAGAGTTTATTGTGGATACAATGAATAGATATATGTGTAATTTTCTAATGTCAAGAAGCTGAGACAATAATAGATCAAATGGCCAATAGATTAGAAAGTATAAAAGAGATAATTAGAGTCTAAATTTAGGATAAGTCATAGTGCTGATCCACCCACCACTTCCCTGAACTGCTTCATCAACAACTACCAGAACTATAAGAAGAAGTGAATGATGAACAGGTAGTTATTAAAAGCAAATGCATGTTGGACCACCATCACCACCACCACAATGAGCCTTCAACTGACATTGCATCTTATACTTTCTTTTGGAGTATAATTTTTTTTGCATGATTCGAAGTTCTTGTTGCTAGACCACTATTTCAGAAGTGGACTTTGAGTACTAGTTTAGTAGCACTTAACTAGAGTTCACAGGCAGTGACTTTCATGTAGAATCTGGGCCATTTTGAGGATCCGAAAATTGATGATTCAAGGCCATTTAGCTAGATAATTTAGTTTTGTGCAATTTCTATCCCATGAACTCTTGAAGAATTATGTTATTCATTCTACAAAGATTAATACAAAAGCAGCTTCTGGATTGCTTGATCTACAATACTTGTTCTCTTGGTTTCTGTTCTTTGTAGTCTGGTATCTTCTTCCATTTGAATCAACAAATTTTCCTTTCAATCTTTATTGTTTTATGAATCATATTGTGCATGTTAATGGTGTATGAGGATAAAATGGTAGAGTGATTATATGATATTGTGATTGCCATTTCCGTTTATGTGTGGGTTGTATGACTTCGCATATCTAGTAGAACGTTCCTTTTGAATGTTGATTAGATGTTATTGATAATACCTTGTTGTGATCCACTGGATTTGTAGCTCATTAAGTTGTCCAGTATTGGTTTAGTTATTATCTCTTGTTACCCTGACGGATCTTTTGAAGTTTCTTTATCAACTAAAAATTAGAAAATACAAAAAAAAGATGTTTCATGCTTGAATGTCATATGAAATGAAGCTAATTAGGAAATAAGGACGAATCACCAAATCCTTAACTAATTAACAAACTCAAACATAAACCAATATAATTAAATGTAAAATTGAATGGATTGAACAATTATAACTCCCCCATTTTGCATTGTCGCTTCCATTGTGCTTCTCTAAATTGTGTATGAAGGTGGCTCTTAGGTATTGCACTGGGATTCTTGCATAAAGTAGACAGTTGTTTTGAAGACTGTGATTCTTGTAATACCCTAAAAATGGTCATCTAAACCATGGGCCCCTAATCTTGACAACATCACCAAGGTCCTAATCAGAGGCAATTATTTCAACCTTGGGCACATTATTAATTCTTTAATCATCAAATATCACATGGCAAATCAATTAAACAATATTAATTAAATATTTATTTAATTAATTGAATCATTTCCAAGAATATCATTTTGATCAATTATCCTATTTTAATTTATTAAATATCCTTGCATATTTAATTAATTAATAAATTTGCCATTTAATCATGCAAAAGGAATTAATTTATTACAAAAGACGAATTAATCACAAAGCAAGAGTTGAATTAAAATTAAACAAAAAGAATTGAATTGAGAGAGAAATCAAACTTGAGATATTATTTCTTTTTCTAAATTTAGAACTTGAAATCAGAAAAGCAATTAAATTAAATTATTGATTATTCTCTAAAATTGGAACTCAAAGCTTTTTAGAAAAAGAAGTTCAGTTGCATTGAAAAAACCTTTTTCTTGAATAAATCAAATATATGCATGGAATTATCTATTTTTATCACAAATGCATGGAATTAATTAAACCTTATTTCTAATGTGACTTGAACTTCTAATTTAAATGCATTTCAATTAAACTATAATTGGAATCTATCTTAAGGTTAACTAAACCTGATTTCTCAATTATTTTCAATTAATCCTAAGTTGAGCTTTTCTCTTGTAATCCTCTATAAATTTAGCCTTCAGCTCTCATTTCAATTCACCCCAGAGATTTTTGAGAACACGCTTGGAGATTATTATCATGCTAATTTCTCTCTGGAGTCATTGAAGATCATTGTGCTTTTTAGATTATTTGCATCCATATTTAGTTTTACTCATCCATATTGCTTGAATCCATATTTCTTGAATTCATTATTTGCTTGAATTATTTGTTAGGTCCTGGAGACAACTGAGGGGGGGGGGGGGGGTGAATCAGTTGTCAAATAAATTCAAACCAAAACTACTTAACCAACCTTAATGCTTAATACCTGTAAACCAAACTTTATGCCGGTAGACAGTTTATTAGTTAAATGCAGTATCGGTAAAGATTAATGCATGAAACAGAAAGACAATAACATCCACAACACATAACACCAATATTTGTACGTGGAAACCCTGTAAGGGGAAAAACCATGGTGGGAAATCTTACCCACAATCAGATGATACTACTGCAGATAGTATGTGTATACAAATGGGGTATGCACATGCAGAAAGGCAAAGCACCTAGAGCTCACTGATCAAACACAAATAAGAGTCACACTGACTACAATTGGATGGTTAAATCCAATAAGAATGTACTACTCAAAATAGCATCTTCATATGCTGGATTCAGTACCAGTGTAGTTCTGATTGTCTTTACAAAAACTTTGCTTCACCTTCAAATGATGTTTACGTGTATAGCTCTGCTTAATCTCGCATATACCTTCTTACAATTCCTTATCCCAATCGCATATCGATCTTATAAATAAGATCTTACATATATAACATAGCCTAAGACCAATTTTAGTAGGTTAGCTCTAAAAGATATTATAATAAAACAATTACAAGTAAATCAATAACCGATGCAATATTCGATTCAACATGTCGGCTTAATGCATTTACAATATCAACAAAATCATCTCCAAAGCATGTTGTGCTAATCTGGAATAGATAAGCCCGTCGGTGTATAACCTGGACCTATTTGCCAGTAACAACAAATATGCAAATACGAATATATCAATGAACAAATCTCCAATACAAAGTGTCCAAGTGATGTCTTTGACATAACCAAATGTATTCCATGTCATTCCAAGTGTTGGTGAACAATATATCCTATTAGTGTACCGGATACTAGTGACTGTGCATAAAGTCACTTGCTTGCCGATGAACATTTGCCAATCCTCCAAAGTGCCAGAGTTGATAAGTGTTGATAGGTGTTGACATTAATGACAAAACCATACCAAAATACCAACAATCTCCCCCTTTGGCATTGATGGCAACACAAGATGGAAAAACCATCAAAGTGCAAAACAGAAATGCCAAAAACCAATAAACCAATAGTCTCCCAAAAGAGATCACAACTAGAAATCAAAATTCAGATACATAGAGTAATCAATCTCTCTGAAAGTAACAATCTCTCCCCTTGAGAGTAACATGTGTTTTCCTTGTGTTATTCCATACCAATCTCTCCCCCTTTGACATCAAATTCCAAAGCCAATACAAAAGCCAGGTTCAAGTATAAAGATACCAACCAATTTATTATGCCAACTACTCCCCCTGAGAAGTAGCTCTCCTCATCAAAGTCGGAGTAAAAGATTTCTCTGTTAATTCTGTCGGTTGATGAAAAACATCAACTGTCTAAGTCTCTACTGGTGGGGGTATGACCCCAAGCTGGTCTCTGAGATATTCAAAAGTATCCTTAGGCAAAGACTTAGTGAAAATATCTGCAATCTACTCTTTAGTATTCACATAAACCAGTTTTACTTCTTTTGCTTCAACATTCTCTTTCAGAAAATTCAATTTGATAGAAACACGTTTAGTTTTAGAATGTAGTACCCGATTCTTAGATATATCAATTGTTGCAATGTTGTCACAATAGATAGTTATAGGTTCCTTGCATTTTACCTTTACGTCCTTCAACATTTGCTTAAGCCATAATACCTGTGTACAGTTAGTTGTTGCTGCAACGTATTTTGATTCTGCTGTTGATAAAGATGTACAACTTTGTTTCTTACTCAACCAATAAATTAATCTGCTTCCAAGAAAAAATGCTCCATTGGTGGTGCTTTTTCTATCATCCACATCTCCTGCCCAATTTGCATCTGTGTATGCACATAATTCAAAGTTTTCATCTCTAGGATACCATAAACCAAGATTTGTAGTGCCTTGTAATTACCAGAAAATCTTTTTTACTGCTGATTCATGATTTTCTCTAGGATCTCTAAAATCTTGAAACAATACATACTGCAATCATAATATCAGGTCTTGTTTGTGTCAAATACAATAGCCTTCCTATCATAGATTTGTATCTAGTCAGATTAATAGGTGTAGATTCATCCCTTAGTGATAATTTGTCATTTGTAGTCATAGGTGTGCTTACCGGTTTAGAGTTTTCCATCCCAAATTTCTTTAGTAACTCTTTCAAGTACTTGGATTGACTCAAGAATATACCTTTATCAGTCTGTGAAATCTGCAATCCTAAAAAGAATTTTATCTCTCCAATCATAGACATTTCAAATTCATGCTGCATTTCAATAGAAAAGTCTTTACATAATCCATCTTCTCCTCCAAAGATTATATCATCAACAAAAAATTCTATAACCAAGATGTCATCATTAGTCACTTTATAGTATAAGATGCTATCAGCATTACCTTTAGAAAAACCAATTTTCAAAAGATATTTATCCAATCTATCATACCAAGCTCTTAGAGCTTGCTTCAACCCATACAAAGCTTTTCCTTAACCTGCAAACCATATCTTTATTATCTGTTAAAGAAAATCCATCAGGTTGCTTAATGTAGACTTCTTCTTCAAGATCTCCATTCAAAAATGCACATTTAATATCCATTTGATATACTTTGTAGTTCTTGTGTGCTGCAAAAGCCAAGAATAATCTGACTTAGCTTCCAGTGCAAAGGTTTCATTATAATCAATTCCTTCTTTTTGAGAATATCCCTTACACACTAGTCTTACTTTATTTCTGATTACCTTCTTATCTTCATTAAGTTTGTTTCTGAATACCCATTTTCTTCCAATCACATTTTTGTCTTTAGGCCGGGGAACTAATGTCCATGTGCTATTCTTCTCAATTTGTTCTAGTTCCTCTTCCATAGCTTTAATCCAGTGCTTATCTTCACATGCCTCATTAATTTATGGTGGTTCAATTTGAGAAATAAGACATACCTCTTCATTTGCCATTCTTCCTCTTGTCATAACTCCTTGATACTTGTTCCCAATTATTTGATTTTCAGAGTGGTTCAATCTTACATACCGAGGTGTCTTCGTTTGCTGCTATTCCTCAGTTATAGTGGAATTTTTAGATGATACCGGTGTAGCTAGACCTTCATTTGGCACTGATGGATTCAATGTAGTTTCATTTGTTAGTATCTCTATTGCTGGTTTAGAGTCTATATACTTTGAAGCTCCTCTAAATTGTTAATCAATCTTCACATTTGTAATCTCAACAATTTTTTGCAATCTCTTGTTAAAACATCTATATGCCTTGCTCTTAGATGAATAACCAAGAAATATTCCTTCATCACTTCTAGGATCAAATTTGCCAATATACTCATCTCTTCTAATATAGCATTTACTTCCAAATATTCTGAAATATTTAAGAGTAGGAGTAATACCAAACCATAGTTCATGAGGGGTCTTACCAGTTTCACCTTTGATGTGAACTTTTTTGAATGTATAGACCGCTGTGCTTACTGCCTCTCTCCAATATACATGTGGTAGATTTGCTTTAGATAACATACTTCTAGTTGCATCTAAGATAGTTCTGTTTTTCCTTTCTACAACTCCATTCTGCTGTGGTGTCTGAGGTGCTGATAACTGTCTTCTGATTCCATTCACTTCATAGAATGTATTAAATTCCTTAGATGTGAATTCACCTCCTTGATATGATCTTAGAAATTTGATTTTATTGTCAGTTTCATTTTCTACCATTGCTTTGAATAGTTTGAACTTCCCAAGTGCTTCTGATTTTTCTCTAAGAAAAGTAACCCAACACATTCTAGAATAGTCATTAGCATGAAATATCTATCACCTTGTAAGCTTTTAGTTCTAGATGGACCACATAAACCACTGTGAATTAAGTCAAGAGCATTATTGGGTTTTTCTGAAATACTTTAAAAAGATGCTCTAACTTGTTTTCCAAATTGACATTCCTTACATACCGGATTGTGAGGCTTAACAATCTTAGATAAATCTCTAACTACCTTAGTAGTACTGATTTTTACCATGCAATCAAAATTTACATGACAGAGTCTCTTATGCCATAGCCAACTTTCATCAATATGTGCAATCAAGCATATCTTTTCACTGTTATTCAAATGAAAGATATTTCCTCTAGTTTGATTACCAGTTGCAATTTCCAAACTAGTTCTGTTCATAATTTTGCATTTTCCATTCTTGAATTGTAACTGAAATCCCTTTTCAACTAATTTACCAACACTCAAAAGATTATGCTTTAAACCTTGTACAAAGTAAACATTGTTAGTATTATGCTTACCATCAAGAGATATAGTACCTTTTCCTTTGATCAAACAAGATTTGTCATCTCCAAATCTTACCAGACCTCCATTATATTCCTGAAAGTTCAAGAATTTACCTTTATCATTAGTCATATGATGTGAACATCCTGAATCAATGATCCATTCATCCTTAACTTCAACTTTAGCTGCCAGGGCCTAGTCTACCGGTTGAACAGTAGGTGCTGGTTGATCTTCTGTTATAGCAACAAAAACCCATCCATTGTTTTCTGGATCTTCATCAAAATCATCAGTGACTCCGTCATCAGCAAGATAACAAGATTTATCTTTATTCTTCTTAAATCTGTATCTCTGATATTCAGGGTTAGGCTTGTATGTTCTTCTAGCTTCTTCTCTTAGTCTAGCATGTCTATCAGGGCATCTTGAAGCCATATGACCAATCTTATTACAATTAAAACATTTAAAGGGTGCTTTACCTTCATACTTACTTCCAACTGGACCTTTAGGCATTTTCCTTGCAAATAGTGCTTCAAGTTCTTCAAGTTCTTCATTTTCTCTCCTGTTTTCCTCAAGTTCTCTTGCATAAAAGCCTTTCCAATCAGATTTGTCAAAAGATGGTGCAAATGATGTTGATGCCTTAAAAGCTAAATTTATCTTTATAGTAGCAACAAGACCAAATTCCTCAATTTCAAAAGCTAAAAGTTTTCCAATCAATGTATCCCTAGTTACTGATGTATTAGACATTGTTCTCAGCTCATTTATAGTAGTAATTTTTATTTTATATGCCGGTGGCAATCCTTCTAAAACTTTTGAAACAATTTCATCTTCACTTAAGGTTCCTCGACAACATTTAATACCCAAAACAATTTCATTTACTCTTTCCATAAAAGCAGAAATCCTTTTATCTTCTTCCATTTTCAAATTTTCATACCTAACTCGGAAGCTTTCAAGTTTTGCAATTTTGACTGAGGAATCTCCTTCATTCAATGTTTCCAAATGATGCCAAATATATTTAGCAGTAGACCTATCTGATAATTCCATGATTTGTTGATCTGATAATGCACTCAAAAGTACTTCTCTTGCTTTGGAATCATTTTCTTCATCTTTTCCTAAGGTAGGTGGATTAGGCTGACTGGATGTAGGAGCTATATAGGCATTCTTTGTAACATCCTAGATGTCCTTTCCAATGCAATTTAGATGTGTCTCCATTCTGATCTTCCATATGCCATAGTTGGTTCCATCAAGTTTAGGACTGTCCTTCCTAAAATAGTTAGTAGACATTGGATCTCCTCAAGTTGTTAAACTTCTGTAAAAAGAGGACTCAGCTCTGATACCAATTGTTAGGTCCCAAAGACAACTGAGAGGGGTGGGGGGGAGGGGGTGAATCAGTTGTCAAACAAATTCAAACCAAAACAACTTAACCAAACTTAATGCTTAATACCGATAAACCAAACTTTATGCCGGTAGACAGTTTATCAGTTAATTGCAGTACCGGTAAAGATTAATGCATGAAACAGAAAGACAATAACATCCACAACACATAACACCAATATTTGTACGTGGAAACCCTGTAAGGGGAAAAACCACAGTGGGAAATCTTACCCACAATCAGATGATACTACTGCAGATAGTATGTGTATACAAATGGGGTCTGCACATGCAGAAAGGCCAAGCACCTAGAGCTCACTGCTCAAACACAATTAGGAGTCACACTGACTACAATTGGATGGTTAAATCCAATAAGAATGTACTGCTCAAAATAGCATCTTCATATGCTGGATTCAGTACCGGTGTAGTTCTAATTGTCTTTACAAAAACCTTACTTCACCTTGAAATGATGTCTGCGTGTATAGCTCTGCTTAATCTCGTATATACCTTCTTACAATTTCTTATCCCAATCACATATCGATCTTATAAATAAGATCTTACATATATACCATAACCTAAGACCAATTTTAGTAGGTCGGCTCTAAAAGATATTATAATAAAACAATTAAAAGTAAAACAATAATTGATGCAATATCTGATTCAACATGTCGGCTTAATGCATTTACAATAACAACAAAATAATCTCCAAAGCATGTCATGCTGATCTGGAATAGATAAGCCTATCGGTGTATAACCTGGACCTATTTGCCGGTAACAATAAATATGCAAAGATGAATATACCAATGAACAAATCTCCAAGACAAAGTGTCCAAGCGATGTCTTTGACATAAACAAATGTTTTTGATGTCATTCCAAGTGCCGGTGAACAATATATCCTATTGGTGTACCAGATACCGGTGACTGTGCATAAAGTCACTTGCTTGCCGGTGAACATTTGCCAATCCTCCAAAGTGCCAGAGTTGATAACTGTTGATAGGTATTGACATCAATGACAAAACCATACCAAAGTACCAACATTATTCATCCATCTTGCATCCATATAGTTAATATCATATAGATTAAATCCTTCATCTTGGTGTAGTCTAGTCACTGGTATTGCTTATAAAAATCTGAGAGCAATCTTATACTCACATCTTTTAGAAGGCAATTAGTCGCTTTGTTATGGTTTATTGCTTATTGATTATTGATTTACTAACCAAACATGTAATGACTAAATTGAAGTGTTGTTATGAAGCTATAGACCACTTTTTCACACACACATCTTTGGTGCCCACTGTGGGGCAGAAGACTACATTTTTCGGCCTCCAAGACTGATTGCTTATTTTTTTGTTATTTTCCAGTTTTTAGATTTTTTGGATTTTCATTTGTACATCTCATATGACAATATTTACAGGCTGAAATGAGAAACTGCAGGTATCGTACGAGCAAGAATCCTATATCATACGAGCTAAAACTCTATCGTACGACTCTGTATTTTTTGGTTAAAAAGGCAAATTTCATGATTTTGGTTTTTTGATTCAAATTGATTATTTTGACGACTGACCCTAACTGATTGTCTATCTATCTCATAATTTTTCACAGCCTAATCATTTTTTTGCAGAACTCTTGTCGAAGAAAATGCTTGTCGCACAAAGACAATATGACTACTGATTTGTTGTCTTTGCAGGTTGCCTGAAAGAATCGACCAAACATCATGTATTCTTTAAATTCATTTTTAGGAACCTAACTTGCTATCTGATTAAAGAACAAATTTGTCTTTTGTGTTTTTAGAAGATTCTGAGAGGTAGGAGAGTATGCTCTTGTCTTTTTCTAGACAATCAGAAATCCAGACCCTTGAGGCTTTTTCTTTGTTTGAGATTTATACATCTTTAGCAGGTCTGCCATCCCGAGGGGTTGAAAAACTCTTAAAGCCATTACGACCGGTGTGAGGGGAACGAACTAAGTGGGAACGACTAAATGCCAAGTACTCCAACCCACTATAAAATAAACGTGATTTGATGAAAATCAAGTCAATGATAGTGCTCGAGAATAGCTCTCCTCCGTACCTTCAGGTATATTAAACCTTGGTTTTCAAGGTTGAGAGACCTCTTAATTGAGTTTATACCTTGACGCGCTGAATGGATCCCTTACTAGTTCCAATTAAAATTAGAAGCTACCCGGTTCACCTCAGAAAGGGGGTTAATCTTTGTGCAGGAGAGATAGTAACTCTCCCAAGATACTTGTCATTTCGTGCCCTCATTAGCGTTTGGACTTGGATAATATGGTGTTGAGAATCCATTGCGTGAGACTCAACAACCATATTCTAATTAGCTATTGGGTGTGTACCTCAGTCTACAAGCAAAGGTTTTCTTTCCTCACCAAATTCCTTAGGGTTTTCATGCTGTAATTGGAGTTACTATTTATACTACGTGTTTTCTATGTTTTCATCCCTGAAACAAAAACTGAAATACCAAAATTGCAGAAGACAAGAAACCAACTCAGTGATTAGAAAGTCTTTCCATGTCGGAACTATTCCATCCTAAGTCGAAACTCTGTCCATATCAGAACTAGTCCATCCTAAGTTGAAACTTTGTCCGTGTCAGAACTTGTCCATCCTAAGTCAAAACTCTGTCTGTGTCAGAACTAGTCCATCCTAACTTGAAACTCTGTCTGTGTTAGAACTAGTCCATCCTAAGTCAAAACTTTGTTTGTTTCAAAACTTGTCCATCCTAAGTTGAAACTCTGTCTATGTTAGAACTTGTCCATCCTAAGTCAAAATTCTGTTCAAAACTAGTCTATCTTGGTCCAAAATCGATCCATCTCAGAATTGGTCATACTAAGCAATCGAAAAAAAACTCAGAATTTTTAGTCTCTTCTCTGTGAATAGTCGTACGAGTCTGGTAAATTGTCATCGTGCACCAAAATCTTGTGTCGTACGAGTCTTCTAATTTGTCGTCCTGCACCAGATCCTATGTCGTACGAGTCTTTTCTTCTTTTGTTTGGAGCTAAATTTTGTGTCGTATGAAACAAAACTACATTGATTCTTTTGTCATCCTGCACATACCCATCTGTCGTATGGTACAACACAACAACTCATACGAAATAGAACTATTGTCGTCCTATATCTGCTAAATTATCGTCCGGTTCAAAAAATCTCGTCGCACGAGTCTCTGGTTTTGTCAGAACAGAATAGTCAAACTTGCCTAAAAATAGTCTACAATGAACATAATACTAGTTATCATTATCCTAAGCATAAACAGATCAAGACAGTGTACCTCTGCCATTTGTGTTGCACGATTTGGTCGATCATCTTTCAGCTAGTTCAATCAACTACCTATCGAAGCTAAGTCACTTAGATAACGTCTTACACAGGACAAATCATTCCTGAAACTAGACTGAATCTTACACTAATCTTAGAATCAACTTAGATAGACATCTTATATAGGATAGATCTTTCCTGAAACCAGACTAACATCTCAGTTGTTTCTCTCAAACAATATGTTAACTCAAACCAGGAGTTCTCGCAAGAAAGAAGCCAAAGGAAAAGGACAACCCTTCTCATATCAAGACAACCCATTTTACGTGGAAGATCCACTCACTGACATACCTTCATCGTTAGACAGACCATTTTTTGATGAACCCGAATCTCCCACTATATATGAGATAGAACACAATGACAAGAACAAAAACAACTGTAATGTTCACGAAACCGATAATGATTCCTCATCAAGTGAAGCTAAAGAAGAAATAGAACCCCTAGAAAAAGATATTCTTGACTGTCAAAAGGACAAAGACTTTAGAAAAATGATGAAAGCTATCCTGGCTCAAGAGAAGGAATACTATTTCTTAGAACTAGCAAAACAAGGTGGCAAACTTCCTACTGGATATGATGTTCAGACACTCATTACTAAAAAGGAATAATCACCTATACTCATGGTACACAAACAATTACAAGCCTTATGGATGGAGGTCACAGAACTGAGGAATAAGGATAAGTCCCCAAAACAATATTCTTTGGAAACAATATGTCCCTTTCCATTTGAGAAAAATCTATACATGCCTCCATTTCCTTCACGAGTTGAGATCCCAAAATTTGACAAATATGATGGTACCTCAGATCCTCAAGATCATGTCAGAGAGTTTTGTGTCACCTATATGGAGTTCATGCATGATCAAACGTACTTCATGCGCCTTTTCCCAAGGAGTTTAGGGGGTCAAGCAATGGAATGTTTCTCAAGTCTACCCAAAGGAATAAAAATGTTTGAAGAACTAATCCAACTATTTTTACAACAATACTCATACAACATTTGACATCCTGTGACTATGATCAAGCTTTGCAATACTAAACAAAAAATAGGGGATCCTCTTCTTACTTTCCTCCAACGCTGGAGAAAGATGTTTTCTAGGTATTCTTGACCTATCCTAGACTCTGAGAAAATGGATATATTTGTTAATAAGTTGGTCCCTGAACTGAAGTATAGTGTACAAATGCAAATACACCCATCATTTAAGAAAATGGTAGCTAATGCCATTTGAATGGAAGATGTGCTCATAAAGAAGGGAGATATCTCACCTTGGAAAGAAACACAACCAAGATCTAGCTCTAAAGAGAAGAACAAGTATTGGAAATTTGGCAAAGACAACAACAAGAATGTTGTTAATGATGGAGTAGTAGATTCTGTTAAAACTAACTCAAAGCCCACAATATTCAACTTGGCTAGTGGTACACAAGCACTTAAAGCTGTTGAGGCTACAACAAAAAATCCACCAAAGAAAACAAAAGAATGGTTCAAAGAAAAGCCTTGGCTTTCCAAACCTAAGCATGATTTTACTCCTCTTGAAGAATCATATGAATCCGCTTTCAAAACTCTGTTGGCAAATAACTTGATAACACTACCAGATAACTCTAGACCATATGATCCAGAAGTCAAACCAAGATGGTGGAGAGAAAATGAATACTATGACTTCCATCAGAATAAAGGTCATAATATAGACAATTGCATGAAGCTAAAACATGAGATTCAAGATCTCATAGATGCTGGTAAAGTTGTTGTTGGGAATCATCTGACCAATACTGATCATAAAGCATTTAAGGACCCTTTACCTATTTATGAACAAGGTGATTCCTCAAAGACCAAAGGAGGTGCCAAAGTAAATTATACTTATACCAGCAATGACAACATCATTAACATGATTAAGCCTTCCCAAGCAGAACATTGCAATGTGATTATAGTCCAAGATAAACCGAATGAATCATGATATGCAAAAGCTCTGACCTGTTCTTGGAAGAAAGTCACTCTCCAGGGAGCTAGTTCTTCCAACCCAGCTCAAACAACATGGAACCCACTAGCCCAATCAAACAAATAAAAAGAATCAACCTTGGATAAATTTAAAAGGTTGACTTCATCATCATCTTCCGGATATAGCGTTGTTGAACAGTTGAAAAGGACAAATGCTCAAATCTCAATTTTTGAATTGCTAAAACTCTCATTTGCTCACAAAGATATACTAGACAAGGAATTGCTCACCACTAATGTTCCAAAAGATTTAGACATTGATCAGTTTCAGTCTATGGTGGGTCATCTGACTTCACCTCACTATCTGGCCTTCTCTGAAGAAGATGACAACTCGCTAAATCATCCACATAACCAACCATTGCATATTGAAACCATGATCCATAAACACAGAGTCAAATGGTTTTTGATAGATGGAGACGCGGGGTTGAATATCTGTACTTACAGTCTGCTTACACAACTAGGATTCTCTGAAAATTTCATAGATCTCGACAAGAATATAACAATAAAAGCCTATGATGAAGAAGAAAGGCCTCTAAAGGTCTGGTATCATTACCTATCAAAGTGGGACCCATAGAAAGAGATGTCCTTTTCTAGGTACTTGATATTCCTTTGTCATACAATATCTTACTGGGCAGGCTGTGGATTCGTGAAATGAAGGCAGTTCCATCAACATACCATCAATGCTTAAAGTTTCCTTATAATGGAACAAAAGTCAGTATTCCTGCTGATACAAATGTCATCTATAATGCATTGACAAAAGGTGCAAATAATTTTGTGCCTCATAATAGGGCAGCCTCTACAAATGAAGATCCATAAACACTGATGAAATACTTAGAAAAGAGATTGAAGATTACAAATACCGACATGGATGGCTACACGATAGAATTGGTACTTTCATTAGTCTCTCTCCCTCCATCACCAAAACAGTTGGGCAAGCCATCAGAGGCTATGAGAACACAAACTTCAACTCTGAATACCATATATGATGGTCTCTTTGTACAGTCCTCTACCTCCCTAAAAGATGAAATGGAAGAAGATGATATTCTTAACTAGCTCTTTAAGGAAGATAGTCAAAACGAGGAGGTACAACATTGTGAGATTTCCTCTAACCAATATGGTCCTGGCTACAAAATGATTCAGCGCATGGGATATCCAGGTACTGGTCCCCTGGGTAAACATCAAGAAGGTATTATTGAACCAATTCAACTACAAACAAAGTCCACAAATGATAAGACTGGAGTTGGGTATAATCTGAAAAAGACATCAGATCAAAAACATGTTTCTAAGTCTAAGTGGCAGAAAAGGATATCACCTTCAACATTACAGGAGGCAGACACTCAACAAACAAAAGTAGAGTGTATAAAAGAGAAAGAGGAATCGATAGTCAAGAAAGAAGAAATAGTCAGTGCTCAAGCTTTGATGGTGTTAGCTACAATAATACAGGAAGTTGAGGTCCTAGAAGATATAAGAGATGAAGTAGTAAGAATAAGAGAATTGTTTGCACCACTAAAAGTTCCAATCACATACACTAGTAGGAAAAACGTAGATGATTCAGAGACTGACTCAAACGAGTATGAATGGGGTCCTGACCACCTCTCAGACACATCCACTACAGAAACTCCAGAAGAGTCTAGCGGTGTCATGGATGATACTCAAGAGATGATGCGCATAAAACTAGAGAAGGAAATACAAGAAATTAGACAAAGGAGACGAGCGAACTATGAACAAGGACTGAAGGAAGGAAGAGTACCAGAAAGCTTCTCATCTATGTACCCCTATGCTAAAATAGAACAAATCAGGTATATCACTACACAAGAAGAGTTAGAAGCTATAAAACAAGAACCAGTTATCAGTCCAGAGGAAGTTGAATGGAGTAGATGACAAGAAATCACATAAACAACAAGATCATGTCAACAGGTGTGTCAGATACAAATGACAAATGAACCACAACATGAAGGAACTTGCAACATTAAAGATGTTGGTGTTTATACCATACATAGACTTACTAAATCACTTGAAGAAGACTCGAAAACTTCATCCGATGACTCTGATGACTCTGATGACAGTCTTATTCAAGACAATATCTACTCAACCTCAAATTCTGAATCATCTGATACAAACAATGAAAATCTGTCTACTGATCTTATCACTGTCAAACCACAATATGACGTCCAGTCCAACGTAGGGAACAATGCTACAAGTATGTCTATTGGATTAGGTCAATTGAATATTAACATGAACTTTAATAATCATGTTCTGACTCTTCTTGGTCTCAAGACACTTACGCAAGGTATCCTTCTGGAACTCGACTTTTTGATTTGTAGTTGTGATGACTTTACTGTGAATGCTCTCGAACCTGTCCAACATTTATCCTTACTACATCCAGAACTAATTGACTGTACTTTACAGAACCAACCCATGAATATACCTACTTTTGCCAATGACTATTCGTTAGCCTATTACCTCAATGCAATTGAACCTATGTACTCTTCCACCAGTGAACAAAGTGAAAACATGACTGAAGTAGATATCAAGTATCTTAGTTGCAAAAACAAGAAAAATAAAAATAAAAGATCTGATGGCGAAAACCACATTGTGGTGGTGTCAGAATCTAAAAAAGAGAAAATAAAGGATGTACCTAAAGGTGAAAACCTCTCTGAGGTGACTGAAGGTGAGATACTTGATGTACTGCCAAGTCCTTTCTAGGAAAGGTCTTCCATATTGATCAAGACAACTCAACCAATGAACATTGGGAGTCAAGAGACACCACACATCATTCATGTAGCTCAATTACTATCAATAGAAGAATTGAAGGAGTTCACCCATCTATTCATAGAAAAGAAAATAAACTTTGCATGGACGTACTCTAATATTCCAGGCCTGGATCCTGGTCTCATCATGCACCATCTTTCTATCACATCAGGAGCTAAACCAATCAAACAAAAACTTCATAAGATGCACCCACATGTGGCAATACTGGTCAAGGCTGAGCTAGAAAAACTATTAAAAGCTAGATTCATTAGAGCTATAGATTATGCTGAATGGATTTCAAACATAGTACCCATGTCGAAGGCAGACAAATCTATCAGAGTTTGCACTGACTTCAGAGATCTTAATAAATCTTGTTCGAAGGATGACTTTCCATTACCAAATATTGATATGATAGTCGACATGACTGTTGGGTATGAGATTTACTCCCTAATGGATGGATTCTCCAGATATAATCAAATCAAAATAGCTATCGGAGATCAAGAAAAGACAACTTTCACCTATGCATGGGGAAACTTTTGCTGGAATGTCATGCCATTTGGGCTAAAGAATGTAGGGGCGGCCTATCAAAGAGCAGTTACAACTATCTTTCTTGACATGATGCATAAGAACATGGAAGATTATGTTGATGACACCTTAGTGAAGACTATAAAGAGATCAATACATATTCAAGAGCTAGGTCCTATACTAGACAAAATGGAAAAGTTTAAACTCCAGTTAAATCCAAAGAAGTGTGCATTCGAAGTAACATCTGGTGAACTACTTGGCTACATCATTTCAAAGAAGGGAATTGAGGTTGATCCTGAAAAGGTCCAAGCTATAATGAAAATTCCACCTCCAAAGAACATCAGTCAAATGAGAAGTCTACAGGGACGTCTCCAATCCATCAGACGCTTCATTTCTCAGCTAGTAGACAAAGCTCAACCTCTCACAAAAGTATTGAGGAAAGGAATAATATACAATTGGGATCAGGAATGTGAACAACACCTTCAACAGATAAAAGAGTACCTATCCAATCCACCAATATTGATGCCGCCTATTCAGGGTAAACCATTGATCTTATACATATCAACAACTGAATCATCACTAGGGGCACTTCTGGTACAACGAGATGACAACAAAAAGGAATGAGCTATTTATTACATCAGCAAGACATTGGTGTCTTATGAAATGAACTACACTATAATAGAAAAAGCATGCTTGACATTAGTCTTTGCATCACAAAAATTGAGACACTACATGTTAGCACATTCAATCAAGCTGGTGGT
Organism: Cryptomeria japonica; assembly: GCF_030272615.1. Lineage (NCBI taxonomy): Eukaryota > Viridiplantae > Streptophyta > Pinopsida > Cupressales > Cupressaceae > Cryptomeria > Cryptomeria japonica. The sequence goes on along the minus strand of NC_081405.1, from coordinate 423,500,270 downwards.
TAAAATTGATCCGCTCAAGTATCTACTCAACAAAGCAACACTAACAGGAAGATTGGCAAAATGGGTCATGATCCTTACAGAGTTTGACATTGAATATGTGGAATGCAAAGCCATAAAAGGATAGGTAATTACTGATCAACTTGCTGAAGCTCCCCTTGAGGAGATTCAACCGCTACATATAGAGTTTCCAGATGAATCAATAATGCATCTTACTCAACAACCCAGGAAGATGTTCTTCGATGGGTCTTTTACTCAAAATGGTTCCGGTGCTGGAATATTGTTTATTACTCCTCAGAAGTATTCAATCCCAAAGTCTTATAAGATTCTATTCCCTTGCACAAATAATATTGCAGAATATGAGGCTCTGGTGAACAGGATCAAGCTAGCTATTGAATGGAAGGTTGCAGAATTACACATCTATGGATATTCTCAGCTGGTAGTCAATCAAATCAATGATACATATCAGACTCGAGATGAGAAACTGATGCCTTACAATAGAATGGTTGATGATCTTAAGAGGTATTTTGCTTTTATATCATTCCAATAGATTCCTAGATCTGCAAACAGAGTAGTAGATGCTATGGCCACCTTGGCATCTATACCTGAGTTACAAAAATCCAATTTTCACTTTGAATTCCTGGTGGAAGAGTTACATTACCCGACCTATGATTCTCTTGAGACCCAAATAGTCTATTCTGTTATTGGACATGACTCATCCCAATATAGTCACATCTACTCTTATTTATGAGACCAAATTATCCCTAAAAACCTTACTCATAATGAGAAAAGAAACCTAACTTGAAACATTGCACAGTATGTTATCATTGCTCACGACCTGTTTAGATGAGGTTTGGACGGTACATTTCTTAGGTGTCTAGAAACTGAAGAATCTAAATGTGCATTATCGAAAGTTCATGAAGGTATTTATGGATCTCATTCGAATGGTCTTACTTTATCTTGGAAACTATTACGGATTGGCTACTATTGGCTAGACATGGAGAAAGATGCTATTAAATTTGCTAAGAGCTGTGAAAAATGTCAGCTACACGGAAATCCCATACATGATCCAGCAAGGGATCTTATACCCTTCACTACACTTTGGCCTTTTCAGCAATGGGCCTTTGATCTCATTGGTCAGATATATCCTGCATCATCTAATGGACATAAACTTATCATAACTGCCACTGAGTATTTTACCAAGTGGGTAGAAGCGGTTCCACTCATCAAAGCAACTGGTAAACAAGTCGCCTAGTTCATCCTAAACTATATCATCTGCAGGTATGGGATACCTTCGTCCATTGTGACTGATAATGGAGGACAGTTCAAGAATAAAGATCTAGACGAGCTCTGTGAGAAATTCAAAATAAAACAACACTAGTCATCAGTATATTACCCTCAAGGTAATGGACAAGCCAAGGCATCTAACAAAAACCTACTGACTATCTTGCACAGAACAGTAAAAAAATCAGTGAAGGATTGGAATCTGTAGCTCAACCCTACACTATGGGCTTATAGAACAAGTATCAGAACACCTACTGGGGCTAATAATTTCTCTTTGGTGTATGGGTCCAAAGCAGTACTACCTATTGAAGTAGAAATACCATCTCTAAGAGTTTCGTTGCAAGGTCTTGTTACAGATGAAGATCATAGAATATTTAGATTGCAAGAACTCGAATTGCTGGATGAATGTCGGCAAGTGGCATTTGATCATCTCAGAGTGTATCAGAAGAGAATGTCCAAAGGATATAACAAGAAAGTTAGACAAAGAGAATTTCAGGTTGGTGACCTAGTTCTGAGAGAAAATCCCAAAAATCAGCAGTTTCGAGACAACAAAGGGAAGTTTGAACCCAACTGGTTGGGTCCTTACATCATTATTGTTGTATTCGGCTCTGGTGCCTATCAACTCTCAAATTCGGAAGGAGAACAACTCCGTGAATTGATTAACACCATCCACTTGAAGAAATTCTTCACTTAGCATTCTCTGTGCCATCAACATGTATAACTGAAAAAAGTTCTGAAAAATACAAAAATAAAATAAAAAATAAAAAAAATATAAAGAGAGAAAATGCCCTGGTGAAAACTTGGTAAACATGCACCTTGGTAAAAAATTAAAATGAATCTCTGCCAAGTAGGTGAAAAGCTGGCAAACAGGTGCCTCTTGTACTCAAGCGCTCCATCTATCAATGCAACATTGGCATTTCCCGCTTTCATGCATCTTTGCTTTCGCTTGTATATATATTTCAGTCACTTTTGTGACATCTTGGTTCGTTGGAACCTTCATGACTTGAAACTGATCAACGTCCTAGTCTTAGGTTAATCGAATGAGCACATCACATATCCTAAGTAGTGTCAACCAAGTCATCTTTCCATCAGTGAAACCTGGTCATCCACTTCGATTCAGTCACCTGTCTCCTCACTACCAAAGAGTTTTATCACTACGTAAACAAGCAAAACAACATAACGGAAAACAATCACTAAACAGTTTGAGCTATGAATGAAAATTTTCTTTGTGTGTTATCTTTTATATTGGTTTTCGATTATTATCCCTCTGAGTAACTCGAGGAAGTCTATTGTGACTAAGAGGAGCAAGGATTAGGGGCATAATATTTTCTTTGTTTTTTTCTTGTAGGAATGATCCCAATGATCTGGAAACATCTAAATTAGCTGGGTGTCTGTGATAAGAGCCTTCACATCAAGGTGAAATTGCCTCACATACCTCGACTCCACTTATTTGTATGCTACAGGGAGGTCCACATCATTTCTTTGTTTTTTTTGAGGGAATTTCTTTATGATGCAATTCGGGTCCCTACAAAATCTATCCAAGGATATGAACGAAAAAGGGTCATTGCGGACAAGATAATAAATATTGCACATTGAAAAAGAAAGGAACTCTAACCTGCTTGTTGTGTTCATTATGCTCGATGATGAATCTTAAGCATTTTAAATCCAGTGACTAGGTTTAGGTTGCATTTTGCATATCATTCTGCATTTTTGTGAATCTAGAGTGATTTCAGTATGGTAATAATCTCTTTATCTTCTGAATGAGAGCTAAAAGCATCATCATTTCTTATGCTAAGTGGTCTATTTATCATCATTTCTTTGATCGAGTATTTGTGTTTTGAGATGTTTAGCTGCATACATAAACATTTTATATATAGATTCATTGCATTTCATATTACTCATTACACATTCATCTATTTACATATGAAAAGAAACAAAAATAGACATCCATAATCATTTCCATTGCATACTAAAAAGAAATGCATACATATAGAATAAAGCATATAGAAAGCATCTCATAAACGAATCAACACAAGTATGATGAAATCAAATCAAGAGCTCATAAATCGATCATTCTGATTCCATTTTCGGGATCGAAATCGAAATTCGAGATCATTTTACTAGTCAATTTCAAAATTTGGACCACTTAGCGGTTTTCATCAAATGCTCATTCTTTCTTCAAATTACGCTCAATTTCTCATGAATCAATGTTGAATCTCAATTTTATTCTACACAACAACTTTGCGATCAATTTAACATAATCGCCAAATTTTCAAAAATTCCTCAGAATCAATTTGTGCCCAAATAACTTATCATCGCCAACAATTGCCTATAATGTACCCTTGTTATCTTTCGATTTCATTCCTTAGGGGGCATACTCACAACCTTATGACCTCACATCTCATATGTTGAGAATATTTTTTTATCTTTATCAAAAGTCGAGCAAAAATCTTTTCAACTAAAGAAAATCAATTGTTATTGCTAAAGGGGCATCTCAGCTTCATCGCTTCATATCAAGTTGAGATCTCTCGATCATCTGAATTGAATCAATTGCTAGAGGCATATCAGTTTCATTGCTTCAAATCAAGCTGATACTTGTCTTTCATTTGAATCAATCTCTTAACGTTAATTAGTTTCATCGCTTTTCATCAAGCTGATTATTCGTTTAAACTTAATCAAAAGTTTAAAGAGTATCTTTGATCACACGCTAAATCTAAGAAGGTGTTCAGTTTCATCGCTTCGAATCAAGCTGGACAATTTATTTTTTGCTCATCGTATCTTGATCAATCAAGTTCAAGATTGATTTTTATATTCACTGGCTATGTCTAGATCAATCAAGTTCTAGATCAGTAAGATCTGCTTCTTGATCAATCAAGTTCAAGTTCAATATCTTTTGTTTTCTATCATTCCTCAGTTCAATCAAGTTCAGGATCGGTATTGTTTTAATCAGACTTCACTCAACTTCATCGCTTCGAATCAAGCTAAACACCTTGCTCTTCATCTAGTTCGTGATAAATCAAGTTCAAAACTGGCATCTCCTAGACATCACATATTCTTTGAACCAACACATTGCTCACACATTAACTCAAAGAGGGGAAAATGCAATACCCTAAAAATGGTCATCTAAACTATGGGCCCCTAATCTCGACAACATCACCAAGGTCCTAACCAAAGGCAATTAAATCAACCTTGGGCACATTATTAATTCTTTAATCATCAAATATCACATGGCAAATCAATTACTCAATATTAATTAAATATTTATTTAATTAATTGAATCATTTCCAAGAATATCATTTTGATAAATTATCCTATTTTAATTTATTAAATATCCTTGCATATTTAATTAATTAATAAATTTGTCATTTAATCATGCAAAACAAATTAATTTATTACAAAAGAGGAATTAATCACAAAGAAAGAGTTGAATTAAAATTAAACAAAAAGAATTGAATTGAGAGAGAAATCAAACTTGAGATATTATTTCTTTTTCTAAATTTAGAACTTGAAATCAAAAAAGCAATTAAATTGAATTATTGATTATTCTCTAAAATTGGAACTCAAAGCTTTTCAGAAAAAGAAGTTCAGTTGCATTGAAAAGACCTTTTTCTTCAATAAATCAAATATATGCATGGAAATATCTATTTTTATCACAAATGCATGGAATTAATTAAACATTATTTCTAATGCGACTTGAACTTCTAATTTAAATGCATTTCAATTAAACTATAATTGGAATCTATCTCAAGGTTAACTGAACCTGATTTCTCAATTATTTTCAATTAATCCTAAATTGAGCTTTTCTTTTGTAATTCTCTATAAATTCAGCCTTCAGCTCTCATTTCAATTCACCCCAGAGATTTTTGAGAACATGCTTGGAGATTATTATCATGCTAATTTCGCTCTGGAGTCATTGAAGATCATTGTGCTTTTTAAATTATTTGCATCCATATTTAGTTTTACTCATCCATATTGCTTGAATTCGTTATTTGGTTGAATTATTCATCCATCTTGCATCCATATAGTTAATATCATATAGATTAAATCCTTCATCTTGGTGTAGTCTAGTCATTGGTATTGCTTATAAAAATCTAAGAGAAATCTTATACTCGCATCTTTTAGAAGGCAATTAGTCGCTTTGTTATGGTTTATTACTTATTGATTATTGATTTACTAACCATATATGTAATGACTTAATTGAAGTGTTGTTGTGTAACTATAGACCACTTTTTCACACACATAATTTTAGATTGATTTGAGTAAATGATGTTGTTTATATAGTTTTTCAACACACATGGGGAGGGATTTTGAACTCAAGTTCTGATTGAGAGTGAACTGATTTAGATTGATCAGTGAACTCATCATAATTGATTTGTTAACTCAATAGATTGAATAGTCAATTAAGTTTATTGGCCAGATGACTCAATTAATTAGTTAGTTGACTGAGTTGATTGAATACAAGACTGGATTGATTGAGATAAGTGGATTGACTGATCAGTCAGAAAAGGTGATTTGGAGTGAAAAGGGGTGATTGGAGAGTTAACTGAGTTAACTAATTAGTCAATTGATTTGATCAATAAGTTTTGATTTCAACATGTTTTGTAGGAGATTGAAATTGAATTTGATTTTCATTTTCAATTTGGATTTGAATTTGGACTTTTGAATGCTGAAATGCACATGAAATTAACTAAAATTCAGATTTGGTGAAATGTGAATTTGATAACGTGGAATTAGATGAAATTAATTAAAATCCACATTTGGGGAATTGTGAAATTAGATGGAATTATTTGAAGTTTGAATTTGGGGAATTGGAGGAATAATTTAATTAATTTTAATAATTTAAATGAAATTATTGAAACATTAGAAATATGATTAATTAAATAATAAAGATTATTTAATTAAGGATATTAATCATAATTAATTAAATAATTAATTTTTAATTAATATTTAAGAAAGGGGTTTGATGATGAATTGATTAAGGAATAGAAATTGAAATATTAATAATGTTGAATGTGATGATTGAGTCAGTTTTAGAAGAATAATTAGCTTAATTAATTAATTAAAGAATTACTTAATTAATTAGGATGAATAATTAGTCCATGATGAAAAAGACATCTTTTAGTGTCTACATTTTCCCCTCTTTGACAGAATGTCGAGACGATGTTGTTTCAAAGAAAATGAAATTGTTTTGCCCCAGTATGCCTCAGTGATGCTTATAGTGTAAATATGTCAAGATAGGGGAGGCTGAGATAGGGGGAGGACGAGGTGGAGGTTAGATTGGTTTGATAGCAATAGTAGCTGTAGCAGAGGTAGAGTGAGAGGATAGTGAGGGAGATGTAGACATTGGTGGATACACCGAGTCTATGAGTAGCTCTGACCGAGATGGGAGTGAGATTGAGGATTCTGAGATGGGATCTGTTGGGTCTCAAATCAACAGATTGGATTGGTTCTAAGGAAATTCTCACTCCTATTATCAAACCCTCCAATTGACTTGGCCAACTTATAGAGTGAACCTATTTGGTTACTAACTCTCTCACTTTAGGCTCTACAGGACCTAGGTGGGTATACCTACTCACTAGTTGTTCCTTCAACTAATGCTTTTTATAGCAGATTTAGTGTCTTGATCTGATTTCCTCCTATCTCAGAATGACATAAGTTCCTAGGATGGAGATATAGCAGGTGAGTTCAAGATTGTTTTTGTAGAAGCTATTTGATTTTTGTGCTTGAAATATATATATATATATATACACACTATTTCTAATTTATTCTAGAATTCCTACTCAGCTACTCCTATTACTTTTAATGTGAAAGTATGAACTGATGAGTTGTATTTTATAGATGACTATTGCCTTTCTTTAATGTTTGGGCTACATAGTCTTTATATTTATTTAGGACTTATTGTGTAAACTTATGAGAGAGTTTTTAAACCCACCCCCTCTCGATGAGTCTATTAGTTATTGTTTATTATGAGCTCTACTTCAATGTCTATATTGTAAACCACCTAAATGAATTTAAACCTAACTTTAAGAGACAATCCAAGGAAGAAATACAAGGAACAATCACAATTTGCAAGTAAATCTTTTTGATCCAAATCTATAATATGAAACATGAAATTTTACTGGAAGAACACAAATAACCTTATCTCCTTTAGATAATATCATAAGCAACTACCTGCAGAAAATGCAGTAACCCGCAACACATATGCAAAGGAAAAAAGACTGATTATATTATATATATTCACCAAAATAGAACAGTGGTAAGCCTGAGGCTATAATCTACTCCTTTCTCTAATAATTGTCCATATTACAAAAGTTCCCTCATTTATATGAGAGTATACATTGTCACCAAGCATCGTGGCTTTTCAACACATAACTATTAATTAACACTTTTGTTAACAAGCTGGAAGATAAACAAATTCAACACCCCTATGTGTTCAATGTACTTGTCATCTTTATACATTACAATATCATTGTTTAGCATCCTCATGTCTTTTTCCATCAGGAAATAATTGGATAGAATATGATTCACATAAGGTGACAAGTCTTTGTCCTGATCCAACTATGCCACTGCTCGATTCTTCTCATTAACGAACTCTTGTTTCCACTGTTCTAACGATGCCAACTCACCATCAATATAAAAAGAGGGCACCGTAGGGGTATTCCCATCATCCAACCTCTGAAGCTCTGTCCTTAATTTATTTACAAATTCATCATGGGATTTCAAGTAAGCCTCAGCTTCAACTCTCTCACCTGGATTCATCAAATTGTTATCATTCATCATGTCCTGCAACTGTGACCTGAGCCTTTCGTGCTCTTTCAAATCTCCAACTGTTCCAGTGTATGTCTTCAAGTAGATCTCTGCAACCTACAACATACTTCTGAATCTATGTTCAATGATCTGAAGAATTAACTTGTGCATCTTTTGTTGTATCTTTTGTTCTTGCCGAGATGTCTTTTCAACCCTGTTCCTCCAATATATTGCATCTGTCAAAGCATCCATGACATCTCTTTCATCACCATATGTCATCCCTATTTGACTAGTGCATGTATCAATCTGAAGTAATCTCACTTGCAGCCATTGTTTTTCTTCATTAGCCTTTTCATACAGACTTTTGTACGTAGAGTTCTCTCTGACAAGAAACTCTATTTGATCCTAGTTCAGTTTAGCCACATCCAAATTCAGTTTGGCAGTGATCCTAGGGTCAGTCTTCCCAACTTGTTGTACCATCAGATGCCTGAAAGTTTCTTCTATTTCAACCAATGTAGGTCTTTTATCTTTGGGATAAATAGCTCATTGTAGAAGAGCTTTTTGATCTAGATCATATCTTGACCCCCTGAAGAGTTTATCAATCTCATCTAGCATCATCTACTTATTTGGGTCCTATTTCTTAATGAATCCATTAGACAACAGGGCAGATTTCATGTCCCATCCAGATTACAATAACACACCAGCCTCCTTCAGCAATTGTCTCCCCTTTTCAGGTGTCATTTCTTTCATCACGAGATCCATCTCTTCTTGTAGCTTTTAAACTTGTTGTTCTTCTTTATTATCTTTCATGTTGTTTTTGATCTGCGATCCTTTATGCTAATAGAGGAATGCAGTAAACTCTTTGGAAGTAATTGTTGTGCCCAACTTTTGGGCACAAAAACGGAACAACAAATTTTTTTTTTGACAACATGAACTCGCTATAAATCCTAATAATAATAACTTTATTAGAGTTTTGTCTTATCGAGGATGTAAATAAATTCACTTACTAGGGTTGGGTTAATTAACCAACTCGAGCGAGCGACTTGTTTAGTGAAGATTAATTAGTATCACGGATTAGTTGGCTAGCTCAATTACCTAAATCAAGTTGTCGCTAATTAAAAATAAGGGTTAATTAGTTATCTTAATGTATTTAATCATTCCCAATCATATAATACTACTATTAATTAATTGATGCTCATGCAAATTTATTCTTTAAATCCAACCGATGAGGGTTCGAATTTCTATAATGTCATTTGCCCACTAAAACCGACAATAAGCTAAGGCCAATTCTAATTTTCCCTAAACCCTTAATTTTGACGATTTAATTCTAATTTTCCCTAAACCCTTAATTTTGACGATTTTGACGATTTAATTCTAATCTCCCTTTTTAAATTTTTCCCCATTTACAATACAACCTAATGTCCACAATTAAATTGAGGATGATCTATTGACTAATTAAATAAATAAATTTGATTTAGGGTATAGTTTATCCAACTATATTAATCCTTTATTGTTAAACCCCCTTGAATTAACTATATTAAAATTTTAAATTTTCTAAAGAATAAAAACATATAATAATTCAATTATAAAAATAACCCTATTTATTAATTAAAACTAAACTCTAAAACTTCCAAATTAAATTTCCCAACTCTAATTTTAAAATTCTTTTATATAAAGCATTCCCTTATGCCTAAAATGCTAACCCTAATTAAAACTAAATTTTAATGCTCCCATATATATATATATATATATATATATATATAATTCCTAAAATGCTAACCCTAACCCGAAATTGGGTTAGGGTTGCATTTCTATATATACCCATTTTATTTTATTTTCTTATTATTTTATACCCTAACCCAAAATGGGTTAGGGTTTATTAAATTACCTTTTTTTTTGAATTGGGGTGAGTGTGTGTGTGTGTTTTGCAGGTACGGGCGGAATAGGGCACGACGGAGGGTTTTTCTAAAGAGGGGAGAGGCGGAGGAGGTGGCGCGGGGTCTCCGGGCACCGCTGTGCGTACACACAGTGGCGGACGGCATAACCGCCGCCCACTGTGTATACACATAGTGGCGGGCGCCGCTCACTGTGCGTAGCACAGTGGCGGCCGTGATCGCTCCACTGTGTTACACACAGTGCGGTGCCCTTAAGCACCGCCCACTGTGTAGCACAGTGGCTCGGCCGTGGCCGTCCACTGTGTTAACACACAGTGGCCCGCGGCTTGGTGCCCGTGATTTCCTACATTTTTTTAAAAAATATTTTAATATTTCATTTTTTTTTGCGTTTTAAATTTTATATGATGTGTTTTTAAAATACCAAATATATATTTATATATATGTATATATATTTGTATATATATATTTATGTATACATATAAACACTGCTATGATCAGAACATAACATATATGTATATATTTTTCTAAAGGTATCCACAGAGTATGTTTTCAGATGCAGGAATATATATATATATATATATATATAGGGTTAGGATTAGGAAGTTTATTCTGAAATATTTTTAATACAGCAACATGCAATGCTTTATATTTTTTTTTTTGTAACAGGGATACACAAGTTCAGAATATGTCTCTTTATCTTTTTTGTTGCAGGGTTAATCATATATATATATATATAAATATATATATATATATATATATATATATATATATATATATATATATATATATAAGTGTATATATATTTTCGATATATATATACACCTATATATTTACAGATATATTCAGATAAATGTTAAGACAATAGGGCTGGAAACCCTTATATTGTTTTGGGATTCTAACATTTAAATATTCTGATCTTAGTCTTTTAATAGCATTAAGAATAGGTCTTATTTTTCTTCTTTTTAACAGTCATACATCATGCTTTCTACAACAATGTAAAATACTAGATCCCTTCCAACTATGTCTAAACAATAAAATAACAGTAATTTAAACTATGCAAGTAATAATGAAACCTAATGCATTCCTTTCTCTTTTTCTTTAATAATGCAGTAAATAAACAAGTTAACAGTCCCCTTTTTTTTGAGACAAGATTTAGATGTAGTCTACAACAACATATTAGGCATCAAATTTTTAAGTAAAGATTACATTGCTTACAGATTATTAATTTACAATGGCCCATATATAAAATGGGTGAATAAACTAACCACTCTTTTCATTCCTAATCTTTATACAGAGGATAAAGGAAAACAACCTAAAGCTCTTTATTTACATATACATTTTTTTTTGCTACAAATCATAAAATTACATTTTCTTTTTTTTTTTTGCTTTTCTGCATTTAAATGGAAATCTGAATCTAAATAGAAATCTGCAACCAAACAATCTGTAACTCCTCATGTAAAATTTTAGGGCTGTGACCATGGGATGCTCACCTCCCAGCCTAGGCTTACTAGAAGCCACCCCCGAGCTTGGAGAATCAAGACCTAGACGGGGTTACAACCAAGCAATGCAACAAGAAAAGGGGAAGTAAATAACACAACAGAGACACCCCTTCCCAAGCTAAAAAACTCCATCACGAAATGTGATGCCTTATTAGGGTGGAAGTGGACCAAGTACCCTAGGGGAGAAATCTGCTAAATAAAACTTTACAGCCAACTCATGGCACCCATGAAAGCATAACCAAAAATTCATCCTTAATCCCTACACCCTTATGACCCCCAAAGAGGCAAACATGCCATATTTGCTCCCCTTATGACCCCCAAGAGACATATCACAAAAGAAAGCAGCAAGGGTCTCATGGACAGACCCTTGAGATCACTTTCAACATGAGAGCCTCTCACCCTAAGGGCTGTCAAGCTCCTTCCACCCCCAAGACCAATCATCCTCCCAAGGAAAGGAGGGTCTTGAACATTCCCCAAACACAACATTACATAAAACAACAATAAACAAGAACACATAAATTTTACAAATACAAGACAAACAAAGAGTTACAGCAATTTCCATTCAAACATTCTATTACATTTTGCATTACATAAGAGGGGAAAAGATAACACCAACCTTGACCTGCCAAGGGAAATCTAAGGGAAAGCTTGATGAAGAGCTGCCCAATCCTCTAATTCTTTTCTGCAATTCCTTAGCCCCCAAATCTGCTATCCTAAAACTGATTTTCTTCCAAAATTTTCCAAAAATCTCCAAGGATGGAGAGTGGGTGATTAGCTCACTAAGCTTCCATTCTTAGCCTAAGAAGGCCTCTCTCACTCCTTCCAACCTCTTGGATAGAGTGAGGGATCCCCCATTGGATTGGTCTTCCCTAGGTCTTACACACTCCCTAACCTAGGTACCTAGAGAAGGGGAATGGAATGGGGAAGAGGGATTACTCCCTTCAAGAAGGTTATCCTACCAAGGAGGGCACTCCTATAGATGGAATTCATCCATCTTGGGAAAAGCACTTTTTTGGGTGGTTAAACAAGTCCTAAGGGAAAGACACATGGCCAATTTTGGCCTTCACCCATAGGTTCCCCATGAGGCCTAATAGAAATGCTCTAAAATTGACTCTAGGAGTTGATTTGACCTTCAAAAAGTCCACCTGAAGTTAACCTATGGGTCAACTCTAAGTTGACCCTCCTTGTGCCTCACTAACCTAGATTTCTTGGTTCCTTCAAGGATAATTAGGAGATATAACAATTAACAAAAATAAACTCTCCAAAAAGGTGACATGACAAATTGCCAACACAACATACTACATAGGTGTCAAGTGACACTACAAAATAATTCCACATCACAATACACACGTGGCAATTGTCCTTTAAACAATTTAAACAATTCGATAAATACAATTTACACTCATGCAACATTTTACATTTACGAATAAAATACAATACATACGGGGTGTTGTCTCTCCAAATAGACAACCCCTGGTTTTACTAACGCACATAGGCCTAGGCTTGATTCTCCATAATATTTCCATGGTCACATGGATAATTTTCCTGCACATCTCGATTTAAACATTAGTACTTCCCAATAGCCTCATATAATATAAAACACATAATTAGAATACAATACATTCATTTGCAAAGACTTGTCATTATAAAATACGATTTGTCACAAATCAAAGCAATTCATCATAATCCTCAAAATTTGATCCATCTACAAGATATGCAAACATATTTCTAACATTATAACAAATCCTGAAATTCAGATAATAACATACATCATCACAATATTACCCTAATCTAGAATCATATAATATTCTATAATCCACAAGGCATAGAAATGGGGCATCAAATATATATCAGTATTACCAAAAATCGTGGGATCATAAAAAAGTTCTATATCCATAGTGTGTCAAAACTAGCATCCAAAATAGTTCTAATATGAAAATAACTGAAGAGATAGGATAGATCGGGGTAGGGCCTCACAGTAATAAAGTCACTATCAGCAATGAAATCCTCATGCTCCAAGAATCTAATATCAACAACTTCTCAGACATTCAATTATCCTATTGTCAAGTCTATCTGTGTATCCTCTGTATAACCAGGAGGTTAATCATCTCGAGGAGTGAATGGAACAATTCCAGATGTGGAAGCAAGGGACATATGAGCTAAAGGTTTTGTACTTCTGATAGTATCAATATACTCCCCAAAGACATGAGGTGGAACTCCTTCACGTATTTCCAATTCATGCTCCATGAGCTTGTTGGCTATCTCGAATGGGTCATCAATCCTTTGTAATACATTCTCATCCATTTTCCTTCTGAAAAGCTTCCATTTATAAGCCTGCATTACTTTCTCAAACTTTATTCTCTTTTCTCTGGCCTCTTCTCTGCCAATGTTCTTAATGAGATCATCCGGCAAGTAAGATTTATGCTCTCCAGCCTTCAACTTTTGTGATGACTAGGCAGTCCTTATGTATCCTTCAGGATCAAAATTGGGCCTTGGATCCCCCATAGCCATGCTATAATAATCCAACTTTATCTGCAGCAACCTATAGCTCTTGGAACTTTTCGCAATGAAATTTGAAAAGACTAACAATCCAAGTACAATTTATTGTTTCTCATGGCTTGTCAGATGTTTTGTACTCACTATTGACAGTTGCCTCACAATCTCTAGACAAGCCACCCTGTTAGGGACTGTAAGTGGCAATAGGTATGGTCTCCCTTCAAACCCATATACCCTTACTTGTGTGCAGTCTGAAAAACAATACCAATCACCCCAATTGTGTTCAATTGAGAAATCTTTTGGTCTCAAGAATATTTGAATCTCTAGTGCAAGGGCATGATCACACGTGCAACCCAACAGTTTATATAATGGCTTGACAAATAACTCCTCAAAGTGCCAATATTAATTATTATCATACCTCTGGTCCCATGAAGAAACCCATAGCTGCATTGGTTTTCTCATCCCAACATTGTCATATGTCCTGACACATAACTCTTGTGACCATAATCCTTCATCTTGGCCCATATATAATAGCCTATGCATAAGAAAGGAATAATGCTTGAAATGCACGTTAACGACATCCCCTTTTAACTTTTCTAAGCCATGATTGAAAAATTCAACCAAATAAGCAACAAAATAAAAAAAGTGGGGGTCCTTAGACTGTAAATTGGCACAAATGACCATTTTTGCAATATCCATCAAAGGATGGGATTTTATCCCTAGAACTTGAGCAACACAGTAATAAGTATATTTAAAGTATGGATGGAAATAGTTGACATCATAGGGGGCCTTTTCATCCTGACCTAGTGGCACTAAGGACCCTGCATTTCTAGGTCTATTTATGGGGAGTCTCCATGTTTTGTAAATGTGCTCTAGGTTAAAATATTCACTTGTCAATTTCTTGAGGTCAATCAATTCTTTGAACCCCCAGTCCAATTCAAACACAGTGTCAATAACCTCTTTTGTAATTACAAGAATTGGCTCACCCATATAGTTATATATGGTTATGGTTTTAGGGTCATAGTTGTTTGCCAATGCCTTCATGAGCTCCACATTCACGAAGAGATTGGCCACAACTAGCCTACCTAAGTTCAATCGCCATAAATTGTTGATAGGTTGAGGGGCAACTCTTCTGTTGTACCCATATATGAATAATTCATACCCCCTCAACTCTGTCCATATGTCTCCAAGATCCTCAAACCTGTCCTCCAGGCCTTCTTCATCAGCTCTAATCTTTTTGGACCTTAGACTGGATGATGGCCATTGGTCAATCAGGTCCTGTGCCATAGAACGCCCTTCCCTTTTCTGTCTCTTGGCTTTTTCTTCTGCAGCAAGAGGTTCCTTTCCCTTTCTGGTCTTACTAGCCTTAGATGATGATTCCATTCAAATTTACAAAGGGGGTTTGCGTGTAGATAACTTACTTGGAATCACTGAGTTTTATTTGTGAATTCGCCCAATTTCTGCTTCTAGTTCGTCGCCTATGAATTCCTTAATGTTGTGTCCGTTGGTGTCGATTCATTACTTATGGCGTATAATTAGTTAATAATGGCAATTTTAACAACGGTTACTTGGGCACACGTTTGAATTTAATGGCGATGTGACCTCCCCTGGGATTGGTTTCTGATTTTTGCAGTAATCAATAATCATTTTGATGAGGATATGTCTTTCGATCACTTATTTTTTTAGTCCATCGATCTGTTTGTTTCTATTGACAACACTTTTGTTTCGAATATTACTTCGATTAGGTATTTTCTCCCTCCATTGAAATTCCGCATTCGGTTATTATGGTTGTTTCCTCATCGATATATATCTGATGTCCATCAGGTTTCATGTCGAAGAAACCTTGGGCTTCGGTGACTTCCTTTATCTTTCCATCGAAACACCTTTTCCATTGACATCACTACACCCCATCGATGAATGGGTCTATCATCTCATTGAAGCCTTGTTTACTTTGGTGACTTGCTTCCGCTATCATCTTTCATCGATGAGCTCATTAGTAATCTTCATTGATAAAGTTGCATCAGCAAAATCACGTGTATCGGTAACATGCCTTTTAGCTTCCTCAAAATTCATATCCTTATCGATATATTTTCGATGTAGCTTCCTTTTGTTTGATCAATATCATTCTTTCGATAAGAATGTTTCTTTCGGCAAGTCTCCTTCATGTTGCACTGATGGTGTTGTTTCCTCGAAAACCTTTTCCCATCAATGAAAACCATCTCTTCTTTCTTCGATATCCTCTGTCGATGGAATCATTGCTTTCAGTGAGTCCTTTCTAGAGTTCATCGGTGTTCCCTTTCTTTGATAGCCCTTCTATATTGATGAGACATCGTTGGGTCTCATCGATACCATTTGAATTCGGATATTTCTATAAGATGCCATTACACTTGCTTGATAACTTATGGGTTATTATGGTATCAATGAAAATGATGATTTCTTCCAAAGATAGATGGCTTCTATGATTTAATTCCACAAATCAAGATATTTAACTTAATTCAGATTTGATGCTCAATAGTGGCTCTGATTGGGGATGGGGGTATGCTACAGATACCTTCAAGAATCTAGAATCTTTGGTTTATACAGGGAAAAGAAGACTTAAAGGAAATATGGTTTTTACAATGGCAGTGAAACCTAAACTATTGTACATGTAGAAAGCCCCTTTTAAGAAAATAACTTTTTTAAGAACTGTCCATGCACTGGCAATTCTTGAACTTCTCCTGTAGTATTTTGGAGAAAATAAGAATCTTCTCCTGCTTTATCCATAATCACATACAGTCCAAGCCATAAAGCCTCAAAATTGCCATGTTTACCCTTATCTTGACTCCTGGCGTTCCACATCAAAACTGGTGAAAACTTTAGTGGCTAATATTCACCAATTGGCTATTTTTTGAAATTTGGGAATCAAATCTGGCTAATAATTTCAACTTTTAAGGTGACGCAAATCGCCACAATTTTACAAATTTTTATTTTAATTTTATTTAAATTGCCAAAGAATTTTTTTTTTTTAACTTAAAGATTCGCCATATTATTTGATACATGATTGGATCAGATTCACCAACATTTTATAATTTATTGTAAAAATCCAAATTAATTCACTAATAAGGTATCATAATTATTACTTACTTTAGGGTTATATCAACAATCTTTTGTTTCCACCAATGATTTAAAATATAATCTAATGACCTTCATTGTATTCCATGAGGTAAAATGTACCTACAAGTTGTAATGCTCGTGGGGTTTGAAATTGCTTTTGAATTGTTGACGTCAATGTAAACCAATGGTCTAAAAGTAATTTTTGGCCCCATAAGTATTACAAATTGTTTGTAAATTTTATCTCACAAAATAGAAAGAGGGCTATTAGATTATTTTAAGTTAATGGTAGAAACCAAATAAAGTATAGTCTAACCCTTAAACTCATTAATGATTTCAACCTTCATGCCTTTACTATTTTATAAAAGATTATTTTTAAATGAAAGGAAATGCAATAGTAATTAATGCATACAATGATTATTTTCCAAGATTTGCCAATATTTTCTACCAAAAAAAATTGATATAAACAAATTCGCCAATAAAATTAATATTTTTTTTTTATAAAAAGGAAAGATTCGCCAATAAACATTATTATTATTTTTGGAAAAAAAAAATATTCGCCAAGATTTTATACAATTTTTTGAGGGGGGGTTTCTTAAAGTTATCACTGATCAAAACCAAATCACCAATTTTAAATTTTCTATCTGTTGTTATTTTGTCATACAACCTTTTCATCTGATTCTGGATTTTAATATTTTGTTCCTAAGCTTCTACCCTGACTTCATCAAGCTCTACCAACTGCATCAACCTCTCTTGTAAAGGGTCATCAATCTCTATCCTTTCTTGTGTTATGAATTTATGTATGAGTAGGAGGTTATCCAAAGGGAGTCTAGCCCTTTTACCATAGACTAGTTCATATGGAGACCTCCTTGTAGATTTTTTTACTATCACTCTATCTGCCCATAATGCCAAATTCAACTTTGAGTCCCACACCATTTTATTTTGTCCCAACACCTTTTTGATGATCTTTAGGATGTTTTTGTTGCTTGACTCAGCCTACCCATTACCTTGAGGGTGGTAAGGGGATGAATGAGATATTACAATGCCATACTCCTCGCAAAAGGTATTAAATTCTTCAGACCCAAAAGCCATGCTGTTATCAGAGATGATCCTTGCAGGAACACTGAATCTAGTAATGACATTTTCCAGTATGAATTTTATCACCACTTTACTGGTAGCCTATTTAGTAGGTATTGCTTCCACCCATTTGGTAAAGTAGTCCGTGGCAACCAAAATTCACCTGTGTCTTCCAATTGACTTTTTTGATATTTCTCCTATAAAGTCTATTCCCCACTATTGACATGGTTCTTCAACTTACATCGGTCTTATTGGAAGTGATCCTTGATACTTCATTTTGCCCAAGAATTTTTGACAAGCCTCAAATTTTCTAACATAAGCATAGGAATCATTGAAGACACATGGCCAAAAATATCCAACTCTCAATATCTTGTGTGCAGTAGTTTTGGCTGAGAAATGACCACCACAAACCCCTTCATGCATCTCTTGTAAGATCTTCTCCGCTTGGTGTTCATCTAGGCACAACAACAATATCCCATCTCTATTTTTCCAATACAAGTCTCCATTGATGATCACATATTTTGTGGATTTCAGTTTTAATGTTCTCTTTTGATTGCCAGTCATATTATCTGGACATCTTATATGCTTGAGATAATACATGATGTCTGCATACCAAGCTGTATTTTCAAGATTGAAACTGGCTTCATCTAGTCCAACCTCATTTACCTGAAATTCTTCAACCCCTGCTCCTGCCATAAGTTTAGCCAATCCCTGACCTTTGATAACTTGTGAAATCTTGAGCTCAATATTGAATTCTTGAATCTGGTTGATCCATTTGCATCTTTTTCCTGTGACCTCAGTTTGCCTAAATATGTCCTTCATTGCTGCATAAGGAACATATGCTATAACTTCTGCACCTACCAAATATGGTCTGAATTGTTTTACTACTTTTACCAGGGCATAAGCTTGTTTTTCATTTAAGTCATTTAATTTTGAATGAATTCAGTGACTTACTGAAATATGCGATAGGACGTTCACAATTGTCTTGGTTCTTTTGTAGCAACATTGTTGCTACTTTATGACAAGATGCAAATGAAAAAATAAAAAAAGGTTTATTAAAATCTGGGGATATCAATACTGGTGCCTCAGATATTCCCCTTTAATATCTATAATTACATCCAATGCCTCTGCATCCCAATCAATTTTAGCTTCCTTTTTCATTATCCTCACTATAGGTTTTATGATATCTGCAAAATTAAGGATGAACCTTCTGACAAAATTGATTTGTCCCAAAAATGATTGAATAGCTTTGACAGTCTTTGGGATAGGTATTTCATTTATTGCAGCTACTCTTTCAGGGTCAATTTTCACCCCTTCCTTGGACACTATATGTCCCATGAGCTTCCCTTCTTCAACTGCAAAATGACATTTCTTCGGATTGAGGGAAATTCCATTTTACAGAGCTTTCTTGAATACCTCCTCAAGGTGGTCGCAATGGTCCTCAACCCTTTTTGAATAAGTTGTTAAGTCATCTCGACACACCACCATTATTACATCAATCAGTTCTACAAACGCTACATCCATTGCCCTTTGAAATTTTGCCCTGGCATTTGTTAATCCAAATGGAATTCTTGCATATACATATGTGCCCCATGGTGTTGTGAAGGTTGTCTTATATTGTTCATCTTCTTTAACTTTTACCTTATTATACCCCGAGAACCCATCCATCATGGATAGTAGATCACATCCAGTTACTTTCTACAACATGTTATCCATTTTGGCAAAGGGTAATTATTTTTTAATGATGATATGTTCAGATTCCTAAAATCTACGCATAGTCTTATGTCCCCATTTTTCTTTCTGACAGGTACCAAATTTGAAACCCAAGTAGAATATCTACTGGGTTTATTTATCCCTGCATCTTTCATTTTTATTATTTCCTCTTTTATCTTAGGGAGTAAAGTCGGATTTATAGGCCTCTTCTTTTGTCTGAATGGTTTAGCATTAGGATTAAGAGGTATCTCATGTTGGAAGAGATCCTCCTTGTATGCTTTGAGGTCATCATAAGACCATGCAAATACATGCTTATATTTTCTGAGTAACATTACTAACTACTGTTTCATTTTAGGAGTCAATTTATTACCAATAAAAACATGTCTTGGTGATTCTTTGCTTCCCAAATTAATTTGCTCAACATCAGTTTCTTTGACTGAGGCTCCTTTGATTTAGACTTTGTCTTGTATGTTGAAAGCTCTTTCTAGTGCAACTAGTCCTCTAGGTATTTTATTAGATTTTAACTGTTTGATTTCCTGTCCCAACAGAGTCTCTTTCCCATCTGTCATTTCTACAAAATCATTGAAGTTGATAGCTTGTGCTTGGTAGTGATCCACACAGTGTAAAAATTTCAACAAATCATTGTCATCATGAAAAACTTGCCAGCTGTATAAGTTGTCTGGAACAGAAGGCCTGACTTTTATTTCCATCTTTGAGACTCCATTCAGTGTTATATCATTTTCCTTCAAAGTAACATTGGCTAAGAAGTCAGCCATGATATTCTTTGATCTGTCAATCCAACTTATCTAGAAAGCATCAAACAGTTCCATGGTATCCCATACAACATCCTTGTATTGTTTCAACCTAAGATGTTTAGAGGCATACTTTTGTTTGATTTGAGATATTACTAGTTCTGAATCCCCAAAGACACTGAGCAATTTAATTCTATGCTTGGTAGCCACATTAAGTCCAGTGAGTAAAGCTTCGTATTCTGCAATATTATTTGTACACTCAAACATCAGTTTGAAAGAATACTTGAATGTCTCTCCATTTGGTGAAATAAATACGACTCCAGCCCCACTTCCTTCCTTGCTGCATGATCCATCAAAGTACATCTTCCATACTTGATCCTTATTCTCCTCAACTACAAATTCAATTGGAGTCAAGCCTCCCATTCTTGTTTTTGTCAACTCTACTTTGAAGTTATCAATATCTGACTAGATGAAACATACCAACTCAACAGGTTCCGCCTCCTTGATAATATATTCAAAATGAGGTTCTCTCTCAATCCTTACTTCCTGTCTATTTACCAGTATAGTAGCATATGATAGGTCTAAATGGACATGGCCTCCTATCAAATTCAACCAGTGTCTAGATAACAACATGCCATAATTAGGAGGGACATCAACCATAGTGATGTCAGTTTTATAAGATGCTTTTGGACATGCTGCTAATTTGAATTCAACATCCTTCATGACACCAACCACGGGGATAGAGCGGTTATCCATGGCATAACATTTACCAAAATTTGTGTCCACTACCATTCCAAGTTCCTTCATGACTCCTATGGGCATAACATTTATAGCAACTCCTGAGTCAATCATGCAATTTTTTATCATCTCGTTATTGATCATCATAGTTAAATCAAATGGGTCTACTTGAGAAGGTTTTTTTGTTATTGTTGACCCTAAATATAAGGTTAGAATAGGGTCATTACTATATTGGCCATTCTGTTTATGTTCTTTGGTCTTTTCCTCATATACACCATTGATCACCTTCAAGGTTTTCTCTCGGTACTCTAGGAACTTCATCATCTCAAGTAATGGAACAAAGACCTTCATCTGTGTCAAGGTGTTGGCAATATCAAATGATGTTGTAACATGTAGTACTAAAGTGTTCATCGTCCCGTCCTTTTCACCCTTTTGCATCCTAGAAATCTGCAACTCCTTTTCCTTAGTTAACTTTATATTCTCTTCATGTGTCTTACTTGGCTTAGTTATTGGTTTAGATGTTTTATTACTCTCCTTTATGAACATGCCTGATGGTTTCCCTTGTTTAGGGTTTATGGTCTTGTTCCTTAGCATGTAAGTCCTTTTAGCCTGTTCAACAACAACTATGGTAATTCTTTCTCATTCTTCTTTAGTAGGGATCCTTAGCTTGACTTCATCTTCCTCATCCGAGAATATTTGTTGCATATAACACTGTTGATTGATCCGCCTGGAATTTATATCATTTCCTTTGCTCCCCTCAGATGAATCATATTCCTCAAGGGACAATAAATTTATTGCATGATCATCTACATATTCTTCACATTATTCCTCTCTTCCTTGTAACTTTATTTCCATCGTGCATTGGTAGGGGAAATGAGGCATATCACACGCTACGAACCACATATCTTCATCAACTACCTAGTTCACCACTTTTCTTAAAGGATCTGGTATTTGGTTACCTTCTTTTGGATTATTGTCCATTGGCTTCCCATCATTCCATGCGGTATTATAAGGCATATCATGCAATCTGGACCTATCGTGGTGATAGAATTGCCGTTTCTCTATTTTATTTACCTTGACAGACAGATCCTTGAGGACATTCAACACCTTGTCCAACTTGTCATCATCCTTTGTTTGTCTAGGGGCCTTTGGATTGAACAACCTTGCATCCTCCCTTCTTCCCATAGTTCTAGCTACTTTTCTATTATTTTCTATAGTTATGGCCGCTTTCACGATTCCTTGAACAGTTGTATGATTTTTTGTTCTGACCCCATAGTTTTTTTTACTGTCAAAAACATTCATGTAGTATAAGATACTCACTTCAGGGACCAATTTTATTCTATTAGGGATTTTATTCATAACTCTGTTAAATCTCTTATTGAAATCGGCCACTGCTTCATTAGGTTCCTTCTTGATGCTTATGATTTCATGTAGCGTGAACTTAGGGCTATTGTGATCTCCATAATGTTCAAGAAAAAGTCTTTTAAACTCTGCAAGACTACTTATTGAAAAATCCGGTAGTGCTCTAAACCAATCCCGTGCATCTTCTATCAGTGACTGCATGAATAGTTTCATTTTAACATCCTCATATGGGAGGCAAAAATCTTCCATGACTGAATCAAAGGCTTTGCAATGTGTTTCCCCTGAAATAGCATTGCTCCTAGTGAACTTCGGTATTTCAGTTCTAATTTAATTTGGAATAGGATGGGGATACACTATCATCCCTGAAAAATCAAACTGCCTAATTCATTCTGCATTTATCAATCCATATCCCCCTTGAAAGAAATTTCCATGGTTCTGACCTATATTGTTATTACTAGGGGGAAATTGATTTTGTGGTTGGAAATGGTTTCGATATACAAAGTTGTTTGAATGATTATGCTGATATTTAGGCGGTATATTGGTGTATGGAAAATTGTTGAAGTGATTGTGTTGGTGCTCAAGAAATGTATTGGCATATGGAGGATTATTGCGCCTATGATCATATAAAGGGTTTTTAGATATCTTGTAGGTGTTGTTTTTGTATTGGTTTTATCTGTTGGTATTTTGGTATGGTTTTGTCATTGATGTCAACACCTACTAAACCTTATCAGCTCTGGCACTTTGGAGAATCAGCAAAATGCACCGGCAAGCAAATGACTCATGCACAGTCACCGATATCTAGCACACCAGTAGGATATAATGATCACCAGCACTTGGAATGGCATGGAAAACACTTGGTTATGTCGAAGACATCATTTGGACATTGTCTTTATGATTTGTTTATTGGCATAATCGTATTAGCATATTTGCTATTACCGGCAAATAGGTCCAGGTTATACACTGACAGGTTTATCTTTTATAGATCAACATGGCACGTTATGGAGATGATTTATTATTGTTGTAAATGAATTAAGCCGACATGTTGAATCCATTATTGCATCAAACATTAATTTATTTGTAAATTGATTTTATTGTAATATCCTTTAGAGCCGACCTACTAAAATTGGTCCTAGGTTATGATATAAATTTAAGATCTTATTTGTAAGATCGGATGTGGAATGCAAAAAAGGATTGTGTGAAGGTATATGCGAGAACAAGCAGAGCTATACACACAGACATCATTTGAAGGTGAAGCAAGGTTTTTGTGAAAGCATATCAGAACTACACCAGTATTGAATCCAACATATGAAGATGCTATTTTGTGCAGTACATCATTATTGGATTTAACCATCCAATTGTAGTCAGTGTGACTCTTATTTTGTGTTTGAGCAGTGAGCTCTAAGCGCTTGGCCTTTTTACATGTGTAGACCCCATTTGTATACACTTACTATCTGTAGTAGTATCATTTGATTGTGGGTAAGGTTTCCCACCGTGGTTTTTCCCCTTACAGGGTTTCCACGTACAAATATTGGTGTTATGTGTTGTGGATGACTTTGTCTTTTTGTTTCATGCATTAATCCTTACCGGTATTGTAATTAACTGATAAGCTATCTACCAGTATAAAAGACTGGTTTACCGGTATTAAGCATTATGTTTTTTTTTGTTTTGAATTTATTAGACAACTGATTCACCCCTCCCACTCAGTTGCCTCCTTGACCTACCAATTGTTATCAGAGCCTAGTCCTCTTTTTACAGAAGTTCAATAGCTTGAGGAGATCCAATGTCTACTAACTATTTTAGGAAGGAAAATCCTAAACTTGATGGAACCAACTATGGCATATGGAAGATCAGAATGGAGACACGTTTAAATTGCATTGGAAAGGACATCTGGGAAGTTACAAAGAATGGCTATACTGCTCCTACTCCCGGTCGGCCTAATCCACCTACCTTGGGAAAAGATGAAGAAAATGATTTCAAAGCAAGAGAAGCACTTTTGAGCGCATTAACAAATCATAAAATCATGGGATTATTAGATAGATCAACTGCTAAAGATATTTGGGATCATTTGGAAACATTGAATGAAGGAGATTCCACAGTCAAAATTGCAAAACTTGAAAGCTTCTGGGTCAGGTATGAAAATATGAAAATGGAAGAAGATGAAAGGATTTCTGCTTTTATGGAAAGAGTTAATGAAATTGTTTTGGGTATTAAATATTGTGGAGGAACCTTAAGTGAAGATGAAATTGTTTCAAAAGTTTTAAGAGGATTGCCACCGGCATATGAAATGAAGGTTACTGCTATAAATGAGTTCAGAAAAATGCCTAATACATCAATAACTAGGGATACATTGATTGGAATATTCTCAGCTTTTGAAATTGAGGGATTTGGTCCTATTGCTACTATAAAGACAAATTTAGCTTTTAAGGCATCAACATCATCTGCACCATCATTTGAAAAATCTGATTGGAAAGCCTTTTATGCAAGAGAACGTGAGGAAAGCAGGAGAGAAAATGAAGAACTTGAAGAACTTGAAGCACTATTTGCAAGAAAAATGCCTAAAGGCCCAGTAGGAAGTAAGTATGAAGGCAAAGCACCCTTTAAATGCTTTAACAGTAATAAGATTGGTCATATGGATTCTAGATGCCCTGATAGACATGCTAGACTAAGAGAAGAAGCTAGAAGAACATACAAGCCTAACCCTGAATATCAGAGATACAAATTTAAGAAGAATAAAGACAAATCTTGTTATCTTGTTGATGAAGGAGTGACTAATGATTCTGATGAGGATTCAGTAGACAATGGATGGGTTTTTGTTTCTATAACAGAAGATCAACTGACACCTACTATTCAACTGGTAGAGCAGGCCCTGACAGCTAAAATTGAAGTAAACGATGAATGGATCATTGATTCAGGATGCTCACATCATATGACTGGAGATAAAAGTAAATTCTTGAACTTTGAAGAATATAATGGAGGCTTAGTGAGATTTGGAGATGATAAAGCTTGTTTGATCAAAGGTAAAGGTACAATATCTCTTGATGGTAAGCATAATACTGACAATGTTTACTATGTTGAAGGTTTAAAGCATAATCTTTTGACTGTTGGCCAATTAGTTGAAAAAGGATTTCAGTTACAATTCAAAAATGCAAAATGCAAAATCATGAATAGAACAGGTTTGGAAATTGCAATCAGTAATCAAACTAGAGGTAATATCTTTCATTTGAATAACAGTAAAAAGACATGCTTGATTGCACATATTGATGAAAGTTGGCTATGGCATAAGAGACTTTGTCATGTAAATTTTGATTGCATGGTAAAAATCAGTACTACTAAGGTAGTTAGGGATGTACCTAAAATTGTCAAACTTCACAATACAGTATGTAAGGAATGTCAATTTGGAAAACAAGTTAGAGCTACTTTTAAAAGTATTCCAGAAAAATCAAATAATGCTCTTGGACTTAATCCATACTGATTTATGTGGTCTAGCTAGAACTAAAAGTTTGCAAGGTGATAGATATTTTATGCTAATCATTGATGACTACTCTAGAATGTGTTGGGTTACTTTTCTCAGAGAAAAATCAGAAGCACTTGGAAAGTTCAAACTGTTCAAAGTAATGGTAGAGAATGAAACCGATAAGAAAATCAAATGTTTGAGATCAAATCAAGGAGGAGAATTTACATCTAAGGAATTTGATACATTATGTGAAGTGAATGGAATCAAAAGACAACTATCAGCACCCCGGACACCACAGCAGAATGGAGTCGTTGAAAGGAAAAATAGAACTATCTTGGATGCAACAAGAAGTATGTTATCAGAACCAAATCTACCACATGTGTATTGGAGAGAGGTAGTAAATACAACGGTCTATACATTCAACAAAGTTCACATCAAAGGTGAAATCGGTAAGACCCCTCATGAACTATGGTTTGGTATTACTCCTACTCTTAAATATTTCAAAATATTTGGAAGTAAATGCTATATTAGAAGGGATGAGTATATTGGCAAATTTGATCCTAGAAGTGATGAAGAAATATTTCTTGGTTATTCATCAAAGAGCAAGGCATGTAGATGTTTTAACAAAAGATTGCAGAAAATTATTGAGAGTACAAATGTGAAGATTGATGAACAATTCAGAGGAACTTCAAGGTACATAGACTCTAAACCAATAGCAAAGATTCTAACAAATGAACCTACATTGAACCACCAATACAGAATGGAGATCCAATTACACCGGTATCATCTGAAAATTCCACAGTAATTGAGGAACAACAACAAATGAAGACACCCCGATATGTAAGACCGAATCACTCTGAAGATCAGATAATAGGAAACAAGTATAAAGGAGTTATGACAAGAGGAAGATTGGCAAATGAAGAGGTATGTCTTATTTCTCAAATTGAACCATCATCAATTAATGAGGCATGTGAAGATAAACACTGGATTAAAGCTATGAAAGAAGAATTAGAACAAATTGAGAAAAATAACACATGGACATTAGTTCCCCGACCTAAAGACAAAAATATGATTGGAACAAAGTGGGTATTTAGAAACAAACTTAATGAAGATGGTAAGGTTATCAAAAATAAAGCAAGACTAGTGTGTAAGGGATATTCTCAGAAAGAAGGAATTGATTATAATGAAACCTTTGCACCAGTAGCTAGAATTAAGGCAGTTAGATTATTCTTAGCTTTTGCAGCACACAAGAACTACAAAGTATATCAAATGGATATTAAATGTGCATTTCTAAATGGAGACCTTGAAGAAGAAGTTTACATTGAACAACCTGAAGGATTTTCTTTGATAGATAACAAAGATATGGTTTGTAGGTTAAGGAAAGCTTTGTATGGGTTGAAGAAAGCTCCAAGAGCTTGGTATGCAAGATTGGATAAGTATCTTTTGAAGATTGGTTTTTCTAAAGGTAATGCTAACAACAACTTATATTATAAAGTGACAAATGATGACATCTTGGTTATAGAAGTTTTTGTTGATGATATAATCTTTGGAGGAGAAGATGGATTATGTAAAGAATTTTCTATTGAAATGCAGCAAGAATTTGAAATGTTTATGATTGGAGAAATAAAATTCTTTTTAGGATTGCAGATTTCACAAACTAATAAAGGTATATTCTTGAGTCAATCCAAGTACTTGAAGGAGTTATTAAAGAAATTTTGGATGGAGAACTCTAAATTGGTAAGCACACCTATGACTACAAATGACAAATTATCACAAAGGGATGAATCTACACCTATTAATCTGACTAGATACAAATCTATGATAGGAGGTTTACTGTATTTGACACAAACAAGACCTGATATCATGAATGCAATATGTATTGTTTCATGATTACAGAGTAATCCTAGAGAAAATCATGAATCAGTAGTAAAAAGGATTTTCCGGTACTTGCAAAGCACTACAAATCTTGGATTATGGTATCCTAGAGATGAAAACTTTGAATTATGTGCATACACAGATGCAAATTGGGCAAGAGATGTGGATGATAGAAAAAGCACCACTGATGGAGCATTTTTTCTTGGAAGCAGATTAATTTCTTGGTTGAGTAAGAAACAAAGTTGTACATCTTTATCAACAACTGAATCAAAATATGTTGTAGCAACAACTAACTGTACACAAGTATTATGGCTTAAGCAAATGTTGAAGGATATAAAGGTAAAATGCAATGAACCTATTACTATCTATTGTGATAACACTGCAATAATTGATATATCTAAGAATCTGGTATTACAATCTAAAAGCAAACATGTTTCTATCAAACTGAATTTTCTAAGGGAAAATGTTGAAGCAAAAGAAATTAAAATGGTTTATGTGAATACTAAAGAGCAGATTGCAGATATTTTCACTAAACCTCTGCCTAAGGAGACTTTTGAATATCTCAGAGTACCTCCACTAGTAGAGACTTAGGAAGTTGATGTTTGTCATCAACCGACAGAATTAACAGAGAAATCTTTTACTCCGGCTTTGATGAGGAAGCTACTTCTCAGGGGGAGTAGTTGGTATACTGAATTGGTTGGTATTTTGTATCTAAAAAATGTTTTTTCTACTTTGCCATTTGATGTCAATGGGGGAGAGATTGATATAAAAAAGACATTATCTTTTGGGGAGAGATTATTCATTGGGGGAGAGATTTTTACTCTTTGTATCTATATTTTGATTTCTGGTTATGATCTCTTTTGGGAGATTGTTGGCTTTTGGTATTTGGCATTTCCATTTTGGCACTTTGATGGTTTTTCCATCTTGTGTTGCCATCAATGCCAAAGGGGGAGATTGTTGGTATTTTGGTATGGTTTTGTCATTGATGTCAACACCTACTAAACTTTATCAACTCTGGCACTTTGGAGAATCAACAACATTCACCGACAAGCAAATGACTCATGCACAGTCACCAGTATCTAGCACACTGGCAGGATATAATGCTCACCAGCACTTGGAATGGCATGGAAAACACTTGGTTATGTCGAAGACATCATTTGGACACTTTGTCTTTAAGATTTGTTTATTGGCATATTTGTATTAGCATATTTGATGTTACCGACAAATAGGTCCAGGTTATACACTGACAGTTTTATCTTTTCCAGATTAGCATGGCATCATATGGAGATGATTTATTATTGTTGTAAATGCATTAAGCTAATTTGTTGAATCCATTATTGCATTAGGCATTAATTTATTTGTAAATTGGTTTTATTGTAATATCCTTGAAAGCATATCAGAACTACACCGGTACTGAATCCAACATATGAAGATGCTATTTTGTGCAGTACATCATTATTGGATTTAACCATCCAATTGTAGTCATTGTGAGTCCTATTTTGTGTTTGAGCAGTGAGCTCTAGGCACTTGGCCTTTCTGCATGTGCAAACCCCATTTGTATACACTTACTATCTACTGTAGTATCATCTGATTGTGGGTAAGGTTTCCCACTGTGGTTTTTCCCCTTACAGGGTTTCCACGTACAAATATTGGTGTTATGTGTTGTAGATGACTTTGTCTTTTTGTTTCATGCATTAATCCTTACCGGTATTGCAATTAACTGATAAACTGTTTATCGATATAAAAGATTGGTTTACCGGTATTAAGCATTAAGTTGTTTTTTTTTTGAATTTATTAAACAACTAATTCACCCCCCCTCTCAGTTGCCTCCAGGACCTAGCGTTATCTCCACTGCTTCTCCCTCTATTTGATCCTTGGGCCACATGTTCACACCTCACCTTGTATCTCTCCAAATCATGATCAATGTCATCCTGATTGATATTTATGCCCAATTTAGCACATAATTCTACACATTCTTGTACTCTTCCAGTATCCTTGATTTCAATGGTTGTTTCCATCATTTGTTTCATCAAGTCTGTCATACAGTCTGATACATCCATCTTGCTTGAACCTGAGGAACTTGAAGTTCCTGTCCTTGAGTTCAGACGATGGTTCTCAAAGCCAGAGGGAATTTTCCTTTCCGCGCTCTATCCACAGTTGCCAAGTCCTCATCTCTAGGGTACGTGGGAGTTGTATAATTCTATTTATTCAGGGCTAGATGTGAATGATTTTCAAAATAGTACTGATTATACTTTCCATTCATGAAGTCATTTTTGGGCCCCATCGGATTGTCTATTGATTTCTTTTTTGAATTTCTTTTACTTCTATTCTGGTCAAAGTTTAATTCAATTATGGGGTGGCCTTGTGTTATTGACCTTATTCCATACATAAAATTTCATCTCAGACTCGCCACCTTTCTTCTTGAAAGGAAATTGTATTTTATATATGAGCTCTTTCCCACAGTAGAGTACTTTTTAAATGAATGTTCCCCAACAGAGTCGCCAATCTGTTGGGTCTCAAACCAATAGATTGGATTGGTTCTAAGGAAATGCCGACTCCTATGATCAAACCCTCCAATTGACTTGACCAACTTATAGAGTGAACCTATTTGGTTATTAACTCTCTCACTTTAGGCTCTGCAGGACCTAGGTGGGTATACCTACTCACTAGTTGTTCCTTCAACTAATGCTTTTTATAGCAGATTTAATGTCCTGATCTGATTTCCTCCTATCTCAGAATGGCATAAGTTCCTTGGATGGAGATATAGCAGATGAGTTCAAGATTGTTTTAGTAGAAGCTATTTGATCTTTGTGCTTGAAATTTTTATATATATACACTATTTCTAATTTATTCGAGAATTCCTACTCAGCTACTCCTATTACTTTTAATGTGAAAGTATGAACTAATGAGTTGTATTTTATAGATGACTAGTGCCTTTCTTTGATGTTTGGGATACAAAGTCTTTATATTTCTTTAGGACTTATTGTGTAAACTGATGAGATAGTTTTTAAACCCACCCCCTCTCGATGAGTCTATCAGTTACTGTTTATTATGAGCTCTACTTCAATCCCTATATTGTAAACTGCCTGAATGAAATTAACCCTAACTTTAAGAGACCATCCAAGGAAGAAATACAAGGAACAATCACAATTTGCAAGTAAATATTTTTGATCCAAATCTACAATATGAAACACGGAATTTTACTGGAAGAACACAAATAACCTTATCTCCTTTAGATAATATCATAAGCAACTGCCTGCAGAAAATGCAGTAATCTGCAACACATATGTAAAGGAAAAATGATTGATTATATTATATATATTCGCCAAAATAGTACAGTGGTAAGCCTGTGGCTATAATATACTCCTTTCTCTAATAATTATCCATATTATAAAAGTTCCCTCATTTATATGAGAGTATACATTGTCACCAAGCATCGTGGCTTTTCAACACATAACTATTAACTAACACTTTTGTTAACAAACTGGAAGATAAACAAATTCAACACCCTTATGTGTTCACTGTACTTGTCATCTTTATACATTACAATATCATTGTTTAGCATCCTCATGCCATTTTTCGTTAGGAAATAATGGGATAGAATATGATTCACATAAGGTGACAAGTCTTTGTCCCGATCCAACTCTGCCATTGCTCGATTCTTCTCATTAATGAACTCTTGTTTCCATTGTTCTAACAATGCCAACACACCATCATTGTAAAAAGAGGGCACCCTAGGGGTATTCCCATCATCCAACCTCTAAAGGTCTTTCCTTAATTGATTTGCAAATTCATCATGGGATTTCAAGTAAGCCTCGACTTCAACTCTCTCACCTAGATTCATCAAATTGTCACCACTCATCATGTCCTGCATCCGTGACCTGAGCCTTTCGTTCTCTTTCAGAGCTCTCACTGTTCCAGTGTATGTCTTCTAGTAGATCTCTGCAACCTGCAACATACTTCTGAATCTATGTTCAATGATCTCAAGAATTAACTTGTCCATCTTTTGTTGTATCTTTTCTTCTTGCCGAGATGTCTTTTCAGCCTTGTTCCTCCAATATATTGCATCTTTCAAAGGATCCATGGCATCTCTGTAAACACCGTCTGTCATCCCTGTATGACTAGTGCATGTATCAATCTGAAGTAATCTCGCTTGCAACCTTTGTTTTTCTTTATCGGTCTTTTCATTCAAACTTTTGTATGTAAAGTTCTCTCTGATGAGAAACTCTATTTGATCCTGGTTCAGTTTAGCCACAACCAAATTTAGTTTGGCAGTGATCCTAGGGTCAGTCTTCCCAACTTGTTGTACCATCAGATGCTCGAAAGCTTCTTCTGTGTCAACCAATGTAGGTCTTTTATCTTTGGGATAAATATCCCACTGTAGAAGAGATTTTTGATCTCGATCATATCCTGACCCACTGAAGAGTTTATCAATCTCATCTAGCATCATCTCCTTATTTGGGTCTTGTTTCTTAAGGAATCCATCAAACAACTGGGCAGATTTCATGTCCCATCTAGATTACAATAACACACCAGCCTCCTTCAACAATTATCTCCCCTTTTCAGGTGTCATTTCTTTCATCACGAGATCCATCTCCTCTTGTATCTTTTGAACTTGTTGTTCTTCATTATTATCTTTCATGTTGTTTCTGATCTGTGATCCTTTATGCTGATAGAGGAATAAAGTAAACTCTTTGGAAGCAATAAAGTCACTATCAGCAATGAAATCCTTATGCTCTAGGAATCTGATATCAGCAACTTCTCGGACATTCAGTTATCCTGTTGTCAAGTCTATCTGTGTATCTTCTATATAACCAGGAGGGTAATCCTCTTGAGGAGTGAATGGAACAATTCTAGATGTGGAAGCAGGGGACATATGAGCTAAAGGTTCTGTACTTCTAATAGTATCAATATACTCCCCAAAGACATGAGGTGGAACTCCTTCACGTATTTCCAATTCATGCTCTATGAGCTTGTTGGCTAACTCCAATGGGTCATCAATCCTTTGTAATACATTCTCATCCATTTTCCTTCTGAAAAGCTTCCATTTATAAGCCTGCATTACTTTCTTAAACTTTATTCTCTTTTCTTTTGCCTCTTCTCTACCAATGTTCTTAATGAGATCATTCGACAAGTAAGATTTATGCTCTCTAGCCTTCAGCTTTTGTGATGACCAGGCTGCCCTTATGTATCCTTCAGGATCAAAATTGGGCCTTGGATCCACCATTGCCATGCCATAATAATCCAACTTTGTCTGAAACAACCTATAGCTCTTGGAACTTTTCACAATGAAATCTAAAAAGACTAACAACCCAGGTACAATTGATTGTTTCCCATGGCTTGTCACATGTTCTGTACTCACTATTGATAGTTGCCTGACAATCTCCAGACAATCCACTCTATTAGGGACTGTAAGTGGCAATAGGTATGGTCTCCCTTCAAACCCGTATACCCTTACTTGTGTGCAGTTTGAAAAACATTACCAATCTCCCCAATTGTGTTCAATTGAGAAATCTTTAGCAAAATCTTTTGGTCTCAAGAATCTTTGAATCTTTGGTGCAAGGGCATGATCACACGAGCAAACCAACAGTGTATATAATGGCTTGATAAATAACTCCTCAAAGTGCCAATATTGATTATTCACATACCTCTGGTCCCATGAAGAAACCCATAGCTGCACTATTTTTCTCATCCCAACATTGTCATATGTCCTGACACATAACTCTTCTGGCCATAATCCTTCATCTTGGCCCATATATAATAGCATATGCATAAGCAAGGAATAATGCTTGAAATGCACATTAACAACATCCCCTTTTAACTTTTCTAACCCATGATTCAACACTTCAACCAAATAAGAAGCAAAATAAAAAAAGCGGGGGTCCTTAGACTGCAAATCAGTACAAATGACCATGGCTGCAATATCCATCAAAGGATGGGCTTTTATCCCTATAACTTGAGCAACACAATAATAAGTATATTTGAAGTATGGATGGAAAGAGTTGACATCGTAGGGGGCCTTGTCATCCTAACCTAGTGGCACTAAGGACCTTGCATTTCTAGGTCTATGTATGGGGAGTCTTTATGTTTTGTAAATGTGCTCTAGGTTAAAATATTCACTTGTCAATTTCTTGAGGTCAATCAATTCTTCGAACCCCCAGTCCAACTCAAACACAGTGTCAATAACCTCTTTTGTATTTGCAAGAATTGGCTCACCCATATAGTTATATATGGTTCTGGTTTTAGGGTCATAGTTGTTTGCCAATGCCTTCATGAGCTCCACATTCATGAAGACATTGGCCACAACTAGCCTACCTAAGTTCCATCGCCATAAATTGTTGATAGGTTGAGGGGAAATTACTTTGTTGTACCCATATATGAATAATTCATACCCCCTCAACTCTATCCATATGTCTCCAAGATCCTCAAAATGGTCCTCCAGGCCTTCCTCATCAGCTCTAATATTTTTGGACCTTAGACTGGATGATGGTCGTTGGTCAATCAGGTCCTGGGCCAAAGAACACCCTTCCCTTTTCTGTCTCTTGGCTTTTTCTTCTACAACAAGAGGTTCCTTTTCCTTTCCCTTTATGGTCTCAGTAGCCTCAGAATTTACAAAGGGGGTTTGCGTGTCGATAGCTTACTTGGAATCAGTTAATAATGGTGGTTCTAACAATGGTTACTTGGGCACACGTTTGAATTTAATGGTGATGTGACCTCCCCTCGGATCCATTTCTGATTTTCACAATAATCAATAATCATTTTGATGAGAATATGTCTTTTGATCACTTATTTTTTTAGTCCATCGATCTCTTTGTTTCTATCAACAACACTTTTGTTTCGAATATTACTTCGATTAGGTATTTTCTCCCTTCATTGAAATGTTGCATTCGGTTATTATGGTCATTTCCTCATCGATATATATCTTATGTCCATCGGGTTTCATGTCGAAGAAACCTTGGGCTTCAGTGACTTCCTTTATCTTTCCATCGAAACACCTTTTCCATCGACATCACTACACCTCGTCGATGAATGGGTCTATCGTCTCATCGAAGCCTTCTTTACTTTGATGACTTGCTTCTACTATCATCTTTCATTGATGAGCTCATTAGTAATCTTCATCGATAAAGTTGCATCGACAAAATCACGTGTATTGGTAACATGCCTTTTAGCTTCCTCAAAACTCATATCTTTATCGATATCTTTTATCGATGTAGCCTCCTTTTGTTTGATTGATATCATTCTTTCGATAAGAATGTTTCTTTCAGTAAGTCTCCTTCATGTTGCACCGATGGTTTTATTTCCTCGAAAACCTTTTCCCATCGATGAAAACCATCTCTGCTTTCTTCAATATCCTTTGTCGATGGAATCTTTTCTTTCGGTGAGTCCTTTCTAGAGTTCATCGGTGTTCCCTTTCTTCGATAGCCCTTCTATATCGATGAGAAATCATTGGGTCTCATCGATACCATCTGAATTTGGATATTTGTATACGATGTCATTACACTTGCTTGATAACTTATGGGTTATTATGGTATCAATGAAAATGATGATTTCTTCGAAAGATAGATGGCTTCTATGATTTAATTCCACAAATCAAGATATTTTACTTAATTTAGATTTGATTCTCAACAGGATCATCTAGCAGTGGAGGGAGTGACAATGGGGATGGTGGCATGCATGATATTGAGATGCCCCAGGTTGGATATGCGCTAGCTGCAAAGGGAGGTGGCGAGGAGGATGGTGAGGATGAGCAGGTTCTAAGAGCTTGGATTAGGATCCTAGAGGATCTTGTTGTTACATTGTGACAGCGACAGATGGATGATAGGAAGAATTTTTACAAAGCATATGGTGCTTTAGAGGTAGAGAGAGATTAGATTGCGAAAGAGAGGGATCATTTGCAGGAGGAGAGGGATGAAATGGTGCAGAGGTCTAGATTAATCCAGGATGTAAAGGAGTAGTACCTTGATCCTGCTACAGGGTTGAGAGATGAGAGACTGATTCATCTTTCTCAGTAGTGTGCATACTGGCACTGTGAGTATGAGGATATCATGCCAGAGGGACATTGAGTTCTGACCTATAGGAGATATATCTTGGGTAGGAGATCTAGAAGGTCTACTAGTCGTGATATGAGTACAATTGGGATCATGGGTCCACCTAGGCCATCTTTGAGGCATCCTGGGGTAGGACCAAGCAGACAGTATCCTATAGGGGATATGGGCAGTGCTGGTTGAGACACTTTGTCTTGTACTTGTTATGATGTATTCTGACACTCTTTGAGATATATATGATATGTATATTGGTGACATTCTACACACCTTGTGTTATTTCTATGATGTATGGTTCTATATGATGTGTCTATTTGATGTGTTGTGTGTGTGATGCATTTTATGATTCTATTGCATTCTATTTTATGCAATGTGATGATATGATTGTGCAACTAGTGCTTCTATATGATAAAGAATCTAAAATGATGATATTTATCTAAATAAATATAATGTTATGAAATCTAAATGCATAGTAATGCAAGTGAATTTAAGTAACATCTATTTAAGTGATAATGCAATCTAACTAATATCAAATGAACTTAAACAAATATGCAACCTATATGAATGTTTTTGTTGTGATAGAATACATTGTTGATTGTGCCTTATGATTTAGAAGAAGTGTTACTGAGAAAGATAGATATGAAAAGGATGTTGAAGAGATAGGAGAAAATGAAGAATCAACTATTTTAACTTGATATAAAAAATGGATATGATATGATAGGAGTGATAGTGATGAGCAGTCTTCTTTGTCTTTATTCATAGTGGAATAAATTATCATCATTGAGCCTTATTATGTAACAATGAAGCTTAGTACACCAAGGTATAAGGAACTAGGATGTATAGATATCTCACTACAAGAAATATATACATAGAAGACAAGGAATGAACCCTCCATTTTGGGAATTACGTTAGGGGTTGAGGTATGTGTGGCATTAACAGGAAGAATGTTCCTATCACAGACACCCACTAGAGAAATTGCCCCAAAACTTCATTGGTTCACGCCACAAAACAACAAACAAAGTAAAGAATCATACCCATCATGGCTCCTCTAGTCACTTTTTGGACATCCTTGAGTAGCATAGAAACATTATCTTCTCCAATTGATAAAAGATAAAAACCAAATTAGGCAAAACTCAATAGCTAAACTAACTGTGCCTTTTCTTTAATTGATTTGATGTGATTGTTGATAATGTCTGGTTTCAGAAGTTTTGAACCCCTTTTAAGACCGATTTGTCTCCTTTCCAGTGTATCTAATTCTATATAAGACATGATAATGATCACGTTGATATGGATATCGGTGATTGACAGGACTTGATCAGTTTGGTCACAAATGTTTGATAAGATAATTATATCCTTTGTTTAACTTTGTGCAAAGTGTTTATTGGATATCTGCTAGGGTATTGTTTCTCACGAGACATTTTATTGCAAGTTTTGGTTGATTTTTATTTTAAGTTTGTTTTTTTAGTTTTTCTGATGTTTAGGGTTTTGTGGATCATTTTTGAATATTTTTATTTTGTGATTTTTCGATTGTTTTTGGTATTTGCTCAGGATCTTTTTCTCATTTTTAGGGTTTTTTCATGACTTTTTACGATTTTTAAGATGTTTGTGTTTTACAAATGTTTTTGGATTTTTTAAAGATTTTATCTGAATGTTTTTGATTGATTTTTTTAGGATCATTTTCCGATTTTTAAGATTTTTTTAAGTTATTCCCCCAAGTATGTAGACCTATGATGATGACATGATGATCTAGGTGATGCATATGTAGACAATACTATTTTGATATGAGTTATGCTAATTCAAGAAGCATGATGAAGATGTAGTTTTTATTTGAACAAGGATGATTGTGTGCGTCTTTCATTCTAAAATGCACTAATTTGATTAAAGGTGCAAAACGTTTCAAAGATATGAGTTCAATCCGTTCTCAGAATACTTTAGATCATCCAATCTTAACACACTATGTAATCAAGATTTACGAATGGAGGCACAAAAAAGTTCTCCATTAATTCTTGAAACTTTGATCTCCTTTTGCCCATGTGTGTGCACTTGAGTTTATTTCGACTGTTATAATCATCAAAGACCCTTGGAATCCTATGTGGCTAGCTACGTGTGTTATTTTGGCTTCAAAAAAAACCTGGATAGAGCCTCGTTTCCAACAAGCTTTTAGGACTCCGTCGAGGTTATACACTATAATATCTTGAATATTGCTCCATTGCCAGTAGGCATCCATAGCCCTGATGGATTTACTCGCATGTTCCCTTAGTCAAGCTTTATTGCACATTTTTTCATGATATTTTAGTTATATATCTGTGCAATTTTGCCTTGAGATGGATATTTGGCATTTTCTTTTTCTTTTTTTATTTCCTTTCCTTTGATTGTAAGTAATTAAACCTACTTGGGTATGATGATTACAATGATGCTAAAGTAGAATTTTGGATTTTTCACTAGCCACATGACCAACTAGGTATATGTAATGACTTAGAGCATTTGATTAATGTTTGAGATATAACAATCGTTAGATTTTGGGTAACAAGGCTCAATAGTGAAACCTCTACTCAACCATGGATAAAGCTCAATTACAAGGTGACATTGAAGATAAATGAGTAAAGACCTCCTAAAAATTCATGAACAAGTATCTAGGAAATGAGACCACCTTCTCTCCCTTTAGTGTAGATAGGTGAATGACTTAGACAATCTCCTTGCTTTATTGCTGCAACTATATGAGAAATCAATAATGACATGTAGCTATATATTGTGCAATTTGAAATGGAAATATGTGTTACAATGCAATAAAGAAATATGCAAATGCAGTGCTTGAAAATTTAAATGAACCCATCCCTTAGATGTAATATATTTTTAGGTGTATGTTGTTCATGGGTTTGGGGAGTGGATCTCCCTCATGATTTTGCAATGCTTTGCACATGGTTGTTCATTTCACAGATTTTCTAACCATTAAGGTGTGCTTGGTAATGGTATTTCATAGATGTCGTTTGCCTCTATAATATCAATCCTAGCATTGGGGAGTGGAATCATAAAATTTTATGAACTTACCTTTTCTTTCCATTTCTTTATGTTGTTCACATAATCATCCTCATTATCGGGTATCATTTCTTTAAGAAATGTCGCCTGAACCTACTGATATTCTATGGTTATTTCATCAAGAGATGTTATCCTATCCACCTCTAGAGTAAATCCCACTTTATAGACATTATTGGCGAGTTCAATCTCCTCACCCAAAAATTATGCTATAGTATTGTCATTATTGGTCCATTCTAGTTGTGGTAGTACTTGTGATTCCTAGTTAATTGGATGTCAATCAATTTGCTTTGGGTGAAGAGTTTCTTGCATCATACATGATTGATTATAATAATGTTTTGTAATGACACAACCTCTCATACTTGGATTGAGGAATTTTACTCTCTTAGCACTTGGATTTTCTTTTGTTGCAAGATCGTGTCCTAACATCATATCATCTTGTGTTGGTTCTTCAGTGTCTCCTTGGAAAAGGACTTTGATGTTTTCCACACTTGGTTCAATTATTTGAGCTGATGGTTTCAAGTGTCTTTTCCCCTCTTTCCCCCAGTCAATTAGATGTGAATGTACAAGGGGTAAATATTTGCTTTCGTCTGTTAGAGAAGTGTCTGTCATCATGCAAACTTGGTTATTATGGACATCTTCATAGACAATGTCATTATCAATAAGTGGTTGATTGTCATTTGTTGTGTCTATTTTTCTTGGTCTATTGTCTTGAATAGATAGAAACTCATAGTCATGAGAATATATCACTCTTTCTATATATGTCCCATTGTTTAAGGTTGTGTCGCTTATCTCATCTTGCTCTTGTAACAATTATTTTTCTTGACCTGAGGATCTTCTTTGTGTCATAGAAACTCTTCTTTAACCTGGTATCAAACATTGCAATCTTTCCTCATCTAACTCATTTGGTGGAGCTAAGATTATTTCCCTTGGAAAAAGTATTGACAGAATCCAAGGATTAGACACATTTGCAGGTGGTGATCCAGTTTCTACTACCACATTTTCTTGTGAAGTTGTTTCAGGTACCATACTATTAGGTGGTGTCTCAGTAGTTTCTTGCAAAAGACATTTGAGATCTTCACCATCTGATTTTGTACTAGGATATGTTGTTGCTTCCTTGCTTCTATGAGATGAAGAAGGGAGTCTATGTGTTGATAATTGATTTTGAGGTATATAATCTAATGATAGGCTTGACTTATTTAGTATATCCAGTGTTCATTGTTTTGCCTCTGTTATCTTCGTGAAATGCTTATACCCTAACCCTTGATTATTCAGGTTTTCTTGAGGTAAAATAGGTTCTAACCTTCCTTGTTGCTATAGTCCCGAGCCTATGGTACCATCATAGCCATGTTTTTGTAGCATTTTAAAACCATTGCCATAATGATCCAAGGGTAAGCAGGCTATTGTCATGTCATCTTCTTCTCTATATAACCATTGATTGACATCTTCTTCTAGAGATTCTTCCTCTAAGTCTCCCCATCTGATCAATGAGCATGAATCTGAATATTTGACTATCTCCTTTCCTTTATCTTGTTTCATCACAATATTCTAAGGTTTGCCAAAGGATGTAGGAGAAAGAGATAATTTTTTAACATTTGATGTACAGGAGATAGAGTATTCCCCACAACCAACATCCTTAATCTGTAAAGAAGATGTTGTAGGTGTATATTTTTGTGCTTCTCAGATTTTTAATGAGCCCATTTGCATAATAAGTGGTGCTTCTTGATTAATTAGAACTTGATTGTTTGTGCTTGCTCTTAAATTATTGCAGTGTTGAAAGGGGTTAGGATCCCCATGCGCAGCTATTTCTATTCCATTGACTGGGAATTTGATGCATTGATGAAATGTAGAAGGCACCACTTGCATGTCATGTATCCATGGGCATCCTAATAGCATGTTGTATCCCAGCTCGTTGTCCAACTCTTGGAATTTGATGTCTATAGTAACTGGTCCAATTTGTACTGGTAATGTGACCAACCCTTTAGAAGGACGTTCCTCATCATCGTAGGCCTTGATGTTGATCTTCTTGGTTAAGTCTATGTGAAATTGGTAATAACCTAATTCCTTGATCAACTTAAGAGTACATATATTGATTCTTTCCCCTCCATCTATGATCACTCTTCTTATTCTCTTGCTATGAACATAAGATTATAGATGTAAAGGATCATTGTGCCTGATTCTATTTGTGGTGATGTCTTTCTCTATGAAGGCCACCCTAGATGAAGTAGTTATAGTTCCCACCATTGCTTGTAATACACTTTCATCCATGTCTCTAGATACAATTGAATCTTGCAATGATTTGTCCAAAATTGCTCTATGGGTTGGTGAAATTCTTAGTAACTCAAAGAGTGAGATTTGAGCAGGAGTCTTTTTTAGTTGGTCCATAATGTTAAAGTTTCTTGCTTGATGGGGTGCCTGAGGAGGTACTCCTTGTAATGTGACTTTGGATCTGCGGGTTACCACTACACAATCTCTATTTCTAGGGTTGATGGAAATGGTTGCAACCATTGCCTCCCCTTCACTAATTGCATTGAGTGTATAATTGTATGCAACCTTGGTGTAGTTGGTCATATTGTGCTGTCCTTTTGATGTAGATGCTTGTCCTTGATTATGCTTCACAAAAGGATCTTTGTATATGATATGTGCTTGGTTTTTTTATCCTTTATCTATATCTACTCTTACATCACCTTGATCTA
Source organism: Cryptomeria japonica (assembly GCF_030272615.1). Taxonomy (NCBI): domain Eukaryota; kingdom Viridiplantae; phylum Streptophyta; class Pinopsida; order Cupressales; family Cupressaceae; genus Cryptomeria; species Cryptomeria japonica. The sequence continues at coordinate 423,458,520 of NC_081405.1, read as the reverse complement.
TCAGGTCCTATATAATATTCTTGACCTTGTAATTGTATATGGTGAAAATGGATACACAATAATATTGAAAGACCAAATGAATTCAACCACAAAACCCTAGCCTAACAACAACAAAGATCCACCATAACATGTGAAGATTACCTAGGATAATGCAAATCAAATGAAATCACAAAGATTATACCATCAGATGACCAATAGGATTTGGATCTCCATTCTTCCTATCTCCATTGATCTTGCTTGATATATTTGCTCTCAGATTTTATGTGTGCACAAGAGCTCAACAAAGAACGGAAATGTGGTTGCAAGTAGGATCGCATATGAAAGTTCAAAAGCATAGTGTAGTCGAGTCGTAAGTGGGGGTTGATAATGAAAGAAGTAGCCTCTTATATAGAAGACACTATAAGAAATGGAGGGATAAGATTGAGAGGTGTAAAAGATAAATGGTCGGCTATGATTAGAGGGTAGGTGACCATGATTAGAGGGTAGGTAGAGAAAATATGAAAATAATGAAAGGGGTAGGTAGTGTATGAATTAAGAGATGAATGACATGTGTCATAGGTAGAAAAGGCCAATGAATTAATTAAATAAATAAAGATTTATTTAATTAATGGAAGAAGTGGGATCAATTAAATAAATAAAATATTTATTTAATTTAAGAAAAGGATAATTTAAATAAATAAATGTATTTATTTAAATGAGAAATAAGGCTAGAAGAGGATAAATGAATTAATTAAATAAATAAGGATTTATTCAATTAATAGAAGAATTAGGCTAAAATAATTAAATAAATAAAATATTTATTTAATTAGACATGACAATTTTAGGTGTCTACAGTAACAACTAGATGTTTTATGTCCTTTGGAACGATGATAGTCACATAAATCATGATCATTCCACCAGGATGGTTTAAATGGGCTTAGTTCATACAGTCTTGCTTCTAGCAAGGTGATCATGTTTTTTTGTATCAAATTATTTAGAGCAACATCAATAGGTTCCCCCAAGGTGTGAAATTTCTCTTTGGTGCCATATATCTTGGAGGTCTAACTACATTAGATTGGAATGCATTGGTAGTGGTAGTAGTTGCATTATTTGATTGTGACTGATTCACATTTTGGTTTGGTCCTTGTAATGATAGTGTGGGTTGAGCTCTATTGACCACTCTTGCATCAACCACACCATCATTTGAAACATTCTTGTTCCTTGACCAAAATCTGGGTTTATCTGCATTTGCATTGTTGGGTGCTCCTGAATCTTTACTATTTTTAATGATAACTTGCTCCAACAATCCCTTCTCACATTTGAGACCTTTTTCTATGATATCCTCGAATGTATAAAACATTGCATTTACAAAGGATATTTGACTAGTGGAAGGAGATTTTCACTGAATATGTCCACTTGTTTTGCCTTTGGTATATTTCTTGGATACTTCTATATAATGACCTCCATCTTTTCAAGAACATAGCAAAGGTCTCTGTTTCTTTCTTCTTCATTGTGCACAAATATATGAGGCTCACTGGATTGTCTATATTATGAGAGAAGTTTGAGATAAACAACTCTGCTAATTCTCCCTATGAAGAAATTCTAGGAGGTAGATGTGAGAACCATTCTAATGCGGGTCCTCCAAGACTTTTGGGAAATAATCTTAGTAGATAAGTGTCTTCGTGCGCTACTTCTATGAAAGATGTGAAAAATTCTCTTATATGATCCCTTGGATCACCCTTTCCTTTATATTTATCAAACCTAGGCATCTCAAAGCGTGGAGGAAAGGGTGGAATGTACAAAGACCTATCATAGGGATAAGGCCTAAGATCTTCCATTGTGTAGATTTTCTTGTCCTTGCTTGCTTGCATGCTCATCATTTTCTTTTGTAAGTTTTGGACTTGTTGAGTCAAAGCTTCTATTTGTGTCAAGGGTATGCCTGATGCATACATGTTTGTAACATATGGTAAAGTGGTGGTGTATACTGGTGTTGTTGGAGATGCTTGAATTTTTACTATATTGAGGCTACCACTAGGTGCTATGAAGTATGTAAATTGAGGCACTATGTTATTCTGAGTAGACCCAAAGGGATTTGTATGTTTGTGTTGTATCCCTTGGCTACCAGTTGCAAATCTAGTTGATACCGATGTAGTTACTAGTGGAGCACCACTGGCTTGTGAGTTGAACATGGGCATTGATTGGAACCTTGTTGAAGTAACCCTTGACATTGGTGTAGAACTTATAGCTTCTTATGTTGTGTTTAACTGAGTTGGAGGCATTTGTGTGCTTTGAGCAACACTTTGTGTAGTTGTTGTTGTAGATGCATTGGGCATCTATATCATATTTAGATTCAATGCCACTCCTGGTAGTGTTATTGTGGAGATGTCAAAATTAGGAGGCATATTTTCTCCATTTTGAATCAAGGGAGATAAATACTTTTCTCTATTGTTGTTGATAAGGGCGTTGATTATCATTAAGATTTGAGGGTCTTGTTAAGATGCCTCTATTTTCTCTTGTGTTAATCCTATTTGCATCTCTTCTATTGTTGGTAATCTATTAGGATCTGTTGGTATCAAAGCTCTATTCTTTAGCTCCCATTTGTGTTCATGTTCCAAGTTGGGTTATGGTATGGATCACTGTTCGGATCCATCTATTTTTTTGTCTTTTATGATCTTGTCACTGTCATGTGATCTTGACACTGTATGACTCACTATGATCTCCTAAATGCTAATAGTATATTGATATGGATGCAAGACTTATGACTTAACTATGCATTTACTTTATGAATGATGATACCCTACTAAGACTACTGGTGAGGAATAGGACTATCTGCCATAAGTTTTTTGAAAAATTATCGAAATTCTTCTTGTTCTCTTTGTTCCTTGATTTTTTTTTCTAGTTTTGTATCAAGGCGAACAGATTTCCGGATTTCATTATCTATGACAACTTCTACTTCTTCTTATTATGGAAGATCAATTCTTACTTCCCAAGAAAGATTGTCCATACCATCAATTATCTCTAATTGATCATTATCTGGTCCAAGATTGGGTTGTTCGAATGGAAAATCACCATCTCCTTTTAGAACCATGCAAAGGATATGTTCTTAAGACTTCTATAATGAAAAGGACTATGATGAATGTTTAATGAAGACTATGCAAACTGATTTGGGTACTAAGATGAGATGTGCAATGTAAGGACTCTTTTAATGAGGAGTGTGATTGGTGGACTCTATCCTAAGTTGAATGCAAATGATGGACTTTGATCTCCTAATTGTTAAGACTTATGCAAGATGTGAATGAAAAACATAAACTATGCATTCCCTATATGTGCAAGGACCTATGATCACATGAAGCACCATTTCTTCCATACTCTTAAATCTTAGCAAACTTTATTGAACTTGTTGGATGTAAACATTTGGTTGTTCTGTTGAAGTTTTGGCTCTTGATTGTTGAGTTGAGAAACTTTTGGTTGATGTTGATATGAAAAACTTGGTTGATGTTCCACTTTAAAATGTTTGATCATGTAGCAAAGACACAACAGACACATCAAAGAGCATAACCACATAGAAAGAATACTTGTTTAAGGAGCTTTTTCAAATTCCCATGAATGTTGGAGTCTTTTTCAAGACCCCATTTTGTTTTCATTGTAATTGGTCAATCGATTTCACACCACGCAGACCCTCTTAAGGTCAAAAGGTCACAAATATTACCACAACCCACATCTTGATACTCCGTCAGCTCAAATAACCCTGTCACACCCTAAGGTGCACCCCCTTTTTTGCCTTTGTCCAGAAATTAAACCAAAGAGGATCGCTCCTCAATTGACTTGTTATCCTGGGAGATATATGGTGAGTGTCTTGGGGGAAGATTATTCCCCGCCCTTGCACTGTGATAATATGAGTGTCTGGTTACTGACTCAGTTGGGCTTCTAATTTATAAGGTGTTTAGAAAGGGTTTTGTTTGAGTGGTTACAATTAGCAACATTTTACACCCCGTTAAGGGAGGTCTCCCAGTCTGTAGAGGTTACACTCTATAGATTTTAACATACCGTATAGGCACTAAGGGAGGCATAATGTTGTTGTGACAAGATGTAACACTTGTCAAATATTATTTTCATCACATACGCATTTATTTAGAGTGGCTTGGATTACTTGACTTTAGTCATTGCCACTTAGGTCATTCCCCTCTCACTGGCCTTAATGGCGCCCTAAGGGCAACTCAGGAGGGTAGACCTTCTAAAGGTTTTAATGCATGAAATTGAAAGAAAGAATAAAAGAGGTGGGTTTGGCTTTTTGATCACCCAGAAAAGGGGAGAGAATAGACCTATCACCTCACAAACACAAAGAACAACAATTCTTTTTAACCTTCATCGCAAAATTTTCTAACTATTGGAGATGTTGCTCCAAAATACATGGTGTTAATTTTAGCCAATATTGCAATGGTGAGATTTGTGTTGTTATTTTTTAAAGCACCAAAATGAAATGTTCATCTAAACTACCCCTGCAAATAAATCAAACATTGTTAGCATATGGTGGGCTCTCTAGCCTAATTTTTTTTCTCTCGGTTACAATCTTTTTTGTTTGCAGAAACAAAATGGAATTTTGGCAAAAATGATAGAAAAACAGAAACAAACATAATCTAATCTATTATAGAAATTGTAAATTAACCTCTAATCAATTGCGAACTAACATCTAATCAAATGTGAATTAAAATTGTAGACACCCAAAATTGTCCAGTCTAATTAAATAAATATTTTATTTATTTAATTATCCAAGCCTAATTCTTCTATTAATTAAATAAATCTTTATTTATTTAATTAATTCATTTATCCTCTTCTAGCCTTATTTCTCATTTAAATAAATAAATTTATTTATTTAAATTATCCTTTTCCTAAATTAAATAAATATCTTATTTATTTAATTGATCTCACTCCTATTAATTAAATAAATCTTTATTTATTTAATTAATTCATTAACCTTTTCTACCTATGACACATGTCATTCATCTCTTAATTCATACACTACCTACCCCTTTCATTATTTCATTATTTCTTTTACCTACCCTCTAATCATAGCCGACCTCCTTTTACACCTCTCAATCTTATCCCTCCATTTCATATTGTGTCTTCTATATAAGGAGATGCTTCCTTCATTATTAAACCCTAACTATGCATTCACCCCCCATTGACTACTTGACTACACTACGCTTTTGAACATAGGTGATCCTACTTGCAACCACATTTCGTTCTTTGTTGAGCTCTTGTGCACATAAAATATAAGAGAAAATATATCAAACATGATCAATGGAGATAGGAAGAATGGAGATCCAAACCCTATTGGACATGTGATGGTATAATCTTTGTGATTTCATTTGATTTGCATTGTCTTAGGTAATCTTCATATGTTATGGTGGATCTTTGTTGTTGTTAGGCTAGGGTTTTGTGGTTGAATTAATTTAGCCTTTCAATATTGTTATTGTTGTTATCCATTTTCACCATAAACAAAAATAACAGCAATTGTGAATTTTTGTGTAAGGAATTGCGAATTATTGTCAAGTCAATTGTGCATCAGTTAAACCTGCAACTTTCAAAAATTTAAATAGAAAAAAAAGATAGAAGATAGAAGTTTTCTTTCAATGAAATCATTCTAGATAAGGTTGTCCATCACTTCTATATCATTATAAATGTCGAATTTGTCTAGGATTTTGTTTATGGTTTGACAGTAGGAAACCATGGCCTCCCCCTCTTCAAATTTTTGAAATTCTCTTTCTGCTTTTATAAGCCTTTGATAGGCTTTTAGTTGTCTGTTGTTTTGTTTCCTCCTCCTTGCACTTGAAATCTTTAAAGTTACCTTGCCTTCCATGGAGTTAGAAACATTTTATGCCTAAAAATCAACTTTTCCATAATTGAAAGACTTTAATGGGTTAATCGCGCAAATGGAAATAAATGAAAAGAGACAAATAAAATTTAATTTATGGGCTATCCTTGCAATTGTGCATCAATTAGTGCAATTCTGAATTATAATGATAGCAATTTCAAATCAAAATGATAGAAATTGAACATCAAAATGTGCAATTGCAAATTTCTGTCAAGGCAATTGCGCATTCAATTTCCTATACGACCCTGCAAATCAACAAAAAAAAAAAAATCAGATCAGTAAGTGTAATTCACTCCAGGTTCACCATTTGTTTCATGTTTGAATGTCATATGAAATGAAGCTAATTAGGAAATAAGGACGAATCACCAAATCCTTAACTAATTAACAAACTCAAATATAAACCAGTAAAAATAAATGCAAAATTGAATGAACTGAATAATTAAAACTCCCTAAATTTATCATTATCACTTCCATTCTGCTTCTCTGAATTGTGTATGAAGGTAGCTCTCAGGTATTGCACTGGGATTCCTACATAAAGTAGACAATTGTTTTGAAGATTGTGATTCTAGATTGATTTGGGAAAATGATATTGCTTATATATATTTTCAACACAGATGGGGAGTGATTTTGAGCTCAAGTCCTAATTGAGAGTGAACTAATTTAGATTGATTAGTGAACTCATCTTGATTGATTTGTTAACTCAATAGATTGAATAGTCAACTAGGTTGATTGACTAGATGATTCAATTGATTAGTCAGTTGATTGTGTTGATTGAATAGAAGACTGAATTGATTGGAGATATAAGTGGATTGACTGATCAGTCAGAAAATATGATTTGGAGTGAAAAGGGGTGATTGGAGAGTTAACTGAGTTAACTCATTAGTCAACGAATTTGATCAATCAGTTATGATTTCAACATGTGTTGTAGGAGATTGAAATTGAATTTGATTTTCATTTTCAATTTGGATTTGAATTTGGACTTTCAAATGCTGAAATGGATATGAAATTAACTAAAATTCAGATTTGGTGAAATGTGAATTTGATAACTTGGAATTAGATGAAATTAATTGAAATCCACATTTGGGGAATTGTGAAATTAGATGGAATTATTTGAAATTTGAATTTGGGGAATTGGAGGAATAAATAAATTAATTTAAATAATTGAAACACTAGAAATATGATTAATTAAATAATAAAGATTATTTAATTAAGGAAATTAATCATAATTAATTAAATGATTAATATTTAAGAAAGGGGTTTGATGATGAATTGATTAAGAAATATAAATTGAATAAATAATAATGTTGAATGTGATGATTGAGTCAGGTTTAGAAGAATAATTAGCTTAATTAATTAATTAAAGAATTACTTAATTAATTAGGATAAATAATTAGTGCATGATGGAAAAAAACTTCAGTGTCTACAAAAGGAACTCTATTTACTTAGTTATGACTAGCAGGCCCCTTGACAAGTTCAATTGCATCAGCCACTGAGTGATCCAACATCATCGTGACCCAATTATAGAGACCTTGGAGTAATTAGTCTTTCAAGATTGATTGTTTTTCAGGAGAGTTGGTATACATTTCATATTCTACCTGACCGTAGGTGAGTGTGTCAAAACACTTGTCAACAAAAACTGACGCTAGAAGGAGGGCCTAGAACAATCTGTTCTAAGTTTCCATTGCACTATCATAGTATGACCTAACATGGTACTCCCAGGAGACGGACCCAATCTTGGTTACGAACAAGAAGTCATTTCTCAACTCTCTCTCCTTGCTTGGAATAGTAGAAAGAGTTATAGTGATTGGTTACGTATGTGAGAAGTGCTTGACAATGAAAGGAAGAAGGGTAGGTACATAGAAGATGAAGCACAAAGACAACTCCTTGCTCAAAGAAACACTCAACGACCTCCTCAACCATCGATAAATTAAGGAGGAAACAAACTGGAGCGTATATCTTCTTTCTCTCGAGAACAGTTTTAGAGAGTTCTTAGGAGCACATTTTCCCCATTAGACTTGGTAGAGTTAGGACCCGTAACTAGGAAGAAGAGAAACAAAGCTAAAGGACAGTCTTCAACAGACTCACCGGTGCAATCATCAGAATCCAACATAGAAAACCAGCTAATCCCTAGTCCTCAACCCATCACTGCACCTTTTGTAAGTCAGAATCCACCACAACCTCAAATGGAATTTTTCAACCAAAATCATACACCATTAGGAGCAACACCTGGAGGAATTCATGATCTCCCTAGAAACCCAGACAAATTTTGTAGCAAGTATGAGTTTGGGGGACCTAAGATAGCGGAAGAGCATATCGAAGCGTTCAAAGGTGTAGTGGTTCGTAATCATGTGGAAAATCAAGATGTGGTATGTCAACTCTTTCCATGCTCATTAGGAGACAACGAGTACAACTGGTATTTAACTCTATCTGCTAACTCCATTACTAGTTGGGATACTTTGGAAAAAGATTTTATTGCTCAGTTTCGAGTATATGTTGATCCGACAACACTTTATCATTAATTTGTTTCATTGAAGAAGTTTCCTAATGAACCTTTGACTATGTTCAATACGAGTTTTTAGAGAGCTTACAAGAAGCTTCAACCCCCTTATCAAGTTGCACAACTGGTAGCCACCAGAGTTTACTTTAGGGTCATAGACCCTTGGGGTGCAATGTTTATCAAACAAACTATACTTGAAGCTAACAGGGATACCTTGGCAAAAGTCTATGCCTTAGCCATCAAAATGAATCAATAATTGAATCAAACACCTGAAGGAATTAGAAACAACCTTCTTATTGGCATGAGTTATGGAAAATACAACCAACTTCCAAGAGTATCATCATGAACACCAGTTGGAGCGCCAACTATGAATCCAATTTTGTTATATAGACCACAACTAACTGCAAATCAACAAGTGAACCACCAATTTGCAACTCAATCTTTACAATGGGCTAACCCCAACGCCGTTGCCCCACAAGTTCAATTCAATGATCAAGCACATGGAATGATGTAACTGTATAATCCTCCCAACACAGTATTCGCAAATCAAGCAACATCAACATCAACTAATCAAGGCTCACACCTCTCAGCTGAAGTAGAAGCATTGAAGAAAATGTTATCCCAAGTCACTACTAACTTAAGCCAATTAAAGATGAACCCACAAGGAGGGTATAACCAATCTCAGTCATATAAAAACTAGCGAGGTTATTAAAAGCAAAACCAAAATCAGAGATATAACCCCAAACCTTACAATAAACAATGGAATAATGGCCCAAATAACAAAGGTGTAAATCGTGATCATCCTGATGCAAGAGACAATTCTAACCAGATGTAGATGGTTAACATGGTTGACATGAATTCGATGACTAATTGGTGTAGGTTACATGACACCGCGTCACACTCAGAGGTTAATTGTGCTCAAATGGAGAAGATGATTAGGATTGCTCAAGTTGATACACAACCAAGAGGGTCTGCTATTGAGGAACCTGAGAAGGTCAATACGGCAATGCTGGTAGATACTTTCCTATTTAGGGAATTTGAAGTAGAAGCTCAGGCTGAGCCACAGGTTTACGATGCATAGGCCTTTTAGAATACAAAGAATACTTATAACTTGAGGAGCCAAAAAAAAGGGCCATTTACTACACCTATGCCTCCTAAGGACAGTCAAGTTCCACTAGATCCAACAACAAGTAACAATCCTCATCCTCCTCTGCCCTTCCAAGGAGTAAAATCTAAAGGTGAAAAAATTCCAAAATATCCTATCAAGAGGTTATATGATGTCACTAGAGAAATGGAGAATACTGCCTCCACAATGTCTCTCTTGGAAGTATTACAATATTGCCCCAAGAAAAAGGAAGCTCTTCTTAAGAAACTTGATCAGTTAGAGGCACAAAGTCATGAAGTCAAAATGGCAGGAATGGAAGATGTTAACGTGACAACTCGTCCTGATAACACTAAAAATTCTCCATTTTTGTTAAGTATAAAAATATTTGGGAAGAACCTACACAATTGCTTGGTAGATTCAAGAGCATCAGTAAATGTAATGCCTTATTCTATTTGTCAGAAATTGGGTCTCAATCCAGTTCGTACCAACAACAAAGTAGTGCAGCTGGATAAAACTAAAGTCAATGTAATTGGAGAACTAAAAGATGTTTACATTCGGTTGGGCGGTGATCCTCAAGTATCCTGTTACATAGACATCCATGTTGTTGACATACCTAAAGTATATGGGATGTTTCTTAGTAGGGAAATTGGTCTAAGACTTTGGGGGGTTACTTTTCCACCTGTTTTACCTACCTATGGCTTTCATGGAAAGGAGTAAGCAACCAAATACGAATTGATAGTGAGCCCAGGTTGAAGAAGTTGATCACTGATTATGGGGCCACTAATGAGGTATCCTACATTGAAGTATACCCTGGAGTTTACAAAATGAATGAATTTATAAACTTCACAACTCCACCCCTATCCATGCCACAACAAGCCGATGTTACTGATTAGATGAAGAGGATCAAGAAGTTTATTACAAAAATGCGGCAAGGGATGCAGTTGTTAGGAAATGACCTTCGGCTTGAATATTTGTTGCTACCCCAATGGTGTAGATTTCACCACCAAGAACACTGAAAGGTGGCTTGCATTGCTTTTAGAAATGAATTTACAGGGTTGATGAGTCCTCCTTCTGAGGAAGACACTAATTATGATACTGCACCTGAAGAATGCGAAGACTAGGAACCCGAAGTAGAAATCTCTCAACAGGAGAAAGATGAAAAAACAAAAGATCAAACCACAACCATAGCAGAGCCACATGTTGAACAACTAATTCTTGCAACCACTGAAGTTCCTTCTGATAGACATGCATCTGCAATAGATCCTATGCAGGCTTCCACAAATTCTATTCCTAAAGAACGATAATCAGACTCAAACCCAATTCAAATTCCATCAACCACCATACTTGAAGGGAAGAATATTAAAAAAATCAAAGATGAGATCTAGATTTTAAGTTTGATGGATCCAAATCCAAACAAGGCAGTGGAGCCAAAGTTGAAATAACTAGTCCCAAAGGGAAAACCTTTCTAGCTTATTATCGACTCCAATTCTCTTGTACTAACAATATGACTGAATATGTAGCCTTGGTTAGGGGACTCCTCTTTTCTCTCAAGAAAGGAGCCATATATTTAAAGGTGCAAGGAGATTCTGAGTTGGTGGTTAAGAAAGTAAGGAGTCAGTATGCATGTCATGATAAGAGGCTTATAGCATATAGGAACTGGGTGTGGGGGCTGATTGAAGATTTTGATGCTTTTAATATTTAGTTAGTACCCAGGAAAATAAATGGCATATCAGATGCATTGGCTGTAGAAGCAAGTACATTGGAACCAGTAAGTCAGTCTCCTTTGAAAATATTCTCTGAAGAGCTACTCTCAACACCCAATTGTACCTGACAACATTACTCAATTCCAAGTCTTTGAAGATGATAGACATAGTCTATCTTTCCTTGCTAATTATGGCACCTTTGAAGAATAAACTATTGATGAAGATGATAAATCAAACACCGTTGATGAAGACATTAATGAGGATATTGTTAGCCTTCCCAAAAATGTTATTCCCAAAGGTATGGTCACCTTAGAGAAACTTTTTGACTCTGATCCCGGGGTAAAATAAAGATTGACTACCAATTCAAGTGCTGGAAAATATGAAACACATAATATTGGTCAAGAAGCTCAAGACAAATATTTTACATTGGAAAGATTTGCACTCCCACTGAGAGGGAGAAAATATTACGAATCCTAAGGGAATATATTGATTTTATAGCATGGGGATATGAAGACTTGAAGACATTCGACACGTCTATTATTACACATGTTATACCTTTGAAACCCAATACAAAGCCATTCAGACACAAGCAATGACCTGTCAATTCCTTGATAGAGCCCCTTATTTTCAAAGAAGGTCAAAAGTTGCTCATTGCTAGGATCATTTTCCCTATACGCCATTCGAGCTATGTGACCAATCTATACCTAGACAAAAAAAATGGAGAGATTAGGCTATGCGTAGATTTCTGAAATCTCAACAAGGCATCATAAAAAGATAACTATCATTTACCTTCCTTGGATGAAGTTTCGCAAATCGTGAATGGTTCATAGATGATGTCGTTCCTTGATGGCTATTCTGGATATAATAAAGTGTTGGTCAACCATGAAGATCATTTGAAGACAACTTTCATTGCCAAATGGGGTACTTATGCATATCACCAGATGCCCTTCAAGTTGATAAACACTGGTGCAAATTTTCAAAGAGCTATGAATATTGCCTTCAAGGAATTGATTGGAAATTGCATCGTCATATATATGGATGCCCTCACCATATTCTCTAAAATCGGAAAAGATCATTTGGACCACTTGTGTAAAGTGTTAGAAAGATGCAAGAAGTGTGTGTTTGGGGTTGTTGAAGGGAAGCTCCTTGGTCACATGATCTCTGAAAGAGGAATAGCAATCGATCCAGACTGAGTGGAAGCCCTGCTGAAATTGCAAATGCTAGGAAGTAAAAAGGAGATGAGGTCTTTCTTTGGGAAGATTAATTTTTTAATAAAATTCATCACTGGATTTGTAGAGATAGTCAAACCATTGAATGAAAAAATGAAGAAGGATGCCAAGATAGAATGGAATGCTGAAGCAAAATAATCATTTGCCTAGATCAAGAAGTCCATTGTGGATGCTCCTATGTTGACTAGTCCTTATTATAACTTTCCATTCTACATATATTCTTTTGCCTCATTACATTCCAGTGTTGTTGTTTTAACATATAGACTGATGAAAATTTGATAGCCTTTATGAGTTCACCTTTAAAAATGCTGAAATAAGATACTTAGCTTTGGAGAAACATGTTTTTTCTTTGGTAAGAGTTGTTAAGAAATTGACACTATATCTTAAGGAGTAAGATATATGCAATTGTGCCTAATCAAGCAGTCAAGTCATTGTTGATGCAGAGTGAACTTGGAGAATGTCATGAAAAATGGATGGCCATTTTGCAAGAATTTGATCTATAAATGTATCCTCTAAGATTGGTAAGAGGCCAAGGTTTGTCCCAAGCTAGTAGTTGATACTCCCCACATTCACTGTCAATAGTACACCCTGGAGTCATTCATGCAAGATCCCTGGTACATTGACTTGATATTTATTCTATTGAACAATAGGTGTCCAGAAGGATTGACGGTGACACAAAAGTGAGCCTTGAGGCTCAAAAGTGCTAATTATATGATTAAAGATTCAACACTCTATCGAAAAATTCATGAAGGCATCTATCTCAGATGTCTAGATCGCCAAGAAGCTAGTAAGATGGTTGAATAATTCCATGGAAATTATGGTACGAGCCATGGGTCAGTAGATGCTACAACACATCAAATCCTGAAAGTTGGGTACTACTAGCCCAACATCTTTAAAGACACTCACAAACATGTGAGGAATTGTCATACCTATCAAACTGGAGCTTCTTGAGAAAGGAATCCAGTTATGCCCCTTTAACCAGTATTTGAGGTTAGACCTTGCACTCAATGAGCATTGGATTTTGTTGGAGTGATTAACCCCAATTCATCTGTAGGGTACAAATTCATATTGATGGCCACAAATTATTGCACTCATTGGACAGAACCTCAAGCATGTAAGAATGCCACTGTGGAGGTAGTTCTCAATTTCCTCGAAGAATGTATCATCACAAGGTTTGGAATTCCCTTTGCTCTAGTATCTGACAACACCCCAGCCTTTACTTTTGCACAATTAATGCAATGGTCGTACGAGTTCAAGATAATCCTCAAGTTTTCCTCTAACTATTATCTTTAGGGAAATGGAGTAGCTGAGTCCACTAATAAGAATATTTTGGATGTTATTAAAAAGCTTCTTGAGAAGAACCCTAGAGATTGGAACAACCAATTGAAGTATGCCCTTCGAGCTGATAGAACAAGAGTTAAGGCTGCTCTAGGGACTTCTCCATATTACCTTGTCTATGGTCAAAATCCTATTTTCCCGGTCAATTTGTAAATTATTGTCCTCCAACTTATGAAAGACTTAGAGATTGAGGGTCAGGTTGAGGTTCACCTCCTAAATTTGTTAAAACTTGATGAAAAAAGAATGAACACTTTACAACACTTTGCTAAATATCAAGCTATCGTCAAGCGATGGATTGATAAAAGAGCCAAGGTGAAAGCCTTTCGGATCTCTAACTTGGTTCTTTTATGGCACAAATCCAAAGAAAAGAAGGGTGATCACCATACATTTGAAAGGTTGTGGTTAGGTCCTTACCAAATTTCTGAAATCTTAGGAGAAAACACCTTATGATTGAGCTCGTTAACTGGAGAACATGTACCATTTTCTGTCAATGGTTAGTGTCTTAGGCATTATTTTGATTAATCTAAAGTTGATCTTGATCCTTTGTATCATAGTAGTTTAATTGGTTTGGTTTGTTTGATATGTTTCTTTTTGTTCTGTTTGTTCTGTTTGTTTGTTTGTTTGTTTGTTTGTTTGTTTGTTTGTTTGTTTGTTTGTTAGTTTGTTTGTTTCTTTGTGTTTTGTTTTCTTTTGTTGTCATTGTGCATTGTTCTATTTTGTTTGGGGAAATAATCTATTCTCAAACTTTTTATATGATAGATATTCTTGGCATAACATGGTTGCATTTTGAGAGACTTCGACTCTTGGCTCTTTATAGCTTCATTATCCCTAGGATAGTTTTGAAATCCTTTCCTACATTCAACCAAGGTGGAATATAAAAGGTTAATGTTGATTTGAGTTTTTGATATTTAATTGGTGAAGACTAACTTGATTTCCCAGAACCATCACCACATTAAGATACATCATGAAATCCTTGAAGATGTCAATAGAGCTTGTTTACAAGTGAAAAATATGAAGTTAGGTTATTTCTCGTTATCCACTGTGGTCCCCAACCCAGTTTCAGAGCTTCATTGTTTTGAAAGTTGCTTTAAGTCTCAAGCAGTCAAGGATTTATATCCAATAAATTGAAAGTAAATTCTAAAAAAAAAGGGATAACAAAAGTATTAACCTGATGCAACTCATTAGGGTATTTCAAGTAATCTCCACCAGGGCTATAGATGTTTGGCTGGCAGTGGATCACTGCTTGATGGAGACCAGAGGTATCTCTATTGGGGCTATAGACACCTGGCTAGTAGCAAAGCTATGCCCAAGATAACATTGCATAGAGCACATGGTTAATTTCACTCATGTAGCTTGGGCCCATGTTCTATTGTTTATCTTTATGATTAGAAAGATGGGGTAACTAATCAGAAGCACACACTTAAGACTAATCTTGTTTTGTTCCTAATTCGATTGTTTGGTCATTGGTTCATTTATTCTTTTTCTTTTATATATTACTCTGAATGATAGTAGTCTTGGAGGTCTGCGAATCCAGAGATTTTGAAGCTCTAAAATGCCTTGAGTCATTTTTCCCAGAAATTCACCATTTGTTATGCCTTACATATCTACCCCCATCATTTTCTTTGGCATTAAAATGCAGGTCCCCCTTTTTCCTATCTATTGTTTTCCTTCTTTTTTGTCTTCTCTTATGTTTTTGCTTTGGACACTTCAGAATCCCGAAGTTCTGAGGTATCCTTTTGTTTGTTTTTGTCTCTGCTTTGGAACCCCAGAACCTCAGAGTTCTAAAGTGTTATTTGTGCCTTTGTTTTTTTGCTAAGACCTCGAAACTTTAGAACCCTGAAGTCTCGAAGCCTTTTTTGTGTTTTTGGGTTCAAGACCTCGAAACCCCAAAACCCTGGAATTCTGAAGTATTGTATTCTTTGTCTTGTGAAGCCTCAGAATTATGGTATCCTGGAATCCCAAGTTCTTCATGTTTTGTTGTATTTTGGTTGAAGTTTCAGAATTTCAGAATTCTGAAATCCCGAACCTGCTTTGTGTTTTACCTCAGAACCTTGGAGTACCAAGGTGTCATTTTCTGTGTGTGTCTGAGCCTTGGAACCCCAAAACCCTGGAGTTTTGAGCTTCTCTTTGTTTTGTCTTGGGATCCTAAGACCCCGAAATCCCGAAGTTGTGTTTAGTGAGGTTTTACAGTTGTTTGAGGGGAGGGTATAAATAGGTGGAAGGTATGATTATTTTAGTCATTTGTGCATTCCTTCTTTGTGAAACTCAAGCTCTCCCTCTAGGAGATTTTCTTCTTCCCGTTTTAGTGTTTCCCAGTTCACCGCCTCATCAAGTTGGTTGGTTTTTTTTGTTTTTCTTCTCATTTTCCATGTCATTTTAGGTAGGTTAGATTAGAATTTCCATGCTTTCAATAAACTGGCCATTTTATTTTCTTACCTCACAGAGCCTTGGTTTTGGCACTTCGGGACTTTGGAACCCCGAAATCCCAAAAGGGGCCTAAATTTTACCCAATTCAGCAACTCGGAACCCCAGAGTTCCGAAGTCCCTTGTTTGAGAGATTTGCCCATTTCAGGATTTTGGAATCCCGATATTTCGAAGTCTATTTTTTAAAAATTGTTTTACCCATCTCGGAACCCCAAAGTTTTTAAGTTGATCCTTGGAATGTTTTTACTTAGATTGGAACCCCAAAACCCCAAAATCCTAAAGTTTCTCTCTATTTTGCATTTTATAACTCAGGATCCTAGAACCTTGGAATCCCGAAATTGGTTGTTTTGAAGGGTTTTATACCTCGGAACCCCGGAGTTCCGGAGTATGTAATGGTTTAATAATATGATATAACAACTAATTATTGATCTTTTCTCGCAAGATAAAGTGGATTAATGGACCCATCCCATAGCAAGAAAAGGACTAAAGAGGAAGCGAAGATTGACAAGAAACCAATAACAATGAAATATCAGTATCAAGGGTAGACTCTCACCTCAAAGCTTGAAGAAGAAGTTAAGTGGGTAACCCATACTGAGATCAGGTATATAGAGATTGAAGATATTAAAACCCAACTAGCACATGTGCCTCATTCCCTAGAAGCATCATATAGGAGGATCAAGAGATCAGGGTTGGTAGAGGCGACTATATTCCCTTAGGCTATGCAATCACCTGAGCTTATAATGACAATTACCCATAACTACCAGCCAGATACTAGAAAATGTGTTGATGCAAATGGGAATGTGATTGTAGATCTCTCACCATATATGATTGGAATGAACTTTGGGATACCAGTGAGAGAGGAGGTTTTAGTAAAAACTGAAGAGCAGTCCACCTCCATATTCATTAAGAATGCTTCTAACTACAAAAGACACATTGATGAAGCATGGCTAGAGGATCCAAGGAAGACAGGGATAAAGGTTAAAAATTTCTAGGAGCCTCAAAGATATCTCATTATCATGTTGACCAGAGCCTTTGGAAACTCAGACTGTAGGTATTTTCACACATGGATGTTTCATTACATGACCATAATTTTAATTGGCAAAGAATACTTTGATTGGACACAGATTATTTCAGACAACATTCATAATCAATTGACCACAGTCCTCCAAACAAAGAAGTTCTTCATGAATTCTTACGTCATATGGGTGGTAGCTCATTCTGGAAAGTTTCTAGGGTTGAGAATAGAAGGAAAACTTGGAGAGGAACCTGGACAGAAAAGAGTTTGGGATTATTACACTCAATTACCTATCTCTTAGGAAAAGCTTCATTTTAAAAGATTGAATGATGCCTTCGTATATGTTGTTATGATAAAGCTTACAAGTGATTTTGGATATAGATTGACCTCAGAAGCAATGCAAATGGTTAAAGAATGGAGGTGTTGGTTCTTACAAAACCAACGATCTAAATACCTTCGAGTTAGTGGGTTCACAGGCAATCCACTCCTTTTGCCAATATTTTATAGCAACATAATAAGTAATCTAGAGTATGTTAGGAAATTGGTTGGTCTATAGGCATTGTTGATATTAAAGCACAAGATAGGAATTGCTTTGTCTGTCTCTCTAGAGCATTATACATGTCCTAATATTCAAGCAACCAAGGTGGCAGAGCAAGAACTCCATGATTTGAGTTTAAAAGAATTAATTATTCAAGAGAAAGATATGACCCATTCCCTTACAAGGGTCATAAGCCAGCCGTAGAATATTTTTGGGCTAACTTACAAGACAGTTTTGAAGCCAGGGAGAAAGGATATTACAGGTTGACTTTTCCACATATTAGAGATTTTGAAATTGAAACAAATATTCTAAAGGAGTTAAGGGATGATGGTGAACTACCTGATCCCTTATTCAAAGAAAAGGGAATGGATAAAAGACTCATTACTCCTATTAGATGGTCAAACCAAGAGCAACTGGATATTAATATTATCACTGAAAAGGTCATAGAGAGAACAATGCAATGGCTCAATTTGAGGATTCGGCCAAGTGCTGCTAGGGAAAAGCTATTGATAACCCTCAGGCTAAAGTACACAAAGAATATGCAAGGAGGACAAGGTTTGATTTAAGAAAGAATACCTCAACCAATCCTAAGGAGGCAATAGTACCAATTGATAATCGAGAGCTGAAGAGGCAGTTGGATACCAAAATGAAAGAATCTCAATTCTTAAAAATTGTCGCTGAACATGGGACCACCACAGGGTTGCAAGCTATCCAAAAAACTTCCATTAATCCCATTGTTCCTACTACTGGAATTGTACCAGGACAGGGAGCCTCTCAAACTGAAATTACTAAAACACAACCCCCCTCTTGCGCAAACATCAACACCTCCTCCAGTGCCAACTCAAGAACAAGTCATCATCCATAATATTGAGACTGATTTAGATCAAGATGATGCACCAATTGCAATTATAGAAAAGAAGAGGAAAGTTGAAAAGAAACAAAAAGAACTACAAAAAGAGCTATCTACAAATCAACATGAGAAACAACCTGAGGCTGCAAAATAACCAACAATACAGGTGCAACCTATGGAAATACATGTGCAGGTTATGGAAGAAGAAAGATATGATGAGTAGGAACATGATGAACATGATGAAAGGATGGTCCTTACTCATGAGGACCAAGAAATATTACTTCAACAATTAGGAGGGGATGAGAAAAGACAGACAAAGGAAACAAAAAGGGTATTTGAAGAGGAAGTTTCTAAGAAGTTGGAGGAGCTAGTGAAGAAACAACAACCCGCTCCCGATTAGGTGCTTCGGCATAATCTTGCTCAGTAGGTTGCTCAAATTTCAACAAAATCCACCAACTCATCCACATTAGCAAGAGTAGCAAGACAAACTACAAAAACAGTAGGATGAAGAATGACAAGAAGAAGAAAATGAACAGGATCACCATCGAAATAACAGTGCAGGGAGAGGAGCAAGATGACTCTATTCCTCAATGGTTAAATTTTACCATTAAGAAGAAGGAAAAGGTCATTCTCCCTAACATAACTTTGCAAGATGTAATTAATGAGTCTCTGAGGAGAGTGAAGAGAGAAAAAATAATTCATCATCTCTCAAGGACATATTCAAGAGATGTAATTTCCAACATAGCAGCACCAGTTCAAGATTTTGAGGGAACATCTCAACGCACTCCTAGGTATCGAGTATCAAAGGTTAATTTGGATAGACATACCAAGTGGGGAGAGATTGACACTCTAGTTTCTGCAACTTGTATTGTCCGAACAAGAATGGAGAAGGAGTATAATATGAAAGCAGAAGTCAAGGCACAATTAAGGAAATATAAGAGGTTAATCATGGAAATAGCCAAGCCTCTTGATTCTAGAGTTGACAACACCTTACCGTCTACCTCATCTCTTCCACGGGGGTATATAAAGGCTTTATATGAGATGAGGAAAGCGGTCACATCAATCATAACTTGGGCCAAGGATCAATTGAATAAAGTTAAAATGTTCTTAAAAAATATAATGGAGATAGTTGAAGAAACCCATTTCAATGAAAATGCTCTTATTTACTGTTCTACGCAACTGGAACAACAACTTCTTCAGTTCCCAAAATAACAAAAGACCGTGAAGAAGATCAGAGGATTAGAAGAGGATGTGATTGGAAAAGAGGACCTATTGGGAGGAGAGACTATTGATAGCTTCCAATCATGTATACATATTTTAGATTTGAAGATAGAAATAATGGGGTAGAGTTGCATCAAGGTTCTTAAAGAACATCCTTCACTCCTTGATGCACTTGAGTAGTATGAATTGTTCTTGATCAAATTATTAGGTAAGTATGGCCACAACCTCAAGCAAGGTGGGGTATTACATCAAGAGGTTGTACTCAGTAAATAGGACTATTATGTTGCTGATCATTTTGCAGATACTGTAGAGTTAATTGTGGATACAATGAAAAGATATATGTATGTAATTTTCCAGAGTCAAGAAGCTGAGACAATAATAGATCAAATGGTTAGTATATTGGAAAGTATACAAGATATACTTAGAGTATCTAAATTTAGGATATGTCATATTTCTGATTCACCCACTGCTTCCCTGGATTGCTTCATCAACAACTACTGAAACTATAAGATGAAGTGAATGATGAACAAGTAGTTATTAAAAGCAAATGCATGTTGGACCACCATTACCACCGCCACAACTGAGCCTTCAACTGATGTTGCATCTTATACTTGCTTTTGGAGTATAATTTTTTTTGCATGATTCGAAGTTCTTATTGTTGGAGCACCGTTTCAGAAGTGGACATTGACTACTAGTTTAGTAGCACTTAACTAGAGTTCATAGGAAGTGACTTGCATGTCGACTTGAACTGCCCCCTTTTTGTAATCCTAGTTTGTAAGCATGGTGCCTTCCTAGAATGTAGGGTAAAACTTTATAAATTGTAGAATTTGGGCCATTTTGAGGGTCCACGAATTGATGATTCAAGGCCATTTAGCTAGATGATTTAGTTTTATGCAATTTCTATCCCATGAATTATTAAATAATTTTGTTATTCATTATACAAAGATTAATACAAAAGTATCTTGTGGATTGCCTGATCTACAATACGTGTTCTCTTGGTTTTTGTTCTTCGTAGTCTAGTATCTTCTTCCATTTGAATCAACAACTTGTCCTTTCAAGCTTTACTATTTTATGAATCATATTGTGCATGTTAATTGTGTATGAGGATAAAATGGTAGATCAATTATATGATCTTGTGATTTCCATTTTCGTTTATGTGTGGGTTGTATGACTTTGCATAGCTGCTAGAACTTTCCTTTTGAATATTGATTAGATGTTATTGATAATACCTTGCTATGATCCATTGAATTTGTAGTTCATTAAGTTGTTCAATATTGGTTTAGTTATTATCTCTTGTTACCTAACCAATCTTTTAAAGTTTCTGTATCAAGTGAAAATCAGAAAATACAAAAAAAAGGAACTTTGTTTACTTAGTTACAACCAGCACACCCCTTGAGAGGTACAATCACATCAGCCACTAAGTTATCCAACATCATCGTGAACCAACTGTAGAGACCTTGGAGTAATTATTATTTCAAGATTGATTGCTTTTCAGGAGAGATGGTATACATTTCATATTCTACTTGACTATTGGTGAGTGTGTCAAAACACTTGTCAATAGAAATTGGTGGTAGAAGGAGGGTTTGGAACAATCTGTTATGAGTTTCCATTGCACGACCACAGTAGACCTAACATGGTACTCCTAGGAGATGAACTTCTCCCATTTACAAAAGCCAATCATGGTTACGAACAAGAAGAAGTCATTTCTTGACTCTATCCCCTTGCTTGGAACAATAGAAAGAGTTTTAGTGAATGGTTACATATGTGAGAAGTGCTTGAGAATGAAAGGCAGAAGGGTAGATGCATAGAATATGAAGCACAAAGACAAATCCTTTCTCAAAGAAAACCTCAACCATTGAGAAACTAAGGAGGAAACAAACTGGAGTGTATATCTTCTTTTTCTCCAAAACTATTTCAAAGAGTTCTTAGGAGCACATCTTCCCCATCAGACTTGGTAGATTTAGGACCCGCAACTAGGAAGAAGAGAAACAAAGCTAAAGGATAGTCTTCAACAGACTCACCATTGTAGTCATTAGAATCCAACATAGAAAACCAGCTAATCCCTGGTCCTCAACCCATTGTTGCACCTTTTGTAAGTCAGAATCCACCACAACCTCAAATGGAATTTTTCAACCAAAATCATACACCATTAGGAGAAATACTAGGAGGAATTCATGATCTCCCTAGAAACCCAGACAAATTTTGTAGCAAGTATGAGTTTGAAGGACCTAGGATAGTGGAAGAGCATATCAAAGCATTCAAAGATGTAGTGGTTCGTAATCGTGTGGGACATCAAGATGTGGTGTGTACTCATTAGGAGACAATGAGTACAACTGGTATTTAACTCTATATGCTAACTCCATTACTAGTTGGGATACTTTGGAAAAAGATTTTATTGCTCAGTTTCGAGTATATGTTGATCCGACAACCCCTTATCATCAATTTGCTTCATTGAATAAGTTTCCTAATGAACCTTTGACTACCTTCAATACTAGTTTTCAGAGAGTTGCACAAATGGTAGCCATTAGAGCTTACTTTAGGGCCATAGACCCTTGGAGCGCAATGTTTATCAAACAAATTGTACCTGAAGCTGATAGGAATACCTTGGCAAAAATCTATGCCTTGGCCATCAAAATGAATCAATAACTGAATTAAACACCTAGAGGAATTGGACACAACCTTCCTATTGGCATGAGTTATGGAAAATACAACCATCTTCTAGGAGTATCATCATCAACACTAGTTGGAGCACCAACTATGAATCTAGTTCCATTATATGGACGCAACCAACTGCAAATCAACAAGTGAGCCAACAATTTATAGCTCAAGATTTACAATGGACTAACCCCAACGTCATTGCCCCACAAGTTCAATTCAATGATCAAGCACATGGAATGATACAACTGTATAATCCTCCTAACACAACATTCGCAAATCAAGCAACATCAACATCGACTAATCAAGGCTCACACCTCTCAACTGAAGTAGAAGCATTGGAGAAAATGCTATTCCGAGTCACTATTCACTTAAGACAAATAAAGATGAACCCACAAGGAGGGTATAACCAATCTCAATCTTATAAAAACCAGCAAGGCTATCAAAATCAGAGATATAACCCCAAACCTTACAATAAACAATGGAATATTGACCCAAATAACAAAGGTGTAAATCACAACCATCCTGATGCAAGTGATAATTCTAACAAGAAGTAGATGGTAACATGGATGACATAAATTTGATGACTAATTGGTGCAGATTTCATGAAACCGCATAACACTCTAAGATTAATTATGCTCAAATGGAGAAGATGATTAGGATTGCTCAAGATGATTCACAACCGAGAGGGTCTACTATTGAGGAACCTGTATGAGATTGATCTTCCCAAAACACTTTTCTCTTTTCTCCATTTGTTCATCTTGCACACCTTTCCCTCTTTCCCATGACAAGGGTTATTCCCAGTGCCTCCACCTTGTGACATTTTTCACAAGCCTAAGCCTTCAATCCAACTCAACTCCTCTCATGAAATCCCAACCCTTCATGCCACTTTGCATCCTAACCCTCCATTATTCCACCAAATACTCTATAAATTGGAGCCTTCTTCCTTCACAAATCATCACTTGCTATCATACCATCCTTCTACCAAGATTATCCTATAATCCATATTTTTATGATGTTTGAGAGAAGTCCATATATCCAAAATTATAAGTGTAAATCAAGTGGAATAGCGTGCATCCACTTTGGCTTAGAAGAAGTAATGAAGGTATAAACATGTGATTTTATATTTGCTTTCATGTTTTATGCATTAGTTAGATTCATATTTTTTAAGCATTAAAAATGAGATTTTGGAAACATAGTAAGCTTATAAATCTCATTTTTAAACTTGTGTTTCCAAATTCTCATTTTTTAGCTTATTATATTTCCAAAATCTCACTTTTAAGCTTGTGTTTCCAAACTCTCGTTTTTAAGCTTGTCTTTTAGCTTCAACATTAATGATGATATTATATTCTTCACCATCGATTATTAAAACTAAATATGAATTTATACCCTTAAGATGAATATTTTTTTGGATAAAAAATCTCTTTGGAGTAGTTTAAATATCAGATCTAGTCATTAATATTAACTTGGATCATTCAACGATGTAGGTGGGAGTGAAAAATGAAAATACATGTAAAATTTAAAGTTTAGGAGATCAAGGTTAACATATACCTCAAATTCGATACCAATTTTCAAATATTGGGGATTAATACTACGACATGTCTCATACCCAAAACAAGAAAATAATGGTGTCGTTACATCACTAAATTTGATAAGATACATGAAGGAAAAAATTTAGAGTCAAGGATTGGGGATATTTAGGAACAAATTTCATAAGGAATTCAAGTATAGGTCCAAAACCATGATACTAATAAGGATTGGGCATCATGAGTTACCTTACACTATTTTAGAAGTATTCCCACATTATCAAATCCAATAAATTGTGTGGAAGGAAATGTAAAAAGTTGGGGATCAAGGATATAAATGAGAAAATATCATAAGAATATATGTAAAGGATTGGATAGTTAGGGGTTTCAGGAAAACAATGATATTAAGTGTAGCATTGTAAGTTGTAACCAATATAATTCGTACCTCATGTTTGTGCTCCTAATTTTATGTATCCTATCTCCATTCCCCCTAGGTCTATTTTGGTCCTCTTTACTCGAACCTTGATGTTACTTGTTAACACTATTGAGTGGGCCCCATCCTTGAGTTTCCTTCCCACATTTCCTAATTTGTTGGTCCTATTTTTGGAGGACTAGGGCATGGGGTGTCTTTGTCCTAGACCAGAGCACCCCCCATCACCTTGGTCCCCCTTAAATAGGACCCAATTTGAATCTAGGTGGGCTCTCTCCGTCTTTGATGGATTTCAGTCCTCATGGCTATACTTGACTATTGGAGGTTGGCCTAATTGGTAATTTACCTAGGGAACCCTATATAAACAGATCATATCAATTCATTTTGACATCCACTACCTATCCATAATATTCGTGCATTCATCAAGCATTCATCATCCAACATTCTCAAGCATTTAAGACAATATTTTATCCTTCAAGCATTATTAGGCAAAGTGACATAAATCTTCATGCAAGCATGTGTGTTTGATTAGGTCTTTCATGTTCATGTGTTTGTCATGCCATTACATCCAACTTTTGTGATCATATCTTAAGAGCATTACATCATCAATTTTCTATCAACCATTGCACATCTTAGGTATATCTACTAGCATTTACTTTAGTATTTACATTATACAATTCAAAGTTAATTCCTAAACTGGGGTTTGACCCAAGGAAAACCCTTATCCACAACCCTTTCTTCTCGCTTTTTGTGTGCGGGGAATTGACTCAAGAGCTATACTCAAAGAATTCAACAAATCTAATGATGATGAAAGGGTTCAGATTTTGACGGAGAAAAAATTAGAGGACCAAGGCAAATCTCTACTACCCAATCTCAAAAAACTAGCCTGAACTTTCAAGAAGACGTTTTGATTCTCTTCTTTTGCCTAGATCCTTGTTTGTGGCTCTGTTGGATATTTTTAGGAGTTTGTTTTTACAATTCCTCCTCAATTATCCCTTCTCTTGCCCAATTTTACAATTCACATCTAAATTTCAACTCAAAAAGGAGAGACAACAAAGTGGTAAATCTAATTAGTATTCTCTGCCCCTTTTCCAATTAAATTATGGCTAGATCTATAGTATTTACCCCCCTCTTTTAATGTATTGGTACCTTAAGTAAGATTAGTGTTTTTATTATATTAATTGGTGAAACCCCAATTTTACACCATTACATTTTGGTGAACCCGACTCTTCTTACACTTGCATATTTATGACTTTGAGTTTTAGATCTAATTTTTCAGATTTAGATACATTCCTTTCATGGTTTTATTTAAAATAAAAATACAAAAAAATCTTTTTTTATACATTTGGTGTGTTTACATGCTTTATTACATTAGATCATTTTATTGCAATGGTTAGCATTTCTTTTCAAAAATGTCAGATTATTCTTTACTAGACTTTTGTGCCTTTGATAATCCATTTTCTTATGATGACTATCCTTTCAAAGAAGTATATAGTAGAGAATAACTTGAGGAGGCTCTTTATGGTTTCCTTTATCCTAAATCTTCTAATCTATCCTTTTGCCAAAGGTTAATTAACATAATATGTATTCCATTTACTAGTGATGACCTTGAGAGGATGGATGAAACTCTTGACGACTTCACCCTTACCTCTAAATATCCAAAAAATCACAAGGATATTATCATGCATGTTAATTTGCTTTATGAACATTAACCTTCTATCAATCCTATTTATGAAGAAGTTTTTTGTGATAAAAGAAGTTGACGTGGTTGACAATCCACTTTATCAAGATTTACCTTCTAGAGAAGAGTCTCTAATGAACCCTGATAATTCCTCTCCTAAATATTCTCTTGTTCATGAGGATAATTTGGTGCAAAAAGAGATTATTAACACTTCTTTTAAAACTCTCCCTCTTAGGGATAAATTTCTGAAAATTATTGTTGATCTTTCTCCTAAAATATGTCTCTCCCATAAGGATATCCTACAAGAAGAGGATGATATCACAAACACCTTCCTAAATGTTACTTTACCTTCCATACATGGCACCTCTCCTAGAGAAGAAGTGTTGATGGATATTGATTTATCCTCTCCCAAATTGGTCCTACCAATGAGAGCACATTGGTGCAAGAAGAGGTTATGATCACTTCTTTCAAACATTTCCCTCCTAAGGATGAATCTTTGAAGAATGATTTCCATCTTTCTCCTAAAATGTACCTCCCCTGTAATGCCCCGCTAGGAAACCCCGAAGGGATTAAGCTAAAACACAAGAATAGAGTGCAAATAATTTTTATTTATTTATTTTTAAAATTAAACACAACACAATGATACAATGAGATATCATAAGCTCAAATAACACATCGAAAGACTCAAAAACACCTAAAGAGTTTCCCAACGTGATTACTTAATTTAACACTTAACTCAACTCATGCTAAATAATCCTATTAAGATGATTAACTTACTGACAAGATAATACTTTGAACAAGGGTAAATTCTTCCGGTATGATAAAAATATCGATAACATGATAAGGTTCATCCATTGAGGTTAAAAGTATAGATAACATGATTAAGTTCATCCAATAAAATATAACCATACATCATGTTCAAAATTTTCATTAAAACATAATTCATGCATCTAATTTCATAACGTACTTTAATTTCATCATAAGCTAATGAATACTTTCCATGCATACTTAATTGCATTATCAATAACTGAATACATTCTATTATTCAAAACTACATTCTTTCATGATCCAAATTACTGCATTTAATAAGATGACTATATACATGCATTTAAGATTAACTTCATCTAATCCATATTATAGATTCTAACATAATGTCATCCATACATGCTAAATTAAAAAGGAAACATAAGAACATAACATCACATAACATTGAAATGATATTGGAGTTCACCCCTAGTGGGCTACATCTTCGGGTTTGCTCAACTACAAGACCCCTTTGATAATATAAAAGGGTGAAGAATACAAAAGGTTCACATCATTTGCATCCTGCCATCAAGGTATACAAAAACCAATAATACATACGACCACATCGGTCAAATAAATACATGAATGATCCCTGAACAGGAAAGGATCCAACTGAACATAATAAGAAGCAATTACAAAAGATCAACTGGAGCATCTGTGAAACTAAATCTTTGCAACCCATGGTCTAACATGAATATCAGGTTCTCATAAGGGAATAGACAACATGACGGCTCCACAATAGTGCTCCTATCAAGACAACACAACAACACACTAGCGAACATAAGGAACAAGTATCATCACATAACCTAGCATGGTTACCATGGCAGGTCTTCATAGGTTCTGGCCCCATCCATTGGGTTACCCTGGCAACCTATTTCAAACCTCCAGCCCATCCAAGCCTCATGTGGACCCAACACTTCCTTTCAAGAAGACAAGGTTGATGGTTTGCCATTTCAGGCCTTCTCATTGCATGTCGAGTCTGTACTAGAACTCATCCCATACGTGAGGCACAATTAACTTACTTAGTGATTCATTAACTAACTCTCTAATATGCTATTAGGTTATCACTTATTTAGACACACTTTCGATAGGTTACCCGACAACCACTTTGGGCACGACCCCCAATCGAAAGCCACTTTCCCCTATGACACTAGACCATACTCAAATGAACTCCTAAACCAAGGAATACACAAAGTCAAGCATACAGAGTTCAATACAGTAGGAACACCCACTTAGTCAAGCAAGACTTCATGTGAGTGGCACTGGCTGATGATACTCTATCTAGAGACCTGACCAACTATGGTCAACCACGAATCAACATTCAACACCCACATAAAGAACATGACCGGTTACAATACCATCACAAGAAAATAGTCAAAACTAGAGATCAAGGACATAAGAGGTACCCAAATCAATCATACAACAATGTCCAACAAAACAAAATCAAAGACTTGCCATTTCTTAAACAAATGTGAATACAAAAAATTAAACATGCATAGGCATAGATTGGAAAAGACAATCTCTAAAACATCAAAGGGAACAGGAAAGCTGGAAGAACCGCACTAATGGAACACAGTGTTCCATCGAGTCAGCCCTATCTCTAGTTAAAGTATGAAGATAATCTCCTGGAATATCAGAGGGCTAAATGTCCCTCATAAGCAGGATGTGTTACGAAACATCATAACAGATCATAAACCGGATGTGGTCCTCGTTCACGAAACCAAGATGTCTAAGGAAAAAATGGAAAAGATTATAATTTTTAAGAATAATGATGTCATATGATCTAGCTCAGAGGGAGCTTATGGAGGAATTGCAATTTTTTGGAACCAAAAAACCATCAAAGGTAAGGAAATTATCTTTTCTTTTAATAGGAACTTAGTGCAGCTAGAGAATTTTAAGGATAACTTTGTTTGGGTGTTAACTAATGTCTACGCGCCTAACACCAAAACTGGGAGAGTTAAATATTGGAGAAGCCTTGCTGATGACAGACTTAAGTTTGCTGATCAAAGCTAGATTATAATGGGAGATTTCAATACTCCACTAAAAGATGAAGAGAAGATGGGATCCCGGTCTCCCCTTGTAGCTTGATGGGAAACAAGACCTTACGGAGTTCATCAATGATCAAGCTCTTATGGATGTGGATCTTCAGGGCATTAACTACACTTGGACTAATAGAAGAACCAGAGCTGACCTAATTCAAGTAAAGTTAGATAGAACTTTAATTTCTCTTGAGTGGTTAACCAAGTATAGCTGCTCCCTTGCTTTTGTTATCAAAATTGGGTCAGGCCATTATCCTATCTCTTTTACTGCCAACTCTTTTTCGGCTAAGAGAAACTTCCCTTTCAGATTTGAAAAAGTGTGGTTATCCCATCCCTCTTTGGAAGCTTGTGTCGTTGATTGGTGGAATTCTGAGGTTGAGGGTATGAGACTCTTTGGAATAGCTAAAAATCTCAATATTTTAAAGGCTAAAATTAAAATTTGGAACAAAGAGATTTTTGGGGACATTTTCAAGTGTAAAATTCAAATTAAAACTGAAATAAAAGATATTCAAGATAGAATCCAAGAGTTTGGGTTGTCTAAAGAACTTAGGGTGGCGGAAAATGTTCTTTTGTCTAAATACCACACCATTATTTCTAATGAAGAGACATACTGGAGACAAAGATCAAGAGCCTTGTTCTTGACGGAAGGTGATAAAAATACCCAGTTTTTTCACTTAACTACTCTAAAGCATAGGGCGGCTAACATGATATCCAGATTATCCTATAATAAAGAGATCTTAATGGAGGATAATGATATTAGAAAGGAAGCTCTAGAGTATTTTGAAAACTTGTTGGGAGAAGTGGATAACCTAGAAATCAGTAATCAAAACATCCTCTTGCAAGCTATTCCTTCTACCATGACTGTTGAAGATAATAACTTTTTATCATGTATTCCCTCTAATCAGGAAATCAAAAAGGCGGTGTTTTCTTTTCTAGGAGATAAATCCCTTGGACTGAACGGTTTTCCTATGTTTTTCTTCCAACATTTTTGGCACATTGTGGAGGCTGACATCTGCAATGGTGTTAAAGAATTATTTGGCTCTAGAAGGCTCCTAAAGGAACTGAATGCTACCTTCATTATCCTTATTCTGAAGATCCCAGGTGCTAATTCTCTCAATAAGTTTAGACCCATTAGTTTGTGCAACTCTGTGTACAATATTTTATCCAAGGTTTTGACTTCCAGGTTGCTGGAAATTCTTCCAAGAATTATCTTCGTCCAGCAGAATGGATTTGTCCCCGGTAGACAGATTATAGATTCAATCATATATGTTCATGAAAATATTCACTCCCTGAAAGTGGTGAATAATCAAGGTTTCTTCCTGAAGTTAGACATGGCTAAAGCTTTTGATAGAGTGAACTAGCAGTTTCTCCTAAGGATCATGAAAGTGTTTGGTTTTGGTGAAAAAGTTATTCAACTTTTCTCTCAACTTATGGAAACTTCCTCTTCTGCTATTATTGTCAATGTTTCCCTGTCTAGTTTCTTCAAAAGCTCTAGAGGCCTTAGACAGGGGGACCCCATATCCCCTATCTTGTTTACTATTTTAGCTAAATGCCTGGGTAGATTTATTCTTAAAAATGTGGAAGATGGCAATCTTAGGGGTCTGAAACCATCTTCATCCAATGTCACTTGTTCTCATGAACAGTTTGTTGATGATTCTATTACTATGGGGGAAGCTTCCATTTTGAAAGCTAAAAATATGAAGAAGGTGTTGAATACTTATGAATCTGCCTTTAGTCAAAAAATTAATTGGGATAAAAGTTCTTTGTTCTTCATCAACCCCCCTATTCAAAGGCAACTAAGGATTGAAAGAATTCTTGGCTGCAATATTTCTGAGCTTCCCTCTTCTTATTTGGGGCTTCCCCAGTGTATTAAGCCTGAGGATTCTTTCAGAATAAGCTGGTGGATAGATTTAACTCAAAACTTGCTGGTTGGAAAGGGGTTGTCCTTAGTCAAGTGGGCAAAGTTACTCTGCTTAAAGCCACTCTCCAAAACCTACCTGTTTATGCTCTCAGTTTGTTCAAAATCCCAAGAAAGTTTGCGGAAGTTATTGAAGGAATCCAAAAAAAGTTTCTTTGGTCAGGGGTGGAAGTCAAAAATAGAATTCCCCTTATTGCCTAGAATAAAATCTATTCTCCTAAGGCCTCAGGTAGGTTGGGTTTAAGGAATATTAGTTCCATGAATAAGGCTTTATTAGCCAAACAAATATGGAGAATGAAAGGGGAGGAAAGAGAATGGAACTCTATCTAGAAAAACAAATATCTTTATATGCAACCTTCTGAGGAAGAATTATTAGATGATTATTTTATTGTTGAAGGTTTGACTATATGGAATGCTATTCAATCAACTAAAAGTTGGGCTGCTGCTGGATGAATTTGGAACCTTGGGGATGGTAGGAGAATAAGATTTTGGGAAGATAGGTGGATATTGGACAAACCTCTAGAGGAAGTTCCAATCCTTAATGAATGGAAAGACTGGTTCAAAAGCAGGTTTGGGGAGCTAGTAAGAGACTACTGGAGAAATGGGAATTGGATTGATTTTAGCCAGCAGTGTCCGGAGCTTAAGTTCCTTCAGATTGCTCTCTCTACTAAAGTTCCTAGAGACAACAAAGATGACAGATTGATATGGAGGGAAACCTCAGATGGGAAATATTCTGTTTCCTTAGCTGTGGCTATCCATTATGAATCTATGAAAGAAATACCTATTTGGGCTAAAGTTTGGAACAAGAAGTTAGTTCCTAAGGTTAATATCTTTTTTTGGATTTTCATCCAAAACAAGGTTTTAACCCTAGACAACCTTCAAAAGAGAGGTTTTGTTTTTCCTCACAGATGTTCTCTTTGTTGCAGGGAAGAAGAGACTGCTTGCCATATTCTTAATCAGTGTACTTTTAGTTAGGAAATCTAGAAAATCATCTTAAGCAGGTGGAACTTGAGCTAGGTTTTTTCGAACACCCTAGGGGAATCCTGGCAGCAATGGCACTGCCCCAATTCTAATCCTAAGATTGTGGAGACTTGGAGACTTACTCTTCCAAATGTTATCTGGAATATTTGGAAAGAGCACAACAATAGGATTTTTAGAGATAAAAGCGCTATTCCTGAAGTGGTGGTGGATAAAATTTACAGGAGTATATTTGAATGTATCTATGGTACTGATTATGGACCAGCTGCTAAAGAAGACTTCAAAGACAGGTGGAACTTCTCTACTACTACTTCTAGCAAGGAGAAGGGAAGAGAAGGTCTTGTTTGGTGTTTTCCTCCTCAGGGGTGGATTAAGGCTAACTTTGATGGGGCCTCTAAGGGGAATCCGGGTAAAGCTGGATATGGGGGCATTGTCAGGAATTTTGTTGGAAGTTGCTTAGTGGCGGTGGCTGGTCCTTTAGGGAGTCAAACAAGTCATTTTGTCGAAGCCTCAGCTGCCCTGAACACCTTAATTATAGCCAAGAATCTTAATCATGATAAATTATGGCTCGAGGGAGATTCACTTAATATTATTAAGTGTTTGAAGGGGGAGTTAGAGCCATCATGGTCAATTGAAAATATTATCATGAAAGCTAGGGAAATTATTGCCAGTTTTAAAGATATAATAATTCAACGTGCCTTTAAAGAGAAAAATATGGTGGCAGATTGTCTGGCGAACCTAGGTGTTAATTCTAATTCTCAAATGATTTGGTATGGGGAAGATTTCAACATAAACATTAAAGAGCTCCTTAGAAAGGACAGATATATAGGGAGGGAAGGACCGCATAATCATGACAGGGATTATGAATAATTTATGCCTTGATGGAAAGGTAATTATTACCTGGCAAAGCAGCAGATCCCAACCATTTTTTATAATACATCGCACACTTTGTGGGTCACCCAGTTCAAAATCTTGAGTAACTACAGGAAATAAGTGCTGAGTTTGTAGAGGAACGAAGTTGATAATCCGAATTTGAAGATGGGAGGAGATTTAAGGAGGGAGGAACCAGACAATACGTCAACATGGAAAGTGATGCCAAAAGTGTGGGCGAAGATGGAAAAAGGGTCCCTCATGAGCTTCATGGAGAAGCTAGTGGATTATGACAAAGGTAGGGTAAATCTCGTTGTTTCCAAAATTTCTGAAAATTGGTGTAATGGGTCCTTTAAAATCTATGGGGTTAAGTTCAAGTTGGATGCGAGACTCATAGCTACTGTGACTGGCATGCCCCATTCTGGGCTTAATTTTTTAGAGACGTTAAAGTCTCCAACAACGCGGTTAATTTGTTCCTACGGAAGGAAAAAGAGAGGGATAGAATTGGCAAAGCCACAAGGGGGTTACTATGAAGCTGCTAATATCAAGAAAATCTAGGGCTGGGTTTTGAATGCTATAAAGGAATATATCACAGTTGAGGGCCGGTTCTCTAGGGCCCACACCTACCACTTTTTTCTTTTAAACCATTTCAGACATGACAAAAAGGTATCCCTGCCCGACTACCTTTTCAGGTCCCTTTCCAGGTCCCTCAATAAACACAGTAAGAATCCCTTAAGTCCGGTTCTCCATTGCGGGATTTTGCTTCTTATTTATGAGCATTGTAAAACCCTCGCCTTGCTAGAAAACAAGAGGTTATCTGCCTCTCTGGGGAAGAGAAAGATGGAGGGAGGCGATTCCAACAAGGAGAAGGCGTCTTCTATCAAAAAAAAAAAGAGTGCCCCTGGGGTGGAAACAGAGGAAATTGAAAAATAAGGCAGCGAAATGGAGACGGATGATTCCAATGGTGAAGATAGATGGAAAGTTGAAGAGGTGGGTATTAAGGAAGAAAGTGGTGATAATGAGTCTAACAATGAAAGCCTTATCCATAGTGATTGCCCTAGCAAGGACAACAGCCATCCTATGGAGGATGTGGAATACAAGGATAATGAGGAAATAGATGTGAATTCCGAGAGAGAAAGGAACAAGGAACCTGAGAAGGATATGACTAAGGATAGTTTAAGCAAGGATAAGGAAAGTGTGGGTAAAGGGTTATTCCTAGATAACCTTAAAAAACTCATTGAGGTGAGATTGGATTATGACAGATGGACCTATGAACTCTTGAAGAACCTGAAAAAAAAGGGGAAAAATACGGATGAGAAGAGGGAGGATGATGATAGGGAGCAGATAAAATGGAAGTAGGGTATGGAGGAGAAGGTTAAATCGCTAGAAGAAGGGAGAGAGGTGATGAAAAATTTGCTGGGCATTATCCCAAATATCCTGTGAGCTGTCACTAAAAACTTGGAGGATATTGCTAAGGTTTTTGATCATATCAGCTCTCCTAAACTGGTGGTGGAACTTGACATGGATGATGAGACTATCCAGATTAGCAGTGATGAAGCTACTCTAGTTGGTGGTGCTGCTAAGAGGACCAGGGTGAGTGTAAAGAAAGTTGTGGCTGCTTCTGCTAAGGATCTGCCAAATCTCAGGGATAACATCAAATATATGCATGAGACTAGCAACACCCTGGCTAATGCCCTGAAAAAAATATATTAGTTTCTCTTCTTGGGTCTGGCTGGTTTTCCTGGCTTTGTGGGGCTTTAGCCGGTTTACTATGGTTTTCTATTGGCTTTTTGTTGGCCTGTTCCTTTTTGTCTCTTGTTTCTTTTTCTGTTAAGCTTCGTTTGTAAAGGGTTTCGGGGCCCCTTGAAAACCTGTTTTTACCTTAATAAAAAACAATCGATCCAGTTTTCTAGAAGATCTAAGTTTGATTGTGGTTTGTCTACCTCATCTAGGTATAGGTCGTTCATGGTTTTCTAACTCGCTAAGTTCATTTGCATCATAACATTAATATAAATACTTTCTCATGAGTTTTCAACAAAAATCACATTAATACAAATATTCTAAACGCAGAACACCCAATGATATAAAATCAAATATTCAGATTAATCAACTAAAATATGATATTTATCATTCAAAATGAAACATCATTCATATTCTAATTCTAAATAAATAAACCACTCTTATCTACAAAACAAGCATATACTTTCCAAAAATGGAAATATACATTACAAAGAAAAATAAAAATGACGGGCATTTCCCAAATAAGTTGATACTTTCTTGCATACATAAAGAAAAGTACAAATTAAATATTAATTAATACATATATATTAATCCGCAATTAATAAAATATATACTAATTAATAATTAATAATAAATTTATAAATTAAATATTAATTAATATATATATATATATATATATATTAACCTCAATTAATAAAATATATATATTAAATAATAATTAATTAAAAAAAAACTATTAAAACTTTTTAAATAAAATATATTAAAAAGTTTTAAATAAACCAAAATTAAACTACGATGCATTTCTTTTTTTATTTTAAATAAATAAAAAAAACACAAACTGCGGGGCCCACATCCCATCACGGGAGTGGTGGTTGCCCATTCCGCAGCCCCTGCGGCCACACTGTGGATACAGGCTTTTGCGGCCACACTATGGTTGCAAGCCTCTATGGCCACATTGTGGTCGTAGAGCTTTGTGGCCACACTATGGTCGCAGACAAGGCTGTGAACCAAGGGAGGGGGCGCGGGTCGAGCCTCGGCTCCCCGCTCCTCCAAAACCAAATAATTTATTTTTATATATTTTAAAAAAAAACTTTTTAAAAAGGAAAAACCCCAGTATTTTTTGAATACACAGTCTCATATAGAGACTAAACCAATTTTTTTTTCCAGAATAACCAGACCCAGAATAGGTAAATTTTTCCATCCAAAATCATATTTGGGCAAAGAATCATTTCTCACAAATTGATTCAACCAATCTACCAAACCCTAAACTAATTTCCAAAATAAAACTTAAATCTGAGAACACCCAATGGAGATTTAATAAGAATTCATCATGAACAACCATTCCCCAATATTTGGTTTTAGAAAACCAATCTGAGCAACCAAATTTAAATCTGAAAGTTAGGAAAGAAGAAAGGAGGGTTTGAGTTTGGGATTGGTGATATAATTACAACTCTTTCATTTTCCCCAAATAGATGAGTTTTTTTTTTTTAATCTTCACAAACAGATTCCTACAAAATCCAAAACAATTTCTTTCAACAAAGAAGCCAATGAAGTAAACCAGAGACCTACCTGATTCAGCAATCCTGGAAGAGATTTTGATGAAGAGCCCAACTTGCAAGCTCAAGAAATCCTTCCTTTTGCAAAATCCCCAAATTTTCATTCCCAAAAATATTTTTCCAAAAATACTCTCCAAAATCATTCTCTCAATATTTTTCCAAAAACCAAAATTTCATTTTTGGATTTAAAATATTTTCATTTAAAATAAAATCCCAAAAATCATTCTTTCAAACTATATCAATTATGTATTAAACTTTCTTTTCTAATTAAAATTGATTTTCTTAAATAATTGAAATCAACCTTTCTATTTCCAAAACGCCAAAGAGATTAAATTAATTCTATTTCAAATAAATTTAAATCTTTCCTTTCCAAAATCATAAACTGAATAAATTTATCATTTAAAATTAACCTATTTAATTTAGTCCCTTAATTGCAATGCGTAAACACACATTTAATCAAATTAAATACTAAGGATTAAATACTCAATTTAACCACACACAAAACACGCAACCCAAGAAGACCAAACAAACAGACGACCGGCATACCCAACCAAAGGGGATACTAACAGACGACTGACGATGCTCACTTGAGCACGACTAGGGTCAAACGAGGGTCTTACGACCACCTAATCCAATTTCTAAGGGTCAATGAGGACACTCAAACCTGCAAATCCAGGTGGAGATGAACCTCATACCTATGCAGTACTGTACCTGCAATCTCCTGCAACCAAGAGTCATACATGCATACATATATATAATGAAAGCGTTAATCCGAGATTAATAATACGAATCAGGAGAACTAATAAGCCTACATACGAATTGATGTGAATACCACATTAACCAGTATGCACAATAATCAAAACATCTGACTATAACATGATAAAATGATGCACTAACCAAGGTCAAACCGAGATTGGAATCTGATTAGGGTAGGGGTACTACATTCTCCCCCCTAGGTTCCGACTTACTCCTGGAAGTCGTAAGGCTAGATGAAAAACATGCAGTACGCATTAGCCCTGAAACTCATTTAACAAATTTCAAATTGAACATAGGAATCTTTTCACAAATAAATGAAACATTATTGCTAAAACCTCTAGGAATGCCATTATCCATTGGTAAGATACATCTAAATCCATACCTTTCTTATAACATTCTAGAAACTATCTACAATCATAGCAGAGAAACAAGAATTTTCTTCCTTTCATCACACCAGATTAAAGCGTTAAAAGAGGTAAACAACAATTACCATACTCACCTACCAAATATGACCAGAAAACATGCCATCATGATCAATTTCTTTTACCAATCCATCCTCATCATAAAATTTTATCGCATAGAACTTGCTTCAGATATCAATTTATACAACCAAGTTAACTTTCAAAAATAAGAGCAACATATGGTACACAATTGTTTACACTTGCCTGGCATATAAAAACCTTCCAATGACTATGTCTCATAGCATAGTGACAAGTTAACACAATTTACTCCATGATTGCACATAATAACCATTCGCATAACTGGAATGAACAACTCAAAAGGCCACATGTGAGCATGTCCAATGCTCGGTCATAGATAACATGCACGATCAACATCTCTAAGCCTGACCCCTAAACAAATAATATGATCATAATATCCAACATCTCACTCAAAGGCTTGATGGTGCTAGGGAACACCATAGCGGTGCTACCTTCCATACAAGACCTTCGTGAACATCCCTTGTTGAGTAAGGTGGTTAGCCTCCAAGAGATAGTCACCACACATAGGTAGGTAGTGGATCCTAGCTGTATCACAGCCTCACATACCCGCATCCTCAAGGTTCCCTACGTCTACTTCCTCGTACACACTTAACCAAGACCATCTCATACGTCCTTGGAGAGGAATTCACATTTCAACACAAGACCAACATACAAAAACAATAAGGATAAACCAGTTTAGCCACCAAAGTACAGATGAATAAAGATAATAAACCATCAATTTCAATAGTAAGGCAAGAAAATAATCCAGAATTTGCAACACCAAATCAAGTAAGCAAAAGATCGCAAGCTCGTGGCTAAACCTTCAAAGTCAAAATAGAATAAATTGCTGGTCCACAAAGAAATAAATAAGAGTATCACAACTGCACATAACATCACTATGTGACTAGAATCTAGCCACCAATGAGGAAGGAAGGAACAATCATCTAGCTATTGCGGTAGCTCATCATGTGATGTGGCCTAGTCACACATCCACATGGCGTGGCAGTGTGCACCTCGACATCACCCCGCATCATGTCGTCATGCGGCATGGAAATACTCCAAGCGAAGAAGACACACAATGGATGTATCCTACATGGTAGTGTATCTCATGGAAAAAGGCACATGCAGGTCACGTCCCGCATAGTGATGTATCTCTCAAGATAATCATCGTAAGCCAGCGATATACATGGCTAAGGTCCACCCACATGTCCACCAACACCTACTAACTGGCAGCTCATGTGGACAAAACCTACCTTTCATGAAGACAAGGCAAAGGATCCTCCAAGATACATCATTACTATGCTCAAGAACTGCCATCAATATGCTCAGATAAAAGAGAGGAAAAGGTTGGCACACATAAATCTTATAAATAGATTCATCAAAAGGGAAAGTATTGAGTACACCTTTAATACAGTTTCATAATATAACTATATTTTTCCTCAAAATAGAGAAGCTAAAGTCTCTTCACGCCGACATTACTCATACATCGATCCATACTATTCAAGGAATGGTGACTTCCAATACTACCCCTTAACATACTGAATTACCAACAACCCGAGGTTTGGTATTCAGTAGGGAAACAAATAAGCGACATCACATAAACAGTATGTTTCCCATACTCATAAGAAAACATATCCTCCATGGTTGATTACTTCACCATCCCATGGGCACATATAGCAAGCACAGGTTTCTTACAATACACAAAGAAAGCACAAGTACTGGTTTATTCACATTTACGGGGAGTACTTTTTAGTACACTATCATCTACTCAAGGAAGGTTTTAATTATACTTCCCACATAAATAATTGCATAAAGTTTACTCTAGATACAAGTACTAAAATTCTTTACAATTCAAAATTACATAAGTAACGTCACTCCTATATCTTTCACTAATTCCACTAAGCATTCATAACCACATTACTAACTATGCAAATTTCTTTCTAAAGCATAAGACTTTCATCTTCCAATATGAAGCCAACATGCAAATTACAATTTCACATGTTTTATAAACATTCTATTTAAATTAATGCATTCTTTAGTAGCATTTCTAAAAATAGTAAAATCTAGGCAAAGTGAAGGGAAAGAGAGTTTGATAGTCAAACCATTTCTTACATAAGCACAAGATTTAACAAGATCACACAACATTATAAAATTTCTCACTATAATCCTATCATCTTAATTGTACGGTTTTCATTTCGCTACCATTTTTAGAAGAATGCCAATAGGCCTAACATGACATTTCCAATTATTATGGTTGCAACAGAATGTCCTAGTTTTGCAAACAAGAAATCAAGTCAGACAATCTTTTCGATAATACAAGACCTCTTGCGAATAGTCACTACTTTTAATTCAATACAAAACATGTCATAATCTGCAACCTTTCTCTGAAAATCTAAGGTACGATAAGAAGGTAAACGAGGAACTATCAACTAAATAATATATATTAATGCATGCACATCAAACAAGCTTTTCATTTTGCACTTTCTATTCAAGCTAAGTAGTTTATATATATCCAAAAGCAAGTTCAACATAGCATTGTTAAAATAGGTCCTCAATCAAATCGATATAATGAAACACATAAAACAATCTTTCATGGATCACATTAATACACTCTTAGCCACTATAACATGTTCCCCTTTTTATACATCATTTACAAACAAAGCAGTTTCACATAACAACTATTCACATACTAATGCACATTACTTAAGATAGCATTTAATTATGTTACTCCTACAATACACATGGAGAATTCTTTAATGAAAACATACAATTTTCTCCCAATAACCAATATGAACTTTCAAACCCAAGCCCTCTTATTATCTAGAAGCACAGAAGCATCATAAGGCTCACATAAGGGTTCAATAAGTCACAACCTTTCTCTTGCAATAAGAAAACTCACATAAGAGATAATTACATGTATAACAAACATTTTAATTTCTAGAGAGAAAAAGGAGGAAGGGTGATACTCATTCCACTTGATACAAAATAAGCATTCAACATTTACCATACAAGTCCTTCAAGCTAACAATACTAAGCTAGATCATAATCTTAATACAAGCACATTTTGTACTTTCAGATTCAAAACTAGCACTGACCATCCCAATGGATTAGTCCAAAGAGTACAACAATCAATAAGGAAGGTACATACGACTCTCTTTGCAATAAGAGAAATCATAGACCAAGATATATAATAAGCAAAAAAAGCACATATAATCACTCAAAAGCACCAATATCAATAAGGCGAAAACAAGGTGTGAACACACACATTACACACAATTAAGGTCTGCTCAAAAGAATATGCAAAAGAACATAACATGAGTCCTTAATATCTTCAAGATCCTATGCCTCAATCACACACATACAAAAGGAGGACAAGCATACAACATAAGGTTGATACACCTCACACCAACTAAGGGCACAAGCGACACCAAAGATCCCAGTGTTTGCAACATTGGCTCTGATACCAAATGTAATGCCCCGCAAGAAAACCCTGGAGGGATTAAGCTAAAACACAAGAATAGAGTGCAAATAAATTTTTTATTTTTTATTTCTATTAAACACAACACAATGATACAATGAGATATCACAAGCTCAGATAACACAGCGGAAGACTCAAAAACACCTAAAGAGTTTCCCAACGCGATTACTTAATTTAACACTTAACTCAACTCATGCTAAATAATCCAATTAAGCTGATTAACTTATTGATAAGATAATACTTTGAACAAGGGTAAATTCTTTCGGTATGATAAAAATATTGATAATGTGATAAGGTTCATCCATTGAGGTTAAAAGTATAGATAACATGATTAAGTTCATCCAATAAAATATAACCATACATTACATTCAAACTTTTCCTTACAACATAAGTCATGCATCTAATTTCATAACATACTTTAATTTCATCATAAGGTAATGAATACTTTCCATGCATACTTAGTTGCATTATCAATAACTGAATACATTCTATTATTCAAAACTACATTCTTTCATGATCCAAATTACTGCATTTGATAAGATGACTATATACATGCATTTAAGATTAAATTCATCTAATCCACATTATACATTCTAAAATAATGCCATCCAAACATGCTAAATTAAAAAGTAAACATAAGAACATAACATCACATAACACCAAAATGATATCAGAGTTCACCCCTAGTGGGCTACATCTCCGAGTCTGCTCAACTGTAAGACCCCTTTGATAATATAAAAGGGTGAAGAATACATAAGATTCATATCATTTACATCCTGCCATCAAGGCGTTTAAAAACCAATATTACATTGACCACATTGGTCAAATAAATACATGAATGATCCCTGAATAGGAAAGGATCCAACTAAACATAATAGAAGCAATTACAAAAGATCAACTGGAGCATCCGTGAAACTAAATCTTCGCAAACCATGGTCTAACATGAATATTAGGTTCTCACAAGGGCATAGACAAAATGACGACTCCACAACAGTGCTCCTATCAACACAACACAACAACACACTAGCGAACATAAGGGACAAGTGTCATCACATAACCTCATATAGTTACCATGGCAGGTCTTCATAGGTTCTAGCCCCATCCACTGGGTTACCTTGGCAACCTATTTCGAACCTCTAACCCATCCAAGCCTCATGTGGACCCAACACTTCCTTTCGTGAAGACAAGGTTGATGGTTTGCCATTTCAGGCCTTCTGATTGCATGTCGAGTCTGTACTAGAACTCATCCCATATGTGAGGCACAATTAACTTACTTAGTGATTCATTAACTAACTCTCTAATATGCTATTAGGTTATCACTTATTTAGACACACTTTTGATGGGTTACCCAACAACCACTTTGGGTGCAGCCCCCAATCGAAAGAAACTTTCCTATATGACACTAGACCATACTCAAACGAACTCCTAAACCAAGGAATACACAAGGTCAAGCATACAGATTTCAATATGGTAGGAACACCCACTTGGTCAAGTAAGACTTCATACGAGGTGCACTGACTGATGATACTCTATCTAGAGACCTGACTAGCTATGGTCAACCACGAATCAACATTCAACACCCACATAAAGGACATGACCGGTTACAACACCATCACAAGAAAACAGACAAAAAATGAGATCAAGGACATAAGCAGGTACCCAAATCAATCATACGAAAGTGTCCAACAAAACAAAATCAAAGACTTGTCATTTCTCAAGCAAATGCGAATACAAAAAATTAAACATGCATAGGCATAGATTGGAAAAGACAATCTTCTTTCCTATTATTTACACACATCAATCGATCCAGTTTTCTAGAAGATCTAAGTTTGATTGCAGTTTGTCTATTTCATCTAGGTACAGGTCGTTCATGGTTTTCTAACTCACTAAGTTCATTTGCATCATAACATTAATATAAATACTTCCTCATGAGTTTTCAACCAAAATCACATTAATACAAATATTCTAAATGCAGAACACCCAATGATATAAAATCAAATATTCAGATTAATCAACTAAAATATGATATTTATTGTTCAAAATAAAACATCATTCTTATTCTAATTTGAAATAAATAAACCACTCTCATATCTGCAAAACAAGCATATACTTTCCAAAAATGAAAATATACATTACAAAGAAAAATAAAAACGATGGGCATTTCCCAAATAAGTTGATACTTCCTCGCGTACATAAAGAAAAGTACAAATTAAATATTTATTAATACATATATTAATCCGCGATTAATAAAATATATACTAATTAATAATTAATAATAAATTTACAAATTAAATATTAATTAATATATATATATATATATTAACCTCAATTAATAAAATATATATTAAATAATAATTAATAATAAAAAAACAACCATTAAAACTTTTTAAATAAAATATATTAAAAAGTTTTAAATAAACCAAAATTAAACTACGATGCATTTCTTTTTTTATTTTAAATAAATAAATAAAAACATAAACTACGAGGCCCACATCCCATCACGGAAGTGGTGGTTGCCCATTTTGTAGCCCCTACGGCCACACTATGGTCGCAGAGCTCTGCGACCACACTGTGGTCGCAAACAAGGCTGCAAACCAAGGGAGGGGGCATGGGTTGAGCCTCGGCTCCCCCACCCCTCAAAAAACAAAAAAAAATTCTTTTTATAAATTTTTTTAAAAAACTTTTTAAAAGGGAAAAACCCCAATATTTTTTGAATACACAGTCTCATACAGAGACTAAAACAATTTATTTTTTTCCAGAATAACCAACCCCATTATAGGTTAATTTTTCCATCCAAAATCATATTTGGTCAAAGAATCATTTCTCACAAATTGATTCAACCAATCTACCAAACCCCAAACTAATTTCCAAAATAAAACTTAAATCTAAGAACACCCAATGGATATTTAAACAAGAATTCATCATGAACAACCATTCCCTAATATTTGGTTTTAGAAAACCAATCTGAGCAACCAAATTTAAATCTGAAACTTGGGAAAGAAGCAAGGAGGGTTTGAGTTTGGGATTGGTGATATAATTACAACTCTTTCCTTTTCCCCAAATCGATGAGTTTTTTTTTTAATCTTCACAAACAAATTCCTACAAAATCCAAAACAATTTCTTTCAAACAAAGAAGCCAACAAAATAAACCAGAGACCTACCTGATTCAACAATCCTGGAAGAGATTTTGATAAAGAGCCCAACCTGCAAGCTCAAGAAATCCTTCCTTTTGCAAAATCCCCAAATTTTCATTCCCAAAAATATTTTTCCAAAAATACTCTCCGAAATCATCCTCTCAATATTTTTCCAAAAACCAAAATTTCATTTTTGGATTTAAAATATTTTCATTGAAAATAAAATCCCAAAAATCATTCTTTCAAACTATATCAAATATATATTAAACTTGCTTTTCTAATTAAAATCAATTTTCTTAAATAATTGAAATCAACCTTTCTATTTCCAAAAGCATAAACTGAATAAATTTATCATTTAAAATTAACCATTTAATTGAACTTGCTACCAACTTGAATTGAGCAAATCTAATTAATGATTAATCACATAAAAGGGAACCTATTTTAGTCCCTTAATTACAATGCGTAAA
Source organism: Cryptomeria japonica (assembly GCF_030272615.1). Taxonomy (NCBI): domain Eukaryota; kingdom Viridiplantae; phylum Streptophyta; class Pinopsida; order Cupressales; family Cupressaceae; genus Cryptomeria; species Cryptomeria japonica. The sequence goes on along the minus strand of NC_081405.1, from coordinate 423,414,235 downwards.
CACACATTTAATCAAATTAAATACTAAGGATTAAATACATTATTTAACCACACACAAAACATGCAAGCCAAGAAGACCAAACAAACAAAGGACCTGCATACCCAACCAAAGGGGATACTGACGGACGACTCACAACGCTCACTTGAGCACGACTAGGGTCAAACGAGGGTCTTACAACCACCTAACCCAATTTCTAAGGGTCAATGAGGACACGGAAACCTGCAAATCTAGGTGGAGACAAACCTCATACCTATGCGGTAATGTACCTGCAATCTCCTGTAGCCAAGAGTCATACATGCATACATATATATAATGAAAGTGTTAGCCCGATATTAATAACACGAATCAGGAGAACTAATAAGCTTATATATGAAATGATGCGAAAACCACATTAACTGGTACACACAATAATCAAAACATCTGACTATAACATGATAACATTATGAACTAACCAAGGTCAAACCGGGATTAGAATCTGATTAGGGCAGGGGTACTATATCCCCCATGAGGGTCATTTGGTGCAAGTGGATGACATTGTAGCTACCTTTCCTAGTGATACCATACCCTATTTTCATTTTAATGAAATTCTCACTAGAGATAAAACATTCATGAGTTATGTCGGTCCCTATCCTAAACTTTGCATTGGCTAATCCTTTCATTCAACAATTTCAAAATAATATTGGTCCTCAAATTACTTTGACAAATTTTATGCATTGCAAGCAAGGTGTTAAAGAAAAAGTGACTGATTTTATTGGTGGATATAAGCATATGTATTCACAAATTGCTTTTCCTGTGCCTGATCAAGACATTCAAAGAATTTTCATTTCTAATTTGCAAAAAGACATTAGAGATAAACTTCTCTTTTCTGAGTTTACTTCCTTTACATTGTTGTGTGCAGTACTTCACAATTATCACCTTACTGTGAGTAAATTGGAACAATCGTCTTCAATGGCTATGAATGATAAAAGTGAATGTTATCAACAAAATTTTGTGAATTTCAAACCGAATAAGGGATTCATCGATTTCAATGACAATGACAACACTCAAGTAGCAACCGCGACAACAGGTGTGTGTCCATTGTCCAAATACTTTAGAAACGAATTCACTCCTCTTAATGAATCTTTGCATAGTATTATGTTGTGATTGTTATAAAGGAATGTGTTGAAGCTTCCCCCTATTAAACCAATTGACACAACGAAGCCTTTGTCACCTACCTTTGATTCCAAAGTTTTTTGCCAACATCATCGTTAACTTGGTCATGACACTAAAAAGTGTTATTCCTTAAGGAGTAAGATTCAAGACTTAATTGATAACAATACCATATTTGTGGCCGGTGTGAATGATAAATAAAATAAATCAGTATCTCCTCATAATCAAAATCTTCAAATGTTCATTGATCCTTTACCTTCCCATTCAACTAATGTGATCAAGACCGATCGTCTTGCCTTCTCTCCTACTGATCTTGGCCTTGAGTCTAATAATATGGTGAACCTTATTAATAAAAATCAACCTCCTAAGGACTTATCCATCACATTTGATCCTAGTGAGACTATTGAAGCACTTGATGGACCATTATATATCATTGCGAGAATCGAATACATACCCTCTCGAGGGGTGCTCATTGATCCATCTTGTTTGGTTAATGTTATAACTGAAGAATTTCTTTATACCTTAAAATTGCATCAAGTGACATATGACAAATTTGATGTGGTGATTAAAATATGTGATGGCTTCTCTTGTCCTTATATTGGTTCCATCACACTTCCTATTGAGGTTAGCACTAAATGCATAGATGTTGTCATTGCTATCATTCCTACATCCAATCAATTTCATGTGATGTTGGGACATCCTTGGCTCTCTTCCATGAAAGAGATTGCTTTTACTATTCATAAGTGTTTGAAATTTCCTCATGATTATAGAATCAGAGCATTTATCAACCTACTATGAGGAATGGAGATGTTTGTCTTGATTATTTTTGGATTGAACAATTCCAACCTCTTCAACCTAGAAGTGATGCTCTCTTTAAATCATATCAAAAATGAAAAAATGAGATGGTTTTATCCTTGAGTAAACCTAGAAACCCAACACTTAGTCTTCCTCCTAATAATGAACATGTTCGTTCTCCTAAGGATACTCTCCTGCTTCCTCCTACAGATAAAACTACTCTTCCTCCTAAGGATAAGCATATCATTCCTCCTAAGGATAGACCTAATCCTCCTCCTCATAATGGACCTAGTCTCCTTCCTATACCTCCCATTCCTCCTTTATATGGTGTAGTTTTGCCTCCTACATCTTACAAAGGGAAGCATCCAACATCCAACATCCCCTATTGTCCAACCTAAAAGACCTTCTCCTATGCATCCTTCCTTAAAAGAAGAAAATAATCCTATAGCTGATGAACCTAAACCTTCACAACCTTCAACTAAAATGAAATGAAATCGTTGTGTGAGAGAACACCAATAGAGATTTTGTGCTAGGGCTCGCGAACTTGCTTCTCAAACAATTTATTCTCCAAAGACTCCAAGTATTGACATAATAACATTTTCTCAACCTTCTCCTAACCAAGAGGTTCAAGCTAAATCTCCAAGACGCAAAATGATTAAGACAAATGATGGTTCAATTTCTATTCCCATTAGAGCTCCTATTTTTTTTAATCTTGATGATGAAATGGATGAGAATGTTGTTCATGATAAACATATTGATCCTTATAATACAAATGATGAATATGAATAAATTGATGTTGACAATAATTTATCTAAACAATTTTCAAAAGCATTAATCGTAGCTCCAAGTAATAGACAAAGTGACTCATCATTAGACCATGGTCCTTGTTTGGAACTTGTGATAGCTCCATCTACATTGTTTGAAGTGGCTCCTCTTGCATTTCATCCACCTTCTTGAAACAAAGATGAGCAAGATTCGGAGGCAGATGAATTTCTTCATTAGCTTCATTTGTGTCGTAGATTCTCTCTCTCCCCTCTCTTGCTTTCTCGTGGCCTTCTTCTATTTGCATATCAATTCTTCTATTTGTTGTCCCTAGTGTTGTCTACTTGAGGATGATGCAAAGCATTGAGATCTCTTTTAGTCTCTCTAATGTTGACTCAAAAGACACATGTGCCCTTATTCCATGGTGATTTTTCTTTCTTTGGGGGATGAGGATAATTCTATGCATATATATATACATGATATATATTATTTATCATAAAAAGCATACTGACCCCGGAGTTAAGCGAAACCACCCTGTGTTTTTGTATGTGATCATTATCCTTTGATTTTCCCTTTCTTGGGGGCATATTATTGTGGTAACGTGCTTATCTTTTTGGGTGTATCCTACCCTAAAGAAATTGCTCCCAATAAGGCATACTCGATTGCTTTAACGTGGGGGAAAAAACTCCGCTTAGTGTTTCTCTCTTTTGCATATCTCGATACTTAAGTTACTTAGAAAACTTGGTCTTTTGCTTCGTAATTTTGGTATTTTTTATTTTCATGACTCATAGTAAGAGGACCTCACTAGTTGGTAGTCATGGTTCTCTCTTTCTCTTTCTCTCATGATCTCCCTTTTATCTTGTCATTGAAGTTGTAAAATCCTAAAGTCCACTGGAGGGTTGGTGTATCTTGCCTTCTTGGTCACTTGGTGAATTTTTTTCAATGTGAACCCTTGTACTTTACTGAGAGTATGATTGACTTCATATTCTTACTAAAGTGGGGGCTAAATGTAGCATCCTTAAATTGCACCCCTAGGCCTGATCGAGACCTAATTCTGCTCATATCACTCAAGTATGACTACATTTTTTACTTTTACATCAATTTGGCATCCTATCCTAGCCCTAAATTGGGGTAGGACTAGAGCGCCACACCCTGGTCCTAATTAGGATCAGGGCACCACGCTCTAGTCCTCCCTAATTGGGCACTCTAGTTTTCAGTCATTTTTCAACATCTCCCTCAAAAGGAGAATCTTCAATTATAGCAATTCAATTATCTTTCATCTCTATTTCATGGTTAATTCCAAAAATGGGGTTTGACCTAGGCAAGCCCCTATTCCCAATCTATTTCCCTTTCTTTTTGTGTGTAGGAAACAGGTATGGAGTTGCGATCTTCAGAATAGGCATTATTTGCAGAGACGAATCGACCCCCTTTGGCATTCAAAAATTTAGGAGGACCAGAGCGACAGGAATTTTGGTCTCAACATTTTTGGAGCTTTTTCAGGGATCAGATTTGAATCTGCTTATAATCCTCAGATCTAGGTGTGTGTCTTAGTCACGCATTTGTAGCTCACTGTTTCCACATTTTTACCTTCATTTTTAGCACTTTACCCTAATTTTAGCCATTCAACTCACAAAAGAGGGTAAACAAATCAACTCCCTATGAAATCCAATCAACATTCAGTCCTTATTTTTTTGGTTTGTGACTAAATCTATTGGGTTTCACCCCTCTTTTGAATGTAATGGTAAGATTAGTGTTTTTTATCCTTCTATGGTGAAACCCTAATTTTTCACCCATTACAATCATTTACTTAGGGAAACCTATATAAAGATATCCTATAAATTCATTTTGACATCCACTACCTATCCATAATATTTATGCATCTGTCAAGAATTCAAGACAATATTTTATCCTTCAAGCATTATGAAGCAAAGTTGCATCAATATTCATGCAAGCATGTGCATTTGATTAGGTCTTTCATATTCATGTGTTTGTCATGCCATTAAATCCAACATTTCATTGTGATCATATCTAAAGAGAATTGCATCATCAAGCTTTCTATCAACCATTGCAAACTTGAGTCATATCTCCTAGCATTTACTTCAGTATTTATATTATTCAATTCAAGGTTAATTCTTAAACTGGGGTTTGACCCAAGGCAAACCCCTATCCACAACCCTTTCTTCTCTCTTTTTGTGTGTATGAAATTGATTCAAGAGCTATACTCAAACATTTCGACAAAGTTGACAACGGTGAACAAGTTTATATTTTGAAGGAGAAAAAATCGGAGGACCGGGGTGAATCTTTGCTACTTGGTCCCAGAAAATTAGCTCAAACTTTTGAGAAGAGGTTTTGATTCTCTTCTTCAACCCAAATCCCTATTTTTGTCTTTGTTGGATATTTGTATCAGACTATTTTTACTATTTCTCCTCACTTATCCCTTTTCTTGTCCTAATTTCACAATTCACATCCAAGCTTCAACTCAAAAGGGGGAGACAACAAATTGGTAAATCTGATCAGTGTTCTCATCCCCTTTTCTAATTAAATTGTGGCTAGATCTACTGGATTTACCCCCCTCTTTTAATGCAGTGGTTGCTTAAGTAAGATTAATGGTTTTATTATCTTAATTGGTGAAACCCTAATTTTACACCATTACAATAAGAAAAAGTGGAAAACTTTGAGAAGGAAAAGAGAAAGAGAAAGGATAGGAGGAAAGAGATTGTAGACACCAAAAATTAACATTCTTCTAACAGTCGATCTTTGTCCATAATTAAATATTTTTAAATTATTTAATCAATCTACTGATTAACACTCCTCTCCACATTAATTAAGTAGTTTTATATTATTTAATTAATTATCATTATCCCATAAAATTAATTAATTATTCTAGTCATTTTCTTCTAAAGTCCTTTTGTAGTTAAATATTTTTTATTATTTAATTAACTAACTATTTCTGTATGATTGAATAAATAAATCCATTTATCCTTTCACTCTGTGGCCAAGTAAATAGATGAAATGTTTATTTACTTTTACTCGCTTGCTCATGAAATTAAATAATTTTATTGTTTAATTCTTCCTTTTTCTCTACTTCTTTACTCTCTTACAATCGTCACCACTTGTCCTCTGATTACTTTCACTAGATTCTCCACATCTCCACTACTTGTCCTTCTTCTTCTTCCAACCTTTCCACTTGCCTTTGGATTCCTTCCAAGCACATTCCCACTCTCTCCCTATCTTCGACACTCTCCTATGCAATCTCAATCGTCCATCCTTTTTGGGGTGAGTTCAAACTTAATTATTGATCTATTTGTCTCCCAATCTATAGATTTGAATTTTTGCTTCCAATTTCTTTTTAACCACCATACTTGAGCTTTCATTTTATCTTGATTTGTGATTGCAGATATCTAAGGGCAACTCTACCAAAATTCTGAAGGAAACTTGAAAACCATGGAGATCTTCAAGGGATATTTTGAATTCATGCTTTCATGCTTGATGTTATTATTCGTTTATTTGTATGATTTCCATGTCTATTGCTTGTGTTTGATAATATTATCTTGATTACATTGGAGTTCATGGAGGTATCTTAGTTGTTTTTCTCATGGTATGTTTGTTTATCTAAGGTTTATAGCTTCATATACCTTATCACGTTCTTCATAGGTTAGACTAGTTGATAACTTAAATTCGAGGGTTCAATGGTTATCCTAAGACAATCTTAGCATTGTAAATTTCTAGTCTACATTTATGGCATGCTCGGTGGGAAAATTTATAATTATGCATATTTATAATTTCTTATAGTTTTTTTAATTGCATGTAGCTTTTTCTTCATTGCATGTTTTTTTTTAATTGCATGTAGCGTTTTTTTAATTGCACATAGTTTTTTTTCAAATGCATGTAGCCTTTTCTTAATTGCATGTTGATTTTTCTTAATTGCAAGAATTTTTTTATAATTGTATGTAGCTCTTTTTTAGATTGCATATAGGCTTTTTTTGGATCGTATGTGCTTTTTCTAGTTACATGTTCTTTCTTGGTTGCGTGTTTCTTTGCATGTTGATTTTTCTCAACAAGATGAAGGGTTTGTGTTACTAATTCATTCTATGCAACTTGTCCTTTGTTTTACAAAGACCCCTCCTAAGAACTAGTAACGATGTTGTTGTAGGACCAAAACGTGGAAAGGGGTTTACTTGAAACTTCTAATTTGTGGCGTTGCAGGATTTTGTATTGCTTTTTTATTTACTTGCTTCATAGGTGAGAAATTTTTTGGAAATGAATCTTTGTCTTCCATGTTTGGAATACTTGTGCATTTGTTTAGGGTAGACCTAAACTTGCATTGAGTATCCCCTCCCCTTGCCTTCAGGATCTTGGGTGTAAGAGAAAAGTTCCAATGACACCCTTCTTTTTATTTTATTTTTAAAAGAGCCTGCCTTGGTGGGAAAAAGTACTCATCCCAAGGGACGATTCTAAGTGGTTCTTTCCTTCGGTCCACTATACGAATGGTCTAAGTGAAAGTTAAAACTAATTGGTTATGTTTATCTATACTAATAGTTCCCTAGTGCCCATTTTCTTATGAGGTATATCAAACCCCTTTTATAGGGTTGGGATAGGCTCTTAAATGAGTCACTATTGCATGTGTAGATGTCAAGCCCCCTAAAATTCCCCCACTATGAACCAATTGTTATTAGAAGCCCAAATCCCATGCTGGTTGGGTCAAGGAGTGTGCATCATACCCCAAAGATACCTCTCATGTACCCTTCTTTGTGAAACATAAAATCCCCCAGTTACAAGGTTTTTGAACCTTCGAGGAAAGAGAAAATGTGTGCCAATGCCATGTTGGGGGAGTGAGTGCCACCCGATCTCTTTCTATTCACTTTGCTTGTGGTATTCTATTGTAGAGGCCTCAACAAGTATTATCTACTTTCCAACCTAGGTTGTGCTTGCTTCTAATTGTTTGCAAATTTTGATGACCAGTAGAGTCAGTTGAATTTGTGGGCTCCTTTAGGCGCCCCTTGCAAACTCTATATCATGGAGTTGTTTTAGTCCAAGTCAAACATCCTTCTTTGTCTTCCAGTGCTTGTGAAATGTCTTCTTGCTTCAAAAACAATTTGTTCCAAAATGTTTTGAAATATTGACCACAATTGCTCTCAAAATTGAAACTTAGTGGAGACTAATAGGATTTCACTTTTCATTTCCTTGCATTTGTCTCCCATCCTTAGAACCAATCATCACTTCTCTTTCATCTAGCATTTCCTTGCATTTGTCTCTCATCCTTAGAACCAATCATCATTTCTCTTTCATCTAGATCAATTTTCTTTAATCAAAACCTTGGGGTTCATCATTCATTATCAAGACCTTGAATCTTTCTCATTGCTAATTTGACCTTCATCTTGAGTCATTCTAGTCTATCTTCATATCCATTGGGCTTTCACTAATCAATCTAGTGTAAGATTTGACTAATCAATCATTATCAAGTTTCATTATCTAAGGTCTAGACATTCCTCTGACAATCCTAGGTTGACTTTAATTTTGCATGTTCTTGACTTCAAAATCCCAAAAATATTTGAAAAACCCCAAAATCCAAAAAAACATTATAATATTTCAAAAATCCAAAAACATAGTCTTTAGATTTCATATAGCTTGCATCTCATCTCTAAGGTCTCCAAGTCTCTTTTATGCCTCTCATCACTAGATCTTGAAGCAAGAAAAATAAAAATGGACAAAAAGCCCATAGAAAACGTTCTCCGGCAAACATCAACACAAAAATACATTAATCTTGGAGAACCAATTGAATATTTCCTCAAAAATTGATCTAGTCAAACATTATTACATTACCTAAAATTGTTTACTATGAACCTTATATCAAACCAACATGGTGGCAAGATACAAAATTTGTTCAATACCATAGGACGAAATAACATAGGACTCCTTATTGTGTAAATTGAAAAACTTCATTCATGACCTTATTGATCAATGTGACATTACAATTAAAGAAAATCTAAATAATTCATGTAATAAGCAAAACACTTTTTCCAAGCATGATCAAAATCATACACCTCTGTCTATCAATGTCTCATTCCAAAATCCCTTCCTTCATATAAATCCCCTCTATGATTCAAAAATTTTAGATTCAATGCCATCATACACTCCAGTCAAACCCATTTTAGAGAGATTTATTCAAGTCCATTACTGTCATGCCAAAACGTTGACTCCGTTGGGACTAAAAAAATCATACCTAATTTTTGAGGTCCCATGTAAATTTTTGTCCAAGTGCACTCAGTTTTGCATGTGTAATAAGCCTAAGCTACTCTGTATGAGAGCTTGTCATTTTGAACCCATTGATTGTCATGAGATATCCCTTTGGGGGATTCTTGTACACCTTATAAAGATGTCATGTGTCCATTTGCAGCTTCTCCATATTAATTTTGATGCATTTGTAAAGTCCCCTTTGGAGGTCCCGAGGTTAGGTCTGCATATTCCACATATTTTAACTTTTTTGAGTAGCCCTGTTTGAGCAATTAGATCTTTGTGAATAGTGATTTTCAAGCTAGATAGAGAGTTGTCTATGATTATTTTCTATTTTTTGATGCCTCGTGCCAAGTGGCTAAGTCCCATAAATACGTTTGACAAGTTTTCAAATCCAATTCCATTTACAAAAAGTTCAGTTCTGCAACTGAACATTGCCAAATAGTAGTTTGAAGCCCAATTTGAAAATTTCTATTTCACGCCCAGTTGACCTAAACTTCAAATCAGTTGTATCCCATTATTCTCTGTAAGATTATCTACCAAATCCCAAATTTGTAGCCCCCCATCTCATCATTTGATCATTTTTTGAAGACCATTCCAAATGAACATTTTCAGGGTTTCATGAGCAACATACTCAAATTTTTTCACAGAAGCTAACTTTGAGGGTGAATAGTTTCCACATGGGACCTAATCAGGTCAAACCCTCTTGCACATGTATTGAGGGTATATTGATGTGCCAGTGTGCCAAGTGGCGGTTCCCGAAGTGATGATTTGATATTTTTTCAGATCAGGGTTTGAAGGCTACTCAAGTTGACTCAGCAGTTTCATATTCAGAAAAACCTGAGTAGGCAACTTTGACAGTTAATAACTTTTTCCTCGGATATCTTATTGATGATCAATCAAATGCCCTCGATTCTATGTTTTACAATCTTTCAGTATGGTAGGTCTTAGGCCCTAGTCAGATATTTTGATCTGTTTTTAAAGCTCGTTTCAGAAGCTACTCAGGTGTTTTGGGCAAAAGTCAATGTTGCACAAATGATCAAGTTGAAGATCCTAAATTCAAATTCTCACATCCAAAATGTGTCCAATCAGTAATCCTGAGTATGTCGAGCATTTCTACTTGGACAGTTGTTCACAAATGAAAAAAAAAATTAGTTGGGCCCACAGGGGGCCAACTAAGGTTAATATCTAGAGGAACAAGTTGGTGCTTATGAAATAAGAAATTTATTATTTAAATCTTCTGATTTAAAGTAATATTACATATGAGACTAACTTTGGCAAATATAGGTAAATGAATTAAATCAAGTTCTTGGTTTAATTTATGTACTTAGTTGTTCTCTATCAGAAATTTCAAAAGGGGAAGATAAAAAAAGGAATTTTCCGATCCTTTAAATAAATTATATAAAAATTTGAAGGTCATTTCCCCGCTTGTTTAAGGAGGTTGTTGGACCCACGTCCAAACAATGAGTAAAAAAGATTTGGAGGGAAAAACGCAAAATATAAAGAGTTGTCATTGGAAACCATTTTTATAATGATTTTGCCCTTTTGAAGCTAATCAAATTTTGTGGGCCCGCGTTGAATAAAGACCTTCGTATAGTCGGCTAGGGAAAGAGAAATTCTTATCACACGCTGCGTGGTTGGACAATGCAAGGTCACGCGTGGCCAAGAAAAACCGAAGTCCTCTCTTGTCCCGCGCAATATTGGGAGGACGATAAGAGTGTTTCAAGATAGAGAGTTAAGCGTAGAAGGTGAAATGTTATCCCATGGGGTAGAGGCAAGAGAAAGGAAATCTCGCGGGATAAGAGAAACAACAGGAGCGGAAGCATTTTTTTTTACCCCGCACGTCAAATGAGCCCACTCAAACTCTGTGCGGGATAAGACAAAATACAAAACGTAAGCCATAGCTCGCATGAACAAAGGAAGGGTACGCTATTTGAACCACAATTTTTTTTCGAAACCAAGATGAAGTGCTAGTGTTCTGTGTTGGGACGATGGCAACCATGGCAGATTACGGTGAGCTGTTTGGAGAGATAATCGTGAAGGGGCGGTACGAGCATTCGCTTTGTGTCATCAAAACGCTGAAGTTTCAGATGCCCTATTGGAAATGTATGCATATAACGAAGTGTTGGGGAAACTCCAAAATGTCAATACCGTGAAAGGTATCTTGCATGGATTTCTAAATGAATGAAGGTTGTGAACTTTAGGATGAATAAAGGTTGACCACGAGGCTAAACTGGGCTGTAAGAAGTCACTAGAAGACGATAGAATCGCCTCTGTTTAAATTGCATAAGATGTAGCTCAAGATGTTGTCGAGGGTCTTCCACTGAGCATTGTGCAACACCATTAATGAATATCCCAGCCGCAGAGGTCAATCCTTTCAGCAACTCGTATTAGAGGCGCCCTTTGCTTGTAGTAATGTGGCTTGAGAGGTGTGATGACTCCATAGTGCATGGAAAGGGCAGGTTTATGTGTGTCTATTGTGTGTGAGTTTGGGAGAGATTAGGTTTGGTGCATCCCATGGTTAAATACATCTGCACATGGTGTGATAAGGATATACAAGCTGCACGTCCAAAATACAAAATCGAATGAGGATCTCAATGCGGGTGCACACCACAAGATTCGACATTGAAGGTCCAATGCACCATTATGCAGGGTATGCACAGATCGATACATAGAGCCAAAAATGAAGGCCCCACGGATGTATCGATTTCTAGATGTCCATAATGTGTATTTGCTCACTGATGAAATATGGAAAGTATGGCATTTGTCATTCCATGGCACTTTTGGTCATGCAAGTAATGCACAACAAAACTATATATACTCAAGGTGGAGAGTTAATTGAGGAACAACATTATATAGTGAGAATTTCAAATGCAAGTTTCTCGAAAGAGGAGGCACACTCAGGATGCGCATTTTTAAGCAGGAAGAAGCAATAAACGGTGGATGCAAAATGCGCAAAGGGTTTTGGGGCAGCGTTTGACTACCAGTACAAAAAATGTGAGTATTTTAAATCAACGATTTTTAGAGAGGCGTGACAAATAAGGGGACATGCCATTTCTTTGAAAAACTGAAATAATGTCTCTGCTTGATTAATTATATTAGCAGGGTAGAAATTTGGAACATGGGGTCGCAATGAATGAGGTGAGCAATGTGTTGAGTGGGTAGTGAAAACAAGTATGGCAGTTTGTCTCTTCCATCAAGCAAGGATTGTAGCCAGGGAATATTCTCCAGTGTGAACGTTCTTGCATTTGCATTAAGATTATTGTTTTGATCTCATAATATAAATGAATACAAAGCGAATGATACAAAAAACTAAACCATGATGCAAAGGTGAGATATTTCTGTGCAAAGTCAAAGACATATATGAATAAATTTTCTAAGGCTACGGTATAAAGAAAATATGTATGGGCAAATTCAGGCATAAAGTTAATTCTCGTGTTGCAAATAAATGAGGATACCATGGTATTGAATTGTTTCTTTTTACCCTCACGAGGAAATTGTTCACTTGAATTTGAGTGATGGTGAAATGAGATAATAAAGTTTGGGTTGTAAGTAATTTGGGTGGGGGAATTATTTTTTAACATTGGTGAAAGAGTTTACACGAAAGAAGGATATTGAGAAAAATAACATCTGCTTTCATCTAGAGATTGTTATTTTTCACCAAGATATGCATCTTCACCAAAGGGGGATTTTCATCAGATCAACGAATGGCGTGACAAATTTGTCTCCAGTCAGTGGGAAAGTTTGTATTAGAGGAAAATATGCAGAGGATGCATGTCACATGGCATCTTTTCAGTCAATGGAGAGCCTTTTTGCCATTTTTGTGCAAGTGAAAGTATGCAGATAAAGTCGGTTTTTTACTTTCACCAGAATGGCAAATTTTTCAGTTTTAGAATTAAGATTCAAAAGTGAGTTGTCGATGACACTGTGACAGGAGCTACAAGAGGAAATTTTTGGTCAAGGTGCAGATTCAGAGTTGACAAGTTCATCAAAACTACAAAGTTTTCAGATTTTCAACATTTTCTAGTAGGCTTCTCAGGTACAGATTTTGACAATTTTTGAAGGAAGAGGAGTCGATTCAATGTGCAGATTTCAAGAGAGGTCTCTTTCTGAGATTCTTTTAGGGTTTCATTAGATTTTTCTTCTCTCTAGTGTATATCTCTCTCTTCTTCTTCTGAGTAGAGGATTCTGAATGTAATTTCTCCTAATTCTAGAAGTAAAACTTCCATGTATAGGGTGCATAGTTTTAATGCCCTGGTTAGAGTTAGTTTTCTTTCAGTTTGTAGTATCTTGATGTTCCAGATAGTTTGTAACCAGAATACAATCATATTTAAAAGTTTTATGGCAGTTGTCTCTCTTATGTATGCTCTATTTTATAAAATGAAATGATCAAGGGTCTGTTGTTTTGTCCTTGCAAGTCAAGTGTATATCTTGTTGTTTTCTTCTCTTCAAGGAAGAGATTAATTTTCTTCTTCAAGGTATAGAAATAGTGTTGTGTATATGTGAGATTCTCAAGTATGGTTGTTGGTGAAATCAAAAGGGAGAATGTTCGTGTAATGCATTAACATTTCAAGCTCAAAGGTTGCATGTTACCCTGTTTGGAAGTCAAATCTGCATATTGTGAAGTTAACTTTGTTTCCCATACAAGGCACTGGTCATGGAGTTGTTTTCAGTTTTCAGAATCTTTTCATATTTAAAGTCTCTTTTACTTTCTGCATTAGGATTAGGATTAATGTAGAGACCCCCTCCTCAATGAAGTGCATTTTCATTGGTATGATTTGTTGTAAGTTGTAGTGTCCTGATTATTGTGAAGCTGAAAGTTATTAGACACTGCATAGATTCACCCACCTTGGTCTCGCAAAGCCAAAAGAGTAGGAGATCTCAGTCTTGTGACTGAATCTTGTTTAGTTGGCCAAATTCTTCTTCGCATTTATCGATGAGTTAGTGGCAATTCCTCTAGGACTCCAAGACTGTTGGTTTGGGAACCAACAGATTGGCGACTCTATTGGGGATGAAGCCATAAGTCCATTTGGAAAGAGTCAGCAAAATGAGGAATATGAACTTTTTTTTAAGATGTTAAGTAGGTTTTCAGTCTAGAAGAAGTTTATTCCATCTTGTATGAAGGAGTTTGAAGTGGCTCTATTGTTGAAGAACTCAGAATAATTAGTTTTTGAATAGCTCTTTGTTGTTCATAGATTGTTCCTCTGCAAGGAGGTGTTGACTCTATCAAAGATCCTGATGAAGAGATGATACAAGCTCTGAACATTCAAAGTCTTATCAAAGAAGAATGAGAGCAACAGTTGCATACTTCGAGGTATTCTAAAAAATCTTGCTGAGAATAAAAATTTCTGAAAACATTTGTTCAAATTTTTAGAACTCGAAAGTTCCCTATTGAATGGTTTTAGCATTAAAAAAGGGAAGTTGTAACAAAAGGTTTACATGTTTCTTTTTTATTTTATGAGTCTTCTTTTTCAAAAGAACGAAAGCATGTTGTAATAGTGTGTGCTCTTGAAAAGAGGTTGTAGTCATAAGTGTCTTGAGTTTTATTTTCAAAATCTTGTGTGAACACACTTAATATGTATCAAATTATATATCCCTACTTGGCTCCTAATGTAAATGTGTTGAGAAGTCAGTCCCAGCCAAGTAGTCAGATAGATTTCATGACTCGAAGGTATAAGGCCTAGATATTTGATGATATTATGGGTTTCCCAAACCCCATACCCTTGAAGTCAGAGATAAGATTCCTAAGTCTGGTGGATTGAAGGAGGAATCGGTTGAGAAGCACTTGCAGCAGTTTAGTGAGTTAATGGAAGACTATGAAGTTGATCATGAGGATGTGCTTATGAGACTCTTTGTTCATTCCTTGAAAGAGGATGCAAGTGAGTGGTTCTCTAGTTGGTTACCATGTTCAATCAACTCATAGAAGGAGTTTCAATCAGAGTTTAGAGAGCAGATTGGTGAGAAAATTCCTAGGTTTTCAATGATCCAAGATTTTATAGAGATTCACATTCAAGAGGATGAGCTTGTCAAGCTTTCAATCTCATATTTGCAAAGACATTGAAGAGAATCCCTCGAGATATCAGACCATCTGATGACATGTCTTTAGTGGTATACCTTGGTGTCTTTGCTACAAAAATGAGCTATGGGTTGAGGAATGAAGGTCTAGAAAGTTTGTATGAGGCTTATGAGATAGCCAAGAACATTGAGAAAGTCTTTAAATTTGGAATGAGTGGGAAGTTAAAGCCTGAAAAGAGAGATTTGTATGCAAGTAATCATGGCGGTTCAGAGGTTAATAATGATTTACAGCTTGTGGTCCCCTCATGTAAGTCTTTCCATAATGTCAATCAAAAAGTTTCACATGAGGTTGCTTTTGCACCTAGAGCTAATGAAATGTATGTTGAGAAAGAACATGTGCCTCAAGAAATGTCAATATCTCAAGAGCCTACTCCAAGCTACACATATGAGAAACTTGGTTATGTGTATGCACCCAAGAATAATTGTTTAAATCAGTTTGAACCTATTGTCCAAAACTCAGTGGAATGCATAAATGAATGTCATGTTGAGCCTTATGTTTCTTACCAGTAGTTTGAGGGTACCACTGACCCAATAGTGTATAATCACGCTTTGACTATCATTAACACATAGATGGTTATGAGAAATGAAGACATGTCAGTGGTAGAGACTTTGTGGCAGCCCTATGGTGGTTTTGATTTAAGAAGAATATTTTGTGCTATGGATGTCAATAACATGACACCTCAATTAGCAAGTGAACAAGAAATGCATAATGTTGATTACATGCATACAAATGTTGAAAACTATGCAGGATACGATTCCCATGCTTATGGTGATAATAGTGATTGGAATCACATGGTTCATTGTCCTAGTGCTCAAAATGATGAGTACGAATCAAATTTGGATTCAGTTACAGCATATGAGAATGAAGCAAACTTAGACAAGGTTGGTGACTATGAGTATGCACTCAATGAAGAGGAGGAAGCTTCACATCCTAGCTGCACCTATGAAGATGATGATGCTGATAATGAGTTTATTACTCAAAGTCATGACATGGTACAACAATATGACATGAATTAAGTGCCAAAGCCAAGTACACCTGAGATAGATGAGGTGATGTATAATGATCAGGAGGTGAACATGGTACATACAACTGAAAATATGTTGTATAATGATACCATAGACTTCAACTAGCTTGTGTTTTGCAATTGCATGCTTGAGGTCAATTTCTATGTGGTCTCAAATCCACTTTTTGAAGAGGGGGATGCACTTTTAGATGAGGAAGATGTTTTGTCAATTTGTGAGAGTGACATCCCTAAAGCTGAGGAAATAAGTTCATATGTCCTATATGAGCCTAATTTTAGTGAAAAAGATGTTGGTACTTTGTGTTCTCCATGGGATGAGTTGCCTATGTACCACATTGAAGTGGATGACAAAGGAACATAATGCTTCCAAGATAATTATCTCTCAGTGCTGACTGATATAATGGAACTTTCAGACTCTTGTGTGGAGTCTGATAATGATAACAACAATTGCCTTGATTGGCAATATTCTATGGCCAGCATAAGCTATGCCCATGAGGTGAAAGAAATCAATGATGTTGATGAGGGCATAAAAGAGTTTGAACTTCAAGATCAGAGCTTTGTTGAACCTAAAAATGTGATGACTGATACTGATTCAGAGGTCTATGATTACATAGTTGAAGCTGAAATGCCTATGAGATCCATTTTATGGATGAATATCAAAAAAAAATTCATGATGATTTTGATGAGGATACCTTGCTGAATGTGAGTGAACTTTTTGAAGAAGGCTCCTGCATGCATGCACAAGAAGATTCAAATGATGAGCTTGATTCATTGTTTAGTGATTGGGTTGGGATCCCTAGTCTTGACAATGAAATACATGTGTGCTTTCAGCTTTTAGGACAGCCATGTATTCATTTGATGAATAATGCATCCAAGGTATTCCATGATGGATGCCACAATGAGTATGGGTGTGTGTCATTCAAAGAACATGACAACCACTTGTTGTCTCATAATGAATGTTTTCAGCAGTTAGGTGGACATGCATTGCAAGGTGACTGGGGTAATGAGAGCAATAGTATGAATGATACACCAGATGCTAATGTGAATGTTGTGCCTGTGATCAATGTATTATCAGTGATTTTTTCAGATTAGGCATGATGAAATCAGAGGGGAGTCGCATTTTTTTTACTAGGGTAAGTTTTGGTTCTACATGTTTGGTGGTCCGGGATCACACTCTAAATGTTAAAGTCATATTTTCACAATGAAACATACAGTGGTTGAGTGGCCCAATGGATAAGGCACACGGTCTACTCCTCTAGAAATTTAAATTCTTGCCATCCCTGCAAGGGGCATGCATCCTAGAGAAAGACCCATTGTTGGGACTCAAAAATTCATGCCTAATTTTTTAGGTCCCATGTAAACTTTTGTCCAAGTGCACTTAGTTTTGCCCCTGTGTAATAAGCCTAAGTTGCTATGTTTGAGAGCTTGTCATTTTGAACCCATTGATTGTCATGAGAAATCCCTTTGGGGGATTGTTGTATACCTTATAAAGGTGTCATGTGTTCATTTGTATCTTTCTCATATTAGTTTTGATGCATTTGTGAAGTCTCCTTTGGAGTTTCAGAGGTTAGGTCTGCATATTACACATGTTTTCACTTTTCTGAGTAGCCTTGTTTGAGCATTTACATCTTTGTGCCTAGTGATTGTCAAGCCAAACAGAGTTTTCTATGATTCTCTGTTATTTTTTAATGCCCCATGCCAAGTGGCTAATTCCCATCAATCCGTTTGACAAGTTTTCAAAGCCAATTCCATTTGCAAAAAGTTCAGTTCTGCAACTGAACATTGCCAAATAGCAGTTTGAAGCCCACTTCGAAAATTTCTATTTCACGCCCAGTTGACCTGCACTTCAAATCAGTTGTAACCCATGATTTTTTGTAATATTATCTACCATATCCTAGATTTGTATCCCGACACATCATCTGATCACTTTTGAAGCCCATTCCAAATGAACATTTTTAGGGTTTCATGAGCAGCATATTCAGATTTTTTTCAGAGAAGCTAACTTTGAGGGTGAATAATTTCCACATGTGACCTAACTAGGTCAAACTCTCTTTCACATGTATTCAGGGTATATTGTTGTTCCAGTGTGCCAAGTGGCGGCTCCCAAAGTGATGATTTGATATTTTTTTAGATCAGGTTTTGAAGGCTACTCAGGTTGACTCAACAGTTTCAGATTCAGAAAAGCTTAAGTAGGAAACTTTGACAGTTAATAACGTTTACCTCGAATGTCGTATTGACGATCAATCAAATGCCCTCAATTCTATGTTTTACAATCTTTCAGTATGGTAGGTCTCAGGTCCTAGTCAGATATTTTGATCAATTTTTAAAGCTCGTTTCAGGATCTACTCAGGTGTTTTGGGCAAAAGTCAAAGTTGAAAAAATGATATCCTAAATTCAAATTCTCACATCCAGAATGCATCCAATCAGTGAACTTGAGTATGTCGAGCATTTCCACTGGGCTAGTTGTTCAGAAACAAAAAATAAATTAACTGGGCCCACAGGGGGGCCGACTAAGGTTAATATCTAGAGGAACAAGTTGGTGCTTATGAAATAAGAAATTTATTATTTAAATCTTTTGATTTAAAATAATATTACATATGAGACTAACTCTGGCAAATATAGGTAAATGAATTAAACCAAGTTCTTGGTATAATTAATGTACTTAGTTGTTCTCTATCAAAAATTTCAAAAGGGGAAGATAAAAAAGGAATTTTCCAATCATTTAAATAAATGATTTAAAAATTTGAAGGTCATTTTCTCGATTGTTTAAGGAGGTTGTTGGACCCATGTCCAAACAATGAGTAAAAAAGATTTCGAGGGAAAAACGCAAAAGTATAAAGAGTTGTCATTGGAAATCATTTTTATAATGGTTTTGCCCTTTTCAAGCTAGTCAAATTCTGGTGGGCCCACGTTGAATCAAGACCTTCATATAATCGGCGAAAAGAAAGAGAAATTCTTATCCCACGCTGCGTGCTTGGACAATGCAAGGTCATGCAGGATAAGCGTGGCCAATAAAAACCAAGTCCTCTCTTGTCTCACGCAATCTTGGGAGGACGATAAGAGTGTTGCGAGATAGAGAGTTAAGCGCAGGAGGTGAAATGTTATCCCGCGGGGTAGAGGCAAGAGAAAGGAAAGCTCACGGGATAAGAGAAACAGCGGGAGGGGAAGCATTTTTTTTATCCCGCACGTCAATTGAGTCCGCTCAAACACTACGCGAGATAAGACAAAATACAAAAGGTAAGCCATAGCCTGCATAAAATGAATTTAGGGCACAGAGGAAGGGTACGCTGTGTGAACCCTAATTTTTTTTCGAAACCAAGATGAAGTGATGGTGTTCTGTGTTAGGATGGTGGCGGCCATGGCAAATTACGGTGAGCTATTTGGAGATATAACTATGAAGGAACGGTATGAGAATTGCGCTTTGTGTCATCGAAATGTTGAAGTTTCAGATGCCCTATTGGAAATGTATGCATATAACGAAGAGTGGGGGAAACTCCAAAATTTCAATATCGTGAAAGGAATCTTGCATATAACGAAGAGTGGGGGAAACTCCAAACTTTCAATATCGTTGAAGGAATCTTGCATGGATTTCTAAATGAATGAAGGTTGTGAACTTAAAGATGAATAAAGGTTGACCACGAGGCTAAACTGGGCTGTAAGAAGTCACTAGAAGACGATGGAATCGTGGTATTGCAGGGAGCGCCTCTGTTGAAATTGCATAAGATGTAGCTCAAGATATTGTCGAGGGTCTTTCACTGAGCATTATGCAAAACCACTAATGAATATCCCAGGGACAAAGGTCAATCCTTTCAGCAACTCGTATGAGAGGTGCCCCTTGCTTGCAGTAATGTGGCTTGAGAGGTACAATGACTCCATAGTGCATGGAAAGGGAAGTTTTATGTGTGCCTATTGTGTGTGAGTTTGGGAGAGATTAGGTTAGGTGCATCCCATGGTTAAATACGCCTGCACATGGTGTGATGAGGATATAAAAGTTGCAGGTCCAAAATGCAAAACCGAATGAGGAGCTCAATGTGGGTGCACACAACAAGATTCAGCATGCAAGGTCCAATGCACCATTATGCGAGGTATGCACAGATCGATACATAGAGCCAACAATGAAGGCCCCACGGATGTATCGATTGCTAGATGTCCACAATGTGGATTTTCTCACTGATGAAATATGGAAAGTATGGCACTTGTCATTCCATGGCACTCTTGGTCATGCAATTAATGCACAACAAAACTATATATACTCAAGGTGGAGAGTTAATTGAGGAACAACATTATATAGTGATAATTTCAAATGCAGGTTTCTCAAAAGAGGAGGTACACTCAAGTTGCACATTTATGAGCAGGGAGAAGCAATAAACGGTGGATGCAAAATGCGCAGAGGGTTTTAGGGAAGCGTTTGATTACCAATATAAAAAATGTGAGTATTTTAAATCAAATATTTTCAGAGAGGCGTGACAAATAAGGGGAGATGCCATTAATTTGCAAAACTGAAATAATGTCTCTGTTTGATTAATTATATTAGCGGGGTAGAAATTTGGAACATGGGGTCGCAATGCATGAGGTTAGGAATGTGTTGAGTGGGCAGTGAAAATAAGTATTGACCCAGAATACACAGTTTGTCTCTTTCATCAAGTAAGGATTGGAGCCAGGGAATATCCTCCAGTGTGAACGTTCTTGTATTTGCATTGAGGTTATTGTTTTGATCTCACAATATAAATGAATTCAAAATGAATGATACTACAAACTGAACCATGATGCAAAGGTGAGATATTCCTGTGCAAAGTCAAAGACATATATGAATATATTTTCTAAGGCTATAGTATAAAGAAAATATGTATGGGCAAATTCAGGCATAAAGTTAATCCTCGTGTTGCAAATAAATGAGGATACCATGGTATTGAATTGTTTCTTTTTACCATCACGGGGAAATTGTTCTCTTGAATTTGAGTGATGGTGAATTGAGATAATAAAGTTTGATTTGTAAGTAATTTGGGTGGGGGAATTATTTTTTAACATTGGTGAAAGAGTCTACACGGAAGAAGGATAATGAGAAAAATAACATCTGCTTTCACCCAGAGATTGTTATTTTTCACCAAGATATGCATCTTCACCAAAGGGGGATTTTCATCAAATCAGCAAATGGTATGACAAATTTGTCTCCAGTCAGTGGGAAAGTTTTTATTGGAGGAAAATATGCAGATGATGCATGTCACATGGCATCTTTTCAGTCAATGGAGAGCCTTTTTGCCATTTTTGTGCAAGTGAAAGTATGCAGATAAAGTCAGTTTTTGACTTTCACCAGAATGGCAAATTTTTCAGTTTTAGAACTAAGATTCAAAAGTGAGTTGTTGATGACAGTGCGGCAAGAGCTACAAGAGGAAATTTTTGGTCAAGGTGCAAATTCAGAGTTGACAAGTTCACCAAAACTACAAACTTTTCAGATTTTCAACATTTTCCAGCAGGCTTCTTAGGTACATATTTTGGCAATTTTTGAAGGAAGAGGAGCCGATTCAATGTGCAAATTTCAAGATTTGAAGAGAGGTCTCTTTCTGAGATTCTTTTAGGGTTTCATTAGGGTTTTCTTTTGTCTAGTGTATATCTCTCTCTTCTTCTTCTGAGTAGAGGATTCTAAATGTAATTTCTCATAATTTTGGAAGCAAAACTTCCATGTATAGGGTGCATAGTTTTAATGCCCTGGTTAGAGTTAGTTTTCTTTCAGCTAGTAGTATCTTGATGTTCCAGACAATTTGTAACCAGAATACAAGCATATTTAAAGGTTTTATGGTAGTTGTCTCTCTTATGTATTCTCTATTTTATAAAATGAAATGATCATGGGTCTATTGTTTTGTCCTTGCAAGTCAGGTGTATATCTTGTTGTTTGCTTCTCTTCAAGGAAGAGATTAATTTGCTTCTTCAAGGTATAGAAATAGTGTTGTGTATATGTGAGATTCTCAAGTATGGGTGTTGGTGAAATCAAAAGGGAGAATGTTGGTGTAATGCATTAAAATTTCAATCTCAAAGGTTGCATGTTACCCTATTTGGATGTCGAATCTGCATATTGTGAAGTTAACTCTGCTACCCATACAAGGCACTGGTCATGGAGTTGTTTTCAGTTTTCAAAATCTTTTCATATTTAAAGTCTCTTTTACTTTCTGCATTTATTTCTGCATTAGGAGTAGGATTAATATAGAGACCCCCTCCTCAATGAAGTGCATAGATGCTTAGAAACTAAGATTAAATCCAAAACCAGGATTCAAACCATCTTCCTTAGTACATATTCATTGGGATGATTTGTTGTAAGTTGTAGTGTCTTGAGTATTGTGAAGCTTAAAGTAATTAGATGCTACATAGGTTCACCCATCTTGGTCTCATAGAGCCAACAGAGTAGGAGATCTCAGTCTTGTGAATAAATTTTGTTCAGTTGGCCAAATCCTTCTCTAAGTTTGTCAATGAGTTAGTGGCAATTCCTCTAAAACTCGGAGACTGTTGGTTTGGGAACCAACACACTCTATTCAATAATCCCACATACATGCTCAAATTCATACCCCATTCTTGGAATTAGATCTTTCCCCTAGAGAAACAAGTTCTTAAATGAATCAAGATCAAGCTCCCAAAACTTTCCCATTCCATCCAATTCTTGACCAAGATCCCATTGAACCTCATGATGATCCCACCATCTCTTTTCATTCCATTCAAGAAGATCCCCTTCCATCTCAAGAACAAAGTGTCCATCAGAATTATATTCATAATCCACTTGCTATGCAAGATCGTGGTACCCCTTCCATCCCATCCAATGTTCCCATTCAAAATCAAGAGCAAAGCACCCTTTTCCCTCCATCCAATGATTCACTTCCATGTCAAGGTCAAAGTATCCCTTCACCTCCATGTCATAATCCTTCATATCCACCTCAAGATCCCATCATTCCCCCTAATCCCACTCATGATCCTAATCCTCCTCGAGATCCCCTCATCCCTCATAATACCCTGCATGATCCTAATCTTCCTCAAGATCCCATCACCTCTACCCAAGTTATTCATGAACACCCTACTTATCAAATTGGCTCCTCCACTTTCATTTGATTTGGTTTCCTCCATGATCTTATTATTCCTTAAATAGTATATCCCCCTCAAAATGGACTTGCATTGTATTTCAAAAGAAATTGATATCCCATTGGTAAAAATATTCGTCAAAGCAAGCATTATCAAGACAAAGGGTTAGGCATCCATGAACAAGTTATACTAGAACCCCTTCATATCAAAGAAAATACCAATTATCATGGCCTCTACTACATAGCTCACTCTCAAGATGTTGATATCACTAACAAATATGTAATCCCTCCATTTAAACCCAAACATACACATCCCCTATCCTCCAAATTGAAGCCTTCTTACCTTTCATCCATCTTGGATCTTTGTATCCCTCCATCCACTATCCATATCACCCCTAGTTTGCAATCCACCTACCCTATCATAAATCAAGATCAATAAAGGAACACATCTTTGAGTGCCTTCCAACCCTCTATCCACATCAATCCATCCAAAAGACCTCATCATCTCTCTTATCCATCCATGAATACCATTCCTCTTGAAAGCAATTTGGATGCCAAGCATAAAATTTGTAAGTCTTAAAATCCACATACATTTAAGGATCAATATCTCCCATCTAAATGACAGGAATAAATAAATAAAAATATGATCCAAAAGAAAAAAGAAAAATCCAAAAGGGCACAACGTCCAATAAGGAAAAAACAAAAATTCAAAAGGCTAGAAAGGCTAGAAAGGCCCATCAAGCAAAAAGAAAAATAAAAAACCATGTAGATTCCCAAATTGCTCATAGAACTGTTGCATCCTAGAGAGAAATCACAATTGGCATCCAAAATTTCTATTCCAAAAGCTTCCTTCATTCCTAAATCTAAAAATCCTCCATATTCCACTCCATCTGTCTTGAGTTCTCATGTCCCAAAATCCACATCCAGCCCTCCATCAACACTTAAAAATTCAAAATCCACTTTTTCTCCATCACTCCACCACCTCTCAAGGTGTGTGCCAATTTTTTTTCTTTCCAACATGTCCATCCACTCATACATAATTTCTCCAACACCCTATCCATTATCCACCACCTATTTTTGACCTGCCATCCCCATCATCCAATCCTTTGCATAAATTTCTCCCCCTTCACCCATCTCATCTCCTTACCAATGTCTTTGAGAATTGATGAAAATAATTTAGAGCTGATTTATTTTCACATAAACAACCTACAATGATATAAATTCAAGGTGTCAAAGGAGATTCTTTCTCCCAACTCACTAACTCCTTCACTAGGCTTCTCACTTCGAGCCGGTTTACACAAAACTTGACTCAAACCTCCAAAATAAATTGAAAACCTTGGGGTGGGATTCTAAAATTTATATAGGAATCATTATAATTCACCATATGAAAGGCTGTAACACCCAAATGCTCCCTTATGTGATTTATCTTGTGTTGACTCCTACATCCTACTAGCCCTACCCAGAGGGTTTTTTGGTAATAACTTTCAAATTACTAGGCCTAGGAACAAGCTGAAAGCTGATTAGGATACCCTTTTTGGATTTATTAAATATATGTGAAATCAAGGTATACTTGTTTTGGAACGTTGGCTTCAAATTTTGACTGATTTATGGTTGTTTAGGCCTAATTAGGCCATATTAACAAAGCAACTATATGAGATATTGATTACCAACCCCCAAAATCTTCACCAAAGGTCTATATATGTTGAAAATAAACTGATTACACAATTTTAATAAATGAACACACTCCCCAATAGGCCCAAACATCAAACCCTTGGTCTAGGTCTCTTTAAGGCACTTTGAATGAGGGTTTTATGGAAGTGCCACTTCCAAACCTTCTCAAACCTCACCAACTCTTAAAACACATTGTATTAGGTCTGAAAATTCATTTTGGATCATTATATGGCCAGCCTCTTCAATATTTCATCAAAACCCAACTCCAAACTCTCAACTTTACATGGAAATGTGTGGCAATCCTCCCCTAGGGAATCAACAAAAAGTCACCAAATGGAAGTCCCTATTATTGAAAGACATTAAAACATAAAATATATACTAATATAGGCCAATCCACTGAGTCACATGGTTAAACAATGGGTGGAATGGCTAAAACATCATTTTCTTCCTTTCAAAACCTTGCCACGAGCGTTATGGGCAGTTTGAAATAAAATGATTTTAAAATTTACAAAACTTAATGAAATGACATCAAAACAATTGAAAATGAAATATAACTCATATTTTTATCATCTCATAAGAATTTTGTAGCATGAAAAGGTTGTATCGGATTGTATAGGCCTAAGAAATAAGGAAAAATCAATAAAAATCTGGAAATGCTTATTGAAAAAAATGATGATTTCTTATTGCAATTGCTTCATTACAAACTCCAACCCCTCCTTCATGGTTCTTCAGGATTAAATAGACTCAAAACAAACTATTTCAATAGACAAATCTAACTTTCAAACCTCCAATGACCGTTGGGAACATATTAGTGCAATTTTGCAATTTTTTGCTTATGACAACATTAGCAATTTTTGACAACTTTTACATTTTTAAACATAATGACCCAAATTTTTTTTAGATATCTATCTAATGACCTCCAATTCATTAAATGAGGACAATAAAACCTTATTACATCAATAAATTCCATGGAAGGCATGTTTACAAGTTTTTTTGTCCTTCTATGCCATTATAGACAATTTGTTGACAATTTTGCCTTAAAGGCTCAAAACAACTTCCTAATGCCTAGACTTATCTTAAAACATCCCAAAATGGTGGTACTTAGGGAATTATTTATGACCTTGAAAACAATCAAAACATAAAATATTCATTTTTTCCCTGATTGAGGCATGATGACACATCGAGTGCTCCTACACCATACACCCGGCCTAGAAAAGGACTTTTGTCCCATTAGTCATTGCGTTGTCTTGTTCCACACTTCTCCTCAGTTTCACCATGTCTTCCATATGTTATATGAACTAGGACTCTTCTCTATTGGATTTTATTCTCTTTCATTCCTTCATGCTTTGTATTGTAGGCCTTGTTCACACCTTGCCATGGTTGGCTTCCCGCAATCAAACCCGCTCTCTGTTCTCTGACCCTTCTTGGTGTCTTCCTTGCTTGAATACCTACACACAAACACTTACCTAATTTCCTTTGAACATCTGTTATGGTAGAACATGAGTCCCCATCAAGTTCCATAGTAATTATAGGACAAATGACAATCCCAACTAGGATTGTTTCCTCCTCCTTCCACCCAACTTGTGGTTGCATATACATCAGTGCTTTTCTAGGTCTGTTTTATACATCAGTACCTCACCTCTATCATTCAAGTCTAGAACACTCTCCAAGCCCTCTTTTTTTTTGTCTTCAAACATAGGAGTGACAACAACTTTACTTAACTCTTGTTCCTCTATCTTTACCAACCCCTTCTCATCGAACACAATTACCTTTGTTGATTGATCCTCCACCTTTTCTTGCAATGGTGGTAGTATGAAACAACCTTCCCCATGCTTAATTTGATAACTATTTTTTCTACAATCATACATGGCATGTTTGTCATATTTCCATGGTCTCCCAAGAAAAATGTGACAACAATTTATTGGTACAATATCACAAACAATGTTTGCCTTGTAACCACCAATACCAAACTCAACCAATGCTTGTTCATTAATCATAATATATTTGCTATCATTTAACCATGAAATCTTATAAGGATTCTCATGAGGGAACTTTTTTAACTTCAACTTATCAACCATCTCATTAGATACCATATTTTTAGTACAGCTAGAATCTATGACTACTTTGCATACCTTGTTCTTGCAATTGCATGTGGTCCTGAATAGTGCTCTTCTTTGCAATGGTTCCTTCTCCTTGGATGTCTTCAAAAGTGTTCTTCTAATCATCAATGCCTCTCCAACTTTTGCAAAACATTTTTGGGTAGGGGAGTTCACACTTTCATCTTCCCCCTCTTGTAGCAACTGCACTCTCTTTTCACTTCTCCTCTCACCACCACTTGATGTAGATCCTTTCTTCTCAGGACACTTAAATGTTGGGTGTCTAAACTCTTGGAAATTGTAGCATCTACCTAAAAAGGTATTTGAGTTTCTACCTCCTCCAAACCTGCCTCTTGAACCCCTAAAACCACCTCTTGCATCAGAACTTTGTTACTTATCCTTTCTTGCTTCATCTTGTTCCTCATATGGCTGCTTACTTGTAGAAAAGGATCCCCTTTCTCTTGTATATTTTCCTCTCCCTCAACTAGACTTATCTTTCCTTCTCTTTATCTTCTCCTCCACCCTAATAGCCAATTGAAAACACTCTTCCATAGTACTTGGGTTAGCAACAACCAATTTATCTTATATGTTAAATCTAAGACCACCAAGATATCTAACCACTTTCTCAACCTCATCTTCTTCTCTACCTACCTTTATGCTTAAATTATAAAATTCATCAGTATATGTCTTCACATCTAAATCCTTTTACCTTAAACTTTGCAATTTCTTAAACAATTGAACTTCATAATCTTTAGGAAGAAATTTACCTTTTAGTTTTGCAATCATCCTATCCCAAGATATTATCTTGGCTTTTCCCTTCTTTCTCCTCTCAGCTTGTTCATAGTTCCACCATAGAAGTGCATGTCCCTTTAGTTTGGTCTTTGTCAGCTTGATCTTTTGATCATCGGGTACATCTTCACTTTCAAAGTAGGTATCAATGGCTACAATCCAATCTAGTAGTTCCTCTTCATTCAGATTTCCACCATACATAGGTAAATCAACCCTTACCTTATATTGATCACTCTCACTGCCTTTAACAACCTAATTTTCCTCTGCTCTTCAGGATCTAATTGTTCTTCATCATCTGCCTCTTGGGACACTTCTTCTTCCTCCTCATCACTCACATCTCCTAAGTCAACATTTATTCTTTGATTTGACTCTAAGGCTTCAAGCCTTTCCAACACAACATTACAAGGCTCCTACAACCTAGTATTCCTCTCTCTCAACTCCTACAACTCTCTAGCAGTACCAACATTCTTATGAGGCATCTTGACCCCACAACCTTTAACCTTCCTTAAGAAATATTTCACCAATCTCCCACAAGAGATCTACTCACTAGATCTGATACCACTATGATGAAGAGAATCCATAGGTGATGTATTGTCACATAAAAAACTTGGAATGATAGAAATTCAAGATGTCAAAGGAGATTCTTTCTCCCAACTCACTAACTCCTTCACTAGGCTTCTCACTCCTAGCCCCGGTTTACACAAAACTTGACTCAAACCCCCAAAATGAATTGAAAACCTTGGGGAAGGCTTCTAAAATTTCTATAGTAATCATGATAATTGATCATATGCAAGGGTGTAACACCAAAACACTCCCTTATGTGGTTTGTCTTGTGTTGGCTCCTACATCCTACTAGCCCTACTTAGAGGGTTTTTTGGTAATAAATTTCAAAGTACTGGGTCTAGGCACAAACTGAAAGTTGATTAGGATATCCTTTTTAGATTTATAAGACAAATGTGAAATCAAGGTATACTTTCTTTGGAACATTGGCTTCAAATTTTGACTAATTTGTGGCGAATTAGGCTTAATTAGGCCACATTAAAAAAGAAACTATATGAAATATTGACCACCAACCCCCAAACTATTCATCACATATCTAGATATGTTGAAAACAAACCAATTTCATAGTTTTCAGCAATGGCCACACTCCCCAATAGGCCCAAACATCAAACCCTTGGTCTAGGTCTCTTTAAGGCACTTTGAATGAGGCTTTTATGGAAGTGCCACTTCCAAACCTTCTCAAACCTCACCAGCTATTAAAACACATTGGATTATGTCTTCACATGCATTTTGGATCATTATATGACCATCCTCTTCAATATTTCATCAAAACCCAACTCCAACCTCTCAAATTACATGGAAATGTGTGACAGTCCTCTCTTAGGGCATCAACAAAAAGTAACCAAATAGAATTACATGTTCCTAAAAGACATTAAAACATAAAATATACACTAATATAGTCCATTCCACCAATTCATAGGGTTAAACCATGGGTGGAATAGCTAAAACATCATTTTCTTCCTTTCAAAACCCTGACACAAGCCTTACAGGCAGTTTGTAGTAAAATGATTGTAAAATTCAAAAAAATTAATGAAATAACGTCAAACCAATTGAAAATGAAATATAACTCAGAATTTTATCATCTCATAACAATTTCATGGCATAAAAATTCCATATCAGATCATAAAGGCCTAAGAAATAAGGAAAAATTAGTAAAAACCTGGAAATGCTTATTGAAAAAAACAATGATTTATTATTGAAATTGCTTCCTTACAAACTCCAACCCCTCCTTTGTGGTTCTTTAGGCTTAAATAGAATAAAAAAAACTATTTTAATAGACAAAACTAACTTTCAAACCTCTAATGACTGTTGGGAACATATTATTGCAATTTTGCACTTTTTTGCATATGACAACATTGACAATTTTTTACAACTTTTACATTTTAAAACATAACGACCCCAAACTTTGTAGATATCTATCTAATTACCTCCAAATGATTAAATTATGACAAGAAAACCTTATTACATCAATAAATTCCATAGAAGACATGTTTACAAGTTTTTTTTGTCCTTCTATGCCATTTTAGACAATTTGTTGACAATTTTGCCTTAAAGGCTCAAAACAACTTCCTAATACCTAGATTGATTGTAAAACATCCCAAAATGGTACTTAGGGCCTTATTTATGACCTTGAAAACAATAAAAACATAAAATATTCAAATTTTGCCTCATAGAGGCATGATGACACATCAGGTGCTCCTGCACCAGGGATACCTTCAATATCCATCTTACATTTTAGCACATATTCCAAGCATTCTATTCAAGGGACTTGAATCCTTCCTCCATCTCCTATCATTCATCCATTATCCTCCAAATCCACTTATCCATATCCTTAGCCTTATCCCTCTCAATCCAAAGTATTGACAAAAAAAATAAAAAATAAAGCAAAATAAAATAAAAAATAAAAGAGAAGAAAAGAAAAAAAAAAAAGCAAAAGGAAAAAAAAGTCAAAAAAGTAAAAAAGAAAAATAAAAACATTAAAGAGAAATGATTCATCCTCTTGTGAAAACCACTTCGGTGGTGCCTTGGGCAAGTGTCATAATGAAAACTTGGCAAGAAGGCGTCATCTATAATCCATAATCCTCTTGCATTCTACATTTGGGGGAAAGCTCCATCCATGCTATTCTACCTACTGCATCCTCCAATATCCCTCATCCCTTCTCCATCATCATACCTACTGCATTTGTCATTATCCCTCATCCCCTATCCATCATCCTACCTATATCCATCTTCCCTTTTCCACCTTTAATCTTGACAAGTCCAATGTCTCCAAAAAACATCATGTATCCTATCTCCTTTACCTTATCCACACCCTTAACTCCATATCCCTTATCTTGTCCTTTTCTTCCTTCTTGTTAGGAAAATGGTGTCTCAACCTTGTATTTACATCAGGTTAATATTTATAGTAAGTTTTCATTTGTGCATGAAATGGTGTGAAATTCTCCCCAAAGCTTCAGATTGGTTAGATAAGCATGCCAGTAAATTTTCGTTGCAAGATCATAGCTAGTTTTGAAGATATTAAAGTTTTTTTTTTGGAAGGTGCGATCAAAGGTTTAAATTTAATTTTGAGGACTTTAGACTCTCAAAAATTCCTTGAAAAGTGGGTGTAACTAGCATACCGAGTTACGAGGTGATAGAGCACTTCACAAGATTTCTGGCGCATCAAACAATTGTTGGCATATGATGAAGCGATGATAATGTATGTTGTCATTGATGTCAATAAGTGAATAGGTATATGGTACTCAAGCAGGTGAACCAGTATAAACCGGTGTGAAGACTGGAAGCGGATATAGTCAACCAGGATGGAGTGAACCGGTGTTGGGGTTCACAGTTTGACTACCGGTTTGTAGTCTCAGTTCAGCTTGAGGGTTTCCGGTTTGGCGATCTGACTTGTGTGATGCAATTGATGACATTTTGTGATGAGTTAGTTATGAGATAAGGATGAGATCAAGATGCCACGTAATCTTGTGCATGTGAAGAATCTCTTTGAGGATCTTGTGCGTGAAGATGAAATGCATTGAACATCTACCTCGGGAATGTGCGTTTTTCTTACAGGTATACGAAAAGCGTGTGATGGGTTACTGTTTTCTAGTTGCGGTGAAGATTGGATGATGCAGAATGACTTGAGATCTTTCTCAGATTGTTCTATTCTATGCAATGCTTTTAACGGTCAGGATCAGACCGCTTGTAACTGAAAACCTAAATGTGTAGGGTTTAGGGTTTATGCTACCGACCTAATTGTTGTCTATAAGGTCGATGATGTTTGTTATTGTTTGTGTTGGAAAAAGTTGTGTTTATGTCTATGTGTTGAAGACTTGATACTTGCCAAACCAGAGTGAGGATTTTGTAGAGTGTGATTGCAGAAGAGAGGAACTGAAAAGGATCTGCCTTAGCAAAGTAGTGTTGTTTTCAGATCGGAGTCTTATTTATTTTCTTCTAACCATTTCAACAGAAGGAAAATCCCTTGACCAGGTAGCTTTAATAGGCTTGTTGCAAATCCTCTAACCAGGTGACTCAAGCTCATTGAGTTCTTTAAATCCTCTAGCAAGGTAACCTTTAATAGGGTTTCAACCTTTAATAGGGTTTATAGCCATCCCTTAATCGAGTGATCCCTAATAGGATCGGTTCCTAACAGAACCTTATTGTAAAGTCTTCAACCGGACTAGGCTCCTAACAAAGCGGACTTCTAAAGAGTTCAGAAACAAGCTTGTGGGTATTCATCCCCACCGTGGTTTTTCCCATTTGGGTTTCCACGTGAAAAATTTGTGTGTCATGGGCTGTGTATTTTTTATGTGATGATTGAGTAGTTTTTGTTCAGTTGTATATGCATGCAAAGATAATGGTTGTGATATTACAAATGCAACTCATGCATGATCAAATTGGTAAAATAGCTATCTAGATTTGAAAATTGTTGGATGCTATTTGATGTACTTTTGTTTTACCAGTTTAGCTGTCTGAAGTATTTCTATTAACCAGTATTGCTATTGTTAAGTACAGTGATATAGACAACCGGTTATCTGTGTTCAAAGAGTGTCAAAATATCAAAGCAATTTTTTGTCTATACTAATTCACCCCACCCCCCCCCCCTCTTAGTACCAGTTAGAGTATTAGTTGTTCATCATTATTTATCAACGACTTGTCAATCGGACACCCGGTTCACAAGTTATGGCCTTCAAAAGTTTGGACTCTTGAAATAGGAAATATAAAATGCATCAGACACATAAATGAGTTGTAAAAGGGAGGAACATGTGTTGATGTGTGTTTTGACACGTCATATGCATCTAGAATGGAGATAAGGTCAGCTCTACTTTATTTTATGGTTTTAGCCCATGGGTTTGTAATACCGTTTGACAATTTATTGTATTGTATCTCTTATATATGAGGTGCATGAGATAGAGATTGTGTGTAAGATTCTTATGGCTATTGAGTTACCTCTGAGTCTTTGGTTGTTGGTACTCTTGTGAAGAGCTTGCTCTACAAATATATTATAATCTGTTATTGATTTCTAAATGATGTATTGGGTGGCTTTTGGAGTGTGGGGTTTTTCTCCCGAAAGGGTTTTCCCCACGCAAATCACTATGTTGTGGTATGCATGATATTATGTTTATTTCTGTTAAATTTTCGTAACGATTTGTAATTTTTTTTTCATTATCCTTCTCTCAAGAGTTTAGGCCAAAGTTGTTCCGCTACTTAACTTCCTTACACTTCCATCATCCATTACCACCTTGATCGTGCTTATCTTAATTACATCCTTTCTCCATCCTATCCAGATCTTTCTCTTGATCTTGATCAAAATATATGGGCATATACTTTTGAAACGTGTTATCTCATTGTTGGCTAGTTGATGTAGTCAAGGTAGGGAGATCCAATGAAGGACAACCCATCCTTACAGCCTAACACAAAAACCATGCAAGATATACCGGTAACAACACATAATACATAACAGGTAAACAATATAAACAAATCTTATAAAAACTTGAAGAATTATATATGCCACATGTTGGATCACAGTCCAGGATACAAACAATGCTTACAACAAAAATATAAGATCCGCAGATCATCCACATATCAGATCGACCTCCGAAAACAGTCTGACGGTTCTACCCTAATCCGGACCTTAGCCTTTTGGCCTTAGTCCACCAGATCAGAATCTCGTCAGATCTACATCTTCACTCTATCTCTAAACTCTTTCTTCAATCTTCTAACTTATTTCTCCTCAAATGATTTGCAAACCTCCATTTATACCGTCCGCAAATAATCACAACTTAATCAAGTCGGCCCAAAGACCATCTAGTTCATGAAACGTGTAACGATAACATGTTGGCTCAAATCACTAAGAACAACTTCCAAAATGCATAAAACAATGTGTGGCCCTCTAGGAACATCAGACATGGGACAATAAACATAAATCAATGATCCGCAAGTCACAAAGATCAACCGCAACCTGATCCAACTTCGCTCAACACACTGCCAGAATAACCAGTAAGAACATATCAACCGGGCTAATACCAGAATTGATAACTCACCGAGATTAAATCCAAATGCCATAAAAATAGAACATGACAAAGACTACAAACACAAGGGAATAAACCCAAAACCACAATGCTAAACACTCAAACATGAAGAAATGCCACGATCTTAAGCAATTCCACTGAAAATTGCTCAACCAGTAAGAACTAGACCGGTGCTCCTGCATCAGACTCTTGGGGTTAATTGAAAAGTGAGTCCCATCACTTGATCTGGCTTGATGATCTATCAGTAGGTACTTGCAACTACCTCAGGGGGTTCGGCGATCTAACTACAGCTTCTAGTTGCCTCTCCTCAATGATCTACTAGTCCAAACTGCAACCTGCCTCAATCGGTGATCTGTTCAAGTCTCCACCCACTAATTGCTTCAAGCTCAAGCTCTAAGATCAATGATCTACCTGCAAACCTTTCTCTACCTCATGTTCGACGATCTAAACAAGTCCACAAGTTGCCTCAACTTCCTCTCCAACCAACCAGTGCATAACCAGGTCTTCCTCCAACAACAAGATCACAAACCAACTCTGATACCATTTGATGTAGTCAATGTAGGGAGATCCAATGAAGGACAACACATCCTTGCATCCTAACACAAAAACCATGCAAGATATACCAGTAATTGGTAATACAACACCAAAAATAGTAGAAAAAACAACTGGTAACAACACATAATGCATAACTGGTAAATAATATGAACAAATCTTATAAGAACTTGAAGAATTACATATGCCACATGCTGGATCATAGTCTAGGATACAAACAATGCTTAAAACACAAATATAAGATCCGTAGATCATCCACGTATCAGATCAGCCTCCGAAAGTAGTCTGTCGGTTCTACCCTAATCCAAAACTCAGCCTTCCAGCCTCAGTCCACCAGATCAGAATCTCACTGGATCTATATCTTCACTTGATCTCTAAAAATTTTCTTCAATCTTCTAACTTATGTCTCCTGAAATTATTTGCAAACCTCCATTTATATTGTCTGCAAATAATTACAACTTAATCAAGTCGGCCCAAAGACCAACCAGTTCATGAAATGTGTAATAGTAGCATGTCGGCTCAAATCACTAAGAACAACTTCCAAAATGTATAAAACAATGTGCGACCCTTCGGGAACATCGGACACGACATAATAAACATAAATCAATGATCTGCAAGTCACAAAGATCAACCGCAACCCAATCCAACTTTGCTCAACACATTGCTAGAATAACCGATAAGAACATATCAACTGGGCCAATACCGGAATCGATAACTCACCGGGATTAAATCCAAATGCCATGAAACTTGAACATGACAGAATATGAACACAAGGGAATAAACCCAAAACCATAATGCTAAACACTCAAACATGAAGAAATGCCACGATCTCAAGCAATTCCACTAAAAACTGCTCAACCGGTAAGAATTAGACCGATGCTCCTGCATCACTAGTCCGTGAAAATCAAATCATCCTTGACTCCATAATAAGATACCTTCAGCCTTTTTTCTATCCATTTCCATCCCACCAATTCCTTCCTTCATTCATAATATTCCATGCCTTGCTAGACACTGGAAGCAAACTATAGACACAATATTTTCCATTAAATTGTCCTCTTAATTAATCTTAATTATTCCTACATCATCAGTTGGATCTTTATCATATGATATTCTCATTATCCATAATATTGTATTATTATCCATTATTCATATTATTCACTATAATATAATATATTCATTTTCTATTAAGTTATTAATACTCATATCATTAATTCATTAAGTCCATTAAATAATTTATAGAAATTTCATTATTATCATTTATCCATTCCATTTACTTAAAATAAAACAACTTTAATAAACACTCCTTACCACTTAACATTTCCCATTACCACCTATCTTCTCTCCTTACCACTCATTCCTCTTACACCACTAATCTCCCATTATCCCATATTCCTCCTGATGCATGATTTCTCCTTGAGGACAGCAATAAATACCTACCCTTCTCTCATCTTTTGATACATTATCTATCATTTGCAACCATTGCTTTTTCACACTCTTGCTTTCCTTGTTTTTACACCATTTGCATTTCATCTTTCAAATCTTCATTCATCATGGCTCTTTGTGCAAGTTCTTTCTGAGAGCATTGAAATTCGTAAGCATGAAGTCTTGATGATAGGAGTACAATAGAGTTAAAGTTCCCTTTGATTGCACATTTAGGTTAGTATTGTTTTGGCTTTGCATGTTTGTGTGTTTGCAGGTACTCTATTGAGAATGTTGGATTAAATTTGGATCTTGAATCCATAAGATCCCAAACATTTTTTCTCGTTCACACAAACAAATACATCTTGCTTGAAAATAAATCCTGATATGTCTTAAAAATCCTAAAAATAAAAAAATGTCCTGAAAAAAGCCTAAAAATTCTGAAAAAATTAAGAATCCAAAAAAAAAAATCTCAATCATATCATTTCACAATGCAATCAAACATAATTGTAACACTTATCCACATATAATAATAGATCTACACTTGCACCATATCCCTTATTATTATCACACTCCGCAATAAATTGTCTCTTTGCTATGACAGTGACATTTCAAGCTAAAACAAGCATCGCATCACAATATCTGTATCCAAGACAAACTGCTAGATTATCATATAGCGTAAACCAATCAATTACCTCATCAATTTTATCCTACATCTTTATCACATTCTTAGCGTTTACAGACATATTGGTCATAGAATAGGCATCTTATCAATTATCGTCCTACCAATCAAATAACCAATATTTTATCCAAACATAAATTGATCCAAGCCTATCCTATCTGAAGCACATATCTTTTTGGCAAGACAATCTAAATGGTTGTTGGCTTGTTCAGTTAGTGAGTCTTTTTTTTTATCTTTTTCATGCCAAGTTCTTATGCTACTCAATGATATACCTATGATTAGAGGAGCAAGGGTGGAACTTGGCATGAGTTTTTCATATGTTGTGTTTGTGGGATGTTTTTCATGAAGTTCTAGGGCAAGTATTGCTGATGTTTGTTTTGTTACATTTCATGTAGCATGGTCTTATATCCTCTGCAGATCAAAGGTCACCTAGTGTTTTTCTACATGTGGATCATCATATTTTATGACTATCATGCATACTTCGACCATAAACACTAACACCTTAGGATGGATGGAATCATTCATTTTTTGTAATGTGTTTGTCTATTTAAAGTGATATCATCTTCACCTAGGTCATTCCATGCCTTGGTGTATATTTATCTGTTTGCGAAAATCAAAAAATGTCCAATGATGAAAATAAGCACATTTAAAGAAATATCACCATCCTCATCTTCCCTATATGCCCATCTCTTTTGCATCTATCCATCCATTCTTTCCTATCCCCCTGATCTATCCATTTTCCCTAACCAACCTAACTATCTTCTATTCCTACTAACTTTTCTTCTATTCGCTCATATTTCCTATCAACCATTTCCATCTGATCATATATCTTTTGTCTTATATAGGATGTGTCCTTCCTGAAACCAAACTTGATATTTATCAATCAATTCAATCAACTCAATCCACTCAATCAATTAATCAATATGATCAATCAATCTACAAATCACTCCAACCATCTCCTATATTCAATCAAACACATTTGTCTAATCAAAACCATGCATGTGATCAAGATAACCATTCTTCTATTTTTCATATAACATTCTTTTCTTTAGAGACATTAACCTCAAATTTTATTATTTAGCCAATCTCTCGAGGGGGCACTGTCATACCTCCTTATCTTGGTCCTTTGAGGCATATTTTACTATAATGCTTTGAATCTTTTCTTCTTCTTTGAGCCAACACTCAAAATCACATTGCCTCAAAGAGGAGCAAAATGTAGACACCAAAAATTAACATTCTTCTAATAGTTGTCTTTGTCCATAATTAAATATATTTTTTAATTATCTAATCAACCTAATGAATACCTCCCTCTCCACATTAATTAAGTAATTTAATATTATTTAATTAATTATCAATTATCCCATAATTAATTATTCCCATCATTTTCTTCTAAAGTCTCGTAATTAAATAATTTTTATTATTTAATTTTTAACTATTCCTCTATGGTTGAATAAATAAATCCATTTATCCTTTCACTCCTCGACCAGGTATATAGATGAAATATTTATTTATTTTTACCCACTTTCTCATGAAATTAAATAATTTTATTATTTAATTCTCCTTTTTTTTCTCCACTTCACTATCTTACAGTCATTGCCACTTGTCCTCTAATTCCTTTCACTAGACTCTCCACTTCTCCACTATCTTACAACCTCGACCACTTTTCCTTCTTCATCTTCCAACCTTGCCACTTGTCTTTGGATTCCTTCCAAGCACCTTCCCACTCTCTCTATTTTTGGCAAAATTTCTCCTATGAAATCTCAATTGTTCATCACTTCTGTGATGAATTCAAACTCACCATTGATCTCTCTATCTCCCAATCTATAAATTTTAATCTTTTCTTCCATTTTCTTTTTAACCACTATACTTTAGATTTCCTTTTATCTTCTTTTGTGCTTGCAGATTTCTAAGGGAAACTCTACCAAAATTTTGAAGGAAACTTGAAAACTATGGAGATCTTCAAGGGAGATTTTGATTCATGCTTTCATTATTGATGTTAATATTGCTTTATTTCTATGATTTCCATGTCTATTTCTTGGGTTTGATGATATTATCTTGATTACATTGGATTTTATAGAGGTAAATTTGTTGCTTTAATCATGGTATGTTTGTTTATCTAAGGTTTATAGTTTCATCTCCCTTATCACATTCTTCATAGGTTAGACTAGTTGATAGCTTAGATTTGAGGATTCTATGGTTATCCTAGGATGATCTTAGCATTGCAAATTTATAGTCTATAGGGATATCAAGAAGAAAAATTTTAAAATGCAAAAAAGAAAAGGGGACAAAGATAGGGGTTGGGTAAAATGTACACTGAGATGGAAAACTTTGAGACTAACACATATCATAATCCTTAGGAATTTAAACCTAAAACCTACACACTTAGAAATTTGACAATCTTTTTAATTTACAACACATGTTATGCAAATGGGGGATTAGGAGGATAAAAATTAGATAAATCTAATCAATGGAAACCCATGAGGAAATTCCCCATATCAGTCATAAGTGATGAGTGAAACAAGACCAAAACATATAAGGGGGATAAGGTTCAAGCATAAATTGGCCAACATTGGCTCTAGTTGGGGATGTGCCCCTTTTATAGGTACAATAAAATTTTAGGCATCTCTAAGAATAGACCATAAAAAGAGACAACGAGAATGAGATTGAGATAATTACACTTTATCATGACCAATAAGAGTCATGGTTTGCACAAAGACTAGATATAGAACACAAAAACATGATATAAACAAGGCAAGCCCAATAGTTACAAGGATTAATGCAAATCCACGGTATCATAAAGTGATAGTTGCACTTACTTTTAGGCTAGGCTCTTGAGGTAGTATGCACTATCACAATATCCATTAAGAAATTTATATGCCCATTTCATATACAGTGTTCTTCTCCATCTAGAATATTTTGAGTAATGACCGATTTTGATTTTTCATAACATCTACACATACCTTTGAAGCTATAACTCATATGTTCCTTGTTAATTATCATTTTATCCAAGGCATGTTCTCTAGGTTTAAAATGTGTCATCCTTGTTTCCTAGACCATCTTGGAGATGGAAAAATGTGGATGCATATTTTGAATTTTTCTCATTGACCTCTATCGCCTATAGACATGTACCTTGTCTATTAGAGACTTCAACATAATGCAATAACATATACATTAGAGGCACCAAGCGGATTGTTATACCAACATCTTATCAACAAACTAGCTCAAATGAGCTCATACCAATAGCCTCTTCAGATTTTGTCTTACTATCCCATGGCTCATGTACCTCTATTTTTATCTTGTAGCGAATTAGTGATAACTTCAATAGGCTATGAAAACCCATATTTACTTAATTAAAGTATTAAAAAAATAATTATATATGTTGAAGAAAAGGGGAAGAATTGAGAAGGTTCATAATAGCTTGGAATTTCCAATATTGATGAATCTTGAAAATATTTGTTGAGTTACACATATGCATCAACTGATACCTCTATCCAAGTGGTTAATTCTTTGTTCATATCTTCAATAGGAGAAAGGAAAAGTAGATAGTCAATGAATCCATGATCTTCAATATCACCATAATTGCTAAGAAGGTTAGACAAAGCATCAAAGTACAATGCTTCATTTTCAATCTTGTAATTGTCCTCCATAATGTTAAATATAATCTCTTTCCTTTGTAGGTTTAAATCTTATTTATGTAATGGAACATTTACATATGGTAGGTCAAATTGATCCCGTGTGAGGGTCAATTCATTTGCATTAAGAAAACAAGTTATGACTTGCATAGAATAATAACACTTGGTTCTTCATTGTCCTCTCCATCTATGCATTATTCCTTTAGTATCTAGGAATAGACTAACTATGCCTCATTATGAACCTTTGGCACTTCTATATTCTTTAAGATTTGTGTTCCATTTCATCCTTCTTTCTCTTTACAATCTTCTCAATGGCACCATATTTTATTTTCTCAACTTTTACCTTTTTCTTTTCTTTGTTGTCATTCATGTCACCTTCATTCAATCTAGTAGTAGTATCATTACTTACTATGTGCTCACATCCATCTCTTAGCTAGTATTTATTATGTACTTGCACTACTATAAAATCTACATGGTCTATGATGTTGTCATTTAATAACTTGGAGCAATAGGATAGTTAAATTAGTTCCCTTAAATGTTAAATGTTGTGAGTAGGCAGCTCATGTTAGTATATATCAACATTATGTTCACCTTGAAATATTTGATTATTTGCATCATAATCAATATATTTATCTTCATTAGTGAATTAATATCCCAATGATCATATTGACTATCTTAATCTTCATAGTGGATCATAATCTTCCTCATAAAGAACCTTTTTCACTTTGATTATTGAGAGGGACTATGCATGTTTTAAGTGTGGAAATTTTAGCTTCCTACCACTTAATTTTTTCTCCTCATTTTATTATAAAAAAATTAAATAATCCATATGCATTTGACCACCCTTGTCATTATAATCTTCTTCATAATTATTATAAGTCATCTTTTCTTCTCATCAAGAGAAAATGGTATGTTCAAATGTTGCTCTTTGAATTTTCAATAAATTAGGGTGTTCCCAACTTTTATCGATTTCTTCTCATATGATATGTTGGGAGAACTAGTATATTGATCGAGAATTTTCGTATCTCTAGTATAATAATACTACACACGTACATTGAGGCTTTTATTTGTATTTCTTTTACCAATGATCATATCATATGTAACTTAATAATTAGGTTTTTTTATGATCAATATATATTAAAAGCTCCAATACCTCATCTTTAAGGAAACATATAAGGTTTTTATGATAAAATTAATATGTTTATGCATTATTTTAAGAGGTGGAATGTTGGCCAGCAATTATGTCATTAAATTCTAATATTAGATGTTATGCATCAATAATTTTTGTACCTTTCCATTTCCAACTACCAGTTATGGACACTAATATTGTTGTTTTGTATCTAATTCCCCTTGAAGGGGTGTAGGCAAATATTCCCCTATAGGGTTTAGAGGGATATCCCTTTGGTGAGTGTTTTGGGTAGCACTCCTAGAGAAAAAATTTAGATAGATATTTAAATCATAAAATATTTTTTTACATGGTAAATCTAGACTATTCATCATTAGATCACAAATATGATGGTAGAGGTTATGTTAACTTTCCTTGCCCTACAAGACAACCCTCCTTTATGAGGGAGTTATATCAAAACTATGTATTGTGTTGTATTATGTATGGATACTATGATAGAGAGAAGAAATTACAATGGATGTGTTATAGGTTGTACCCCTTTGTATTTCTAGATGAAAAAAGTAAGGATTGGTTGTTTCTCAGTGGATGTAGCCCATACTGGGTGAACCACATGTTTCTTTACCTCTATTTTTTATGTTTTAATTTCACATTCATTTTATTGTGTATTACTTCATTATTATTTTACTAACACCAACAAACATATATTATATGCTTACCTCATAATTAGATTGCATTATTCTCTATTTTTTATTATGCTATTAGATTAACCTTTATAATTATACAAATGTTGATCTCTTGAATCAATAAATGAACTATTTCTACCT
The DNA here is from genome assembly GCF_030272615.1 of Cryptomeria japonica. Classification (NCBI taxonomy): domain Eukaryota; kingdom Viridiplantae; phylum Streptophyta; class Pinopsida; order Cupressales; family Cupressaceae; genus Cryptomeria; species Cryptomeria japonica. The sequence goes on along the minus strand of NC_081405.1, from coordinate 423,372,272 downwards.
AATATTCCCACTTCTAAATTTTTATAGGTAGGTCTAATTGACTTCCAATATTGAAGCTTTCTACATTATTTTTTGTCTCCTAGAATGACCCGTGGCTTCTTCATGTTCTTGTTGATATATGATACCTTCTTCTCTCTTTATTTGAGTCTTTGACATGCAAGTAATTTTTTGGATTTTTCCTTGAAAACAAATTCCACTCTCCAATTAAGAGAGAAATGTTTTTCTTTATTAGAAAATAATTCTAAAATTCAACTAAATACTTTATTTTCCAAGTTGCATCAACATATTGAGTTAAATTGAAATTAGTTAATCACTAGGTTCTTTGAAAATTGTATTGAAGTAACTCTTCCTTAGCAACAATGTGATGATTTTGTTGTAAGTTGAATTTGATAGCCTATCAAATTTCCTAAACTAATACTTGCATTATATATCAATTCCTAACATATTTAAGATTTCTCCAATTGTCTATTATCCATAAATGGATAATGCATCCTCAACAATATTACCAATATGTTGGTGTACAAAGTTTTAGGGTTTCAAATTACTAAAGTGGGGTTATTCTCTAATTATTAATGGTGTTAAAACCAAAGAAATTTATTTCTAACTAACTTATGATTAAGTTGGACAACACTAGACCAATTTACTAAGGTGTTAAGACCTTTTGATTTGAGCTCAATTAGATGTAATGGGCTTCTCTAAATGTATCTTGATTAAGATTAAAAACAACTATATATGGACAAGTAGATAAATTTATTCTGGAGTACTTGATGTACACTTGGCCCTAAACTTCGTCACTAGGCCAAGGACTAACATACTATTAGCCTCCCCTATAATTTTCCATTTTGAATGTTCATACTTGCGGGTTGCCCTATTGTGCCTTTATTTATGTCGGGTCCTTTGTTCTCCTTCGTCTTTGAACCTAATTCATTGAACTCTTTCTTAAAAAAAAAAAAGTTTAATAGGTTTAAGGTTCAAAGCGCGTTTTAGAAAAAAGTCATTAGCGGTCTTTGTCTTCATGAAAGCAAGCGCGTTATTGTTATACATTTTGAAATTTGAACCCGTGAACCAGTTTTTTTTGGTTCAAGGTTCAAAATGTCTTTTGTGAGTCACAGAAACGTATTGTTGTATAATGAGCGGATGTCTATATGTTTTAAGTCAGTTTCTGAACTTGAAGTTTGAACCAATTTCCAAATGGTTCAAATGGTTCAAGTGGTTCAATGGTTCAAGGCTCCTTCTTAATAATCATTGTTGTTGCTTGTTCCCAGTATTGTTTTGTGCCGCTTGTTCATTGTTGTACTTCCTAAATTAACTTGAACCATTGAACTCTTTGTGAAATGGTTCAAGGTTCATAAGTTCACTTCATAACTGATTCTAAGGCTTTTGTTGATAATGAAAGTGGCACGGCAAGAAGGAATATTCCCAGTATTCAACAGTTTAAAATTCTAGATATGGAAAGTAATCATGAGTGCATCAACTATTTGTGTGGAAGTGATGGGTAATTAAGACAGTGTCATATTTTTAGTCATTTCACTGTGACTTTTCATGCTTAAGTGAATCATTATGAAGCATGTGTGGTTTTCTTGATATTTTCCCATCTATTCAAAAGGAATGTATGAATTCATTTCCATAGTTTGTAAGGGTTGCAGCTACTATACTTGAGCAAATTGGAGGCTCTGAAGGTAAAATAAGCTCTAATTTCCTGAGAAGGTTTCCAGTTTTCATGGTGGTAATGGGTAAGTTCAGGCGATTCCTCCTACGTTGTGTTTCTTTAAGTTCTAAAGATTTATCAGTATAGGAAAAAAATCTTTAAATTGTTGGAGTAAAATTCTGCCTTGTTTTAGAATTTCTTGGTTAGAAGTATAGATAGGCAGTATGAGGCTGATATTTATGAAGCTTGGTTGGACCTCATGTCTAGTGATCATATTAACAGAGCTAGAAGATACTTCCTTGGCTCATGCTGATTTAGGAGATTTCTTAGAGAGAGCCAAGAACCCTCAAACTGGTTCAATGATGGAGAAAATAGTGAAAAGCGGTCTTGTTGAAGCTGTTGCATTTCTGCTTGTTGCACCATGTCCAGATTTTGTGATTGCTTGCATGAATAGGTATGATACAGAGAATAGGTGCATCAAAACTAGTAATGTTGAGCTGCTAGTCAGTATCAATAGAGAAATAGTAATGACAGCAATGGGAATCCCGCATAAGGAGTTATATGAGGATTGGACCATTGGGAACTCATATGCCCATTTCTCAGAGAAGAAAAGTATGTACAAGAGTGTGATTGCCAAGAATTGGCTCCTAAAAGTTCAAAAAGGAGGGTCATGGCTGCCAAAGCCCCTGACTAGAGAGCACTTCATCATAGAAGTGCAATATATTGTGATACTTCTGAATAGGGTGAAGGGAAACTCACATTCTTTCTATTAGGAAGATTAGATGTACTTTTACATTCAGGTGTTGTTTTCTGGTGATAGGTATCTTGATTGGGCTCAGGTAATTATGGAAAGGCTTCATAAAGGTTTGAGTAACTATGTGGGAATGTCTAGTTTTTATATGTCTTCTTACCTTTTCTACATACTAGCTTGTACAAGGGACTGGCCTAGTTTGCTTAATGAACCTTGGGTAGATGGGATGAAGATGTATAATTATTATCCTTTGTTACAACAGAAAAAACATGTGGAGCAAATTGATAGATGGAATGGTGTCTTCGCGAGAAGAATTGCTTTTGAGCTCTAGGGGGATGTGAATAGGAGAATGTATGTTGAAGAAATGGAGTTCATAAGCATATACGGTAGCTTCTTTATTCAATTTCCATGGTTCACTTACCTACGGGTAGGTGGTTTTGAGGGTCAACCATTCAAGCTGCCTAGGTATGCCTTCGACAGCTATGTACTTATAGAGGTGAGTAAGCAAGTAGCTTACATTGATAAGAGATTGGGGGCAAAGGGTGAGTCGAGAGTTGCATTCCCTGTTGAACTTGGATACTATAGCTACAAATTTGTATCTGACGCTCTGAACCTGGATTTGGAATTCAAGAGGATGAACTTGCAGCCATATGTGGAAAGACGTAAGTTTGATAGAAGAGGTTATGCCATTGAAAATCTAAATGTGGATAACCATTTTTTTCATGAACTTTAGTTGGAGGATTACTGGGAGAATTGCATTGACGAATATGAGGTAAGAAGAAGATTGTGGTCAAGATTCACTTTGCAACAAATAATCACCATGAAGCTTCCAATCAATATACTTGGAGTAAAGGACGATACAGGGGAAGATATTTTAGACCCTGAGTTTGAAACAAAGGTTCAAGGAAAGCCGGTTCCAGAGATTGATTGGAATAAAAAGGAGGATGACAGTGTTCAAGCTAGAACTTTCAATGTTGTGAGAAGACCATAGAGATGGTTGAGAAATCAAAAGTTTAAGAAAGGATCACTCATATCCTCACATGAACTAAGAGTTGATTCACACATTGTTACTAAATCTCCCATTTCTTCCATTAATGAAAATGTTAATGTTGCAAGTGTTTCAAGGCCTATTATTGAGAAAATCCAACCTAGGAGATCAAAGAGGTCACCATCAGGTTCCACAACCACTCGAGTAACTCGGTCCAGGAGTAAGAAAAAGATTAGAGAACCTATTTTGAAACAGACTTTTTTGGACCTAGACCCTAATGAAGAGATAGAGGCAACAATGGATCAATAGGAGTTGGATGAACCTATGATGCAGGAAATGGGTAAAGAAGTGGAGAGAATAAAAGACCCCATGAACACCCTGGTTAATGTCAATTCACCGGATATACAGACAACTCCACCTAAAGAGCCTATGAACACGCCACGATGGTTGGAAGTTGTTGTTGGAAAGAAATGAAGTGTAGTGCTGATTACAATCCCTATGGAAGACATGGTCGACAAATGTTTGGGAAAGACATCAAAGCCAAAAAAACTCAAGACGTAGACAATGATTGAAGTGCATGAAGCAACAGGTCACTGGATGACTGAGATAGCCAAACCAATTCGAGAGAGAGAGAAGCAGAAAAAGCCACTGAGGAGGACTTTACAGTTGAAAAGATAGACCTGGGAGTTGCTTTGCATGTCGTAGATGTTAAGCATTTGGAGTCATCCACAAAAATTATAATTTCTAGAACATGGAAAGATGAGAAAGATAAAAGAGAATTGAAGCAAGTCATCACTCAAATGGCTGATTATATCAATGCCATTCATAATCCAAATCCCCAACCTTTGTCATAGGTACCTATATCATTTGATCCTAAATCTCTGACCAATCAGAAAATGTTGGACCAGGTTCAAAGGAATAGAATATTCACAGAGATGTTCAATAAATGGTTGGATCTTATAATGCAACAAGGATCAAACTACATCATCAATCTGGTGAAGGTTTATAAGGATGTCGATACTGTGAGAAAGGAATTGGAGCTAGAGATTGTGGCTTGAGAGAAAGAAAGGATCAAATGGGTGGCAGTCCTTGCGTAGATGAACAACATACAAAAATATGTAGTGATGAAGTTCTTAGCCAAAAAACCAGTAGAAAATTTGGATGATAATGTATTGTATGTATCAAAGAAGAATGTGGAGTGGCATAACTCAATCATTAAACAGGGCCACAAAGAGTCCACTAAACTGCTTAGAGGATTGACAGACTTAATTGATACAATGCAAAAGGATCTCAAGTGCATTGGCATCCAGCTCATGAAAGATGATGCTAAGACAATTGAAGCAGCCGCATATATGACCAAAATATTTAAGGAAAGAATACAATTAATCTAGATGACAAAATCCTTGACCACGGATGACTTCTCAAAGGTGGCTAGGATCAAATCAATGCTCATGGTCTGTTTTGATCATTTGGAGGCACATATAGGAAGGGTGGCACAAGTGAACATGGACAAGGAGGTGTGGAAGCAAATAATTTAGCACATCGAACTTCCTTATTATCAGGTCATCCTGAACTTCTTGGTGACACACATAGAATGGCATCGAATGCATGGTTCTACGGCAAAGTAGGACATATCAATAACTTCTTTCGCCAGAGTGGAATCATGGTTAATCCAAGAATGAGTTGTCAACCTCACAATGGTTGTTGTTTTAGTTTTTCTTTCCTGTTGTAGAAAATGGTTTCTTTAATCTTTCGTTAAATTAAATTTTAAATTTGTTATATAAAAACTATGAGCCTGGAGGCTACTTAAGCTGGAAACCTTGTTTATGTTAGGGTCCGAAAAAACTGTGATTTTTTTAGTAGCAGACAATATCCATTTTTTTTCTATGAATTTCTTTAGACTAGAATGATTGATTTATCAATAAAATGTTATGATGTGCAGTCTTTGAATCTATGTGTTTAAAGATTAGCAATCTTTCTTGAGAAATCTGCTATGGGCATGATATCATTTTATGATCAGTTATTTCTATATTTTTTTGAATTCATGGTTACCATTAATTGTTAGTAGATTCATAGTGGATTGAGTTGTGTTGATCCCCCTTGTCCTGTGAGGCATGAGAGAGTATCGATTAAACATCAATATTGTTGTGCTTTTGCTATGCTCTGAAATTATAAAGTGAACATGTGTGTGAATCAGAGTCTGTGAGCTCTTATTTAATCTTCAGAATATTTTTGTTGTTTCAGTTTGAAGGCATTATTTTGTGTTGATGGATGAATGCTAAAGCCTTTCCATGCTTTCTGGTAAAAAGTGTCAACATTTCATTTGTGTATTAAATTCATTGCAAATCATATGGGGAGTTACCCTCTAATGCAGAGGATGGATTTTAATTAATTTGTCCAACTATTGGTAATGTGTTTCCTTTCATAAAGGGGCATACGAGAGTTATATTTTTGTTCAGAGAGAACAAATATTACAATTTCAGGAAAGGGACAAATCTGTTTACCAATAGATTTTTGGCGACTCTGCTGGGGACTTGAATCATAAGATTGGTTGCCTAGTTGCAAGATTGGAGTCAAAGAGATATACTAGGTCCCAAAGAAGGGAGGGGATAGTTGATTATGTTTTTCAAGAGTAATAGAACCTCAATTTTCACCCCTTTTTCACCTCAAAGATGAGCAAGAAGTGGGCATCCTCCCCGTCACCATCATCTCCTATGTCCTCAATTTGTCAAGCTCTAACCTTGCATGGTATCACTTTACCAAATATAATCAACCCGACTCCACTCAATATCATCTTTCCATTGGTAGTAAATAATCCTTGGGGGGTTGTTGTAGGTCTATTAAACATAGGATTAAATTTGAACCCCTTACCCAAAGGTGCTGGATATCACTTGCCAAAGTTAAGTGGGGATAGGAAAATCACTGTTGATGAGCACCTAAATGGATTCAATGTGGCTTGTGGGATAATAGTTGTTCAACATGAGGATGTTGTTGTAAGATTGTTTTCTCAAACACTAATTGGAGTAGCAGCAGATTGGTTCTATCACTTACCAAATAGTGTGATAACAAATTGGCAGGATTTGAAAATGAGGTTTGAGGCAAGATTCAAAGTGGCTAAAGATGAACACTCTCTCTTGGCTCAATTGGCCCAGTTAAAGAAAGAGATTTCGGACTCTATGAGGGAATTTGTAGCAAAATTTGATAAAATTGTGCATAAAATTCCAGTCAATCAAAAACCGTTAGATGATAATTTGAACTATTTTTTTGTAAATTATATGCCTTCAGAAATAAGTTTCCTAATCTGCAGGAAAAGAGTTGCAGATTTAAGTGCTACCAAAACTCTTGCCATTGAGTTGGAAGATGGTCTAATCACGACAAGTAAATGGAAAAGAGAATTACAAAGTCTCATTGCCCAACCTTCTACTTCTTCTGACCCTATGATCCAGAGATTAATGAATGATGTGATTACCCTTAAAAGACAATTACCTAAAGCCAGTACATCATACCCATCTCCCTATCAAGATGTACCTAGGATAAATACAAATCAGTCTTTGGGCTTTAGGAACAAGACTTTGCAATTACCCTTGCTCAGTAGAGATTGGCAAATGAGATGGAGTATGTGTGTTTTTCATCTCACCAATGAACATGAGGATAGTTCCTATCCTGAGATGGTGCATTATGCACAATAGATGAACTCTAAAGATATCTCAAATGAGTGGAGTGAAGAAGAATCTTTAAAGCAACCTGGCGACACTGAAATCCACTTCCTAGAGTACGAGTTAGATTCAAAAACAGGGGGTGATATTTTGGTTACTTTAGAAGATCCTTCATGTGTTGTGCTTACAAGAAATCAACAAAATGTGAAACCTCAAGGTGCCTCTTCATCTTCTGCTATGAATTTCAAAGGTAAGGAGATTGTTTCAAATTTTCATAACAATGATAAAAAATTACAAGAGTCTCCATTGTTAAGGTCTATTGAAAAGGAAAGTTCATTTGATATTGTAGAATTTTGCAAATCTTCTCAAGTTCTAATTACACTTGTCGAGTACCTTAAGCTAAACCCCAAAGAGCTAGATAGGCTCGTTAAGTTCGTAAAAGGAAATAATGTACTACAAGCTAATGGAACACAATAGTCAGTAAATGCCACATTACCTACACACAGAGATGAATCAATTCACCCTGTTGCTCATGAAAAGGTGTTTGAAATAACTGCTCTTCAAACAAATGATTCTTTGTCTACCCTTGAGTCAAAACCTAAACCCTTTTACATATATTGTTCATAAATGGTCATAAGTTAAATAATTGTATTATAGATTTAGGTGCATCTGATAATATAATGCCTTCTGTAGTAAATAAAGTGTTAGGGTTGTCCTTGACAAAAACATTTGGAAGATGTTACTCCATGGATTCAAAATAGATTCATCTATTAGGACAAATTAAGGATGCTCAAGTAGTTCTTGCCGCCCACCTGAACAAAAGAATTAAGTTGACTATTTTGATAGTTGACATCCTAGCTAGCTATGGCATGTTGCTAAGTCATACATTCTATAGAGATTTAGGAGGGGAAATTAAAATGGATTGGTCTCAAGCCACAATTCCTGTTGGAAAACAGCGAGTCATTCTGCAGCCTGAACCAAAGTCTAAATTCATTGTTTTCCCTTCTGATGATCCAAGAGCTCAAATTTTGTATCATGAATGTCAATTGGGAAGCTACATGATTTATCTGATAATGAGGTAGTGGGAGATCCATCACAACCTAAGGGAGAAGAAAGCTTGTGGTTAATGGAGTTTGACGATAGTTGTGTAGCGTCAGGCTCAAGTGTAGGGGTAGTGTTAATTCTTCTTTCCGGTAATCATATTCCTTTTTCTTTTAAATTTGAATTAAAAAACACCAAGATTATGACTGAGTATGAGGCTTTGTTGTTAGGTTTAGCCAAAGCTAAGAAACTTGGAGTAAGACTCCTGCGAGCCAAAGCAGATGCTGAATTGATTATAAAACAGGTCAGTGGGATTTTTAATGTAAAAAATGAAAGGTTGAAACACTATTGGAATAAAGTTTGGGACAAAATCGAATATTTTGATGCATTTTTCATTGAGGCTATACCTAGAGAACTGAATTCAAAAGCAAATTCATTAGTCGTGTCAGCCTCCTTACTGGTTCTGCATCCTGAATTTGTTGATGATATTTATAAAGTAGAGTTAGTGTATCGGCCTAGTGTCCCAGATAACTCTGAGTTCTGACACGTACTTGAAAATGGTAAACAAATTAATAATTTTATGCAAAGTGTAGAAACATTTTCTGCTACATATTTTGAAGGTTCAGATGCAGAGTGTAAGGAATTTTCACCAGAACGAGCCAAGGAGTTGACTAAAGGTGTTATGCAATTAAAAGGTAACAAGATCCATAAAGGGTTCATTTCATTAGAGCATCTGTTCAATTGTCATGATGCCTACAAGAAAAAACAAAGGTAACAAATCCCCTGAGGTTCAAGATGTTGGAGGTTGCAAAAGGATTAACATCGGTACTGAGGATGAACCTAAATATATCAATCTAGGAAAATGTTGTATGCCTGCAAAAAAAGAGAGGTTCATTAGTCTCCTGGTGGAGTTCAAGGATGTGTTCGCTTGGTGCTATGATGATCTAAAGAATTTCAGAGAGGGAAAATTCCAGCATCAAATTCCTCTGAAACCTAGAGTAGGTCATTTTCGACAAAAGCTTAGAAGTTTCAATCCTAAAGTAGCTGAGGCCATATTTCAGGAAGTGGATAAAATGTTAAAGGCTCAAATTATATACCCCATCCATCATTCTACATGGATAGCTAATATTGTTCCTGTTAGGAAGAAAAATGGAGAAATAAGGATCTTTGTAGATTTTAGAAATCTGAATCAAGCTAGCCTAAAAGATAACTATCCATTACCGGCCATGGACAACATTTTACAAACAGTTTCAGGTTTAGAGATGATGTCCATGCTCGATGGATTTTTGAGTTATAATCAGATCAGTGTTCAAGAAGGTGATCAAGATAAGACTACCTTAATTATTCCCTGGGGTGCATTTGCTTATAACCGAATGCCATTTGGTTTGATCAATGCAGGAGTGACATTTCAGATTGCTATGGATTTGTCCTTTGGTCATTTGAAGGATAAGATAATTGTTGTATATCTAGATGATTTAATAGTTTTCTCAACAAGAAGAAAACATCACCTGAGGGATCTGAGACAAGTGTTACAGAAGTGCCATGAGCATGGGGTGTCCTTAAACCTGAAGAAGTTAGTGTTTGGGGTAACAGAGGGTAAGTTGCTTGGCCATATTGTTTATAAGGAAGGAGTGAGAATAGACCCTGAAAGGGTAAAAGCAATTCAATAGCTAAGTCTACCATCAAATAGAAATGTCGTTAGATCCTTCTTTGGACAGGTAAATTTTCTAAGGAGGTTTATCCCAGATTTTGCAGAGACTACCAGTTATATTGTGAATTTGATGAGTGAAAAACAAGCTTTTAAATGGAATGAGGAAGGAAGGAAAGTGTTTGAATCAATAAAGAATGCAATTGGTCATGCGCCTATTCTGGTTAATCCTAATTTTAAAAAGGACTTTCTAATTTATTGTTATGCCTCAGAGCATAATATGTCAGGAATTTTATTACAGAAGAATGAGGGTAATGAAGAATTCCCAATATCATTCATGAGTGTACCATTTAAAAAGCATGAATTGAAATATTCACTAATGGAAAAACAATCATATGTAGTTGTGAAGGTCGTAAAGTAGTTCAAGTACTATATCCTCCATTCCCATGTCATTATTTGTGTGCCTTATTCCATAGTCAAGAGCATATTGACACAACAAGATATAGGAATGACTAATAGAGCCTCTTGGGTGTCAAAAAATCAAGAGTTCAATTTAGACATTAAGCCCACAAAATTGGTAAGAGGATAGGGTTTTTGCAAGTTAATTGCTGAGAATAAGGAGAAAGTGACAGAGGAATCACCATTAGTCTTGTTTGTCAGCCTCCAAGATTTCTAGTTTGCAAATGTTGCTTACTACTTGACCTATGGAGATTGCCCAATACATATTTCTTCAAAAGAAAACAAAAACTTGAGATTAAAGGCTACCAAATATGTCCTTTTTAATGATTTATTAAATAAAAGGGGATTAGATGGAACTTTCTTATGCTGTGTAGATAAATCTCTTCAAGAGTCTCTGTTGAAAACGTTTCGTGATGAAGCCTGTGGTGGCCACTTTTCATCAACAGTAACTGCTTACAAAATTTTGAAGAATTGTTATTATTGGCCAAGGATGTTCAAAGATGTGTATGCATGGGTAGCCAAGTGTGAAAAATGTAAGTTGTTCACTGGTAAGCCGCAGCTTGCAGCATTACCGCTCTGACCTATGATTGTGGATGAACCCTTCAAACAATAGGGTTTGGATTTTATAAGTCCTTTGACGCCTACTTCAAGTGAAGGGCATACACATATACTGACATCTACAGACTATTTTACTAAATTGGTGGAAGCCATTCCGGTACGGAAAACATCTTCTGAGGTGTTTGTAACTTTATCAAGGAAAATATCTTGGTTCGGTTCGGAGTTCCGCTAAAACTTGTGGTTGATACTGCCACTAATTTATCTTCTATTAATATTACATTATTCTACTATGATCATGGGATATCCCTCGCTCACTCTTCTAATTATTATCCTCAGGAAAACGGTCAAGTTGAATCCAGCAATAAAAACCTTATAAATATCATGAAGAAATTAGTGAGCGAAAACTTCAAAGATTGGCATAAAAAATTGTATGAAGCTCTTTGGGTTGATCGTACCTCACCAAAGAGGGCTATTGGGATGTTACCTTTTGAACTGGTATATGGTGTAGGGGCTCAGGTAGCGCTTCCTTTGGAACTTGCAGCTACTAAGTTACAGACTGTCATCGAGGATGCTTATTTTTCAGGATTCTCTAAAAAAATGGATTATGCATTTGATGAGGATTGATAAAGAAAGAGATAAATTAGTAGACTGGATAAAAAAGCATCAGATGAGGGTGAAGAAGATATTTGACAAGCAAGCCAGGCCATGAAAATTCATGTTAGGTGATCAGGTACTGCTCTGAGACAGAAGAAGGGAACCAAAAGGGGCACATATGAAGTGTGAATCATTGTGGAAGGGATCGTTTGTGATTCTTGAGGTAAAAGGTCCCAACTCTTTCAAAATTGCATATCAGGATGGTACTACCCTTCCCCTGACCTATAATGGCCAGGATTTGAAATTGTACCAATTGTAAACGAGAGTCCCTCCTGGTTTTGTAGATAGTGTTTTGGTTTGATTAGTTCTTGTGTTTTTTCGTAACTGTTTTTGTTTTTGTTTGGGTCTTTAAATAAAGTTTGTTTGTGAAACCAGAGATCTTGGATTTCATAACTAGTTCCTTCATAGTCCTAGTCCTGAGTCAGAGCCGATGTTAGCCTCCCCTACAATTTTCCATTTTGAATGTTCATAGTTGCGGGTTGCCTTATTGTGCCTTAATCTTTTGTGGAGAGCAAACAAGACCCCATGAACACCCTGGTTATTGTCAATTCACCGGATATATAGACAACTCCTCCTAAAGAGCCTATGAACACACCATGATGGTTGGAAGATGTTGGAAAGAAATGAAGTGTAGTGTTGATTACAATTCCTATGCAAGACATGGTCAGCAAATGTTTGGGAAAGGCATCAAAGCCGAAAAAACTCAAGATGCAGACAATTCTTGAAGTGGATGAAGGAACCAGTCATTGGAAAACTGAGATTGCCAAACCAATTCTAGAGAGAGATGTAGACAAAGCCACTGAGGAGGACTTTACAGTTAAAAAGATAGACCTGGGAGTTTCTTCGCGTGTCATAGATGTTAAGCATTTGGAGTCATCCACAAAAAGGATAATTTCTAGAACGTGGAAAGATGAGAAAGATAAAAGGGAATTGAAGAAAATCGTCACTCAGATGGCTAAGTATATCAATTCCATTCATAATCCAAATCCTCAACCTTTATCATAGGTACCTATATCATTTGATCCCAAATCTTCGACCAATCAGAAAATGTTGGACCAAGTTCAAGGAACATAATAGTCACAGAGATGTTCAATAAATGGTTGAATCTTATAATGCAAAATGGATCAGACTACATTGTCAATCTCGTGAAGGTTTATAAGGATGTTGAGACTCTGAGAAAGGAATTGGAGCTAGAGACTATGGCTTGGGAGAAAGACAGGATCAAATGGGTGGCAGTCCTTGCGCAGATGAATGACATACCGAAATATGGAGTGATGAAGTTCTTAGCCAAAAAACTAGTAGAAAATCTATCAAAGAAGAATGTGGAGTGGTGTAACTCAATCATTAAATAGGGCCATGAAGAGTCCACTAAATTGCTTAGAGGATTCATAGACTTAATTGATACAATGCAGAAGGATCTCAAGTGCATTGACATCCAGCTCATGAAAGATGATGCTAAGACAATTGAAGCAGTTGCAGATATGACCAAAATCTTTTAGGAAAGAATACAATTCATCTAGATTATGAAATCCTTGACCATGGATGACTTCTCAAAGGTGGCTAGGATCTAATTAATGCTCATGATTTGTTCTAATCATTTGGAGGCACACAAGGGAAGGGTGGCACAAGTGAACATGGACAAGGAGGTGTAGAAGCAAAGAATTCAGCACATCAGACTTTCGTATTATCAGGTCATCCTGAACTTCTCATTGGCACACTTGGAATGGCGTGTAATGTGTGGTTCTGCGGCAAAGCAGGATAGATCAATAACTTCTTCTGCCACAGTGGAATCATGATTAATCCAAGAATGAGTTGTTAGCCTCACAATGGTCGTTGTTTTAGTTTTTCTTTCCTGTTGTAGCAAACGGTTTCTTTAACCTTTTGTTAAAGTAAAGTTTAAATTTGTTATGTAAAAACTATGAGCCTAGGGGCTACTTAAGCTGGAAAGCTTGTTTATGTTAGGGTCCAAAAAACTGTGATTTTTCGAGAAGCCGACAATATCCATTTTTTTTCTATGAATTGCTTTAGACTGGAATGACTAATTTATCAATAAAATGTTATGATGTGCAGTCTTTGAATCTGTGTGTTTAAAGATTAGCAATATTTCTTGAGAAATATACTATGGGCATGATATCATTTTATGATCAGTTATTTCTATGTTTTTCTAAATTCATGGTTACCATTAATTGCTAGCAAATTCATTGTCGATTGAGTTGTGTTGATACCCCTTGTCCTGTGGGGCATGAGAGAGTATCGATTAGACATCAATACTGTTGTGCATTTGCTATTCTCTGAATTTATAAAGTGATCATGTGTGTGAATGAGAATCTGTGAGCTCTTATTTAATCTTCAGAATATTTTCTTTATTTCAGTTTGAAGGCATCCTTTTGTGTTGATGGATGAATGCTAAAGCCTTTCCACGCTTTCTGGTAAAAAGTGTCAATATTTCATTTATGTATTAAATTAATTGTAAATCATATAGGGAGCTGCCCTCTAATGCAGAGGATGGATTTTAATAAAATCATCCAACTGTTGGTAATTTGCTTCATTTCATAAAGGGGCATACAAGAGTTATATTTATGTTCAAAGAGAACAAATATTACAATTTTGAAAAGGGACAAATCTGTTTACCAACACATACTTATAACCTCTATTAATATGATAAGGACACCACTACATAACAAGAAGATGTGAGTATGCACAAAATGAATCAAGGATGATAAAAATTTAAGGATCACCATGGATGTTTTTCTAAGTTATAATATTGAATCTTTGAATGCATACAAACTAATTCATATTCCTAATGTACTAGTGTTGGGATTTTTAACTTATGTATTTGGTGAATCATTAACTCCGGGACAAATACCTATTCATTGGGTTAAAAAGTCCAAACTTAGCATTAGGAACCAAAAAAGTTAAAATAAAAACAAATATGATCTATGCATAAATATACAACACAAATAATGATATCAAGCACTAAATATTTTTAATTATCAATCCCAAACTATAAAAATTCATATTCAATGAATAAATTACCATTAAAAATCTTGTAACTCATTAGAATTTTGTATCATCCATTACATATGCATTACATTCATACCGACAAAGTGGCAAGAGGAAACTCTAGCTAGAACACCCCATTAATTCAAAAAATGGAACCATGAAGATATTTATCTTCACTCGCTATTAACTTCTTTAAGATTTATAAATATCTAATTCTCTAATGATTATTATATTCACAAGAGCTAAATCCTTAACATCTCCTTCTACTTTTAGTCAATTAGAAGAGAAAAATGATTGACCTTTCTTCTAGAAAATAAACTAGCATATATGACACCCTATTGGTTTCCCTATCACTTTAAGAAACAAGGTGAAACTTGTCATTAATGAATGTGAAATACAAGGTGAACCTAATTGTCATAAAACTCATTAAATGAATGATCTAATTTATAGGCATGAGAACCATTAAGCATTAGAGCTTATGTTGGGAGCAACAAAGAAGGAAAATTGAGAGGGGGGGGGGGGTGAATCAGTCTTCACCGGATCAACAAAATTAACTACAAAAATAGATCTAATAAACTATAGTATTAAGACAGATAAGAAAATTGAAAGCACAACACACAACACTAAGATTTTAACATGGAAAACCCGGTAAAGGTAAAAACCATGGTGGGAACCTTCCCACGGTAAAATGATACTCTGCAGTAGTATGTGAAATATTACAGTGGGGAATGCACATGCATTCAAGCACATTGCCTAGAGCTCACTACTCAAATATAATGGCCTAGAAGGATACAACCCTCAGGGAAGTCTCACTGACTTACAACAACATTTGGATTACAATCCAGAAGAAATGAACTGAAAGAATAGCATCTCCAAATTCTTGATTATAGTCTTGGTTAAGCACAGATGTCTTCTCTGCAACACCAAACTCCACACAACACTTTACTGAAAGATAAATATCTCATTCACACATACACCACTCTCTCATAATGTAGACACAACATCAACACCTAAATTACATGAATATATCACCTATATATACAGTTCATCAACCTTGATAACAAGGTCAGCTAAACCCTTAACCCTCAATTATAAAATTACATTACACGATATAAAGATCGACCACCAGACCAATATAATGATTTACATAGCATAGCATGGACCTAAATCAAATTCCCAAGCACACAACTACACCAGAAATCATGCCAAGATCAACCGCAACACACTACACCACCAAGAAAACCGCATAACACAAAAATCATCACTGGTTGATAGAAACCACCAAAAACTCACACAATGATCAATGCAGATCACCAAATAAATTATGACATGACTAGGAAACACCAGCAAGCACATTAGAATCATCAGGAATAGCTGCACCAACACCACTTATCAAATCTTCATCTGTCAACGTCTGGAAGATCAAGAACATAACCAATCAGCAACTTTCATGATGAAAGATAACTTGCAAAGCACCAAATCAAGATCCATCTGAAATGAAGATACATAAGACCATCCCAAGAAATATCCCAAAATATCAACACAAGATCTGATCACACCGGAATATACTAGAAGATATACTGAACTCTACAAAATAGTGATCAAGAAAACAAAATTGCAAACTGGATCATAAGATCTTTTCAATCTGCACACACCAAATCAATACATAGGAATATATTGACATCAATGACAACAATGTATCCTAGCAGCAATAATGACCAATAATATCTAACAATCTCCCCCTTTGGCATTGATGGTAACATATGAATGTGAAAAATAATCAATGCAAAGCAAGAAGATATCTCCAACAAACTCCCCCTAAGATCAAGATATATAAAGCAATTTTTCACATGATCTCTCTCCCCCTTTGACAACAGTGCCAAAGATCTCAAAACAGAAAACCAAACTCTCTCCCTAGAATAGAAACATGAATCTTTTTCCCCTAAAATACAGACTACTCCACTAGAGGAGAACACCAACTCACCAATCTGGGTAAAAGGATAAGACTGTGAGGTCCACCATATTGATGCAACTCAATGCATCTAGTTCTCAATAGGAAGGGTGGATACCCCTAACGTGTCTCTCAAGTAGACAAATGTATCTACAAGCAAAGGCTTAGTGAAAATATCAGCTATTTGTTCCTTTGTAGATACATACTCCAGCTTCACCTTCTCTTCACTAACTTGCTCTCTTAGGTTATGATATTTGATTGACATGTGCTTAGTCTTTAAATGTTGCACTAGATTCTTTCACATGTTAGTAGCACTGGAGTTATCACAACATGTAATAGTAGGCTCATCATAAATAACTTTGATATCTTTCAACATTTGCTTCATCCAAACTACCTGAGTGCAGTTACTAGCAACAGTAATGTACCCAGCTTCAATTGTAGATAAGGACATTGAATCTTGTTTCTTACTAGCCCATGAAACCAATTTCTTACCCAAAAAGAATGTTCCACTAGTAGTGCTATTTCGGTGATCAACATCACCAGCCCAATTTGCATCAGTGTAGGCACATGGCATGAAATCATCATTCCTTGGATACCACAAACCATAATCCATAGTTCCCTTCAGGTATCTAAATATCCTCTTAATAGCAGTGACATGACTCTCTTTTGGATTAGCTTGATATCTAGAAGCCATGCACACATCATGCATAATGTCTGGTCTAGTTTGAGTAAGATATAGCAGTCCACCAACCATATATCTGTACAAGATCTGATTAGCTTTTGGAGATTCATCATTTTTAAACAATTTACAACCAGTCATCATAGGAGTTCCAACTGGTTTGGAGTCATCTAACCCAAAATTCTTCAGCAATTCCTTCACATACTTAGTTTGAGATATGAATATACATTTTCCAGTCTTTGAAATCTGCAAACCTAAGAAAAATTTCATCTCACCAATCATAGACATCTCAAATTATTTCTCCATATCACCGAAAAACTTCATGCTCAATTCATCATCACCTCCAAAGATAATATCATCAACAAAGACTTCAACAATCAAGATGTTATTATTCTCTATCTTAAAATACAGATTACTGTCAGCAGCACCTTTAGTAAATCCCAATTTTAACATATATTTATCTAGTCTAGCATACGAGGCTCTAGGGGCTTGCTTCAGTCCATAAAGAGCTTTCTTCAACTTACATACCATGTCCCCATCATCTTATAATGAAAATCCATCAGGTTTCTCAATGTAGACTTCTTCCTCTAGCTCACCATTCAAAAAGGTAGATTTGACATACATCTAATATACCTTGAAATATTTATAAGAAGCATATGCAAGCAATAGTCTAACAGCTTCAAGTCTAGCCACCGAAGAAAAGGTCTCCTCATAATCAATCCCTTCTTTCTAAAAATATCCTTTGCAAACCAGTCTAGCTTTATTTCTGATAACTTCATCGGCTTCATTCAATTTGTTTCTGAATACCCATTTAGTACCAATAACATTCTTATCCTTAGGTCTAGGCACAATTTCCCATGTATTATTCTTTTCAATCTGGTCTAATTCTTCTTCCATAACTCTCATCCAACTTTCATCTTTGTAAGCTTCAACAACATCTTTAGGCTCAACTTTAGAAATCAAACATACTTCTTCAGGAGCTAACATTCTTCTAGTCATTACATCTTTATTTTTATCACCAATAATTTTATTTTCAGAATGATTCAATCTTACATACCTTGGAGTCTTCTAATTGTTCTGATTTTCAGGTTCCTGCACCTCTTCACTGGTAGTAGTAACATCCAGGTTAACTGTCTCTACAGGATCATTCTACTTAGCCTCTTTAGTTTGAACAGGGGCTAAAATAACATGTTGACCATCATCATAACCACGTGCTCTGATCTCTTTCCCAATGTTCTCATCCACCTTCACATTTGCACTTTCAACAATATTTCTAAGTCTCTTATTGTAGCATTGGTAGGCTTTTCTCTTTGAATAATATCCCAAGAAAATTCCTTCATCACTTCTATCACCAAACTTTCCTATATCATCATCTCTCTTGATATAACATTTGCTACCAAATACTCTAAAATATTTCACAATGGGAACATGACCAAACCAAAGCTCATAAGGGTTCTTACCGATATCACCTTTGATATGAACTCTGATGAATGTGTGAACAACAATGCTAATAGCTTCTCTCTAGTAGATCTTCAGAATATTTCGTTCAATCAACATAGTCCTTGCACCATCCAAGATAGTTATGTTCTTCCTTTCAACAACTCCATTTTGTTGAGGGGTTCTAGGAGCATATAATTGTCTTCTAATCCCATGTTTCTCACAAAATGAATTGAACTCACTAGAATAGAATTCTCCACCTCTTTCAGATCTTAGATACTTTACCTTAAAACCAAACTCAGTCTCCACTTTAGCTTTGAATATCTTGAACTTGTCCAACGCTTCTAATTTCTCCTTCAAAAATACAACCCACATCATCCTAGAATAATCATCAATTAGTAGCATAAAATATCTATCACCCTGCACACTTCTAACATTTTTAGGTCCACATAGGTCAGTATGCACAAGATCTAGCAGTCCATCTGATGTATACTATTTTCTCTTGAAAGAAATCCTTGTTTGCTTACCCAACTGACACTCCTTACATATTGGATTAGCAGGCTTAACAATCTTAGGCATATCTCTAATAGCATGTGTAGAATTGATCTTAATTATTGAATCAAAATTTACATGACACATTCTCCTATGCCACAACAAACTCTCATCAATCTAAGCAATCAAACAACTTTTCTCACCGACATTCAAGTGAAAAATGTTACCTTTAGTCTTAGTTCCAGATGCAATCTCTATACTAGAGGCATTTAGGATCTTGCATTTTCCATCCTTGAATTGTAGATCATAGCCTTTATCAACCATCTGTCCAACACTCAAAATATTATGCTTCAAAGATTCAACATACAAGACATCATCAGTATTATGCTTACCATCAAAATAAATAGAACCTCTCCCACAGATCACATAGGCTTTGTCATCTCCAAATCTAACTATTTCACCATCATATCTTTCCATGCTCACAAATTCACTTTTATCAATGGTCATATGATGTGAACAACCGTTATCAATTACGCATTCATCTTTCTCTTCAACTTTAGCAGCTAAAGATTTCTCCTCAATAGTGCAGCTTGTGGAATCAACAGGTACATGTCTATCTTCTTTAATGGCAAAAAACACAACTTAATCTCCTTATGATTCTTCATCTATAACACCTTCATCAGCAACATAATAACAGTTCTTATGATTCCTAAACTTTCGGTTAGGCTTGTAAGGCTTATCAAACTTCTCATGATTTTCATATCTATCATTCCTATCAAACTTATCATGCTTGTCATACTTAGCCATTCTCTCTGGGCATCTAGAAGCAAAATATCCTATCTTATTGTAAGAGAAACATTTAAAAGGCAACTTCCCATCATACATACTGGCTCCTTTAGGCAATCTTTGGGCAATTTGTGCTTCAAGATCATCCAGCTCTCTTACTTGATCTTCCATCTCTCTTCTTTCTCTTTCATATCTAGATATTATGCACTCATCAGGATCATACTTCTTCTTACCGGATACAAATGTTGATGCTCTAAATGCATTCTCAAACTTTCCATGTGATTCTCCAAACTCACTCAGCTCAAATGTTGCAATCTTTACAAGCAGCATATCTCTTGTTACTGTAGTCACACTCTGGATCTCATCAATAGAAACAACCTTGTGTTTATAAGTATGAGGCAAAGATCTCATCACCTTAGGAACAATTTCATCTTCCTCAATGGTTCCACCAGCACATATGATACCTAAGACAAGATCATTCACCTTAGCCATGAAAGAGTGTATGTTCTCATCATCTCCCATCTTCAATGTCTCATACTTTCCTTTCAAACTTTGCATCTTAGCAACTTTCACATATTTATCACCTTCATACAGGATCTCAAGCTTCTCCTAGATCTCATGTGCGGTCTAAAGTCCCATTACATTTGTCATCTCAGAATCAATCAGGGCACTAATCAATGCTTCCTTCACTCTAATATTATGTTCAGCTTCCTTGATCTCATCAGGAGTAGATGGTCCATTCGGAGGAGAAAAATAGGCATTCTTTGTAATCTTCCAGTAATCCTCTCCAAGACATTTCAAGTGCACTTTCATCCAGTTCTTCCATATAGCATAGTTACTTCCATCAAACCTCAGATTGTCCTTAAAGATAACACCTTGAACTACCATACCGGATCTCCTCAAATGGTTAAGCTTCTACCAGAGGATCTGGCTCTGATACCAATTGTTAGCAGCAACAAAGAAGGAAGACTAAGAGGGAGGTTAATCAGTCTTCACCGGATTAGCAAATTTAACTACAAAAGTAGATCTAATAAAATGCAGTATTAAGATAGATAAGCAAATTGAAAGCACAACACACAACACCAAGATTTTGACATGGAAAAACTACGGTGGGAACCTACCCACAATAAGATGATACTTTGTAGTAGTATGTGAAATATTATGATGGGGAATGCACATGCATTCAGGCACACTGCCTAGAGCTCACTACTCAAATGTAATGGCCAGGAAGGATACAATCCTCAAAGAAGTCTCACTGACTTACAGCAAGATTAGGACTACAATCCAAAAGAAATGAACTGAAAGAATAGCATCTCCAAATGCCTAATTACAGTTCTGGTTAAGCACAAATGTCTGCTCTGCAACACCAAACTCCACACAACACTTCACCAAAGGATAAATCTCTTGTTCGCACATACACCACACTCTGATAATGCAGACACAACATCGACACCTAAATTACATGAATATATCACCTATATATATAGTTCATCAACCTTGATAACAAGGTCGGCTAAACCCTCAACCCTCAATTACAAAATTACATCACACGATACAAAAATAGACCACCAGACCAATATAATGATTTACATAGCATAGCATGGACCGAAATCAAATTCCCAAATGCACAACTCCACCAAAAATCACGCCAAGATCAACCGTAACACACTACACCACTAGGAAACCCGCATAACACAAAAAATAATCACTGGTTGATAGAAACCACAAAAAAATTGCACAACAATCAATGTAGATCACCAAAGAAAATAGGACATGACTAGGAAACACTAGAAAGAATGTTAGAATCATCGGAAATAGTTGTACCAACACCACTTATCAAATCTTCATCTATCAACGTCTGAAATCTCAAGAACATAACCAATCAGCAACTATCACGAAGAAAGATAACCTGTAGAGCACCAAATCATGATCCATCTTAAATGAAGATACACAAGACCATCCCAAGCAATATCCCAAAATATTAGCACAAGATCTGATCACACCAAAATATACCGGAGGATATACTGAACTCTGCAAAATAGTGAACAACAAAACAAAACTGCAAACTTGATCATAAGATCTTCTCAATCTGCACACACTGGAGAAATACATAGGAATATGTTGACATCAATGACAACAACATATCCTAGAAGCAATAATGACCAATAATATCCAACAAATTCAACTATCATATTGATGATAGCATGGTCATCTTCATCTTCCATTATTGAAAGTACATATGTGTAGCATCGTAAATTGTACACCCTTAATTGGGTGGTACAATTCCACACTTAGGTCAGCACCTACCTTAGTGTGTTGTATTCTTCATTTTAAATTCCCTGTAAGCATTTAATTAATCAATTTAATTAAATCTAAAGTCATCTCTTACCACTCCACATATCATAAAATTGGGGGCCCTTAACCCTAAGTGTGCCCCTTTTTATTTTGTCCTTTTAATCAATTAAATCATTAAAGCCCTATCTAGGTCCCATTTCAAAATTTAAGGCTGGATTTTGCATATCTAAATGTCTTGAATTGTCGCATCCACCTGGGGTTGACTTTATAATCTCGATACCTCGCATCCCTAAAAATTTGGAAAAAAGTTGATTGGACCATGGTGATTCACCATTGTCCCAACTTTTTCTCCTTGAACTTTGGGATCATGTTTTGGCAATATTATAAATTTTAAATCCGACTTGGTGTGAAATTATATTATTTCTAGGTCGTCCTATGATCAAAAACAAAGTTAGGGTATCATATATATATAGCCTTTCCTTTCCTCATTTGAAGGATCCAACAACTCTAGAAATTGAGGGAGCCTCTTGTGAAGTGAAAGTGCAAGTTATGTGAAGTCTTCAATCAACAAATCAAACATTCATCAAGTCTACATCAACCATTATGGAGAAAATTACAACATTTATATGCAAGCATGTGTGTGAGATTAAGGTTTTGTCATGTTCATGTCATTTCATACAACATATGTGATTACATTCAAGAAGCAAAGCATCATTATCAACCATTGCAGGTCTGAGGTATATCCTTCCATTATTTATTTCAGTGTTTGCAATATTTTAATCAAGTTTAATTCCTAAATTGAGGTTTGACTTAAGCAAACCCCTATTCCCAACCTATTTTCCCTTCTTTCTATGTGCAGGAAACAAGTACGGAGTTGTACTCTTCAGAATAAGATTTATTTGTAGAGACTAATCAACCCTTTTCAGCGAGCGAAAGACTAGGAGGACTAGGGTGCCCACCACCATGGTCCCATCATTTTTGGATCTTTTCAGGGATCATGTCTGAATCTTCTTATATTGCTCATATCCAGGTGCGTGCAAAAAGTTGATGACTATAGCTCACTATTTTCGCATTTTTACCTTCATTTTCAGCACTTTACCCTAATTTCAGCAATTCAACTCACAAAAGAGGGCAAATAAATTCACACCCCCTTCAATCCAGTTAGTATTCAGTCCTCATCATTCTTTATTTTGGATTGGATCTATTGGATTCATCCCTCTTTTGAATGTAATGGTAAATTAGTGCTTTTCATACATCTAATGGTGGAAACCCTATTTTTTCACCATTGCAATATGAATCCTTTCCCTTAAGATAACATTTATTTTTGGGTGAGAAAAAATTGTTTCAAATAGTTCTAAATATAAATCCAGTCATCAATGGTGACTTGAGTCATGCAAGGAGGTAGTGGGAGTGAAAATTGAAAAAACTGAGAGCTTCAAAGGGCCAAGGATAATTCATAACCCATAATTATTGTCAAAGATTAGGGATCAAGAGTGTGAAATACATCATGCTAATAAAAGTATCTCTACATCACTAACTTTAAAAGGACACATGAAGGGAAAAAACAAAACTTAGGGATTAGGGATTTTGAGGAACTCAACCCCTCAAGGCATGCAAGTAAAGATAGGTCAAAATTTGCAATCTTATAAGGTAGTAATGTGAAAAGTGTCATGGATAGAGTAAACGATACCTCACACATTGTACCACTTTATAAGTATTTCTTATCTTTGACTTTGATAAATTATATAGAATGAAATGTCAAAAGTAGAGATCAAGGATACCAATGAGATAATACTATAAAAATGCAAGCAAAGGGATGATAAAAACTCTAAATTTTAAGTGTAACATAGCATAAAGTATTAGGGTGTTGAGGGTATAAATAAAATCGTTTCAACGAGGAAAACTGAAAAAACAAGGTTGGAGGAAAGACATTAGGGAAGGAAATTTTTGAAATCTTAATAAGAAAAGGGGACAAATGCAATGTTTGGGGAAAAGGGATTCTATATTTTGAAACTCTAATGAAACATACTCCTTAGTAATTTGAACACAAAGCCTCCATAGTTAAAACTTTTAGGATCTTCAAAACTTCCAACATATGGTAGGGACATGGGAGATGAGGAGGGAAACACTCATACAAAATTTCCTAAAGAAAACCTATTAGGAAATATCTCATATTAGTTATGTTATGGGATAAAAAAGGTCAAAATGCATAACATGGCTAGCACTCAAGAACTATTAGATGCAATACAATTAGGCACCCTAAATTACAACATATTGGGATATCTAAGTTCTAGTTCTCCTATGGTTTAATAGAAGAATATATAAAATATATATAAATTACCCTTTACACTTGGTGTATGGAGTTGATGATAAGATAATTAAATAATATATGATTCCTAACCGAATATTGTCAAATAAATTGGCATTGAATTATTAGGAGTCAATGAAGGAGAGTGTTAGTTCTCCAACTTGCTATTATTTTATATGAAAAATTACAAATTTATGTGTTCAAGATCGCTAAGAAGATAGACCAACAAATGGAAGATGGATATATCTCTCATGTAGTTTAAGGTTTATTAGAAACATCACAATTAACAACAAATAATTTGTTCATACATATAAGTAAGAATTCAAAAATGATTTTACAATATCAACTTTTCTATTGCCCTTCACTAGTACATTTGGGGCTCGATTCTGATGGCCGCTCGTCGGAATTCTGACTCTTTTTTGTCGGACTGCCGACAAACGCAGCCGTCGAAAACTTGTTGTCAGATACTCTAACGGTGCTCATCAACGTCAGAATTCTGACGGAAACCATCAAGTCTCCATCGGTGTATGTCTTACCAATAGCCTCATCGGCTATCGACAAGACCAAATGTTCCCTTCGCCACTAGTGTAAGTCCTATCGATGGATTTCATCGACATGTGCTACCCTGACCTCTCATCCACCAAGAGAATGTCGTCAAGCATACAACATCCTCGTCAGACATTTTTGTTGATTTCCATCAAAATTTCGACATCGTCTGATGGCAACTAGGAACTATGTACCGACAAGGATGTTGTATGCCTGACGGTATAGTCGTCGGTGCAAATATAGGGGGTGTCAAAATTCCAATGATTATTATTATTTTTTTTTTAAATAATACAAAAAATCATATAATGACTACTGAAAGCCAATAGTTTGACGTCAACCCATTAATTGTTTTACGGCGTGAGACAGGTTTTAGGTCAAAACCCCACACAAAATCTAGCCTATCAGCTAATAATGCAGCAATATTTTGATCAGTTTAAGCAGATCATTAGAACTTGTTAGGGCACTATCCTTCTTAACTATGCTTGATATAGGGATTTGTCTCTAGGTTTCTATCATGGCTTGTGCTCTATCAGATCTCCTCTATTTGAGCTACCTTGAATGCAAGCCTACCACTGTTTGAAATTTTGATAGTCTATATCCTCTATGTTGCTAACGTTGAAAGGCTCCTTTATCACTATGAATATTGGCTTAGGTGTACGGCTTCTGCAATAGTGAATGTCCTTATTATCACATACAATGAGTATGATGGCATCCTTGTCATCTTTTAAAAATGGTCTCTTATCTAAGTATTTTCTCATATTGTTTTGATCATCTCACCACTAAAAAACCTTCATCACTATGATTTGCTAAATATCTACACTCATGGAGAGTTATTTGACTGCTCTTTGTATCATCTATGGATCTAGGGATTTGGGTTTGACTGGCAACTCTTGGCCTCTAACTTTGTATGACTTCTATTGTCACTACTCATTCTCTTCAAGTTGACATCTACATTATTGTTTCTATATCTTTCTTGTGATTGAAATCTTTGATATCTTAACTATAGTGAGGTTTGACTGTGAATGAGGATAGTTCATGACCCCTTTGTGATTATTTTCTTTTAGATCAAAAGTTGACCTAGATGATCATCAAATGAGAACTATTGGCTATCATAATCCCTATGCATAACGAGTTTTTGCTATAGAGATCAAGTATTATATTAACAAATTAATGAATTTATAGGGCTACTTTGATGCATTTTATTCCTACCTCTAGGAGGTAGCAACTTTTTGATGTGCACTCATCTAATTATATGTTAATTCAGGCTTCTAATAGATTGAGGTTGTCTAACATGCACATAGATGACTCAAGCATCTTAATTATGTCTCTTGGAGGTTGAGACCTACAAATGGGTCATTGTGCATTTCACTATATCCTCTTTAGCATTAGAAAGAGTTGTTCCTCCCCCTATTAACAAATGTTGAAAGGTGCCTATGTGCTCAATGAGTCTCTTAACTTGTAAAGATTGCCAACATTCATGAAGAAAAGTGAAAAAATGTCATTAGTAAAATGATTACTCATTGCTATCATCTTGATGACTTAAAACACAACCATCATATCCCACAAAAATAAATATTGGCCAAATACGCCTCAGAAGCCTCTAATTACTTAAAATTTAATACTATCCTCTAGATGTCAAAGGAAATTGGGTTGCAACTAATATCCTCTAGACAACTACAATTTGGAGTGCAAAAGAGGGAATGTACCTGATAGTCCTCTACAATTTTAAGAACAAAGAGACTCTATGGCACCAAGAAGTTGCAATCATAGCCTATGTTGGCCATAATCCCTGTTGCAGCAATAACGAGATCTGAGGTAACAGTTATAAAATTTGGATGAACTCAAAGAGACATTTACAAATACAACCTACCCTTTATAATACCTAATTGAAAAAATGGATGCAATGCAAGTCCTTTTATCTATTATGTCTCGCAAATAGTAAAAAACTAGAACAATAAATTCCATATAAAAGTGGTTAGACTTAAAAAGATAAGGAAAATTAAAAAATGCTAAAGAAAATGTCAACTAATAAAAAAACTTACAAGGATGGGGCATATTCGCAACTTTTGCAGTCACACCATGCATATCAGCACTAGAAGCAACTCATAGTATTAGTGTACATACAAGACAATATGGGAGTTCATTATACCCAGCAACTTGTGGTGTTGTTGTTCGTGTTGGCTCTGTTGGACCCTGCAATTAAGATTCAATATACATTATTCAATAAGATTAACTGTGCAACATTATGAAATATTGAAAAGTGTGTTATCTTATTGAGCTTCGCTTTGTTTCAAGAATAGTTTAATATTATCTACTTAACAGGGCCAACCACGTGAAGGTGGAAGCTCATTTGGCCCCTCCCCCCCCCCCCAACATCACTCTAAATTCCCCGTTAACATCTAACCTTCATTCATTATTTCATCCATTATTAAAATATAGCATTCATTCATTATCACATAACGTTCATTAACACATAACATTCATTAACATTCATTAACATGCAACATTCATCAATATTCATTAACACATATCATTCATGAACATTCATTAGCACATAATTACATTCATTAACACATAAAAATCAGTCATTATCAAATAAGGTAGATTACAATCATTTTTTTAAATTTTTTTTTAAGCTATGTAAAAACTAAGTGGAGCATCATTTTCTTCATCATTTCCCCCATCTTCACTTGTTCTTCCCTTTTCTCATGATCTCGATGTATGCCTAGTCCTATACAAAGGACGAGGACACTAAACCAAAGGGGGGTCGTCTGCAATAACAAAAAAATGGGTTAAATTCAAAATATTTTTTATTATTGTTACAAGTATTTCATTAATTTAAAGAACATAACCATGGCGCTCTTTACCTAATGGGGCGACATCATCTTCCACATAATTTTCTCTAGCCTAAACCTCAACATGTTGAACACCCTCTAGATCCTCTAGAATTGAAATACGAAAGGTTACATTAATCAATACACCAATTGCAATTAAATTTGTTTAAAGGAATAACAGTGGTCCAGTTTACTTGATTGGGGAACATCACGTTCCTGATGTTGTCTACCTGGATCATGCTCCACTTGGTCACCACCGACTACATGCTCTAAAATATTAACAAAAAAGGTTACATTAATTACTACACTAATTACAATTTAATTAAGATGTTTAATTGTATTAATAATTACATTAAAAAAATTGAATAGCAAATGAATACCTCCACTACTGGAATGCACATCCGGACCTTCATGTCCAGGTTGTGTTCCATGACTAACAAGATGCATTCCAATGTCATGTGCATTGTTATCATTGCTTGCTTATTTAAAAAGAATATAGTCACTTTATGTTAGAACTTAACATCAAATATATTATTGGTAAAGTATTCTATTTGAAATCATTTTCATTTAGCCTATTTACCTTTGTGATAGATGCATCAGAATCTCATGTTTTCCCACTCAATTCTCATAGTCATTCAGCCACGGCTGTATAGCCTTGCTGGTAGGCAATTCTCTTGTCATCTTCTGTGGGTGCTCTATTGAATTCAGAGCCCTGCATTTTTGCTTAGTATCATAAATTTTGCTTGTATTGTTTGATCAAAAAAAAAATTGCAATTTATAAATATTTTGATGTGATATTTCATTTACTGATTCTTACAATTTATGCAGCAAGTTTCATATAAACACCAGAGCCGAGTTTGTGTTGCTCGTGCTTTTCTTTTCTTGCCTTGTTTGCCTTTGACGTGTCACTCAGTCTATGAAAAGTTTGAAATATGTTAGATTATATAAATATAAAAAAGTAATTAGTACATAATTACATTCTTAATAGTATCACATACCTTTGTCTGGCATCTGGTGGTGTATTTCTTTTTTTTCCTTTCAATTCTCTCCTTCGCATCCAAAATCAGGTCGTTCCACTCCCTCTTTGGAATCATGGGGAACACTCGTACTTTACGTTCTTCTCTAAATGTGTCCTGTACTAGTCCCTCACATACTTTAGATATGTGTCGGCTTTTTCAAGGACCTTGGTTTTGTTGAATGTGTCATTTCCGAACAACCCAACAATACGGTTTGTTAGTTCATCTTTTAACTTTTTTTCTTGGTCATTCCACCTTTAAAGCAAAAACAAACCTGTTAGACTCATAAATAAACTGAAGGTACCTTTGATATAGTTCAAGAAAAGGATCAAAGAAAAATATTCTAGCAATGATATGTAATCAAAATAGTGGATTAGGGTTAGGTCACATATGATGTTCCACCTTTTACGTATGGTGGGCCCAAATATCTGCAATTCAATGTCATTAAGATTTTTATTAAAAATATCATTTCTTGCAAAAAAATCAAGGGGTCATTAGTCCAAAACGAGTGACCAGTAAGTAAATTACAATTAGACTAAATATAATAATAATTTTAAAGTACTTGGAACCTTTTGTATCTTAAGAGAATCAATTCTTCGTCACTTACCACCAATGTGGCCTACAACATTCTCGTACTAATACAGGAAGGTCCAGAAAATGATGGTATGTTATTAGCAGTAGTCGCCTCTGGCACATCCTCATGTGCATCTACTACTACAAAAAATGAATCCACTATGAAATGCCCCCAAGAAAGAACGCTTCAAGGGAAATAAACACATAATGAAAGAGAGAGCAAAAGAGGTATCTACCAGCAGTGGATGGGTTAACATGACGTGCAATAGATGATGTCTGCATGTTGTGTGTTGTCGACATTGCAGTCCGTAATACAGGTGGGGATAACCTCGGTTGAGGTGGCCTTTGCACAGTAACATTGACAGCACCTAAAGAATAATACATTAAATATATGAAAATTGCAAGAATTGTAAACAAGGATGAACCTTTATTAAGAATTGTAAAGAAAGATGAACCTTTATTAAGTGTTAGATGCTAATCTTAATGATAGAACAGTATGAAGGAGGAAAAAGGTAGGTAAATTTGTGACAAGATGGCAGTGTAAAGGAATAAGGAAGGAGACACCTTTAATAACATTGTAATGTATTATGGTTTGACAAAATCAATAAAATTTTGTGTTTTGGAACTTGTTAATTGCAAATTTCCATGATAGTCACATTTCATGCACTGTTTCAAGTTTCTTCTCATCAAGCAAATAGATTAAAAATGTCTAATCAAGGATTGAAGTGTGAATTGTAATGAATTAACTTTGTTTTGTGCCAAGTTAGAGCAATGGTCATGAAGAATGAGGAGAGTTTGAATTGTTTTTCTCTAAACTGTCCAAAACCCTCAGTTCTGGGTCTGTCACAAGGGTTTGTTAATATCCATTGATGTAGTCATTGAAAACTTATCAAATTTTGGATTCCTATTGTCAAATCAAGTATCTTTCATATTGAATTATTCTTATGTTGAATGGTTGTACAAATGTCAAGAAAACTAGTGCCCTAGCAGACTTAGACAGAGTTTTCCCTATTTTGGGACAGCAAACCATATTGTTTGGTTGAGTGATGTCCAATGGATTGAAATAGGACTGTGTTGATTAAATAAGGTTGGAACAACACTAAATAATCTTCCCCAATATGATGGACATTTATAAGCCAAGAAAGTTTCAATCTACTTGTTTGATCATGACAGTCACAATGAATGGTAGTTTAGGTTCCTTATTTTGCAGTTTTGGAATTTGTAAGGATTCTATGAGTGAGTGCAGATTATGAGTGCTTGGGTAGTTAGAGAAGACATCAATGAGATGAGAACAGTGAAAGAACACTCTTGGAGGACAGGGGTAAGTATATGTTAAGGTATGATGGTTGAAATACTTGGTATTTTCACAATGTTAAGGCTAACATGGAGTTGTTTGAACATGTAACTTGCCTTGTTGTAAGTTGAGTTCAAGTAGAATGTGAGCTCAAGTAGAATGTGATGAGATTTAAAAGCAGAGAGTATCATATAGTGAGAGGTGATTTGACAGTGAAGAACAAATCACAGTATGAAGCTCTCAAAAATTATAAGTGATGAAGTGAGAGGTTGATCCAAGTCAAGAATCTAGAAAAAGGATGTGTTTGGGGTTTGTTGAGAACAAGTGAAGGGATGTGTAAGGGGGTTTGTTTCCCTAAGGTATGAATGATCAGTCATGAAGAGCATCAACTAGATCCCTCTACATCAACTACATAATAAATATATGATCAATAACACTAGCTTAAAAAAGAAAGTTCACAAGTCTAGAGAAGGAGTAGTTTTAATGTATAGAACATGATCATCACCTGAACCACCTACAATACCCTGATCATGGCCACCGGGTTGATGAGGATGCATAAAATCCTATAAAAACAACACGTACATATTTTACTTAATGACATAAAAGAGAATAAAATATAAACCATTATTGAACTTTTGTTATGATTAAAGCTTTCATTATTGCTTACTTGCAAGTTATGTGATGTCCACATCAATTGTTGCACCCTCTCTTTTATTTCAGCAGTCTAAGGGCTCATGGATGCCAAAGCAAGAATCTCTCTATTAATTTTTCTAACAAACTTTTTCATCATTTCTATAGGGTTTGTGGTAAATGTGATGTCATCGTCGCATAATATTGTTGATTCCACATCCCTATAGAGGTGTTGAGGTACTGCAGGTCCCTTTCCCTTTCCCGAACATCCATCTTTGACAAGAATATTATTAACACTATAAAACGTACTCCAAAACACTCAAGAAAGGAACATAATAATGTAGCAGTTTGCTTCTATATAATTTGTACAATTACAATGAGGTTTACCTACTCTGTAGAAGTGTCAAGACCTACATCCCTGTATGTGTTATGTGACGGATCCATGTCGCCCTATGACAAAGAAAAAATATAAAGACATTAGCGAAATGAAACCAATAGACTTAGCAAAAAAACTTAATAATAAAATGGTATATTGGAGTCATTAATTGGAGGTTGGTTTAAATGGTATATAGTACATACCACCCCCATGATAGTGTCACAACCCTCCTTTATCACTTTTTTATTTGATACAATTCTATTATATAATTTTTGGTTAAACTATTTAAAATGATTGAATAAATGTTATAAAAGAATAAAAATAATAATAAACACACACACACACTTGGAGAGTATAATTCAAAGGCATTATTTTTATTTTATTTTATTTTTTTCCCACTCCCAATTATAACACATGTTGTAGGAGGAATTAGAAGCTTCTAGAGGAATCTCCACCACCTTGCATGTAACTCCCCCACTAAGTTTTTAATCAATTTGCATGAGTCCAATATTGGAAAAGAATCTCTTTTTTTAATTAAATTCTTTAGATAGTGGAATTGAGGGATTTTTCTTATAAAATTGTATGCAAGTTTCAAAGAAGAGAGTTGATTATGTTTTGAAGAAAATTTCCCAAGTTTTTTTTGTAGTAGGATCTTCTTTGGTAGTCTCATTTTCGTTGCAGGATTTTTAAGTTATTGTTTGAAAGATTTCTCTTAAGTGGCAAGGAAGGATCTAAGGAGGATAACTAGAAGGTTGGAGAGGATTCAACATCAAACCTCGATAAGCCAGGTTCTCTCTTTGTCATCTCTCATTTACATATGAGAAATTTATATTATCAAAAAAAAAATAGCTTCTAGAACTTCTTTCAAAAAATTTATTAGAGTGTAAATCTTTTTCTTCTTATTTAGGAATAAATATTGATAATCTGAAAATAAGTCTCATTATTTAAATAAATCTCTCTCTGTGAATGCTGGAAATAAACTCTCTCCCTGTGAATATTGGAAATAAACTCTCTCTCTTTGTGAATGCTAGAAATAAACTCTCTCTCTCTCTCTCTCTCTCTCTCTCTCTCTCTCTCTCTCTCTCTCTCTCTCTCTGTGTGTGTGTGTGTGTGTGATTAAATCCTCTCTATAAATGTAGAAATAAATCCCTATCTGTGGAAAAGAGGTATTGAACTCTTTGTGAATATTAGTTGAATAAAATGAGGTAAAATCCTCTCTGTGAATAGTTCTCTATGCTATCTCATCCCTATGTATAAATTCTTATTCTCATCTGTTTACATTAGCATTTCTGTTACGCATATATTTGTTTATATATTGCTCTCTTATGCTATCAAATAAACTAAGAAACCATATTTTATACTTCGCAAATATTAAAACCTTGACAAAAAAAATATATTTGAATTAATGTGCACCATTATCAAAAACCATTATTATGGTGGCCAACGCATGGGAGGTAGAGTAACCGTCAGGACAGTGGTACCCTCCACTACCCCTGTGGTCACTGTCATGACAGTGGCCGCAGGGGGAGTGGAGGGGCCCACTGTGTCCCCTCAACCCTGCGGGCCTGCGCATGTAGGACTGTAGGGGTGATGGGACTTGTGGTCCCCACCCCCTTTTTACTATTAAAAAAAAAAAACTTGCTTATCATTTTTTTTAATTAGTTTTTTTTTTTTTTTAATATATATTCTTTTTAAATTGCAAATTGGAATTGTTAGTAATTACTTTGGGTTAAATTTTAAGTTAATTGCTAATAATTGTTTTAGTTAAATTTTAAGTTAATAAATTAGGATTATTGTGTAAAAGATTTGAAATTTAAAATTATTGTAAATAATTGGAATCTCTCAATCCCTTTGAGGATTTATTGGATTACTTGGTTGGTGATTTTAGGCTCACTTAAAACAAATAAGTCTTATTATTATGATTTGATCCAAAATTCCAAAAGTATAAACTAATTCCTCATTTTGAACTAGTAACTCTATAATTAAATATTCTCACGATAGAAGTAAACATTGCTTAAATTTTGTATGTAAATGACACTATTTTTGCATCATATGCATTACTTATATATTAAATTGCATTCATTGATGAGCAAGTTACATTTCCATTATCTTCATGCAAGTTACATGTTTTAATATGTGAGTTCATAATTGTCATTATCATACCATTATATATTAATTAGTTTAGTTGTAGAAGAATGGTATTTCTTTTTATCAAATGGTACTTGGATGCCATCGAAGTAGTTATTCAAATAATTAAGCTTTGCAATATCTAATTGTACACGTTCAATTCATAATTGTTTTCAAGTATGATTCTTTTCATAGCTCCTTAATTAGAAAACTAAATAAAGGAAGTCAGAAAACTAAAACCTAGCAACGTTCGGTATATACAATGCCTCTGGGTCACGCTTACGGGTAATGTCGTCGTGTTGAACTACTGCACTTAACACCTAATAAAGCTGCATCAACGACGTTTGTGGCATCGTCCCTATAAATCGTCAGGGAGTAATAAGGGACACTTGGAAGTTATAAATCCAAGGGGCAGGTAATCCCCCTTGGATCGATGATCTAATAAGATAATCCTTAAATGATTTTACATTCACTAAGTTAAACCATAGTAAACCCCTGATAGGGTTGATTGAATGAAATGCTTTATGAAATTGATTTAATCTTGAGGAATTTTTGTCGATTGACAATTGGTCAAGGGTGATGCTTATGATAGGTATTAGGAGCTAGTTATTTAGGCCACAAGCAATAGGCCATCTCGAGCCTTTGCTTAAGTGCTACCATCGTGGGTAGCAACCATAGAAAAACTGTCTGGGACATTGACCCTAGAAAGGGTTGCGTACCCACTAATCAGTTTACATCAAACCATAGAGTAGAAAATAGAACTACATATTTTACACCTTGATCCCGTGCCGAAACGGGTATGTAGGCAGTCTTGGGACAGAGTTGTCCCTAGTACTCAGGTGTTCGTGGGTGGGGTCTAGGCTTGGTAAGAAGAAGGATTGAGTAAGAATCCTAATTTGAAAGATAAGTATAATATAAAGGAAAAAGTAATTCATTGCATACTTGGAAGGAATCCCGTATGGATTTGCTTGACTTCCTGAGGCTTTAAGCCAAATTCTGAGGTAGAATTCAAGCTTGTATTATGTTATTTAATTAATCCTAAGGACGCCGACCTCAGTACACTCCTATTAGAAGAGTGTAGTACTTAGTGAGTGGCTCAGGACCCGAATGGTCCCTATGAGTCTAAGTCTCTGGCCAGAGCACCTCCTGTCCCGATTGGATAGATGCCTACCCCATATGGGTAGATGCCAATCCCATATTGGATAGATGAAATCATATGTCTCGTATGGATAGATGCCTAACTCATATGGTTAGATTCGCATCCCAGATGGATGAATGCCTAATCCAAATGGATGGATGCCCAGAGTATGCGATTGAATCAAACACAATGATTAAATTAAACACAAAAAAAAAGAAAAAAAAAAGAGGTCGCATTTTGTTGAGTTAAGTATGGTGGGTTATTACAGATAGTAACTTTGTTTGTATCTATACGATTTAAATTGTAATCGATTAGCAGCTCTTCCCCTACACTTATTGATTTTATCGCACATACGAATACATGATTTCCCTCACGCACCTCAAATATGCAATTGGGTTGCTTATTAGTTGACCCAGTCACATAATATTTATAAAACTTGCAATATTCCTTGTTGCTTTTGGCCTTCCATCAATGTATACAGCTACTCATTTAATTTGATCATTATCTTTATGTTGTATATAATTTGTTGACAGTGCATACCTACACATAACTTTTTTATATCGAACAATTTGCATCCAATTTTTGTAATTGTAACAAGGTCCCACAAACTCCATCAATTTAGCAACTTTGTTGTAACAGACCTTTATGTCGTCCAAGGAAAATAGGCCCAAACCATGTAACGACGAAGTTGTTATGCGATATATCCTCTCGTTGACACAAAAATCAGTGTTTATTGGAGGAAGTTCCTTGGGTACCCATTGTTTTTGTAGATTTTTGTACCTCAAGGGAACCTCAATGTTTCCTTTGGTCTCATCATCATAAGAACATGACCCCCCTTGAGAAAGGAAAAATTCCATGTGTTTATTGAATTTTCTTCTAATCTTTTGACCTCTAGTTGATCTCCCTATTTTATATTTACTACATGTCTCACTTTCGTCTTCTATTCTTCCATTTCCCTCACTTGAGGAAGACACATCTGACAAATACCTATATGGTGATACTTGCACTCCATCAAATGAGAGAGTTAGTTGGTAATGAGAGAGATATTTTGCAAATGAGGGTAATGTTGATGAATAATTTGGCCCTAAAGTTGATGTTGAGATTAAAATTTGAATAAGTCCAACTGGGGCCTCAAGTTTTGATAATTGTATTAGATTTGTTGCTAATGTCGAGGTTTGAAAAACTGAGGAAGTTTGTTTTCCTATTATTTGTTTTTAAAATAAATTGTTTCTATAGGGTGTATTGACTTATACATGTCGATCCATAAGACTGTGCAGGATCCTCGTCAAAGGGGTTCAAGTTCTTGCATATGTAATTCAATTATCTTATGTTAGCTAAAAATTACATGATATGTATACTAAAAATTACATAGTACACAACATGAACAATATGCAGTCATCATAATTATTGTATATTTTTTTATTCCTTACCTTTAATTTATGTAGATTGTGCAGGATCCTCAAGTAAAGGGTTGATGAGGTTTGTAGTCAATTACTTGTTTCCACCAAGGGTGGCAGCATCATACAAAATATATACATGAAATCAACACCAACAATTGAGCATCATAAGCATTACATTTATAATTTGATAAACAATAAATGCATATGTATCATAAGAGCCATAAGCATCATATATGTAATTGAGCATCATAAGCATCACATATGTATCATAATAAACATGTAATCCATCAAATATATATCATAAATCACCATCCATCACATAGCTAATAAATAGTCCACATAATGAATTAATTATGTAACCATATAAGTCAAATAAATTTCTAACAAGAAATTAATATTAAATAGATAATATACTAATCGCATACCTCATACATTTCATTTATGTCATTGGTCTTCTTCTTCATCCATCTCATCATCATGACCATCATCATCATCATCATCATCATCATCATCATCATCATCATCATCATCATCGTCGTCGTCGTCGTCATCGTCGTCGTCGACGTCATCATCATTGTCGTCATCACCATCATCAACATCACCATCACCATCACCATCACCATCACCATCACCATCACCATCATCAATAGCAACAACATCATCATCATCAGCTTCTTCTTCTTCACGAATATTTCTGTTAGGAACATCATTGACTAACTGTCGATCATGATCATCATCTACATCATCTTCTACTTCTTCGGTATCTTCTCCTTCCATCACATTATACTTCATCAGCCTTCCTCTTGGATCATGTCTAACAACAAATGACCAACCTGGTTTATGTGGAACCTCTGAGTAAAATACCTGCTCACATTGGCTTGGAAGAACATAGGGCTCATCCCCAACTGGCTCAAATGACCTTGTATTAACCATTGTAAATCCATTACCATGTTCAATAACAGTTCTATCAGGATCATTTTTATTCAGTCATAGCCTGTACCATTTGATGACGAACAAAACTAATTTGAAGGAATTAAATTCACACTCAAGTGTATCATCCAAAATGCCATAGTATCGATTTTGAGACTCTTGAGGATGTATGTCGTTTCTCGATGAAATATTGATCACCTCAAAGACTGCAGTTATCCCGGAATCACAAGTTTTCTTTGTGTCATCCAACTTTTTGATGCAAAATTTATGACCATTGAAGCACATAGTGTTGTAGTGTTTGACCTCCAATATGTCAAACATGTAAAAATTATTGCATCACGAGTTGATAAACATATGGGTGATTAATAAATTTATACGTACCTGTTTATCTCTTAAACCATATGCTAAATCAATTTCCCTTTGCGTAACATTGGAATCTTCATTACGATGAGCTTCTTTAACCAATGAAGACACACCTTCCCATGTTAATGTGTGACCAAAATGTTGACATTGTTCAATCCATACCGTCATCCAATCAAGATTGTTTGCAATATACAAATATAGTGCATCCCACTCTCGACCAACTATACAAAAAATAAATAGATGACATACAACCGATTTATTTTGAAGATTAAGAATTAGTTAACTACAATAAAATCTTATAATTACCTCTCACTTTCCTCAACCTACCTTTCCCCATCAAGTACTCCCCTTCGAATTTGTTAATAGGGTTGGGATCCCAAATGCAATCTGCATGGGTCTTTGCTGCAAACTTAGGAAGATAATCAGTAATGTACACCATAGTCTAGTATACCATATATCCCTCCACCATAGAACCCCCAGGATGTGCTCTTTGTCGAGCCAAAGCCTTCAAAAATTTCAAGTGCCTCTCAACCATCTATATTGACCTAGTGTGTACAGGTCCACACAATTCAATCTCCTCAATTGGTATATGAGGTAGTGTCCTTGTGCATTGAAAAAAGTTGAAGGTAGACACTTTTGCATTCACACATTAGATGAGGAATTTTTCTCTTCCAATATTTTATATCTTCTTTATGGATTTCTTTAGATGACAACCACCTACAAGAGATTCAAGACGAAAAAATATATAAACAAGACTTTACAAAATAATATACAATATATTACATATCAAGTAAAACAAATCGCAAATATAATATCTATACAACAAATTGAACAAACATTAGTACTTACCTCATGTATTTTCCAAGATCATATATGACTTGCTTAACATTATTGTCGAAAAGGTCTGGGAGAGATAGAGGTAGAACATACTGCAACAATTATAAAATGATCTTTTCATTGTTTTCTAACTTATTACAATGAAAAGTACATGTGCAGTATACAAATATATAGTAAATACACAAGAGCGTGAATTACCTTAATGAAGGTATGCCAATCATGCGTTTTCATCCCTAACCCAAATTAACTTTTTTTTTATATGAGATTGTTTATGTTCGCAGCAAATCCTGTGGGAAATCAAATTTTTCGTATGACTTATTTTATAGCATTGCTTCGCTGCTCCGTTAATAACCAAGGAAGGGCACTATATTAATCTGGTCTCAATTGCTATTTGACTGAATGACATTTTTCATTGCATGATTGGATTCCTCAATGTCACTATAAATTTTGACATTTTTTTCTTTGTCATGCCTTCCATCCAATATTTTCTATAATGTCTATGTTATATTCTTTCCAATATGCATATTATCAAACAAATGCACAATTTGTAGTTGCTCGTAGTAGGGCAACCTACTAAATTGTTTGGGATAACTTTTTAGTCCCTTTGTAAGGTGATCATCCAAGCCTTGACGACCTTCACGATCATCAATTACATCATCAGTAAACAAAACACGATACAAAAATACAAATTCCAAACATAAACCACTAGATGGAATGACATTACTTTGACGATTAATTCTATTATATTCCAACTTCCATATGTGAGGTGTCATTCTTTGTGGCTTTGATGTAGTCTCTTCTTTCCCATTGAAAAGATGTTTTTTCAGTATTCCGATACTTATGATTTTTGTGGAGGAAGTGTCTATACTCATCAAACACCTACTTTCCTAAACCTTTTGAATGACGAGATTTCATCTTTGGACCACAAACTAGACATGCAAATTTTCCCTTTGTTTGAAGACCTAGAAGATAATGTATAATTCGATTAAATATGTAAATTTTTATAATTATAATTATCATGCGCAACTTGAACACTATTACATACCACAAAAATGTGTTAGCCCTGGGGCATCATGTATTGTCCATACAAGCATTGCATGGAATTGAAATTGTCTTTGTCCAGTTGGTCTAGAGACATCATACATGGTGATACCATTCCATAATTCCAACAACTCATCGATAAGAGGCTCAATATATACATTCATATCTTTAACTTGGTAGTTACCTAGTTGAATGAACAAAAACATTACATAATTATTATGACCATTTTACTGCAATATTTATAATTAAATGTAGATGACTATTAAATGAGAAAATACCTCGAACAATCATTGCCAACATTATGTGCTCCCTCTTTATTGACATCCATGGAGGAATGTTATTGTTGATAACAAAAATAGGCCACACCGAGTAAACAAATCTCAACTCTCCAAATGGATTGACATTGTCCGCTACCAATGAAAGCCTGAGATTACGAGGTTCTTCTTTAAAGTGTGGCCACTTTTTCTCTATGCCCATAAATGCTAAACCATCTACAGGCATTCAAATAATGTCATCTTGACTTCTATTGTGTGCATGGTAATCCATAAATTATGCCAAGCCACTGAATAATCGTTGCATACGTGGAATAATGGGAATATAACAAAGAACCTTGCGAGGAACCTTTTTTGTTATTTGATCTGTTTGATATCTACTAATATGACATTTAGGGCATTTTGTTCCAAATTCATGTTGTTTATGATATATAATATGATCATTGGGACAAGCATCTATTGCTTGATACTTCATTCCAATATCTTTCATAATGGGAGATAATTCTTGGTATGAGCAAGGTAGAATATTTGATGATGGTAACAAAAACTCACCTATCAATCTAAAGCAAAAAATATAATTTGTTAATATAAAGAATATTAATGGTACATGATTCACCATTTATTAATTATAATGACATATATGAAATATGTTAGCATATGTGAGATTGTTATGTTGGATAAACCATTTGTAACCTTCAAGTTCACCAACAACAATACAACGGAGAGAAGAGTTGTTTGGGAGCCTTCATAAAGGGCCTCATATGCCTTCTCAAGTAGAGGTAAATCATGAACAACATCAAGTTCATCTTGATCATCATGATCACCTGTGTCAGTACTAAATGTGTCATGGATCAATTAATTTGTACCATCATCTTCCATGGGATCATTATCTTCAGCTTTGATATTCACACCTCCATGTTCCTCCACTTCAAAAATCATATTCTCTAGGTTGTGTTGGTTCATATCATGTGCCCTAGGGTTCTCGACCTATATAAAAATGATCAACATAAATAAACCATGATCATGATCTCATCATCAAGTTATTTCTTATGTATATAAATTGTTAAAACGATATAATGAACAACTTACCAATGGATGATAATCACGTCCCCCTTCAATGTGACCATGTTGCCTATAATGTTTTTTAGTTGTTTTGATTAGAAGTCTTCTAGTCTTTAAGCCCTTACAAATTTTGTAGGGCCAATAACATTTTCCATCACCTTTTCTTTTCAAGTTAGACCACAATCTAGCAATTGTCTCCTTATTTTGTTCTTTGCTGATATTATCTGACATGGTCTTTCTTCACAAGCAAAAAAATCGGGCAATGGAAAAATTGCAAATCGAACCAAAACCATTTAACTCTTCTTTTTCATCTTAGAACATTGAACTTTATAGAGAACGTATTTAATGTATCTAGTGGTCACAAATTCTTTTGAGATAGATGTTCAACATAAATTATTTTTCCTCTCCCACCAACTCTTCCTCCCTCCCTCTTTCTCTCCCTCCCAACAAAAGATGTTGAGTGCAGATGCTAAAAGGCATCAACAGAACTGCCCTCATCATGGCATCTAAAAAAATACTTAAGGAGGCAAACAGTTGGAGTGAGATGATTATAAGCGCCATGAATTGTGCATTGGAATTATTCTGAGTGCATTCAACTTGAGTGAATCAGGTAGATTCATTGAGGATGGCTCATTCAACAATCAGATTTGCATCTGTTGGATTGGGCACTGAACGCAGGGCTTCACATTAGACTTCAGTTAGTGACTGTGATTAGTCACCAATCAGATAAGTATATCTGATATTTGCTCATGTAATCCAAACATTATATTAAAATCTTTGATCCGAACTTAATGCTGGTTTTTTTTCCAATCTAGAGGTTTTCCCAAGGTAGTCCGTGTGTGTTGTCTTGTGTTTTTGCTTGTATTGTTTATTTCTGAGTTTTATTATTACTTCTGATCACTAAAATTATCACCTTCTATATAAGTGAGAGGGTGCCTTAAGGTATTCATAGTGATCCTTGAGAATGGAATGAACTCATAATTTTAGTAATTCATTATGTTACAAGTAAGACAAAATTACTTGCAGAAGTGAGGACACGTTTGAATTTTATAAGGTGTCTAGAGTTTCTTCCTAGAGGGGATCTTACTAGTATATTGATGATAATACATTATTTATTAGATTTTTTTCCCAATTCAGTTTTCCACAAGGTAAATCACTTGCATTATGTCATTGTCATGCAGTGTTTCTTTTATATCTAGTATATAATTGCTAACTAAATTTTCAATTTGAATAAAGGGCCTTTTCACCTTCCCAATTTATTTGATTCAAGTCCTCTTGAGGTAA
This sequence comes from Cryptomeria japonica, assembly GCF_030272615.1. Lineage (NCBI taxonomy): Eukaryota > Viridiplantae > Streptophyta > Pinopsida > Cupressales > Cupressaceae > Cryptomeria > Cryptomeria japonica. The sequence goes on along the minus strand of NC_081405.1, from coordinate 423,330,195 downwards.
ATGCCATGATATTGGACAAAATGAAAAATTAATCAAAACTCAGGTTCCTAGCAAAATGAGTAAACAATTTCATCCCACGGCAGGCATAGTCCACATTTATAAACTGCAAATTTACCAAAAATCAAGGGGGGAAATGCTTAAAATTGTATGAACTCCTTGCATTACCCAAAAGATGTGATGTTAATTCTATTTCTATTTATAATTATTTGATGTATAATGAGAGTATTGTTAATCATGTTAATACTATTTGGTATTCTAATTCATCCCCTGCTCAATGGGGCAAGTTGTTTAAGAATATTTGGAACTCTCTTGTTCCTCCTAAAAAGAAAGCTTTTAAATGGTTGCTTCTACTTGATAAGTTACCTATCAGATCTAAACATTCTAATGATGATTTGTGTAACATTTACAAGGTTAAAGAGACAGTTAGACATATTTTCTTTGAATGCTCTGTAGCTAAGGAGGTTTGGAAGTTGTTTGGGTTTATTATTCCTTGGCATATTAACGCACTTGATGATGTATCTAGTCTTATTAAAGGACTTAAAAAAGACACTAATTAGTTCTAGAATTTGCTTCCATGTGAAATTCTTCGGTACATTTGGAGGATTAGAAATTTAGAGAAGTATCAAGGGATAGAAAGGGCCCTTACTGAGTCTTTTTCGTAGACTCACATTCCATACTCAGATTACAAAACTTTTGTCTATGAAAACTTTTGTCTATAACCTTCACAAACTAAGCAAAACGATGTCGCAAGTACGGGAGTCTTCTTAGAACTAGTTATAAAGAGCTTGAAATGTTAGTTATGAAATTATGTTTCAGTTTAATATACCAAATTGAAATACTTAAACATAGAAAAATTGCAAAACAAACCAAAACCATTGAACATTCAACACAGTAACATCATGAACAACAGTCATTGACAGATCACAAGAGCAATAGCTATATTACAACAACGTCAAAGCACTCTGATAAGATCTGATAGCACATAATTTTTCAAATTAATTATGCTCTTAAAAATGCTATTCTCTTATATTTTTCTTTTGATTTTATACATTGAACACTTTCTATCATAACAATAGTTACTGTTGGGTTTTATGTGATGGTTGACATGGATGAGCTTTCACTTTGACAAGTCTTGGAAAAATGTATATTTCAAAAGCATCTCAGGGAACATAATGAGAAAAAGCGGAGCTCCTATGTATGTTAGAGGTTTTGTTCAGTTTATATTGAATCCATTAAGCAGATTATTAATATTTGTATTCCTAAGAAGAAGTAAAAGTTGCAAATAATTGAAAATTGCATTATCGGGTTAAGTTATCCTGACAAGAACACTTGAACAAAAAAGACCAACATTCAATGAGGGTATCATATACTGATAAAGGCAATGAAGAAAATCCATTGGCGAAGGTTATAACGAAAAGAAGGCCATCGGCATAACCAAAGGGATCGGGATGTGTTATTTTGAGTTACCCTGATGCCCAAAAAAGACATTGGGAAAGTATGTACTGATGGAACATACTTCATCAGGAAAGCTTTGCCTATAGTTGTAATTCATTCCAAGCTATCAATATACCCGATGGAAGATTTGGTCAATTAAGTGGAATGAGGATGTCATCGGGAAGACCTATGATGATGGAACCGACTACAACAAGAAGAGTTGCACCAAAGGAGAAAGTCATTGGGGAAACAATGCTCATCGCTATGACCTCTAATGATCTAACCCAATGCTCAATGGGAGTATCGAGTTGACTTACACCGATACAGCAAAAGATAAGTTATCGACTAAGGATATCCCGATAAAGGAGAGTAAAGTACCAAAATAAAAGAAGGGTTTTGCAGGTGGCACCAAAAGGAAGTATACATCGGAGAGACACATGTCATCGAGTCGTTGTCATATCTGAATTCAAAACTGAAATAGTGATTTCATATTTAATGATTGCAGCAGGTACATCTATGGTTCACACAAGTCAATTTTATGAGAAATTCATCAATGCAAATCTGTATGTAGATGCATTGGGCATATAAACTAAAATTGCCTAATTTGAGTGTCACACAAGTGAAAGATAATTCACAAAGAGAATACATTGAGTTTCCAAAAACAAGAGCGAAGAATTGTGATTACAAAGATGGACACTTCAAGTTCAACTAGAAAGAAAAGGGCAGCAAAGAGATCAAAATCTAAGGGAAAGAAGACTAAGACAGAGGATGTGCCTCCTATTAGAAGACTGAATCAAGACATGATTCAGCAAATGCAAGCATCTGACCTGAAGTCCAGAAGGTTGAAGCAACACCTGCCTGGAAGGGACCAGTTGGAAGATAGATACAAAGAGGTTGGGGATGTCTGGACTAAGGTGAGGGGACATGAATTGTTCCTATTCCATTATCTGAGAAGAAACAAGGAAATGGCGCTTTGCAATCCTTGGATGACGAATTTGGGTAAGTTAACTGTCCCAAATGTCTTTGTGAACATAAGGTTGTTGGAGGTTCTGGTTAGAAATTACAATTTCGTGAAGAGATACATTCAATTCCCAAATGGTGATGCATTCATTAGGTTTTCTATGGGTACTATGAATGAAGTTTTTAATTTAGATCCCAACCCCAAAAACCCCTATCCTTTGGGGAGTTAGAGGAAGAATATCTTAGGATGGACACTACATACACTGGTTGGAAAATTGCTATTCATAAAAGGCAGCCAAGGAAATTGACTAAGGAAGATGGGCCACCATTTAGCATTGCTTTATTTAGACACTACTTTCAGTATACATACATGTCATGCGGGCAAGTAGGAGGAGTCGAGGTGCCTAATTAGGTGATTACCGAGCCATTGGTTTTAGCTTCTGACATACAAATGTATGAGCCCAAGCCTTTTGACTATGCTGCATATCTAGTAGAGAACTTACATGAAGGTTTTCTAAACCTTAAAGATAATAGGAACCCTACCTTCAAATTTTATTCATTGTTAATGTATTTGGTTTTGTTCTATGGACATGTGAAGGGTTTGTGGCCAGAAGATTTAAAATTGAATACAACGAACAGGGAAGGTGAAGAACAACCCATACAATTATGGACATCTCTTTGGGATTCTCAGTATATGAGATCCAATTATATTAAGTTTAAAGAACTTATAGTGAAACCACTGTATAGGATATATGGGGTTCCATGTGAAGGATCTATCTCTGATGGAATTAAGAGATTTTTAAGGCCTAAGGATTGTGATGAAAGGTGAATTGTTGACCATAACTGGGGAGGCTGGTTTGTAAACAAAGATTTCACATGTTTCAGAATATATGGATTTCAAGGAAGCCCTTATACATTGCCTAAATTAGTTCCATACATAATAGCCTACTTAAAGATTGTAAGGCAGTTGAGTGTGTCAAATGCTAAACATTTTGCGGATCAGCGCAAAGTTTTGGAGATTTTGCAATAGTGTCTACTAACGCTTATGATATAATTGATAGAAAATTGATAGAAGAATACAACTTATTTGAGCACTATGCCAAGAAGAATTATGATCCTGAAGGTTATATTCATTCTTGCAAGAAAAAACAAAACTTGGGAGATTATCTGCACTCAAGTCTGGAGGCTAAATATATGTTTAGGAATATGGAGGATGCAGAAGCCCAAGAGGTAATTGATAGACTGAACAGAGAATTGGGAGAAAAGAGACAAAGATTGCAGGAAATGGAAACTAAGGAGGAGGAAGCGGAAAGTGAATCAGATGAAAATGCAATCATCTCTAGGTATCAAGTACCAGAAAGGGAAGAAGAGCCCAATGTGCAAGAGAAAATTGTGACAAAATTGGAGGTTCATGCTAATTCTGGGTTGGAGGAATATTTTGCCTTTGTTGCAGATGATATCTTTATACAATCAAAAGAATTTAAATCACTTTTGTACAATTTCAAAGGAAAGAAGTTGAGGGATTCTATTCCCAACATTACACTAGAAAATGAAGTTGAATTGTTGAGGAAGTTAAAAGAACAAATAGATGTTGAATTGGCCACAATGACTCCTCAAAAGGGGAAATGGCTACTTACAGAGGTTGGAGTGATCTTATTTCTTGGATGGGATCTTAGTGCTTCGTTTATTTTTGATAGTTTATTACATTCAGAGAATAAGGAGTTTAAATTAGATATACAGGGTGTAAATGACGTGTTCATTGGGTCAAGGTTTGATTAAGATGAGGAAGCCTTATTGTTATGGGATTTATATCCTCCTAATAAAAGACCTAAGATTATTGATGTTGATAAGGCCTTTGGCCATGTGATGAAGCTTAAAGTTGGGGAGATTGATCCCATCGTTTCTGTAGTTATTGGAGTAGATATCTCAAAGTTTAACAAGGCACAAATGATCAAGACAATAAGAGAAAGAAACCAATATAAAGGATTGTATGAAGAAATGTTGAGAACAAGTGGGCAACCAGTGCCAATGGTTCTTTCTCCTAATAACTCATGGTGGAAGAAAAAGTGTGAGGAATTACAACAATAAAACAAGAAGATGCTTAAACAGATGCAAAGTGTGAGGATAGATACTGCCTCTATATTGTTAACCAAAAGATTTGAGACTTTACAAGGCTTTCTAGAAGAGTTCTGGATAGTTTTTCAGAAGAAAATGGATAATGCAATCTCACACAACAGGATTCAAAATAGATTGGGGACTAGATTGCATGATAGAACAGTAGCCAAAGCAGAAACCGAGGAGATTGAAAAGATAAAGAAGTTGTTGGCAAGACATAATAAATTTGATGAACAGTTACAGATTGAGTATGATGAGTGCAAGCACATAACTCATGATGGTTTCCCATAATTGGTTGATCAGAAAGGTGAGATTAAAGATAAGGATAAATGGATCTCAGAAAGCCATAGTCTTCTCAATGTCGCCCTTGATATTGCTCGAACTGATGGAACTGAATTAAAAAAGACTATAGAATAGATGGAGAATTTTGTCACACTGGAGATCATCATCAAGGACATAATTCATGATGTTGATACATACAAGTCAGAAAAATACCCGGAGCACATTTAGAAATGCGGCAAGATGCTAGGAGATCAAACTTGATTTTTTAAAATGTCTCAAGGAAATGTCAGTTTCTAGGTAGTTAGTCTTAGTTAAGTTTAATTCCAAATGAAAGGGTATGCCCTTTCATTGTGGAACCGAATCTCATCTATATTTTTTACTCTGTCAAGATAATATTTTATGCAGTGCTTTTGCAGTTTGTTTTTTAAGAAAGACAGTATCAAGTTGGTGGATGACAATATTTATTGAAATCAACTGGTTTTATTATCTATTTTCAATATAAAGATCAAGTGTTCTTCATCTTTGATGGTATCTACTTTTTCAATTGATTGATTAGTTCCCTGCGATAAATCTATTCAATTAGATTGCTTCAATGTGCTATCTTATGTTATTGTGATTGAGATTAATTTTCAGTTTGAATATCAGTTTGAAGGATTGGTTGGCAAGCTTCAAATTGTCTTATTGGTCTTTCAGAGTAAAGTTAAATTCAATAAGACTAACTGCATATTATATTTTGATTACAACTCATATAGATGCCTTTGACGTGATGATCTTGGTTTATTTTCTAGAAATGCCAAATTGGTGAAAAGACATTGTGCTATATGTAATCAATTGATTATCTTATGTTTTTTTCAATACAAAGATCAAGTGTTTTTCATCTCTGATGGTATTTATCTTTTGATTGTTTGATTAGTTCCCTGTGATAAATCTATGCATTTAGATTGTTTCAATATGTTATCCTATGTTATTATAGTTTGGGTTAAGTTTTAGTTTGAAGGATTGGATGTCAAGCTTCATTCTATCTTATTGGTCTTTCAGAGCAAAGTTAAATTCAGTAAGACTAACTGCAACATTGTGTCAGGGGTGAAGGTACTGGTCTATTATTGTTTGAAGATAATTTAATCAGGTGTTTTCAGAGTAATCTCAATTAAGAAATCATACCTATAATAAAGTAACCTTTTATTTAAAGCATTCATTTACAAGTAAGCAATTCAAAATTTTCAGTAATTATTTAATTGAAGTGACAATCTCAGGAATCATTTGCCCTCTAATGCACATAAACCTTGGAAACATTCAATTCCAATCAAGCATAATTGACAACAATGGGATTAATACCCATCAAAATTCTCTTCTCAATCTTCAAAACACCCTTACAAGACAACAACTTAATAGACACCAACCATAGTTTGAGGAAGACAAACATGACAAAGGTTGGCCTTACCTTGTAATAAAGAAAATCACTCTAGTCAGTCTCTTGATATCATTGTTACATACTTATCCTCCAATTTATAGAAAGATCCAACGGTTCAAATGAAAGTTATGATAATTCTTCCAAAACTAGTGTCATATGAACTAGCCAAGAAAATGGTTGAGGATGTATACTGTGAAGATGCATGACAGGATATAGATGATATGGATGAGGAAACACAAGAAATGGTAGTTGAACGTGTCAAAATATATCCCCAGGTGTTAAAGGCCCTTGATATTGATGAATATGCTAGAAGTGTGGAACAACGGACATCTAATAAAAAGCGAGAAACTCTTGCTGACATAAAGATTGAATCAGCAATATGAATATAAACAACAAAAATTAATTTTCTACAATTCATGGGTTAAACTATATTTTAGTTGCTTGTTATATCTCTATGATATGGAAATGCCCTTAAAAAAAAATTAAAAATATTTTTTGTCTCTATGCCTACAATTTGTTATGTTTTTTTTTAAATCTGATGTTTTTTCCGATTTTTTGCCAATTTTTTTCTGGGCAAGCAGCTTCTGGGAACCATGTTATGGATCCATCGGATGATACTAGAATTCATCCAGAGTCATATGAACTAGCCAAGAAAATGGCTAAGGATGTATACCAGTGAAGATGCAAGACAGGATATAGACGATATGGATGAGGAAACACAAGAAATGGCAGTTGAACATGTCAAAAAAATCCCCATGTGTTAAAGTCCCTTGATATTGATGAATATGCTAGAAGTGTGGAACAACGACATCCAATAAAAAGCGGGAAACTCTTGTTGAGATAAAGATTGAATAGGCAATATGGATATAAACAACAAAAATTAATTTTCTACAATTCATGGGTTAAACTCTATTTTAGTTGCTCTTTATATCTCTATGTTATGGAAATGCCCTTAAGTTTTTTTTAAAATGGCTTTTGTCTCTATGCCTACAATTTGTTATGTTTTTTTTAAATCTGATTTTTTCTGATTTTTTGCCATTTTTTTTCAAGCAAGCAGTTTCTGGGAACCATGTTATGGATCCATTGGATGATAATAGAATTCATCCAGAGTCATATGAACTAGCCAAGAAAATGGTTGAGGATGTATATTGTAAAGATGCAAGACAGGATATAGATGATATGGATGAGGAAACACAAGAAATGGCAATTGAACATGTCAAAAAAATCCCTATGTGTTAAAGGCCCTTGATATTGATAAATATGCTAGAAGTGTGGAACAACAGACATCCAATAAAAAGCGGGAAACTCTTGTTGACATAAAGATTGAATTGGCAATATGAATATAAACAACAAAAAATAATTTTCTACAATTCATGGGTTAAACTCTATTTTAGTTTCTATTTATATCTCTATGCTATGGAAATGCCCTTAAGTTTTTTTTAAAAATAGTGCCTAAAATTTGTTATGTTTTTTTTAAATATGATTTTTTTAAATTTTTTGCCGACTTTTTGCCGATTTTTTCCGGGGAAGCAGTTTTTGGGAACCATGTTATGGATCCATTGGATGATACTAGAATTCATCCAAATTCATTTGAACTAGCCAAGAAAATGGTTCAGGATGTATACTGTGAAGATGCAAGACAAGATATAGATGATATGGATGAAGAAACACAAGAAATAGAAGTTGAACATGTCAAAAAATATCCATGTGTTAATGGCCCTTGATATTGATGAATATGCTAGAAGTGTGGAACAACGGACATCCAATAAAAAGCTGGAAACTCTTGTTGACATAAAGATTGAATCGGCAATATGAATATAAAGAACAAAAATAAATTTTCTACAATTCATGGGTTAAACTCTATTTTAGTTTCTCTTTATATCTCTATGCTATGGAAATGCCCTTAAGTTTTTTTTAAAAATAGTTTTTGGCTCTATGCCTACAATTTGTTATGTTTTTTTTTAATCAGATTTTTTCGATTTTTTGCCGATTTTTTTTTAAAAAATCTAATACTTTTGGTTTGCCAATTTTTTTCCCAAAAGATTTTTGCTACAATGATATAAAGAGTCATCCCAGGATGAGGAATTTTATCTGCTAACTAGAGAAAATGAAGAGACCCTTTCAGTGGGGAAAATTGTACAACCAACTGCCCATAAAGTCTTAAATAATCGTATAAAAGTTGCTTCCATACAAAGGGCTATTTTGAGGGCTGGAAGGGTTTACAGTCGCAGAGAATTGTTGAACAGGTAATGGTTATAGTAACCAACCAAGTTGGTGTTGACATAAACCTAGCAGCATCACATGAATGGATGTTTTCTCCTTTGCAATTTGTAGTTGGCCTTGGACCTAGAAAAGTTGCTTCCATACAAAGGGTTATTTTGAGGGTTGGAAGGGTTTACAGTCGCAGAGAATTGTTCACCCCTCTAGAAGATATGAAGTGAATTGTCTTTATAACTGGCAGTCGCAGAATGGGGAGGTTAAGGAGGTTAAGGATCCATATTTTTCCAAAGTGGATACCATTAAACAAAGTGAACAAGAGAATACAAGGAAAGTAAAGGAACTTGCAAAAAAATATTGATGACAAGAACAAAAGGACCAACCTCTTGTACAGTTGCTTCCAAGCATCTATCTATAGCAATTGTGCCCTAATAATTGCCCTAATTTTAAGTTTTACTCATTATTAATGCATTTAATCTTATTCTGTGGACGTTTTAGGGGTATGTGGCCCAAGGAAATGAGGCTTAATATCAAAAATAGCCAAGGGGAGGAGCAACATGTTCAATTATGGACTTATGTTTGGGATTCTCATTACACAAGATCAAATTATAATTGAATCAAGACCTAAAGATTTTGATGACAAAAAGATAGTGAATCATAATTGGGGTAATTGGTATGTCCAGCGACTTGTCTTTATAACTGGCAACTGCAAAATAGAGATGTTAAGGAGGTTGAGGATCCATATTTTTCCAAAGTCGATACCATTAAACAAAGTGAACAAGAGAATGCAAGGAAGCAAAGGAACTTGCAAAAAAATCTTGATGATAAGAACGAAAGGACCAACCTCTTGTACAGTACACAATATGAAGCGCAGGAGGTAAGAGGTAGTAACAATAATGGTGACAGTCGTTGTGTCAATGGCACCACTATTTGCTGCTGCAATTTTCTTCAATTTGAATTTGGTGAGTAAAAGTAGAGTGAATTCCCTAAGGTTTACGGTTTCCATCTCCAATGGGTTGCTTCTCATGCGTGGCAAATTTGCAAGGAAGAGGTTCCACGTTCAATTCTCAACAGGGACTCATGAGAAAGAGAAAGAGTGGATTATGAACAAGAAAATTCCGCTTGCCGTTGCCATGGGCGAATTCTTCATCAGCATCTACTACAGCAATTGTGCTCGCTTCCTCCCAATTTTTGTACCCTGATGAGCCGACGTGTAATGATGGCGCGTAATTACTTTTTTTTTTAAATACCACGTGTTCATTGAAATTCTGACGTGAAATATGAAATCTGCACTATTGACAAAAGTCAACCCAATTGTAACACAACTAGAAGCATGTCATCGAGATATAATACACCGGAGAAGTCCATTGGCATAACACACACTAGCGGCAAAGTAGAGATCTTGTATTGCCAATAGCCGATGATGATATCGATAAGACTTTTCCTGATGGACACTAGCAAAAGTAAAAAGCATTAGCAAAGGTCAAGACGATATAGGGTCAAAGCTTATGTTGAGGAGACATAACGTATCGGGAGGAGCTACGCCGAGGGAAAAGACATCAGGGAAATCATGCCCATTGCCTGAACACATTTTAAGCTATCCCGATGGCCAATGAGACTAGCGAGATAACTCGCGTCAATCAACATGAAGAGAGGTCATCAACTTATGTTATCGCGATGAGTAAAAAGACATCTAGATGCTGTGAAAATCATCGAACCAACATATACCAATCAACAGGTGAAATCCGTGTTCGTCGGAATGCCGAGGTGAAATTTTAAGACGTCGGTTTTTAGTCTGAATTCCGACGTGAAATTTTACCACGTCGGAATTCCGAGGAACATGGGGCAATTTTTGAAAAAAAAAGAAAATCAATCCGACAAAGAAAAAGAAATCCCATAGATCATCGGAAATGCTCATCGAAATTTGAGGCCAAATGTATTAGTGCTTAATTTTTAGTCATGGACATAACACCTAAATTACTAACATGCAACACAAGTATGATTCTTCATTTTAGATATTTGAGTGGGTAGGAATGCTAAAAAGACTAGTGCCTGCTCATTGGGATATTTTTTTCTTAAAGGCAAACATATACTATCCTAACCAAATCAATTATGTGGCTTATCATTTAAACCCCTAACTAGAACAATTTGAGATTTGACCATTGAAATTCCATTGCCTTATATTGACATAGAACCCAATAATTTGCTACCCAGATTCTACTTAGTAATCCTATATTAATATTAGAACTCTACTTATTGTTTAAAAATCCTTATTGCCCTCCTTGAGGCATGTAAATTGAACACAACAAATGTGCAAGTAGAGATTTCTATTTTTCCTTGAATTAATTTTAGAAGTAAAATTATTGTTTTAACTTTATATTCATCTTAATTTCAATAGACTATATTTATTATTACAACGCATGTCAAAAAAATGCATCTCTTTTATCCTTGAAAAAATTACATTTTTTTACAATTTTTCTCTTCATGAGCCTTTTCTCACCAAAAGCACCCAACCCTTACAAATGAAATAGTCTTTACAATATACAAAATTCCTTTCAAAAAATTAAGTCAACTATTATGTAAATTTTTGGTAAATGATGAGTCTAAACAATGGCTCTACTTTTATAAACTTTTTGATATAATACTCCTACTTAGGTCTTATAATTAGATGACATTTCGATTATAAAGTTTTCCTAAGATGATACCTTTCAAGTGTTTTTGAAACTAGTTTAACCTATACCTAAGGGTGTCATATAGTGGTTTTAAATGATCTGTCTATGCAAATATCTAAAGTTAATTATAAATATGGTTTATGATATATCATGTTACCATTAGTATATACACATGTTGTTGTGCATGTTAACATCTTGATGCAAGGTTAGCAAAGGTGAGGAAAAGACAGATGGCGGTTCAAAAGATCATCAACTGTGTAACCACAATGCAGACCTAGTCAAGGAAAAGCAGTTATGATTAGGATTATTGGACTGGTTCTTCGGCAGATTGATTAATGAAAACATTTATAACTGCTCTTAGTGGATCTTAGATCTAGGAGGTGGCCATGCTATATTTTCTCAGTTGCAGGACAAATGTTGTTTCGTTGTCCTGTGCTGACTTCTTCTTCTTCTTTTGTTAAATAAATTATGTTCACCTATTCCATAGGGATGTGGGCAGTTAATTAGAAGTTTGTTATAAGCTTTCCTATAAATAAAAGGGATCTCTCTCCTCTCGGGGATAGCAGAGAAAAAGATAGTATTTTATAATACACAGTTTTCTGGTGTTATGTATGTATTTTCCAGTAAAGATGAAATAAAAGAGATCAAGTAATTTTGGATGATTAGATAAGTGTAATTTGAAGTTCTGGAAATACTCACTCAAGGGGGCCCACTTAGTGAGTAATCCTTGGTATGTTTTAAACTAGTTTTCATACTTCTGTTATAGTTTTTTTCTATAGTTGTATGTTCCTGCAACCATAGGAAATAGTTCATGTGTTTGTTCCTGCAGCCACGACAACAGAGTAGTTCCTGCTGCTCACCAGAACTTTATCTTTTAATAGTAATTGTTTAAAGCAATTTCCGGTTGTAGGATTAAGTAATAGTTTATTAGAGATTCCATGTGTTTACTTTAAGAAGAATTCCCTTCCTGCAGTTATATAAAATGGTTGCAATATGAACTTGGTGCACATACAGTGCTGGCCCATTTCAAATTTACGTCTCTGGTTGATAACTAAATGAGCCTTTGGCACAGGAAAAGTTAGTTAATTAAGGATATTCAATCTCTGAATTGTGTTTTATCACTTAGTTACCATTCTAGTTGTGAGGACCAACATTTTTGGTGTCATTGTCGGGGATGGTGCCAAGCTAAGAATCTGTTGTAAATCATTAGCTTTAGGTTTTTTAATTAGCTTTATGAATTTCTTTCATTAATTTGCATGCATAGAAGGAGAAGGGATGCATTAGGAAGATTTATTCCCTTGCATTCTACTCAAGATATAAGATCAAATCAAGCACCTGAAATAAACCCTTTTGCAGAAAACTATGTGCTAACTGGTAGTGTCTGTTAGGATTCCCAAAGATACTGAGAGGGGGGGTGAATCAGTATCTAACCGATTAATGGATTTTCTTAACTTATTAAATGAATTGTATCTCAAAATAGTATACCGGTAAACAAGAATTTATGCAGTAAATAAGAGCAATAACCACAACATAGAAAGCACACCATAACACAATATTTTAAACGAGGAAACTTGGTGTGGGAAAAACCTCAATGGGATTTGTGACCCACAATATTCGTTCACTGGCCAATAAGTGAATATTATTGATACAATAGGGGCCTGCACATGCAGGAAGGCCAACTGCCTAAAGCTCACTTCTTAAATACAAAAAGAGAAGTCTCACTAACATACAAAAGTGGACTAAGTAAATCCAATATCATGTACTGCTTCGGATCAGCATCTGCTATGTCAGGTTCAATACCAGTTTAAGCTCTTGTTGTAATCATAAACCTTATTCCACAATCTGCCTTAATATTCGCACATATTATCCATCTCGCATATATCCTTATTAAAAATGGTCTTACAAGATCTCATACTTATATGAGTCCTAATACAATTCACCTTGTCATCTTAAAAAAATATTTTACAATTAAATACAAAATACAATAAACAAAATCTTGTCGCCTAGGGTGTCAGTGAACATCTTTGCCGCTGCCGCTGCCGGTGTCTGTGCCTGTGTCGGTGTTTGTCAGTGACATAGGATTGTAAGGTTGTCATCAATGATAATACCTTCAATCACCTACAATTTCTCATTGGAGTGTGCATTTTCCAACAATCTCCCCCTTTGGCATTGATGGCAACACTCATGAGAAAAAGCCAAAATGTGTATCCAAAAATGTTGTCCAAAACTGTCTTACAAAAACTATCAAAATTGTGTGCTCCCCCTGAGCAAATGATTTCTTCTGTCATATCCTTTTTCTCATCCTCTACTACTCCCCCTTTGGCATCAATGACAAAGGTTGTCATTCAATGTCAATTGAGTGTAGTTCCTGTTATGACCCTTAGTGGGTTTACAAAAGAAGCATTCAGACTGTTGTAGAATCTTTCACTGTCCTTTAGTATTGCTTCAGTCATCTAGATTGTACCGGTGAGAAAGTGCATTTTCTCTTCTAGTGTCTTAAGTTCTGTAACGAGAGCCTCAAAAATCTCTTTTCTCAAAGAGATGAGGATATCCAGTTTAGGACTTAGTCTGCACTTAAGTTCTTTTCCTTTAAACTTTAACCTTTCCTTATCTTTTTCAAGTTTTTATATTTTCTCTTCAAATCCTGCAATTTCCTATTGTACTACTGATAATGAATCCAATGAACCTATCAAGTTGTCAGCAATATCATTGATTTCCTTATGAGCTATGTGGATCTTTTTATCTATATCTTCTGTCAATATGTTTGTTTTGCATGTATCTCTGTACAGTTTCTTGAATTCCAAAATTATCTTGCCTAGTACCGGTAATAAGGTATCCATATGTTCCTTATTTTTCTTTACTGTTTCCTCAAATAATTTTTCCTTCTCTTTATTCATTTTCTCTTTGAATGTCTCCTCACTGGTTTGATCAATTGTCTGTAGGTTATCGATTATGTACTTAGACAATGTGTCTAATTGGCCTAAAGAATCTTTATTCTCTATGTTACACTTGGGTGCAATCATCTTCAAAATTGGTATGGTGTCATCAATAGCCTTATATGCTAGTGCATTACAATCTATTATTTTCATGATTGAATCTAGCAATACCTCTATCACATTAGTTGGTCTAAATTCAGTCATAGAGGTTCCGGATGACTGTCCAACTACCTTCACAATTTGTAATCCATCGGTGGTAGTAATAGCATTGCTTTCATCTTTCTCTAGAGGGTCAGTTTGTGTCTGCATTTCCACTACCAAAGGTTTAGATTTATCAGATTTAATTGGTGGTACTGTTTCTATATTGATTAGATAAGTGTCCAAATCTTCCACAAACATAACATCTTACATTCATTCTGCAATTTTCTGATTTATGACCAACTTTATTGTATTTAGAACATTGACCAGTGGGTGCATTGGTGTTTTGAAAGTTTCTAGATCTACATTGATTTTCTCTATGACCATACTTGTTACAGTTAAAGCATTTTCCATTAAATTTATAGGCATTTGGCTGTCTTACTGGTTTGCTGTGATCATGTTTGTTTGCAGTGTTGGAGCTTTCACCAACTTCAAAGCCATGACCATTAGTATCTCCATTAGGTTTCTAATTTTTCAGCATGTCATCAAGTTCTTTTGAACTTTTCTTGAATTTCTCCTTGTGTTGATTTGCAGTAGCCAACTCATTTTCCAATAAATCCTTTTGTCTCATGAGTTTAGTTTTATCATGTTCCAAGTGAATCATATATGTTTTTAACATATCATTCTCATGACTGAGTCTTAGATTTTCATTTGCAGCATCATTGATTCTTCTAGCCAAATCATCTTCATTCTTCTTTTTGTTTTCAGTGTCTTTACAAAATCTCATGGTCATGTCTTGCATCTCATTTCTCAAAGACATATTCTCTTGTTTCAGTTTGCTTACTAGATCATTAAGAGTCTCTTTTTCATCATCATCACTTTGTAGTTTCTCATGAAGTTCTCTTCTTTTGTTCCTAGCAATAGTAAGATTTCCTTGAAGTCCCTAAATGATTTCCTGTGCAGCCTTCAGATCATCTTCAAGTTTCATATTCTTCAACTTTTCTGCATCATAATCTGTAAGAGATGTTTCCAGTTACTTTCTCAAATTTTCCATCTGTACCGATGTCAAAATCTTCCTCAAGTTGTTAGGCTTTTGAAAATAGAGGACCAGGCTCTGATACCAATTGTTAGGATTCCCAAAGATACTCAGAGGGGGGGTGAATCAGTATCTAACCTGTTAATGGATTTTCTTAACTTATTAAATGAAGTGTATCTTAAAACAGTATATCGGTAAACAAGAATTAATGCACTAAATAAGAGCAATAACCACAACATAGAAAGCACACCATAACACAATATTTTTAACGAGGAAACCCAGTGTGGGAAAAAACTCAGTGGGATTTGTGACCTACAATATTCGCTCAATGGCTAATAAGTGAATATTACTGATACAATAGGGGCTTGCACATGCAGGAAAACCAACTGCCTAAAGCTCACTGCTTAAATACAAAAAGAGAAGTCTCACTAACTTACAAAAGTGGATTAAGTAAATCCAATATCATGTACTACTTCGGATCAGCATCTGCTATGCCAAGTTCAGTACCAGTTTAAGCTCTTGTTGTAATCATAAACCTTATTCCACATTCTGCCTTAATATTTGCACATATTATCCATCTCACATATATCCTTATTACAAATGTTCTTACAAGATATTATACTTATATGAGTCCTAATACAATTCGCCTTGTCGGCTTACAAAAACATTCTACAATTAAATACAAAATACAATGAACAAAATCTTGTCGGCCAGGGTGTCGGTGAACATCTTTGTAGCTGCCGTTGCCGGTGTCTGTGCCTGTGTCGGTGTCTGCCAGTGCCATAGGATTGTAAGGTTGCCATCAATGACAATACCTTCAATCACCTACAATTTCTCATTGGAGTGTGCATTTTCCAACAGTGTCTTTAATTTGTTAGAAGGAGATCTAGACTTCCTGAACGAACCCCCTGAACAAAACATTTTACCTTTAGTCATTTATCAGGGACCAATGGTAGCAAATCCTCCACCTCCACCTGTAAATCCAACATTTGAGTTTATCATTCCTGACTTGCATGATAATGCAAATTTAAAGAATATACCAGCCTCTTCACTTCCAAAATTTCATGGGTTAGTAATAGAAGATCTAGACACCTTTTTGTTTGAATTTGATATCATGTGCAGAAGTTATTATTATACCTCAGATGCTCATAAACTCAAGTTATTCCCTGCTACTTTGAAAGAAGCTGCTTTAAGATGGTTTATGATTTTAGGAAGAAATGTAATCACTACCTGGGATGTAATGAAGACAAAATTCTTGGATAAATATAAAGACTATTGCAGAGGAATGGACTGACATGGTGATGATATCTTCAGAATGACACAAAAAGAAGATGAAAGCCTAGAAGACTATTTGGAAAGGTTTGTATTTAGTGTCAACAAATCTAAACATAGTAACTTAAGTGAAGACTCTATGAAGTTGATATTTCTGAGGGGCATCAATGATGACTGTGTTGACTCCTTAGATCTAATGGGAGGAGGAGATATTACTCAAGTCCAATGGGATGACATCAGACAAATCTGTCAAAAATACTCACGAGCTGCAGCAAAAAGGGGAAGACACTATAGGCCTGGTTCTTCAATTGCCAAATCATCTTCAACAGTTTCAAGAATGGAAATAACTCATCTGTTGAAGGATTTTAAAGAAGATATAATTAATAATATGGCTACCCAATTGGATACACTACAGACAAAGAAGAAGCATGAGGAGATAGAGGTTATGCTTGCTAAATTTTGTCCTCATTATCGGCAAAAGAAGAAAGATTGTAGATGCAAAATGTTAGCTAAAATTGACAGCCAGCAAAGTTCCCTGGATTTCAAGCCTGTTTATGGAGATGATGAACAACTTTTTTATGTTGCACAATGAAGGCCTTGGCCTCCAAGACAAGGTATGCCACAGGATCCATTGTCATTTTCTAATCCTTATATGAACTTCAATGCACAAAACAATCAGTGGCAACCACCATATTCCCAAAATTTTGGAAATTATACTCCTCAGTCTTGGAATAACTCTCAGAATCCTTGGCCTAATTATCAAAATTTCTCATCTCAATGGCAGCAGCCACAAGCGAATTTGTCTCCCCCTCAAGGTAACTAGAAGCAGTCACCACAATGGAGGGGAGGATAGAAATGGGTAAACCAGTCACTGGGTTTCCTACAGCCACAACAACCATCCCAACAGCCATCTTTAATGCCACCAGTCCCTAATTCTGCTCCACCCAAGCCAACCCAATTGCCAACTCAGCCTGTTCCAAATCCAAATAATAAACCACAACAGCAACAAGAAGTTTTTTCAACTAATCCTAATAACTATCCTGCATATTCTCTCAATATAAGTGATATTCATTTGAGATCAAGGACAACATTTCCTACTCCATCTCCTTCAGTCATAACAGAGTTACCAGCAGAGGAGACTGCTCAAGAAAGCATGCCTGATAAATATGGAAATCTTGAGCAAGTTCAACAGTCAAAAACCCCAAATATACCTATAAGAACTCCCCCATTTCCTCAAAGGTTACAATTAGAAGTATCTAAGCAGCAGGATGATATAGCATTTGATCTTATTGATCAGCTAAAACATATATGTGTTAAAATTCCATTGTTCCAAGATATTAAAGATATTCCCATATATGGCAAAGCTATTAAAGAAGCATGTTTGAAGAAACCTGGGAGGAAGAAAAAGGATCCAACAACAATGCATGTAGTAGAACAGTTGGTTGATATTATGTTGGGAAAAATAACAGTCCCTAAATATTCCGATCCAGGTAGCCCTAATGTCAAGATAGTTATTAACGGAACTCAAATAAAAAATGCCTTGATAGACTTGGGAGCAGCAATAAATGTGATGACTAAGGATGTCATGCAGTAACTTAATATTACTAATCTCATATCAACTCCAACAGTCATGCAGCTTGTTAATAGCTCAACTATTCAGCCTGAAGGAATGGTTGAAGATATTGTTGTCACATTAGATTCTTGGGAATATCCTACTGATTTTATAATTCTCTCTCCCAAGGCAACATTAGGGGGATATCCAATTAATTTGGGAAGACCTTGGTTGGCAAGAGCTAATGCATCATTTATGGCATGATGAGAAAGTTAACATTCCTTATTTTCTCTTATGTTCTATGAATGCCACCATTAAGGCCCATAAAGAGAACCCTAAGTGTGACACTACCATGCATCAAGGCTTAATGGTTCTAATTTATGACCACCTCAAGGCTAACCAAATAGCCCGCCCTCAACCCTCTATTTCTGAGTTTGAGGAGGAAGGGTCAGACTCTGTTTTTCTTTGGATGAGGGTTCTGACAGTGATTCAACGAGCGATTCTGAGGAGAGTATTGATGACTCAGAAGCTAAAGTAGGTAAGAAGAGGAAACATTTGAATACCAAGCCTTCCTCCTCGAAGGGCAAGAAATCTAAAGGCAAAATTCTCCAAATTAGCTCCTCAAAGGAGGAGGAGGAGGTCTCTGAAGATTCTGAAAAGGAGAAACCCCAAGGTTCACTGAAAAAGAAAACTAAAGTCCACATTCAGACCAGAAACAAACAAAAGAGAAAGTAAGAGAATGTGAAGGAGCTGGAGGAACAAATGCAAGAAAAGATTTCGGAAGCTGGCTAGAATTTGGAGGAGATGACCACTGGGGAAGTACATAGGGCTGAAGATAAAGCCGCTATTGGTGACACCCCAAATAAGGAAGAGGACAACTCTGGTAAGATAGATCCCTCCTCAAACCCTCCCCATGAGGGTATGAAAGGTTTTATAGACACCATGGAATGGTTAATCACTAGTTACAAGAAAGTTGTGGAGGACAACAAGAAGCACAGTCACAAAATCCAAATTCTAGAAACTATCAGCACTCGCAAAGGGAAGACTATGGCAGATTATATGGAGGATTTGACCAAAACTGTTGCTAAAGTTGAAAATATAAGAGACTCCTTCAACCCCAAATTTGAGTGAATCGAGAAAGACCTGATTGAGAGGAAAGTAAAGGCTAATGCTATGGATCAAACAATGGTGGAAAATGTCAATAAAGTCAGCAAAATTGAGGAATGTCTCAAAAGTATCGCAGAGCAAAGATTAAACATTCTGAAGGTCTCTAGTGGCAATACCAAAACCCTCATTAGAAAATTGGATGAGGAGAAGGACACCCTGGAAATTAACCCTGACATTGAAGGCACGGGAGATGTTCAAGGACCCAGAACAAGAACCAGAGGTAAAAAGAAGGAGAAGAAGCCAAATAAGGACTTGGATGAACTCAAAGTTGTTGTGGCCAACTGCGACCAGCTGGTGATTAAGGCGGAGGACCTCCTGAAGACTCTATAATTGTGCAGTGTTTTCCTAGTTTCTGTTATTTTGTTATTTTTATATTTTGTTGTCCTTTCTATTTACTGGCTTTATTGCCAGTCATTTTGTAAGCCATTTTTTATATGATCTGGATACTCTATGATGATCTTTTTTAATCTCCTATGTTAAAGGTTTTGGGTCCTGAAAACCTATTTTTCTTATTAATCAGAACAGTTGATGCATGTATAGGTTATCGGTTTGGAGATATGACAATTTCAGATGGTATTACTACTAAAACACTTGCACTCTATTCTCCAGCACAACCTCAACTTGACCAAGACCGAGTAGTGTGGCCAGACATAGGAGAAGAAGCAAAGGAACTTAACTTTGTTCAACAACTAATGATGTTATCAAGGAATCCATTCATAGCCCTTCAAGAGGATGATACAGTACTTTCTAACATCATAATGATTCATTATGGAACAGCTTCGCAGTCAGTGGGTATACCAATAAGTCCTCTACATACCCTTCTTCCATCTGAGGGCTTATTAAATTCTCCTGCAGCCACCGATATGTTTCACACATTGTTACCACAGGAGATTCAAACCTCTTGTCTGTCTGAAATATCTAATGCAGAATCAGTAATTCCAATAGAATTTGTTGCAGGGAGAAATCTGAATATCAATAGTCAATTGCCAACAGATCAAAGATTGTCATTGATAGAATTACTCAAAGCCCAACAACAAGCTTTTGCATGGGATTATCAAGACATGAAAGGATTAAACCCTACATTGTGTACCCATAGAATTTATATCAAAGAGGATTGTAAACCAATTAGACAACCTTAAAGAAGGATTAATCCTACTTTAAGGGAAATAGTTAAAGAGGAACTACAAAAATTGTTTCATGCAAGATTCATCTACCCTATTTCAAATAGTCAATGGGTTTCTCCTCTGGTTATAGTTCCCAAGAAAGGAGGAAAATGGAGAGTTTGTGTGGACTATAGGGAGCTCAACACCGCTACTAAAAATGATCATTTCCCACTGCTATTTATAGACCAAGTGTTAGACTCTCTAGCAGGTAGGCAGTACTTTTCATTTTTTGATGGATTTAGTGGTTATAACAAGATCAAAATAGCTCCAAAATATCAGGAGAATACCACCTTTCGCTGCCCTTGGGGCACATATGCCTATTCGGTCCTTCCTTTTGGTTTATGTAATGCTCCTGCAACCTTTCAAAGGGCAGTTCTCAGTATATTTTCAGACATATCCCATGATTGTATGGAAATTTACATGGATGACTTTACTACATATGGAACTACATTTAAGGAGGCATTACAAAATCCGACAAAAGTATTGCAGCGATGTGAAGATCACAATCTATCCCTTAATAGTGAAAAATGTTTTATGATGATGCAGGAAGGAATAGTATTGGGGCATCGAATCTCTCAAATAGGTATTCAAGTAGATCCAGCTAAAATTGAGGTAATACTTAATCTTCCTGCCCCTGTTAAACAAAAGGATGTGAGAAGTTTTCTAGGCCATGCAAGGTACTATAGAAGATTTATCAAAAGCTTTAGTCAAATAGTAGGGCCATTGTATTCTTTATTAACAAAGGATGTTGAGTTTGAATGGACGGCTCAATGTGAAGATGCATTTTCTAAACTAAAAGAAGCCTTAACTCAAGCCCCTGTACTTAAAGGACCTAATTGGTTAGTTCCTTTTCGCATTCATACTGATGCATCTGATTTTGCAATAGGAGCAGTTTTGGGGCAGAAGCAAGGAATTTTGGAAAATGCAATTTATTACATTAGTAAAAATTTGCAAGGACCAGAACTCAATTATACTATTACTAAAAAAGAGATGTTAGTTGTTATCTATGCCCTTAATAAATGCAGGCACTATATAACAAGATATCAAATATTTGTGCATACTAATCATGTAGCCATCGGGTACCTCATGAACAAAAGCTCCATTACAGGTAGATTAGCAAGATGGTTGTTACTAATGCAAGAATTAGATATTACTATTATTGATATACCTGGAAAAGAAAATGTGGTGGCAGATTTTCTGTCAAAGATCAAACACCAGACAATAGTGAAATCATTAATGATGCATTTCCAGATGAGCATCTATTTTCTATTATTTCCAATAACCCATGGTATGCTGACATAGCCAACTGCCTTGCAGCTAACAAGACACCCCCACATTTCTCACCCAAAGAAAAGAGACTGCTGGTAGAGAAAAGTTTTAACTTCTCTTGGATTTCAAATTTCTTATTTTACACGGGTCTAGATCAGGTTATGAGGCGCTGTGTAAGGGAAGATGAGACATATGACATACTTCATGTTTGTCATGATGAACCTTGTGGAGATCATTTTGCAACCAAAAGAACAACTTTTAAGATATTAACCACAGGATACTATTGGCCAACCTTGCACAAGGATGCAGCTCAATACACCAGGAAATGTGACAGGCGTCAAAGAATGGGCAGACCAACTCGGTTTGATGAAATGCCTCTACACCCTCAGGTGGTTGCTAAGCCATTTGACAAATGGGGATTAGACTTTGTTGTACCAATCGATCCACCATCCAATGGTCACTCCTATATCCTTGTTTGTACTGATTATGTTACTAAATGGGTAGAGGTCAAAGCCTTCAAGCATGCCTGAGATAATAAAGTGGTCGAGTTCTTATATGAAGAAATTTTCACTCGATATGGAGTTCCTAGAGAAATAGTAACAGATCAAGGGGCACATTTTACTTCTACTCAGATCCTAGCCCTAGTTAATGAATACAATGTCAAGCATAGGAAATCCACTCCTTATCATCCACAGGCTAATGGACAAGCAGAGGTTACTAACAGGGAGCTTGAATCAATATTAACAAAAACAGTAGCCCTTAACAAAAAAGATTGGTGTAGCAGACTCTTTGAAGTTGTATGGGCTTATAGAACCACCTGGAAAACTACCACGGGGTTTACACCATTTCAAATAGTGTATGGAACAAAAGCAATGATACCTATTGAGTTTGAACATAAAACTTTGAGAATGCCTATTTCCTTAGATATGACACTTTCTGCAGCACAAGAAGAAAGGATCTTGCAGCTTAATGCTCTGGATGAAATACGCAAATCTACCTTGCAACATACTGAATCTGTTCAGAATCAACACATGAAATGGCATGGTCACTATGTCAGGGATAAATCATTCAAGCAGGGTGATTGGGCTCTTCTCTACGATTCCAGGTACAAAGATAACTTAGGCAAATTGAAGACCAGATGGTTAGGCCCTTATGCGATAGTTGAAACATTTCCCAATGGTTCTATTAGATTATCTACCATAGATCCTGTTAAGTTTAAATTGTTAGTTAACGGTCATCGGCTACGCCTATACCGTAAGCCTTTGAGCAAAGATGACTTCTTGCGGCAGTTTTCCATTGCCCAGCATGCCAAGATTCCTGCAGCCACTGATGACGGCTTGGTCGTCACCACTCCATCTTAATATCCATCCCGCATGATCATAATAAATGCTTTCGCATCTCGAGGAAGCACTTTTCTACATAATAAATATCTCCTTTCATAATCACTCATTTCTTTCCTTTCACTTCACCCATTATCACATCACTTTCCATGCATGATGGCATCATATCTTCAAGCTGCAGTCATTCTCACATGATATCAGGTACACTCATGTGTTATTATTTTTGCTTCATATGTATAATTAAACCATATTACTTTTCATTATGATATTTTGCATACGATCATTTAAATTAAATCCTCCTATGCATGTGTGGACACCTGTCAAGCCTTAGGTTGGGGGGGAAGTACACTGATAATTATTCTGCCAGATAATTGTGATGTCCTCTCGAATTGCTTTGTATTTTTTAAAAATTTATAGTTTGAGGTAATATCTTTTGTTATGTTTTGTTTGTCTGTTTGAGCTATTTTTAAGAATGTAGCTAGATTCTGACCAAGGCACATTGAGTACATTACAGTGCGGAACTTAGTGCAGTGTCTGAACAGATTTACGCCATTATAAACCATTATAAAATTGAAAGTGTTATCACTGCGATGGGTGGTCCGCCTGTTCGACATGAGCCGACAGTCCATGAAGTTCTCCTTCAAGACTAGGATTGTGAACCAATATTCAGGAGCAGTGGATGGCTGGATTATTTCTTAAAGTTGACAGAGTTTAATGAACAAATTGTGAGGGATTTTACCCGCACACTGTCAAATGGAGAAGCTCGGGTAAAAGGTTTAAGAGTAGTGGCTACAAAGGAAAGGATAGCAGAGGTAACTGGGCTACCAACAGATGGGGAGAAGTACTCAGAGTCCAAGGATGCACGCAGTGCAAGGGCAGAATTTACACATCCAGAAGACCCCCCATTAGTAGTAGATAGGCAAGGAGTTAGGCGAGAATCCCTTCCACCTGAATGGAGAGCAGTGGCATTGTATGTCTTAAAATATTAACTTGCGAAGGAAGGTTTTCATGTCTGCATTCTCAAAACTTCAAGCTCCTAAGTCATCTGCGCCACAGAAGAAGGATGAACGTTCCAAGCTTATTGTACAACCTTCTTTCTATAAGTGCAATAGAGACCCGGAAAGGTAGGCCTCACTTTGTTTCTCACCATTGTCTAATTAAGCTTTTAGTTGAAAAATCCTTGAGAGATGTTTCTCCGATGCTCTGGAATGAATTTGTTGAAACCAGAATGTTTAGGGTAGAGCACATAGTTATAGAGGAACCAGTTCCATCATAGGAACAAGAAAACCATGTAGAACCTAGTTCCCCTCTTGAACCCTCATCCTCATTAAAATCCTCAAAGCAAAATCTTCCTGCAGCAGAGGAACCCTTACAAAAAGAAGTTGAAACGGGGGTTCCTCCTCAAGGTTTAAAAAAAACTAGGGTTGCTGCATTGAAGGAAAATGGCAAAGAAAAACAAGTTGATATAGAGCCAGAGGACACGGAAGGTAAAAATGAGAATGTACCCCTTCCTGCAGCCAAGAAGAGAAGAATTGTAAAACCAGTTCCTACAGAAACTGTTAATGTAGTTGAGGAGGTGGCTACAGGAAGTAGTCCTGCAGTCAGAAAAGGGAAAGTTCAAAGAAGTAGTAGTAGGCTTCGTAAAAAGTATAAAAACCAATAACAATCAACCGAACCAAAAATTACCATCTTGATCGACTCCCCAGAACGAGATCAATACAGTCCGCTTCAACATGATATTCCTCCTTCTCCATCTAATGAACCTCAAATGGAACATGAAGAGGAGGAAGAACTGCAAAATATGGGGGAAGAGCAGGAATTGCAGCTTCAAAAAGAAGAGGAGATTCCAAATATAGAGCAGCCACAAGAAAGAGTAGATTTTGAGAGACTAAACAGTTTAGCATCTATTGTAGAGCAGGTTATTGAATTAGGGAGTAAAACATAAATGAAGAAACCTAGGGCACCTGCTCATAGATCACCTACCTCTCTTACTAGTCATGTGGTGGGACTTGCTCTTTATGAGGATTGGGAACTGGAGAAAGTAAAAATGCAGATGATAATTGACTGGCGGAAGAAGGCTATTGAGCAAAAGGACGAGGAAATAGCCCAACTTAAAGCTAAGGTGGAAACAATAGCCACCATGGTTCCATAACTGATGCAATGTCGAGCTCCTCCTCGTGTCTACTCTCTATATTTAAAAGAATAGCACATCAGTTTCCAAATGATGAGGATTGTTAGGGATTTAAGTCCTTCATTACAAACACCAGAAGAATTTTATAGTGCTTTTCAGACATCTCCTACGGCAATCAAAAACTTACTCTGTGAATTGTATGTCCATAACTATGTTGTCCCTAGTGATGTTAATTGGAACCCTCTCCTTTACATTGGAGATATTCAGTTGAGGGCTCTTATGTCATGGATGCAGAATGAAATATCAAGGGGAGAGAAGTTTCAGGTGCATCATAGGGAAGAACTTGAATTTTCATTACCCTTAAGGGCTGAATCACAAGAACCCAGACAATTTTATTTTGATTGGCAAAATATTGTTTATGAACCAGACTATGCAAAGGAGATCTTACCCCTTAGGGAAGCAGTGTATAAAGAATATGAACATATGGCTTTAAGGGAAGGACATGAAGAAAAAGAACATATAGTCCAACGTTGGGATAGCCTAACAGATGAATTAAAGCAATCTGAGCCACACTCTGTACAAAATTACTATGCAACATTAAACAGAGAACCCAAGTACATGCACTTGGGAAGGACAAAGGGACGACATTGGCTTCCTCTCAGTTTTCAGCCTCCAATCCTCCTATGGCCACTGATGGGCTGCAAAAATAGTGACCCACCATACAATGAAGAAGCAAAACGTACCAGGTAGAAGAGATTGGAGAAAATGAAGGGATTCTACAGGAGCTTAAAGAATGGCAGTTCTGGGCAGGTTACCCCAGTCAATTTCCGAATTAATGCCAGAATCCAAAATTTTCATGTTGCTGGAGGATCAACAAAAAGTTAGGTTAGGGGGAGATGATGAGTCTAAACAATGGCTCTACTTTTATAAACTTTTTGATATAATACTCCTACTTAGGTCTTATAATTAGATGACATTTGGATTATAATGTTTTCCTAAGATGATACCTTTCAAGTGTTTTTGAAATTGGTTTAACCTATACCTAAGGGTGTCATATAGTGGTTTTAAATGATCTATCTATGCAAATATCTAAAGTTAATTATAAATATGGTTTATGATATATCATGTTAGCATTAGTATATACACATGTTTTTGTGTGTGTTAACATCTTGATGTAGGGTCAACAAAGGTGAGGAAAAGACATATGGCGATTCAAAAGATCATCAAGTGTGTGACCACAATGCAGACCCAGTCAAGGAAATGTAGTTATGATTAGGATTATAGGACCGGTTCTTCAGCAGATTGATTAATGAAAATATTTATAAGTGCTCTTAGTGGATCTTAGATCTAGGAGGTGGCCATGCTATATTGTCTCAGCTGCAGGATAGATGTTGTTCCGTTGTCTTGTGCTAACTTCTTCTTCTTCTTTTGTTAAATAAATTATGTTCACCTATTCCGTAGGGATTTGGGCAGTTAGTTAGAAGTTTGTTATAAGCTTTCCTATAAATAAAAAGGATCTCTCTCCTCTCAGGGATAGCAGAGAAAAAGATGGTATTTTGTAATACACAGTTTTCTGGTGTTATGTATGTATTTTCCAGTAAAGATGAAATAAAAGAGATCAAGTAATTTTGGATGATTAGATAAGTGTAATTTGAAGTTCTAGAAATGCTCACTCAAGGGGGCCCACTTAGTGAGTAATCCTTGATATGTTTTAAACTAGTTTTCATACTTTTGTTATAGTTGTTTTCTGTAGTTGTTTGTTCTTGCAGCCATAGGAAATAGTTCTTGTGTTTGTTCCTGCAGCCATGACATCAAAGTAGTTCCTACTGTTCACCAGAACTTTATCTTTTAATAGTAATTGTTTAAAGCAATTTCCGGTTGTAGGATTAAGTAATAGTTTATTAGAGATTTTGTGTGTTTACTTTAAGAAGAATTCCCTTCCTGCAGTTATATAAAATGGTTGCAATATGAACTTGGTGCACATGCAGTGTTGGCCCATTTCAAGTTTACGTCCTTGGTTGATAACTAAATGAGCCTTTGGCACAGGAAAAGTTAGTTAATTAAGGATATTCAATCTCTGAATTGTGTTTTATCACTTAGTTACCATTTCAGTTGTGAGGACCAACAGTAAAAATGAAATATCACATTGTTAAGACTCAAATACATCCTCCTTTTGATTTTGAAATTCAATGTCTTCTACTTTTCTTTTATGTGTATTTAAAACTTATAGTTAAAAATATTTGAAATAGCACAATTTATGGGACCCATAAATTTTAATCCAAGTATCTATTTGACCTTCCATTATTTTTAAACTAAACAGATCAAAGAATTTTTTTGCATATATATTTGTGACATCGATTTCAAAAATAATTATATCCAAATTAGTTGGGTTCAAATCTTGGGCTATGAAGGGATTCCCTTTAGGTGTCGAAGATGTTTCAAAACGGGTAATGCGGCTGAGCATTGTGGGCTTGAAAAGAAGACTTTGTCGGCCTCATGGTGGCTTCTAATGAGAATTACTTGGTAGAGAAGAAAACTAAAACTCATAAGGTGTCTCAAATGGTGGCTCAGGATATTGCGGCCTCTTCTCCGGTTGTTTTGGCTTCTGGTGGAGAGATTGTTGAGGCTTGTCTATAGTCTCATGCCCCTCCTGCTAATTCCTCGGGCGGATTTGTGTCATCGCCCGGTGATTGTGTTGTGGTTGTTAATTCTGGAATTGTTCAGGTTGATGCTTTGCCTGTTGGGAGTTACTGCGCTTCTGAGAAGGGGGGTGTTGTTGGTTCTCTTTCTCATAATCTTGATGGACCAACGTTGGGTTTGTCAGATTGGTTTGATGAGGCTACTAAGGTGGAAGAGGGATGGATTACTGGTAAGGGAAAGAAATCTAAGACATCTACAACCTCTTTTGACATGACTCTTTGTTCCCACAAGGGCAGTACTAAAGGAAAATCTTGAGGGTCCCTGTTTGTGGATGTTTTGATTGTTACTCGTCTAGGTTTTTTGCTACTTCTTTGGCTACCATATGTATTGTTCCATCTTTTGTAGCCTATTTCCTCTTGGATTTTTGTTTTGAAGTTTTGATTCTAAACCTTTTAGAATCTTCTTTGTTAAGGGTTTCAGGGCCCCTTCAAAACCTGTTTTTGCCTTAATCCAAAACAATTAGACCCAAATTCCTTTGTTTAAACCGTAAAATTTAAATTCAATATTTTTCAGAGTTTTGAAATTATAAAAGTTCAATAGCTTTTCTTTAGGTGTTTTTTTGGTCAAAATTGACTCTCAAGGTTGATGATGCATCCTTGGAGCTTTGGGTAAATTTTTAGATTCACACACGTTTAAACGAAACTTACTAAAAAAAAGAAATTCTATCATTTTTAGCTATTTTTATAGTTTTGGCCATTCTTAATTTAAGGGTATTTTTAAGCAAGTATAGTCAACAAGCTCAACATTATTGTAAAAGGCTAACCTCACACATAGACAACACAAATTTTGGTCTAAACCCAACTTGGGTAAGGTAAGACACCAAAGGAGACACAAATTGGGATGGTATCTTTAGCAAAGCAAGTTAAAATTTAAGCAATAGTCGTGAATAGGGAAATTCATCTTGGCCTCCAACAAAAAGATCATTAGAATTAGAAAAACTGGATAAAAGTAGACTAATGGTAGTCTATGATCACAATTAGGAGAAGAGATGTCAAAAGACATGATATAATATGAATTAATAAATAAATCATTTCAGATTGGTAATATTATATGATAGTAGATTCAAGAAATATGAGAAACTAAAAATGTGGTGTTTGGATCCTTATAGGATTTTTAAAATAGCACAATCAAGTGTTGTTATGCTAGAAACACTTCAAGTGACATGTTAAATGGATATGTGAATGGGATGAGAATAAATAACGATGTGGGCAATTAAGGACTTGGAATTAAAGAAGTATTTTATGAATTATGTATATTGTATATATTAAGGTGATATAGAAGATAAAATCAATCATGTATCAGGAAGAAAATTAAATAGCTATATAGATATAATCCCCATTAATAATACAAAGGGTTTGTAGCATCACAAAGAAGATACATAATATGCAATACCACACCCTACAATTAGAGTAAAGACAAGGGGTGGTCGATGTCGATAAGCCTTGTATGGTAAGAAGACGTGAATGAAGAAAGTATAAATAACTCATCGTGCCCCAGGAAGAAAGATAGACGTGGAGGAGTCAAAGCCTTGAACGAATTGTTAGGTAAATTAATTAACCATACTAGTCGATTGTTTTAATTGTTATAAAGATCATCTTAAGCTCCACATCCTTCACATGATATAGTCGTTGTCAATTACCATGGAAAGTCCTGTGATTCCATAAGCAACTTTTCTTTGTCGCTGGATTTTGAATTCATATATACCCGTTCTGGTTCTTTCAAAGCCCATGTCTGAATCTTCCTAGCTACGGCACTATTGATTGTTAAAATAAAACTATCATTGCTTTCCATTTAGAGTAGCATTGGCTTAGACTAATATCATGGCTCTTTAACTTATAACCTTGTCAACATTTCCAACACTATACATAACTTTAATCATCACGGAGTCTCATTTGGGGAACATCACATAATGAAAAGAAAGGAGAGAAAATAACTAGGTAAAACATTAAATTCAAAAAGTGACATTGAAGGTGTTCATAAACCCACATGACAAGGAAATTTATTACTAAAAAATTCGTAAGTGCAAAGTTGAGCATATCATGAAACAAATTAATGAGTCAAGCTAGGTGCCATGAAGAAGGGAGAGTTAGCTATGAAATTTTGGTGAGGAGTATTAGAGGAGAAAATCGTATATGAAAGAGAGCTTTATGTGATAAGAAGGATTGTGTTGTGAAATGTAAGAGTTGGAAGTTATAGTTTGGAAAATTTAAGCTAAGAACAAGGAATGTCAGAGTTGAGCTTCATAGAGATGAAGTATTGTGGTAAAGAAAGTGTTAAAGATAAACAGATGTGAGTGTATAAATTGTAAAGGTGAAGATCAAGATACAAAGGATAATAAAAGGAATATTGGTGGTGAACATGACAAAAATTATAAGTAAATGTGACAACTCTAGTACTGCTAATTGATAAATAGCATAATCTACAACCAAATAAAATAAATACCATTGGGAATACATGGAGGTAGATGTCAATTCAACCTTCTCTAATTTTCAAACATATTTCTTGTGTATAAATGATGTGCAAAAATACATATGCACAACCTTGTTAGGGATAGACCATGTGAAGTTCAATCACACCAAGATACTCATGAAGGTCAATCAAAACATGGGCACAAAAGAATATCCATTATAGTATAGAAGCATTGACAAGTTGACACTAGATTCCTAAGAAAATTTTCTAAATATTAATGAAGAACCAACATTTTTGAGACTAAAATTGAGTTGTATTCATGCAAATTTAATTTATTTGGATCAACCATATTAGAATACAAAGTAAAGATTAACGTGGTAGCATGATTAAGCTACAAAGAATTCCCAAGAAAGGAGAAGATAGAAAATAAGTACGCAAAATAGTTAATGAACACATTTTTCTACAGATGCAACCTATAAATAGATAACATCACAAACCATGTTGTGTGGTACAAAAAAAGGATATAGCAAAAAATATACTAGATATAAAAAGAATTGGCTATTGAGATAACCATTCTCACCATAGATGAAAGGTGGTTAATGAAAAGGATATAGACTTGTAAGTGTTTGTGAAGAAATTATTGAACAATTTAAATGTACAAAGATGACCCATTACTAATTTTAGTTATGGTTCCTTAATTACTTGTTTCGTGTTTTATTTTATGATTACTAGCACATGCAAGATATATATGGGAAAAATGATAATTGCCACACAAATATAAGTAAAATCCTATAAAGAAAAGTATTGAGATTTCTTAAAAAACTTCTAGATTGATATGTAGAAGAGAAAAAAATTACCATGAAATAGTGTAAATGAACCAAAATTAACCAACTTCATTGTAGATATAAATGAGGTATATATCAAAGTAGTAGAGAAATTCACATTTCAATTATTGTCCCTTTCATGTTAAATTTAAAATGAATTGGCTAAGTTACACAAAAAAGATAAATGTTTAGCACTATAATGAAATTGTAGAAAAATAAATTAAGAAATAAACCCACGAAAAATAAGAAAATGAAAAAAAAAAACTATATTAATAATAAGGCATAAAAATTATCCATAAGCTTTTGTAATAATAAAAATATTTGATGAATTTGATTCATCACTAGTGGGGGAAGTGCAAAAGGCATAAATGGAGTAGTTAAATGGGTTGAAATCTAGATCTTCAAGGTTTGAAATTTGAGAATAAAAACACGCCACAGATTAAGTGATGGGTTGGAGAAAAGATATCCATAATATATCCACAAGAAGAAAACTTGTTACTACACCACTACAAAAAGTAAAACTATTTGATTCATCACTAGTGGGGAAAGTGCAAAAAGCATAAATGGAGTAGTTAAATGGTTTGAAATCTAGATCTTCAAGGTTTAAAATTTGAGAATAAAAACACACCACAAATTAAGTGATGAGTTGGAGAAAAGATATCCATAATATATCCACAAGAAGAAAACTTGTTACTGCACCACTATAAAAAGTAAAATTGGGAGATGGTAGAGTAGGATCAACAATTAAGGAGGAAATAGAGGCCCAAGAGAGAACTAGGATATTGAATTCGAATTCCCCCTATTATTGACCATAAACCAAACAAGGTAAATGGAACAAGTAAAGATTCTACTCCTAAGAATGATAAGCAGAGGAATGAATTATTTCATATTCGGGTTGTTATCAAACATACTAAAGTTGATACATTATTTGATACGAGTTCTCAAGTTAACTTGATATCTGAAGAAATTGTTAAAAAGCTTAACTTGACTACAACACCTCATCTGAAACCATACCCTCTGGGATGGGTTTGCAATGATGCACAATTGCAAGTAACTAAACAATGTAAGATAAGATTTGCTATCACTACAAACTTTGTAGATGAGGTAGAAGTTGATGTAGTCCCTTTAGATATTTGTGCTCTTGTACTTGGGAGTCCCTATTTGTATGATCGATAGG
The DNA here is from genome assembly GCF_030272615.1 of Cryptomeria japonica. Lineage (NCBI taxonomy): Eukaryota > Viridiplantae > Streptophyta > Pinopsida > Cupressales > Cupressaceae > Cryptomeria > Cryptomeria japonica. The sequence continues at coordinate 423,297,990 of NC_081405.1, read as the reverse complement.
CTATCTTCTATAGAGGGGAGAACAAATATCATCTTTTTAAAGATAAGGTTGAATACATTGTACGGGCACATAAGGTAAAGAGTAATCTTGCACTAGTTAATGCTGGTCAAATGAAAAGGTTAGTCAACTCTAGTAAGAACTTTGTATTAATGCTTGTAAAAGCCAAAGAGGAAGAAACATTTGAGGCATTTAAAGGTTGTGATCCTAAACATAAGGCTGAAATGGTCAAAGTTGTTTCTGCTTATGATGACTTGTTTCAGGAACCTAAAGGATTGCCTCCTAAGAGAGAGATACAACATGAGATCCAGTTGCAGCAGGATGTGCCACTTCCAAACATTAGCATGTACCGGTTATCAGTCTTGCAAAATGAAGATATCAAAAAGCAAGTTCAAGAGCTGGTTGAGAGAGCAGTTATTCGTCCTAGTACATCTCCTTGCAGTTCTCCTATTGTGTTGGTTCCAAAGAAAGATGGGACTTGGAGAATGTGCATCGACTATAGAGCTTTGAATAAGATAACGGTAAAGAACAGGTACCCTCTTCCTAGAATTGATGATTTACTTGATCAGTTGAAACATGCAATTTATTTCACTAAGTTAGACTTGCGTAGTGGATATCATCATATACAAATTGCAGGAAATGATATTTGGAAAACTGCTTTTAAGACAAAACAAGGACTTTACGAGTGGTTGATTATGCCCTTCGGGCTTTGTAATGCACTAGCTACATTCATGAGAGTCATGAATGATGTCTTTCGTCCTTTTATTGATGATTTTGTCATAGTCTACCTAGATGATATTCTTGTATTCAGCAAGTCTTGGGAAGATCATGTAATTCATGTTAAAAAAGTCTTGGATGTACTAAGGAAAAAAAAACTTTTTGTAAAGATGTCTAAATGTGAGTTCGCTAAGACATCCTTAATGTACCTAGGCTATGTCGTAGGGAATGGTCAACTGAAAGTAGACCCTGTGAAGTTCGATTGTATTGTAAAATGACCTAAGCCAAGTATAGTCACAGAAGTCAGGAGTTTCTTAGGTGCAGTTTAGTATTGGAGGAAGTTCATTGCAAACTTCTCTTTTATCGCATCACCATTGCATGCATTGACCAGTACAAAGGCAACTTTTCAGTGGGGAGGTCCACAACAGAAAGCTTTCAACACTTTGAAGGAAAAGTTGAGCACTACACCAATTCTGGCTTTACCAGATTTACATCAACCATTTGAGATCGAGACAGATGCGAGTGGGTTTGCCATGGGAGTTGTACTCATGCAAGGAGGTAAACCAGTCTACTACCACTCTGAAACTTTTCCAGGCGTAGTAAGTAACTATCCCACTTATGATAAGGAACTTTATGCTTTAGTTCAGAGTGTTAAGAAATGGAAACACTACTTAATGGGCAAAGAAACAATAATCCACACTGATCATCAGCCACTTCAGTATTTGCACTCACAGTCTAAACCGCAACAAAGTAGGCATTTTAGGTGGATGGGTTTTCTTCAACAGTTTCATTTGGTGATTAAGTATAAGAAAGGTGCCCATAACAAAGTGGCAGATATGCTCTCTAGGCCTCCAGTTAATAATGCTTCAATAATCCTTAAAAATAGTTCCATGGTTTGTGAAATTTTTCAGGAACAATATGCTAATGATGAGAACTTTAAGGATATATATGCAGTTTTAATCCAGGTGATGGGAAGGAGATGCTATGTTGAAGAGTTTGTTGTTATTCCTGCATGTTGGAGGTTAAATACTGATGTGCTTGAAGGGGATAGTTTTTGCAAGCATTTGTAATTGATTTCTTGGAGTAATCGGATCGGTCCCCCTATTGGAGCAGGACCCAGAGACGTAGTCCATCTGGACGAACTCTGTTATCAATTGTGTTTGCTCTTCTATCTATTTTTCTCTCTTTTCTTTCTATCATCATCTTTAATATGCTTTGTTTATTTAAGCATTTTAATCATGTTAATTCGCTTATGTATGCTTTGAATTAACTTATGTAATTGCTATAAGCATTCTTATGCAATAGTCATAGATCCTAATCAGATCACTGAGTGTATAAATTGTAAAGGTGAAGATCGAGATACAAAGGATAATAAAAGGAATATCGGTGGTGAACATGACAAAAATTATAGGTTAATATGACAACTCTAGTACTGCTAATTGATAAATAGCATAACCTACTGTATATGGTGAAAATGGATAACAATAATAACGATATTGAAAGGCTAAATGAATTCAACCACAAAACCCTAGCCTAACAACAACAAAGATCTACCATAACATATGAAGATTACCTAAGACAATGCAAATCAAATGAAATCACAAAGATTATACCATCACATGTCCAATAGGGTTTTGATCTCCATTCTTCCTATCTCCATTGATCTTGTTTGATATATTTGCTCTCAGATTTTATGTGCACAAGAGCTCAACAAAGAACAGAATGTGGTTGCTAGTAGGATCGTAGTGTAGTCAAGTGTATAAGATTCATTAGAATGTATTATTAGGGTTTGATAATGAAGGAAGCATCTCCTTATATAGAAGACACTATATGAAATGGAGGGATAAGATTGAGAGGTGTAAAAGGAGGTCGGCTATGATTAGAGGGTAGGTAAAAGAAATAATAAAATAATGAAAGGGGTAGGTAGTGTATGAATTAAGAGATGAATGACATGTGTCATGGGTAGAAAAGGTTAATGAATTAATTAAATAAATAAAGATTTATTTAATTAATAGAAGAAGTGGGATAATTAAATAAGTAAAATATTTATTTAATTTAGGAAAATGATAATTTAAATAAATAAATGTATTTATTTAAATGCGAAATAAGGCTAGAAGAAGATAAATGAATTAATTAAATAAATAAAGATTTATTTAATTAATAGAAGAATTAAGCTTAGATAATTAAATAAATAAAATATTTATTTAATTAGACATGACAATTTTGGGTGTCTACACCTACAACCAAATAAAATAAATACCATTGGGAATACATGGAGGTAGATGTCAATTCAACCTTCTCTAATTTCCAAACATATTTCTTGTGTATAAATGATGTGCAAAAATACATATGCACAACCTTGTTAGGGGTAGACCATGTGAAGTTCAATCACACCAAGATACTCATGATGAAGGTCAATCAAAACATGGGCACAAAAAAATATCCTTTATAGTATAGAAGCATTGACAAGTTGACACTAGATTCCTAAGAAAATTTTCTAAATATTAATGAAGAACCAACATTTTTGAGACTAATATTGAGTTGTATTCATGCAAATTTAATTTATTTGGATCAACCATATTAGAAAACAAAGTAAAGATTAACGTGGTAGCATGATTAAGCTACAAAGAATTCCCAAGAATAGGAGAAGATAGAAAATAAGTACGCGAAATAGTTAACTAACACATTTTTCTACAGATGCAACCTAAAAATAGATAACATCACAAACCATGTTGTGTGGTACAAAAAAAGGATATAGCAAAAAATATACTAGATATAAAAAGAATTGGCTATTGAGATAACCATTCTCACCATAGATGAAAGGTGGTTAATGAAAAGGATATAGACTTGTAAGTGTTTGTGAAGAAATTATTGAACAATTTAAATGTACAAAGATGACCCATTACTAATTTTAGTTATGGTTCCTTAATTACTTGTTTCGCGTTTTATTTTATGATTACTAGCACATGCAAGATATATATGGGAAAAATGATAATTGCCACACAAATAAATGTACAATCCTATAAAGAAAAGTATTGAGATTTCTTTAAAAACTTCTAGATTGATATGTAGAAGAGAAAAAAATTATCATGACATAGTGTAAATGAACCAAAATTAACCAACTTCATTGTAGATATAAATGAGGTATATATCAAAGTAGTAGAGAAATTCACATTTCAATTATTGTCCCTTTCATGTTAAATTTAAAATGAATTGGCTAAGGTACACAAAAAAGAATTACTTGTGTTACCATAAATCTAAAAAAGATAAATGTTTAGCACTATAATGAAATTGTAGAAAAATAAATTAAGAAATAAACCCATGAAAAATAAGAAAATGAAAAAGAAAAACTATATTAATAATAAGGCATAAACATTATCCATAAGCTTTTGTAATAATAAAAATATTTGATGAATTTGATTCATCACTAGTGGGGGAAGTGCAAAAAGCATAAATGGAGTAGTTAAATGGGTTGAAATCTAGATCTTCAAGGTTTGAAATTTGAGAATAAAAACACGCCACAGATTAAGTGATGGGTTGGAGAAAAGATATCCATAATATATCCACAAGAAGAAAACTTGTTACTACACCACTACAAAAAGTAAAACTATTTGATTCATCACTAGTGGGGGAAGTGCAAAAAGCATAAATGGAGTAGTTAAATGGTTTGAAATCTAGATTCTCAAGGTTTGAAATTTGAGAATAAAAACACACCACAAATTAAGTGATGAGTTGGAGAAAAGATATCCATAATATATCCACAAGAAGAAAACTTGTTACTGCACCACTATAAAAAGTAAAATTGGGAGATGGTAGAGTAGAATCAACAATTAAGGAGGAAATAGAGACCCAAAAGAGAACTAGGATATTAACAACCGAGGGCAAGGCTAAAATAGTTTGAAATGATGAATGGCTTGTTGAAGAATTGTAAGATCTCATTGTGAAACATGAGTAATTGAATGAAAAATCCTTATAAATCACTTTCAAGAACTAGTAGAACATCAAAACACTTAGAATAACATAATGAATTTGAATCGAGCACAAGAGTCCTTATATGTGAAATTGTGCAAAGATTTATTAATTGCTTTTATATTTACCATTTGCAAATAGTTATCAAGAAAGAAGATTTGGATCATGGCCAACAAATTGATTTTTCCTTTTCCCCTACCAAAGCATGAGTCTCAACCTATCATTCAACTTGAAATTGCTAATAATGGGATATAGGCTGCCAAATCAAAGGAAAAATAAAAATTTAACATTTTCATGTTTATAAAAGGTTAAAAATGAGTTGTAGAAATGAAATAATTGGCTGATAGGTTTGGTTAGTGAGGACTTTACTGATGAATATTCTGTAAAAGTTGTAGAATACAACCTCACAGAACCCAATGAACACCTGTATGCAAATAACCTGTCACAACGATGGAAGATTTACAAAACACAAAGATTGCTTTGAAAACCTAGAGCAAAAGAATGCAATAATGATAATCAGATAATGAATTACAAAAGGGATCAATCCTTATAAAAGAAGATCAAACCTAAAAAGGAAAACCCTAAAAGCAATTAATAATAAATAAATTATTAATATTCCTAAGTTTAGCTTCTTAAATTTAGTTTAAGTGAAATAGAGAAAAGGTGACTTAATTATTAAATCAATATGATTTAATTAATTAAGTAAACTAATACCTTTACTCTAACACCCCCCCTTAAGATGAAGATAGGGAGAAGCTAAAAAACAACTAAGGACTAGATGCATGAAAGCCAAAATGGGTCCTGGCAACAAGGCCTGATGAGGTACCCAAGTACAATGAAATCTCTGTAAAATGGAAAAAAAATAAGAAAACCCTGTGGGAACAAAACTTCTCTCCAAGAAGAGATGAAAGCTCAAGTGAAGGACTAAGAAGCCTCCAAACAAGAATGTTCCAAAATATAGGAACAAAAGATGATCATGAAGAATCACTGAAGCATGAAGAAGCTGCAAACTTTGTCATAGAAAGACTGCTAAGATGCTGAAATAAGAACCTCATCTGAAACAAAAGATGATCAGGATCAAGAAGACATGAATCTGCATGAGTGCCCTCGATGACATTACTCGAATCTAAATCAGATAGCAAACACAGCAAAACATCTGGAATCCGAAGATACAGATTGCACAAGTACCAATAGTCTGAAGAACTGATCAAATAAAAAAATAGGTCACCTCCGAAAATAGGAATGCAAGAGTGTCCATATGGTAAGTATTCCATCTCACCGAAATGCATGGGTAATCAGCCGCTGCATCCGCCTAGTACATAGGAACAAATAATGAATACATAGCTCACTCCAATGCGAAACCAAGGAAGCATTAGCACCAAGATTAAAACCCCCCCATAATGTTGTCAAAGGGAGAGGTATAACAGGTGCACTGAATCTGAAAGCCATAATGTAATGCATGAAGAAAAACCAAGAACATCTGACTATGCAGACATGAAAGTACAAGCAAATACAAAGGATGTGCAAACTATGGCACACACGCATGAGAAAGGTATGAAGGCAAACAAAGGCAAACATCAAACCCCCCATGGCACTTTATATCATAGTGTAAGTACAATAACACACAAAACTGATGTATAAGATCCCATAATACATGTGCAATACATAGGCACTTTATCTCAATACGTTTACAAAATCATAAGTGCTTACAATGAAAGTTCAAAATGTCAAAAAAAGACATAAGACTGGAAATACATGAAGAACGGCCAAAAACAAGTCATCCCATGCAAACGAGAAGTTTTCACGATCTCATATGCCCAAGTAACTCACTAGTGTGAAAACACAAAAAACTGAATATAATGTACTTGGAGTAAAATCTGGAAAAAGTTCATGGATGGTTGTGAAGAACTCTGAAACACCGTTCCAACACCACTGGAATCGCAAAAAATGAAGAAACTGACGAAAAGTTATGAGCTCGGAACTTAAAAAAGCACTTATGACTTCAAATAGTTGTAGAATGTACCAGTAGCAAAACCATGTGATGAAACCCACAAATCTGAAAAGTAGACGAAGCTAGTTTTCCAACGATATCTTGTTTGCCAAAAAATGATATCATATGCCCAAATTATGGCCAAATGAAAAAAAAAAATACCTCTTTTAAGGCACAAAGAGGGTCACAAGGGGCCATGCAAGGCTACTGTTCTGGTGACGTAAACGAAAAATTCTAAAAATATTCCCCTTCCTGCCAAAAAAAACTGGAAAACCTTGCCTACAAAAAAAAACGACCACCAAAAAAAATTTTTGCACCGAAAAATTGTGAAGAATATTCCCTGCCTGAAAAAAGGACGATGCCTTGTAAAAAGGTGGGGGGCCGCAAAAATTGGCGGCATCGACAACCATGGTTGGTTGGCAACAGAGGAGACTACACGGGCCGATGAAGGGAGGGAGGCGGTCGGTAAAGGGTTGTCGCCACCAACAACATCCACTGGAAAAAATGGTCTGTGGGACTTGCAGGGTCCACAACCAACAACAGTCCGTACGGACCTGCTGCGGTGGGGCTCCCCCACTTTTTCAATAAAATAAAAAACCTTTTTTAAAAAGAGTTTTTTAAGCAAAATTCCTCTAAATCACCAAAACAAACTGAACATAATTCCTCTAAATCACCAAAACAAGCTGAACCTTCAAAACCTCATAGATCTAGCTCTGTGAATTAAAAAATTGATTGACACATGCTGGAAAAACCTACACCTGTATGCAAATAACCTATCACAACAATGGAAGATTCACAAAACAAAAAGATTACTTTGAAATCCTAGAACCAAAAAATGCACTAATGATAATCAGACAATGAATTACAAAAGGGATCAATTCTTATAAAAGGGGATCAAACCTAAAAAAGAAAACCCTAAAAACAATTAATAATTAATAATTAATTAATATTCCTAAGTTTAGCTTCTTAAATTTAAGTGACTTTATTATTAAATCAATATGATTTAATTAAGTAAACAAACTAATACCTTTACTCTAACATATTCGTTGGTCTATTAGATATCATTAAGATTGACTTGTTTTCATGAAAAAACATTCTCTCCTTGATAGTTAGGTAGTCAATGTTATAGAATCATCTACAAAAACTAAATTCCTCCTCTATTACATTATTCTTTTTCTTTTTTTTATTATATTATTCTTATTATAGATAATAGAAATTTTCTTGCATAATATTATACTCGATTGTCACACTTATATTCCTTCCTATGCTACTTTTACTTGGTGAATTTCACTTTCAAAGTTTTACAACAATTATATTTTGATAATAAATAATTATATTTCACTAATTTAATTTTCATATTTTTCTCTATTCATTACATTCTTGTAAATGCGAAAATATCATTTGATAGAGCTTAATCATTTTGTAAATGATAGACTAATTTACAACTGAAATTTTGAAAAACATAATTACTTTTTATTATTATTATTAAGTGCTGTCAAAAGAGGATAGCTCCCGTACATCCAGCTAATCCGACTTACATAGAGACTTAAATAATAATTCAAAAAAAAACAACTACAAATCAGACACTAATCCAAATAATGGAGAAGGACAGATACTCTTTCCCCAATATCAACCACCATAACCGCCGCTGCAGCAGTTGAAAAACATAATTATATTTCTGCCTTCTTTAAACTAATAATATTAAGTAAAATCATAAGCTTGATATTTTTATAAGAGAAAACCTTTACAGTAAGATATCAAGGGGATTATATCCCAGTTCTGGAAATCGTAAACTGCAGACCAAAATTCAATAGACCTCTTCCACAGAAGACCTGTATAATTTGGAATAAGATATCCCCGCGGTTGGGAGGAGGGAAGAAAATGGCCTCCTGAGTTCATTTGGAGCTAAACAGATCCTCTGTCTTGTCACCTACATTGAAAAAGGCTGCAAGAATATCCTCAAATAGAACCTTCTACACACATGTCCTCCATGCCAGATGGAAAAACACAGGACTGTACACAGTACACACACATGAAAACATTCTTTATTAGAAAAAATCTTACTGAGAAATTAAATCAAAGTTTCTTAAACTTGCATGAAATCTTCACAATCGAGTGTAAAAATAAATTGTCAGACATCTTATCACAGGAAAATTGGACACTCGCTAGCTGTATTAATGATTCAGAACCATTCCGTTCCTTCATCTCCAGCAACCTTAGAAACCACATAAAGAATCTTGGAACAACGAAGAAGACACCAGCCATTATCTGTGTCTCCAACACCCTCTCTCCATCTATGCCCACAACCTGAACCCTTCCACTGCCTCAGGTTATGTACATTACTTGGAAGGTTGAGTCTGACGAAAATCAAGGTGAACACATTGTATGCTGAAAAAAAAATTAAGTATTCTATCGAAAAAATAAACATTGTATAGTTAATGATTAAGGTTACCGGATCACGTTTAACGTCCAATTTGGAGTCCAGGCTTTGTCCACTTATCGTCCCTCAGGAGCAGGCAGAGTTGGTTCCTTCATCCAATTTGACAATTTCACTCCCTAGCTATACGGTGCAGGTAACCTCCCTTGAGATCCCACGCCCTGCATCTAAATTCCTTGCTAAACCCATGAAACAATCCATTGCCGCCAATTAGGTGGTCAATGAATTCCCTGAACGGTGTGCTTTCAATGTATCCCCAAAGAAGAGGATCTATCCCCAGGGGTTGTGTCATTAAACCACTACTCCCATAGGTCTGAATAGTCTGCATACTTCAGCAGGCAGAGGCCAAGATGGTTGACGGTGAGTTTGGCTGCCCCGATTCATGCTTCTGTGAGCATACTCAGATCTGAACTCAATCTCCTTGGGACAAGCTGGGCTCAAAACTCTCTTGGGTACGGCTTCCATTGTTGTTGATATTCAATTTATTGTGGCCTCCACAAATCTCACTTTAGTCATCCGTTTATCTCGGAAGACCATGGAGATTGTTTTCATGGATAGTCATGATTCAGAGCTTCTTAGGCGATGTTATCTGTTTGGGAGATTATGGAGAATATATTAACACCAGACTCGGCTCAAAAGTGGACAAACGAGTTGGATGGAAGGATTATAGAGTTATTAAAAGAGCGAAGGAGGCTAATTTTTTCAAAAATTTTGGATCTGCTTGGATTGCCTTCCATTGGAATTCCTTTCGATCAAAAAATGATCATGAAATTCTAATGTCTTCATTCATCTGAAATAAACAAGTGGAGAATTTTAGAAGTTAGAGACTGCTTTCAAATTGTGTGAAGGTTGATTCATTTATTATTGACACCCTTTAATAAGAGAAATAATAAATCAATCACCCTTTAACAACAAAGCAATCTTTTAACCTCAAGGCAGAGGAAGGTGTCAAATGAGATTCCATAGACAGTTAAAATTCTCCACCCATTTTATTTCAATTGAATGAAGACATTAGAATATCAGACCTCTGTAATCATTTTATTATTGAAACAAATTCTAGTGGAGGACAACCAAACACATCCAGAAATGAAGTTATCAATTGTGCAAAAAAGGACCTCCTCTACTGTGTTGATAACTCTATAACACACCTCATCCAACTTGTCTGTCCACCTTTGAGCGGGGTCAGTGTTAACATATACTCCATAATACACCCTTTCTAACCCATAATTCCCGAACCACTCCAACCAACCGGTGGGGTGGATAACATAGCCTAGAAAGCTCTGAAGGACGATTGTCCACAAAAACAATTTCCATGGGGCCTTCCAAGATAAGTGAATCTGACTCAAGCGAGATCTATGGAGGCCACAATGGTGCAGTTCTGAATTAAAATTCCAGTGTTCTGGCTGGGGTCATTTATGCTCTGAGAAGTAATGGTGTTGCTCTAATTGCCCATCGCTGTTCTCGTGATAATATTGCAATTTGAACAAAGGCAGTTGTGTTGCCCAAGATGAAGTCTACAGTTCCCTAGATATTACATTCTTGTAGAATTGGAGGGAGTGAACATATAAGGTGTTCCGGAAGTTGATAAAGTTGCAGCAGTAAAAAGCTGATAGATTAGCCCCCACACAAAAACCTACAGCTTGATTCTTATCTGGTTCTGCCAGGTCGGTGAAGGTCATATCTCGGATGATAAATCCTTTGCCGGATGCAGCTGCATTTACCACCAGATTAAAGCTTGTTAGAATCTATTAGTCTTAATCAAAAACAATTTGAACTTCAATTGACCAGAAGAAATTGACTAGTGTTTCCAAATTTCTAAAACCATGCATTTGAAGCAATTTCAGAATGCATAAAAAAGGTGTGCGACTGTGAGATAGATAAAGTTGACTCATATTCGCTAAAGCCTCTAGAATTTCAACTATCAACCTACAAAAAAAATCCATTTTGGATATTCAGTGGGACGATTCCTGTTAGAATTTTTTTAAATCACAAAGCAGTCAGCTCATTAAAATTGAAATTTGTCTGAGGATATGTTGCCAGACAATAGATTTCCACCCAGATCCACATAAGTCAAATTAGCTATATTTGAGAGCTCGTGTATAATAATTCCCTCAAACATATTATATGACTGTGACAAATCCGCTAACTGCAGAAGTTTAGACAGTTATCACCTATGCCCAACCTAAAAGATTGCTTATAGAGAAATAAATCCTGTTAATTGATTGTTGCTGAGATTGCTAAAAATACACAATTGCAGAGTAATTCCTGTCACTCGATTGCCACTTAGATCAAGCACACACAGATTGCTCAAAGAACATAGTTGCGGAGGCATAAGTCATGTCAATCCATTGTCACTTAGAATAAGAGCTCACAGATTGCTTAAAGAATGTCATTGCAGAGTAGTGAATCCTGTCAATGATTGCTACTTAGATCCATGGTTTGCAGATTGCTCAGACAAAATAATTGGTAAGGAATAAGCCCTGACAATCGATTATCATTTAGATTAAGGGCTCGAAAATTGTTTGAGGAATACAATTGCAGAGGAGTAAATCCTGTCAGTAGATTGCTACCTAGAGCAATGGTTCGCACTAAAACAATAGAAATTAAATTTAAAATAGAAACCCACAATAATCTTTCAAACATGTACTGCACAATACTGGAGCTAATCAATCTACCATTGTATGTTGCATGTGTGCACAATCATGGAGAATTGGAGATGTTCCAGCAGACTGGGAATACAACAAAACATAATATCGTAGACTGAAAATTGTGTGTAATCAAACACAATACATACAAAAGGGAATTGAACTTATTAAAAAATGACTCAATAATTCTGAATTAGAGGAAAATATCATGGCAAGAATAATTTTATCACTTTTCTTTAAAGAATCTAACTCATAATCAAAAAAGAGTGTTATAAGAAATTTCCGAAAACATATTTTGAAAGCAAAATACATAAAAAATGTATGTAATATGGAAACATTTGAGAGAATATCATACACTGAAAACTGTGTGTAATCGAGCACAATAAATACAAAAGGGAAACAAACTTGATAAAGAAATGATCTGAGAACTCTAAATTGGGAAAAAATGTCGTAAACTAAAAATTGTGTAATCAAGCTCAATACATACAAAGGGGAACTGAACTTATTAAAAAAATGATCTGATATTTCTGAATAAGGAGAAAATAAGATGGCGAGAATAATTTTATAATCTTTTCTTCAATGGAGCGAATTCATAATTAGAAAATAAAGTGTAAAAAGAGATTTCTGAAAACCTGTTTTGGAAGCAATTTTAGAATACATTGAAAATGTGTGTGATATGGAGGAGCCAGCAAATTTGAATTGACTTTGTCATTTATAATGGCTAAAATTTAGGCACGTCAAATCAAATAAAAAGCCAGTTGGAGAGAACTTACATAAATAAATGAAAAGTAAAGAAGATAAGAGAATCAAGTAGAAAGAAACATTTGAAAAAATATCGTAAACTGAAAACTGCGTAATCAAGTACAACAGACACAAAAAGAAACTAAACTTGTTAAAGAATGACATGATAACTTTGAATTGTGAGAAAATATTGTAAACTGAAAACTGCGTGTAATCAAGCACAATAGATACAAAAGAAAACTGAACTTATTATAAACATGATCTGATAACTCTGTATTGGGAGAAAATATCATGACAAGAATAATTTTATCATCTTTTCTTTAATGGAGCTAACTCATAATTAGAAATGAGAGCGTGTTAACTCTGAAATCCTGTTTTGGAGGCAATTTCAGAATACATCAAAATTGTGTGTGATATAGAGGAGCCATCAAATTTGACAAAGATTTGACTGTCATTTATAATGCCTAAATTTTAGGCACATCAAATCAAATAAATAGCCGCTACAGAGAGCATAAATATGTAAAGGGGAAAGAAGAAAAGAGAATGAAGTGGAAAACATCTAAGAATCCCAACTATATCTGATAAACGTCTAGCGTTCTAGACATTGGATGAAGAGAACATAATAAATAAAGGGTAAAGAATTAAAAAAAATCAAGTAGAAAGAACATCTAAGGATCCTAACAGTATCTGATAAAGTCTACCTAATCAAGTAGAGTTTAGGTTCTTTTATTCTATAATAATCAGAATTTATTTTGAGAAAACAAAGCTATTCATCATCCATAATCTCGAGAGTGCAAGTGTAAGTATATTTGAAAGAAATGGTAAATTTACTCCTGTTGCATTACTCAGTAACAAGTTTAACCATTTTAATATCTCAAACAATAGTTCGACAAACTTTTACATAAAAGATGTAAAAACAGAAATTAAGGAATAAATAGAAACCCATAATAATCTTTCAAACATGTACTGCAAAATATTGGAACTAATTAGTCTACCATTACACATTGTATGTGCGTAAAATCATGGAGATGCATACTCCAGCAGAATGGGAATATAACAAAACATAATAAATTCTTCACTTCTTGTTACTCACAATGTCTTGAGATGATCTCAAATGTGAGAATATCAAACCAAACAATGTGTACTTGAACACAATAAATACAAAAGAAACCAAACTTACTAAGAATTAATCTGATAACTCCAAATCGAAAAAAAAAAATTGTAAACTAAAATATTGTGCAATCAATATATAAAAATGGGAACTGAACTTATTAAAGAAATGACTACCTCTGAATATGTGAAAAATATTGTGAGGGGAATAATTTTATCATATTTCCTTATTCAGCAAAAATTGTACATCAGAATAAAGAATAGAAATTAAAAGTAAAATTAAAACCCACAATAATCTTCCATACAGCTAATTTTTTTCGATCAGTTTTCCATGTTTTCTTTCATGCATCCACTTAATTCATTCCAATGCACGAATTGAAAAAGACAAAGAGTGTAAACAGAGATTAAAAATATACCTAAGGTTCTAGACCTGAAGGCGGTGGAGCCGCCTTTGACATTTGAGCGAGATGCAATGATGGTCTGCCCGCGCCCATCGCCAAGGATCATCGCATTCGTCGCACATTTTCTTCATAAATGTCATTGAGAGCCACGCTGAGCCATATCTTCACATTTGCAATCTGGGCCTTCGAGGGTTTCACATTCAAGCCGCCTACTTCTCCCAACGACCGGTTAATATGTTCCACAGATTCTACGAACAGATCAATACAATCTTCTAAAGCATTGAGTTGTGGGGACCATTTTCTGGGTGGCTGCTACTTTCAAAGTCGAGCTGCAGGCTTCTTGAATTCAAAGTAATATGAGCCAAATTCTTGGGACTCGTTCCTTGGACGCCCTAATATGATTGCAGTATCGAAACATAGATATCCGGGTATAATACTTTCTTGCAGCTAGAATTAATAGCTTCCCTTTGCCGCCACAGTGGAAAGAGGGCATCCTGCCAAAAATTGCAATACCCACCCACGCGACCACAGACATTGTAAGCATGTTGCAGACAATACCAACACGAATATAATTCATACGGTTTTGCTGAACAAAATGCCGGACCTCATTGTGAAACACAAATCACTTTCAAATCGCTTTCCGAACTTGAAAAATGTCAAATAACATTATGAATTTGAACCGAGCGCAGGAGTCCTTATATGGGGAATTCTCAGAGGTTCAGATCGAAAAAAGGGCTAGAGATAAAGATCGGGATAAGGGTTATCGTTTTTACCCGAAAATGGCTGTTCGATCAAATGGTTTTACTTTTTCCTTCTTAAATTCATAAATTTATTATCTTATATGACCCTGCTAGGTATAATATTCTTCATCATTTACATATAAATGTGGGTATGAAAATTCTTAATAGTTGTCTTGCCATCAAAATTACATTATTTTCATTACAAAATACAAAGCTTACAATTGCGGTTAAATTGGTTTCAAAAAGTCACGAAAAAGTACAATTTTTGCATAACCTTTGTGCTACTAGAAAATTACATATCTTTGATCATGATCAACAAAACAAGTTGCAACTTTGATTCTTCGAAAAAGTCAATAACACGAACTTTTTGGAGCTAGTTTAGCCATGTCCACTTACAATTGCATTAGTTTTCTTCTTAATAACATTCCTAAAATTTACATGATCTTTCTCTCATGATATCATAACATGCTTCAAAATTAGGGTAATACTTATCAAGTGCATATTTAAAATGGAAAACAGTTGTGTTATCAAATATATTTATTAGTTGTGGAGTGAATTTTTTTAGAAAATAAGAAAATAAGAACAATATAGGAAAGAGCACTCTAATATAATGCACGATTACCTCAATATGTTTAGTTTCTTGATATGGATTGGGTTTCATGATATTTGAATAGCACTTTAATCTCCAAAAAAAGTGATTGATAGTTAATCTTAATTGAATACCATACTAAATGAGAATATTATGAAGCCAAATAACCTAAGTAGTGGTATTCATAACCCCTTGATACTCTACCTCTAAAAGATAGAACAATACTAGACTACTTCTTGCTCAACCAATAAACATGACCGCAACTAAGAGAAAAGTGGTGACCTAAAGTAGAATTACAATCTTGAGAAACACTTTTAGAATATAAATCTATATACCCCACCAAATTAACATCAATCCCTACTTTATAGTTAATCCAAACATTATGAGTACTTTGAATGTGGTGAAGAATCTACTTGGTTGTTTTCTAATGCCACTCATGAGACTCATACGCAAATTGAGAGACCATTCCAATATCATATGAAATGTTCGGTCTTGTGCTAGTCAAATAAACGAAAAAATCCCAACAAGTTATTGGAAGTATGCGTTGATGTGTTGTTGTGGTTGTCATTGATGTCAAACTTGTTGTTTTGGATTGGTTTGGAATGTTTGTGGTGAAGAGTCACCTTGTTGTGTTGATGATGTTGTCGTTGTTCCTATTGGTTATTCAGGAAGTTTTTGGGTCTGGAATTTGTTGCTAATGTTGAGTGTTGTTTTTTATTAATGAAAAAGCAGGTTTTGAAGGGGCCCCAAAACCCTTTACAAGCAAGACTTAAATAGAAAAGCCACGAGAAACAGAACTAAAAGGAAAAAACTAACGGAAAACCGAAGAAAACCCACAAAAGCCCCTAAAAGCCAGCAGGCCATCCAGGAATCAGATTTTATCCAAGGCTTTAGCTAGGGTGCTGCTAATTTCTTGCAGCTCTTTGATGTTGTCTTTGAAGTCGGGAGGGTCCTTAGCCGCAGCAACCACAACTTTCTTGATACTAGCCCTGGTTCTCTTCGCAGTTCCGCCTGCCGGGGTAGCATCACCACCACTTCCAGTCTGGATGGTCTCCTCCTCCAGGTCAAGATCCACAACCGGTTTAGGAGTATGGTCAAAGACCTTGGCAATGTCTTCCAGGTTTTTGGTGACAGTAGAGAGGATACTTGGGATAATTCCCATCAGATTTTTCATCACTTCTTTTCCCTCTTCCAGCGATTTTACCTTATTCTCCATTTCCTGCTTCCAATTAATATGTTCTATGTTTTCATCCTCCCTCTTTTTATCCGAATTTATCCATTGCTTCTCTAGGTTTTTCAGGGTTCCATAAGTCTGTCTGTCGAAATTCATTCTGGCCTCCGAGAGCTTCTTGAGATTATCCAAGATAAGCCCCTCACTAGCACTTTCCTTGTCCTTGCTATCCCTTTCCTCAGTCAGGTTCTTTTCAGAGCCTTTGTTTGTTTCCTTCTCAGAATTAACTTCGGTTTCCTCATTATCCTTGGGAGTCGTCTCCTCCATCGGATGGCTATTGTCCTTACCAGGGTGATCACTTGGAATAGGGCTATCTTGACCAGGCTTGAAATCTCCACTTTCTTCCTCGTTGCCCAGCTCCTCTTCCTTCCAGCTGTCTTGAGTGTTGTTGTTATCTTCATTGGATATAGTTTCGATATTATGGAGATGATGGTTCTGTGGTCCGAAAACATTTGTGCGTTCTCTGGGTGTTGTGGCATTGATCATTGTTAGTTGTGAGATTCTATGTTAGACCTATCCTTTGGTCTGGATATGATTTGTGCAAGCGTGTTTGATATGTTATGGGTCTCACTGTAGTGTGTGGAGATCCGGATTTGAGTTATTTGCATTGGAGAGTATGTCTTGATCGTTAATTACTTATATGGATGTGTAGCATGTGGATATGTTGTTGGTTATGTTCCGATGATTGCAAATCGGTGAATTGATCTTTGAAAGTTGTATTTTGGTCTCCTCTTTCTCCTGGAGTGGATCAGTGTGTGTATTTTGATTCAGGGCGACTTGGTGCAAGCTTTGATGATCTACCTTGTATATAAGGATGTGTATGTTTGAGTTGTGTAGAGGCAAGGAAGGAAAGTGTAGTGAATATAGATGCGAGAATAATCAATGAGGTTCAGTAAAGAGAAAAATAAGAGTTGTGTTCGAATGATATGCAAGACAGAGATTTGAGACAGAGTGTTAGCAGTTGAGGTCAAAGTTATGTGTATCGATGTTAGTCACTTGATGCAAAGTTCAAGGACAGCTTCGTGATCAAGAGATCCTTCTTTCATATTATTTTTTTATCTTGCCATGAGTGCAGTTAGCTTCAGGTTTCACAAGTCCTCTTTGTATCTCTCCCCATGAGCAGTTAACCTTGGTGTGCAAGTCCAGAGCAGTGAGCTCTTTTATTTGTAATCTGATATACATAGTGGATATATTTTGTGGGCAGGTGCTCATTGGATGGTTTTTCCCTATTTGGGTTTTCCACATAGAAAATCTTGGTGTTCATGTGTCGGATGTGTGTTGTTGATTAATTGTTTATATATTGCATTTATTTTATTTTTTTCAACACAAGCTACTCATACAAAGTGTCATCTATTAGTTTTTAAAATTGTTGTTACACAATCCTAGAAAATAGTTTTGTCTTCAAATCTAGGTGTTGTCATTCATGAGTGTAAGACAAGAATTTACCAATATATTTTGGAGGGATCAATGCCAACAAATGAGAGTGGATAAGTTCCCCTACATTTTAAGCTTCCTAAGAGGGTGTTACTAGATGTATCTTAAATCAGATTGAAGGTGTTAAAATATATTGCAATATGTAAAGTTAGCAATTGTATTCAAAGTGAGTTTAACCCCAAAGGTTGTCATAGGGTTAAGGGCTAACCAACCACACAAATTACCTTTCATATGGATAATGTGATCATTATTGTAGAAAATAATAGATGTGGGTGTAAGAACATTATTTACAAAATTATTTAAATGATATATATCGCAATTGATATTTTCTTACTGAAACTACTAAACCATTAACTACACAACTACTAAAACTAATTCCTTCACTACTTGTTATAGATTTTGTTATGTTTAAAGTTGAGTTCTAAGTACTAGTGATTATCAACCAAGAAAAAATCTCACAATATATAAGAGGAAAATAAAACTAAAACCATGGGAATAATTAACTATGTATTTACATACATCAAATATGTGATCAATAATCAAGCATGCTTAATGATCCATCATAATAATGCATAAATATATGCATAATATAGAAGGTACCAATAGTAATGATGAACTATAATATTCTCACAATAATCTAATATAGTATTTTAATCATGCCAAAAAATATGGTAAAGAAGAAATCCCAACTGTGATTAAGAGATTCCCTTAAAAATATGCAAATTGTGATGAAGATATATGTTACAAATAATGCTTACAAATTTAACCATCTTATAGTTTCACATGTATATTACTCTCAAAATAAAATGGACTAATGTGAGTTGAAACCTAAGACCTTTTTAACACTATGATGAATGCAAACAATAAATGCACTAACCCTTTGAAAGAAAAAAAACCCAAGATTATATAGTCCCTAAGAGTTGCCAAGTTTGTGACCAAGCAAAGGGGTGTAAAAATCTACATTTACTCAAAAATTTGTGTGCCTATACCTATACGTCTATGATTACTATATCAATGTACCACCAAACTCCCATAACTACATGGGCTTTACATGAGCGAGGTTTTTTTTCTAGATTGAAAATACCTATACATGTTGTTGCCACATATCACAAATTTTTAGGTATTTGGGTAGGGAAGGAATAGATAATCAATAAATTCAATGATAGATTTAAAAAATCTTAATCTTGCCTCCAAGATCTATATAATTTAGCCCATTTTTTTATATTAAGTATGCTTCATATTCTTAGATCTATTAACCTCTATGTTTTTTTATTAGGGAAAGCCTAGAAATGACCAGTTTTGTTGAAGCATGTGATAAATTAATGAGAGTTAACATTGAGATAAATTGATTTTTCTATGAGAATCTAAATAAACTAGGTATCCTAGGAATACCTAATAAAACATGAAAGATAAATTATGCTTTAGCCCATTATACACCTATCTAAAATCTAGTTCCTATTTTAAATCATCTAGTACCCGCCTAAGTTATATTCCTACATCTTGGATCTCTCATCCCTAAGGCACAACATAGAAACTAGCCTTTATTTCTCCCTTATTATGATTCATTAATTGACAAAGCACAAGGAGAGAAGGAGGAAATTAGATAGTTATCCAAATAGGTGAGGAAACTATCCAACAAGGTCACAACTTGAACCCTAGCAACAACCTAAGACCCTAGACATGATGTCCTTATAAAGGAATCTGATTTCACCAAAAGGATTACAATACAATTTCCTAGGTTCAATGCATCTAGACATATTTTTTAACACAACACAAAAAGCACCGTTAAAGTGTCGGCACCGTCAAACAATCGGTGGATGGTAACTCATCACAAAATGTCGGTTGGTAACTCATCACAGAGTATTATCAGTTCATACAAAATACCGGTTTAAGCAAAATACCAGTTGCCGGTTTGACAAAATGAAGACTGGGAAATATGTGTTCTGCCGCTTTGAACCTTCCTACCGCTTGGGGGGTCAACATACTGCTTCAGATCGGTAAACACTTTCTGCAAAACACCAATAGTCTAAGGACTATAATGCATCATACCGGTTGGGAACAAATACCGGTTTGGCTTTAACTTATACATACAAAAGTGATCTCAATGCAAGTGTGTGTCCATTAATGACAATCACAACATAATCATCAAAAATGCCAACAATCTCCCCCTTTAGCATTGATGGCAACACTTAGGAAATTTTGACATCTAAGTGTTTTACAACTAAAATATGCCATAATCAAAATTACTCCCCCTAAGCATATACACTATCTCTTTTGCAGAAAATACAATGTATACTACTTCTTAACATAAATAACATGAGAGTATACATCAAAACATTCAAAATTTATACTTCTCCCCCTTTGCCAACAATGACAACAAAATATTACAGACCAACCCCTGTTTCATTAGTATTTAAAAGAATAAGAGTTTATGACAATAAGGAATAAAACTTGTCAAAAACTAATTTGAAGTCCTGCAAAAATTATTTCATAGATAAGGACTAGGACTCAAGTAGGGAGGTAGCCACTTCTTTCTCTGTCTGCATCTGGGAGACTTGTTCTTCCATGGCGTCTATTGTGCTCATCTCTTGAGTCACTGTTAAGGCATCTAGATTGAGATAACATTTCTGAAGTATTTGCAGGTGTGGGAGTAGAACCAGTTAGAGTTCCTACAAATCTCAAGTCCAGTTACTGATTTCTAACTCTATTTTGGCAGACTGGATATGAAACCGGTGAACGGTTTGCCCATAAGTTGTAAAAGAGTCATACGACGGCTTGAAGGTGCTCATATATAACTGCAAGTCAGTTTGTAGCTTTTGCTTCTGTACAAGCACATCATCACAGAAGAGATGGGGTTGGCAAATCTTACTCAGTAGTAGATTCCCCTCATCCAAAGCATTCCTTATATCTTTTTGAGCTTTTTGTAGTTCGGACCGGAGCTCATTAAGCTTCTTCACCAGGGAAATGTTGAGAGCCTTTTGATGCTCTTTCTTGGCATTTTCCTCTGCTACCTCTTCTAGGCTCTGCACCTGATCATCCACTATGGTGCATAGGAGCTTCAATTGTGCTAATGATGAATCACTACTGGGGAGGTTTGTGTCGAGTAACAAACTGGTAAGAGTGTCCACCGTAGCTTGGATCACATCTTGCTCCTTCTTCCTCCTTAACACTTCAAGGCGTTCTTGAGCAACCTTAATGCTCTATAGCAGCTCCATTTCATTTGCAGACTGGAGGTCAATTGGACTAGTGAGGTCAGCCGGTTTGGCTTGACTACCGGTTGCCTTTGGAGTCTCCATCTAAGTGCTTTTTGCCGCTTCTTCTTTCTCTGTAGCTCTTAACTTTTCCTCTTCTATCTTTTTCTTTTCCTCTTCTTTTGTTTTCCTTTTCTCTTCTTTCTTCTGCTTCTCTTCTTCTTCGTCCTTTTTCTTCTGCTCCTCTTCCTCCTGCTTCTTCTCCTCTTCCCTTTTCTTTTCTTCATCTTTCTGCTTCTTTTCTTCTTCATTCTTCTTCTCCTCTTCCTTCTTCCTCTTCTCCTCTTCATCCTTATTGTTTACCTCTTCTTTCTTTCTCTTCTCCTCTTCATCCTTCTTCTTCTTCTCCTCTTCCTTTTTCTTCTTCTCCTCTTCATCCTTCTTCTTCTTCTCCTCTTCCTTTTTCTTCTTCTCCTCTTCATCCTTCTTCTTCTTCTCCACTTCCTTTCTCTTCTCCTCTTCCTTTTTCTTCTTCTCCTCTTCATCCTTCTTCTTCTTCTCCTCTTCCTTTTTCTTCTTCTCCTCTTCATCCTTCTTCTTCTTCTCCACTTCCTTTCTCTTCTCCTCTTCATTATCCTCCTTCGCTTTTTTCTTCTCTTCTTGCTTCTTTGCTTCCTCCTTTTTGTCCTCTGCTTCCTTTTGCTTTTCTACTTGTTCTGCCTACTTCTTCTATCCTGTTGCTTTTGATGGTGTACCCTGAGCAACATCCTCTACATCCAAAGCATCGACATCAATAGTGTATGTAGGTTTAGAAACTGGGTTTCCCTCATTATCAAACACTTCATCCGGTTTTGTTATTGTCGGTTCTTGCTTAGCCTTCTTGTTGGCTTCAGCCACTTGATGCATCTTAAGAGCTTCTTGAGCAAGAGTGTGTGTATTCTTGATCACATCTTGACCCTTTCCTTCTAGTAACAGGAGTCTTCTTCTTCTTATGAAGAAGAGGCCTTTGTATTTATTCATAACTTCGAAAAGTTTTGAATTTGATACATTAGGAAAACGTTGAGCAAAAATTTTCTCTCTCATTTCCTGTTCCTTTTCTATGGCAATGCGCCATTTATTGTCTAAAGAATTATACAAAAAATCTGGTGTCTCAGATCTAATTTCTGAAGGTGACCAATCATTAGCACATAAATACTTAATGATTTCTTGTTCAACTGCTTCCTTTTCATCATCATTGAAATCATCAAAACAATCAATCAAATCATTCAGCACTTTTCTCCTAATATTTTATATGGTTCTTTGACAATGTGTCAAAGGTTTGTAGGAAGAAATGTCAATATTTACTGGTGTCGATGATGTCGGTTCATTCTTTGTCTTTTTCTTTGCTTGTCTTGTCTTCTTGGGTTTTTCCTCAGACACAATTTCTTCTGAGTCCGGTGAGTTATTCCTTGCCTTCCTCTTCCTCTTGTCTTCCTCTTGAAGACTTTGGCAGGTGTCGCTTCCGGTTTCTTCTTTGCAGGTGACCGCTTGGTTACTTTGGGACTGGCTGTAGTAACCGGTGCCGATGCCGAAGGCACTGCCTTTCCTTTCTTTTTAGGAGGTTCTACAATTGGTGCAACCCTTTCTAGATAGGTGCTAGTTCTCTTTGCCTTGGGATCAAGGGGTGAGGCGATTAGGGTAGAAGCATACCCGTCCAGCATATCATACAACACCTCATAGCCCATAGGCTCTACTTCTTCCTATCTAGGCTCAATGGCCTCCATTATGCATTCATCCACATTGATGATAAAGCAGATATCCTCTTCATATTTTTTGACAATGTCACCAGATATCCTTATCCTTTGGCTCATCTTGCACCTGAACTCATCAAAGTACTTGTTCAACACTTCAGGGTAACTGGTTCCAACTACTTGCAGGCTCTCTTTGATCTGCTTGGTAACCGGTTGGTCGGCAGACCACTGAATATCTCCAACTCCTAGGAAATAACCTTGGAAGTAGAAGAATAACCCTACCAGTAGTTGTCCAAACTTGAATCTTAGTGCATTGTCCTGTTTGATTGACTTAAGATTCAACATAAGTTGTCTTTGCATATAGGTGCACAGATCAAATGATGCATCTTCTTTGATCATCTGGTAAGCGGCATTTACCGCTGCAGCAGATACAGAGTTAATTCTGCTGGCAGAGAACGTCCGGTAGCCTATCACCATGCAGGCATACTTGACTAGATCATCCTTCATTGAGTTGACGGTCATGCCACGTGAGTCGCTCACTGAACCGGTGAGCTTGGACATTTTAGTCTTGCTAACCTTCCTTAGGGCTGGCACTTCCCCTGTATCGCAGAAACTGGTGACGACATGAATAGCTTGCGGTGTGATATCATTTGTCCACTCTAAGTACATCTTGTCACCATGAACTCTGCTTAGAATGATTCTAATGTGGTCATCTGTGAAATTCTCTAGGAAGTAAACCACATTGTGAAGTTTCTTCTTCTCCAAAATGCTATACTCCGGTTTGATCTTTTTATCCTTCCCACAGAATAGACCTAGCTAAGAATGGATCACAAGAGACCCTAGGTCTTCGATTTTGCAGTCTATATAATCAGAAATGCCTTCTTCCACTATCACACTAGCCGGTACTTGAGACAAGGCATTATATTTTGACTTTCGTTGTATGAAATCCATAGAATCGACAGTTGCACTAGAACTATCATGAGATGCGAAAGCCATGATAAAATAGAAAACTCGAGAAATAACTTTCGAAAATCAAGAATTTAGGGCTTGCAAATTCCACTTCGCCTTCCACTTCGTCGGTTGCTGAATCATTGCTTTGAGTTCTTCTCTTGACCATTTGATATTTGCTTCTGAATCTTCTTCAGGGTTTCGATATTTCTTTGAATCGCAACACAAATCACTTTTTCTTCGCTCGAAAAAATGATTTGAAAATTCCTTTTAAACATATTCCTCACCTACCGTAATAAATGCTCCACCATTAGGGCGTAAAACCCTAATTTACCTATTACCATTTTCGGTCTTCTACCAAATGACTGGTATCACATATCGGTTAAGGTCTTTTATCGGTGTAAACCGGGGGTTCGTAGTGTTTCACCGTTTGTTCCCCCTAAGCTTTTCTGATGCTTATTTTGCTGGTTCTGTTATTTCCACACTTGGTGCGGAAACCGGTTCTTCTTGCAACACCGCTGGTTTCTTCTTCCAGGTTTTGTTCATATCCACTTGAACAGTATCAATATGAATCTTTCCTTTTGGAGTGACCGGTATAACATCCTGTAGCGTCATAAATTGTACGCACTTGCTAAAGTAGTACAATTTCACACCTAGTTTAGCACCCGCCTTGGCGCATTTTGCATTTTGCATTGCATTTCCCCTTTAGCACTTAATTAATTAAATTAATTAGGTCTAAGGTCCTATTTTATCATCTCCCATATCATAAAGTTGGGCCCTTTCATTAAAGTGTGCCCCTTTCAATTTATTCCTCCAATACATCATTTAATCAAAAACCCTAATTAGGTCCTATTTTGAACTTGGGGGCTTGATTTCGGGGGTCAAAACATCTCAAAATCACCTATAACTTTGGGATTCTCTCTAAAATCATCATATCCGACGGCCCTGAAAATTTGGTGAAAAGTTGTCGGGACCATGGCGCCCGGAGTGCACACAGTCCCGGACATTTTTTCCGAAATTTTAGGAGCACGATCCAATCATAAAATAAAGCTTAACCCCAAGAAATTGGCAGGAGATTCAATCTCTAGGTCGGCCAAAAGTTGAAATTAAGACCTAGGGTTTCATATATAAGAGCTCTCTTTCTTCATTTGAAAGGATCCGATTTTTGGTTTCAAGGGATCTTCTATGCAGCGAAAGAGCAGATCTTTGAAGACTTCAACAACATTCAACATCCATCCATCAAGCATTCATCAATTTCATTCATTCATTTAGGTCTTTGAAGACATTGAAGAGCAATAGGGGATTACCGATTGAAGATTGGCTTGTACCCCTCCCTTGGGGTTGGGTATGATTTCATGTTGTTTTCATGTCTTTGCATAAGCCTCATTATATCATTTGTATCCATGCTTTAGATCACTTTGTATCTTGATTTGGAGCATTTACATTATCATTTACAAGCAATTAGGGTTTACTTTCTAGGTTGCTCTAGTTTGCTTACTTGCATTTTAGGATCTTGCACACACACAAGGTCTACACACACACTACTTTTACAATACAACTTGGCTATTCGTGGAGGTGGAAATCACCGAAGCGGGGGTTTGACTAAGGCAAAACCCTATATAGCCACCCACCATACCCTTTTCAGATATAAGTGCAGGTTTCGGGATTCGGACGACGCCGCAAGTTGCAAATCTGGGAAAAGCAGGCCAAGACAACACTCCACACCAAATTTCAGAGTAAAAGACCAGGACAGGGGCGTGGGGCGCCTTGGTCCTGCCAGGACAGGGGCACTGGGTGCCCTGGTCCCTCTGTCAGACAATAGTTTCAACATTTCTAACAGCTTTTCAGGTTGCAAAACAACAATTTCTGGAGCAGTTTCAGGGGTAGAATCAGGACAGTGGCGCCCGCGCCCTCATCCCAAACATTTTCACTCAGATTTTAACTCCGGGTACGCATTTGCATTCTTGTCTTGTCCGTGTGTTTACAGCTTTCCATTGTTTAAGTTCAATTCTGCAATCTTGTTATTAGTTCATACTTGCACTTTGGGGTTAGGGATTGAACTTGCATCATTTTATCTATCATTTGCAACAAAGGAATAGAAATCTTAATAGGTATCCCGTGGCTCTCTCTTCCACAAAAAGAAGTAGCCAATTGTGTGATACCTCTAGGCTCTTTCGTATTCCACAAGTGTGTGATTGAAAGTGAGATTAGGGCATGTTTGCTTAGTGTCACTTTTTCCCCCACACATTTTGGTGAACCCGACGTGAATTCCAATCTTCTCTAATTCTAATTTATGTTTTCAAATTTGAGTGTTTATGCTATTTCAAAATCAAATTTGTATTTACAAGTTTTAATTTCTTGCAAGATTCAAAAATATGGAGGAAATTTTTGATTTCAAAGTTGAACTTGTGGATAGCTTAATTGGGATCAATAATTTCAAATCTGATTTAGGAACTCATTTGAATCATAAATTTCATTTTCTAAATCTACATTCTAAGTGCTTGCATTGGTTAAAATTAAACATTTCCTTCTATTTTGCATGTGTTATCATTTGAAAGAGGAAAATTGATGTCATGATGCATTCATTTCATAGGTGTGATAATGGGTTAGCTTCCCTTGTTTCAATTTTTCCTTCTTCTAAAGAACCTCCCCCCATCTATAACAACATTTTAGTGCCTAAAAGAGTTGCTACCAATCCCTTTGAGACTCTCCCATGTTCTAAGGATGAAGACTTTAAGAGTGATCTTGACAATTCTCCTAAAATGTTCCCTTCCTATTTAGCTATCCTAGAGGAAGAGAATGATATCATAAACACCTTTCTTAATGTTACTTCACCTTCCCTACAGGATGCCTCTCTAAGTGAAAAGGTATTGATGGACATTGACTTATTTTCTCCTAAAGTTGGTCCTTCCAATGGGGGCATGTTAGTGCAACAAGAGGTTATGAACACTTCTTTCAAAGATCTCCTTCCTAAGCATGAATCTTTGGAGAAGTATGTTCATGTTCCTCCTAAAAAACACTCCCTTCATGAGGATTCTTTTGTGCAAGAAGATGACATTATCCCTACATTTCCTAGTGATGGCATTTCCTTTTCCAACAAAATTCCCACTAGAGATGATGAATTAATGATAAATGCTTACCCTTCTCCTAAATTTTGTCTTACCCATAAGCATCCCTTAGAGAAAGAAGATGAAATAAAAAGCAATTTCCTTAATTCTCTCTCCCCTAAATATCATATTGAACATATTTTGAGGAAAGAGGATGAGTTTAACACATCTATTGATGCTCTCCCTCCTAAAGATGAGGAATTAATAAACAATGTTATCTCCTCTCCCGAAATTGACAATACTTCAAACATTCCTTTCAACAACCTCACTATTTGGGATGAACCATTAGAAGAAGGTATAGATTATTCTCTACCCCTAGCCAAAGGGGATGAAATCAAGATTGAAAACTCCCTTGATAGTTTCTCACCTTCCTTGAATCTCAATTATTCTCCCTCTAAAAATAAAGCATCTCCCTCTCCTCAACTTGGTTCTACTCATAAGGAAACCCTAGTTCAAAACAAGATGGTTAACATCTCTTTCAAAGATCTCCCTCTCAAAAGTGAGACTTTAGAGAGTAATGTTGATCCTTCTCCTAGAGAGTTTATTCCCCATGTAGATCCTTTGATGATAGAGGGTGATATGACCTTTCCTAGTATTACTTTTCCTACTAGAACATCAGTGCCTACCCCTTGTCTCTCTCCTAAAAATGATTTAATCCGTGGTAAGATTTTAGTGCAAGAGAAGACTATCAATAATTCTTCCAACACTTTTGTTCATTCCTCTAAACCATCCTTAATCAATTTGATACATGTGAATGAAACACCTAACAAACCTCTCTTCACTGTCCAAGGTGCTTGTCCTTCTCAAAATTCTCAACCTTTAAATAAGCCTATCTTAGTGGTTCAAGGTGGTTATGCTAATGATTCTTTTTGCACTCCTAAGAAACCTATTATTACTGTGCAAGGAGGTTATTCTTCTAAGAGCCCTTATGAGTATGCTAAGCAACTGACTAGAGAGAGTTATAATGCGGTTGCTCATACCTATAACACAAGAAACAATAGGCAACCTAATCCTCCTCCAGTTATCCCAACTTCACTTCCTCCTTCCCAACCTATTCTTCCGCAAGCTCCACGTATTTCACAAGTTATTGGTAAGGAAGACAATCTCATAGAACAACTTAAAGCTACCCCTACAAAGATATCCCTTTGGGATTTGATCCAAACTTCTTCCGCTCATCATGGAATGTTACAAGATGCCTTGAAAGATTTGAATGTTCCTCCACCTAATACATCTAGTAATATAGTGTCTTTGGTTAACTCTGTGATGAATCCTAAAGCTCAAATTGTGTTTACTCAAGATGAGTTGCCTACTAGTGAAATTCAACATCAATATGATCCCTTGATGATTGTGGTTATCATAAATGACACTGCTATAAGACGAACACTGATAGATAATGGTTCTGGCCTTAATGTGTGTAGCATTAATCTATTGCATAAGATGAATGTGGATACATCCCTTATTGAGCCTGACTCTTGTCCCATTCAAGGCTTTGATAATGTGGCTAAGTCTTCATTAGGTATTATCACCTTACCCATCACAGTGGGACCTATTACTTTGCCTACTCCTATCCATGTTATGTCGGGAAATCTAACATATAACTTGTTATTAGGGAGACCTTGGATTCACAGTATGCAAGCTGTCCCCTCTACATTGCATAGACAAGTTAAATTTATTTATAATAATAAGACATATACCTTGATAGGTGATACTAATTTTCAAGCTTGTTTGCAAACATCTACTTCCAAAGGGAGTTCTTCTAAGCCTTCCTCTTCTAGTGATGACTCGTTAAACAAGATACCTATGGATGAATCATCACCCTCTGATAATCAAAATTCTTTGGATGAGTCTGAAGTTCTTGAAGAAGATTCTTCTCAACTTGAATCTACACATGAAAAGGTTTTTGATCCTGAGAAGGTTCTCGCAAAAGATGATTGGGGATCTCTTGATTTCAATCCCACCTTTGTAGGTGAGTATAGGGTTCCTCCTAGAGAGCTTAAAGTTAAAAAGAAGGAAGAAACTAGAGATCAATCAGTCTTACCTGAACCTATGAGCAATAATCTTGTGGCCGCTTCTCAAACTTCTTTTCCTCACACCTCTAATTCTAAAGAATTTGATTCTTTGTCTTATGAAAAACCACCTTCTCTTTCTGAAATGGCTAATCGTTATGGTCGTGGTTTTCATATTTTGGCTAAGAGTGGCTATAGTGGAAATGGTTGTGGCACAAATGAACAAGGAATTAAAGTTCCTTTAGAACATAACATGCATGAATATTCATTTGGACTTGGATATAATCTTTCTAAGCCCACCAAAGCATCTAAAAGACCATCTCTCAGTGTGAATGCTATATTTAGTAGTGATAATGATCTCACTTCAACTAAATCATCTTCTACTTCTATCAACTCTCATTCCCCTCATAAGGAAATCTTGGCGATGAACAAATCTCTTTATGACTCCCCTCAAATTTCTAAATCCACTTATGAATCTTTATCTCCTATTCATCATAAAGTCCTTTCCTCTAGGGATAAGGCTCTAATAAATTACACTCATCTTTCTTCTAAGATTTCTCGTAACTTTTCTTCTTCAATTTTTATCACTTTATACATGTTTTTGATCTCACTTATAGTTGAGCATTTAGCATGTCATATTCAAATACCTCATTTAGTCTATCACGTCTTTAAATAACATTAATGGCTATTATGTTGCTCATCATTATGTGACATTGGGAGCTCATTTACTGGGGGCTCATTGTCATTCATGATGGTACAATTTCAAGTGCAATCATATTTTTGAAGCAACATAATAGCCTAATTTTTCTATGTTATCTCTTGTTCCTATGGGGTAATAATGTGGAAATATTGATCATCTTTTCTTTAGAATCCTGTTTTCCTAGATATGGGAGAAGATGTGTATTCTCTTTCTTATCCTACCCACTTCTTGTGAGGAGCATTTTACATACACTAATGTCTTGCTTGCATGAACTCATGTGGGTATGTAGTACATTTGCTTATGTCTAAATCTCTCCCTAGAAGATTGTGTAAGTCCTTCTCATTGACCTTATCCTTGGGAGGCAATGATCTTTCCTTATTTTTATCTAAGGATCCACTTTTTCCTATTTCGTGGATGGTGTGAACTTTATTACTTGATGTTATTCCTTGTATGCATTTGTTGTTGTTTGTTCAAGGATTCTCTCTTACAAGAGGTGTAAGTCCTTGACTACAACCTCTTTTGCACTTGGTAAAATACATCCATAATGAATTCACTCTCCCAATTGGGTTAAAAAGAGCGTCATCCTTCATTAAGAAGCACTTTCACTTCGCAAAAGAAGGAAGTATTGCATTCTTATTCTCTTCTTTGTCTTATTACAGAAGATGTTATATTTGTCTAAGATAATTCCTCTTGGGGATAGGTGTCTTTTGTACAAAGATCTCTTCTCCTCTAAGGATCTCCTTTACACATACTACAAGATATCCCTTTTCAACTATCTTATCCTTTCTTAAAGAGTGCAAAAACTCCCTTGCTTGGATCTATGACATTGTTGCATTTTTGGGGTATCTTCTTTTGTGATGAAGGTAGGTATCCTTGTTCTACTTTGCTTATGACATAAACATTACACTTTTTTTGAGCAATGGGTCATTCTCGGAACCAGAGCACAGACTCTTAGAGCGAGATGTCTCCATTTTTCTTTTATGCAAGGTGATTATTCTCGGAACCAGAGCACAGACTCTTAGAGCGAGATGTCATGCTTTTGTACTATACATATACAGGTTGTAGCATACTCGGGCATAGACTCCTATGAGGTGCTTCTAACCTCACTTACACACACATGCACAAGGTTGAGTGGAACTAGTGGCATAAGGCTAGACTTTCTCACTCTCCTCCCTTACATGGATCACCTAGACAGACTCTAGGGGCTAGTTTTCCATGTCCTTTTTCCCATGGATCACCTAGACAAGATCTAGGGGCGAGAAGTCCATGTTTTCTCTCTCACTATTCTTCTCATGGATCACCAATGTGTGTATTCATGCTTTTTTCCTTTCTTTTCTTCTCTTTGCATTTTGTTTCCATTTACATCCTTCATCTTGTGTTAGAGAACTCTCAAATCTTCACACTCTTTGTTGTTTTGGAATTGAGATTTAGTCCTCTTTCTTACCAAATGATTCTCCATTAGTTTTTGATCTCATATCAAATCTTCTTGTGAGCATTTGTCATCAATATTCTTTAACAATTCGAAGTGGTAAACATGATACCCTGTTTCAACTCACTAAAATTAGCAAGCCAAAACAGGGGGGGGCATATAGCTACCCTCGAATTTTCATCACCTTCCTTAGTAAGCATTAGGTGATTTTGTGATCTAACGTGTGTTTTGTAGGGTGCGGTTCCTAACTGTGTACTGCAGATACTGCTGGGGGCTTCGTTCGGGAGACTTATGGATATATCCTTTTTCAAATAATGTTTACTTTTTTGTACTTTAGCTTGCATATGCACGTAGTGTTCATATGACCGCTAAAGTGGGGGCTAAATGTAGCGTCATAAATTGTACGCACTTGCTAAAGTAGTACAATTTCACACCTAGTTTAGCACCCGCCTTGGCGCATTTTGCATTTTGCATTGCATTTCCCCTTTAGCAATTAATTAATTAAATTAATTAGGTCTAAGGTCCTATTTTATCATCTCCCATATCATAAAGTTGGGCCCTTTCATTAAAGTGTGCCCCTTTCAATTTATTCCTCCAATACATCATTTAATCAAAAACCCTAATTAGGTCCTATTTTGAACTTGGGGGCTTGATTTCGGGGGTCAAAACATCTCGAAATCACCTGTAACTTTGGGATTCTCTCTAAAATCATCATATCCGATGGCCCTGAAAATTTGGTGAAAAGTTGTCGGGACCATGGCGCCCGGAGTGCACACGGTCCCGGACATTTTTCCCGAAATTTTAGGAGCGCGATCCAATCATAAAATAAAGCTTAACCCCAAGAAATTGGCGGGAGATTCAATCTCTAGGTCGGCCAAAAGTTGAAATTAAGACCTAGGGTTTCATATATAAGAGCTCTCTTTCTTCATTTGAAAGGATCCGATTTTTGGTTTCAAGGGATCTTCTATGCAGCGAAAGAGCAGATCTTTGAAGACTTCAACAACATTCAACATCCATCCATCAAGCATTCATCAATTTCATTCATTCATTTAGGTCTTTGAAGACATTGAAGAGCAATAGGGGATTACCGACTGAAGATTGGCTTGTACCCCTCCCTTGGGGTTGGGTATGATTTCATGTTGTTTTCATGTCTTTGCATAAGCCTCATTATATCATTTGTATCCATGCTTTAGATCACTTTGCATCTTGATTTGGAGCATTTACATTATCATTTACAAGCAATTAGGGTTTACTTTCTAGGTTGCTCTAGTTTGCTTACTTGCATTTTAGGATCTTGCACACACACAAGGTTTGCACACACACTACTTTTACAATACAACTTGGCTATTTGTGGAGGTGGAAATCACCGAAGCGGGGGTTTGACTAAGGCAAAACCCTATATAGCCACCCACCATACCCTTTTCAGATATAAGTGCAGGTTTCGGGATTCGGACGACGCCGCAAGTTGCAGATCCGGGAAAAGCAGGCCGAGACAGCACTCCACACCAAATTTCAGAGTAAAAGACTAGGACAGGGGCGTGGGGCACCTTGGTCCTACCAGGATAGGGGCGTTGGGCGCCCTGGTCCCTCTATCAGACAGCAGTTTCAGCATTTCTGACAGCTTTTCAGGTTGCAAAACAACAATTTCCAGAGCAGTTTCAGGGGCAGAATCAGGACAGTGGCACCCGCGCCCTCGTCTCGAACATTTTCACTCAGATTTTAACTCCGGGTACGCATTTGCATTCTTTTCTTGTTCGTGTGTTTACAGCTTTCCATTGTTTAAGTTCAATTCTGCAATCTTGTTATTAGTTCATACTTGCACTTTGGGGTTAGAGATTGAACTTGCATCATTTTATCTATCATTTGCAACAAAGGAATAGAAATCCTAATAGGTAGCCCATGGCTCTCTCTTCCACAAAAAGAAGTAGCCAATTGTGTGATACCTCTAGGCTCTTTCATATTCCACAAGTGTGTGATTGAAAGTGAGATTAGGGCATGTTTGCTTAGTGTCACTTTTTCCCCCACACACATCCGATATACTCTTTCTACTTCTGCAAAATCTCACAATGTGACCCAGTTTCTTGCAATGATAGCAGACCATTCTAGGTGTTCTCCAAGGTCCATTATTCACGTTACCATTCTTCCTCTTGCATGTTGCAACAGTGTGACCATGACCATGACAGATCATACAGTTTGCTCTCCATCCGGTTGCCACTTGATAGCCACCGCTTCTTGACTGATGATTAAAGGTATTAAACCGGTTGTGATTCCGGTTCACAAAAGGTTCTGGACCAACTCCTTGAGTCCTTTGAGGATATCTTCCAGTGTTGTTCATAACAGACCTACATTCAGATGCTCTATGCCCAAACTTGTTGCATGCATAACAGTTACCATTGAATCTATAGGATCTAGGATTATCATTTAGAAAATAAGGAAAATTATTGTAAGCCTTACTCCTACACACATTGGCAGTATGTCCTTCTTTAAGACAATTAAAGCGAACATGTTTAAACTTTTGCTTACCTTTATCCTTTGATGTCGATTGTTTCTTTGATGCTCTAGCATTTGTACTAGAGGTCTCACCTTCCTCATGAATGGAATAACCAAGTCCATTAGTATTCTTGACAGGTTTGGTAGATTCAAGCTTTTGCTCTAGCTTAGCAGTACTCTTGTTGAACTTAGCAAGTATTTCCTTTGACTTAGAGAGTTCTTTGGAAATAATAGCATTTGTTTCCATCAGGTTTTCATTCTCAGAGATTGCAATGTTCAGTTCTCCTTGCATGTCTTCCTTTTCCACTTTGCTCGCATGGAGTTGAGCAGTTAGGGCACTGATCTCTTACTTCAACTTGGAGATTTCATGATCTTTATCTTTTACTAGATCTTCAACTTTCCTCCGGTTCTCAAGCTCTTGGCACATTCAGATAGTCAGTCCTTCCAACTCCTTTCTCCTATTAGAATTGGATTCATTAAGCTTTTCTACTTCTTGGATTAGGGCTTCCATGTCCACTTCATCAGAAGAACTATATTCAGATAGCTCCATCAAATTTTCAGCATGTTCTCTCCTTTTTGCTTGAGATGCCTTATATTTGACCATAAGATCATCATAGGCTTGCTTAGACTGAGTGAGCCAATGAGTAAGTTCCCTCAATGTGTATTCCCCTATATCTCTTTCCAAGTGGTTAAACTTATAGAAAGGTAGGCTCTGATACTAATTGATGAATACTAAGAGAGGGGGGGGGGGTGAATTAGTATGTCAAAAATTAATGTACTTAAACACTTTGCTAGACTAACAGTAAACTGATAAAACAATTTAGCAGACAACCAGTTAGCACACATGCAAACCAAATAGCAAATAATGCATTCACCCACAGAAGCACAAACACCATAACACAAGAGATTTTGACGTGGAAACCCAAATGGGAAAAACCACAGTGAGATGGAACTCACAAGTAACTATCTATAGAATAGGAACCAGACCAGTTAAGGTCAGACCGATTAGGTCATACAATGTTCTTTACCAGAACAGATCCTGTTAGGAATCTCAATCTCTATTAGGAGATAAGTCTGATTAAAGACTACCTTGCTAGAGGATTTTAGATCCACAGATGTGAACCACCTTGTTAGAGGATTTACAAAAGGCTTTTGGGCCTATCCGGTTAAGAGCTTCAGACTTGTAGAAAATGTGAGTAATCAACAAGTGAGTGATCTAGCAAATAGCACAAATTGCTTGGTTAGATCTTTGATAGCTCGTTCCTAATGCTTTCCAGCATTACTTCAGTCTTCTACACATTCACACTCTCTCTAACTCATCAACCACCTTGAACCCTAGCAACAACCTAAGACCCTAGACATGATGTCCTTATAAAGGAATCTGATTTCATGTCGGTCCAAAAAAATTACAATACAATTTCCTAGGTTCAATGCATCTAGACATATTCTATAACACGACACAAAAAGCACCATTAAAGTGTCGGCACCGTCAAACAATCGGTGGATGGTAACTCATCACAAAATGCCAGTTGGTAACTCATCATAGAGTATTACCGGTTCATACAAAATACTGGTTTAAGAAAAATACCGGTTGCTGGTTTGACAAAATGAAGACTAGGAAATATGTGTTCTGCCGCTTTGATCCTTCATACCACTTGAGATCCTCAAACTGCTTGGGGTCAACATACCGCTTCAGATCGGTAAACACTTTCTGCAAAACACCAATAGTCTAAGGACTATAATGCATCATACCGGTTGGAAACAAATACTGGTTTCGCTTTAACTTATACATACAAAAGTGATCTCAATGCAAGTGTGTGTCCATCAATGACAGTCACAACATAATCATCAAACATGCCAACAACAAGCCATTTCCAGAGTTCAGCTCTATCTTTGTAGTCATTTGGAGCATATATGTTACATAGCCCGAATGAAGAATCTCCATATTGGAAAGTAAGCCAAGCAGCTCTATTGCAAGGGGAGTCTCCAGAGCAAAGGATAGAGTTTATCCAATTAGGGTTAATAAGAATGGCAACCCCTCCTTTTCCTTTCTCATGTTCAGTGAAGAATTTGAGGGAGTCTTTCCAAATGAAGTTTATATTGATCTCCAAAGTAAAGTTAATTGCTTTAATTTCCTGAAGTAGGACAAAGTCCAAGTCCTTATGACTATTAAGAACTCTTCTCACCATATATTTCCTATCTGGGGATTCTAGTCCCTGGATATTCCAGGAGAGACATTTCATGGAGAACAATCAATTATTTATCATTATTGTCAGCCTTGAAGCTATTAAATCATTTAGGGATACTCGCCTTTCAGTTAGATTTTTTATGCATGGGAGAGAGTTTGTATTTAGAGCCTAACAACCTCCCTCTTTTCCTTTTGGTGAGTGCTTCACCCTTAGAGATTTCCTCATTTAGGATATCTGTATCCTTTAATTCCTCACCATTAATGGTCGACAAGTTGGATCTCAATTCAGTTTCCACCTCAGACTCATGAATGTCCACTGAGGATGCAGCTTCCTGGGAATCCCCCTTAGTCATTCCTATCTCAGGAGAGAAAAGGGTTCTAGTATTGTCAATCATTGGAGTACCTGGGATAATCTCATAGAAGACATTATCATCATCAATCAAGGGATTAGCTTTCATAGGAACAAGGGTCGGGGACGTGATGAGGATAGAATGAGGGGATAAATCCTCATGCCCTGGATGGTCCAACAAATCATTCTACACTAATGTCAGGTCGAGTGGATTATCCCTAGCTTGGGATTGACTATTTGTGAGAGCAGATTGAGGATCATCGAGGGCAAGGGGGGTTCCAGCCCTACTACTATTAACATCACCCCCACGATCAATCCCTTCAAAAGTTCTGACAATTGACTTGACATGAGAGTCATCGCTAGGGCTGGTCATTTCCAGATTCTCTAGAGGGTTTCTAGACATTTCTTGCACTAAGGTCTAGTTTGGCAGAATGAGAATTGTGTTTCCCTCTGGCCCTATTTTTTTCCAGGGCCAATTGTTGGGCATTTTTCTTTTTAGACCTTTTATTTTTCCTTGAAACCACCTGAAAGCCAGAGTCATCGATTTCTTCCAACTGGGAGATGATTGTAGAAACCGTTGAGTGGGGGGGGGGTTCTACATTAAAGGGGCTGAAGTCGGAATTGCTTTCAAAGCTAAGGAGATCAACCGGTTGAGCCTTAGGGAAACTAGCCACTACAATATTGATGGCCTTGCTAAGGGAGTCCAATTTATCTCTAACAGATGGCACTTTAGCACGCTTAGATGATGAATTGGGTGGAGCAGGTCCATCTTTATTCGTGTCGGCCCCATGCTGGATAACATTAGGGTTATACCTTCTAGAAAGGATAGGGAAAGATTGCCTGACGTGTCCTTCCCTCCTACATAGGAAGCACGAGTTTAGACAACCTAGGGTTTCCAGAATGCAGGTGAAGGATTCATCCCACCATTTGATGTCGAGAAATCTGGGTATGTGAACTCTCGGATTGATAGAGATCAATACTGTGGCATCCAGATTGGGGACAAGATTCGTAGAGTGGTCAAATCTAACCACTTTTCCTATCGATTCAAGGACTTGCGGAATGAAATTCCAAAAGATAGGAGGTAAATTATTAATTAGAAGCCACCGAGGGCAAGAAATAGCCAAAATTTCTTCATTAATCGCATCAAAGGACCATTTAAGGGCCCTGAAGGTAGTTTGGCCAATGGCCCAAAATTGTTTATGCAGAACCTCTAACTAAGATTTATTTTATTTAAAGAAAATAACAAATAGACCTTTTTGAATCATTCTACAAAAGGAGAAATTGAACCCTAGTTTTTTAACCCATACATTTTTCATCCAATCACCAAGAAATTTCCTAGCCAGACATTTATCCACATTAGTTACAGCAAAGAAAATAGCAATATCTTGGAGTCTCTTATTTTCACATTCAAGAGCATCATTCATGGCATCGTTAGGAGAGATAGAGAAAGTACAAGGAGCCAAGGTAGTGTCCTTACCTCATCCTTCGTCTTCGCCATTGATGCCTGCAGACGAAGCACTTACCAGAGAGAATTTGGCTTCTTGCGAGACCTGCACGACGTCACCGATGATGGCATCTCGGAAGGATTTACCAAGGATTTCTTCCTTGACGGCTTTAGTAAATGACATATGGGTCACGCCTAACCCATTAATCCCTACCTCCATCGAGCATTAACTATTCCTGGGCCTCCCTTGTACCTGCATTAACTACACCTGCCTTGACAGTAGGTCAGAAACGGGAAAGAATGAAGAGGAAATTATTACCACCGTGGAGGAGGTCTTACACCTCCTCCACACGCAGGAGCACGAAGCCCAAAGCTAGGAATGTGAGGGGTCCATGTCAACCCTAATTGCAGACCACGATCATCAGTTCATTTTTTCCAACAATCATAGAATTACTTTTCCATCATGCACATCATTTAATTAATATTTAGAAAAGGGTTGAATGATTAGATGATTAGAGATAGAAATTGAAAATTGATTTATTTAAATAATAAAGATTATTTAAATTGGGGAATAAATCAGAATTAATTAAATAATAAATATTTAATTAACATTGGAAAATGGTTAAAATGATTAAATGATGAAAGAATAAGAAATAAAATAATTAGTAAGATGATGAGGAAATATGAAATTAGAAGAATAAGATTAATTAATTTAATTAAATAATTAAAGAATTATTTAATTAATTAGATGAATAATTAGTACATGATCAATGAGACATTTTTAGGTGTCTACAGCTAATACTATTTGTTTTACACAAGCAACACTCAGGTCATCTTGGTTCAATTATACCTTGATGCTTGTGCTAACTTGCAATATCCAAATCTAGGAAAGTAGTGCTTAGGTCATCATGGTTCACTTATACCATCTATGTTTGCACTCACTTCCCACATTTTGAAAAGCTCAATGATGATAAACGCAATAACCTAGTGACTGGTCTGATCACAACTTTGCATTTGCATTTGCATTTAGCTTGCATTTCATTCCTGCATAGGATCACAAAATCTCATCTTATCCAAGGCCACATCTATCATAGTAATCATCAATGTATCATCATAGGTGTATACACAATTAGAACGATAACTCATCTCTCTCCAGATATTGTTGAACCAACACAAATCTTATGCTACTCCCTCAATTATGCCAACATCAACACATCTGAATCTTCCCACAACATGATATCAGAAAAATGTCAGTTCTTTATCCAATCAATTCTATTAATCGATCTCATCTGATCCATCCTATCATGTCTTATACACGATGTATCTTTCCTGGACCCAGTTGTTTTGATCATGTCTTATATAGGATATATCATTCCTAAAACCAAATGCTTTGATCATCTTAGTCCTATACAAGAGGTATCATTCCTAAAACCAAACTAGATATCAATCTCATCAATCTAATCAATCTTATCAAATTCATTCAAGCTTTATCAATCATCACATCTAGAACCACATCATAGTGATCAAAGAACTTTCACTTTCATCAATCACCATTGCAGAAGTCAAATCATTTCTAATCGAGAAATCAATTTCACAACGATCCAAACACTCCAAAGGTCAATTATCTCAATTGATCTCCCAAGGGGGCATCATCGTATCACATTTATCAATCAATGTTTGGGGCATCCTATCAAACCAATATCATCATCAAAATGAGATTATTCTTTGAATCAACGTGTCATCACACCTTGCTTCAAAGAGGGGCAAAATATATACACCTAAAAATGGTCTGAAGATAATTAATTAAATAAGCAATTATTTAATTAATCCCCCTTCCCAATTTAATTGAATTCATTAGAAATTTGATTAAATTCCCCCATTCACTTGCTTATTAATAAATCTAAGGATTTATTTAATAAGTTCATTTCAACAGTCCTCTTTGATTAATTAATCTAAATTAATTAATCCTCCCCCCATTTAATTCATTCCTTCTAATCCCCTAATTAATTAAAACAAATCAATTTATGAATTTGTTGAAAGTTAATTAGCCTTTTCCTATTATTTGAATTTTTAAATTCAAATTACCCACATGCCTCCTAACTTCTAACCACCTAACCTAATCACCCTCTAACCTAACCCATTCCACCTTACCTTGGGTTTAACTAACCCTATCCTATCTTGCACATCCTAACCTCCTTATCCTAACCTCCTATGGGTTGGATATCCTCCCCTTGAGATACATGGCACTTATGCCACGTCTCCTCCCTTGGACACTTGCCCTCTTATGAGCAAGGCTCCTTGACACTTGTCACCATAGAGATGAAAAGTGTCCCTCCCTCCAACCTCTTCTCCAACCTCCTCCAATTTCACCCTTGATATCTTCAAACTCAATCTTGACTGTTGATTCCTTCCACCTCACCCCTAGCCTTGGAAATCCTATAAATATCCCCCATTTTGGAGCACAAAGGATCCCATCTCATATCATTTTAGGTATTGTTACTATAGGCATATCCATTCTAGCATATCATTTAAGTATTGTTATCATAGGCAATTGCATCTTAGATCTAGTTTAATTTGATCATATTCTAGCATAATTGTTGAATCATATAGCATAATCAATCTCTATTCTATCTTAATTGCATCATCATAATAGCTTAATCATGCATATAATTAGCATAATTAGCCTATTGGATCAATCTATCTTAATCATGCATTCATCTAGCTTGCATATAATATCCTTTTAAATCCTTCATCTAGGTGTAGTCAAGTCACTGGGATTGCTCATCCAGATCTGAGAGCAAATCCACACTCGCATCTCTTAGGAGGCGATAGGTCGCTTTGTCATGGTTTATCTTTCCTTTGATTTCAATTTGATAACCATGCTTGTAATGATCTATTAAGTGTTTGTGTTGTAGCTACAGGTTTCCTACTTCACACACACGACATATACTACTCAATGAAGAAAAGAAATTGATGAATGATCAAAGACTTCCCAACACCGAGGAGGAGGTCCCAATTAAGGATATGTACTTAAGATCCCCATTAGGGATGCTTGTTCCAATATGAGAGAAGGAATTCAAATATGAATATACCTCTACAATCAATAAGAAATCCTTATAGAAGACACTACTTCACCAAGGAGAAATTTTAATCTTAAGGAGAGATGTTTGAAATCACTCTTGCTCCCCATGTATAGGGAGAAGAGATGAGATAGAAATAGGCTATTATGTTGCTTCCAAAAGTATGATTTCATGTGGAATTGTACCATCATGAATGACAATGAGCCCTAGTAAGTGAGCTACCAATGTCACATAATGATGAGCAACATAATAACCATTAATGTTATTTAAAGAAATGATAGATTGAATGAGGTATTTTAATATGACATGTTAAATGCTCTACTATAAGTGAGATTGAAAACATATATAAGATGATGAATGTTAAAAATTCTTTAGAAAGAGAAAAATTTATAGGAGAAGAATAGGCCACTAAGTCATAGTTTTCTTGCACACAAGAAATCTTAGGAGAGGGATAAGTAGAAGAAGGGATTTTTGAATGAGTAGAAGATAAAATCTCATAAGTGGGATTAGAAATATCTTGAGGAGATTCATAAAGAGATTTGTTCATCACCAAGATTTCCTTATGAGGGGGATGAGTGTTGAAAGAAGTAGAAGATGCTTTAATTGAGGTGAGGTCATCATCACTACTAAATATAGCATTCACATTGAGAGATGCTCTTTTAGATTCTTTGGTGGAATTAGAAGGATTATATCCAAGTCAAAATGAAACTTTGTGTGTGTTATGTTCTGAAGGAACTTTAATTCCTTGTTCATTTGCACCACAACTATTGCCATTATAGCCACTCTTAGCTAAAATGTGAAAAATAGGACCATAAAGGGATGCCAAATCAGAAAGAGATGGTTGTGCCTCATAGGTCTCAATGCTATATGAATTAGATGAAGGATTTGAAGAATTATTTGAATTAGAAGTAGCCACAATGTTGTTACTTAATTGTTTAGACAAAGTGGGTTGCTCTTTAGGTTCCTCCTTAGATTTCTCCTTCTCAGTCTTAGATTCTTTACAAGATACTCTATACTCTCCTATAAAAGTAGGGTTAAAGTCTAGAGATCCCCAATCATCTTCTGCAAGAATCTTTTCAGAAGAGAAGACATCTTGAGTGGTAGAATCAAGTTGAGAAGGCTTTTCTTCAAAAACCTTAGGTTCATTCGAAAGAGTAGGACCATTTGAGGAATCAATGGGAGATGAACTAGAGGTAGGAGGTATACTTGAGGGAATAGACACACTAGTAGGAGGAGAGGTTTTGGAATCATCTGAGATAGTTGGGGAAGAACGAATTGAAAAGGATTTGGATGTTGATGTTTGTAAACAAGCTTGAAGATTGGTATCACCTAGCAAGGTATATGTCTTATTGTTGTAAATGAATTTGACTTGCCTATGAAATGTAGAGGGGACTACTTGCATGTTACGAATCCAAGCTCTCCCTAATAATAGGTTATATGTCAAATTTACAGGCATGACATGAATAGGTATAGATAAAGTAATAAGACATACCTTAACAGGCAAGGTAATGATACCTAATGAGGATTTAGCAACATTATTGAAGCCTTAGATAGTAAGAGAATCAGGATTAATGAGAGATGTATCGACATTGATTTTATGCAACAAGTTAATGCTACAAACATTAAGGCCAGAGCCATTATCCACTAGTGTTCATCTTATTGAACTATTGTTTATGATAACCACAATCATTAAAAGATCATATTGATCTTGGATTTCACTAGTAGGTAACTCATCTTGTGTAAACACAATTTGAGCCTTAGGAGATGTTATAGAGTCAATCAAGGAAGCCATATTATTGGATGTCACTGCCAGTGGAACATTCAAAGTTTTCAAGGCATCTTGTAACATTCCATGATGAGATGAAGAAGTTTGAATTAAATCCCAAAGGGATATCTTGGTAGGGGTAGCTTTGAGTTGTTCAATAAGATCATATTCTTTACCAAGAATTTGTGAAATGCGAGGTGCTTGAGGAAGAATAGTTTGAGGATTAGGAAGGGAAGTTGGGATAACTAGAGGAGGATTAGGTTTCCTATTGTTTCTTGTGTTATAAGTGTGGGAAACTGCATGATGAACCTCCTTAGTTAGTTGTTTAGAATAACTATAATGACTCTTAGGGGGATTTCCTCCTTGCACAATAATGATAGGTTTGTTAGGAGTACTAAAGGAATCATGACTATATCCACCTTGAATAGTGAAAAGGGGTTGATTGGGAAGTTGTGAAGTTGAAGAAGGATAAGCACCTTGGACTACAAAAAGAGGCTTGTGATGTTCATTCACATTTATCATGTTGATTAATCTTTTAGATGTATTGTTTTTGTTTGAATATTTGGACAAAGACACAAAGTCATTAAGAGAATCATCCAACAAGGCATGGTCATATCAGTTGAAAGGTTTATATTTTGATTCAAAAGAAGACATCTCCTCATAGACGGGATTGTTGTAGACAACCATGTTGCTATATTTAGTGGAGGAGTTGATAGGAATGTACCCATGAGAGGAATAATTCAACTTATCTTTCTCATCACCACGAAATGGCATAGTAACAAGGTCAATTAGTTTTTTTGCAAAATGAGGGTTTAGAAGGCTTAGGGTTCAAAAATTCGTCTAGAGCTTCATCTAATTCATCCTTACTAAACTCATAATCAACATAATTTCATACATCATCAAGATTATGAACATCTTGCAAATAAAAATCTGACATTTTGAAATGAAAATTGAATGAAATTTAAACACACAATGCAAGAAAATATAGAAAATCTTTTTTTTTTCTTTTTCTCGAATTTGTTCACTTTTTTTTTTGGAATTTTATGTTTATAAATCAAATGAAAGATACTAAATCTAGATATAAAAATGCAATGCAATGAAAATAATATTAGATTCATGTCGGGTTCACCAAAATGTGTAGGGGAAAAAGTGAGACTAAGAAAACAAGTCCTAATCCCACTCTCATGTACACATTGTGGAATACAAAAGAGCCTAGGGAGGTAACACACTTTGGCTACTTCTTGTGAGGAAGAGAGAGCTAAGGATTATCTCTTAGGGTTTCTTTTCCTTTGCTGTAAATGAGGAGTAGAAGTGATGCAAAGTGCAGATTTGAATGGTCAACCTAGAATGTAAGTATACAAAGCAACCCTAATCTGAAAAATACAGAACTAAAACTAATTGATGTGCAACTAAAAAGTATAGATTAGGAAGTGAGTTTAGAGGTGCACTTGTGCCATAAATCTG
The DNA here is from genome assembly GCF_030272615.1 of Cryptomeria japonica. Classification (NCBI taxonomy): domain Eukaryota; kingdom Viridiplantae; phylum Streptophyta; class Pinopsida; order Cupressales; family Cupressaceae; genus Cryptomeria; species Cryptomeria japonica. The sequence goes on along the minus strand of NC_081405.1, from coordinate 423,254,098 downwards.
AACCAAAATGTCCAGGACAGGGGTGCCATGCCCCTGTTCTGATTCTGCAAACATGAAGTTGCAACTAACAGATTGGAATCTGAAGGTTCTAAATTGTTGTTCTACCAAAATCCACCTAAAACTGGGAGGGCTAGGGAATCACACCCCTATCTTGGGTAGGACCAAGGTGCCACGCCCCTGTCCGAGTGATTTCTGCTCAAATTTGATCCTCGCGACTATGTCTATGTGCTCTGTCGGACCTGAAATTTGCAGTGACGATCGGATCCTGTACCTGCACCTGTGATTGAAAATAGGGTTTTGGGTGGCTATATGGGGTTTTGCCTTAGTCAAACCCCTATTTTGGTGATTTACACCTCAACAAATAGTCGATTTGTATATTAAAATAGTGTGTGCAAGAATCTTGTGTTTGTGCAAGACCCTAAAATGATGAATACAAACAATCTAGAGTAACCCTACGCTTTAAAGAGTAAACCCTAAATGCTTGTAATTAACAAAGTAAATGCTCCAAATCAATGATGCTAAGTGATCGAAAGCATAAATGTGAATCTGAAAATTGATGTAATGAAGCTCATACAAAGACATGAAAACAACATGAAATCATACCCAACTTGAGGGGTACAAGCCAATCTTTAGTCGGTGATCTCCTATTGCTTTCCTACATCTTCAAAAGCCCCCAATTTGATGAAATAATGCTTGATGAATGCTTGATGTCATCAAATGTTGTTGAAGACTCCAAAAGACCTACTCTTTCACTGCATAGAAGGCTCCTTGTGATTGCTAGAAAACTTAGCCAAAAACTTCTTCTGCCTTCAAATGAAGAAAGAGAGCTCTTATGTATGAAACCCTAGATCTTAATTTCATCTTTAAGCTGACCTAGGATTTGAATTTTCTGCCAATCTCTTGGTGTTAAGCATTATAATATCATAGAATTATGCTCTCAAAATTTTGGGAAAAATGTCAGGGACCGTGCATAGCTTATGCATGGTTCGACCAACTTTTCACCAAATTTTCAAGGTCGTTAGATATGATGATATTGGAGCGAATGCCAAAGTTACAGCTGATTTTGAGATGTTTTGACATGCAAAATTATGCCATAAAGGTCGAAATAAGATATAATTAGGGTTTATGATTTAATGATTTATTGAAGGAATAAAATAAAAGAGGCACACTTAAAGTAAAAGGGCCCAACTTTATAATGTATGAAGTGATGAAATATGAATTTAGATTTAATTAAATTAATTTTTAAAATGCTTAAAGGGAAATTACAATGCAAGATGCAAAACACACTAAGGCAGGTGCTAAACCAAGCGTGGAATTGTACCACCCTAGTAAGGGTGTACAATTCACGACGCTACAATATGCCACCTTGTCAATCAATCCACCATGATTTGTAGCTATCTAATATACCGCATTCATTAAAAAATTCAAACTGAGCCATTAGATCTTACTATTGGAAGTGCCTTTTTCTTTAAAATGTATTTCTTTTTTATTTGTAAAGGTTGGATGTTCTTTCTAAATAACCAAGGGTTAAATATTTTGCTTCAACTAAAGGATTTAAAATTTCATCCCAAACTATTTTAGAAATTGTTGACATTAATGAAACTTGCAAGAACACTTTATTTTTGTAGTTCCTTTATGGTTTCCAAGTATTTAGATAAATTTTTCATTGTGGATACATGATTTTAATGGGTATTTAATGAATCTGTTATTCATACCACTTATAATACCAAATGTAATTTTTTCTTGCATGGTTACTTTGAACCTTTCATTTCATTATTGTAATGCATATTATTAAACTATAGGAGTGTTTAGGTTTTTTATGAACCTTTATGATGTTGATTCCCTTGAAGATAACACTTTTTCTATGATACTATGATTCATATATGTAAATAATAAATGGTAGGTGCATGATTTATTTGATTACACATTAGGTATTGCAATGCAATTTACAAACTTGGAATCACCAAAAAAAACTTTTTCCTCCCACCCATTCTTTTTTCCCCTTTTTAATAACCAATGGTTAGTTTTGAAACATACATTATTACATTGAACATCTAAAGAAAAAGTGTTATTTCTAGTAAATTATTTTTTAGACTGTAAGACTAGGGAGCAATTTTTGGCTTTAGAATGATATAAACATTTGTATTTTTTAGATTTATCAGTCATTTTCAAGATTCTAGTAGAATAACTATGTAGGTCCATTTATGTGTTACCATAAAAACACTATGATCAACTATGATTTCTAGAAAGACAAGGTGTAGCCATCAAGAACCTTAAGGTACTTGTAGATAGGAAAAAATGGGTTAATGAGAACTAAGCTAATCACAAACTTAGACACATATGCCAATCATTCCTAATCTAACCAACAAAGTAATTGAAACAAAGCCTAAATTAACATGTGATGTAAACCATCCTTTTGCGCTTCTTCAATTAAACTTCTTTCCTTCTCCTTTCATCTCTAATGATAACATGTTTCTCTATATATGTTGGGTGTATGAAATAAATGAAAGCAAGTAGTGATGGCAAGATTTATTTGGAATGTGATTATGCAAAATAAATTGACAAAATGAAAATTCTAATTGCTAATTGCTAATGAATTCAATAGACTAACAATGCATGGAAGTTAGATGATTCGAATCAAGAACAAGGTCTTAGTTTATAGAAAACTTGAGACTCAGCAGACAACCAAGATCAAAATATTTTTTGGTTAATCAGATGGACCTGATTGAGTGCACAACAAAGTTGTCATTCAAGGAAGGATGAAGATGATGAAGATAAAGCAAAGGATATGGAAGAAAGTTGATTTTTGAATGCGCATATCTCATTTTTAAATTTAAAATTAAGATAAATGAGATATTTATCAAAAAGAGTGATTTTAAAAAAAAAATCAATTAATTCAAGGAAAGATATTAGTTTCCGAATTTTGAAAATTAGGAGGATATTATGAAGAATTAAAAATTAGGAAAAAGCAGATATTATCCTCAAGTGAGAGTATAAATAGAGATAATTAATCAATAAAATTTATTAATTACCTTTATTTTAGAAGAATATTAATACAATTTATTAATTTATTATTCATATTTATGACTTAATTAATTAAATAAAATAAATTTATTTAATTGATAGAGAAAGGGGACAAATAAATAAATTATTAAATTTATTAATTAAATAACTTTAGAAGAATTGTTAGTAAGAAAAGGGGTTTAATTAATTAACCTAAAAGGGTAAATAAGTCAAATTGACATCCATAGACCTTGATTAAGTCAAAATAGGTCAAATTGGGTGAAATTGGGAAGGATTGGGAAGGTTTGGACATAAAATGGGAAGAATTAAGTCAAAATGGGAAAATTAGGTCAAATCGGGTAAAAGCAAGCAAACTAGGTCAAAGCAGGTCAAAGGACTAAAATGGGACTGATGCAATGCTATGGGGCAAGATAAGAGGTCAAAATGATGTCATAAACTCAAAGTCGGGAAAAAAGGATGCGATCTAAATAGAAAATGGGAAAGGTGAAATGACAAGATCAAACAAGAGCAAATTGACCTTATCAGGATAGGTTTTAGGATGAATTGATGTTGCAAGATCAAAATGCGGATGAACTGACATCAATGGGATGGATTTTAGGACAAATTATTGATGTCACAAACTCGAAATAGGGAGAAAATGATGTCAACGTGACAAAAAATGGGAAGAGAGAAGCAAGACAGGATCACATGAATAATAAAGACTACACACGATTAGGTAAAAAATGAAGAACACATGCGTTGACCAATTTTTAGTGTCTACATTTTTCCCCTCTTTGAGACAATGCAATTTATACAGTTGTTTCAAAGAAATTCAATAAAGATCGCATTAAAACATGCCTCAGCATGATAAGTTATAAGGGTGCCCCCTTGAGAAATTGATCAAAAAATCTAAAAAAAGTTTAATTTATCAATAGTGATGTTGTGATGTTAAATTCAGGAATGAAAGTGAAATCAAAGTTGAAACACAAAAGTTATAAGCTCTAGAAGGTTAAAAAGATTGTGACCAAGACAAATGGGAGTGCATGCACATCCATTTAGGTAGGGAAGAGGAGTCATAGAGCAGGTCACACAACAAGACACACTCTCAGAGGATAAAAAGCAATGTGGCAGTGATAGGGCCATTAAGGCCACCAGGATAGTAGGTAGTGTTGAAAAACAATGAAGGAAAACTAAGACGGGGGTGAATCAGTTTTCACCGAACCTACAAACTTAACCATAAAAATAGATCTGATAAACTGTAGCAATAATAAAGATAAGCAGATAAATAGCACAACACAAAACACCAAGATTTTGATGTGGAAAACCCGGTTAAGGGAAAAACCACGGTGGGAACCTACCCATAATAAAATGATACTCTGCAGTGGTATGCGAAAATATTATAATGGGGAATGCACATGCATTTAGGCACACTGCCTAGAGCTCACTACTCAAAAGATAATGACCTGGAAGGCTACAACCCTCAGGGAAGTCTCATTGACTTACAACAAGATTCAGACTACAATCCGGAAGGAATGAACTGAAATAATATCATCTCCAAATGCCTGATGACAGTTCCGGTTAAGCACAATGTCTTCTCTACAACACCAATCTCTTCTCAATACATCATACTGAAAGATGAATCCTTATTCACACATATAACACTCTCTAATAATGCAGACACAACCATGACACAAAAATTACATGACAATATCACCTATTTATACAGATCATTAACCTTGACAACAAGGTCGGGTAAACCCTCAACTCACAATTACAAAATTACATCACATAATACAAAGATCAACCACCAGACCAATATAATGATATACATGGCATAATATGGTCCTAAATCAAATTCCCAAATGCTCAACTCCACTGGTAATCACGCCAAGATCAATCGCAACACGCTACACAACCAGAAAAATTGCATAACACGAAGAACATCACTGACTTAGAAAAATCACTAAGAACATGCACAACAATCAATGCGGATCATGAAAACAAATAGGACATACTTAGGAAACACCTGCAAGCACATTAGAATCATCAGTAACAATTGTACCAACATCAATTTTTCAAATCTTCATCGATCAACATCTGAACCTCAAGAATACACAAACAAAAACAACTGTCACAAAGAAAAGATAACTTGTTGAGTACCAAATCATGAACCATTTGAAGTGAAGATACACAAGACCGTCCCAAATAGTCTCCCAAAATCTCAAATCAAGATCTAATCACACTGGAATATACCAGAGGAAATATTGAACTCTGCAAAGCACTGATTAAATAAACAAATTGCGAAACCAGATCATCTGATATGATCAATTAAGCTTTCTGGATCACCAAAGCCAATACAGAAGAATACAATGATACTAGAAATACTCTATACACCAAACCATGATCCTAATAAACCAATCTGTAATCACTGGAATAGGAATATGTTGACATAAATGACAACAACATATCCTAGCAGCAATAATGTCCAACAATCCCCCTTTGGCATTGATGGCAACATATGAATGTGAAAAAAAATCAATGCAAAGAAAGAAAACATCTCCAATAAACTCCTCCTAAGATCAAGCAGATAAAACAATTCTTCATATGCCTCTCTACCCCTTTGATAAAATGCCAAAGATCTTAAACCAAAAAATCAAACTTACTCCCCTTTAGAATATAAAACACGATTCTCTCCCCCTAAAACACATAACCATACTACTCCACCAGAGGAGCAACACCAACTCATCAATCTGGATAAAGAGAAGATGGTGAAGTCCACCAGATTGATGCAACTCAAATGCATCTAGTTCTCATTAGGAGGGGTGGATACCCCTAACTTTTCTCTCAAATAGACAAATGTATCTGCAGGCAAAGGCTTAGTGAGAATATCAACAATATGTTCCTTTGTAGATACATGCTCCAACTTAACTTCCTCTTCACTGACCTTTTCTCTCAAGAAATGATATTTGATTGACACATGTTTAGTTTTTGAATGTTGTACTAGATTCTTTTCCATATTAATAGCATTGGAATTATCATAGTAAATGATAGTAGGCTCATCATAGATAACTCTGATATCCTTCAATATTTGCTTCATCCAAACCACCTGAGTGTAGTTACTAGGAGCAGGAACATACTCAACTTCAACAGTAGATAGGGACACTGAATCTTTTTTCTTACTAGCCCATGAAACCAATTTCTTCCTTAAAAAGTATGCTCCATTAGTGGTGCTCTTCTGGTCATCAACATCACCAACCCAATCAACATCAGTGTAAGCACATAACATGAAATCATCATTCTTCAGATACCACAAACCATAATCTATAGTTCCCTTCACGTATCTGAATATTCTCTTAATAATAGTGACATGACTCTCTTTCAGATCAACTTGATATCTAGCAGCCATGCACACAACATGCATAATGTCAGGCCTAGTTTGAGTAAGATATAGAATTCCACCAACCATAGATCTGTACAAACTTTGATTAGCTTTCGAACAATCATCAAGTTCCAACCAGTTTGGAGTCATCTAACCCAAACTTCTTCAACAATTCCTTCACATATTTAGGTTGAGATATAAAAATACCTTTTCCAATTTGTGAAATCTGCAATCCTAAGAAAAATTTCATCTCACCTATCATAGACATCTCAAATTCTTTCTGCATATCATCGAAAAACTTCATGCTCAAGTTATCATCTCCTCCAAAGATAATATCATGAACAAAGACTTCAACAATCAAGATGTTATCATTCTCAATCTTAAAATACAAATTACTATCTGTAGTCACATAAATCTATCCATTTAATTAAATGAATATTTACTATTTATTTGATTAATAAATCCACTAGCCAACAGTTAATTAAATTAACATTTAATTAATTCATCCTCAACCATTCTCCTATTAATTAAATAAATTATTGAATTTATTTTAATTAATTCATTAAACCAAATTCATAATCAATTAAATGAATAAATCCCATTTATTTAATTTAATTCCCTTTCCTTTTTTAAATAAATAATTAAAATATTTATTTAAATCATTAAAAAAAAACCCCACTTGCATTCTCCTACAAATGCAAGTTGCAACCATAATTGAAATAAATAAATTTTATTTTAATTTAAATCCTATTTTCACTCACCCACCAAACCCACTTGCAATCCTAAATCCCCTTCTAGACTCTTCTAACCACTTTCTAATCATTCCTAATTAGCCTAATCCATCCCCTAATTATTGTCACATTCCTAAGCAACTTGGAGTCACTTCTCAAAGCCTTCAAAGTCTTTGAAAATCATTTAATGCTTTATGTGTCCAACAAGCTAACCTCTAAAGTCTTCCAAACCACTAATGGCTCTTACATGACCATTAATGGCTCTTACATAACCATTTGTGGTTAAATCCACTTATCCCCATGGTTAGAGACTTTACCTCTAACTCAACCCTCATCTAACCCATGGGTCTCTTCAAGCATTTATTGCTTTGACCATGGTTATCCTCACTAAATCTTGCACAAGAGTTTATCCATTGGATAAAAGCATTATTTATTGGATAATGATTTTATTCATTCAACTCAACATTAACCTTACCTCCCAAGTTAACCCTCAAGTCATGTCAAGCATTTAATGCTTATTCCCTCTCCTCTCAACCCATCTCTTGTTGACATTTGTCATCCTGGGATTGGATTGAAAGCCCTCACATAGATCATAAACCCCTCAATCCTGACCCTTGATGAGATTACTCAATCTCAACCCTCCATTGCTCCATTTTACCTATAAATAGAGCTCATTTCTTCATAATCCAGATCCTGAAATCTTGTATGCATCTAACTTATAGTTAATTTTAGAGAGCATTTAGCATAATCATCTATATTTGTCATTTTGGGCTAAAATTAATATTTAGCTTGTTCACATCTGCATTCTCATAATCATCCATTTTACAATCTTGAACCTCCATAAGACATCCAGAATAGTGCAAAAAGCTACTACGAGCTACACTCATATGGAAACTTGGAGAGGAGAGTAACAAGGGAGGAGAAGCTACAAGCATCGTGGAAGGCATTTGGAGATGTCTTAGAGCATTTATTTTCTTTGTTAAGCTCTCTATTTTGCTTTTATTGTCTCTCTTGATATGCTTGCTTAGGATAGTGTTTGATTTCTACTTTTCTAACACTAACAATTGGTTTTGTTGCTTGTTTGTTTGTGTTCGACTTGACGACATCCTAACCATTCCTTTTTGCAGAGCATCATTTGGTGAACCCGACGTGAATCAAACATGCAACCTCCTGATATCTTTTTTTGAAAACTACTAACTTTTTCATGTTTTAATTGACACACAGGTCGTGCTTTAGCGCCATTGTTCACACTCTAGCACCTTCAAAAAGTTGGTACTTTAACGCTATTGTTCCTAATAATAGCGTTATTGTCTCTCAACTGGCACTATTGTCTTTCTTTTAGCGCTATTGACCATTAAATAGCGCTATCGTTGCTAGTTTTAGCGCTTTCAGCTTGCTGTTTGACATAATTAATTCTGTTTGACAAAGTTTTTTTAGTGCTATTGTATCTTTTTATAGCACGCTTGTACTTCTTTTAGCACTTTTGTTGGTTATTTAGCACTTTCGTGTTAAATAGCGCTTCTGTTCCGTATAGAGTAGTGCTATTGTAACAGAGAGTTGTAAATAATTTCCTTGTAACCGAAAAACCAAAAATATTAGGCTTGTAGAAGCCCACCAAACATGTGGATTTTACTAACTTGTTATCTTTTGTGCAGGTTTGGACTAACCCCATTTTTGTAGGATTTCAAAAATTAAGCTTAGGAAGTAAATTTATTTATGTTGCTAACTTTGTCTTTAAAGTTAGGATAAAATGAATTCGCTTTCTTTTCTTGGTTAAAATCAACTTCACTTCCATTTTTGGGCTCTTAAAAAGAATCACACATTTTGTTCGGGCTTGTAAAAAAGAACCTTATTTGTCAAGATAAAAAGAACCACAAATTCAAAACCCAACAAAATTTATTTTTGCAAGATAGGAAGAATCTTTATTTTGGTGCTTAAAATCAACAAAACAAATTTTATTTCTTGCATCAACTTAAAAAAATCACAATCCACACTTCATTTTGGGCAAGATTAAAAAGAGCAAGTCATTTGTCCCTTCAAGTTCAATCAATTTACTTCAAGCTATTAGGTCCCGGAGACAACTGAGAGGGGGGGGGGTGTGAATTAGTTGTCAAATAAATTCAAACCAAAAACAACTTAACCAACTTAATGCTTAATACCGATAAACCAGTTCAATATGCTGATAGATAGTTTTAACAGTTAATTGCTATACCGGTAAGGATTAATGCATGAAACATAAACACAAAGTCATCCACAACACATAACACCAATATTTGTATGTGGAAACCTTGTAAGGGGAAAAACCACAGTGGGAAACCTTACCCACAATCAGATGATACTACTGCAGATAGTAAGTGTACATAAATGGGGTCTGCACATGCAGAAAGGCCAAGCACCTAGAGCTCACTGCTCAATCACAAAATGGGAGTCACACTGACTACAGTTGGATGGTTAAATCCAATAAGAATGTACTGCACAAAATAGCATCTTCATATGTTGGATTCAATACCGGTGTAGTTCTGATTGTCTTCACAAAAACCCTCCTTCAATCTTCAAATGATGTCTGCATGTATAGCTCTACTTATTCTCACATATACCTTCACACAATCCTTTTTCACATTCCACATCTGATCTTACAAATAAGATCTTACATTTATACCATAACCTAAGACCAATTTTAGTAGGTCGGCTCTACAAGATATTACAATAAAAACATTTTACAAACAATACAATATCCAATGCAAAAACCGATTGAACATGTCGGCTTAATGCATTTACAACAATAATTAATCATCTCCATAGCATGTCATGCTGATCTAGAAAAGATAAACCCGTCGGTGTAACCCTGGACCTATTTGCCGATAACAACAAATATGCAAATATGAATATACCAATAAACAAAACTCCAGGACAAGATGTCCAAACGATGTCTTCGACATTACCAAATGTTTTCCATATCATTCCAAGTATCGGTGATCATTTTATCTTGCCAGTGTACCAGATACCTGTGACTGTGCATGAATCACTTGCTTTCCGGTGAATGTTGCTGATTCTCCAAAGTGCCAGAGTTGATAAGTGTTTAGTAGGTGTTGACATCAATGACAAAACCATACCAAAATACCAACAATCTCCCCCTTTGGCATTAATGGCAACACAAGATGGAAAAACCATCAAAGTGCCAAAACAGAAATGCCAAATACCAAAAACCAACAATCTCCAAAAAAATCATAACCATAAATCAAAATATAGATACAGAGAGTAATAATCTCTCCCAAACAACAATCTCTCCCCCTGGGAGCAACATGTGTTTTCCTTGTGTTTTTCAAAATTTTTCCATACCAATCTCTCCCCCTTTGACATCAAATGTCAAAGTTACAACAAAACATCTTACCAAGCCAAGTTCATATACAAAATACCAATCAATTCAATATACCAACTACTCCCTCTAAGAAGTAGCTTCCCATCAAAGACTCGAATAAAAGATTTCTCTGTTAATTCTGCCGGTTGATGACAATCATCAACTATCTAAGTCTCTACCAGTGGGGGTATGACTCCAAGCTGATCTTTGAGATATTCAAAAGTCTCTTTAGGCAAAGGTTTAGTGAAAATATCTACAATCTGCTCTTTAGTATTCACATAAACTAGTTTTATCTCCTTTGCTCAACATTTTCCCTTAGAAAATTTAGTTTGATAGAAACATGTTTGGTTTTAGAGTGTAATACCGGATTCGTAGATATATCAATTGTTGCAGTGTTATCACAATAGATAGTAATAGGTTCCTTGCATTTTACCTTTATGTCTTTCAACATTTGTTTAAGCCATAGTACCTGTGTACAGTTAGTTGCTACTACAACATATTCTGATTCTGCTGTTGATAAAGATGTACAACTTTCTTTTTTACTCAACCAAGAAACTAATCTGTTTGCAAGAAATAATGCTCCGCCGGTGGTGCTTTTTCTATCATCTACATCTCCTGCCCAATTTGGATCTGTATATGCACATAATTCAAAGTTTTCATCTCTAGGATACCATAATCCAAGATTTATAGTGCCTTGTAAGTACCGAAAAATCCTTTTTACTGCTGATTCATGATTTTCTCTAGGATAAATTTGAAATCTTGAAACAATACATACTGCATTCATAATATCAGGTCTGGTTTGTGTCAAATACAATAAACCTCCTATCATAGATTTGTATCTAGTTGGATTAATAGGTGTAGATTCATCCCTTAGTGATAGTTTGTCATTTATTGTCATAGGTGTGCTTATCGGTTTAGAGTTCTCCATCCCAAATTTCTTTAGTAACTCTTTTAAGTATTTGGATTGACTCAAGAATATACCTTTATCAGTATGTGAAATCTGCAATCCTAAAAAGAATTTTATTTCTCCAATCATAGACATTTCAAATTCTTGCTACATTTTAATAGAAAATTCTTTACATAATCCATCTTCTCCTCCAAAGATTATATCATCAACAAATACTTCTATAATCAAGATGTCATAAAAGATTTCTTTGTTAATTCTATCTGTTGAGAAAAATCATCAACTGTCTAAGTCTCTACCAGTGGGGGTATGACCCCAAGCCTATCAAAGTCTATCAGAAAGACAAAGATAAGGGTAAAGGAAAGGTTGGTGGACCTCCTAGTATCAAAATAAAAGATAACTTATCCCCACCACCTTTGATTACTCCACCAGTAACAACAACAAAAGACCAACCGACATATGATAGTATGGATGTATCACAAGAGGATACTAATCCTAATCCTGAGGTACTATACACAGTGGATGTTGATACTCAAAAGGTCAACATTGTGATAGACAAGGACACAATCGGTAAAACTGACATGGCTAGTGAGCCACCGGCAACTAACAACATTGATAACACTAAAGGAAAAGAGGAAGATGATAGCACAGGGAAATAGACAAAGACTAGAACAGATCAACAGAAAAAGAGACAAGCAGAGCAATAGGCTCCAGAATAGCAACAGGTTCATGTGGAAACAGTGCCACCGGTAACAGGAGAGAAACAAAAACCCTTGCTTAAGGAATTGGAAACACAAACTAACCTACCAGAAGTCACTACAAGCATGGTTACTTCCTCCACCGACAGAATTCAGAATGTTGGTTCCTCCTTAGCAAAGTATAAATCAACCAATGTAATTGAAGTTCTTTTAGATTCTTTGAAGAAAATAACTGATTGTAGTTCTCAAGCTTATAAAGCTATAGATGACACAATCCCAATTTTGAAGATGATAGCTCCAAAATGCAACATAGATAATAAGAATTCTTTGAGTCAACTTGACACTTTGTCGAAGTATGTTACTGACAACATAGTAACAGTTGAGCAAATAAAGGAAGAGGCATTCAAAAACAGGTTGGAAATTGAAAAACAAAAACTCTTTGAGGATCAAATAAAGAAGTGTACTAGGGAATTTGACACACTTCTATCGGAACTATGCAACTCATTGAAGGAATTTAAAACTCTGTACAAAGATACTTGCAAGACAAACTTTTTAACAATTGACATAGATAAGAAAATGAGAAAGGTACAAGAAGAGATAAATAAACTTGCTAACAATTTTGTTAATTCACTTGATACATTATCAGTTTTTGAGCAAAAGATAACTAGTTTTGAGGAAGAATTACTGAAGCTAGAGAGAGAAAAGGAGAGAATAATAAACAAGGCTAAAAATCTGAGACTAAGACTAAGTCCAAGATTGGACTATCTAGCATCCTTGAGAAAGGAAATATCTGAGGCATTAGTACAAGGACAGAAAACACCGGCAGAGCATATGCAAGACCTCACCGGTACAGTTCAAAGAATAGAGGTAGCAATAAAAGACAATAAGAAGTTTATGGAAAGCATAAATTTGGTTTTGGCGGATCTTTTTCAAATTGTACCACCCAATTACAAGGTTGAGACAAAAAAACTACAACTCTATTGACACCATGACAACCTTTGTCATTGATGCCAAAGGGGGAGTAGTAGTATGAGAAAATAATTTGGAAAAGACTTATCTCCTCAGGGGGAGCTCACATATTTTTGGGTACACAATTTTTGGATTACAAGTTTTGGATACACTTTTGAAATTTTCTCATGAGTGTTGCCATCAATGCCAAAGGGGGAGATTGTTGGTTTATGCACACTCCAATGAGACATTGTACATGATTGAAGGTTTTGTCATTGATGGCAACCTTACAATCCTATGACACTGACAAGGCATTCCATCGGCACTAGCAAGATCAGACTCTACACTGATACTCAGATCACCGACACCAGCAGTGAAAGGAAGCATATCGACACAGAGGCCGACATGATTTTTGTTGTAATATATTTTGTTTATTATTTGTAAAATCATTGTAAGCTGACTTGGCAAGTTATAAAATGACTCTTATATAAGAGAGATCATTATAGAACATTTGTAAGGAAGTAAGAGGAATGTAATTAGGTGAAATAAGTCAGACCTATTATGCGAAGTATAGGTTAAGGGTTTATGTAAGAAGCAGAGCAAAAACTAGTACTGGATCTGGCATTATAGATGCTATTTTGAAGCAGTACAAGATACTGGATTTATATAATCCATTTTGTAAGTCAGTGAGACTTCCTATTTTGTATTTGAGCAGTGAGCTCTAGGCAATTGGCCTTCCTATATGTGCAGGCCTCTCTTGTAGCTGTAATATTCTCTTATTGGCCAGTAAGTGAATATTGTGGGTCACAAATCCCACTGAGGTTTTTCCCACACCGGGTTTCCTCGTTAAATCTTTGTGTTATGGTGTGTTTTTAATGTGGTTGTTATTATCTCTGTTTATTGCATTACTTTCTGTTTACCGGTACACAGTATTAATATGTTCTGCATGTTTGAAGTTAAGAAATTTAATATACTGGTTAGATACTGATTCACCCCCCCTCTTAGTATCTGTGGGAATCCTAACACAAGCAAAGACATGTTCTCAATTCAGTTGACCAGGATTTCAAGTTCTTAGATTACAAAACATTTTGCCTTGAAGTTAGAAAGAACACCATTTTTGTTGGAGCAACATCTCCAAATAGCTAGACCACATTGCTATATTTTGGTTAAAAAGAACAAGTGTTTTTGGTGATTGGCACACTTGTGCAATGTTTGTCGAGTGGTACTATTTATAACACACACTATCCTCTCCCTTGGCTTTCATGGTCCTAGGTGCAAGAGAAAAGTGTTAGTAACACTCAAAATTTTATCTTTTTAAGAGAGGCCTGCCAAGAGACACATCAGTCTTGGCATGACCTCGCACGATAAATCCTTCGAGCCGCTATAGAAATTAGGTGTGAGCAAAAGCTATAGCCTTGGGTATAGCTGTTCCTACAGTGTAACTTGCTGAAAGGACATATGAGCCCCACCACAAGTTACAAGGTTCTTAAGTGAGTCACTGCAGAATGAACTTATGTCCAAAAACATCGAACATTACTAGAAACCTTTTTATATAGAAACCCACCCGTTCTATTGATTGAGGATATTTGTGAGAAATTCAGTGCAAGAGCATAGATGGTTTTTCTCCCAAGATAATCACCATACATATTTCCTTGAGTAGAAACAGGGATTTTTGAAAGGCTACTTGTAGCTTGATAAAAGTGGTGACTCCCCCATCATAGGGATCATCTATCTATTATGCTCCCGCAAGACTTAGTATATCACATCCTTACCCGCTACGACGAGATTCATAAGGTATGTAGTAACAAAGTTGAAGAAATATCAAGATGTGGTCTGAAATTATCGCAACTGGCCATTTGACCTTAGGGATAAAGTGTGTTTGAAGTGTCTTCATTTTGTGTCAGACTAGTGATAAATTGAGCCGACTTCAGGATTTTGGAAAAACATACACAAAAACATTTGAAAAGGGGTCAAAAAGTTCAAATATTGGGTCGATTTAGATCCACACTTGTGCCTTTTGAGGCAACATTATTGTGTTTGTGTGCTTGCTCTGTTTTCTTGTCAAAGAAAATCAAAAACCAATTCAAAAACAAGTATTCATCCAACACAAATTTTTCAAAATAACATTTGACAAAAATCAAAACAAAGTGAAAACCAGATATCAAATTATATGACCATCCTTCACATTTTGAAAAAGAGGAATCTTCATCAACATATAAATTTGAAGAAAAGACCATTAAGCTCAAAGGCTTTCATCAAAAGAAGGAAATTTTTCTATCTCAATAGACAAATTTTTGTCTCACACAAAGCCTTCTTGCGTCATATGCGTCTAAATCTTCAAGGAAAATCCAACGAGTTTGATCAAGAGTCTTTGAACAACAAAGATTTTACTCAATATAGAGCTTTGAGTTATCATAAAAAAAAAGGAGGCAAAATCAACCCTGCCTTCTTTCGAGACATCTGCATTCCATATAACATAGCTCAGGAAGAACCACCAACCCCTGAGAGAGAAGAGGAATAATTTGTCCCATATGTAACATAAAGTTTTTATTGAAGTTCCCATCCATTCTCATATTCATACCCACCGGGGGTGAGGATGAAACGGCTATCCGACAACTAATCTAGCTCCAGTTGGGGATTGTTCGGAAGGTTACCCACCCAACTCAAGGAGAAAAAGGTCTTGTCCTAAGTTCTTTTTAGATATTGCTTGAATCAAAATAACACAACACTCTTTAGAGTGTCTCTACATCTAGGATAAACTCATCCTAAGAGACATCTCTACATAGGTTAAAACTAGTCTATGAGTGCATCCTCTCATTACTAGGTAGCTGGGTTTGTAACACATCTTAGACCTTTCTATACCTTATCATATCAAACATTGTGGACAACACAAAAAGCAATTCATAAAAAACTTTGGTAACATCAAACCTTTAGTGTTAGAGATCCATATGCTAAACACTTCACCAAACATTTATCTCTCATTCCATCACCAACTCATAATCATTTTCACCAAACTTCAACAACAACTTTCAAACAAAATGGCTCAAACCAGATCGAGGACTAGACAACTAGAGGTCAAGGAAGAAGAGGATGGAAATCTCAATGAATTTCAAGAAGCCCTTGGAGGAAATGCAAATGATAAAAATCCTAGTACTCCTTCCTAAAGCAATAGAAAGGGCACAACACAACTCCCTCTTCAATTGAGTTTTTGATGAAATCGTCAAAACCAACGGTGATGCTCATTTTTTGAGACTTTCTCAAGAGGGAGCCAAACTACCCTATGATTTTGATACCACACAATTACGACAAGAATTAGAACACCATAGTCGTAATGAGGGTGGAAGAGGTCTAGATAACTTCAGATATGACCTTATCAAGGAAATCCCTCACCTCCTCCTCCTCCTAATGACATTGACATGTTGAGGCAACAAGTCGAGAATCCAGCCCAACAACTCCATAGTGGTGTGAAAACTACCCAGTTTTCACTTAATGATATCTTTCCCTATCCCTTTGATAGGAATCTACATATGCCACCTTTTCCATGAGGGTTTGAAACACCTAAGTTCAAAAAGTATCAGGGAAAAGGAGGCCCTAGAGATAATGTCAGGGAATTTCACTTAGCTTGCCTAGAAGTAGCATATGAAGACACGTATCTCATGCGCCTCTTTCCTCAGAGTTTGGGAGGGACAACCATGAAATGGTTTTCCCGACTAACAGGCGACATTAGAATATTCAAAGAACTGGTCCAAAAGTTCATTGCATATTATTCACACAACATAGAACACGATGTTACCATGGCAGATTTGTGTAATACCAAGCAAAAACCAGGGGAGCTATTTTCAGCTTTCCTGCAATGGTGGAGACAACTATCTAGTAGGTGTTCTCTTCATTTACCTGAATGAGAGCTTGTGGAAATATTTATTTCCAACTTGAATGATGAAATGGAATTCCACCTAGACATGAAGGACACATAATCCTTTCTGACATGATCACCCAGGGGTTAAAATGTGAACAAGCCCTCATTAAAAAGGGATTTATCAATACAATGAACCAAAAGATGGCCCTCACACGTGCTTTAACAGTGATAAACCCAACTTCTGAAATAAAAACAAAAACATCGTTAATGACGGGGTTGTAGATGCAAGGACTATAAAGAGTGCACAACCTGTTGTCCAATTTGCAGGGCATAATCCCCCTCCTAAAAATAACATGGTTGCTCCTCCATAAAATCAAGGATGCAATGCACCGCAAGAGGAACTGAGACAATGACAACAAAATTATAAACCAAAATGTACATACAGACCCTTAGGGGAACCTATTGAAACAGTGTTACATCAATTGGTCTCTTCAAATTTGGTGACCTTACCAAAAACATCTAATTATGAGCCTCAGGTCAAACCTCCATGGTGGAGAGATAATGAACATTGCAAATTCCATCAAGGGAAAGGGCATAAAACAAGTAACGGTCATAGACTGAAAGATCTTGTTCAGGATCTTATTGACTGAGGAGAGATTGAAATTGAAGGACATAGCCCAAAGACCTCAAATAATGATCATCTCATGTTTAAGAATCCACTTCCATCACAAGATCAAAGGGGTCCTTCCACTTCAAGGCGAAGCACAAATACAACTAATTATACGCGAGCTGCCTATAATTACACTGTGAATCACCTATATGATGCCAATGAACAAATTGCAACCATTACCATCAAAGATCCAAACCCTACCTACAATTTTGTTACATGTCATAGCAAGATCACCATTAAAGCAGCTCCACAAAGCACAACATCCATCCCAAAGTAGTATAACCTTGTGGAACATTTAGATAAGATGCCCACACTTATATACATCTTAGAGCTTTTGCACCTATCCCCGTCTCATAAAACAATCTTGGATCAAGCTCTCCAAGAGGTGTCGGTCCCTACCAATCTAAATACATATTAATTTCAAGCTATGGTTGGTAATCTGAGGTCATCACCATGTCTCACTTTCTTTGAAAGCGACAATACATCCTTCCAACAACCTCATAACACCTCACTCCGTATTGAAGGATTTATCAACCAACACAGGATCAAGCGAGTCTTGATTGATAATGGAGCAAGCCTAAATATATGTACATTACAATTGGTCACAACATTAGGATATGCAGTTGAATCAGTGGACCCACACAAAAAGATAACCATAAAAGCCTATGATGATGCAGAGTGTTATTCAAAAGGAGCAGTTGTGTTACCAATCGGAGTGGGCCCAGTGGTGAATCACATCATATGTCAAGTTATGGACCTTCCTCTACTGTATAATTTGTTGTTAGGAAGACCTTGGATACACGTTGTGCAAGCCGTTCCATCCACCTATCACCAGTTTATCAAGTTTCCTCATAACGGTGTAGAAATTACAATCCTAGGCGATGCAAATCCATTTGCATATTGTAATAATATCAACCATCAGCTAAAGATTACTATTCCCAACAACAGAGAAGATATCCCATCCACATCATATGTAAGTCTTGCCTCTCTTTCTAGTTCAAACACCACTATACCAAAGCAAGAGAAGCTAAAAATGAAAATGGCAGAGGAAGGTCCTAGGGAGTACAATCTAAGCCAACTCTTTTGTGTTGGGAAACTACCCATTTCCCCTAGAACACATGGTAAGCCTCAAAGGTTACTTCAAGCACCACTGGTCAAACTAGCATGCACTTTGGTGCCTTTTATCCTTGGAAAGAGTCAGGAAGAGGAGACCAGAGATAGGACTTAGTAGAATGGATCTATAAAGACCCTATCACCACGGAAATCCCACAAGCTAAGCTTCCCATAGATCAATATGGCAAAGGCCTTACCAATATGAAAAGAATAGGCTATGATGGTTAGAGTGTTTTGGGACCTTGCAAGAAAGGACGACATGAGCCGTTGCAGCCTGAATTAAAGCCTAAAGATAACACTAGATTAGGCTTTCAAAAGGAGACTCTTCCTAAGCTCAGATTCAAAGGGAAACCCAACAAACTGCTATATCAACCTAATACTCTAAAGAGCCCACCCTTGATTATATTAGCAACATGAAGAACCATACCAACTACCCCAATGAGGCTATGAATCCCAACAATACCATCCATAACACCAATCATACCACCAATCAAACCAACAACCCCATCAACAACAACAACCACATCAACAACACCATTAGCAGTATTCGAACCCCCAACAGTATCGACAACACTGATAATTCCATTAGAAACAACAGATTCAACAATGCTGATACTCCTAGTATCCAATTCATTGATCCCAATAATCCTCCCCGCAACACCAACCATTCCATCTCCAAAGGTACATCAGTCGATTACACCTGCAGTGTTTAACTCAAAAGATATCCTGGTTTGGTATAGTAATCGGATGCTGGAAAGTGAGTCAGAGACCGACTCACATGAGTGGGAATTTGATTCCGTACATCTCAACACCTCAGATGAGGAAGACACATCACCACCTCCACCTCACAAAGAAATCCTTGTTTATGAAGAAACACATATTAAAACCTCTTGGGTTCTTGAACTGGAAACACCTTCCATAGACCCTACGTCACATCTTGCGCCTGATTCTATCAGGGAGAGTACCATCAATGACCTTCACCACAATATATTAACCCTCACTGACACATCTTATGAACTTAACCCAATTGATGAGGTAATGCCCATTATCCACCTCGAACTCATCAAATGGAACCAATCTAATCCCCCATGCTTTGACCAATTCCAAAATGATGAGGCGATCATTGAATTTTTAGAAGTATGGGATAACATACCAACAAGGGATCACAAAGATGGATTTTCCATCCAACTTAATAGCACAACATACTTTGGGGTGGATGCCAAACCTTTCAGCTGCAAAAATATCACAATAAAACATGGATGTTCCAGTGAAAACCACACTGTGGCACTGTTTGATCCCAAAAAAGTAAAAAGAAAGAGCGTATCCAACGGTGAAAACCTCTCTAAGGCACCTATGGATTAAAATTTTCACATCCTCCCCTCTAGTACACATCAGGAATGATTAATGATCCTTATTGAGGAAACAAAAGAATTCAACATGGGGACCGCTGAGACTCCTCGCCACATACATCTGACATCTCTTTTAACTCCAGAGGAACAACCTAAGTTTATAAAATTCTTCTAGAAGCATCAGATCAACTTCACATGGTCATATGCAGACATGCCTGGTCTAGATCCTAATTTAGTCATGCATCACCTCACCATGGCAGAAGGAGCTAAACGAGTAAAACAGAAGCTTCGCAAGATGCACCCCCAGATTGTGGTACTAGTCAAAGAAGAACTTAAGAAACTCCTCGATGTTGGTTTTATTAGATCAATTGATTACGCACATTGGATCTCCAACATTTTACTTGTCGGCAAACCAAATGGGGGCATCTGTATCTGTACTGACTTCATAGATCTAAACAAGGCATGTCCTAAAGATGAATTTCCCCTACCAAATATTGACATGATCGTGGACCCAATAATAGGACATGTCATGCTATATCTAATGGATGGCTTTTCAGGGTACAACCAGATAAAGATCACACCAGAGGATCAACATAAGCCAACCTTCACATATGCATGGGGAACATACTATTGGAATGTAATGCCTTTTGGTCTAAAGAATGCAGGGGAAACCTATCAAAGAGCCATGGCAACCATCTTTCATGATATGATGCATACCATAATGGAGGATTATGTCGATGATTTACTAGAAAAATCATTAACCAGAGAAGGTCATCTAGAAATACTGGCTAAAATCTTTGACACATTAGAGCAATATCATGTTCGACTTAATCCAAAGAAATGTGTCTTTGGAGTAACCTCAGGAAAGCTTCTAGGATATATTGTCTCAAGCAAAGGCATTAAGGTCGACCCGGCAAAGGTCAAAGCAATCATGGACATGCCACCTCCAAAGAACATCAGTTAGTTAAGGACACTACAAGGGTGGCTACAATCCATCCAAAGATTCATTGCAAAACTAGCAGATAAGTGTCATCCCTTTACACATCTGTTACACAAAAACATCCGCTTTCAATGGGATGCTAGATGCCAGCAAGCATTCTAGATGCGTAAGGACTATCTCATGAATACACCATTGCTGATCCCACCAGATCCAAGTAGACCTTTATTGCTCTATATTTCAGCAACTAATACAACATTGAGAGTACTATTGACACAACACAATGCAAAAGGGAAAGAGTGTGTTGTATACTACATCTCTTGCACACTACTTGGCTATGAACTCAATTACACACCTATTGAGTGAGCTTGCCTAGCAGTAATCTTGGCAGCCACTAAACTGAGGCACTACCTGTTAACACATAAAGTACAACTCATTGCAAAGATCAATCCACTAAAGTACTTACTCAACAAAGCAGCATTGATAGGCTGCTTGGCCAAATGGGTGATGATTCTGAGTGAATTTGACATCGAGTATGTGGACCATAAGGCTAGCAAGGGCCAAGTTATTACTGATCAGTTGGCCGATGCATCCCTCATAGGTGATCATCCTCATGTTTCCAATTTTCCAGATGAAGAAATCTTCATGATTACAACAACACAACCATGGAAACTATACTTTGACGGTTCATATACTAGGCATGGCTCAAGGGCAGGCATTCTGTTTATCACACCTCAAGGTGACAACATCCTGAAGTCTTACAGGCTAACTTTTCCATGTACAAACAACATAGTAGAATATGAGGCCTTGATCACCGGACTCAGACTAGCCATACAATGGAAACTGAAAGAGCTACATATATACGACGACTCCCAACTAGTCATCTGATAAGTCACAGATGAATATCAGACCAAGGATAATAAACTCATGTCATACAAGCAAATGGTGGATAGTTTAAAAACATCATTTAGGACTATCACCTTTGAACAGATACCTAGAGATAAGAATCGAGCTGCTGACGCCATGGCTACAATTGCATCTCTCCTAGATTTTCCACAGAATTCAACATGCTATGAGTTCTTGGTAGAACAACTTTGGATTCCCGCTTATGATATCCCCGAATCCAAGATGATATGTCACCTTGTTGGTTCTAAATCCCCATAGTACGCTAAGTTCTACACCTACCTTCGCGATCACACACTTCCTCCTAACCAATCGAATAACCAACACAAAACCTTCATTCGCCAAACCGCTTGATACACCATCATTGTTGAAACCCTATACTGATGCAGTCTTGGTGGTACTCTCCTTCGATGTTTGGAACATGATGAGACAAAAAAGCCCTTGGAAGAGGTACATGAAGGAATTTGTGGGACTCACTCAAGTGGTCCTTCCTTAGCAAAGAGGATCATGCACGTTGGATAAAATTGGCCATTCATGGAAAAAGACTCCTACTATTTTGTCAGAAAATGCAAGAAATGCTAAGTTCATGGAGACCTGATACATGCACTAGCACATAAATTACAACCAATCACAACACCATGGTCCTTTTGTCAATGGGGACTTGACCTTATGGGTAAAATTCACCCATCTTCACCCAACGACCACAAATTCATTATTACCGCCACCAAATACTTCACAAAGTGGATCGAAGCTGTTCCACTTACCCAAGTCACCGGAAATGAAATCACCTCATTCATCCTTAATTACATCATCTGTCGGTATGGTGTATCCATGTACATCATCACAGATAACGGGATTCCTTTCAAAAATAAGGATGTCCATGAGCTTTGTAAAGAAGTTTCACTTCCAACATCGCTTTTCCACTCCCTATTACCCACATGGAAATGGTTAGGCTGAAGCATCGAACAATAACATATTGAGAATCCTCAAGAAGACAGTCAATGATGTCGACCGTGATTGGCATGTTCAATTAAATCCAACACTATGGGCATATTGAACTAGCATTTAAACCTCTACAACCGCAAGTCCCTACTAACTGGTCTATGGCACAGAAGCCATCCTTCCTATTGAGGTCGAGATACCATCTCTATGAGTTTCCTTGCATAAACTGATAGATGATGAAGCATGCTGAGTCTCCCGTCTTCAAGACTTGGAACTACTTGATGAAAGGTGACAAGTTGCATACAACCACCTCAAAGCCTATCAACAATGCATGAGCAGAAGCTATAATCACCAGGTTAAACCTCGTACATTTGAGGTAGGTGATCTTGTTCTTAGAGAGAATCCTCATAACCAACCAAACAAAGAACATCAGGGAAAGTTTGAATCAAACTGGTTGGGTCCATATGTTATCACTGTTGTATTTGGGTCTAGGGCATATCAGTTGGCTACTTCAGAAGGAGAACCGCTAGCAGATCCAATCAACAACATGCACCTCAAACAGTTTCATACATAGGCTGTGCAGAGCATCAGGCTCCAATACATATCAGAAAGAACACCAAAAACATTCAGATAAATATCCTGAAGAAAATACAAAAAAATCAAAATAGTAAAGAAAAATCATGCATCCAAACGGTGAACAACCACTCTGGTGGCACCTTGGGTAAGTATGATTTTGAAAACCTGGCAAACAAGCGCCACTCGTAAAAGCTATGGTTCCATTTTCTTTTACACTTGTTGCGATCACATTCATTGCATCCACTTATCCATCAGTCAAACCATGGATTGTTATTGATCTGCAATTAAGGATAGAACTTCATGCGTCTTGCATCCCGCTTTTTCATAGTCATGTCTAAACTAGGGGCAATACCCTTAAATCTATTGATGGAAGTGGATTCTACATTACTTGTGATTAATTGAGTTCTTCATTCAAAACTATCTCACAAAATTCAAAAACATTCAAAACTGTCTCACAAAATTCAAAAACATTCAAAAACAACTCACAAAATCCAAAAACATCATAAAACATAAAAAATCAATCAAAAACATGGCAATGCATAAAAATCCTTTGTACATATGCATCGCCACAAATATCAAACAAAATTTTTGAGCTACTCAAACGATGATCACTTATCAAATCAACCAAACAATCAAACATTGACACACAACTGTCTTAAGAAGGATGGATCCTTTGTTACCAAAACATAGACATGATAACATTTTCTTTGACAAGAAAATTTTGTTTAAGCTATCAAGTACTTGGTTAGTTTGATAAAGTTATTTATTTATTTATATCAGGTTCCTATGCTACTTCGGGATATACACAAGTGATTAGAGTAGCCAGGATGGTTCCTAAGTATCATTTTGTTCATTGTCTACTAATTATTTCGATGAAGTTCTGGGGCATGTACTAATGGTGTCTACGTGGGAGGTTCACTAAGCTATGTGATCATATGCAAAAAATCTAGTCATAGATCACTATGGCTTGCTAACTACAGCGTATACTTCGACCGTCTGCACATGAACCAAAATGGAGGGTCCATATTCTTTATCTATGCTGCTTGCTTACAGGTACAATGCTCCAAACTTGGTTCCTACTACCTCGTCCAAGATTGATACTACCATTTCTCAATGATGAAGAAAATAAAGCACTATGGATCATCATTTCATCTCATCTATTTATATTGCATTCCATTGCATATCACCCATCCATTTGATCATTCATTATTCATATTTATGGTTTTGTATGCAAGTGTGAACAAGTTAAAATATGAGAAGTTATTTAATATGAATTGGTCTTGGATACAAATCATGACGAAGTTATCTGATACATCATTAGTGCATCATACAATTTCTCACCAACTTGCATTCATCTATCATGAATGCATGACATCATCATTCCATTGCATTTTAGTTGCATTGAAATGCATCTAGTCCATTATCTTTTACTTACATGTAGGTTCATTACATCCATTTTAGATATTCATTTAAGTGCATTTAATATCATTCAGTCACATTCATTATCATTTACTTACAATTGCATCCTTACATCATTTCATCATTGCAAATAAAGGCATTTAGATTCATTTGTATAAATTTCCCATCATTTCATTTACTACCATTATTAGCCATTAATGTACATTCAATTAGTCATCTGGGTATAATTAGATGTCTTTTAAATCATTCAAAACATTCATCATCATTTAAGTTTGTTTACAATACATTCATCTAGATTCATTTAGTTGCATTCATTTGCATTTATCTATCTTTTAGTTAAGTACATTCATCTATCCATCTAGTATATTCTTATACTCATTCATTTCATTCTCATCTTTAAAAGTTTCATCTGGATTCATTAATATGCATTCATTATCCCTTTACTTGCATTAAGGTGTAGTTATTCATTATCCCTTAGTTGCATTTATCTGCATTATCATTTCACTTTCCTTTATCACTTAATCATATTTTAAGTCATTTAGAATCATAACATAAACATTTGTCTCAATATTTATTTATTCATTTTTACAAGTGCATTCATTTAAGATCATCCCATAAACATTTTAATCACCATTTGTTTATCCATTTTTCATTCATTTAACCATCTATAGACATTTACATAAACCATTCAATTCATTACGTTTCATCATATCATCAACATAAACACCAAGTACTATCTATCTCAAAGTCAACATCATTCATTCATCATTTTGCATACATCATCATCATGGCATTAAATACATAAAGCATTACAACAACACATCATACATATATTAACCTACATCCACATGTTAGCATCACATTCATAAACATGCATATAGACATCATAAAATCATCATCACATGCATATAGAAATCATCTCATCAACATATACATCCAACAAGTAAAAACATCCATCTAAGCATAAATCATAAATCATCATCCTGCATAAATCCATACATATCATCAAAATGCATATCATCACAAAATATGGGATCTCCTCATATATCACATCATATATCATCTCGCAAAAAAATACATGTATTAGAGTACAGTGATGTCAAAAATATCGGCTACCGAGAGCCATCCAAGTCATAGTCTAAAATGACAATGTAATAAAATACATAAATCTCTCTCAAATGGCACTCTAGCCAGATGTTGCACCCCCATCACCCCCTGCTCCACCACTACCCCCTGCTTCACCACTACCCCCTACACCACCCGCACTATCTCTCCGTGGAGGCCCCATAACATCACCACTGCTTTGCATCCTTTGAGACTGCTCTGATCTCGCCCGACGCATCTGTGAATAGCTTAGTGCCTACTGATTGGATGACACCGCTTGCTCATATAAACCCCGTCAATAATCTATCTCTGCCTGAGCCCACCGCATCTCCCTCAACATCTCCCCAGTAGGATCCTATGCTCTTGCCACAACTCATCCTCTATCCTGCAACTCCCTCAATCTCTCCACCGCATCATCTCTCTCTCGCAGCACTACAATCAACTCTGACTCCCGTGCAAACAACTTAACATCTCTAGCTACAATCTCTTCCTCACACTCCTCCACCCATACCTTGGCTATTGTAAGTCGAGTCTGCATATATACTAGCATATTATCCCACATATCTACTCCTCCCATCCCCATAGGATCCTCTTCTCCACCTGTAGCTCCCTCTCCTCCACCAGTAGCTCCCTCTCTCATATCCATAGGTGCCTCTCCCTCCCCCATATCCCTGCCACCTAATCTGACTCCTCCCTAAATCAAAGGACCTTGTGACAGTCACAATAGATTCCTACCTCTCCCTCTCCACTATAACCATCCTCCACCACCTCCACCTCCAAATCTACCCCCACCTCCAAATCCACCACCACCACGCCCTCCACCTCCCCCATCTCCCTCACCACCTCCTCCTCTGTCATCTCTACCTCCTCCTCCTACTCCTCTACCTCATCTCCTTCGTCGTTGTCTCCTATCATCCTCAAATGATGGTACCAACTTAGTTGGATTTGAAATGCGTGGAATAGGATGTGCGATACGATACTGCGTGTACTCCTTTGTCACTCCTGCATCCATAATCTCTGACCTCATATGACATGGTCTCGCCTGTAAGGTCCGAAACTCAGCTAAGGCCTGATCATACAGTAACACTAGCCCCCACTGGAATCTCTCCCGTACTGCTCGTGTATACTCCCCTGATCCACTTGACAATCCCTGCTTCTGACCGAACTGCCTCATCACTCTATCGGGTACCTATCTCTCCATATTGTAGGATGTCCTACAATTCAAATACCATGTCATAAATACATAAGGCAAATCCTCTGCATCATCCTCCCAAGTCTCACACTCAATGTATGGCCTCCATATCACTGCATCCAAATCATTTAATGCCCATCGCCACCACTCCAACTTCCCGAGGTGGGTCTGACTCATCATACCTCCATACATGTACACGTAGGGCTGGTCTACCACCCTAAATCTTAGGCATATCGGTCGTGTCACTGGTAGGTGCTCCCATGCCCATATATGTAGCAAAGTAATGCCAACTCCCAACAAGCTCATCTCCCGATAAACCACCTCAAGAAGCTCCTTATATAGGTGTGATAGCACATGTGGCCCCCATGCATAGCGGGTCCCATCTGTCACCATGCACTCAATCACTTAGCCCCAACCCATGGCTAGTCCATGCGATCGTCGATTAGGGCACAACAAACCCTTGACAATGCCGAATAAAACTGTTGGTTATGGCTCATATAACGCCGCTATCTCCTCCCACGTGATTGAGCCATCATGAATCTTGACATCCTCATCAAATATCTACTGTACTGCTACTATACCCAATCCTCAGTCATACATAACCAGATCCCCTTGGATAGGAATGTGCAAAATCCTCCACACATCCTCCAGTGTAATGGTCATCTCTCCCATCGATAAATGGAATGTGCAGGTCTCGCTGTGCCACTACTCCGCTAATATAGTCACTAGTCCGCGATTCGTCCGAATAACCATCATATACATCATGTCATATAGTCCAGTAGTCATGACACAATCAATCTCCACCTCAGTCAGTCGATCTCGTAGTTGCTATGTAGCCAGATGCCGCTCCTGCATCTGAAGCACAAGAAGATCCTCCTACACACGCACATCAACATCATCATCAGTTGTTTTGTTTCAAAATTTCTTAAGTATAAACCTGGACTATCAACAGATACTTTGATCGAGTATCTTCGGGTCTCAATAGGTAAGCGATCATGGCAAAGCTAGACTACAACAGACATTTATCATAACGACCTAGTCTCAACGGGGCTGCTATGATTCAAAACAATTTATCAATCCATCCACCCAACATTGGCATTAGGAGATTATTTTTATAAAGACTGGGGCATCTATTTTTCAGACAATAGCGCTATTTTACTAACAATTGCGTTAAAAACACTACACAACAACGCCATTCTAGGATAACAATGCTACAACATTGACTCGATCGCACTAAAACTACACTAGCACTAATACTACTACACATCTGCGTTAAACCTGACGATAGCGCTATAGTGGCACAAAAGCACTATTGTCTTGACTCAACTTGGAAGCTTGAAAAAACACATAAAAAATGCATAAAACACAAAAATTCAAATTGGCGTACTGCTGGTTCGTAGTCATCTGTTTGCTGGAATCGATGAACCCGCTCTAGCCGATGATTTGCTATTGGTACCGACATGCTGACTGCTACTCGCTCTTTCACAAAAGTCCCTATCAGAGCTTTGAATCGCCATGGAGATGGATGCAAATGACCCTATTTTTACCCCTTCACCCCCATATATACCCTCAGCCCTCAACCTAATTTTACCATGCTCACAACCATGGTCCCAGTGAACTTCTAGCGCCTCCCATTTCTTTGTTTTATCTCTGATATCTTCTATTATTTCACTGTTACTGCTATTTTCTTCTCCTCTACCTCCTTGCCCAATCTCATTCTTTTTCGAGAGATCGCTCGATTTTTTCAAAAACATTTGACCCATCTCTCGAGGGGGCATACCACCCACTAAATTAACATTTATGGGGCATATTTCTTCATTCCTATTTTTCTTTCTTTGAAACGACATGATAAACCGCACCGTCTCAAAGAGGGGCAAATGTATTCACATAATCTGTCCATTTAATTAAATGAATATTTACTATTTATTTGATTAATAATCCACTAGCCAACAGTTAATTAAATTAACATTTAATTAATTCATCCTCAACCATTCTCCCATTAATTAAATAAATTATTCAATATATTTTAATTAATTCATTAAACCAAATTCACAATCAATTAAATGAATAAATCTTATTTATTTAATTCCCTTTCCTCTTTTAAATAAATAATTAAAACATTTATTTAAATCATTAAACCCCCCCCACTTGCATTCTCCTACAAATGCAAGTTGCAACCATAATTGAAATAAATAAATTTTAATTTAATTTAAATCCCATTTTCCCTCACCCACCAAACCCACTTGCAATCCTAAATCCCCTTCTAGACTCTTCTAACCACTTTCTAATCATTCCTAATTAGCCTAATCCCTCCCCTAATTATTGTCACATTCCTAAGCAACTTGGAGTCACTTCTCAAAGCCTTCAAAGTCTTTGAAAATCATTTAATGCTTTATGTGTCCAATAAGCTGACCTCTAAAGTCTTCCAATTTGCTAATGGCTCTTACATGACCATTAATAGCTCTTACATAACCATTTGTGGTTAAATCCACATACCCCCATGGTTAGAGACTTTACCTCTAACCCAACCCTCATCTAACCCATGGGTCTCTTCAAGCATTTATTGCTTTGACCATGGTTATCCTCACTAACTCTTGCACAAGAGTTTATCCATTGGATAAAAGTACTATTTATTGGATAATGGTTTTATTCATTCAACTCAACATTAACCTTACCTCCCAAGTTAACCCTCAAGTCATGTCAAGCATTTAATGCTTATTCCCTCTCCTCTCAACCCATCTCTTATTGACATTTGTCATCCCGAGATTGGATTGAAATCCCTCACATAGATCATAAACCCCTCAATCCTGACCCTTGATGAGATTACTCAATCTCAACCCTCCATTGCTCCATTTTACCTATAAATAGAGCTCATTTCTTCATAATCCAGATCTTGAAATCTTGTATGCATCTAACTTATAGTGAATTTTAGAGAGCATTTAGCATAATCATCTATATTTGTCATTTTGGGTTAAAATTAATATTTAGATAATTAGATAATATATCATTTTAGCTTGTTCACATTTGCATTCTCATAATCATCCATTTTACAATCTTGAACCTCCATAAGGCATCCAGAATAGTGCAAAAAGCTACTGAGAGCTACACTCATTTGGGAACTTGGAGAGGAGAGGAACAAGGGAGGAGAAGCTACAAGCATGGCGGAAGGCATTTGGAGATGTCTTAGAGCATTTATTTTCTTTGTTAAGCTCTGTATTTTTCTTTTAGTGTCTCTCTTGATATGCTTGCTTAGGATAGTGTTTGATTTATGATTTTCTAACACTAACAATTGGTTTCTTTCCTATTTATTTGTGTTTGTCATCCTAACCATCCTTTTTGTAGAGCATCACTATCAACAATACCTTTATTAAATCCCAATTTCAACAAGTACTTATCTATTCTAGCATACTAGGCTCTAGGGGCTTGTTTGAATCCATAAAGAGATTTCTTTGGTTTACATACCATGTCTCCATTATCTGATAATGAAAATCCATCAGGTTGCTCAATGTAAACTTCTTCCGCAAGATTACCATTCAAAAAGGAAGATTTGATATCCATCTGATACACCTTGAAATCCTTATAAGCAGCATATGCAAGCAATAGTCTAACAACTTCAAGTCTAGTTACTAGAGCAAACGTCTCCTCATAATCAATTCCTTCATCACTTCTTGCATCAAACTTTCCTATATCCTCATCTCTATTGATATAATATTTGCTACCAGATATTTTGAAATATCTCACAGTAGGAACATGACCAAACCATAGCTCATAATGAGTCTTATCGGTATCACCTTTAATATGGACTCGGTTGAATGTGTAAACAATGGTGCTAATAGGTTCTCTCCAGTATATCTTCAAAACATTCCCTTCAATCAGCATAGTCCTTGCAACATCCAAGGTAATCATGTTCTTCCTTTCAACAACTCCATTCTACTGAGGGGTTCTAGCAGTAGATAATTGTCTTCTGATCCCATGCTTCTCACAAAATGAATTAAACTCACTAGAATAAGATTCTCCTCGTCTATCAAATCTCAGACATTTCACCTTTAATCCTAACTCGGTCTCAACTTTTGCTTTGAATATCTTGAATTTGTCTAATACTTTAGATTTCTCCTTCAAAAAGACAACCCACATCTTGAATAATCATCAATTAGCAACATAAAATATATGTCACCTTGCACACTTCTAACATTTTTAGGTCCACATAGGTCAATATGCACAAGATGTAGCAGTCCATCTGATGTATACTATTTTCTCTTGAAAGAAATTCTTGTTTGCTTACCCATTTGACATTCCATACATATCGGATTAGAAAACTTAACAATCTTAGGTAGATCTTTAACAATTTGTGTAGAGTTGATCTTAATCATTGAATCAAAATTAACATAACACATTCTCCTATGCCACAATGAACTTTCATCAATCTGAACAATCAAATAACTTTTCTCACCAACATTGAAATGAAAGATATTACCTCCAGTCTTAGTTCCAGATGCAATCTCTATACCAAAGGCATTTAGGATCTTGCATTTACCATTCTTGAATTGCAAATCGTAATCTTTGTCAACCATCTGTCCAACACTCAAAAGATTATTCTTCAAGCCTTCAACATACAAGACATCATCAATGTTATTCTTACCATCAAAAGAAATAGAACCTCTACCACGAATCACACAGGCTTTGTCATCTCCAAATCTCACTATTCCACCATCATACCTTTCCATACTCACAAATTTGCTTTATCATCGGTCATATGATGTGAACAACAATTGTCAATTACCCATCCATCTTTCTCTTCAACTTTAGTAGATAAAGCTTTCTCCTCAATAATATAGCTTGTGGAATCAACAGGCATCGATCCATATTCTTTGATAGCAATAAACATGATTTCATCTTCTTTTGATTCTTCATCTGTAACACCTTCATCAACAACATAGTAGCAGTTCTTTTGATACGTATACTTTTGATTAGACTTGTAAGGCTTATCATACTTCTCATGCTTCTCATATCTATAATTTCTATCATGCTTATCAAATTTGTCATGCCTATCATACTTAGCCATTCTCTTTGGGCACCTAGAAGCAAAATGTCCTACCTTATTGCAAGAGAAACATTTCAAAGGCAATTTTCCATCATACTTACCGACTCCTTTAGGAAATCTCTGGGCAATCAATGATTCAAGCTCATCAAGTTCTCTTTCTTGCTCTTCCATCTCTCTTCTTTCTCTTTCATATCTGGATATTCTGCATTCTTTAGGATCATATTTCTACTTTCTGGATACAAATGCTCTAAATGTTATCTCACACTTTCCATGTGGTTCACCAAATTCTCTCAGCTCAAATGCAACAATCTTTCCAACCAACATATCTCTTGTTACAATAGTCACACTCTGGATCTCATCAATAGTAGTTACCTTATGTTTATAAGGAGGTAAAGATTTCAACACCTTAGCAACAATTTCATCTTCTTCAAGAGTTCCACCGACACATCTGATACATATGAAAAGATCATTCACCTTAGCCATGAAAGTGTTTATGTTCTCATCTTCGCCCATCTTCAACATCTCATATTTTCCTTTCAAGCTCTACAACTTAGCAAATTTTACTTGTTTATCTCCTTCAAACACGATTTAAAAATTCTCTCAGATCTCATGTGCTCTCTGAAGTCCCATTACATTTGTCATCTTTGAATCAGTTAGGGCACTCAACAATGCTTCCTTCGGTCTAATTTTATTTTCAACTTCCTTGATCTCATCAGCAGTAACCAGTCCATTCTGAGGAACATCATAGACATTCTTTAGAATTTTCCAATAATCTTCTCCAAGACACCTCAAGTGATTCTCCTTCTTAAAGATAACACTTTCACTTCTATTTACCATCCCTGATCTCCTCATGTGGTTAAGCTTCTTCTAGAGGATCTAGCTCTAATACCAATTGTTGGCAACAACAATGGAGGAAAATTGGGGGAGGGGGGTGAATTAGTTTTCACCGAATCCACAAACTTAACCACAAAAATAGATCTGATAAACTATAGCAATAACAAAGATAAGAAGATAAACAACACAACACACAACACCAATATTTTAACGTAGAAAATGCGGTTAAGGGAAAAAGCACGGTGGGAACCTACCCACAATAAGATGATACTTTGCAATAGTATGTAAAAATATTACAATGGGGAATGCACATACATTCAGGTACATTGCCTAGAGCTCAATGGTCAAAAGATAATGACCCGAAAGGCTACACCCCTCAGGGAAGTCTCACCAACTTACAACAAGATTCAGACTATAATCCAGAAGGAATGAACTAAAAGAATAGCATCTCCAAATGCCTGATGATAATTCTGGTTAAGCAAAATGTCTTCTCTACAACACCAATCTCTGCTCAATACATCATACTGAAAGATGAATCCTTGTTCACACATATACCACTCTTTGATAATGTAGACACAACCATGATACATAAATTACATGACAATATCACTTATTTATATAGATCATCAACCTTGACAACAAGGTTAGCTAAACCCTCAACTCATAATTACAAAATTACATCACATAGTACAAAGATCAACCACTAGATCAATATAATAATATAGATGACATAACATGGTCCTAAACCAAATTCCCAAATGCTCAACTCCATCGGTAATCATGCCAAGATCAACCTCAACATGCTACAGCACCTGAAAAACTGCATAACATGATACATCACCAGTTCAAAAAAATCACCAAGAACACACACACCGATCAATGCATATCATCAAAACAAATAAGACATAATTAGGAAACACCAGAAAGCAAATTAGAATCATCAGTAACAGCTGTACCAACACCACTTTATCAAATCTTCATCGATCAACATCTGAACCTCAAGAATACACAAACAACATCAACTATCATGAAGAAAAGATAACTTGTGGAGCACCAAATCATGAACCATTTGAAGTGAAGATACACAAGACCATCCCAAACAATCTCCCAAAATCTCAGATCAATATCTGATCACCCTGGAATATACTGGAGGAAATACTAAACTCTGCAAAGCACTGATTAGATAAACAAAACTGCAAAACCAGATCATCTGATATGATCAATTAAGATTTTCAAATCATCAAAGCCAATACAAAAGAATATAATGATACTAGAAATAATACATACACCAAACCATGATCCCAATAAAGCAATCTACAA
This sequence comes from Cryptomeria japonica, assembly GCF_030272615.1. Classification (NCBI taxonomy): domain Eukaryota; kingdom Viridiplantae; phylum Streptophyta; class Pinopsida; order Cupressales; family Cupressaceae; genus Cryptomeria; species Cryptomeria japonica. The sequence goes on along the minus strand of NC_081405.1, from coordinate 423,219,821 downwards.
TCATCAGAGCAAGAATATGTTGACATCAATGACAACAACATATCCTAGCAGTAGCAATGTCCAACAGGTAGGACTAGGGATAGGAGGAGCTTCATTCTTAGGATAGGACAAAGTTCAGGAGGATCGAGGGAGCACCCAATGTTACCCATTTTTGTAGACACTTTTTTGAGATTGTATTGAGCCCGCGAGCTCTATTTTGACACAGAGACTCGGATTTTTGCACTTTGATGTTGTTTATGATATGTATATGAGATACAAATTCTATATGAGACTATATGATGTATTGTTCTATATGAGTTGCTTTTATTGGCTTATGACAATTTTTATGTATGTTATGTTTCTATTTGATGATGATGATGCGTACATGATTTTATTGATGGTATTGTTGTATGAATTATGGATGCATTGCTATGATATGTAATGTATGAACTATGTGTAATTCTATGATGTTATGCAATGGTACTAACATATGTGTGCAATATAAGATGATATATGAATGGTTATGATATGAATGTGGACTAACATGTTTGTGACTTTAGGATGCCTATTTTTGGGTACCAAAGTATGAAACCATGGGGACCACAAGGACTGACTAAAGAAATGTTAACAAAAGAAAAAAAAATTAGATGGAAAAATGTTAGTATTGATGAATCCTTGCTTTCATAAGTGAACAATTAGTAGTAGAGAGATTATTATGGCAAGTGGATACATTGCATCATGACATATGAGGTCAGAGTGATAATATGATCCCTTTGCAGAAAAATAGACATAGTGCAAACAAGGAATGTCCCAATCCATTCTGAAATACATTAAGGGTCGAGGTCTATTTGATACTCACAAAGTGAATGTACCAACACAGACACCCAAAACATACTTGTTTGAGAACGTCGTGAAAAGCATCCCACAAACATAAGACAAAAATAAAAGATCACGAACCATCCCGACCACTCTAATCACTTGTGGATATCCTTGAGTAGCGTAGGAACATGATCAAAGATAAATCAATGAATGATAAGACTCACCAGACCAAGTGAGTCAACAATCATTCTGATCTTATTGTCAGAGTTTGATAGTTTGTGTTTGATAGGATAATCATGATGTCTGGTTTCAGGAATGATGTACCCCATTTAAGATGGACACAATTCGATTTCAAGCATACTACATCCTGTATAAGATAGATGATAGTTGGGATAGTGTTGACTGGATGGATAGGTTGTTTGTTGTTGCGTGATTTGATAGAGCAATGCTTTACAGGTTTTCCATCTGTGTCTGCTCAAATGTTTGTCTTGTTGCAAGGGACAAGTTTATTGATGGACTTAAAAATAATGATTATTTTTGGGTTTTTAATTATTTTTTAATCATTATGGTTTTGTGGTTATATAATGTTTTTGTGATTTCTTTAGGACTTTTTCTAAAAGTTTTTAGTCTTTTTTTAGGATATTATTTGGATTTTTTTGGTCTTTTCTCAAGACGTTTAGCTATGTGCAGGTGTCATCCTCTAATGTTTTTACACAGACTCCATCGATTGATCATGATAAGAGAATTGCTCCCAATTTGCATCAAACTATATACAATAGCCAAATAGAACCAATTGGACATATACACAAGACTAGTTTGTGCAAAGGAAAGGACAATGAATAATGACTAGTCTTAGGCCACAAAGGACAAAAGGGGTTGATGAAAAGATGGATGGAAAATCTATTGTGAATGCAAATAGGATTCAAAATAGAGTGATGATAGATGATGGAGCAGTGACTTACTATACATGGCACCTATTTACCAAGTTTTCACCATGGTACTTACCCAGAGTGCCTGTTTGCTAGGTTTTAACTAGTGGGTGAATGATTACTCTTTCCTATTTTTATCTTTTTTCAAGATCCCTTTTCAAATTTTTTGTACTTTTTTCAAGATCATTTTTCAAATTTTTTTGTACTTTGTCAAAGATCATTTTTTAATTTTTTTGTATTTTTTTTAGGATCATATTCTCTCAAGTATAATACTTGTGGAGGTACATGCTATTTATAGGTTTAGACAACGGTTCTCCCTTTGGTGTTGCTAACTGATATGCTCTAGATATGTAGGTTGTAGTAACTACATAGGGACCTAGCTAATTAGGTTTGAATTCACCTGGCTTCTCCCTGTCTTGCTAATTCTTTGGGTTCATCTTGAGGACCAAGTTTTTGATATCAAAATACCTACCCTTGACTTTCTTGTTATATTTCCTTAGAAGATAATTTTGATATACTTGAAGATGAGCTAGGGTAGTGTGACATCTTTCATCCAATGTTTCTAGTTCATGTAGCCTGGATACTCTATATTCTTCATCATCAATGATATGTTGCAAGGAGAAGCTTAATGAGGGGATCTCAACCTCAATAGGAAGCATGGATTCAATACCATAGACTAGGGAGTAAGGCCTAGCACCTGTAGGTGTGAGGATGCTGGTTCAGTATGCCCATAAAGCAGGGTTAAGTTGCACATGCCAATCACAACCAACATCATCAACAATCTTCTTGAGAATTTTTATCATGGTTTTATTAGATGCCTCAACTTGACCATTACTCTATGGATAGCAGGGAGAGGAAAAGCGATGTTGGATATGAAACTTCTCACATAGTTCCCTATTGTCTTAGTTTCTAAAGGGAAGACCATTATCAATGACAATGGTCAAAGGGGCTCCATATAGACATATAATGTAATCCAATATGAATTTGGAAATTTGTGTGCCATTAATGTAGGTTATGTGAATGGCTTCAATCCATTTGGTGAAGTACTCTATAGCAGTGATTATGAATTTATGGCCATTAGTAGAGGTAAGGTGGATCTTGCCTATGAGGTCAAATCCCTATTGAAAAAAGGGCCAAGGAGATATGATAGGTCAAAGTTCTTATGCTAGTGCATGAATCAAGTCTCCATTAATTTTACATTTCCAACACTTCTTTGCAAAGGTGTGAGCCTCTTGTTCCATGGTAGGCCAGTAGTATTATGCTCTTATCAGTTTCTTTGCAAGACTTAAAACATTTAAGTGGCCCCCACAAATACCATCATGAACTTCTTGTAAAGCAGTTTGCGCTTCTTCAAAATCAAGACACCTCATGAGGGTTTTGTCAAAAGAGAGACAATAGATAGTGTCACTGATGATAACATATCTAGAGGTTTAATGGACAAAGGAGAAGCAATGATTATTTGATAGGTTGGGAGGTAATGTTTGGGATTATAATTAATTATATATCTTGGTACCAAGGGGAATTGGGACCAACAATTTCACACACAAGTTCAAATTGTGGAATTTAGAAAGCAAGAATGAGCAGTTGCTCCACCAAGAACTCGCACTTAGCAACATTTTTGTGGGATATCAAGAATGGATGCAATAGTGGCCATGGCATCTACTGGTTTGTTTTGTAGATACGACACTTGACTAAATGTGATTGTAACAAACCTAGTATTGTAAAAATTGATCAACTTCTTGTAGGGGATAAGTTTCTCATCTTTAGTCTCATATTCATCATTTTCTTGTTGGATGACCAATTGAGAATCACCATACACCTGAAGATTCTTGATATCCCACTATATTGCAATTCTCAACCCTTTGACTAAGGCTTCATATTCTACAATGTAATTTTTGTACTTAAAGTGATTCTGTATGATTTAGGGATTACATCTCCCTATGAAGTCAGGAACAAAATACCTACCCTTAAGCCATGTTGTGTGTGTGAGCCATCAAATTAGAGTTGCCATTCAGTGGTAGGCATGATTTTAAATATGGGCTCATTTGGAAAATCAAATAGCAATGGGTGATCATCTTGGATAGGAGCTTCAGTGAGTTAATATGCTATTTCTTGTCCTTTTATAACCTTACAGTCTACATATTGGATATGAAATTCTCTCAATATCATCACACATATAGCAGAGTGTCCTATGAGTGTTTCTCTATTGAGTAGGTATTTCAATGGGTCTATGTTTTCTACAAGCAATGTCATGTGACAACATGTAATGTCTAAGCTTCTGAGTAGTGAAGACAAGTGCTAGGCATGCATGTTCAATGGTGGTGTAGTTCACTTCATAGCAAACTAGAATTTGGCTGATATAGTATATAGCTCTCTTTTTTCCCTCTTCATTGTGTTGTGCTAAGAGATCCCCTAAGGCTATTGTTATTGTTGATATGTACAAGATGAAAGGTTTGGCTTCAATGAGAGGAATCAAGACTGATGGAGATACCAAATAGTCCTTTAATTGTTGGAAAGCTTATTGACACTATTTGTTTCATTTGAAAATTACTCCCTTGTGAAGCAAATATTGGAATGGGTTGCATTTGTCAGCCAATTGTGCTATGAAACTCCTAATAGACTATAACTTTCCCCATAGATTTCCTTGTCTATTACATATTTTAAATAAAGGTCAAATCATTGGTATATTTGAGGGTGAAGGCATATCCATTATAGCTTTCGCCTTTGCTGGATCTACTTCAATGCCACGATCATAGACAATGTATCTTAGGAGTTTCCCTAATGTAACCCCAAAGACACATTTCTTAGGGTTCAACCGAAGCTTATACTATTCTATTATGTCAAAAATCAATGTTAAGATACTTAGATGACTATCTTTGGTGAGTGATTTACATAACAGGTCATCTACATAGTATTCCATTAATGTGTGCATGAAATCATTGAATGTGGTTTTCATTTCTCTCTGATAAGTTGCTCCAACATTTTTGTGGCTAAAAGGCATCACGTTCCAAGAATAGGTTCCCCGGACACATGTCAAGGCTCTTTTATGCTGATCTTTAGGAACTATTCTAATCTGATTATACCCAAAAAATCATCCATCAAGGACATCATTTCATAACCAGCTATTATGTCCATTATCATATCAATGTTTGGTCAAGGGAAATCATCTTTTGGACATGCTTTATTAAAGTCTCTAAAATTATTATAGATTCTAATTCCCCCAATGAGTTTTCTCACTAGTACCAAGTTTGAAATCCACTTTGCATAATCAATGGGTCTAACGAAACCCACATCTAATAATTTCTTAAGCTTATCTTTTACTAGCAATGCAATTTGTGGATGCATTTTTTTTAGTTTCTATTTGACTTGCTTAGCACCTGGATGCAATAAAAAATGATGAAGGACCAATTCAAGATCTATCCCTAGCATATCTCCATAGGGAAATGCAAAGTTTATTTGCTTTTCCAGGAAGAATGTGATAAAGTCTATCTTTTGTTTCTCTAATGTAATGAAGCTGCAAAGTGGATGATCTTGGGATTATCTGGCACACCCAAGTTTATTTCTTGTGTTATCTCTAAAAAGAGAGAATATTTTACATGATCTACTAGAGTTTTGTCCAATCTTACATGTAGGAAGATCTTTGTGAAGGTTATTGTGAACCAATATGTAAATTTGTGAGTTGAACCGATAAATTAGAGTAAAAGATTAAACCCTTTCTATGCTATGTAACCGGTAAACCCTACCAGTTGTTTTTGCTAAACCCACCGATTAAGGTTGTTGAATTGGTTATGTTGTTTTATGATATGATGGTGACACATAAGGTCATTGTATGAAGACAAGTTCAGATTGTTCTGGCGCATTTGATTATTTGTCTAGGGATGGAGCAAAATGTATTGCATCTAATGCAAAATACGCGATGAGTTACTGAGCTCGATGAAGTGGTAATCAAGGAGCGGTTGAGGTTTTCTTGATTGATGTCAAGAGATTGGTATGAAATCCAATGGTCATTCTTGTACCAACTTGTTTGTAATCTTGATGATGAGAAGATTAGATTTTTGTTATATTACTGACCTAATTGATTTGTACTTAAGGTCGATGAAGTTGTTTTGTTTTTGAGTTGGCAAGAATTGATAGAAATCAGTTGAGTGTGTGGTTACTGAATTGGAGAATGAGTCTACAGTTTGAGTAAAGGTAGATATAAGCTTAAATGGATTTGATCAAGAAAATGTAGTACTATTCAGATAGATCAAGAAACTCCCATTGTTTTCTAACAATTACAACAAAATTGAAATCCCCTAACCGGGTAAGCTCTAACAAGCTTGGTTACTTATTAAATCCTCTAACAAGGTGGTCCATTAGTTTGGATTCTAAAATCCTCTACCGAGGTTACTCCTTTCAGGTTATTTGCTTCTAACAAGGCATTTGTAGTCAATCCCTTAACTTAGTGATTCCTAACAGGATCAGTTCTTATCAGGACTTTTGTAAAAGCTTTAACAGGCTTGGCTCCTAACAAGGTGAACTTCAGAAGAGTTCAAATATTTTCTTGTGAGTCTCATCTCACCATGGCTTTTACCAATTTGGGTTTTCCACGTATAAATACTTGTGTCATGTGGTGAATGATTTTGTGGTTATGATCTTATTGTTGATATGCTTAACTATTTTTGATAAGGCATGATAACTGGAAGCATTGAGAAATGAAGCATTGACATAAGATAAAGCATTTGGATGTTTACAAGTTGAATGATGTTTAGTGTTAAGTTGTTTTAATAGTTAACCGGTTGATGTTGAGTATTCTTATGAGTATTGATCTTGACAGAGATATTTCATTGATAATTTTACTTTGAGAGATTGAGTTTGAGTTTGGGAAGTTTGTATCAGTTTTTCTAGTTACTGATTCACCCCCCCTCTCACTAATCTACCAGATACTTATTATTTCATCATACCATCAATTGGTATCAGAGCACATCTCAGGTCCTCTAAGATCTAAGCCTAACAACTTGAGGAAAAGATCTGCTAGATCATGATGAAGAAGGAAGGTCCGAAGTTCAATAGAGAAAACTATAGGATATGGAGCGATAGAATGAAAATTTACATCAAGAGTCTGGGAATTCAATATTGGGATCATGTATAAACTAAGTATATTGCACCTACTAAGCTCTGACTAATGATCATAAGAAAGAGCAACAAGAAAATCATCAAGCACTGGAAGCTATTATCAGTTCCTTGTCTGATGCTGAATATGTTGATGCTCATGGTCTTGAAACTACACATGAAATATGGAAAAAAATTGAAGAGATTTATAGTGGTGATGAACATGTTAAGATTTCTAAAGAGGAGATTCTAAGAGGAAAATTTGATGACATGAGGATGTCTGAAGGTGAGAATATATAGCAGCATGGTCAAAGGATAAAAGAGATAGTTGGTGAAATTAAGAGTGCAGGAGGGAAAGTGGAAGATGCCACAGTGATCAGTAAGGTACTGAGAACCTTGCTACCAGTCTATGCTATTCGAGTTGCATCTATTCAGGAGCTGAAGTCCATTGACAAAACAAAAGTAACTCTTGACCCCATCATTGGCAAGCTTACTACTTTTGAACTAAATGGTTATGATGGTAGTATACAGAAATCCGAGTCTGCATTTAGAGCTTCTATTTGTAACCCATCTATGAGAAAAAATAGAGATACTAGTCATGGTTATGAATCTAGATCCAGTAGAGATGTTGATGATGAAGACAATTTAGTGGAGCTTGAAACATTATTGGAAAAGCAGTTGCCTAGAGGCACTAGTAAATACAGAGGCAAACTACCTTTAAAATATTTTGCATGCAACAAGATTGGTCACATAGCGGCTAATTGTCCTAATGGTGAAAAAAACACAAGAGAGATAAATTCAAGAAGTATAAGGGAAAAGGCAAGAGAGATTGTCTTATTGCTATTGATAGTGGTATCACTAATGAAGAATCTGATGATGATGCTAGTGAAGATATTGTGTTTGTAGCTATTAAGGAAGAGATATCAGACCAAAAGGCATTAGTATCTAGGATGGATAACTTTGATGATTGGATCATTGATAGTTGTTGTTCACACCATATGACTGGTGATCGGAGCAAATTTCTTTCTTTGAAAGAATTTGATGGTGGTGTTGTTAGATTTGGAAGTGACTCACCCTGCATGGTTAAAGGTAAAGGAGTTATTTCTCTTAATGGGAAGAGTAGTATAAATGATGTCTACTGGGTTGAAGGTCTAAAACACAATCTTTTGAGTGTGGCATAATTTAATGGCAAAGGATACCCATTGGAGTTTAAAAATGGTATGTGCAAAATATTTGACAATAAATGTGAATTTATTGCAATTGGGAAACAAACTAAAGGTAACTCGTTTCATCTTAATTCTAAAGTTAGCAACTATTGTATTGCAAAAATAGATGATAGCTGGCTTTGGCATAGGAGATTTTGTCATATAAACTTTGATAACATTGTTAAAGTCAATAAGTCCAAGATAGTGAGAGGTTTGCCTCAGTTAGACAAACTGGTTAATGCTCTTTGCAAAGAATGTCAGTTAGGAAAGATGACTTCTTCAACTTTCAAAAGAAAATCCTTCTCAGCGGAGCACTTATTAGATTTGGTTCATACAAATCTTTGTGGAACAATAAGAATAAAAAGCATTCAAGGTGACATATATTTTATGATTCTCACTGATGATTTCTCAAGGATGACATGGGTTACATTCTTGAAAGAGAAGACTAAAGCTTTTGGTAAGTTCAAGGAATTCAAGGCTTTAGCTGAGAAAGAGAGCGGTAAGAAGATAAAATGTCTGAGGACAAATCAAGGTGCTGAATTTATGTCTGAGGGATTCACTAAGTACTATGAAGAGAATGGTATCAAATGATAGCTTTCTACACCAAGGACATCACAATAGAATGGAATCATAGAAAGGAACAATCGGTCAATTGTTGAAGCTGCTAGGAAGATGTTGATACAAGGAGGTGTACCGAATACCTTTTGGAGAGAAGTTGTTAGCACATATATCTACACAATGAACTGGGTTCTGGTAGAGGTAAGGAAAAGACTCCTTATGAATATTGGTATGGAAGATCATCTGATGTTAGCTATTTTAAAATATTTGGAAGCAAATGTTTTATTAAGAGAGGTGATTACATTAGTAAATTTGAGGCTAAGAGTTATGAAGGCATATTTCTTGGCTATTCCACCAAGGGTAAGGCCTACAAATATTTTAACAACCGGACACAAAGAATTATTGAGAGTGCTGATGTTTGAGTGGATGAATTTACTAAAATCTCAGAAGGAACCAGGTTTAGAGAAGAAGGATGAAAATCCTTGCATTTTGTTTTTGGAACCAAAAACTATGAAATCTGAAACTGGTAAAGCAAATTTTGATGGAATAGTTCAACCAGAAAAGATAAATTCAGAAGAAGATGATGACAACGAAGGAGATGAACCTGAAGATAACGATCATGTTATTCCTAGATATGTGAGACTGAATCACAATCCTAAGTAGATTATTGGAGATAAGGATGCTGAAGTACTAACCAGAAGAAGAATTAGAGAGAATTCTTGTATGATCTCCACCATTGAACCAAGAACTGCTAAGGAGGCATTTGGTGATGATCATTGGGTTAAAGCTATGGAGGAGGAATTGGATCAAATTGAAAAGAACAACACTTGTACCCTAGTACCCCAACCAATAAATAAGAATGTTATACGTACTAAATGGGTATACAAGAATAAATTGAATGAAGATGGTGTTGTAGTTTGCAACAAGGCAAGATTAGTCTACAAGGGTTATGCTCAAGAAGAAGGAGAAGATTATGGAAAAACTTTAGCACCAATAGAAAGACTTGAAGGTGTCAAAACTTTACTTGCATTTGCAACCTATAAAAAGTTCAAGGTATATCAAATGGATGTTAAGTGTACATTTTTGAATGGGATATTGGAAGAAGAGGTATACATAGAGCAACTAGATGGTTATGCATTGACTGATGAGATAGACATGGTATGCAGATTGGATAAGGCTTTATATGGATTAAAGCAAACACCTAGAGCATGGTATGAAAGGATTCATACACATCTAATGAAGATAGGATTTCTGAGAACCAGTGATGATAGTAACATATATCTCAAGTTTGAAGGAGATGAAATACTGGTTAGTGAAGTATTTGTTGAGGATATTATATTTGGAGGTAATGATGTCATGAGCAACAATTTTGCAGATGAAATGAAAAATGAGTTTGAAATATCTTTAGTAGGAGAAATAAAAAATTTCATAGGCTTGCAGATACAACAATTGAAGAATGGTGTTAATCAGAACAAATGAAGAATGGTATTTTCATTACACAATCTAAGCATGTAAAAGAGGTTTTGAAGACTTTTGGCATGAGTGACTATAAACCAGGCGATAAAACAAGTGCCATTAATATTTCTAACAATCCTATTTTGCACGCATGAACTAAGCACATTGAATTGAAGTATCATTTCTTGAGGAAAAAAGTTCAGAGTAAAGATGTTATCTTAGAGCATGTTTCTACCAAGGAGCAGCTTGCAGATATTTTTACCAAACCTTTGCCTAAGACTACTTTTGAGTATCTTAGAAGTCAATTGGGGTTTGTCCCTCTTCATGAAGTCAGTTGAACATGATGTTGATTGCATCAGTCCCTGAATCACTTGCAAAATTTTATAAGGGTCGCTGTAGAAGTGGATCTATTCCATAGGGGGAGCATCAAGTTGCAGTATGTTGTTGATGCACAGTGTAAATTTGGCATTACATGTTTTACTTTCAATTTGGCATTGTTGTCAAAGGGGGAGAAGAATTATGTGATTATGTGAAGGAAAACCAGTGATAGACTGAAGACAGAGAGAGCATGTGAATACTTGGTAATGTAACCAGGATTCCTATTCACAATCACAACAACAAGCAATGGTGTTGATATTTTGTATTGCCATCAATGCCAAAGGGGGAGATTGTTGGCATTTGCATAAAGATTGCATTAATGATATATTATGTTGTCATTGATGTCAATTGAACTGGTATTGATATTGCTGATATTGTTGTTATTATTGATATTGGCTTGTAACCAGTAGGAAGAGCTTTGTGAAGGTTATTGTGAATCGGTATGTAAATTTATGAGTTGAACCGATAAATCGGAGTAAAAGGTTAAACCCTTTCTATGTTATGTAACCGGTAAACCCTACCAGTTGTTTTTGCTAAACCCTAATCGATTAAGGTTGTTGAATTGGTTATATTGGTTTATGATCTGATGGTGACACGTAAGGTCATTGTATGAAGATGAGTTTAGATTGTTTTGGCGCGTTTGATTGTTTGTCTAGGGAAGGAACAAAATATATTGCATCTAATGCAAAATGCGTGATGAGTTACTGATCTTGATGAAGCGGTAATCAAGGAGCGGTTGAGGTTTTCTTGATTGATGTGAAGAGATTGGTATGAAATCCAATGGTCATGCTTGTACCGACTTGTTTGTAATCTTGATGATGAGAAGATTAGATTTTTGTTATGTTACTGACCTAATTGATTTGTACTTAAGGTCGATGAAGTTGTTTTGTTTTTGAGTTGGCAAGAATTGATAGAAATCAGTTGAAGTGTTGTTGCCGAACAAGAGAATGAGTCTGTAGTTTGAGTAAAGGCAGATAGAAGCTTAAATGGATCTAATCAAGCAAATGTAGTGCTATTCAGATAGATCAAGAAACTCTTGTTGTTTTCTAACAATTATAGTAGAATTGAAATCCCCAAACCGGGTAATCTATAACAAGCTTGGTTACTTATTAAATCCTCTAACAAGGTGGTCCATTAGTTTGGATTCTTAAATCCTCTACTGAGGTTACTCCTTACAGGGTATTTGCTTCTAACAAGGCATTTGTAGTCAATCCCTTAACTAGGTGATTCCTAATAGGATCAGTTCTTAATAGGACTTTTGTAAAAGCTTTAACAGGCTTGTCTCCTAATAGGGCAAACTTCAGAAGAGTTCAAATATTTTCTAGTGAGTCTCATCTCACTGTGGTTTTTACCTATTTGAGTTTTCCACCTATAAATACTTGTGTTATGTGGTGAATGATTTTGTGGTTATGATCTTATTGTTGATTTGATTAACTATTTCTGATAAGGCATGATAACCAGAGGCATTGAGAAATGAAGTATTGACATATGATAAAGCATTTGGATGTTTACAAGTTGAATGATGTTTACTGTTAAATTGATGTAACAGTTAACCGGTTGATGTTGAGTATTCTTATGAGTATTGATCTTGACAAAGATATTTCATTGATAATTTTACTATGAGAGATTGAGTTTGAGTTTGGGAAGTTTGTATTGGTTTTTCTAGTTACTGATTCACCCCCCCTCTCAATAATCTACCAGATACTTATTATTTCATCATACCATTAATGTCTAGAGGTGCCTTGTGGTTTTCATCAAGAGACTCATATTTTTTATTATTTTGGTGACTGGAAGATGGAGTTGAGTCCCCAAAGTGTGTTGGTATGTCTTCACAAGACTTAAGGAATGTTGTTATGGCTTCATCATTGTTGAAATATTTTAAACTCGATGGTACTTGTTGGTCCCAATCTATAAGTTTGGGATGGACTGAGGGTATGCTATCATCGATATTATATAGATCTAGTGTGGCAAAGGTCAAGGTCATGATATAGACATTGGTGGTATCAATATCAACATTTCTTTAGGCATTGCATTCTTTAAAAGATGTGCTAGGATCCCAAAAGTCTACAATCTAGGGTCTAGGACAAGTTTGTACAGGAGAAGTATTTACATGTTTGTCTTCAATAGGTAAGTCATTGGGGTCAATGAAAATATGATCTAGGGCATAGGAGCTAGAGGAATAGGAATCCCATTCCTACTCATAGGAATCAATTATGTTATGGTCTTCCTCAAATGTCTTTTCATCATCAAGAGTGTGCCCCTCTTCCAATAAGGCTAACTTGGCATTAGAGAGACCAATCCACAATGGTTTGAATCCTAATCCTCTGGTGTGATGCTTATCTTTTGGTTGAATGGGTTCTACAATGCCTTGCTTATTTATGTCACTTGACCATTATTCCCATCATTGTCTTTCTTCTGCACAATGGTGAATCATTTTCCATAGTTTTCAACAAGAAATTGTATAGGTGGAGCATCTTCTTCATCTCTATAAAGCTATTTTGATACATCCTCTTTAATTTTTTGTTCATTGTGGTCTCCCCATTTCTTGAAAGTAGTAGGAGCTTGATATTGAATTACAACCTTGGGTTGTTTTTGCAGAGGATGGGGCTTTCCATAGGACTTAGGGAAAGTGGGTTCAACTTTCCAATGTGGAATGATTGTGTCATAGTGTTTTCCCCACATCCTAGATCTTCGACCTTGAATTTTTCTTTGGACAATTTAGCTAGAGTTTTAGGATCTATATTTTGAGAAGTGTTAGTGGATGATTGAGCTTCTCTATTTACTAGAACTTGCTGCTCGGGTGTCTCTTTTCTAGGTTTGTATAAAATTCGAAGGGATCTAGATCTCTAGGGATAGTAATTTTTATTCCATTATAAGGGAATTGTAGACATGGATGGTAAGTAGATGGAAATACTTTCATGGCATGTATCCAGGGATGACCCAAAATCATGTTATATGGAAGATCCAAGTCCAAGGTCTGCAACATTATTCTCTTAGTGGTGGGGCCAACTTGAATAGGTAACACAATGACTCCTTTTGAAAGGTGCTCGACATCATCATACACCTTGATAGTTATTTTCCTTAAAGGGTAATTGCTATTTTTTGAATATCCAAGAGCTATGATAATCCTCAATGTGAAAATGTTCAATCCCGCTCTTCCATATATTAAGACCCGTCTTATTTTATAATTATGGATGAAGAATTCTAAATGCAATGGATCATTGTGATTGGGCTAGTTGTGAGGGAAATCGTTTGTAATAAAAGTAATCAGGTGTAAGGAAGAGATATGTCCTATCATAGCCTGAAATTGGTTGACATTTATGTTGGTAGGAATTGTGGATTCTTGTAAGACCTTGTCTAGGACTTCTCTATGTGTAGGGGATATATTCAAAAAATCAAGAATAGAGATATGTGTCGATGTTTTGCCCAAATGATCAAGGATATTATATTGGCTAGTGGTTTGTGATGTAGGAGAATCTCCTTGCAAAATGACTTAAGATCATTGGGTAGTTAATGCATAGTGGGAATTTGTCTCCTTGATACTTATGGTATATACATGACTGTCTAACACTTGGAGACAATTGTTTGTATATTGGTGGGAAGTATTAGTGTAATTCACATTGCCTTTGGATTCAAGATTAGATGTAGAGGCATGTCCTTTATCAAAATCAAGGAGTCTTGAATATGGTGTGATCGGTGTTTGAGGATGCTACCAAAGACTCTATTTCAACCGATCCTTGGTCAATCAAATCTTTTATAAGATGCTTAAATTGGAAACGAGAAGGAGTTTTGTGTCCCTTTATTTGGTGATATTCACAATATTGGTTGTCATTCTACCACCCTGGTTTTACTACTGGTTCATTTTTGATTTCAAGTAGCTACACAAGGTTTGATTGGAGTAGTTGTTTTAATATAGATTCAATAGGCTCATGTAACAATGTGAATTGTCAAGGAGGTGTGTCTTTGGCTCTAGGGGTTTTTTGTTGTTGGTTCTATTGCATGGTGTTGACTGCTTGATGTTGTGGTTGAGTTGATTGTTGAAAAGGCGTGTTGTGTTGAATTTTTTGTTGAGGTTGGTTGTTTGTCTAAGTACTTGGCTGTGTGGCCCCTTTAAGGGTGAGCTTGTCTATGCATTGTTCACTATCCTTGCATCCAAAACTCCATCCTTGGTAACATTCTTATTTCTAGACTAGAATTTGATCTTATCATTGGAAGTGCTAGGCTTATTATTGTTATCTTTAAAGATCTTGATAATCCCCTTTTGTATAAGAGCTTTCTCGATATTCGTCCCTTTCTTGACAAGTTTGTTGATGGTGCTAGGAATTTTGATCTTCAACTCGTACATTAACTCTAGTATTAAATTTTCAATGAAAATTTTGACTTGTTGTTCTTTAGGGATGTCGAATGGATATCGGCTAACTAAGTTTTGCATCTTTGTAAAAATGTTACAAAGGATTCCCTAGTTTTCTGTTTAGTAGTGCAGAGATTAGTCATGGTGACTTCATTATCGATATTTAAGGAAAAGTGACAAATGAATTTTTTGACTAATTCATTCCATGCCTTGATGTTACTAGGTAGTTGTGCATACTAGTCCATTGCCTTTCGTAAAAGGATTTGGAGAAATAGATGCATTAGATATGTGTCATCATAGTGGACTTCCATGCAAGATGTGCAAAATTCTTTGATATGATCTTTTGGGTCTCCTTTTCCTCTATACTTGTCAAATTTGGGTACACTAAAGTTTTTGGGGAAAGAAGGCATGTACAAAATTTTATCAAAGGAATTAGGACATAGATCCTATGGTGTGCAGAGAAAAGAGTATGTTGAAGAGCCATAAGCAAAGAATAACCCTTATATCTCAGATAGCAGGAATGATTCTTAGCACAGTACGAAGGAGGGAAACCCTAGGTCAGTGGGCTCTGCTTTGGTTATGGAGAATGCGGATTCCATTTTGAATGCTGCCAGAAATAGTACTATGAAAATATTCAATTTCCAGAAATGGGATTGATAACATCTCCAGTATTAAGAATAAATAGAGAGATTTGGATTATAAAATTGAGAAATTGATTTAAGGATACCAACACTAAAGGTAAAGAGGATGCTACGGAGGATACCAGTGAGGTAGAGGATGAAGAAGAAATTCAGGATTGGCCTGAAAAAGATATGATTAAGGGAGATTTGAAGCATCTTGAAGATATGGTCAAAATCATCAAAGAAAAGGGAGAGGTTATAATAAAATTATTATCAACCGGATTACAAAAACTAAGAAGGCCTTGAAGAAATTTATGGAGCATAGTCTTGAGGTTCTGAAGGTGTCACCTCAAAACATGAACGCTTTGGTTGCTTGTCTAGAGAAGAACAAGTAGAACAAAGAGATGGTGATCATTGATGATGTGTCGGTCACCAGTTCTGCTCCTCACTCCTCTAGATGTAGAACAAGGCAAACTACCAGTAAAATAGAGATTAAGACTAAAGACACCCATCAGATGCAAGAAAACAAAGACCTAAAAGAAGCTGCTAATGCTATGATGATGTTGGTTAAGGATGTAGAAGAGTCTATAAAGATTTTCATCTAACATGTAATTTGGTTTTGGGTTCCAGTCTCTCGCTGGCTTTTTGCTGTTCTTTTCCTTAGCTGTTGTTTTCTCTGCTATTCTTTTGAAACTTTTCTTTCTATGTCATGTTCTTTCTAGTTTCTTTTATGCTTATCTTCTCATTATGTAAGCAGGTTTCAAGTCCCTTAAAACCTGATTTTCCTTAATCAAAAACTTCATTTAGTCCCTTTTATTCGTAATGCTTCAACTTGTTTGGACAATTTTTTGATCTGTTGAGTCATCATATCAAAGGGTCCTTGTCTGGGAGGTTCATCATTCATTCCTACATGACCTCATTGTTTGTACATTGTTCCTCCAAGTGGGTATTTTTCTTGATATTTAGGAATAGTTGATCAAGGTGTATTTGCTACTGACATATCTTGGTATGGGTTTCCATATTGCATTGTGGTGGTGTTTTGGTATTGACCTTGTTGTTGTGGCTGTTGATATTAAATATTGGATTGTGTTTGATTTTGAAATTGTTGCATTTGTTGGATGGGTTGTTTTTTAGATCAAATTGTTAACAAAGGACGACATTGTTGTCACCTATGTTGTTGCAACTATGCTACTGGTATTTGTTATTGTGCCCCTAATGGAGTCATTTGTTGTTGAAATTGAGGAACTTGTGCCATTTGTTGTTGATATTGTGGCACATACTTTTGTTGGTACTATGGGTCTAGTTGATATTGTTAGACGGTAGGTTGTTATATCATCTGGTGTGTTGGTCCAACATGTTGATAATCTTGAGGTTGTTGAGGTTGATATTGCATGCCTACTTGCATGGTTGGTTTTTTTACTGTTGATATTGGGTAGCAACCTGTTTCTCTTAAAGACTTGGTTTTTGTGTAACCTAGCCTCCCAAGTAGATTGTCAAGTACCTCAATTTTACATTTTTTATATTTAGATAGTTTAGTTTGTGACATCATGTTTATTTCTTCTTGTGGTAAAATGTTTCTCAATTACCCTCACCGTGTTGGTGTTTATGTCAACTTGTGGTGTGACAGTTACTTGTTTAGATTTACAAGATTGTGTTTGCATTTTCTCCTAAGGAGTTGTTTGTAAAAGGGAAGCACTCTATTGCATTGGTATGTTTTTGTTTAGGGGTGGTATATATAGTATTCCTGTTGATATGTAAATACTTCTTGGGTAATGGGTTGTTGTTGACTGACTTGGGGAACATTTGATGTTTTGGATTGAATATTGCTAGCTAATGTTTTTGTTGTGACTTGTGATACTGGTACATTGGATGGGTCCATCTGGTGCATTGATGATGTGGCATGAAATAAAGGATTGTCAAATTTTTTTAATGAATACTTCAATGAAATTTGTAAGGTTAATTTCTTGTGAGGTATTTTCCCTAAATCGACCTTTGTTGTTTCCTGTATCACCATAGGTCCTAGGATTGTCGTCATGGGTCTTGAGATTTGGTCTATTTGTTGTTGTTGTGGAAGGTTGGTTTTAACTATTTGTTGGACAAGGTGTGTCTGTTCTTATAAACTGAGTTGAGACTCATGCACCTAATGCAGCTTCAAGTATTCAAGAGATAATGCCAATTTTTCTTTAAGACGATTAAAAAATCGCATTAGATCTTTGAAAATTAATTGGTCTAGAGTTTCAACAATTATTGGATTGTTTATGGCTTTGTCAGTTTGTTTCTGAGACATGTTGGTTAAGGATAAATGGCTCTCCTGTGATGAATCTGAGTCAGATGATGCATCTAATTGCACATTTACATCTACAAGTGTTTCAGATTGAATATACCCAATGTCAGGATGGAAAATTGGTTCCACTCTTGATGACGATCCTTGTTGGACATAGCCCTAAGCTAATGGACCTAAGTTGAGACTTGGTGGCACATTTGTCAATATTGTCTATGGAATATTAACATCTCCTAGGTTTCTTGATTGAGAATCTGGTCCTAATCCTAATTGAGTGGTATCATGTTGTGATTGTGTGGTTATGATTGGACCCATGTCTCAATTGGAACTCGATTGCATGATGTGACCTTGTTGTGTCAGATTAGATTGTGATAATCTCAATGGCGTCTCTTCCATTGGTTCTTGTTGCTTCCTAGAAACTTGGGAGCATGTTTCAACCATATGCACTATGGGTTGTGCTAATGTTTTGTTTCTTTTGGATTTTGGATGCAATATTATGTAACCAAATGATATAACCTATGTTTTTGTATTTTTGAGATAAAAATATGGACAAATGTAACTTAATTTTTGACAAATGCACCTATTTTTTTTGGAAATTTAAGGAATTTTGGAAAATGGATAAATGTGAATTAAGGATAACAAATGCACCTATGTTTTTGTTTATTGTTTATTTTAGGATTTTGGAGAAATATTTCAGACTACAAATCTAAAGATGTAACCCTAGGAAATTGGTATGAAGTTACAACCTTTGATAGCATAGAAAGGACAAACTAATATTCAAGGACAATGTCTCAATTGTCGCTAGACTAATGAGCTAGTGTTTCAACTTGATAGTGATTGATAATGGATGAAACTTCTCGATAAGGTAGTTAATTCTTGAAAATGACATAGGGTTTGATCTAAGACCCAATGTTTAACTTGCTTCATGTTCTAAGGATGTCCTAAAAATGAGAACTAAAAGATGGTATAAGCTAAGATGATAATCTTTTTTTTTTTGGTAAAAGTGGAAAATCCACTAAACTTATATATTATTAATAAAAATGTTTACAACGGGTTCAAAAAAGGCATACTGGCAGGAAAGAACCTGCAAGAAAACCTCTGGTTGTAGCCTGCAAAGGATAAAATACTAGGCACTACCCTTACATCATTTGTTGCTGTTTAGTTAGATCACCCAACCCCCTACCTCTAATATTTTTACAAGGGTCCCATAGGACAATTACAAATAACCAGATTGCTGCCAAATGAAGGGCTGAAAAAATGCCAAGAAGGACCACCAAGGAGATACTAGTGATGTATAAGATCCTGCCAAAACCATAGTTAAACACCTAAGCATAATAGTAGCCAAAGAACCTCCAAATATGCATCAACAAAAACCATTCCACTAACTCCAAAAAATAGTCAGATATCCAAAAACCAAGAGCTAGTGCTCTCCTTTGGAGGTTCATGAGCTGAGACCAGAGGAGGGATAACCCTTAGAGGAAAAGCCAAACAAGCAGGAGAAGAGAAGAAAAATCCCAGAGTGATCAACGAATGCAATGCCTCAAAGACAACCCAAGCTTTATCCACATACTGATCAAGAGCCAGATACAACAAAAAGTTCATGGAGGTCCGAGTGTCTTCCATGGAATCACATATCAAACCCATTCTTAACTCATGCAATAATTGACTAGACCAACCATTAACCATGAGCACATGATGAGGAAGAAAACCACCATAATAAAAAGACCCCACATCAAAATGATAATCAACCAGTGCAAAAGAAATCAAGGCCCAATTACATACTGTTGGAAAAATGAACATGGAAACCAAGAGGCGGACCAAATCCACATCGAGTAAAACATCATAGAAAATTGTAACAAAGCAAGACAGAAGCTCAACATAAGAAATATGAAGGCAAACTTCCAGCCATCGACACCCCATAAGCCTATGGAATTCAAAATCCATCGCAGGAGTAAACAAATTAAAGACCCTACCAAGCTTGACAAAATTGTCCTCATTCTCTTCTTCTGCTATATGAGCTTCTAAAAACACTTTGTATGCCCCAATGGACAAAGAAGACGATATTTGTAGGAGGAAGAGCATGAAAAAGCCACAGAACCATAAACATAAAATTCTGCTTAACAAGATAATATAAATGAGATAACCACCCTTAACTTCCCATAATGGCAATCTAAAATATCCATTGCAACCCTTCTTGATTTAAACATTTCACATGAATTAACAACCCTTAAACTGACAACCATAAATGAATATCTAGAAGGAGAGAATGCCACCCTCAAACAATGATTATCGCATAAAACCAATTCTGTCTAGGCCGAAAACTCACACAAGGCGGCCAATGATGCAGTACAAATACTTTAACAAATAATAAAAGCCCAGGGACATACTGCATATTAAAATGATTTTTGGACAATGGAAAAGACAAACCTAAGGTATAAGAGGGACTATGACTATGCAAAGCTAAGATGATTTTGATTTAATGTGAAAATTAACCTAAAAATATAGGAGGGTAACATTGATATGAAAATGAACCTTAAGCTAAAGATAATGACAAATAATATATGAAAATGAACTTAAACTAAGGATTATGATAATGACATGGAAATGAAGCTAAAGATAATGACAAATAGTTTATGGCCTTCATCCCATAGGTGTGTTGGAGCTCAAAGATATTTTGAAGATGGAACAAAAGAGTGGACATGACATAGACATGGCTCAGTCCATGAAAGAGATTCATGAGAAGGTTAGGAAATCTTTACTAGACACCTCTTAAAGGATTAAAGATAAAGTAGATGAAAAGAGAAGGGATATTCAATTTGTTGTTGGGGACTTGGTCATGATTAATTTTAACAAAGAAAGGATTTAGAAAGGTGTCCCTAGAAAGATTCATATGAGAAGGATTGGACCTTGTAAGGTCTTGGCTAAGTATGGGTACAATGCCTACAAACTTGATCTACCTGGAGACATGGCTTTATCTCCTATTTTTAATGTTGCAGACTTGGTGCAATATAAAGGTACACTTACAGAGGAATGTAGTAGTCTTAGAGGTCTCTCAACCACTTTCAGACTTGCCTTTACCACCGATACCCAAGTTTCAAGCTGAGAAGGTGTTGGACACAAGGATTCTCAAGAAGACTAGGCACACCACCTCTATGGAACATTTGGTCAAATGGTAGCATCTTCCAAATTATGAAGCCACTTGGGTACTTGAAGAAGACTTTCCTAAGCTTGGAATTCCCCTCTCTTTGTTTCCTAAAGGAGTCACTTGATTTCTTTCTCATTGGGGGAGTATGGTGCAGGAGCACCTAGTTTTTAACTAGTTTAGTTGATGCATTTCCAAATTTTGGAGTGATTGATCATGTTTGGGATAAATGAATGAATAATTGATTATGGTAGTGTGGTTTAGAGTTATTTGAAGTGTATTTATCATCAAGGTTTGTTTGTTTTCGCAGTTTTGGCCAATGTGCCCTTGTAAGCTTAAAATGATATTATTTTGCAAAATAGGGTAAAACTCATTGTAAGGCCTTATTAGGAATTTTTAAATTTTTTTTTGATGTTAGGGAACCATCCTAGGAGGTTTTTAATGTAGAGAAATACCTAAGTTGTAAAAATGCAAAATGGAGCAAAAGTTGTTATTGTTGCTTGACAACTTTTTGCAACTTTTTGAGCAACTTTGCAAAATTGAGAAAATCGGTGGTTAGGAAACCAATGAGGAGTTGGTTATGACCAAGGAGGAACATAAAATAATTTTTTAATTATTGTACATGGGTTGGAAAATCCAAGAGCAAGTTTGAAACAAATTTGAAGATAATTTCCAGATTTTTGCCTTATATTTTGTCATTTTTGGTAGCAGCAGTCTGTATCAAATGGATTGATCTTGGTGGTTTAGTGGATGATATTGTGTTTATTTGGAAGTGTTTGTATCTTTCCTTAGTATAGGTTTGGTGTGTGTTTGCAATTTGTTTCTTACTGCACTGCTCTCGGTTTGAGCAAGGGTTTAAGACCCGAGACATGGTTCCAACTTGAAATCCCATTGTGTTTGTTCAATGGCCCTTGGGATTAAATTCATGGAACCTTTGTATAGTGTACATATTCTTTGGAATGATGTATAGCAGAGTCTTAGTGAAAATATGGAGGTGTGACAGGGTGTAGAAACCAATAAACCCCACTGGAGAAGACTGTTTAACTCTAAAACCCTCAAAAGTGCCATTTTTGGGATCTGTACCGGTATGGACAGACCAGATAGCCTACCCTAGTGACTCCAAAAGTTTTTCAAAAAGGGTAATAAGATCAAAAAATATTTTTTGAGGCCCTTTGAATTTTTTTTGAGTAATTGAACAAAAATCAGTAAGGTAGGGCTAATAGGGGCTCTAGGGCTACTAGGCCTAGAAAATACGAAGAAGAGGAAGCGATGGGAAAATGGAGAGAAACCGATTGAAGAACCACTTGAATGGAGTTAAAACAATTACAATACACCCCCTGATACCCCTCTAAGTGTGTGTTGGAGGTTTGGATAAGTTAATGGTCAGATTTACTCTACTGAATCCTAGCCATGCTTGAGAGCAATTGTAGAAAACAAATTGATAGGGAGCACTCCAAGGGAGTTTAATGGTTTGAATTGTTAATGGACAAGTGAAGAGTGATGGAAGCCCACTAAAACATCCTTTACCTACCTATTGAGCAAGGTGTAACTCTTTTGTGAGAATCTCCTCATCATGTGTGAATAGTAAAAACTATATGCACAATTAGAATAAAAATAAAGAATGCAGGCATTGACCAATTTTTAGTGTCTATAGTGTTAATTTTCCATCTTAGAACTTGATTATTTTTGGGAGAGGTTAGATGCCCAATATTTCATCTAAATTGGTGAATGTATCAAAATGCATGTCAACATAACTTCAACAAAGAAGTCATGGATGAAAATAGAAAAAAATGCATAGAATAAATATTTAATTAAAAAGAAGGGGTTGTGAATTTTTCAAAAATATTATCTCAAAGAACACTTGCATTAGGGGTTCCTTAGCTAAAGATATCCTTAATTTGATCCCCCTTTAGTCTTTTTAGAGTATGAAACTTCTCTAATGACTCGTGTAATAGGAGGTGAAGTTAAATTAATGGTCTTCTCTTACAATGATTGCAAGGCACTTAGACCTAATTCGTTCATCCATTACATCTTCTAAGAGTAATAGGAGATTGTTTTTAAATATGTCATGGAGTTTGGAAAAGGAGTCCTTTTATTTTATTGAGACCACAAAAAAACTTAATAATTTCTTCTTTGTTACCATTCTCAAAACATAAGGTGTGATCCATTTTTGTAATTTTCAACCTACCATCTTGTACGATTTCTGTTATAATTGTTTCTAAAGTATTCTTGTTATTAGGCTATAAATAATTCTCCCCATTTAATGTCCCCTTAACAAATAATATTTAAAAAGGATCATAAAATTCTAGACTACTATCATTGTCCATGTTCATTCCACAAAATAATAAAGCAAAAATGATCCTTAATCATACATGAATAAATCCTATGACCATGCCTGAGAATTTTTAATATGCCCTTTTTAAGATATTTGTATTAGGTGTAAAATATTAAAATTAATTAATAATTGCATATCGCTCCTAAGTTTTTGTTATCACAAATGACTCTCCTTGTAGCTTGGTTGAGGGAATCCAGGACATCAAATAGGGGACCCTCTATCCCCAATTCTATTCATCTTATTTGCAAAAGTCTTATGGATAATATTTAGTGTAATTTCCACTATAGGAAGAATCAAATGATTGAATCCTACATCTACAATTCATCCTATTACACATCAATAAATTTTTAATGATACAGTTATCCTAGGAGAAGCTTCCATTGTCAAATATATTGAAGCTAAGTGTAAGAATTGCCTATGAAGGTAGCCACCCAAGACCTAGAGGCAATGAAAAGCACAATAATAAGAGAGAAATAATATGTGACAAGAACAAAATGTTGGAAATTGACACTCTATTGGTTGGTTTCACTATGTTGTCATTGATGGCAACATGATTTTGTGTTCCAGCTTCATGTTTTGATTCTATGGTGTACCAACAGACACTTCACAAATTCTACATCAACACCGACACCAGTACTGGTAGGATAGAAGGATTTCTTTGGTCACCGACAATGCAGGCCAACATGGTATAGTAAAGGCTATTGGTATTGGAAGCTGACATATCTTGGATCCGACATCGGCAATTTGTTTTAATTTTTATGCATTTATGTTAGCTGGCTGACATGTAATCTGATATAGTATATATCTTTGTAAGCTGACATAAGGCATAAAAAGTTGTATAGGGTATATAGGTTAGTTAAGATTAGATCATTTGAAAAAAAGGACATGGTGATGGATATGTGAATGTAATATGATGTAAAATATTCAGAGAGATTATGTATGTGGGGAAATTATTGTAAGCTTTATTCCAGTAAGGGGTTTAGGGTTTCATACTAAAACAAACAGAGCTTAAACTAGAACTGTATTCTAGCATGGAAGATGCTATCTTAAGCAGTTCACACTTCTCCAAATTGTGGTCTGAAATTTTATGTAGTCAGTGAGGCTCCTATTGTGCTTGAGCAATGTGCTCTAGGCTGTAAGCCTTCCTGCAAGTACAGGCCCCTCATATTTTGTAATATCTCTTCATATGGTTAGTGGATTGATATTGTGGGTCACAAATCCCAGTGTGGTTTTTCCTCTTTGAGGTTTTCCACATATAAATTTGTGTGTTATGATTCTCATTTATGCGATTGGCTTATTATTTTCTTTACTTCTTTCAATTATGTATGTACCAGTATACCGGTTGGTGTATGCATGTTTTAATAAGGCTAAAATTTATAGTTCCTATATAACATTGATTCATCCCCCCTCTCAGTGTTATTGGTTTCCAACACAAAATGTATTCTCATCAAGATGCAAACAGTTTGATCCACATACAATTTACATGATCCTACTTATATAGGTAAGGAAAAAGGGAATGTGAGCACAAAATAATGACATGTATCTCAATGAGATGCAAGAGTAGGTAAGAGTTAGTTAGAACTCAACCACCTGACACAAGTAACGATGCATCATAGAAAAGGAAAATTCCACATAAAGTGGAAATGCTTCTACTAATCCTATGCAATTCCCTAAGTGTCTCCTATAAAAATTAATATGATATGCATTATCCTAAGTTAACTTAGGTAAAGTTTAATTACATGAGACATAAATTACACTAACACCCCCCCTCAAGTGCAAATTAGGGGAATGTAGACTCAAGCTAACACTGCAAGATATGTCCCGACTATAAGGCCATGTTAGGTACCCATGTACAAATATAATGCAATCTCTCACAAACAAAGAAAGGGAGAAAACCCAATGGGAAAAAACTTCCCCACAAAAGCGAGATGAAAATACAAAATAACTCTTAAAGAAGAATGAGAAGGACAAAATACCATGTGACGAAAAAGTCCCCACCATAAGAGAAAATAAGAGAGACCAAGTATCCCCCTTCAATGTAGAATATACTCCAATGGTAGAAGATTGAAACTGAATGAAGAAGGTACTCCATAATCGTCAAACAAAATTCATCCTCTTAGGAAGAAAGAAAACCAAAGGTGTATCCATGAAGTCTCCCCAATATTGAAAGGAATATATAAGAAGAAAACTCAAGATGTATGGAGTCTCTGAAAGTTGTTCTACATTCATCATCACTAGATCTTGGATTGTCTTTTTCAACAATGTGGACTAGTACACCTGGTTTGGAAGGCGCAAATTTTAGCATTGACTTAATAATTAGCTATGAAGGTAGCCACCCAAGACCTAGAGGCAATGGAAAGTACAAGAATAAGAGAGAAATAATATGTGACAAGAACAAAGTGTATTTTTTTCAAGATGCAAATAGTTGGATCTGCTGGAACCTTAAATTTTTGCGAAATTCAAAGTTTCCTAAAGATGAAGAAGGTGGTAAAAACTCCAAAATTCCATCCACTGTGAAGTCATATAGAGATGAACACCATTATAAGATCAAATGGAGCTTGACATTTCAAAAATTTCACATTGTATGTGGGGTTAACATAGGGCTCCCATAAGGGTAGATCCCAACATACAATTCCCATAAGGAGATCCATGCATGAGTGGATCTACATGATTATAATAATTCAATGTGTTTTCTAGCCTAAAATCCTAGAGCATAATATAAAAATCCTTGTACATGGATCAACCTTGAAATTTAAATAGACCTTCAAAAATCACATCCTCAGTAAAAGCCTTTATTCATCAACTAATGTATTAATATCCCGCTCCATTTCTTTAGGAATACCCATTTATCATCTTATGGGACCATCGTAAAGCAAGACCCTTACTTATCACCATTTCACAAGAACATTTATCTATTATACTAAGCATCTCGTGAAATAGGAACATTAAGGAAAACTAAGATTATACCATTATCTCTATTTCACAAGGCCAATGTCATGTTATACCAAGCACTCCGAGAAACAACGATGACAAAAATAAGGCTTATATGGGTTTCGCCATTTCACGGGACCCATGTTTCATTATGTTGGGCAGTCCATGAAACATTAACTAAGGCTACAAGGTGTATTGTGACATCACCATTTCACAGAGATCGGGTTTCATTAAATCAGACATTCAACAAAGTGGCAACGAGCAAAGTATAGTTCTTAAAGGTGCCACTATTTTGTGAATCTCGCACCCCATCGTATTGAGAAAGCTGCAATATCGAAAAAAAAGAGGATTTAGGCTTTTTATTGACAGTAACCAAAATGGAACCTTGGGACAGAGTTTGGACATACATCAAAGCATGTGAAAGGAATTTTTTTCTGGAGCTGCAAACCCACGAATCACTTGACATGATGCCTCAAAGAAACATGATCTCACTGAAATCACAAACAAGTAAAGTGGCATCAGTGTGATAGAAAACATCTAATGGGGGTACAAGATGTTCCACCGAAAAGCAATATCACATCGAAAACCTATTTATTAGAGATACACAACATATATCCCAATAAAGTACGAACTTCGGTGTGACACCAAAAGTCGACCATGGCCATAGGAGATCTTATTGAAAGATTTAGTCTCACCAAAAGTGATTCATCGAGGAGACATGTTTTATGTTTTACTAAAATGATAATTTCGGTATGACGATGAAGGCCGAAAAGAAGTGAACTATGTCTGGCCAAAAGGCAAGGTAACATGAAAACTGGTCTTATTAATGAGACACCTTCTATATCCTAGTGATATACAAACTTCGGTTAAACATCGAAAGTTTGCCAAAGCAAAAATGGATCCTATCGAAAAGTGAAGTTTTGCTGAAAACCAATTTATCGAGGAGACATGTTTTGTGTCTTATTGAAATGTTAATCTTGGTATGACGATGGAAGTCTAACAAGAATGGATAGAGTCTTGTTGAAGAATGGTGTCATACCAAAAGCGGTGGTATCGGGGAGATATTTCAAGGTCACGTTGAAATACTAGAGTTTGATATGACAGTGAATGGCAAACAAAGGGAAGATGGATCTCATTGAAAGGGCATCTCACATCGAAAACATCAAGAATTCCATGAGGAGCTTAAGGAGGACATGAGTATCTTAGAAGAATAGGCAGTAAGGGTAATTTCCATATATACCACATGGAGGAATGTGCTGACACAAAAACTCTTAGATGCCTCAGAATACATCGATAATGAAGAACATATAATGGAGAAAATGACGGTCATCCTGGGCAAGCTGTGCACAAAGAGTATACCATGAGGCATTGCATTATGAATTTTAAAAGTTATAAGGAGAAAGATTATACTAATTATTGGGGAGTTGTTAAATTATTTTTGTTAATAATTTAATAAGTTGTTATCATCATAACAAGCAATATAATTAGGGTAGGATGAAAAGACATGTATCTTCAGTATAAGATGTTCTTCCATATAAAAGGAAGTAAATTTGTTTTCTAAAAGGAACAAGGAGAAAAATAATAAAAAACATTTGAAGATTGGAAATTATAAAATTTTACTTTCCCTCCATATCATGCAAGAGATGTTGTTGAGTTTCTATAATATTCAGTTTGGCTTATTATTTTGATTACAGTAATAAAGATTGCTCAGAAATTTTCTATACACTATGATTGTTTTATTATTTTGGTTCATTGTATCAAGGATACTTTTGATTGATCAAAAGAATTATTCACCTTTGGATGATTGTTGTGTCTAGTCCTTTCAAGGAAAGATTAAATACATGTAGAATGGTCATTATAATATAGATGAATCATAGAGTATAAGAAATGGAATAGTTGACAGATTCACATTAGGTATGAAATTAAAAATTTTCTAATAAGGAAAACATAGGGGATATTATTAGGAACCCACTTGACTCTGCACTCAATATAGGAAGGCACTGATCTCATTCTAGATCCCTGAAACTCATTACAATCTTTGAACTTTTTATGTTTTTGTACATTTTACTTTGAAGGCCACAAACAATTCAAACTATTTAATAAATCTAGTTTATTTTATTCAAGGTAAAGATGCCTAGGTATTAGTAGATCCTAAAGTGTAGGGATTAGCAACCAAACTTGGTTCAATCCATTAGTTGGCCATTATTGATTGTTGAACTCAACCATAGAATCTGGCCTATTCTTAGAGTTTAGAAAAACCTATAGTTTTGAGCTCCAACAAATTGGCAAATCTGCTGGGGAGAAATGCAAAAGAGTTCATTTTTAAAAAAAGGTCAGAATAGCAAAGTTTATGTCTGGGAATCATCAAGTGGCTCTGTTGTAGGAAAGGGCTCAATAAAAAGAACTAATTCCATAAAAAGGGTGGAAACTCTAACCTCATTTACTACAAATCTCAGACATATACAACTTTGAATGTTTGGTAGAAGATCATTACATAAGAACCGTCTTGTGGATCATATAGAGCTGGGACCAAAACAAAATAATAGAAGAAAAACCAAGAATCAAAATCAAAAGGAAACAAATCAAACAGAAATGAGACCTTAGAAGGATAAAAATGGGAGATGTTATATTCAATATGTAAATTCGTTGGCGGATATAGGACTACCTACAAAAGCAGAAAGAAATATTTAGGATCAATATAATGAGATGACGTTGAATCAAGCATAGGGAATTGTGACACATCGACATCAAGGGAGAGATAGTAATACACAAAGATCTTTCAAATCCCCCTAGGATTCTCAATGCTTGGAAGTACTAGCAATAAGTCATCCTCATCAAGTAGCCAAACACAAGGATCTTCGGAGCAAGAATTATAGGCTGAAATACTCATGCTTGAAGAGAAAAAAGGAGATTGATGCTAATACAAAGGAGAGATATGATAGCACAGGAGGTGGCTAGCATAGCTACGCAACATGCACCTCATGTGTCTAGCCAATTGCAACAAAGTATGCCCATTACTAATAATTCCTCATATTCACTGATGAGAACCTCAGTAGGAAATCCTTCACAATACACTCAATACACTATGCCAATGACATCTACTTTTGTTAGTAACCCCATCCATTCGGATGCAATGTCAATACCTTGTGGGACTAGTATATCCATGAGACAAGGTGGGATGAGATACCACAATAATAGATATAACCCTCCATAATACAATTATAATGGAAACTATCAGAACTATCAATATAATACAAACCAATATCAAAACTATCAAGCTAGACCATAATATCAATATCAATATGAGAATCAATACCAACATCAACATAACATGTTTACCATAGGACCTATGAATTTGGATAGGTATAGGCAAATGGATTTCACAAGGATTTTTGGATACCCAAATCCTATTAGCGATGAACTAAGAAAGGCAATACCCAAGTTCTCAGGGAATGGAGCAGTGTTAGGGGAAGATCACATAAGAAGCTTCCAAAACACCTTGGATGACTTTGATGTGCAATAAGAGGATGTCTTTATGAAGCTATTCATGCAATCCCTCACTAAGGATGCTAGGGATTGGTATAAGGGCTTACTAGAACCATCAATTCACATCTAGGAGGAGTTTAAAAGGATCTTATTAAGTAGTACAAAAGTCATGTAGACCCAAAATATAGCCTACATGAAATCAAAAATATTCAAAAGGGATATAATGAAACAATATCTAATTTTAATATGAAGTTTACAAAGTTTCTCAATAGGCTTCCCCCTATTAAATTTTGTGAGAAGCGAGAATTGAGCTAGGATCTAATGTTGGTCATATATCACATGAAACTCCAAGCAATGAATGATCAAAGATCAAAATAGCTAAATGTAGATAAATATGATATGAGAGAAAAAATAGAGACAAAAGAGAATTTGGAGAAGACTCTCACTGAGCTATCACTGAACTAGTGAAGGTGAGAGTATAGTGCTTATTATATAGAAAAATAATGGCATATACATCCAAGGGGTGCATTAACTCCTATTCCCCATAAAAAGTGGAAGGTTTTACCTTCTTGGTAAATTCCAAAACATGTGGCATAACCTCCTTACATGAAGACATGAAAGGAGTTGAGAAAGTTGGCACATAAGGCCAAAAGAGGGTGAGAAACCCAACTACCCCATAACCCACTTAGGAAATGATAAAATAGTGGCTATGAGAGGTGGTACAACAAGCCAAAAGAGGGTGTGTAACTCAACTACCCATGTGAGGTGGAGAGTTACACATGTAGTTGAAGTATTTCACCACATGTCCTCATATTAATCACTCCTAATAACCTAAGCAAGCTTAAATAATACGTGTAGGAAAAATAAATACCCCCTAACATAAGGAAAATAAAAAAACTACACTAACACCCCCTCTTAAGTGTAGCTTAGGTGGGTGAAAATATAGGTCCCAACAAATGAAGTTATGTTAGGTACCCATGTACATAG
Organism: Cryptomeria japonica; assembly: GCF_030272615.1. NCBI lineage: Eukaryota > Viridiplantae > Streptophyta > Pinopsida > Cupressales > Cupressaceae > Cryptomeria > Cryptomeria japonica. The sequence goes on along the minus strand of NC_081405.1, from coordinate 423,189,274 downwards.
ATATCCCCCCAAAAGAAGAAGCCCCTCCATAAGAGGAATAACCCCGACTTAAATAGAGAGAGAGAAAGAATGAAGGACTAAGAAGATCCTCTTGAAGTAGACACCTATTGCATCCCGTAGTGTCATAAAATTGTGCCTCCTACAATTTTAACCATATTTGAGGTCCTCACCTCGGCAATGACATCCTCCTTCCGAACTGAGACCCCTTTCTATATTTTCACCTCTTGTCCCCTTCCTGTTTGAGCCCTGAGGTAGCCTTAGGACCTTGTTCAGGCCCCAAGATAGGACAAGATAGGGGCATGCCCCCCCCTAGGATAGGGGCATGACACCCCTATCCCACCCTCATAGGGTGTCCCCTAGATAGCCCCCCCCGACCCTATCTACACTTCGGGAACCCAAATCTCCCCAATGTCGGCCTTTGGTGGGATGAATTAATCTTCTGAGGCATGTATAAAAGGGAGGTTGTTTTCTCATTTGAGGGGAGACAAAATTTAAGTGAAGTGGATCATAAGAAAGCATAGGAAAAGATATACATCATCAAGCATTCAAGCATTCAACTCTTCTTCATTCATCCATTGGAGAAATATTTCAACATTCATTTGCAAGAATGTATGTGTGTTAGGGTTTTGTCATGTTGCATGACATTTCATGTAACACTCATGATTACATTCAAGAAGCAAAGCAATCATCATCGACAAATTGCAGATCTACAAGGTATACATTTCCATTGTTTACATTCAAGCATTTGCAATTACTTTATTTCAAGGTTGATCCCTCAACCAGGGTTTGACTGAGGCAAACCCCTATCCACAACCCCCTTTTCCTCTCTTTTCTCTGTGTAGGTTATAGGTGTCCAACTATAATTGAAGGTTTGGGCTTCATTTGCAGAGACAGAAGAACACTTTTCATTTCGCGGATTTTGTCGAGGACCATGTACACTCCCACCATGGCCTCAATGAATTTTCTCTAAATTTGAAGGGCAGATTTATATTAGTCTAGTTAGCTCAGATCCAAAATTACAACGCGATCCCGAATTGGTAGCTCTTCATTTCACTTATTTTCTCTCTCTTTTCCATAGAGTCAACAAGTCAACTTTGTCATTTACAAAAGAGGGTAAATCACACTTCAACCCTTGCAATCCACTTGGAATTCACATCCTTGTTTCCCTTGGATTTGGATCTAGTGGATTCAAACCCCTCTTTTGAATGTAAAGTTCCTCCAAGTGAAAATCATCCTAGTGGCTTCCTTTCTCTCTCCTAGGTGGGGAGTCACTAGGATCCAATTTTCCACTTTACACATCCCAAGCAAAGATTGAAAATGAAGGAACTTGCTTTCGGTGAAGGGTTTGGTGAAGATGTCTGCAATCTGTTCTGATGTAGAACAATACTTAATGTTAATGATGGCTTCCAAAATCATCTCTTGAATGTAGTGCATATGTATATCAATGTGTTTCATCCTTTGGTGATGAACTATATTTCTTGAGATCCGTATAACACTCTAATTATCACAAAAGATGATGGCAGGAATTTTGATTGGAATAACAAAATTACTGAGAATATTCTGAATCCAAATAGCCCTAGTGGTGGCATTGACTGCCCCTCGATAGTCACCCTCTGTCGATGAAAGAGAAATTACAATCTGCTTCTTGCTCGACCAACAAACTTGACCAGAACCAAGTGAGAAGCAATACCCTGAAGTAGGCTTGTGATCTTGAGAATCACTCACCCAATCTAAATCTGTATATCCCACCAAGTCAATATCCACATGTGCTACATACTAAATTCCATAATTGTGAGCACCTCGAATATAGTGGAGGATCTGCTTAGTTGCTTTCCAATGCAACTCATGCGGCTCTTGCATGAATCTAGAGACCATGCTCATAGTATATGAAATGTCGGGTCTCATATGAGTCAAGTAGATGAGACTCCCAACAAGATGTCGGTATAAAGTGCCATCAACTATGGGTGAAGAGAACTTAGCCTCAAGTTTGACCCCTAACAAAAATGGAGTAGGTGCAGGTTTACAATCAGCCATGTGAAATTTGGAGAGCATATCAAGTACATACTTGGGTTGTCCAGGGAAGATACCTAAAGATGACTTAGCAATCTCAATCCCCAAGAAGTAATGCAAAAGACCCAAGTCTGACATCAGAAATCTATCATGTAGAGCAATTTTCACTACCTTGATGGTGGATAAGTGACTCCATGTGATCAAAAAGTCATCAACATAGAGAACCAGAAATGTGAGAGTATCATCCTACTGCAGAATGTATACATTTTAATAAGAATGGCACCAAGTGAAACCAATTGCCAGAAGGAATGAGTCCATCTTGGCAAACTAAGATTGAGGAGCCTATGTGAGGCCATAAAGAGACTTTTGAAGTCAACACACAAGTGAGAGATCTTGGACAAGCCCTTTTGGTTGCTCCATGTATATTTCCTCTTGAAGATCACCATGAAGAAATGCACTCTTGAAATCCATATTATGAACTTCCAAATGATGGGCTACAGTTATAGAAAGGACAAGTTGAATGGAATTCACTTTAGCAACTAGAGCAAAAGACTTAGAGTAATCAATCCTTGGAACTTGGGAAAAACCCTTTCGTACCAAGAGAGCCTTTTACTTATCAATCAACTCATCTGCTACAAATTTTCTTTGATAGATCCACTTGCATCAAGCAAGTTTCCTTCCCTTAGGAAGATGAAATAAATCCCATGTGTGATTCCTTTCCAAGGAATTAAACTCTCCTTGCATTGCAACATTCGACTTGGGAACACCTAAAGCTTCACGAAAAGACTGTGGATCAGAAGCTGAAGCAATGAAGAGATGTGGAACCTACTAAAACTATGACCTTGTTCTTCTAGTATCTAATGGATCACCAAGCCAATCACCTACTGACTCAATTTTTTGTTGAGCCCAAAGAGGCACTGAGGTTGGAGAGTCTGGGGGAGAATCATCAACCTCTAAATGATGACTATGAGAAGAATGTGAATCCTCATCATCACTGTCACCATTTGAAGTGGATGAAGAAGACTCCTCATCAAGATTAAGAGGATCAATATCCTCTGAAGAACTATCATCATGATGCAATGCCTCCAATGTGATATAGGATGAAGAAGTGGTATGAGAAGAACTAAAAGAACTCTCCTCAAAATGAACACTCCTCTCAATTAACAACTCATGAGTAGTGGGATGGAGAAGTCTATTCCCTTTGACATCATCTGGATACCCAACAAATATACAAGGATTTTTTTGTAGATCCATAGCCTTGTGTTTCTCTGTTGGAATGTGGGCCCATGTAAGAGAACCAAAAACTCTAAAGTGCTTAACTATGGGTTTTTGACTAGTCCAATCTTGAAAAGGAGTTATCCCCTTCACAACTTTGTGCGAAACTCAGTTCTATATGTAACATGTATAGTTGATGGCCTCTTCCCATTACTGAGGTACCACAGACTTGGAGTGAATCATACAAATGGCCATCTCCTTCAAAGACCCATTCTTGTGTTTTGCGACACCATTATGTTGAGGGTTGTATGGAACTGTGTGTTGCATGATGATACCTTTTGAAGCACAAAACTGTTCAAACTAATTATTAACATATTCACCCCCATTATCTGTATACAAAATCTTGATGAAATTCCCAAATTGTTTCTGTGCAAAAGCTTTGAAATCTAGAAAATTCTCAAATACCTCAATTTTTTGTTTGAGAAAGAACCCATGTCTATCTAGAAAAGTAATCAATAAATGTCAAGATATATCTAGCCCTATTGAAAGATGGTTGTGGAAGTGCTCTTGCCAAGTCACTATGTACCAAATCCAATAGCTGTGTAAATCTCCATGCTTTGCCTTTATCATAATTCTCCTTAGGATGCTTACCAAGAATGTATCCCTGGAAAACTCCATTAGAAAATCGAATAGAAGGCAACCCTAAAACCATGTCTTGTTGACTGAGTTGTTGCAAGTAACAATAGTTCAAGTGGCCAAACTGTTGATGCCACAAACAACTCACCTCATCTGCATGAGTGAGTAAAAATGTCAAAGGAGAGTTAGGAACAAAGTAATAAAATTGATATAATTTGGAATGATGATCTGCTTTTCCCAAAACAATAGTAGACCGATTATGCATTTCACTGATTACCACTGTATCTGGTGTGAACTCAACTCACTTACCATAACTAGTGTGAGTGATCTAATAAACAAATAGGAGTTTAGTTGATAAAGATGGAACAAAAAGGAAATCCTCATATGTTCCTTCACCCACATCAACATACCCTCTCCCATGCATTTAATTAGGAGTGTCATCACCCATTAGTATGGTAGGCATAGAACATGGCTCTAAAGACGTGAAATCATCTTCTGAAGAAGCCATGTGTTGTGAATAATCTGAGGCAATTATCCAAGAATTTGGTTGTGAAGCAACAACAAATGGGGCCTTACACTATCCTTTCCCCTTACTCTTATATGTGTCCTTTGATGATCCTTTTGATGAACTTTATTTGACTAAATCAGGCACCTTGATATTATTCTTTTCAAGAAGATGTGAAAGGTGATCAACTTGTTTCTTTAAACACTTATGTTCATCATGACCAAGCCTCTTACAATAAGAGAACTTGACCTTCTTCTTCTTAGGTTGTTCACCTTTTGACGAAGAGGTTTGATTATCTACTTTTGAAATAGTAGATTTCTGATCTTTCTTCTTCTTTCCTTGGTTCTTTTATTTCTTATCTTTCTTACTAGTGTTGGCATTATGGAGGAATTGATTATGCGTTGCATTGATGTTTTGTCATTGATCTGTTGGTTCCCAAAACCACAGATTGGAAATCCTAGAGCTTTGCCAAATCTCCTACTAATTTCTCAATCAGCCTTGGCCAACGAATAGGAATGGTCAAAGACCAAATTCCTCTACACTTTAGGCTCCACTAGACCTAGGCAGGTATACCTTAATCTCCAAAGCACAAAGAGACTTATTTATAGTGAATTTAAACTTATCAATTTAGTCATTTGCAGGAATGGAAAAATGTTTCCTACAACTATGCTTTATTATGTGCTTTTAACTTGCTTTAATCTGAAAACTTGAATGTAATTAATAGTGAATGAATGCTTATAAAATAATGATGTTGGAACCTTAAGTAATAATGAAGAAACAATACTGATAGAAATGAGAAGTATGTTTCCCTGATGAGGACCTTATGCATACCAAATTTACTCACAAAAAACTAACAATAGACTAGTGCCTTATTTGACAATTTATATGTTACTTAGTGGACGAATATTTGCAATCAGCTTTTGAGACAGTTTGAAAAACTTACAAATATGCAAGGCTATCAATGCAATGGTTTCATTATGTGTTGCAATAATAACAAAAAACAATTTTTTTTCCTACACAACAACATGTGATGGCACACTACAACAAATCTTAATTAGATTTATCCAAAGAACTTGATTCATCAATACCATGTAACATAAAATGATTTGAAGATAAAGACAATGAATCTGATATATTAATTTTGGAATAAAAAGGGATATAAAAGCTATAGACTTGTAGGTACTTCATGATAATCTTGCTTGCACAAAATGATTTTTCATTTCTACAGACTTGCTTTACATAACACTATGTCCCAACAAACAATCTGAAAGATAAGAGTTTTTTCTTGTTGTGTACCCTTGTATACAAAAATGAATCCCTATAGATATGCAACTCAAAAGACAAAAATGAAAGGACACACCCTTTTATTAGTACAAACTAAAATTGATAAAAACCTAACTAATAACTCCCTAACTACTACAACAACTAACAATATTACAAAACACACTACAATTGACACAAGTTAACTTTGGCCATCTAGAACCAAGCCACATTTCTGAATATGCCGAAGGTATGCCTCATCCTTGTAAGTGCTAGAGTTAAAGATAATATCCCATACTTCCATCTCTATAGTCATAAAGTTTTTCACTTGGTCCACTGTATTTGCCATGTCCAAAGTGTCAGCCCGTGCAATACCTAGGGAAGCATTAAGTAATGGTTGACATTTTGTAATCCTTACATTCCTATCCTTAATCTGCCCTGTTTCATCCATCACTTTTGGAATGCCATGCTACACAATTTCCAAACAATCATCATATTCAACCTTCAAGGCTGCATCAAACTTCTCATGCTTTTTCATCAGTCTCTAGAATTTTTCAATAGTTGTACTGTCTGTCTGACCAGTCATATTATCTTACAGGAGCATATGTAATCTGTCAGAGATTCTTTTCTGTGACAAATTGTTATCCATATTCTTCTAGTAAACTATCCAGAAGTCTTCAAGATCTCCATTTAATTTTTCAAATCTCTTTGGTAGTAGGACACATGTTGTGTCTGCCCTTATGTTCCGCATTCTCTCCTTCAACTCCTTATTTTCTTTATGCAATTCCTCACACTTCTTCTTTAGTTTTGATTCATCTGCTATTTGGGGTACAGGTTGGCATCTACTTCTCAAGAGTTCTTCAGACAGTGACTTGTATTTCCCTATTTCTCTTGCCAACATCTTCATCTGTGCCTTATTTAATTTGGAAATGTCAATTCCCATATCCACTGTGACCATGGGATCCACTTCACCAACCTTTAACTTCATCGTGTGACCGAAGGCCTTGTCCATATCTATAATTTTAGGCCTCTTATTCAAAGGATTGAGGGCCCATAAAAGAATAGCCTCATCATCTGGATCATATCTTGATCCAATGAAAATATCATTTACACCCTGAATGTCTAACTTGAAATCTTTCTTATCTGAATGTAGTAGGCTATAAAAAATAAAGGATGCACTAAGGTCCCAGCTTGGAAAGAGAATGATTGCTGCCTCTACAAGAAGCTGCATTCCCCTTTGAGGGGTCATTCCTTCTAACTTTGCATTAATCTCTCCCTTTAACTTTTTTAAGCATCTCTACCTCATTCTCTGGTGTCACATCTGATATTGCTTCTCTTAAACTCTTTCCTTTAAAATGATATAAGAAGGACTTAAACTCCTTCGACCTAATAAATTAATCATCTGACACAAAAGATGTATGCTCATCTATCCTAGCATCTAGATCAACATTCATCCTTGCAATGATTTAGTCTTGTGCTTCAATTTCCTCTTCCTTATCAAACATTTTAAATCTTGAAATAGCCTCATTCTCACCTGATTCACTTTCATCTTCTTCTTCTTCCTCCATCTCCTATAGTCTTTGTCTTTTTTCTTCCAATTTCTGATTTAAATCCTGAAAAATTCGCATGGCTTCTTCAAACTTTTTGTTTATGAAGATATCCTAGGCATCAACATGCTCATGAAAATAATCACCAAGATTCTTCTTTTTTCTGCTTTGGTGTATATAGCCCTTCGGGTTGTAATTTTTTTTGCTTGCGTTCTCATAGAGATTATAATCTTCTATTAACCTCCTATCAATAACTTCATATGCCTTTGTGGATACAATGGTGAAATCACCAAAATGTAGAGTCCTAGGTAAAAATACTTGCTTGTGGGCACCCCCAAAATGATGTCCATTAGAGACACTCAATTGTCTCACAATCTACAGGTAAGCAATTCAGTCTGGCGCAGGATTTTGCAGCACATAGGGAGAACCTTCAAATCCAGAAACCCTAACATATGTGAAGTCGTGGCATACATACCAATCACCCCAATTATGATTCACCCTTGTATCTCCATGCTCATGGGGTCTAAGGAATCTTTTAATTTCTTCTGAAAATGATCCATCACAAGAGACCCCAAAAGCTCTGTATAATGATTGAACAAAAAACTCCTCAAATTTGACATAATGAGATCTCATGAACCTAGAATCCCATAGTGATACCCACAACTGTACTGGCTTCTCCTACCTATCTTTACCATGAATATTTAATTTCAATTCTTCAGGCCACAACCCCCTAGGTCGTCCATAAAACAAGATAATATGCATCAATAATGAATGAAGCTTAAAATATTTGTCGGGGTTATTCTAAAGAATTAAGAAACCCTCATGCATATTTTGACAATGTAGGTAGCATAATCAAATTGTCTTGGCTCATGCATTTGTGTATCTACAACAAGTACTAAAGGTCCTACTCGAGACACATCTAGAACCTAAACTCCTCCCACTTGACCACATTCCATATACGTATACTGTAGATATTGCCTGAAAATGTTGATGTCAAACGAGGACCCATCTTCATCTATCAACTTCCCTTTCTCAGCCTTTTGTATGGCCAAATTCCACCCATTGTATACAATGTCCATCTTTGTATATTCTTCTTCTTGTTTCTGAAAAGATAGAGGTACAACGAATTCAAAACCAAGACCAAAAACCTCATGAATGGTAGCTAATGGAAGATTGATGAATGCATCACCATTGGTAATTGGATACATCTTTTCATGGAATTATAAGCCCTATCCAGTGTTTTCATCAATTGAATATTTAAAAAGACATTAGGGACCATTAGTTTACCTAATCTAGTTGTTCATGGGTTTGAGATTGGGATCGGTTTGTTCCTTCGTGAATAATGATATAAGAACAATTTGTGGCCTCTAACGCTCGTCTAGACATCACTAATTTCCTTAAAATCAACTTTTATCTGGTCACGGATAGGCATATTAGCCTTAAATCTTCGGGATTGGGCTCATGGTGAGCTCATTTGGTCAATCAAGTCTTGATTTAACTTCCGCTTCTGTGCACCTTCTTTACCTTTAGACTTCTTTGAGGCACTCTTAGAAACCTCAGTGACCTTCCTTTTGCCTTTAGAACTAGAATCCTCCATATTTGAATCCTTCAAGCTTTCTGAATTTCAAATTTTTGCAGTTTAGCTTCACTTCAATCTCTTTATTTGCTTCAATCTGTTATGCAAATTCCTTATACCAACTTCCATATATAGATTTAATACATCAAGAGCATTTAATCAATTGATATAGTTCTATGATTTGCCTCGTGCAAGCATAGACCTATCCGTTGCCTGTATTTAATAATGGCAGGTGGATTCGTTAACATCAGAATTTACAATGGCTAGTCGGCATAACTCCTCTCGATGATTCAATCACTTGGTGCCACTCATCCTTTTGATCCACATAGGTCTCCTCGATCACTCTGTCAGGCATTGACCTAGCTCATTTTCTCTCCTTCTGATGGTTATAACTTCCCTGATGGCTCTGCCTTCTAGCCATGCTTTACTTTCACCTTTATGTCACATTGACGTAGGTCATTCCGATGTACCCTCCTTTTATTTCTTTGTGGCATTTTGCCAATTGGGTATCGACATAGCTCCAAATGTGTTCCTCCGATGGTTAGAAGTTATTCCGATGAGTCCACTTTCGCAGTCCACATCTTGTTTGTTACATTAGGTTACCTCATTGGGTATCAAAACAACTCATTTTATGTTTCTCCGATGACCTGATTGTTAAGTACAAATGCCAATTGTAAAGCTCTAAGTCAATAGATAATAAGATGAGAGGTGGGGGTGAATCATACAAACTTAATCTTCAATGTATTCAACAGATTCAACCTCGCTAGCATATACTACAGAAAACTGTAAAACATTTAAACTCATGAACATATAACATCACAACACATAGAACACCAGATTTAACGTGGAAACCCAAATAGGAAAAAACCACTGTGGGATTTCAGACCCACTAAGAAATATACTCTTCTAGAGTATGCTCGGTTAAAAGCAAATCCTGTTAAAGATTACAAACACATTGCTAGATGTGACCTGGTTAAGGGATTTCCATCAGATCTGTTAGGATCTTGCACTTTGTTAGAAGTGACCTTGTCAAAGGATTTCAAACACTCATTTAGAATGTTACCTTGCTAGAGGATTTTTAAATAAGACTGTTAAGTCCACTTGGTTAAGATATTTTCTATCACTTACAACATAAACAACGGTAATAAAATATATCTGCAACTTCACATCTGAAATGCTAAAGCAGATCCTATTTGCTCAAAACAATCTTGTCATAAGACTTATCTTGTCCCTTTTAGGGCTTGCTAGGCTCCTCAATTTGTTCTTCAATCAGATCACCAAGCTTCTATGCTTGGTAAACATTACTGTAGCATCAATATGCTTACATTTGCCCGCATACATTGTTCATAAACAATTCCTTATTTAAAAACAATTCTAACCGCTTAATCTCCTTGATCACATTTCCCATGATCAATCTTAGCCATTAGATCTTCAAACTTGACCAGGTTCAATGCATCCTTCGATCTGAAAACATTTTACCTTGCCTTGGGACTTGCATTCCTTTCTTGGAACTTGTACAAGGTTATTGCGGTTTAATTTGAGCTGTAGATCTTCCTGCCGATCTTCCATTACCATAGATCCTTAACAAACTTCATGCACGACATACCAATCATTTAATCAACTCCAGCTCATCATTGTCCTTCATTAAATAATGCTTGTATTCATCCAATGCGATCTGTTATAACTCAATCACTACTCAGTTAACACTGAACTTCACTCGGTAGACATTCTGCCTTCTTTAACTGATATCGATAACCTTAGGGTTTACCGACTAGGTTCTTTGCTCGGTGACATAGTACAATATTAAACATCATATTTAGGATATCAAAACAATCAAAACAACATGATCTCATCATTATCTAACTCGATAATAGTTGCCCATTGAATAACTCATTTCTCCCCTTTATTATTACATTCTTTCTGTGTCGCTTTATCGACTTCTTAATTTTCATCAAAACATACTTCTTAAGATATGGCAGCATCATACTGAATCAGAAAATCAATTTCTTGACATCAATGACAAAATAATATTATTAAGATAGTAATCATCCTTCTTTAGTTATATCAATAATCTTCAACAACCTTCTCAATATCCTTATTGAAATGCTAACAATCTTTCTTTCTACCCTAATGCCAACAATCTCCCCCTTTGGCATTGATGGAAAAACCATCTTGATTTGATTTAATTGATTTGGATTTAGATTGATGTATCAACTTCTTTGGCTGTGTCTGAAGTCTTCTCTGAAGTCTTCTCCCCCAGTCATTAGTCTTTTTTTATCTTCTCCATTTACTCCATTTAGTCTTCTTCGACAACAATGCCAAAAAGAAAACTAATTCAGGGTTCTTTCACCTGTGAAGTGATTGCCTCACTATGTTAGACATGTATCATCTCAGACTCGGTCAGAGCAACTTGTCTCTATTCATAATTCCCTGCACACCTTTAGAAAATCTCCTAAAGTGTGTAAATCAGCATCAATCCACAAATAATATTCTATGAAATCAGTTAATTGATGCTTTCACCGAACTCTGTCAGTGAGTAGAAGATAGGGGTAGGACCCCTAACTTGCTTTTGAGATACTCAAAAGTGTCTTTTGGTAGTGGCTTGGTGAAGATGTATGCAATTTGCTCCTTTGAACTGATATATTCCAGCACAACATTCTTCACTTGAACTTCTTTTTTGAGATAATGATACTTTATAGAGATATGCTTTGTCTTAGAGTGCATTACCGGATTCTTTGAAATGTTAATGGCACTAGTGTTATCACAAAATATAGTTACTGGCTCGGCAACCTTTTCATTTATACTTTCCAATAGTTGTTTGATCCATGCTATGTTGGTACAATTCAATGCTATAGCAACATATTTAGCTTCAGCTGTTGGCTGTGAAATGCATCCTTGTTTCTTGCTAAGCCAACTTACTAGTCTGTTTCCTAAGAAGAAAGCTCCACCACTTGTGCTTTTCCGGTCATCAATATTCCCTGCCCAATCAACATCAGTATAAACTTTTAAATTAAAATCATTCCTCTTTACATATACTAAACAATAATCTTCAATGCCTCTCAGGTATCTAAAAATTCTCTTGATTGTTGTCATATGGGTTTCTTTGGGATCTGCAGAAAATCTTGCAACTATACCTACTGCATGTGCTATATCCAGTCTGCTATGAACAACATATTACAACTTTCTAATCATAGATTGGTAAAGTGTCTCATCAACAGATGTAGATTCATCATTCTTTGACAGTTTAGAGTTGGTAGTCATAGGAGTACTTACCGGTTTAGAATCCTCCATTCCAAATTTCTTCAGGATTTCCTTTATATACTTCGATTGAGTAATGAAAATCTCATTTTTCATTTGCAGTATTTGTAAACCTATGAAATACTTTATCTCACCAATTAATGACATCTCAAATTCTTTGCACATTTCATTTCCAAAGTTCTTGCATTGAGAATCATTTCCACAAAAAATAATATCATCAACAAATATGGCTGAAAGTAGTATACCATTGTTCTCATCATTCTTCATATACATGTTGCTATTTTCACTTGTCCTTATAAAACCAATCTTGATTAAGTAAGAGTGCAGTCTTTCATACCATGCTTTGGGTGTTGCTTTAGACCATATAAAGCTTTGTTCAATTTACATACCTGATCTTTATTATTGTCTTCAACAAATCCTTCCGGTTGTTCAATGTAAACTTCTTCTTCTAATATACCATTCAAAAATGTAGATTTAACATCCATCTGATATACTTTGAAAATTTTGAAAGCAACATATACCAACAATGTTCTTACTCCCTCAAGTCTAGCTACAGGTGCAAAAGTCTCACCATAATCTATTCCTTCTTCTTGAGCATAACCTTTGCAAACTAGTCTTGCTTTGTTCTGGATGACCTCACCTTTTTCATTTAGCTTGTTTCTGAAAATCCATTTTGTACCGATTATATTTTTGTCCTTTGGTCTTGGAACCAATGTCCATGTTTCATTCTTCTTGATTTGATCAATCTCTTCTGTCATAGCATTTACCCAATCTTCATTGTTAAATGCCTATTTTACTATTCTCGATTCAAATTCAGATATTAGACATGTGTTCTGTCTCAGTTTGTTCCTTGTCATTGCTGGATCATCCTTATCTCCTATAATTTGACTTGATGCATGATTTCTTTTGACATATTTGGATAATATAGGCTCGGTAGGCTCTGTATGATCTTCTTCATCACTCAGTAATTGAATACAATCTTCAGTTTCTTCAGCAGCTTTCTCGGTAGGACTTCTTGGTTGAACATACACAAATTCTTCACAATTCTCTAGTTCTTTGGAATTTCCTTCATCATTTTTTTCTGCAAATTCATCAATTTTCACATTTGCACTTTCCACTATTTTGTTAGATGATTTGATCAGACATTTAAATGGTTTACTTCTAGAAGAGTAACCAAGGAATGTTCCTTCCTCACTTTTCTGATCAAATTTCCCATTTCTGTCATCTTTGTGAACATAGCATCTACTTCCAAAGATTTTAAAGTAACTTACATTAGTTTTCTTGTCATACTAGATTTCATATGGTATCTTCATAGTTCCTTTCTTTAGTTGTACTCGGTTTAGGGTGTAGACTGCAGTGCTTATTACTTATCTCCAGAATGTTTGAGGTACCTTCTTTTCAATCATCAGGGTTCTGGCACAATCTACAATAGATCTATTTCTTCTCTCAGCTATCCCATTTTGCTGTGGAGTTCTCAGTGTAGATACTTGCATTTTTATACCATGATCATTGTAGTATAAGTTAAATTCATCAGAAGTGAACTCTCCTCCTCTATTAGATTTGAGACATTTCAGCTATCTTCCTATTTCATTTTCAACTCTTACCTTGTACCATTCAAATATTTGAAAAGCTTCTTATTTTTCTTTTGAAAACATTACCCACATCATCCTTGAGTAATCATCCAAAAATAATATGAAATATTTATCACCATAATAACTCTGAACTTTCATGGGACCATAAAGATCAGTGTGTACAAGATCTAAAATTCCTTTAGAGGTGTATGACTTACTTGTAAAGCTTGATCTTGTCATCTTACCTATCTGGCATCCTTGACACATAACATTCTCAGGTTTTTCCAAGCTTGGTAGACCTCTTACACGATGCTTCTTACTTATTTTGATCAGATTATCAAAATTTACATGACAAAACCTTTTATGCCATAACTAGGTTTCTTCTATTTTAGCTGTATATGGTGAAAATGGACAACAATAATAACAATATTGAAAGGCTAAATGAATTCAACCACAAAAACCCTAGCCTAACAATCAACAAAGATCCATCATAACATATGCAGATTACCTAAGACAATGCAAATTCAATGAAATCACAAAGATTATACCATCACATGTCCAATAGGGTTTTAATCTCCATTCTTCCTATCTCCATTGATCTTGCTTGATATATTTGCTCTTAGATTTTATGTGCACAAGAGCTCAACAAAGAATGAAATGTGGTTGCAAGTAGGGTCGTAGTGTAGCCAAGTCTTCAAGATTGTCGATTAGTGTTTGATAATGAAGAAGGCATTTTCTTATATAGAAGACACAATAAGAAATGGAGGGATAAGATTGAGAGGTGTAAAAAGGAGGTCGGCTAGGATTAGAGGGTAGGTAAAAGAAATACCAAAATAATGAAAGGGGTAGGTAGTGTATGAATTAAGAGATGAACGACATGTGTCATGGGTAGAACAGGTTAATGAATTAAATAAATAAATAAAGATTTATTTAATTAATAGAAGAAGTGGGATCAATTAAATAAATAAAATATTTATTTAATTTAGGAAAAGGATAATTTAAATAAATAAATGTATTTATTTAAATGAGAAATAAATCTAGAAGAGGATAAATGAATTAATTAAATAAATAAGGATTTATTTAATTAATAGAAGAATTAGGCTTAGATAATTAAATAAATAAAATATTTATTTAATTAGACTGGACAATTTTGAGTGTCTACATTTTGCCCCTCTTTGAGACAATGCGGCTTGTCGTGTTGTTTCAAAGAAGATAAGATGAACTGATACAGAGTTGCCCCAGAATGGGAATGATATGCTCCCTCGAGAGATTGGATGAAAATGTCTGAAAAGATTGCAGACAATCTCTCGATAAGAAAGAAAGGCTAGAATGGATTGACCGGATAAAGTGACAAAGTCACGGGATAACGAAGACTGACTCGGGAAATGAAGGCGAGGGCTAGGGCAGTCTATAAGATAGACCATGGGGGAAAAAACATCCTCATTGTCATCTACACCTTCACGAGATCAAAGTGCAAAGCGAGAAAAGAGCAGGAGCAGTCAGTAGTGATGGCTTTTGTGCATAGATTCGATCGTGTTCGCCGATTTCAGAGGCCAGTAGAGGCAAGAGAGCCGGTAAGTACCACCAAACCTCCTTGTACTTTGACGCATTTAATTTTGTCATTAATGCATGCTAGTTAGAGAAATAAATACGCTTAGAAGTAGGGCTAAAAAATGTCAAAAACCATTTAACCGCATCTGCGTTGGTGCCAGGCGCATCTGTGTCGGTGCCAGGCACGTCTGTGTCTGGAACCGCGTCTGCGTCGAATGCGGGCGCGTCTGCGATGTGCAGGGGCGTCTATGTAGTCTGGTCGCGTTTATGCCTGGCATAGGCATGTTTGTGTTATACAGGCGCGTCTGTGTTGTGAAGGCACGTCTGTGCTGTCTGTAGGCGCGTTTGCGTCAGTCAAGCGCATTTGCATTGAAAAAATGCAAGTTTTGGTCTTCTAGGTAAAATCGGCAGTTCTGTGATGAACATACGCTGTCGATTGGATAAGCTGCTGAGAGGATACACTCAAGCAGGTCCTCTAGGAAGACTAGGATAGATCAAGGCACTTTGTGATGAACAGTGAGTACCAAGATATGAGCAGCACTTTGTGATGAATAGGGAGTGCAACTGTGAGTAACACTTTGTGATGAACAGGGAGTGCAACACATGTAGTACTTTGTGATGAATAGGGAGCACTACTAGGAGAGATAGTAACACTTTGTGATGAACAGTGAGTGTCACTAGGATAGATAATTATGTGCATTTAGATAGCATTTTGTGATAAACAATGAATGCCACTATGACTGACATGATTGATTTGCTTGACTGCAGGAGTACTTGTCGATGCTGGAGTCACGGGAGAGATTCCCGTCGACGCAGAGGTTGTGACCTGAGTTGTCATTTTAGGATAGAGCTGCCATCGAGGAGATGGGTTTGAGACATATATTGTATGTGCCTGAGTTTCAGGTGAACATGGGACTGTTGACTGCGCTGGCGGAGAGATGGCACTCCGAGACCTGTACGTTTCATTTGTCGATGGGTGAGATGACAGTCACCCTTGAGGATGTCTACAGGATTATGTGGATACCGAGTGATGGAGATTTGATTCCATATGATCATGATGGAGATCGGGAGGCATTGAGACCAGTGTTCCAGGATCCCAGACTGGAGATGAGGGCAGGACACGTGGCTTGGGATACGATGACAGCTATAGGGCTAGTGCTGCCAGCAGTGATCGGAGGAGCGATAAGTGGATTCCTATGTCCAGACAGGGCGACACGGGGATTGGCTGTGGGCTGGGGGGAGCACTGGAGACACTGGTGACACAGCACACCAGATATGCCTGGGGACCATGTGTATTGGCCCACCTATACTATGAGCTTCACCAGTTTGTCTATCACAGGTCAGTGGGATTGGGCTGCGAGGTGACACTATTGCAGGTTTGGGCTTATGAGCATCTGCCAGTGACGAGGCCAATACACTTCCGAGGTAGGGGACATGGACGCAGTTTTGTGCATCTATACGATATGATCACCTCGCAGCCGCGGATTGGCAGGTTGGAGCATTGGCGGCGGGTGCTAGATGATATCGATGTGGTCATATGGAGACCATATCTAGGCTGCGAGGAGTGGGAGGATGATGTAGTGGAGCTGCCATACACCTTCTGGAGCAGGTACCTGATTGGGCAGATGCCCTATGTGTTAGAGAGGCAGCTTGTGGACAGGGTGTGCAGGCAGTATGGCAGGATTCAGAGGATGCCATAGGGCTCGGGCATGTATGCCCGCACAATCAGAGATCAGGCGCAGTTTGGGTCACTATTGTCATATGATCAGGCACTTACACAGCTGGCCGAGATGGTGCCCCTACCCTGGGATATGTGGCCTGAGATTGAGGATGCCAGGATGGATGCTGAGTATTCAGCATATTGGGCGGAGCATCCATTCCCACGATTGACAGATCCAGGGGAGCTATTGGATGGAGATGGAGGTGGGGATGATGATGATGATGGTGGAGGTGATGGGGGTAGAGGCCGACGGAGGCGGAGGAGAGTAGTTGGGGAGAGGAGGGTTGCACCTCGAAGGGAGGGTGGAGAGGAGAGGCAGGCTCGAGTGGTGAGGGGTCACGGTGGATTGCCCTTACAGGTACCAGCAACACAGGGTCCCAGGCAGGTACAGAGACAGGGACAGGGACAGGTGTAGGGACAGAGGCATGCACAGAGATAGGTACCCGTACAAGCACCAGTACAGGTACCGATACAGGGGCAGACACCCACAGAGGGAGAGCCACAGGAAGAGGAAGAGGGAGTTGATCCAGAGGAGGATGAGCTGATTGAGCTCAGGGAGATCTGCCAGGGCCAGGCAGATTGGATACAGAATTTGGAGAGGGAGAGAGATCAGGCGATCCAATGCTCTAGAGAGGCTGAGATAGCGCTGAGGGCAGGGAGATAGGCGGCGGAGGACACAGGGGCAGGATACGCATATGTCCTGTGAGCTGGAGAGGAGATAGGTTACTGGAGGGACCTCTACTATGGTGCAGTGCCAGCAGATCAGCGGGCGAGGAGCTTCCATAGATCATCGCGTACAGCGACAGCTACGGGAGGGAGTTGGAGGAGGCAGGCATCTAGTGGTGGGGTCATGGGTCCTCCACCACCACCAGATAGAGGGGACAGACAGGATGATCCTGGGGTGGGTCCCTCAGGGGCTCAGATTCCATCGAGGCCAGGCGGCTCTGAGGGAGGGAGTTCATCATAGCCATAGAGGGCTCCCATTGTATCAGTTTTGTACCATTTTGTATGATGATGTAGACACCTTCGGGTGATTGTAGCCATATGTATTTTTGACATCATTGTA
Source organism: Cryptomeria japonica (assembly GCF_030272615.1). NCBI lineage: Eukaryota > Viridiplantae > Streptophyta > Pinopsida > Cupressales > Cupressaceae > Cryptomeria > Cryptomeria japonica. The sequence goes on along the minus strand of NC_081405.1, from coordinate 423,171,359 downwards.
TCCTGACACTTATGATTATATATATGAGATGATTCATTTTTGCGGCAGCTATATGCATGTGTACCTATGTGATGAGATGTTTAATGATGTTTATGTTTCTATGTGATGCTTATGATATGGATGCAAATATGTATATGATGCAATGCAATATATTTTGTTCTTTTATGTTTTATATGCGTATGCATGATGCCAATGTGAATGTAAGTAATGCAGATGAATATGATAATGCAAATGTAAATTGTGCTAACAGGTGTTGTGTGCAGGATGTGATGCAGTTGTGATATCTATATGTATGTATGAAATGCTTATATGTGGTAATGCAGGTCCAACTACATGAAATGCAAATATTTTTGGTGTGTCATTATACTCAGTCATGTGATAGCAGGCTACACAGACTCAAGAAGGATGATGGAAGTCAATCAAGAAAGGGGGATGAAAGACAGAAGATATGAAAGTGAAAGAGCTTCTTGTGCGTTATCGTCATTGAGCTTTATTATGGCAAAATAGGTTATGACAATCGAGGCATATATTCGACCCAGAAAGTCATTGTACCTGTTTGCATGGAGATAAGATAGTCACAAACAAGGAATGCCCCAGTTCACACTAGACTCATAGTGTCCTCATATCCTTGGACAAGTCATAGCATTACTAAGAGACAATCCACAGATAGCAAAGAAAAATAGGTGACGATACCCCATCCTCGCCTTTCTAGTCAAAGACATCCTAGAGATAGAATCTCTAGTCAGAGACATCCCGGAAAAGCTAAAAGACATGTCACCAAAAAGATGAAATCAAAAGAAAACCAAGACTCGACACCAACATCCACTATAGTCCTCAAGTTTAGTGTCTCTTGTCACTTGTATAAGTCTTATTTGATTGTGGTCACAATGTTTACTTTCACAGAAAGGATAGATGGCACTGAACCATATGTTGTCTGAGTCTATTTGAAGATTTGATTTGTTGAAGCTCATTGTTGCTGCTGTGTCTCATCTGAAACTGACTGAATCCATGAAACTGATACTTTATTGCGGAGAAGATGAAACTTTATTGCGGATCTGGCGATGCAAATGTTGCCTTATTGCATATTGTGCGCGAATAGACTGAAGGAAGCTGGAAGAAACTGTACTCCTCGAAACATGTGATGTTCTTAGTTCCACACCCATCACTAGACGTAGGATTTTGCCTTAGCCATAGATAGGATCTGATTTATTATGGATGGAAAGGGATGAAAAGGGAGGTTTATTATGAATGGCTAACCAATCTTGGGTAGATCAATAACAAGCCATGATGGGAATGGGTAAGTTTATTATGAACGAATAGGTTGTGAGTGTGTGCAAAGTGAAATGATGAAAGTGAATCCTGAAGGAGGGAGGAGCAATGTCTCTACACATGGTGCTGGTGACCCAGCTTTCACCATGGTACTTGCCCAGGGCGCCACCAAAGTGGTTTTCACCGTTGGACGAAATTATTTCTCTTTACTTTTTTCGATTTTTCAATGTTTTTTGTGTCACAAGGCGCCTGTTTGCCAGGTTTTCACCAAGTAACGATTTTTTTGTTTTATAATTTTTTTGTATTTTTGAATTAGGATATTCCGAAGAGCTATGTATAGAACCTACGAAGGTGCATGCTATTGATAGGATCCTCTAAAGGTTCACCCTCTATAGTTGAGAGCTGATATGCACCAGATCCATATGCTGCTGTAATGATGTAAGGACCAAGCCAGTTTGGTTCGAACTTGCCCTTCTTCTCCCTGTCTTGTTGATTTTTAGGATTTTCTTTGAGAACCAAGTCACCTACCTCAAATGTGTGAGGCTTGACCTTGTGATTGTAGTTGCGACTCATTTGTTGTTGATAAGCCTTGAGATGATTAAAAGCAGTTTGTCTCTGTTCATCCAGCAGTTCTAGTTCTTGTAATCGAGAGACCCTGTAGTCTTCATCAGTGATGATGTTTTGCAAAGAGACCCATAAAGAGGGTAACTCAACCTCAATAGGCAAGATGGCCTCAGCACCATAAATAAGTGAATAGGGTGTAGCTCCTGTAGGTGTGCGGACACTTGTGTGGTAGGCCCAAAGTGCAGGATTTAGTTGGATATGCCAATTACGATCAGCGTCGTCGACTGTCTTCTTGAGGATTTTAAGGATTGTTTTATTAGACACCTCAGCTTGGCCATTACCTTGGGGGTAATACGGTGTGGAGAAAGGATGGGAAATATGGAAGCGGTCACAGAGTTCACGAACATCCTGATTTTTGAAGGGACGCCCGTTATCAGTAATAATGGAAACAGGAATACCATATCGGCATATGATATAGTTAAGGATGAATGTAGCAATCTGTTTTCCAATAATTTTTGTGAGAGACACGGCTTCAATCCATTTTGTAAAATACTCTGTGGCAGTGATAATGAATTTATGACCATTGGAAGAAGGAGGGTGAATCTTGCCTATGAGATCGAGGCCCCACTGACAAAAGGGCCAAGGAGATGCAAGTGGTTGTAGTTCTTGTGCTGGCGCATGTATGAGGTCTCCATGAATTTGAAATTGCTTACATTTCTTGACAAATTGATATGAGTCTTTTTCCATATTGGGCCAGTAATATCCAGTCCTAATGAGTTTCTTGGCCAAGGTAGGACCACTAGCATGTGGACCACATATCCCTTCATGCACTTCCCGTAACGCAATCTGAGCTTCGTCGCTTTCTAAACATCTAAGAAGAGTGCCATCTAGACCTCGTCGGTATAGGATATCAGCTAAAATGACATATCGAGAGGATTGGCGAATGAAGGTGTGACGTTGGTTATTTGATAGATCAGGAGGTAAAGTATTGTCACGTAGGTATGTGAAAATGGAACCATATAACTGGGATTCGGGACCAACAACGCATATCATTTCAGTAGGAGTGATCTCATATGAAGGAACCAACAAGTTGTCCACCAAGAACTCATAGCAGGTCTCATTTTGAGGTAGATCAATCAGTGAAGCAATTGTAGCCATGGCGTCTGCAGCACGATTCTGTTGTCTTGGTATCTGCTCAAAATCTATCTTTGTGAAGTGTTGTTTCAAATCATCTACCATTTGCTTGTAAGGAAGTAATTTTTCATCTTTTGTTTGGTAATCATCAGTTGCTTGATGGATGAAAAGTTGGGAATCCCCAAAAACATGAAGTTCCTGGATCTTCCACTGAACTGCAATTCATAATCCAGTTGTTAATGCCTCGTATTCCATGATATTGTTAGTGCAAGGAAATGATAAGCGGTATGATTTTGGTATAGAATCTCCTTGAGGAGTTATAAAGAGAATACCGGCTCCTGCCCCATGCTGTGTGTATGAGCCGTCAAAGTATAGTAGCCATGGCTTTGCATGTGATATTGTTAAAATGGATTCATCTGGAAATTCTGAATTTAGAGGAACATCATCAATCATGGGGGAATCTGCTAATTGATCCGCGATGGCTTGTCCTTTTATTGCTTTTCTGTCCACATACTCGATGTCAAATTCACTAAGGATCATTACCCATTTGGCCAGCCGTCCAGTAAGTGTTGCTTTATTGAGAAGATATTTCAATGGATCTATCCTTGCAACTAACTTAGTCTTATGAGTAAGCATGTAATGTCGTAATTTTTGTGAAGCAAAGACCACAGCGAGACATGCACGCTCGATTGGTGTGTAGTTTAGCTCATATCCCACCAATGTGCGACTGATATAGTATACGGCTTTTTCCTTGCCCCCAGCAATTTGTTGCGCTAAGAGTGCCCCCAGTGCTGTTGGAGTAGCTGATATGTATAGTAGCAAAGGCTGATCTGGAACTGGTGACATCAAAACTGGTGGATTCAAAAGATAATCTTTGAGCGTCTGAAAAGCTTGTTGACAGTTATCATCCCATTTGAATTTGATATTTTTATGTAGTAGGTGTTGAAAAGGATTACACTTGTCTGCAAGTTGTGCTATGAATCTTTGTATAGACTGGAGTCTCCCTTGTAAGGATCGAAGTTGACTGATATTTCTGGGTGGCGACATGTCCAAGATAGCCTTGACTTTTGCTGGATTGGCTTCGATTCCTCTTTTGGACACAATGAATCCTAGAAGCTTCCCGGAGGTTACTCCAAAGACACATTTCTTGGGGTTTAATCTTACTTTGTATTTTTCCAACCGATCAAAGACAACTGAAAGTATGTCCAAATGTGTATTTCTATCTACTGATTTACCCAAGAGATCATCAACATAATCTTCCACAGTTATGTGCATGAGATCATGAAAGATAGTGGTCATTGCTCTTTGATATGTAGCACCTGCATTTTTTAGCCCAAAGGGCATGACATTCCAACAGAAATTTCCCCAAGGACAAGTGAATGATGTTTTGTGTTGATCTTCGAGTGTGATCCTTATTTGATTATAACTAGAAAATCCATCCATTAATGATAACATTTCATGACCTGCCGTGAGATCAACAATCAAGTCAATATTTGGTAATGGGAAGTCATCTTTTGGACAAGCTTTGTTGATATCTCTGAAATTTGTACATATTCTGATGCTGCGATCTGGTTTACTGACAGGTACTAAATTGGAGATCCATTCAGGATAATCAATTGGGCGTATGAATCCGACATCTAATAATTTCTCCAGCTCTGCTTTGACTAGTAATGCCACTTGTGGATGCATTTTTCTTAATTTCTGTTTCACTGGCTTTGCCCTCGGTTTGACTGTCAAATGATGCATTACCAAATCCGGATCTAGTCCAGGCATATCAGTGTATGACCATGCAAAGTTGATTTGTCATTCCTTGAAGAAACTTATGAATTGTGACCTTTCAGACTCTGTCAATGATTTAGCCAGGAATATGTGGTGTGGAACCTCTTCCGTACCAATGTTTGTTTTGATAGTTTCCTCTACCAGCATGGATGACTTTTCCTCATACGAGGCTGGGAGAATGTCGAGCCTTCCATCTTCGGGTGCCTCAGAGAGGTTTTTGCCCTTAGATACGTCCTTTCTTTTTACTTTTTTGGGATCAGATAGCACCATAGTGTGGTTTTCGCCATAAGATCCTTGATTTGCTCTTATTTTCACATTTTTGCGACTGGAAGGTCCAACACCCTCACCAAAATATGCCATGTTGTTGAGTTCTATAGTGTATCCTGCTTTATGGTCCCCAAGGGGAAGATCATCTCATATGCCAAGGTAGTCAATAACAGCTTCATCATTTTGGAATGTGTCAAACTGTGCTGGTCGTTCATAATCCCAGTCAATGAGTTGGTGGTGAACAAGGGGAAGGCCTTTAATGTTTTCGGAGTTTGCGGGTTCAAGAGTGAAGATGTGGTTATATTCGGGTATGTCGAGGTAATTATCGAGGTCATCGATGGCACTCTCCTCATTAGTCTCGATCGCAAGCGAATCCAAATTGTCATCACTAGTAGCGCATTCTGGGATAGGTGTTCTCATCCTATGTGATTTCGACCTAGAACCTTGAGATGAAGACTGTACGAAATCCTCATGGTTTGTTTCTTGACCAACTCTGAACTTTTTATAAAATTCCTCCTCTTCTGTGGGTTCATCTGGCTCTCTGAATATCTCGATGAGCTCATAGTCACTGGAGGATTTGTCTGAACCCCATTCCCATTCGTTGGAGTCTGTGGAATAGCAATCCTCTTGTTGAATTTTGGCAACTTTGATTTGTAATGCCCTTTCTGTCCTTTTAGTGTGGATCTTGGAAGTCAGGAAACCAAGTCCCTTCGAGCGTTCCCTTTTTACAGTCAATTCAGGTTGTAAGGGTTCCATAACGCCTTCTTTTCGTAACCCAAGAGGGCTTTTTCCATCATACCCAAATTTTTGTAGAATCTTGAAGCCTTTGCCATATTTCTCACAGGGTATATTGATCTGATCTTGTGTGTCTTCTTCAATGTCTTTGTAGAGCATTTTGTACAAACCTTCCTCTTCCAGTTCGCCCCATCTTTGAAAGGTAGTAGGATCCCATTTGAATACTATGATGGATATTTGCTTGTTAGGATGTGGCCTTCCATATTCTTTTGGAGAGCTCATGACTTGTCGTAAATACATGGTTTGATTTAAAGTGTATTCTCCCATGCCTTTGTCCTGAAATCTGCCTTTAAGTTCACCCTGTTTTGATGTCGAAGGTTTCAATGACTCAGAGTCAATGTATGCCGAAGAAGGAACAGCTTCACGATTACTGGGAATGATGGTCTCAGTATGTGATCTCAGGTTATTGCACTATATGAATGGATTAGGATCACCGTTAACTGTTACCTCGACTCCGTTGTGAGGAAATTTAATGCATTGGTGATATGTCGATGGGACTGCCCTCATTTCATGAATCCAAGGATGTCCTAGCAATATATTATAAGTGAGATCTAAATCCAGGACTTGACAAACCACATCCTTTGTAACTGGCCCAATTCTTAGAGGTAAGGTGACCGTGCCCTTGGATGAGCGCTCTTCATCGTCATATGCCTTGATGGTGATTTGATTTTTTGAATTCACCGCTTTATCGGAATATCCCAATTGTTTAATGGTGCTCAATGTACAAATGTTTAGACCAGCTCCTCCATCTATCAGGACTCGCTTTATTTGATGTTTGTGTATGAAGGCTTCAATATGTAATGGTGCATTATGTGGCTGACTTATGGAGGCGTCATCGGCTTCTGTGAATGTAAGGGAATGTGGAATGGAAAGGTATCCCACCATGGCTTGAAACTGGTCCACGTTCAGATCAGTAGGAATGACGGTGTCTCTCAAGATTTTGTCAAGAATAGCTTTATGAGTGGGGGATATGCGTAAGAGCTCAAGGATGGAGATGAGCGCGGGTGTCTTCCCTAACTGTTCTACAAGGTCATACGCAGGTTTGGTAGATGAAGAAGTGGTGTTTTTAGTCGAAGCACTTGGCAAAGTAATTTTACCTCGACGGGTTGTAACATGACATTCAGAATTAGGTTCGGAAGAAGATCCAACACCTCTTAGGACAATCTTGGGTCGCTGAGGAGGATTCTCAGGGTTTTTGTTCTTGATGGTAATAGTAGAGATATGATTGATAGTTGAATCATAGTTGTAAGGTGCTCTAGTATAGTTGGCTTGATCATCTGTGACTTTATCTTTTCCCTTGTCGTGCTTTGGGAATGGTTCCTTAAACATCTCATGTTCTTGATTGGATGAGTGTCCCTCAATCTCAATGTCACCTCTATCAATGAGATCTTGCACAATATTCTTCAGTCGATGACAATTACCTGTTTTATGACCCTTGCTCTTATGAAATTCACAATACTCATCATCATTCCACCAATTTGGTTTGACCTTTGGTTCATATGGAGGAAAATCTGGAACTGTGATCACTTTGTTTGCCACAAGCTTTTTGAAGAATGATTCAAGTGGTTCTCCCAATGGAGTGTACTTCCTTCGTGATCTAGAAGTTGTTTGAGTATTCACTTGATTGTTTGTAGAACTTGATCCTGAAAAGATGAATTTGGGTCGCATCGTGTTGGCATCAACAACACCATCATTGACTGTGTTCTTGTTTTTATTCCAAAATCTTGGCTTGTCTTTTCCTTTAAAGTCATCTTTGTTTTCCTTGAATATCTTAATAATTCCTTGTTCAATTAGGACCTTCTCTATTGCTAAGCCTTTTTCAATGACATCCTTGAAGGTCGACAAACAAGCTTTCCTTAAGTCATAGCCAATGTCTTTGTTAACATTTTGTGTGAACATCTCTACCATTTGTTTTTGTGGAATTTCACAAGAGCATCTGCTGGCTAGGTTTCTCCATCTTTGTAAAAATGATGCAAAATATTCTCCCTCTTTTTGCTTGGTGTTGCACAAAGTAGTGACTGATATGTCTGTCTCTATGTTGTAGGAGAAATGTTGAATAAATGCCTCTGCTAGATCACCCCATGACTTAATACCAGGTGGGAGTTGGGAGAACCATTCCATAGCTTGATCGCCTAAGCTTTGTGGGAATAATCTCATCAAGTATGTCTCTTCTGCTGCTACCTCAATGCAAGCTGTGAAAAATTGTCTTATGTGTGCCTTAGGATCCCCTTTTCCTCTATACTTATCAAATTTAGGCGTCACAAAGTGTGTAGGGAAAGGAGGCATTGGAATGCTCTTATCAAATGGATAAGGACATATGTCTCTCATTGTGTATGTTGGCTTTGGTGCATTTATGTCCTCCATTTTCTTTTGTAAGTCTCTGATTTGTTGCTCCAAATTGCTATTAGGTGGAGATTGACTTCTTGAACCATACCCCATGTTTGAGACACCAATTTGAGGAGGAGCTTGTTGCATATATGGATGATATTGATCATACACATGTTCATATGGAGGAGGTCTATATTGATGCGACATATATGGAGCACTTGGTATAGATTCATGTTGAGGAACCCCATATCTATTTTGCGCATGTATACCATATTCTATAGGTATGTCATGTTCCATTGTGTTGCCCCCAAATTTGACATGAGGTTTCCTTGTGTCCAAATTTTGAGCATGCCTTTGAATATCCAATTGTTTTGGTGGTTGATCCTTAGCATTAGTATTTGATTGAGCGTATCTGTCTGCATAAGACTTCCATAATGGTCTACAAAGGTGAGTATCATATGTTTGACCATGTGTATGTGGGATTTCTGGTTTTTGAAGCAAAGCTGATGGTGATTCAGGTACCATATGTGGTCCTCTCTTTCCTCCACTATTAGGTCTCCTTTGATCCATATTGGAGTGAGGTTGTTGCAAAGGTCTATGTTCCATTATTTGAGACATGTCAAAATCATGAGGTATCTTGGCTCCACTTTGTGCCATCATTTGTAAGAAGTATTGTCTATCCCTCCTCATTATTTCCTCAACCAATCGATTGAAATGGGGGTTCATAATGGATTCTTCCACATCTACTGAATGTACTGAAAAGTTGTCCACATTGTCATTGTGTGTAGCATTGTTGTTTATAGTGTCTACGTTCTCCACATTTGGAATGTTTCTATAGACATCCATGTCCGGCAATGTAGTGTGATCAGTATTGAAAAATAAATCATTGTCATACTCATAAGAACTCATGTTTGTGGACTCTTGAGCCTCTTTAGTTTCTCTCCTAGATTTTTGAACACGGGTTTCAACCATGAACTAGGTATTGACCAAGATGTGTAAGACTAGATGAAAAATGGAAAGAGTATGGAAGACCAAGAGTTGAATGGAATGTAAATGAATCTAAAGTTTACTTGGAATGTCCAAAGTGTAAGACCAAGTATGTATGTAGTAGAGTAGGTGTGACTTCCAAAGAGAGGATAGTTTCTATTGATGAGGTAAGTTGACCTTGACTCTAAGTAAGACCAAATGAGACCCAAAGGTAAGAAACCTTGATGAGGGACCACTTAGCAAAGTATTGTTGTATGTAATGTGTTGACAAAGTATGATGAGAACAAGCAAGTGACCTTTTGACCCAAGTTTAGACAAGTATGAATGTAAAACGAGATGTGAAGCAATGATGGACTATGTGAGACCCAAAGACAGGTTGAATGATAGATGAAACCTGAAGAAACAACCTAGGAAGCTCAAGTATTCCGAAATTGATTTCTTTTGTTTGCTGGACTGTGAAATTTTCTTACAATTTTGAACACAGACGCACCTGTATACTGCACAGATGCGGTTATCCGACGCAGACGTGTTTCTATTCAACACAGATGCTATTATAAACACAGACGCTATTCTGCCCTTCACAGACACGTTTAGATGACCCAGACACGGTTAAAACAGACACAGACGCGTTTCTGTAAAATTTTTGCAATTTTTCCAATCTGTGAAGTCATTTTGTTGTGACCAAATCTGTCTGTTTGACTATTTTTCGTGACAAGAGGACACAATGTTGATGAGGACTCAATGTTTGCAAGTGTTTAGACTTCAAAATGACTCCAAGAAAGTGTGTTGTTTGATGTAAAATTGTTTTGCATACACTTGAAGACACAAAAGACACAATGTTTTGTTGTTTGGTCTTGAATGTTTGAATGTTTAAAATAAGTCAAGCACAATTCTTATGGCTGGCCAAGACAATAGTTGTTGATCCCACATGGGGTTTTACCCCCGAGGCTACGCTATTCAGAGCGGATACTTAGATGCTTGACCTCACTGGCTCCACCCTCGGCACTCACTTCTCGGGTCAGCCAAGCATCAGTCCCCATGAAAACTCCCCATGGCGAACTTTGTATCTCTACTAAGAACCGTATGTGTGTGGGCCGCTACCAGAGGTCCGACCTCCTGCCCCAACAACTAGAAGGATTTGGGCCTCTAAAACAAAATGGTGCTAGTAAGGGCATCTGCTCGTGTGGCCATACATGCGGCACTTTCAGCTCTGTAAATACAGAAGGCTCCCAGCCGGTAGGGGTTACGCCCTACAACTGATCAAATAAATTTGATCAAACGGGTTTATGGGGAGACATAGTGTCGGTATGAACTAATCAGCACACGTTATTCATAGTTTTCACCATGAATACATTTGATTATAGTGGTTTGGATGAGGTGGGTTTTCCTTGCTACCACTTGGGTCGTTCTCTTCTCACTAGTAGTCCTAATGACCACACGGGAAGACAGGCCCTCTAAAGATTAAACAAAAAGAGCCTATTGCTCAAGACACAAAAGACAATGATTCAATTTTAGTGCACCAATTGAAGTGTTTGCTAGTCTATGAAAACAAGGCACACAATAAAAATCAAAAACTCTTGCCAAGGACCTGCAACAAAGAATTGTTAGTAGTTTGGGTTGTTTGAAATAATCACCCCTTCCTACAAGCACACAAGTTAGGTAAATTTTAAAACCCAAAAGACTTTGTGAAAATAGGGGCCTTCGACCAAACGATTTAACTTCCAAGGCAAGCTGCACCAATTGTGTTAGCTAGATCTGGAAATGTTAGCCCAAAAATAAACTAGATCTGAAACCCTAAATGCAAAATCCGAAAAACCAAATCAATAAAATTTCCAAAATTTTGAAATAGGCAATACACAGACGCGATTACCACATACGTAGATGTGACTCCGCAATAGAAACGCGGTTCTGTGAGACACAGACGCGATTAAAAACCACAGACGCGCTTTCTGTACGCAGACGCGGGTGACAACGACACAGACGCGCCTCCATGGAACCTGCAAAATGAAATATGACCAAAACACAGATGCGGATCCAACTGTCTCAGACGCGCCAGAAAATAAAAAACGCGATCCAAAAGTGTGCAGACACGAAAATACCAAAAATGCTGTCGAAAATGTCCGATTTGCAACTTCAAAAACACAAGATCTGCAACAAAGGGGTTAAATGCAAAGGGACAAGTGTCCCACCGGGCGTGCCAAAATGTATATGGTGAAAATGGACAACAATAATAACAATATTGAAAGGCTAAATGAATTCAACCACAAAAACCCTAGCCTAACAATCAACAAAGATCCACCATAACATATGAAGATTACCTAAGACAATGCAAATTCAATGAAATCACAAAGATTATACCATCACATGTCCAATAGGGTTTTAATCTCCATTCTTCCTATCTCCATTGATCTTGCTTGATATATTTTCTCTCAGATTTTATGTGCACAAGAGCTCAACAAAGAACGGAATGTGGTTGCAAGTAGGGTCGTAGTGTAGCCAAGTCTTCAAGATTGTCGATTAGGGTTTGATAATGAAGAAGGCATCTTCTTAAATAGAAGACACAATAAGAAATGGAGGGATAATATTGAGAGGTGTAAAAAGGAGGTCGGCTAGGATTAGAGGGTAGGTAAAAGAAATACCAAAATAATGAAAGGGGTAGGTAGTGTATGAATTAAGAGATGAATGACATGTGTCATGGGTAGAACAGGTTAATGAATTAATTAAATAAATAAAGATTTATTTAATTAATAGAAGAAGTGGGATCAATTAAATAAATAAAATATTTATTTAATTTAGGAAAAGGATAATTTAAATAAATAAATGTATTTATTTAAATGAGAAATAAGGTTAGAAGAGGATAAATGAATTAATTAAATAAATAAGGATTTATTTAATTAATAGAAGAATTAGGCTTAGATAATTAAATAAATAAAATATTTATTTAATTAGACTAGACAATTTTGGGTGTCTACATTAGCATATAGACATTTGTTTTGAGTTGAGTCAAGATGAAATGTATTACCTCTTGTTTGAGTCCCGGTAGTAGCTAGTCTTCCATGTTTGTCATGAACTTTGACAATTCCTTTCTGAAATTCTATTTGGTATCCTGTATTGTTTAGCTGTGCTACACTCAACAAATTGTATTTTAAACCTTCAACCCAGTATACATCATTACATTTAGCATTGTCAAGAAGTGTGATAGAACCTTTACCTTTCACCAGACATGGGGCATCATTACTAAATCTTACATAACCTCCATCATAATCTTCTAGTTTAACAAACTTGTGTTTATCACCTGTCATGTGATGAGAGAATCCATTGTCTATGATCCAAGAATCATTATTATTTATGTGAGATACTAGGGCTTTTTGTTCATACCTTTCTTCATCTTATTCATCTTTCATAGCCACCTAAACAACTTCCTCTGTTTCACTTTCATCAGATATATCATCATTGGATTCCTCATCAGCTACTAAGCATGTCTTTCTATATCTCCTTCTGAAGTCTCGGTGTCCTCTGTAGTGATTGTCTTTATGTCTGTCTTCTCCGTATTCTCTCTTTTCACTAGATTCTCTGTTAGGATAGTTAGAAGCCATATGTCCTATTTTATCACAATTGAAACATTTCAAAGGTAGCTTTCCTTTATACTTACCTTTGCCTCTCGGTAACCTCTGGCCAATAGTGCTTCAAACTCTTCTTGCTTTCTGATTTCTTCATATAGTTTGTGTACTTCTTCCATGTTTTTATGAAATCTTTCACTTTCTCCACTACAATTTCCTTTAGAATACTTATTCATTCTATCATTATAAACATTAGATTCACCAAGATGAAAAGAACTGAATGCAGATTCAACTTTATTTACTGAAGACCCACTATTATCAAAATTACTTAACTCAAATCCATGTAGCTTACTGATAGTAGCATCCAAAGAGACTGGCATGTTTGGTACAGACCTTAATTCATTGATTGCAGAGACTCAAATAGCATAAGCTGGTAGAAGGGTTCTCAGTAACTTAAGTTCCACCTGCTCCTTTAATTTGATTGACAATCTCTTTTAACCCTGTACTGTATTGTGTTATGTTTTCTCCTTCATTCATTCTCATGGATTTAGGTTGCCCTCTTAGACTATCTACCTTTGCTCTTTGAACATGTTCATCACCTCCATACATAGATATGAGCTTAGACCACATTGCCTTTGCAACATTATAGCCTTCTAGATCATTAAACTCTGAGTCGGTCAATGCTGATGTTATTTCAATCATATCTTGAGTATGTTATTGCTTTGCTTTTATCTCCTCCATTGTCATAGGGTAGGTTCTCGGTGAAATTTAATCATTCTCCAGATAATATGTTGCATATTCTCCAATTCCTGATAAGTGCAGCTTCATCCTTTTCTGCCATGTGGAGAAACTTGACTTGTTCAACTTTGGTACATCCCTTTTATACATCTTCAGATCTTTGCCTCAAGTTCCTTTAAACTTTTCTTCCGGAGTCCAAAGCTCTGATACCGATTGTTAAGTACAGATGCCAATTGTAAAGCTCTAAGTCAATAGATAATAAGATGAGAGGGGGGGGGGTGAATCATACAAACTTAATCTTCAATGTATTCAACAGATTCAACCTCGACAACATATACTACAGAAAACTGTAAAACATTTAAACTCATGAACATATAACATCACAACACATATAACACTAGATTTAACGTGGAAACCTAAATAGGGAAAAACCACTGTGGCATTTTGGACCCACTAAGAAATATAGTCTTCTAGAGTATGCTCGGTTAAAAGCAAATCCTATTAAAGATTACAAACACATTGCTAGATGTGACCCAGTTAAGGGATTTCCCTCAGATCTGTTAGGATCTTGCACTTTGTTAGAAGTGACCTTGTCAAAGGATTTCAAACACTCATTTAGAATGTTACCTTGCTAGAGGATTTACAAATAAGACTGTTAAGTCCACTCGGTTAAGAGATTTTCTGTCACTTACAACATAAACAATAGTAATAAAATATATCTACAACTTCACATCTGAAATGCTAAAATAGATCCTATTTGCTCAAAACAATCTTGTCATAAGACTTATCTTGTCCCTTGTAGGGATTGTTGGGCTCCTCAATCTGTTCTTCAATCAGATCTCCAAGCTTCTATGCTCAGTAAACATTACTATAGTATCAATGTGCTTACATTTGCCTGCATACATTGTTCATCAACAATTCTTTATTTATAAACAATTCTAACCGCTTAATCTCCTTGATCACATTTCCCATGATCAATCTTAGCCATCAGATCTTCAAACTTGACCAGGTTCAATGCATCCTTCGATCTGAAAATATTTTACCTTGCCTTGGGACTTCCATTCCTTTCTTGGAACTTGCACAAGGTTATTGTAGTTTAATCTGAGTTGTAGATCTTCCTGTCGATCTTCCATTGCCATAGATCCTTAACAAACTTCATGCATGACATACCAATCATTTAATCAACTCTAGCTCATCATTGTCCTTCATTAAATAATGCTTGTATTCATCCAATGTGATATGTTATAACTCAATTGTTACTCGGTTAACACTGAACTTCACTCGGTAGACATTTTGCCTTCTTTAACCGATATCGATAACCTTAGGGTTTACCGACTAGGTTCTTTGCTCGACGACATAGTACAGTATTAAACATCATGTTTAGCATATCAAAACAATCAAAACAACATGATCTCATCATTTTCTAACTCGGTAATAGTTTCCCATTGAATAACTCATTTCTCCCCTTTATTATCACATTCTTTCTGTGTCACTTTACTACTTAATTTTCATCAAAACATACTTCTTAAGATATGGCAACATCATACTGAATAAGAAAATCAATTTCTTGACATCAATGACAAAATAATATTATTAAGATAGTAATCATCCTTCTTCAGTTATATCAATAATCTTCAACAACCTTCTCAATATCCTAATGCTAACAATCTTTCTTTCTACTGAAATGCCAACACTGATGTCATCACCTTTACAATTGTGTGTCTTTGTACTTCTCTGGTCTATTGGCATACGTTTCCCTGATGAGATTTCCTTGTTTGCACCTATCTCTGCTTTCTCATCGGGTATCAATGTAATGAAAGATGTCTCATGTCGATGAGACGATGATATCCTGATGACTTCGACTTCGATCGGTGTAACTTATCCTGATCAAGTCTTCTTCTCTGTGCCTGACTTGTCTTCCTCATCGGGTATCGACATAACCTGAAACACCTCTCCCTGATGGTTTAAGTTACCCTAATGACTTAGTATTCTCCTCCTTTTGGTATGGCCTCATCGAAGTAGGTCATGTTGATAACACCGCCTTCGCCACCTAGTCCATTGGGTATTGAGGTAGTGTAAGATGACACTTTCTGATGACCCGATGATATTGCCAACAAGAATTCTGCTTCATCCGACTTCGGCATAAGTTCTGTTGATAACCTCATCAGGTGTCGAGGTAACTTTTTCCCCGTGCTTCCGATAGTGAACGCTATGCCGATGACTTCGCCTTCTTGTTGTGCTATCGGTGTAGCTTTTCCCAATGGATTAATAACTCACCACACTTCTTTCTACCGATCGCACCGTGCGAAAATGCCATTGGACTCATCGGTGTGAGTTTTGTCGATCGACACACACCTTTTTCTCCTTAGGCAATCTTATCGGGGTGTCTTATGCCGATAAACATAATTTTATATTTCATGAAGATAAGGCTTTCGTTCACAAATGTGACTCTGCACAACCATGCTAATGGACTTCTAGGGCACTAAAAACATCTTTGAACGTACTCATGACCCTGCTTCTGTGATAAACCCTAAAATATGCTCTTGCTATGGAAAGACTGTCATGATGAAGGTTATCACAATGTCACCATACTTAATGCTATCCCTTAATATGCCTAGGTGATACTTGTTTATGTAGATTCAGGCTACAATTGGATTTCTCTGACACAACAACATATCTCCTTCACATGTAATCCAACAGTAAATGCTCTCATGATGGAAATATACATATAAAGCATCAATAGAAAGCACAAAATATTTTTTCAAAAATATGTGCTAATAGTGGCTCTTTCTGGGGATGTATGTCCTCTTTAGGGACATAGCAAGATTTCAACTATCTCTGAAAAGAATACAAAAAATAAACAGAAACAAAAAAAAAATGAAAACTATACTACTATAGTACAAGAATACTCCCTTCTCCTTTAAAAGAAAAAATGCTCGAGATACTAAGCATGTATTGGAAATTTCACCCTGAGTGTTCTGCAAGAAATATGAATTTTCTCCTCCTTTATCCATGATGATGTATGGTCCTAGCCAGAGTGCTTCAAATTTTCCATGCTTGCCCTTGTCCTGGTCTTTTGCATACCAGTTGAGCACCCACTCTCCTTATTCAAAAGTCCTATCAGAATCCTTCTTGTCATGTAATGCTTTCACCATTTTTTGCCTCTGTATATTTTGTTCCTGAGCCTCTCTTCTATAGTCATCCAATTCAACCAACTGGACCAACCTATTTTCCATGAAATGATCTTCTTCTAAATATTCCTCTGAAACAAATTTATACATTGGGAGCAGGTTGTTCAAAGGCAACCTTGCTTCTTTGCCATTAACAAGCTGATAAGGAGCAAACCCTATGGACTTCTTGATTGTTACCCTATATGCAAATACTGCCAAATTCAACTTTGAGTCCCATTCCCTTTTGTTGTCACCTAACATCTTTTTAATGATCTTTAACAAGTTTTTGTTACTGGATTCTGCTTGTCCATTCCCTTGGGGATGATAAGGTGATGAATATGACAAAGTGATTCCATAACTTTCACAAAAATCAGCAAACTCTTTGGATCTAAAACACATCCCATTATCTACAACAATCTTATGGGGTACCCCAAATCTTGTCAAGATATTTTCCAAAAGAAACTTTGTTACCATCTTACTTGTAGTCTTCCTTGTAGGAATTGCCTCTACCCATTTGGTAAACTAATCAGTGGCTACCAAAATCCATTTGTGTCCTCCATTGGATTTATTTGCAATTTATCCTATGAAATCAATACCCCACATCTGAAAAGGTTCCTCAGTTTGCATGGGTCTAAGTGGAAGATCTCCATCATATTTAAGCTTTCTTGAAATTTTTTGGCAAGCCTCACATTTTCTAATATAAGTATGACAATCCTTAAAGACTTGCGACCAATAGTAATGGGCATTGAGTATTTTATGGGCAATCTTTTTTGCTAAAAAGTATCCCCCCCATACACCTTCATGTAATTCCTTAAAAATAGATTGTGCTTGATGAACATCCAAACAAAATAAAAGGATACCATCCCTTCTTTTCTAATATAAACCACCCTTAAGCAATACATGTTGGATATCACTGGCATATGATGAACCAGTATATTGATATGATGATAATGTATGTTGTCATTGATGTCAATAAGTGTAAGTGAACCGATATGTAGATTGAAGAAGTTGGTGATCTAGTATGAAGAGGCATGACGAGATTCACTAAACTGATGTCGAGGTTTCAGTAAGTATGATTACCGGTTGGTAGTCTCAGCTCTATGGTTATCGGTTTGGTGATCCAGCTTGTGTGATAAGGTAGCTAAGAGATGTGATCAAGGTGCCATGTCAGCTTTGTATGTGTGAAGGATTGAGGCATAAGAAGATTGACCGCATTTGAAGTCTACCTCAGGAATGATCATTCTTCTTAGTTGTATGAGAAGAGAGCGTGATGGGTTACTAATTCCCATGTGTGGTGAGGAATGAACGATGCAAATTGTCTTGTGATCTGTTTGAAATTGTAATGCTCTATGCAATATGTTTGGACAGTCGGGATTGGACCACCTGTGTTGTAAACCTAAGCATCTTAGGGTTTAGAGTTTATGTTACCAAACTATCTGTTGTCTATAAGGTCAATGATGTTTGTTATTGAAAAGTGGTTGGCAAATGTTGTGTGTATGTATCTGAGTGAAGAGATACTTGATACTTTCCAGACTAGTAAGACGTAAACTGCAGAGTGTGATTGTAGAGTAGAGGATATGAAAAGGATCTGCCTTGGCATGTAGTGCTATTATCAGATCGTAGTTTTTCCTATTATCTTATAATCATTTCAACAAATAGAAAATCCCTTTATCAGGTAGCTTTAACAAGCTTATTGTAAAACCTGTAACCAAGTGACTCAAGATCATTGAGTTCTTTAAATCCTCTAGCGAGGTAACCTTTAACAGGGTTTCAACCTTTAACACGATATATAGCCATCCCTTAACTGGGTGATCTCTAACAAGAATGATTCCTAGTAGAACCTTATTGTAAAGTCTTTAACCGGACTAGGCTACTAATAGGGCGAGCTTCAAAAGAGTTCAAAACAAGCTTGTGGGTATTCATCCCCACAATGGTTTTTCCCATTTGGGTTTCCACGTGAAAAATCTATGTGTTATGTGTTATGCATTTTTCATGTGATGTTTATGAAGTATTTGGTTAAAGGATAATGCATGCAGGGTTAATAGGTTATGGTATTTTTAGTATACCACATGCATATGTTTATGGGTGAAGTTGATGTTGCATAATTGATCATATTTGAAGTATTCAAACCTATTAGTTTATGGTGTATGGTGTCTTACTGTGTTTAACTGGTATCGCCATGGTTAAGTTCAATAATGGTGATAACCAGTTGGTTTTACTTTAGCTAGATAAGTTGTTAAGAGAGTTTTTACCTGTACTGATTCACTCCCCTCTCAGTACCAGTTAGGGTATCTGCTGTTCATCATTATTCATCAATTGGTATCAGAGCACCTCTAGGTCCTTAGTGATATAAGCTTAACTGCTTGAGGTAAAAGATCCTACTATAATGATGAAGAGGGAAGGTCCTAAGTTCAATAGAGATAACTTTAAGATATAGGAGGACCGAATGAAGAGTATGGGTGCTCAAGACTGGAGCTATGTTGAGAATGCATTTGTAACTCCCACTAGCACTTTGATTGATGATCAGAAGAGAGAAATCTAGGAAAATTGGCATTTCATGGAAGCCCTTATCAACAGCCTATCAGACATTGAGTTTATTGATGTTTGAGACAAGGACACACTTAAGGAGGTATGGGATGCACTGGAAACCATTTATGGTGGTGATGAGCATGTAAAGAAAGCTAAGGAAGAAAGCCTTAGAGGTAAATTTGAGGATACGAGGATGGTTGAAGGAGATACCATTTAGCAATATGGTATTAGGATTAAGACTGTGGTTGGTGATATCAAAAACACTGGTGGAATGATTGATGATGACACTATTGTTAGTAAAGTCCTTAGATCATTGTTACCAGTCTATGCAATCAGAGTTGCTACTATCCAAGAACTAAGGTCTATTGATAAGACCAAGGTATCCTTAGATTCTATCATTGCAAAGTTAACTGCATATGAGTTGAATAGATATGATGGTAGTGTTCAAAAGACTGATTCAACCTTTAAAACATTTACTGTACCATCCAGAAAAGGAAAAGAAACTAGTACCAGTTATGAATCCAGACAATGTAGAGATATGGATGTTGAAGAGATTCTGTTGGAGTTTGAAGCTCTTCTTGCTAAAAGACTTCCAAAGGGAACCAGAAAATATAGAGGTAAACTTCCTTTGAAATATTTTTCCTGTAATAAGATAGGATATATAGATGTAAATTGCCCTAACAATGACAATAAGGATAAACTAGAGAGGTTCAAAAAGTATAAAGGAGGAAACATAAGAAATTGTCTAGTTGTTGTGGATGAAGGTGTCACTGATGAAGAATCAGAAGATGAAGAAAATGAAGACATAGTGTTTGTAGCAGTAAAGGAAGAAGTGTCTAACAAGAAAGCTCTTGTCTCTTGCATTGACAACTCCAATGAGTGGATAATTGATAGTGGTTGTTCTCACTATATGACTAGCGACCGGAGAAAGTTTTTGTCTATGGAGGAATATGATGGAGGTGTTGTCAGATTTGGTAATGATGCACCATGCTTAGTAAAAGGTAAAGGATCCATCTCATTGAATGGAAAGAGTAGTGTAGATAATGTCTACTGGGTAGAAGGTCTTAAGTATAACCTGTTGAATGTTGCTCAACTGAATGACAACAGTTTAATTTTGGAATTCAAATGTGGAATTTGCAGTATAATTGGGAAGAGTGGTGAAGTTATTGCCATTGGTAAATAGACCAGAGGTAACCTATTTCAGTTGAATGCTAAGATAAGTCGGTGTCTAATGGCTAAGTTTTATGATAGTTGGATATGGCATTGGAGACTCTGTCATATGAACTTTGACAACATTGTTAAAGTTGGTAAGATCAAGGCGGTAAGAGGATTACCGTTGCTGGACAAACCTGAGAATTGTTTGTGCAGAGAATGTCAACTTGGGAAGATGTATTCCTCAACTTTTAAAATTAAGTCTTTCTCAACAGAAAATTTACTTGATCTTGTGCATACTGATTTGTGTGGTCCTATGAAAACTAGAAGTATTCAGGGAGATAGGTATTTTATCATTCTTAGTGATGACTGCTCAAGAATGATGTGGGTCACATTCTTGAAAGACAAGTTTGAAGCATTTGGAAAGTTCAAATCTTTCAGAGCATTAGTAGATAAAGAAAGTGGTAAAAAAATAAAGTGCCTGAGAACTGATCAAGGAGGAGAATTCACTTCTAATAAATTCAATAATTACTGTGAAGATAACGATATCAAGAGATAGTTGTCTGCCCCAAGGACACCACAACAGAATGGCATAGTAGAAAGAAATAATAGGACTGTAGTTGAAGTGGCTAGAACAATGCTGATCCAAGGAAAGGTTGCTCACACTTTTTGGAGGGAAGCGGTGAGAAATGCAGTCTATACTATGAACCAGGTACTCATCAAGAAAGGCAAAGATAAAACTCCTTATGAGTATTGGACCGAGAAAACTCCCACTGTGAGTTATTTTAAAGTGTTTGGTCATAAGTGATATATCAAGAGAGGTTAACATTTAAGCAAATTTGATGCAAAATGTGATGAAGGAATATTTTTGGGATATTCCACTAAGAGCAAAGCTCTCAAGTGTTACAACAACAGAACTCAGAAAATTGTTGAAAGTATCAATGTCAGGGTTGATGAATCCCCTAAGGAACCTGAGGTAACATGCAGTGAAGAAGTAGAAGATGAACCAGGTATAGCCTTCTGGGAACTAGTTAAGAAAGAAACTTGTAAAGATCTTAGTGTTCCTATACTGATAGAAGCCCCAGTAAGAGAAGAAGAAGAGGTTAGTGAAGAAGAGGAAGAAAAGCTAGTAGATCAGGCTAGAATCATTCCTAGATATGTAAAGCTGCATCATGATCCAAAGAAAATCATAGGAGATAAAGATGTAGGGATACTCACTAGAAGAAAAGTGAAAGAAAACTCTTACATGATTTCTGAATTTGAACGCAAGACTTCAAGAGAAGCTCTTACAGATGAAGACTGGATTAAAGCAATGGAACAAGAGATAGACCAGATAGAAAAAAATGTGACATGGTCTTTGGTGCCCAGACCGGCACATAAAAATGTCATAGGTACCAAATGGGTCTTCCAGAATAAGGTAAATGAAGAAGGCACAATTGTTAGGAACAAGGCTAGGCTTGTATGCAAGGGATATGCTCAGGAGGAAGGAGAAGACTATGGAGAAAATTTTGCTCATGTGGCTAGATTAGAAGGTGTTTGAATGCTACTTGAATTTTTAGCATTTAAGGGATTTAAAGTTTATCAGATGGATGTGAAGTCTTCTTTTCTAAGTGGAATCCTAGAAGAAGTGTATATAGAGCAACCAGAAAGGTTTGCCTTATCAGAAGATAGTGACATGGTGTGTAGATTACACAAAGCCCTATATGGATTGAAATAAGCACCTAGGGCATGGTATGAAAGACTACACTCTCATCTTGTGAAGACTGGATTTCAGAGAACAAGTGAAGATAACAACACCTACTTGAAATTAGAAGGTGATCAGATTTTGATCTGTGAAGTGTTTGTGGATGACATAATTTTTGGAGAAGATGATGAAATGAGTCATACATTTGCAGATGAAATGAAGAAAGAATTTGAGATGTCTTTAATTGGAGAGATAAAATTCTTCATTGGTTTACAGATTCAGCAAATGAAAAAGGGTATCTTTATTACCCAGTCCAAGTATGTCAAAGAGGTATTGAAGACTTGGCATGGATGAAAGAAAACCGATTGGTACACCGATGGTGATTGGCTGTAAACTGACCAAGGAAGATGATTCAACACTAGTGAATGAAAAAGAGTATCAGTCAATGATCGGTAAATTGCACTATGTGGTGCACAACAGACCAGATATTGCTAATGCAGTGGGCATAGTAGCTCATTTTCAGAAATGTCCAAGAGAATCCCACGTAGTAGCTATGAAGAGGATTATTAGATATCTAAAAGGAACAATTGATTATGGATTGTGGTATCCATATAATGGTGACTATAATCTCAAATTATATACTGATGTCAATTGGGCAGGTAATATGGACGACCGGAAGAGCACAACTGGTGGAGCGTTCTTTCTTGGTGGAAAACTAATATCATGGAAAAGCAAGAAGCAGAGCTGTACTTCTTAATCTACAGCTGAAGTAGAATATGTGGCAGCATTTATGAACTGCACTCAAGCAATTTGGATGAAGCAGGTATTGGAAGGTTTCAAGGTACTTGTATCTAAACCAGTGAACATAATTTGTGATAACACAAGTGCAATAAACATTTCTAAGAATCTGGTATTAGATGCTAGAACTAAGCACATTGAGCTTAAATATCATTTCTTGAGAGAGGAAGTTCAGAACAAGGAGATTGTATTACAACATGTTTCCAGTAAGGAGTAGCTAGTAGATATATTCACTAAGCCCTTACTGAAGACTACATTTACCTATTTTAGAGGTGAATTAGGGGTTCTGCCCCTTCATGAAGTCAACTAAGGTTGTGTGCTCCGCATCAGTCAAGTACTATAGCATCAAATCTTTCAGGATTGATGTGTTGATGGAAGCTACTCCTTAGGGGGAGCAGTATAGTAGATTTTGGAAGCTTATGCCTCCACTTTGGCATTGCTGTCAAAGGGGGAGAAGATATATGATAGATGTATGGGGAAGAAGATATATGAGAGATGTATGGAGGAGAAGATATCTGATAATGTAGATACACTGGTCTATGAGGTTTTCAGTTGCAATGCTACACTAAGTATTGCCATCAATGCCAAAGGGGAATATTGCTAGATATCAATGACATATGATGAACCGATATGTTGATATGATGATAATGTATGTTGTCATTGATGTCAATAAGTGTAAGTGAACCAGTATGCTTATTGAAGAGGTTGGTGAACCAGTATAAAGAGGCATGAGGAGATTCAGTGAACTGGTGTCAGGGTTTCACTAAGTGTGATTACTGATTGGTAGTCTCAGCTCTATGGTTATCGGTTTGGTGATCTAGCTTGCGTGATGAACCGATGATACTATGTGTTGAGTTAGCTAAGAGATGTGATCAAGGTGCCATGTCATCTTTGTGCGTGTGAAGGATTGAGGCATAAGAAGATCGACCGCATTTGAAGTCTACCTCGGGAATGATCATTCTTCTTAGTGGTATGAGAAGAGAGAGTGATGGATTGATTCCCATGTGCGGTGATGAATGAATGATGTAGATTGTCTTGTGATCTGTTTGAAATTGTAATTCTCTATGCAATATGTTTGCACGATCAGGATTGGACTGCCTATATTGTAAACCTAAGAATCTTAGGGTTTAGGGTTTATGTTACCGACCTATCTGTTGTCTATAAGGTCGATGATAATTGTTATTGAAAAGTGGTTGGCAAATGTTGTGTGTATGTATCTAAGTGAAGAGATACTTGATACCTGCTAGACCAGTAAGAGGTAAACTAGAGAGTGTGATTGCAGAGTAGAGGATATGAAAATGATCTTCCTTGGCATGTAGTGTTGTTATCAGATCATAGTTTTTCCTGTTGTCTTATAATCATTTCAACAGATGGAAAATCCCTTTACTAGGTAGCTTTAACAAGCTTATTGTAAAACCTATAACTAAGTGACTCAAGATCATTGAGTTCTTTAAATCCTCTAGTGAGGTAACCTTTAACAAGTTTTCAAATTTTAATAGGGTATATAGCCATCCCTTAATTGGGTGATCTCAAATAGGATTGGTTCCTAGCAGAACCTTATTGTAAAGTCTTTAACCAGACTAGGCTCCTAACAGGGCGAGCTTCAAAAGAGTTCAAAACAAGCTTGTGGGTATTCATCCCCACCGTGGTTTTTCCCATTTGGGTTTCCATGTGAAAAATCTGTGTGTTATGTGTTATGCATTTTTCATGTGATGTTCATGAAGTATTTGGTTGAAGGATTATGCATGCAAGGTTAATATGTTATGGTATTTTTAGTATACCACATTCATATGTTTATGGGTGAAGTTGATGTTGCATAATTGATCATATTTGAAGTATTCAGACCTATCAGTTTATGGTGTCTGGTGTCTTATTATGTTTAACTGGTATTGCCATGGTTAAGTTTAGTAATGGTAATAACCAGTTGGTTTTTCTTTAGCTAGATAAGTTGTTAAGAGAGTTTTTACTTGTACTGATTCACCCCCCCTCTCAGTACCGATTGGGGTATTTGTTGTTCATCATTATTCATCAATTGGTATTAGAGCACCTCCAGGTCCTTAGTGATATAAGATTAAACGCTTGAGGTAAAAGATCCTACTGTAATGATGAAGAGGGAATGTCCTAATTTCAATAGAGATAACTTTAAGATATGGAAGGACAGAGTGAAGATTTACGTCAAGAGTATGGGTGCTCAAGATTGGAGCTATGTTGAGAATGCATTTGTAACTCCCACTAGCACTTTGACTGATGATCAGAAGAGAGAAATCCAGGAAAATGGGCAAGTCATGGAAGCCCTTATCAATAGCCTATCAGACATTGAGTTTATTGATGTTCGAGACAAGGACACACTTAAGGAGGTATGGGATGCACTAGAAACCATTTATGGTGGTGATGAGCATGTAAAGCAAGCTAAAGAAGAAAGCCTTAGAGGTAAATTTGAGGATATGAGGATGGTTGAAGGAGAGACCATTCAATAATATGGTATTAGGATTAAGACTGTGGTTGGTGATATCAAAAGCACTGGTGGAACGAATGATCATGCCACTGTTGTTAGTAAAGTCCTTACATTATTTTTACCAATCTATGCAATTAGAGTTGCTGCTATCCAGGAACTAAGGTCTATTGATAAGACCAAGGTATCCTTAGATTCTATCATTACAAAGTTAACTACATATGAGTTGAATAACTATGATGGTAGTGTTTAGAAGACCGAGTCAGCCTTTAAAGCATCTATTGTACCATCTAGAAAAGGAAAAGAAACTAGTAACAATTATGAATCCAAACAATGCAGAGATATGGATGATGAAGAGATTCTGATGGAGTTCAAAGATCTTCTTGCTAAAAGACTTTCAAATGGAACCAGAAAATATAGAGGTAAACTTCCTTTGAAATGTTTTTCCTGCAATAAGATAGGACATATAGCTGTAAATTGCCCTAACAATGACAATAAGGATAAACCAGAGAGGTTTAGAAAGTATAAAGGAGGAAACATAAGAAATTTTCTAGTTGTTGTGGATGAAGGTGTCACTGATGAAGAATCAGAAGATGATGAAAATAAAGACATAGTGTTTGTAGCAGTAAAGGGAGAATTGTCTGACAAGAAAGCTCTTGTCTCTTGCATTGACAACTCCAATGAGTGGATAATTGACAGTGGTTGTTCTCACCATATGACTGGTGACCGGAGAAAGTTTCTGTCTCTGGAGGAATATGATGGAGGTGTTGTCAAATTTGGCAATGATGCACCATGCTTGATAAAAGGTAAAGGATCCATCTCACTGAATGGAAAGAGCAGTGTAGATGATGTCTACTGGGTAGAAGGTCTTAAGCATAACCTATTGAGTGTTGCTCAACTGAATGACAAAGGTTTAATTCATCGAAAGGAATATCATTATGTTTAACTACTGGGTTAGCCTTAAAGTCAGCTAAACATTGTTAGATATTTCAAAAAATGTTATAGAAAATGTATCAAAAAATTCAATAGAGCCACACCTCATTTTTGTAATTTTGAAGCCTTATATTTTTAGTAGAAAACTTTTCGCTTACTTGAGATACAACTAACTCTGAATCACCATAAACTTTTAGAAGTTTGATACCATGTTTATTTGCTATTCTAAGACCTAACAAGAGTGATTCATACTCAACAACATTGTTTGTACATTCAAAAGATAACAAAAAGGAATATTTGAATGATCTCCCATTAGGAGAAATAAAAACCACACAAGCTCCATTTCCTTCTTTACTGCAAGCACCATCAAAGTACATTTTCTAAATTTTATCCTTATGTGCTTCAATAGTATCTTCAAATTTATTAGTTTCGCATTTAATGGGTTTAGAAATACTTACCTGAAAGTTATCTATATCTGATTGGAGGAAACACGTTGTCTTGTTTGGATCAACTTCTTCTATCAGTTAGAATGATCTTGGCTCTTTATCAATCCTTACATTTTCCCCTTTTACCAGGATGGTTGCATATGATAGATCTAACTGAACATACCCCCTACCAAATTTGACCATTGCCTTGATAATAACATCCCATAATTTGGAGGCACTTGAACAACTGTGATGTTTGTTTTATATGACACATCTAGGCATGCTGGAAATTGAAACTCCACATTCTTCATAATTCCAATAACTAGGATTGATCTATTGTCCATAGCATAAAATTTCCCATAGGGAGTGTCTACATGCATCCCAAGTTCCTTCATGGTATCTTCTACGATTATATTTATGGCTACACCTGAATCTATCATACAATTCTTAACCATTTTATTGTTAATCAACAAGGTTAGATTAAAAGGATCAACCTGGGTAAGATTCTTAGTGGTAGAAGTTCCCAAATAGACAACAAGTGGATCTTCATCTCTTGGCCTATGATCCTCTTTATTAACTTCACCAATGTTAGACAAAATCTTGATTGTTTCATTTTTGTAATTAGGAAATTTCATTACTTCAAGCTGTAGACACCCAAAATTGTCCAGTCTAATTAAATAAATATTTTATTTATTTAATTATCTAAGCTTAATTCTTCTATTAATTAAATAAATCTTTATTTATTTAATTAATTCATTTATCCTCTTCTAGCCTTATTTCTCATTTAAATAAATACATTTATTTATTTAAATTATCCTTTTCCTAAATTAAATAAATATCTTATTTATTTAATTATCCCACTTCCTCTATTAATTAAATAAATCTTTATTTATTTAATTAATTAATTAGCTTTTTCTACCCATGACACATGTCATTCATCTCTTAATTCATACACTACCTACCCCTTTCATTATTTTATTATTTCTTATACCTACCCTCTAATCATAGCCGACCTCCTTTTACACCTCTCAATCTTATCCCTCCATTTCATATTGTGTCTTCTATATAAGGAGATGCTTCCTTCATTATCAAAACCTAATGAAAGATCTTAAGGACTTGTCTACACTACGATCCTACTTGCAACCACATTCTATTCTTTGTTGAGCTCTTGTGCATATAAAATCTGAGAGCAAATATATCAAGCAAGATCAATGGAGATAGGAAGAATGGAGATTCAAACCCTATTGAACATGTGATGGTATAATCTTTGTGATTTCATTTGATTTGCATTGTCTTAGGTAATCTTCATATGTTATGGTGGATCTTTGTTGTTGTTAGGCTAGGGTTTTGTGGTTGGATTCATTTAGCCTTTCAATATTGTTATTATTGTTATCCATTTTCACCATATACATTTTGGCATGCCTGGTGGGACTCTTGTCCCTTTTTGCATTTAACATCTTGTTGCAGATTTTGTATTTTGAAGTTGCAGATCTGACGTTTTCGGTAACATTTTGATATTTCCGCGTCTACGTACTTTTAGATCGCGTTTTTGATTTTCGGGCGCATCTGCGACATCTGGAATCGCGTCTGTGTTATTCGCAATATTTTATTTTGTAGGTTCCAGAAAAGAACGTTTTTGTTTTAAAGTCGCGTCTGTGCTATTTTTAGCTGCGTCTGTGTTCGGGAAGCATGGCTAAGTTTTATAGTCACGTCTATGCTTCCTAGAACTATGTCTGTGTCACAAAGGCCCGTCTGTGTAGAGGGTAACTGCGTCTATGTTCACCAGTTTCGAATTTTGGGTTTTCATTGATTTAGTTTTCAGATTTTGCATTTAGGGTTTCAGATTTGGTTTATTTTGAACTAACATTTTCAGATCTAGCTAACAAAATTGGTGCAGCTTGTCTTGAAAGCAAAATTGTTTGGTTGAAGGCCCCTATTTTCACAAAGTCTTTTGGGTTTAAAATTTACCTAACTTGTGTGCTTGCAGGAAGGGCTGATTATTTCAAACAATCCAAACTACTAACAACTCTTTGTTGCAGGACCTTGGCAAGGGTTTTTTGGATTTTTGTTGTGTGCCTTGTTTTCATAGACTAGCAAACACTTCAATTGATGCACTAAAATTGAATCATTGTCTTTTGTGTCTTGAGCAATAGGCTCTTTTTGTTTAATCTTTAGAGGGCTTGTCTTCTTGTGTGGTCATTAGGACTACTAGTGAGAAGAGAATGACCCAAGTGGTAGCAAAAGAAAAGCCATCTTCTTCCAAACCACTATAAATAACTGTATTCATGGTGAAAACTATGAATAACGTGTGCTGATTAGTTCATACCGACACTATGTCTCCCCATAAACTCGTTTGATCAAATTTATTTGATCAGTTGTAGGGCGTAACCCCTACTGACTGGGAGCCTTCTGTATTTACAAAGCTGAAAGTGCCGCATGTATGGCCACACGAGCGGATGCCCTTACTAGCACCTTTTTGTTTTAGAAGCCCAAATCCTTCTAGTCATTGGGGCAGGAGGTTGGACCTCTGGTAGCGGCCCACACACATACTGTTCTTAGTAGAGATACAAAGTTCGCCATGGGGAGTTTTCGTGGGGACTGATGCTTGGCTAACCCGAGAAGTGAGTGCCGAGGGTGGAGCCAGTGAGGTCAAGCATCTAAGTATCCGCTCTGAATAGCATTGCCTCGGGGGTAAAACCCCATGTGGGATCAACAACTATTGTTTTGGCCAGCCATAAGAATTGTGCTTGACTTATGTTAAACATTCAAAACATTCAAGACCAAACAACAAAACATTGTGTCTTTTGTGTCTTCAAGTGTATGCAAAACATTTTTACATCAAACAACACACTTTTCTTGGAGTCATTTTGGAGTCTAGACACTTGCAAACATTGAGTCCTCATCAACACTATGTCCTCTTGTCACAAAAAATAGTCAAACAGTCAGATTTGGTCACAACAAAACAACTTCACAGATTGGGAAAATTGCACAAAATTTGCAGAAACACGTCTGTGTCGGGCATAATAGCATCTGTGTTGTCTAGCCGCGTCTGTGAAGGGCAGAAACGTGTCTGTGTCCACAAAATCAACATTACACTTGGCAAAAAATCTCAGAAACATGTCTGTGTTAAACAGAGCCACGTCTGTGTCGGGAAACCGTGTCTGTGAAGTATACAGGCACGTCTGTGTTCAGAATTGAAAAAACTATTACAGTCCAGCAAGCAAACACAGTCAGTTTCAGAATTCTTGAGCTTCCTAGGTCATTTCTCCAGGGTTTCATCTAGCATTCAACCTATCCTTGGGTCTCACAAAGGCAATCATTGCTTTACATCTCTCATTACACTCACAATTGTCTAAACTTGAGTCAAAAGGTCACTTGCTTGTCCTCATCATACTTTGTCAACACACTACATACAACAACACTTTGCTAAGTGGTCCCTCATCAAGGTTTCTTACCTTTGGGTCTCATTTGATCTTACTTAGAGTCAAGGTTAACTTACCTCATCAAGAGAAACTATCCTCTCTTTGGAAGTCACACCTACTCTACTACATACATACTTGGTCTTACACTTTGGACATTGCAAGTACACCTTAGATTCATTTACATTCCATCCAACTCTTAGTCTTCCATACTCTTTCCATTTTTCATCTAGTCTCACACATCTTGGTCAATACCTAGTTCATGGTTGAAACCCATCTTCAAAAATCTAGGAGAGAAACTAAAGAGGCTCAAGAGTCTGCAAACATGAGTTCTTATGAGTATGACAATGATATCTTTTTCAATTCTGATCATACTACATTACCTGACATGGATGCCTATAGAAACATTCCAAATGTTGAGAACATGGACACTACAAACAACAATGCTACACACAATGACAATATGGACAACTTTTTAGTACATTCAGCAGATGTGGAAGAATCCATTGTGAATCCCCATTTCAATCGATTGGTTGAGGAAATAATGAGGAGGGATAGACAATACTTCTTACAAATGATGGCACAAAGTGGAGCCAACATACCTCATGATTTTGACATGTCTCAAATAATGGAACATAGACCTTTGCAACAACCTCACTCCAACATGGATTAAAGGACACCTAATAGTGGAGGAAATAGAGGACCACACATGGTACCTGAATCACCATCAGCTTTGCTTCAAAAACTAGAGGTCCCACATACACATGATCAAGCATATGATACTCACTTTCGTAGACCATTATGGAAGTCTTATGCAAATAGATATGCTCAATCACATACCAATGTTAAGGATCAACCACCAAAGCAATTGGATATTCAAAGGCATGCTCAAAATTTGGACACAAGGAAACCTCATGTCAAATTTGGGGGCAACACATTAGAACATGACATGCCTGTAGAATATGGTATACATGCAAAAAATAGATATGGTGTTCCTCAACATGAATCTATACCAAGTGGTCCACATACACAACATTACTATAGACCTCCTCCATATGAACATGTATATGATCAATATCATCCATATATGCAACATGCTCCTCCTCCAATTGGTGCCTCAAGCATGGGGTATGGTCCAAGAAGTCGATCTCCACCTAAGAGCAGTTTGGAACAACAAATCAGGGACTTACAAAAGAAAATGGAGGACATAAATACACCGAAGCCAACATACACAATGAGAGACATATGTCCTTATCCATTTGACAAGAGCATTCCAATGCCTCCATTTCCTACACATTTTGTGACGCCTAAATTTGATAAGTATAGAGGAAAAGGGGATCCTAAGGTGCACATAAGATAGTTTTTCACAGCTTGCATTGAGGTAGAAGCAGAAGAGACATATTTGATGAGATTATTCCCACAAAGCTTAGGCGATCAAGCTATGGAATGGTTCTCCCAACTTCCACCTAGAATTAAGTCATGGGGTGACTTGGCAGAGGCATTTATCCAACATTTCTCCTACTACATAGAGACAGACATATCAGTCACTACTTTGTGAAACACCAAGTAAAAAGAGGGAGAATCTTTTGCATCATTTTTACAAAGATGGAGAAATCTAGCCAGCAGATGCTCTTGTGAAATTCCACAAAAACAAATGGTAGAAATGTTCACACAAAATGTTAACAAAGACATTGGCTATGAATTAAGGAAAGCTTGTTTGTCCACCTTCAAGGATGTTATTGAAAAAGGCTTAGCGATAGAAAAGGTCCTAATTGAACAAGGAGTTATTAAGATATTCAAGGAAAACAAAGATGACTTTAAAGGAAAAGACAAGCCGAGATTTTGGAATAAAAACAAGAACACAGTCAATGATGGTGTTGTTGATGCCAACACAGTGCGACCCAAATTCATTTTTTCTGGATCAAGTTCTAAAAACAATCAAGTGAATACTCAAACAAATTCCAGAACATGAAGGAAGTACACTCCATTGGGAGAACCACTTGAGTCAGTCTTCAAGAAGCTAGTGGCAAACAAGGTGATCACAATTCCAGATTTTCCTCCATATGAACCAAAGGTTAAACCAAATTGGTGGAATGATGATGAGTATTGTGAATTTCATAAGAGCAAGGGTCATAAGATAGGAAATTGTCATCGACTGAAGAACATCATACAAGATCTCATTGATAGAGGTGACATTGAGATTGAGGGACATTCGTCTAATCAAGAACATGAGATGTTTAAGGAACCATTCCCAAAACATGACAAGGGAAAAGCTAAAGCCATAGAGGATCAAACCAACTATACCAGAGCATCTTATAACTATGATTCAACCATCAATCACATCTCGATGGATAATTACATCTCTACCATTATCATCAAGGACAAAAACCCTGAGAATTCTACCTAGAGACCCAAGATTGTCCTAAAAGGTGTTGGATCTTCTTCTAAACCTACCTCTGAATGTCATGTTACAACCCGCCGAGGTAAAATAACTTTGCAAGGTGCTCCAACTAAAAACACCACTTCTTCATCAACCAAACCTGAGTATGACCTTGTAGAACAGTTAGAGAAGACACCCGCGCTCATTTCAATCCTTGAGCTATTACGCATATCTCCCGCACATAAAGCCATTCTTGACAAATTCTTGAGAGATACTGCTATTCCTACTGATCTGAACATGGACCAGTTTCAAGCCATGGTGGGATACCTTTCCATTCCATACTCCCTTACTTTCACAGAAGCCGATGACGCCTCCGTAAGTCAGCCACATAATGCACCATTACACATTGAAGCCTTCATACACAAACATCGAATAAAAAGAGTCCTGATAGATGGAGGAGCAGGTCTAAACATTTGCACATTAAGCACTATTACACAATTGGGATATTCTGATAAAGCTGTGAATTCTACAAATCAAATCACCATTAAGGCATATGATGATGAAAGCATTCATCCAAGGGCACAGTCACCTTACCTCTCAGAGTTGGGCCAGTTACAAAGGATGTGGTTTGTCAAGTCCTAGATTTAAATCTCACTTATAACATATTGCTAGGACGTCCTTGGATTCATGAAATGAGGGCAGTCCCATCCACATATCACCAATGCATTAAGTTTCCTCATAATGGCATGGAAGTAACAGTTAACGGTGATCCTAATCCATTCATATATTGTAATAACCTGAAATCAAAGACTAAGACCATCATTCCCAGTAATCGTGAGGCTGTTCCTTCATCGGCATACATTGATCCTGAGTCATTAAAACCTTCGACATCAAAACAAGGTGAACTTAAAGGAAAGTTTAAGGACAAAGGCATGGGGGAATATACTTTCAATCAGACCATGTACTTACGACAAGTCATGAGTTCCCCAAAAGAATATGGAAGACCACATCCTAACAAACAAATCTCCATCATGATGCTCAAATGGGACCCTACTACCTTTCAAAGATGGGGTGAACTAGAAGAGGAAGATTTATACAAAATGCTTTTCAGGGACAATGAAGAGGAAACACAAGACTACATCAACCTACCATGTGAGAAATATGGCAAAGGCTTCAAAATTTTACAAAAATTTGGGTATGATGGAAAAAGCCCTCTGGGGATATGAAAGGAAGGCATCATGGAACCTTTACAACCCGAATTGACCTTCAAAAAGGAACGCTCGAAAGGACTTGGTTTCTTAACTCCCAGGGTCCACACCCAAAGGACAGAAGAAGCTTTACAAATCAAAGCTGCCAAAATGCAACAAGAAGATCACTATTCCATAGATTCTAACGAATGGGAATGAGGTTTAGATAAGTCTTCCAGTGACTACGAGCTCACCGAGATATTCAGAGAGCCAGATGAACCCACAAAAGAAGAGGAATTTTATAACAAGTTCAGAGTTGGTCAAGAAACAACCCAGGAGGATTCCACACAGTCCTTGTCTCAAGGTTCTAGGTTGAAATCACATAGGATGAGAACACCTGTCCCAGAATGCGCTACTAGTGATGATAATTTAGATTCGCTCATGGTCGAGACTGATGAGGAAAGTGCCATCGATGACCTCGATAATTATCTTGACATACCCGAATATAACCACATCTTCACTCTTAGCTCCCCTAACTTTGAAGACATTAACGGCCTTCCCCTTGTCCACCACCAACTCATTGACTAGGATCATGAAGGACCTGCACAGTTTGATACATTCCAAAACGATGAAGCTTTTATTGACTATCTAGGCATACGAGATGATCTTCCCCCTGGAGACCATAAAGCAGGATACACCATAGAACTCAATAGCGTGGCCTATTTTGGTGAGGGTGTCAGACCTTCCAATCGCAAAAATGTGAAAATAAGCACAAATCAAGGGTCTTATAGCGAAAACCACACTGTGGCACTGTCTGACCCCAAAAAAGTAAAAAGAAAGGACGTATCTGAGGGCAAAAACCTCTCTGAGGCACCCGAAGATGGAAGGCTCGACATTCTCCCAGCATCATATGAGGAAAAGTCATCCATGTTGGTAGAGGAGACTATCAAAACAAACATTGGTACAGAAGAGGTTCCACACAACATATTCCTAGCTCAATCATTGACAGAGTCTGAAAGGTCAAAATTCATAAGTTTCTTCAAAGAGCGACAAATCAACTTTGCTTGGTCATACACAGATATGCCTGGATTAGATCCGGATTTGGTAATGCATCATTTGATAGTCAAACCGGGGTCAAAACTAGTAAAACAGAAATTGAGAAAAATGCATCCACAAGTGGCATTACTAGTCAAAGCAGAACTTGAGAAGTTATTGGATGTCGGATTCATACACCCAATCGATTATCCCGACTGGATCTCCAACTTGGTACCTGTTAGCAAACCAGATCGCAACATCAAAATATGTACAGATTTCAGAGACATCAACAAAGCTTGTCCAAAAGATGACTTCCCATTACCAAATATTGACTTGATTGTTGATCTCACAGCAGGTCATGAAATGTTATCATTGATGGATGGATTCTCTGGTTATAATCAAATAAGGATTGCACCTGAAGATCAACACAAAACATCATTTACTTGTCCGTGGGGAACTTTCTGCTGGAATGTCATGCCCTTTGGGCTAAAGAATGCAGGTGCTACATATCAAAGAGCCATGACTACTATCTTTCATGATCTCATGCACGTAACCGTGGAAGATTATGTTGATGACCTCTTGGGAAAATCAATAGATAGAAATACACATTTGGACATACTTTCAGTCGTCTTTGATCGGTTGGAAAAATACAAAGTAAGATTAAACCCCAAGAAATGTGTCTTTGGAGTAACCTCCAGGAAACTCCTAGGATTCATTGTATCCAAAAGAGGAATTGAAGATGATCCAACAAAAGTCAAGGCCATCTTGGAAATGCAACCACCAAGAAATATCAGTCAACTTCGATCCTTACAAGGCAGACTCCAGTCCATCCAAAGATTCATAGCCCAACTGGCAGACAAGTGTAATCCTTTTCAGCACCTGCTACATAAAAACATCAAATTCAAATGGGATGATAACTGTCAACAGGCTTTCCAAACGCTCAAAGATTATCTTTTGAATCCTCCAGTTTTGATGCCACTAGTTCCGGATCAACCTCTGTTACTATACATATCAGCCACTCCAACAGCACTGGGGGCACTCTTAGCACAACAAATTGCTAAGGGCAAGGAAAAAGCAGTATACTATATCAGTCGCACATTGGTGGGATACGAGCTAAACTACACACCAATTGAGCGTGCATGTCTCGCCGTGGTCTTTGCTTCACAGAAATTATGACATTACATGCTCACTCATAAGACTAAGTTAGTTGCAAGGATAGACCCATTGAAATACCTTCTCAATAAAGCCACACTTACTAGGCGACTGGCCAAATGGGTAATGATACTAAGTGAATTCGACATCAAGTATGTGGATAGAAAAGCAATAAAAGGACAAGACATTGCAGATCAATTAGCAGATGCTCCCATGATAGATGATGTTCCTCTAAGTTCTGAATTTCTAGATGAATCCATTTTGACAATGTCACATGCAAAGCCATGGCAACTGTATTTCGATGGCTCATACACACAACATGGGGTAGAAGCTAGCATCCTCTTTATAACTCCTCAAGGAGATTCTATACCAAAATCATACCGCTTATCATTTCCTTGCACTAACAATATAGCGGAATATGAGGCATTAACAACAGGGTTACGAATTGCAGTTCAATGGAAGATCCAGGAGCTTCATGTTTTTGGGACTCCCAACTTGTCATCCGTCA
Source organism: Cryptomeria japonica (assembly GCF_030272615.1). Lineage (NCBI taxonomy): Eukaryota > Viridiplantae > Streptophyta > Pinopsida > Cupressales > Cupressaceae > Cryptomeria > Cryptomeria japonica. The sequence goes on along the minus strand of NC_081405.1, from coordinate 423,135,114 downwards.
AACAACTGATGATTACCAAACAAAAGATGAAAAATTAATGCCTTATAAACAACTGGTGGATGACTTGAAACAACACTTCACAAAGATAGACTTTGAGCAGATACCAAGAGAGCAGAATCGCGCAGCCGATGCCATGGCTACTATTGCTTCACTGATCGATCTGCCTCCAAACGAGACCCGCTATGAGTTCTTGGTGGATAACTTTTTGGTCCCTTCATATGAGATCATGCCTACTGAGACTATATGTGTTGTCGGTCCTGAATCCCAGTTATATGGTTCCATTTTCACATACCTACGTGACAATACTTTACCTCCTGATCTATCAAATAACCAACATCGCACTTTCATTCGCCAGTCCTCTCGATATGTCATTTTAGCTGATATCCTATACTGATGAGGTTTAGATGGCACTCTTCTTAGATGTTTAGAAAGCAACAAAGCTCAGATTGCGTTATGGGAAGTGCATGAAGGGATATGTGGTCCACATGCTAGTGGTCCTACCTTGGCCAAGAAATTCATCAGGACTGGATATTACTGGCCCAATATGGAGAAAGACTCATATCAGTTTGTTAAGAAATGTAAGAAATGCCAAATTCATGGAGACCTCATACATGCGCTAGCACAAGAACTTCAACCACTTGCATCTCCTTGGCCCTTTTGTTAGTGGGGACTCGATCTCATAGGCAAGATTCACCCTCCTTCTTCCAATGGTCATAAATTCATTATCACTGCCACAAAGTATTTTACAAAATGGATTGAAGCTGTGCCTCTTACACAAGTTACTGGAAAACAGATTGCTATATTCATCCTTAACTATATCATTTGCCGATACGGTATTCCTATTTCCATTATCACTGATAACGAGCATCCCTTCAAAAATCAGGATGTTCATGAACTCTATGATCGCTTCCATATCTCTCATCATTTATCCACACCATATTACCCCCAAGGTAATGGCCAAGCTGAGGCGTCTAACAAAACAATCCTTAAAATCTTAAAGAAGACAGTCGACGATGCTGGTCGTAATTGGCATATCCAACTCAATCCTGCACTTTGGGCCTACCGCACAAGTGTCTGCACACCTATAGGAGCTAAACCCTATTCACTTGTCTATGGTGCTGAAGCTATCTTGCCTATTTAAGTCGAGCTACCCTCTTTAAGGGTTTCTTTGCAAAACATCATCAGTGACGAAGACTATAGGGTCCCTCGCTTACAAGAGCTGGAACTATTGGATGAACGAAGACAAACTGCTTTTAATCATCTCAAGGCTTACCAACAACGAATGAGTCATAGCTACAATCACAAGGTCAAGCCTCGCACATTTGAGGTAGGTGACTTAGTCCTCAGAGAAAATCCTAAAAATCAGCAAGACAGGGAGAAGAAGGGAAAGTTCGAACCAAACTGGCTTGGTCCCTACATTATTATAGCAGCATATGGATCTGGTGCATATCAGCTCTCAACTACAGAAGGTGAACCTTTGGAGGATCCTATCAACAGCATGCACCTTTGCAGGTTCTACACATAGCTCTTTAGAATATCTTAATTCAAAAATACAAAAAAATTATAAAAACAAAAAAAAAAAAAACATTGAAAAATTGAAAAAAGTAAAGAGAAATAATTTCGTCCAATGGTGAAAACCACTTCGGTGGCACCCTGGGCAAGTACCATGGTGAAAACTGGGTCACCAGCGCCATGCGTAGAGACATTGCTCCTCCCTCCTTCAGGATTCACTTTCATCCTTTCACTTTGCACACATTCACGACTAATTCATCCATAATAAACTTACCCATTCCCATCATGGCTTGTTATTGATCTACCCAAGATTGGTTAGCCATTCATAATAAACCTCCCTTTTCACCTCCCTTTCCATCCATAATAAATCAGATCCTATCTATGGCTAAGGAAAATCCTACGTCTAGTAATGGGTGTGGAACTGAGAACATCACATGTTTCGAGGAGTACAGTTTCTTCTAGTTTCCTTCAGTCTATCCACGCACAATCCGCAATAAAGCAACATTTGCATCACAGATCTGCAATAAAGTTCCATCTTCTTCACAATAAAGTATTAGTTTCATGGATTCAGTCAGTTTCAGATGGGACACAGCAGCAACAATGGGCTTCAACAAATCAAATCTTTCAGCAGACTCAGACAACATTATGATTCAGTGCTATCTATCCTTTCTGTGAAAGTAAACATTGTGACCACAATCAAATAAGACTTATACAAGTGACAAGAGACACTATATTTGAGGATTACAGTGGATGTTGGTGTCGAGTCTTGGTTTTCTTTTGATTTTATCTTTTGGTGACATGTCTTTTAGCTTTTTCGGGATGTCTTTAACTAGAGATTCTATCTCCAGGATGTCTTTGACTAGAAAGGCGAGGATGGGGTATCGTTACCTATTTGTATTTGCTGTCTGTGGATTGTTTCTTAGTAATGCTATGACTTGTCCAAGGATATGAGGACACTGTGAGTCTAGTATGAACTGGGGCATTCCTTGTTTATGACTGTCTTATCTCCATGCAAACGGGTAAAATGACTTTCTGGGTCGAACATATGCCTCGATTGTCATAACCTATCTTGCCATAATAAAGCTCAATGATGATAACACACAAGAAGCTCTTTCACTTTCATATCTTCTGTCTTCCATCCCCCTTTCTTGATTTACTTCCGTCATCCTTCTCGAGTTTGCGTAGCCTGCTATCACATGACTGAGTATAATGACACGCCAAAAACATTTGCATTTCATGTAGTTGCACCTGCATTACCACATATAAGCACTTCATACATACATATAGATATCACAATTGCATCACATCCTGCACACAACACCTATTAGCACAATTTACATTTGCATTATCATATTCATTTGCATTACATACATTCACATTTGCATCATACATACACATATAAACACTTAAAAGAACAAAAATATTGCATTGCCTCATATACATATTTGCATCCATAGCATAAAACAAACATCACATAAGAACATCTCATCACATAGGTACACATGCATATAGCTGCTGCAAAAAATGAATCATCTCGTATATATAAATAAAGTGTCATAATACAATGATGTCAAAATCATATGGCTACAAAAGCACCCGCAGGTGTCTACAATACAAAAATGGTACAAAAACTAATACAAAGGGAGCCCTCTATGGCTATGATGAACTCCCTCCCTTGGAGCCACCTAGCCTCGATGGAATTTGAGCCCCTGAAGGACCCGCCCCAGGATCATCCTGCCTGTCCTCTCTATCTGGTGGTGGCGGAGGACCCATAACCCCACCACTCGATGCCTGTCTCCTCCGGCTCCCTCCCGTAACTGTTGCTGTATGCGACGGTCTATGGAAGCTCCTCGCCCATAGATCTGCTGGCACTGCACCATAGTAGAGATCCCTCTAGTAGACTATCTCCTCCCCTGCCTGCAGGACATAAATGTATCCTACCCCTGTATCCTCTGCTGCCTGCCTCCCGGCCCTTAGTGCTGTCTCAACCTCTGTATAGCGTTGGATAGCCTAATCTTGCTCCCACTCAATATCCCTGAGCTAATCCCTCTCCCTCTCCAACTCCTGGATCTCATCTGCCTGGCCTTGGTAGATCTCCCTCAGCTCTAGCAGCTCATCCTCCACTGGGTCAGCCCCCTCTGCCTCTGCCTGTGGCTCCCCCTCTACGGGTGCCTACCCCTATTCTTGTACCTGTACCTGTACTGGTGCCTGTACTGGTACCTGTCTCTATCCCTGTCTCTTTATCTGTACCTGCCTGGGACCCTGTGCTGCTGGCACCTGTAGCGGCAATCCACCACGACCCCTCACCACCCGAGCTTGCCTCTCCTCGCCACCCTCCCTCTGAGGTCCAACCCGCCTCTCTCCAACTACTCCCCTCCTCCTCCATTAGCCTCTGCCCCCATTCCCTCCACCATCCTCATCATCACCACCCCATCTCCCTCCAATGCCTCTCCTGGATCTGTCAACCGTGGGAATGGATGCTCTGCCCAGAAGGCTGTGTACTCGGCATCCATGCCGGCGTCCTCGATCTCTGGCCACATGTCCTAGGGTAGGGGCATCATCTCTACCAGCTGTGTCACTGCCTGATCATATGACAGCAACGGGCCAAACTGTGCCTGATCTCTAACTGTGCGGGCATACATGCCCGAGCCTCGGGGCATCCTCTGAATCTGGCCAAACTATCGACCAACCCTGTCCACCAGCTATCTCTCTAGCACATAGGGCATCCACCCAATCAGGTACCTGCTCTGGAAGGTGTAGGGAAACTCAACTGCATCATCCTCCCACTCCTCGCAGCCCAAATATGGTCTCCATATGACCACATCAATGTCATCCAACACTCGTTGCCAATGCTCTAACTTGCCAATCCGCGACTATGATGTGATCATATCATATAAATGTACAAAGCTGCGTCCATGATCACTACCCCTAAAGTGTATCGGTCGGGTAACCGGCAGATGCTCATAGGCCCATACCTACAGCAGTGTCACTCCACAGCCTAATCTCACTAATCCATGATAAACAAACTGATGAAGCTCATAATACAAATGGGCCAGCACACACGATCCCCAGACATATCTAGTGTGCTGCATCACCAGTGTCTCCAGTGCTCCTCCCCAGCCCACAACCAAACCCCATGTCGCCCTATCCGGACACAGGAACCCATTGATAGCTCCTCCTATCACTGCCGACAATGCCAATCCTGTGGCTGTCATGGTGTCCCATGCCACATGTCCTGCCCTCATCTCCAGTCCAGGGTCCTGGAACAACCGTCTCAAGGCATCTCTATCTCCATCTCCATCGTATGGGATTAGCTCCCCATCGATCGGTATCCGCAATATCCTATACACATCCTCTAGGGTGACTGTCATCTCACCCATCGACAAATGAAACGTGCACGTCTCAGTGTGCCATCTCTCAGCCAGCGCAGTTAACAAACCCATGTTTGCCCGAAACTGAGGCACATACAACACATGTCTCAATCCCATCTCCTCGATGGCAGCTCTTTCCTCAAAAGACAGCTCAGGTTGCAACCTCTGAGTCGACGAGAATCTCTCCCGTGACTCCAGCATCGGCAAATACTCTTGCAATCAAGCAAATCAAATCATGTCAGTCATAGTGGTATTCACTGTTTATCACAAAATGCTACTTGCTATCTAAATGCATATGGTTATCTACCCTAGTGACACTCACTGTTCATCACAAAGTGTTGCTATTTATCCTAGTGGTACTCCCTGTTCATCACAAAGTACTACGTGTGTGACACTCACTGTTCATCACAAAGTGTTACTCACATTTGCACTCCCTGTTCATCACAAAGTGCTACTCATATTTTAGTACTCCCTGTTCATCACAAAGTACTCTATCTTGGTACTCACTGTTCATCACAAAGTGCCTTGATCTATCCTAGTCTTCCTAGAGGACCTGCTTGAGTGTATCCTCTCAGCAGCTTATCCAATCGATAGCGTATGTCCATCATAGAACTACCAATTTGACCTAGAAGATGCAAATTCATACTTTTCAAGCACAAACGCACTTTCCTGACATAAACGCGCTTACAGACTGCATAGACGTGCCTGAAACACACAGACGTGCCTAATTGACACAAACATGCCTATGCTCTGCACAGACGCGCCTGGGTGACACAGACGTGCCTTATTGGCACAAACGCGCCTGCACATCACAGACGTGACTGCAATTGACACAGACGCGGGTTCAGACGTAGATGCGCCTGGCACAAACATAGCCGCGCCTCACAAGCACAAACGCGCCTGGCACCAATGCAGACGTGCCTGGACGTTTTTTGACACTTTTTGGACCCTACTCTAAGTGCATTTATTACCCTATATAGCATGCATTAATGACAAAATTAAATGTGTCAAAGTACGAGGAGGTTTGGTGGTACTTACCGGCTCTCCTGCCTCTACTGGCCTCTGAAATCGGCGAACGCGGTCGAATCTGTGAGTGAAAGCCATTGCTGCTGACTGCTCCTGCTCTATTTTCGCTCTGCAATATGCTCTTGTGGATGTGTAGATGACAATGAGGATGTATTTTCCCACGTGGTCTATCTTATAGCCTACCCTAGCCCTCGCCTTCATTTCCCGAGTCAGTCTTCATTATCCCGTGACTTTGTCACTTTATCCGGTCAGTCCATTCTATCCCGTCTTTCTTATCAAGAGATTGTCTGCAATCTTTTCAGACATTTTCATCCAATCTCTTGAGGGGGCATATCATTCCCATCCTGGGGCAACTCTATATCAGTTCATATTATCTTCTTTGAAACAACACGACAAGCCGCATTGTCTCAAAGAGGGGCAAAATGTAGACACCCAAAATTGTCCAGTCTAATTAAATAAATATTTTATTTATTTAATTATCTAAGCTTAATTCTTCTATTAATTAAATAAATCTTTATTTATTTAATTAATTCATTAGCTTTTTCTACCCATGACACATGTCATTCATCTCTTAATTCATACACTACCTACCCCTTTCATTATTTTATTATTTCTTATACCTACCCTCTAATCATAGCCGACCTCCTTTTACACCTCTCAATCTTATCCCTCCATTTCATATTGTGTCTTCTATATAAGGAGATGCTTCCTTCATTATCAAAACCTAATGAAAGATCTTAAGGACTTGACTACACTTCGATCCTACTTGCAACCACATTTTGTTCTTTGTTGAGCTCTTGTGCATATAGAATCTGAGAGCAAATATATCAAGCAAGATCAATGGAGATAGGAAGAATGGAGATTCAAACCCTATTGAACATGTGATGGTATAATCTTTGTGATTTCATTTGATTTGCATTGTCTTAGGTAATCTTCATATGTTATGGTGGATCTTTGTTGTTGTTAGGCTAGGGTTTTGTGGTTGGATTCATTTAGCCTTTCAATATTGTTATTATTGTTATCCATTTTCACCATATACACAAGCAAGGGCAAAGATACTTTCACCTGCAATAAAGCCTGAGACATAAATGATCCACAATTCAAAAGTGGATTACTAATTTGTTTCCTTTGAATCAATTTTATCAATTTAGGGGGTTTTGCTTGTTTGACCTTTTCTGCTGCACCTTCTTTTTCCTCACTGGCAATGGTGTCTTTGTTTCCACTAGCTTTAGGAACCTTTGCAAATATCTCAGATGGCTTACCTTGCTCTAGGTTCACTGTTCTGTTCCTTAGCTAATAATTGCGTATTTCCTATGCTACTGTTGCCATAGTATAAGCTTTCTTTTCTTCATATGTTAAATTTCTCAAAGAATGCACTAGCTCTTCATCATGGAACAATCTCCTCAAGGTTGGGGTGTCCACATCATCATCCGTGAAAACTTGATGTACATTGTACTATTGGCTCTCTCTCCTCCATTGTATATCGGATGACTGCTCATCCTCAGATGAATCCTCATCCCTACCCCAAAATGGATCTGATGAAAGTACATTCACTATGGACTCATACTCATCCTCATGGTCCTTTTCTTCTATAAAACCTTGAGCAATCATACATTGTTCTGCAACATGGGGTAAATTGTAAATTTCACACCATGGATATTCCTCGACAAAATTGTTTACTTTCTTCAATGGGTCAGGAGTTTCTTTTTTTATATTGGCATTCATTGTCTTACTATCCTTCCAGTTTGTGTTATATGGCATGTCGTGCAATCTGGGCCTATTATAATTCATTGGCTTGTTGCTTCTATATGGGGGCGGCTTCTCATTGTGATTTTGCTTACCCTTCACATCTTTCAGCATATCTATTATTTGGATAAACTCATCCTTTTTGTTGCTCTAGGATTATATAGTTTTGGATCACCTCTCTTGCAAATTCTCCCAACAACCTTTTTGTTATTTTCAATGGTAGTGGCGGTCTTAAATGCTTGTTGCAAGGTGATGGGTTTATGAGATAGAATCTCATAGTGAGTCTTGCTGTCAAAAGTACTCAAATAAAAGTCAGTAAAAAATGAATCAACGGGTCTAATATCCCTTGGTATTCTATTAAGTACTTTATTAAACCTCTTATTAAATTTAGAGATTGATTCATTTTGATTCTTCTTTATGCATGTCAACTCATGAGATGCAAATGAAGTATCATTATGGTCTCCAAACTCTTCCAAGATTTGTGTCACAAATTCCTGCCAACTACCAATGCATCTGTCAAGAAGATTCCTATACCATTCTCCTACATCCTTTGTTAGAGACTGAACAAACAGTTTCATAAAAACATCTTCATAAGGGACTCCAAACTCTTCAATGGTATTTTTTACATTTATTACATGCTCTGCAAAATCAATTCCATTTCCTGTGAATTTACGGATGGTGGACCTTAAAACATTTGAAATCTGATTTGGATATCCAACTATCCCATTGAAATCCATTTGTTTATACCTTTCAATGGTCATAGGTGGTCTACAACCATAGTTGTTAGTTTGACAGTTTCCATTTCCCTCATTATTATAGTTGTTTCCATTGTTGCCTCCCCCACCATTTTGATTATTGTTATTTCCATTTCCATAGTTTCCATTACCATTGTTTCCATAATTTCCATTATTGCCATTGTTACCTCTATTATTACTTACATGGTTAGTCCTATCTCTATTATCCCAACTACCAATAATTCCCCCGCTGCTAGTTCTTCTTTCGTCATTGTGATGATTGTATTGTCTATTATTATACTGGCTTTTATTTTCATTGTGGGGTATATTTTTCCATTTATCCCTTTTCTCATAATTATTATCTAAAACATCAGACAACAGATTATTAAAAATCCTAAATGGCTGATCCATGTTTCTCATGTGAGGGGGACTGTACCTAGGGGTCGTTAACCTACCTCCCTCACCTCTTCGTTTTTCTTCTTCAGCCCTGTTTGACTTAGGGCTTTGAATGGTATCCTTTTCTATTTTGAGCTTATGCAATACCCAATCTAGCTGTCTCTTAAGAGCCTTTGCCATTTTGGATTCATCTCCATTTAAGTCAACCATTTTAAGTATGATTGCATCCCAATGCCTCTCCTCCTGTTCCTCAGCTATTAGGGTTTAATCATGGCCAACATTATTATCTTTTGCATTTAAGGTATAGAAAGGATTTTCCTCCAAAGTTTCAAATTTATCACTAGATGAAGAGCCATCCTCTCTACTAGGAAACTTCTTATAACTACCAAATGCCATACTTGGTGTTGATTTCTTTTCTTTGGACTCAACTGAAAAAGATTATCCCATCCCTTGTGTAGAGACCTTCTCCCCTACATTAACCTTATTGATAAATTCCTAGGGGTTTCTCTTACTTTCTCAAAATACCAATTATTATTCATGTATTATATGTAGAGTCACCACCTCCTAAGAGGAACAATATATATTTTTTATTAATCTTCTGGGCTCTTTCCTCCAGTAGAGTCTGAAATAAACCACCAAAAATTTTGAACACTTCCTATGACAACTTCCCATCAGAGTCACCAATATGTTGGTTCCCAAAACCATAGATTGGAAATCCTAGAGCTTTGCCAAATCTCCTACTGATTTCTCAATCAACCTTGGCCAATGAACATGAATGGTCAAAGACCAAATTCCTCTGCACTTTAGGTTTCATTAGACCTAGGCGGGTATACCTTAATCTCCAAAGCACAAGGAGACTTCTTTATAGTGAATTTAAACTTATCAATTTAGCTGTTGGTAGGAATGGCAAAATGTTTCCTGCAACTATGCTTTAATCTGAAAACTTGAATGTAATTAATAGTGAATGAATTCTTATAAAAGAATTCTATTAGAACCTTAAGTAATTGTGAAGAAACAATACTGATAGAAATAAGAAGTATGTTTCCCTGATGAGGACCTTATGCACACCAAATTTACTCACAAGAAAACTAACAATAGACCAGTGCCTTATCTGACAATTTATATGTTACTTAGTGGATGAATATTTGCAATCAACTTTGGAGACAGTTTGAAAAACTTACAAATATGCAAGACTATCAATCCAATGGTTTCATTATGTGTTGCAAAAATATTAAAAATAATTATGTTTCCTACAAAAAAGCATGTGATGGCACACTGCAACAAAGCTTAATTAGATTTATCCAAAGGACTTGATTCATCAGCACCATGTAACATGAAATTATCTGAAGATAAATACAAAAAATCTTATATATTAATTTTGGAATAAAAAGGGATACAAAAGCTACAGACTCATAGGTGCTTCATGATATTCTTGCTTGCATAAAATGACTTTTCATTTCTACAGACTTGCTTTACATAACACTATTAGTCCCAGCAAACAATTTGAAAGATAGGAGTTTTTTCTTGTTGTGTACCCCTTGTATACAAAAATGATTCCCTATACATATGTGACTCAAAAGAAACAAATGAAAGGACACACCCTTTCATTAGTACAAAATAAAACTGTTAAAAACCTAACTAATAACTCCCTAACTGCTACAACAACTAACAATATTACAAAACATGCTACAATTGACACAAGCTAACTTTGGCCATCCAGGACCAAGCCACATTTTTGAATATGCTGAAGGTATGCCTCATCCTTGTAAGTGCTGGAGTTTAATATAATATCCTGCAATGCCATCTCTATAGTCACAAAGTTTTCCAATTGGTCCACTATCTCTGCCATGTCCAAAGTGTCAGCCCATGCAATACCTAGGGAAGTATTAAGTAATGATTGACATTTTATAATCCATACATTCTTGTCCTTAATATTCAATATTTCATCCATGACTTTTGGAATGTAATGCTGTACACTTTCCTAACAATCATCATATTCAACCTTCAAGGCTACATCAAACTTCTCATGCTTTTTCATCAGTCTCTGAATTTTTTTAATAGTTGCACTGGCCATCTTATCCTGTAGGAGCATATGTAATATGTCAGAGATTCTTTTGTGTGATAAATTGTTATCCATATTCTTATAGTAAACTATCCAGAAGTCTTTAAGAACTTCATTTAATTTTTTAAATCTCTTTGATAGTAGGACACATGTTGTGTCAGCTTTGATTCATCTGCTATTTGGGGTATAGGTTGGCATCTACTTCTCAAGCATTCTTCATACAATGACTTGTATTTCCCCATTTTCCTTGCCAACATCTTCATCTGTGCCTTATTTAATTTGGAAATGTCAATTCCCATATCCGTTGTGACCATGGGATCCACTTCACCAACATTTAACTTCATCATGTGACCAAAGGCTTGGTCCACATCTATAATCTTAGTCCTCTTATTCAAAGGGTAGAGGGCCCACAAAAGCATAACCTCATCATCTAGATCATATCTTGATCCAATGAAAATATCATTTATGCCCTGAATGTCTAACTTGAAATCTTTCTTATCTGAATGCAGTAGGCTATGAAAAACAAAGGATGCACTAAGGTCCCAGCCTGGAAAGAGAATGATTCATGCCTCTACAAGAAGTTGCCTTCCCCTTTTAGTGGTCATGCCTTCTAACTCTGCATTAATCTTTGCGTTCAACTTTCTAAGCATCACTGCCTCATTCTCTGGTGTCATGTCTGACATTGCTTCTCTTAACCTCTTTCCTTTAAAATGATATAAGAAGGACTTAAACTCCTTCGACCTAATAAATTCATCATCTGATACAAAAGATGTATGCTCATCTAGCCTAACATCCAGATCAACATTCATCCTTGCAACAATTTGGTCTTGTGCTTCAGGTTCCTCTTCCTTATCAAGCATTTTAAATCTTGAAATAGCCTCATTCTCACCTGATTCAATTTTAGCTTCTTCTTCTTCCTCCATCTCCTATAGTCTTTATCTTTTTTCTTCCAATTTCTAATTTAAATCCTGAAAAATTCGCATGGGTTCTTCAGACTCCTTGTTTTTGAAGATATCCAAGGCTTCAACATGCTCATGAAAACAATCACCAAGATTCTACTTTTTTATGCTTTGGTGTATATATCCCTCCGAGTCATAGTTTTTTTTGCTTGCATGCACATAGAGATTATAATCTTCTATTAACCTCCTATCAATAACTTCATATGCCTTTATGGATACAATGGTGAAATCACCAAAATGCAGAGTCCCAGGTAAAAAGACTTGCTTTTGGGCATGCCCAAAATGATGTGCATTAGAGACACTCATTTTTCTCATAATCTCCAGGTAAGGAATTTGGTCTAGCGTAGGCTTTGGCAACACATAGGGAGCAACTTTGAATCCAAAAACCCTAACATATGTAAAGCCTTGGCATACATACCAATCACCCCAATTATGATTCACCCTTATATCTCCATGCTCATGGGGTCTAAGGAATCTTTTAGTTTATTGTGAAAATGATCCATCACAAGAGACCCCAAAAGCTCTGTATAATGGCTAAACAAAAAACTCCTCAAATTTAACATAATGAGATCTCATGAACCGAGAATCTCACAGTGATACCCACAACTGTACTAGCTGCTCTTGCTCATTTTTACCATGAAGATTTAATTTCAATTATTTAGGCCACAACCCCCTGAGTCATCCATAAAATAAGATAATATGCATCAACAATGAAAAAAACTGAAAAACATTTGTCAGGGTTATTCTGAAGACTTAAGAAACCCTCATGCATCTTTTTGACAATGTAGGCAACATAATCAAATTGTCTTGGCTCATCCATTTGTGTATCTACAACAAGTACTAAAGGTCCTACTCAAGCCACATCTGGAACCTCAACTCCTCCCACTTGACCGCATGCCATATACGTATACTGTAGATACTTCTTGAAAAATGTTGATGTCAAACGGGAGCCCGTCTTCATTTGTCAACTTCCCTTTCTCAGTCTTATGTATGGCCAAATTCCACCCATTGTATACAGTATCTATCTTCATATATTCTTCTTCCAGTTTCTCAAAAGATAGAGGCACATCAGATTCGAAACCAAGACCAAAAACCTCATGAATGGTAGCTACTGAAAGACAGATGAATGCACCGCCATTTGGTAATTGGATACATCTTTTTGTGGAATTATAAGCCCTAGTTAGTGTTTTCAACAATTGAATATTTACAAAGACATTAGGGACCACTAGTTTACCCAATCCAGTTATCTATGGGTTTGAGATTGGGGTCGGGTTGCTCCTTTGTGAATAATTAAATAAGAACAATTCCTGGCCTCTAACCCTGGTCCAGACATGACCAATTTCCTTAAAATCATCTTCTAGCTGGTCACAGATAGGAAAATTAGCCTTAGATCTTCGGGACTTGGCTTCTGGTGAGCTCATCTGGTCAATCATGTCTTGATTTAACTTTCAATTTTGTGCACCTTCTCCACCTTTATAATTCTTTGAGGCACTCTCAGAAACTTCAGTGACCTTCCTCTTGCCTTTAGAACTAGAACCCTCCATATTTGAATCCTTCAAGCTTTTTGAAATTCAAATTTTTGCAGTTTAGTTTTGCTTCAATCTCTTATGAAAATTCCTTATACCAACTTCCATATATAGATTTAATACATCAGGAGCATTTACTCAATTGAAATAGTGCTATGATTTGCCTCATGCAAGCGTAGACCTATCCAATGCCTGTATTTAATAATGGTAGGTGGATTCATTAAGATCAGATTTTGCAATGGCTAGTCGACATAACTCTTCCTAATGATTCAATCACTTGGCACCACCCATATTTTTGATCGGCATAGGTCTCCCCGATCACTCCGTTAGGAATCAACGTAGCTCATTTCCTCTCATTCTGATGGTTATAACTTCCTCAATGGCTCGACCTTCTAGCTATGCTTTACTTTCACCTTTATGCCACATCGACATAGGTCATTCTGATATACCCTCCTTTTATTCCTCTGTGGAATTCTGCCCATCGAGTATCGACATAGCTCCAAATGTGTTCCTCTGATGGTTAGACGTTATTTCGATGAGTCCTCTTTTGCAGTCTGCATCTTGTTTGTTACATTGGGTTACCTCATTGAGTATCAAAACTACTCATTTTATGTTTCTCTAATGACCCAATGTCATCGCCTTCACACTTGTGTATCTTTTTACTTCTCCAGTTTATCGACATACGTTTTCTCGATGATATCTCCTTGGTCGCACCTGTCTCTACTTTCTCATTGAGTATCTGTGTAATGAAAGATGTCTCCTCCTTATGAGACGATGATATCCTAATGACTTTGACTTCGATCAGTGTAACTTATCCTGATCAAGTCTCCTTCTTCGTGCCCAACTTGTGTTCCTCATCAGGTATCAACATAACCTGAAATACCTCTCCCTGATGGTTTAAGTTACCCCAATGACTTAGTATTCTCCTCCTTTTTTTATCGCCTCATCGGAGTAGGTCAGGCCGATAACACCACCTTCGCCATCTAGTCCATCGGGTATTGGGGTAGCGCAAGATGACCCTTTATGATGACCCAATGATATTGCCAACAAGAATTCTGCTCCATTCAACATCAACATAAGTTTTGCCGATAACCTCATCAGGTGTCGAGGTAATTTTTTCCCCGTGCTTTCGATAGTGAACGCTATGCCGATTACTTCGCCTTCTTGTTGTACTATCGGTTTAGCTTTTCCTCATGGATTAATAACTTGCCACACTTATTTTTTCTGATCGCACCTTGAGAAAACACCATCGGACTCATCGGTGTGAGTTTTGCCAATTGACATGCACCTTTTTCTTCTTAGCCAATCTTATCAGGGTGACTTACATTGATAAACATAATTTTATATTTCATGAAGAGAAGGCTTTCTTTCGCAAATGTGACTCTCCACAACGATGTTAATGGACTTGTAGGGCACTGAAAACATCTCTGAACATACTCATGACCTTGCTTCTATGATAAACCCTAAAATATGCTCTTTCTATGTAGAGACTGTCATGATTAAGGTTATCACAATGTCACCATACTTAATGCCATCCCTTAATATGCCTAGGTGATACTTGTTTATGTAGATTCATGCTACAATTAGATTTCTTTAACACAACAACATGTCTCCTGAACATGCAATCCAATAGTAAATGCTCTCATGATGAAAATATACATATAAAGCATCAATAGATAGCACAAAATATTTTTGCAAAAATATGTGCTCAGTCAACACTAGCTATTATGGATGGTTACCGACACTAGCTCTTACCAACAGAAGAAACTATTTGTTGGACATTTTTGGCATGTTTGGATCAATGGAGTATGTTTGATTTTATGTGTTACATGCTTCTAGTGCATGTTTTGGTCAATTGGTATTGACTTGATGATCTGATGCTATCATACACTCTTGTAAACCCATACTAGCATTGGTTTAAGGTTTAACCGGTAGAGCTTTTATTGAGAGTTCTTGACAGGATGCATAAGTGATGGTGGTGTGACTTCTAGATGGATTTCAGAATGTTGAAGATGTTCTTTTATCTTGCTTCAACTGCTTGAAGACATTGCTTTGGCATGGTGGACCTAGAATAGGTTCGATACCTATCTAGGTTATGTTCCGGTATCATGTTAACATGTACTCTACATGTTACTGGGATGTTTCAGGATGTTTTATGGATTGATTATTATTGTTTTGGTCTTAAGTTGACATGGCATATCATTTTAATATGGATTTATGTAATGATCTTATTGTAATATCTTTTAGGTGGTCGACTTAATTGGTTTAGGCCTTAGGGTTGGTATAAATTGATGTAATATCTCATTGTAGATGGTGTGGAATATATATTGTGGTCGTGAAATGTAATATCATATGCGAAGGAGTTTTGGTCGATCATAGGTGATCGAATTGAGTTTAAGGAAGAGGTCAAAGGCCTCCGGTATTGAGCTTAACCAAGACTGTAATCAGGCATGGCAAATGCTACCTCTGGCAGTTCACTCTATTGGATTGTTGTTAAATATCTTGAGGTGGTTATAATCTCTCTAAAGTCAGTGAGAATCTTTTATAATGAGCAGTACACTCTAGGCAATGTGCCTTATTGCATGTGCTGGCTCCTTATTGTATCACATACTTTCTATAGAAGTATCATTTGAATATGGGTAGGCTTCCCACCATGGTTTTTCCCTTTCCAAGTTTTCTATGTACAAATCATGGTTTTATGTGGTATGGTTGTATTGTGTTGATTACCTATTTTATTGTTAAGTTGCATTGCTTACCGATATCTATTTCTGCCATTCCGGTACTTAATGTTTATATGCTCCAGTTTAAGGTTTTAAAGTGGATTAATTGATATAATATGTTAACAACTGATTCACCCCCCCCCCCCCCCCCCCCCTCCCAGTTGTTCATCAGTTATCCTAAAAATTGGTATAAGAGATTTGGTCCTCTTTTGCAGTAGCTTAATCGCTTGAGGTAGATCCTATGGCAGCTAATACTTCTAATCCTCTGACAACTATTTTCAGAAGAGAAATCCCTAAGCTTGATGGAACAAATTATGGGATATGGAAAATATGAATAGAGACTCATCTTAGATGTCTTAGCAAGGATATTTGGGAGATCACTGAGAAAAGATATACACCTTATGATCCAACATTTGGCAATCTTGCTCCTGCAGACCTGGATGAGAATATTAAAAATGATAACAGAGCTAGAGAAGCCCTCTTGTGTGCACTTACTGATTAGGAAATCATGGGATTAACTGATAAATCATCGGCAAAGGTTATGTGGGATGAATTGCAAACTTTGAATGAAGGTGATCCTACTGTAAAAATTGCTAAACTTGATGGTTATTGGGTAAGGTATGAAAACTTGAAGATGGAAGATAATGAAAGAATTGTTGTATTTATGCAAAGAGTAAATGAGATTGTCATGGAAATTCAATGTTGTGGAGGATCTCTGAGAGAAGATGAAATAGTTTCAAAAGTCTTGAGAGCCCTTCCACCGGATTACAAGATGAAGGCAACTACAATTAATGAGCTGAGAACAATGGCAAACACTTCAGTGAACAAAGACATTCTGATTGGGAAATTATTTTCTTTTGAGCTTGAAGAATTTGGACCCTCCAGAGCTGCAAAATCTGAACTTGCTTTTCATGCATCAACATCTACTGGCAAGAGTGATTGGAAGATATGAGGAAAGAGGATGAATAATTTGAGCAACTTGAAGCCTTATTTTCTAGAAGAGTACCTAAAGGACCAACAAGAAGTAAGTATGAAGGTAAATCACCTTTTAAATGTTTTGCATGTAATCAGATTGGTCATTTTGCATCTAGATGTCCTAAAAGGAATGCAAGATTTGAAGAGAGAGTTAAGAAAAAAATTAAGCCTAATCATAACAGATATGGATTTAAGAAAAGTAAACAACGCTACATAGTAGATGAGGAAGGAGTAAGTGATGACTCCGAGGATGAACCAACAATAGACTCTACTAGTGGATTTGATAATGGAAAGGAATGGGTGTTATATTCTTTAAAGGAAGATGAACTGACACTAGCTTTAGAGAATGAAGAAAATGCCCTGGCAGCAAAATTTGAAGACAAGGATGAATGGGTAATTGATAGTGGATGCTCACATCATATGACTGGAGATAAAAGAAAATTTCTATCCCTACAAGAATACAATGGCGGTCAAGTAAGATTTGGAGATGAAAAAGGATGTATGATCAAAGGTAGAGGTATTGTTTCTCTAGATGGTAAGCATAACACTGATATTGTCTATTATGTAAAAGGTTTAAAGCATAATCTTTTGAGTGTGGGTCAATTGGTAGACAAGGGTTTCCAACTTCAGTTTAAAAATAGAAAATACAAAATCATTAACAAGACTGGTTTGAAGATTGCAACCAGTATTCATACTGGAGTTAATATCTTTCACTTGAACACTGATAATAAGACATGTTTGATTTCTCATATTGATGAGAGTTGGTTATGGAATAAGAGGTTTTTTCATGTTAATTTTGATTGTATTGTTAAGATCAGCTCAACAAAGGCAGTTAGAGATATACCTAAGATTATGAAGCCTCATAATCTAGTATGTAAGGAATGTCAATTGGGAAAGCAAGTTAGAAATTATTTTAAGAGCATACATGATAAATCTAATGATGTACTTGATTTTATTCACACTGATTTATGTGGTCCAGCAAGGACTAGAAGCTTTCAAGGTGATAGGTATTTCATGCTGATAATTGATGACTATTCTAGAATGATGTGGGTGACTTTTCTTAGGGACAAGTTTGTTGCTTTTGAGAAATTCAAGATCTTTAAAGCTAAAGTAGAAAAAAATTTGGATTGGAAATCAAATGTCTAAGATCAGATCAAGGCGGTGAGTTCACTTCTCATAAATTTAATAGTTATTGTGAGACAAATGGAATTAGGAGACAATTATTTACACCTAGGACTCCTCAGCAGAATGAAGTTATGGAAAGAAATAACAAAACCATTTTGGATGCAACAAGAACTATGATGATGGAAGCAAACTTGCCTCACACCCACTTGAGAGAAGCAGTGAGTACATCAGTCTATAGATTGAACAAAGTTCACATCAAAGGTGAAACCAGTAAGACCCCTTATGAACTATGGTTTGGAAGTAAATGTTATATCAAAAGGGATGATTCAATTGGAAAGTTTGATCCTAGATGTGATGAAGGGATATTTCTTGGTTATTCAATTCAAAGCAAAGCATATAGATGATATAACAAAAGATTGCAGAAAATTGTGGAGAGCGTAAATATGAATGTGGATGAGAAATACAAAAATCAATATATATCACATGACAGGGAACCGATAGTGCAAATGAACATAACTGTACCAACAATGCCTCAACCGGTATAGGACACTGAGACAGTTACACCAACATAATTAGAAAATTCAACCGTGACTGATGATTAGATCATGAACCTGAAGTCCAGAAGACACCAAGGTATGTAAGATTAAATCATTCTGAAGATCAAATCATTGGAGATAGGAACAAGGGAGTTATGACAAGAAGAAGATTGGCAAATGAAGAGGTATGTCTTATTTCTCAAATTGAATCGACATTTGTTATTGAAGCTTGTAAAGATAAACATTGGTTAAAGGCTATGGAAGATGAATTAGATCAGATAAAGAAGAATAAGACTTGGAATTTAGTTCCCCTTCCTAAAAATAAGAATGTTATTGGAACTAAATGGGTTTTTAGAAGTAAATTAAATGAGGATGGTCAAGTTGTAAGAAACAAGGCTAGACTAGTTTGTAAAGGTTTGTAAAGGATATTCTCAAGTGGAAGGAATTGATTATGGTGAAATATTTACACTTGTAGCTAGAATTGAACCTGTTAGACTATTTCTTGCCTATGCAGCTTATAAGAACTATAAGGTTTATCAAATGGATGTCAAATGAACATTTTTGAATGGTGAACTTGAGGAAGAGGTATACATTGAGTAGCCTGATGGATTTTCACTAACAAATGATAAAGATATGGTTTGCATATTGAAGAAAGCTTTATATGGATTGAAACAAGCTCCTAGAGCTTGGTATGCAAGGTTGGATAAATATCTTTTGAAGCTTGGTTTTACTAAGGGTAGTGCTGATAATAATTTATACTATAAGATCACTAATGCTGATATTCTGATTATTGAAGTATTTGTTGATGATATCATTTTTGGAGGTGAAGATAAATTGTGTGGAATTTTCTAATAATATGTAGAATGAATTTGAAATGTCCATGATTGGTGAGATGAGATTTTTCTTAGGTTTGCAGATTACTCAAATTGACAAAGGCATTTTTATCTGTCAAACTAAGTATCTGAGGGAATTGTTGAAGAAGTTTGGTATGGATAATTCCAAACCGATAAGTACTCCTATGGTGACAAGTGAGAAATTATCTATCAAAGACACATCTACATCGGTAAATTCACCAAGGTATAAGTCTATGATTGGTGGTTTGTTATATCTAACTCAGACTAGACCAGATATTATGAATAGAGTAAGTATTGTTTCAAGGTATCAAAGTAATCCTAAAGAAAATCATGAATGTGTACTGAAGAGGAAATTTTGGTATTTATAATGAACAACAAAATATGGCTTATGGTATTCTAGAGCTGATGACTTCTATTTATGTGCATACAGATTCAGATTGGGCAGGTAATACTGATGACAGGAAGAGCACTTCTAGTGGAGATTTCTTTCTTGGACCAACAAAAAATAGTCATGCATTTCTTTATCTACTGCAGAAGCTGATTATGTTGCAACAACAACCAATTGCACTCAATTCTTGTGGATGAAGAAAATGTTGAAGGATATCAAGGTAAATTATAGTAAACCGATAGTTATCTATTGTGATAACTTTGTAGCTATTGACATGTCTAAGAATCTGGTATTTCACTCTAAGACTAAACACATATCAATAACGTATAACTTTATGAAGGACAAGGTAGAAGAAAAGGAAGTCAAATTGGTTTACGTGAACACTAAAGAATAGATTACAAATATATTCACTAAACCACTATCTAAGGAATCATTTGAGTATTTGAGAGACAGGTTAGGGGTTTCTGCCCCTCCGGCAGAGACTTGGTTGATACGATTTGGCATCATTCTGACATGCATTATCAGAGATACTATTCATTTTGGCACTGATGTGTGGTGCTACTACTCAGGGGGAGTAGTTAGATTTGAGATTTAGAGGTTTATATTATTTCTTTGATATTTTTGTCAGATTTATGGCATTGATGTCAAAGGGGGAGAGATAGTGATGTGAAAAATAAATTCAGAACTTTACAGATATATTATTCACAAGGGGAGAGTTATTGATATTCAGGAGATTATTGTTTGTCTTCCACAGGGGGAGACTTGTTTGGCATTTCTTGGTACTTAGATGTTTTTCACATCTATTGTTTCTATCAATGCCAAAGGGGGAGATTGTTGGCATTATGGAGGAATTGATTATGTGTTGTATTGATGTTTTGTCATTGATGTCAACACTAACTGTTATGGTTGGTTACCGACACTAGTTGCTATCGATAGAAGAAACTATCTGTTGGACACTTCCGACATGTTTGGATCAATGGAGTATGTTTGAATTTATGTGTTACATGCTTCTGGTGCATGTTTTTGTTAGTTGTTATTGACTTGGTGATCTGATGCTATCATACACTCTTGTAGGCCCATACCAAAATTGGTTTAAGGTTTAACCGACATAACTTTTACTGAGAATTCTTGATAGGATACATAAGTGGTGTTGGTACGACTTCTAGATGGATTTTAGGATGTTGAAGATGTTGAAGATGTTCTTTGATCATGCTTCAACTGCTTGAAGACATTTCTTTGGCATGGTGGACCCAAAATAGGTCCGGTACCTATCTAGGTTATGGACCGGTATCATGTTAATGTGTACTCTACACGTTACTAGGATGTTTTATGGATTTATTATTATTGTTTTGGTCTTAAGCCGACATGGCATATCATTGTAATATGGATTTATGTAATGATCTTATTATAATATCTTTTAGGTGTCCGACCTAATTGGTTTAGGCCTTAGGGGTGGTATAAATTGATGTAAGATCTTGTTAGTCCCTCCTCAGTTTTTATTAAAATTTTAAACACAAAGGTTGCCTTTTGTTATTTCTTTTCCTTTCGGTTATATATTTTCTATCTTTGAATCTGATTCTTTGAACCTTTATAAAAGTTCAAGGTTGAAAGTTTAAAATGCGCTCAAAGGGCTTCTCTTCTCGGCTTTGTATTATGATAAGGAAGGCACTATGTTGTAATTTGTATTGAACCATTGAATCCTTTTGGTTCAAGGTTCAAAGTTGGTTAGGCGTCGGTTTCATCTTCACTCATTAACTGTTATTTGTGTTGTCGTGAAGTTGGTGTTCTATGTTATTTTGTGTCATTTCTCGTGTTTGGACTTTAACATTTGAACCTATTGATTCTTAGTTCAAGGTTCAAAGTTTGAATTCTTAAAAGACCAAAAAGTTATATGCAAAATTGATACATGCATCATTAAGCAAGATGGTGTGGGAAAAGAGAATATTTCGGGGATTTCAAAAAGGTTAGTTTCTAAAAATTATGATAAGGCATGAGTCATGTGATGAAGTGATCTGAACATTAAATGCATGCTGACTTTATGTCAAATCAGGTGATAGCTCGCACAAACTTCCTTAATTTGTACAACTTGCTAAGTTTTAAGTGTAATTTTGTCTATCATTATTGTGGAAGCTAGCAATTGTCTTTAGAATTTTCTTCAATTGTAATGCAAGCGGGAGAAAATGAAGGTATTTTGTCTACGAGTAGAATCTTTTCAAGAATTTTCTATTGAAACTAGGTTATTTTCAATCATTCTCTCTCCTGCTGTATTTTCTTATTCTAGAAATTAGTTGTTGTTTGTTCTCCTTTGCTGTGCATAAGTTCATTGCATCCTTGTGAATTGCTTGTTTAAATGAGAGGCACCATAATGAGGCCCACCCTACCCAAACTAGGCCACAATTCTTGCCTCATTAGTTCACTCCCAAAGATAGGAGATACTTCATTAGCTCTAGTGGACCTCTTTGATTTTCTCGAGAGAGCCAAAAACCCAGTTTAGAATTCAATGATGGAAAGAATAGTGAAGAGTGGTTTGGTGTAAGTCGCTGCATTTCCCATTGCTGCACCATGTCTGGAGTTGGTACTAGAATGTATGAATAGGTATGATGCAGAGCACATATGCATAAGGAATGTCAATGGTGAAGTGTTGTTAAAAATTGATAGAGAAACTGTAATGGCAGCCATGGGTATACCTCATAAAGAGCCATATGAGGACTGGACTATTGGAACATCATATTCATTCTTCTTTGAGAAGAAGAGCACTTATAGAAGTGTGATTGCAAGAAATTGGCTACTGAAGATTCAAAAGGGGGTCTATATTGTCGAGGCCACTTACCAAAGAACACTTCACAACAGAGGTGTGGAACATTTCCATTCTTTTGAATAGGTTAATAGAGAATACCCATGCTTTCTATTGGGAAGACTAGATGTACTTCTATATCCAAGTCATGTTGAATGGTAATGCCTACCTGGATTGGGGGCAGGTATTTGCAGAAAGATTGCATGAAAGTCTGAATAGGTTTGCAGGAATGAATGGCTTCTTTATGTCATCTTATTTGTTTTATATGCTTGCATCTACCCGAGATTGGAATGGGATGCATCATCAACCCTAGATTGATGGGATAAAGGTGTATGAATATTAGCCTTAGCTGCAGGAGTAGAAATATGTAGAGAATTTTATGAGGTGGAATGACATCTTCATAGGGAGATTAGTTCATGAGTTGCAGAGAAACACAAATAAGAGATTGACAACAAAGGCCATGGAATTCATCGGTATTTATGGTAGTTATTTTATCCAATTTACCTAGTTCACTTATATTCGAGTTGGCAGTTTCTAGGGTGAAACTTTCAGGTTGCCTCGGTATGTATTATATAGTTATGTTATAATTGAGGTTTATCGTCAATTGACACACATTGATAAAAATAGTGGAGGGAAGTCCGGGGTGATATTTCCTGTGGAGCTTAGCCATTATAGTTGTGCATCTATTTTAGACGCATTGAACCTTAAACTTGAATTCAAAAAGTTCAAGCTTCAACTGTATGTTGCCAGATACAAATTTGATAGCCTAGCATTTTCGAGAAAAAATTTAGAAGTGGACAATGATTTTCGGCATGAACCTCAATTGCAGGATTATTGGGAAAATTGTGTTGATGTGTTCGAAGTCTGAAGAATGCTATGGTCAAGGTTCACAATGGGCCTATCCATGAATGTTTCCAGGGTGTAAGAAAAAGGAGATGAAGAAGTAGTCGACCTTGAGTTTGATGAGAAGATTCAAGGACATCCAATCCCCGAAATTGATTGGAGTAGAAAAGAGAATGATAGCATTCAGTCTAGAACATTTAATGTAATCAGAAGAATAGAGAAATGGTTGAAGGATCACCATTTCAAACAAAAGCCTATTCTTGCACTTAAAGACAAGAAAGTCGGTTGAACTCGTGCGGCTTCCCAAACATCTCATCCTTTTTCTAATGTTGCTGTTGATATTGTAGGTGAAAGGAAACAAAGGACGAAAAAGACTAAAAACATAGGTCTAGGAGAGTCTTCCATGGGTTCTTCTTTCACCCGTGTTACCAGATCACACAACAGGAAAAGTAATCAGAAAAACTTGGCAAGTTCACTGGCAGTGGACTTAGATTATAAAGAGGAAATTCAAGAAACAATGGATGCCCAAATGCAAGATCAGTCCCTCCTAGATGTAGTAGATAGTGGAAAAGAAATCATGCAACCTGAAGATTCTGGGAATACTATGTCTATTGTCACCATTGATTAGGAATCACCATTGCCAAAGGAAACATCTACCACTCCTAAGTGGTTGAGTGCCTCACTTACCAAAAAGAGGAGCATCATCCCTATTTTGATCCCAATGGAGGATATGGTTAGAAAATTCCTGGGGAGGAATTCAAAGTCCAAAAGACTCAAAACAGAAACCATGAGTGATGTGGATGAACACACAAGACACTGGGTTGTAGAGGTAGCTAGACCTCTGGCAGATAAAGAGATTGAGAATGTTACTGAGAAATATTTTATCATTGAAAAGATCGATCTAGGGACAACTTCTCAGGCCGCTAATGTTAAACACTTGGAATCTTCAACTAAAAGGATTCTCACAAGGACCTGGAAGGATGAGAAAGATAAAAGTGAGATGAAGCAAATTATAATATAGATGACCCAATATATTAATGCTATCCAGAATCCGAATCCTCAACTTCTCTCCTAGGTTTCTTTATCATTCAACCCAAAATCACCTTTGAATCAAAAGTTACTTGATCAAATTCAAAGGAACCGAACGATCACAAATGTTTTTAGCGAATGGCTCGAATCAATTGCACAGCAAGGGACAAGTTATATCTCTTATTTGGTCAAAGTGTTTGAGAATGTGGAATCTGTTGGGAAAGAGCTAGAAACAAAGATGGTTGCTTGGGAGAAAGAAAAAAGTAAATGGTTGGCTGTGTTGAGGCAGATGAGACACACACAAAGATATGGGATAATGAACTTCCTTGCTGAGAAGATGGTACATGGCCTAGATGATAACATACTCTTTATTTGCAAAGAAAACATTGAGTGGAGCAACTTAATCATTCAACAAGCACATGAAGAATTCCTCAAGCTTTTAAAAGAATTGAAGGAGTTGACCGACACTAGGAAAAAAGACATGAAATACATAGATCTTTAGCTCTTAAGAGAGGATAAGAAAATGCTTGAGGATTCATCACAGATGATTCAGGAAGCAAATTCTTTAACAATTGAGGACTTCTCAAAGGTTGCAAGAGTCAAATCTATGTTGGCTATCTATTTTGATCATTTAGAGATGCATAAGAATAAAGTCCTACAGGTACGTAAAAAGAAAGAAGTATGGAAGCAATAGATTTTACACATAGGCCTCCCAAATTATCAGCTCATCTTAAGCTTCTCAACAACTCACCTGGAATGGTGGAACATTTGGAGTACTCCTGAATCCAAGATAGACAGGATGAAGCCACATCAGTTGTTAGATCTTGATCGTGCTTTCTTTGCTCGCGGCTTATGCCGCGTTTTTAGTTTAGTTATTGCTTTTTCGTTTTATGAAACTTGACTTCTTTAAACTTTGGGATACACTTAATTATTTAACTCTGGTTTTATGTGTAACAAACTATCATAGCCAAGAGGCTATTTATATGGCTGGAAAAATCATTTTAAAGGTCCAAAAAAATTTGATTGAAAAAGACAAAAAAATGAGTTTTTCTTTGGATTTTCAATATAGACAATTCTGGTTTTTGAATGAAAATAATATTATGGTTTGATCTTCAAATTTGTGCATTTGAAAGATTAGAAGTCTCTGTTGGGATATATGTTTATGTGTTGAATATATTTTCTTCATTACCAACTTTATCTTAGCTTGTGGATTCATTGATTTTCTTTGTTTACATAATACTTCATAGTTGTTTGAATGACTCTGATCCCCCTTGTCCTGTGAGACATGAATGAGAATCGATTAGTATTTTCATTACTTTGAGTATTATGGATGGAATAAATTTTATGTTGAATGAATGTGTATAGAGATAAAGTCTTCGAGCTTTATACTTTTAAATAGATATTTCACAACATTCCTTTGTGTCAACAAATGAGTGTGGAAGCCTTTCTTGCTTTTGGTTAAAAGTGGGTTCGTTTCTTGAATAATCTGCATAAAAATTTATTGAACATCTTACGAGGAGCCACACTATTATGCAGAGGGTAGACCAAAGTTTGGTTCACCCAACTGTTGGTACATTTTCTTTTTCATAATGGGTGTGCAGGAGTCTTTATTTTAAAAACATATGAAATTTGAAAAAAAGGCAAATCTATTAACCAACAGATCTCATTGTAGATGGTGTGGAATATGTATCATGGTCATGAAATGTAATATCATATGCGAAGGAGATTTGGTCAATCATAGGTAATCGAATTGAGTTTAAGGAAGAGGTCAAAGGCCTCCGGTATTGAGCTTAACCAAGACTGTAATCAGGCATGGTAGATGCTCTGGCAGTTCACTCTACTTGATTGTTGTCCAATTATCTTGAGGTGGTAATAACCTTTCTGTAGTCAGTGAGACTCTTTTTTAATGAGAAGTACACTCTAGGCAGTGTGCCTTCCTACATGTGTAGGCCCCTTATTGTATCACATAATTTTTGCAGAAATATCATCTAACTGTGGGTAGGCTTCCCACCATGGTTTTTCCCTTTTCAAGTTTTACATGTACAAATCATGGTGTTAAGTGGTATGGTTGCATTGTGTTGATTATCTATTTTATTGTTAATTTGCATTGCTAACCGGTATCTGTTTCAGCCATTCCGATACTTAATGTTTATATGCTCCAGTTTAAGGTTGTAAAGTGAATTAATTGATATAATTTGTTAACAACTAATTCACCCCCCCTCTCAGTTGTTCACTGGTTATCCTAACAACTAGACCCTTTTTTTTCTTTTGTGCCTTGATTTACAACTAAGGCATGTGACTTAGAGGGTTTTATTATACCCATTTGAAACAATTTGTCATGCTCCTTAGTGAGTTCTGCAACAATTTCATCTAGAGAAGGGATTTTGAATGTGGTACCTAGGGCACATTTTGTAGCATAGAATGTAGAAACAAACACTGAATAGTTAGGACCAAGCTTAGAAAGAATACTTAAGATCAATTCCTTATCATCTTTCTTAGTTCCACATTGTTCCAACTACAATCTTATAGACTTGAGTTTTGCGAAGAAGTCTTGTATAGTGTCAATTTTTTTTGGATTCAACTCTATGAGTTCATTCTCCAACTGATGACCTCTTAGCTCATCATGCTTACCAAAGAGGTTTTCCAAAGTGGTCCACACTCCATTTGGTGTAGTGGTAGATTCAATGTAAAAAAGAAGGTTAGGAGAGACTGACATACATAGAGTACCAAAAGATTCATCACATTTATTAAACCATTTAATCTTTTCTACATCATCCAGAGGTTCATTTTCAAGTCCCATAGTAACACAATGATATCCATGTCTTTTTCAGATATATTATCATCTTAGATTTCAATTAAAAATAATTATATGGTCTTAAAAGAGGAACTGCAGATGCATCCATGATAGCAGAAGATAAGATTATAAAGAATCAAGAAAAGTGCAAAAAAGAAGACACACGAGACACCCCCCTTTCCACTAGTCTCAAAAATTACCCCCCCAAATATTACAAGATTGTCAGTTTATAATTAGTGTGTTTACAAGACTTTTTATCAGATTACAATGCTTTTAATGATCTAATGGCCAAAAAATAAAAAACTTCAATACAAATAAATTTGATATAATACCTGAAAATATAGCCTTATAACTTCTCAATTCATTTCAATACCTTTCTAACAACTATTCATTTTTGAAAAACTGAGTTGTGAGGTGAAAGATATGCCCTGTTCAAGAAAAAAATGCAGCTAATTTAACATGCAGTATTTGATGGAAAAAAGGCAGAATTTTTCAATGAGACCCACAAGAATGGAAAATTATCATTTCTAGATTTCTATCAAGTACTTGTTTGTGAAAATCAGATACTTGAGGCAAAAGTTATACAACTTTTAAGAGAGGTTGTTGAATCTACCAGTTGGAAAAATGACTCACATCCTATTCAAACTCAATTAATCAAAAAAGTACTAATTTTATGGGAACACCATAAAAAACCCAAAAAAATTTTGATGCTAGGAAGAAAACCCATAAATATTTTTTCCTCCGAATGAGGAAAACTTGGAATTATAAAGCTAAAATGAAAACAACTCTAGTAAAAAGATTTCACTCTGTTTTTTTTTACTGTGTCCTCCAAAGTCTGATTTTGGTGAAACAAAAGTCACTTATGAATTTTTCAAGCCTTTTAGACACTTTGGAAATGCTGAAGAAGCTTCCAATACTACCAAAAAACTACAATCACCCAAATCTCACAAGAACACATATATAAAACCAAATTTAACTAGAAGCTTATTTTCCTTTAAAATGTTATGATTCTCCAAGTCACACAAGAATGCAGGAGAAGAGCATACTTGGTTTTTAAGGAAAATATTATCTATCTAATATTCTCAAATCTCTTAAATAAATCTCAGATTAACAATGAGCTATACCAGATAACTTGACTCTGATACCATGTTAGATTCTATGAAAAGCGAGAACTGAGTCATGATCTAATATTGGTCGTAGATCACATGCAACTCCAATCAACAGATGATCAAAGATCAAAATAGCTGAATGAAGATAAATTTGATATAAGAGAAAAAATAGAGACAAAAGATAATTTAGAGAAGACTCTCACCGAGTTATCACTGAACTAGTGAAGGTGAGAGTATAGTGCTTATTATATAGAAAAATAATGGCATATACATCCAAGGTGCATTAAAACTTATTACCCATTAAAAGTGAGAGGTTTTGCCTTCTTGGTAAATGCCAAAAAATGTGGCATAACCTCCTTACATGAAGACACGAAAGGAGTTGATAAATTTGGCACATAAGACCAAAAGAGGGTGAGAAACCCAACTACCCCATAATCCACTTAGGAAATGACAAAATAGTGGTTATGAGAGGTGGCACAACAAGCCAAAATAGGGTGTGTAACTCAACTACCCATTTGAAGTAGAGAGTTACACATGTAGCTGAAGTATTTCTCCACGTGTCCTCATATTAACCACTCCTAATAACCTAAGGAAGCTTAAATAATATGTGTAGGAAAAATAAATACCTCCTAACATAAGGAAAATAAAAAACTACACTAATACCCCCTAATTTGAAACCCAATGATTCAATGAGTTTGATGTTTTATATTAATGCTTTTGAACCCAAAACTGGATACGAGTTGAGAACTATAAATCCCCCTAATCTAACAAAAGCTTATAAGGTTGGAATCATCATTGAAAGCAATAGGAAATATTTTAGTAAAAAAATTAGGAGGGATGATGCAAGATTATATAATCCTAAAACACAAAATAAACAACCTAAAGAGGAAGACAAGATGGATAAAGTCATAAATGCTTTGAAAGATCTTACATATAAAGTCACAAAGAGTGACAAACCACAATTTCAAAGAAATGATAGACCAAGGTTGCATGACATGCCATATAGAACCAATTGGAAAGATGAAAAACATTTTGATGAGAAGAAAGAGACCCCTGATCCCTTGAAGAAACAAAATAATCACTTGGTAGAGGGTGCTCCTTAGTGTGTGGCTTGCAATTTGCCACACTCCCCATTACAGTGTATCATGGCACAAAACTTGTAGGATGATGGAACAGGGTATAGTGAATAAGAGGAGTATGATGATAGCCAAACCATTACTATGTTGCCTGTGATGGAAGAATATGAATCCTTAGATGATGGTGGATATGAATATGATGTTTCTTATCAAAAGAAAAATAAACAGATTCACCAGCAAGAAATATTTTCAGACTATGAAGACAATGTTGACTTGAGAACTTGGACAAGGGATGATGTTGTGTCATTAAGAAGACCCTTTGAAGAAGAAATCAAGGCTCTTACTATTGTTGTTGTGGAGCAGGCCAAAAGAAATTATAATCTAAGAAATAGAGTAGTCAATCAAGACCAAGGTAAATCGACGGGTCTTTTCATAAAAGAAAGCAGCCCAAAAAATTCTGATGGGAAGGAGTCAAATAATAAAGGGCCACATAAGGTATCATTGGTCAAGCCAAATCATAACATGCCTAAGAACCAAGAACCATTAAAGAAATATACTTCACAAATAGAAGCTCCTAACACATCAATGCCCCATACAACCCCATTTGATATTACAAAATCATTATCCCAAATGAAGGTTTTAGTGCCCCTGCTTGAGATGATAAGGATCTTAGAATATAAAAACAACACACTGACTTGAATCTTAGAAGTTCACTGCAATTTGTGTTAATCTTAGAGGATCTGGTTAATACTGAGAGGGGGGCGAATCAATATTAACAACAATTTCAAACTTAAAACTTGAACTTGCAAAACTTCACCAAATCAATCATAAACCACTAATAAACTCTTTACCATTATCGATAATCACTAATAACCAGCTGTTAAACCGGTTTATTAGAATTTCTCATTAAGTGTTCATCAACATGCGTAAATTGAAAGTAAAACATAACAACACAAAAAAATTCACCAAATGAACACCATGTTTTTCATATGGAAACCCAAATAAGGAAAAACCATGGTGGGAATTGGTACCCACAAAAATTGTGTACTCTTTCAGAATGTGCCCTATTAGGAGACTAGCCCTGTTAGAAGCTTACAAAGATGCCTGGTTGGGAGTCGACCCTATTAGGAGTCACCCGGTTAAGGGATTTAGATGATGAGCCCTATTAGGAGCTTTGACTTGTTAGGATCAACCTCGTAAGTGGATTTAACACTTAGATGTTGAGCTACTCGATTAAGGGATTTACAATGTAAGGCCTATTAGGACCTACCTGGTTAAGGGATTTTGTTGTTGTAACTATTAGGATAACAACAGTGAATGATCTAGGTATAGCACTTAACTACTTGCTTGATTAGATCCAATTCTTGCTCCAAATCTGCTACACTCTGGAAAATCTAATACTCTGGTTCGGCTTCACACTCTTCTCAAAACCACCAACACCACAAACATCAACTGTACCGACATAAATAACCTTTACAACTTAGTCAACCACAAAACCCTAAGACTAACAACATAGATCATCACAGATCTTTACAACTCATTACAGATCATCATATGGATTATTATAATCAATTACAAATCAATTACAACCGTTGAATGATCATTGCATCTAGAACTAATACAAAGTCAAACCCTTAGAACACTCCACTAAGCACTTTGCATATTCCCAAGAAATTCTCTCTTCAAACATGCCAAAACATCATTCAAATACATCACGCAGTTTCAACCATCTCATCACCAATTTATAAACATAATATGATCCATCGCCAAACTCAAAGTCATTACCAATTAAGAGAATTATTTACCAGTCCTTAAACCCTTCTTAAATAATAACAAAAATATAAGAGAAATCATATACATGACTTCTGATAACCAAAACATGATGCGGTTTCGGTCAGCTACATATTACAATGATACAAACTCACGTTCCAAACCATGACACTTTAGTTATCACCAATTGCTAGATCTAATCAAAACATTTCCTCGTTTACCGGTTAAGGTCCTAATTCCCAGTTTATTGTCTTCAATACCGGTAAGGAATTTCCGGTAGACCAAAAAGACTTAGATGACAAAATACAACATAGTAAACATTAGTTGCCATCAATGACAACACAAATAACCAATCAAAGGCATCCAATCATGCAATCTCAATCTCTTCATCATAATTTCATCACAAACAATCCTTTACCAGTTCAGTCATCATTCTTCATCTACATCAATTATGCCAATCATGCCAACAATTTGAATGAAACTAAGAAAGATAAAGAGAGCAAGATGATAGATATCAAAGAAAAGGGGAAGCAAGCTCCTGAAATATATATAGGAACTATCATACCTAAGGATCCATCTCAAGTTGATCTATTCTACTTGACACTATTAATTGTTATGCCATGCATACTTACCCCCATTAGTTTCCTCGTCTTGAAAATATGGGTCCCCTTTCCATATGTTTTGTAGTTTTATTTTTCTTAGTTTTTGCCTTAACACCTCGAAACCTCGGAGTCTCGAGGTAGGCCCTTTGTTTTCTGTTGTGTTCTTACCCTAAAACCCCAGAGCCCCAGAGTTCCGAGGTAGGATTTTTCTTCTTGAGTTTTTCACAACCTCGAAACCCTGGAGTCTCAAAATCATGCCTTGTCTTTTGTCATTGAAGCCTTGGAATCCTGAAGTCCTGGAATTTTGTTCTTCATGTTTTGTTGTTAGTAATTTCAGAACCCCGAAGTCCCAAAGTTGTTTTGCTTGTTTTTCTTAGTCCACCTCAGAACCCCAAAACCCCGGAGTCCCAAGGTGACCCTCCTTGTTTTTCACCTCAGAACCCCGGAGTTTCGAGGTCTGTTTGTGGTTTTCTTGTGTTTCACTTCGGAAGTTCAGAACCCTGGACTCCCAAGGTCATGTTTAAGGCAATTGTACAGATGGAATTTTGAGGGTATAAATAGAGGAAATGAAATTTTTGAGCTCATTTGTGCATTCAATTTTTCAAACTTCCTTGCTCTGCCTTTGTATCACTGAGTTTTTGAGGGTTTTCTTCTGCCAAGTTGGCAGATCTTTTTTCACCCTCTTTGTGTTTTCTCGCTTAGATCTTTTAGTTTTTTTTTAACCTTAGATTTGTTTTTTTTAGTTTTTTCTCATTTTGCATGTTTTAGTTCTTTCCACATCCCTTAGGGTTTTCCAACCTCGAAACCCCAGAGTTTCGGGCTTGGTAGGTCTTTTTCACCTTGGAACCCCGGAGTTCCGAGGTTGATCTTTTCTAGGTCGTGCTTTTACTTCAGAACCCTGGAGTTCTGGACCGCCTTTTGACCTATTCATGAACTACACCTAACCTTGGAACCCTGAAATATTGGAGTTTCAAAGTTCTTTCCTCTTAGGCCACTATTTTAACTTG
This sequence comes from Cryptomeria japonica, assembly GCF_030272615.1. Taxonomy (NCBI): domain Eukaryota; kingdom Viridiplantae; phylum Streptophyta; class Pinopsida; order Cupressales; family Cupressaceae; genus Cryptomeria; species Cryptomeria japonica. The sequence continues at coordinate 423,102,160 of NC_081405.1, read as the reverse complement.
GAACCTCAGAGTCTCGGAGTTTTGGAGCATCTTTTTGGACCATCATTTGAACTACCCTAGGACTTCGGATCCCCAAAGTCCCAAATAAGTTGTGATAACTTGGTCCACCCCAGAATCCTAAAATCCCAGAGTTCTGGGTTTATTGTTCTGAGCTTAGTCCACCCTGAAACCCCATAACCTTAGAGTTTTGGGTTTATTGTTTTAGTCTTGTCTTACCATGGAGTCCTAGGTTCCATTGTTTTGTTCCACCCCAGAACCTCAAAACTCCAAAGTTTCAGGCCATGTTATTTTAGCTCATCCTCACCTTAGAACCTCAAAACCCTGGAGTTCCGAGGTCACTTATTTTAGAAAGAGTTTTTCACCTTGGAACCCTGGATTCCCAGAGTCCCAAAGTCGATGATATAATTGACATATTTGATGATGTGATGGGCTAATTTTTGGTTCTTTCTTGTAGATCAGAAAAATTAGATGCACCCAGCTTCCAGAAAGAAAGGCAAGGAATTGGATAGACTCCTTGCAACCATGAAGTATCATTATCAGGGGTAGGTTTATGTTTCAAAAATGGATGATCAAAACAAATGGGTAACTGACACAGAGGTAGGACATGTTGAATTAGAAGATATTGCAACCCAATTGGATAAACCAAGGTTATAAGCTCCTTGTAGGAGAATCAAGAGATCAGGGCTGGTGAAAGCAACTGTTTTTCCTCAATCTATCCAAGCTCCTGAATTCATTATGACCATGACACACTTCTACAATGCAGACACTAGGAAGTGCACCGATGCCCAAGGAAGGACAATAATAGATTTATCTACTGATATGCTGGGATATGTGTTTGGTATTCCTTCAAGAGAGGAAGAGATGATGTTAACAACTGAGGAAGAAGCCGCCAAAGTATGGGATGGGGATATTGCTTCAAGAAAAAGGCATATGAATGAAAATTGGCTCAAGGAGGAGAGAAAAATAGGATTGAAGGCCAATGATATTTTAAGGGTAGATTTCAAGGAGCCAAAACGTGACCTAATTATTATGCTGAGAAAGGCCTTCAACAAGACAGATTGCCGACACTTCCACCCATGGATGTTTCACTACATGACTACTGTTTTAATTGGAAAAAATACTTTGATTGGGCTCAAATCTTATCAGACAATATACATAAGCAATTGGTGGATGTGCATAAAATAGAGAAATTATTCTTCACTTCATATGTTGTCTAGGTAGCGACACGAGCAGGAAAATTTCCAGAGTTGTAGACAGAGGGCCATCTTGGAGATGGGGAAGGACAAAAGAAGGTGTGGGAGTATTACACCCAACTCCCTCTAGGAAACACAAAGGCACATTACAAAAGAATACAAAATGCCCTCATTTTCCCTTTCATCATCAAAATCACAGGTGATATAGGTTATAGAATAAGCCCATAAGTAATGACCATAATCAGGGTGTTGGCATGTTGGTTCATTCAGAACCAACATTCCACATATATTAGGGTCAGTGGATTCAAAGGGATCCCTACGTTGCTACCAAGATACTGCAATGATCACATTATACTACTAGAATATGTCAGGAAGATGCTGGGGTTACAATCACTGTTGTCTTCAAAACATAAGACAGGTGTGGATTTTTTAGTTTCTACTGGTTACCTTTCCTATTCCAATATTCAGGTGGCCAAGACAATGGAGCAGAAGTTACACAAAAAAGAATTCAATTATGCTCGAGAGTACTATGACCCATACAAAAAACTATAACAAATAATGCCAAAGGCATATGAGGGACACAAGTCAAGGTTGGAGGATTTTTGGGCCAACCTCCAAGACAATTTTGAAGTCAGAGAGAAAAAGTATTCTAGGCTCTCAATTCCGCAGATAAGGAATTTGTAAGTAGAAACCAATCTCCCTAAAGAATTAAGGGATGGTGGTGATTTATTAGACCCTACATATAAGGACCAGGAAATTGATAAGAAGCTCCTCTCTTCGATCATATGGTTAGGGCATGAAGAGGTGGATATAGATATAGTAACTCAAACTATTATAGATAGAACTAGGCAGTGGCTAAGTTTGAGGGTTAGGCTAAGCGCTTTGAAAGGGAAGCAAAAGGAATCAACCTTAGGTGTTCCTTAGTCAAGGGCTCATAAAGAGTATGCCCATAGAGAAAGGTCCAGCTCTAGAAAGAATACCTCTACGGACCTAGAAGAGGCTGCACAACTCGAATAAAGTATTGAGGAACTCCTCAAGAAGGTCAAGGAGCAAATGAGGAAGGCTGAAATTTTGAAGAAGGTTGTTGATTTCAGAGTTAGAGAAGGGTTAGGAGTTGTTCCATTGGAAGAGGTACTTCCCATTAGGGAAACAATTGGGAAAAGGCTAGCAGAAGGCATTTAGGAGGAAGATGAACAAGGGAAAAATGATGAAAGTACACAACCTCCTCTTGATACGACAAGCACATCTACTCAGCCCCTGCCAACAACAACCACACAGGCTCCAATTTTGATGTCAACCACTACAACCCCTCTGCCAACATCATATGGTATTTTTGTAACAACATCAACAAAATTACCTCAAGTAACTACAATATTATTTCCTGCTATAGAAAATGTAAGAATTCATAATATTAAATCAAATTCTGACCAAGAAGATGGGCAAATTTTGGAACAATTGGTACAAAGACAGACTGAAGGGAAGAAATAAAATAAGTTTACCAAGCTCAAGAAATAGGTACCAGTTGATCCCATGAACATTGATGAACAAGGTCTACTAGCTAAGAAGCCACTTTGGGGAGAGAAGGAATGAAATAAGCCTGAGGATTCACAGGATGAAAGATTGGTCTTAACTCCAAAAGGCTAAGAAGATCTACAAAAAGAGATAGCTGCCAAGAAGGGTATGGAGGAAACTGATAAAGGTGGTAGGGATTTTGAAGAAGAGATGAGTGATAGGTTAGGAGAGTTTCATAAGAAATATCAATTGAATATTGATGTCACTCTCTGAAACATCCAAATTGCACTGGCTACATCAACCCTAGATATTCAAACCCAGGAGCAAGTCAGAGAGGAGAAAGATGAAGCAAAAGAGAAGTCAAATGTACACATGGCGACTATTGACATCATGCCACATGAAGGTGAAAAGCATAAGGATGTGCCACAATGGCTAAACTTCACCTTCAAGAAGAAGAAGAAAGTTGTGCTACCAAAGGTTACGCTACAACAGGCCCTCACTGAAGAACCGCAAAAAACAAAGAAGGAAAAGATAATGCATCATTTGTCAAGGATAGGTTCTAGTGAAGTGATTGTTGATGTAGTAGTTCCAACACAAGATAAAGGTCAAGACTCCCCAAAATACTAGGTGTCACAGGTCAAATTGGGTAAACAAACCAAGTGGGGAGAGCTAGATACATTGGAACTGGCTACTAGTGTCATTAGGGGCCAAATAGAAAAGGAGCACATCTCCCATTCAGAGGTCAAGGCATAGCTGGAACAATATAAGAAGTTATTGGTAGAGATGGGTAAGCCCTTAGATACATGTATAGATGATAACCGACCTTCAACCTCATCACTCCTAGAAGGAGATATAAAAGCACTAGTTGAAGTAAGACAGGTGGCAGCTACAGCAAAGGCATGTGCACAAATAAATGCCTCTAAAATTAGGTTATTCTTGCAAAATACCATTAGGGAATATGTAAAGGCCATGCAAGTTGGAGGAGCGTTAGCTTCTTGTTCTCAACAGTGGGAGCAGAAGCTCAACATTTTTGGCAAACAATTTCAAGTTTTGAATAAAGTTTTGAATCTTGGGGAAGAGGTTATAGTAAGAGAAGACCTCTTAGGTAGAGATAGTTGTAAAAATTTGCAATCCTACATATACATTTTAGAGTTGAAGATTGAAATGCTTCAACAGTATGGGAAGGATATGCCAAGTATTCGGTCTCCCTTTCTCGGTGTAGTAGAGAAGTACAAGAAGTTTGTAGGGAAGTTATTAGAAGTTTTTGGGCCTTATATAACCAGTGTTGGACATATGGAAGAGGACCAGGTACTCCACCAATGGGATGCGTATGAGGCATAACATTTTGCAGCTCCTTCTCAGTTTGATGTTGCGTTAATGGACATGTATACATATTTGATAACTCAATGTCAATAGGCCGCAAAAACAATAGAAGAGTTGGAAGGTGGAAGAAAGAATGTGAGGGAGATTTTGAAGAAGTACAAGTTCAGATTCAAACATGTTGCAATCCTCCTACTAAAGTAATTGCATGTATCATTAGTAATTACAAGACCTATAAAAAAAAGTGAAAGATAAACATATGGTTGCTAATGATAACATGACTTTTTAAAGGAGTTTTGCATGACACTACACAGGGACTTCAACTGCACCTCCAACTTACATTTTAGTTTTGAGAATTTTTTTGCATTACTCGGAAAGCTTGGCTCATGCAACACCATTTCCATAGTTCTCTCTCAGTCCCAATTTTGTAATAGTTAACTGGAGTCTAAGGCAGAGACTTGCATGTCAAATGCGACTCCTTGCTTTTTAGTTCTTAATTTAGGTAAATTTATTTCCTATAAAGTAGGACAAGAAACTATATAAATTGAGGAGTTTGATTCATTTGTAAGGGTCCACAAATTGATGATTTGAGGCCCACTTAGAGATTTTAGATTATTTTATGCAGATTGTTCTGAATTAGAATAGTTTTGTGATACATTCTTTGAAGTTAATACAAGAAACAACTTATAGATTACCTTCTCTATGCATATGTGTTGTCAATTTGTTCTTTGCAGTCTGGGTAATGTCTATTATTTGAAATCATCAACTTGTTCTGGTCTCATGTTTATTGCTTTATGAATCATACTGTGCACGTAAGTGGTGTATGAGAATTAATGGGATAAATGATATTGTGGTTATATTCTTGCTGTGAATTTGTGATGTTGCTGACTTTGCAGGTTTATCGAAGGTCCGTTATTGAATACTGGTTTAGATAATATTGATGATTTTTGGATTGTAGGGTACTTACTAAGTAGTTCATTAAGTTTTTATTGAATTAGTTTCATTGTTATTTTCTTGTTTCCCTATCTTTGTTGTTTATTTTGAAAGAGAATCTTAAATCATAAAATACAAAAAAAGTAAAGTTATTGGAAGTTATTGGGATTCGTTTAACCAATAGGCCCCTTAATAGGTACAACCGCATCAACCATTAAGCTACCCATCATCGTTGAGACTTGACTATAGAGACCTTGGAGTAGTTAGTTTTTTGGAACTTATTGCTTTTCAAGAGAGGTGGTGAGTGTTTACACAAAATTAGCTTAGTGTTCATCAACAGAAACTAGCACTAGAAGGAGGGCCAAGATACTAATCCCCTCAAATTTCAATCCCACGATCACACTGTGACTTGATATAGTATTCATAGGAGATAGAATTTTACCATTCACACAACCACCTCCTCCACAATTAAGAAATTAAAGTACTAAAATGGATCGTATATCATCTTTTTCTCCGGAGAGGTTTTACAGGGTTCTTAGGAATAATTCTTCTCCTTTAGACTTAGTAAAGTTAGGACATGTGACTAGGAAGAAAAGGAATAAAGGTAAAGGACAACCTTCAACATCTTCACCAACGCAGTCATCCAAACTCAATGTAGAGGACCAGTTAATCCCTAGCCCTCAACCCATCTCTGCACCTTTTGTATCTCAACATCCACCATCACCACCTGCAATAGCCTACTTCAACCAATATCACACACCATTGGGAAACATACCTGGAGGACTTCATGACTTGCCTAGGAACCTAGATAAGTTCTGTAGTAAGTTCTACTTTATGGGACCTAGGACTGTAGATGAGCACATTGTAGAATTCAAGGATGCAGTAGTTCGCAATAACATAGAACATCAAGACGTAGTGTGTAGATTCTTCCCATATTCACTTGGGGAAAATGAATATAACTAGTATTTAACCTTGCCTGCAAATTCTATCAATGGCTATGATTTTTTGGAAAAGGCTTTTATTGATCAGTTTTGAGTATATGTTGATCCTGGAACGTTGTACCATCAGTTTGCCTCTCTTAAAAAGTTACCAAATGAGCCTTTGACAACTTTTAAACCAACTTTCAAAGGGCGTATAAGAGGTTACAATGTCCTTATCAAGTGAAAATGAATGTAGCAATTGTCTCATGCTTGATATCCATTGACCCATGGAGTGTCATCTTTATTAAAAAGAGTGTGCTAGAAGATCAAAGGAAAACCTTGGCAAAAGTTTATGCGTTGGCCATCAATATGAACCAAGAGTTGAATCAAACACCTAGGGGGATTGGATTGCCCATAGGAGTCAATCAAGGGAATTACAATCAACTCCCTAGGATGCCATCACCTCAACTAGTAGGAGCCCCAACAATGAACCCGGTACTAATTTATGCACCTTAGCCTCAGGTACAAGGGACGAATCAACAATTTGCAGCTCAAGCTTTAACTTGGCAGAACAATACTAATGCTGCCCCTATCCAAACACAATACACTGGTCAGGTACAAAGGACAAATCAATAGTTTGGTAATCCCTAGATAGCAAACCAAGCCCCAACTACAATGCCTAAGAGTCAAGGTCACACCTATCCACTAAAGTAGAGGCATTGAAGAAAATGATTTCACAAGTTACTTCAAATATGAGTCAGTTGAAGATGAATCCTCCAGGAGGGTATAACTAGTCCCAAACATACAATAACCAGTGAGGCTACAATATACAAAATCAAAACCAAAGGTATAACTCAATACCATATAATAGACAATGGAACACAGGTCCAAACAATGGTGGGGTAAACCATGATCATCTAGATGCAAGAGACAACCATAATAACTCACAAAGTGTTAACCTAGCAGATATGAATTTACTTACTAATTGGTGTAGGTTTCATGATACAACATCGCATTTGGAAGTCAATTGTGCCCAATTTGAAAAGATCATTAGGATTTCTCAAGTTGATTCTCAACCGACAAGGTTCTCTAATGAGGAACCAAAAAAGGTCAATACAATAATGTTGGTTGACACATTCCTCTACAAAGAGTTCCAAGCTTAAGCAAAAGGTGAACCATGTGTTTATGACGTGCAAGCTTTCAAACCAGGAATAATTACAACCTCAAAAGTCAAGGCAAGGCACCATTGATAGAACCACCTCCCCCAAGGGGTGGATTGGTACCTTCTATTGCAAATGCAAGTATCAATCCTCCTCAATATTTTCAAGGAACACGTCCTAGACAAGATCAAGGCCAATAATATATTGTAAAAGGGTCTTTTGATGTTACTAAGGAGATGGAGAGGACTGTCATGACTATGTCCCTAATGGAAGTACTAAGATATTGCCCAAAATAGAAGAAGGCTCTTCTCAAGAGGTTGGATCAACTAGAATATTAGTGTAATGAGGCTAAGATGGATGATTTAAATGAAGCCAATGCTAATATCAGTAATGATGCCATTGAGAACCCACCATTTCTACTCAGTTTGAAGATATGTAGAAAGAACTTACACAACTATTTAATAGATTCAGGCACATCTAGAAATGTAATGCCTTACTCTATATGTCAGAAGCTTGGTCTCAACCCAGTGCGTGCAAACAAAAAGGTGGTACAATTGGATAAGACTGAGGTCAATGTGATTGGGGAATTGAAAGACATATACATCCAGTTGGGCGTTGATCCACACATATCCCATTATATAGATATACAAGTGGTTTGATAACTTAATGATGAATGAATAGTACCAAACTGGTACTGAGAGGGGGGGGGTGTGAATCAGTACAGACAAAAACACACTCTTAAACCGGTTTGTCAGCAAACACTGTGTATTGACAGACAAACAGTAACATCGGTCCTTAAACAAAGTACAACTAGCAAAACCTAGAATAACTGAGACAAGCATAAACCGGTTGACACTTATCTTCTCATACAATCTAACACTTCATTTCCATTTCACCCTAATCCATGAATAGGTGATCTACCATCAAAGATATACATATAGGCAATTGGATCAACATGATTCACCGCTTGACAGAAAACAAATGAGCATCACATGAAGAAGACATCACACATGACACACATATTTTTCACGTGGAAACCCAACTGGGAAAAACCATGGTGGGGATGAATACCCACAAGCTTGTTTTTGAACTCTTTAGAAGTCCACTCTGTTAGGAGCCTTGTTCGATTAAAGACTGATACAATAGGTTCTGTTAGGAACCGATCCTGTTAGGGATCACCCGGTTAAGGGATGGCTAGAATACTCTGTTAAAGGTTACCTTGTTAGAGGATTTCAAGAACTCAATGGTTTGAGTCACCCTGTTAAAGGATTTATAGCAAGCCGATTAAAGCTACCCTGTTAAGGGATTTCTCAACTATTGAAGTGGTTAGAGATCAATGAGTTTTACAGTGATATGGTAACAACACTCAATGCCAATGCAGATCCACTTTAGCTCCTCTTCACCTTCTAAACTTACACTCTGTAGGTATCACTTCTCTCTTCTGGTCTGGCAAGAATTATGTATCTCTTCTCTTGGATACACACACAAAATTTTTGCCAACAACCTCAGAAAGAAACACAACATCGACCTTATAGGAAAATAGATAGGTCAGTAGCATAAACCCTAAACCCTAAACCTGTTAGGTTAAGGAATTCAAATGGTTCAATCCTGACCATTGAGCATATTGTATTAAATGCAACAGTCTTGATCCAATCTCAAGACATTCTCCATCGTTCGTTTTCCACCGATTTCATGGTGGCTGATAACCCATCACATGTTATCACCGTTTACAGACTTTGCACATTCCTGAGGTAGATGGGAGCAATCTCCTTCATGCAAGATCCTTCATGCGCACAAGGCTGATGTGGCATCACGATCTATTCTTAATTACAATGCTAACTCATCACACAAAGTCACCGGTTGAGCCACATAGGCTTGAAGCACTTCAACTAGAAACCCTGAAGTTGAGACCACCAATCAGTAGTCATACAAAGCTTCCATGTGCTGGTTCCCATAATCATATGCCAGTTCACCTTGAACAAACACACCGCTTCACTTTGGCACAAATGCCGGTTCACATTGTTATACCGATTCTCACATATACCGGTTCTCACCTCTTCAGCATATTGACATTAATGACAACATACAATGTCATTATGTCCTCATACCGGTTCACATAATGCCAACAATCTCCACCTTTGGCATTGAAGGCAATATACAAAGATATCTCTCCACTTCACATCTTCTCCCCCAATTTCTACAGATATCTTCTTCGCTTCACTTCTTCTCCCCCTTTCACAACAATGCCAAAGTGGAGGCACAAGCTTCCCTATTCCATTATGTTGCTCCCCCTGAGGAGTAGCATTCTTCAACACATCAATCTTGAAGAAAAATTTGACTATGCAATACCTGATTGATGTGGAGCATATACCTTTAGTTTACTTTCTGAAGGGGCAACACCCCTAATTCACCTCTTAAGTACATAAATGTAGCCTTTGGGAGAGGCTTGGTGAATATGTCTGCTAACTGCTCCTTACTGGAAACATGTTCTAGTGTAATCTCTTTGTTCTGAACCTTTTCCCTCAAGAAATGATACTTAATCTCAAAGTGCTTGGTTCTAGAATGCAAAACCAGATTCTTGGAGATGTTAACTGCACTAGTATTGTCACAAAATATACTTACCAGTTTAGATACAAGAACTTTGAAGCCATTTAATACATGCTTCATCCAGATTGTTTGAGTGCAGTTCATGAAAGCTGCAACATACTCTGCTTTCGTCGTAGACTGAGAGATACAACTCTGCTTTTTACTCATCCATGAGACTAGTCTACCACCAAGAAAGAATGCACCACCGGTTGTGCTTTTTCGGCCATCTACATTACCTTCCCAATCAGCATCTATGTATACTTTCAAGTTGAAATCCTTGCTATATGGATACCACAATCCATAGTCAATAGTTCCCTTTAGATACCTAAGAATCTGCTTGACTGCAACCAAGTGGGATTCTCTTGGGCTTTTCTGGAACCTTGCAGTAATTCCAACTACATGTGCAATATCTGGTCTACTATGCACTACATAATGCAACTTACCAATCATTGATCGGTATTCCTTCTCATCAACCAATGCTGAGTCATCCTCTTTGGATAGTTTACAACCGATCACCATCAGTGTACCAACCGGTTTGCTATCTTCCATGCCAAAGGTCTTGAATACCTCTTTGACATACTTGGAGTGATAAAGATTCCATCTTTCATCTGATGGATCTGCAGTCCAATGAAGAATTTAATCTCCCCTATGAATGACATCTCAAACTCTTTCTTCATCTGATTTGCAAACTCCTAACTCATCTTGTCATCTCCACCAAAGATAATGTCATCAACAAATACCTAAAAGATCAGGATCTAATATGATCTCCTTCAGACTTCAAGTAGATATTTCTATCTTCACTTGTTCTCTCAAATCCAATCTTCACAAGATGGGAATGCAAACGTTCATACCATGCTCTAGGTGCCTGCTTTAGACCATATAAGGCTTCATGTAGCCTACATACCATGTCACTGTCTTCAGATAGGGAAAACCCATCTGGTTGCTCTATATACACCTCCTCTTCAAGTACACCATTTAGGAATGCATATTTTACATCCATTTGATATACTTTAAAACCTTTAAAAGCTGCATATGCAAGAAGCATACGAACTCCTTCCAATCTGGCTACAGGAGCAAAGGTTTCTCCATAGTCTTCTCCTTCTTGGGCATATCCTTTACACACCAGTCTGGCTTTGTTTCTAATCACTGTGCCATCCTCATTCAACTTGTTTATGAAAACACATTTAGTACCAATGACATTTTTATGCTCCGGTCTGGGTACCAAAGACCATGTACCATTTTTCTCTATTTGGTCAAGTTCCTCTTCCATTGCCTTGATCCAGCCTCATCTTTATGTACCTCTTTGAATGATTTAGGCTCAAATTTAGAGATCATACATGAGTTTTCTCTGACCTTTCTTCTTGTAAGGATTCTTGCATCCTTATCTCCTATGATCTACTTAGGATCATGATTCAGCTTGACATACCGAGGCATGGTCTTGATAGATTCCTCTTGCTTTTCTTCTTCATCCTCATCTCCATCAGTATCAACATCTACATCCACCAGTGTAGGAACACTGTTACTAGTACTTGGCTAACTGACAACCGGTTCCCAGAAGGTTATAGCCAGTTTATTTACCACTTGCTCACTGCTGGTTTCCTTAGTTTTCTCAGAGGTTTCATCAACTCTTACATTGATGCTTTCCATAATTCTCTAAGTCCTATTATTGAAACACTTGAAAGCTTTTCTCTTGGTGGAATACCCTAGGAATATTCCCTCATCACATTTCACATCTGGTGTTCGCTTCTCTTGATGTAACATTTTCTACCAAACACTCTAAAGTAGCTAACCACATGTGTCTTACCGGTCCAATACTCATAAGGAGTTTTATCCTTACCTTTCTTGATGAGTACCAAGTTCATTGTGTAGACTGCAGTGCTCACCGCTTCTCTCCAAAAGGTGTGAGCTACCTTTCCTTGAATCAACATGGTTCTAGCTACTTCAACCATAGTCCGATGATACCTCTCCGCTAGGCCAATCTGCTATGGAGTTTGGGGGCAGATAGTTGCCTCTTGATGCCATGTTCTTCATAGTACTTGTTGAATTCACCGGAAGTGAATTCCCCTCCTTGATCAGTTCTCAGGTAGTTTATCCTTTTACCATTTTCCTTCTCCACTAATGCTCTGAAAGCTTTGAACTTTACAAAAGCTTCAGACTTATCTTTCAAGAATGTGACCCACATCATTCTTGAGCAGTCTTCAGTGAGAATCATGAAGTACCTACCACCCTACACACTCCTAGTTTTCATAGGACCACACAAATCAGTATGCACAAGATCAAGCAAATTGTCAGCAGTGAAAGGTTTACCTTTAAAGTTTGAGGAAGACATTTTCCCCAATTGACACTCTCTGCACAAGGTATTATCTAATTCAGCACTAGCAACCCTCTAACTGCCTTGATCTTACTAGCCTTCACAATGTTATCAAATTTTACATGGCAGAGTCTCCTATGTCATATCCAGCTATCATCAAATTTAGCCATAAGATATGTACTTATATTTGCATTCAACTAAAATAGGTTACCTTTGGTCTACATGCCAGTGGCTAGCAATTCACCATTCTTTCCTTTGATTCTGCATACTCCATTATTGAATTCCAGAGTGAGACCACTATCATTCAGCTGGGCAACACTTAGAAGGTTGTGTCTGAGACCATTAACCCAATACACATTGTCAGCACTACTCTTTCCATTCAGAGAGATGGACCCTCTGCCTTTGACCATACATGGTGCATCATTACCAAAGCGAACCACACCACCATCATAATCTTCCAAGGATAGAAACTTGCTTCGGTCACCAGTCATATGGTGAGAACAACCACTGTCAATGATCCACTCATTGGAATTATCAAACTGGGAGACAAGAGCCTTCTTGTCTGACACATCTTCCTTGACATCAACAAACACAATATCTTCATTTTCTTCATCTTCTGATTCCTCATCTATGACACCTTCATCAACTGTCACAAAATAGTTTCTCCAATTTCCTCCTTTGAATTTCTTGAACCTTCCTGGTTTGTCCTTGTTGTCATCATTAGGACAGTTTATAGCAATATGTCCTATCTGATTGCAAGAAAAGCATTTCAAAGGGAGCTTACCTCTGTACTTGCCGGCTCCTTTAGGGAGTTTTCTGGCAAGAAGAGCTTCAAATGCCATCAAAATATCCTCATCATCCATTTCTCTGCTCTGTCTTGGTTCACCACTAGTGCTAGCTTCTTTTCCTTTTTTGGATGGTACAACAGAAGCTTTAAAAGCTGATTCAGTCTTTTGAACATTGCCATCAAAGCTATTTAGCTCATAGGCTATCAACTTTGCAATGATGGAGTCTAGGGATACCTTAGTCTTGTCTATTGATCTCAGCTCATGAATAGCAACAACCCTTATTGCATAGACTGGTAATAAGGATCTCAGGACTTTGCTTACCATAGTGGAATCTTCCATTTTACCACCTACACTCTTGATATCTCCAACAACGGTTTTGATTCTTATTCCATACTATTGAATGGTCTCACCTTCAACCATCCACATGTATTCAAATTTCCCTCTAAGGCTTTCTTCATTAGCTTGTTTTACATGCTCATCACCGCCATAGATATTTTCAAGAGTATCCCATACCTCTTTGGGATTTACCTTATCTTGGACATCAATAAACTCAATGTTAGATAAACTACTAATTACGGCTTCCATGACTTGCCCATTCTCCTGCATCTCTCTCTTTTGGTCATCGGTGAGAGTACCGGTAGGGGCAACATAGGCATTCTCAACATAGCTCCAGTGTTAAGCACCCATGCTTCTGATGTATATCTTCATTCTGTCTTTCCATATACTGAAATTTTCTCTGTTAAACTTTGGACCTTCCCTCTTCATAATTAGACTGGGATCTTTACCTCAAGCGGTTAAGCTTATAACACAGAGGACTTGGAGGATGCTCTGATACCAATTGATAACTTAATGATGAATGAATAGTACCAAACTAGTACTGAGAGGGGGGGTGAATCAGTATAGAAAAAAATGCACTCTTAAACCAGTTTGTTAGCATACACTGTGCATTGACAGACAAACAGTAACACCGGCCCTTAAACAGAGTACAACTGGCAAAACCTAGAATAACTAAGACAAGCATAAAATGGTTGAAACTTATCTTCTCATACAATCTAACACTTCATTTCCATTTCACCCTAATGCATGAACATGTAATCTACCATCAAAGATATACATATAGGCAATTGGATCAACATGATTCACTGCTTGACAGAAAACAACATAGCATCACATGAAGAAGACATCACACATGACACACATATTTTTCACATGGAAACCCAACTAGGAAAAACCACAGTGGGGATGAATACCCACAAGCTTGTTTTTGAACTCTTTAGAAGTTCGCTCTGTTAGGAGCCTTGTCCGGTTAAAGACTAATACAATAGGTTCTATTAGGAATTGATCCTGTTAGGGATCACCCAGTTAAGGGATGGCTAGAATACCCGGTTAAGGGTTAAACCCTGTTAAAGGCTACCTTGTTAGAGGATTTCAAGAACTCAATGGTTTGAGTCACCCTGTTAAAGGATTTATAGCAAGCCAGTTAAAGCTACCCTATTAAGGGATTTCTCAACTGTTGAAGTGGTTAGAGATCAACGGGTTTTACAATGATCTGGTAACAACACTCAATGCCAATGTAGATCTGCTTTAGCTCCTCTTCACCTTTTTCACTTACACTCTACAGGTATCACTTCTCTCTTCTGGTCTGGCAAGAATTACGTATCTCTTCTGTTGGATACACACACACAACTTTTTCCAACAACCTCAAAAAGAAACACAACATCGACCTTATAGGAAAACATATAGGTTGGTAGCATAAACCCTAAACCTTAAACCTGTTAGGTTAAGGAATTCAAACGGTTCAATCCTGACTGTTGAGCACATTGCTTTAAATGCAACAGTCTTGATCCAATCTCAAGACATTCTTCATCATTCATTTTCCACTGATTTCATGGCGGCTGATAACCCATCACATGTTATCACTATTTACAGACTTCACACATTCCTGAGGTAGATGGGAGAAATCTCCTTCATGCAAGATCCTTCATGTGCACAAGGCTGATGTGACACCACTATCTGTTCTTCATTACAATGATAACTCATCACACAAAGTCACTGGTTGAGCCACACAAGCTTGAAGCACTTCAACTGGAAACCCTAAAGTTAAGACTACCAACCGGTAGTCATACGAAGCTTCCATGTGCCGGTTAACATAATCATATGCCGGTTCACCTTGAACAAACACACCGCTTCACTTCGGCACAAATGCAGGTTCACAGTGTTATACCAGTTCTCACATATGCCGGTTCTCACCTCTTTAGCATATTGACATCAATGAAAACATACAATTTCATTATGTCCTCATACCGGTTCACATAATGCCAACATGGTTGATATTCCTGAAGTATATGGGATGCTTCTCAGTAGAGATTGGTCAAAAACTTTGGGAGGTTACTTCTCTACCTATTTTACATACTTATGGCTTCCTTGGAAAGGAGTAAGTAACCAGATATGAATTGACAGTGAGCCTAAATTGAAGAAGTTGGTCATAGACTATGGAGCTCCCAATGAGGTGGCATATGTAGAAGTGAGTCTAGGAGTCTATAGAGTAAATGCAATTCTCACTTTTTTTGCACCTATAGTTCCCTAGTCCCACCAAGTTGATGAGTCAAAACATATGGGGAGAGTTAAAGATTTTATTGTAGGAATGAAACAAGGGATGTGCATGTTAGGAGATGATATCAAAATGTAAGATTGGTTACTCCCACAATGCTGTAGGATACATCATCAAAGAAATTCAGAAATATTCTGTATCCTGTGCCAAAACGAGGTTACGAAGTTGATGAGCCCAGTCCCTTGTGAGGATACTGATTATGTCATCAACATGGAAGAAATTTAAGTTCCAAGCCATGAGAAAGTAATACCCCCCAAAATGAATGTAGGAAGGAGATCCTTATAGTTTAGATTTCTAAGCAAGGAGATGAGGAGACTCCACCTAAGCAGGAGAATGAAGAAAATCAATCTCCCATGCAACTCCAAGTAGAGGAGTCCACTCTAGATATGGTCCAACTTCCACTGGAGAATGTAAATGAACAACCTCAAATGTTAGAAGACATTGTATTTAATGAACAACAACCACTTGCAGAGACTAATCCTCCCTTATTGATTGCTAAGCCTAAGCCAAAGGATGTAAAGAAACCAAAGGATGAAATCTGGTTCCTATAGTTTGATGGGTCTCAATCCAAGCAAGGTAGTGGAGCAGGAGTTGAGTTAACCAGTCCCAAAGGGAAGACCTTTCTACCCTCCTATCGACTCTAATTCCCTTGCACTAACAACATGACTAAATATGAGGCTTTAGTTAGAGGACTCCTCTTCGCTCATAAAAAGGGAGTCAGATGCTTAAGGGTGCAAGGAGATTCTAAATTGGTGGTCAAACACATAAGAAGTTAGTATGCTTGTCATGACAAAAGGTTAGTAGCCTACAAGAACTGGGTATGGGGATTGCTTGAAGACTTCGATGCTTTTAATATCCAGTTAGTGCCTAGGAAAGTGTATGGAATATCAAACACATTGGTTGTAGCAACAAGTATTCTAGAACCAGTGATTCAATCCCCTTTGAAAATATTTTCTGTAGAATTGTTTTCCACCCTCGTTGTCCCCCACAATATTAAGCATTTCCAAGTCTTTGAGGATGATCGACACATTCTAGCCTTTCTTGCTAATTCTGGTGCTTTTGAGGAGCAGACCATGGATGAAGAGGATAGATTGGATGCTGACATTGAAGATGGGGATGAAGAAATCATTACTTTTCCAACAAACGTCATTCCCAAAGGTATGGTCACTCTAGAGAGGCTTTTTGATTCTGATCCCAGGATAAAAGAAAGATTGACAATGGATTCAGATGCTAGAAAATATGAACCACATAATATTGGTCCAGAAGGTCAAGAGAAGATATTGTACATTGGGAAGATTTCTACTCCCATTGAGAGGGAGAAAATTATTCAAATATTAAAAGAGTACATTGATGTTATAGCATGGGGATATTAAGATCTGAAAACATTTGATACATCAATCATCACTCATGTTATACCTTTGAAACCCAATATAAAATCGTTCAGATAGTAGCAACGACCGGTCAATTCATTGATAGAACCCTTGATTGTGAAGGAAGTTAAAAAGTTGTTTGCTGCTAGGATTATTTTCCAAGTACGTCACTCCACTTGGGTTGCCAACCTAGTGCCAGTAAGGAAAAAGAATGGGGAAATTTGACTTTGTGTTGATTTTCGTAACCTCAATAAGGCATCTAAAAAGGATAATTTCCCACTCCCTTCCTTGGATGAGGTACTACAAATTGTTAATGGTTCATAGATGATGTCATTCCTTGATGGTTATTTTAGATATAACCAAGTTTTGGTGAACCATGAAGATCACATGAAAAAACATTCAATACGAAGTAGGGGACTTATACATATTGCAGGATGTCATTTGGCTTAATTAATGCTAGAGCAACATTCAAGAGAGAAATGGATACAACTTTCAACGATTTGATTGGCAAATGCATCATAATATATATGAATGACATGACAATACTCTCCAAATTCATGGAAGATCACCTAAACTACCTCCACAAAGACTTAGAAAGATGTTGAAGATATGGGATATCTCTCAATCCCAAAAAGTGTGTATTTGGGGTGGCTAAAGGGAATCTCCTCAGTCATGTAATCTCTGAAAGAGGGATATCCATAGATCCGGATCGAGTGGAAGCATTCGTAAAATTGCAGATGCTTGGAAGTAAAAAGGAGATGAGATCTTTCTTTAGGAAAATTAATTTTGTTAGAAAATTTATCATTGGATTCGTAGAGATAGTCAAGCCTTTGAACAAAATGATGAAAAAGGATGCTAAGATTGAATGGACCACTAAAGCAAGAGAGGAGTTTTTCCTGAATTAAGAAATCTATTGTAGAAGCTCCTGTACTAACTAGTCCTGACTATACTTTTCTATTTTATATATATTCTTTTGCCTCATTGCATTTAGGTGCTATTGTTCTGACACAATGACAAGAAGGTGATGAGAAACCCATCACATTCATGAGCTCCCTTTTTAAGAATGCTGAGATGAGATATTCTTCTCTTGAGAAACAAGATTTTTCTTTAGTAAGAGTAGTCAAGAAATTTAGACCGTACATATAAGGAGTAGGAAATCGATAAGAAGCCCCTCTCTCCGATCAGATGGTCGGGGCATGAAGAGCTGGATATAGATAGAGTAACTCAAACTATGATAGATAGAACTAGGTAGTGGCTAAGTGTAATGTCCCTACTAGGCAGGGATCACTATCCTGCAAAACAGACTATTAGAATACAATAGACATTTATAGATATATGTAATCTAAATTGCAATCAAAATTTAAAACACTTAATTAACATAATCATAATTTTAATCTAATAAAAAGGATACGAATGCCATACAAAGTATGTCCTTAGGCAGCCATGAAGCTTGCCTTCTTGGAACCCATCTTGGTTCCAAGCCCTCCAGGAAGTCGAAGGTGAATTCGACTCCTATCTTGAATGTAATTTATTACATCCAAGCCCTCCAGGAAATCGAAGGTTATCTCGATTCCTATCTTGGATGTAACCTCTTACACCCAAGCCCTCCAAGGAAGACCATGTGTCATTCCTTGCCTTGGGTGATGCATCCCATCACCAAAGTCCTCGTAGTGGATAAGCTAGATCCAATTCCTCTTGATTGAACTTAACCAACCAAGCCCTACATATGCATATCATTAATCAATATATATACTGCCCTAGGGATTTCATAATCCCTTCCTTAGACTAAGGGAGTTTCCTCCCTATAGCCTCCAACATGGGTTTACATTTGTATTTATAATGCATTTTGATGATTTAGAGCTATTTTATTTCCTAATCTTCATTTTATGTTACCATGTATTCCTAATGTGTTCTTTAACATATATACATATTAAATGTATCCTATCATTGTTGACATATGCATTACACCTTCCTTGATAACATCTTTATTCCTTAATCATTCCCTATGTGCAGATTAGTATATTAAATACTTGCCTTCTTTAGTGCACATATGTATTAACCTTTATATATTCTTACCAATGTTAAATGAAACATACATTACTTAATATTAACATCTTTAATTATCATATTTAATTAAGACCTAATGAAACATACATTAACTAATGTTAACATATATTAGTTATCATACTTAGTTAATGCTTAGTGAATTATATATTAATTAATATATTAATCTGCACTAATATACTAATTATTCATATTGTATCATACCTTACCTCTTACCTGCTGGTCCGCAAAGGTTTGCTCCTGTTTGCTTTTCTGTGCCTCCTTTTTCCCTTCCCTTGTGGTGGCTGCTTCCTTTTAGAGCCTCATGAAGGGTTGTAACCCTTCATGATCCCCTTCCACACCAAGGGGTGTGGTGGTAACCGCAACCTAGGCTGCATTTACTTTTGCACCTCTTGGTGCGGGGGAATTGGGGGGGTTTGTTAGTGTTTGCTTTTAGTTTTAAATATATAATAAAATATTAAGGTTTGCTCTTCTTTTTTAATATATATTAAATATAATACTTCCTTCATTATTATATATATTTAAAATAATAATAATATAATACTTCCTTTATTTAAGTAAATAATATATTACTTCTTTATTATAGGTGTATATTAAATATATGACATTTTATATAAGGTATTTCCTCTATATAATATAATCTTATTTACTTGATCCATACTTTACATCAGGTGCTAACGTGGGGTTATCACGGTCCCTCTGTCTCGATTTTGCTTGTTCTCAAGCATCTTTAGGTCTTCCTCCTTTTCCCAAGAAGCATCCTCATTTGGGAGATTCTTCCATTTAATTAGGTGTTTAGTAATGGTTTTGTTCTTGAGCTCTTTCTGTCATGTATCTAGAATGATCTCGGGGTACAAGGTGAGTTTCCCTTCGTCATCTAGGGGTGGTAGTTCATTGCAAGGAGCCAAGTGTTGCCCGAGAACCCTTTTGAGTCAGGAGACATGGAACACATTATGTATTTTACTGCCTTTGGGAAGTTCTATTTCATAAGCTACTTCTCCAACCCTTTGAAGTACCTTATAGGGTCCGTAGAACCATGGTTTCAATTTTTCAGCCCCATTCTTCTTGAGGGAGGATTACTTATATGGTTGCAGCCTTAAAAACACTAAGTCTCTGGCCTCAAAAGTCCTTTCTGTATGCTTCTTGTCTACATAGATCTTTTGTTGATTTTGGGCTTCCTATAAATTCTCTTTCAAGGTCTTCATGATATCCTTACTTTGTTGAATGAAATCTTGTGCTTTTGGTACTTTGCTTTCTTGGTTTATTAGTTCTCCAAAACTTGTGGCCTTATAGTCGTACAAGGCTTGGAAAGGGCTCATCCCGATTGACATGTGGTGTGTCATGTTGTAGCAATGTTCTCCTAGGTGTAATCACTTGATCCAAGCGGTCTGTTGCACTGTAGCATAATTCCTTAGGTAGCCCTCTATCCATTTGTTCACTATTTCAGTTTGCCCATCAGTTTGAGGGTGGTAACTGGTACTAGGGGTCAAAATCGTTATTGCCATTCTGAAGAGTTGCTACCAGAATTGACTGATAAACTTGCTATCTCTATCACTGACAATATTTAGGGGGAGTCCATGGAGTCTGAAAATCTCTTTGAAGAATAAATCGGCTATTTTGTGGGCTTTGTATTCGGTGGAGACCACAAAGAAATGGGCATATTTTGTGAGTCTATCTACTACCATAAAGATACTATCTTTACCTTGTGTCCTTGGTAATCCTATTATGAAGTCCATCGAGATGCTCTCCTACTTCTGTTTGGGGATAGGTAATGGTTGAAGTAGTCCCACTGGGTGAGTGAGTTCTTTTTTATTGCGTTGACATGTTAGGCACTCTTGTACATATTTCTGGATGTCTCTCTTTTGGTCTTTCCATGCATATTTTCCCCTGATGTGTTTATAAGTTTTATAATATCCTTGGTGTCCTGCCAAGGGGTTATCATGGAATTCTTTTAGGAGCATGTTTTTAAACTTGGTTTGAGGGGTCAAGTATACCCTTCCCTTATACAATATGAGGCCTCCCTTAACTTGAAAGTCTTCATTGGGTAGGTTTCCCCCTAAGATTTCCCTTGTTTTTGGATCTTGGTTATACTCATTAAGGATTTCTTCCTTCTAGTCCCTTGAGATGCTAGTAAGGGCATTGAGGTAAGCTCTGCGGGATAATGCATCTACTGCTTTGTTATTCACCCCTTTCACATATTCTATATCGAAGTCATAGGCTTGTATTTTTCTCACCCATTTTTGTTGCCTATCATTGAGGTCTCTTTGGCTCAAGAAGAAGCGTAGACTATTATGATTGGTTTTCACACTGAACTTTCCACAGACAAGGTATTGGCAAAATTTGGCTAAGGCGTGCATTATGGCTAGCATCTCTTTGTCATAGATAGAGTAGTGTCTCTCTGCTTGAGTGAGTTTATGGCTTTCAAAATCTAGGGGGTGTTTCTTTTTCATGAGGACTGCCCCAATTCCCTCCCCGGATGCATCACATTGTAGTTCAAAAGGTATAGAGAAGTCGAGAATGGCCAATACGGGACATGAGCTCATGGTTATTTTAAGTTGTTCGAAGGCTTGTTGGGCTTGGTTATTCCACATGAAGGCTCCTTTCTTCGTTAGGTCGGTGAGAGGTGCTGCTATTTTGGAGAACCCCTTTACAAAGTGTCTATAGTAGCTGCATAGTCCCACAAACCCTCTTAATTGTGTTAAGGTTCTAGGGATGGGCCATTCCTTGATGGTTTTGATTTTTTCCTCATCCACACTTACTCCTACCTCACTAATTTTGTGTCCTAGGTATATGATTTCTTTCATCCCAAATTCACACTTGGAGGCTTTAGCATATAAGGATTCAGTTTCAAGAATATTTAATACCTCTTCAATGTGCAAGAGATGTTCCTCCCATGTCTTGCTGTAAATGAGTATATCATCGAAGAAGATTAGAAGAAATTTCCTCAACTGTTGTCTAAATGTATGATTCATGCATGATTGAAAGGTGGCTAGTGCGTTAGTGAGGCCAAATGGTAGAACCAAAAATTTGAAATGTCCGTAGTGACATCTGAATGTGGTCTTGGGGATGTCTTCCTTCCTCATTCCGATCTGATGGTACCCTAACCTTAGATTGATTTTAGAGAAATATTTTGCCCCGTGAAGTTCATCCATTAGTTCATCAATTTTGGGGATAGGGTATCTATTCTTTATAGTCTTTTTATTCAGGGCTCTGTAATCTATGAACATCCTCATCATCCCGTCTTTTTTCTTCACCAACACTACTGAAGAGGAAAAAGGGCTACTGCTTGGTTGGATATGTCCCATTTCTAATAATTCCTTTATGGTTTTTTTGATCTCTTCCTTGAATTTGTGTGGGTGGCGGTAAGGAGCGGTAATTACTAGTTTTGCTCCTTCTTCTAATTCAATGGAATGTTCAAATCCCCTTTTTGGTGGTAAGCCTGGAGGGATGTCTTCGAATACCTTTTTGTGTCTTCTAAGGATGGGTTGTATATCACTCTGAATGTTTTGACCTTCGGATTGAGATTTATCCAAGATCATACGTTGAGCGATCCACTCTCCTTGATCATGTTGAAGAATTTTCTCCATTTTATTGCAAGATACTATCTATGGAGTACCGTCGAGAATTCCTTTTAATGTTATCTCCCTCCCTTCATGTTGGAAGCATATCTCTCGATTTGGACTATCCATGGTGAATCATTCTAATGAATTTATCCATGGCATTCCCAAAATGATGTCATTCTCTAGGTTCACCATGAAGAAGTTCCTCATAATTGTATGTCCCCCTAGGGTGACTTCCAACTGAGGGATAACTTTACTGCATTTGTCTATGATTCTGTTGCCCATAACCACTTCAAACCCTTCAAATTCTTGAGTTTTTAACCTTCTCTTTGCTGCTAAGTGTTTGCTAATGAAGTCATGTGATGCTCCTATGTCCACTAACACAATTACTTTCTATCCTTTGATAGTTCCTTTGAGCTTGAAGCACCTATTTTCATTCCCTTGAGTGATGACTGTCAAGGTACTTGGTTCGTTGTTTTCAAATCTAGCTCTTTTGTATGGTCTTTCCTCACCCTATATTTCTTCTGTGTTATTTAACTATCCTCTTTTACTTTCATGGCCTCTCCCCCATGGGGCCTTGCATTTGAAACATAACCCCTTCTCCACCAAGTTGTCTCTCTCCTTACATTGGTGCGGGGGAATCGGGGGGTGGGGGGGTTTATTAGTGTTTTCTTTTAGTTTTAAATATATAATAATATATTAAGGTTTTCTCTTCTTTTTTTAATATATATTAAATATAATACTTCCTTCATTATTATATATATTTAAAATAATAATAATATAATACTTCTTTATTATAGGTGTATATTAAACATATGTCATTTTAAATAATGTATTTCCTCTATATAATATAATCTTATTTACTTGATCCATACTTTACATCAGGTGCTAACGTGGGGTTATCACAGTCAGGGGATCATAAAGGGTTAAAGCCCTTCGCGAGGCTCTAAAAGGAAGCAGCCACCGCAAGGGAAGAGAAAAATGAGGCATGGAAAAGAAAACAGGGGCAAACCTTCACAGACCAGCAAGTAAGAGGTAAGGTATGATACAATATGAATAACTAGTATATTAGTGCAGATTACTATATTAATTAATATAAAATTCACTAAGCATTAACTAAGTATGATAACTAATATATGTTAACATTAGTTAATGTATGTTTCATTAAGTCTTAATTAAATATGATGATTAAAGATGTTAATATTAAGTAATGTATATTTCATTTAACATTGGTAAGAATGTATAAAGGTTAATACATATGTGCACTAAAGAAGGCAAGTATTTAATATACTAATATGCACATAGGGAAGGAATAAAGATGTTATCAAGGAAGGTGTAATGCATATGTCAACAATGATAGGATACATTTAATATGTATATATGTTAAAGAACACATTAGGAATACATGTTAACATAAAATGAAGATTAGGAAATAAAATAGCTCTAAATCATCAAAATGCATTATAAATATAAATGTAAACCCATGTTGGAGGCTATAGGGAGGAAACTCCCTTAGTCTAAGGAAGGGACTATGAAATCCCTAGGGCAGTATATATATTGATTATTGATATGCATATGTAGGGCTTGGTTGATTCAAGAGGAGTTGGATCTGGCCGATCCACTCCGAGGACTTGGGTGATGGGATGCATCACCCAAGGCAAGGAATGACACATGGTCTTCCTTGGAGGGCTTGGGCATAAGAGGTTACACCCAAGACAGGAATCGAGATAACCTTCAATTTATTGGAGGGCTTGGATGTAAGAAATTACATTCAAGACAGGAGTCGAATTCACCTTCAACTCCCTGGAGGGCTTGGAACCAAGATGGGTTCCAAGAAGGCAAGCTTCATGGCTGCCTAAGGACATACTTTGTATGGCATTCATATCCTTTTTATTAGATTAAAATTATGATTATGTTAATTAAGTGTTTTAAATTTTGATTGCAATTTAGATTACATATATATATATAAATGTCTATTGTATTCTAACAGTATGTTTTGCAGGATAATGATCCTTGCCTAGTAGGGACATTACACTAAGTTTGAGGGTTAGGCCAAGTGCTTCGAAGGGGAAGCAAAAGTAGTCAACCTCAAGTGTTCCTCAATCAAGGGCTCATAAAGAGTATGCCCACAGGACAAGATCTAACTATAGAAAGAATATCTCTATGGACCCAGAAGAGGCTGCACAACCCAAAGAAAGTACTAAGAAACCCCTCAGATAATTCAAGGAGCAAATGAGGAAGGCCTAAATTTTGAAGAAGGCTGCTGATTTTAGAGTTAGAGAAGGGTTAGGAGCTATGCCATTGGCAGAGGTACTTCCTGTTAGGGTATCAATTGGGCAAAGGCCAGGAGAAGGAATTCAGGAGGAATATGAACAAGGGAAAACTGATGAAATTACACAACCTTGTTCTGATATGACAAGCACATCTACTCAGCTCCTGCCAGCAACAACCACACAGTCTCCAATTTTGATGTCAACCACTACATCCGCTTTGGCAACATCATCATGTATTTCTACAACAATATCAAAAACATTACCTCAAGTAACTAATTATGTTTCCTGGTGTAGAAAATGTAAGTATTCATAACATTGAATCAGATTCTGACCAAGAAGATGATAAACTTATGGAACAATTGGTACAAAGTTGGACAGAAGGGAAGAAATAAAAGAAGTTTACCAAGATCAAGAAATAGGTTCCAGTTGACCCCATGAACATTGATGAACAAGGTCTACTAGCTAAGAAACCACTTGGGGGAGAGAAGGAATGAAATGAGTCTGAGGATTCATACGTTGAAATATTGGTCTTAACTCCAAAAGACCAAAAGATCTACTAAAAGAGATAGCTGCCAAGCAGGGTATGTAGGAAACAAATAAAGGTGGTAGGGAGTTTGAAGAAGAGATGAGTGATAGGTTAGGAGAGTTGCATAAGCAACATGAATCGAATATTTATGTCACTCTCTGAACCGCCCAAATTCCACTGGCTACATCAACCCTAGATATTCAAACCCAAGAGAAAGCTAGAGAGGAGAAAGATGAAGCAAATGAGCAGTCAAATGTACACGTGGTGATTATTGACATCATGCCACATGAAGGTGAAAAGGATAAGGATGTGCCACAATGGCTAAAATTCACCTTCAAGAAGAAGAAGAAAGTTGTGCTACCAAAGGTTACACTACAACAAACCCTCACTGAAGAACCACAAAAAACAAAGAAGGCAAAGACAGTGCATCATTTGTCAAGGATAGGTTCTGGTGAAGTGATTGCTGATGTAGCAGTTCCAACACAAGCTGAAGGTCAAGACTCCCCAAAATACTAGGTGTCATAGGTCAAATTAGGTAAAAAACCAAGTGGGGAGAGCTAGATACATTTGAACTTGCTACTAGTGTCATCAGGGGCCAAATAGAAAAGGAGCACATCTCCCATTCAGAGGTCAAGGCACAACTGGAACTGTATAAGCAACTATTGGTAGACATGGGTAAGACCTTAGATACATGTATAGATGATAACCTACCTTCAACCTCATCACTCCCAAAAGGAGATATAAATGAACTGGTTGAAGTAAGATAGGTGGCAGCTACAAAAAGGCATGGGCATGAATAAATGCCTCTAAAATTAGATTATTCTTGCAAAACATGAGGGAATATGTAAAGGCCATACAGATTGGAGGAGCGTTAGCTTCTTGTTCTTAGCAGTGGGAGTGAAATTTCAATATTTTTGGCAAATAGTTTCAAGTTTTGAATAAATTTTTGAATCTTGGAGAAGAGGTTATAGTAAGAGAAGACCTCTTATGCAGAGATAGTTGCAAAAAATTGCAGTCCTACATATACATTTTGGAGTTGAAGATTGAAATCCTTCAACAGTATGGGAAGGATATAACCGGTATCTAGTCTCCCCTTCTTGGTGTAGTAGAGAAGTATGAGAAGTTTTTGGGGAAGTTATTGGAAGTTATTGGGATTTGTTTAACCAGCAGGCCCCTAAACAGGTACAACTACATCAACCATTAAGCTACCCATCACCGTCGAGGCCTGACTATAAAGACCTTGGAGTAGTTAGTTTTTCAGAATTGATTTCTTTTCAGTAGAGGTGGTGAGTGTTTACACAAATAACCTGACTATTGGTGAGTGTGTCAAAACACCCGTCAACACTAATAAACAATAAATTGATGAGAAACTGTATGATCAATTTTGGGGCAGCCATTAATGGGGCATCCTAGTTTTCCTTGTGTAGGGGTTTGAACCCTAATTTACCTCTGAGGTACTCAAAGGTAGTCTTCGGAAATGGTTTTGTGAAAATGTCTGCTAGCTGCTCTTTGCATATCACATACTCCATTCTGACTTGTCTTTCCTATACTCTCTCCCTTAGAAATTGATAGTTCAATTCTATGTTTAGTTCTTGCATGTAATACAGGATTTTTAAAAATATTAATTGCACTTGTATTGTCACAATAAATAGTTACCGTTTCAGACATATCAAGTTTAAAATCGTCTAACACCTGTCTCATCCAGATTGCCTACATGCAATTCATTGATCTTGGACATACTCTGCCTCTACTATTGACTATGAAACACAAGTTTGCTTCTTACTTGTCCAAGCAACCAATCTACCTCCAAAAAAAAATCTCCATCGGTAGTTCTTTTCCAGTCATCAACATTGTCTGCCCAATCTGCATCAGCAAATACTTCCAAAGAAAAATCATTTTTTATAAGGATACCATAGGCCATAATTTATTGCACCTTCCAAGTACTGAAATACCCTTTTCACCACTACCAAGTGAGTCTCCTTGGGATCCTTCTGAAATCCAGCAACCAAACCAAAACCATGTGCAATATACGGCCTACTATGAACAACATAATGCAACTTACCAATCATGGACCTGTATTATTTTTCATCAATAGAGGGTGAATAATCCTATTTAGACAATTTACAACCTGTCACCATTAGAGTACCAACTGGTTTACAATCCTCTATGCCAAATATTTTCAACACTTCCTTACATACTTACTCTGACAGATAAATATTCCACCTTCCAATTGTTGAACCTGCAACCCAATAAAAAATTTAATCTCACCAATTAGAGATATCTCAAATTCTTTCTTCATCTCCTCAACAAAAGCCATACATAAATCATCATCACCTCCAAAAATTATATCACCTACAAATACTTCAGCTATCAACACTCTATCTCCATCAATCTTAAGATATATGTTACTATCCTCATTGGTACACTGGAATCCTATCTTGATCAGGTGTGCATGTAATCTTTCAAACCATGCTCTCGGTGCTTGCTTCAATCCATATAGTGCCTTATGTAACTTGCAGACCATATCTTTATCCTTAGACAAAGCAAATCCATTTGATTGTTCTATGTACACTTCTTCCTCAAGGATGCCATTAAGAAAAATAGATTTAACATCCATCTGGTTGACCTTAAAGCCTTTAAATGCAACATAAGCAAGTAACATTCTTACTCTTTCCAATCTTGTCACCGGTGTAAAGGTTTCTCCATAATCTTCTCCTTCTTCTTGTGCATATCCTTTGCATACCAATCTTGCTTTATTCCTTACAACCTTGCCTTCTTCATTTAACTTGTTTCTAAAGACCCATTTAGTGCCAATCACATTCTTGTCTTCCGGTCTGGGAACAAATGTCCATGTATTTTTCTTCTCTATTTGATCCAATTCCTCATTCATAGTGTAGCTAGGAAATCAGAAATCATCAAAGCAAATCAAAATACTAATCTAGCTCAATCACAAAAACTAAAATGCAATGATCTATCCTAACACACTCAATAAAGACATGAAAATGAAACATTCAAAACTAAAGATTATGCAAACCAAATGTAGATCCGAATGCTTCCTTCATGCGGCTCCATTGTCCTTCTTTCTTCTCCAAATAGCCTTTGTTTGTGGATCTCACCTTCAAGTGCACACACATGAGATGAAAGCAAATAAACAAGATCGTGGCGCAAGAGTACTCGAAGCGTGATTGATTCGACAAAGTGATTATTAGATAATGTGATCAGGGGATTTGATTGAAGAAATTCATCCAATTTATAGACAAATTGGAGAAATGATCAAATTAGCATGAAGAGATTCAAATGGAAATTGCAAATCAATTATTTTAACTATGACAAATTATGACAAATTATGCACTTTCTATGTAGAATTGATTGATTGATTGATAATTTATGACAAGATTATGACAAATTGCTATGCAAGGATTTATGACAAGATTTTGAAATAGAAATAGACCTTTAGGAGAAATTAGAAAATAAGTTGGAAATAATGACTTGGAAATTAAGAAATTGATGAAAAATAGGTAAATTAATTAATAATTTCTCATTCATTAATTAATTTACGAAAATAGGAGGAAATTAATCAGCCAATTAAATAAACATTTAATTGTGACAAGAAGACTTAGGATAAATAAATAAATTATTTAACCTAGAGGGAAAATGTCAAACAAGATTAAATGAACAAATCATAAAACCTTGGAAGATGAATTAGAAATGCAAGGATGACAATTAGGTCTTGACAAAGGATAGTTGATATCGATTTGATCATGATTTTGAATTGATAAATGACCAGTGTTGATAAATGACTTGATTGAGATTGGTTGACATGACCAAATTGACATGATTGAAAAGGACAAGGATCGATGACGAATCGATTGCAATATGACATGATTGACAAGGACAAAGATCTACCAAAATCATGATTGAA
Source organism: Cryptomeria japonica (assembly GCF_030272615.1). Lineage (NCBI taxonomy): Eukaryota > Viridiplantae > Streptophyta > Pinopsida > Cupressales > Cupressaceae > Cryptomeria > Cryptomeria japonica. The sequence continues at coordinate 423,073,111 of NC_081405.1, read as the reverse complement.
GATTGTTGTCGACAAGACCAAATTTGAAAGTGAGACAGATGAAGAATGCAAAAGAAGGACTCGATGCTCGCAAATGATAAAGACCAAATGTGAATCATAGGAGAAATGTTAATGCGACGCAAAAACCTAAAATGAGGCAATGCGCAAATGTTAAAGTATGATTCTGCAAGCGTTGACCATTTTTAGGTGTCTACATTTTGCCCCTCTTTGAGACAATGCGATTTTGAGCATTATTTGAAAGAACAATAATGAAAATGCCCCAGACAATAATAATGACATATGCATGCCCCCTCGAGGAATTGGCCGGAAAAATCCAGAAAAGAGGCCAAGTGATCGATAAGAATGATAGAAGACGATAGGTTCGAACAGACTGCCAAGATTGATAGAAGAAATGTTAGTAAGAAGAAATTAGACAGAGGACAGTTAGAGACGAAGAAAAACTTGCTTTTAGTAATGCACTTTGTAGGTGAGAACCTTGATTTTAATGTAGCAAAACGGATGCATAGCATCATGGCATGGAAGGCCAGAGCTGAAATGCAACCCTTGTTGCAAAAGACAGACACATCACAGACAAACAACAATCACAACCAAAAAGAAAAGGACCATGATCCATCCCGGTCACTCTAAATCACTCAGTGACATTATCGAGCAACATAGGAACATGATCAAAGCCAAAGATAAATCAGTAAAAAGATAAGATGCACAAATTCCAACAAGTCAAACAAACAGCTTGATCTTCATTGTCAAAAGTTGAAAGTGCTGATAGGATGATCATGCTGTCTGGTTTCAGGACATACGGTACCCCCTCTAAGATAGGACACAGTCTGGTTTCGAGTATACCACACCCTGTATAGGACCCATGATAGTGTGCCAAGGATGAATGATACTGATGTTGATATTCGATTGATAAGACAATTTTGATCAGTTTGAATGTTAGGTTTGAATGAAAAAGTTCATCTATTTATGCATGATTTCATTAAAGCATAGCGTTGGATTGTGAGTCGTTGGATGTATACTCAGTGAGTTATCTATGCACAGAGGGATCATTTATGTTTTTGTTTTTCTTTTCGAGTTTTTTACAATTTTTTTTTTTGTTCATTTTATCAGGACTTTATTTGACTTTTTAGGTATTTTTTAAAGACATTTTTTGATTTTTTATGAGATTTTTTTATGACATTTATTTGATTTTTTTGGATTATTTCAGGACATTTTTCAATTTTTTTAAAAAAAATTATTTCAGGACATTTTTCAATTTTTTTGAATTATTTTCAGGACATTTTGCAAATTTTTATGAGATTTTTTTCAGGACATTTTTCAATTTTTTTTAAAAAAAAAATTATTTCAGGACATTTTTCAATTTTTTTGATTTTTTGCCCCCAGTGTCTAGCAAGGCAAGGAATATGACAGGTGAATAAATAGGCTTTCTGAAATGATGGTGGATAGAGGGAAGACAAAGGCCTTTTATCATGGAGACAATACGGATGCAATTTTCAAGGGCTATGGCGTGATGGGACAAGAGACTGGATATGACAATGTAAAGCAGTGACATGGCACAAGGGACATGTCAAGAGGTTTTTGAAAAATATGTTTTGCATTTCACATCCTTATGTCAGATCAAGATCAAGGAATGAAAAAGAGTGTATGGATAGTGATAAGACAAGGATAGGATAAACAAGAATGAATAAGGGACATGAACTGAAAGTCGAGATTGGCTAAGGGATAGTGGTAGAAAGTTGCAATAAGCTAGGGAATATGGATGAAAGGTTGTAATAAGCAAATGGATAAAGACCAAAACCTATGATGGACTAAAAGCTGCAAACAAGATGCATGATGCTCATGAAGATCCTCAGCCTTGTCAAGATCAAAGGTGGAAAGAGGAAATGGACATGAGGGACAATAGGATATGAAGGGTAGTGACATGGTATGATAGGATAATGGAAGGATGAAACCCGCCCCCAAGTGTGGTGTGCAAGAAGTTCATAAATTACGCATGACACTTGTTTGCCAGGTTTTCATCACAGTACTTGCCCAAAGTGCCTGTTTGCCAGGTTTTCACCAGTGAACGAATTATTTTTCTCTTTACTTTTGTTTCTTTTTTTTTCACTTTTTTTTTTTTTTTTTGGTATTTTGACATTTTCAATAGAAGATGGACACATGATAGGGGATGGAAGAAGGAATCAAGCATATTTTTGTTTGGATAGTAGCCTTGAAAAAAATGGACCATGACCTTTAAAAGTATGCTCAAAGACGTTGATAGGATAAAGACATGGAAAATGAGATGAAACTAAGGCAAGGATTTATGCAAAGGATTGGACCAAAGGGATCGAAGGATGGAAAATATGCATTGGATAATGGATAGGGTATTGGAAGAATTGGGCTTGAGTGGATGGAAATGAAGGGAAGATCGACATTGGCACACACCTTGAGGGGTGATGGACTGATGGAGGAAGAGTGGGTTTTGGATATGGAGATTTTGATGAAGGAATAGCTAGGGATTTGTGGACATAAGGGCCCAAAATGGATGAAGAAGGTGATGAAGGAATAGACTTTGAAGGTTTAGATGGAGGAATAGCAATTGTAGATGCCAATTTTGATGTTTCTTTAGGCTTTTGTGCTTCAAGGAGCCGCTTAGGGATCCACATGGTTTTTGATTTTTCATGCTTTTGTGGTTCCTTGGAGTGCATTGCTTGCACAAGGGATTTAGGAACCCATATAAATTTTGACTTTGCTTTATTTTGCTCAGTGGGCCTTTGTGGCCTTTTGGATATTTCTTTTTCTTTATAGATCATATTGTTCTTTGTTTTGACATGTCGATTATATTGGACATGTTGATCCTTGAATACATGTGGATTGCTAGACTTATGACTTTTATACTTGGCATCCAAATTGCTTGGGGGGGGAAAGGAATGCATGGATGGATATGAATGAAATGGACTTCTTTTGGATGGATGAAATTTACTCAAAGATGTATGCCTTTGTTGACCTTTCATAGAGAATGAAGGAATATAAGGACCTAAGATGGATGGAAAGTATGATGGGGAGGTTTATGTTTTGATTTTGATGGAGGGATACCAACGTCTTTAGAGTGAGTTGTGTAGACATGACCCTTAATATCTTCTTTAACATGAAGGGATGCTTGCTTATGGAGATCTACTCCTTTACCTTTATGAATATCTTGACTTGTAGGATACTCTTTTCTTTGGGAAGAAGACACGAGTCCATTATGAGGTGGGTATGATATGAGAGAAATAATGAGATCTTGAAGTGGATCAGATTGCACCAAAGTGGAAGAACCCATTATGCATGTCAAGGGTTCATGAACATCTTGCACTGACACGTTAGAATCATGAGGGGGATTAGGATTGTGTTGTGGACATGGTTCAATGACAGGCTCTTCAAGAGATGGAATGGGAGAAATAATGGGATCATCAAAAGAAATGCGATCTTGGAGTGTATATGGAGCATTAAGACATGGAGATGGAGGAACAAAAGGATTTAAAGGAATAATTTGATCTTGACAAGGAGAAAGATCATTGGAATCCTCTTCAAAAGTGCTTTGCTCTTGACTTTTAATGGGATCATCAGAAAGGATAGAAAGGATATCTTGATCTTTCTTAGGAAGTGGAATGTCAATGGGATTTGAAAGGACATTGTGTTCATGAAATGGAAGGGGATCATTTGGGATTGGATGGACTGGGATATCTTGAGCTTGCTTGGGAAATGGAGTGTCAATAGGACTTTGGATAGGATGGACAAGAATAGGGGAATTATTGTGAGTGTCTGGGAACATGGGGTCCTGGTCAACAATTGGATAGGATGATAAGGTTTCAAGATCTTGATCTTGATTTTCTTTAGGACTCATTTCTTCATGCTCTAAATTATCCTCTTGACATGGGGTTGGACTTTGGATATGCATGGGGGATTTTGACAAGGGATCAATGTTTTGGCATGAAGGAAATGCACTTTGAACCTTTGTGATGGATTTTGGCAAGGAATCAATGCTTAAACATGAAGGAAATGCACTTTGAACATTTGTGATGGATTCTAGCAAGGAATCAATGCTTGAACATGAGGAAGAGGGACTTCGAATGGGGTCCTCTAAAATAGGTAATGGCAATAAAGTGCATGGTGGCATTGGGTCTTGTATTTCTGAAACATGACAAGGATGTGCATCATGAATTGGATTATCTTGGCAATCAATTATGGATAGCCCTTGGATAATTGTATCCTTGGGTGTATTGTTTGATGAGGATAATATGGAAGGTTCTTGTGAAACTTCTAAAGGTGTAGGGATAGATTCCACTGGAGAGTCAATTTGCTTGCTAGAGGATGAGGCATTGCTAGACATAATTGTATTATCTTGATCTTCCTCAAAGAACTCACTTGGTAGTTTCCTTAAGAGAATTGCAATAAAGCCACCTTTCTTTCGAGGTTTTGACATGATTGGACCTGGAATTTGAACTTGTTTTTGATTTGATGTCATGTTTTGATATTGGACTTGGTTTAATTGTTCTGACATGTTTGAAACTTGGGTTGGTGTGTGCTGCAACCTTTGTTTCTGAATGTTTGGTTGTAGTTGTTGACATTGATATGTTGATTGAACTTGTTGATATTCCACCATTGGTTGAACTATTTGTTGACATTGTATAGTTGGTTGGACATATTGTTGAAATTGGACCATTGGTTGTGTCTATTGAATATGTTGGACCATTGGTTGGGTTGGTTGTATATGTTGGACAATTGGTTGTGTCTGTTGGAAATGTTGAACCATTGGTTGAATTGGTTGAAAATCTGATTGATAGTAAACACCTTCTTGTTCTTGTTGTGGAGGCACATAATGTTGAAATTGATGTTGTCTCTTTTCTTGAAATTGTTTCATCATCTCTATTTGGGAGAGGAGAGCTGGTATGTCTGATCGTTCAAGAAGAGATCTTACATCAATTGGCTCAATATTTGGATTTCGACCTGGAAATTTTTGAAACATTTTGGACATTTGTGATCTATTCTTCTCAATGTTTTTCACTCTTTGTTCCAAAATCTCTTGTTCTTGAGCTAGTTTCTCCTCTAGTTTTTGTATTTGGACATTTACATCATCATGATAAGTTTGATCGATATTGCCTTGTTGTTGGGTTGGATATAATTGTGATTGCCTTGGATTAAAATTTGATTGCATTGTTGGTTGATACGTCAAACTTTGTTGCATCATTGGTGCTTGGAACCTTGTTTCAATAGACATGTCACTATGAAAATGCAATATTTTTGGAATTTTTCAAGGATAATGTATGATATGCAACTAAATGTAAACTAAATAGATGAAAATGCAATCTATGGCAAGAATGTAACCTATTGTTTTTGGTTATTTTTCAAGATTTTGACAAAATTTTGAAATGCAAATCTAAAAAGAGACCCTTAGGAAATTCAAATAATGTCTAGACCTCAAAGGACAAAAGGACCAAGTGATAAAAGGACCAAATGACAATGTCTCCCCTATATGCTTGGATACTAAGCTAGGTTTGATGAAATGACATTGATGACAAAAGGACAAAAGGTTTGACAAGGTCTAGACTTCCTAACAATGACTTAGGGTTTATCAAAGATTTGGATTACTCAAGTATGACAAAACCTAGTTTTGACACTATATGCAAAGGGACAATTACTATGCAAATGACCCTAATATGATATGATAATGACCTAAGCTTGATGAAGAGACCTAGGGTATGCAAATTCAAATGTATGACAATGGTATTACTCTAATGCAAGAGGACACATGCAAATGGATGACCCTTATTGATATGCAAAGGAGTATGACCTAGATGAAACTTAACCTTGGTACTTGACAATGACTTTGCAAAATGCAAACCTAGGATGAACCTAAATCTAAGTGACATGAATGTTGAGACAAGAGTTTGAAAAATGTTTGACAACCATGTTTGAAGGTGTTTTGAACTTTGTTGGATGAAATACTTGTGTTTAACCTTGTTTTGAATCAATTTGTCTTGTTTTTTAAATGAGATACAATTCAACTTTTGACAAGCAAAGAAGACAAGATATTTCAACTTAGACTCAAGACAATCATGCACATTAACACATTTCTTATGGTAGGCAAGGACATTAGGTACTTGAGAGGTAGACTCGTTATGAGATTCAAGGAGAATACATAGATGCTTGACCCCATGGGCTCCCCTCCACGACACTCACTTCTCAGGGCAGCCAAGCATCAGTCCCCATGGAAATCTCCCCATGGTGAACTTAGTATCTCTTCCAAGTATCCGAACTTGTCCTTCTCAAGCAACTAGAAGGATTTTTGGCCTCTAAAAACAAGGTGTTTAGTAAGGATTTATGTTAAGTGTTACTCCTTGATGTCACCCAAGCATGATTGAGACATTAAGCCCATCAAGATACCAAAAAAATGTAGTTGTGCAAGCACGATTTAGACCATGAGGCCCTACTTAGATGTTGATATGAGAAAGAGTTCAAGGGTCATCACTTCCCAAGTAACTGCAATTCCCACATAACCCTTCCTTCAAAGCTTTCGCCCATCAGGTATTTGTTTATAGTGAGTTAGAATGCCAAGGTATTCTAGCCATACTCACTTTGGGTCATTCCCTTCACACGATTATCACTTGCTTGCAAATGCAAATGGTCGGGAAGGCAAGCCCTCTAAAGGTGACACACAATCAAAAACATGAGCATGATATTGAAGATCTGGATTTCTGATCACCCTAAGAAGGATGAGAGCATACTCTCCTACTCCAATGTCAAACTCAACAATCAAGGCAAACATACATTCATTCCATCCTATTTAGAAATCACTAGGTGCCTAAATATTAATTGCAAACACAAAGTTTAGTTGTAGTCCAAGGCAACCTGTAAAAGCCCAAGTCAGAAGTTTGATATGCTTAATCTTTGACTATCAAACCTGCACAAAATGTGTTAGTAGTTTCATTTATTGTCTTTGTCATGCGTATGCCGAGGTTTTGCACAGAGAATCAGTACCAAAAAACCAAAAAAAAGCAGAAACAAAATGCAAAAGAAAACAATTTGCAAGTGAAAAACACTGTCTTTTACCTCTGTTTCTGGCCCTACACAGGCGCAGAATATCTGACATAGGCACAGAAGTCTTGACACAAGTGTAGAATGTCGTCGACATAGGTGCAAAATGTATAACACAGGCGCAGATTATCTCACACAGGCGTAGAAGTCCCCAAAAAACACTGCACTACCCTGTTTCTTAGGTTTTTGATCTGTAAATCATCTCAAAAGCACTCAAAAGCATGGTTAGGGGGTTAGTTCACATCGGGTTCACCAATTAATGTAGCTAGGAAATTGGAAATCATCAAAGAAAATCAAAATACTAATCTAGCTCAATCACAAAAACTAAAATGCAATGATCTATCCTAACACACTCAATAAAGACATGAAAATGAAACATTCAAAACTAAAGATTATGCAAACCAAATGTAGATCTGAATGCTTCCTTCATGTGGCTCCATTGTCCTTCTTTCTTCTCCAAATAGCCTTTGTTTGTGGATCTCACCTTCATGTGCACACACATGAGATGAAAGCAAATAAACAAGATCGTGGCGCAAGAGTACTCGAAGCGTGATTGATTTGACAAAGTGATTATTAGATAATGTGATCAGGGGATTTGATTGAAGAAATTCATCCAATTTATAGACAAATTGGAGAAATGATAAAATTAGCATGAAGAGATTCAAATAGAAATTGCAAATCAATTATGTTAATTATGACAAATTATGACAAATTATGCACTTTCTATGTAGAATTGATTGATTGATAATTTATGACAAGATTATGACAAATTGCTATGCAAGGATTTATGACAAGATTTTGAAATAGAAATAGACCTTTAGGAGAAATTAGAAAATAAGTTGGAAATAATGACTTGGAAATTAAGAAATTGATGAAAAATAGGTAAATTAATTAATAATTTCTCATTCATTAATTAATTTACAAAAATAGGAGGAAATTAATCAGCCAATTAAATAAACATTTAATTGTGACAAGAAGACTTAGGATAAATAAATAAATTATTTAACCTAGAGGGAAAATGCCAAATTAGATTAAATGAACAAATCATAAAACCTTGGAAGATGAATTAGAAATGCAAGGATGACAATTAGGTCTTGACAAAGGATAGTTGATATCAATTTGATCATGATTTTGAATTGATAAATGACCAGTGTTGATAAATGATTTGATTGAGATTGGTTGACAAAAATCAATGACAAATTGACCAAATTGACATGATTGAAAAGGACAAGGATCGATGACGAATCGATCGCAATATGACAAGATTGACAAGGACAAAGATCGACCAAAATCATGATTGAAGATTGTTGTCGACAAGACCAAATTTGAAAGTGAGACAAATGAAGAATACAGAAGAAGGACTCGATGCTTACAAATGATAAAGACCAAATGTGAATCATAGGAGAAATGTTAATGCGACGCAAAGACCTAAAATAAGGCAATGCGCACATGTTAAAGTATGATTCCGCAAGCATTGACCATTTTTAGGTGTCTACATTTTTCCCCTCTTTGAGACAATGCAATTTTAAGTGTTGTTTCAAAGAACAATAATGAAAATGCCCCAGACAATAATAATGACATATGCATGCCCCCTCAAGGAATTGGCCGGAAACATGCAGAAAAGAGGCCAATTGATCGATAAAAATGATAGGATCGAACGGACTGACAATCGAAGATCGGATGCATGAAGGACAAGAAATTTAAGATGCAAAAGACCATGACCAACATAAGATGGAGAGGGTGCACATCCATCTATGCACTGACAAAGATCTATAAATGAGACCAAGAGAGTGAAAATTGCTCATTTGCACTAGCCCATGAAGAGGATTTGTTGCTCTGGAAAAGGACACTTGTAGAGAGATGGAAAACATTCCAATGGAAGATCACCTCAGAGAATGTGTACGCACATTCAGATGACCGGACGACGCGAGAGCAGCGGTATGTATCTCAAAAACCCATGTTTTCAATTTTATGAATTTAACTTGCTTGCAGGACATTGTAGGGCCCACAGGGGATGCAGAAAGGGACTTCTGTGCTTGTGTGATGTCTTCTATGCTTGTGTAAGGAGACACAGGTGCAGGACATGTGACACAGGCACAAGAATCATCACACAGGCGCAATTGTGCAATGCAAACCCTAAGTTTGGTCAAAAACAGCATGCAAATGATCTAGAAATGGGGGATAAGGGTAGGATAGGTTAGAATAGATGAAAAACACCCTGATTTGGACATGAAAATGAGGAAATGCAACCCGTAGGAGAAAACCCTAAAACTGACAAAATATGCCCCAATTGTGATGCAGAGTCGACAGTATCCATTGATCACGCAAGAGAACCGACTGGACTGCTTCATGTTACGACATAGACTCAGGAGCACAGACAGAGATACATTAGTAGGACTTGGGATATACTATGTCACATTCATGCCCGAGATTAGGGCAGACACAGGACTGCTTACCGCATTGGCAAAGCGATGGCATTCAGAGACTTCCTCCTTCCATCTGGTGACTGGAGAGGCGATGGTGACACTGGAGGATGTATGGCGTATCCTCTGCATTCCAATTCATGGAGAGATGGTAGAGTATGACCTAGTGATAGGGAGAGATGCGTTGTGCAGATTATTTGAGTGCGACATAGATGATTTGGATATCGTCGAGAGGGAGATTGGCTGGGAGACCATGGCATCAGAGTATGATCAATGATATGTGGTGATAGCATGCCTACTAGCAAGGGATAGACAAGGACATGGATTCCCTTTTGGATGGGGAAGAGTGCTAGAGCAGATGGCGACAGAGGGGATAGTGTATGCATGGGGACCATGTGTATTGGCTATGCTGTATTTTCAGTTGCATCAGATAGCATATCAGGGAGTTCAGACTTTGAGCTGTGGAGTCACATTGCTACAAGTATGGGAATTTGAGCACATAGCCATATGTCGACCGATTACAGAGAGACAGGTAGTACCACATTGACCATATGTGTATTGCTATGGAGGAGCACTGAGACAAGGTCCATTTGGATACATATTGTATTGGTGACATGAGCTAGACAGACTGAGAGAGTTCACATGGAGGCCATATCGTGATTGCTCTGGATGGTCAGATGATAGTGATGAGCTACCGTATTGTAGATAGGAGAGGTACCTGATTGGGCGACCAGTGAATTGCCAGAGAGTGATTGAGTTGTACCTGCTAGAGAGAGTCAGACGACAGTTTGGAGAGAGGCACGATGTACCTAGGAGGACTGCACACTTTGCCTGATCTCACAAAGAGACGAGTCAGTGGGGGAGTATGATTCAGCCACACATAGCATATACTGACTTCACACAGCTACAACAGAGACAGTGGGATTGGAGATCAGATGTAGTGGATGTCAGGATGACAGAGGAGTATGAGAGATGATTTGCACGACGATGGCTAGTGCCATTGACAGATCCTGACATTCCAGTACCGAGGAGACAGGAGGACTTCCCACTCATAGGAGAGGAGGAGGGAGATGATGAGGACGAGGAGGATGAGGATGGTGATGAGGATGAGGGGGATGACGAGGATGGAGATGAGGACGGGGATGACGAGGATGAGCCAGATTCATTGAAGAAATTCATCCAATTTATAGACAAATTGGAGAAATGATCAAATTAGCATGAAGAGATTCAAATGGAAATTGCAAATCAATTATGTCAATTATGACAAATTATGACAAATTATGCAAAAATTGATTGATTGATAATTTATGACAAGATTATGACAAATTGCTATGCAAGGATTTATGACAAGATTTTGAAATAGAAATAGACCTTTAGGAGAAATTAGAAAATAAGTCGAAAATAATGACTTGGAAATTAAGAAATTGATGAAAAATAGGTAAATTAATTAATAATTTCTCATTCATTAATTAATTTACAAAAATAGGAGGAAATTAATCAGCCAATTAAATAAACATTTAATTGTGACAAGAAGACTTAGGATAAATAAATAAATTATTTAACCTAGAGGGAAAATGCCAAACAAGATTAAATGAACAAATCATAAAACCTTGGAAGATGAATTAGAAATGCAAGGATGACAATTAGGTCTTGACAAAGGATAGTTGATATCGATTCGATCATTATTTTGAATTGATAAATGACCAGTGTTGATAAATGATTTGATTGAGATTGGCTGAAAAAAATCAATGACAAATTGACCAAATTGACATGATTGAAAAGGACAAGGATCGATGACGAATCGATCGCAATATGACAAGATTGACAAGGACAAAGATCGACCAAAATCATGATTGAAGATTGTTGTCGACAAGACCAAATTCAAAAGTGAGACAGATGAAGAATACAGAAGAAGGACTCGATGCTCGCAAATGATAAAGACCAAATGCGAATCATAGGAGAAATGTTAATGCGACGCAAAAACCTAAAATGAGGCAATGTGCAAATGTTAAAGTATGATTCTGCAAGCGTTGACCATTTTTAGGTGTCTACACATAGAATTAATCCAATCATCATCCTTCAATGCCTCTCTTACTATTTTAGGCTCTATAGTTAAAATCAGACAAGAGTTTTCTCTGATTTTTCTTCTTGTTTGTACACCAGCATTTTTATCTCCTATAATTTGTTCTTCTGAATGATTCACTCTAACATATCTTGGTATTACCGGTTCTGGTGTTGTGCCTTTTGCTTCATGTTATTCATCACTTTCTTCATTTACCAGTTGATAACCTATTTCTGAATTTTCCCACTTATCATTCTTTTGTACTTCTGGTTCAATAAACACAAGTTTGTCCTCATCTTTCTTAGGTTTAGATCAGTTGGTCTTATTAGATTTCTCAAAGAGTTCATCTACCTTCACATTTTCACTCTCAATGATCCTTTTTGTTCTCTTGTTATAACATTTTAAAGCCTTAGTATTTGTAGAGTAACCAAGAAAAATACCTTCATCACACTTTGCATCAAACTTTCCAGTGAAATCATCATGTTTAATGAAATATTTTCTCTCAAAAAATTTAAAGTAACTTACATTAGAAGTCTTTCCATTGCATATTCATAAGGTGTTTTGTTGTTACCTCTCTTAACAAGTACTTGATTCAAAGTGTAAACAACAGTGCTAATTGCTTCTCTCCAAAATATTTTTGGGTACTTCACCTTGAATCAACATGGTTCTAGCAGCTTCAACAATTGTTCTATTCATTCTCTCTGCTATCCCATTCTATTGTGGAATTCTAGAATCTGGCATTTTCCTCTTGATTCCTTGTTCATCATAGAGCTTCACAAACTCATCAAAAGTAAATTTTCCTCCCTGCTCAGATCTCAAACATCTCAAATTCTTCATGATTTCTTTCTCAACTAAAGCTTTGAATGCTTTGAATTTACCGAATGCCTTAGACTTTTCTCTTAGAAAAGTTACCCACATCATTTTGGAAAAATCATCAGTGAAAATCATGAAATGTCTATCACCAAAATAGCTAGCTCTTAGTCCTCATAGGACCACAAAGATCAATATGAACAAAATCTACAATATTTTTTGAAGAGAAAGACTTACTCTTAAAAGATACATAAGTCATCTTACCCATCTAACAATCCTTACATAACATATTATCCAGTTTAACAAGTCGGGGCAAACCTCCCATAATACTTGATTTACTAACCTTTATCAAATTGTCAAAATTCACATGCCAAAACCTATTGTGGCATAACCAGTTGTCTTCAATCTTTGCCACCAAACAACTATTCACATTAGTATTCAGATGAAATAGATTACTTCTTGTCTTCTTTCTTGTAGAAATAAATTCTCCATTACTTCCAAGAATGCACACCCCACTTTTAAATTCTAGAAGATATCCCTTACCATTTAATTGACCAACACTCAAAAGGTTATGTTTTAATCCATCAACCCAAAAGACATCATCTACATTAGTTTTTCCATTCAATGAAATAGTTTCTTTACCTTTAACCATGCAAGGTGAGTTGTTACCAAACCTTACCACATCGCCATCAAATTGTTCAAGGGATAAGAAATTGTTTCTATCACCGGTCATGTGGTGTCAGCAACCACTATCTATTACCCATTCATCATTGCTATCCATGTGGGACACCAATGCCTTTTCATTAGTAAGATATTCCTTCACAACAACAAACACTATCTCCTCATTGTCGTCATCTTCTGATTCTTCATCTTGCATACCTTCATCCACTGCAACATAGCAATGTTTTTGTCCTTTTCCTTTAAATTTCCTGAACTTTTCTTTTCTATCACCATTACGACAATTTGCAGCAATGTGTCCAACCTTGTTGTAGGAAAAACACTTCAAAGGTAATTTACCATTATACTTACCAGTTCCTCTAGGAAATATTTTAGCCAATAGTGCCTCAAGTTCCATTAGATGTTCTTCATTATCATCCTCACCTATGCTACCACCATGACTAGACATGCAATCATCATTATGACAAACATCATTTCCTTTCCTAACAGATTTACCAGTTATAAAAGCTTTAAAATTAGATTCAGACGATTTTGAAATACTATTATCAAAGTTGTTTAACTCAAACGTGATCATCTTTCCAATAAGAGAATCAATAGTGACTTTATCTTTAGAAATAGATCTCAGTTCTTGAATTGCAAAAACTCTAATAGAATATTGTGGTAGGAGAGTTCTAAGCATTTTACTAACAACAACGTCTTCATCAATCTTACCTCCAACACTCTTAATACCACCTACAAATTCTTTAATCCTTTGACCATATTGTGCAATGTTCTCACCATCAACCATTTTCATGTAATCAAATTTTCCTCTTAAACTTTCTTCTTTTTCTCTTTGTACATGTTCATCATGTCTGAAAGCTACTTATAAAATAGATATCACTATCACAGATGCACCCCCAAATTATGGAATGTTGCTCTTGAGGGAAAGGATAAGACTGATAGGAGGGAGTATCCAGTTAGATTTATCATATGCTACGGTACCAGTGAATGGGAAGAAAGTAAGAATTGAAAGGGAGCTTAGGTATCCTCACATTATTGAACATGTCAATGTGGAACCGATGTTGAATTTTGTGACACAACTAGGAAATTTTACTGTGCATATTACACAACCAAAATTAAAAAATTAATGATCCAATTGCAGCTCACACCCATAAATGCCCTGATGATGTTTGGCAAATATTTTTTGAAGGAGCATGTAGTAAAGAAGGAAATGGGGCAGGGGTGATATTTATTTCTCTTGAAGTTAAAACCTTTAGATATTCCTTTTTATTGTCCTTTGATTGCACTAATAATATTGTAGAGTATGAAGCCCTTCCGATTGGTTTAAATTTAGCCATAAAGAACGAAATAAAGCTCCTTAGTGTCTTTTGGGATTCATAAATGGTTATCTCGCAAATAAGATCCAAATACCTATCAAAAAATAAAAGACAAGCAATATAAGAATTCAGTCTGGGACTATATTGAAATGTTTGATGCCTTTTCTATCAATTGGGTAGATAGATCCAAAAACATGATAGCAGATTTTCTTTTCAACATAGCATTAAGACAAGATGGCATCACCATGGCCAATATCTTAGAAATTGAAATTAAAACTAGTCCATCCATTTCGAATAACATCTATAGCTGGTAGGTGTTTGAGGATGATGGTGATTTGGTGAAATTTTTATAGTGCATCAAAAAATATGAGGCTCAAGAAATAGACTTCAATGCTTTTGTTGAAAATGTTGATGGAAAGGATATGGTTTTTGGAAAAGAAGTGTAGTTGAAAACAAATAAAACTCCAAAAGGATTGGTAGCCTTGGAGAGGGTTTTTGATGGAAGTGATGCACCAATAAAATCCACATCTATAGAAAATGAAAACTTGGAAGAGATAAATCTGGGAACTGAGCATTCTCCAAAAAAAGGTATAAATTGGAAAGAATATAAGTCCCAAAATCAGGGAGATTTTGACAATGTTATTAAGAAAATACAAACATGTGTACCCATGGTCCTATGAAGATCTGAAGGCTTACAAGGAGGACCTCTTCCAACATGAAACTCCACTGAAGCCTAGTGATAAACCTTTCAGACAAAAACAAAGACCCATAAACCCCACCTTGGCACCCAAAATGTAGGAAGAACTCATGAAGTTAATGGATGGGGGGATAATAAGACCTATCAAACATTCTTCTTGAGTCTCAAACTTGGTACCAGTAAGGAAGAAGAATGGAGATATAAGGCTTTGTGTAGATTTTAGGAATTTAAATATTTCATCTCTCAAGGATAACTACCCTTTTCCAAATATGGATGCATTGTTGCAACGGGTCACAGGGTGTGATTTATTGTCTATGATGGATGACTTCTCAGGTTACAATCAGGTTAAAGTCAAAGAATATGAACAATATAAGACCTCCTTCACTACTCCTTGGAGCACCTATGTTTATGTTAGGATGCCATTTGTGCTAACAAAAGTAGGAACAACATTTCAGTGAGCCATGGATGTAGCATTTGCAGATTTAATCAATGATATCATGGTGGTATATCAAGATGATCTCACTACTTACTCAAATAAAAAAGAAGAGCATTGTTTATATCTGGAGAAGATATTTCTGCGAGCACTAGAATATGGTATATCTCTTAATCCCAAAAAAGGCCAATTCACAATCATAAAAGGAAAACTTTTGGGACATATAGTATCCAAGGAAGGAGTGCGGATAGACCATGACAGAGTGGCTTCTATTGACAAGATTCCCATCCCTGAGACAGTAAAGGCCATTCAATCATTCTTCGGGCAAATCAACTTTATTAGAAGATTCATCTCAAATTTTGTTGAGATAGTAAAGCCTATATAAAAAATGTTAAAGAAGGAGGCACTCTTGGACTGGTCAGCAAAAGCCTTAGATGCATTTGTAGCCATCAAAAGATATATATGAAAGAGGCTCCTATTTTGAAATCATCAAATTTTGGTAAGTATTTCAAATTTTCTCTTTTTCTTTTTTCGACACTATTGTTGTTGTCATGTTGCAAAAGAGCATTGAAGAACATGAACAACCAATAGATTTCATCAGCAAATCTCTTCAAGTTGTCGAGTTGAAATATGATATCATTGAAAAACAGGCATGTGGTTTGGTTAAAGTTGTGAAAAACTTTAGACCATATTTAGTGGGTGTAGAGGTAGTAGCCTATGTACCAAATGCAACAGTGAAGGATATTTTTAGACAATTAGAAGTAACAAGGAGGATGTTTAGATGGAATAACCAGATTCGGGAGTTCAATATAGATATTAAAATTACAAAGTTAATTAGGGGATAGGGTTTGGATAAGATGATGGCAGAATCAAACTTAGAAGCATTACAAGTGAACAAAGTAGAATGGGATGACATTGTTTTCAGTATTGAGCAAACTTCTTGGTACACTGATATTATGCATTACTTAAAGCACATGAAATATTTAGAGGGGATGCATGAAAATTAGAAGATAACTTTAAAATTATAGGCATCTAAATATGTAATACTTAATGGAGATTTATACTACAAAAATAGAGATGGGGTGTTGTTACTCTATTTAGATGAGCAACAATCCAACAAGGTATTGGAAGAAATGCATTCAGGTGTTTGTGGTGGATATTTTTTAGCTAGGACCACTGCTCACAAGATTCTTATATCTAGATAGTATTGGCCTTGTTTTTTCAATGATGCTTATAGCTATGTCAAGAAGTGTGAAGCTTGTCAAAAAAATTCAGGAAAATTGAAATATCGGGGAGCATTACCTTTAAAACCAATGCACATTGAGGCACCATTCAATCAGTGGGGTATAAAATTTATAGGGGAGATTTCAAAAAAGTCAAGTGGAGGATATAGATTGATCATCATTGCCACATATTATTTCACTAAATAGGTTTAAGCAATCCCTACCAAGCAAGCCACCAACAAGGTACTGATAAAATTTATAGAAGATTACATCATAACAAGGTTTGGAGTACCTACTAGAATTATCACTCACAATGGGATGTGTTTTCGTTCTAATGAATTCAGTTCATTTTGCAATGATTATGGTATAACAATTTCATATGCATCACCTTATCACCCTTAGGTGAATGGGTAGGCAAAATCCAATAACAAAAAATATTTTTAAGATAATGAAGAAAATACTAGGACAAAAAAAAAGCCTAGGATTCAAAATTGGAGCTTTCACTTTGGGTAACAAGATTACAATTAAGAAAGCAATTGGAAAATCCCCTTTTGAGTTAATCTATGATACCCAGGATAAGATGCCCATCAATAACCTTTTGCCCATACATAAATTTATAGTTGATGAAGGTTTGGATATCCCTGAACCAATGGAGACAAGGTTAGAACAGCTAGCAGAGCTAGATGAAGTTAGGGAAGAAGCACAAAAAAAGAATATTAAGATGAAATAGAAGGAAAAATGCTTGTATGACAAGAGAGAAAAGGATAGGAAGTTCCAGGAAGGTGATTTGGTTCTTATGTGGAATGATAGAGCTCAAGTCAAAGGAAAGCATGGCAAGTTTGAATCTTTGTGGATTGGCCCTTTTGTTATCTATGAGGCCCTACCCAGAGCCATCATAGCATATCTGTTATTTTCATGTTGGATCTATTTTGGATACTATATTTTGATGCATTATGGACTTGAATTCTATAAGATCTCGTGTTATGGATAACATTGATATGATTATGTCATTTATTTTGATTTGCAGTACTTTATTTTGATGCTTGAAATTATAGATGAATGCTCTATAAATGATTGAATTCCATGTTTATGAGGATGATGCCATTTAGTAGATGATTGTATGTGGATGTTATCAGATAATTGTATACTTGATTTTATAATTGAAATTTTATGCGATGTCTGTATTGTATTCTTTTCGATAATATTATGTGATTTTTGGAATTACTAATGTGCAAGAAAATTATTCCATGTGACCATGGAAATTATTCAGAGAATCAAGCCTAGGCTTATGTGCGATTGTGAAGCTAGGGTTGTCTATTTGGAGAGACAACCCCTCATTTGTAAATGTGTTTTAATTTGTATATGTTATACTTGGATGAGTGTTTAATTTGGAAATTGTTTAATTTATAAATTTCTAAAAAAGGGACATTTTCCATGTGTGTTTTAGTGATGTGTAATTCTTTTTGTAGTGTCACTTGACACATGTGTTGTAAGACGAGTTGGCATTGTCATGTCTCTTTTTGAGGAAATTTATTTTACCAATGCATATATTTTTAACTATCCTAAAATGGTTGCAAGTAAACCTTGGATAGGGAGCCATTAGAAGGGTCAACTTAGGGTTGACCCGTAGGTAAACTTTGGGTGGACTTCAAGGAGGTTAAACTAACTCTTGGGGTCAAGTTAGGGGCATTTTTAGTGATCCATACGATGTACCTATAGATGAAGGCCAAATTTAGCCATGTATCCACTCCCTAAGGCCTGTTTAACCTCCCCAAAAAGCGAGTTTCCCAAGTTGGCCGAATTTCATCTTCAAAAGAGCCTTCCTAGGTTAGATAACCCACTTCATGAGTGTCACTTCTCTTCCTCATTCCATTTCCCCTTTTTGAGGTGCCTTGGTTAGGGAGTGTGTAAGGTTTTGGGAAGACCAACCAATGAGCATCCTTCACCCTTCCCAAGTGGGTTGGAAAGAGTGAGGTGTGGCTTCATAGGGAATAGTTTGGGAGGGAGAAGTTTGATCACCCACTCTCCATTTTGGAGACTTAGAATTTTTAGAATTTTTGCAAGTGTTGGGAAGATTTTGACTAAGTTTGGAAGGAGAAAAAGTTGTGGATTTGGGCAGCTCTCCTACAAATTCTCTTACCCTTTTTGGCAGATTAAGGTTGGTTGAACTGCTATCTTTTGTATGTTGATGTTATGGAAAAGATTATTGTTGCATTGTTTTTCTTTTGTTGTTTTTTTAAATATGTGTAGGAAGATGTGGAGTCCTTCCATATGTGATTTTGGTTAAGTTTTTATGTTTTTGTTTTTGGGAGTTTTCAAGGCCAAACTCACCCTTGGGAGGGTAGAGTGGCCTTGGGGTGAAGGGCTATTTGACATCCTTTGAGTGAGAGGCTCTCTTTGGAAGAGAGTGATTCTCAAGGCATTTTGTGACCCTTGCTGCATAGTATTATGTTTATGCAATGGGGGTCATAAGGGGGGTTGTTAGCTTGTATGCCTTGGGGGTCATAAGGAATTATAGGGACAAGTTTGGAACTTGTGGATGTGTTATATTTGCAGCCTTGTTATGGCATTATGTTCACTATTTGCAGAATTCTCCTCAAGGGTACTTAGTCCACCTTCACTCCACTTGAAAAGTCACATAAGTGACATTGTTTAAACCTTGGGTTGGGAGTGTTTTTGTTGTTATGAGTTTCTACATGTATGTGTGTTTCCTATCTAGCCTTGATTCTCCTAGCTCGGGGGTGGCTTCTAGTAAGCCTAGGTTGGGAGGTGAGCCTCCATGGTCACAACCTCAAGCTTTTATTGCGGGTTGCTTTGGAAAATATTTGGAAGGGAAAGCTTGGAGATGATCCCATTGTTGATTGTATTTTAGTTGCAGAAAAAAAGAGTTTATTATTGAATTTTAGTAGCAGAAAAAAAAGAGTTTATTATTGTATTTTAGTTGCAAGGAAAAAGAAAGGAAAATAATTTCCTATTGTATTTTAGTTGAAAAAAAAAGATTTCTTATTGTATGTAAGTTGCAGAAAATAAAATGTATTTATTAGATTGTTTTATCATAAAACAAGAAACAAAGATGTATTTCATTTAAGTATGTTCTTGCAAAGGAAAGGATAAAATTTTAGTTGTTTCCTTATTTGAGTTATTCATTATTGATTTTGCATCTAGAGCTAGATTAAAAATGAAATTTATTTCTGTCTTATTAGCCATTAGGAAAGAAATGTAAATAAAAAAAAAGATAGTTGCAACTGTAAATAAATTTATTGTTGTTTATGTTATTTTTGTTTTCATTCTGAAAAATACATGTTAAAAGAAGGAAATAAATAGAAATTTTAGATCTAGAGTAAATTTACATTGCATCTTGTTGTTTATTGTTATAAAGAAACGTAAATAAAAAAAAATGATAGTTGTAGCTGTAAATAACTTTATTGTTGTTATACATTTTACTAAATCTGGAAATACATGTTAGCAGGAAAAATAATTTTAATTCTGTTACTTCTTTACATTTTGTAAAAACAGTAAATTATTCTACTCGGTTATTAAAGAAAAATAAATAAACTGCTCTAAATTATGTAAATATAGTTTTAAACCTGCATATATATATATATATATACAAGGGATAATGCCTGCAGTTTTATCTTTTAAAAGTAAGCAGCTTAGTTTTAAAAGATAAAACTGGAGGCATTATCCCTTGTATATATATGTATATATATATACAAAAAAAAAAATGATAAGATAGACATGTACGCTATTGTAAATAAATAAGATAAACATGCTCATATATATATATATATATATATATATATATATATATATATATATATATATATATATATATATATATATATATATATATATATATATATCTGATACATTATATTCTAGAAAAAGAAAAAAAATAATACTTGTCATTTAAGTTTCTGGTTTTTACTAAAGTCATGCATGTCAACCAGAATCTTATATATATATATAAATATAAACATAAAAAAAAGAGAATTTTAAATAAAAATTTAATTAAAAAAAAAATTGCTAGCAAAAAAAATGAGGAAGTTTCAAACCCCCGTAGCCCCTTGCAAGCACAAGTGGGGCGGCGCGGGCCCCCTCTGTGGGCCGAAACCCATAGGGGCACCCACGGCTCCACTGTGGCATGCGATCCGTAGGGAAGGCCTCATCCAAGACCCACAGGGATGTCATGGGGCCATTGGGGGCCAAGACCCACAAGGACGCCCGCGACGCCACTGCGGGTGGCGACCCCCAGTGGTGGCCTCGGCCGCCACTGTGGATGGCGGCTACGTCCCTTAACCCCACGGTCTCCCTTTGTTTACCACTGCCGCCTCCATAAACCTGTGGCCATTCCCTTGCGTAAAGCCCTTGCTCGACCGCCTCCATTAAACCTGCACACACACACACATGGGCAAAACAAAGAAAAAAAAGAATATGATATGTTAAAATATGCAACCCTAACCCATTTTCGGGTTAGGGTTAGCATTTAAAATAAAAGAAGAGAATAAGATATGCAACCCTAGCCCATATTCGAGTTAGGGTTAACATTTAGAAAGAATGAAATATTAGGTTAGTTTTTAAAATAAAATAAAAGGGATTAACTCAACCCTAATTAGGTTTGAAATTAAATATTATTAAATTGAGAGGAGGGGGAATTCTTTTTAAAATTTGAAAAAGAATTTCCCCCCATTTAGCTATAGTCAATATATGAGATTTATTAACTCCTAATATTGACTAGGGAGAAAATTAATTTTAATATAGACTTTATTATCAAGGTTTATTTAAAATTGGGGATTAATTTTTATATAGTTATATTAATCGCATAATTGATTTAATTTTATTAACTAGGGTTATTAATGAGGAATATTATATAGTGATTTTCATATTTAATTAAATATGGATGTTAGGTTAAATTTCTTTGGGGGAATTTTATTAATGAAATTTAATAATTGTTTTATGTAAAATTCTAGCCTATGAGGTCATTATTGGTCGATTATTTAATAGTTGAAATTTAAATGTCTTAGGGGATTTAAAATTGACTTTAATATAAAATATATTTATTTGGCAAATATCATAATTGAATTAGTTAACTTTATTGGTTATATTTAAAAGTAAAATTGTGTACGCTCCATTAATTAATTTTAATATGAGATAACATTATCATTATTTTTATTTAGCCTTGAGTATTTTAAATGCTATCAAGATAATTAATATCTCTCGATTTTTATTACAGGAAATTAATTAGTTTAAATTAGATTAATTAATTGAGTTGAGATGACCCCCTTTTAGGGAATAATTAGTCTTCTCTAATTATTGTCGCCATATTGATTTAGTTAATCAAATCAACTTTAGTAAACAATTCTATTTAACCCAGAGTTAACCCTTAGTTTGGGCATGCCATTATCACTGGAAAGAATGGAGCAGATTCATTTTTTTATAAAATATGGATGGAGAAAATATGGAATTGCTAGCACATGGACAATTTCTAAAGATATTCTTCTCATGATTATTATCCATGTGTAGTAGTTTAGGTTCCACTCTCGTATACCATACCATCCCCATTCTATGAAACTTTAGGTATGCTTCCACCAAAGATGTTGGATTCTTGTTATGCCCACAAGGGGCATACATCCCATGGCAGAGCCACTGTTGGAACCTTAAATTTTTGCAAAATTCAAAGTTTCCTAAAGATGAAGAAGGTGGTAAAATCTCCAAAATTGCATCCACTCTGAAATCATATAGAGATGAATGCCATTATAAGGTCAAATGGAGCTTGACATTTCAAAAATTTCACATTGTATGTGGGGTTAAAATGTGGCTCCCACAAGGTTAGAGCCCAACATATAGCTCCCATAAGGAGATCCATACATGAGTGGATTTACATGATTATAATAATTCTATGTGTTTTATAGCCTAAAATCCCTGTACATGGATCAACCTTGAAATATAAACAAACCTTATACAAAAATCATATCCTTAGTAAAAACCTTTATTCATCACCTAATGCATTAATATCCTGCTCCATTTCTCTAGGAATGCCCATTTATCATCTTATGGGACCACCGCAAAGCAAGACCCTTAATTATCCCCATATTGTAGGAACATTTCTCTATTATACTAAGCATCTTGCAAAATAGAGACAAAGAAAACTAAGACTATATCATCATCGCTATTTTGCAAGGCTAATATCATGTTATACCAAGCACTCCAAGAAACAACGATGATAGAAATAAGGCTTATATGGGTTTCACCATTTCACGGGACCCATGTTTCGTCATGTGAATGCATCTATTCTGGCTCCAAAACGACAGTATGAATTGACTAACACGCGTTTAGTCGTGCGTTTTACACCATTGTTTTTGCAATAAACAGCCGCGATTGAATAACACGTCGCTATCACACTATACAAAAGGTCTATTTTGGAGCTAGAATAGCTCCATTCTCATCATGTTGGGCAGTCCATGAAATAGCAACTAAGGCTACAAGGTGTATTGTGAAATCGACATTTCTTGGAGATTGGGTTTCATTAAATCAGCCATTCAACGAAGTGGCAATGAGCAAATTATAGTTAATAAAGGTGTCGCTATTTTAGGAATCTCACATCCTACCATATTGAGCAAGCTGTGATATTGCAAAAAAATGTGGTTTTGGGCTTTTTATTGATAGTAACTAAAATGGAACCTTGGGACAAAGTTTGGACAGAGATCAAAGCATTTGAAAAGGAATTTTTTTTTGAAGTTGCAAACCCATGAATCACTTGACACCATGCCTCAAAAAAACATAATCTCATTGAAATCACATACGAGTAAAGCGACATCGGTGTGATAGAAAACATCTAACAGGGGTAGAGGATGTTCCACCGAAAAGCAATGTCACAACAAAAACCTATTTATCAGAGAGAGACAACATATATCCTAGCAAAGTACCAACTTCAATGTGACACTGAAAGTCGACCATGGCCACAAAAGATCTTACTAAAAGATATAATCTCACTGAAAGTGATTCATCAAGAAGACATGTTTCATGTCTTACCAAAATGATAATTTAAGTATGAAGATGAAGGCCGATAAGAAGTGGATTATGTCTAGCCAAAAGGAAAGGTCACATGGAAACTTGACTTATCGAAGAGACACCTTCTATATCCCAGTGAAATACAAACTTCAATGGAACACCAAAATTCTGCCAAAGAAAAAATGGATCCTGCCAAAAAGCGAAGTCTTGTAAAAAACTGACTTATCGAGGAGACATGTTTTGTGTCTTACCAAAATGTTAATCTCGGTATGATGAAGTGTAACATGAATGGATGGAGCCTTTCTGAAGGACGGTGTCATACAAAAAGTGATGGTATCGAGGAGATATTTCAAGGTCATGCCAAAATGCTGGAGTTTAATATGATAGTGAATGGCGAACAAAGAGAAGGTGGGTCTCACCAAAAGGGCATCTCACATCAAAAACATCAACAATTCCATGAGGAGCTTAAGGAGGACATGAGTATATTAGAAGAACAAGTAGTAAGGGTATTCCCATATATCTCGCATGGAGGAATGTGATGACACGAGAACTCTTAGATGCCTTGGAGTACATCAACAATGAAGAATATATAATGGAGAAAATTACAGTCATCCTGGGCAAGCTATGCAATAGAGAGTATACCGTGAGACACTACATTATGAATTTTAAAACTTGTAAGGAGAAAGATTATACTAATTGTTGGGGAGTTGTTAAATTATTTATTTTTGAAAATTAAGAAGTTGTTATCATCATAACAAGCAATGTAATTAGGGTAGGATGAAAAGACATATATCTTCAGGATAATATGTTCTTTGTTATAAAAGGAAGTACATTTATTTTCTAAAAAGAACAAGGAGAAAAATAATAAAAAACTTATGAAGACTAGCAATTATAAAATTTTGCATTTCCTCCATATTATGCAAGAGATGTTGTTGAGTTCCTTTAATATTCAGTTTGGCTTATTATTTTGATTACAGTAATCAAAGGATACTCAGACATTTTCTATACACTGTGATTATCTTATTATTTCAATTCATTGTATCAAGGATACTTTGGATTGATCAAAAGAATTCTTCACCTTTGGATGATTGTCATGTCTGGTTCTTTCAAGGAAAGATTTAATACATGCAGAATAGTCATTGTAATATAGATGAATCCTAGAGTATAAGAAACAAAATAGTTGACAGATTCACATTAGGTGTGAAATTAAAAATTGGCTACTAAGGAAAACATAGGGGATATTATTAGGAACCCACTTTACTCTGCACCCAATAGAGGAAGACACTAATCTCATTCTAGAACCCTGAAACTCATTACAATCTTGTAACTTTTATGTTTTTGTACATTTTACTTTGAAGGCCACAAACAATTCAAACTATTTAATAAATCTAGTTTATTTTATTCAAGGTAAAGTTGCCTAGGTATTAGTAGAGCCTAAAGTGTAGGGATTAGCAACCAAAATTGGTTCAATCCATTACTTGTCCATTACTGATTGTTGAACCCAACCATAGAATCTAGCCTATTCTTAGAGTTTAGCAAAACATGTAGTTTTGAGCTCCAACAGGCCTATCGTACAAGTATCCACACACCCACAGGAGCCACACCATATTCCCTTGTCTTTGGCTCTAAAGCCATCCCCCCCTTGAGATTGAGCTCCCCTCACTATGGGTATCCCTACAAAACATTCTTCATAATGAAGAATATAGAGTGGCCAGATTACAAGAGCTTGAATTACTTGATGAACAACATCTCAAGGCCTTAAATCCTCTTTGGGTTTATCAGAATCACCTTTGCCCCAGCTGCAACAAGAAATTCAGGTACCCAATAATTCAATGTTGGTGACCTTGTCCTCATGGAAAATCATAAGAATCTTCAGGAATGAGAAAAGAAGGGCAAGTTCAAGCCTAATTGTTTTGGACCCTATGTCATCACTACAAAATATGGTTTAGGAGAATATCAGTTGGCTACAGCCAAAGGAGAACCACTGGATGATCCCATGAACATCATCCATCTAAATAAATTTATGCCTAGACTTTAGGGAATCACAATTTTCAAAAAGCAAAAAAAATCAACAAATTCAGATTTATTTTTTTTTTAAACTAAAAAAATTGAAAAAGTAAAGAATAATCTTTTCATCCATTAGTGAAAACCACTATGTGGTGCTATGGGCAAGTGCCTTGGCAAAAACCTGTTCTCAAGCACCGTGGTAAATAATTTGGATCCACTATCTCTTTACTTATCACTCCCAACCATCTATTCCCCTCCACACACCGCCACATCCATATTTATTTAGGATGTTAGTCATTAATTCACCATCTAGCCTTGCTACTTGCATCACGCCCCTCTACACACCTCTGCATCCATATTTCTTTAGTGATGTGAGAAATTAATTCACCCTTCCTCTCTTATATGCATACCTTCCCTCTCCCTTCTAAGCAAGCACTCTTCACCTTGATCACATCCTTATCACTCACTATTTGCATACCATTACCTTTTCCCCTCCCATTGAGATGATGAGGTACGTCCATGGATACAAAATAAGGATTGTCCCATCACATTAAGCTTTATCCCATCAAACTAAAATTTTTCCATCAATCTAAGCTTATTTTAACTTTCGTATAGATCAAACCGCCATCCACAACATTCTAATCACATCTGAGTAGAAATCCTCCCATGCAACCGCATTGTCTTTTACCACCTATCAATCATATCTATCATCTCTTCCCATCAAGATGCATCATTCCCATGCTAGGTTGTCTATCCCCATCCTCATGCAAAGATGTTCGTTATCCATGTGAGTGTTGTTTGCATGATTGGTCTTTTTGCTTTGATTTTCATTTTGTGTCCCATGCCTATACCTATTCAGGGCTACCTTGATCATCCTATATATTGGTATGTCTTGGTTGGTGTACATGGGAAAATATTTCTATGGTATGGTGTGTTTGATGGTTTCTCTTGTATGATCCAATAGGTCTCACATATCCTCCATCACGGTTCTTTGCAAACTTGTGTGCATTGAGATAACCTATTGTTTGAGAGTCTAGTCCACACATCATATCTTCATAACATCTTGAATTTTATAGTCAGTGGTGTAGATAATCCATTACAATATAAAAAACTAGGAATGATCTCCATGTTTTACACAACAATCACCTCCAGCCACCCTCCATTCATGTTTTCATTCTTCCCAAGACTCCAATTTATTCATTCGTTCACCCCTTCTTCTTATTCTATTCCATCTTTTTATTTTATTATGGTTGGTACATCACAAAAATATCCCATAATCATTTGCATTTGCATCATTCTTCATCAAGCCTTTTTAGCTTGCATTTATTCACTACATTGCATCCATTTAGATGGCATTTTCTTAGTTTTCATTTGTTTGCATTCCCTATTCATAGTTCATCTCATTTCATCTCATTTTCAATCATTCATTTGCTCATTTTAGGATTCATTTTGCATTTTCAACAATTCATTAGATCATTTTGTTACGAATTCATTCTATTTTATTTTAGGTTTCATTTAATTTCATTTTTCATTCGTATACCATTTTTATGTCATTACGTTTTCATATCATTTCATGATTAGGATCCATTTCATTACATCTTATTTCATCTTATTTTTGAATTTATTTAATTCTCATTTTTACTATCATTTTAGGATTCATTTCATTTCCACTTAAATATCATATCATTTCATTCTCATTTTAGGATCTATTTCACTCCATTTTTCCTTTTATATTAGTATTCATTTCATTTCATTTTCCTTTTATATTAACATTCATTGCATATCATTTTAGGGTTCATTTTATCGCATATCATTTTAGGACTCATTTCACATTGCATATGTATACATTATACATATCCATATCACAATAACAACCATAAGTGTGCATCATCATAACATCATATTCATATGCATCATTATATATCATAATCATTACATATGTATCATAACCACCTAATCTTTCATCCATTTTAATTGTTAGTAAATCATTTATGCATCATCATAGACATATATATGATCCATCCTACATACAACATGCATTAGGTGCATCATATCAATCATCCAAACTATAATAACATCACATACATGCATCCATCTATCATGCATCATACAAATGTTAGATGAATCATCATCATAGTATAAGAATAATCAACAAGCATCATCACAAATCCATCACAGAGTCCATAATTGTCCATTATAACACAACATAATATCAATAAAATAATCACCACCAAAATCACGACTCATCTCGTATATATATATATATAGGGTCAACAAAATGGTTCTATGTTACACCCTACTCGGTGCTCTCCCTATTCACAATTGGATTTTCCCATCCTCCTAAAGTTCCTACTAGTGGGGTTTATGGCAGGCATGTACCAACTAATCCACATGAGGTATGGTACATGGTACCCCTGCATCTGGTACTCTCCATGAAGGATAGCACTCCCAGATTTGCAGGCCCAACGTGCTCATATAGATCCATACAATACCGAGCCTCGCAAGCCACACACTCTACTTATGTTTGGGCTGCCATCGCATCACTAAAGACTTGTGTCAACCTTGCAAGAATGAGAAACTATCTCTTTGTATCCTACTTCCACCTCAGTTGGGTGGCATCATCCTATGCCCATGCTAGTTGTGCTCTTAATCCCTTGAGATTCTGGATCCTCTCCACCATCTCTCCCCCTCAGGCCTCCTGCAGTACCTCTGTGATAGCATATCCCTCCATCCTATATGCATCTCTCTCTATCATCATTGCCTCAAGGGCCAACTGTAGTGTGTCTCTCTCTACCAATAGTCCCTTTGCTCGAGAATACTTTATGTCTACTCTATCTCTCTCCCTTGCCACTTCATCTATCAAGATCACTGACCAAACTCTCTGTATCCCTCTTGGTAGTTACCTAGTCAAGAATAGCCTAGATGATTTGAGGTTGTGGCTAAGGTTGCGACTGTATTGGTGGTTGTAGTTGTACCTATACTAGTGGTAGTAGTGATATTGGGACTTGTACCTGAGGTTCTATCTACCCCTTTCCATGTGCCTATATTAGCATTGCCTAACCTTGTACCTAAGGACCCTATCCTCTCCTCCCCTGTGCTCTCCTTTGAGATATACCTACCCTCTATCCTCTTCCTACTCCTCCAACCCCTCCCTTTGTACCTCCACCCCTTTGTCTCCCCCCCGTCATCCCCATGCCCTCTAACCACATGATCCATTGTTGGTGCAGCCTCATCTAGTTTAAATACTCCTAGGATAGTGAGTTATGTTCATGGGTGGAACTCCCACCATGTTGCATAAGCACCTATAATCTCTGCATCTATCACATCTGGCCTTATATCTTAGTCCACTAGAATCATCCATGTGAAGTTGGTTTGTGCCATGAAGGGGCCTATGGATTCTCTCCATGTGCCAGTCTCCCATGTAACTCATGGATGTGTAAGCTACTCACCAACTATATCCTATTGTAGTCCAAATAATCTCATGACCCAGTGAGGCAAGTACTGATCTATCACATGGACTGTATGACCCATCAATCAATACTGTGTCTGAAAAAAGGACAAGTATTATGCATCCTCTGCCCACTACTCACATAACTTGTAGGGCTGTTAGGTGAAGTCCCAAATCACATCTAGATAGTATCACCAGTAGTCCATGGATCCCACTTGAATATAATGCATCAGTCCCCCATATCTGTCTACATACAAAAACTATGGTTGTCACTTTGACTCCCAGTGGACAACATAGCTATATGCTTAAAGGCCCATATATGAAGAAGCGCGACTCTGGTGCCCAAGCTCTTGTACCCTTGATAAACACACATGTGAATATCATGATAGAACTCACCTAGCATGGTGTACCCCCATGCAAACTGAACCCCATCCTCTATAATAGATATATGCACCTAGACCACCCTATCAAGAATCCATGCCCATTAAGGTCAAACATCATCTGTCCACTAATCAAACTACAAAGATATAACACTAACCTAGGAATCCATCGATGTTACTCCATGGATGGCTCTAATCTCATGCACATCTAATCCATCGACAAGTCATCTACCTGACATCTCTAGAACAAGTAATGATCTTCGTGCTCTAATTGGTTCTCTAGGATCACTCCTCGAATTGACACTTAGAGTATGTGCCATACATCCTCTAAGGTAATAGATGCCTCTCCTAATGACAAATGAAATGAGTAGGTGTCACTATGCCACCTCTCCACAAGTTCAGTCATCATCATTGTATGCACATGGATCTGTGGCCACTCATGGACCCACTATAGCCTTGAATAAACTAGAACCATCCTCTCCACACTCCGCAGCCTCCAATGATAGTACATGATTGACGACCAGCACTCCCGCGACTCCAATGGATCTAATGACTCCTACATCCATAATTCACCACATGTCAAACACCTTCTTCTACCACTAGACTAATCATTTCTCCCTATGGATGGCTTGAGGCATCCACTAGATGCCTCTCATCCTTTTTGCCAATCATTTTCTAACCCCTAATCCCCTCCTCATGGAGACAGTGTATCCCCAAATTGAGGCACCTACACCATTTTACTATATGTTACCTCCTCCCCCTTTACTGCATAATGTAGATGGTGATTTTTAATTGGTCCCCAGTACATGCATCCCTTGTTTGTACAAACAATGCACCACTACGCAGACACCGAAACAACAATCGATGTCTGCGCCTGACACATTATCTACCCTAATTAATGTCCTACCTACTCAAATCATAAGTGGGTTTGGGTACGTACTAGTGGCTTGTACTAAGGTGGCCATTGGTACAATTTGACTCTCTCATCGCACTACTTGTGTCGTGGAATTCACACCATCTTCGCTCACTCTGTCATTGGGCTCCTTCTAGGTTCTATAGCTGGGTGTGTAACAATGACCCTTCTATGGGTCTTGTGTGGCCTATATATGCCTTTCTTTCACCCTTTTATGGCCCGTCCTCCATTTCATTTTATTTTTATTTCATCTCCTTCTTCAATTCTTATTTCCTCTCCTCTTTCTTCTTGCTTTTTAGTTGTTTTCTTCTTTTTTTTTCAAGATTTTTCTCACAAAATTCAATTTTTCTGATTGAATTCTTGAGGGGGTATCCCTTACTCACATCTCGCCTATAGCGCTCCATTTTCTATGTTGGGGCATATTTTTCTTCTTTTCCCTATAGCTAATCCTTGCCACCATGTAAAAGAGGGGTAGAATGTAGACATCTAAAATTAATTAAATTAATATTTAATTAATTACCCTTTCTCACATAATTAATTATATTAATTACATTAGTCTTTATTCTTCGCAAAATTAATTAAATTATATTTTAATTAATTTTGTCATCTTAGCCATATAATTAATTTGTCAATTGATTATATAAATTCCGCATTAATTCAATTTTCAACCTTATCCAATATTCCCTTCTAATTCTGATTAGTTAATTAATCCTAGTTCCTACAAATCATCCTCCTAATCCTTGTCATTTAGCCTAATTAATCTAGGTATAATCACCATTATCATTTTCCTCAATTTTAAAGTCCTCCACTCACTCTCTCCTCCTGTCACATCTTCCTAACTCACCTAATTTCTCTCTTAATCCTCCATTATCCCACCTAATCCCCTCACTAACAATTTGCACATTCCTAATCGCCATGATTAGGAGGTGGTCAAATTATTACCATAAATGGTTTCCCATCTCACCTCCCAACCTTAAATGCCACCCACTTTTGTCTATCCAGGGAATTTTGAATTCCTTGTCTCCCAATGCCCCCTCTTCCCAAGGAATTTTTAATTCCTTTTATTTCTTATTCTTCCAAGGAATTTTTAATTCCTTTCTCCTCTTCCCAGTGTACTTGAGGATATCTTCACCATGTACTTGAGAAGTGTGGAGACAAGAAATGCCTTTATGGCAAGGATCTCTTGGATCTCCCACTTGTCCCCTCACATCCACCTTACCTTCCTTCAATCCTATCTCTCCATATCCTTTAAATCGTGACCATCCATTCTAGGCCCCTTAAATATATAAATTAGAATCTCCTCCCTTCATAATCCATCCACTTCATTCATATTGTGATGATATAAAGTTGAGTCCAAGAAATCACTCATAATACCCATATTATGCCCACAT
The DNA here is from genome assembly GCF_030272615.1 of Cryptomeria japonica. NCBI lineage: Eukaryota > Viridiplantae > Streptophyta > Pinopsida > Cupressales > Cupressaceae > Cryptomeria > Cryptomeria japonica. The sequence continues at coordinate 423,041,266 of NC_081405.1, read as the reverse complement.
TTAGACACATCCAATCCATATAACCTATCCTCTTGTTGTCTATCTTGGAGAGAAATCCACATTCATCACTCAAAGGATAAAATCAAGTGGAGATAGGGCACACTCTACTTCAAGCTCAATCCAATGGAGTTAGGAGAAGGTATAAGGTTACTTATTTTTTAATGTTTTATTATGTTTTATGATTTAGTATTTGCAACTAACCTTTTCCATTTTTCTCTCATCCACCATCTTCCCTAAATGGCCAAGCATGGATCCAAAAATTTTGGGATCCCAATTATACCTCTATTTTTACCTTGAGTGCTACTTCCATTAATTTTTCAAATACCAATGATAACATCTCCTTATTCTACCTAGAGCTTATCAATTGGGACCAATAGGGACCACCAAGTCTAGACATCTTTGAGAATGATGAAGCTATTGTTGAATTTATATAGCTTCAAGTAGGTATACCATCGAGTGATCATAAGGATAGTTTCACCATGTTTCTTGATGGTATGACCTATTTTGGAGACACTATCCAGCCTTCTAGTCTCAAAAATAAAGAATAAAAAATTAAAATAAATGAGTTCTTTAGGTGAAAACTAAAAGGTGCCTCCTAACTATGAAAAAGTAAAAATAAAGGACAAATCTAAGGGCGACAACCTCTCTAAGACATCTATATATGGAAGGTTGGATATTCTCCCTATGAGACAAGAAAATTAGCCCCTCCTAGTAGAAAAGTAAAGGAAATAAAACATTATAATATTTGAAGGTCTTAAAATAGTCCACTTTGTTGCATCACTAACAAAGACGAAGAGAATAAACTTCATTAATTTTTTCACATAAAGGAAAGTTAATTTTACTTAGTCCTAGGTAGACATGTTGGGCCTAGATACTAAACTAGTTCTCCATCATCTACCCTTACAACTAAGTGTCAAGCCAATTAAGAAAAAGCTCAAGATGATGCATTGACAAATGTTGACTTGGTCAAAACCTCCTTCGGGATTCATGACATGTCCTTCGTCTTGCCTCCCATGGATCCTTGTCTCTAGCCGCTCTCCTATTTATTGATGGATCGAGCTTTTGGCCTAACAAAAATGGTGTCTATTTTGAAACTGGTATCAGAGTGCTAGGTTACGAGTTCAAATCCCAGGAGGCCTCCTTCATTCCATTGTGTGGAACCCTCAATCAATGCCAAGGGGGAGATTGTTGACTTGGTCATCACCTCCTTTGGGATTCATGACATGTGCTTCCTCCCGCCTCCCATGGATCCTTGTCTATGGCCTCTCTCTTGTTTGTTGGTGGATCGAGCTTTTGGCATAATGGTAGCAGTGTGTGGTCCAAAACAATAGTTGGCATTTAAGTTGTCATTTATGTCAACATGTGTGTGTGTAGGGATGATTTGATGAAGTTGAAAAAGGGACCATTGTATTTCCATTGATATCAACAAGGTCATGATGTAGGTTGCAGATGAGATGAGGGGTAGTGAATTGCAAATCAAGTGCAACCTAACAAAGATTGTGCAGAGAGACATACAAGACACCCACTGGATGGAGATGCAGTGAGATACAAAGGCATGTAGAGATGATTGATGCCAATAATTGTAGTAATGGATAGAGTGTTGGTGGAGGATGATATAACATACTGTGTTAGTCCTACATAGAGATATAGAATGCAAGCATTGGATGTGTTATTGGGATAGGTTATTGGATGAAGAAGCCAAAGGCCAGTGAAGTGGTAAAGGCATTGAGTAAACTGGTTTGAATAAAAAAAAGTAAAGCTACAATTGTGTATAACATGCCATGTTAGTTGCATGCAGTTATAGGTCTAGTGACAGTCTCAACTATGTATAACACATCATATTGGTTACACAAATGTTACAAGTAGTGTTCATAACACGTAGATTATCTCAATCTACAAAACTGTAGAAGGTGACTAAGATGTCAATAACATGATGGCTATGTGATTGCAAATTTCAATAACATGATGGTTATGTGACCAGTGATATCAATAACATGACGATCTAGTCATGTCAATTATGCGACATTGGATGTCAATAATGTGATAGGTTTGTTGCCCTGCCATCTCATGCCAAGGAAGACCTTAGGAAAAAATTCACTACGGGGTGAAAAGCTTTCTCTGCTACCCTACGACTTGGAAAAATGAAGAGTGATGGTCGTGTGGGGTAGCATGAAAAGAGAAGCCAATGGCATTCCCCACCATCCTGCACCAAGGAGACCTGAATAAGGGTGGTCACAAGGGAAAAAATAAACAAAAGACATTAAAAGTGCCTCGCTACCCCATGCCAACTAATGAATATGAGATGGCCTCACGGGGAAAAATGAACAAGAGAAGATTAAGACTCCTTGCTATCTTGTGTCAATGGATGACCAAATCAAATTAGTTCTACGAGATAAGAAAATGAGGGGAGAATGGAACACCCCACTATCTCGTACTGATAAAGACCAAAGTAAAAGGGTCGCATGGGGTTAAAAGAAGAAAAGGAAAGGAAGTCATTTCCCCACATGGGTTAAAAGGTTGCATAAGGTGTGGTGCGGGTTAACAAGAGTGGAGAGGGTAGTGATCCCCGCTATCCTGCATCGAGAGCACGAAGGAAGGGTTTCGTTGATGCTTACCCTGCATGGATAAAATGAGCTCCTAAATGATGATGCAAGACAATGAGGGGAAAGAAGATAGTGGCTCCTGCCATCCCACAGGCATACATGCAATGCAAAGAATGCAAAAAATTTTAAGGTCATTATGACTATTAGACATGATTCTGTCGACACATTGGTTGCCTGATAGGCAAAATGGTCCACATGGTAGTTGACCAAGTTTGACCAAGCAAATTGGATGTCCAATGAGAAGATTTTGACGATACATTTGCACACTGATAGGGAAGATAATCCACTTGGATGTTGACCAAGTTTGACCAAGTGATTTGGACGTCAAAAATGAAGACATGTGGCCTCCAGATGGTCGAATATGAACGTTGTTATGTAGATGTTGGTGACTGGATTTTGTGGATTCAAATGAGGTGGTTATCAATCAAATTATTGTAGGAAGATGGATAATGTATTAATGGCGAATCTATTGCAGACTGGTGTGTGGCTCAAAAGGATCATCAAGAAATATATCAAATCTTACAGACATATAGAGATTACTAAACTTAGTAATCGATACACAGAGAATGATTAGAAGACAGAAAGGATGCATTTAATATGGGTGGATATTTGTCTAAGAGGATGCATAGAGAATCAAAACTGCTTGCAAGACATGATCTATTAGAGGCCGAGAAGATTAGATATTAAAATTTCCTTTTTGGAGGGAAAATATTTTGTATACTGAGATTGATGAGATTTGACAAAAAGTAGGTGTGGTAGTTGAGAAGATAGAAGTAAACCTATAAATGGTAATAAAAATAGAGTATGGTATTTAGACGAGTGTGAGAACTGACTGTAGAGTCAAAAACAAAGTGAGTGAGTAGAGTAGAAAGTTCAGTGATAGAGTTATGTGCCAAAAAGATAGAGGGAGGTGTGTAGGAGAAGAAGCTTTGTAAAAGTGGAGGCTACAAAATAGAGAGACTGTAGAGAAGTAGTTTCTACAGGTGCGCATAACATGATGCCAGTGCAAACATAACACTGTCGATAAAGATTGCATGTAGAATGATCAGAAGATGATGAGGAAATAAGAGCCAACAGGAAGCACATGAAGAGAGAAGAAAAATAGAGGACAAAGAAGAGCCGAGATAGATAACATAGTGGGTAATATACACTCTGAAAGGTAGAGAAAGAGGATTGACTGACCTGCAACTAGAGAGAAGTGTGCAAAGAAGAGCAGAGAATAGAAGGTTTGCAGAAGGGGCTAATAGCAAAAGAAAAAGTGCAGAGGACAAAGATTGAGAGAAAGGAATAGTCACACAATATCAAGTGCAGATAGCACAGTAAGCCAACAACAAAATTGTAAGGTATTACAAAACTCATTTGTAACAAGGTTTTTTATTGTATCAATTTACTTATTGAGTCATTGCAAATCTCTGAGTGGGTGCTTAGAGCAGGAGTAGGTGCTCCTTTGGGTTGGTGTCCATAAAGCCAGGGTTTGGTGCTCCTTTGGGTTGGTGCCCATAAAGCCAAGGTTTGGTGCTCCTTTGGGTTGGTACCCATAAACTTTAGGGGTTGGTGCTCCTTTGGGTTGGTGCCCATAAATATTGTAACCAGTCATTTCTCACTAAGGTTTTTCCCCACCGTGGGTTTTCCTCATATATCTTGTGTTATGAATTTATCTTGTGTGTATGTGTTTAAATATGTTTAATATCTCTGCTCACAGTTTATTGACTTTTGTGATTAAAGCTTTGTTTATTTAAATTGTTAAAGTTTTTGATTACTACTAGTTCACCTCCCCTCTCAGTGGTCCATCGTGTTCCTTCAGCAGATGACCTTGCTAGTAAAAGAGGAATTACAAAATCTCTTAGATGGTAGTTTCATCCGACCCATTGATTATGCTAAATGGATATCCAATTTGGTACTCATCACTAAACCTAATAAAGATATCAAAATATGTACAAACTTCAAGGATCTAAATAAAGCTTGTCAAAAAGATGATTGCCCACTACCCAACATTTATATCATAGTTGAACTCACATCAAGCTATGAAATGATATCATTAATGAACAATTTTTTTGGTTATAATAAAATATGAATAGTATTTTGCAATGGTAGCATACGGGGATGGCCCTGGGTGGGAATTTTTTTTTAATTCCAACCATTGACTAGTGGTAGAGGAGCACCCATATTACAAACAAGGCAAGGAAAAAGATGGCAACATGAAAGATATGACAAGAATGATTACAGATCATAGGCAACCTAGAGGAAAGAATGGCAATATGAGGGATTTTCTATAGCTAAAGATAGGAGGTGGTCAGGTCATCAAAAAAATAGTTTCCTTAAATCATCCATGCTTCAAATGGCCAGTGCTCATCATTGGAATAGGTTAGATAACAAGCACTTTAGGTTCTTGAGACCAAACTGGATCCCCTTTCAAAGAACTAATAGGTTGGACAAAACTAAACAACCTATCTTTGACATTAGTGAAAATGATCGTAATGCACATCATGAAGATGAGGGTTTTACTTCATATCATCCTGAGAAGCACTCAACTTTGTTTGATCATTTTTATATTAAAAAGCCCTCAAAGGATTCTCTCACTTTTCCAAATAATATCCCACTCAGGAAGAGGGTGACTTCAACTAAAGGAGGTGGTTCCCTAATAGATGATGCATAAAGTATATTTACTTATCCTAATAAAATTCCATTGGGAGATCCATTGAAACCAAATAAAGCTCATTCTGGATCTAAGAACATAGACACTCGACCAACATCTAACTAGGCTAAAGCCCCTAAAAAAAATGGGTTATGAAGAAAGTGGCTCCATTCAACTTCGAACGGTAGCCTCCTGCAAATATTGGGTGAGAGGATAATAAAGGGAGCTTAAAAATTAGTTTACCAGAGGATTACTTACTAGCATAGATCTCCATTCTTCGGGACAAAGCCCTGATAGGTAAGTTCCCTCATAGGACTTTTAACACATTGATTTTGAAAAACTAGGATTTTCATTTCTGGTCAAGACTCAATCATATTTTCTATATAGATAAAGGGAAAGGGTTTTTTATTGCTATTTTTCCTTCAAAAGATTCAAGGAATAAAGTTCACAAAAATAAAGTCTAGTTCTATGAAGGTGAAGGTTTGTCAACATTCCTATTGACTCCAAATTTTAACTCTTACACATTGACAGTTCATTTTGCTCCCTTCTGGGTTTCATTTCCTTCTTTACCCTTAGAATATAGAGATCCTAACCTAATAGAAAAAAATTCCAATCGGATGGGAACCTTTATTAGACATAATCTAATACCCTTTGAGCAAACAGACCTCACAGTAAGGGTATGCCTTTTTATTGATATAAACAAACCCTTTCCTAAACAATTATTCATTGATTCAAATTTTAGTTCCTGGGTAAAAGTTATTGAAAAACATTGTCCATTGATGGTTTAGAAGTATGCCAACACTCTGGATCATTTTACCCATCAATGTGTAAAAAGGGATCATAATGAAGTTCGGATATGTGAAGATTTTTCTTTAGATCCAATACTCTATAAGAGCCCTGCCATCCAGAATCACCATCAATAAACATCTACAATGGTAAATATAGGTTATAATATTCTTCAATAGTTCTTCTATTTCTTTCAAGTGATTCATAATACTAACATTCAATCTAGGAGAATTTAATTTCCATCAAGTGACAGATTTTCAAGGATAGAAAACTATAATTTACCCTCCAAGGAGCCGACTCAAACAATGATATTGGGCAGAAAAACTGGCTCTATAATTAAGACTAAATTTGAGGGGAAACTCTCCTTCAAATTAAGGAAGCATTTGTCTTAACAAATAATTTTGAGTTTCTTGTAAACTATATTTTTCATGATTCGATAATTCCAAGATCTTATTTGATCCCCAGAAGCATTTGGATTAATATATCTCTTCAAAACAATTTGCTATTATGCTCTCATAATGAAGTAAGTGTAAAAGTCAGTTAGGATGATGGAAGTTTAGAACTCTTGGCTGATAAAATGTTGAGATTAGTAGCTTCTGATCTATTTGATGAAATTGCCCAAGAAATGCTTTCTATAGAAGATAAAGAATTTTTTTTGAAAGAAGGTCTGACACACTCTTTACAACTCTACTTTTTGTTCTCCTCAGTCTACTAAATAGGATAAGAAAATTATTTTCGAAGAAATTGGTTTCCCAATTTGTCCTAGTTCTTAGAAGTCTAAGGAGGAAATCAAACCTTCCTTGCCCTTTGATTTTGATTTTTCACAAACTTTGTCTATTTCTCAATCACCTACAGTTTTACAAGACTTTAAAAAGACTCCCAAAAAGATAGGCAAGAAATCTAAATGGGAAAAATTGCAGCAGGAAATAGATGCAGGATTATAGACAACCTTGGATAACAAATTTTCAATTAAGAATAGGTTGAGGGGGGAATTTTATCTCCTCAAACAAAATGAAAGTCCTTTCTTGGAATGTCCGTGGTATTAATGCCTTTGACAAAAGAGCCCAAATCAAGCGTCAAGTTGATGCTTGTGGGGCAAACATCATTATCTTACAAGAGACCAAAATGTCACAAAATCTTTTTAGGCAACTATAAACACATGGCCCAAGTGGAAATTAGTTCATTCCCCAGCTCAAGGTGCCTCTGGGGGGCTTATAACGCTATGGAACCCAAAGTTGATTGTAGTTGAACAAATTACTTCAAGTCCAAATTAGCAGTTATTGAATGTGTAGAGATTTGATCTTAATTTTAAACTTTTCAACATTTATGGTCCTACATCAACACAAGATAAACAAATATTATTGGATAACCTCACTTCCATCATTATAAGATACACTAATGATAAAATTGTTCTAGGGGAAGATTTTAATGCAATTATTTCATCATGGGAAAAAAAGGGTGGAATATCCCCTCCTTCAAAAGTCATGGAAGATATTAGTATATTCATATTAGATAATTTTTTAAAGGACATCATTTCGAGGCAAGGCCTTTTCACCTGGACTAACAGGAGGAAAAAAACTCTGCAGATAGCTAAGAGGTTAGATAGATTCTTGGTTTCACAACATTGGTTGTTGGCTCCCATTACTTTATCTTCTCAGATATTACCCCTATTCTTCTTTGATCACTATGCTATTTCACTAGACATATCATCAAACTCATCTCCTCCTCGATGCAAGCCATCTTTCAAATTTGAAAAAATATGGTTTAGACATCCTCCCCTTTTGTGTGAGTGGTGGGTTAGTGCATCATTCCAAAGAGGCACTAAAATGTTCCAATTCTTTAATAAGCTCCAATTTGTCAAAAGACATATTGAAATTTGGAATGTTCAAGTCTTCAAAAACATTTTTGCCCAAAAAGAAGATGTGACCAAATAACTTGCAAAAGTACATGATGATATCATCCAACATGGTCTAGGTTTACCCACTTATGAAAAGTAGAAAAGCTTATAGGCTTCTTGGGAAGAATTAAGAAATGTATTGGAGACAAAAATTGAGAGAACTCTGGTTAAAAGAACGTGATTGCAATATATAATATTTTTATTCATCAACTCAAATAAGAAGAGCAACTCAAACTATATTCTCAATTCAAGATGCAGAAACAAGGTCTCTCATTACAAATCCAAAAGACATCTAAGAGGAGGGGGTTTAATTTTTCAAAGCACTCTTATCTCCAAATACCACTTACTTGAAATCCACTAAAAAATAATAAGAACTATTAGACGATATTCCCTTCTATTGTTTCACCAAATGAGAACAAAAGAATGATGAAACCTTTTTCAATTGAAGAAGTTAGAGCAAATGTTTTCTCTCTACCTCCTGATAAAGCCCTAGGCCTGGATGGTTTTCCAACACACTTCTTCCAAAAATTCTAGGATGTTTTGGGTTTTGACTTGCTATTAGCATTAGAGGAATCAAGGAAAAATGGAATAATGCTAAAAAATTTCAATACAACAAACATTGCTCTCATTCCAAAGTCAAAAGATCCAAAAAATTTTGCAAATTTAGGCCTATTTCATTGAGTAACATAGTCTACAAAATTTTCACTAAAGCGATCTACCTTAGACTGCAAAAAAATATCCCCAAAATTATTTCTCTAGAATAAGGTGGCTTTGTGCTTGGATGAGAGACATTAGAAGGTTCTTTAATAGCACATGAGGTTCTTCATTCAATTAACACAAATCACTTACCAATATTTATTGTCAAACTTGATATGATGATAGCATATGACTGAGTAAATTGGAATTTTTTGGGGAAGGTCTTGTCAAAATTTGGCTTTAGACAAAAGTGTTGCAAATGGATCCTTTCATGTTTATCAGGGGCAACTTTCTCAGTATTAATCAATGGATCTCCATCTAACTTCTTCCAATCTACACAAGGGGTAAGACAAGGGGATCCCTTATCTCCTTTTCTTTTCATAATCATGGCAGAATCACTCAGCAAGCTAATAAAATAGAGGCATGAAATAGGTTTATGGCAAGGAATGAGTATCCCACCTACACATATTTCAATTTCACACACTCTATTTGCTAATGATACACTTTTTTATGGAAGATCATAAATTGTTGAGGCAAAATAGATGAAGTATTAGATATTTATACTTTTTTATCAAGTCAGAAAGTCAATCCAGACAAATCTAAAGTCTTTTTCTTCAATTTGAAACTAGTGATCAAAAGGAAAATTATCCAGCTGTTAGACTTTCAGGAAGATGAACTGCCCTCCTCTTATCTGGGGACTCCATTCTTTATGAGCCCAAATAAAATCTCTATTGGTTTAAAGTAATAGATAGGATTAGATCCAAAATTTTATCCTGGAAAGCAATATAGTTAACTCTATCCAATCGTATTCTCCTTATTAAATCAGTTTTGGCAACAATTCCAAATTATTATATTGCAATCCTTAAAGAGCCAAAATCAATGGTTCTTCAAGTTAAAAAGATTATAAAGGAATTTTTATAGAATAATGAAAAAAAATTCCCCTAATTTCCTTGCAAAACATGACCAGAAGTAAACTATTAGGAGGAGTTGGACTGCAGGACTTATCAAAATGAAATGTAGCATTTGGGGGCAAATTGATTTGGAAAATGTATACACAACTTGAGTCCAAATGATGTAAAATTATGCCAGCAAAGTACCTAGATTCTACTAAAGCATTGAGAATTCTTACCATTTCCAATCCTCCAGATGGATCAACAATGTGGATTTTTTTTAATTCTTGCCAACATGTGGTTTCCTCATATACTTCCTGGTTGGTCAATAAGGGAGAAGATGTTCTACTTTGGAATGACTCTTGAAATGATTACCCACCTCTTAAGGATAATGAACAACTTCAACCAATTTTTCCAATCATTTCTTATCTTTGGGGTGAAAAACTAGATGAGTAGATTGATTCAGTTGATATTTTTGTAGGTAAAGATACATGGGAAGATTGTTCCCTTATTCCAATTTCACAGCTTCAAAATGATATATTTTATTAAATCTTGGGGCAGAGAGTGGTCTACCTATCTAACAAGAAGGACTTGGTCATCTAGGTTGCATCTAAAGATGGATTATACTCAGTCAAACAACGCTACAGAGCATTACAGAATAGAGAAGCTCAAAATCACTCACAAAGAGCATATTCCTTTTATTGGTCTAGTTATGTTCTTCCAAAAGTAGGAAGCTTTTCTTGGTTAGTCCCTCTGCAACAAAATCCTTACAAGTGACAGATTGGCAAAATTGCAAATTTCACAACCTTTCAAATGTGTTCTCTGTGAGAGGGAATTTGAGACAGCTGACCATTTATTCATTCAATGTGTTTTTTTCTCAAAATTGTTGGCAACATTTGATGTCCAAATTAGATTATTCTTCTCTTCTGCCCAATAATATTTGGGATCTCTTCCAATTTTGGCCAATTTTATATAAAACCTCTTTCTTTGCAAGTATTTGGCATGTTATTTCATCTTTAGTACTTTGGTCAATTTGGTGGGAGCACAATAAAAGAATTTTTAGGAAAAACACAAATAACACACAAGTCATTAAAATCATTAAAAATTCGGTTGCAGAATTAGTTAATTCTTATGTTCAGAAAAATATGAATCGTTCTTCCTTATTCACACTATGGGATAATAGTATTTTGAAAGCTTGGGGAGGTTTAATAGTGCCTTTTATAGGTAATGTTCAACATATTGTTGTTAAAAGACAGAACAGAGGAGAAGTTGTCTGGTTGCCTCCTCCCTTAGGTTTCCATAAACTAAATTTTGATGGAGCATCATGAGGTAATTCAAGTGTCTCTAGAGTAGGAATTTGTATTATAAACCATGAAGGGAAACATATAGCTCTGAAATCTATCTCTCTTCCTCCTAGCACAAATAATATGGTAGAATCTTTAGCCCTTTTCATGGTCTATTTTTGGCTAAGTGAATACGTATAAAGAAATTCACATTGAGGGTGATTCGCTTCTCATTATCAATGCCTGCAGGAACCGAAAATGTCTTAATTGGAATATCAAGTATATTTTACATAAAGTTTGGGCTTTATTAGACAATTGCAAATCATTTCAAGTTTCCCATATCTTCAAGGAAGGAAATCATATAGCAGATGAGTTAGAAAAATTGGGTTGTGATAAAATAAAAATAGAATTATTTAAGATGATCCCCAAATTAAAATCTTTCATATTATTGCCAATTTATTGCAACAAGCATCCTTGGGTTAGTGAATGCATTAACTCATTTAAATACTGCCACGTTGTCCAAGAACCCATGCACATTGCAAATTCCAATTCATTATTATATCAAAGGGATGACAACTATTTTTATTATCATAACACAATACAATCTAAGGAATTTTTGTAATCATTGGTTGATCGGGTTGTCAAAGAAAATCGAAGGATTGAAACAACACGACTAAAGTGGGCTCTACTTCTTGAGATGACCGATAGTGAAATAGAACACTAAGAGAATATAAATCAAGGTGGGGCCAACAAAACACATCACCATCCAACACACGATCGTCAAGACACAATAGTCTTCCATCAGAGAGTCAGGAGATCAGGGATATCCTGAAAATGAGAACTCCAAAGAGGCTTGTGGCTAAACTTCCAATAGAGCACGATAGCGCAATAATACAAAGGATACTTAAGACTTAGGTAACTTGATGGTAGGGCTTGCTAACAAAGGACTATAGGGGACGGGAGATTGATTGGAATTCAATCTTGATGGAACACAAAGGCTATCGACAACATTTCTAGTCAAACATTGAAGTAGTCATCAGTGAGGAGGGACCTCAAGGAGATCAGTCCAAATCAGTCAGCAAGAGTAAACACAACAAAAACAGACAGATATGATGGAAGCAATGCAGAACAGTTAGTTTTTATTGCATGAAATTTGATTACATCCAACCGATAACAACTGGGTTACAACATACCGGCACACAAGCCTGGTAAAATAGGTTACATTGGGACCTTGAATTGAAAGATCTATCTTCTAGGCATAGTCTATCTATCTGATACTTCTTGATCTTATCATTGATTACATTATAAAGAATGATTACAAATATATATATCGATCCAAAGGATCCAGTCGGCCCAAAAGGGATCAAAACTTGAAGAGCAAGACCTAATGTGCAAAATGAACAAGGTCGGCCTCCACAAAGAGATTCCTCTAAAAAATCTAAAGGATGAAATGTAGAAGGTCGGCCACACGCTAATAAATATCAAGATCAACATCCAAGGATCTACAAGCTTTAGAATGGGTTCTGGTAGATCACCAGAATAGGTCTCAGGTAACTAGTAACAAAGGAACTTTCAAAACAAATCAACTTGATAATTCACCAGGACAAACTTTGATTTTAACTTAGATATCATCCTATCCCATGTCTTAATATTTTCTTTACCTCTTCTTTGTCTATCAACCTGAAAATGCTCCCACCAAAGAGATGTACAACCTTTCAATTAGGTACAAGCATACTTCACCTTCCTCTCTTCTACAGTGTTTTCAAAATCAAAATACTTCTCCATCTCTGAGATCCAATCCATCAATTCATCTGAATCTAACTTCTCATCATATTCTAGTGAGGTAAAATGAGGTTTAGTGTTCACCCTACTCAAAACCCTTAAAATTTTTTCTTCCTTTGGATCAACTGTCAGTAGGTCCACTTGTTCTGTTGGGGCTTCTCCTTCATCTTCACTCACATCCTCAATATGAAGACCTCTTCTCTAGGTTGTCTCCACGACTTCTGACTGGGCTGCTATTCCTCACAACATCTTCATCACTACAGGGTATGCATTCCCACGCGCTCCACCATTCATAGTTCCTCTTCATGCCATTGATTTACGTTAATCCTATGCAATTGCAGGTCGGATCCACAATCTGCCACCCTACAACAAAATTTAGGACACACAACCTTTGGAATGAAACTTCGCTTTGATAACACTTGAAGCAATCACCTGTGAGGAGGGACCTCAAGGAAACTAGTCCAAACCGGTTAGCAAGAGTAAACACAATGAAAACACATAGATATGATGGAGGCAGTGCAAAACCGTTAGTTTTTTATTGCATGAAATTTGATTACATCCAAATGGTAAGAACTGGGATACAACATACTGGCACATAGGCCTGGTAAAATAGGTCACACCGGGACCTTGAATCAAAAGATCTATCTCCTTGGAACAATCTATCTATCTGACACTTCTTGATCTTCTGATTGATTACATTCTAAAGCATGATTACATATATATATATATATATATATATATATATATATATATATATATATATATATATATATATATATATATATATATATCCAAATGATTTGGCCAGCCTAAAAGGGATCAAAACCTGAAGAATAGACCTAACGTGCAAAATGAACAAGGTTGGCCTCCATCAAGAGATTCCTCAGAAAAATCCAAAGAATGAAATGTAGAAGGTCGACCACATGCCAAGAAATATTGAGATCAATGTCCAAGGCTCCGCAAGCTTTGGAATGGGTTTTGGTAGATCACTAGAATAGGTCTCAGGCAACCGGTAACAAAGGAACAACTAGTAGTGATATCTTGTTGGAAAGTCATCCAAAAGAGATGCAGTTTGAAAGCAAGAAAGATGATCAAGTCTTGAAGTAGAATCCAACTCCACAGGACCCAGTGAGCCTAAATTGGGACACACAGAAAGGAAAACAAAAACTGCAAACAAAACAAAAAGGAAATGTTTTAGGTCGATGTAAGATTGTTGTGAATTGGGCATGCTCCTGCATCAAACATGGTCAAGAAATAATAAAAAGGGGCCGACAGACTTCAAGTCAAAGAAGCAAGCGTGGGGACTATTGGCAATTGACACTCATCTGGTGACTTCAAATGAAATCCAGTGGTTGCATATTTGTTTATGGTTGTCATTGATGGTAAATATTCTTGGTAATTCAATTTGATAGTCGCGATTCATCTTATTCAGAAGATGGAGGTAACTGGTAAGCATTTAATTGGTAAAATAGGGTATTTTGGTAATGTTTTGATCCAAAATGATTTTCGATGATTGCATTATTTTTTAGTGGTTTTTTTTGTGATCTCAATGATTGGGAAGACCCTTAGAAAGCGTGTGATTATAATCTTTTTTTCTGGCGCTATGTTTTGTTCAATATTGAAACTGACTTGGAGCTACATGTTACACTTCTTGAAGTTGACTTGAAGGAGATTGTTTTTGTAGTAAGACCGGATATATAAGATCGATGTGGTGATTGATTTTTGGTATGTTAGTGATGTGCTGATATGTTTTGGTGCAATTGAGCACAGTTTCACATGCACAATTTTTTTTCAAACCAACCAGTAGCTGATTGAGACAGAAATAGAGTATTCAGTAGAGAAAAGACAATCATAGATTCAGTGCTTAACCGAAACTCATTATCGCATAGTTAAATGCTACTTGAAAGTTCATTTCTTTGTATTTCCTCATTGTAATCATATTGTAAGTTGGAGAGACTTCCCTAAAGGTTGTAGTCTTTCGAGAAATTGTAATTGAGTACTGAGCTATAGGAAGTGAGCCTAAATGCAAGTGTATTCCCCATATGTAATATTTATGTACTCCAGGCCATAGTATATGAATATTGTGGGTTCCAGCCCCACCATGGTTTTTCCCTTTCTAGGTTTCTACATAAAAATTCTGGTGTTGTGGATTTGTGTGTTCCTTGTTGCATGTTTATCTTCTTTTCCTTGTTATGCATTGCTAACTAGTGGATAAAGAATAAGTTTGTGGATTTAAATTCTAGTAGATCACTGATTCACCTCCCCCTCTTAGGGATCCCTAATTCTAACAATTGGTATCAGAACCTAGTTCCTCTAAGGAAGTTTAACCACTTGAGGAAGATCTGGGAGATTGAGTCAATGGATTCCGGTTTTCAAAGACAAATCAATGTGGCACTTGAGGACCTTGATGGAGATAGAAGTGAGGTTTGTACCTTGAATAAGAACCCAAATGTTGTTGATGAATTCATTAGTGAGTTGAAGGACCATGCAAGTGTCTGTAGAGAAAAGAGGAAGGAATTAATGGACAAATTGAAGGAGAAAGAAGATCAGATCATGAAATACTAGGACAAAGCTGATGAGGCTAACAAGCTTGAGAAAGAGAAAGTTGCTTTGAAGAATGAGATGCAATCCATTTTGACAAGACTGACTAAGGAGATTGAGGACCAAAAGAAGAATAAAGAGAATCCCGCACAATCACTGAGGGACAAAGTTGATGAATGCTTTAGGCTTACTAATGAGAATGATCAGTTTAAGCTTGAGTTAACACAATCAAGGAATAATGGTCAAGAGCTTGAAAGAAAGATTGCTACCTTGAGGAATGAACTTGCTACTGTCAATGAATACAAAGACAAATTCAAAGCTAGTTCAACAAGGCTTGATGAGATGCTGGAAAGTCAAAGACATGGAAATGATATGTAAGGCCTAGGATTTGAGAAGGGTGAATCCTTCAGATCTAGACAAGGCAATGCAAAACCTTATAGAAAGAATCCTCTGGTAAGACAACCTAATGCTCATAAATTCAATGATAGATGTTTTACTTGAAACAAATTTGGTCATATGGCAAGTTAGTGTAGAAGTAGGATGAATAATGGAATGATGAACAACAATAATAAAGTTCCTACATTTACCGGTCAGTATTTCATATGCAATAATTTTGGACACAAGTCAAATGTGTGTAGAGAAGTAATGAACAACTTTCAGAATAAAAGATGCTATGCTTGTGGAATTTTTGGACCTATCTCTAATAAGTGTAGAACAAGACAAAATGAGATGAACTTATGACCCATGAAGAATAATGTTGTTTGCAGAGCATGCAACAAAACTGGTCATATTACAAAATTCTACAGAAGCAAAAATAGTGCTTCAATTGACAAAAAAAAATAGATGAAAAGGGAAAAGCAAAGGTAGATGAGATCAGAGATTATCATAAGAAGATGTGGGTAAAGATGAATGAATCATAGGCAGATAATGGATCTGTACCTGAATCCGATGCAAAATCTTCATCCAGTAACTAGGGCTTTTGGCCTTAGGCGGAGGCAAACCAATGCAAATCTTGCAGTACTCCTTGATGAGATCTGTAGTTGATGGATGAAAGATAGTATAGATTGAGCTTTAGTTGATATCCATAATTTAGATGGCTGATTTTGGCATCCGATAGTGAAACAGGGCATCCGATTGAATATCTGAGGTGCATTTATTTCAAAGTGAAATTAGGGTTTGCAAAGTTAAAAAGGGAAAATACAAGTATCATTCTTCACTTTATGAATAGTGTTTTTGAGCTGAAGAACAAGGTGATCAAAGTTTCTAGGTGATCAAAGTGTAAAAGCAATCTAACGAGTGATCTAGGGCATCCGTCAGTTGGTTAAGGTATTTTTGAAGGGCATTTTTTTGACTCTATTTTTCTGAGAATTTGAAATGGCATCTGCATCTTCCATTGCTACTCTATTGGTAGTTGAGGTTAAGGAAAAGACCCATCCTGTATTTAAGAAACACTTCCACAAATCCATGGAAGATGACTCGGTTGGAGCTTTTTCTTTCATTCTACACGGTGTATTGCACGCTGATGATCTTCGAGCCTACATTCACTACGAAATCAAGGAAACAAGCTCTAAGGACATCTTAGACTTGTCTACTGACAACATCATGGATAAGATAAGAAAGCCCAAGCCATAATTTGTGCCGCTGCAAAGAAAGGGTTTCACACAATTTGTAAACTTTTTGACTTTCAATGAGAAGGAATGGGTAAGATATGTGTTAAGCAAGATCCATATTGAATTTATATGGCTTGACCAAGTATACAAGATCACTGTTGATGTGATTAGAGTAGTAACCTCTTTGAACCAAACCAGTGAGAACCCAAGGTTGCAGAAGGTCACAAATCCTGTCATGAACAAACTAACTGGTGCAGAGTTTGATGGGCGATCAATGAAGATCAACACAATAAAATAGGACGATGTCAAATTTTTTGCAATGGTGATTGGCTACAAGGTATACCAGTCTAACAAATCAAATTTTGTATTTGACACTGCTATTCATGCAACCTATAGAATGGTTAAAGAAGATGGTCATTATGACCTGTGTAGTGTGCTATTGGAGGAGTTGTTGATAAATCTAAAGAAAATCAAACAGGATAAAAAGCATGTCTTTAAATTTGGTTCTTTGATTATTTGTTTGACACTCTATTTCATGAATCAAATCCTCATAACTAATAGAGTACAATGGGATTTTGACAGATCTGTAGCTCAACAAATAAAGCAGAGGCTTGATAGACTTGGAAACAAGGATAATTAGAATGCTTCTTTGTGGGATTTCTTTAAAACCTGTCAAGACAAAATTAAATAGAGAGTGAGAATCCCCAAAGAAATTGTAAAGAAATATGAGGGGACAATATGCTTTATGGTAAAAAAGGATGAATGTCTTATGGAAGTAGTTCAACCCAGATAGTGTGGATAATGCCTATGGGGTATGAAGTTGATGAAGCTAGTTTGGATGCCTATGCACAACATTTGTCACAAGCTCTAGTAGACACCAAGGAAGAAAGGTTCGAAACCTGCAAGGAGAAATCAATGGAGTTGCACTCCAAGTTCTCCAAACCGGCAAGCAAGAGGAAGGTTGCAAAGATTGTAGAAGACATTCTTTTTGAAGAAGGACATCCCCATGAGAGTGTTAGAGTTGCTAGAGCTGTGAGGGATGCAGTTGAAAAATAAAAGAAATAGAAGATTGTACCTACTCCCATTAAGGTTAAGGTGATAGGACCTTCTCCCGCTTCGGTGAAGACAACTCCTACTAAAGCTGAACCCTTCAGTGCATCTGCTAAGGGTAAAGGTTTTCAGAGAGAGAATTAAAAGACTCAAAGAGAATATGTAGCAGTCTCTCTGGTACAATCTGAGATTAAATCTAACACATACATTCCCAATAAACCAAAGAAAGGATAATTTTATAGACTAATCCGGAAACCCCAATCTGGTGGTGAGAAGGAAGAGTCAAAGGAGAAGAAGGCGAGACTTGATCCCGTACCAGCAGGCAAGCCCAAGAGAGGAAAGAAGACAAAATCAAATTTGGATGATGCTATAGAATTCAATAAGATGAAGACTTCTAAAAAAGAGTATCATATTGTTGCTCCATTATCTAATTAGGAATTAATTGATGAAATTATTAAAGATAGAAATTTGAAGAAAATCTCTATATATTATGCTAATATGGATGATAAGGATCAAAGGCAGATTGAGGAAGCTGTAATTTTGTACATGGATGTATTTAGTAAAGCATTGATTTAATTAGAAATATATCTTCCCAAAGATTTGTATAGCTTAATTGATGCTAGGAGAAAATTTGCTAGCCAAATGAATAGAGAAATAAAGGAGAGTGAATTGGTTAGTCAGTGCAGCAGTATCACTATAGAGGAAATTGATATATTAATTTTGTTAGCGAATAAAAAGGAATTCAGGAGCAAGCACAGGGTCAACAATTTGATGGTTGGTCGAGTTGGAGAAATAAGGAGAGAAACTAGTGAAATTTGGAAGAAGTTTCTTACTAAGAATCGACTTGTAGAAACTATCTCATAAGATGATGCCACTCAGTCAAAAAATCCTCTGGTTAATGATGCAAATAAAGAAGAGGGTACTCAGGATGTTGGGGAACAACAAGTTCTGGATACTGTCAAAGTTGAGCTTGCAAAAGAAAATGATAAATCAACAAAGGCAAAGGATGGTGCACCAAGTGGTGACACTGGTGCACAGGAGGCACCTAAAGAAGTCAAATTTGGACTGATTGAGGCTAAGAAGAAGGAAGAAGAGAAACAAGATGAACTGGATAGAGGAAAGGGTGAGTTAACAGAGATTTCGATCCTTGTGGCAATTGACACAACAAAAATCCAAAGCCAAGTGATTTTTCCACAGTTCAATATCAATTTTGATAAACCCTTCAATCAAATGTCTTTGACAGAGAGAATGATAACTGTTGCTTCTCTTTAGGCGCAAGCCAGTCAAGAGTTAGCATAATTAGAATCTAAAGAGAAGAGACTTATTGAAAAATCGGTTAAAGTTTTGGAATAGGTGGTACAAGAACTGTGTTGGCATTATTAATGAATTGATTATGTGTTACATTGATGTTTTGTCATTGATGTCAACACTAGCTATTATGGATGGTTATCGGCAGACATGTTTTGGTTACCAATAGAAGATCTAGTGTTACCAATAGAAGAGATTATCTATTGGACACTTCTGACATGTTTGGATCTATGAAGTATGTTTGGTTACATGTGGTACATGTTTCTAGAGCATGTTTTGGTCAGTTGGTATTGACTTGGTAATCAGATGCTATCATACACTCTTGTAAACACTTACCAACATTGGTTTAAGGCTTTACTGACAAAGCTTTCACTGAGGAATCTTAACAGGATGCATAAGTGGTGTTGGTGCAGCTTCTAAATGGATTTAAGGATGTTGAAGATGTTCTTTGATCATGCTTCAACTGCTTGATGATATTTCTTTGGTGTGGTGGACCCAAAATAGGTCCAGTGCCTATCTAGGTTATGGACCGGTATCATGATAACATGTACTCTACATGTTACGGGATGTTTCAGGATGATTTATGGATTTGTAATTGTTGTTTTGGTCTTAAGCCAACATGGTATATCATTGAAAAATGGATTTATGTAATGATCTTATTGTAATATCTTTTAGGTGGCTGACCTAATTGGATTAGGTCTTAGGGTTGGTATAAAATGATGTAAGATTTCATTGTAGATCATGGAAAGGAATGTAATGTGTGAATATTGTAATATCATTCAGGCAGAGGATTAGGTCAATCATTGAGGATCGAATTGGGATTAAGGAAGAGGTCAAAGGCCTCTGGTATTGAGCTTAATTGGGATTGTAATCAGGTATGATAGATGTTGTTTCTGGCAGTTCATTATTCTAGGTTGTTGTTTAGATATCTTGAGGTGGTTTTAACCTCTGTAGTCAGTGAGACTCTTTTGTAATGAGTAGTAATATCTAGGTAGTGTGCCTTCGTACAGTTGGAGGCCCCTCATTGTATCACATACATTCTGCAGAAGTATCATCTAACTATGGGTAGGCTTCCCACTGTGGTTTTTCCCTTTTTGGGTTTTCCACGTATAAATATTGGTGTTATGTGGTATGATTGCTTTACATTGATTATCTATTTAACTATTGAGTTGAATTGTTTACTAGTATCTGTGTTTATCGACATCTATTTCTGCTTTACCAGTATTTAAATATTTATGTGCTCTGGTTTAAGGTTGTATTATGGACTAAATATTATAATTTGTTAACAACGGATTCACCCCCCCCCCCCTTCTCAATTGTTCATTAGTTATCCTAACATAACTGCAACTTGATGCAAACACCAGTTCATCTGGTAAGCTTCAAAACTTAATTGATCATATATCCACCTAGTTTGATTCTTTGACAAAAGAATCAGCCCAGCAAGCTATGGAGAAATTTAAAGATGCTAAAGTTCAAACATTTTTGCAAATAATTAGTAATGATAAGGCCTAACTAGATAAGGAGTTAAAACTAATTGATGAGTTCAATTTATAAGTTTTGTCTAATTTTGACCAATTTTACTACTGAGATAGACAAGTAGATAGATAATTGTAGAGGATGGTTAGCTCATATTTCTCGGGCTTGTGATCCTACAGCTAACTTAATCGACAGTATTGAAGGACAAATTTTGAATATCACTGAGCAGATTAGGAATTTTGAGAAGGAGAAGGAGAGAATGATTAGGCAGACAGGTGAACTCCATAACGTAATTGGTCCCTAGTTGGACACCTTAGTGTATCATAAGATAGAATGCATTTAGAACATGTCTCAAGAGACTCATACTGAGATTGCAGCTATAGAATATCATGCTTATGTTTTGAATGGTTTTGTTTCAATTTTGGAGAAGTTGCGAGAAAGATGGAACACATATCTTGGTTTTCTTAAGATGGCAGATGCATGTAGAACACAAGATGGCACTAAGAGGGGGGGTGAATAAGTGGTTTTCAATATTTTAACCTTTTAATCCTAAATGTGTGTACTAGTTAGCTGTTCAAACACTAAGTGAATGGGTGAGATAGGGGAAGACTGAAATTCAAGAACACACAAAAGGAACATCACATAACACCGGATATACAAGGAAAAACCAATATGGGAAAAAACTTGGTGAGAAATGCTGCTGGAGTCTCTACTCCAATACAACCTCACAAATAAAATTGTTATAACATTTAGGGCACCAACCCAAGGAGTACCAACCCCTGCATCGGGCACCAACTCAGTGATTACAATGAATACAAACAATACAAAAGAAATACCCTAGTTACAAATGAATTATGTAACCTCGACAATTAATTCTCTCTTTCGATTCAAGACTTCTCTTCCAGTTTAGGACTTCTCTTCCAATTCAACCCTTCTCAGTTCTCTATCAGTTCTCTACTCACCCTCTCTTTCTATCTCTCCTCCTACTCTACTTCTTCCTTGATGAATCTCCTTTTACTCACACTATCTCTTTACCAGTTTCACTCTTTTCAATCTTGTTGTTTCTATTCTCTGTTGGTTCTCTAATCACTTTGACCCACTGCTACTTGTCACTACTGGTTCAGACTCTACTGATTGATTGAACTGCCAGAATCTGCACTTGGTTACTAGTTACTCTACTTATCAGTCAATACCTACTATGTTTCTACCTTGTCAGATCTTCTCTAACACTCCCACTTGACTACAACACCCTCTACTATCTTCCTGTCGGTTATAGTACTACCGGTTCACTTGACTGCTACACTCTTTGCAGCTTGCCGGTAACTCTAACTTTACCAGTTAAACCCCTCTTAAGCCCTCTTTCTAGTTGCACCTCCACATGCACTCAGTCATTTATGATCTTCCATAGATTACACTTGGACTGAACCACTGATACACACTTCTTCTCCTCTATCCGATCTGCAACATCAATCTATCGATTGCCTTAACCTTGCCAATTGAATCCTCTTGCCGGTTACACTACCATATACTCAGTCAATTATAAGTTCATCAATTCACTCACTGACTGATTGTCTTTTTTATTCACATTCACTCTCTCTTCTTTTGTATCTAGCATCACAGCCTTAGGTAGCATCATCAAATCATTTCAATATTCAATCTTTATATTTATAACCAAGATTTCCCACCAAAAGGAAACTCAAACTTGGCATACTAGGTTTTACTCCACCGACCACGAGGCATATCAAATCCAATCAAATCTCATCTGTGAGATTGACAACCTATAGTGAATCAAGCCTCACTACCATATTTGTTCCTTCTAGCACACGACTTCTATCTTTGGCAGCCTGCATCCTAATTTGTTGGTCTTGTGTTTTTTCAACCATCGTGCATGATGCATCTTCCTTCACCTACTTCGATCTTCCCGATCAGTGCAACATAGATCTCCACTATTTGTCCTTCCTCGACCAGCAAAACTTTGCAATCATCCCATGAACTTAGCAGTCAACTTTAAATGTGAATCCAATCACTAACCACCTTGTTGACGCACGATTTAATTTCACCTATCCATTTCCACCTGGAGTCCACATGTACTTCTAATCGACATCCAACTTGGTTGTCTAGTTTGTTGGTTCAGACTTGGTCACTAACAAATGTGTATTATTGGTGCTTACCTACTAGTTCTCTAACCCTGGTGGTTAAACTTCACGCCTGCACTTTACTCTTCTTCTAGTGGAACACATTAACTGATCATCAAACCAAGCCAACCCATAGAAGATATCCTAGGTGAGGCATCATGCTCATCTCCAACTGATTGAGAGTTCTTTACTTTGCCTCTTGGTTCTTTGTTGCATACCGGTATATGTTATTGGCTTATGCAAAGTTATTGGCTTATGCACAGTCACTGGTATATGTTCACCAGCATTGATGATGACTAGTTATCATCTGGAGATCATTTGGTTATGTCGAAGACATGGATTGGATGTTTGCATTGTTAGGTCCCAGAGACAATTGAAAGGGGGGGTGAATCAGTTGTCCAATAAATTTAAACCAAAATTAACTTAACCAAAACTTAATTCTTAATGCCGATAAACCAAAATTTATGCCGGTAGAGAGTTTTATCAGTTAATTATGGTACTGGTAAAGATTAATGCATGAAACGGAAAGACAATAACATCCACAACACATAACACAAATATTTGTATGTGGAAACCCTATAAGGGGAAAAACCACGGTGGGAAACCTTACCCACAATCAGATGATACTATTATAGATAGTATGTGTGTACAATATGGAGTTTGCACATGCAGAAAGGCCAACTGCCTAGAGCTCACTGCTCAATCACAAAATGGGAGTCGCGCTGACTACAATTGGGTGGTTAAATCCAATGATAATGTACTGCTCAAAATAACATCTTCAAATGCTGGATTCAGTACCGGTTTAGCTCTGATATGCCTTCTTCAAACCTTCCTTCAATCTTGAATGATGTCTGCATGTATAGCTCTGCTTATTTTCGCATATACCTTGTTACAATCCTCTATCAATCTCACAAATGAGATCTTACATTTATACCATAACCTAAGACCAATTGAGTCAGTCGGCTCACTAAGAGATATTACAATAAAATCAATTACAAATGAATCAATATGCACTACATCATGTCGGCTCAATGCATTTACAATAATAATAAATCATCTTCATGATGTGTCATGCTGATCTGGAATAGATATGCTTGCTGGTGCATAACCTTGACCTATTTGCCGGTAACAACAAATATGCAAACCCGATCAAAGTAATGAACAAATCAACAAAACAAAGTGTCCAAACAATGTCTTCGACATAACCAAGCAGTCTCCAAGTCATTCCAAGTGCTGGTGAACAATATAACCTATCGATGAACCAAATACTAGTGACTGTGCATAAGTCACTGACTTGCCGGTGGACAAAACCAAAGATCTCCAAGTGCTGATAAGTTTCACAAGTGTTAAAAAGTGTTGACACAATGACAAAACCATATCAACATATCCAAAATACCAACATTCATTTGGTGTTTTACTTATTGATCTAATCGGGTTGACATATTTGCTTTAACCGGCAGATAGGTCTAGGTTATGGACCGGTACAAGATATCATATTCCAGATCAGCACGACATGTCTTGGAAATGGTTTATTGATTGAATAATGTGTAAATGTATTGAGGCTGACATATTATATCACATCAAGACTTATTTTGTAATTGATTTAAATGTAATATCTTTAGTGAGTCAACCTCATGATAAGGTCTTAGGGTTTTGTATAAATAATTGTAAGATCTTATTGAAGATCAGATATTATGAGTGCGAATATTGAAGATCATTGTAGAGTGAAAATAAGAAGATCCTTGTGTGAATCATGCAGATATTATATGAAGGTTGAAGAGAAGGTTATGAAGGTTTTTGGCACTCATGGTCAAAGCTTAAATTGGTACTGAATCCAAAATTGCAGATGCTATTTTGAAGCAGTACATTGTTATTAGATTTAATCATCCAACTGTAGTCAATGTGACTCCTATTTTGTGATTGAGCAGTGAGCTCTAGGTGGTTGGCCTTTCTACATGTGCAGACCCCATTATTGTATTCACTTACTATCTGCAGCAGTATCATTTGATTGTGGGTAGGGTTTCCCACCATGGTTTTTCCCCTTACCAGGTTTCCACATCAAAATCTCTATGTCATGTGTTGTGGATGTTGTTTCTCTTTCTATTTCATACATTAAGTTATACCGGTACTGCTATAACTATTAATTTGTTTTATCGACATTAAGCTTGTTTTACCAGTACTAAGTTTTAAGTTGGAATAATTGGTTTCGAGTTGTAATTTATTGACAACTGATTCACCCCCCCTCCCTCTCAGTTGTCCTTTTCGGTTCCTAACAATTGGTATCAGATCCTAGTTCTCTTTTTGCAGAAGCCTAACAGCTTGAGAAGATCCTATGACAACAAATATTTTCAGGAAGGACAGTCCTAAACTTGATTGAACTAACTATGGTATATGGAAGATCAAAATGGAAACACATCTAAACTGCATTGGAAGAGATATATGGGATGTTACAAAGAATGACTATGTTGGTCCTACTCCGAAAAACCCTCATCCACCAACATTGGCTAAAGACTTGGAGAATGACTGCAAAGCAAGAGAAGCACTTCTGAGCGCATTATCAGATCAGCAAATCATGCGATTATCAGACTGATCTATTGCAAAAGCTATTTGGGATAAAATAGAAACATTGAATGAAGGAGATACCACTATCAAAATTGCAAAACTGGAATGTTATCGGGTCAGGTATGAAAATTTAAAAATGGAAGAAGATGAAAGAATTTCTACATTTATGGAAAGAGTTAATGAAATTGTTTTAGGAATACAATGTTGTGGAGGATCTCTAAGTGAAGATGAAATTGTTTCTAAAGTTTTAAGAGCATTGCCACCTGCTTACAAAATGAAAGTGATAGTTATTAATGAGTTGAGAACAATGCCTAATACATCAGTTTCTAGAGATACTCTGGTTAGAAAACTTTCAGCATTTGAGCTTAAAGAGTTTGGTATTGTTGCTATAGTCAAAACTGATATGGCTTTCAAAGAATCATCATCAGCATCATGATTATCATTATCTAAAAAATCTAATTGGAAAGCACTTTATGCAAAAGAACTTGAAGCACTATTTGCAAGGAAGTAAGTATGAAGGTAAATCACCTTTCAAATGTTTTAATTGCAATAAAGTTGGCCATATGGAATCTAGGTGTCCTGATAGACATGCAAGTCAAAGGGAGGAAGAAAAAAGAACATATAAACCTAACCCCGAATATCAGAGATATAGATTTAAGAAAAAAAGAGATAAGTCATGTTACTATGCAGATGAAGGTGTTCCAGATGACTCTATTGAAGATCCAACAGATAATGGTTGGGAATTTGTTGCAATAAAAGAAGATCCACCAACACCTATTGTCAAACCGATAGAGTAGGCATTAGCAACGAAAATTGAAGAAAATGATGAATGGATCATTGATAGCAGATGCTCGCATCATATGACTGGTGATAAAAGAAAATTCTTATCATTTCAGGAAATTCATGGAGATGACAAAGCTTGTTTAATCAAAGGAAGAGGCACTATATCTTTGGATGGTAAGCATAATACTGATAATGTTTATTATGTTGAAGGTTTAAAGCATAATCTTTTGAGTGTTGGTCAATTAGTGGAAAAAGGATTTCAATTACAATTCAAGAATGGAAAATACAAAATCATGAACAAAACTAGATTATAGATTGCAACCGGTAATCAGACTAAAGGTAATATCTTTCATTTGAAAACCAGTGATAAGACATGTTTGATTGTACACATTGATGAAAGTTGGTTATGGCATAAAAGACTTTGTCATGTGAATTTTGTTTGCATTGTAAAGATCAGTTCAACTAAGGCAGTAAGGGATTTACTTAAGATAATGAAACCTCATAATCCGATATGTAAGGAATGTCAAATGGGAAAGAAAGTTAGAACAAAATTTAAGAGCATTTATGAGAAATCCAATAATATTCTTGATTTAATTCATACTGATTTATGTGGTCCAGCGAAAATAAGAAGTCTTGAAGGTGATGGATACTTTATGCTAATAATTGATGATTATTCTACAATGTGTTGGGTTACTTTTCTCAGGGAGAAATCAAAAGATTTTGGAAGATTCAAGATATACAAGGCAATGGTAGAGAATGAAACTGGCAAGAAAATCAAATGTTCGAGATCTGATCAAGGAAGAGAAGCTACATCAAGGGAATTCAATTCATTCTATGAGGAGAATAGAATCAAAAGACAACTATTAGCACCCCGGACACCCCAATAGAATGGAGTTGTGGAAAGGAAGAACATAACTATACTGGATGCAACAATAACCATGATGATGGAAGCAAATCTACATCATGTGTACTGGAGAGAAGCAATGAATAGAGGGTTTGTTGGATAGGCCCCTATAACAAAGTATGTCAAATGATATGGATAAAGTCTCTTGATATAGAAACTTGACTTGACTAACTTGAATACCTATCTAGGTATTGTTGTCGTTGGGATAGTTGGATGATATACTCTTGATCACTTGGTTTGATCTGGTGTTTCAAATGTTGGAAAACCTTTGTATTACCCTTTTGATAAAAAAATTTCAGCAATTTGTTGGATTTTTTCTCACTCGTAGATGATAATCTTCTTCAATTTTTGACCATTTGGAGCATGTAATAGACATAGAAGACACAATGTTTAGTAAACAAAATGCACAAGCAAGTACAAATCTTATGGCAGGATGAGACAATAGTTGTTGAATCTCACATGGAGTTTCCTCTGAGGCTATGTTATTCAAAGTGGATATTTAGATGCTTGACCCCACTGGCTCCACCCTCGGCACTCACTTCTTCAGGGCAGCCAAGCACTAGTTTCCATGAAAACTCCCCATGGCAAACTTTATATCTCTACTAGGAATCGTATGTATGTGAACCGCTTCAGAGGTCCGACCTCCTGCGCCAACAACTAGAAGGTTTTTGGCAACTAATACAAATAGCTTTTAGTAAAGGCTTCCAGTCATGTGGCCATACATGCAGCACTTTCAGCTCTATAAATACAGAAGGTTCCCAGCCTATAGAGATTACGCTCCATAGGGTTTATGGGGAAACATAGTGTCAGTATGAACTTATCAGCACATATTGTTTGAACTTTCATCACAAACATGATTTATTTATAGTGGATTGGAAGGACTCGGTATTAGCCCATTTCCACTTTAGGTCATTCCCCTCTCACTGGCCCCCTCAAGGCAGCTCGGGAAGGTAGACCCTCTAAACGATTAATTGCTTGAAAGCAAAGAAAGCGTAAAAGAGTGGGTTTGGCTTTTTGATCACCCAATTAAGGGGAGAGCATATTCCTACCACTTTTGAGACACAGAATACAAGCGTTCTTTTTAACTTTTTCAAAGCAATTTGTTGGCTATCCTATTTGGAGATGTTGCTCCAACAAGAATGGTGTTTATTTTAGCCCCACATAGCAAATGATTTTCTAAACTAGGAATTGGAAATCTTGGTCAACAAAATGAAAATCGTTGCAAAAAGTGACTTGCTTTGTAAGAATGGACAAGTTGATTGTTCTTTTTAACTTACAAAATATAAGGTTGATTGTGTTTTTTACCTTTGCAAGAAAATAAAAGATTGTTGTTCTTTTTTTAGAGCCCAAGATTTGAAGTGTGAACGTCCTAACTTTGCAAGAAAGTAAATGTTTGATTTGTTGTTCTTTTTACCTTGCAAATGTGATTATTTCTAGAGCCCAAAAACAAGTGAGGTACTTTTTAGAACACAAAATTGAAAAATGAAGTTCTTTTTACCCAAAAGGAAATATGAGTTCTTTTTAACCAACTTTGAAAAAGCTAGAAAAGAAATCACTAAATCCTAAGTTAACTCCAAATCTGCAAGAAACTGTTAGAAACCTGCAATAAAAAGAAGTTAGTGAAAATCCAAAACCTTACGTGGGCTTCCACAAGCCTAATTTCAAATTGTGGTTACAAATTTTTCACTCCTGATTTTGAAATGCCCTGAAATTTGACTAAGTTTCAAATTTGGAGGATCTTCCAAAAACTAGATTTTGCATTATAACTCCTAGAGGTCTGAAACCCCTCTCAAACATCCTAACAATATATATGGAATATAACTTAAAGTATAAGAAAGATAAAAGAGAAGAGAAAATGTCACTTATACTTAAATGTTATATTCCATATATATTACCCTTGCACAAGCCTAATTTCAAGATTTGATTAAAAAATTTGCACTCTATTTCAAATGCGCTATCTTAGAGAATATATGCGCTAAAACAATTGTCAAATGCACTAATTCATCTGTCAAATGCGCTAACCTGCGTTACAAAAGCGCTAACCTATGTTCAGAAGTGCTAACCTATGATGCAAATGCGCTAACCTGTGATGCAAATGTGCTAACCTATGATGCAAATGCGCTAACCTATGATGCAAATGTGCAGATTTTCAGACAAAAGCACTAACCTACATGACATATGCGCTAACCTATGATGCAAATGCGCTAACCTATGATGCAAATGCACTAACCTATCAAACAAAAGCACTGTCAGAATTCACACATGCGTGAATCTTCATTACAAATGCGTTAATTTTATTTTTGTGAGATTTTTAAAGGTATATGTGAGGTCTAGCCCCATGGTGGGCACCAAAATGTGTTAGCTTGAATTTCATCCTCAGGATGTTACCTGTAATAAGTTAGTTTTACAAAATACAATGGAAATGTATACATGAAATCCAAAATCAACCAATGAAACTGCATGAAATAAAAATTAAAATAAAACACTATTTCAGCTTCATGGCTTATGTCTCATTGTGTCCTAACTCCATTGTTCCTAGTTGCAGATGGTGTGCTCTCAGACAATGCACTGTTGGCTTCCAAGATGGCATACGAAGAATGGACTGATAACTTGTAGTTAACTGATAGTATGATATGTAAAGCTACATGATTATGCTAAAATGATTATGCTATATGATTATATTGCTAAAATGATATTTGCTATTTGCCTCAAAAACTCACGGATGCATATGATTGATTGAAAACTATTTTGAAGACTAACTTCCTCTCAACTAAAGATCTTGATTTTATAGACTTTGAGAGGATAAGATGATGTGGCTCAGATCAAGGGTCATGATCAGATCTGCAGATTTGGATGGCCGTGAGCAAAGGTGAAGGTTGAGAGAAAGGGGGAAGGAGAAGACAAGTGTCACTCATCTCACCTTGACTAGGTTGCTGACTGAGGGAATCTAGGGATGGTTGGAGGAAATTTAGGCATGGTAGGACAATTGGACTCAAGTCCTTCCCAAGATGTAGGGGGTGTTGGAGAGAATATAGGAAATGGTTATGAAATGTGTGTACGTACACAATTTCATTAATTTTGGAGGTTGAAGATAAATGATGAATTAATATTTAAGGAATATTAATTTCCTTAGCCACATGTTTGATGAGTTGGCAAAGGGAAGATGAAGTGGAGATGGAGGGTGAGTTGGAAAAAGGATTAAATAATTTATTTAATATTTGAGACTATAGGATAGGAGAATAACCATTAAATATTGGATATTTAATTGATTGGAGAAGATAATTAAATATTAGATATTTAATTAACTTGGAGGAGATATTTAAATATTAGATATTTAATTAATTGATTAGAAGGATAATTAAATATTAGATATTTAATTAATTAGAAGAATAGGATAGATGGATTAATTAATAAAATATTAATTAATAGAAAGACATGAAAATGAATTAAATAAATTAATATTTTCAAATTAACTATTTAATAGAAGAATAAATATTAGATAAATATTAATAAATATAGAATATTTATTTAATTGCTCATAGCGAATTTTAGGTGTATACAAAACTTAATGAGGATGGTGAAGTAATCAGAAACAAAGCAAGATTAGTTTGTAAAGGTTATTCACAGAAAGAAGGAACTGAGTATAATGAGACTTTTGCACCGATAGCCAGAATTGAAGCAGTTAGATTATTTCTTGCATTTGCAGCTCACGAGAACTATAAAGTTTATTAGATGGATGTAAAATGTGCATTTTTTAATGGAGATCTTGAAGAAGAAGTTTACATTAAACAACCTAATGGATTTTAATTAATAAATGATAAGGATATGGTTTGCAGGTTAAGGAAAGCTTTATATGGATTGAAGCAAGCTCTCAAAGCTTAGTATGCTAGACTAGATAAATATCTTTTAAAGATTGGATACACAAAAGGTAATGTTGACAACAATTTATATTACAAAATCACTAATGATGATATTTTGGTTATTGAAGTATTCGTGGATGATATAATTTTTGGAGGTGAAGAAGAGTTATGTAAAGACTTTGCTAACAAGATGCAGGAAGAATTTGAAATGTCTATGATTGGAGAGATAAAAAAATTTCTAGGTTTGTAAATTTCACAAACAGATAAACGTATATTCATATGTCAAACAAAATACTTGAAGGAACTCTTGAAGAAATTTGGTATGGAAAACTCCAAACTGGTAAGCACTCCTATGACTACAACATATAAATTGACATTAAAGGATGATTCAAATCCTATAAATTCGACAAGGTACAAATATATGATTGGAGGATTATTGTATTTGATACAAACCAAACTAGATATAATGAATGCAGTGTGTATTGTTTCTATATTTCAAAGCAATCCTAAAGAAAATCATGAAAGTGCCATAAAAAGGATTTTCCAGTACCTTCAAGGCATAACAAATCTTTGTTTATGGTATCCTAAGGATGAAAATTTTGAGTTATGTGCATATACAGATGTTAATTGGGCTGGAGATGTTGATGACAGAAAGAGTACCACTAGCAGTGCATTCTTTCTCGGTAGAAGGTTAATTTCATGGATCAACAAGAAGCAGACTTGTACATCATTATCTACAATAGAAGCATAATATGTTGCATCAGCGACTAATTGTACTCAAGTATTATGGATCAAGCAAATGTTGAAGGATATCAAGGTAAAATGCAAAGAACCGATAATCATTCATTGTGATTACTCAACAGAGATTGATATATCAAAGAATCTGGTATTTCACTCTAAAACAAAGCATGTTTCTATTAAGTATAATTTTTCGAAAGAAAATATTGAAGCAAATGAAGTGAGATTGGTTTATATGAATACTAAAGAGAAAATTGCAAATATTTTTACAAAGTCTTTTCCTAAGGAAACATTTGAATATCTCAGAGAACAGCTTGGGGAAATTTCCCCATCGACAGAGACTTGAATGATGAAGATTGGCATCAAACCGACAGGGACTAACAGAAAAATATTTTTCCATCTTTGATGAAGGAGAGCTACTGCTCAGGGGGAGTAGTTAGTTGTATGTTCTGATTTTTTATTCTTAACTGATTTGGCATTTGATGTCAAAGGGGGAGATATATCTATGGAAAAACAATGTACTTTGGGGAGAGATGTATTTGGTTTTGGTTATATGGTTTTTTGTTTTTGGTACAAAACTTTGTATTGATCTATTTTGGGAGATTGTTGGTTTTTGGCATTCTGTTTTTGGCACTTAGATGTTTTTCCATCTAGTGTTGCCATCAATTCCAAAGGGGGAGATCATTGCAATTATGGATGACTTCACCATGTGTTGCATTGGTTTTGTCATTGATGTCAACACTTACCTTCTAGAGGTCTACATTGTTGATTTGGCACTCTGGTTATATTGGTTTATTGTTGGACTGACACATTGTGATCCCGACATGGTTATTGGCTTATGCACATTCACCAGTATATATTCACCAGCAGTGGATATAGTTCACCAACGTTGGTGATGACTTATTATCATTTGGAGATCATTTGGTTATGTCAAAGACATGGATTGGATGTTTGCATTTGGTGTTTTACTTATTGATCTAATCGGGTTGACATATTTCCTTTAATTGGCAAATAGGTCTAGGTTATGGACTGGTACAAGATATCATATTCCAGATCAGCATGACACATCTTGGAAATGGTTTATTGATTGAATAATGTGTAAATGTATTGAGGCCAACATATTGTATCACATCAAGACTTATTTTTTAATTGATTTAAATGTAATATCTTTAGTGAGCCAACCTCATGATAAGGTCTTAGGGTTTTGTAAAAATAATTGTAATATTTTATTGAAGATCGAATATTATGAGTGTGTGTATATTGAAGATCATTGTAGAGAGAAAATAAGCAAATCCTTGTGTGAATCACGTAGATATTATCTGAAGGTTGAAGGGAAGGTTATGAAGGTGTTTGGCACTCATGGTCAGAGCTTAAACCAGTACTGAATCCAGCATTGTAGATGCTATTTTGAAGCAGTACATTGTTATTGGATTTAACCATCCAACTATAGTTAGTGTGACTCCTATTTTGTGATTGAGCAGTGAGCTCTAGGTGGTTGGCCTTTCTGCGTGTGCAGATCCCATTATTGTATTCACTTACTATTTTCAGTAGTATCATTTGATTGTGGGTAAGGTTTCCCACAATGGTTTTTCCCCTTACTGGGTTTCCACATCAAAATCTTTGTGTCATTTGTTGTGGATGTTGTTTCTCTTTCTATTTCATACATTAAGTTATACTGGTATTGCTATAACTATTAATCTGTTTTACTGGCATTAATTTTTTTTACCGACACTAAGTTTTAAGTTGGAACAATTGGTTTTGGGTTGTAATTTATTGACAACTGATTCACCCCCCCTCTTAGTTGTCCTTCTCGGTTCCTAATAGTATTCTCTTCACTTGATGACATCATCTTTAACTGGTGGGAGTCATGTTGCTAGTCATCAATATGCATACCGGTTGCACTGCACATTCTCATTTGTTCAACCGTTCTTTCTTATCAGTCACATCCTTACCAGTTGGCAACAATATAATGTCAACACATCACTCACCGGTTAATATCATTGATAGCACTACCAGTTGATTGTAATGACCACAATATTGGTTGACATCAATGACAACACAATACCAACAATCTCCTCCTTTGGCATTGATGTCAACACTTGTATTATCTAGTATACTATAATTTTTCTCTCCTATTTTGACAACAATGGAAAAGGAAACTAACAAATCTTTCTACCGGTTACTTCTCCCCCTTTGACCATTATACTTTACAATGTCTGATATAGAAACACTTGAGATAGAGGGCTCAGATGCCAACTCGATACCAATTGCATGTACCAGTCTGGTAACAACTATTTATTCTCCCCCTATGCAGATAACTCTCCCTCTTTGGCCAACATATGGTTCAAAAATCAAGGGATGTAAAGTTGTGAACTCCTCTTGAACCATATATCTCTAGTCTTCTTTCCTATCAAGTCCTGAATCGGGGCTCCAATATACACCGTGTACCAGTAGAGTTGAGAATACATAATATTGATCACAACTTATGACATGATCCTACATTATCACAATTCCAAACCACACCACCATCATGTCAACTATCCAATCGGTTCAATCAAAATGATGTATCCATATAAGGTCGGCTACTAGACCAACACATTGTCATTCAAATCTTCTCCAATATCACGTGACATAATTTATTCAATCCAAGCCACATGAGTCACTGCACTAATCCCAGAATACATTGGCTCACATAATCTGCAATACCTGTCAATGTCCATGTCGATAACATATTATACATGTCGTCTTGCTATACCAGACTAATATCTCCACTAGAGAACCTTCCTCTAACCTCTATCTTTTGGAGTCAAATGCCTCTGATGCCAAATTTAGTCTGAGCCATCCATTGACACTTGCAACATCAATCCATCTCATATATGTAGATGTGTATCCAAGGCAGTAACTACAAATACTGTCATTTCATCTTCTTCCTTGTACCGGCAATAGTTTGTCCTTCCATTTTTCATTTTCAAAGTTTGGGGGTGAATTATGTGAACAATATGTAGCTCCCCCTAAAGTCCTGCATCTCCTTTAAGCCTTAGGAGATATCGCCTGTGCACTGAATATATAGTGCATGCCCATGGTTATATTATTTTCCTTTTTCCTCCACACCTTCTAGTTCTCCCTCCTTTTCTAATTTGCAGTCTTGGGAGCAGCATTGACTTCCTTTTGTTGATTGGTTCTTACTCCACAAACATTGTTGTAGTATAAGACTATGCTCATGCTAGCCAAATGATTGGAGTACATTCTATCAAACCAATTGGATCTTCTTCTCCAAACCATGTTGTTGTAGCTCGCTATTGGAACCAATGGATTTCTTGGTCTTGTAGGAACAATTATCCTTTTGTACCATGCCGATATTTGATTATCATATGCTCTATAACTATTTCCATATTGTGCATGACTATTACACTGGTTCCCATATGACTAAAATTTCTTCTTCCTGCATTCATGACTTCTATGGCCAAATCCATTGCATCTTTGATAAACTAAATTGTTGTTCCTAGGAAAAGAGTTTTGTCTATTCCTGGACCTCTTTTTATATTCATCTACCTTATGACCATAATCTTTGCATGAAAAACAATAACCAAAGAAAGAGGGCTTATAACTTACAAATTTATTCTGCCAGGCATGTGGTGATCTTGCAGGCTCATTTCCTCCATTCATTCTTCCTTTGTTGCTGATCCTAGGATTCTCATGTACATCATACATATGTCTTGGCCTTCTCCTATTCTCACATTTGTGTGCAACAACATTTCTTTTTCTTTTACCGACAGGAGCTCTTCCAGGATGTCTTCCTCTCAGCTTTCCTTTCCCTTTAGGATCCATATTATTCCTTCTTGCAGCAACACCGGTCTTCATCCTCATGTCTTCATTGGTTGTAGTTAGGTATATCTTCCTTCTTGGATTATTTCTGACAGTGAAGGTATGTCCTTTGTTATTTCCACTTGAGGAGACAAATTGAATGTCTTTGTTGGAGATGTCCTTGCTTGTGGAGCATTTACCGGCATCACATCCAATTCCTCGGTATCCTTGGAGTGTTTTTGTTTGCTCAACATTTTATCCAAAGCTTCAGAGATGCTATCATACCGGATCCTCACGTTGAGCTCATCCTGACATTTCTCAAGGTCTTTACCAAGTTTCTCTATTTCACCCATTAGACTCTAGCATTCTTTGTCCTTGACCTCTAGCTCTGATTCTAAGTCTTTGCACCTGCACATCTTGATATGAAAATTTGAGTTTGATTCTACACTCATCCTTTTTGGCATCATCCACTTGTGCTTTTAGATTTATAATGGTTGACTCTAACTCTTGAAGACTTTCAATCAACCGGTTTTGTTCCACAATAGAAGCATTCTTGAACATCTTATATTATTTTCTTACTCTACTAAGTTCCTCGAGTGCACTTACAAGCTCTCCTACAAGATCAACTTGGGCTTCAACTTCTTCTTCATCTTCTTCATCACTGCCAAACACATCTTGCCGGTAGGATTGATCTATGTTATCTCTTCTTGGTGTATGTATCTCACTTTCTGTCTCTTGGTGCATGAAGAGATGATTTTCTTCTTCACCATCATTGCAGCTGCTAACCGAACTAGATTTATCATTAGTATAATCATGTGTTCAATTTCTCTTCTTGCTCCCATAATCCGGTTCAACAGTGGTAGGGTAATTATCATAGAGATTCTTCAATCTGTCACACAAACTCTTTGTCGATTTGTACTTATCCACCTTTGAAGAAATATCACCGGAGAGTCCACTAAGTATAGCCTTTATTGCTTCAACATTACACTTGTATCTTCTTTCCGCTTTAGGATCGGTAGGAGGACTAGCAGGACTAGAATCTACCATTGCTGGTTGACTCAAAATTAACCATTGTGTTCACACACCAGAATCTACCCAAGTTGGAGAAAGCTTATCTAACTAGGAACCTAGGCTCTGATACCAATTATAGAACACAAGATGTCACTGAGACGGGGGGGGGGGGGGGGTGTGAATTAGTGGTTTTTAATATTTTAACCTTTTAATCTTAAATGTGTATACTAATTAGTTGTTCAAACACTAAGTGAATGTACTAGTAAGATAGGGGAAGACCAAAATGCAAGAACACACAAAAGGCACATCACTTAACATCAGATATACGAGGAAAACCCAATATGAAAAAACCTTAGTGAGAAATGTTGCTGGAGTCTACTGATCCAATCCAACCTCACAATTAAAATTGTTACAATGTTTAGGGCACCAACCCAAGGAGCACCAACCCCTACACTGAGCACCAACTTAGTGATTACAATGAATACAAATAATATAAAATTAATACCCCAGTTACATATAAGTTTTGTAACCTTTGCAATTAATTCTCTCTTTTGGTTTGGGACTTCTCTTCTGGTTCAACCCTTCTCTATTCTTTGTCAATTCTCTACTCACCCTCTCTTTCTAATTCTCCACTTGCTCTGCTTCTGCCTTGACATATCTTGTCTTACTCACACTATCTCTTTACCGGTTTCACTCTTCTCAATCTTGTTGCTTCTATTCTCTATCAGTTCTCTGATCACTCTGACCCACTGCTACTTGTCACTACTGGTTCAGGCTCTACCATTTGATTGAACTATTAGACTCTGCACTTGGTTACTGGTTACTCTTCTTACTAGTCATGTTGTGCTCTATTTCTGCCTTGCCAAATCTTCTCTAACACTCCCACTTCACTGCTACACCCTCTGTTGTCTTCTTGTTGGTTCTAGCACTACCGGTTCACTTGACTGCTACACTCTTTGCAGCTTACCGGTCACTCTAACCTTACCGGTTAAACCCCTCTTAATCCCTCTTTTTGGTTGCACCTCCACACACACTCAGTAATTTATGATCTTCCATAGATTACACTTGGACTAAACCACTGATATGCTCTTCTTCTCCTTTATCTGACCTACAACATCAATCTATCGATTGCCTTAACCTTGCTAGTTGAATCCTCTTGCCAGTTACAATACCATACACTCAGTCACTATTCTAAGATAATCAATTAACTCACTGACTGGTTGGCTTTCTGATGCACACTCACTCTGTCTTCTTCTGTATCTTGCATCACAGCCTCTAGCAACATCATAAAATACTTTCAATATTTGATCTTTATATTTCTCACCAAAAGGAAACTCAAACTTGGCACGCTAGGTTTTACTCCATCAAACACGAGGCATATCAAATCCAATTAAATCTCATCTTTGGGATTGACAACGTGCAACAAATCAAACCTCACCACCATATATGTTCCTTCCAGCACACGTATTCTATCTTTGGCAACCTGCATCCTGATTCGTTGGCCTTGTGTTTTGTCAATCATTGTGCATGATGCAGTTTTCTTCACCTACTCTGATCTGCCCATTCAGTGCAACATAAATCTCCATTGTTTGTCCTGCCTCAAGCCACAAAGCTCTACAATCATCTTGTGAACTTCACAGTTAGTATTAAATGCAAATCCAATCACTCGTCGATGCATGGTTTAACTTCAACTATCCATTTCCACATGGATTCCACGTGTACTTCTAGTCAGCATCCAACTCGACTGTCTAGTGTGTTGGTTTAGACTTGGTCACTGAAAAGCGTGTACTACTGGTGCTTACCTACTGATTCTCTAAACCTGTTGGTTAACCTTCATGCCTACACTTTACTGTTATGTTGGTAGAACACATTAACCAATTATCAAACCAAGCCAACCCATAGCAGATATCCTAGGTGAGTCATCATGCTCATCTCCAACTGATTGAGAGTTCTTCACTTTGCCTCTTGGTTCTTTTCTTCATACAGGTATCCCTATTTACCGCTTGACATTAATATGTGAATAGTCTTCAAGGCTCATACTCTAGCACACCAGTGACATGACAAACTTAGACATCGGTCATCAAGATCCATCTTTGTTGATGTCAGCAACCTAGAGTGACTCCATGTCTTTAAGTCCTAAGACTTATCTTTCTCCTTCATTTGTACAAACCTCATCTTAACTGGTTTGCCAAAGTGGCAAACTCATCACTCTTTATTCTTCCTTCTCTATCCTAGTAGCTCATCATTCCTTCACTTTCTGATCCAATGTTCATCTCTGATTTTATACATGGGAGGCTCCCACATATTTCACTCTGATTATTTGATGTATGTCTTTTGTCACCTATTGGTTAACAACTGATGGGAACTGGCTAGCAATACATTTCACCAATTTAACTTTGCTGACATTGAGATGATACATATTCAATCAGGCACATTGCCCGGTTGACATCCCCTTTGTTTACCTTACTAACATGCAACAACATAGTTTCTATCAGTTTTCTCTTTAATTGATGACAACATCTTTAACTGGTGGGAGTCTTGCTGCTAGTCGTCAAACTGCATACTGGTTGCACTGCATATTCTCATTTTTTCAACCCTTCTTTCTTACTAGTCACATCCTTACCGATTGGCAACAATACAATGCCAACACATCACTCACCGGTTAACATCAACGACAATACTACCAGTTGACTGCAATGACCACAATGTCGGTTAATATTAATGACAACACAATGCCAACAATGCAAATATACTGAAACATGTATAGATTTGATCATTCAGTGTTCAGTATTTATGTACGTGCAATTTTGATGCACACTATATCTTTGGCATTGCTGTCAAAAGGGGAGAGATAAGGTGAGAAATGTATAGGTTGATTGTATATATAGAGTGTACAATCCAGTGTAATGCAGATTATTGGATTGTTGATCTAAGTGGGAGCCTCATAATTCTTTATTCCTTGGAATTATTTTATTCTTTCATCTGGTGTACAGGTTTCACAAGCTTCAACACTTAGCCATTTTTCAAAGATGTTGCCATCAATACCAAAGGGGATGATTTTTGGCAATTGACACTCATCTGGTGATTTTAGATGACTTTCGGTAGTTGCATATTTATTTAGGGTTGTCATTGATGGCGAATATTCTTGGTAATTCGATCCGACAGTCATGATTCATCTTATCGGGAAGATGGAGGTAACTGGTAAAACAGGGTATTTTGGTAATGTTTCGATCTGGAATGATTTCCGATGATTGGTGTGTTTTTTGGTGATTGTTTTTGTGATCTCGATGATTGGGAAGACCCTTAGGAAGCATGTGATCATAATATTTTTGTTCGTTGTTATGCTTTGTTCAAGATTGAAGCCAACTTAGAGCTACACGTTACACTTCTTGAAGCAGACTTCAAGGAGATTGTGTTTTGGTAATGTTAGTGATGTGGTGATCCATTTTGATGCAATTAGGTACAGTTTCATGTGCGCACTTTGTTTTCAGACCAACTGATAGCTAACTGAGAGATAAATAGAGTATTCAACAAAGTGAGGACAATCATAGATTCAGTGCTTAATCGGAACTCATTATTGCATCGTCAGATGCTACTTGAGAGTTCATTTCTTTGTATTTCCTCATTGTAATCATATTGTAAGTCAGTGATACTTCCCTGAAGGTTGTAGCCTTTTGGGTAATTGTAATTGAGCAGCGAGCTCTAGGCAGTGATCCTGAATGTAAGTGCATTCCCCATATATGTAATATTTATGTACCCCTAACCATAGTATATGAATATTGTGGGTTCTATCCCCACCATGGTTTTTCCCTTTCTGGGTTTCCACGTAAAAATTTTGGTGTTGTGGATTTGTGTATTCCTTGTTGCATGTTTATCTTCATTTTTGCTATCTATTTCTAATCGATGGATAAAGAATAATTTTGTGGATTTAAATTCCAGTAGATCATTGATTCACCTCCCCCTCTCAGTGATCCTTGATTCTAACAAGGACCGCTATCAGAGATCGGGGGATTGGGTAGAACAAAGCTTGTCAACAAAAAGACTTAGTGGTAACACTTTCAATGAGGAGCGATGACTAGATAACACAAAGGATGTAGGGTGTGATAAACACTTTCCACAAAAGAAAGCATGGGGACCACTATCAAAGATCGGGGGATTAGGAAGAACAAAGCTTGTTGACAAAAAATACTTAGTGGTAACACTTCCAATGAGGAGAAATGACACGATAACACAAAGGATGCAGGGTGTGATAAACACTTGCCACAAAAGCAAGTGTGGGGACCATTGTCGGAGATTAGGCAGAATGGAGCTTGTTGACAAAAAAGACTTAGTGGTAACACTTCCAATGAGGAGCAATGACTTGATAACACAAAGGATACAGGGTGTGATAAACACTTGCCAAAAAATCAAGTGTGGGGACCACTGTTGGAGATTAGGGGATCGAGCAGAATGAAGCTTGAAGACAAAAATAACTTAATGGTAACACTTCCAATGAGAAGCGATGACCCGATAACACAAAGGATGCAGGGTGTGATAAACACTTGTCACAAAGTGCATCACACATGCCACCCCAACATATGCATCCAACATAGCCTCTTGTAGTAGCAGAACATGAGCCGGTTAAAGTGCCCTCAAACCGTCAGGAGCAACAAGGGGAAAATGAGGGTGCTTTTTGAAATAGTTGTAATGAAATATTTTTTGGGCATATTTCAAAATTTTTGGTACTACGATAAAGATAATCTAGTTTTTTCTCCCTGACTTGTCTCTGTTTGATTCTATAGGTCAGCTAACTGGCAGATATTAGGCTCAAGATACCCAGGCCTAAGTATTCAAAGGGCATAAGCATTTTGATATGTAATACCTTTTAAATTTTGGTATGGCCATGGTTAAATGAGCCAATGTGGATACTGTACAAAGGAAATACTTAGTCGTATTTAGGATCAGTAGTTGTAAATTTCATAAGAATTCTTAGATTTAGTATGAAAGACTCTTGCTATATTTTGAGCTATAATCAGTGGTTTTCTTGCTAGTTCTTTCCTGTCGGTATGCTCTTTGAACCAGTTTTTGTAATTTCTTATATCTATAATAATATATATTAATGGCTTGCCACTTTTACAAAAAAATAAAAAATAAAATATGAATAGTACCTGAAGATCAACATAAAACTACTTTCACATGTCTATGGGGAACATATTTCTAGAATGTCATGCCCTTTGGCCTTAAGAATTCTAGAGCTACTTATTAGAGATCTATCACTATAATATTCCATGACAATATGTATACATTAATGGAGGATTATGATGACCTTTTAGCAAAATCAATTTATAAAAGCAGTCACCCAAATGTCTTGGCAGTAATCTTTGGCAAACTATAACAATACAAAGTGAGTCTTAATACCAATAATTGTGTCTTTGGAGACACCTTAGGCAAAATTTAGGGCTTCATTTATTCTCATCAACGAATTGAGGTTGACCCTACAAAAGTAAGAGCAATCATCAAAATGCATCCTCTTGTAAACCTTACACAACTTCAAAGTCTCCAAGGTAAACTACAAGCCATCCATCAATTCATAACTCGACTCATAGATAAGTGCCACCTATTTTAGTATGTACTCTATAAATGTGTTCCATTCAAATGGATTGAAAAATTTCAACATGTCTTTGAAAAAATCAATGAGTATTTTCTTTCACTACCAACATTTATGCCACCACTTCAAGGAAAATCATTGATCTTGTATACATTAGTTATGATTGTAGAATTAGGAGCTCTCCTAGTGAAACATGATGATGATAGACAAGAAAGAGTTATCTATTAGATCAGCTACATATTAGTGGGATACGAGCTTAATTATGCAGCCATTGAGAGAGAATGTCTAGATGTTGGTTTTACTACACAGAAACTAAGACATTACATACTAAATCACAAGACAAAGCTAATTGAAACAATAGATCCTTTAAAATATCTTCTAAAGAAGGTAGCTCTCATATGAAGGTTTTTGAAATGGGTCAATGATTCTAAGTGAGTTCGACATTGAATACTTTGAACACAAGGCTATAAAAGGATAAGTCATAGTTGACCAACACGTAGAGGCTCCTACCACAGTAGATTATCCCTTGGTATCTGATTTTTTAGATATCTTTGTAGTAATGATATCTAATGTATGGAAGCTATATTTTGATGGATCCTACACACAACATGGCTCAGGAGCATTTTTTCTCACACATGAAGTGGATGTGATCCCTATAGCCTACAAATTAGTTTTTCCCTACACCAATAACATTGTAGAATATGAGTCCCTCATCATTAGCCTTAAAATAATTGTCACATGGGAAATAAAAAAGTTGCATGTCTACAATGATTATCAACTAACCAATAAAAAAGTTAACAATGATTATGTGACCAAGGATGAGAATCTCATTCCACACAACAAGATGTTGGACAATTTTAAGAAGTATTTTAACAAAATTATCTTTAAGCAAATACTCAGAGTGCATAACAAAGCAACAGACACTATGAAAATAATAGGATCTCTCCTTGACATATCAGATAATGAGCCACAATGAAAATTATTGGTGGAATAGCTTATGATTCCTGATTGTGATGTTCCTTTGTCTAAACTTGTTGTTGGCATTATTGGCATTAAGTTGTCATTGATGTTAACTAGTTTGGCCAAGTCACGAGTAAGTAAGAAGAGCAAGGAAGAAGGAAGGCTACTGATAAATATGACTTGTGTCATCTACCAGTAAAGAAGGCTTACCGGTAAGGCACA
The DNA here is from genome assembly GCF_030272615.1 of Cryptomeria japonica. Classification (NCBI taxonomy): domain Eukaryota; kingdom Viridiplantae; phylum Streptophyta; class Pinopsida; order Cupressales; family Cupressaceae; genus Cryptomeria; species Cryptomeria japonica. The sequence continues at coordinate 422,998,143 of NC_081405.1, read as the reverse complement.
AACTGGGTGGAAGGTTGTTTATTTGGTTATGAAGGCACAACAATCGGTGATCGTAATAGAGAGGATGTTTGATGGTCATACTAGTAAGATAAACTAAACTAGTAGTCTACCTTGGTCGATAAAGAAAGTCAAACCGACATAGGAATCCAAGAAAAGATGGATGTCGACAAGCATGATAGGTGGATGCCAGGTGGAGGGATTGCATAGGTCGGTGGAGTGTGCATCGATGTAACAAATCTACAAGAAGGTCGACTTTATGAGGAACCCGCAAGTCATAGAGGATGCCAGAGGATTGCGGTTCAAGGAAGGCAAGCTGGCAAAGCAACTAAACTAATCCTGTAAGAAGGTTTGATCTTTGTACCTGTTTGGTGAAGAAAACAACAAAGCCATTAATGGCAAATGATAGAGAAAAGCAAAAAAGCATGGTGCAAACCTCTAGATTTAGAAAACACACAATGGAATGTGAAGCTTTGTTGGTGATTGATCAATGTCATAAAGATCTTATCATTGAAAAGAAAATCAAATCAAGTTGAATTCGGTTCAAGTTGGAGAAGGGAAAACCTACCATGACAATGTTTGAATGCATTCTTGGCGGGAATACACGACTATAAATACAAGAACTCGAAACAAAAAAGGTTGATGCTTGAGGAGAATAAGAAGAGTGAAGAGAGATTGAGTGCAGAGCAGAATCATCTCCCTTAGAATTTATTCTAAGTAAGTTGCAGAGTGAGTCAAAAGGAAAACCGGTGAGAGGATTTAATTGATAGTGATTGAGTACCAGTATAACTGTAGCAGGTCCAATACTTGAGCAAACCGGTTAAGTGTGATTGAGCAAGGTGGCATCCAAGTGTGACACAGTGAGTTGTGAGGCTATGAGAGAGAGAGAGAGAGAAGAGATACCAAGAATCAGAGAGAGTGATCTCAAAACAGGTAGTGTGAGATCCAATACAGAAGAGAAGACTGTCAACCGACAGTAACCTATTTGATCAAGAGTTGCAAAACTCATTTGCAACAAGAAGCTATAACCATATCAAAATTGTATTTCAATATACATCAACAAGTTAGAGCTTGGTGCAGGGGATGGTTCTCCTTGGTTTGGTGCCCTAAATATTTGTAATTCAATGTTTCACTTGTGAGGCTAGATTGGAGCAGTAGTCTCTAGTAGAATTTCTCACTGAGGTTTTTCCCATATTGGGTTTTCCTCGTATATCTAGTGTTGTGGGTTGCATTTGTGTGATTGTCCCTTTTGATATTCTCTTTTTTCTTACCAGTTTGATTGTTTAGAGCTTAGGATAACAATCGGTATTTTTGAGGTTGCTTTAAAAGCAAAAATATTAGGAACCACTGATTCGTCCCCCTCTTTGTGGTACATTGTGTTCAACAATTGGTATCAGAGCCTAGGTTCCCGATTATTTAAAAACCTTGGGTAGATTTTGGACTTAGAACACAATGGCAAGAAATGAGTCCGCTTCCTCAAAATCCCCCATGTTTGATGGATCCAACTATGTCTTTTGGAGCAAAATAATGGAGACCTATATTTACTCCCTTGATTTTGATGTGTGGATGTTTGTCAAGAATGGGTATGTTGTACCTAGTTTTCCTCCAACTAATCCTGATTCCAAGGAGTATGAGAATAATGCAAAGGCCAAACATGCTATCTTGAGTGGGTTGTCTGATAATGAGTTTGTCAAGCTCATGCACTGTGCACCTGCCAAGGAGACTTGGGATAAAATGCAGAGGTTATTTGAAGGAGATGCAAAATTCAAAGAGGCCAACCTGCAAGCACTAAGGGGCCAACTTGAAGGCATCAAGATGAAGGATGATGAAAATATTGCAGACTATCTTCATAGATTTTATGAAACCGTGAATACTATCAAAGGACTTGGAGAAGAAATTATAGATGAGATTCTTGTCAAGAAAGTACTTAGGTCTCTCACACCTAAGTATGATACAAAGGTTTCTGCCATTGAAGAAACCAAGGATCTAAAGATCTTTACAATGGTTGAGCTATTTGGCTCATTAACAACCTATGAAATGAGAACAACCAATGTTGCATCGTTAAGGAAAGAAGCAGCTCTTAACACCACCTGGAAGGGCAAAGAAGTAGCTACTCATAAAGGATCCAGTGAAGACTCTGATGCAGAGCTTGAAATTTTGTTAGAAATCTCAAAAGAGGACCCAACAAGTATAAAGGAAAGCTACCACTCAAATGTTTCAACTGTGGTAAAGCTGGATACTTTGCTGCAAAATGTCCTTATAATGAAACTGGTGGAGATGAGTGAAGAGGTTTTAGTAGACCTCTTGGTAAAGATAAAGAAAGAAATGTCTATCGGCAAGGAAGAAGAGGCTACCGAAAGAAGAACAACCTCTATACTATTGAGGATGATACCATAGATGAAGAAAGTGTGTCAGAAAATGACTACTATGAGAATGACAAAAAAGTTAATCTATTTATGGCACTTGATGGATCGATTGGTGAAGATGAGGAAGAAGAGGATATTGAGGCTGAAGTGGATTTGGAAGGTGAGCTTATAAGTTCTCTTGAGAAACTGAGTAAAACAAGAAGAGAAATCAAGAAGGTCAAGCTTGTTGCAGTAGATGAACAAGATCTTTTAAAGCAATCCCTGGATGAGTCCAGTCAAGTTATATTTGACTTGAAACTATCGTTGGAAGAAACCAAGAGGATATGTGAAGTTACATCCTCTAATCTAGAAGGAAAAATAGTGAAGCTCAAAAAGGAGCTTGAAGAAAGTAAGGAATAAATAAAAGTGAGGAGAAAATATGAAGGCAACACCAAAGCCTTAGACAAGATGTTGAGAAAACAAAAGCAATCCAAAGATATCGGTGGCTTAGGCTTTGAAGAAGGTTAAAGTTCAAACAGAAAAGACACATCCAGTAAAGAAATACACTTCACCTCTTCAAATGAAGGTGAAGAGAAGAAGACATTCACTGGAATAAAGGATATAGGTAAAAATACATATACAAATGTTGTTGGAAATCGCCACACAAACCGGTATACACAAGAAATGAACCGGAGGCCACACTCATTGTACCAACATGCAAATCTAAGGATAAATGAAAGAGTTGACCATGAATGATTCACCAGAGTCAACAACACAAACGGAAGACCCCTAGTGAGCCAATCCTTTGCAGGACGAAGGCAACGTAATCAGTATGTTTCAAAATTTCATGGTTATTGTTACCGGTGTAACAAATTTGGGCATAGAATAGTTGATTGTAGATTAACCAATAATCCCTCTATGAGCTATGAAATTAAAAATCCTTTTAATGCACTCTGGGATATGCATGTTATATGTTATGAGTGTAATGGATTTGGTCATAGGAGTTTTGAATGTAGGAAGTATAAATCGGTGCCCTACAATAATTTTAAAGATTTATCTTTAAATGAAAATGTGAAATGCTATAGCTATTAAGAGTTTGGACATATAGCAAAGTTTTGTAAAAATGGGAAGATCAAATAGAAGAAGAAAAATCCTGATCAAGAACTAGTAGTTGAACTGGAGCACAAAATAGTAGTTGACAAGAAGAAGGAAAACAAACTGGTATGGGTTGAGAAAGAAAAAGAAAAGGCAAAACCAAGTCTAATAGTGTAGACTGCCTTACATGTTGAAAGGAAAAATATATGGGTTGTAGATAGTGGTTGTTCCAATCACATGACTGGTGATAAAAAGAAATTTATCAAACTTGAAGACTGGAATGGTGGTTCAGTAAGATTCAGTGACAAGTCAGCCATCAAAATAAAGGCAAAAGGTACTCTAAATATTAATAGAAAATTGAAGGAACATGATGTATATTATGTGGAAGGCCTAAAGCATAATCTATTGAGTGTGAGTCAGATGTATGACAAATGTTATAAATTCACCTTTGAATCAAATGGTTGCCAAATAAAGAAAGGGAGTATCGGTCAAGTTGTAGAAGAAGGAAAAATATGTTGGCAATATGAAGGAATTGATTATGTGTTGCATTAATGTTTTATCATTGATGTCAACACTAGCTGTTATGATTGGTTACCAACAGATAGATTTTGGTCACTGGTAGAAGAATTAGTGTTACCGACATGTTTGGATCAATGGAATATGTTTGGTTTGATGTTTCTGGAGTATGTTTTGGTCAGTTGGTATTGACTTGATGATCGGATGCTATCATACACTCTAGTAAGCCTATACAAGTAAGGGTTTAAGGTTTTATCGATAGATCTTTTACTAAGAATCTTTGACAGGATGCATAAGTGGTGTTGGTGTGGCTTCTAGATGGAATTTAGGATGCAAAAGGTGATCTTTGTTCGTGCCTCGACTGATTGGAGACATCGCTTTGAAATGGTGAAGCTATTTGGGTCTAGGTTATGGACCGATATCATGTAATGTGCTCTCTACATGTTACCAGGATGATTTATGGATTGGTTAATGTTGTTTTGGTCTAAAGACGACATAGCATATCATTGTAATGTGGATGTATGCAATGATCCTATTGTAATATCTTTTAGGTGGTCGACCTAATTGGTTTAGGCCTTAGGGTTTGTATAAATTGATGTAAGATCTTAGTGTAGATCATGATGGCGGTAATGGTTATGGAATGAAATATCATATGCGAAGGAGATTTGGTCGATCATAGGTGATCGAATTGGGTTTATGTAAGAGGTCAAAGGCCTCTAGTATTGAGCTTAATCGAGACTATAATCAGGCATGGTAGATGCTATCATCGGTAGTTCATTCTTCTAGATTGATGTCCAATTATATTGAGGTGGTTATAACCTCTCTGTAGTCACTGAGACTCCTTTGTAATGAGTAGTATGCTCTAGGCAGTGTGCCTTCCTACATGTACAGGCCCCTTATTGTATCACATACTCTCCGCAGAAATATTATCTGACTGTGGATAGGCTTCCCACTATGGTTTTTTCCTTTACTGGGTTTTCCACGTACAAATCGCGGTGTTATGTGGTATGGTTGCATTGTGTTGATTCTTTATTTCATAATTAAGTTTTATTGTTTACCAGTATCTGTTTCTGCTATTCCGATATTCAATGTTTATGTGCTTCGATTAAAGGTTATAAAGTGGTTTGATTAATATAATTTGTTGACAACTAATTCACCCCCCCCATCTCAGTTGTCCACCGGTTATTCTAACAATTGGTATCAGAGCTTTGGTCCTATTTTGCAGAAGCTTAACTGCTTGAGGTAGATCCTATGGCAACTAATACTTCAAATCCACCGACAACTATTTTCAAAGGAGAAATCCCTAAGCTTGATGGAAAAAACTATGGGATATGGAAAATCCGAAAGGAGACTCATCTTAGATGTCTTGGCAAGGATATTTTGGAGATCATTGAGAAAGGATATACACCTTATGATCCGACATCTGGCAATCCTACTCATATAGACTTGGACAAAAATATTAAAAATGACTGCAGATCGAGAGAAGCCTTCTTATGTGCACTCACTGATCAGCAAATCATGGGATTGACTGATAAATAATCTACAAAGATTATGTGGGATAAATTGCAAACTCTGAATGAAGGTGACCCTACTATTATAATTACTAAACTTGATGGTTACCAGGTAAGATATGAGAACTTGAAGATGGAAGATAATGAAAAAATGCTACATTTATGGAAAGAGTAAATAAGATTGTCATGGGAATTCAATGTTGTGGAGGATCTTTGAGTGAAGGTGAAATAGTTTCTAAAGTTTTGAGAGCCCTACCACTGGCTTACAAGATGAAGGCTACTACAATTAATGAATTGAGAACAATGGCAAACACTTCAGTTAATAGAGACATTTTGATTGGGAAATTATCTGCTTTTGAGCTTGAAGAATTTAGACCCTCTGGAGCTGCAAAGTCTAAACCTGCTTTTCATGTATCATCATCTAGTAGAAAAAGTGATTGGAAAGCCCTATATGAAAAAGAATTGGAAGATACAAGGAAAGAGGATGAAGAATTTGAGCAACTTGAAGCCTTATTTGATAGAAGAGTACCTAAAGGACTGGTAGGAAGTAAGTATGAAGGAAAAACACCTTTTAAATGTTTTTCATGTAATAAGATTGGTCATTTTGCATCTAGATGTCCTAAAAGGAATGCAAGATTTGAAGAAAGAGTTAAGAAATAATTTAAGCCTAATCAAAACAAATATAGATTCAAGATAAAAAAACTATGCTACACAGAGGATGAGGAAGGAGTAAGTCATGACTCAGAGGATGAATCGGAAGGAGACTCTACTAGTGGATCCGATAGTGGAAAGGAATGGGTGTTCTATGCTATAAAGGAAGATGAACCGAAACCGGTTATCAAGAATGAAGAAAAGGCCCTAGCAGCAAAAATTGAAGACAAGGATGAATGGGTAATTGATAGTGGATACTCACATCATATGACTAGAGATAAAATAAAATTTCTATCCTTGCAAGAATACAATGGTGGTCAAGTCATATTTGGGGATGACAAAGCATGTATGATCAAAGGTAGAGGTATTATTTCTCTAGATGGTAAGCATAATACTGATAATGTCTACTATGTAGAAGGTTTAAGGTATAATCTTTTAAGTGTTGGTCAATTGGTGGATAAGGGATTCCAACTTCAGTTCAAAGATAGAAAATGTAAATTCATTAACAGAACTAGTTTGGAGATTGCAACTGCTACTCAGACTGGAGGTAATATCTTTCACTTGAACACCGGTGTTAAGACATGTTTGATTGCTCATATTCATGAGACTTGGTTATGGCATAAGAGGTTGTGTCATGTTAATTTTGATTGTATTATTAAGATCAATTCAAGAAAGGCAGTTAGAGATATACCTAAGATTATAAAGCCTCATAATCTGGTATGTAAGGAATGTCAATTGGGAAAGCAAGTTAGAACTTCTTTTAAGAGCATACATGATAAACCTAATGATGTGCTTGACTTGATTCATACTGACTTATGTGGTCCAAAAAGGACTAGAAGCTTTCAAGGTGATAGGTAGTTCATGCTAATAATTGATAACTATTCTAGAATGATGTGGGTGACTTTTCTAAGGGAGAAGTATGAAGCGTTTGAGAAATTAAAGATCTTTAAAGAAAAGGTGGAAACAAAAACTAGATTGAAAACCAAATTTTTAAGATCAAATCAGAGTTCATATCTCATGAATTTAATAGTTTTTGTGAGATAAATGGAATTAGGAGATAGTTATCTGCACCCCGGACTCCTCAGCAAAATGGAGTATTGGAAAGGAAGAATAGAACCATTTTGGATGTAGAAAGAACCATGATGATGGAAGCCAAATTGTCTCACATCTACTGGAGAGAAGTAGTGAGTACAATAGTCTACACATTCAACAGAGTTCATATCAAAGGTGAAACTGGTAAGACTCCTTATGAATTATGGTTTGGACATACACCTACTCTTAAATATTTTAGAATTTTTGGAAGTAAATGTTATATCAAAAGGGATGATTCAATTGGGAAGTTTTATCCTAGATGTGATGAAGGGATATTTCTTGGATATTCAATTCAAAGAAAAGCATATAGATGTTATAACAAAAGATTGCAGAAAATTATGGAGAGAAAAATTGTGAAACTAGATGAGCAATACAAAGATCAATCTATATCATGTGACACAGAACCGGTAGTGGAAGTGATCATAATTGATCTGACAATGCCTCAACTAGTACAAGACACTGAGACAGTTACACCGATACAATTAAAAAATTCAACTGTGAGTGATGATCAAAATAGTGAAATTGAAGTTCAGAAGACACCAAGGTGTGTAAGATTAAATCATTCTGAGGATCAAATCATTGGAGATGGGAACAAGGGAGTTATAACAAGAAGAAGACTAGAAAATGAAGAGGTGTGTCTTATTTTTGAAATTGAACCGGCATCTATTATTGAAGCTTGTAAAGATAAATACTAGTTAAAGGCTATGGAAGATGAATTATATCAGATAGAGAAGAATAAGACTTGGACTTTAGTTCCCCGACCTAAAAATAATAATGTTATTGGAACTAAATGGGTTTTTAGAAATAAACTAAATGAGGATGGTCAAGTTGTAAGAAACAAGGCTAGACTAGTTTGTAAAGGATATTCTCAAATGGAAGGAATTGATTATGGTGAGACATTTGCACCAGTAGCTATAATTGAAGTTGTTAGACTATTTATTGCCTATGCAGCATACAAGAACTATAAGGTCTATCAAATGGATGTTAAATGTGCATTTTTGAATGGTGAACTTGAGGAAGAAGTATACATTGAACAACCTAATGTATTTTTACTGATAGATGATAAAGATATGGTTTGCAGGTTAAGGAAAGCATTATATGGATTGAAACAAGCTCCTAGAGCTTGGTATGCAAGGTTGGATAAATATCTTTTGAAGCTTGGTTTTACCAAAGGCAGTGCTGACAATAATTTATATTACAAGATCACTGATGGTGATATTTTGATTATTGAAGTATTTGTTGATGATATCATTTTTGGAGGTGAAGATAAATTGTGCATGGAATTCTCTAATAATATGAAGAATGAATTTGAAATGTCTATGATTGGTGAGATGAGATTTTTCTTAGATTTCTAGATTACTCAAACTAGCAAAGGCATTTTTATCTGTCAAACTAAGTATCTAAGGGAATTGCTAAAGAAGTTTGGTATGGATAATTCCAGATTGGTAAGTACTCCTATGGTGACAAGTGAGAAATTATCTATCAAACACACTTCTGCACTAGTAAATTTGACAAGCTATAAGTCTATGATCGGTGGCTTGTTATATCTAACTCAGACTAGACCGGATATTATGAATCCAATAAGTATTGTTTCAATATATCAAAGTAATCCTAAAGAAAATCATGAATGTGCAGTAAAGAGGATATTCTGATATTTGCAAGGAACAACAAAATATGGCTTATGGTACTCTAGAGATGATAACTTCACTTTATGTGCATATACAGATGCAGATTGGGCAGGAGATACTGATGACCAGAAGAGAACTTCTGGTGGAACTTTCTTTCTTGGAAACAAATTGGTTTCATGGATCAACAAAAAATGGTCATGCATTTCTTTATCTACTGCAGAAGCTAAATATGTTGCAGCAGCAACTAGTTGCACTAAAGTCTTGTGCATGAAGCAAATGTTGATGGATATCTAGGTAAATTGCAATAAACTGGTAGTTATCTATTGTGATAACTCTGTAGCTATTGACATATCTAAGAATCTGGTATTTCACTCTAAGACTAAGCACATTTTAATTAAATATAACTTTTTGAAAGAAAAGGTGGAGGAAAAGGAAGTCAAATTGGTTTATGTGAACAATAAAGAGCGGATTGCAGATATATTCACTAAATCATTGTCTAAGGAATCATTTGAATATTTGAGAGACAGGTTAGGGGTATCTACCCCTCTGATAGAAACTTAATTGATGGATCAAAGTATCAGTCTGATATGCATCATCAACTTTATCCTTTGCTCTCGATTGATGTAGTGGTGCTACTACTTAGGGGGAGTAGTCAGCTTTGAGATTCACATAATTTTGATATTTATGTCATATCTTTGGAATTCATGCTAAAGGGGGAGAGTTATATGTGAAAAATCATGTCATAATATGTCATATGAGAGAGAGAGATTCAGATTAGTTTCAGATTGGACTACACTCCTTAGGGGGAGTTGCTGGGATTTTTTAGTTTTTCATTGTTATATCATCTATGAGAAATTTTTGGCATTTCTTGGCACTTAGATGTTTTATTTTTCACATCTAGTTTTATCATCAATGCCAAAGGGGGAGATTGTTGGAAATATGAAGGAATTGATTATGTGTTGCATTAATGTTTTGTCATTGATGTCAAAACTAGTTGGTATGATTGGTTACCGACAGACAAATTTTGGTTACTAGTAGAAGAACTAGTATTACTGGCTGAAGGGACTATTAGTTGGATACTACTGACATGTTTGGATCAATGGAATATGTTTGGTTTGATGTTTCTAGAGTATATTTTGGCTAGTTGGTATTGACTTGATGATCAGATGCTATCATACACTCTAGTAAGCCTATACAATTAAGGGTTTAAGGTTTTACCAGTAGAGATTTTACTAAGAATCTTTGATAGGATGCATAAGTGTTGTTGGTATGACTTCTAGATGGAATTTAGGATGCAGAAGGTGATCTTTGTTCATACCTCAACTGATTGGATACATCGCTTTGGCATGGTGAATCTATTTGGGTCCAGGTTATGGACCGTTATCATGTAACGTTTTCTCTACACGTTACCGGGATGATTTATGGATTGGTTATGTTATTTTGGTCTAAAGTTGACATGGCATATCATTGTAATGTGGATATATGTAATGATCCTATTGTAATATCTTCTAGGTGGCCAACCTAATTGGTTTAGGCCTTAGGGTTTGTATAAATTGATGTAAGATCTCATTGTAGATCGTAGTGGCGGTAATGGTCATGGAATGATTTATCATATGCGAAGGAGATTTGGTCGATCATAGGTGATCGAATTGGGTTTATGTAAGAAGTCAAAGGCCTTCGATATTGAGCTTGATTAGGACTATAATCAGGCATGGTAGATGCTATCATTGGCAGTTCATTCTTTTGGATTGTTGTCCAATTATATTGAGATGGTTATAACCTCTATGTAGTAAGTGAGACTCCTTTGTAATGAGCAGTACATTCTAGGCAATGTGTCTTCCTGCATGTGGAAGCCCCTTATTGTATCACATACTTTCTACAGAAGTATTATCTAATTGTGGGTAGGCTTCCCATCGTGGTTTTTCCCTTTATTGGGTTTTCCACGTATAAATCATGGTATTATGTGGTATGGTTGCATTGTGTTGATTCTTTGTTTCATAATTAAGTTTTATTGCTTACTAGTATGTATTTTTGCTATTATGGTATTCAATGTTTATGTGCTCCAGTTAAAGGTTATAAAATGGTTTGATTAATATAATATGTTGACAACTGAATCACCCCCCGCTTCTCAGTTGTCCACCGATTATTCTAACAAAAGAATGGGTGGCAATGTTTACAACTTGAAGGAATGCTATGACTCTCAATGCATGATAGGATAGGTTGATGAAAGTTGGATGTGACACCAAAGATTAGGCCACATAAAATTTGATAACTTAGTTGTAGTAAGCATAAAGGGGTGTGTGAGGAATATTCCATCCATCAAAAAATTGGTAACTACATTTTGTAATGAATATGTGAAAGGAAAGAAAACTAAGGTGAGCTTCAGGACAAAAGAGCACAACACCTCAAGACGACTTGAGATTGTACATACAGATCTATATGGTCCAACTAGGACAAGAGCCCTTGTCGGTGAAAGATATTTTATTCTCTTTATTGATGATTATTTGAGAATGACTTGGGTCACTTTCCTGCAAGATAAGTCACAAGATTTTGACAGATTCAAGATCTTTAGGAAGATGGTGGAGAAGGAAAGTGGGTGCAAGCTAAAATGCCTAAGATCAGACTAGGGTGGAGAATTCACATCAAATGAATTTAAAGATTATTGTGAAAAACATGGAATTAGAAGGCAATACTCAGCCCCTAGGACACCACAACAAAATGGTGTAGTAGAGAGGAAGAACATGACAGTCAAGGAGATGGCTGAAACCATGTTAAATGAGGCTAGTCTGCCAAACACATATTGGAAGGAAGTTATTCATACTGCTGCATATACCTTGAATTGGGTTCAACTAAGAACAAATAGTAGAATTACACCTTACAAGTTGTGGTATGACTAGAAGCCATCAGTCAAATACTTCAAATTATTTAGAAGTAAGTGTTTTATCAAAAGAGATATGGATGGTCTAGGTAGTTTTGACTCCAAGAGTGATGAAGGAATCTTCCTTGGTTACTCATCAAATAGCAAGGCCTACAAATGCTACAATAAAAGACTAAGAAGAGTCATTGAGAGTGTGCATGTAAAAGTTGATGAAGATATGCACAAAGGAAGTCAACTATAGGTAAACCGATATGATGATTTTGGTGATGAAGGTGAGGAAGCTCAGTCAGACAATGAACCAAACGAAGAATTCAAGAAGGATCCCAACCAGTATGTACAGTTGAATCACCCGAAAGAGAAGATTCTAGGAAATAAGAGTGATGGTGTGCAGACTAGAAGAAGACTTGCCCAAAATGATGAACAAGTCAATTTATTCCTCATGAATGAAGTAGAACCTAAAACATTCAATGAGGCCAACAAAAGACAAGAATGGATGGATTCCACGAAAGAAGAATTGCAACAGATTTAGAATAACAAGACTTGGGAATTAGTCCGTAGACTGGAAGACAAGAACATCACTAGCACTTACTAGGTCTACCAGAATAAGATGAATGAAGAAGGTGAAATTGTTAGGCATAAATCTAGACTGGTGTACAAAGGATACTCTCAGGTAGAGGGAATTGAATTTGAAGAAACATTTGCACCAATAGATAGATTAGAAGCAATTAGAATGTTTCTATCATTTTCCGCCTACAAGGGTTATAAAGTATATCAGATGGATGTAAAAGTTGCCTTCCTAAATGGAAATTTGGAAGAAGAAGTGTACATGGAGAAACCGGAAGGGCTTCTGCTACATGATGATGAAACCTTTGTGTGCCAGTTGAAGAAGGCCCTGTATGGCTTTAAGCAAGCTCCTAGAGAATGGTATTCAAGATTAGATCAATACCTAAAGGAGCAAGGATTGTAGAAGGAGAGTGTTGACAATAATTTATATATAAAGAAAGATGGAAACCACATGATCATTGTGGTTGTGTATGTGGATGACATTATTTTTGGAGGCAACAAAGACACCCTTTGCAAATAATTTGCTTATCAGATGCAGTCAAAATTTGAGATGTCAATGCTTGGTGAATTGACATACTTCCTTGGTTTGTAGATATTACAGCAAGATAAGGGAATTTTTATCTCACAAACTAAGTATGCAAAGGATATGTTGAAGAAATTTCAACTGGAGGATTGCAAACTGGTAAGTACCCCCATGGTGACCAGAAGTAAATTGAACAAGAATGATGAATCACCGGTGGTGGACTAGAATTTGTATAGATCCATGATAGGTAGTCTACTGTATCTAACTACTTCTAGACTGGTTATAGTATAGGCAGTGTACATGGTGGCCAGATTTCAAGCTGCACCTAAGAAGTCACATATGAATGTTGTAAGCATAATCTTTAGGTACCTACAAGGAACACTCAGTTATGGATAGTGGTACCCTGAACAAGGGGAATTCATCTTGGAAGAATACACTAATGTTGATTGGGCAGGTTGCATTGATGACCAGAAGAGCACAAGTGGTGGTGCATTCTTCCTAGGTGACCAATTGGTTTCATGGCATAGCAAGAAGTAGGACTCACTCTCTCTTTCAACTGCTAAAACATAATACATTGCTACTGCTACATGCTACTCTCAGTTTCTTTGGATGAAGCAAACCCTCAAAGACATACAGGTGGACATCACTAATCCTATTCTCATCTGGTGCGATAATTCGAGTGCAATCAACATAGCAAAGAATCCAGTGATGCATTCTAGGACAAATCATATAGCCATCACGTATCATTTTCTCAGAGAGAAGGTTGAATGACAAGAAGTAAAGATGAACTATGCTCTTACCAAAGAACAAGTAGCAGACATTTTCACCAAACCATTACTAGTAAGCACCTTTGAGTACCTATGACACAAGTTGGGAGTTGTGTTATTTATCTTATGCACTTGAGAAAGGAAGGATTTATATGGTTTAGGGGGATTTCATAGCAGCATCTATAACTCTTGAACCACATCTGAGTATCAGTTGCAATCATTGGTAGTGTATTTAGGAATTTGGAAATCATCAAAGCAAATAGAAAATTAGACTAGCTCAACCACGAAAACTAAATTGCAATGATAAGAAATCCTAAAAACATTCAATAGAGATATGAAGACAAGATTATCAAACCAAATGCAAACCATTACAAACGCGAATATCTCCTCCATAATTCTCCATTGTCCTTCTTTCTCCTTCAAATTACTTTGTTTGTGGATCTCACCTACAAATGCAAAGGCATAGCAAGATTGACAAGATGAAATAGTAGCGTAAGGATACTAGAAGTGTGATTGATTTCTCTGAAAAATGTGATTAGATTTGATAATGTGATTAATTCCTCTTTTGATTGAAGAAACTCATCCAATTTATAGACAAATTGGAGAGATGCCAAGATTAGCATGAAGAGATTTGAAAGGAAATTTCAAATCAAGGATGACAAATATGACAAATTATGACAAAATTGACACTTTCTATGCAAAATTGATTGATTGACAAATTATGACAAAATTGACAAGATTGCTATGCAAAATTGATTGATTGACAAATTATGACAAAATTGTGACAAGATTGCTATGTCATTCCCATGAAATTAGGGGAAATAATAGAAAAATAGGAGAAAATAGAAAATTAGGTTAGAAATGAAGAATTGGAAATTAGAAAATTAGAAATTAATGAAAATTAGGTAAATTAATTAATAATTTTTCATTCATTAATTAATTCACAAAAAGAGGGGGAATTAATTAGCCAACTAAATAAAAATTTAATTGTGACAAGAAGACTTAGGATAAATAAATAAATTATTTAACCTAGAGGGAAAATGACAAACAAGATTAAATGAATAAATCATAAAACCCTAGAAGATGAATTAGAAATGCAAAGACGACAATTAGGTCTTGACAAAAGATAATTGATGTAGGGTCAATTTTGATCATGATTGACAAAGGACCAATGCTGATAAATGATTTGATTGATAAATTGACCAAGATTGATAAAGAGATCAAATTGATAGGTGCCAATTGATAAGGAACAATGACTAATTGATCCAAACTGACACGATTGAAAAGGACAACGATCGATGACGAATCGATCGCAAAATGACAAGATTGACTAGGACAAGGATTGATGACAAATCGATCGCAAAATGAGAAGATTGACAAGAGGACAAGGATCGATGAAAAATTGATCACAAGATGACAAGAGGACAAAACCCTAATTCTATCATCGATTAGGATTGACGATGTCCAAAATGACGATAAATGAGCACGCACATTGATGCGATAGGATAAGATCGACCAAAATCATGACTAAAGATTATTATCGACAAGACCAAATTCGAAAGTGAGACAAATGAAGAATGCAGAAGAAAGACTTGATGCTTGCAAATGATAAAGACCAAGTGCGCAACATGGAAGAAATGTTAATGCGATGCAAAAACCCTAAAATAAGGCAATGCGCAGATGTTAAAGTATGACTCCACAAGCGTTGACCATTTTTAGACGTCTACATTTTGCCCCTCTTTGAGACAATGCAATTTTAAGTGTTGTTTCAAAGAACAATAATGAAAATGCCCTAGACAATAACAATGACATATGCATGCCCCCTCGAGGAATTGGCCGGAAACATCCAGAAAAGAGGCCAATTGATCGATAAGAATGATAGAAAATGATGGGATCGAATGGATTGAAAATTGAAGGTCGGATACAAAAATGACAAGGAGTGGAAGGTGCAAAAGACCATGACCAGCATAAGATGGAGAGGATGCATGTCCATCGAGGTACTAACAAAGAGCTATAAATGAGACAAGGAGAAGGAAAAGAGCTCATTTGCACTAGCCAAAGTGGAGGATTTGTTGCTCTGGAAAAGGACCCTTGCAAAGAGATGGCGTACATTCCAATGGCAGATCACCTTGGGGAACGTGTATGCATCTACAAATGACCGGACAATGCAGGAGCAGCGGTATGTATCTCAAAAACCCATACTGTCAATTTCATGAATTTTGCTTGATTGTGGGACATTGCGAGGCCCACAGGGAATGGAAAAAGGGACTTCTGCACCTGTGTGGGCACATTTTGTGCTTGTGTGAGGATGTTCTATCCCTGTGTAGGGTACACAGGCGCAGCTTGATGTTGCACAGGTGCAGGATAGGGTACACAGGTGCAGTTGTGCACTTAGGACCCTAATTTGACCGAAAACAGCACGCGGATGATCCCGAAAAGGGGGATAAGGGTAGGATAGGGTAAAATAGATAAGAAAAACCCAGATTTGTGCATGAAACAAGGAAATGCAGCCCTTAGGTGAAAACCCTAAAATTGACAAAGTGTGCCCCAATTGTGATGCAGAGTCGACAGTATCCATTGATTACGTGGGAGAACAGACCCAACTGCTTCATGTTGCGACATAGACACAGGAGTACGGACAGAGATACATTAGTAGGACTTGGATTATACTATATTACATTCATGCCCGAGATTAGGGCAAACACAAGACTGTTTACCGCATTGGTAGAGCAATGACATTCAGAGACTTCCTCATTCCATCTGTCGACTAGAGAGGCGACGGTGACACTAGAGGACGTGTGGCATATCCTCCGCATTTTGATTCATGGGGAGATGATAGAATATGACCCAGCAATAGGGAGAGACACTTTGTGTAGATTATTCGAGTGTGACGCAAATGATCTGGATATCATAGAGAGGGAGATTGGCTGGGAGACCATGGCAGCAGAGCACGATCAATGATATGTGGTGATAGTAGTGGTTATAGCATGCCTATTAGCAGGGGACAAACGAGGACATGGATTCCCTATTGGATGGGGAAGAGTGATAGAGCGGATGGTGATAGAGGGGACTATATACGCACGGGGACCATGTGTGCTTGCTATGCTATATTTTCAGCTGCATCAGATAGCATATCAAAGGGTGCAGACTTTGAGCTGTGGGGTCACACTGTTACAGGTATGGGCATTTGAGCACATAGCCATATGTCGACCGATTGTAGAGAGACAAGTAGTACCACATCGACCATATGTCTACTGCTATGGGGGTACATTGAGACAAGGTCCTTTTGGATACATATTGTATTGGCGACATGAGCTAGACAGATTGAGAGAGTTCACATGGAGGCCATATCTTGATTGCCCTGGATGGTCAAATGATGGTGAGGAGCTACCATATTGCAGACAGGAGAGATACCTGATTGGGTGACTAGTAAATCGCCAGAGAGTGATTGAAATGTATCTGCCAGAGAGAGTCAAACGACTGTTTGGAGAGAGGCAGGATGTACCAAGAGGGACTGCACACTTTGCCCGATCTCACAGAGAGACAAGCCAGTGGGGGAGGATGATTCAGCTACACATAGCATATGCTGACTTCACACAACTGCAATAGAGATAGTGGGATTGGAGATCAGATGTTGTGGATGCCGGGAAGATAGAGGAGTATGAGAGATGGTTTGCACGATGATAGCTAGTGCCATTGATAGATCCTGATATTCTGGTACCTAGGAGAGAGGAGGACTTCCCACTCGCTGGAGAGGAGGAGGGAGATGATGAGGATAGAGATGAGGATGAGGATGAGGATGAGGAGGATGATGAGGATTGAGGGGATGATGAGAATGGAGATGAGGATGAGGAGGATAAGCCAGATCCAGCCAATCAGGAGGCATTACAGGATATACCCATAGAGCCGGAGATAGCTAGCATAGAGGAGATGGAGATATGTAGGGCCACTATAGTGAGTTAGCATGATCACATTGCCACATTAGAGAGACAAAATGCTATCTTGAGGATAGAGAAAGATCAGTTCAGAGCAGAGATAGCCAGACTTATAGCGGCTTGAGATACAACAATAACACAGGCACAACAAGCAGGGCAAAGAGTGACCGAGTATATTGGGTCGATTAGGGATGCTAGTGCACGTGAGATGGCATAGATGTTGGTAGAGACCGGAGATGAGATACACCATTGGAGGACACTATATGAGAGTGTAGCTCCACTAGAGCAGAGAGCAGCATCATATCGGTCATGGTCAAGGACAAAGAGCAGGCCACGCTCTTGGAGGTCAGTGAGTAGCATGGGGGTGAGTGGACCTAGGAGACCACCATAGCCAGGACCAAGGACAGGAAGGACATCATCCTTGAGACATGGCAGGGATGAGGAGGACAGAGGGAGCACCCAGTGACAGAGGCACGTGCTCCTTATGATAGACATTTGACATTATGTAGTCAGCCTGCGCGCCATACTTAGGATAGACAGTCCAATTTTGTACTCCAATATTGTTTTGATATATGATATGATATGCAGCTATATGATGGGATGCAATGTGTGATGGCTTATGTGTACTTTCCATGTATGGATGGCTTATGCACTATCTATGTACTATCTTTGGAACATGTATGAATATATTTTTATGTGTTTTTGATGCATTTATAATATGAAATGGATAAAATGCTTGATATGGGCTTGATATAATGCAAATGTACTAATCAATGAATGCAGGATGCAGCTTATGTTTTTTGGAGATCAAAGAACTAGATTGAACTGACTACCCAAACTAACGGAAGAAATGTTAGTAAGAAGAAATTAGAGAGAAGACAATTAGAGATAAAGAAAAACTTGCTTTCACCAATGCATAGAAGTAGGTGAGAACCTTTATTTAATGTAGCAAAGAGGATGCAGAGCATCATGGTATTGAAGGCCAGAGCTGAAATGCAACCCCTATTGCAAAAGACAAACACATCACACACAAGGAATGAGTGAAGCATCCTAGGGTGCATACATCAAGGGTTGAGGTATGTGCGGCATTCATAAAGCAAACGTACTTATCACAGACACCCAATGATATAGTTGCCCCAGTTTGTGAGAAACATTCCACAAACAGCAAACACAACAAAAAAACAAAAGGGACCATGAACCATCCCGGTCACTCTAAATCACTTAGTGACATCATCGAGCAACATAGGAACATGATCAAAGCCAAAGATAAATCAGTAAAAAGATAAGACGCACAAATTCAACCAAGTTAAACAAACAGTCTGATTGTCATTGTCAAAGGTGGAAAACAGGAACGATCATGCTGTCTGATTTCAGGGAATGCGGTACCCCGTCTAAGACAGGACACAGTTTGGTTTTGAGTATACCACACCCTGTATAAGACCCATGATAATGGTGACAAGGACAAATGATATTGATGTTGATTGATGGATATGACAAGTTTAATCAGTTTGAATGTCTGGTTTGATTGAAAAATTCATCTGTTAACGCGTGATTTTAGTTAAAGCACAATGTTGTAACATGTTATCTATTTGTTGTCTACACAAATGCTTTGTCGTTGGATGTATGCTCAGTGATCTGTCTATGCACAAAGGGGATATTTATTGACAAAATGCAAAAATGCCAAAGAGATTTTTTTTGGGTTTTGATGTTTTGAAAAAAAAATTGTTTTGTTTTTCAGGACTTTATTTGACTTTTTAGGGATTTTTTCAGGACATTTTTTTTATTTTTTAGGGATTTTTTTAGGACTTTATTTTGATTTTTTTGGATTATTTCAGGACATTTTTTTATTTTTTTGGATTATTTCAGGACATTTTTTTATTTTTTTGGATTATTTCAGGACATTTTTTATTTTTTTGGATTATTTCAGGACATTTTTCATTTTTTTGGATTATTTCAGGACATTTTTCAATTTGAAAGCTCCAGTAATTGATCATGACAAGGGGGGCACGCGCACCCAATGAACATTTGAAAGACATATATAGCGACCATGGAACGAAACATATGCACAAGCACTAGAAACCTGAGTATGCAAGATAATGACGTTGACCAATCACAGGCCTGGAACAGAACATTGGGTCAGGACAAGGATAAGTGTGATAAAGTGGTGGAGGGAAAGTATAGCTAGGGGTCATGATAGATGACGGAGCAATAATCCTTTACACATGGTGCCTATTTGTCAGGTTTTCACCATGGTACTTGCCCAAAGCGCCTGTTTGCCAGGTTTTCACTAGAGGGCGAACTATTTTTCCTTACTTTTGTTTGTTTTTTTCTTTTTTACTTTCTTTTTTTTATTTTTTTTTATTTTTTATTTTTTGTATTTTTTCAAGATCATATTAAAGAACCGCTAACAAGAGAACTATGCCTAGTACTTGTGAAGGTGCATGCTATTTACAAGATCTGACAAAGGTTCACCTTCTGGGGTTGCAAGCTGATATGCCCCCGAGCCATAGGCTGTCGTAACTATGAAAGGTCCAACCCAATTAGGCTCAAATTTTCCTTTGATGATGTCATTAGATTGTGTATTCTTGGGGTTTGCCTTTAAGACCAAATCTCCCACTTCGAAGTGTTGCCCTTTGACCTTCTTGTTATAAGAGCGACGGAGACAGTTTTGATATGCTTGCAAATGTGTCAGAGTTGTCTGACATTTCTCATCTAACTTCTCAAGCTAATGCAACTGAGAGACTCTGTGCATCTCATCATCAATCAAATTTTGCAGGGAAACATGCAAAGAGGGAACTTCCACTTCCAAGGGTAAAATGGCTTCCGCACCATACACCAAGGAATAAGGTGTTGCGCTAGTGGGTGTGCGGATAGAAGTGCGATAAGCCCATAGTGTTGGATTCAACTGCACATGCCAATCTTGACCAGCGTCATTGACAACCTTTTTTAGGATCTTAATGATGGTTTTATTTGATGCTTCAGCTTGACCATTACTCTGTGGATAATAAGGACTAGAGAAACGGTGTTGGATACGAAACTTTTCACAGAGTTCCTTGACATCTTTGTTCTTGAATGGACGACCATTATCTATGACTATTGCAAGAGGAACCCCATATCTGCATATGATATAATTCAGTAGGAATTTTGAAATTTGAACACCAGTGATATAGGTCATAGGGATAGCCTTGATCCATTTTGTAAAGTATTATGTGGCCGTGATGATGAATTTGTGTCCATTTGCGGATGTCGGGTGAATCTTGCCAATAAGATCCAATCCCCATTGAGAAAAGGGCCATGGAGATATGACCAGAATGAAGCTCTTGGGCTAGCACATGAATGTAATTTCCATGTATTTGACATTTGTAGCATTTCTTGACAAAATCATGAGCATCCTTTTCCATAATGGGCCAATAATACCCAGCACGAATCAACTTTTTAGCTAGACTCAGACCATTGAAATGGCCCCCAAATATACCATCATGAACTTTGTGTAAATTTGTTTGTGCCTTATCAGAATCCAAACACCTGAGGAGGGTGTGGTCAAAGGAACGACGGTAAAGGGTGTCTACGATGATGACATATTTGGTTGTCTGGCGGATGAAGGCTCGACATTGGTTAGAGGAAACTTTAGGTGGTAAGGTTTGGGATTTCAAATATTGATAGATGTCATTGTACCATGGGGAATTAGGACCAACAAGAACACACATCACATCTACTGTCGGCATTTCAAAAGAAGGGATAAGAAACTGTTCGACCAAAAATTCACATCTATCCATATTATGCGGCATATTTAACATGGAACCAATAGTTGCCATAGCATCTGCTGACTTGTTTTGAATTATTGGAACTTGACTGAAATGGATAGCCATAGATTTTGTCTTGAAGAAATCTACCATATGCTTGTAGGGAATAAGCTTTTCATCTTTTGTTTCATAGTCATCATTCACTTGACGGATGACTAACTAGGAATCTCCATAGACTTGCAAATGTGTGATGTTCCAGTGGATCGCTACTCGAAGTCCTGTGACCAAAGCTTCATATTCTGCAATGTTATTGGTGCAATGGAAAGTTATTCTGTAGGATTTGGGAATAGCATCACCTTGAAGGGTGACAAATAATATACCTGCTCCGGACCTGAATTTGGTATGGGATCCATCAAAATATAACTTCCATTCATTAGAAGATGTGAGAGCAAAGACTGATTCATCTGGAAAATCCATCAAGATGGGATGATCATCATGAATAGGTGCCTTTGCAAGTTGATCCACTATGATTTGTCCTTTTATTGTCTTTCTCTCAATGTACTCAATATCAAACTCACTAGGGATCATAACCCACTTTGCTAGGCGACCTGTCAAAGCTGCCCTACTAAGCAAGTATTTCAAGGGATCAATTTTTGCAACTAGCAATGTCTGATGATTTAACATATAGTGTCGAAGCTTCTGTGTTGCAAAGACCACTGCTAAGCATTCATGTTCAATAGTTGAATAATTCAGCTCATAGCCCACTAGTGTCCGACTGATATAATAAATAGCCCGTTCTTTGCCTTTCTCATCTTGTTGGGCTAAGAGAACTCCCAGTGCCATTTCAGTTGCAGAAATATACAATATGAATGGCTTCCCTTCTATAGGAGGCATTAGAATAGGTGGCGACAGTAGATAATCCTTAAGAGTTTGAAATGTTGATTGACATTGCTCAGTCCATTTAAAAGTGACACCTTTATGCAATAAATGCTGGAAGGGATGACATTTGTCTGCCAATTGAGCTATAAACTGGTGGATTGACTATAGCTTTCCTTGCAGACTTCTTAGTTGACAGAGATTGGAAGAAGGAGGAGGCATATCCATTATTTCTTTAACCTTTTCAGGGTCTACTTTGATGCCTTTGTGAGAAACAATGTACCCTAATAATTTGTCGGTTGTGACACCAAAGACACATTTCTTTGGGTTGAGTCTGAGCTTGTAGGTTTCCATTCGATCAAAGATTGGGCCAAGGATGGCTAGATGACTATCTCTTGTGATAGATTTGCATAATAGGTCATCAACATAGTCTTCCATCAAAGTATGCATAAAATCATGGAAAATTGTCGTCATAGCTCTTTGATATGTTGCTCCAGCATTTTTAAGGCCAAAGGCATCACATTCCAGCAGTAGGTACCCCAAGCACATGTGAATGCAGTCTTATGTTGATCTTCAAGAGCAATACGAATTTGAC
The DNA here is from genome assembly GCF_030272615.1 of Cryptomeria japonica. NCBI lineage: Eukaryota > Viridiplantae > Streptophyta > Pinopsida > Cupressales > Cupressaceae > Cryptomeria > Cryptomeria japonica. The sequence continues at coordinate 422,975,427 of NC_081405.1, read as the reverse complement.
TATATCCAGAAAAACCATCCATTAATGATAGCATCTCATATCCGACAGTTATGTCAACTATGATGTCGATATTTGGTAGTGGAAAGTCATCTTTAGGGCATGCTTTATTAAGATCCCTAAAATCTGTAAAGATTTTGATGCCCCCAGTTACTTTGCTAACTGGTACCAAATTTGAAATCCAGTTTGCATAATCAATGGATTTGATAAAGCCCACATCTAATATTTTTTTTAGTTCTACCTTGACCAAGAGAGCCACTTGGGGATTCATCTTTCTGAGTTTCTGTTTGACGGGCTTGGCATCTTATTTTAATGGCAAGTGATGAAGGACTAATTCTAGATCAAGGCCGGGCATATCTGCATAGGACCATGCAAAACTGATCTTCTTCTCAAGAAAGAAATTGACAAAATCTATCTTTTCCTGTTTTGATAGAGAAGCAGCGAAATGAATGACCTTAGGGTTGTCAGGTGTACCCAAATTTATATCTTTGGTCATTTCCACAAGCAATGTTGATTTATCCTGACTTGGCGAGGGTACGTCCAATCTTCCACCTTTGGGTGCCTCGGAGAGGTTTTCACCCGCAGGTACATCTTTTATTTTTACTTTTCCATGGTTAGAGAGCGCCTCATGGTTTTCACTCAAAGACTCATTCTTTTGATTTTTTACTTTTTCTTTTTCTTTTTCATTTTTATGACTAGAAGATGGAGTTGAGTCCCCAAAATATGTTGTGGAATCTAGATCAATGGTAAATCCTGTCTTATGATCACCTTGTGGTATGCCTTCTCGTAGTCCCAGAAATTCGGCAATTGCTTTGTCATTTTGAAAACAATCTAATGTGAGTAGTTCTTGTTGGTCATGTTGGATAAGCTGAGGATAGACAAGGGGCATGTCATCATCGATTTTAAGGAGAGAGAGGGCTGAGATGGTAAATATGTAAACATCTATGGTATCACTATCTAAACTGCTCGTATCTAATTCAGAGCTTGGGTCCCAGAATGACTCTATCCAAGCATTAGGACATGTTTTGGGAGGGGGAGTTATTTCATGTTTGTCTTCCATGGGCAAATCATCAGGGTCAAGGAAAATATCTTCGAGGGCATAGGAGCTAGAAGAAAAGGAACTCCATTCCCATTCATTGGAATCAGTTTTGGGTTGGATATCCTTAGGTGTTGTTTAATCATCAGAGTCACACTCTTTTCTACACGTGGTCACTTTGGTAGACGAAGGTCCAATTCGCAATGGTACAAAACCTAACCCTAAATTTGGAGGTCGCATCTTGGGTATAATAGGTTCTAGTCATCCTTTCTTATCAGGGCCCAAGCCACTGTAGCCATCATATCCTTTCTTCTGCAGCATAGTAAACCCTTTGCCGTACCGCTCCACCGACAACCTGACAAGTGGTGTTTCAGTTAGATCCTTATAAAGCCAATCTATGACATCATCATCCAAAGTTTCTTTGTCAAGTTCACCCCATCTTGTAAATGTAGTGGGGGGCTGATATTGAATGACTATCTTAGGATCCTTTTGCAACAAATGTGGTTTGCCATGTGATTTTGGAGATATTGGTAAATTCCCAATGAGGAATGTTTGAGCCATTGAATACTCTCCGCATCCTTGGTCCTGTATCTTCATTTTTCCTTTGATAGCATCTAACAATTCATTAGGATCCACATAATTATGTGAGTGGGCCTCTCTATTGATTGGGACTTGTTGCTACGGGGAATCCTTTAGATTAGCACAAAATTGAAATGGATTAGGATCTCCTAGAATTGTTATCTCAGTCCCATTGTAAGGATATTTTAAACATTGATGGTAAGTGGATGGAACTGCTTTCATTGCATGGATCCACAGACGGCCAAGGATCATATTGTAAGGGAGATTGAGGTCTACAAGAAAGTGTTTTCTGTTACTGGACCAACTCTGATAGGCAATGAAATTACCCCTTTAGATGGGCACTCAACATCATCATATGCTTTGATTGTAATTCTTTTGGAAGAATCAATGTCATTTTCTATATAACCAAGACCAATGACCACTCTCAAGGTATAGATGTTAAGACCTACTCCACCATCTATCAAGACTCGTCGTATCTTGCAATTATGGACAAAGACTTTGAGATGTAATGGATCATTATGAGGGAGCTTATCAAGTGAAATATCATTATCTGAAAAGGTGACATGTTGGGAGATGGCTAAATGTCCAATTCGAGCTTGAAACTGGTCAACATCAATGTCTGTCGGGACAGTGGACTCAATTAAAGCTTTATCTAGGATTGTGCGATGCATAGGGGACATTTTCAACAACTCAAGAATTGATATTTGTGTAGGTGTCTTCCCCAGATGATCTAGGAGATTATACTGACTCGTAGGAGTCGATTTGGGAGGAACTGCAAGAGCTCCTTTCAGGACTATTTTGGATCAACGAGTGGTGACTACGCAAGAAGGATCTTGTCCCTTTATTCTTATGGTGGAAACATACTCATTTGACGCTCGAAAACAATTGATGACATTGTTATAACCATTATTTGTATAATTAAGATTCATTGTTTGGGTAGAGTTTGAAGAAGATGCCTTACCCTTGTCATGATCAAGCAAAGGAGTTTTGAAAATTGTATGATCAGTGTTAGAGGTCACGTGGGTGGGTCTACCTCAATTACTCCTTGATGTAACAAGTCTTGAATCATATGTTTCAATTGAAAACACGATGCAGTTTTATGTCCTTTTGACTGATGGTATTCACAATATGCATTATCATTCCACCAATGCGGCTTTACCAATGGTTCTGCCTTGATATCTAGTAACTTGATAAACTTTTCTTGTATTAATTGTTTCATTACTAACTCAATAGGCTCTCCCAATGGCATAAAATATCAAGGAGGCCCATCCCTTGATCAGAAAGGTTTTAGTTCCTGACCTTGTTGTTGATTATATTGTTGAGTATGTTGTTGAGTGTATTGTTGGTATTGCGGCTGTTGAGTAACATTGCTTGCTGGTGTTTGATTTTGTTCCATAGCCGACATATTAGGAGCACTCAATTTCTTTATTGTGAACGTGGGTTGATTTGCATTTACTGCTCTTGCGTCGACAACTCCATCATTAGTGACATTCTTGTTTTTGTACCAAAATATATTTTTGTCCCCTGAATTGTTTGTGTTATCACTGTCTTTGTTGAGCTTAATGATTCCCTTAGCTACAAGAGCAGTTTCAATGTTCATCCCTTTCTTAATGAGTTTCTCAATGGTACTGGGACTTTTTAATTTGAGTTCATACATCATTTCTGGGACCAAATTTTGAATAAATAAGTTCACTTGTTGTTCTTCAGGTATATCTAGGGAAGAACGACTATACAAGCTTCGCCATCGTTGCAAGAAAGTCACTAATGGTTCACCTTGCTTTTGCTTGGTGTTGCATAAATCTGACATGGTCACTTCACTGTCAATGTTGAATGCGAAGTGAGATATAAACTTTTGAGCCAATTCTGACCAAGTCTTTATATTCCCTGGCAAATGCGAATACCAATCCATGGCTTGTCCTATGAGACTTCGTGCGAATAAGCACATTAAATATGTTTCCTCATAACTCACTTCAGTACATGCTACAAAAAATGCTCGAATGTGGTCTTTTGGATTGCCATTCCTTTTATATTTTTCAAAATTAGGTGCCTCAAAATGCTTAGGGAAGGGAGGCATGTACAAGCTCTTGTCAAATGGATTAGGACATAAATCTTGATTTGTGTACAATTTCTTTGTCCCTTTGGTTTCCAATGCGTCGACTTGTCGTTGCAACTTCTCAAGCTGTTGCGCAATTGTGTTAGATTTTGGAGGTTCATCATTGATCTTGGTGGGTACTCTTTGTCGATACATCGCGTTTCCCATTGACTGTTGATGCTTTGAAATTGTTGTCTTTGGTGTTTCTAGCATATAAAGGTCTTGATACAGCCCTTGTTGTTGTGGTTGTGTCATGCCTTGATATCGACCTTGTTGTTGTGCTTCTTGTGGTGGAATCATTGTTTGTAGCCTAGGTTGATATTGCAGTTGAGGGTGTTGTTGATATTGCATGGACATCACTTGTGGTTGCGAAGTATGATAATTTGTTTGTCTTGGCACATATGGAGGCACATGTTGTTGATGATGTTGATGAATCAAAATTTGTTGACTTTGTGCCAATTGTTGTTGTCTTGATGTAAATCCCATCATTTGCAAAAAACTTTGTTTGGGAGGTTTCTGTTGTTTCTCCTTAAGATGGGGTATGGCACTTGCATTGACTTGTTGTGTTGTTTGTCCAATCCATTGTGGTGTTTGCAAGTTTGAATTAACTTGTAATGGTGCAGAAGATGCTGTAACATGTTGTTGAATGTGATATTGTTGTTGTTGTGCATTGCTTGTTTGCACATTCGATTGTGCCTTTTGTTCATTACTCAATTGTTGCAACATTTGTTGTTGGTGCAAACCACTATTTGTAGCTCTTTGTATTGCCATTATTGAAGGATCTATCACAATATTTTGCATAATAGGTACTTGAGTATTTGGCAAATATATTGAACTTAATGGGACATAGGAACTTTGTTGCATTATGGAATTGTTTTGGACATTGGTAAGATCAAGCATTCTAGTCGTAAAGCTTTCTTGCATCTTAGATTTTGATCCACTTGTAATTATTCGAGGAATCATTTCTTGTTGAGGGACAACTATCAATATTTGTTTGGCCCTCATTTGATCTTGTATTAAAGGTGTTGTATTAAATAACGGATTGTTTATTGTTTCAAATGGTGACTTTTGAGGAATAGTCACTGTCAACGTTTTTGAAGCACGTTTACTCATCAAGGTGTGTTGAGTTTCTTGTTGCACATTTTCTTCGTTTGGAAGTGGAGAGAAACTTAACAGCTCACCGCCTTGTTGTTTTTGCACATTGATTTTCTCACTTGAGGAGGTCACATTACTCATCATGTCAAGATATTTTTGTGGGAACATCTTAAAGACCTTGTTCAAGAATTTATCCATCTTTTTTGTCAACTTTGGATCTTTAAGGAACATATCGACATCATCGGAAGCATCAGAATCTGATGAAGAATCTGGTAAAACATTTGGATTTATTTCTTGTTGAACACCTTGGTCTGAACCAAATCCTTGTGAAAGATTTTGTTCCTCATGTAATGTTTGAATTTCATGTTGCGGGTTCGGTTGACTCCAGTCGAAAGGTGCATTTTCTCTTGGTGTTGGTGGAACACTCCCATATCCTAGTTTCATGGGTACAAACACTAGTTCATATAATGGAGGTGGTCCAAGTTGAACCATTCCATATGGTGGTAATGATGTGTTTGATGAACCTTCAATGTGTAATAATTGACTAGGTTGAAACTATGAGTTTGACACATTGTCCATGGGTTGATATATTGGTTCACCCATCTTCTTAGACTTTGACCTTGTTTCAACAGGCATGTCACTATGCAAATGCAATATTTTTTTGGAATTTTTTTGATTTTAGAAGGATGGTGTATGATATGCAACTAAATGCAACCTAAATAGACAAAAATGCAATCTATGGCAAGAGTGCAACCTATGTTTTTGTTGTTTTTTCAAGATTTTGACAAACTCATGAATGCAATTCTAAAAATGCGACCCTTAGGAAATTGGAATGATGTCTAGACCTCAAAGGACAAAAGGACCAATTGACAAAAGGACAAAATGACAACGTCTCCCCTATATGCTTGGATAATAAGCTAGGTTTGACCAAATGACATTGATGACAAAAAGACAAAAGTTTGATAAGGTCTAGACTTCTTAACAATGACTTAGGGTTTATTCAAAGATTTGGATTACTCAAGTATGACAAAACCTAGTTTTTTGAGACTACATGCAAGAAAGAAATGATTATGATAATGACTTAGGATATGATATGAAAACGATCTAAGGATAAAATATGACAATGCAATGATAAGGATATGCGAAGACCAATGACTTGGAATATGTGAAATGCAACCTAAATGGAAATCTGTCTTGGATATGACAATGAAATGCAAACTTAGGGAAAATGATCTTGGACCTAAGTGCAAAATGAGGACGCTTGCAATAAAAAAAGGACTAAAATGAAAGAAGATGACAATATGCCTTAGGACCTAAGTGGGACTATGCAAAACCTAGCCTAAAGTGACATGAATTTTGAAACAAAGACATTCAATGTTTTGACAACCATGTTCAAATGTTGGATGAATACTTGGACAAATTTGGACTTTTGTTCGGATTGTGTTTTGAGTTGAATGTTGTTAATTTTGAAAATCCAAGTTGATTATGAGCACTTTTGAAAGTTTGTTTTTAATTTAACCTTTGACAATCATGGAAAACAAAATGTTTGTTTGACTTTGACTCAAGACAATCAAGCACATTTACAACAAATCCTATGGCTAGCAAGGGCAATATCTGTTGAATCCTCTACTCGAAATACAACACTTAGTTGGATAGTTAGACGCTTGGTAGCACTGGCTCCCCCTTACTGTGCACTCACTTCTCGGGCATACCAAGCTTCGAGTTTAAGGGGCATCACTTCCCAAGAACTTGCTATCTCTAACTAAGGAGTACATGAGAGGTGTCTTCGGCATGCGCGTATCATAATGCCTGAGCCAACAGATAGAAGGATTTTGGCCTCTAAAAACAAGAGAGTCTAGTAAGGGCATCCGTTCGGGTGGGTATTGATCCGGTGAATAAATCATCGCAATACCATTCCAGCACCCATTGTCTACAACTTTCGTTGCATCCACAGTTATTTAGAGTGGTTTGGAAGAGCTTGGCTTCAGCCCGTCACCACTTAGGGTCGTTCCCTCTCACCAATGCCTATGTGAAGTGCCAGGCAAATCATGAGGTAGGCCCAATTCTAAGGGTTAAAACATGCAAACAAATTAAAAGAAAACAAAGCATGCATGGTGTTCATTAACCTTTAAGAAACTAAATGTGCAACTACTCTAAAAGTCACATGCAAGATGTTTTTAAAAAAAGTCTTTTACCGCGTCCTGCATAAGATTTGTTAGTAGTTTCATTTTTTTGTCTTCGTCACACGTAACACCAAGGTGTTGCATAGAGAATCAGTACCAAAGAAAAGCAGAATATAAGAACAGAATGAAAACAAAGTAATTTGCAAGTAAAAACACTGATTTTTACCTCTGTTTCTGACCTTACACAGGTGCAAAATGCCTTGACATAGGCACAGAATGCCTTGACACAGGCATAGATCCCTCCTACATAGGCGCAAAAGTGTCTAGAAAGATCTGGGTCGCCCTGTTTCTTGAGTTTTTCACCTACAAATCAGCTCAAAAGGCACTCAAAACATGGTTAAATGGTTAGTTCACATCGGGTTCACCAATTAATGTATTTAGGAATTTGGAAATCATCAAAGAAAATAGCAAATTAGACTAGCTCAACCACGAAAACTAAATTGCAATGATAAGAAATCCTAAAAACATTCAATAGAGATATGAAGACAAGATAATCAAACCAAATGCAAACCATTACAAACACGAATATCTCCTCCATAATTCTCCATTGTCCTTCTTTCTCCTTCAAATTACTTTGTTTGTGGATCTCACCTACAAATGCAAAGGCATAGCAAGATTGACAAGATGAAATGGTAGCATAAGGATACTAGAAGCGTGATTGATTTCTCTGAAAAATGTGATTAGATTCGATAATGTGATTAATTCCTCTTTTGATTGAAGAAACTCATCCAATTTATAGACAAATTGGAGAGATGACAAGATTAGCATGAAGAGATTTGAAAGGAAAATTCAAATCAAGGATGACAAATATGACAAATTATGACAAAATTGACACTTTCTATGCAAAATTGATTGATTGACAAATTATGACAAAATTGACAAGATTGCTATGCAAAATTGATTGATTGACAAATTATGACAAAATTGACAAGATTGCTATGCAAAATTGATTGATTGACAAATTATGACAAAATTGTGACAAGATTGCTATGCCATTCCCATGAAATTAGGGGAAATAATATAAAAATAGGAGAAAATAGAAAATTAGGTTAGAAATGATGAATTGGAAATTAGAAAATTAGAAATTGATGAAAATTAGGTAAATTAATTAATAATTTTTCATTCATTAATTAATTCACAAAAAGAGGGGGAATTAATTAGCCAACTAAATAAAAATTTAATTGTGACAAGAAGACTTAGGATAAATAAATAAATTATTTAACCTAGAGGGAAAATGACAAACAAGATTAAATGAATAAATCATAAAACCCTAGAAGATGAATTAGAAATGCAAGGACGACAATTAGGTCTTGACAAAAGATAATTGATGTAGGGTCGATTTTGATCATGATTGACAAAGGACAATGCTGATAAATGATTTGATTGATAAATTGACCAAGATTGATAAAGAGATCAAATTGATAGGTGCCAATTGACAAGGAACAATGACTAATTGATCCAAACTGACATGATTGAAAAGGACAATGATCAATGAAGAATCGATCGCAAAATGACAAGATTGACTAGGACAAGGATTGATGACAAATTGATCGCAAAATGAGAAGATTGACAAGAGGACAAGGATCGATGACAAATCAATCGCAAGATGAAAAGATTGACAAGAGGACAAAACCCTAATTCTATCATCGATTAGGACTGACGATGTCCAAAATGATGATAAATGAGCACGCACATTGATGCGACAAGATAAGATCGACCAAAATCTTGACTGAAGATTATTATCGACAAGACCAATTTTGAAAGCGAGACAAATGAAGAATGCAGAAGAAAGACTCAATGCTCGCAAATGATAAAGACCAAGTGCGCAACATAGAAGAAATGTTAATGCGATGCAAAAACCCTAAAATAAGGCAATGCGCAGATGTTAAAGTATGACTCTGCAAGCGTTGACCATTTTTAGATGTCTACAGGTAGCACTCTAAGGGGGAGCTCGGTATGGATCAAAAGGGGAGTGTACAATGCCCTTTTTGATTATATGAAAGGGGGAGAAATGTACTGGTATCAAGTGTCTTGCAGTAAGGTGACATCAATGCCAAAGGGGGAGATTGTTGGCATTATTAGCATTAAGTTGTCATTGATGTCAATCGGTTTGGCCAAGTCACCAGTAAGTAAGAAGAGAAAGGTAGAAGGAAGGCTACTGATAAATATGACTTGTGTCATTTACCGATAAAGAAGGCTTACTGGTAAGGCATAAACTAGGATGAAGGTTGTTTGTTTGATTATGAAGGCACAACAACCAGTGAATAGAACATAGAGGATGTTTGATGGTCATACCGATAAGATAAACTAAACTGGTAGTCTACCTTGGTCGAAAAAGAAAGTCAAACTGACATAGGAATCCAAGCAAAGGTGGATGTCGATAAGCATGATAGCTGGATGCCAAGTGGAGGGATTGCACAGGCCAGTGGAGTGTGAATCGATGTAACAAATCTGCAATAAGTCAAATTTTATGAGGAACCCGCAAGTCATAGAGGATGCTAGAGGATTGTGGCTCGAGGAAGGCAAGCTAGAAAAGCAATTGAACTAATCTTGCAAGAAGATATGATCTTTGTACCTATTTGGTGAAGCAAACAACAAATCCATTAATGGTGAATGATAGAGAAAAGAAAAAAAGCATGGTGCAGACCTCCAAATTTAGAAAATGCACATTGGAATGTGAAGCTTTGTTGGTGATTGATCGATGTCATAAATATCTTATCCCTGAAAGGAGATCAAATCAAATTAGATTAAGTTCAATTTGGAGAAGGGAAAACCTAACATGACAGTGTTTGAATGCATTCTTGGCTGGAATCCATGATTATAAAAAGAAGAGCTCGAAACATAAAAGGTTGATGCTTGAGGAGAATAAGAAGAGTCAAGAAAGCTTGAGTGTAGAGAAGATTCATCTCCCTTAGAATTTATTCTAAGTAAGTTATAGAGTGATTCAACAAGCAAACTGGTGAGAGGGTTTAACCAATAGTAATTGAGTACTGGTATAACTTTAGCAGGTCCAACAGTTGAGCAAACTGGTGAGGTGTGGTTGAGCAAGGTGAGATCCAATTGTGACATAGTGAGTTGTGAGGTTGTGAGAGAGAGAGAAGAGAGGCCAAGAATAAGAGAGAGAGATCTCATAACAGGTAGTGTGAGATCCAGTAAAAAAGATAAGACTGTCAATTGACAGGAACTTATTTGATCAAGAGTTGCAGAAGTCATTTGTAACAAGAAGCTATAACTATATCAAAATTGTATTTCAATATATATCACCAAGTTGAAGCTTGGTGCAAGGGTTGGTGCTCCTTGGGTTTGTGCCCTAAATCAGAAGGGGTTGGTGCCCTAAATCTTTATAATTCAGTGTTTTACTTGTGAGGCTATATTGGAGCAGTAGTCTCCAACAACATTTCTCACTGAAGTTTTTCCCATATTGGGTTTTCCTCATAGATTTAGTGTTGTGGGTTGCATTTGTGTGATTATCCCTTTTCATATTCTCTTTTATCTTACCGGTTTGATTATTTAGAGCTTAGGATAACAATCAATCTGAGGTTACTGTAAAAGGGAAAAGATTAGGAACCACTGATTCACCCCCCTCTCAGTGGTACATTGTTTTCAACACTTGTGCACAAAATAGTTGGTCCTAACTCTCCTTGGTACCACAACATATATGAATACCTTCATGAAAAAAATCTCTCTCCTAACCTATTAAACAACCAATGTCAATCATTCATACGTGAAGTCTTTTAGTATGTTATTATCGATAAAACCCTATACTGAAGGAATCTAAATAGTACACTTCTTCGATGTCTCAAAAATAATGAGGTATAAACATATTAATATGAGGTATACGACGGTATATCTGGATCCCATTCTAGTGGTCCAACATTATCCAAAAACCTCTTAAGAATTGGATATTATTTGCCTAGCATGGAACAAGATGCATAAAAAATTATGAAGACATGTCATCAATGTTAGATCCATGAGGATTTGATTCATGTACTAGCATAGGAGCTCCAACCCCTCTCATCACCTTGGCCATTCTCCTAGCGGGTACTCAAACTCATACACAAGATCCACCCAACTTCTATTAATGGCCATAAGTTTATCCTTCTTGCCACTAAGTATTTTACAAAGCGGATTGAAGCAATTCCTATTGCATACATCACCAATAAACAAATTGCAAAGTTCATTCTCAAATATATCATATGTCTTTATGGTATTTCCTCTTACCATTATCACAGATAATGATCACCCCTTAAAGAATCAAGATGTTTGAGAACTTTGTAATAAGTTTCAGTTCAAAACCATTTATAAGTCTATCAAAATCATCTTCCCTACAGTTACAATAAATGGGTCAGAGTTCAAAACTTTGATATTGATGACCTAGTTATAAAGGAGAATCAAAGGAACTTAACAGATCGAGAGAAGTCGAGATAATTTGAACCGCGGTTGGATATGTTGGGACTCATTAAAATTGAGTCAAGTTTATAGGCCCATTTCAAAATTTTGCTCTACATTTCCAAATGAGTCAGTTTGAATGGCCTAGTTAGAGAGAGGACAAAATGGAGCCGGTTGATTTTCAAAGGGTAAGGCTCGGGAAATGTGTCCTACACCTTTCATTTGGCCTATGTGTTGGATTTTGCCAAGATCAAGGGCACAATGAAAAGCATAAAAGAGACAATAGAATGACAAGAACAAACTGTATTCTCATCAATATAAAAATGATCAATTGGATTAACCAATACAATGAATAGAGGCCTGCTTATATAGGCAAGGCCATATGGATGTATGAGCACACAAATATGACAAGTGGCTCAATGAGAAACAAGGGTAGGTAGGAAATAGGTGTGGGTAGGTAGGAGAAATAATATAATATTCCACATGAGGTGGATCACCCACCGAAGGTGGAATTATCACTCCACAATAAGTGGATATGATAGTGTAATAACAAGATCAACACCATAAGAGGTGGAATTTCTCCTACACACACTATCCCAATGAGGCACAAACACCCAAGTGTCTCATATCCAAACTACTATGAAATGCATTATCCTAAGTAAACTTAAGTAAGTGTAATAATATCCATGATGAATAATTATTTACACCAACACCCCCCCTTAAGTGCAACTTAGGGGAATGCACTTAAGTCTACAATGCAACTAAGCAATGCAAGATGGGTCCCGACTACGAGGCCATGATAGGTACCCATGTACAACATGCAAAGGAAAGCAAAACAATGCAATGCAATCTCTCACAAACGGAGAAAGGGAGAAAACCCAGTGGGAAAAAACTCCCCCCCAAAAGAGAGATGAATGTACAAAAGAATCTCAAGGAAGAAGGACAAAACCTCAAAGAGGAAAAAGTCCCCCCCATAAGAGAGGAAGGAGAAATCAGTTGACCCCCCCTAATGACACATCCCGCACCCCCAAGAGAGCTCGCAACTGCTGGAACTTACTCTCAGTGAAAGGTTTGGTGAATATGTCAGCAACCTGCTCTGCTGTAGAACAATACTGCAAATCAATGACCTGCTCCTGGATGAGCTCTCGGATATAGTACATATGAATCTCGATGTGTTTGGTCCGCTGGTGCTGGACCGGGTTCTTTGAGATGGCAATGGCACTCTGATTGTCACAATATAGGACTGTCAGCCGTGGAGTAGGGAATCCAAACTCTGTGAGAATCTGCTCGAGCCAAATGGTCTCAGTCGCTGCATTAACAGCGCCTCGATACTCAGCTTCAGTCGAAGAGAGAGCAATAGCATGTTGCTTCTTGCTCTGCCAACAAATGGGGCCCGAACCAAGGTGAAAACTGTAACCAGAAGTAGACTTACGATCAACTAGATCACCAGCCCAATCGGAGTCTGTGTAACCAACCAAGCGAAGTCCTGTGCCTGCTACATAGTGAATCCCATAGTGATGTGTACCCTGGATGTAATGTAGAATGCGTTTGGCAGCTTTCCAATGAAGCTCATGTGGTTCCTGCATGAAGCGGGAAACCATGCCAACTGCAAATGAAATATCAGGGCGTGTATGAGTCAAGTAGATGAGACTACCCACAAGCTGACGATACAAAGTGGCATCAACTAGTGGAGAAGAACACTGAGCCTCAAGCTTGACTCCTGAAAGAAACGGAGTCAGGGCAGGCTTACAATCAGCCATATGAAAGCGTGCAAGTAGATCAAGAGCATACTTGGGCTGCGATAGAGTAATCCCAAAAGGTGACTGTGAAATCTCTATCCCGAGAAAGTAGTGCAAAAGACCCAAGTCAGTCATAGAAAATCTGTCATGCAAAGCAGATTTGACGCTGCTAATGATGGATGAAGTACTCCCTGTAATGATCAAGTCATCAACATAGAGCACAAGTATCAAGTGAGAGTCATCCTGTCGCAAAATGTAGACATTTGGATCGGAATGACACCTGGTGAAACCTGCAGAGAGAAGAAAGGAATCCATCTTGGCATACCAAGCCCTGGGGGCCTGCTTAAGGCCATAGATAGATTTCCTTAGTCGGCAAACCAAGGAAGTATCCTGGATGAAACCCCGTGGCTGCTCCATATAAATCTCCTCATCAAGATCACCATGAAGAAAGGCACTCTTCACATCCATCTGATGTACAGCCCAACCATGAGCTACAGCTATAGCAAGTGTCAGACGAATGGAGTTCATCTTAGCTACGGGTGCAAAGGTCTCAGTATAGTCAACACCTGCAACCTGCGAGAAACCTTTGGCAACAAGCCGAGCCTTATACTTATCCACACTACCATCCACTGCAAACTTGGTCTGATAGATCCACTTACATCGAACCATCTTTCTCCCCTTAGGGAGATGGACTAGATCCCATGTGTTGTTCCTTATCATGGAACTATACTCTTCCTCCATAGCTTGGTCCCACTCAGGAACCCCTGATGCTTCCCTAAATGTTTGTGGATCGGAAGTGGTAGCAATAAATGCATGTGGATGATCCTGATGTTGTGATCGAGTTCTCCGTGTATCCAAAGGATCCCCAACAAGAGAACCCGTGGACTCAAGTGTCTGTCGAGCCCAACGAGGTCTAGGTGGAGGTGGAGAATGAGGCACCTCAACTACAAATGGACCCTGCGGAGGTGTAACCCTGCGAGTCGGAGTTGAGGGAGTCTCATCATCTGAATCACTAACATCACTATCCACAATGGAGGAAGGTGGAGGAGGTAGAGAGGCTAAGCTAGGAGAGATTTCCTCAAAGTGAACACTCCTCTCAATGAATACCTCATGTGTCTCTGGATCCATCAATCTGTATGCCTTAACACCCTCAGGATATCCAACAAATATGCAAGGCCGACTCTGTGGTTCCAATGCCTTGCGTTTCTGTGGAGGTATGCGAGCCCATGCTGGACACCCAAAGACTCTGAAATGTCTCACAATCGGTTTCCTACCAACCCAAGCTTCAAAAGGAGTAATACCTTGTAAAGCTTTGTGAGGAACCCGATTCTGGATGTGTGTGGCACAACTGATAGCCTCTGCCCAAAAGGCGGGATCAAGAGAACGTGCATGAATCATACAGCTAGCCATTTCTTTGAGAGTTCGATTCTTGCGTTCTGCAACCCCGTTCTGCTATGGAGTGTATGCAACAGAATGCTGAAGATCAATCCCCTCAATTGTACAAAAATCCTCAAGTCTCTTGTTCACATATTCCCTGCCATTATCTGTATGAAGAATCTTGACCACTTTCCCTGATTGCTTCTCCACACGAGTCTTGAAGTCCTGAAATCTGTCAAATACTTCACTCTTATGAATGAGAAAGTAGACCCAAGTGAAGCGAGAGTAGTCATCAATGAAGGTAAGAAAATAGCGGGCCTTACTAAATGAAGGTGCTGGAAATGGACCCGCTACATCACTGTGAACAAGTTGAAGAACTTCCAAAGCTCTCCAAGTTTTCTCTTTATCAAATTTCTCTTCGGGATGCTTTCCCATGGAACAACCTGAACATACACCCTCTGAAAAGCTGATTCGAGGAAGACCTGTGACCATGTCTTTAGTGCTGAGCTGCTGAAGATAGCGGTAGTTGAGGTGACCAAACCGCTCATGCCATAGCTTACTTTCTGAATTTGAATGAGTAAGCAAGGCCCTAGAAGGTGAACTTGGCACAAAGTGGGAAAATGAATAAAGCCTTGAGTTGTCATTGACTTGTCCCACTGCTACCAAGGCATCATCATCAAGTTCCTTTACCACAACTGAATCTGGTGTAAACTCAACCTTTTTCCCATTCCCATAGTGAGTGATTTGGTAGATGGAGAGAAGGTTGGTAGACAACTTAGGAACATAGAGAACATTCTCAAATGTTCCATCATCCATGTCAACTGAACCTTTCCCTTCAACCTCTACTTGTGTATCATCACCTATGTAAATGTGAGGTACCTTAGATGGCTCTAATGAAGAAAACTGCTCCTTTGTAGAACCCATGTGATATGAGGCACCCGAGTCAAGTATCCATTGCTGTGAAGAACCTGTTGTAGCCACAAATGCTTGCCCTTTTCCCTTAGACTGTGAGGAAGAAGAAGAAGATGAATCCTTCTTTATGTAGGCTGATGGCAAGTTGATGTTGTTTTTCTTGAGAAGATTGGTTAACTCATCAAATTGCTTTGCATGGCATCGATGCTCATCATGACCATACTTTTTGCAATATGCACAAGTTGGTTTATCCTTCTTAGGTGGTGTCCCCTTCTTGGAAGAGGATTGTTGATTGCCTTGTGATGGAGAGGATGATTGTCCTTTTTCCTATTGTGGTTGAGACTTAGATTGCTTCTTCTTCTTGTTGGAATTTTTGCCTTGACTTCCTTGATTTCCTTGATTTGCTACCAAAGCCTTGGACTTTGAAGACTTGAGAAACCCCATGTTCAACAACTTAGATTGTTCCAAGATCAACATTTCTGTGAAAGCCTCAAAAGAAGGCATAACATAAGAACTCCCCACTGTCAAACGATGAGTTTGGAAGCTAGATACAAATGCTGCATATTCTGGTGCAAGCTTGTCCAACAAGTTGAATATCAATTGAGCATCCTTTTTGTCTATTCCACAATCCTTTAGCTTTGCTCTTAGCTCATTTGCTTTGGTTACATAATCTTGGATTGTATCAAAATTCTTGGGATCTAAGTTGGTGAGCTCATTATCAATCTGATAGCCTCTGATTTCATCAACTTGTCCATACAATTTCTGAAACATATCCCAAGCCTCTTTAATTGTTTTACACTTCTCAATGTGGAAAATGAGGTCATCTGATACATACTTGCGTAAGGTTCCAAGAGCCATACAATTCTTAGTTAGCCATTCTAATTGAGCATTTGGATCAGCCTTAGGATCAGGTGGTGTTGTTATTGTTCCATCTATGTAGTGTGTGAGACCCTTTTCCATTAGTTTACTCCATACTTTAATTTTCCATGATGCATAATTATGTGGAGTTAATGGTGGAAACTTATTAGGACTCATTGCAACAAGAATGGAAAGAGCACAAGAGAGGCACAATCACACAAGACACCCCCCCAAATTCACTCAATCAAAGAACCCCCCCCAAATGTGATGATTTTGGCACTTTATAAGTAGTGCGTATACAATGGGCCACTTGCAAAAAATGGCAAAGTGGACTTCTGATTTACAATTTTACAACTGCCTCAAGAAGGCCAAAAGAGACTCAAACTAATAATGCAAGAGATCTAACTAAGATCCAAGCAATTTACAAGTACCTAATAGGCCAAATAAGACCAATATCTAAAAGTACAATTTTCACTCAAAATCTCTGAAATCTGATCATAGATTCTGAAAGTAGACGAAAAAATAAACACTTTCAAAAAAAACGGCACCTGAAAAGGAGGTCGTATGAGCTCAAACGAGGCCTTTGAAGTTGCAGAATTGAGGATTGGACAGGTACAGCTGAGAGAATCCGAAAATTCCGAAAAACCTATGCATCAAAATCAGAAAATAACCACACCACTATGAAGATCACGAAATTTTAGCCCATTTCAAAAAAAATTGCACCAAAAAAGGAGCAAAAATGAGCAAGATATGGCCTTCCAAAGTTGGACTGCAAAACTGAAAAGCCCAATGGAGAGGGGTTAATAAATTTCAAAAAATGCTGATATGGCGCTGATGTCAGAAAAACACTGTGTTAAATTTGACGGCCGTATGACCATCGCCAAAACTTCGCCTCCCTGGCTGACTGGGCGTCCGTACTGTACGGACGAATGACTCGGCCTGCTGACTGTACCGTCCGTACTGTACGGAATCGATGACGTGGCAGACTGATGTGAGTACGGATTAGCTGCGTGTCACAGTACGGTTTCCACCTGTCTGTTTACATGGCGGAGGAGCTGGCACTGCACGGGAGGAAGCGCGTCGGCGGCGCTGTACTGCAGGGGCCGCTCGCGGGAGGCGGCGCTCGGGCCAGGGAGCCGCCGGCGGGAGGACCTGTGGAGGCGCCGAAGCGAAGGAGGCCTTGGAGCTGCGGCCGGCGGGAGGCATCGTGGATGAGGCAGATGCAGTAGGCGGAGGGACCGCGGCTCGGGCGGGGACGCGGGGGAGGCACCGGCGGAGACAGCGCTGCGGGCTCGGAGCTCGGACAGACGGCGGGGGATACGGTACGCTGCGGCACAGACGGACATGCAGGTACTGTCTGCGGCCGGGGAGCGGGTACCGTCTGCCGGAAGGTACGACAGTCTGCAGACCTGCGCGCACAGGAGCACGGGGGTACGGGGGGGGTCTGCGGACCCCCCAAACAAATATATTTTTTTTAATTTCTTTTTCGTTTTTTTTGTTTTTTTTCGAATTTTTTGAATTTTTTTTTTGATTTTTTCGATTTTTCAAAACATTTTTCAGAAAAAAACGAAAATTTTTTTTTTTGAAAAAAATATGAATATTCGAAAAATCCGTACGATTAGCAAAATTGGGGAAAAAAATTTTCCTCACCAAAGTAGGTCGACTTTATAGTCGAAATTTATGGAAATGGCCTCCCGGATTCAACGGTGATGTCCAAATCGCTGTATGATGCCTCCAAAAAATGAAGATCCCCAAATCCGAAAATAGAAGCCTTCCACGATGTCTCCAAAAACTGATCAATGAAGCCCCAATGGCTCTGATACCATGTTGGATTTTGCCAAGATCAAGGGCACAATGAAAAGCATAAAAGAGACAATAGAATGACAAGAACAAACTGTATTCTCATCAATATAAAAATGATCAACTAGATTAACCAATACAATGAATAGAGGCCTGCTTATATAGGCAAGGCCATATGGATGTATGAGCACACAAATATGACAAGTGGCTCAATGAGAAACAAGGGTAGGTAGGAAATAGGTGTGGGTAGGTAGGAGAAATAATATAATATTCCACATGAGGTGGATCACCCACCGAAGGTGGAATTATCACTCCACAATAAGTGGATATGATAGTGTAATAACAAGATCAACACCATAAGAGGTGGAATTTCTCCTACACACACTATCCCAATGAGGCACAAACACCCAAGTGTCTCATATCCAAACTACTATGAAATGCATTATCCTAAGTAAACTTAAGTAAGTGTAATAATATCCATGATGAATAATTATTTACACCAACACTATGCAGTGATGTGCAACTTTCAGAATTCAGTTTGGATAAGTGTATTAGGTACCTATTTCAAGGGGTGAGATGAAAGTGCATTTTAGGCACATATGCAGATATTATTGAGTAGCCTACTTTGGGTGTTTATATTTTTTGCCCTATTGATCTTCATGAAGATTTTAAAATTGGATTCAATTATATGCATAAATGTGAGTTATCTTGCAAAATTTCAAGCATCTAGCAATCCGTTTGATTGGTTTTCAAAGCTCAATTTGTTGGCAGTTTGTGTTGCTTGACAAGTCCCTATTTCAGCACCTAGTCAAGGCCCTGTTTCACATAAGTGTAAAAGTTGCCTTAGTGAGTGTTATGCTAGAATGTTTATTTTGGGTTATTGTTGGTCTAAATGATGAGTCATGTTTCAAATTTCAAGCATCTGCCAATCCGTTTGATCGGTTTTCAAAAGGGTCTATTGAGCCATCTTTTTCAGTTATCCGTACTTTTGTTGCCGCATCAGTTGAAGTAGCCATTTTCATGAGCATGCCATTTGCACCCAGTTAGACTTTTGGTCGAACTGAGTATTCTAAGTTTTAATATGTACTTCAAGGTACCCATACCTCAAATTTGAGGGTCTACGGAGGTCATTTGATATTTTTAAGAAAGGCATCATGTGTTGCCTGAACATTGACTTCATCAGGTCTGCAGTGTTGACAAAGCCAGTTGGTCATTTTCGACAATTAATATCTCTTCGCTCGGAAATCATCTTGAGAAACCATTTAGTAGAGTTCATGCTTGTATATCAGAGTACACACCTGTCAGATGGTGTGGTCCAGAAAGGTGTTTTGACCAGTTTGAAAATTACGTCTTTGCGATTAAATGCGAAAATGTGGCATAAGTGCCTGAAAGTTGCAAAACTCAATCTGATAATTCGAAAATGGTGCCGATCATTTCCAAAGGTATTTTTGAGGTCCATGAGTCATTTCAAAGGTCAGTTGAATGAAAAAAAAAAAAAATTATTAGGACCCACTTTGGGGCCCGACTTGGCTCATGCTCGTGGATTGATTTTATTGGCGATTTGGCTCACTGAGAGAATTTTAAATGGTTGTTCATTGGTAAATGAAGTGATCCAAAATTAAGGCTCTACCTGATTTTTAGTCAATATCAATTTCTGTTGTGAATGAAAGTTCAAGTGTCCCTTTTAATGGGACAATGCTACAGAGGATTTTCTTTGTGAAGTGTATAACCAGTATGTCCAGGCTGCAAATTGGTTAATGTAAATCCAAAGTGCCTTGATCTTTGGCTTCCTCCCTACTGCGTGGAGTAGAGTTCGGGAGATTTAAAATTTTCAAAGCAAATCCACATGGTACCCGCAGACAATATGGAACATTTCCTAGCAAACACCAAATGCAAAGTGTGAAGTTATGCGTGGTGTATGGAGTATGGTGTTGAGCAAATGCATAAGATTTTAAGCTTTTATCCAACAGCAAATTCTCTCTCCCTCCATGTGAAATCTCTTAGGCATGAAGTCAATGTCCTGCATGGTGGAGTGGTGAGTGTAGAGAGCAGCAATGAAACTCCCACACATTCTTTAAAATTTGCAGAAAGTAGCTTTCAAATACAAATTTCCTCCTCCCTACGTGGAACAGACTATGGAGTGTAGAGGGCAGCGATACCATTTTTTAAACAAATGCAAATGGCATGTTAAATGCCAACTATTTTCTCTCCTCCCTATGCATGGTTGAAAGGAAAATAGGAAAATTTCAAAGCAAATGCAAATTTGCTGGTGTAAAGTGCCAATCCTCCCTACTGTAGACTGGAAGGAGCAGCTCTACTCGTGGTGAGATGGCATTGAAATAGACTGCAAAGATATTTTAAAATGAAAATTATAGATTTGTCTCCTCCCTCACGTGCCTCCCCATCTCCCTACTGGCCGTGGTGTTTGGCAAAAGCTGCAGAAACTATCAAACAAATTACAAATTACAAACAAAAATTGCTAGGTCACGTGGGTAATGAAAACTCCAGATTGACATTAAATTGGCAGCAGTATGAGGTTTCCAAACAAATGCTAGTAACTCCTCCCTATTGTGGCATGCAAACCAGCATCAAAATCTTCAGCAAAATGCAAAACGCCATGAAAAGTCTCAGAAAACCTTCATAAAATGCAGTCCCGGGCAAAAAGCAATATCCCACATTGGCTGGGGAATGGGAATATTTAGTATTTATAACTAAGGCCACACTCATTCATAGTGTCAAAGCCTTAGAGGCTTTTGACAGATCATGTTGATGGGTTCCCAAGGAGGAACCCACGCGTGCGGGCGCGAAGCCCGAGGCGACCAAGGAGACTGACTGAGCGACAAACAAGTGGACCCCACATAGGCATGGATTTCGAGGCAAGCAATTTTTGGAGAGAAAGAGCGGATTAAACAGCAAGAAAGTTGAGGAGATCGGATGGTTTGCGTGGATTCTCGAAGGGAAGATGCACGCCAAATAACTATCATGAAATAGCGAAAAGCACGTGCTCAAATGGTGAAGGTTAAAGACCTTGCAGGTTCAGGAGATCCAATAGCTGTCACGACTTCATGAAGGAATGATGATCACTGGTTAGCCATTGCGAAATGGTGAAAGACAGGTGGTGGATCCAAGTGGAAAGATAGCTCATGGGTCCCAATGACATGGCGCTAAGGTGGCGATGACGTGTCCATAAGTGGCAGACAAGTGGTAGACAGGTGGTGTACACATGGCGGTGATGAGGTGTCATCCCAGATGGTGCCCACTGGATCCCATTAGCCAATTAGAGACCGCCACATGGCAGGGCATCAAGGCAAAATAAGGCCAAAAATCAAAGTTAAAATCAGATTAAGTATATAGTTTCAACTATTGGAGAAAATTCAAAAATTTAAATGACAGAGGCATATTCAGAATTAATTTGCCTAGAGGTCCATTTTTGGCCAAAATATCAAGTATCATATATCATCGGAAAGCTCTCGAGTTGAGGAATGTAGTTATGAAGTTTTTTTTAACAAATGTTGGATATTTCAAGAGAAATTTCCATGGGAAGGAGGAAGGAATTTTAAATTCAGTTGGAAAAGAGAC
Source organism: Cryptomeria japonica (assembly GCF_030272615.1). NCBI lineage: Eukaryota > Viridiplantae > Streptophyta > Pinopsida > Cupressales > Cupressaceae > Cryptomeria > Cryptomeria japonica. Next base: position 422,953,791 of record NC_081405.1, on the reverse strand, counting down.
ACTTGGCAATTTTGGTTGCAGACCTAATCTTTTTCCCTCTCCTTCTTATTCCAATTATCTTCTCATTGTAAGGGTTCCAGAATTCTATGAGAAAGGCTCCAAATTTCTTGGTTTCCAATTCTGGGTTTATTTTCAAGGTTGCAGAGTAATGTCTTATTTTAAGCAATGGAGTCTTATTTTCTTGCTATAGGTGTTATTTGTTGCAGGTTCTTATGTATGTATGGCATACACAAATTCGCATATAATTTGTCTCTGAAATGTACTTTCATTTTATTCAAATTTGGTTCTTAAGGAGGATCATGTTTGTCATGAGCAGTTGTTTCTGTGAGTGTAATGCTTGTTTGTAGGTAATCTTCAAGGAAGATTTTAAACTCTATGAGAAAACATTAATGAAATGGGGTTCATGTTTTCTGGATCTGATGTTTTATGTAGATAAGCTTAGTAATGCATTTACGCAAGGCATTAATGCAGGAATATTTCATGATGAAGATGGATTTGCAATGAGTGTTTTCATTTGTAGTTTGAAGTACGACTCTGTTGTCCTTGGATAAGGCACTGGTATTGCACATTTTGGGGTTTTCTCAGAGATTTAAAATCAAATCAGAATTTAATGTCTTTTCTTTCTATATTGTGGTAATGACCCACCTATCTCAAGCTCCAATGTAATTGAGAGTCAATGTAAATGTCACTAATTTGTAGTACGTTCCTTATTGTTGAGCTATGTTTGAGATTTCTGCTTTAATGGTGATGTTGTGTGTGAGTTTAGACTGTATTTGAAGTGCATCATAGGTAAACCCGCCTAGGCCTTGTAGAGCCTGAAGAGAAGAAGGATTAAATATCCTTGTTAAGTTGGTCTAGTTAGTCCTTTGAAATCATAGTTGAGGTTGGCTACCTTTCAAAAGTTGGTTGTAGATTATACTAGTTGTTGATTTAGTTGTTCAACATAAAAAAGAGCCAACAAAAATGGTGACTCTGTTGGGGAGTAAATGGATTTAAATGTTTGATTGATAAGGTTAGAAGTTGAATGTATTCCTTGTCCTGTCAATTTCATATCCAGCCAATCTGTCCATTGTGTATGCATAGAGTTGAAAGGGATTTTATGGTGAAGAAAATGTCCCTTGTTCTGGATCTGCAAAATGATGTGAAGTAAATTCATGTTGTTGAGTTGTGAGCAAGTCCTTGCAGTTGCATGCAAATTTTTCCCCAATTCTTTATTTGGGTGGCGACTTTATGGTTCATACCAGTGTTGAATGTCTTTGCAATTAGTATTGCATAAGGTTTATGGTTCGATGTATAGTGTAGAGATACGAGTTATCACTACTAATGCAGATTTATAGATTAATTTCTTCATCATAAGAGTTTTATAGAAAGTGCAGTAGTAAGATATACATAGATGTGGTGTTGATTATTCCCAAATCTATCTGTTTGTGGTCTGGAAGATTTTTTATTGCAGCGATATTGAAGGAAACATTAAAGAATTTGAATATGTGTTGAATGGCATTCTGTTGTTCAAAATGTCCTCAATGCAAGAGCCGGCGACTTTGAGGTAAAAGACGGTGCTAAAAGTGGAAGTTAATCTTCAGATCTATATGAGTTTACAGCTGCAAACACCCAGGTATTTTTCAGAAGTTTCAATGCTAGATGTTTGTTCTGAAAATTTGAATGAGTAATGTGGTTTTCCCATTAAGTGAACATCACTAATAAAGAGGTAAAGAGAGGAATCACAAACTTAGTTGCATATCTATTCTGCTGAAATGTCCAATGTATATGTTCTTCCGTAGTATGCAAATTTGGAAAACTTTATGTCAAGCAATGTTACGAATAGATTTGAATAAGGATATGTGCATGAAGTGTTGCATTCTTTTATCCAAGGTTGTATAATCATTTGTGGGAGTAGGAAGAAATGAGTAGTGAAGTTTTTCAGCCTTGTGTATTTCCACATATGACCATGCCTAGTGAAATGTCATAACCATGTAATAGGAAAGGTTTCAGTATGAAGTATTATGATGCTCTAAATTTTAGAGATGTTCTGGGTTACCCAAATCCCATGCCCACATAAATTAGAAAGTATTTGCCAATATTCAGTGGGAAGAAATCACAATCAACATGTCCACATTTGAAGAGATTTTCAGATTTGATAGGAGAGTTTGAAATTTGCCAAGAGGATGTGTGCATGAAGTTATTCGTCCAATCATTGAAAGAGGATGCAAGGGATTGGTTTTCCTTTTTGCCAGTAGATTGTATTTCCTCATGGGAAGAATTAATTTCAGATTTCACTGACCAATTTGATGAAAAAGTTAGTGATTGTGATTTGCTGAAAGAGTTCACGTACATACAAATCAAGGAAGATGAATTGGCACCAGCATTTAATATCAGGTTTTCACAAGCATTGACTAAAATTTCCAAATGGTATAAGTTTGATGATAAAGTATTGTAGACACCTAAAATTGTCATGTCTAATTAAATAAATATTTTATTTATTTAATTATCTTTAGCCTAATTCTTCTATTAATTAAATAAATCCTTATTTATTTGATTAATTCATTTATCCTCTTCTAGCCTTATTTCTTATTTAAATAAATACCTTTATTTATTTAAATTATCCTTTTCCTAAATTAAATAAATATCTTATTTATTTAATTGATCTCACTCCTATTAATTAAATAAATCTTTATTTATTTAATTAATTCATTAACCTTTTCTACCCATGACACATGTCATTCATCTCTTAATTCATACACTACCTACCCCTTTCATTATTTTATTATTTCTTTTACCTACCCTCTAATCATAGCCGACCTCCTTTTACACCTCTCAATCTTATCCCTCCATTTCTTATAGTGTCTTCTATATAAGGAGATGCTTCCTTCATTATCAAACCCCCCGTTGACTACTTGACTACACTACGCTTTCGAACTTGCATATGCAATCAAGCCTACTTGCAACCACATTTCGTTCTTTGTTGAGCTCTTGTGCACATAAAATCTGAGAGCAAATATATCAAACAAGATCAATGGAGATCCAAACCCTATTGGACATGTGATGGTATAATCTTTGTGATTTCATTTGATTTGCATTGTCTTAGGTAATCTTCATATGTTATGGTGGATCTTTGTTGTTGTTAGGCTAGGGTTTTGTGGTTGAATTCATTTAGCCTTTCAATATCGTTATTATTGTTATCCATTTTCACCATAAACAAGTATGTCTAGATATCTATATGAGTGCATTTGACGAGAAGATGGGTTTCTTATTGAGAAACAAAGAACCCAAAACCTTGTATGAAACTTTTAACATAGCTAGGGACATCAAAAATAATTTGAAATTTGGGATAGCCAAAAGATTTGTGTCTGATGTGGTTTCTTGTCAAAGTACCTTCTATGGTGAAATACCATGTGAAGCTGAACAAATCATTCTATGTCAAAACATGTCAAGCTCTGCTATTCCGAATGGTTTTGTTGATAAATGTGAATCAATTTTAAATGAGAGTCAAGAATCTCTGTTGTTAATGCCGGTTGTCTCTCACAGTAATGATGGAATGATCAGTGGGAATTTTTGTGATAATGCTGATATAGAGATAGACATATATAAGGGATATGTACCATTTGATTTGTATGTCAGTTATGTTGATTATGTGACTGCAAACTCTGAAGTTAATCATGCATCTAACAAGGATAATGAAAATGAAAACAATGATGGTGATGACCATTGATATTTACATGTTGCTGATGTGTTTGATGTTGCAATACCAAATACTGAAGGATCACCAAATGTTGTTGATTATGCAAGTGAAGATGTGCAATATGATGAAAATCAGATTTTGTTTAAGTTTGATAAATCTAAAAATGAAATTGCGGATGGTGCTGATAGTGTTTTCAGTGCAAGTATACCCAGTGATGAATGTGTTTTAGAATGGAGTGGTGCTGTTGATTATGAGGATAATGAGTTTGATTTTCAGCACCTTAAAGGTATACAAATGAACAATGAAGAGAAATTTCAGAGTAGGAATGATCTTGACACAAGTTTTTCACTTTTTTTTAATCAACAAATGAATGCCAGTCATGTAGTTGATGATGGTTATGAGAATTCTTATTATTCATCTTGTGAAGATGATATAAGAGAAGACCAAGTTATATACTTCAGTCATGAATCTGAAAATGAAAGTATTTTTAAAGATAAAAATATATGTGGCAGTGTGGATAATGTTTTTTTTTCAGATTTGAATGAACCCATATTTGAATGCTTTCAAAATTTGAAGTATCATGAAGAGGATGTGAATGTTGATAATATGCTTGAAATGGATATGGAGTTTTTTTCCTTTGATACTAATGTTCATGGTGCTGATTTCATTAAGGAAAATGTTGAAGTTTCCCCTTGTTTTGAACAAATTTTTAATGTTGATGAAGTTCCAAACAATAGTAGCATGTGTTGTAAAATTTTACTTCATGATGAGGGTAAGAGGCAAGGGTTATGTGATGATTACTTCAGACCATAGATGGAAGTTTTTTAGGTGGATATAAGACTGAATGAAGAAGATTTAGCTAAGGATTTGCTTCAGCCAGAGGTATGCATTCTTTTCCATGAATGGGATATTGAGGATGCGGATGTGTTGAGTTTGATAGACAAGGATAATATAGAATGTGATCAGCATAGTGAAGTATCACATCCAGATTGTAACATTTATGTTCCTTGTTTGCATCAATTGGTTATGAATGTCCCTCATTCTATGAATGAAAATGATAGCAAGGTGAGTGTTGATAAGAACTATAGTAGTGAGAATGAATGTTTTATTTTTTAGATTCAGCATGACGGTACCCTTGCAAATGATAGAGTTGATTGGGATAATGAAATATATGGCAGCTTGTGGGAAAGCCTCTATTGTGTTTGGTCTCATGATTTCACTTTTGTTGAAATAGCATGTGATTACAAAGTTCAAAATCAGACAAAAGGTATGCACACCAGCTGTTACAGTAATGAGAAAAAAGAGATTGATTTTAAGGATTATGCTCAGGTGTTATTGGAAGGTACCTTTATTTGGATCATAACATCAGATGATGACAATCAGATTTTTGAGAGAGGTAAATGTTAAAATTGTTTGGAGCAGCTTATGATCAGTTGTCAGTATGTTTGTATATCTTGTATAGTTGCTTTGCTTTAGTTGTGTGGTTTTCAATAAAGTGTCATATTGTTTGGGTAGAATAAGGAGCCCTTTGCTTTTTAGAAGAGAAGAGATGTAATCCATTTTTGGGTGATCTGCTTAACCATAGATATCTGGATTCTTATGTTGATCTTGCAATCAACCATCCCCAATCAGAGCCACTGTTGGGACTCATTAAAATTGAGTCAATTTTAGAGGCCCATTTCAAAATTTTGCTTTGCATTTTCAAATGAGTCAGTTTGAATGGCCTAGTTAGAGAGAGGGCAAAATGGAGCCAGTTGATTTTCAAAGGGTAAGGCTCGAGAAATGTGTCCTACACCTTTCATTTGGCCTATGCAACGATGTGAAACTTTTAGAATTCAATTTGGATAAGTGTATCAGGTACCCATTTCAAGGGGTGAGCTGAAAGTGCATTTTAGGCACATATGCAGATTTTATTGAGTAGCCTACTTTGGGTGTTTATATCTTTTTCCCTATTGATCTTCATGAATATTTTCAAATTGTATTCAATTCTATGCATAAATGTGAGTTATCTTGCAAAATTTCAAGCCTCTAGCAATCCGTTTGATCGGTTTTCAAAGCTCAATTTGTTGGCAGTTTGTGTTGCTTGACAAGTCCCTGTTTCGGCACCTAATTGAGGCCATGTTTCGCATAAGTGTAAAAGTTGCCTCAGTGAGTGTTATGCCAAAATATTTGTTCCAAGCTATTTTTGGTATAAATGATGAGTCATGTTTCAAATTTCAAGCCTCTGCCAATCCGTTTGATCGGTTTTCAAAAGGGTCTATTGAGCCATCTTTTTCAGTTATCCATACTTTTGTTGCCGCATCAGTTAAAGTAGTCATTTTCATGAGTGCGCCATTTGCACCCAATCAGAATTTTTGTCAAAATGAGTATTCTAAGTTTTAATATGTACTTCAAGGTACCCATACCTCAAATTTGAGGGTCTACGGAGGTCGTTTGATATTTTTAAGAAAGGCATCATGTGTTGCCTGAATATTAACTTCATCAAGTCCGCAGTGTCGACAAAGCCAGTTGGTCATTTTCAACAATTAATATCTCTTCGCTCGGGATTCATCTTGAGAAATTGTATAGTAGAGTTCATGCTTGTATATCAAAGTACATGCCAGTCAGATGGTGTGGTCTAGAAAGGTGTTTTGACCAGTTTGAAAATTACGACTTCACAATTAAATGCGAAAATGTGGCGTAAGTGCCTGAAAGTTGCAAAACTCAATCTGATGATTCGAAAATGGTGTCGATCATTTCTAGAGGTATGTTTGAGGTCCATGAGTCATTTCAAAGGTCAGTTGAATGAAAACAAAAAAAAAAAATTAGTCGGACCCACTTTGGGGCTCGACCTGGCTCATGCTCGTGGATTGATTTTATTGGCAATTTGGTTCACTGAGAGAATTTCAGAATTTTAAATGGTTGTTCATTGGTAAATGAAGTGATCCAAAATTAAGGCTCTACCTGATTTTTAGTCAATATCACTTTCTACTGTGAATGAAAGTTCAAGTGTCTCTTTTAATGGGACAATGCTACAGAGGATTTTCTTTGTGAAGTGTATAACCAATATGTCGAGGCTGCAAATTGGTTAATGTAAATCCAAAGTGCCTTGATCTTTGGCTTCCTCCCTACTGCATGGAGTAGAGTTTGGGAGATTTAAAACTTTCAAAGCAAATCCACATGGTACCAGCAGACAATATGGAACATTTCCTAGCAAACACCAAATACAAAGTGTGAAGTTTTGCATGGTTTATGGATTATGGTGTTGAGCAAATGCAGAAGCTTTTAAGCTTTTATCCAACAGCAAATTCTCTCTCCCTCCATGTGTAATCTCTTAGGCATGAAGTCAATGTCCTACGTGGTGGAGTGGTGAGTGTAGAGAGCAGCAATGAAACTCCCACACATTTTTAAAAATTTGCAGAAAGTAGCTTTCAAATACAAATTTCCTCCTCCCTACGTGGAATAGACTATGCAGTTTGGAGGACAGCAATACCATTTTTTAAACAAATGCAAATGGCATGTTAAATGCCAGCTATTTTCTCTCCTCCCTGTGCATGGTTGAAAAGAAAATAGGAAAATTTTAAAGCAAATGCGAATCTGTTGGTGTAAAGTGCCAATCCTCCCAACTGTAGACTGGAAGGAGCAGCTCTACTAGTGGTGAGATGGCGTTGAAATAGACTGGAAAGATCTTTTAAAATGCAAATTATAGATTTGTCTCCTCCCTCACGTGCCTCTCCATCTCCCTGCTAGTCGTGGTGTTTGGCAAAAGTTGCAGAAACTATCAAACAAATTACAAATTGCAAATACAAATTGCTAGGTCACATGGGTAATGAAAACTCCAGATTGACATTAAGTAGCAGCATGAGGTTTCCAAACAAATGCTAGTAAATCCTCCCTGTCGTGGCATGCAAGCCAGCATCAAAATCTTCAGCAAAATGCAAAACGCCATGAAAAGTCTCAGAAAACCTTCATAAAATGCAGTCCCAAGCAAAAAGCAATATCCCACATTGGCTGGGGAATGGGAATATTTAGTATTTATAACTAAGGCCACACTCATTCATAGTGTCAAATCCTTAGAGGCTTTTGAAAGATGGTGTTGATGGGTGCCCAAGGAGGACCCCATGCGCCCGAGCGTAGAGCCTGAGGCGACCGAGGAGGCTGACTGAGCGACAAACAAGTGGACCCCATGCATGCACGGATCTCGAGGCAAGTGAGTTTTGGAGAGAAAGAGTGGATTAAATAGTGAGAAAGTTGAGGAGATTGGATGGTGCACGTGGATTCGCGAAGGGAAGATGCATGCCGATTAACTATCGTGAAATAGCGAAAAGCATGTGCGAAGGTTAAAGACCCTGCAGGTTTAGGAGATCCAACGGCTCTCGCGACTTCATGAAGGAAAGATGATCGTTGGTTAGCCATTGCAAAATGGTGAAAGACAGGTGGCGGGTCCAAGTGGAAAGACATCTTGTGGGTCCCAATGACATGGGTCTGAGGTGGGGATGACGTGTCCACAAGTGGCAGGTGGTGTACACGTGGCGGTGATGAGGTGTCATCCCAGATGGTGCCCAGTGTATCCCATCGGCCAATCAGAGATCACCACATGGCAGGGCATCAGGGCAAAATCAGGCCAAAAATCAAAGTTAAAATCAGATTAAGTATATAGTTTCAACTATTGGAGAAAATTCAAAAATTTAAATGACAGAGGCATATTCAGAATTAATTCGCCTAGAGGTCCATTTTTGGCCAAAATATCAAGTATCATATATCGTCAGAAAGCTCTCGGGATGAGGAATGAAGTTGTGAGGTATGTTTTAAAAAATATGGGATATTTTGAGAGCAATTTCCATGGGAAGGAGGAAGGAATTAAAATTCAGTTGGAAAAGAGACACTTGGCAATTTCGGTTGCAGACCTAATCTTTTTCCCTCTCCTTCTTATTCCAATTTTCTTCTCATTGTAAGGGTTCCAGAATTCTGTGAGAAAGGCTCTAGATTTCTTGGTTTCCAATTCTGGGTTTATTTTCAAGGTTGCAGAGTAATGTCTTATTTTAAGTAATGGAGTCTTATTTTCTTGCTATAGGTGTTATTTGTTGCAGGTTCTTGTGTATGTAAGGCATGCACAAATTCGCATAGAATTTGTCTCTGAAATGTACTTTCATTTTATTCAAATTTGATTCTTAAGGAGGATCATGTTTGTCATGAGCAATTGTGTCTGTGAGTGTAATGCTTATTTGTAGGTAATCTTCAAGGAAGATTTTAAACTTTGTGAGCAAACATTAATGAAATGGGGTTCATGTTTTCTGGATCTGATGTTTTCTGTAGATAAGCTTAGTAATGCATTTATGTAGGAATATTTCATGATGAAGATGGATTTACAATGAGTGTTTTCATTTGTAGTCTGAAGTATGACTCTGTTGTTCTTGGATAAGGCACTGGTCTTGCACATTTTGGGGTTTTCTCAGAGATTTAAAATCAAATCAGAATTTAATGTCTTTTCTTTCTGTTTTGTGGTAATGACACGCCTATCTCAAGCTCCAATGTAGTTGAGAGTCAATTTAAATGTCACTAATTTGTAGTACTTTCCTTATTGTTGAGCTATGTTTGAGATTTCTTCTTTAATGGTGATGTTGTGTGTGAGTTTAGACTGTATTTGAAGTGCATCATAGGTAAACCCGCCTAGGCCTTGCAGAGCCTGAAGAGAAGATGGATTAAATATCCTTGTTAAGTTGATCCAGTTAGTCCTTTGAAATCATAGTTGAGGTTGGCTACCTTTCAAAACTTGGTTGTTGATTTTGTTGTTCAACATAAAAAAGAGTCAACAGGATAGATACATTGTCACAACCACATATGGTTCTAGTGCTTATCAATTAACTACTCTAGAAGGTGAGTCATTACTAGATCTTATTAACAACATGAGCCTTCACAAGTTCTATATATAACCCTCAAAGGATCCTTTCAAAAATACAATATATATATATATATATATATATATAATTACAAACAAAATATTCAAAAAATAGCAAAAAGGTTAAGAGAAATAGTTCACCCTATGGTAAAAACTTGGCAATCGGGTGCTTTAGGCAAGTACCATGGTGAAAACTTGGCAAATAGGCACCATGTGTAAGATGTCTTTTCTCTTCCATCTATCATCATTCTATTTGAATTGCCTCCATCACCACAACAAATTTTCACCCACTCATAATAAAAATCCATTTTATCCATTTCCATAATAAAACATTTGATACCTTTCATGGCTTGGAATTGGTTGAATACGTTTTTATTTCACACACATGTCATCATAAGTTAGTCTAACCTATTGAGTCCACAAACAAGAGATCTTATACTTGATTGGGGACAATACCCTTACCTAGGTTTTTCATGTCCTGAAAAACACACACACAAAAAAAAAAAAAAAAATCCTAAAAAACACAAAAACAATATAAAATGTCCTTAAAAAAATCCAAAAACATCAAAAAATGTCTTGGAGAAACCTCCTAAAAACTATAAAAATTTGAAAAGACAAAAATCAAATAATCCTAGAAAACCCTAAAAACAAGAAAATAATAAAAAACAATCCATCAATCACAATCCATAATAATCTATACCCTTGCAATGAAAGACATTTGAGCAAACACGAGCATGAAACAAAAAAAATGGCGAGCTTTATAAATCATGCAACAACAAGAAAATCTATCAATGTAGTCTATGATCAAACCAATCATATGTCTAATCAAATAGACAATATCAATCCTTATCGACTATCAGTTGTTTTATACTAAGGTGGGTACACTAAAAAATAGACAAATCAGTCTTATACAAGATATTTCATTTTTGTAACCAAACATCATGATCATAACACAAAAAATCAATGTTGACAAAAGATCAGTATGGTTATTGACTCATTTGGTCAAGTAAGTCTTATCTTTTCACTAACCTATCTTAGATCATGTTCCTATTCTACTCAAGGATATCCACAAGTAATTAGAGGAGTGAGGATGGTTCATCATCTTATTTTGGTTTTTGTTTGTGGGATGTTTTCATGAAGTTATGGGGAAGAGTGTTTTAGGTGTCTATGTTGGCACATTCATTCAACAAATATCCTATGCAAGCCTAAGGTCATCGATCAATATGCTTGTGACTATCACACATACCTCGAACTTTAACACACAAGATCTAGAATGGATGGAATCATTCCTTGTCTATAGTATGTCTATTAATGCAAATGGATAGCATCAACATATCAGTTCTTTGTACCATGGTGTGAACATCCCTATTTTTCATATAATAAGGCTCAATGATGATGTTTTTGTACACTAGTGAAATCACAATATAAGCTCAAGAATAAGATATCATCTATTATGGATTAATAAAAACCTAATATCAATAAAATATTCCTTTAAATCACTAACTATTCTTCACTTCCAATTAATTCATTCCTCTTAATAACATTTCTTGTATTAGTCACTGTAGTCATTTTGGTCTAGTACTCTGATACACAAAAATAAGTGCATTTTGCATCCACAAACATGTTAGAGGATATCATAGCATATCATAATCATAAAAATAACATATTATAGCATCATCATATATATGCATCTCAAAAACACAAAAAATATAAGTTATATAATTATGCATATAGAAACATATTAAAATCATGATACAACACATTTGCATTAGGTTTCCACATATAAACATTGTAATAACCATATCATAAGAATTCATGATTAGGTCATCACATTAGAATCCACATAAGTAACAAGCATTATATCATAGAATTAAACATCATATTGCACACATTAGAATCATGAAAGTGTCAAGAATTTATTCAGTTATAAGTATCCATAGAAAGAGAAATATGCATCCACATAATTTCATGTCATAGAATCATTGCATTAGATGTGTCCCATATAGAACCGGCATCATAGGATATCATATAGGCATCATATGACCAACACATCATAAAAATCATATAAATAGTAGCATGCACATAAAACCATAAAGCATAGCATATAGTTGCCACCAAAAATGCATATCATATATATCAAAAATTATGTTAGAGTATACAATTATAATATTTGTAAAAATGGAGCTCATAGGCTCAGTCAAATATATATAAGTGTCTATAAAATCAACCTGTGCTACCCCTTCCCTCTAAACCAATGCGAATGTCATGTCTAGCCCCAGTAGAAAGACCAACCTCACCTGGACATGTAGAAGTTGGCCTACATGGCCTCATGACTCCTGTATCATTGGTTGTTGTCTTGGAATTTGAGTGGCTCTATGATCACATAGCTCTATAACTGGGTTTCCTCTGATATGTAAGCACAACACTCATATAATTCTTAGTAGTATCTAATCTCCTTTCTAGAATCTACTAGCTAGGAATTCATCTCTCAGGCTCTAATATCTTGTACAAGTGCAATGAATCTTTGAGATACCTGCCTAACCTTGCGTGCTTTAACAATGATAGCATCTCAGGCTGCTATCAATGTATTTCACTTTTCCATCCAACTATCTTTAGCCTTTATCCACTGGCTCTCTTAGATCCCTTATCTGCCTCTACCAAATCTGGTAGGTTGTAACTCTACAATCAGGCTCTCTCAGTCTAGACCAAATTCCTCATCACCCCAGGATCTATAATCTCTTCCACATTGTCCCCAACCACCACATCCTACATTTGTACATCATCATATACATCATCCCCAATCTAGCCTCAAATCATCTAAGCTAGAGTCCTCTAAACTTCTCTCATCTAAGCTATCACTACCAAACTCCCACTCCTCTGAATGCTCCTCCTTCCTCATGGCATGTCCTTGTTGGAAGGAATTTTAGCAAAAATAAGAAGGGGTATGTCCTCCCTACCATCACCATCACCCCCATCATCATCATCTCCCCCACCTCTAACCTCTCCATCTCCATAATCCCCTCAATCCCTCCCTCCCATATCCCCCTCATCAATACTACCACATGCATCATATCCTTTACCTCACCCCTGGCTCTACCTTTGCCTATTCCCCTACCATAGCTTCATAATCCATATTGAGACTATCTTTGTCTCCTACCCATGGCAACCGGAATATGAATTGCCAAATATGTCAAAGGTTTGGGTCTATGAGCTACCCACCAAGTATCAAATTGTGGTGTCATCGCTACATCAACCACATCAAATGTCCAAATTGATTGTATAGGTCTCATATTTTCAACTTAGCATACACCACCTATGGGATAATGCCTATCCCCCAATCATTGACCTCTCAGGAAGATTGTGCAAAATATGTAGTGTCATCTAGGAGAACCTATTACTCCCAGAACTAACATAAGATATGACCAGGAAACTAAATTTTTATGATCCTCTATGACTATATTGTCTATCCTATAAGATATCGCTACCTCTTGCAATAAGGAAGATGATCGACATTGTCCTCCCACTCCAGACAATCCCTGTATGGCCTCCAAGAAAAATGATACAAACAATCAAGCTCATGGCGACAATATAATATATGACCCACTTGTCTCTAAGTCACTGCCCCAACATAAATATACACATATAGTAGTCTTTGCTCAAGATGCCTCTCAACTACTAGCTGACATTCTACGATATCCTCGCAAGCCTAGATCTATAGTAAAGTCACACTGCACCCAATTAATAGGGTTCCAATATAAGCCACTGAATGTAACTAATAATATAGCATGCCAAGAACACAAGGACCACAAGCATAGACTATATAGTCACATATCACTCCCTCTAGTATTCAACCTCGTCCAACTAGAAAACCATGTCCTTTCCTATCAAGAACCAAGATGCTCACAACAACACAAAGAACAACAATAAACCTATCATATAGATATACCATGGTACTCCAAATGATCTCATACTAATCAGAAATGCCAATGTTGATCCTATCACACTCAAACAGTTTGCATAGTGTTGCTATACCTGAATGATTCTCATAGACAACCCACTCACCATGAATGTGAATCCACAAATCCACCAAACATCCTCAAGTGTAACATATGCCTCTCCAATAGGTAGGTGAAAATAAATCATCTCTGAATGAAACCACTTTGCAAGGGTTATAATCAAGCCTTAGTTTGCCCTAATCTTGAGCATGAAGTATACATGGTAAAAACCAAGAGCATGTAAGGTCTCTTGATTGAAGTCACCTAATTGATTCCATAGTGACAAATAATTTGACCTACTCTCATAGGTACTCAACATAAGAAAGACCACCTATATTTCAAGCCATGTATTATGTCAGGTTAGGATTAGCATTTGATCCTAATTGACCTATCAAATGACAATTTATGTAGCTGATACATCATTAAAAACCTTATCGCATATGCAACACACTTATCACAAATGTGACAAACTTATAACACATATCAAAAACTTATAACACATTTGTCACATTAAAAAAACAAATGCATTACAATTATAATTGAATATGGCAAAATTAGAAAACATATGCATTCACTAGTCAATTGTGAAACAATGAACAATTACGGTAAAAGACTTGCAAATGTGGTACTTGTGCATTCAAATGTGGTGCGTCACATCCATCCTTGACCTAAAACCCAAAATTTAACAAGAAATAAATGAATAAGAAAAAACATATGAGTTCAATTACTTATCACCACACTCACTCCCATTAGCTGCCTAAAGGTCCAAATCTGCTTTACACAAAAATTACCAAATGACAGCTCTAATTTCATATTTATAGGTCAAATTTCCTCTACAAGGGATGGTCGTGGTACTAGTTGCAGTCCCTTTTCACTCTAAAGCATCATAAGATGACCCTGTGGACCCCATTTTCTCAACAAAACATATTTTTGGACTTGCAAACACACTATAGACAAATTGGACCTCAATTCAAAAAAATCAGCTCAATTTCTCAAGGGGGCACCACAATATCGTGTTATCACTAGGGCAAAAATTTTAAATGATTTTTCTTTGAAACAACACTCAAAATTGCATCGTCTCAAAGAGGAGCAAAATATAGACACCTAAAAATACACTAACACTTGTGAATGTCGCTTTTACTAATTTTCTCTTAATTTATTAAATAATTATAATTATTTAATTAATCTAACTTTATTCTCCTATTCTAAATTCAAAAAATAAAATTCCTCTCTTCTCATAATTAACTAGTTTTTAGTTATTTTATTCTTATTTTATTCTAATATTAATTGAATAATTTTATTATTTATATAAATATCTCTTCCTATCAATTCCTCGCAATTAAATAATTATTCTAAATTATTTAATTTACTAATTAGGTCTTCACAATTATATAAATTCTTTAATTTATTTAACTATCCATCTTTTTTGAAAATCAATTTCCTCTAAAATAAATAAAATAATTATTTTATTTATTTCTCCTAATTCACATCTTTAAATGATTTTTATTATTGAAACGGCTAATTATTATTGGACATTGTTGTTGCTAGGATATGTTTTTTATTAAAGTAAAAGCAGGTTTTGAAGGGGCCCCGAAACCCTTTACAAAATGACCTTACAAGATAAAAGCATTAAGAAACCAGGAGGAACAAACTTAGAAAAAAAAGCAAAATTACTAGAAAAAACTAGCAAGAGCCCCAAAAAACCAGCATAAACCAGCCAGACTAGACAAAAGGAACTAATTTGTGTTTTTCGGGGCATTATCTAAGTTACTCCTAATCCCATACAGGCCTTTGATATTATCCCTAAGATTAGGGATTTCCTTAGCAGACGTAGCAGCAGCTTTCTTAACACTCGCTCTAGTTCTCTTTGCAACTCCTCCAAGTGTAGCTTCCCTGCTTCCAATCTTGATTGCATATTCATCCATGTCAAGGTCCACCACCAGTTTGGGAGAGTTGGAGTTATTGAGGATCTTTGAGATATCCTCTAGGTTCTTTGTATCAGCAGACAAGATGTCAACATATTCCTGTGATTTATTGCTCTGATAGTTGCATATTGGTTTATTGGGATCATTGTTCAGTGTATGGAGTATTTCTAGTATCATTATATATTTTTGTATTGGTTTCAGTGATCCATAATCTTAATTAATCATATCATATGATCCGGTTTGCAAGTTGGTTTTTCTGATCAGTTCTTTGCAGAGTTTGGTATTTCCTTTGGTATATTCTGGTGTGATCCAATATTGTGCTAAAATTTTGGGAGATTGTTTGGGATGTTCATGTGTATCTACATTTTAGATGGTTCATGATTTGGTGCTCTACAAGCTATCTTTCTAGTCCGAGTTGTTGTTGTTTGAGTGTTCTTGAGTTTTAGATGTTGATCGATGAAGATTTGATAAGTGGTGTTGGTGCAGCTATTGTGGATGATTCTAACATGCTTGTTGGTGTTTCCTGATCATGTTCTATTTGTTTTGGTAGTCCACATTGATTCTTGTGCACATTCCGATTGATTTTTTTGATCTTGTGATATTCTTTGTGTTATTGGTGGTGTAGCGTGTTGCGGTTGATCTTGGCAAGATTTTTCAGTGGCATTGCATGTTTAGAGATTTGAGTTAGGTCCATGTTATGTCATGTATATCATTATATTGGTCTGGTGGTTGATCTTTGTATCATGTGATGTAATTTTGTAATTATGAGATGAGGGTTTAACCGACCATGTTGCCAAGGTTGATGATTGGTATATATAGATGATTTAGTCATGTAATTAGAGTGTCGATATAGTGTCTACATTATCAGAGAGTGGTATAGGTGGTGCTTAAGCAAATTTATCTTTCGGTGTGGTATATTGAGCAAGCATTGTTGTAGAGTAGACAAATGTGCTTAACTAGAACTGTCATCAGGCATAAGGAGATGTTATATTTGCAGTCCATGTAAGCCAGATTGCAGTTTGATTATTATTATAAGGTAGTGAACCTTTCCTAAGGGTTGTAGCCTTCTAGGTCATCCTATTTTGACCAGTGAGCT
Source organism: Cryptomeria japonica (assembly GCF_030272615.1). Classification (NCBI taxonomy): domain Eukaryota; kingdom Viridiplantae; phylum Streptophyta; class Pinopsida; order Cupressales; family Cupressaceae; genus Cryptomeria; species Cryptomeria japonica. The sequence goes on along the minus strand of NC_081405.1, from coordinate 422,937,218 downwards.
CCAAGCAGTGTGCCTAAATGCATGTGTATTCCCCTTTGTAGTATTTACACATACTACTCCAAAGTATCATCTTATTGTGGGTAGGTTCCCACCATGGTTTTTCCCTTAATTGGGTTTTCCACGTCAAAATCTTGGTGTTGTGTGTTGTGCATTGTGCTATAAATTTGCTTATCTTTTTTATTACTGTAGTTTATCATATTTTCATTTGAGGAGAAGTTTTATAATCCGGTGAAAATTGATTCAACCCCCCCCCCCCCCCCCCCACCTCTCAATTTTTCTTCATTATTGTTGCCAACAATTGGTATCAGAGCTAGATCCTCCGGAAGAAGCTTGACCACTTGAGGAGATCCGGGATGGCAACTGGAAGTGTTATTTTTAAGAAGGAGAGTTTGATATTCAATGGAAGTAATTATGATATATGGAAGAATCGGATGGAGGTGCACTTGAGATGCCTTGGAGAGGATTACTAGAAGATTACAAAGGATGCCTATTCTATTCCTCAGAATGGATCGATCACTACTGTTGAGATCGAGGATGCTGAAAATAACATTAGAGATAAGGAAGCATTGCTGAGTGCCCTGAATGATTATGAGATGACTAATATGATGGGACTTTAGAATGCACATGAGATCTGAGAGAAGCTTGAAACCTTGTATGAGGGAGACAAACAAGTAAAAGTTGCAAAGATTTAAAGGAAAGTATGAGATGTTGAAGATGGGAGAATATATGAATATAAACTCCTTCACGGCTAAGGTGAATGAACTTGTCCTAGGTATCAAAAGTGTCGGTGGAACCATTGAAGAATATGAAATTGTTGGTAAGGTGTTGAGATATTTTCCTCCTACTTGCAAACATAAGGTAGCTTCTATTGATGAGATCCAGAGTGTGACTACTTTGACAAGATATATGCTGGTTGGAAAGATTGCTGCATTTGAACTGAGTGAATTTGGTGAATCACATGGAAAGCTAGACAATATTTAGGGCATCTGAATCTGAAAAGAAGAGGTATGACCCTAATGAATATAGAATATCTAGATATGAAAGAGAGAGAGAGAAGAGAAATGGAAGATCAAGACAGAGAATTGGATGAGCTTGAAGCATTGATTTCCCAGAGATTTCCTAAAGGAGCTGATAAGTATGATGGTAAATTTCCTCTGAAATGTTTTTCTTGCATTAAGATAGGACATTTTGCTCCTAGGTGCCCATAGAGAATGTCTAAGTATGATAGGGATGATAAATTTGATAAGCATAATAGGAATGATAGATATGAGAAGCATGAGAAGTATGATAATCCCTACAAGTCTAACCGGAAGTATAAGCATGAGAATAATTGTTATTATGTTGTTGATGAAGGTGTTACAGATGAAGAGTCTAAAGAAGATGAAATTATGTTTATTGCTATTAAAGAAGATGGACTAGTACCTATTGATTCCACAAGCTACACTAATGAGGAGAAATATTTAGCTGCTAAAGTTGAAGAGAAAGATGAATGGGTGATTGACAATGGTTTTTCACAACATATGACTGGTGATAAAGGCAAATTTGTGAATATGGATAGGTATGATGGTGGAATAGTAAGATTTGGAAATGACAAAGCCTGTGTGATATGTGGTAGAGGTTCTATTTCCTTTGATGGTAAGCATAGCATTGTTGATGTCTTGTATGTTGAAGGTTTGAAGCATAATCTTTTGAGTTTTAGACAGATGGTGGACAAATGTTATGACACGATTTAAGAATGGAAAATGCAAGATCCTAAATGCCTTCGGTATAGAGATTGCATCAAAAACTAAGACTGAAGGTAATATCTTTTATTTGAATGTTGGTGAGAAATGTTGGTTGATTGCTCAGATTGATGAAAGTTGGTTATGGCATATGAGAATGTGTCATGTTAATTTTGACTCAATGATTAAGATCATTTCTACTCAAGTTGTTAGAGATTTGCCTAAAATTGTTGAACCTACTAATCTAGTATGTAAAGAATGTCAAATGGGTAAGCAAACAAGAATTTCTTTCAAGAGTAAGCAGTATTCATTTGATGGATTGCTAAATATTGTGCATACTGACCTATGTGGACCTACTACAATAAGAAGTGTATAGGGTGACATATATTTCATGTTATTTATTGGTGATTATTCCAGGATTATGTGGGTTGCCTTTTTGAGGGAGAAATAAGAAGTATTGGACAAATTCAAGATATTCAAAGCAAAGGTTGAGACTGAGATAGGATTGAGGCTGAAATGTCTGAGATTTGATAGAGGAGGAGAATTTTGTTTTAGTGAGTTTGACTCATTATGTGAGAAGCATGGAATTATAAGACAATTATCTACTCCTAGAACCCCACAACAAAATGGAGTTGTTGAAAGGAAGAATAGGACTATCTTGAATGTTGCAAGGACTATGTTGATTGAAGGTAATGTTCTGAAGATCTATTGGAGAGAAGTTGTTAGCACTTTTGTTTACACATTCAACCCTGTTCATATAAAAGGTGATACCGGTAAGACTCCTTATGAGCTATGGTTTTGTCATGTTCCTACTATGAGATACTTCAGAATTTTTGGAGGCAAGTGTTATATCAAGAGAGATGAGGATATACGAAAGTTTGATGCAATAAGTGATAAAGGAATTTTCTTGGGATACTCTACAAAGAGCAAAGTCTACCGGTGCTACAACAAGAGATTGGAAAGATACTAGAAAGTGCAAATGTGAAGGTTGATGAGAACTATGGAAAATAGATCAGAGCATCGGATATGATGATGATCAGAATGTTGTTTTAAGACTAAATTAGACTAAAGAACTAAAGTAGGATGATCCAATAGAGATTATTAACCCATATATTGTTGTTGCTGGTGAAGAGGTGCAAGAACCTCAAAAATCAAAATAATCAGAAGACTCCAAGCTATGTGAGATTAAATCATTTTGAAAATCATATCATTGGTGATAAAAATAAAGGTGTGATGACTAGGAAAAGGCTAGGTGTTGAAGAGGTATGTTTGATTTCTAAATTTGAATCTAAAGATGTTGTTGAGGCTTGCAAAGATGAAAATTGGATGAAGGCTATGGAAGAAGAATTGAATTGGATTGAAAAGAATTAAACATGGGAAGTTGTGCCTAGACCTAAATACAAGAATGTGATTGGTACTAAATGGGTATTTAGGAACAAATTGAATGAGGTCGGTGAAGTTGTCAGAAATAAAGAAAGATTGGTATGCAAAGGATATTCAGAGAAAGAAGGAATTAATTATGAGGAGACTTTTTCTCTGATAGCTATACTTGAAGATATTAGACTATTGCTTGCATATGCTGCCTATAAGGATTTCAAGGTATATCAGATGGATGTCAAGTTAGCCTTTTTGAATGGTGATCTTGAGGAAGAAGTCTACATTGAGCAACCTAATGGATTTTCATTATCAGATGATGGAGATATGGTATGCAAACTAAAGAAAGCCTTTAATGGATTGAAACAAGCCCTTAGAGTCTGGTATGCTAGATTAGATACGTATTTACTAAAATTGGGATTTAATAAAGGTACTGTTGACAGTAATCTATATCTCAAGATTGAGAATGATATCATTTTGATTGTTAAAATTTTTGTTGATGACATTATCTTTGGAGGAGATGATAATTTAAGTATGAATTTTATTGGTGATATGCAAAAATAATTTGAGATGTCTATGATAGGTGAAATGCAATTATTCTTAGGATTGCAGATTTCACAGATTGGAAAAGGTATTTTTATATCTCAAGCTAAATATGTAAAGGAATTGCTGAAGAAGTTTGGGTTAGAAAGCTAATCAGACCTTGTACAGATCTATGGTTGGTGGATTTCTATACTTGACTCAGACTAGACCTGACATTATGCATGCTATGTGCATGGTTGCTAGATATCAAGTTGATCCAAAAGAGAGTCATGTCACTGTTGTAAAGAGGATATTCATATATCTAAAAGTAATTGTGGATTATGGTTTGTGGTATCTAAGGAATGATGATTTTATGTTATGTTCTTGTAGTGATGCTAATTGGGATGGTGATGTTGATGACCAGAAGAGTACCTCCGGTGGTGCATTCTTTTTGGGTAAGAAATTGGTTTCATGGGCAATTAAGAAACAATATTCAGTTTCCCTATCTACTATTGAAGCTGAGTACATTTTTGCTACCATTAACTGCACTTAGATAGTTTGGATGAAATAAATGTTGAAGGATATCAGATTTATCTATGATGAGCCTACTGTCACATATTGTGACAATTCCACTGCTATTAATATGTCAAAGAACCCAGTGCAACATTCAAAGACTAAGCATATATCAATCAAGTATCATTTATTGAGAGAAAAAAGTCAGTGAAGAAGAAGTGAATCTAGAGTATGTATCTACAAAGGAAGAAATTGTTGATATTTTCACTAAGCCTTTGCTTGCAAATACATTTGTCTATTTGAGAGACAAGTTAGGGGTATCTACCCCTCTTGATGGGAACTAGATGCATTGAGTTGCATCAATCCGGTGGACTTCAAATTCTTATCTTCTTGTCCAGATTGATGAGTTTATGTTTCTCCTCCAGTGGAGTAGTATGTTTGTGGCTCAGTTGAGCTGGTTGTAATCATGATTTGTTTATCTAAGGGGGAGAGTTTTATTTTATTTTTTGAGAACCTTTGTCATTGATGTAAAAGGGGGAGAGAAGCATGTGAAAATTTATTTTATCTGCATGATCTTAGGGGGAATTTGTTGGAGATATTTTCTTTCTTTGCATTGATTATTTTTCATATCCATATGTTGGCATCAATGCCAAAGTGGGAGATTGTTGGGCATTTTTGCTGCTAGGATATGTTGTTGCCATTGATGTCAACGTATTCCTGTGATTTATTGCTCTGGTGGTTGCAGATTGGTTTATTGGGATCATTGTTCAGTGTTGGAGTATTTCTAGTATCAGTATATGTTTTTGTATTGGTTTCAATGATCTGAAAGCTTAATTGATCATATCATATGATCCGATTTGCAGTTTGGTTTTTCTTATCAGTGCTTTGTAGAGTTCGGTATTTCCTCTGGTATATCCGGTGTGATCAGATCTTGTGTTGCAATTTTGGAATATTTTTTGGGATGTTCATGTGTGTCTACATTTCAGATGGTTCATGACTTGGTGCTCTACAAGCTATCTTTCTAGTCCAAATTGTTGTTGTTTGAATGTTCTTGAGTTTTAGATGTTGATCGATGAAAATTTGATAACTGGTGTTGGTATAGCTATTCCAGATGATTCTAACATGCTTGTTGGTGTTTCCTAATCATGTTCTATTTGTTTTGGTGGTCTGCATTGATTCTTGTATGCATTCCTGGTGATTTTATTGATCCGGTGATATTATTTGTGTTATGTGGTATTCTTGGTGGTGTAGCATGTTGCGGTTGATCTTGATGAGATTTCTGATGGTGTTTTGTGTTTGGAGATTTGGTTTATGTCCATTTTATGTCATGTATATCATTATATTGGTCCGATGGTCAATCTTTGTATCATGTGATGTAATTTTTTAATTGTGAGGTGAGGGTTTAGCCGACCTTGTTGCCAAGATTGATGATTGGTATATATAGATGATTTAGTCATGTAATTAGAGTGTCGATGTAGTGTTTGCATTATCAGAGAGTGGTATATGTGGTGCTTGAGCGAATTTATCTTTTGGTGTGGTATATTGAGCAGAGATTGTTGCAGAGAAGACAAATGTGCTTAACCGGAAGTGTCATCAAGCATAAGGAAATGCTATATTTGTAGTTCATGTAATCTAGATTGTAGTCCAATCATTATTGTAAGGTAGTGAACCTTTCTTAAGGGTTGTATCCTTCTGGGTCATCCTATTTTGAGCAGTGAGCTCTAGGTAGTGTGACTAGATGTATGTCCACTCCCCTTTGTAATATTTACACATACTACTCTAGAGTATCACCTTATTGTGGGTAGGTTCCCACCATGGTTTTTCCCTTAACCGAGTTTTCCATGTCAAAATATTGGTGTTGTGTGTTGTGCTATTAATTTACTTATCTTTGTTATTACTGCAGTTTATCAAATTTGCATTTGAGGTGAAGTTTGATAATCCAGTGAAAACTAATTCATCCCCCCTCTCTTAGTTTTCCTTCATTATTGTTGCCAACAATTATTCCCTCCTATTAACTGTAGCATCCAAAATTGAACTCCCTTATAATTTTGTCCTCACTCGGGCCCTCACCTTGGCCTTCATCCCGTAAGGCTTGTCTAAAGCCTTGATTCTTCTCACACAATGCATTTAATTCAAATTTTCATGAGTTGCACTTATCTCCCTAAGATCCTAGGCCTATGATGTCCTAGACCAGAGCGCCCAGTGCCCTAGTCCTCTTCAAAAGGGCCCATTTTGGAGCCTCATACTGATAACATGATTTGAGAAAGAACCTAGATCCCATGTCGACTCAGGTTGGAAAATTAACTTGTTTTGGACTATCATGTATAAAAGGAGGTCTACCCCTCTCATTTCAAACATAATAAATAAATTCAAGATCTCAATTACATCCAACATATTCAAGTGAGCAAGAAATCAATCTTCTTTCAAGAATTGGAGCTGAATTAAAGTCAAGATTAAAGCATTGGAGATGCCATTCATGTTCTATGCTTTATGAAAACTACCTACATGAAAACCTAATTCCTTGTGAAGACAAACAAAACTTCATAAAGAGGTATATCATAAGTATTTCAAACATTTTTAGCATTTCCCTCAAAATGAAATCATTTCCATTACAATACTTATTTTATATTTCAATTCTATTTCATGGTTAATTCCAAAGTCAGGGGTTGACCTAATGTAAATTCATATTCCCAACCATTTTCCCTTCTCTATTGCGTGCATGAACAAGTGCAGATCTGTAATTCTCAGGATCAACATTATTCAAAGAGACAAGTAGGTTCCCTTTTGAACAATGAAAACTTTAGAGGATCAGAGCGACTCGCATTCTAGTCCTAACAATTCAGGTTGATTTTATGGGAATAGATCCAAACATTCACTTATTGCTCATATCCAAATTTGTGGCTCTATTTGATGACTATAACTCACTTTTTATGCATAATTGATTCAATTTACATACATTTACCTTGATTTCAGCATTATTAATCAAACCAATTCAATGTAAAGGGAAAGAAGAGGCACATCTAAAACCCTTGGAATCTAATCAAAATCTTGGTCTTTTAGGCTTAGATCTATCGAATTCCATCTTTCCCCAATGTAATGATTCCTAAGTAAAAATTAGTGGTTTTACTACATCATTGGGTGAAACCCTAAATTTTTCACCATTACATTTTGGTGAACCTGACATCTTACACCTTAATTTCTGATTTATGTTCTCATATCTGAGTCTTTATGCATTTTCAAATTCAAATTTACATTTGCAAGTTTAATTTTCAATTGAATTTCATAAATTTAGAGGTTAAATTCACAAAAACCCTAATTTTTAATTCTAAAATTGAACTTGTGGGCTATCTAATGTGGATTAATTATTTCAGATCTGATTATTTATGCAATTTTTAATTCAAATTTGCACACATAGATCTCATTTTAAATTTAATTACATAAATTTAATGGTGGAATTTACAAAAACCCTAATTTATAATTCTAAAATTTACTTGTAGGTTGCATAATTTTTCAAATCTATTTTCAGATCGGATCTTTATGATATATGCTATGCTATGATTTAGAGGCATTTATCTTTCAAATTCACAAATTAAATTATTCAATTTATTGGTTAATCAATCACTTTTATAAATTTTGCATTGTTTAATCACAAATTTCAATTTCAAATTCAAATTTACCTCCTTTGTGCATGAGTTTTGTTACCATTAGCCCTACCTATAATATTCCTGTGAGAAATTGTAGAATAAGGCTTCTTAAGGTTTAATTACTAAGGATATGGATCATAATTTGGATAGCTTATTTCATGAGAATGTTGGTGGTTCCTCTAATCAACCAAATGGTGTCATTATTCTCATTCTTTTCATAATTCTCATGAGGAGGATGAATCACTAACTAGGGTTTCAATTGACCAATTGGAGAAGATTGACAATGAATTTGAAAATCTTCAATAATGGATGAGTCAACAATACCTAGAAAGTGAGTCAATCCCATTGATTGAAGGATTAAAAAAAATGGTTCAAAGTGATAAAATTGGTGTTGATTTTTTATGTGGCCTTACTCATATTGTTGACACTAATATCATGCCTATCAAAAGTTGTGCCAAAGTCCTTGGTTACACTCAAGCTACTAGTCAATTCAATCATTCTATTCCTATACCTAAATCCTTGCCTAGTGTGCCTACATTTACATCTTCTATCATGACTACTTACACATAAAATGTTAACCCTACACATGTTAGTCAAGCAGGCAACCTTGTTAATCAAAATTCTTTTATACCTCCTTTCGCGAGTTTTTGATTTGTGACCCAATGATCTCCCATATCTACATATAGTGTTCCGCCTCCTTACTCTCAACCTCCACCTACATACAACAATGTTACTCCTCCATAACACTCTAATATGTCCAATTTCAATCCATCCACTGAAGCAACTATCAATAACTTAACGCAATTTGTTTCATCTTTACAACAACAATTAAATTTTATTACCCAATCCAGGTTTAATGTGCCCACATTTGATGTAGAAGCCCATTATCCAATGACATTGTTCATTTTTTCCCTCCTAAACACATGGAAGTCCCTTAATTGGATTTTTACAATGAAAAAATTGATCCATTAACGCACGTGAAAACATTTCAAACTTTGTGTCGTGACTTTTCTCATGATAAAAGACTTATGGCTAAATTGTTTACTCGAACTTTTAGGGATAAATCTTTGCAATGGAATTTTTCCTTGCCTCCTTATTCTATCACATCATTTCAATAATTAGCTAATGCTTTCATTCAATAATTTCACAATAATATTGGTCATAAGATTACTTTGACTGATTTGATTCATTGTAAGCAAGGTGTTAAAGACAAGGTGACATATTTTATTGGTAGATATAAATATTTATATTCTCAAATTTCTTATCCTATGCCTAATCAAGATGTTTAAAGACTTTTAATTGCTAATTTACAAAAATACATTAGCGATAAGCTTCTCTTTTCTGATTTTACTTCCTTTACATAGTTGTGCGCAGTGCTTCATAATTATCAACTTCAAGTGAGTCAATTCGAATCATCTCCTTCAATATAAGAATAAGAGTGGTCAACAATATTTTGTGAGGTTTAAACCAAACAAGGGATACATCAAGTTCAATGATGACATCAATATTCAAGTGGCATCCACAACATCAGGTGTGGCCCCTTTATCCAAATACTATAGGAAATAATTTACTCCTCTTTCGATGTCTTTGCATAGCATAATGACACAATTGATAAATACAAATGTGTTTAAACTTCCTCCCATTAAGACAATTGATACCTCCAAACCTTTGCCACCCTATCATGATCCTAAAGCCTTTTGCCAATTTCATCATCAACCCTGTCATGATACTAAGAAGTTTTATAGCTTAAGGAGTAGAATTAAAGACTTTATTGATAACAATACCATATATATAGCTAACGTGAATAACAAAGGAAAAAAAAATGTTGCTCTTCCTAGTGAAAACCTCCAAGTCTTTACTAATCCTTTGCCTTCCCATTCTACTAATGTGGTTGAATCTGAGCCTCTTGAATTTTCTCCTAGTGACCTTGGTATTGATTCTAATAATGTGGTGAATCTTGTTGATAAACCTACACCTCCTAAGGGCCTATGCATTACCTTTGATCCTGGTGAGACTATTGTTTTACCTGATGGCCCACTATATATCACTGCAAAGATCAAAGACAAACTCTCGTGAGGGATGCTCATTGATCTAGCATGTATGGTGAATGTGATCACTAAAGAATATATTTATACTTTACAATTGCATCAAGTAACATACGATAAATTTGATTTAGTGGTCAAGGTGTATGATAGTTTCTCTTGCCCTACTATTGGTTCTATTACTCTTCCCATTGAGGTGGACACTAAGTGATTCAATGTCATTTTTTCTATCATTCCTACATCGAATAAATTTTGTGTGAAGTTGGGACATCCTTGGCTCTCTTCCATGAAAGAGATCCCTTCTACTATTCATAAATGTCTCAAATTTTCTCATTATAGAAAAATCATAACAATTAATCATAGCATGTATCAACCCACGGTGAGGCATGGAGATGTCAACCTTGATTACTTTTGGCCTAAACAATTTGAGCCTCTTCAGCCTCAAAGTGATGCTCTCTTTCAATATTATCAGAAGTGGAAGAATGAGATGATCTTATCTTTGAGTAAGCCTAGACATCCTAGACCTATTCCTCCTCCTCATGATGGCCCGAGTATCATTCCTACACCTTCTATTCCTCCTATATATGCCACAGTCCTACCTCCTAAGTCTTACAAAGGGAAGCACTCATTATCTCCTATTTTTAGACCTAGTAGACCTTCTCCCATCCCTCCTCCTTTAAAGGAAGAGAACAAGCCTATGTCCATTGATCCTAAACCTTCACAACCCTTGGCTAAAACTAAAAGAAACCATTGTGTGAGAGAACGTTGAAAGAGAAATTGTGCTAGGGATCATGAACTTCCTTCTCAACCTATTTCCTACCCAAAGATACCAAATTTTGACTTAGTCCCATTTTCCCAGCCTTTGCCTAACCCTAGGGAGGAAGTTCAACCTAAATCACCAAGATTAAAAATTTCTAAGAAAGATGATGGTTCATGTTCTATTCATATTAGAGATCCATTTTTATTAATCTTGGTAAATAAATGGTTGAAAATAATGTTCATGCTAACAATGTTGATGATAATGATTCTAATGATATGTATGAGCTTGTTGATATTGACAATGTTTTATCTAAACAATTTTCAAAAGCATTAGTCCTAGCTCCTAGTGACAAAAAAAAGTGACTCATCATTAGAGCATGGTCCTTGTTTGGAACTTGCAGTAGCTCCATCTACTGTTTTGGAAGTTTCTCCTCTTGCATCTTGTCTGCCTTCCCAAAATAATGTTCAACAAGATTGGGAGGTGGATAATTTTCTTGATCAACTTCATTCATGTTGTAGATTCTCTCTCCCCCTCGTCTTGCTTGTTTGTAATGTGTTTCCCCTGTGATGCATTTTTATGTTATGTTAGGTTCTTTTTGGATGACCCTTGTCACTCTGTTGGTGCAAGGTAATACAAAGGTCAAATCTGTTGTGACATTCTTCTATTTGTTTCTTAATTATTCTATTTGTTGTCCCTTGTGTTGTCTACTTGGGGAAGATGCAAAGTTTTGAGATCTATTTTGGTTTCTTCCATGTTGACTAAAAAGACACATGCTCCCTTCTTCCATTGTGCTTGTGGTTCCACTACCTTTTGGGGATGAGGTCAATTTAATTCAATACAAATATTCCATGATATACATTATTTATCATAAGAGCATACTGATCCTAGAGTTAGTGAACCCCTTCTGTGTTCTATGTTTTGTCACTATTATCCTTTGATTTGTCCTTTCCTGGTGGCATATCATTGTGGAAAGTTCTTGTTTTTGGATGCATTCTACCTTAAAGCAATTTCTGCAAATAAGGTGTAAGCAATCACTTTAACGTGGGGGCATACACTCCACTCAATGTTTCACTTTATGCACACACTATCACATGTCTTGATACTCAAGTTACTTTGCAAACTAATCCTTTTTAATTGTAATTTTCTATTTTTCTTTCTCATGACTCATAGTAAGCGAACCTTACTAGGCTAGCAATCATTATTCTCTCTCTCTTTTTCCTCTTTTTGATGTTCCTTTTATCTTGATATTGAAGTAGTAAGATCCTAAAATCCCTTGGGGGCTTAGTGTGTCTTAGTTATTTGATATCTTGATGAAAGTTTTCAATGCAAACCTTTGTAATTTACCAAGAGTATTCTTAGTCTCATACTCTCATTAAAGTGGGGGCTAAATGTAGTATCCTAAAGTGTACTCCGTTGCAATTTTATTCTCAATTAGGCCCTCACCTTGTAATTCATCTCCTAAGGCTTGATTGAAGTCTTGATTTTGCTCACACTATGTATTTCATTCAAATTTTCATGATCTAAACTTTTGTCCCCAAGATCTTAGGCCTCTGATGTCCAAAAAAAAAGCACCTAGTACCCTAGTCCTCTTCAAAAATGCCCATTTTGGGGCCTCATAACGGTAACATAATTTAGGAAAGAATCTAGATCTCGTGTCAGCTCAAGTCAGAAAATTAATTGGGTTTTCAACTAGAATGTATAAAATGAGGTCTACCCCTCTCATTTCAAACATAATGAATAAATTCAAGATCTAAATTACATCTAGCAAATTAGATTAAGCAAGCAATCAATCTTCTTTCAAGAATTGGAGCTGAAGTAAAGTCAAGATTCAAGCTTTGGAGATGACATTCATGTTCTATGTTTTATAACAACTACCTACATGAAACCCTAATGAATACATACAAAACTTAATAAAGAGGTATATCATTAGTGTTTCAGACATTTTCAGAATTTCCCTCAAAAGGAAACCATTTCCATTACAATACTTCATTTACATTTGAATTCTATTTCATGGTTAATTCCAAAGCTAGGGTTTGACCTAAGGAAAACCCCTATTCCCAACCATTTTCCCTTCTCTATTGTGTGCAAGAATAGGCACAGAGATGTAATTCTCAGGATCAATAATATTTGTAGAGATAAACAGGTTCCCTTTTGGATGACAAAAATTTTGGAGGACCGGAGCGACGAGCATTCCAGTCGCGACAATTCAAGTTGACCTTCTAGGAATAGATTCAAGCATTCACATATTTCTCAATTCCAGGTCTGTGGCTCTATTTGATGAGTGTAGATCACTTCTTCTACATAATTGCTTCAATTTACATACATTTACCCTAATTTTAGCATTATTAATTAAATCAATTCTCAATTTAAAGGGAAAGAAGAGGCACATCTAATACCTTTGGAATTTGATCAGAATCTTGGTCTTTTAGGTTTAGATCTATCAAATTCCATCTTTCCCCAATGTAATGGTCCCTAAGCAGAAATTAGTGGTTTTACTACATCATTGGGTGAAACCCTAAATTTTTCACCATTACATTAAGTACCACTAACTCTAACTTGCACTCACAATCACCTCTTTCCAACTAAGTTAATCAATCCATCTCACTCCCAATCAATTCACTTTACAACCTAGTCACCTCTCCTAATAGATAAATCAAGTTAGTTGACTAATAAATCAATTTCAATTACATGAGCAATCAAATCTCACTTAAATTATCTCAAAAATCCTCAGTCGTTGATCATTCTACTAGTCTTTCAATTTTAACCATCAATCGATTTCATGAAATCTATAAAATAGAATCTGATTCTCATTCATCAAAAACCACAGCCTTCAAGATTTTGTGCGATCACTTTGCAAATAGGGTTCTACAATTATAAGAGCCATAGTACACACATCACAAAAGGGAGAAGAGAAATGAAGGATACTTGCAAGGATGTAATTATGGTTTGAATTTCTTGGTTATTTTGTTTAATTGTAATCATTTTCAATCCTATATTGATACAATTGAGAATTTAATAATTGATTTGATTTTTTGGTTGCTCATAAAGTCAGTATAATTATGTTTAATTTAAGAACATTAACAAGCTCTTTATTATTGGACTTTTAAAAAATTCAAACAATGTCAGGCGGGAACTTGCTCGGTGGGAACACTGGTGCTGGTTTTCGATCTGCGATCTCTAGGCCTATCCTGCATGGTTCTCATGACTCAAATAGGTCTAAGGAAGGGAATGATGATGGAGAGTGTAACAAGGATGGGGGCCCATGAGTTGTGGATCCTCCCTTTGACCCAAGAGATAACAAGGCTTCACGCGCTAAAACCTATAATCAAGAGGGAATCTGGAAAGGGGGAGTGGAGCTAGAGCATAATGTTATCTTTCAAGGCCCCCTAAAATATTGGTTTGACTTATTTGGTATGAAACCCAAAGGTAAATACATTTTCCCTAAGGTTTTTGAAATTTCTAACAAGTTGATGGGAAAGTTTGCCATTTCGATCCCAGACATTGTGATTGAACATAATCTCTTTAATGGTGTTCACTCTAGTGGATAAATTTGTTGGCCCAAGACCTAATATTGAGATAGTGAGGGTTTTTTCCAAGAAAAAATGGCACTTGAAGGGTCAAGTGGAAATATCTACAATGAAAAAGGGGATTTTTTCTTTCAACTTCTCCTGTATGGAAGATTTGGAAAGTGTTCTCTGTGGAGGACCTTGGATGCTAGGTAAAAATTCTTTAACCCCGAGGAAATGGTCTCCTAGATTGGACTTAAAGGATTCTTCCTTCTTTGAGTCAACCCCTGTTTGGGTGCATCTACCTAGGTTACCCTTGGAATTTTGGTTTGAGGATGTTTTTAAGGGTATTGTTGGCTCCTTTGGGGAGTTTCTTGATATGGACCCAGTGACAGTGGTCCAGAAGAGGTTGGTTTATACTATAATTTGTGTGAATGTATGCCAAAATTTTGATCTCCCATCATCAATTAATATTCCTCCAAACTAGGGATATGGGAACAACCTATAGAGTATGAATCCTTACTTTTTGTGTGCTTTCATTTCAAAAAATCTAGTTATTGGGCAAAAGGATGTCCCAGTAACCCTAAGAATCTCTCTAAAAACAAGGGGGCCCAAAAGTAGGTTTGGAAAGAAAAACCGATCAAGGATATTGTTAGCTCTGAAAGCCCTTGTCTACAGGTTCTTGAGGCCCCTATCTCTGGGGATCAGGAGAATATAGAAGGAAAATCTACTAATATGGCTCCTCATAATAGCTTGAGTGTATGTCCTATCTCAGATTCAAAGGCTCTTGAGAAGAAGTCTTTGGAAGAAGGAGAAATTGATGAGTCAGTAGTTAATGGGGAGATGCCTATTAAGAAATTCAGTGGTGAGAATAATGGTAGCAGTTACTCTGAAGTGCTAAAAACTATCTTTGAGAAGAGTGATGACTCAAAAATCCCTATAGGGATGGAGTGCCAGTGATCTCAAGATTCATTTAAACAAGGGGATTCAAATGTTCCAAAAGATAATACTATTATTCTGATCTCTAGCCATTGGAAGAACCAAAATCTAGACTATAACAAGAGTGAATCTAAGGAAGAGGAGGGTGAAGAATCATTTATGATAGTTGGGAAAAAGAAAAGTAAGAAGACTGGTAATTCTATTGGAATGCATACTAGAAATAGGGCCAAGGCTGATGTTGGCAACTCAAAGTCCCCTTCTGGCAAAAAATTTGCTAGATGGCACAGAGAATTTGAAAGCAAGCAGAACATTGTTGATGGAAGTCAGTGAACCATTTTGGAGACCTTCTTTCCTCTTCCTAAATGAAGATAATTTCTTGGAACATTCGGGGCCTTAACGGATCCCCCAAACAGGATATCCTCCAGAATCTGGTTAGAGACCATAAACCGGATGTCGATCTAATTCAAGAAACTAAGATGAGTAAAGAGAAAGTTGAACAAATTAGCATTTTCAGCTTTGGGGGTGTAGTTGGTAGTAGCTCTGGTGGTGCCTAAGGTGGTGTTGTTGTCTTCTAGAATAAGAAAGTTATTGAAGGTAAGTTGATTGTGGCTGATAGTAATTTGATTTGTATTAGACTAAGACACATAAGGGATGATTTCATTTGGGTCCTGTCCAATATTTATTCTCCAAATACCAAAGTTGCAAGGTTCAAATTCTGGAAGAGTGTTGAGGTCAAAAGAAAATATTTTAATCAAGACTCTTGGTTGGTCATGGGAGATTTTAACACTCCTCTTTATGATTTCAAAAAAATTGGAGGGTCTCAAGTTCACATGGATAGCAGAACTAATCTTAAGGACTTCATTAACAACATGGCTCTTTCAGATGTTGAGTTGAGTGAGGCCTCTTTCACTTGGACCAAAAGAAGGGATGGCAAGGATTTGATTCAAGTTAGAGTAGACAGATCTTTAATCACTAATGATTGGTTATCTAAATATTATTGTTCTTTGTCTGTCATCAATAGAATTGGCTCAAACCACTTTCCCATTTATTTTATTGTTAATACCCTTTCAAAAAGGAGAATTTTTCCTTTCATATTTGAAAAAATATGGTTATCCCACCCTTCTTTGGAACAAAATGTTGGATAGTGGTGGAGTATCCCAATGGAAGGATCAGCAATGTTTAAGGTTGTTTAAAAAATTAGGTATGTGAATGAAAGGGTCAAGGTTTGGAATAAGGAAGTTTTTGGAGATATCTTTGTCATGAAGAATGCTTTAAAGATGGAGGTGAAACAACTTCAAGATATTATTCAGAAAGAAGGTTATAAATCTCTTACAATGGATAAAGAGAATGAGGTCCTTGCTAGATGTCACAAGATTATAGCCAATGAAGAAGATTTTTGGAGACAAAGATCTAGGGCTTTGTGGTTGTCTACTAGAGACAAAAATACCAAATAATTTCATATGTCCTCTGTGAAACATAAAGTTGCTAACCAGATCACTAAGCTGGTGGTTGAAGGTACAACTATTAATAGAGATGAGGATATTGCTAAGGAGGCTATTCGTTTTTTCTCTAGTCTTCTGACTATTGATCCAAATCTTTGTCTGAATGATCAAGAGTCTTTGCTGGAGAATATTCCTAAGGTGAATGGACTCGATCATAACAGAAGCATATGTGCTATCCCTTCTAATGAGGAAGTTATGAGAGCCATTTTTCTTTCCAAAGGGATAAAGCCCCTAGCCCTAATGGGTTCCCTATGTTCTTTCGACATTTTAGGCATATTGTTGGTAAGGATATTGTTCATGCTATGAAGGGATTTTTTGGATCCAAGTCTGTGCTTAAAGAGGTTAACTCTACCTTCCTGGTTCTTATTCCTAAAAGGCTTGGTGTGGACTCTATGGATAGGTTTAGACCTATTAGTCTTTGCAACTCATTATATAAAATCATCTATAAGGTTGCTACATCCAGATTGTTGGCAGTGCTACCTTCCATCATATCCTCGCATCAAAATGGATTCATGCCTGAGAGGCAAATCTTGGATTTTATCATCTTGGTCCATTAGAACATTCATTCGCTTCAAGCCTCTAAGAAAGATGGTTTCCTCATAAAGCTTGATCTAGCTAAAGCCTATGATAGAGTGGACTGGTTTTTTTCTCCTAAGGATTCTGCAAGCCTCGGGCTTTGATGGAAAAGTTACTATATCATTTGGCAGCTTATCTTTATTTCCTCCCAGTCTATTGTTATTAATGGATCTCATTCCTCCTTTTTTAAAACATCCATGGTTTTAAGATAGGGGGATCCTATCTCCCCTATTTTATTCACTTTTATGGTTGAAAGTCTAAGAAAACACTTGCAAAAGTTGGTTGCTTATGGAGTTATTAAAGGTGTTAGGCCTTCATCTTCTAATCTTGTTTTTTCTCATCAACAATTTGTGGATGACACTATCCTTCTTGGTGTTGCCTCAGTTCATGAAGCTAGGTCCTTCAAAAGAGCTTTACAACTTTATTCTAATACTTTGGGTCAACTGATAAATTGGAATAAGACAACTATCTTTTTCATTAATACCCCTCCAGTCAGACAGAGGAAAATTGCTGACATTATTGGTTGTACTATTGAGCCTTTTCCATCAATCTATTTGGGGCTTCCTTTGGGCACCTCCCCTCCTGACTCTTTTTGGAGCTCTCTTGTGGACATGTTTAACAATAAACTTGTTGGGTGGAAAGGAGATTTACTTAATCAAGCTGGTGAATTGTAGCTCCTCAGAGCCTCTCTTCAGCATCTTCTTGTTTATGCCTTAATCTTATTCAAGATTCCAGGTAAATTTGTTGATGCCATTGAAAAAATTCAAAAGAGGTTTTTTATGGTATGGGGTTGAAGAGAAGAGAATATTTCCATTGGTTGATTGGGAGAAGGTTTTCAATCCAAAAATCTTGGGGGTCTTGGCCTAAGGTCTATTAAATACTTTAATAATGCTCTGGTTGCAAAACAAGTTTGGAGGATTTTTGGTGATAGAAAGGATTGGAACTTTGTTTGGTTTAGAAAGTATTTATAAGGTAACGCATGTTTATCCTCCTTCTTTCACTCTAATGACATTCCAAATGGCTCTTTTATTTGGAACAATATCCTGAAGGCAAAGTGTTTGGCTGAAGCTGGTGCTAGTTGGGTTTTAGGCAATGGAACTAAAATCGGATTTTGGGAAGATGCTTGGATTTTTGATAAACCCCTCTGTTCTTTTAATATTTTGTGGCTTTTATCAATAATTGCAAGGAAAGGTTTGGATGACTAGTCTCTGAGTATTGGCACTAGTCCTCTTGGGTCAAGTTGGTTGATATTGATGATGTCTTTCCCCCCTTGCAAAAAGCCTTGATGTCTCTTTTTGTGAACCCGGCCATTGAAGACCTTTTCATTTGGAAGCAGTCCCTAGATGGATCTTATTATGTTGTCTCTAATATTGAGTTATTGAGTCCCACCCTCCCTCATCCACCTTTGTGGGCCAAGGCTTGGATTAATAATCTTATTCCTAAACTTAATATTTTTTTCTAGTTGCTTCTCCAAAATAGAATCCTCACCATTGATAATCTCATGAAGAAAGGCTTCCAAATCCTGAATAGATGCTTACTATGGCATAATGATGTTGAATCTATTTCTCACCTTATTTTACATTTCCCTTTCTTTATTGACATTTGGAGCCAAATCATTTCCATTTAGAAGATAGAGTGGGTATTTCCTGAAAATGTGGATGATTTCTTTTTTCAATAGAACTATCCTTCCTCTAACCCAATCTTGAAAATCTTTTGGTCTTTGATTTTTCCTTTTGTGTCTTGGCATATTTGGAAGGAAAGAAAAAACCAAATTTTTAGAGAGACCTCTTGCACTGTTGATATTGTCTTTGATAAAATATGTAGATCCATTAGAGAGAACTTGAATTTGATTGGTAGTAAGCTCAGATCTCTTCCTTTGTTACATGTTGGGGAGGAGGATAAGACTATTTATTTGAGATGGGGTCTTCAAGTTGATATCATAAAATATAAAGTCAGAATAATCAGAGATGGTGTGGTATGGAGGTACCCCCCTGAGGGATGGATCAAAGTCAACTTCAATGGTGTTGTGAAGGGGAACCCTAGGAGAGATAGTTGTGGTGGTGTGATAAGGGACTCTAATGGTTTATGTGTGGTGGCAATGGCGTGTCCTTTGGGTATTCAAACCAATCACAATACTAAAGCTAGGGGAGCTTTGGAAATCCTCAAGATTATCAAAAACTTAAAATTTAAAAAAAAATAGATTGAGGGAGATTCCCTAAATATTATTAGATGCCTTAAAAGGATGTCTAAGCCCTTGTGGGGAATTAAAAATATCATCTCTAATTCCCTTAACATTATTGATGATTTGGAGGAGTGTATTAACTCTCAAACCTATAGGGAAGCTAATATGTGTGCAGACTTCTTTGCTAACTTTGGAGTGAGTTTAGAGGTCCCTATGCCATGGTATAATGAAGGGTTATTACCTATGAAAGCTAGGGAGAAATTATTATTTGATCATATTAATGATACAAATATCCCCTCAACTTTTAATGATGGTACACTTGAAACAGAGAGGCATGATAACTAAGTTGGATGGGAAGGAGGGTGTGACTCAGAAAGATGACCAGGACACTAATATGTATAAAGGGAAAGTTGTTCAGAATGTGGCAGATAGTGCTACCTGGACTACTGATGAAAAGAGCATGATGTTAGAGTGTTTGAAGAAAAATGGCGAGGCAATTGAGCTCTTAAAGAACATATATGACCAAAATATTGAGGGGGTCAGCAAGAAGGTAGCGCAGATTGAGGAAGCCCTAAAGAAAATTATGGAAAACAATGCTGCTATGATGAAGGTTTCTGCTACCAACATGAATGCTCTGGTTACCGGGTTGGAGAAAATTCACAATGAGAAGAATGTTATTGACCAGGAGAAGGATGTTGGATTTTCTAGCTCGAAGGTTGTTCCTTTCTCATCGAGGAGGACCAGGTAGAGTGCTAAAATGATGGTGGATTATCTTCCATCAGATCTTCTAGATCTTAAAGATGCTACCAAGACCATGCTGATGCTGGAAAAGGAGGCCTCTTAGGCCTTGAATGTTTTTAAGTAGTTTCTGTTAGTTGTTGTCTCTATCAACTTCTCGCTGGATTTTTATTATTGTTGCTTGGGCTATTGGTATGTATTTTTTTCGTGTTGCATCCAGTTTTGTGTGTTTATCTTTGGGGTGTCCTGAACTTTAATGTTTTTCTTTTTAGCAACTTTGTAAGAGGTTTCGGGTCCCCATAAAACATGTTTTTTCTTAATCAAAAATGATTTTGTTTTATTTTCAATGTGTACACCCATGACAAAAGGAATGAAAGCTATACAATATTGCAACTTTTTATTGAACAAAATTAACACTTTTTACAACAACTAAAAGCTTGTTGCTATGATCAACTAGATTGGAGTCTTCAAAAAATGAGGTTATTGTAGGGGGACCTCATGTGACCCTACAGGTTCAGAAAAAATTTCTCTAGTGAAATATTCAAGTGAGTTGGGGAGTGAAATAGGAGCGTGAATAGTATAAAATATCCCACCCATATGTGTTGGTGTTGACAAATTGTGCCCATGATGGAAAGAATAAAATTTATGCAATATTGTAACTTTTCATTGAATAAAATCAACACTTTTTGCAACGTTTGAAAAATTGTAGCTATGATCAATTGGATTGGAGTCTTAGAAAACTAAGAGAGGTTATTGTAGGGGGGCCTCAAGTGACCCTTTATGTTTAGACAACACTTTCCTAGGTTCCACAAATTTGGATAAATAGCCCATCAAAGTTCAAATTTTTTTTGCACTTACGACTCTTAAGAGAAAGCACCAGTAGGGTATGACTTGGAATGTTTAGTGAGCTCAGGAGTGAAACAGGAGCATTACCAGCTTAAAATAACCCACCCGAACATTCAGGTGTTGATGTTTTGTTCCCATGATGAAAAGAATAAAATTTATGTAATATTGGAACTTTTCATTAAACAAACTTGACAATTTTTGCAACATTTGAAAACTTGGCATCGTAATAAACTAGATTGGAGTCTTCAAAAATTGAGAGAGGTTATTGTAGGGAGATCTCATGTGCCCTTATAGGTTAAGAATTTTTTTTCCTAGGTTTCATTAATTCAAAGAAATATCTCATCAAAGTTCAACATTTTTTGCACTTAGGGCTCTTAAGAGAAAGCATTGATAGGGTATGACCTCGAACATTCAAGCAAGCTGGAAAGAAAAATAGGAGCATTCTTAGCATAAATCCACCGACCCAATTTTTTTGGAACTAATGATTCATTCCTAAAATAAAAATAATGAAACTTATGCAATAGTGCAACTTTTTTATTGAACAAAATTAACACTTTTTATAACTTTTTGCCACTTTTTGATAGTTTTTGCAAGTTTTGGCAGTATTTTGCAAAAAATTGACACTTTTTGCAGCTTTTTTCCATTAATGAGTTGATATTTAATGTAGGATATACCTACTAAACCTAGGAGTTTCTTAATGAATCTAAGACAACCCTAATTAACTTGGATCGATCATAATGAACCTAAGTCGGTCCTAATAAATGTAGGACAGCCCTAAAAAATGTAAGGTAGTCCTAATGAACCTAAGACTATCCTAATGAGCCTTAAACCCTTTCCTTGTTTGAGAAGATGCAATTTTAAATATCTTATATGCATTATTTCATGATGGTAAATGAGCTTGAAAAATAGTGGATAGTGTTATAAAAATAAAGTGAGACAATCATGAAAATCTCATGAAATCATAGTTGTTTTCCATCTCTCTTTGGTGTCTTGTTGCTTCTACAAACTTGAGGGCTCTATATCTTGTCACAAAGTAACATGTAGAAGAATAAATCTAGTAAGATTCTATTTCTACAAATTTTCTATACCTTATGTCTTGAGATATGTCTTATCACATCCACAAGTTCTCCTAGGACTGTGACACAGTAATAATTACAACACTAAATAGTGAGACCATTCTTTTGACCAAGCCAATGAGAAATCTTATAGAGGAAAGAGAATACAAAAATCACTTAAATGATGATAGCATAGCATGCATGTTGAATAATTATATTAACATTGACATATAGAATTGAAGGAAGTTGAAAAGAAAAAAGATAAGTCAAGGAACAAAGGATGTTGAAAAAGAAAAGAGCATTGGGGTGATTATAGACTTAGTAAGTAATTTGTTTAGTCATAGGCATAGTAAGTAATTTTTTTGATAATGTAATGAAAACTTACAAAGAGAAAAGAAGGTGGAACGTGAAATTGAATCCAATTTTGATTACTTGTTGTCCATCATTACTAAGCATCCATGTTATGATTGATGACATTGGAAACATGGTCATAAAATTTGGTAAAGTTACCCAAGGCAACCACATTTAACACTTAGAATATAGAGAAATTACCAATTGTAATTCATAAATTCTATTGAAGTGCAATATCATTAAAATTATATAATATGTTATTATTCATCACTAGGATGATTAGGAGTCCTAGCATATGTAAGTGGTGGAGGCTCCATGACATTGACAATTTGTGTTTAAGCCTATAACACTTAAAATAATATTGATGCAAATTAATATGTATTTGTTAACAAAATAAACATAAACTAAACACACACATATATACATATATCTAAACATATGTATCTATAATATAAAATAAACACATACCTCTCATGGTACCTCTTGTGATGCTTCTTCAAGTGTTTTAGGAGCAATTGACATCGATGTAAAGCCAATAGGTTTTTGTACATAAAAATGACAAGTATGTGAGACTATCAATTAATGTACACATGTATAATAATTTAATAAATTTAAAAGTTTAACATCTAAATCATTCTACAATAAGTTATACAAGTTCTTTAAACTATTACTTCAATCAAAATTGCATTCAATTACCTTTCCTTGGTCGATTGTTGTGCTATCAGAGGTTGGAATACGTTGCACCTTGCCCACACTTGGAGTGTCCTACAAGAGTAAAATAAGAACAACATGCATATTAATTTATAATTTAATTAATAAAAATTTAAATGATATGCATACACAATAAAAAAATATGTAAACATTTATATGCAAAAAACTATACTATGTAACTCTCTATGCCAAATGAAATGGCTGAAATGGTGTCATTTTGGACATGTACCATATCATCCGCATTCATCAACTATTAAATGGACCACATAAATATTAATTGCTCCTAATATCTCTTATTGTCTAAGGTGAGAAATATGGTTTCACAAGTTAGGTTATGAATATACTTATTTCCACTAAATAAATTAAAGGGAGAGTAAAACCCAATAGATCCAACCTCAACTATATTGAAAAGAGGGTTCAATGTATATTGGATTCTATTTTGACCTCAACATAAAATGACATAAACAATAAGTTATTGGTAGAGTATGCAGACACGAAGCTAGATTTGGGTAGAAGTAACTAATAGGAACTTGTGCCTGAAACTTTGGCTCGAAAGTGAAGGATTAGGATGCAAAAATTGACTTGGTCCCTAGCTATCAAATGTAGGAAAACATGAAAATTTTGAAATAAGAATGTTGCTCGGAATCTGTTCCCTAAAGCTCTTCAGGAATTCACAGGACTGGGATTCAAAAATTGACTTGGTCCTCCAATTTTCTCTCCTATAAAAGTTATTAATTATCATTGAATTCTCTATCAAAATCTTCATCTAATTCTTGAATCTATCACCTACACACAAAAAGAAGGAAAATGTTGTTGTTAATAGGGGTTTGCCTAGGTCAAAACATGGGTTTTGGAATTAACCCTTGAATTGAATTGAAATCAAGGAAAATGAAATATTGAAGTAAATATTGAATGATACACCTTAGATCTACCATAATTGATAATGGATGATGATGGAATGCTCTTTGAATTTAATCACAAGTGTTGATGAAATAACATGACTTGACATGACATTAACATGAATGACATAATCAAACACACATGCTTGCATGAATATTGATGTATATTTGTTGCTCCATGATGTTGAAATGCTTGAAGAATATGGTGGGATGAAATTCTACCTAAAATTCTTAAAGTTGATAATGAATGCTTGTGTTTGGAATTCTTGAGGATGAAAATGAATCAAAAGGATTCTCTTATATAGGGTTCCAAAGGTAATTTACAATTAGGTCGACCTCCAATGATCAAATTGAGACACCAAGACCAAAATCACCAGGGAAGGGAAGTGCACCGACATATTTAAATTAGGTCCTATTTAAGGAGGAATGAGATACCCCATATGCCATGGTTTTTTATCATGATTCCCTAAGAACAATGCTCAACAAAAATAGGGTATAAAAGTGGGAAAGCAAAGTGCAGAGCCCAAGACATAGGTTCAATTATCTGTGATGATATTTTAGGTGAAAAGACAAGAAATGGACCTAGGGGAGATCTAAGATGGGATACATAAAAGTAGGAGCATAAAAGGTAGTTTAAATTGTGTCGGATTATAATTTATGATATTACATCTAGCCTCCACTTTAGCAGGAGTATGAGCCTATGTGCATACTCATAGTAAACTAGAAAAATGAGAGATATAAAGAGATGTGAGTAACTAGGAGCAAGATCACAAAGAGATAAGACATCACTAAATTTGAGAGAACAAGCCCCCAAGCTTATGATATTAACTCTTAAAATCATATGAAAGGACACGTCAAAAAAGGCAAAAGAAAAACAAAGTCAAAGAAAAAGACATGCAAAAAGACACAAAATGGGTTAGTAATTAAAAAAAGGCTCCAATTCAACTAGTTGAAGAGACCTCGATAGTCAAAATGTCTCAACCACTACTATCATTCTCTAAATTCTATTACAAGAAAAAAAGTGGTCACATGTAAATAACAAGAGAATGCATCAAGTGATGAACCATGACCCATCAAATAGAATAGTGTATTATGCTTTGAGTTCATGGGGAAGAGAAAGAGAAAGCATGGATTCCATAGGCTAGCAAGTTGTATTATGCTAGGCTACCCATGGGAGAAAGCAAGAGGGAATGTGGATTCCATGGGCTAGAAAGTTGTGTTATGCTAGGTGATCCATGGAAGCACAAATTCTCATGAGACAAAAAGTTGTGTTAGGTTGTGTGATTCATGTTGGAAGGAAGAGTCGAAGTGAAAAGTTGTGTTATGCTAATTCCACTCATCTTGAAAAGTGAGAAATATATTTTGAAAGGTCTAGCAAGTTATTTTATGCTAGTAAAATCACCCTAAGGAATCTAAAAAGGAAGTGTTGAAAGGTATAATAAGTTAAGCTAATAAACCTATCCCAAAGGAAGAGTTGAAAGGTCTAGAAAGTTGTGTTATGCTAGTCAACTCATCCTACAAAACAGTGCAAGTATAACCAAACAAAAAAATGTCTATAAGGAAATCCACAACATAAATTTAGAAAGGATAACCAAGCAAAGAATTATATACAAGGAAATCCGCAACTTGAAAAGGATAACCTAGGAAAGCATTGTGTTCTTGAGGAAATCCACAACTTGAATAAGGATAACCAAGCAAAGCATTATATGCAACGAAATCTGCAACTTGAATAAGGATGATCAAGCAAAGCATTGTATGCGAGGAAATACATAAATTGAATAAGGATAACCAAGAAAAGAATTGTATGCAAGGAAATCCACAACTTGAATAAGGATGACCAAGAAAAGCATTGTATGCAAGTAAATCTGCAACTTGTATTGAAAATATGCTACAAGGAGGCCATGATGTATGCCTCCCCTTAAGATGTGAAAATAGTCCTATGTTGATATATTAATGTAGAAAGAGAGACAAGGATAAACACCTTCAACACCAAGGAGATTTCCTTTAAACAACAATGTACATATATCCAAGCCAAACAGGCATAACTCTTATGAGCAAGGAAAAGATAGTTATAAAAATATATCTTGCAACATGTGTAAAAGGATCTTTTTGAGGAATGCAAGGAGGAAGAGATATTTACCAAAATACATCTACCTCCAAAATTAGAGGAGATATTTAATAAGGATAACCTTTGCAAATGCTAGGAAAAAGTGGATTCTTAGTAAAGGATTGTGCACATTCACTAAGGAGAGATTATTAATAAAAAAGTGCACTTAAAAACAAGGAATAGGTCTAATCAAGGGACATGTATTTACTCAAATTAAGGACCACCCTATGTAAGAAATGACATCAAGCTATGAAATATGCAACTCAACAAAGGAAAAGGAAATCCTTGAAAGGGAGAGAAAATTAAAATATAATTCTTGCCCCGCAAGGAAGGAGACAAGGAAAAGACTATTATGTTGCTATCCAAGTATGATTGAATGTAAATTTATACTACCACAAATGACAAAGAGCCCCCACTAAGGTAACCTACTAAGGTCACATAGTAAGGAGAAACATAATAAGGAAAAAGGAATGCTAGTGTGCCACCTTCAAATCTGGATGGATTAAAAGCATGAGATCTAGTGTGATATGGATAAGAGCTCTATCACATAAATATTGAACAAATAATTTGAAATATTTACAAGTACTAATAGAATTAGAATAACTTTGATGAAAGAGGCAATAAACACTACCATATTTGTTCTTATACTTATTAACATATCTCACAAAATAAAATGTGTTGCTTTTATCGTATTTTGAGTCTCCAAAAGATTCTTGTTGCTAGTTTTTGTTGATTGTCAATATGGATAGGTCTTGTCCCTTGAGGTATAGGGCAAGGTAAAGGATGGAAATAATTTTATTCTTGCAGTAAAAGGATTGATAAGGAAGGAGGGGAAAATCCTACACATTCTCTAGTGCATTTTGAGGGGGTATCTATAGGGACCTTAATTCCTTGTTCCATTTTTCTAAGTCCTTGTCCACTATATCCTTGTTTTGAAATAATATCATAGCCAACCTCATAAGATTTTTTTTAATTTTGAACGAGAATGACTCTCATTATTTAATTCTTTGAAATTTGTTATGTAAGGATATGTTGAAAGGCCAAAGGGATGAATAGATGAGGCAGGAATATCTTTTGTAGGAATATTCTCCTTTCTATGATTGTTCATGTCTTCTTTATTAGGTTGGGAAGGAGGATCCTCATCATCTAAGGCTTCATATTTTCTCAGTAATATATTAGGAAATAGGTCATAAATAAAATGCATAACATCATCTTGCCTCAAAATATGTTGATAATTAAGATAAGCTCTAACAGAATAAAGAGGATCTATTTATTCTAGAGTGATTGATGTAATAACATGTTTACCTTGCCTCCCTTTCTCTAAAGTATCTTTTATGAGAAGATGATGGTTCAATGATACTCTTTAATGTTTCTCCCCCCTTGGAGATCATTGATAGGAGTATTGATTATTTTCTAACTAACAAAAAACACCCTAGGAGAGACTTACAAGTGTTGTTCATTTCAAGATCATCTCTAGGATTATCAAGGGTATTGTCCACCAAAGTTTTTATGAGATCTAAAAAATCCATTAATTTCCTTAAAAATGTTATTATATAGAAACATGAAACATGGATATTGTGTGTAAAAAGTGGATAAAGTCTGCAAGTTGTAAGACACAACACTTCAATTAAGTCATTGCATGCATGGTTAGACAAATATAATTATGAATATAAAAACCATAACAAATCGACCTATTGCCTTCTAAAAGATGTGAGTATAGACTTGCTCTCAAATTTGTATAAGCAATACCAATGACTAGAATACACCAAGACGAAGGATTTAATCTATTTGAGCACAAGAATAAGATAAATGGATGCAAGATTAAGCTAGATGAATGAATATTAAGCTAGATGAATGAAAGAAATAATGATTAAATGAAGTATGCAAAAAGATAAACTAAGATGGAATAATATCAAAGCACAATATCTTCAATGACTCCAGAGAAAAAACTACATAATAAAATAAATCTCCAGGGTGTTTTGAATGAGAGATGAAGGCTGAATTTATAGAGACTCAAAAGAGAGACCAATGGTCAAGATTGATTAACAATGAGCGGTTGAGATTACTCAAGAAAAAGCATAATCTAGGTTAATTGAAATAATTGAGAGATCAGATTAAGTTATTCTTGAGATAGATTCCAATTATAGTTTGATTTAGTGCATTTAGATTATAAGTCTAAGTCTGCATTGGAGATAAAATTTAGTTGATTCCATGCACTTGAGATAAAAATAGGTGATTCCATGCACTTTTATTTAATTTGTTCAAGATTTATATTTAGAAAAAGCCTTTCCAATGCAATTGAACCTCTTTCTTCAAAAGCTTTGAGTTTTAATTTTAGAAAAATGATTAATTCAATTTAATTGTTTTTCTGAATTTTCAAATTATCTCAATTTTAGAAAAAGAAATATCTTAAGTTTGATTTCTTCTCTCAATTTAATTATTTTCTTTTGTTTTCAATTTAACTCTTTCTTTTGCAGATTAATTCATCTTTTTGTGATTAATCACTTTTTGTAAATTAATTCCCTTTTTTATGATTTAAATGGCAAATTTATTTATTAATTAAATATGCTAGGATATTTAATTAAATAAATAGGATAATTGATCAAAATGATTTACTTTGAATGATTTAATTAATTAAATAGATATTTAATTAATATTGAGTGATTAATTGCCATGTAATATTAATGATTGAAGAATTAATTAATTAGGTGCTCAAAGTTGATTTAATTGCCTCTGGTTAGGACCTTGGTGATGTTGTCGAGATTAGGGGCCTGTTGTTCATCAAAATTGATTAACCCAAGTACACCTACAATTGATCTATAAGTAGCCAATTCAATCTATGAAGAACCTCAGGGCTTGGACAACATGACAAGGATATGAATCCTTCTACTCTTCAGGCTCTGCAAAACCTAGGCGGGTATACCTTTGATGCACTGAATCAAACTCATCTACCCACATATGACAACATCAATAAAGCATATAGATCTCACAAGGCTTAACAACTAGGAGGTTACTGTAGATTGGCTAAATCCACATTGACATCTCAACTAAGTTGAAGCATGAGATGGATGAAACATTCCCACAGAACATAAAATAAATGTAGATATTCTAATTTTTTATTTTAAATCTCTGAGAAAACCCCAAAATCTGCAAGATCGGTGCCTTATCCAAGGGTAACAGAGTCATACATTAGACTACAAATGAAAACACTCATTGCAAATCCATCTTTATCATGAAATATTCTTGCATAAATGCATTACTAAGCTTATCCACAGAAAATATCAGATCCAGAAACACGAACTCTATTTTATTAATGTTTTCTTATAGAGTTTAAGATCTTCCTTGAAGATTACCTACAAACAAGCATTACACTCACAGACACAACTGATCATGACAAACTTGATCCTCCTTAAGAATCAGATTTGAATAAAATGAAGATACATTTCAGAGACAAATTCTGTACGAATTTATGCATGCCTTACATACACAAGAACTTGCAACAAATAACACCTATAGCATGAATCATACTCTATTCTATGGAAAAGGTCATTGCCTTGTAAAATTTCGAAGAGAACCCAGAATTGGAAGCCATGAAATCTGGAGCACTCCCTCCAAAATTTTGGAACCCTTAAAAATGAGGAGAATTGGGAATAAGAAGAGGAGGGAAAAAGATCAGATCTCATCAGAATTTGCCAAGTGTCCCCTTTCTCTAACTGAAATTCATTTCTTCTTCCTTCCCATGGAAACTTCTCTCAAAATATCCCAAATTTGTTGAAACTAACTCCATAATAGCATTCCTCATCCCGAGAGCTTTCAAGTGATATATGATACTTGATATTTTGGGCAAAAATGAGCCTTTGAGCGAATTAATCCACTTTATCCCTCCATCATTTAAATTTTTTGAATTTCTTATATAGTTTCAACTATATATTTAATTTAATTTTAACTTTGATTTTTCCTTGATTTTGTCCTGACGCCCTGCCATGTGGTAGCTTGTGATTTGTTGACAGGTCCACTGAAGCCACCTGGGATGACACCTCACCTTTTGCCACCTGTCCGACTCATCACCGCCACCTTATTGCCACTCGACTGCTTGCTTGCACGCCACCTTGTCACCACCTCAGCGACATGTCAATGGGACCCACGAGCTGGACCTGCCACCTATGCGCCATGTGTCTTTTGCCATTTTGCAATGGCTAACGGATGTGCATCTTCGACTCACAAAATCGCGTAGGCCGTCGGATCTCCTTGAATCCGCATGGTCTTTAACCCTTCACCATACCTTCATTTTTTACACCTGCTTTTCACCATTTCATAGGGTTTAACCAACGTGCATCTTTCCTTTGTGAATCCATGTGCACCGTCGGATCTCACTAAACATGCTCAATCTTTAACCTTCATTTTTCTGTCTGAGCTTTTTGCCATTTCGTGAAGGGTATTCTTTGAGCATCTTCCCCTCACGAATCAATGCGCACCGTCGATCTTCGACTAACTTGCTCACCGGTTAAGTCACCCTTTCTCTGTAAAACTCGCCTGCCTTGGGATCCCTACTTGCGTGGGGTCCACCTGGTTGCCACTCAGCCTCCTTGGTCACCTCAGGAAGCATTCCTGCATGCGTGGGGTCTGCTTGGGCCCAGCCAATAGCATCCATCAAAAGCCTCTTGAGGCTTTGACATTATAGATGGGTGGAGTTTTAGTTATAAATACCAAAATGGTCCATTCCTCAGTGAGTGTGGGATAAATGCTTAGCCTAGAACTTTGCGTTTTTTGCAAGTTTTAATGGCACCTTTGACTGAACACATGAGATGATGGCTTTAACTCCTCTTTGAAATTGTATCAATTTGAAAACTCATTTAACATCACGTAGAGGGAGGACTACAATTTCACCATTTGCATTTGTTGGAGTCTCTTTTACATATTTTTCCACCATAGCTCATGGTAGGGGGAAAGCTTTACACTTGGTTTGCGTCAAGAATTTCATGTGCCCTCCTTATCCATACTATGCAGCACTTGCATACACCCACCATTTGCATTTGATTACAATTTTTGATGATGCCTTACTCACCAACCACACAAAAGGGAGTGTCATTGGCTTAACTCCAGCAAATGCCTTTTACCATGTACATGGGAGGGCTCTGGCAATGACCATGGACTTTGTCTCCACCTGTCGTTGCATTTACTAAAAAGTTTGGTGCTCTTTCATTTGCCACGGAGGACATTGGTAGGGGTCGTGGAATTTGGAACTACACCTGGCAAGTGCTTTTTGTTGGTTTTAAATGCCATTTACCATAGCATGGGAGGGTTGGGCTTTAAGCCTGCTACTTGCATTAGCTTGGGAGCTCAATGTTTTTCTTCAAACATGCATAGGAGGGAGGAGGCATAAGGCATGTAGATTCTTTCTGAAGGAGGGAAACAGACCTTACCACCATGCCACATAGGAGAGGGAAAATGCTATGGCTGAGAGTTCTCTGCAATGTCTCCTCCACCATACCACATGAAGGGAGGATACTGGCAAGGGAGCTCCATGCCACATTCCATTGGCTCTATATTCTCAATGGCCAAACCACGTAGAGGATTTGTTATGTTTCAATGCCTCTCCTCATCCATATCCAATAGGTTTGCCAATAACATTTGTATGAAGTTTCTACTGCTGAAAATTAATGCCTCCCTTAACACGTCCAGTTCAATAAGCTTTGGTTCCAAAACATTTTCCATTTTTCTTCAAACTTCTCCAATAGAGCTCTTGCATACTTATATATATCTGTCCCTGGGAGATTGCATGCTATTGCATTCCTAAAAAACAAGTCTCACATCTTCACATATTTCATGAACACTATATGCAATTCCTGAACCCACTACTCTAGAGTAAACTACAATGAGAAGATTCATGTCAAATCCAATTTCTCATGTTGAAAGAATTCAAAGCATTTGAAGAATGATGATGGTGATGTGAAGACCGAGGCATGGAAAATTGCATTGTCGTGAAATAAGAATAGTTCACCATAGAATTTAAATGCACAGGCATGAGCCAAGTCGGGCCCCAAAATGAGTCCAACTAAAAAAATTCATTTTCATGCAACTGACATTCAAAATGCCTCATGCACCTTAAACATACCTCTGGAAACAATCAACACCATTTTCGGATCATCAAACTGAGTTTTGCAACTTTTAGGCACTTACGCCACATTTTCGCATTTAATCATGAAGACGTAATTTTCAAACCAGTCAAAACACCTTTCTAGACCTTGCCATCTGATAGGAATGTACTCTGATATACAAACATGAACTCTACCAAACAATTTTTAAAGATGAATCTCGAGTGAAGAGATATTAATGGCAAAAAATGACCAACTGACTTTGTCGGCACTGCGGACTTGGTGAAGTCAATGCACAAGCAACTCATGATGCCTTTCTTAAAAATATCAGACAATCTCCAAGTACATATCAAATCTTTGAATACTCAGTTCGACCAAAAGGATGACTGGGTGCAAATGGTGCGCTCATGAAAATAGCTACAATAACTGATACAGCAATGGAAGTATGGATCACTAAAACAGATGGCCTAAGAAACCCTTTTGAAAACCGATCAAACGAATTAGCAGGAGCTTGAAACTGGAAACATAGGTTTTCATTTATACCAACAATATCTCAGAACAAACATTCTAACATGACACTCACCGAGGCAACTTTTACACCTATGCAAAATAGGGGTCCGACTAGCAGTTGAAACAGGGAATTGTTAAACCATACAAACTGCAAACAGATTGAGCTTTGAAAACTAAGCAAATGGATTCATAAAGACTTGAAAATTTGCATGTTGACCCACATTTATGCATAGAATTGAATTCATTTTGAATTTTTCACGTCAATCAATAGGACAAAATATATAAACACTTAAAGTAGGCTACTTGGTAAAATCTGCGTTTGTGCCTAAAATGCACTTTCAGCTCACCCCTTGAAATGGGTACTTGATACACTGACCCAAACTGAGATCTGAAAGTTGCACATCACTACATAGCCCAAATGAAAGGTGTAGGACACACTTCCCAAGCCTTACCCCTTGAAAATCAACTGGCTCCATTATGCCCTCTCTCTAACTAGGCCATTCAAACTGACTTATTTTATGATCATTTAGAAATGCGGATCAAAATTTTGAAATGGGCCTCTAAACTTGACTCAAATTTAATGAGTCCCAACAGGGCCCATGGTTTAGGTGACCATTTTTAGGGTATTACATTTTCCCCTCTTTGAATTAATGTGTGAGCAACGTGTTGGTTCAAAGAATAGTTGATGTCAAATAGATATCAGCTCTAAACTTGATGGATCACAAACCGATGAAGAGTGAGATGTTCATCTTGATTTGAAGTGATGAAACTGAACATAATTGATTAAAGTGATACTGATCCTGAACTTGATTGAACAAGGACTAACAAAGAGTGAGATACTATTCTTGAACTTGATTGATCAAGAAACGAGCACCGATCTAGAACTTGATTGAACTAGATTGAGTGAGAGATGCAACTGATTCTGAACTTGATTGAACAAGAATCAACTAAGCAAAGCGATAAAACCGATTCCAAACTTGATTGAACAAGAATCGACTGAGTAAGAGAAAATGTCCAGCTTGATTTGATGTGATGAAACTGAACATCAATTTGAAGATTGATTCAAATAAGAACAAATATTAATATGCCCCTAGAGATTGCTCTATTTGACATCGAAGATTCTCAACTTGATATGACATGATTTAGTTAAGATGCCCCTAGTAACAAGGTTTAGTTGATTTTCTTTGTGTGAAAATATTTTTGCTTGACTTTAGATAAAGATTTGAAAAAATTTGTCGACTTTAGATGATGATAATCATTGAAAAGATGTAATCAAGTATGCCCCCTAGGGAGCGAAATCAAAAGATAGCGAAGGTACAATGATTTTTAGGCAACTTTGAAAAGATAAAAAGATTTAGCGATGATAATTTGAGCACGAAGATTGATGTTGAAGACTTAAAATCAGAATTGATTTGAGTGCAAAATGATTCAAAAATTGACTTAAGGATGAAAGTGCTAAGTGGTCAATGTTGTGTAATATCGACTAGAAAATTGACGTCAGATTTTGATTTCGATCCCAAAAATGGACTCAGGACAGTCGATTTAGCTTAGGGTACAATTTTTACGTCCATCGAAGAAAGTTTAAAAATTAGGGTTTGGGCTATATAAGGGGTTTAATGTGTCATTGTCAATTCACTTTTACCTCTCAAAGTTTAAAATTTGAAAAACCTCCTATGAAGAAAAATGGCAATTCCGATTCGAGCACCAGAGATGACATAATCGACCACGGAACTACGCCCCAATAGTAAGTGATCGATCTTTAGCCTTTGCATTTCTCAATTTTTGAATTTTTTTGTGAATTTTGCATTTTGAAATTTGTTTAAAGTTGGGATGTATCATTTTGTCATGCGGTTCAATACCATTTCACGTACGAGTTTATGGAATTTTTTTTTTATCGTATGCGCATGTAGGGTTTATTGTCTGATGTATACTCTTGTTTCATACGAAAATGTTCTTGCTAGACCATTTAATTGTTCGACAAGTATTAAATTGTCATTTGGGTCTATTTAGTCATGCAGCTCATATTTTTTGCTCGTACGAGTTGTTGCTTATCTATAGAAACTCGTATAAAAAACAACAAGCAGTTTTTAAGGTTCAAAGAGCATTTTTTGATTTTGAATGTTGTATATTTTGATTCTTTAGCATGTTTATCACATTCTTAGCGCAAATTGGGTCATGTACTAAAGATTTGTATGTTCAATTTTGCAGATTCAGTTTCCAGATATTCAATTTTGGTGTACATTTCTGTCAATGATGAGGCTAGTGCATGATTTATCAAATGCAGAGGTCATATTGGTTTGTGTGGATTCAGATGGTTGATATCCATGTGAATCACAATATGTTGACCGCTTTAGTTGAGTATTTTTATTCTGAGCATAACACCTTTCATTTACCAGTTGGAGAGATGACCATCATGTCAGAGGATATATACAAGATATTGAGGATTCTGTTTGCTGGAGATAAGGTGAATTATGATTCTACTCCATGACCTGGTATTTTAGTTTTGAGATGGATATTCCATGACGAGACTATCCTTGATCACGCTATTACTTGGGATGATTTGATGAGCACATATGGTGCATAATACCCTCTAGCTTGCGTTTTGGCTAGTATGATTGGTTATTTTGTGATTCCTGATAGGGGACAACAGGTATTTTTATGTGGTTGGGGCAGGATGCTTGAGAGGTTGTTGACTCATCTAGTGAGATTAGGGTAGGGATCATGCTTACTCTCTCATATGTATCATGAGATGCATGAGATTGTGTATCAGGAGGGGAAGAGCATGGTAGCAAGTGTGTTAGTTTTATAGATATGGGCATGGGAGCATATCCCGGTATGCAGACCTATTGTAGATAATTCGCGAGAGGCACACCAACCTATTGTATGTTGTTATGTAGGTTATGTTACATAGCCCCACTTGGGCAAGACTGACTATTGAAGGAGGCAGTTGGATGATTTGATCATTGTATTATGGAGACCATATAGGGGTCTAGAGATATGGGATAATTAGAGAGCATAGAGGAAGGATATGTTTATGACTCAACCTCTCATTGGAAGATTGGTGTCTATTATTGAGTGATTTGTAGTATCTAGGGTGATGAGACAGTATGAGAGACCGCAGAGTATATCCCAGGAGTTCATAGCCTATGCTCGATATGGGGAGGAGGATAGATGAGGATGAGCACTGAGACTATCATATTCACTGAGCATGCAGGAGTTAGTGGGTTTATAGCCACAGATATAGGATTACCTAGAGGATGTGGCAGACATGGGGGTGTTTCCCCAATATAGAGATTAGTTTCAGACATCCTTTTCCTCAGTTTATAGATACAGGAGAGCATGCGCCTCTTATAGAGGAGATTGAGGAGGATGTACCAGCATAGGTACCAGGTCAGGTATAGGGATGAGGGAAGGTACAGGGATAAAGAACTGGTGTACCTAGATGGACAGGAGGTGATCCTAGTGCTAGTAGCAGCAGGGCAGCAACAGGAGGTTGACAACAACAAAGAGGGGAGGATGGATCCTTCGGAGTTGTTGGGTTTGAGGTTGGAGATTCTAGGGTAGCAGAGGTTGGATGTGAAGAGGAGAGAGTGGCTCCTAGGAAGGTTAGGCAATGAAGAGATGATAAGGGAGGTGGAGAGGGGGATGTTGGAAGAGAGCAAGCAGTACCAAACGTAGTACAATCTTTGAGGGTGAGATTGACAGGTTTGCAGTCACAGTTGACAGTGGCATAGATGCAGATGGCACAGCAAGATCGATAGCTTGCAAAGGTCAGAGTAGAGCGAGATACTCTTCAGCGAGAGCTTTTGCATCAAAAGAGTTGTGCAGCTTATTATGTTGCAACTTATAGCGTAGCGGTCCCAGTAGTGCAACAGGTTGTTCTATATTATCAATATATGGCTCGATCTGAGGGAGCTAGGGCACCCAAACAGGACATCGGTCAACATGTACCACCTCCTCTACCTAGCGACGAGGGAGAGGTAGAGATCTATATTTGTTATATCTCCTAGATTTTGTTATATACCCCATTTTTGTAACCTATACAATTCTTTCTCCGATGAGACATTGTATTTGATAATTTATATCATTTGTACTCTTAGACACTAAGATTATGACGAGATATATGGTCTCCTGATTTGATTTCATCATACTTGTGTTGATTGATTATGAGATGTTGTTCTATATGCTTTATTCTATTTGTATGCATGTGTTTTCAGTATGGATGGATGTAATGGAGATGAATATGGATTTTTTTGTTTTTTCTTTATTTATTTTTCATATGTAAATAAATGATGAAAATGAGTAACTAGTAATGAAAATGTTTATTTTTCATGCAATAATATGAATACAAATAAGTATATAATGAAATGTATGGATTTATATAAGATCCTCATGTATGCAGCTAATATCTCAATGCACAAGTACTCGATCAGTGAAACAATGATGAAAAAAAGACCACTTAGCTGAGAAATGGTGATTGCTTCAGAATCTCATTCAAAAGATAAAGAGATCATTGTTATCATGCTGAAATCACTTGAAATGCATTAAATTAAGAATGAATGCAACCTAAAACTAGTCACTGGATTTGGTATGCTTAATTTTCATCACTAATCTTTTTTACAAACACAACAGGCAAAACAGAGTTCCTTCCTTTATATATGCAATATTAATTATCTTGTCCGCAATGACCCTTTTATCGTTCATATCCTTGGATAGATTACGCATGCATCTGGATTGCATATTAAAGAAATTCCCCCCAAACAAACAAAGAAATGACTCCAACCTCCCTGTAGCATACAAATAAGCAAAGTCAAGGTATGTGTGGTGATTTCCCCTTGATGTGAAGGCACTTATCACAGACACCTAATATATTAGATGTTTTCAGTAGTCTTGTTTTGCTTGTTTACTCAGTGATAAAACTCTTCAGTATTTTGGAGACAGGTCACTAATTCAGATTGGATGACCTGGTACTACTAACAGAAAGATGACTTGGTTGATAGTGCTTAGGACATGTAAATTGATCAGTCAGTTACCCTAAGACTATGAAATTGATTGGTTTCAAGCCATGAGGGTTCCAAAAGAACCGGGATGTCACAAAAGTGACTAAAACATATGTAGAAGTGAAAGCGTAGATGCAGGAAAGCAGGAATAAAAACAAGAAATGCCAAATTTGCATTGATAGATGGATTGCTTGAGTACAAGAGGTGCCTATTTACCAGGTTTTCACTTGCTTGGCAAAGATCTTTTCTTTCTTATTTTTCACTACCAAGGTGCCTGTTTACCAGGCTTTTACAAAGGCATTTGATTTTCTCTTTTTTTTCCTTTTTTTTTTGAAACTTTTTCTTATTTTTAGGATTTTTTTCAAGACTTTTTAGCTATACAAGTTGCTAGAGCAGAGAATACTAAGTGAATACTTTCTTCAAGCGAATGGTGTTGATTGGTTCATGGATTTGTTCTCCTTTCGATAGTGAGAGTTGATAGGCACCAGAGCCAAAGACTGCAGTAACAATATAGGGACCCAACTAGTTGGGTTCAAACTTCCCTTTGTTGTCTCAAAACTATTGATTTTTAGGATTTTCTCTCAAAACAAGGTCACCAACCTGAAATTCTCTTTGTCTAACTTTCTTGTTGTAACCTCTAAACATTCTCTTTTGGTAGGCTCTTAGATGATCAAATGCCACTTGTCGACGTTCATCTAGCAACTCAAGCTCTTGCAATCTAGATATTTTGTAGTCTTCATCAGTAACAAGACCTTGCAAAGAAACTCTCAAGGAAGGCATTTCCACCTCAATAGGCAAGACTTATTTGGCTCCATACACTAAAGAAAAAGGTTTAGCCCCAATAGGTGTTCTAATACTTGTTCTATAAGCCCATAGTGTTGGATTGAGTTGCAGATGCCAATCCTTTCCAGATTTGTTTACCATTCTGTACAAATTAGTCAGTAGATTTTTGTTAGATGCTTCAGCTTGTCCATTACCTTGAGGGTAGTATATGGATGACCAATATTGTTTGATTTTGAACTTTTCATAGAGCTCGTCTAGATCTTTGTTTTTGAATTGTCCTCCATTGTCAGTCACAATGAAAGAAGGTATCCCATACCTGCTGATGAGCCTATAAATTGACCATATTATTTTATTTTTTATGATACTTTACCTTATTTTCATAATTTCCATCCAAGTAATTTCCAAACGTTACCTTGGTTTTGTGAAGCATTAACTAGGATTAATGATGTTTGATATGCATATGTGTGTCTAGGTAGTTGATGATAAATGATGATAAAATATTATAATAAATGGTTATCATTGAATTTAAAGTACTTAAGAATGATTAACATGTTTTTTAGCGGTTTGAGTCATTCATACAGCTAGAAGAAAGGAGGAGAAAGTTGGCAATTGACAAATGTAGCAGTTGGTTGAAAGTGCAGAAAAAAAGTCAAAAGACCAATTTCAGTAAAAAAGCATATCTCACTTGTTTCTTAACGAAATTCATATTTTAAAAATTATATGGAAATATTAAAAGGAGATCTAAAATGGGTTTAGAAATTTTGATCTGATACGCAATATTTAATGAGAAGCATTCACCAGAAGTTGACTGAGACAAACTAGTAGATTTTCAGGCAGCAGTTAAGGATTGAGTTCTAGTTCAACTTGGACTCTTTTACCTCTTCATGAGTTCATGCATTTGGAGTTATTAAAGTGAAGAAACATTTGATAATATTGTGGAAACAATATTTTATGATTCATAAATAATTATAACATGTTATGTACGCATGTTCAACCATGACAGTACTTTATAGTTGTAGGGTTCGAAGAGGATTAGAACTCTCTCAACTCTTGTTAGTTTAATCTTTATTATCAGTCATGAATACAATAAGTAATATCCTTGTTGTCACAAGAGAAATGACATTTGTAATAAGTTGTTGAGTTTGTAATTACTTCAACTCTCAAGCATCAAGCATAAATCTGAGATTTTATTGAGTTGTGAGTAAGTAGTGTTGAAAGTAGTGTTGAAACTAATGTTGATAGTAGTGTAGAGAGTATCTAGTTAGTGTTGAGTCTTGTTAATGGTGTCTAAGTTCAATCAGAAATTCTGATACATGTCCATGTAATATTTGATTTGCAATAAAAAGATTATTTGAGCATTGAAGTTTGTTTATTGAAGATGAGATGCTAATGACAGATTGAAACAACTCAAGAAAGGGCCACTTGAGGAACTGTGATTTCATCATAATTTAGATTTTTATTCATTGTGCTTTACTTTAATTAGTGAGTTGGTTATGATAGGTTTTGTTTTCAACATATTTGATTTCACTAGTTTTAGAATAGTTGTCCTACAGCCACTACTATTGCAAATAACCAGTCATCATGCATCCACTGTTGTTGCAAATAACTAGTCATCCTACAACAATTGTTGTTGCAAACAACCAATCATCCTGTAGCCACTGTTGTTGCAAATAACCAGTCTCCTACAGCCAATATCATTTGCAGCAAGTTTGAAAATCAATGAATACATGTTCTCTAACATCATAGAGGAATTTTGTTCATCTATTGATGACAAGGTGTTGGTTTGTGAGAAGGTAAAGGAAGATAAGCTTGTTTTGCAAAATGAAGAAGTTACCATATAGAAGGTTCCTAAACGTGATGTCAAATCAGAACTCTTACTTCAAGAAGAGATCTGCCATACAACTAAATTTAGTCCTCTAATGTTGAAAAGTAAAGAAGATATTGATGAAGACATGTTTTGGGATGACTTAGAGAATTTTTTCTTAAATTTAGATGCTCAACAGGTATCTTTTATAGAGAAAAATCATGAGCAACAAAAGAAAAGTGCAGAAATTTCTATGTTTTAGTCAAATAAGTCACACAAAATCGAGTTTACAAATCAAGAAAGGACAAAGAGGTAGCCCATCAACACAAAATCACCAAGGACAATTCTAAATTTGTGCTTTCACAAGGATGTCCCATTAGACATCTAGATAAGAAGGAGGCAAGAAAATCATTACAACTTATTGCATCCAAGCATGAAGTTGTAGTTGTAGATGAAGCTAAATTTCCAATTGCAGTTGAAGAAGAATGGTATCAACTCTCTTATCCACTTCAAAACAGCAGTATGTATGATCAATGTGAAGTTGTAAGAGAGTTTGTTAATGTCTTTAAAAAGTCATTGCAGCTGTTTGTTAAGTTTCAATGGGTATTGTAACTTTTTTTGGTTGCATTTAAGCATGTGAAACATTATAAATTGCTGAGAAAGGGCAAATATTTCACATAACTAGTGAATGGTTTTATTTGATTGAGTCTTATTTGCTAGTTAGTGTAGGTTAGGATAGGATAGGATAGGTTTTTAATTCAATAAGTGCTCTTGTACAATGTCTTAGATGTCTTTCTCTTCATTTGTCCATGCATAGTTAGTTAGTTGTTGTTTAGTG
The DNA here is from genome assembly GCF_030272615.1 of Cryptomeria japonica. NCBI lineage: Eukaryota > Viridiplantae > Streptophyta > Pinopsida > Cupressales > Cupressaceae > Cryptomeria > Cryptomeria japonica. The sequence continues at coordinate 422,896,200 of NC_081405.1, read as the reverse complement.
GAATTGTTTCCCTAAATTCTTCTTGTTTAAATGACTCTTTCAGAGGCATTTACAACTGGTTTGTTATTCATATTTCAAGGTCACTTATTTAAGGTTGTGAGTCAGTCATGTCTCAATTGAAAGAGAGTCTATGCATATGTTGTCAAAAAAGTTCCATTAGGTAGTTGGGTCTTCATGGAATGAAAAATGTCTATCCAGATGGTGTAGTCTAGTTGATCTACTCATGTTCTAAGTTACTTGAAGCAGCTGTAGTGTGAATAAATAGTCAACCTACACTATCTTTCAAGAATTATACAACAACTCTTAATGTCAAATATGCAACATTCTTCAAGGAACCTATAAAATCAATTCTTTAGGGACCTATACTTTCATCTCTTCACCAAATTTCCATCTTTTCAAATCACTAAAGGTACTTACATTTATGATTTCCATTTATTTGTAATATTTATCATTTTTGGTTAATTAACTATCTATGTATTAAAATGTGTTTGTCAAATTGTCATTTTTCTTGTTACATGCTTCATAACCTATTTATTCTTGCACCCTCATCCATTCATTGTCATTTGAGGATAAATGACCTTTCTGATATGGGGGAAATATCCATCCCTTGTATTGCTTTCCTACACCATAGAGATGATGGATCAAGATCAAGGAATGATTATAAATAGCAAAGCATGGAAAAAATATTTTTATATCCCTTGTAGCAGAAAATACAATGAGAATAAAAGACGAGCCAAGGAAGAGGATATGACAATCACATAATTTCATGCATAACCAATGTCTACTCCTTGCTTGAGGACAAGCAAGATTTCAGCTGGGGGGAATGATGAGCCTATAAATTGACCATATTATTTCATGTTTTATTATACTTTACCTTATTTTCATAAATTCCTTCCAAGTAATTTCCAAACATTACCTTGGTTTTGTGAAGCATTAACTAGGATTAATGATGTTTGATATGCATATGTATGTCTAGGTAGTTGATGCTAAATGATGATAAAATATTATAATAAATGGTTATTATTGAATGTAAAGTACTTAAGAAGGATTAGCATGTCATTTTTGAGTGGTTTGAGTAGTTCATACAACTAGAAGAAAGGAGGAGAAAGTTGGCAATTGATAGATGTAGCAGTTGACTGAAAGTGCAGAAAAAAGTCAAAAGACCGGTTTCAGTAAAAAAGGCATATCTCACTTGTTTCTTAACTAAATTCAGATTTTAAAAATGATATGGAAATATTAAAAGGAGATATAAAATGGGTTTAAACCTTTTGATCTGATACTCAATAGTTAATGAGAACCATTCACCAGAAGTTGACTGATACAAACTAGCAGATTTTCAGGCAGCAGTTAAGGATTGAGTTCTAGTTCAACTTGGACTCTTCTACCTCTTCATGAGTTCATGTATTTGGAGTTATTAAAGTGGAGAAAAATTGGAGAATATTGTAAAAATAATATTTTGTGATTCATAAATAATTATAACATGTTTTGTACGCATGTTCAACCATGACTGTACTTTATAGTTGTAGAGTTCGAAGAGGATTAGAACTCTCTCAACTCTTGTTAGTTTAATCTTTATTATCAGTCATGAATAGAATAAGTAATATCTCTTTTGTCACAAGATAAATTACATTTGTAATAATTTTTTGAGTTTGTAATTACTTCAACTCTCAAGCCTCAAGCATAAATCTAAGATTTTGTTGAGTTGTGAGTAAGTAGTGTTGAAAGTAGTGTTGAAAGTAATGTTGATAGTAGTATAGAGAGTATCTAGTTAGTGTTGAGTCTTGTTAATGGTGTCCAAGTTCAATCAGAAAGTCTGATACATGTCCATGTAATATTTGATTTGCAATAAGAAGATTATTTGAGCATTGAAGCTTGTTTATTGAAGATGGAATGCTAATGACATATTGAAGCAACTCAAGCAAGGGCCACTTGAGGAACTGTGATTTCATCATAGTTTAGATTTGTATTTATTATGCTTTACTTTAATTAGTGAATTGGTTATGATAGGTTTTGTTTTCAACATATTTGATTTCACTAGTTTTAGAAAGGTCATCCTGCAGCCACTGCTATTGCAAATAACCAGACATCCTGCAGTCACTGTTGTTGCAAATAACCAGTCATCCTGCAGCCACTGTTGTTGAAAACAACCAGTCATCCTGTAGCCACTGTCGTTGCAAATAACCAATCTCCTGGTGCCACTGCTGTGTAGTTGGTTTTATTTCCAGCATCGTCATGTTTTTAGTTTAGTTTATTATTTTGAGTTTATTTTCTATACACAACTGATACAATAGCTTACAAGGCTTCCATAGTGCATATAAAATTTTGTCTTATTTCAAGTTCGTGTCCTTGGGTTGATAATTAAATGTAGTTTCTATTTCATGAATGGGTTGCTTGGTGTGGATAAAAATCCCTGAGTTGTGAATTAGTATTCCAACCTCGATTGTAATTAATAAGTTCAACACCTATAAATGATATAGTTAAGGATGAATAGAGCTACTTGTTTACCGGTTGCTTTGATTAGTAGAACCGCTTCAACCCACTTAGTGAAGTACTCAATGGCAGTTATGATAAAATTGTGTCTATTAGATGATGCAGGATAGATTTGGCCAATGAGGTCGAACGACCATTGTTGAAAAGCCCAATGTATGATGAAAGGTATTAGATCCCTTGCTGGAGCATGTATGATATTCCCATGTAGCTAACACTTCTCACAAGTTTTAGCAAATTTATAGTATCTTTTTCCATATCTGACCAGTAGTAGCCAACCCTTAGCAGTTTTCGAGCTAGAGTAAGACCGTTTAAATGGGATCCACAAATACCTTCATGCAGTTCAGATAATGCACGTTGAGACTCTTCAGTTTCTAGACACCTAAGAAAAGTACTATCCAAACCTCTCCTATACAAATCATTAGCAATGATGACAAACGGTGAAGCATTTCGAATAAGGTTTCTTTTCTCATTACGCGTAAGATTAGAAAGGATAATCTGGTCATGCAAGTAAGAGTAAATATGGTTGTAGAAAGATGAGTCATGTCCAATAATAGAACAAACCATATGGGACTCAGGGGAATCATAAGAAGGATAATGTAACTCTTCCATCAGGAATTCATAGCGGAACTTAGATTCTTGTAGTTATGGTATAGATGCCAAGGTAGCCATAACATCTATTGTTATGTTTGTTGATCTAGGAATCTGTTGAAATGATAAAAAGGTAAATTATTTCCTGAGGTCATCAACCATTCTTTTATAGGGCATTAGTTTCTAATCCCGAGTCTGATGTATATTATTGATTTGGTTGATAATCAACTGAGAGTCTCCATAGATGTGTAACTCAACAACCTTCCATTAAATAGATAGCTTGATTTCATTGACCAAGGCTTCATATTCTACAATATTGTTTGTGCAAAGAAAGAGAATCTTGTAATCCTTTGGGATTGAATATTTTTGAGGAATGATAAAAAGTATTCCGGCACCAGAAGCTTGTTGAGTGAAAGACCCATCAAAGAACATTTTCTAGGATCACTGAGTAAGGTGCATGATGGATTCATCCAAAAATTCTATGTGTAAAGGTTGATTGTCTTCAAGCAGAGCATCAACAAGTTGATCTGCAATGACCTATCCTTTGATAGCTTTGCGTTCTATATATTTAATATCAAATTCTATAAGAACCATGACCCATTTAGCCAATCTCCTTGTAAGTGTTGCTTTGCTAAGAAGATATTTAAGTGGATCAATCTTAGCCACTAGTTTGATAGAATGTGCTAGCATGTAGTGTCTTAATTTCTATGATGCAAAAACCAATGCCAAACAAGATTTTTCTATGATAGTATAGTTCATCTCATAGGACACTAAGAACCTGCTGATATAATATATAGCTCTTTCCTTTTTATTCTAATCCTGTCGTGCCAAAATTACCCCCAGTGATGTATTAGTAGCTGATATGTAGAGAATCAATGGCTTGCCTTGAATTGAAGGCATCAATATAGGTGGATTAGAAAGATCCTTGATTTGATTTAGATGTTGTTGACAATCTTTATCCCAGTTGTATTTGACTCCTTTTCATAATGCCTTTGTGAATGGTTGAGCCTTATCTGCTAGCTGAGAAATAAAATGTCTTATTGATTGGAGTCGCCCTTGTAAACTTCTCATTTGACTGACATTCTTTGGAGGTGACATTTCAATGATAGCCTTAACTTTTTCTGGATCCACTTCAATTCCTTTCACTGAAATAATGTATCCTAGGAGCTTACCAGATGTAACCCCAAATGCACATTTCTTAGGATTTAATTGTTTGAATTTTTCCATCCTGTCTAATATTGGACCTAGATCTGATAGGTGTGTTGATATTTTCACATATTTAACTAGATTATCATTAACATAATCCTCCATGTTTTTGTGCATCATATCATGAAAAATTGTTGTTACAGCTCTTTGATAAGTGGTGCCTACATTCTCTAAGCCAGAGGGAATTACATTCCAACAGAAGTTTCCCCATGCGCAGGTGAATGTTGTTTTCTCTTGATCCTCAGGTGCAATTTTTATTTGATTGTATCCAGAAAAACCATCCATTAAAGAGCACATTTCATAGCCAGCAATCATGTCCACGATCGTGTCTATGTTGGGTAGTGGACAATCATCTTTTAGACAAGATTTTTTAAACTCTCTGAAATCTGTGCAAAAATGTATTAATTTGTCATGTTTGGAAATAGGTACAATATTAGATATCAACTCGGCATAATCAATTGCTCTGATGAATCTAGCTTTTAGTAATTTTTCTAGTTCAGCCTTAACAAGTAATGCAACATGAGGATGCATTTTTTGGAGTTTTTTCTTAATAGGTTTAACTTAAGGAGTGATAGAGAGATGATGCATTATGAGGTCAAGATCCAGACCCGGCATATCAACATATGTCCATGCAAAATTGATCTTCTTTTCCATGAAGAAATCAGCAAATTCTTTTAGTTCTTCGACTAACAAGGATTGCGCTACATATACGATGTGTTGAGCTTCTTTTGTTCTAATGTTTACTGGTTGTGTAAGTTCAATTAGCACTGATGATCGCTCTTGAAAGTGATCAGGCAAAATGTCAAGTATCTCACCTTTAGGCACCTCAGAGAGGTTTTCACTATTAGGTATATCCTTTATTTTTACTATTTTTTATTCTGATACCGTCATAGTGTGGTTTTCGCAATCAGAAATTTATTTTTCTTTTGATTTTGTGACTAAGATGCTTGGTATTTGTTGTTGTCATGTTCTCACTTTGTTCACTGGTGGAAGAGTCTATTTTTTCAACTGCATTAAGATAACAGGATAATGTATAGTCATTGGCAAAGGTAGGTATATTCAAAGGTTGATCTTGAAGAGTATAGTCAATAAGCTCAGGATGTACCAGGGCTAAATATTTAGCAGGTTCAATGGAATTCACGGTATTGTGATCACAACCTCGGACCGACAAGTCAAGTTCCAAAAGACTACCTTGCATAAGCTTCTCGAGACTAGGAAGAGTTAGAACATGATTATCGAAGTTTACATTAGTATTTAGGGGGCCTAACTAGACAGACTAACCACTAGCACCGTCTTCTACTTTGGACTGGACTACATATCATGGTTCGACAGTAACAGGGTTAGCAGATAAAGTCTCGACATTCATGATGGAGTAGTCATAGTTTGGTGTCAAATAGGTAATGTCATAAATAGAGCTTATTTCAGAGTGATCAGAGTCAGAATATGAAGCCTCTAACTCTTCTTCAAGTGGTTTAGTGAAAGCATGTATAGTATCAATATCTACATCTTTGATGATGCAATTTTCTTCATGACTTGGTTCAATGATCACTTGTAGTTGACATACATGTTGACATATCCTTGATGACTTTGTTAGTCTCTATCATCTTTTCCATTCACCTTCCTCTAGACTAATGACCGACCTTGTTTTTGTAGCCTCCAATTCTTAATTCGTAGCCCCATACCTAATTTTCTCTATCTCATTAGAGGAAGATATGGTAGGTGAAGAATTTTCTTGTGTTCTTTCTTCTTTCAGTTGTTGTTCATAGTCTTCTTGTCTTTTTACTCTGATTTCCTCTTTTTCCTTTTTTAGTTTTAAGCACACTATCTCTTGTGCTTCATCTATAATATCACTAGGTTCTTCAGGAGTTTCTTCTATAGATGCATCTAACAGAGACTCTAGACCCCATTCATACTCATTCAAGTTAGCTTTTGAATCATCTACTTGCATTCTTCTTGTGTATGTGACCGGAATATTCAGTGGTGCAACCAATTCTTTAATTCCTTCCATTTCTTCTCCCTTATTTTCTAGGACTTCTATTCCTTGTAGTGTTACTGCTAATACAATTGGAACTTGATTACAAGCCGCTTCTTCTCTCTTGATTGCCAATTATTCTTGTTCTTTTTCATACTCATCCTGAGTTTGCTGAGTGTTTACTTCCTATGATGTTCAAGATAGTATCTTTTTCTTCCACTTAGACTGATGATGAGAAGTATGTTTTTGATCTCATGACTCCTCTAAATGGTATCCAAGTCTAGCTTTATCATTTGTAGACTTGGTTTGTAGCTGAATAGGTTCAGCAATACCTTCTTGATGCTTGCCCAAAGGACCAGTACCTGAATATCCCATGTGTTGAATCATCTTATAGCCTGGACCATATCGTTCAGGGGAAATCTCACAGTGTTGCACTTCTTTATTTTCATTTTCTTCTTTGAAAATCCATTTGAGAACAACCTCCTCTTCTATTTCATCTGCAAGGGAAGTAGAGGACTGTACAAAAATACCATCATAAATGACATTTGAGTTGAAGTTTGTGGTCATAGCCTCAGATGGTTTTCTAGACTGTCTTGGAGATGGAGGAAGAGACATTAGTGAAAGTACAAGTTCTGTCTTGTATCCATCTATGCCAGTACCCATGATTTTCAATTTCTTTTATAAGGATTTCATCAAAGTTTCTTAACTTTTAGCTGCAAAGGCTACTCTGTTATGAGGAACAAAGGTATCAATACACTATTTCAATGTATTACAAGTGTAACTTGTATCAACAGAAATACTGACTTCAACTCCATTATAAGGAAATTTCAAGCATTGATGATAGGTAGATGGTACTGCTTGCATTTTGTGAATCCATGGCCTGCCTAGCAAGATGTTGTATGAAAGAGGAAGATCAAGCACCTAAAAAATAACATCTCTCCCCATAGGTCCTACCCTGATCGGTAATAGTACCAGACCTATAGAGGTTCTTTCTTCTTCATCATAAGCTTTGATTGTTATTTTCTTTGTTGGATCAATGACATGCTCAAAAAATTCCAAATGTGTCAGTTGATTGTAGGTACAAATATTCATCCCAGCGCCTTCATCTATCAAAACACATTTGACTTGGTGTTTATGGATCATAGCTTCGATGTGCAATGGTTGGTTATGTGGGTGATTCAGTGAATTGTCATCTTCTTCAGAGAAAGTGAGGCAATGAGGTGAAGTCAGGTGACCCACCATAGATTGAAACCAGTCTACATCTAAATCTTTGGGGACATTATTAGTGAGCAAAGCTTTGTCCAAGATCTCTCTATGAGCAGGAGAGATCTTAAGCAGTTCAAAAATGGAGATTTGAGCGGTGGTTCATTTTAATTGTTCGACAATGTTGTAACCAAGAGAGGATGATGAAGCCATCTACTTAGATTTAGCTATGATCATATCTAATTATCTATTTGAAGAAGTTGGTAGGTTTGATGTTGTTTGATCAGGAGTTGAGGAACTAGCTCCTTTTAGAGTAACCTTCTTTTGAGTGCAGGTTACAACATTTGCATTTTGCATTTTATGTTGTTTATCTTTGACTATGATAATGTTGCAATACTCAGATTGGGAAGATTCAATCATGTTGATCACATTGTCATTGTTGGCATAGGTGTAATTGATTTTGGCACCTCCCTTGGATTTTGAGGAATCACCTTGTTCATAAACAAACAAATGATCTTTAAAATATTTGTGATCAATATTAGTCATGTGATTTCCAACAATAACCTTTTCCAGCATCAATGAGGTCTTGAATCTCGTGTTTGAGTTTCATGTAGTTATTTGTTGTATGACCCTTGTTTCAATGATATTCAGAGTACTTATTTTCCCTCCACCATTTGGGTTTAACTTCCGGATCATATGGTCTAGAGTTGTCAAGTAATGGTATCAAGTCATTCTCCAATAGAGTCTTAAGAGCTGATTCACATGATTCTTCCAGAGGAGTGAAATCATGTTTAGGCTTTGAAAGACAAGGCTTCTCTTTAAACTATTCTTTTGATTTCTTAGGAGAATTTTCCGTCGTAGTTTTAGCTACTTTGAGGACTTGTGTACCGCTAGCCAGATTAAATATTGTGGGTTTTGATTTTGGTTTAACATTATCCACCACTCCATCATTAACAATATTTTTGTTGTTATCTTTGTCGTATTTCCAGTATTTGTTCTTTTCTTTGGAACTAGAGCCTTGTTATGTTTCTTTCCAAAGTGATATATCTCCTTTCTTTATAAGCACATCTTCCATTCTTAGGGCACTATCTACCATTTTGTTGAATGAAGGGTACACTTGCATTTGGATATTGTATTTCAATTCAGGGATCAGGTTATTGACAAAGATATCCATCTTCTTAGAATCTGGAATAGGTCGTGAATATCTAGAGAACATCTTTCTCCAATGTTGAAGAAAAGTGAGAAAAGGTTCTCCTATATTTTGTTTGGTATTGCAAAGCTTGATCATAGTGACTGGATAACAAATTTTATAGGAGTATTGTTGGAGAAACAATTTGACTAATTCCTCAAAAGACTTAATTCCCATAGGTAGTTTTGAAAACCATTCCATCTCCTGTCGTCCTAGACTTCTTGGGAAAAGGTGCATGAGATACGTCTGTTTGTACATGAACTCCATACATAAAGCACAAAATTCTTTGACATGGTCTTGAGTATCTGGGTTACCATCATATTTTTCAAACTTGGCAATTTCTACTCTTGAAGGAAATGGAGGCATGTAAAGGTTTTTGTTAAATGGGAACAGGCATATCGTGTCCAGAGAATATTGCTTCGATGATTTATCCTTGTTTTTCATTTCTTTGATTTCAGTCTGTAACGCTTGTAATTGTTTGTTTACCAATTCTATTGGTGTCTCTTCCTCTTTAGTGATAAGAGTTTCAATGTTATAATCAATTGGAATTTTAGCGCCTTGTTTAGCTAGCTCTAGAAAATGCTCTTCTTTTTCTCTAGCCATGATTATTTTCATCATTTTTTTTCTGAAATGTTTATCATTTTCACAGCTGTGTATAACATCTTCTGTAGGTTTGGAAGCTTCAGACTCACTAGATAAGGAATCATTGTCATTAGCATGGGTGTTGATATTGTCATGGGTATTGTGTTTAGCAGCTCCTCTTTCTCGCTTTTCTCCAAGCATGGTGGGAGATAAGGGTTGATCAAAAATTGATATATTTGATGATGAAGGTTTACTAGAGACAGGGTCTTCTACGAAGAATGGATTATTCTATAATGAAAAGGATGATCCTTTACCTTTGGTAGCTTTGTGAGAACTTCTAGTTTGAATAGGCATTTATGACTAATGTGACCAAGAGATAGATGTGATGTAAAAGTCAAGATCGAATTGAAGCTAGTTGTTCATTTAACGTAGTGATTAAGGAAAGTGACTAAGACTCAATCTAGTTTTAGGAACGATCTATCCTATATAAGACGTGATCTAAGTAACTTAATTTGATTTGAAAGAAGTGACTAAGACTCAGTCTAGTTTCAGGAACAATCTATCATGTATAAGACGTGATCAAAGTAACTTAAGTTTGATAAGTAGTTGATTGAACTCATTGAAAGATGATCGACAAAATCCTCCAACACAATGACATGGGTACACTATCAAGATTGTTTATGCTCAAAATTATGATGAGTAGATATACGCTCACTGTAGACCGATTATGCAAGTATAACAATTCTGGAAAAGTGTGTAGATAGACATGTTTATGGACTGACAAAATCAGAAATTCGTACGATAGAGTATTAAGATGCAAATGAAAATTGAGTAGCTCCCAGACGACACAGGTAGTTTCTCGTACGCGTTGCTTCCTATACTTGCACGATAGTTTAAGGTTCTCTAGACGATAATTTGATGAAGATAATGATTACTCGTACGATAGTGTTTTACAGGCTAGACAACAATTCTGAGGACCAAGACGATAATTCTAATAGAACCGAACGATAAACTATCAGGATGAATTCAGACTCGTATGACAACAGGTCTATAACTAGAGGATAAAAGGGAGGACTCGTATGATAGCATATGTATAGCTAGACAATAATTCAGCAGACTCGTATGACAAAGGACTAGACAGAGACTTGTTTCTGACACGGACAGAGTTTTGATCACTGAGTTTTTGACATCGTTGATTGTTTTCTCCAGTTTTAGTATTTCAATTTCAATTTCAAGGATGAAAACATAGTAAACACGCAAGATGTATAATGAATTCAAGCACAACACACTAACCCTACAAAAGTTGGCTTAGAGAAGAAAACCTTTTCTTGCAAACTTAGGTACACACCCAATAGCTAATCAGAATACGGCTGTTGAGTCTCATGCAATGGATTCTCAACCCCATATTAGTCGACTCCAAATGCTAATGGGGGCACAAAATGGCAAGTATCTTGGGAGAGTTACTATCTCTCTTGCACAAAGATTATCCCCCTTTTGGAGGTGAATCGGGTAGCCTCTATCTTATAGTTCTTAGTCAGGAATTATGTTTGAAATTACCTCTTAAAGTCATGCAAACATGATTGAGGCCTATAGCCTGACAAGGTACTGAAACAAGTTGTAGTCACGTAAACATGATTGAGATCACAAGGCTCTACAAAATGTTCAATATGAGAGATCTCTAAGAGAAAACTCAAATAATCCCATCCTCTAAGACTTTAATCACCAAAGGCCTATTTATTATAGTGATTTGGAATGCTCAGGTCCATCTGTACTCACTTGGGACATTCTCACAGGGTGATTACTTTTTCCCACTGTGACAGACCCACTAAAGGTACACAAATCTCAAACTTAGAAAAAGCTTCGAGGGTCTAGATTTCTAATTGTCTGTGTACATAAGAGCATACTCTCCTACCTGTTAGATTAAACTTAAAACACAAAAGATAGATTTGTTCATTAACTAGATAGCGATTCAAGTGCCTAAAAAATGAATTTAAAGAATACACAAAGTTCACTTGAATCTCCTCAGGCAACCTACAAAGCAAATGAATCAGTAGTCATATTGTTTTTGTGCGACACGCATGTTCTTCGACAAGGGTTATGCAAAAACTGGTTAGGTTGTCAAAATCTCTCAGGTAGACAGAAAACAAGCCAGGGTTAGCATTAGTATCATAAAAATTTAATAAGAAAACCCCTAAAAATGCAATCTATTTTAATACCAAAAATCAGAAAATTGTATGATAATTCTCACCTAGTCGTACAATAATTTGCAACAGACTGTACAAGACCTACAGATTGTCGTTCGGGCCTCTGTGAAAACTTGTACAAGTTTTTACAGTAACTGTATGGAAAAAATCCGAAAAATAAATCTAAAAAATAAAAGTAAGCTAATATGCGAGGCCGAAAGATGTTGTCTTCTGCCCCACGATGGGCGCCAAAAATGTGTGTGTGAAAAGTGGATAAAGTCTGCAAGTTGTAAGACACAACACTTTGAATGCATGGTTAGACACATATAATCATGAATATAAAAAGCATAACAAATAGACCTATTGCCTTCTAAAAGATGCGAGTATAGACTTGCTCTCATATTTGTATAAGCAATACTAGTGACTAGACTACACCAAGATGAAGGATTTAATCTATATGAGCACAAGAATAAGCTAAATGGATGCAATATTAAGCTAGATGAATGAATATTAAGCTAGATAAATGAAAGCAATAAAGTATACAAAAAGATAAACTAAGATGTAATAATCTCAAAGCACAATATCTTTAATGAATCCAAAGCAAAAACTACATAATAATATTAAATCTCCTGGGTGTTTTGAATGAGAGATGAAGGCTGAATTTATAGAGACTCAAAAGAGAGACCAACAGTCAAGATCAATTAACAATGAGCAGTTGAGATTACTCAAGAAAAAGCACAATCCAGGTTAATTGAAATAATTGAGAGATCAGATTAAATTAATCTTAAGATAGCTTCCAATTATAGCTTGATTGAGTGCATTCAGATTATAAGTCTAAGTCTACAGTGGAGATAAAATTTAGTTGATTCCATGCAATTGAGATAAAAATAGGTGATTCCATGCACTTTTCTTTAATTTGTTCAAGATTTTTATTTAGAAAAAAAGCCTTTTCAATGCAACTGAACCTCTTTCTTCAAAAGCCTTGAGTTTTAATTTTAGAGAAAATGATTAATTCAATTTAATTGTTTTTTCAATTTTCAAGTTATCTCAATTTTAGAAAAAAATATATCTTAAGTTTGATTTCTTCTCTCAATTTAATTTTTTTCTTTTGTTTTCAATTTAACTCTTTCTTTTGCAGATTAATTCCTCTTTTTGTGACTAATCTCTTTTTGTAAATTAATTCCCTTTTTTTGTGATTTAAATAGAAAATTTATTTATTAATTAAATATGCTAGGATATATCTTCGGACATGTGGTGTCACAGTTTAAACACTTCGTTGGTGAAGCAGCTGCCAAGGTTCAAATCCCTGTTAGTTCATTGTGCTTGCAAGGCCTTGTGCCTTCACTGGGCCATTGTGCTCGCGGATTTGAACAAGTGAAGTGTGGGGATGAGGTCCCCCGTTTGTGGCGTCACTGGTTCATAGCTCCGAGTCAAAAGCGTTCACGTGGAGTTGGAGGGCGTGTCAGGCCAGTGTCACCGGTCACATTAAAAAGTTTACCAGGCATTTAAAAAAAAATTAAAAAAATGCTAGGATAATTAATTAAATAAATAGGATAATTGATCAAAATGATTTACTTGGAATGATTTAATTAATTAAATAAGTATTTAATTAATATTGAGTGATTAATTGCCATGTAATATTAATGATTGAAGAATTAATTAATTAGGTGCTCAAAGTTGATTTAATTGCCTCAGGTTAGGACCTTGGTGATGTTGTCAAGATTAGGGGCCCATGGTTTAGGTGACCATTTTTAGGGTATTATAGATACAAGTCTTGAACAATGATTTATAAGTAGGAAGTATTGTTGAAACCCTTATAACACAATATGTGAAAGTACTATGAAAGAATATAAGCAACATGAAATGAAAGAAGCTATAATACAACACTTGATTTTGATAAAGGTAGATAACAATTAATGTAATCACATGTGAAATAACAAACCAATTAGATTTTGTAAATTTCATTAGGAAAAATTACATCTATAAACATCAAATCAGAAATGTGTAAAAGCATCAGGTTCATGAAAATGTTTAACGTGAGAAATAGGGTTTCACAAGTTAGGTTATAAATCCACTTATTTCCACCAAATACAATAAAAGGAGACTAGAACCTAATAGATTCAACCTCAATTATATTGAAAAGAGGGTTGAATGTCAATTGGATTCTATTTCCCCTTTTTATTAGTTGAGGATGCAATTGAAATGATGTAATTTGAAAGATATATCTAAGGTAAATGATTGGAATTTGACATAAATTGGCATAAACAACAAGCTACACATATAATATGTAGACACAAAGATATCTAGGAAGAAAGAACAAAGAGGAAACTATGCCTAAAAATTTGACTTGAAGGTGCAGGATCAGGATGCAAAAATCGACTTGGTCCCTAGCTATCAGATGCAAACAAATCAAAAACTTTTGAAATCAGATTGGCTCTTAAAATCCGTTCCGCAAAGCTTGTTAGGAATTTGCAAGACCAGGATGCAAAAATCAACCTGGTTCTCCAATTTTTGCTCCTATAAAATTCAAATCTAATCGTCATCAAATTTTTTGTTAGAATATTTGTTTGTAGCTCCTGAATTTGTTGCCTGCACACATAAAGAAGAAAAATAGTGTTGTTGATAAGGGTTTTCCTAGGTCAAACACTGGGTTTTGGAATTAACACTTGAATTGAATTGAAATTAGAAATGTAAATACTCAAGTAAATGTTGAATGATATACCTTATATATGCTACAATTGATAATAAGTATGATGCAATGCTCTTTGAATATAATCACAAGTGTTGGTGCAATAACATGACTTGACATAACAAGACCTAATAAAATATACATGCTTGCATGAAGATTGATGCAGATTTGCTACTCCATGATGTTTAAATGCTAGAAGAATATGGTGGGATGAAATACTTCATTGAATGGTTAAAGATTATAATGCATGCTTGTGATTGGAATGCTTGAGGATGAAAATGAATCAAAAGGGTTCTCTTATATAGGGATCCCAAGGTAATTTATTGACTAGGTCAACCTCCAATAGTCAAATTGAGACATCACGAATCAAAATAACTAAGGAGGGTAAGTGCATCAACATATTTAAATTAGGTCTTTTTTAAGGAGGACTAAGACACCCCAGGCTCCATGGTCTTGGACCAAGACACCCTAGGCGCTATGGTCCACCAAAAATAGGGTAGACATGCAGGAAAGAAGAGTGAACAACATGAGACATAATTTTAGTGCTTTGTGTTGACAAATGACATCAAATTTGGGGTGAAAAGGCCAGAATTGGACCTGGGGAAGAGGTAAGATGGGACACACAAAAGTAAGAGCACAAAAGGTGGTTTAAATTATGTAGGGTTACAATTTACAATGCCACACATAAATATTAATTTAAGATAAAATGCACTATAAAATTACTTTAAGTCTTACCACTAAATGGTCTTGATAAGATCCAAGATCCTCCTCATCTCTACCAAGTGATTACTCCCTTGGATATGCTCCTGTCCCTATCGTCTCATCTGGTACATCTATATATGATGAATATTTTAATCGATTGTGTTGATGGGAGGCTCAATATTTTGTCCAAGAAGACCTAAAAATGTGTGTTTGCACATAGTGCAAGTATGGGGCACACAAATATGTGGAGCCAAAGAGTCTATACTAGCATCACCCAATCCAGTAGGTGTATCAAGGTCCTACAACTAAGAAAATTGAGAGATCTTAGAAATCAAATGGCCAGACAAAGCATGTATGGCCAATATGATTGTTGAGGCTACATCTACAACAATATCTAAGTGTTGTATCAAAAGTGAATGAGCAATAGGAGGGGACACATATGGGCCCTGTACTACTTGAATTGCCCCAAGTCTATCCTAGGGAATTCCTCTACCCCCACCCTATAAATATCCCATATCAAAGTAGTTGACATGCTTATCAAAGATAAATTCAACATATAATTTGTGAAGAAAATATTGTAGGACATCAATATTGTTGTTGGGTGGTTTATCAAAAACCATCCACTAACGGTCCAAAAAATTGTGTTTGATACTTTGATGCATACACCATTTAGTCAAATATTTGGGCTTATGCACATCAATAGGTTGTCTAGTTCTAAGATTGAGAAAATAGTTGGGCTAATTTTGCTTTGGAAATGTCTAGTTCCTTCACTTGATCATATGATAAGCCATTGGCCTAGTGTTGCCTCATGCCCTCTTGTCTCTCTACATAGGAACTATATTGGTGTGTGAGGATTTCAACACTAGAAATTATGAACTCTAAGATGATTTTCATTGAGAATAAATGAGGGTACCTATGGTGTAATTCACTTTTTTTTTTACTTCAATCAAATTGACATTAATCAAATCCTGAATTGAAGAAGGGTTTGGTGGTGGAGGAGGATTTGGCTAGGCAGGCTTTGGATTATTAACCATTGACAAACTTGATTGAAGTTGACAAAAAAAAGATTTTACAAATACAAACTATGTTTATATAAAAAAAACCTAATTTACACTAAATTAGTTAAAAATGAATGTAAAAATAACAACAAAAAATTGAAGGAAAACAAAAATAGATACATGTCTTGCAAGATTTGGGGGGTGGAATTTGGTTTTTATGAATGAATACCAGTTATATTTGATAGAGAAAACATATATCTATTTGTTTACATAGGCTCTTTTCTAATGTTGGTTCAATTATTATTGATTTTTGTGACAATTTAAAATATATTATTTTTATATGATTAATTTAATATTAATAAAATAAAATTATAATATAATATATATAATATATTCTATTAGAGTTTTTTCATTCCATCACATAACAGATAAAAGTTTGTAACTCAAAATGAATTTCAGTTCTAATCAGATATCCACTAGGAACAAACATCCATTTAGAACTGATATCTATTCCACTTTGGTTGTTGGCATAACTCCATGTACTTTTACCTAAACAAACCTCTTTAAACCATTGTAATGTTCAAGATTTGGTTTTTATGAATGAATAGAAATTAATATTTGATATCCATTTCTCAATGCTCATCATTTGTAAATGTTTTTTGTCTTTATCATGGGTTAAAATGACCCACAATGAATTTGCTTTTCTTTTTATTATGTGATACAACAAACAAATATTTATTTGCTAACATAAGATCTTTTTTAAAATATGTTTGTTCAGTAATATTGTTAATTTTTTTGATAAGTTAAAATATATTATTGTTTTTTATTAAAATAAATTATATTAATGTTATATGATTAATATAATATTAATAAAATAAAATAATAATATAACATATAGTATATTATATTAGAGTTTTTTCAATCCATCGCATAATGGATATTAGTTTGTAACTTCAAACGAATATAAGTTTTAATTGGATATCCATTAGGAATGGACACCCATTTAGAACGGATATCTATTCCGCTTTGGTTGTTGACATAGCTCCATGTACTTTTACCCAACCCAAGTAAAAAGCCAAAGTGGATTTTGCATATTTGGGCAAATTTAAGAAAACACTTTTTTTTCACATCACCACTTTTTGGCCCTTCATTTTCCCAGCACACACCCATCAAAGTGGGGCCCAATTCTTCTAAGATCTTTAGCTAAAAAGGGTGTCCCCATCATCTTTCAAGTTGGCATCCACATGTTGATTTGTGATTGCATCACATCTGTTCTTTATATTGTGGGTTATTTTTAAAAGAAAAGCTTGAAGTTGTGAAGTTGCAAGATTATGATGCACATTCTTCATATTGTGTTTCTCCTTTCTATCACATTCTCCCTTCACATTATGATATAAAGTGGCAGGCCTAATCTCCAAATTATGAGAATACAAGATTTTGCCAAGTGTCTTCCTTGGGTAGTCCTCAACTAACTAACAAGTGGTATTTTCTTATTCAATATGTTATTTTTATGCATTGTGGGTTTCAAAGGTCAAATATATTTCAATATATGGAAAAATGATAGAGCACCACACATCAAATAATCCACATGTCTTATATTTGTGAGTCTTCTTTGTATCACAGTTTCATAGAGCCTAATAATTCTAAACTTGTGATATTAAAGACAACTTGGAATTTTAAAATAAAATATGTTTTGATGAGCATTGATTTCCTTCAATTGATGAAGATCTAAAATTGAATTTCAAAATTGTAGGTTGTTCATGTGTATGATCCTTAAAGGCGAATTTTTGTGATATCTACTGATTCATATAGAATTTTGACAAAATTGTAGTAAGCTTAGTTCCCAAGAGTGTCAAAAGGAGCTCTATGTGAATAATTTCAAAATTAAGTAGTTCAAGTGCAAAAAAAAGAGATTTAGAGTTTTTAAAATTGGTAATCAGTAAGTAAAAATAAATAGGAGAAAATAATTAAATAACTAGTTGTCATTTTCAATAAACTTCACTCACTTTTGATAAAAAGAGGATATTCTCATTTTTTTTTAAAGATCTCCCACTGATAGATCAAATTAAAACCATCAAAATGGCAAGTATCGACATCAATATATAGTCCTTTAGCATTTGATTCACCACAACCCAATAAAGTTGTTGACAATGGACACTTGTCTCTCTTCTAAAGATTTCATATAGGAATTTGTTTACGTCACAACTTTGGCCCAAAATTGAACTAATATTGTTGATCTTCAAAAATCTGACAATGCATATTACAGGTGTAAATCAATATTAAATATTATTTATTTTATAATTCCAAAATTACATGTGTGCTACACTTTCTAGATACTAGTTGTCACTTATCTAAATTTTCAAGATTTTATGTCGGAAATTGTTTGTATCAAACTTTCGACCTAGAATAGGTTCCATGTTAGTTTTTGATCATCTAACAATGCATATGTAAATATTTTATATTTCTAACTCAAAATTTTAAAGAGATGACCACATATTAAGTCTTTATTGTATTACATGTCTTCAATTTAGTGGTAGGTTTTAAAAAGAAGAGTCATTCAAGTTTGCACTTGCATGCTTTATCAACATGTGTCATCCCTAGTGAAATGGCAATATAGGTCGACATTTGTGACACTATGTATGGAGACTCAATAATGAGCATTTAACCATCCCTGTGACTTCAAAGTTACTTTACCAATCGAATAAATTTGTTGACACTTGTCTCAATCTCAAAGACTTTATGTACAAATTTGTCTATGTAAGAACATCAATCCAAAGTAGAACCTATGTCATTGATCTCTAATCATCCAACGATGTATATGTAAATCTATCAAAAATTATAAATTTGCCAAGTAACTTAATTATTAACATTAGCATGTGATATTTCCACCACTTATATTATAATTTTTAAACACTTACCAATAAATTCGCTAACTAATTAAATTTATAGTAATGGATATTTATATAATTTGCTAGTAAAATTATTTTATTTGTTTTAATGCAAGCATAATTCACCAACAAAAAATGATTATGTTGTTTTCAATACAAGCATAATTTGCCAACAATATTATTGTATTTGTTTAAATAGAAGAATACTTTGTCAATAATATTATTTAATTATTTAAAGAAGAGGAATATTTCTTAAGTTTTTCTAGAAATTTCAAGCAATTTAAAAAAATCATCAATAGAGTTATTTTGAAAAAATAAAATTAAAAACTCATTACTCAAGTAATTTTTTTCTAAGAATAATAAAAGATTCACCAATTTCATATAGATGTGTGCATACATGTATATTTTATCGGAGTTAAAAGCCCTGACCACTAATTTGACTAGTGTAATAATTTATTTATTTATTTTATCAATCTCTAGAAACAATAATACTTGTTAATGTGAACCACAGTCTTCATAAAGACCAACTATAGCTACTCGTTACTCCATGTTCCAAATATTTGTCATAAAACCAAAACCTATGGCATTCTTAAGTTATTATATTACCTAAGCAAACCTCTTTAAACTACAGTAATGCTCGAGATTTGGAAGCAATCCAAAATTATTCAAAACGTTTTAAAAATTCCATTAATCCTCTTCCATCAATTGTTATGAAGTGATGTCAAAAGACACTTAGTTTGATTGTATAGATGGTAAAAATCCAAATCTCCTACAATAAAAAATAAATTATGAAATGACAAATATATAAATTTGGACTTACAAGCTCTGCAACTTTCCCGCTCTACAACCTATTTGAATTTTGAATTCTTTTTGCACATGGTGTCCATGGAAGGCAAGGGTCACCCCCCCCACCTATTGATCCTCCTCCGAACTCTGCCATGGTGACAAAATTTGTGGCAAACAATGTCACTCTTCCTAGAGTTGACTCATCCTTTGGTGATAAGGTGACCTCCCATTCTATGGTGGCCCCTATGGATGCTCTGCATGTGAAAGAGCTTGATGTTAGTGGTACCAATAAGGTGATATCATTGGGACCCAAAGTGAATTCATTTCTTGTGGATTATTCAGCACTCCTCCTAGTTAACAATGTGACTGTTTACAAGTCCAAGGAGATAGACGTTCATGATGAGATTGTTTCCAAGGCTGGGGAGATAGAGAAGGTGCAGACTAAGTAATGCACATACACCAAGGGCTAGAAGAATGCACTTGGTGGTAGTACTCATGAACATGCAGAGCCCAACTTTGTCCCAAAATATTTACAAACTGAGGAAGGCAAAGCTATTGTTTTACTAGACTCAATGGTGAATTGTATTGTTCTCACAATGAACAATACCTTGTGGGAATTTTTTTCCTTCAAACTGACCATTAAAATGGTTAGGAAATGGGTTGCTTCAAAATGAAAAATGAAGGGAAATGTTTCCATCAATCTCATGCCTGGTGCTCTTTTCCTTTTCAAATTTACAGTGGAGGAAGATTTAATTTTAGTTCTCTCAAGGTTTTGGACGTATGGCGAACATCATCTCTCTCTGCAAATGGAAACCTGGCCTAGATCTGGTTGCTAATATGCACAAGACTACCCCTGTCTAGGTTCACCTCTCAGGACTCCCCTTGGAATTCTAGGATGAGCTAGTTTTTTAGATGGATCGGGGAAGACATTTGGAAACTTTGTGGCGATCGATGAGGTTACCCAAATGAAATCTTAGTTGGTCCATTCTCATTTCTGTGTTCAAGCCACAGTAAGAAAAAATCTTCCCAAATTTATTACCTTAAAATCTAAACTGGGAAGTTGGACCCATGTCTTAGTCTCTAAGAATGCCACTCTTTTCTATCAGAAATGCTCTAAGCCTGGCCATTTGATTTCTGAATGCAAGGCCCCTGAGCCAAAACCCCTTAAACAAAAAGAACCAATGGTTATTGCTGATGTTGTTGATAGTGGTGATACTAGTTCTTGTTGGCATAAGGTTGTCATTGATGTCAACTAAGGCAGGCTGTAGTTGTAGGTTCCAAATGAGATGCAAAAAATAATGAGTTGCAGAGGTGACAATGTGTGAAATTAGGTCAATTTCATATGCACACAATATTTCTTGAAGATGTGAAAAAGGGTTCAATTTATGTCATGAAGGGTTGGCATCATGCTCCATATTTGCCTCTCAGTGTTTTTAATCCATGGAGTTTGATTTAGGATACTCGCAGATTCAAAAATGTGAAAAATCTCTACCATGACAGATCTTCGGTGAGACAGCGTGTTTGTCTTATCAACATGTACCTATGTCGATGAGACATACTCTATTGGAAAGAGTAGTTTTACCTCTCATTAGTATTTTGTGGTTATACAATTAGCTCCTTCTTTTTTTTGTGACTAGTCCTTTTTGTTAGAGTATTCGGGTATTTACTTGATTAATTAAACAATATTTGTTTAATTATTTAAGTTCCCTTTATCTCTTTTACACTTAAGCTAACTTTAGGTGCATAATAATTAATTCTTTTATTAATTATTATGTGCAAACCTAGGTTTTCCCTTTTAGAGTTTCTTGACCTATTAAAGGTTGAGTTCTTTCTTTTCATTGTAAGAAGGAGGATTATTACATTACACATTTTGTGAATATTTAGCTCTCTCTTTTTGAGCATATTTTCTGTGTATTTCTTTGTTTTGTGATTTGTTTCCTTGCTTCTCCTTGTAATAGGTTTTTCAGCTTGCAGAGATCTTTTGGGCTCCTGTGAGATCCTTCTTTTTTTGTGACTGGTCCTTTTGTCTTGGCGACATCGCTAGTCATTCGGTATAAGTTTCATTGTCAGTAAGATGACTTTCTTCTCTTATCAGATGATATATGTTATGGCAACAATGGTTAATGTTGGGTGATCTTCACCATTTCATGGTCAACATTTTTTGTTGACATAGTCCATGTGCGAAATCGCAAAAATAAATTGTGACTGTTAGGTCCTCTTTATCCATGTGCTTGTTTGTACTCATTTGGCTACTGTGGATTGGTCCACCTGCACTATGAGTTGTTTGTGTGGGGGTCGCCTAACATTTTTGGTATAACATGTTCTTTTGGCTTGACTTGATATTGATTCTTATTGGCCAAAGGTGCTATAAAGATATGTGATTCGATGTGACACCAACGTTGTCACATTGACGAAGGTTAATTATAGGGGAATTTTGCTATTTTGCTAGTCAAACCTCCTTCTTGACTCAACACCATGAGAAATGGAAAAAAGGATATGTTGAGTGTGCGGAGAAAAGAAAAATAGATATCACCATTTCGTAGGATGACCTTCAAGGTAAACCTTCAGGGTTTGTGATACAACCAAAATAGGAAATGTGACTGCGAGCAAAGTATAGGGTTATTGCCATTTTGTTGATTCACTACCAAAGGTGAATCATACACCAACAATACGGTGAAAAGAAACATGTTTTCTCATTCTTTTTCTATGTAACCATCAAGATGAACAATGAGGTTAGCAAAACCGCGATAGGGTTTAAGTTCAACATAACTATGTGAACTCTCTGTGTTAAAACCCTATTTGTGGGTTTTGACCGAATAAGAAGTTTTGATGTAATGAATGCCTGCCAATAAACAAATTGGTCCATGCAGGGATTTTGATAGAGGATGACTCAATGACTCAAAAGGGAATTTTCATGTAGTGTCTTGCATAGCACAAATCAACTTCCACTTGGATGAAAATTTATAGTTGACTTGCAGAGAGGAGATTTGTGAATGCACCAAATCGAGTAGTTTTTCAGTCTAATATGATCAAATCATAGGAAGGGATGAAGGAAACATTAAATGAAGAATAAATTGCAATTCATTTAGTGGCTCAAAGATGATCTAGAAAGTTGCAACCAAAAGGATCCCACCACCATGAAAGGTTTAGAGCTTCACTAGTTGATAAGACTTCTAGACACAGGACAAATGAGGATTTCTAAATGCAGTAATCCAATTTCTGAATTGATCCAAGATTGGGAAGAGATGCATTTTATAAGGGTGGTTGATCAAGCAGTAAGGAGATTTTCTTGGAAGCTCAAGAAGGAAGATCTTTTTAAATTTCTTTTGGAGGAAATTCTAGTAGGGTCTGAGTTGTCCAAATGTAGTTGGTTTCTAATGTGACAAAGGTAGTTGAAAATGTTATGCTGGCAGAGAGAAGCAAGATAAGTGTGAGAAGAAAAAGAGAGAGAGAATGTACAGAACAAAAGAGAGTGTAGCAGCTGAATATAAAGTATGTTTTTGCCAAGCTAAGTAGTGTGTAGCAGGAAAACAAAGTAGTGAGTTGCAGATCAGTGAGGTGTGGTTGTAGTGAAAATACAGAGAGTAGAAGAGGAAAATAAGAGAATTTTGTTTTGGAGTGAGTATGTCGAACTGAGAAAAGATGTGCTACTGAAATTTATGAGTTGCACAAAGGAAGTGTGGACTCTGATAAGGAAGAGAGTAGCAGAGAGAAAGATGTGTGTATGCATCTTGAGGAACAAAGAGAGTTGTAGAACACAAAGAGGTGAGTATCCAGAAAGAAGAGAGTTGCAAAAGAAAAAGTGTTGTTTTAGAGAAGACTAAAGTGTGATTGCAAAGAAGAGAAACTAAGGTGTGTGTATATCTTGAGAAGGAGGAAAATATAAAAGAAAGAGAACAATGGGTAGAGCTAAGTGAATGTGATAAAGGGAGGTGTTTGAGAAGAGATAAAGAGAAGCAATCAAAGAGAGAGGCAGAAGATATTGGGGGAATATGGTGATCAACAATAGAGAGTAGAAAGTAGAAAAGAGGTTTCAAAGAGATAGCGTTGCAGAGCAATAGTGAGTTCATGTCATTTAGATTCTAAGGGTTACAAAACTCATTTGTAACAATGCTTCTCATTGTATTATTTTTAATCATTGAATCATTGTAATTCTTTGAGTGGGTGCTCAGAGTAGGGGTAGGTGCTCCTTTGAGTAGGTGCTCATAAAATTAGGGGTTGGTGCTCATTTGGGTAGGTGCCCATAAACTTCAGGGGTTATTTCTCCTTTGGGTTGGTGCCCATTAAGTTTGTAATCAGTTTTGTCATTGTGAGGCTGGATTAGAGGAGTAGCCTCTAGCAACATTTCTCACCGAGGTTTTTCCTCATTATGGGTTTTCGTTGTACTCTTGTTGTTATGTGATTTGACTCTATGTGCGTGTCCCTTTAATGTATTTGTATCCTTAGTGTTGTCACGGTTATTTTTATTTTAAAGATTCATTGATTCACCGCCCCTCTCAGTGACCTATTGTGTTCCTTCAATTGGTATAAGAGTCATAGGTTCCTGGTTAGATAAGATTTTTCTAGCTTGGGTAGATTCTAGTGTGTGAACTCAATGGTGATGTATGAGTCATCCTTTGCTAATGTACCAAGGTTTGATGACATAAGCTATGTCATTTGGAGTTGAAGAATGGAAGTCTATTTATCCACCCTAGGTTATGATGTTTGGATATCAATCAAGAATGGATACTCTATTCTTTCTATTCCTCCAACTAGTCATGATACTAAAAGAGTATATGATTGCAATGTTGTAGCAAAGAAGGTTATCCTTAGCGGTTTGTCTGATATAGTTTCTTTGAAGGTTAAGAACTGCAAATCTGCAAAGGACATATGAAATAGATTGAAAAAAATCTATGGGGAAGAGCCAAGTACTATTGGATTAGATTGTGGAAGAAATATGAAGAAAGGATTAGGAAAATGTGCATATGACAAAAGCAAGTTCATTAGTTGTTGTAGCAAGGATGAAAAAGAAACTCATCTCTTTATGGCACAAGAGGAACTAGGAGAAGGACATACATCAAGGAAATATTGCATATCTCAATGTGAAAATCATAGCTCACCTGATGGTCATGAAGAAGATGGAGTTGAAGCTAAAGTAGATCTTGAAGCATAACTTATTTGTGCACTTGAAGAGATTAAAAGGTTAAGGAAGGAATATAAAAATTACAAGAAGTCAGTCAAATAGGAATGTGATCAACTGAGAAGATGTCTTCAAGAGTCCAATAAGGATATCAACACAATGACAACTCAAATAGAAGAAGCCAAAGGGATGTGTGAGGCATTAAAATCAGATTTTGATGTCAAGAAGAGAAGATATGAAGAGTTAGAGTTAGAAGTGGAGACTAAAGAAAAGAAGTATCAAAAGTTGGAGTAGGAGGTTGTAACTCTTAAAAGGGAACTTGAAATATGCAAGGATGATCTCAAGACAAGAATGAAATATGAGGGTAGTTCCAATGCATTAGATAACATGTTGAAAAAGAAAAGGCATTCAAAAGACTCTACAGATCTTGGATATGAAGCTAGTCAAAGTTCTACCAATGAGGACATGTCTAAGAAGAACATGCACTTTGTATCTTCCAACAAAAATAGTAATGGACAAACTTTTAAAGTAAAAAATGCTCCAAGAAATAAGATATATTTGACTACTACTGCTAATTGTTTGAGGACATATGTTGTTGTTTCTACTACAAAGATCAAGCATGCTAATCCAAAAGGAAATGCCAAGGTGGATGATGAAGGTGTCAAAAAGTTCAAGTACACAAGGAATAATTCTAGTAGACCAAGACACACTGCTCCTAGGAGACAAATGAGAAATGCCTTCAACCACAATTACAAGTATGCTTCTCAATTCCATATTTATTGTTACAAATGCCATAATTATGGACATAAAATTTCTGATTGTGGAAGTATGCTTAGGCCTACTCATAATGATGTAAGTGATAATTCTTTTACTGCTCTTAGAGGTGTAAATGCCTTATGTTATCATTGTAATGGGACTGGTCACAAAAGTCATGAGTGTAGAAGAAAATAATTTCAAGCATATTGCAGCCCCTACTCTTTCTCTTTTAACAAAAGTGTAAGATATAACAACTATGGTCAACATGAAAGAGTGGGTAGAACTCATGTTGGACAAGAAAATATATGGAACAAAAATAGAAATACCCCAAAATGGTAAAGAAATTCTTTTGTTCCATTAGTTGGTCACAAATGTATGAATTGGAAAAGGAGAACAAATCAATTCAATAAAAAACTCTTTGCTCCTTGGAATAATGAGAAAACAATGTGCTACTACTACAACAATATTGGTCACATAGAAAAATATTGTAGGACAAGAACTATCAAACCAAAGAAGATGATGAGTGGTGTTTTAGAGATTCCAATGAAGAAAATGAAGGAGATGATGAAGGTTTGGAGAATGAAACAATATACAAAGAATGAGAAAAACAAGAAGGATGATTCAATGGGCCAGCATGATGCACTTCATGCACAAGTGACATCTCTCAAATATTAAGGAAAAGTAGATCCTTAGGGGGAGTTGATCTTGATAACATCTTTCACCCCCTAATTCCATGAAGAACAAGTGGTTCAAAGAGATAAGAAGTAAAGATAGAGAAGCTGATTAGAATAAAGGTTGTTTATGTTATTTTAGTTGAGGTTGAGTTGGTTAAGATTTTGCATATTTGTTGTAATTGCCTATGTTGAAGGAGATTATGTTGTGGTAAGATACCAAGACTTAACATTGTTGGCTTTTAGATCACTGTGTATAGATAGTTGTATATATAAGGATGTGTACTGCTACAACTATTGAACAATAGATTGTAGATAGTTCTCATGGCATAAAATTGTCCATATTGAAGGATTGCAAATGACTCATTGCAAACAAATGTTTCCTACTAGACCTCATTAGTATAGAAATAAATATATATCACTGTTGAGAGTTTAGGCTGAAATATTTGTATGCGTGAATATGCGGCACACAGATCTTTGTGACAAACACCTTGTTTCAATAGGAAAGTATCCAATTCATTGTTTCAATAGGATGATAAGAATGGTACGACATATAAGTGTAATAGATGTTAAAAAAGCATGAAGATAATAAAAATTTATGTAACGACAACTTAGGAGAAGATGAAGGTGTCAAGATGAATTGGTTGTTTAGATTCATGAAGGATGTTTGTAATGATATTTTTGCTATGAAAAGGGACTACAACTATTTGGTTGGTGTAATATATATCAGACATGAAGTACTTCAAAAGCAAAGTTATGCATTCATGGGATGATGAAGACAATAGTGGTGAAGAATATTCTACAAAAGAAATGGATCATATGGGCAATGAAGAGAGGTTGAAAATAAGGATTGTCATGAGATTGATCAGAATGGAGCATCCGTTGCAGAAAGTCCAGTTGAATCATAGAGTGCAAATTAGGAACTTACCATTTACTACAAGTGAAGATGACCTTGTTGAGTTGTTTAGTAAGTATGTGTGATTTCAGAAGTACATCTTGTGCTCAAAAAATGAACAATGCTATCAAAAGGATATGCTTATGTGCTTACTTTCAAACAGTAGAGAGAAGAATAAAGGAAGTTATCAGAAGCTAGTGGTGGTACACATGCATGGAATTCTTTGTTCCTGCATTCTGATATGATTGCAGAGAATGTTGCAAGGGAGTTAGGAGTCATGGGTCTCAGGGGGATACCATTGCTCATGTGGACAACAAAAATATTGCATATGCTGAAAATGAGAAAGTAATAGGGAGAGATGATTCAATTATTGAATGTTGTAGAATTTATATTGTAATAATGGTTCATATAGCATATTGGCAGTAGAGGTGTATACAATCATACAGGTGTATTAGTTGTAGACACTATTTTTGGTTGCAGGTGCATTAGTTTCAGATGTATGTGGTTCAGGGGGAGTATAAATATTTTATACTTTATACTTTTCATCCTTGAACCTCTTTCTTGTTCTCATGGGGAGCAAAATTTCCAAAAAAAGTGAATAAATCTATTTGCCTAGGTACAACAAAAGAAATTAGAGAAGTGTAGCATCTCAGTGTTATACAGGCTAACAAGAATGCATATGTGTAGGTTTAGTCAATGAATATAGCAGGAACAATGGTCTGCATCAAAGGGGGAAAAAAGCAACGTTCTAGATAAATAATGTCTTAATTGAATGTGCCACATGATCCAAGGTAAGTCATCCCCTTGCAAATTAGATGTATAATCACAAAGTGACAACCCCTTTTCCATTGTTGTCAAAGGGTGAGAAAAGGTCTGAGAGTTGACATCAATTCCAAAGGGGGAGATTGTTGGCATAAGGTTGTCATTGATGTCAACTAGGGAAGGTTGCAGTTGCAGGTTGCAAATGAGATGCAAAAAAGTATAAGTTGTAGAGGTCACAATGTGTAAAATTAGGTCAATTGCATATAAACACAAGATTGCTTGCAGATGTGAAAAAGGTTGAATTCATGTCATGAAGGGTTGGCATCATGCTCCATATTTTCCTCTTAGTGTGTTTAATCCATGGAGTTTTATTCAAGATACTTGCATATTCAAAAATGTGAAAAATCTCTACCATGGCAGAATTTTAGTGAGATGGTGTGTTTGTCTCATTGACATCTACCAGTGTCGATGATACATACTCTATCGGCAAGAGTGATTTTACCTCTCATCAATATTTTGTGGTTATACTGATAGCTCCTTTTCATTGTGACTAGGCATTTTGTCTTGGCGACATCACTAGTCATTCGACATAACTTGCCTTATCGGCAAGAGGACTTTCTTCTCTTATCAGACAATATATAATATGGCGACAATGGTTAATGCTGGGTGATTTTCACCATTTAGCAGTCAACATTTTTTGTTGACCTAGTCCATGTGTGAAACTACAAAAAGAAATTATGATTGTCGGGCCCTCTTTATCCATGTGCTTATTTGTACTCATTTGGTTGTTGCAGATTCTTCCACCTGTGCTATGAGTCGTTTGTGTGGGGGCCACCTAAATTTTTCAGTATAACATGTTCTTTCAGCGTGACCTGATATTGATTGTTGTCGGCCAAAGGTGCTATAGCAATATGTGATTTGATGTGACACAAATGTTGTCACATTGACAAAGGTTAACCATAGAGGCATTTCACTATTTTGCCAGTCAAACCTCCCTGTTGACCTAACACCTTGCGAAATGAAGAAAATGATATATTGATCATGCAGAGAAAAGAAAAAGGGATATCGTTATTTTGCAGGATGACCTTCAAGGTAAACCTTCAGGGTTTGTGATACAACGAGAATAGGAAACGTGACCGCAGACAAAGTATAAGGTTGTCACCATTTCGTGGATTGACTACAAAAGGTGAAACATATGCCAGCGATACGATGAAAATAAACATTTGTTGTCATTGTTACGCTATGTAACCATCAAGGTGAACAAAGAGGTTAGCAAAATCATGATAGGTTTTAAGTTCGACATAACTATATGGACTCTCTACAATAAAACCCTATTTGTGGGTTTTGATCGAATAAGAAGTTTTTGATGTCACAAATACTTGCCCATAAACAAATTGGTCCACGAGGGGAGTTTGACAAAGGTTGACTCAATAAATCAGAAGGGAATTTGGATGTAACTTGGATTGCATAGCACAAATCAACTTCCACTTGGATGAAAAGTAAGAGTTCACTTGTAGAGAGGAGATTTATGAATGCACCAAATCGAGTAGTTTGCAGTCCAATTAGATCAGATCACAACAAGGGATGAAGGAAGCATTAAGTGAAGAACAAATTGTATTCCATTGAGTGGCTCAAAAATGATCTAGAAATCTACAGTCAAAAGGATCCCACTACTATGAAAGGTTTAGAGCTTCACCAATTGACAAGACTTCTAGACACAGGACAAATAAGGATTTCTAAATGCATTAATCCAATTTCTGAATCAATCCATAAATGGGAAGAGATGCATTTAATAAGGGTAGTTGATTAGGCAGTGAGGAGATTTTCTTGGAAGCTCAAGAAGGAAGATCTTTTTAAATTCCTTTTGGAGGGAATTCTGGTAGAGTCTGAGTTGGCTAACTGTAGTTGGTTTCTGATGTGACAGAGGTAGTTGAAAATGCTATACTGGAATATAGAAACAATATAAGTGTGAGAAGAAAAAGAGAGAGAAGGTAGAGAACAAAAGGGTGTGTAGCAGTAGAATAGAAAGTGTGTTGTTGCCGAGTTGAGTAGTGTGTAGCAGGAAAAGAGAGTAGTGAGTTGCAGATCAGTGATGTGTGGTTACACTGAAGATTGAGAGAGTAGAAGAGGAAAATAAGTGTGAGAATTTTGTTTTGGAGTGAGTATGTCAAATTGAAAAAAGATGTGATGTTGAAGTTTGTGAGTTATAGAAAGAAAGTGTGGACGCAGGGAAGGGAGAGAGAAACAAAGAGAAAGATGTATGTGCGCATCTTGAGGAACAAAGAGAGTTGTAGAAAAATAGAGGTGAGTATCTATAAAGAAGAGAGTTGTAGAAGAAAAAGTGTTGTTATAGAGAAGAATAAAGTGTGATTGCAAAGAATAGAGACTAAGGTGTGTGTATATCTTGAGAAGGAAGAAAACATAAAAGAAAGAGAACAACATGCATAGCTGAGTTAATGTGATAAACGGAGGTGTTTGAGAAGAGATAAAGAGATGCAATCAAAGATAAAAAGAGGCAATCAGAGAGAGAGGCAGAAGATATTGGGGGAAGATTGTGATGAGCATCAGAGAATATAAAGCATAAAGGAGGTTTCAAAGAGATAGCATTGCATAGTAGCAATGAGTTCATGTCATTTAGATTCTGAGGGTTACAAAACTCATTTGTAACAAGGCTCCTCATTGTATTGTTTTTAATAATTGAATCATTGTAATCTCTGAGTGGGTGCTCCTTTGAGTAGGTGATCATAAAATTAGGGGTTGGTGCTCCTTTGGGTAGGTGCCCATAAACTTAAGGGGTTGGTACCCATAAATGTTGTAATCAATTTTACCATTGTGAGGGTAGATTAGAGTGATAGTCTCTACCAACATTTCTTAGTTAGGTTTTTCCCCGCTGTGGGTTTTCCTCATACACTTGGTGTTATGTGATTTGAATCTGTGTGTGTGTTCATTTAATCTCTTTGCATACTTAGTTTTGTCACAATTTTTTTAAAATTTTAAAGATTCATTGATTCACCCCCCCTCTCAATGACCTATTGTCTTCCTTCAGTTTTGTGGCTGATAGTGGAGACTATCCCTTTCATGAAGGACATTAAATTATTGGAAAATCCTAATAAATCCTCTAAAGGGGCTATGGTGATTGTTGCCCCTTCTCAACCAATCCCTTCTGGTGAGGAATACCAACTTTAGGAGGCCCATCCTCCACTTGTCAAGAATAAGGGAGACACAGGTGGTTATTCTAACCAGCCAATTTGTGGCACTCCTTTAGGGAAGGGTCCTTTGGAGGATGGGGAGATCCCACCCTACCTATCTACCCCATCCAACAAAATTAGGGAAGTCTCTATTCCTAACACCCATGTTAGTGGAAAGATGATGAAACAAATTAGCACAACTGACACTGCAAATATCTTTGTTCCACCAAAGAAATTTTCCTCAAATGGAGCCTCTTTGAGCAACTTCTCTCCTTTAGGCAACGAGGGTTAAATTACTTAGAGGCATAAGACTAGCAATATGAAAATTGATGTTGGGCCAGAGTTGAAGACTGGTTATTCATCACAAAGACTCTCTAGACACAAGGAAGCGGTAAGGGAAATCGCCAGTGGAAGGTAGAGGACCCTAGACTCATCAACCAAATTTAAGAAATGAATTTCCTTTCATGGAACATGTGGGGACTGAATAGCCTACCCAAAAAATATGCTCTCAAGAATTGCATTTTGGAAAATTAGATTGACATTCTTTTAATTCAAGAAGTTAGGATAACTGATAATTCCCTTAATACTATTGCTGGAAAAATCTAGCCTGGCTCTCAGTTCATCAGTAATGCCAATGGGGCCTTTGGTGGAGTGGTTACCATGTGGGATCCTCTGTGGTTTTCTGGCAACCTTGTCTCCTCATGCAACTTTCTAGTACTCAAACTATCCTCCCACAATGATTCTTGGTGTCTTGTGAATGAATGTCTACGCTCCCAACACTAGGATAGGTCATCTTGCCCTTTGGAGTGACATCTCATTTTTTATTCAATTTTTTTTTTATTCTCATTGGATGGTTGCTAGGGATTTCAACTCCCCCCTCTTCCCCTTAGAAAGGTTAAGGGGTCTTCTAGATTATTTTGACAACATGACAAACTTGGTTGATTTAATTAATAGAAATGGATTGTTGAATGTTGATCTGGTTGGACAAAACTTTACTTGGTCCAACCATAGGAAAGGGGAACACCTCATTCAAGTCAGATTAGACAAATTCTTTATCTCAACCAACTAGGACCTTGGTTTCAATTCTACTCTACATACTTTACCAAGGATTGTGTTTGAGCACAATCCCATTCTTCTGGTGTGTTAGAATGGGAACTCTAAGGGAATCCACCCCTTTTTCTATGACATCATGTAGACCTATCACCTGAATTTTAGAGATTGCATCAATATTTGGTGGAACACCCCAGTTATGGGAACACCTATGTTTAGGGTGACTCAAAAATTGGATTTATTTTGAAGGAATGTGAAGGGCTGGAATAAATCCACATTTGGAAACATCTTTGTTAGGAAAAAGGAACTTAACAACAAATTGACTACAATTTAGGAGTGGATTGCACAGGGGGACATGTTGGAAGCCACTCATAGGGAGGAGGAAACTCTTAGGATAGAATGGAAAGAGAATCTATGACATGAGGAAATTTACTAGAAACAAAAATCAAGAGTGCAATGGCTAAAGGAAGGGGATAGAAACTCGAATTTCTTCCATAGATCAGCTAGCATACATAGAAGGGGAAACTTGATTAAATACTTAATGGATGATCAAAACCGGGAAATCAAAGATGATGATCTTCTAGGTGCTATGACCTCAAGCTATTTTTGTAGCCCATTCGAGGAAAAATAATAGGATCAGGAATACCCTCCTTGATGATCAACTCCTCCATTGCATCCCTACTTCTCTAAATGAGGAGGATAATGCTATCATTATGGCTCTAATCAGGGATGATGAGGTTAGGGATGTGGTCTTCTCCATGGGTACTTACAAAGCCCCAAGCCTAGATGGCTTTCCCTCGACCTTTATTCAATATTTTGGGGATATTATTGTTTATGACATTACCATGGCTACTAAGGATTTTTCAAAATGAGTAAATTACTAAAAAAGTTGAACAACACTTATATTGCCCTTATTCCTAAGGTCCAAGAACCTAGGCACCTCACAGATTTTAGACCCATCAATATGTGTAACGTTGTCTACAAAATCTTTTCAAAAGTCCTTGTTAACATAATTAAGCCTTTTCTTGATGTCCTTATCAGCCATAGCCAAAAATGATTCGTTCCAGGTAGACAAATTATGGATGCTGCTATTACCACACATGAGGTCATTCATTCAATGGACACATGCCACCAACCAGGTATGGTCTTCAAGTTTGACATATCCAAGGCTTATGATACGGTTAACTATTGGTTAAAGTCCTTAGGAAACTTGGGGTTGGTGCTAGATTGCTCAATCTTATCATGGAATGTATTTCTACTATCAAGTACTCTGTTTTGGTCAATGGTATCCCTAGGGAACCCTTTGGGGCTTCTAGGGGGGTGTGACAAGGTGATCCCCTATCCCCTAACATTTTCATTATCCTTGCTAAATTTGTTGGAAGAAATTTCATCAACCTTGTTAATAATGGACTTTGAAAGGGATTAAACCTATCTCCTTTGTCCCCCCTATTGTCTTAAAGTAGTTTGTTGATGATACTATCTTCTTTGTGGTGGCCTCGATTGTTGAAGATTGCGGATGGTAAACCTTCCTTAACCAATATGAAATTGCATCTGGTCAACATATTAATTATGATAAGAGCAATATCTACTTCTTTCATACTGCTGATAGACTTCAAAACAAGATTAAGGATATTCTAGGATGTTAGATTGCCACTCTCTCGGGTACGTATCTTGGATTACCCTTCACAGTAAAAGAGGTCTTTAATTCCTTCTAGAACTCAATCCTTGAAAGGATGCAAAAGAAACTTGTAGGTTGGAAAGACAGACTCCTTAGTAGCATTGAAAAACTTCAACTCTTGGCTTCCTCTCTACAAGGGATCCCTGTGTACTTTCTCTCTTTATTCAAAATCTAGGCCTCTATGGCTGAGAAATTGGAAAGAATCCAAAGGACCTTTGTTTGGATGAATATGGAAGAAAAGAAGAGGTTGGCCTTAGTTGGATGGGACATATTTTTCTACCTGAGAGATAGAGGAGGATTGGGAATAAGGAAAATCTCATTGTTCAACAAGGCCCTCGTGACTAAAATTGGATGGAAGTTGACTATTCAAAATGCTAACTAGTGCCACATTATGAGTGCTAAGTACCTCCACAAGGATAAATTCCACAAGGCTTTAAATTTGGATGGTCTCCCCCATGGCTCCAAAATATGGAACAATATTCTTAAATGCAGAGACATCATCTCTCTAGGCCTGAAGTGGTTAGTTGGCAATGGGAGAAACAATCGCTTCTGGGAAGATAACTAGATGGGGGATAAATCATTGGCTTCCATCCCATCACTTAGAAGATTACAGGGTTGTGCTACTACCTTTTTTAGTCAATAGGTTAGTGATTATCTTACCCCCAACAATTGGTAGCATATTCCCCTTTGTTGCCATGATCAACCTCACTTACTACATGTTGCCTTGGAGGTGCAAAACATGTTTAAGAAGGTCAGATTGCCCTTCTTCCCTCATGAGGATAAGTTTATTTGGAGACGAAATCTGTCACGAACCAGTTTTGGATTAATTTATTTTGTTAGACACTGATATTATTGATGATATTTGACATTATGAGGCTAATAAATGTGCTTGATGATATTATTTTAATGTGATGTTAATTATGATACTATTGATGATATTTTTAATATAATATTAATTATGTGTTGATGTTAATGAATTTTTTAATATTATGATCTAACAATTTTGTCGAGTGTGAAGTGGATGCAGGATTGACCGTCGAAGGTAGACATATGACCGAAGAGGGGTCTCCTAGCTTCACCCAGGAGGATCCATAAAACCTAAAAAATTTCAATCTCAAAATCTAACAAAACTTGCATTATTGGAAAGAGCTTGCTGACACAATCTTGGTGCAACTTGAACCACATCAAAAGGAGGTCATATGCAAGAGTTATGCTCGGTCAAAATTTGGTCAACATGTGGTCAAAGATGGTCAAATGGAAAAATTTATGATCATGGAACATTTCTCTACCAATCCCATCACATAGAGCTCGACGAGAGCTTTCCGACGCATTTTGAACAAACCAAATCCGAGTCCGTATATGGAAGTTATGACCAGTCAAAGATTTGGTCAAACTTAGTCAAAAGGATGACGTGGCTTGACACTTGGTAGTTGACTGGATGTTGATGTGGCAAGTGTAGGTGATGTGGCAAAAATGTGGATCCCCCTAAATTCACGCACCACTACGCCATGCTTTATTTTTGAAATAAAGTGGTGGAGGTTTGTTTTATTTCACAAAATCCATTTTTGTGGGATTCCAAGCGGATTTTGTGGGATCCCAAGATTTTATGGGATTTAAAGGCAAATCTCCTAAAAATTAACAAAACAACAATTAGCCCATTTAAAATAATTTATAACTAAAATAACCTTTAATGGTTATTAAATAAAAGACAAAAATCTAATGAATAAAAACAAACTCCCAAAACCAATATAGCCTGTGAATGGAAAATGATAAGGGCTTAAAAAATAAATTAAAATGGTTTTTAATGGGGATTGTTATTGTTTTATTTGTAAAATAAGGGAAATTGGTTGTAAGGGGGTTATATTGTTGTTTTGATGGTTAGGCCTTATTAAGGTATATTTTTATGTATAAAAGGTGGGTGAAGGTGTTTGATTTTTCATTGAAGTGATTTTGATAAAAATAATCTATTGAAGAGAATTGGTCAATTAGGAGGATTTTTCCAAACACAAAGACATTGTCATTTTGTAATATTTTCCTTTGTAATTGGGTTATGAGACAAAATTGAAGCCTAACCTAAGCAGGAGAGTAAGAAGGTGACTTTAGGTGCAAAATAGAGACTATGAGAGATTCCGGTGCAAGAATAAAGCTTGGGTGATGTACAAAAGCTATAATTGCTTGGCATCATTAATAAAGCACTTCCTCATTGAGAAGCCGACCCAGAGACGTAGCTCTAGTTGAGCGAACTCCGTTATCAAGGGTGATCTCTCTTCTTCTTTTTTATCTCATAATTCTTTTCAATGTTTGACTCTTTGAATTTTCTAATCACAATATTTAAGTAATTAGTTTATGTCTTTTTAATCTGGATAAAGTACAAGTGAATTCTATTTTTCGTAATTTCAACGATTAAGATACATAATCACGCAATTCTGTTGGATCGGGAAAAAAATTTGTAATTAGGAGCTAAGTACAATTATTTTGTAAACTTCTATTTAGATCAGAGCTCGTTAGCAGCAACCCAAGGAATGTAAACCTATGCATACACACACAAATAATAATAATAATTAAATAAGATTAATTACATTAAATCTTAAAATCAATTTAGAAAGTTAAAATAAATAAAATTATATTATATAATTGGAGCATATGATCTTTGGATATTAAAATATTGAATCTGAAATTAAAAACATTAATATATAATTTGAAATTAAGAACAAATGATGAACTCCCAGTAACTTGAGAGTCTAAACTCTTCAATTTCATCAATTTGGGGAGTAAACTCAGGTTCACATTCTTTTTCCCTCCTAACTAGCTATTTTTCTCCCTCTAATTTCTAGTCCCAACTCTAGTGCATGAAATTTTCTCCTCTCCAACTCCCCATTCACTTGAGTCTTCAATCAATCAAAACTCATGCATTTAGGATCAAATTCTCAACATGAGTAGATATAAAACAAATGGTGATATCATTCATAAACAGATAGGAAATCAAAGATTGGGAAATCTGATTGGGACATTGTGCTGAGTTGAACATGCTATCGCCCTCCACTCCATCTTCATGATTTTGAGGGCTGGTAGATGATACATTTTGGAACCGTATTGCCTAAAGAGACGCCTCATCCCTCACTGTATATTTACAAGGTAATATTATTGTTTTTTTTCTTGGTTGTCTATACCTATCACACCAATTTCTCTCTTGTCATTTGATATTGAATTTTGGATCTCATAATCATTTTGGGTATGATTTGAACAAGAGGCTAACCATTTTATTCTATGCAAATTGATTTACCTCGCTATTAACACTACAATTTCACAAGGTATATATGTTAATCTCTTCTTGCAAATACTTAGCAAAGGAATCACTTTACATCTCTATTGGTTGATTGTCGACAAGGTTCAGTTTTGGCAGACATAGCTGATACCTCACGTGGCTTAAATCACACCCCCCTTATATTTTCCCTTTGCAGATTTTACTTTCTTAATTCATTTCATGAGGCATTGACCCTGATTTCCTTTTCAAAATGATGTGGCTGGCATTTGATTTGTTCTTGATCAGATTTAGCCAGTCAATTCCTATGTGGCACAGATTGACCCATGGTGTGGGTAAATTGAGATATTTTTGGTGGTTTTTACCATAACCCCTTTCCAATTGCTAAGAGGAATCATCAATTCATTTTCTTTGTAAAATAATTCGAACATTTCAGGCTTGCTAGTAATTCCTTTAAGTTGATTTTCTTATGACAGGCAAGGACTGTGTATTTTTGGCTAGATCTATTTTTCTCGAGCTAACATATATATTACTTAGTCATTGTTTCTGTGATTTGATTTCTAATCATAACCAACTGGTTCAGATTTATTAGTAATAATAATAATAATAATAATAAATGAAATCTATAAATGAATCTAACATTTAACGTGGAAATTTAAAACTAATTTGGGAGGGAAATTTTACTCTCTATGAAGGATGCATTGGAAAGATATACTTGTTATGGGTTAAACCAGGGAAGGGTGTTTTTCACCTACCTGAAAAGGGTTAAATTGGCCAAATAACTTAATTAATTCACTCCCTACCATAACACATGTAGCTAAGTTCAACAATTTGGTTATTAGATACTACATGCTTGCACAGTTTCCATTCCCAATAGTTGATTATGATTTTCTAGGAAACTCTGTCGTGAGGGACAAGAGCTCATCATGAGCACCGGGAAATGAAAGTTTCATTTGGTTGGGCAAATAAAATGCTTGGGTCATATGTCCATCTTCCAGTTTGCAGATGGAGGTGAGTCTAATGGCAATGGAGATGCTACATCTAGAGACATAGATTTACATGTTGTTTTGAAAAAGTCCTATGGACTATCCTATCATTGTATTAATGTATGATTGTACTTATGATGTAATTGTGTAATGACCTATGTGGTCTCATGAAAAATATATGTAAGCTAGGTAAAGGACCTATGAGTTTTACTTTTGTAAATGTGACAGGAAGTCGTCATGTAAAATGTAACTAATAAAAAAGTAAAAAAACACTAACCCACTAGCCTACTAACATGTGTCCAACATGTGCATGACTCATTGTCTATGTGTTTTTTCGTCATCTAGTTTCCATATTTTCATTTCATGCATGCTTAGGATGATTGGTTATGTTGATGCTTATTTAAGTTTCCTAAGCTTACTTAACCTTATGCACAATAACTAAGGGTTTACATTAAACATTAATTTGCATGACATGTCGTAGTTTTCTGCATGCACATAACATCTAGCTTATCTTTTCTTTATATTTATATTTCTTATGTATGAATGTTAAAACTTGTATTGTGTAAATGATAATTTATATTCATTTGCATTAATACATTTTAGACTTTAATAGGATTTGATTATGATAGTTTAATTAAGGCTAGGACTAGCGAGTCCTTACATTTTGGTATCAAAGCCATAGGTTTGAACTCTAGTGCCTTGTGTCTTCTACCTAAGACTTAGTTTCTTAACTTTCAATGTACTTAATAGGACAATATGGTCCAAACAAGGAACAAAGGTGGACCTAGGAATAACCCCAGTGAGAGATTGGATTAGATATTTGAGCTCCTCAACCATCAAGAGACCCAAATGAACAACATGGAGTGGGAAATGCAAAAGGTTCTTAGTGGAAATCCTAGGAATGAACAAGTTGGCAATGAACAGCCTACTAATAAAGGACCTAGGACAGAAGGAGTAAGGAAAGGAGAACAACCTAGGGTGGAAGAGGAATCCAACAAAGGGAAGATTTTAGAAGAATTAGGAAATGACCTCAAGAAAGTTACTCTACCAAAATTTGACGGAAAGATCATAGGTGATGGAGCAGAAGCGTGGATTATTGAGATGGAAAAATACTTTGAACTTAGGAATCTATTTGATGAGACTCGAGCGGTTTGGGCTACCTATCAACTTTCAGGAGAAGTAGCTACATGGTGGGACAATGAAAAAGCACAAAACAACTTTCAACCTGAGGAACTCACTTGGGAGAATTTTCTCTAACTTTTCCAAAAGAGGTGGCTTCCACAACACTTCTTTGACAACAAGATAACTGAATTTCAGAATTTGACTCAAGGAGACATGACAGTAACACAATATTGGAAAAAAATTTCCCACCTATTGAAGTATGTACCATAGTATCAAATGAATGAGAACTTTAGGGTCCATAAATTCATATTAGGACTGAAACCACAGATTGGGGTAGAAGTTGATATGCATAGTCCTCAAACCATGGCAACAACATTTGAGAAGGAGACTAAGTAGGAATAGAAGTTGAAACGGATATATGAAGCTAGGAACAAAAAAATAGAATTCAAGAAGATGAAATTTCAAAACAACAATCAGAAGGGTGGAACTCAGCATATCAGAAACATGAAAAAGAACAACACTGGGGACAACAAAGGACAAAATTTCAACAAGAATAACAATAAAGGGAATAATAACTATGAAAATAATAGGAGGAACAATAATGGGAAGGATAAGCCAGAGTTTGAAAGGGACCTAGAGATAGATGTTTTATATGTGGAGGAAACCACTATGCTAACCAGTGTGATCAAAGCACAACTGAAACAAGAGGGAAGAGATAGGATCAACACCAAATTCATGCCATATTTGACAACCGACACTTGCAGACTTCCAAGCTTCACCAGTTCAACTTAATGGTAAACTTTTTGGTCAGGTAGTTTCCATTCTTATAGACACATGTTCTACTGAATGTTTCGTGGATCCCAAAATTGTATCTAGATTGAAAATTAAGCCTGGTTATATGTCTAACCCTTGAAATGTTCAATATGGAAACTGGGTAGAGTGGAGGGTAGACGGATGTCTGGCATGCGCCGATTTACAGCTTCCAAGCTTCCTAATAGAAGTGAACCTCTATGTGGCTCCATTAGGAAGTTATGATGTCATTCTAGGAATCAATTGGTTAATTGAGCATAAGGCCATAGTGAATCGTCAAGACAAACTTTTAACATGACTTGATAATTTAGGAAATCAAGTGGAGATACAAGAAGTTAAGAATCCATTACAACTTAGACAGGTTTCAGCCATGCAACTAAAGAGGGCCCAAAGGAAGGGTTGTGAAATCTATGCAGTCCACATCAAGGACCTAGATGATGATAAAACTGGACTTGATGCACACCCTATCCTTCGAGAGTACCAAGATGTCTTTCCCGAGGAATTGCTAGGATTGCCTCCCAAGAGGGAATTTGACTCTACTATTGATCTACATCCTTGAATTGAACCTCAATCTAAGGCTCCCTATAGAATGGAAACCATAGAATTATATGAGTTGAAGGTACATTTGCAAGATTTATTGGATAAGGGCCTAATTAGACCAAGTGTATCACCATGGGGAGCACCAGTGATCTTCATCAAGAAGAAGGATGGAACACTTTGCTCGTGCATTGATTACAAGATGTTGAATAAGGTCACCATCAAGAATAGGTACCCATTCCCTAGAATAGATGAGTTGTTTGACCAGATGAAAGGTGCAACAGTGTTCTCAAAGATTGATCTCAGGTCAGGATACCACTAACTATGAATAAAGAATGAAGATATGCATAAAATAACCTTTCAAACTCACTATGGACATTATGAGTTCATAACATTGCCTTTTGGATTGACTAATGCCCTGACAACTTTCATGAACCTTATGAATAGTGTCTTTCGACATTGTCTAGATGATTTCATCCTAATTTTCATAGATGATATCCTCACCTACTCAAAATCCATAGAGGATCATGAGAAGCACTTAAGGCTAGTCTTGCAACAATTAAGGGAACATAAGCTCTATGGTAAATTGTCCAAATGTACCTTTTTCCAAAGAAAAATCCATTACCTTGGCATATCATTTCTAAAGATGGAGTCTCAATTGATCCTGAAAAGATCAAAGCAATCACAGAATGGCCAGCCCCTCAAAAATGTTTCTGAGGTCCATAGCTATATGGCGTTAGCCGGATATTATAGGAAATTTGTAGAAGGGTTCTCTAATATTGCAGCTCCTATAATTGCACTCCAAAGAAAGAGAAAGAAATTTGATTCGACAGAGAAATGTGAGAAATCTTTTAACTTACTAAAACGGAAGTTGACCTCAACACCTATACTTACCATACCTGACCCAAATGGACCATTCATAGTTATCATTGATGTGTCAAGAGAAGAAATAAGAGGGGTGTTAATGTAGAATGAACAAGTGGTAGCCTATGAATCCAAGAAACTGAAGCAACATGAAGTCAACTATGCACCACGTGACTTAGAATTGGATGCTATTGTCCATGCTCTCCAAATGTGGAGACACTATCTCTTGGGTAAGCCATTTGAGCTAAGAATTGATCATCATGGGTTAAGATACATCTTTACCCAACCTAATCTGAATGCGAGGCAGAGAAGATGGTTAGAATCATTAAGTGAGTATGATTTTGAGATAGACTATATCAAGGGTAAGGAAAACAGAGTGGTCAATGCTTTAAGTAGAAGAAGGCACTTAGCAATGATAGGTGTTGGATAATTACCAAGGGGATTAAAATTATGACTTATTCAAGAGTGCCTTAGAGACTAATCCTTCCGACCTTCATTTTGATGGATACATTTTTGAGCCAGATGGACTTCTTAGATATATGAGGATGATGTATGTTCCTAAAAAAGGTTAAGAGATTTAATCATGGAAGAAATGTATAATGTTCCTTATTCTGGACACCCTAGTGTGAATAAGATGGTTGCAGATATGAAACCCTTATATTTTTTGCCAAAACTTAAGAGAGATGTGATAGCCTATGTGAGGCAATATTTTGAATGCCAACGAGTCAAGGCTAAGAATATGCATTTGATAGGGTTATTATTTTTGCACCATGTGCCAAATTATAAATGGTAAGTGATCAATATGGATTTTATTCAGGGATTACCTATGTCCAAGCACAAGCATGATATGATATTGGTTGTAGTAGACAAAATGACTAAGATAGCTCATTTTATACCCAATAATATTAAGGATGGATCAGTGGTTTGTGGCACAAAAAATATTAAGTCTTCCAGTTACATAGGGTACTTAAGAGAATAATTTCAGACAGGGATGTGAGAATGACTTCACAGTTTTGGACCACTTTGAATGTAGCTTTAGGAACAAGGTTGAACTTTAGCACAACCTACCATCCTCAAACAGACGGACAAATGGAGAGGGTAAATCAGGTAGTAGAAGACTTACTAAGAATGTACTATATGGATCAACAATACAAGTGGGAGGAATTCCTTTCCTTAGTTGAGTTTGCATACAACAACTCCTATCACTCCTTTATAGGAATGGCACCGTTCGAGGCTCTTTACGAGCGTAAGTGCAAAAAACCTCATTTGGGACATAGTAGAAGACAAAGTTCTAGTTGGTCCTAAACTACTTAAGGAAATGGAAGAATAGATGGTGTCAATAAAGGCTAGACTTAAAGAAGCAGCTAACAGATAGAAGAATTATGCAAATAAGATTAGGACATTCTGACAGTTTTTAGGGGATAAGTGAGGGTGAGACCTAAAAAAAGCTCCATTTCTTTTGAGATGTCCTCAAAATTGGCACCTAGATATGTTGGACCTTTTGATGTCCTAGAAGTGGTTAATCCATTTGCCTACCGACTTTCCCTACTGCCTTCTCTTGCTCAGATTCACAATGTTTTTCATGTTTCATTGCTTAAGCCCTATCATCCCAATGTTTC
Organism: Cryptomeria japonica; assembly: GCF_030272615.1. NCBI lineage: Eukaryota > Viridiplantae > Streptophyta > Pinopsida > Cupressales > Cupressaceae > Cryptomeria > Cryptomeria japonica. The sequence goes on along the minus strand of NC_081405.1, from coordinate 422,853,405 downwards.
TCATATTATTGATTGGTGTGAACTATAAGTACACGATCCCAGGGTGGTGTTAGTGGAGCCCAATCAGATTATTGATAGGCACACTATTTAGTTGCGCAAGAGAGATATCTTGCAGTATAAGGTCCAGTGGGACCAATAATAAGAGGATAGTGCTACATGGGAAAACACTGAGGATATTGAGCGTTCTTTCCCACATTTACTTTGATGGACTCAGTTATTATTTTTTTCATTTATGCATGTTTATGTAATAAGACATCGGGACGATGTCTCTTCCTAGTGGGGAAGGAGATGTCATGAACCAGTTTTAGGCTAATATAGTTTTAGATTAATTTATTTTGTTAGACACTGATATTATTGATGATATTTGACATTATGATGCTAATAAATGTGCTTGACGACATTATTTTAATGTGATGTTAATTATGATACTATTTATGACATTTTTAATATAATAATAATTTTTTTATATTATGATCTGACAATTTCATCAAGTGTGAAGTGGATGTAGGGTTGACCATCAAAGGCGGACATATGACCGAGGAGTGGTCTCCTAACTCATCAACAACAACTCAAGGAATGTAAACCTGTGCATACACACACAAATAATAATAATTAAATAAGATTTATTACATTAAATATTAAAATCAATTTAGAAAGTTAAAATAAAAATAATTATAATATTAATATAATTGGAGCATATGATCTCTGAGTATTAAAATATTAAATTTGAAATTAAAAACATTAATATATAATTTGAAATTATAATTTCATCAATTTGGGGAGTAAACTCAGGTTTGCATTCTTTTTCTCTCCTAACTGGCTATTTTTCTCCCTCTAATTTCTACTCCCAATGCCAATGCATGATATTTTCTCCTCTCCAACTCTCCATTCACCTGAGTATTCTATCAATAAAAAATCATGCATTTAGGATCAAATTCTTAGCATGAGTAGATATAAAATAAATGGGGATATCATTCGTAAACAGATAGGAAATTCAAGACTGGGAAATTGATTGGGACATCGTGCTAAGTTGACCATGCTATCGCCCTCCATTCCCTCTCCACGATTTTGAGGGTTGGCGACTGATACATTTTGGAATTATATTGCCTAAAGAGCCGCCTCATCCCTCACTGTGTATTTACAAGGTAATTTTTTTTTTTCCTGGCTATCTGTACCTATCACACCAATTTCTCTCCTATCATTTGATATTGAATTTTGGATCTCATAATCGTTTTGGGTATGATTTGAACAAGAGGATAACCATTTTATTCTATGCAAGTCGATTTACCTCATTGTTAACACTATGATTTCACAAGGTAGATATGTTAATCTCTGCTTGCAAATACTTAGCAAAGGAATCACTTTACATTTATATTGGCTGATTCCTGGGAAGGTTCGGTTTTGGCAGACATAGCCGATACTTCATGTGGCTTAAATCGCACCCCCCTTATATTTTCCCTTTGTGTATTTTACTTTCTTAATTCATTTCATTTAGCATTGACCCCGATTTCCTTTTCAAATCAATGTGGCTAACATTTGATTTGGTTTTTACTAGATTTAGCTAGTCGACTCCTATGTGGCACAGATCGACCCACAGTGTGGGTAAGTTGAGAGATGTCTGGTTATTTTTACACAACCCCTTTCCAATTGCTAAGAGGAATCATCAATTCAATTTCTCCATAAAATAATTTGAACATTTCAGTCTTGCCAATAATTCCTTTAAGTTGATTTTCTTAAGACAGGCAAGAACCGTGTATTTTCGGCTAGATCTATTTTTCTCTAGCTAACATATATTTTACTTAGTCATTGTTTCTAATATTTGATTTATAATCATAACCAATTGGTTCAAATTTATTAGTAATATTAATAATGAATGAAATCCATAAACGAATCTAATATTTAACATGGAAATTTTACTGTCTATGAAGGATGCATTGGAAAGATATGCTTGTTATGGGTTAAACCAGGGAAGGGTGTTTTCACCTACCCCAAAAGGGTTAAATTGGCCATATAACTTAATTAATTCACTCACTACCATAACACATGCAACTAAGTTCAACAGTTTGGTTGTTAGATACTACATACTTGCATGGGTTTCATTCCCAACAGTTGATTCTGATTTGCTAGGAAACTCAGTCATGAGGGACGGGAGCTCATCATGAGCACTGGGAAGCAAAAGATTCATTTAGTTGGGTAGATAAAATACCTGGGTCATATGTCCATCTTCCAGTTTGTGGATGGAGGTGAGTCTGATGGTAATGGAGACACTACATCCGGAGAAAAATATTTACATATTGTTTTGAAAAAGTCCTATGGACTATCCTATCATTGTATTAATATATGATTCTACTTATGATGTAATTGTGTAATGACCTATGTGGTATCATGAATAAGCTATGTAAGCTAGGTAAAGGCCCTGTGAGTTCTACTATCGTAAATGCGACAGGAAGTCGCAATGTAAAATGTAACTAACAAAAAATTAAAAAAACACTAACCCACTAACCTACTAACATGTGTCCAACATGTGCATGACTCATTGTCTATGTGTTTTTCATCGTCTAGTTTCCATCTTTTCATTTCATGCATGTTTAGGATGATTGGTTATGTTGATGCTTATTTAAGTTTCCTAGGTTTACTTTAATCTTATGTACAATAACTAGGGATTTACTTTAAACATTAAATTGCATGACATTTCGTAGTTTTTACATGCATGTAACATCTAGCTTATCTTTGACTCATCTTTATATTCCTTATGTATGAATGTTAAAACTTGTATTTATGTAAATAATAATTTATATTCATTTGCATTAATGCATTTTAGACTTTAATAGGATTTGATTATGATAGTTTAATTAAAGTTAGGACTAGCGGGTCCTGACAAAATTTGGTTGCGGACTTTACAGTTAAATCTGCTTATCACAGTCTTCTTCAGGACAATAACTTTCTAGATTGGTGGAGGTAGGTTTGGAACCCTCACCTCATCTCTAGATTTTTTTTTGGTGGACAACCCTCCATAACAGAATCCTCACTCAAGACAATCTTACCAAAATAGTTTTTCAACTCCCTAACAAATGTGTCATGTGTAAGATGGATGAAGAAAGCGTTTCTCACTTATTGCATCAGTGTGCCTTTGCTAGAGTACTATGGGGGATGGTTTATCAAAAGTTTAATCTTTTTTGGACCATGAATGAGGATTTGATCTACCTGATCAAATAATTGGGGCCTCAACAACTAACCCCCTGATTTGTCAACTATGGAAGCAAATTCCACCTCACTGGGCTGGACAATTTGGGATGAATGAAATAATAGGATCTTCCACAATGTGGAAGCCCCCATGGAGGTGGTCTTCAGGTCCTTCCTCAAGCTCCTACTGGAAAATATTTTGGTCATGCATGTCAAACCCCCCCCAATCCTTCTTCAATTTGTGACATTGAGGTGGCCTTGCAATGGGACCTTCCTTGCTCTTTTGCAGCCTTTGATAATACGAGGAATTTGTTAAGAATGAATACCAAATAGAAGTCGCCCCCTCCTAGTTGGTACAAGCTAAATTTTGATGGTGTTGCCACACATTACCAGGGTTTGGTTGTTGCTAGAGGGGTGTCAAGGTTACATTTTGGTGATATAGTGGCCACTTACATTGGTAATCTAATTGGATGTACTAGTAATTAAGCTGAAGGCATGGCCCTGGCTTGGGGTTTTCAAATTGCCCTCTCTATTGACATTCGTGCCATTGTCATTACAGGTGATTTCAAAATTATTATTGATGTTGTTAAAGGGCTGAATCAAATTAATTGGACTATTGATGGTACTATCAAAGACATTCTCAAACTAATTTTGGGGTTTGACTCTTTTGAAATCGATCATGTTTATAGAGAGGGGAACAAGGTTGTTGATGCTTTAGAGATGCTTGGTCTCCCTGCTATAGGATTGAGATGTTGGAGGAGGATGAATTCCTTGTCCAATAATGCCTGACTACTCCTCTAAGGAGGGTGCTACAATCAAATCCCCCATGGATAGTCATTTCTTCATTAAAACCTACCTTATTAACTAGGTCGTGGGTGCTTCTTGAGGTGGGTGTTTTTGAATTTGGAAAGGCCCAACTTGGCATTGGCATGTAAAAAGTGCTACATGATGTAGACTTCCAAATGGACTGAAGATCATGACAACCATTTCATCATCATGGCTTGGTATTGCCTTTCTCTTTTTCTATTGATGATGCACTTCAGCTAGGTTTGAACTCACATGATACCCCTGGAGGTTTGTGCGCTCATGAAAAGGAATGAGCTTGATTGGACATGTGAATATATGAATAATGATGATTTTTTAAGCCTAAAAAACAAGGCGACAATCTTAAAGTTTAATGTCCTTTCATAAGGTAAGATTTACCTTTGGCATGTGCCACACAGTCTGGAGGTTAACTGGAGTAATTATGCTCTTGTTGGCTCACATGATTTCAAAAATCAAAACAATAATGTTAAGGCTAAGCTCATTTTAATATGGCAATATTCTTTTTGGCTATCTCTTTTGCTAAAGGGTTAATATCAATGACCTGTGGTAGTGCCTTGGTTGGTAATATTTGTGAGTCGGCCATGGGAGGAGACAGGTGTGTTTTGAGCCAGATGAGCCTGATGAATTTAAGAAGGATCCGGTTGTTTGACATTGTTGTGTTAAAGGGGGAGTGGTAGAATATTTGGATAATTTGAGGGGGCATGATGAATAACTCTCAATTCAGTTTTCCACGTCCTAGAATAATTGAAGGGTTGTTATTGGGGGAATCTCTTTTGAAGTCTCCGAAGAGGTCATCGCCCAAGCCGCTGACCTTCCCCTAGAAGGCAGGAGATGGATGCAGACTAGCCATGTTGCCAATAGTGACAACCTCAACAAATTATTCAAGGGGACGGAAGCCCCTATTAAATTGCAAGGTGACTTTGCTCAGGAGGAACTAATTCAACACCCATGGAATCTGGTATGTCTTATGGTCATGAAATACTTTACCCTTGAGGGTTGACATAAATTTTTTTAATATTATCACATGCCTTTGTTAAATCATTTTAGAAATCATGATCTTATTTGCCTTCCTTTTTATCTGCTACATTCCCTTGAAGCTCCATTAAGGAGGCCCTTGAACCTAAAAATGAGGACAAAAGACCTATCCTTCTTCACTAGGGTTTCATTTATAGACTTTATGCTTATCACTCAACTTTATGCCCTCTGCATAACGTCATGTTGATCCAAACCCCTCTGCATGCTTCTCACCCCTTGGCTACATTTGCGGCTAGAATTGCCCCCTCTATTTTTTTCCATCTTTCTATTGATGTCTTTGCATCTTCACCTCTCCCTTCTTCTATGACCATCACGAAATTGACCACCCCCCCCCCCCACCCCCCCAAAAAAAAGAAAAACTTTTTCCTCTCCTGCTACTGTTAAAAAGTGGAAATCCTTTTGCTCTAAGGGTAAGAGCAAATCTATTGGAAAAAGGAAAATATTATAATTGACAACTCTAGTTCAGAGGACACTGGTGAAGAGAACCCTAATATGGAAATTGAGGAAAGGAGAAGGTCACGAAAGATTGCCTCTCAGAGTGCTGGAGGGAAAAATGAGGAGAAACAATTTTCTATTGAAAAATAAGAGGATATTGGAGGGGGCAATGGTGATGGTGGAAATATAAACAAGCCTGAGGGAGAGGACGTGGACACTAGGGATATTGGTGCTAGCAACGAGGGTGTTATTTGCCCTCCACTGGACCCTCAAGATATGACATAAGAGAAAGTGGACCCTGCTAATAAATTGGATGAAGTGGCCCTAGAGGAAATTTTGTAGAAAGTGGACCCAATTATTGTGCAGGTGTCAGATATTGGTGATGAGGAAAAGGAGGGGGATGGTTCGAGGGGTGTAGTGGAAAAGTTAGATAGGGGAAGGAAAGACGACAAGAAAAATGGGGAAAAGAATAAGTAAAAAAGGAGTTGTCAATTTACTAAAGAAGATCAACAAAATGTGAAGATGGAAGAGAATGTTGAACCGACTGGCCAACTTAGGGATTGTGAATTATAGGCCCTAAAGCGTGGAGTTTGGGAGCTGAGGAGTTGCCTGGATAGCCATGGATGAATGCTGAACTATAGACTTTGAAGAAAGAGATAAAAGAAATGAAGAGAAAGTGGGACACCGAGGACAAACAACTTGCTAGCATCAACAAGTTTTGCATCGGAGTGATGCACAATTTGGCAACGACTCTTTGCCTGCTGCAAGATAATGTTGCAGAGGAGGATGTTGATAAACAAGCCTGCAAGGAATTTTACAAGTTCCTCACTGAAGATTGGGATAATGTCTTTAGATTGGTTGGGCTTTGTAAGCTAGGTCCCTAGGTCTAGGCTTAGTTTAGTTTTTTTTATGTTTTTATGGTTTTATATGGCTCTTTGGACTTACGGGGTGCACCCCCTATTACTTTATTCTCTAGTTTGCTATTAAACTCTTTATTTCAGTATTGATTTTTGTTGTTAATATGCTATTGATATCCCTTAAGCTATGTTAAGGGTCAACATCTTGGTTAACATTGTTTTATTATAAAAAAAAAATCCCCTAATTAAAGAATCTTGCCTTTTACATATGCACTTGAGACATGCTCAAAGTTGCACTATAAATATGATTGGTAAATGAGAAAAGATCAAAGAACAAAAAGAAAGGGCATTGCATTTCCCTTCTCCTTAGGGAAGAGGACCTTGTAGTTGAACACATTCTAATTGTTGTGATAGTAATTGTTGATTTAATACCCATGCTTGTTGATTTAATGTCCAATTTTTTGACAACATTGCACCAATAGTTGTGACTTTAAGTTGTTATTGTTATGATGACTACCTATCGCATGTAAAATTCATCTTTAAAATATCAATTAGAAACAAAGGGAAATCGCGAATCCCTATCTAATCAAAGAATTCAAACAAACAGACAATGAAATAACACAATCAAATCAAAATAGGAATTATAAAGTAATTCAATCAAAACTCTCTATTCCGTGACTGCATATAACTTTCATTGCTCTTCTCTTCTTTGTGGTATGATGACTCTAAGATATTGCGTTGGCAACCTACAAATGACACAAAGATTCAAAGTTCATGATTCAGAGTAATTGTCCAGGATTGAGGAGGATTGAAAATGGAGATTGAATGCTCAATTTATAGATAATTGGAGAGAATTGATTAAAAGGTAGAACAAATTGATCAAGAGGTGGAACTCAAGTGAGCTCAAATAAAAATTGATAGTTGAACTGTTGATTTAGAGGTGAAACAAAATTGATTGAATAGATTAATTGAGTTAACTGATTGAGAAAAAGCTAACTGAAAGAAGAAAAAGAATGATTGGAGGAAATTAAAAAGATGACAAAGAAAGCTTTATTTAGAAAAAGCTAACTAGAAGATGAAAATAGAGACTGGAGAGATAATTGAATTAATTAATTGATTGATTGAATTAATTAATTTAGCATGTGCTTGCTCTTTGACTTAGATTTTCAATTTAATCTTTGCATGAGATTTATTCAAATAATTGAATTTATTTTAAATTCAATATAGTATTTGAATATATTTAGAACTTGACTTTGATTTTCAATTTGATTTTTGCAATCATGCACATGTATTTGAAATTAGAAGAAATTAGAAGAATTTAAATTTGAATGAAATTAGAAGAATTAATTAGTTAATTAAATAATTTAAAGAAACTATTTAATTTTTTAGAAATTGAATTTAATTAAATAATAAAGATTATTTGAATTAAAGGATTAAAATCACAATTAATTAAATAATAAATATTTAATTAATATTTAGAAAAGGGTTGAATGATTAGATGATTAGAGATAGAAATTGAAAATAGAATTTATTTAAATAATAAAGATTATTTAAATTGAGGAATTAATCAGAATTAATTAAATAATACATATTTAATTAACATTAGAAAATGGTTAAAATGATTAAAATGATGAAAGAATAGGAAATAGAATAATTAGTAAGATGATGAGGAAATATGAAATTAGAAGAAATAGTTAATTAAGTTAATTAAATAATTAAAGAATTATTTAATCAATTAGACGAATAATTAGTACATGATCAATGAGACATTTTTAGGTGTCTACAATTTATTTAAATAATAAAGATTATTTAAATTGGGGAATTAATCAGAATTAATTAAATAATAAATATTTAATTAACATTAGAAAATGGTTAAAATGATTAAAATGATGAAAGAATAGGAAATAGAATAATTAGTAAGATGACGAGGAAATATGAAATTAGAAGAAATAGTTAATTAACTTAATTAAATAATTAAAGAATTATTTAATCAATTAGACAAATAACTTGTACATGATCAATGAAACATTTTTAGGTGTCTAGATTTGCCCCTCTTTGAGACAATGTTTCAAAGAAAACGAAAAAATTCTGCCCCAGTATGCCCCAATGATACTTAGGGTGTAATGCCCCCTCGAGAGATTGTTTGTGCATTAAAGACATGAATGATCTCTCAAAAAAAGAAGAATGTGAGATGAAAGATAGAAGAATGGTTAGTTGATTAGAGATAGACATAAGTGATGTGAAGATGATATTGAGATAGAATATGAGAGAATGAACCTTAGAATGAAATAGAACAATGTTAGATGATAGAAAATGATTTAGAAAGAGATGATGAGAAAAGAATCAGCAAACTAGCAATAAGCAAATGATATGAAATGAGAATGATTGATTCACGAACCCGTGTCATTATTTATTGCATAATATATATTCATCACTGAGCCTTATTATTGAAAAAAAGAGCTTAGCACATCATGGTATAAGGAACCAAGATGTAAAGATATCTTATTGAAGAAACAAACACATAGCAGACAAGGAGTGAACCCCTCCATTTTGGGAAATACACTAGGGATCGAGGTATGTGTGGTATTCAATGGTTGAATGCTCCCATCACAGACACCCACCAGAGCAATTTCCCTAGAACTTCATCAGTTCACACCACAAACAACAAACAAAGAAAATGATAATGCCCATCATTGCTTTTCTAGTCACTTGTGGACATCCTTGAGTAGCATAGGAACATAATTTGTCACCAAATGATAAAAGATAAAGACTGACACAGACAAAATTCAACAGCTATACTGACCTTGTGCCTTCTTTCTCAGTTGCTTGATGTGATGGTTGATAATGTCTGATCTAGAAAGTGGCGGACCCCATTTAAGACTGACCTGTCTGATTTTGAGTGTATCCTCTTCTGTTTAAGACAAGATAATGATCACTTTGATATGGATATGAAACAATTAATAAGATAGTTTGATCAGTTGATTGCAGATGTTTGACTGGATAGTCATGTCCTTTGTTAACTTCGTGTGAAGCGTTTGTTGGATATCTGCTAGGGTATTTGTTTCTTACTAGACATTTTATTGCAAGTTTTTTTTAATTGATTTTTGATTTTTAGTTCTTTTCCAAGAGCTTTTTTTATGTTTTTGGATTATGTGGATCGATATTTGAATGTTTTTTATTGATTTTTTCAGAACTCTTTCTGAATGTTTTTTATTTTTTAAAGGATTTTCCAATGTTTTTGGATTTTTGAAAGATTTTCCAATGTTTTTCAATGTTTTTGGATTTTTGAAGGACTTTATATGAATATTTTTGGGATTTTTTCAGGACTTTATATGATTTTTTAGGATTTTTTTTAGGTCTTTATATGATTTTTTTTTTGGATTGATTTTGAAGGATTTTCCAATGTTTTTGGATTTATTTTAAGGATTTTCCAATTTTTTTGGTATTGATGAAGCATAACCTACCATTAATTGATAAAGATAAGACTAACTTGGACAAAATCCAGTAGTCATACTGATCTATGTCATTGTTTTGATTTGTGTGATCATTGATATGAATGTCTGGTTTGGGAGAGTGAATACCCCGTGTAAGACCGATTTGTCTAGTTTCGAGTGTACCCTTCTCTGTATAAGACATGTTGATGTTTGATAGAGTTTGATCGATAAATTGATTAACACTTGAGACATGTGATCAGTTTGATTGTAGACTTTGAGAGTTTGTTTGTTGTTGATTTGATTTGATGGATGGTCTATGGTTTCTTTGCTTTTATTTTTTAATTTTTAAGGGTTTTTTTAGGATATTTTTTTGACTTTTTGATTTATTTATAGGATTTTTTCAGGACTTTTTCTATTTAATAGGATTTTTTTAGGACTTGTTATGATTTTTAGGATTTTTTCAGGACTTTATATGATTTTGTTTGGATTTTTTCAGTTATGCCCCCAATGTGCAGACCTGTATGACATGATGATCTGTATACTGCATGTGGAGACAATGAATTTTTGACATGACCTATGTTAATGCAATATGCATGATGAAGATGTATTTCCTATTCGAACAAGGTTGAATGTGTTTGTTTTAGCATTTCTAATACACCAATTGAAATTGAGGTGCAAAACATTTCATAGATAAGCGGTCAATCGATCCCTAAGGTCCTTTGTAACATCCAATTTAACACACTTAGTGACTAGGATTTACAAATGGAGACGCAAAAAACTTCCTCATTGGTTCTTGAAACTTTGATCTTCTTTTGCCCATGTGTGTGTAGATGAACTAATTCTCTCTCTTGTATTCACTAAAGATCCTTAGCATCCTATATGACCAGCTACGTGAATTATCCTAACTTCAAAAGCATCCCGAATAGAGCCTCGCTGCCAGCAAGCTTTTAGAGCTCCGACGAGGTTATAGACTATAATTTCTCAAATATTGCTCCATTGCCAGTAGGCGTTCATAGCCCTGATGGAGTTACTCGCATGTTCCCATAGTCAAGCTTTTTGTCGCACTTGTATGCTTGATATTTCAATTATATATCATTGTTCTTTCGTTGTGAGATGAATATTTGGCATAGCTCTTTTTTTCTTTTATTATTTTCTTCCCTTGACTTTGTAAGTAATGAAACCTACTTGGATGTGACAATTACAATGATGCTGAAGTAGAATTTTAGATTTTTCACTAGTCATATGATCAACTAGGTGTCTAGAATGAATTAGAGATTTTCTTAATATGTTTGAGATATAGCAATTGATAGATTTTAGGTTAACAAGTCTCAAATAATGAAATCACTACCCAACCATAAGTAAAGCGTTGTCATAGGGTAATGTTGATAATGAATGACCTTACGACCTCAAAGACTTCATGTCCGAATATCTAAGAAAGGAGATGACCCTTTTTTCTCTTAGATGCAAACAAATGATAAACTTGGACAATTGTCTTGTTTTATTAATGCTTCTATATGAAAATGCAGAAACTTATGTTATAAAAATTATGAATATGATGTGCTTGAAAAAGAAACTATATGTGATGCAGTGCTTTGAATAAAATGATATGCAATGTGGAAAGTAAAACCTAAACTAACCCAACCCTTAGGTATAATATCGTTTAAGGTGCATGTTGTTCATAGGATCGAGGAGTTTTGTGTAGGTAGTTCATTGGTCTTTGTTTGAAGAGTCGGATAAAGATGTCTTTTCCAATAGGATATAAGGACTCAACTAAGTGTATACGTTCAACATCTTCAATGTTGATTTCTTTAGTTTTTGGATTTTGTGGATCATCAAAGGGAAATCTAGCTCTAGAACCCCTAATTTCAGCTACATCCTTATCATTTTCAAAGAAATCCAACTGTGGTAGGTCCTCTTTCCCCCAGTCTATCAAGTGTGGGTATATGAGGCAAATAGATTCTAGTTGAGACATGAGCGAGTATTATGCTTGTTTCTATTGATGCACTTGAAGAGGATGATGAATCCAACCAGGTGTCGATCTCATTAGTTGGTATTATGCTTGTGCTTGAAGAAGATGATATAACAATTTAGGTGTTGATTTCAATAGCTGGTGCTATGCTTGTTTTTGTCATGACATTGGCATTTGATAATGGCACACATACAATTGTTGACAATTTGCTCTATGTAGTATGATCTAGATTGGTGATTTCATTGATAAGGGGTTCATGAACAACTTGTGTAGAGGGATTGAGATCATGAGGGCGACTAGGAGAAATGGTAAGTTCATTTGAGAGGGAATATTGTGAAGAACATGGAGGATTACGACATGGAGATGAAGGGATGGAGGGACCTTGATCATGATTTGGAGAAATAATGGGACCTTGCTTAGGATATGAAGGTAAAGGTATGCTTTGATCTTGTCTTGGAAAGGGATTAATATGAAAGATAGAAGGGATGTCCTGATCTTGCTTAGGAGGTGGATGTTGGATGGGACTTGAAATGACACTTTGTTCTTGAGATGAAAGGGTGTCATTATGAATGGAATAAAAAAGAGCGAGGGGATCATCATAAGATTTTTGGTCGGTGGGATCTTGATCAAAAATTGGGTAGGATGGAAGTGGTTGTTCTTGATCTTTATTTGTTTTAGGACCCATTTCTTCTGATTTTGGATCATCCTCTTGACATGGGGAAAGAGTTTGGAAATGCATGGGAGATTGTTGGAATGTTTCAACATTCTGGCCTGATGAAGAAGAATTTTGAATGAGATCCTTTGAATCATAACTTGAATTAGATTGGATTTGTACAATAGATAGCCCTTGGGAGGTTGTGTTATTAGGTAGAGATGGCACAAATTGGTCTTGCGTGACTTCAGGGGATGATGAAATGGTGGATAGATATGGTTGATTTAAGATTTGGTTGAAAGAGATTTGATTTTGGTTGAAAGGAGTATGATTTTGGGTGAAAGATATTTGATTTTGGTTGAATGAATTTTGATTTGGACTTTGGTTGAAAGGGGTTTGATTTTGGTTGAAAGAGGTTTGATTGTTTGGTTGATATGAATTTTGATTTGGACTTTGGTTGAATAGGGTTTGATTTTGGTTGAAAGGGGTTTGATTGTTGGGTTGATATGATTGGTATGATTGATATAATGGATTGCAAGAAAAAGAAGGTTTACATGATTCTAATGTTGGTTGAACTGAGGTAGGAACGATTTTGTTGAAGAATGAAGGTTGGCATGTTTGAATGCTCTCACAAGAAGAAGAAGGTTGGTCTAATACTGATTTCCTGTGGTCATCACTTCTGTCATCATTTTTTCTAACCATCCCCTATGGTTGTTAGGACTAGTCATGTCTATCACTTGTTGTTGCAAAGTCTTGATCTATTGAGCTAAGGCTTCTATGGATGGCGATGGAATAGAAATGGAAGGGATGAATCCTCCACCTTCTCTACGAAATGTATAATGCCAATCCATGATGTTTTCTTAATTGGTTTGGACCTAGGATCACAACATGTAAGATATTTTCTCCATTTCTCTGAATGTGACAATGTTTGATTTGTTGAACTTGACAAACTTGTTTAAGTTGAGGTTAAGTTTGGTTGATCCTCTGATTGTGATTTGAACATTTGGGGTATGAATTTATAGGATGATTTTGTAAATGACGATGGACTAAGACAAACATATATGAGGTCTAGACAAGGATGTATATGAGGATGATAAATGATGACTATGCAAGGACTAAGAAAAGACTAAGGACGATAATAATGACGTAAATGAGGACTATGCAAGGACTAAGGACGACAATAAGGATGTAAATGGGGACGTAAATGAGGACTATGCAAAGACTTAGGACGATAATGAGGACGTAAATGAGGACTATGCAAGGACTTAGGACGATAATGAGGACGTAAATAAGGACTATGCAAGGACTACCTATGGTCATAAGTGTATAAACATTTGAGTTTGCAGAATTGTCTGACGTTTCAAAATGAACTTTTTTTTCAGTAATTTTGTGTGTAGGACAAGGTTTATGGTTTTCCAACTCTAAGAACAATTGTTGGGAGGTAGATATAGTTGACTGAACTGGTTTTTCAAACAATCTCAGAGAATTCAGAGATACACAAGATAGGGCCTGAAAGAGTCCCAAATAACTGACTCAATACTAGTCTGATACAACAATACATAAAAATACACAAAAGACAATCTTAGACTGGAAATTGGAAACCATTCAAATGAAACCCTTACAATAAAATACCAAAACAAAATGAACAAACAGAGAGTCTAGCAACATTGGCTCCACTCCACAACACACACTTCTTGGGCATGCTAGTCTCTCTTACCCCGAAGATTCAAAGATCTTATAACCGAGGGTTTTTTGTATCATAATGCAAGGTACATGAAGGGTATCTATGGGGTATGATCCGCACTCCCAGAATCAATGAATGGAAGGTTTTAGGCTACTAAGTTGTTTCTTATTGTAAAATTTTGAGAGATCCCGATCCAACAATGGATTCTCAGAGCAAGCCACTTAAGACTTTAGTTGAGCTTATCGGTGCAGGGAAGGCCCCCACATACGTTGAATTCACTTAACACTTTAGCCGCCTAACCAGTATGTTTATATAGCGGCTCGCAAAACCCGCTTGAGAGTACGGTGAGAGAGATGATATTCCGAATGCATCCCAATTCAAAGTACCTTTGCGAGGTGATGAAATCCCCAGTCAAAGATACCCCTCACTACTTGAAATAAAATAAAATTGAGTATCGTTGTCACCTCCTTCCTTTCTCCCAAGACCCCAAAGGCAGGTGAAAAAGTAGTTAATGCAATAGTAGGTCCACCCCAAACACATTAAAAGATTCCTTCCCTTAAGAAAATCAAATGTGAGTTAATATATGTGCAGCCTGATTCACGTCTATTTTAAAGCCCAAATTGAGGTGTTGAATACGCATGTGCATGTCAATTTTAAACACCAAACTAAAATGTGAAGGCATGCATTTCAATTTTAACCATTAATAATTTTAAGCCCAAATTGAAGTGTTATACATGCATGTCCATTTTAACCATTGTTGATTTTAAGCCCAAACTGAAGTGTTACACATGCATGTCCATTTTAACCATTATTAATTTTAAGCCCAAATTGAAGTGTGAGAGCATGAGTGCAATTGATCTAATACTAATCCTATCTTTTCTGTAAATTCGCCATAGGCTGCAAACAAATGATTAGTAACCCAGTAAAACCAACAGAAAACAAAGAACTCAAATATAACAAAACTGAATGTGTGATGATACCTACGCGATTGCATGACTCTATATAGGAGATTGTGTAAAAATAACAACACGAATGCGTGAAAATAACAGGGTGAATGCGTGACAGATAAACAGACAATTAATGAACCCTATCAAAAGCATAAACTTTTACTAGAAACCCGCAAAACTAAAAACTATGAATGCGTGATGATGTGTGGGTGAATGTGCAATGTTGTATGGGTGAATGCGTAATGATGTTTGGGTGAATGCGTAACACTTAGCAGAATGTGTAAAAATATGAGGGCGATTGCGTGAAAATATAAGCGAATGCGTGACTCAAACCAGAAAATGAAAAACTATGAATGCCTATTGGTGTCTACATGAATGCGTAAATCTATCTATGTGATTGCGTGATTCTATAATCACGATTGTGTGATGATGAGACCAGCTTTGAAATCCATGCAAAACCTGCAAAAAATCACACAGAAAACAGAGAAGGTTAATTAGCTGTTGTTCACATCAGGTTCACCAAAATGTCGCATGTAAAATTCATCTTTAAAATATCAATTAGAAACAAAGAGAAATCACAAATCCCTATCTAATCAAAGAATTCAAACAAACAGACAATGAAATAACACAATCAAATCAAAATAGGAATTATAAAGTAATTCAATCAAAACTCCCTATTCTGTGACTGCGTATAACTTCCATTGCTCTTCTCTTCTCTGTGGTATGATGACTCTTAGATATTGCGCTGACAACCTGCAAATGACATAAAGATTCAAAGTTCGTGATTCAGAGTAATTGTCCAAGATTGAGGAGGATTGAAAATGGAGATTGAATGCTCAATTTATAGATAATTGGAGAGAATTGATTTGAAGGTGGAACATATTGATCAAGAGGTGGAACTCAGATGAGCTCAAATGAAAATTGATAGTTGAACTGTTGATTTAGAGGTGAAACATAGTTGATTGAATAGATTAATTGAGTTAACTGAAAGAAGAAAAAGAATGATTGGAGGAAATTAAGAAGATGACAAAGAAAGCTTTCTTTAGAAAAAGCTAACTAGAAGATGGAAATAGAGATTGGAGAGATAATTGAATTAATTAATTTAGCATGTGCTTGCACTTTGACTTAGATTTTCAATTTAATCTTTGCATGAGATTTATTCAAATAATTGAATTTATTTTAAATTCAATATAGTATTTGAATATATTTAGAACTTGACTTTGATTTTCAATTTGATTTTTGCAATCATGCACATGTATTTGAAATTAGAAGAAATTAGAAGAATTTAAATTTGAATGAAATTAGAAGAATTAATTAGTTAATTAAATAATTTAAAGAAACTATTTAATTTTTTAGAAATTGAATTTAATTAAATAATAAAGATTATTTGAATTAAAGGATTAAAATCACAATTAATTAAATAATAAATATTTAATTAATATTTAGAAAAGGGTTGAATGATTAGATGATTAGAGATAGAAATTGAAAATAGAATTTATTTAAATAATAAAGATTATTTAATTTGGGGAATTAATCAGAATTAATTAAATAATACATATTTAATTAACATTAGAAAATGGTTAAAATGATTAAAATGATGAAAGAATAGGAAATAGAATAATTAGTAAGATGATGAGAAAATATGAAATTAGAAGAAATAGTTAATTAAGTTAATTAAATAATTAAAGAATTATTTAATCAATTAGACGAATAATTAGTACATGATCAATGAGACATTTTTAGGTGTCTACAATTTATTTAAATAATAAAGATTATTTAAATTGGGAAATTAATTAGAATTAATTAATTAATAAATATTTAATTAACATTAGACAATAGTTAAAATGATTAAAATGATGAAAGAATAGGAAATAAAATAATTAGTAAAATGATGAGGAAATATGAAATTAGAAGAAATAGTTAATTAACTTAATTAAAGAATTATTTAATCAATTAGACGAATAATTAGTAGATGATCAATGAGACATTTTTAGGTGTATACACTGTCCATAATTAAATGAAATGTACCATTAGTTGTCAAAAGCAACCAATCATGTGATGCCACATCAACTTCACAAATATAGGGGCCTCTTTTGCATGACTATTGGTTTCACTTTATTTTTGAATGAAATGTATCATTAATTGTAAAAAGCAACCAATCATGCGATGCCACATCAATTGCACAAGTATAGGGGCCTCTTTTGCATGACTATTGATCTCACTTTATTTTTGGGCTGTTTTGAACACCTCGTAAAAAACATTCTGATGTGGCACCATTTGATGATGTGAACCTGAAACCTTACTTATAAATAAAGGACTTACCAAATAAGCTCTTGTAAAAAATTAGAAATGATTTAAGATTTTGAGAAATTCGAAATTAAGGTGCCCCACAAATAGTAGGTCCTCTCCCCTAAATAATTAGAAAAAGAGGGAGAAAGCATGGAGTGAATGTGCCGCGGACAGGCCTGGAATTTGATGGCCACCCTTGCCTGTCATATGATTTTTTTATGACGGTTTAGTCATTCTAATGCCTTTCGTTTTACGTTTTAAAAAAAATGTTAAGTGTCAATTTTTTTTAATTTGTGAATAGTTTAATATAAATGTTTTAAGCTTCATAGAATTGAAGTTCTAGTAAAATTCAATTGTGGTGAAAAGAAATTATTCCATGCAAAAAAAAGAAGTAAAAATCCAAAAAACAATGATAAATTAGTAATGCACTAAAAAAATCTTAAATTTACTTGTAAGTTTCTAATTCACACCCAAAAATCTTATTAATTAAAAAATAGAAACTATTTTAGAATTTTTTATTACAATATTTTAAAAAATTAGAAATGATTATATCTTATCATTTCAATTGTTAGAAGTTTCTATATTGATATTTAAGACAATCTTATAAAAAATATTAAAAAATAAATTGACAATGTTTCTAAATTTATATAAGAAAAAACATACTAAAAATTCATATAAAAATAATATAAAATTAGAAACAATTATATCTTAATCCTACTAATTTAATATATTCTAAATAAATTCATATATTTATAATAAACATTATAAAATAATATATATCAATATATATTACCTATTATATTTTTTTAGGGCTTATTACTAATTTTAAGTGTCATATATACGGTTTTTGGAAAAAATAGATTGTCGATACATACAGTCCACTAATTTTATTAATTGTAATATACGATCTAAAAGTGCAAAAACGGTCATATAGCCTGTCAAATTCCAGGCCTGGCCGCGGAGTTCCAGCTAGAAAACGAATGTGGTGGGTAAGGAAACACAGTTATGGCGTTGGCGGCAACAAATATGTGTCCCTTTACAACGCCTACAATACCTGTCTTCATTCATGAATGCTCAACCGGCCACTTGGCGCGTGTGAGTCTTATCCCCAAGTAGTTGCAAATACTTATGACGAAGAAGCGTGGAAGAATGAACAAACTGATTAATAATAATAAATAGGCAGAGACGAGGGAAGAGAGGGAGGAAAAGAAGAATTGGAGAAAAATGGGAATAGCGCTGGTTTGGTCGGAGAAGAGGAGGGTGAAAAATGCGAAGCCTGTAGCGGGGATGTGCTCAGCCTGCGGCGCCGGCGCCTGTGTTGTCGAAGTGCACGCTCAGCGCAGGTTATTTCTCCTCATTCCGCTCTATTCTCGGACATGGCGTGCCATTGTTTGCCCTTCCTGCGGAGCGCTGCTCAAATCTTACAAGTATGCATGATTCAGTAATTTCTCCTCAACATTTTAAAGATTTTCTCATGTATCCATATATTCTAATTCTGCTAACACAAATAATGTCTTCATTTGTTGATATTTTAAGAGGTTGCAGATGTTTTTCCTCTTCTGAGAATGTTATACACAGATCCGCCTTTTGTTCCTATATAAATTTAGAAGCGTTATATTGAGTCCAAGATCTGATGATAAAGGCACCTTCTACTGTGAATTTGAATTCTCTGTATTCTTTAGCAGATAAACGTAGAAGCGTTATACAGAGTCCTTGATCTTTATGGTAAAGGCAGCCTTCTACTGTGAATTTTCTACTTTCTTTTACAGATAAATTTAGGAACGTTATGCAAAGTCCTTGATCTGACGATATAGGCAGCCTTCAACTTTAGATTCTCTATTTTCTTTTAGTGATAAATTTAAAGCGTAAGACAGAGTACTTGATGTGATGATAAAGGAAGCTGCCTTGAACTTTGTGTCCTCTGTTTTCTTGTAGAGATAAATTTAAAGTGTCATACAGAGTTCTTGGTGTGATGATAAAGGCAGCCTTCAACTTTGCATTCTCTTGTAAATTTAGGAGCGTTATACAGAGTACTCAATCTGATGATAAATACAGCTTTAACCCGTGCATTTTCTTTTTTTTCGTACGGATAAATTTAGAAGCATCTTACAGAGACCTCGTCCTCGTTCTGATGATGAATACATCCTTCAACTGTGCATTCTCTATATTTTACAGATAAATTTAGAAGCATTATACAGAGACCTCGATCTGATGATAAATGCAACCTTCAACTCTGCAGTTTGTATTTCTTGTACAGATAAATTTAGAAGCATTCTACATAGACCTCGATCTGATGATAAATGCAACCTTCAACTGTGCATACTTTATTTTCTTGTACAAATAAATTTAGAAGCGTTATAAACAATTTTTAAAGGGGGTAAGCTGGCTGACATTGTTTTAAAATCTGGATACTGTCATCTGTCTAGTTACCGCAGAAAAATAAATCTCTAATTATTTTCTCCAGTCAAAAGAAGTGTGCGAACGAAGAGCATTAATGTACGTCTCTGCATATGTATGTTATGGTTGGTATGGAAACAGAGAAAATTAAATATATATTATCTGCATGTAAAGATATAATTAAATGGGTGCACATGTGCTAATATTTATAGCTACCTTGACTAATTACTAACTAGTATAAATATCTTAAATATTTAAGAAATTAATTATAATAGTGATAGATGTGTGTTTTTATTGTTTTGGGAGGTTTTTTTTTAAATGCACATTTACTTTTATAATCTACATTAGTAATATAATTAAAAAAATAATACAAGGATATGTATTTCATTGTTTGGGAGGTTTTTTTTTTAAATATACATTTACTTTTATAACATATATTTTTATATTGTATTTAATTAAATTAAAATTAATTCTTTAAAAATATTCATAGGTTTTTTTCATAAAATTTATTGTATTTAATAAAATTAAAATTAATTCCCTAAAAATATTCATAGGTTTTTTCATAAAATTAATTGTATTTAATAAAATTAAAATTAATTCCCTAAAAATATTCATAGGTTTTTTTAATATACACAATTAAGTTAAAATCTTTTTCTAATTATATTTGATTAGAAATTAAATTTTATTGATATCTAAAACATTCAATAAAATGGATAGAGATTAATAATTTTGTAACCTTAATTTTAATTAAGTTGATTAAGTTGTAAGCTTATTTGAACCCTAACTATAATATTAAATAAATGTAAATTATAAATTTAATTGAATTTTAAATTTAAGGTATAATAATTATAAATTTAACACATAATAATCCCTAACTTAAATTGAACACTAATCTTAACTTTTACCTTAATCCTATTTTAACTTTAATAAAAGTCATGTCCAATTGTATTCTTAACCTCTTTGATTCCTAACCATAACCTAAATTGAACACTAATTTAACCCTTACCTTAACCTTATTTTAATTTTAATAAAAGTGATGTCTCTAATCTCAATTATAACTCTAATCTTACCTCTTTGATTCTTAACCATGTCATAATTTAACAGTGACACTAAATAAAAAGTTTTTACCTATAAGGCTAATTTAACTTTATAATTAACCCTTACCCTAATTAAATTCTTTCTCTAACCATGTTTGAATTATAACCATAATTTAATCAACTCGATTTTTCTTTTTATAACTGTAATTAAAAACTAATTGAATCATAGTTTTAACCCTAATTGAACCCTACTCTTAATTAAACTCTAACACTAAACTATAAATCTAATTCTAATTGAATTATAATCCTAACTCTATTTGTAATATCAATTGAATATGTTTTTTTCAAACAATTAACAAATAAAAGAGATTAATATTGTACTAATTATAATTAATGAATTATTAGATTATTATATTTTATTATTTTAATTACTAATATATTATATTGTTGACTTATTATATTATTATCAATATTAGTACTTTAATTATTAGAATTTTTTTATTCTAAACATTATATTACTATTTTATAATTTTTATGACTATATTAATAATGTTTTATATTATATTATGTTATTATTTTATTATTGTTTTAATCTTGTTATGCTATCAAAATTTAATAGTATTAAATTAATTTATTATTGTTACTTGTAATGGAAACTACCAATATTTTTGCAATTAATTAATAATCAATTAATTAGAATCAAAATATTTTCCCATTGTTAGGCAAAATTTATTTGTCATTACCTTGTAAAGATTAGATTTATTATGAAATTTTCATATTATCAAATTGAATGAGGATAATTAAAATAAAGCTTTTAAAATTTAAATACAAATTCTAAATAATTTGAAAAGAAAAACAAAATTAGCATCAAAATATTTTTACATTTTTATGGCAAAATTTATTGTTTAGATTTATTATAAAATTTTAGTTACCTTGTAACATATATCTAATAAAAGAAAAGTTTACATTTATTATGAAATTTTCATATTATCAAATTGAAGGAGGATAATTAAAATAAAGTTTTTAAATATTTAAATACAAATTCTAAATAATTTGAAAAGAAAAATAAAACATACTAAATATTATTTTAATGTAACTAAAAATCTGGCTAAAAAAATTCATGTAAAAAGTGGAGTTAAAAATATTTTACCTCAAACTTTATTTGTCATGATAGTTACCTTGTAACATATATCTAATAAAAGAAAAGTTTAGATTTATTATCAATTTTTTATATTATCAAATTGAATGAGGATAATTAAAATAAAGCTTTAAAAGATTTAAATAAAAATTGTAAACAATTTGAAAAGAAAAATAAAACATACTAAATATTATTATTTTTTGTTTGTGGGATTTGAACTTGTGACCTCTCTTTAAGAACACAAGTTTTCCACCACTAGATCAACTCAGACAAATACTAATAAATAAAAAATTCTTGATATACTATAACTAAATAAATGCCCTCACTAAAACACTCAAATAATACTCGCTTGTGTTTTTGTTTTCTTCTTAAAAAGCCAATTTTAGGTACATGAGAGTATGCTATTGTAACATATACTAGTTGACAAAGATGTCAACATTTGGCACCCATTACTCATTTAGTTATATTGGGTTCATCCATTTCATAAGCAATCCCGTTAGTAAATTATAATTTAAAGGTATTTATCCTACATGTGTGGGAAAGTGGTAGTGGTATGCATTTTAGTGTTATTTTAACATGGTCAAAATGCAATATTTAGCTTATAAGAGGCATATTTCTATGTAAATTTATGTAATATCTTAATCATTGTTATTTTTAATTGTTGTTATTTTTTTTTCGATTCTTAGATTCTTTGTTTGCCATCTTGGATCAAGTCCATGAGTAATTTGACTTATGTTAGTTCCATAGTCATGGATTTGATCGTTCTTTAAAATTCAAATTCATATTTCTTACCTTGTGGACTATTTCACTAGTTGTTGTGAATTAACCTAATGTATGGTATATTGATTTGTGTACTTGATTGTTGTATCTAAAGACATTCATTCATTGATTTAAAAATAACCTATGAATCAATTGAACACATCTAAAATTTGACTTGTAAAAGGAATGCAATTAATTTAGTGCCTAGGGGAAGAGCACTAGTTACCACCCATGTTTCAATTACCATTCACACTTTGCACCTAACCCCCCAATTACTAACTTAAAGAAACCATAAAAACCATAACTAAAAGCCCATTAATAAATTTCACATGTACCAATAGCCGCTCACTTTTTAGCATTTTTGTACTATAATTGGTACATGTGTGCATGACTATTGGGGTACTTGTGCACAACTATTGGACCATTTGTGCATAAGTATTGACAATTTTAAGTGCACGATTATTGGGGCATCTTTAAGTAGGTATCAAGCGACACTTTGAAATGTGTACTTTTTGACCCTTGCATGCATAATAGACAGGATGCATCTATTCTAGCTCCAAAACGCCAGTATGGATTGACTAACACGTGTGTTAGTCGCGCATTTTACACCATTGATTTTGCAATAAATGGCTGCAATTGACTAACACGTCACTAACACGCTATACGAAAGGTCTGTTTTGGAGCCAGAAAAGTTTCAGCCTAATAGACAATAGCTATAAGGAATTTTAAATGGCATATGGAGACATTTTTTTTTTTGAAATCTAATGTACCTTTAAGGATCCATGGATGCTTGAAGTTAGCTACAACGGCTACTGGTACACTTTCCCTAATTAGAGTACATCATCCTAGGTATATCCAAGAAAAAATATAACAATAATAAACATTTTTACATAATTCCAAAAGAGGAAAATATGCAAATATACTCAAAATCCATCATACAAAAAAAAAATACAAATATACCATCAGAAAAACCTTTGATAAAGAAAAATCTACCTTCCAAAAACATCCACATTCAATATATTATTTAACAATAAAACATTACATCAGTTTTAAGACTCTTGCTACTTTCCTCAGTTTTTATAGTATGAACAATATGCCAATTATCTGCTGGTTAAAGGTGCTATTTGGACGAGATTGTTATCAATCTTGGGTTATCCAATAGCTGTTGGCGGTTTTTGTTTTTGATGATTAAGATAGGGATTGGCTGACTACCGTTCGGCAGCTCGTGTGTGCTGGTTTAGTTCTCTTTTGAGGCTTGCTTTATTATCCGTGTCAGCCCCCTTATTTTGACTGCTTTATTATCAAAAATAATAAAACAGTACAATACACTTACATAATCTTCATGAATATTTCTTAAACATTAAACTTTTTCCAACACATCCTCCATCTTTCTAAATGCAATGAATAACCATGCAACACACTCTAGTAATGCCATACTCCACATATTTATAATTCAATACAAATGATAGTCAATCTCAAAGAGTATGATAGCCAAAGCCAAATCCCTGCAAATGTACATGACTCCATATATTCTCATCAACATTTTGAAGATATTCTCATGTATCCATATATTCAAATTATGCGCCGAATTTTTTCTTCTTGTGAGAATGTTATACAAATCTGACTTTTATTCCTCAATCTGACGATACCTTAATCTGATGATAAATGAAGCCTTCAACTATGTATTGTAATTTGTAAAGATAAATTTAGAAGCGTTAACAAATTTTAACTAAAAAAAAGGGGTAAACTGGTTAATTTTAGAAGCATCTCCTTAATTTAGACGAAATTAAATGTATTATGCAGTGAGTTGTTTTGTTCTAGTACCTCAACGTACAATTCGGTGGTGCATACGCAGCTGCTACCTAATATTTATTGCTCTATTCATTAACTATTCAGCCACTTAGGTAGTTTAGATATCTTTATTTTATTTGGTTGTTGGTTTTAGTCAATTATTTTTCTTCTTTCATCATGAAGTGTCGTTTTAAAGGAAAACTTCAATTTAATCAAATTCAAAATTAATATTTGAACAATAATCATTTAATTTCATATCACGAGCCAACTGTCACCTCCCTTACAATAAATTTAAAGAATAAAGTTTTTAAGAAAGACCACTTCCATATTCCTTCATCTCTTCTATTTATCAGGTCAAATATTTTCTTAGATTTATAATAATGTGATGAGATAGTTTAGTTTTTTTTTTTTTTTCTTTTTTCTTTTTTCCTTTTTTAATAAAATCCATTTTTCTTTTTTATAAAGAATGCTTATTTTGGCAACATCAATTTTTCATTTAGCCTATTAATGGACCTTCTGTTGGGTCTCAAATCAACAGATTGGATAGGTTCTAAGGAAATGCCAACTCCTATGATCAAACCCTCCAATTGACTTGGCCAACATATAGAGTGAACCTGTTTGGTTACTAACTCTCTCACTTTAGGCTCTGCAGGACCTAGGCGGGTATACCTATTCACTGAATGTCACCAATAACCAGTGTCTTTTATAGCAGATTTATTAACCTAATCTGATATCTCCTGATCTTGAAATGGCATGAGTTCCTTGAATGGAGATATAGCAGATGAGTTCAAGATTGTTGTTGTAATAACTGTTTGTCTTATGTTTCTTAATCACTTCTATTGGTGTTAAAACAATCAATTATGAATGAGATGATGAATGTAATTTGTAATTTAGCCAGTGCCTTCTTTGCTGTTTGGGCTACAGAGTCATTACACTTTTCTTCAGGACTTATGATGCGAACCTGTGAGACAATTTTTTAATTCATCCCTTTATGGACCTGTCAGTTATTATTTCTTTTGGAACCAAATAAATGCTTATATCATATGCTGATTGAGTGAATTTAACCCTACCCTTAAGGAACCAGTCAATTAAGCTCTGCAAGGAACAATCATAATCCGCAAGCAAAACTTTTGTTGCAACATTATAATACAAAGCATAAATTCGATCTTAAGAACATGATTAACCTTATCTTATCAGACAAAATCACAGACGATTGCCAAAAGAAAATGAAATGATCTGTAACACATATGCAGAGAGATAATTGATCAAAATTTGTATTCCATTATGGTTCGTATACAGAAGACTTACAGGCTGTCATTTATCGCTACCTTCATCCTATCTAATCCCTATCACCATATTACAAAAATCATTCTCATATATATATGAGGATGAAGGCTTTTCATGAAGAGACACGACTCTTCGGAATACTAATCATTAGTTTCAGTGCTTCTAAACTTAAGCAAAAAGAGATTTAGAAGTCCTAAATGATGAATGTAATCATCGTCCTTGAAGGTTTTGATTCGAGCACTTTGTTTCTTTAATTCATCTCCCTGCGATAGATACTTGAATATCATCTGGTTGACAGTAGGGGCCATATCTTTACTTCGATCTATTTCTGACAAGGCCCAATCCTTGACGCTGACGAGCTCTTTTCGCAAATCCTCCAGGGATATCACTTCTCCTTCTTTGTAGACAGAGGGCATTCCAACAGGTTTCTCATCATCCAAATCCTTCAGGTCTCTCCTCAGCGTATCCTCAAGTTTGACATGATTCTCCATATACGCAGTCCCCTCAGCTTTTTCCTCTGGTGTCATGGCATCGACATTATTCAGTACTTCATGCAGTCGTGCTTTTAGTCTCTCATGCTCTGTTAACGCCTTTATCGTTCCATTATATACTTTCCACTATGGTTCAACCTGCAAGAGCATGGTGTTAAACCGATGTCCTATGATGTCGTTGACCAGTTTGTCCATCCTTTGTTGGATACCTTCTGCGCGTTTATTGGCCTTTTCTGCTTGATACTTCCAGTACAGAGCATCAGAGACATCGTCCAAGCTACGTCCCGCGGGGTATGAGGTGTATTCACTGATAGGAGTCCCTGTCTCTAGTTGCAATACTTTTGCCTGCAACTTTTGATTCTCCTCTTTAGATTTTTCATATAACCCCTTATATGTGACGTTTTCTCTGACCAAAAATTCTGTCTGGTCTAGGTTCAATCTAGCAACATCCAAGTTGAGTTTAGCAGTGACCCTAGGGTCTGTCTTACCAACCTGATGAACCATGAGGTGCCCAAAGGTTTCTTCAATGTCTACAATGATAGGCCTCTTCCCCTTTGGATATAATGCCCATTGTAGGAGAGCTTTCTTGTCTGGATCATATCCAGAGCCTAAGAACAATTTGTCTATCTCCTGAGGCAACATCTGTTGATTTAAGTCTTGTTTCTTCAGGAAGCCGTCAAATAAAAGTGCTGAATTTATATCCCAACCAGAGAAGATGATTACACTGGCCTCTTTCAGTAATTTCCTCCCTTTCTCAGGAGTCATATCCTTCATGAGGACATCAATCTCATCCTGCAATTTCTTCATCTGTTCCTCCTCTGGTCTTCCAGCCATGCTTCGTTTTACATGAGCTCCTTTGTATTGGTATAAAAATGAAAGAAATTCCCTAGAGGAGGCGAATCCATCATCAGCAACAAAATCTTCATGCTCAGTCATCCTTATATCGACGACATCCTTGATGTTAATTTCACCAGTGTCCATATTCATCTCTGCTTCGAAACCAGGAGGATAATCTTCTCTAGGAGAATCAGCTGGGATACTACTGGCGGTCGATTTTGGTGACATGTGGGCTAGGGGCTGACTATCTTTCTCAGTATTAATGAAATGAAGGAATTGCGAAGGCACTCTATGCATGATTTCTAATTCATGTTGAAGCAGCCTTTTAGCCACTTCCAGAGGATCTTGGAGATTTCCAATTAGGTCTCCATCTATCATTCCCCTTACCCTTTTCCATTTGTAGGCCTCCCAAACTAACTCACTCTTTTCTCTCAAAGCTTTGGCCTCCTCTCTTTCAAGATTCTTAATCAGGTCATCTGGCATTTTGGCCACATGTATTCCAGCTTTGAGTTTTTGTGATACTCTGGCAGCTCTTATATATCCTTCAGGGTCGAAGTTCTCTCTAGGTTCACCCAGAGTCATGCCATAATAGTCTAACTTGTTCTGCAGTAAATGATAACTTTTTGAACTTTTAACAATGAAATCAGAAAAAACCAATAAACCTGGAACAATGGATTGTTTACCGGAATCTGTAAGGTGTTTAGCACTGACAATAGACAATTGTCTTATAATCTCCAGGCTAGCCACCCTGTTTGGCACTGTAATTGGGAGCATGTGGGGTTTTCCTTCATATCCAAATACCCTGATTTCTGTGTGATTGTTATGGCAATACCAATCACCCCAATTATGATCAATCTGTGACTCTGGAGAGAAGTCCTTTGGTCTGAGGAATCTCTTGATTTCAGGGGACAAAGTGTAATCCCTGTGTTGCCCAAAAGCTGCACTAAGAGGTTTCACAAAATATTCTTGAAAGTGCCAGTACTGGTTGTTCATGAACCTCTGGTCCCATGCAGATACCCATAACTGAACTGGCTTCTTCAAACCATTTTTATCATAGGATCGAATGCAGAAATCATCTGACCAGAAATTAATCTCTTGTCCACAATAAAGAATGATATGCATTATCAAGGAATACAATGAAAAATGAACATTCACAAGGTCCCCTTTCAACTTTTCCAATCCATGATTTAAAGCATCTGCAACATAAGTGGCAAAATCAAATGACCTAGGGTCTTTTGACTGTAAATCAGCACACAGAACCATAACCCCAATATCCATGAGTGGATGAGCCTCTAGGCCTAATACTTGAGCTGCAGCATAGTAGGTATATTTAAAATAAGGATGGAAATGGTTGACATCAAACGACACCTTGTCATCTTTGCTGAATGGAACAAATGACCCACCCACTTTTGGCCTGTGAATAGGTAGCCTCCAAGTCCTGTAGATGTTTTCCAAACTAAAGAATTCTTGTGAAAGTTTCTTCATATCGATACTCTCCTCCACCTCCCAGTCCAAATCAAACACCATATCAATAGTCTGTTTGTTAATTACTACTAATGTATTCCCTCTGTAATCACATATGGTTTTGGTTCTTGGATTGTAACAATCTACCAGAGCTTTCATTAATTCTACATCTACAAACACATTTGGGACTACCAATTTGCCTAAGTTCTTCTTCCATAGATTACTTATGGGTTCAGGAGCGTCCCTTCTTTTGTAACTAAATAAGAATAACTCATGTCCTCTGATTTCAGTCCAAATATCTCCTAGATTTTCAAATCTATCCTCCAATCCTTCTTCTTCACTTTTGATCTTTTTGGACCTTACACTAGATGAGGGACATTGGTCTAATAAATCCTGAGTCAGAGCTCTTCCTTCCTTCTTTTGTCTCTTGGGCTTCTCTTCAAGGTTTAACTCTTTTCCTTTCCTACTCTTTTTAGAAGAAGAAGACGAAGGTTCCATGATTACAGCAAATATGAGAAACAACACTTACTTGGAGAAATGCTCAGCTCTTCTAGTTATCGTTCGCAAGTTTCCACAAGTTCTTCGCAATTTTCAGTCTTTTAGCATTGATCTGGTTTTTATGAAAATTCAATCAGTTCAACTGTAATCGTATGGGCAACTTGTGCATAGTTAATGTTCTGCATCTACAACGGTTACTCAAGTGTTTAAACTTAATTGCAGATGTGACATTCTTCACTTGGGCCTTTAACTCTTTCGCGGGAAGTACAGTTCGCTCAAAGTGATCATATTTCAAGTTATCGATGAAACCCTTGTCTTCGGCCGAGTGTTTAAATCCTTCATCGAAAGCCCATTTTCTTCGATACTATTGTTTCGGTGAATAGCCCATGTCGAGAAGCCACTTCCAAGACTCATCGAAACCATTCTTTCATCGATAGACCTCCTTTTCGATAAGTCACTCGCAAGTTTCATCGAAATCATTCTTTCGATGAGTTTCTTTCTTCGATGAGGGCCCATGTATGTTCATCGACATTCCTTTTTCATCGATATCCTCCTTTATCGATGAAACACCTTTGCTTTTGTTCGACATTATGTCATCGATGAAAACTTGCGTTTCGATGAATGCTTTATGAGTTTCTTCGGTAATGATATTCCTTCGAAATTACTTTTGCCTTTTTGCCTTTCGATGAAACTTAGAGTATCGATGAGTGATTTTCTACATTCATCGAAAGTGACTTTTTGCCGAAATACTTTTGTTCGGTGCTTTACATACCTCATTTCGATGAAAATACTCTTTTGATGAAACTTCTTTTGCAGTGCTCGATACAATTTGCTGGCCGAAAACATCTTTCAGTCTTCACGCCTATGGGAATATACATTTTTTTTTATATATTTTTTATTTTCAAATATAGTGTTCAACAGCGGCTCTGACTGAGGATGGAGGCATATTGAATATGTTTTCAAGAATTCAGAATCTCTGGTTAGCGCAGATTTATGATGGTATTTACAATGGAAATGGATCCTAATCTACTGTACATGTGATACAGAATGTTCAAGAAAAGAAGTTTTTTAAGAATTGCCCATGCACCGGCAATTCTTGGACCTCTCCTGTTGCGTTTTGAAGCAAATAGGAATCCTCCCCTTTTTTGTCTATAATCACATATGGGCCGATCCACAAGGCTTCAAATTTACCATGCTTGCCTTTGTCTTGACTCCTGGCATTCCACATTAAGACCCAATCACCTACACAAAATTTTCTGTTTGATGTCCTCTTGTCATATAATCTCTTCATTTGATTTTGAATCATGATATTTTGCTTTTGAGCTTCTGCCCTGACTTCATCAAGTTCTACCAACTGCATTATTCTTTCTTGTGATGGATCTTCAACATCTATCTCTTCTTGAATCATAAATCTGTGTACAGGCAAGAGGTTATCCAAAGGCAGTCTGGCCCTTTTGCCATAAACCAGTTCAAATGGAGACTTTCCTGTAGATTTTTTCACAGTTATCCTGTCTGCCCATAGTGCAAGATTCAACTTCGAATCCCATGCTTTTTTGTTCTGTCCCAACATCTTTTTAATGATCTTTAGGATGTTCTTGTTGCTTGATTCAGCTTGCCCATTCCCCTGGGGGTGGTAAGGAGAAGAATGTGATATCTTAATGCCATATTCTTCACAAAAAGTGTTGAATTCCTCTTATCTAAAGGACATGCCATTATCTGAGATGATCCTTGCAGGAACACCGAATCTAGTAATAATGTTCTCCATTAAGAATTTTATCACCACCTTGCTAGTGGCCTGTTTGGTAGGTATTGCCTCCACCCATTTGGTAAAATAGTCTGTAGCAAACAATATCCATCTGTGTCCTCCACTGGATTTTTCTGATATTTCCCCTATAAAGTCTATTCCCCATTGTTGAAATGGCTCCTCAACCAACATTGGTCTCAATGGGAGTGATCCTTGATACTTTGTTTTGTTTGAGAACTTTTGACAAGCTTCGCACTTTCTGACATATCTATAAGAATCATTGAAGACACATGGCCAATAATATCCAGCTCTCAATATTTTATGTGCTGTAGTCTTGGCCGAGAAATGGCCACCACAAACCCCATCATGCATCTCATGAAGAACCTTATCTGCCTGGTAGTTGTCTAGACATAATAACAATATCCCATCTCTATTTTTCCAATATAAGTCCCCATTGATAATTACATATCTTGCTGATTTTAGCTTCAGAGCTCTCTTCTGATTATCAGTCATGCCATCTGGACATTTCAAATGCTTGAGATAGTATATGATATCGGTGTACCATGTTGTTCTTTCAATACTGAAGTTAGCTTCTTCCCATCCAACCTGATTCACACCAGATTCCTCAATTTCAGTTCCTGTCATGAGTTTGGCCAGCCCTTGTCCTTTGATAACCTGTGAAATTTTGAGTTCAATGTTAAATTCTTGTATTTGATTGATCCATTTGCATCTTTTGCCCGTGACCTCAGTCTGTCTGAAGATATCTTTTACTGTTGCATTTGGGACATAAGCTATAACTTCAGCCCCTACTAAGTATGGTCTAAATTGTTTCACTGCTTTGACCAAAGCATAGGCTTGTTTTTCATTCAGTTCATATTTTACTTCTGAAGGGCTCAAAGACTTGCTAAAGTATGCAATGGGCTGCTCATACCCTTCTGAATTTTTCTTTAACAACACTGCTGCTATAGTGTGACAAGAGGCGAATGAGAATATCATAAAAGGTTTACCAAAGTCTGGGGAAATTAGTACTGGTGCCTCAGAAATTGCTCTTTTGATTGCCACAAAAGAATCAATTGCCTCTTCAGTCCAGTCAATTTGGGCCTCTTTCTTCAACATCCTTACTATAGGTTTTACTATGTCTGCAAAATTCAAAATGAACCTTCTCACAAAATTAATTTGTCCCAAGAATGATTGAATGGCTTTGATAGTTCGAGGGATGGGAACCTCATTGATAGCTGCTACTCTCTCAGAGTCAATTCTTACCCCCTCCTTGGATACTATGTGTCCAAGTAGTTTTCCCTCTTCAACACCAAAGTGGCATTTCTTAGGATTCAAGGAAATTCCATATTCTAAAGCTCTTTTAAATATCTTCTCAAGGTGTTCACAGTGATCATCAACTTTCTTTGAGTATGCAGTCAGATCGTCTTGGTATACTACCATGATTACATCAATCAATTCTGCAAAAGCCACATCCATTGCCCTTTGAAAAGTAGCTCCAGCATTGGTCAACCCAAATGGCATTCGTGCATAAACATAAGTGCCCCATGGAGTTGTGAAGGCTGTCTTATATTTCTCAGTTTCTCTAACTTTCACCTGATTGTAACCTGAAAATCCATCCATCATAGACAACAACTCACACCCTGTTACCCTCTGCAGCATGTTATCCATATTTGGCAATGGATAGTTATCCTTTAGAGATGATATATTCAAATTTCTAAAGTCTACACATAATCTAATATCCCCATTCTTCTTTCTGACTGGTACCAAGTTAGAAACCCATGTGGAATATCTGCATGGTTCAATTATTCCTGCGTCTTTCATCTTTATAATTTCTTCCCTCATTTTTGGTAACAATGTAGGATTAATAGGTCTCTGCTTTTGCCTGAATGGTTTAGCTTCTGGTTTAAGTGGTATCTCATGTTGAAAGAGATCTTCCCTGTAAGCTTTGAGATCTTCATAAGACCATGCAAACACATGTTTGTATCTTTTTAGCAATATTATCAGTTGTTGCCTCATAGTAGGAGTTAATTTTTTTCCAATAAAAACATTTTTGGGGGCTTCTTTGCTTCCTAGATTGATTTGTTCAATATCACTCTCTTTAACAGCTGACCCTTTGGTTTCAATCACATCTTGAGCATTAAAAGTTCTTTCTAATGCTACTAGGCCTCTTGGTAATTTATTTGATTTTAGTTGTATAATTTCATGTCCAAATAAAGTTTCCTTACCTTCAGTTTTCTCCACAAAGTCATTAAAATTTATAGCTTGAGTCTGATAATGATCAACACACTGTAAGAAGTTCAATAGATCTGCATCATCTTGAAACACTTGCCAATTATACAAGTTGTCAGGAACAGATGGTCTTACTTTCACTTCCACTTCAGATATCCCAGTTAGTGTTATATCATTGCCTTTTAATGCAATATTTGCTAAAAAATCTGCCATGATGTTTTTTGACCTATCTATCCAGGTTATCTGAAAAGCATCAAAAAGCTCCATGGTATCCCATACATCATTCCTGTATTGTTTCAGTCTTAAGTGTTTTGAGGCATATCTTTCCTTTACTTGTGAGACTATTAATTCTGAATCACCAAAGACACTTAGCAATTTGATCCCATGTTTGACTGCTATGTTAAGACCAGTGAGTAGAGCTTCATATTCAGCAATGTTATTTGTACATTCAAATAACAACTTGAAAGAATATTTGTAAGTTTCCCCTGTGGGTGGGATAAAAAGGATTCCAGCCTCACTCCCTTCTTTGCTACAAGACCCATCAAAGAACATTTTCCATATCTAACTATCCTTTTTAGTTAGACATGACTCAATGGGGACCCACTCTTTAATTTTAGGTCTTGTTAACTGTACCTGGAAGTTGTCCATGTCAGTTTGTAAAAAACATACTTGGTTCACTGTTTCTTCCATGTCTTCTATGATATATGTGGACCGAGGTTCCCTGTCAATTTTTATTTCCTGTCCATTTATTGGAATCGTAGCATATGACAAATCCAGCTGCACATATCCACCAATCATATTCGACCATTGTCTAGACAACAACATTCCATAATTTGGAGGAACATCTACCACTATGATATCTGTTTTATATGATGCTTCTGGACAGGCTGCTAATCTGAACTCTACATCCTTCATGATACCAACCACTGGGACTGATCTATTGTCCATGGCATAGCATTTCCCAAAGGTAGTATCAACTTCCAATCCTAGTTCTTTCATCACCCCAACAGGCATGACATTAATGGCTGCTCCTGAATCGATCATACAATTCTTCACCCTTTTGTTGTTTATCACCAAAGTGAGATAAAATGGGTCTACTTGTGTTGGGTTCTTAGTTATAGTGGACCCTAAATATATAACTGGAGCCATTTGTTCATTATTGTCACCTGTTGGGACCTCTTGTTTCTGTTCATTAATCTTTTCTTCTTGGACACCTGAAATCATCTCCAAAGTTTTTTCTCTATACTCAGGAAACCTCATTATTTCCATCAATGGAACAGAAACTTTTAATTGTGTTAATGCAGTTGAGATATCAAATGAGGTAGAGTGTTGTGATGAAGGGAGTTTTACTGTTTCTTCCTTTTGAACATTAGGACCCTTCTTATTATTCTTTGGTACAACCTCCTTAGTCATAACTCCTTTGTTTATTCGCTTGAGTGTCTCATCAGTTTCTTTCATAAAAAGACTAGTAGGTTTACCTTGCTCTGGATTCACCACCCTATTCCTTAAATCATAAGTCCTTTTTGCTTGTGCAACGGCATAAGCTGTAATTCTTCTTTTTTCTTCTTCAATAGGGATTCTGTGCTTAACACTTTCATTTTTGCTGGTGGTCACAGGTAAGACAGAGCATTGATCAATATTCATGGAATCTGACCTTCCTTCCTGACTAAATGATATCATATTAATAGTTGAATCATCCACATGTTCTTCATAGCTATCCTCCTCCTCTTGCAATCCTTTTGCTACTGCACACAAAGAAGAAGCGTGTGGCATATTGCAAGCATAACACCACATGTCATCATCTTGAGTATAATTTACTGTTCTTTTTAAAGGATCTGGAATTTGTTGATTATCTCTATGGTTCCTGTCTACTGGTTTTCCATCCTTCCATGTGGTGTTATAAGGCATGTCATGTAGTCTAGGTCTCTCAGGACGGTAGTATTGCTGCTTCTCTATTTTGTTTACTCTTACAGATAAATCTTTCAGGGCATTTAAAACTTTGTCAAGCTTATCTTCATCTCTATTAGCCTTGGGTGCTCTAGGATTGTATAACCTTGCATCCTCTCTCTTTCCCACTTTACCAGCAGCCTTTCTGTTGTTTTCTATAACAATGGCATCTTTCATAACATCCCAGAGGTCTCTAGGATTTCTGGTTCTCAGCTCATAGTTTGTTTTACTGTCATAAGCATTGATATAATACAGAATGCTCACCTCAGGTACTGGTTTCATCCTATTGGGGATTTTGTTTAAAACCCTGTTAAATCTTTTGTTAAAATCTATCACTGATTCATTTTGCTCCTTCTTTATACTAATGATTTCGTGCAAAGCAAACTCAGGGCTGTTATGGTCTCCATACTGCTCAAGGAACAAATCTTTGAATCCTGCAAGATCTCTAATGGATGCGTCAGGCAACGTCCTAAACCAATCTCTTGCATCTTCTATTAATGATTGCATAAATAACCTGATCTTGACATCTTCATATGGTAACCCAAAATCCTCAATTACTGCATCAAAGGCTTTACAATGAGCCTCACCTAAAACTGCATTACTTCCTGTGAACCTTGGTATCGCTGTCCTGATTTCATTTGGGATAGGATATGGGTACACTATCATTCCTGAAAAATCAAACTGCCTCATTTGCTCCATATTTATTAGTCCATGCCCTCCATGAGGATTCCCAAAGTTTTGGTTCACATTACCATATAAGGGTATTTGATTTTGATAAGGAAGAGGGTATTGATTCTGGTGTTGATATTGAAACTGATTAGGGGGTGGATGTTGGTTATAAAATTGACCAGGGGGTGGGTACTGATTATGAGTATGTGAACTTTGCTGGACTGGTGGTGCACTTGATTGCACATGATCATCCCTTTTGCTACCAAACAAGGGATTCTCATAAGCTTTGAAATCATTACCCTTTGTTTTACCCACTCCTTGAGCATATGTTTTCTTGTAGTTGTTTACATCTTTATTAAAGTCATCCTCACCAACATTTATGCCCAACTTAGCACACAGCTCCAAACATTCCTGAGTCCTTCCTGAATCTCTCATCTCAGTAGCTGCCTCCATCATTTGTCTGGTTAAATCTGTAAATCTATCTGCAGGGTCTGCCATACTTGATCCTGATGGAGGTGGTGTGTATTGTTTGGACCGTGCTTCGTGATTTTCAAAACCAGGGGGAATTTGGCATCGCCCCTTCTGAGCTTTATATGCTGCAACCAAATCCTCATTCACCGGGCTTGAAGTTGTTGTTCTATCTTGTTCTCTTAAGGGCGAATGTTGGCTACTTTCATGTTTATACTGGTTGTATCTTTCTCTCATGAAATCATTCATGGGTTCTTTATTTTTGTTCTTTTGTTGAGAGAAATCTAATTGGGATAAATATTGTCCTTTTGTAACTGATCTTGTCCCGTGCATTGATATTCTTATTTCAGAGTCGCCACCTCTTTCCTAGAGGATATATGTTATTTATTTTTTCTGAGTTCTTTCCCACAGCAGAGTCTTAATTCTTCTTCCCCAGCAGAGTCGCCAATCTGTTGGGTCTCAAATCAACAGATTGGATAGGTTCTAAGGAAATGCCAACTCCTATGATCAAACCCTCCAATTGACTTGGCCAACATATAGAGTGAACCTGTTTGGTTACTAACTCTCTCACTTTAGGCTCTGCAGGACCTAGGCGGGTATACCTATTCACTGAATGTCACCAATAACCAGTGCCTTTTATAGCAGATTTATTAACCTAATCTGATATCTCCTGATCTTGAAATGGCATGAGTTCCTTGAATGGAGATATAGCAGATGAGTTCAAGATTGTTGTTGTAATAATTGTTTGTCTTATGTTTCTTAATCACTTCTATTGCTGTTAAAACAATCAATTATGAATGAGATGATGAATGTAATTTGTAATTTAGACAGTGCCTTCTTTGCTGTTTGGGCTACAGAGTCATTACACTTTTCTTCAGGACTTATGATGCGAACCTGTGAGACAGTTTTTTAATTTATCCCTTTATGGACCTGTCAGTTATTATTTCTTTTGGAACCAAATAAATGCTTATATCATATGCTGATTGAGTGAATTTAACCCTCCCCTTAAGGGACCAGTCAATTAAGCTCTGCAAGGAACAATCATAATCCGCAAGCAAAACTTTTGTTGCAACATTATAATACAAAGCATAAATTCGATCTTAAGAACATGAATAACCTTATCTTATCAGACAAAATCACAGACGATTGCCAAAAGAAAATGAAATGATCCGTAACACATATGCAGAGAGATAATTGATCAAAATTTGTATTCCATTATGGTTTGTATACAGAAGACTTACAGGCTGTCATTTATCGCTACCTTCATCCTATCTAATCCCTATCACCATATTACAAAAATCATTCTCATATATATATGAGGATGAAGGCTTTTCATGAAGAGACACGACTCTTCGGAATACTAATCGTTAGTTTCAGTGCTTCTAAACTTAAGCAAAAAGAGATTTAGAAGTCCTAAATGATGAATGTAATCATCGTCCTTGAAGGTTTTGATTCGAGCACTTTGTTTCTTTAATTCATCTCCCTGCGATAGATACTTGAATATCATCTGGTTGACAGTAGGGGCCATATCTTTACTTCGATCTATTTCTGACAAGGCCCAATCCTTGACGCCGACGAGCTCTTTTCGCAAATCCTCCAGGGATATCACTTCTCCTTCTTTGTAGACAGAGGGCATTCCAACAGGTTTCTCATCATCCAAATCCTTCAGGTCTCTCCTCAGCGTATCCTCAAGTTTGACATGATTCTCCATATACGCAGTCCCCTCAGCTTT
Organism: Cryptomeria japonica; assembly: GCF_030272615.1. Lineage (NCBI taxonomy): Eukaryota > Viridiplantae > Streptophyta > Pinopsida > Cupressales > Cupressaceae > Cryptomeria > Cryptomeria japonica. Next base: position 422,815,607 of record NC_081405.1, on the reverse strand, counting down.
TTCCTCTGGTGTCATGGCATCGACATTATTCAGTACTTCATGCAGTCGTGCTTTTAGTCTCTCATGCTCTGTTAACGCCTTTATCGTTCCATTATATACTTTCCACTATGGTTCAACCTGCAAGAGCATGGTGTTAAACCGATGTCCTATGATGTCGTTGACCAGTTTGCCCATCCTTTGTTGGATACCTTCTGCGCGTTTATTGGCCTTTTCTGCTTGATACTTCCAGTACAGAGCATCAGAGACATCGTCCAAGCTACGTCCCGCGGGGTATGAGGTGTATTCACTGATAGGAGTCCCTGTCTCTAGTTGCAATACTTTTGCCTGCAACTTTTGATTCTCCTCTTTAGATTTTTCATATAACCCCTTATATGTGACGTTTTCTCTGACCAAAAATTCTGTCTGGTCTAGGTTCAATCTAGCAACATCCAAGTTGAGTTTAGCAGTGACCCTAGGGTCTGTCTTACCAACCTGATGAACCATGAGGTGCCCAAAGGTTTCTTCAATGTCTACAATGATAGGCCTCTTCCCCTTTGGATATAATGCCCATTGTAGGAGAGCTTTCTTGTCTGGATCATATCCAGAGCCTAAGAACAATTTGTCTATCTCCTGAGGCAACACCTGTTGATTTAAGTCTTGTTTCTTCAGGAAGCCGTCAAATAAAAGTGCTAAATTTATATCCCAACCAGAGAAGATGATTACACCGGCCTCTTTCAGTAATTTCCTCCCTTTCTCAGGAGTCATATCCTTCATGAGGACATCAATCTCATCCTGCAATTTCTTCATCTGTTCCTCCTCTGGTCTTCCAGCCATGCTTCGTTTTACATGAGCTCCTTTGTATTGGTATAAAAATGAAAGAAATTCCCTAGAGGAGGCGAATCCATCATCAGCAACAAAATCTTCATGCTCAGTCATCCTTATATCGATGACATCCTTGATGTTAATTTCACCAGTGTCCATATTCATCTCTGCTTCGAAACCAGGAGGATAATCTTCTCTAGGAGAATCAGCTGGGATACTACTGGCGGTCGATTTTGGTGACATGTGGGCTAGGGGCTGACTATCCTTCTCAGTATTAATGAAATGAAGGAATTGCGAAGGCACTCTATGCATGATTTCTGCTTCATGTTGAAGCAGCCTTTTAGCCACTTCCAGAGGATCTTGGAGATTTCCAATTAGGTCTCCATCTATCATTCCCCTTACCCTTTTCCATTTGTAGGCCTCCCAAACTAACTCACTCTTTTCTCTCAAAGCTTTGGCCTCCTCTCTTTCAAGATTCTTAATCAGGTCATCTGGCATTTTGGCCACATGTATTCCAGCTTTGAGTTTTTGTGATACTCTGGCAGCTCTTATATATCCTTCAGGGTCGAAGTTCTCTCTAGGTTCACCCAGAGTCATGCCATAATAGTTTAACTTGTTCTGCAGTAAATGATAACTTTTTGAACTTTTAACAATGAAATCAAAAAAAACCAATAAACCTGGAACAATGGATTGTTTACCGGAATCTGTAAGGTGTTTAGCACTGACAATAGACAATTGTCTTATAATCTCCAGGCTAGCCACCCTGTTTGGCACTGTAATTGGGAGCATGTGGGGTTTTCCTTCATATCCAAATACCCTGATTTCTGTGTGATTGTTATGGCAATACCAATCACCCCAATTATGATCAATCTGTGACTCTGGAGAGAAGTCCTTTGGTCTGAGGAATCTCTTGATTTCAGGGGACAAAGTGTAATCCCTGTGTTGCCCAAAAGCTGCACTAAGAGGTTTCACAAAATATTCTTGAAAGTGCCAGTACTGGTTGTTCATGAACCTCTGGTCCCATGCAGATACCCATAACTGAACTGGCTTCTTCAAACCATTTTTATCATAGGATCGAATGCAGAAATCATCTGACCAGAAATTAATCTCTTGTCCACAATAAAGAATGATATGCATTAACAAGGAATACAATGAAAAATGAACATTCACAAGGTCCCCTTTCAACTTTTCCAATCCATGATTTAAAGCATCTGCAACATAAGTGGCAAAATCAAATGACCTAGGGTCTTTTGACTGTAAATCAGCACACAGAACCATAACCCCAATATCCATGAGTGGATGAGCCTCTAGGCCTAATACTTGAGCTGCAGCATAGTAGGTATATTTAAAATAAGGATGGAAATGGTTGACATCAAACGACACCTTGTCATCTTTGCTGAATGGAACAAATGACCCACCCACTTTTGGCCTGTGAATAGGTAGCCTCCAAGTCCTGTAGATGTTTTCCAAACTAAAGAATTCTTGTGAAAGTTTCTTCATATCGATACTCTCCTCCACCTCCCAGTCCAAATCAAACACCATATCAATAGTCTGTTTGTTAATTACTACTAATGTATTCCCTCTATAATCACATATGGTTTTGGTTCTTGGATTGTAACAATCTACCAGAGCTTTCATTAATTCTACATCTACAAACACATTTGGGACTACCAATTTGCCTAAGTTCTTCTTCCATAGATTACTTATGGGTTCAGGAGCGTCCCTTCTTTTGTAACTAAATAAGAATAACTCATGTCCTCTGATTTCAGTCCAAATATCTCCTAGATTTTCAAATCTATCCTCCAATCCTTCTTCTTCACTTTTGATCTTTTTGGACCTTACACTAGATGAGGGACATTGGTCTAATAAATCCTGAGTCAGAGCTCTTCCTTCCTTCTTTTGTCTCTTGGGCTTCTCTTCAAGGTTTAACTCTTTTCCTTTCCTACTCTTTTTAGAAGAAGAAGACGAAGGTTCCATGATTACAACAAATATGAGAAACAACACTTACTTGGAGAAATGCTCAGCTCTTCTAGTTATCGTTCGCAAGTTTCCACAAGTTCTTCGCAATTTTCAGTCTTTTAGCATTGTTCTGGTTCTTATGAAAATTCAATCAGTTCAACTGTAATCGTATGGGCAACTTGTGCATAGTTAATGTTCTGCATCTACAACGGCTACTCAAGTGTTTAAACTTAATTGCAGATGTGACATTCTTCACTTGGGCCTTTAACTCTTTCGCGGGAAGTACAGTTCGCTCAAAGTGATCATATTTCAAGTTATCGATGAAACCATTGTCTTCGGCCGAGTGTTTAAATCCTTCATCAAAAGCCCATTTTCTTCGATACTATTGTTTCGGTGAATAGCCCATGTCGAGAAGCCACTTCCAAGACTCATCGAAACCATTCTTTCATCGATAGACCTCCTTTTCGATAAGTCACTCGCAAGTTTCATCGAAATCATTCTTTCGATGAGTTTCTTTCTTCGGTGAGGGCCCATGTATGTTCATCGACATTCCTTTTTCATCGATATCCTCCTTTATCGATGAAACACCTTTGCTTTTGTTCGACATTATGTCATCGATGAAAACTTGCGTTTCGATGAATGCTTTATAAGTTTCTTCGGTAATGATATTCCTTCGAAATTACTTTTGCCTTTTTGCCTTTCGATGAAACTTAGAGTATCGATGAGTGATTTTCTACATTCATCGAAAGTGACTTTTTGCCGAAATACTTTTGTTCGGTGCTTTACATACCTCATTTCGATGAAAATACTCTTTCGATGAAACTTCTTTTGCAGTGCTTGATACAATTTGCTGGCCGAAAACATCTTTCAGTCTTCACGCCTATGGGAATATACATTTTTTTTTATATATTTTTTATTTTCAAATATAGTGTTCAACACCTTCATGGGCTAATCCATCTATGAAGCAAACAATAATAGTTGAATGGTAAAACCAGACATGGGGTGGGTTAAACTCAATTTTGATGGGCATCAAAATAAAATCTCAATTTCTTTGGAGTAGGATGTGTAGCCAAGGATGAGGAGGGGAATATCCTAGCAATTTGAGCTCAAAAACTACAACAAGGTACGAACAATGAAGTTGAAGCCAGTGCTACTCTATTGACAATGAATATGGCCTGTAAAATGTTGATCCCGCAAGTATAGCCGATGCAATTCATAAATGTAATTTAAAAAAAAAACCATCAAGTTTTCATTTCTACTGAAATTAATTAAACATGCATTAAAAATTTCCATGTTTGACTATATGTTAATAATGACAAGTATAAATGACTCCAAATATTTCAATAGAAATAGATTGAAATTTATTTTTACTTTTAGTTATTGCAGTTGAAAGCATTGTGAGAGCTCTAGAAGTGCTTGGAGTAAATGCATGCAATTTAAAAAATGAGGAGTTTGCCCATACATTGAGCACACTAATGAGGGGAAATAGAAGAAACAACCTATAATTAAAAAAGATATTTATTCAATCTATTTCTTGTGGAATATTTGGAGTCAAAAAATGATAGCTAAAAGCCCATTAATAAATTTCACATGTGCCCCACTTGTACCCCTAATAGTTAAAATGTGTAGACTTTAAGTGGAGGAGTTGTGCAACTTTATTGGTACCCATAACACACGATTGGAACATTTGTGCGTAAGTGCTAACAATTTTTGAGGTGGTTGTAGTTGTTATTATTTGGGCATTTTCAAGTAGGTATCAAGCAACACTTATAAATGACCATTATTTGACCCTTGTGTGCATAACGGATCCCACAACGTTCGTCTTTACTATCCAAAGCCAAAACAATAGCTATAATCAATTAAGTCGCATGTGAATACAACAAAAAAATTATTAATTCATTGCATCGTTTAGAATTTGTGGGTGGGCAAAGTTAGCTATAATGACTATTGGTGCTCTTCCCCTAACAAATAAATTAAAAATTAATTCATATACATGTATGTTATCATTAAGAATGAACTTTACTTTATTATATTTATTCAAATAAAATTAATTATCAACAAGATATATTAAGAAATTTATGTATCTTTTGCATTTATAATTATTCAAATTAAAATTTATTATCAAAATAATAGATTAAATTTTTTTTTATATCATAATATTGTATAAATCTTATACAAAACACTTGAAATATTTATATATTTTTAAATAAGTTATTGTATTTACAAAATGCAAGACATTTTTCTAAATATATTTAATAATACATTAAAAAATATTATTAGTATGCTCTCTAAAACATTCAAATTAAATGTATCAAGCTTAAAAATAAAAACACAACACCAAATTTTAATAGAAAAATAAGAGATACCTTCAAACTCAAAATAAAGAGAGATTATTTATAAGTTCTATATAATTTTCCTATGGTCTTGTTAGAAATGCTAATTATCAAATTCCTCTTTTTTTTTGGGTGTCGTCTTACCTTCATATCCATAATGTCTTTGGGGATGTATCTTCAGCCTTGGTTATTTTTGTGGTCGGAAATTTATCAACTACAAGCGTCTTCTTTATTTGCCTTAAGTCTCATCAAAGAAATATGTATTTAACATTTAAATTCGATCACTGGTGTACAAATTTTTTCTATGTAACACTAATTAAATATCAAATGTATTCATTAAAAAAATTTACAATTTTTAAAATTTAGGTTGATCAAAAAATAAATATGATATTTGGAAAATCATTTGTTTATGGTGATATAGGATTACAACTTATTACAAATAGCTTGTTGTAGACACTTAAATTTGACTGATTAATTCAATCAGATCAAATCTCCTAAGTTGCTTGTATTAGTTGAATAATTAATGTTATTCAATTAAAATCAAGTATCCCCTTTGGCTAAATTAATTAAATGAAGCCATGCCTCATAGCCAAATTAATTAATGAATCTCTTAACTAATTAACCCTTTCCCCTTTCTTTTAATCCCTTGAATTAATTAATCAATTAATTCCCCCTTTCCAATCCTTGAATTAATTAATCAAATTAATTAATTCCCATTTTACATCCCCTTATTTGAATTTTATTAATTCAAATATTCCCTTTTAGTCACATGTCTCCTATCTTTAACTCCCATCTAATCCAACCCTTATCCTAACCCATGGGTTCTAATCAATCCTATCCCCAACCTTATCCTATCCTATCCTAACCTCTTCTCCCACATGTGTGCACATTCCTCCTATTTTCTAAATATTGGAAAATATCCAATTTGGGTGGTTACTCCCCAAATAGACACGTGTTCTTGAGGAAACATGTCATTCCTCCCCAAGACATGTGTCCCCCTTTTGGACACTTGCCTTTCCTTCCTGAGCCTCGTGTCTTCTTTAGGGATAAGTGTGGAATCTTATTTCACATGGCATTCTTAGGATTGCCACTTGTTCTCTTTGAGGACAAGTATTGCATTTTTAGGGCCCTTCATCTCCCTTCCAACTCCTATTTAAATCCCCCTCTTTTTCAAGCCATTCATCCACCTTCATATAATCATAATGTTATAATGCAACATTTTATCCACTTTTTCCATACTCACACTGTTACCCTGCTAGAATCACTACCCATATCATACCTCATTTCCATCAATCATCCTTACATCCGATATCATGGAGCATAATTGTGCATTCGAAGATGTCATTGAGAACGCATAAAATCGATGAACTATCAAATAGAAGCGGATTGTAGTTTGCATTTGCTTTGTTACTTTTAATTCTGCTTTTATTTTATCATTCTAATCTCGAGGTGTTTGATGTCTTGTGCTTTCTTCGATTAATTAGTTATCTTTTTAATCTTTATTATTTGCATGCATTTTTCATCACACATTTTTTGGCATGCCTGATGGGACCCACTTCACTGGTCGATCTAATTGTTTGGTGTTGCTTGAGTGGTTTTGATTGTAGGTATTTTGATGCTGGAAGATGACAAATTGCATCCTCACAACTTCATTTTGCAGATTTCCATATGGATCTGCATCCTTTTGTCATAATTTTGCATTTGTATATGCAAAATTTTGCATTCGTCTCTTTTATTTTGCATTCGTCTCTTCTATTTCACATTCATCTATCCTATTCCGAATTCATGTCATCTATTTTGCATTCGTCTCTATAATTTCACATTCATCCCTACTATTTTGCATTCGTCTTTTATATGTCATATTCGTCTTTCCTATTTCGCATTTGTCTGTCGTATTTCACATAAATCTATTCTTTCACATAAATCTGCTAACAATTTCGCATTAGTCTTAACAGTGCGTTGCATTAGTCTTGATAACATTTCACATTAGTCTTATCAAAATTTCGCATTAGTATATGCAAAATTTCACATTAGTCTAGACAACATGTTGCATAAGTTCAATTATCATTTTGCATTTGTCTGGTCAATGTAATGGAGTTCTGTTTTAGATCTATCTCTATTCTTAGGGTTTTTTTGTGTTACTGATGCTCTGTTCACAACATGTGGCAAAAACAGAGTGCGTGCAAATATGATTTGATTGGTCTAAGACAAATATCAAACTTCTAACTATTTTCTTGTAGAGGTAGATTAGGAGAGATTTCTTTTTAGAGTAAACAACATTTGAGTTTGGGCATTAAAAATAACTTTTGTCTTTTTGGTTGGGCACATTTGTGCGTATGAGCAGTCCCATAATTGACACACACTATCCTCTCCCCTTAGCCCTCGTGATCTTGGGTGCACAAGAAAAGTGTCAAGGACACTCATCTTTTTTATTTTTAGGTAAAGGGCCTGTCCTCCCAAGAAGCCCATAAGGCTGGTGAAGGGAGAAAGACCCAATCCGTAATGGGCTAAAGCCAAGTCACCTCTTAGCTACTATATAAAATATGTGGGACATAAGTTTTCACAACGAGTGCTAATTGCCTACCTATACCGACTTCTTTAGTACCTGTGTTCTATAGGAAGGAAGCCTACTGAGGGAGAGAGAGAGTATATGGATGCCCGAAAGAGTCCCATACTATGAACCAATGTTTTAGCAGCCCCAATCCTTCTACTTGTTGGCTCAGGCGTTGTGATACGCGCATGCCGAAGATACCCCTCATGTACCCCTCAATTTGAGAGAGAAAATTTCTCAAGATCTTAGGATCTTTAGAAATTAGAAGCTTGGCATGCTCGAGAAGTGTGTGTCGTGGAGTGGAGCCAATGCTACCAAGCTTCTATCTATCCCATTGAATGTGGTATTCTGGGCTAGGGGATTCAACAAGTATTATCTCTTGACCAGCCTAAGAAGTGCATGATTGCTTTTCATTTTTCGTACTCATGTGTCTACCATATCTGGTGTCAAAAGCATATTTGTCAAAAATTAATTCAAACTATCAAACATCTCACGCCACTAGGTTCTAGTTTGGTCTCGACCTTCCACAAATTATCCTCTCATTCTAATGAGTTTGTGCCAGTTGTCTCATTATGTCGTTGAATTACCTAAGTCAAGTGTCAAATCAATTCATCTTGGCCATCATTGCAAATCTTACATCGTTATTATCATCTACAAAGATCTTGACTTGTATGGTCACTTATATCATCTTAGTTGTTAGTCATAACCTTGGTTGTCAGTATTTTAAATTTGACATCATCATTATTGTCTACTAGGGTTTCGACTTGCATAGTCACTATAGTACCCCTGCCCTAATCAGATTCTAATCTCAGTTTGACCTTGGTTAGTTTACCATGTTATAATGTTATTGTCAGATGTTATGATTATGGTGCGTGCCTATTAACGAGATTTTTGCATCAATTTTTATGTAAGTTTATTTGTTCTCTTGATTCGTGTTATTAATCACGAGCTAACACTTTCATTAAATCTATATATGTATGCATGTGTGACTCATGTTTGTAGGTACAGTACCACATAGGTACGAGGTTCATCTCCACCTGGATTCACAGGTTTGAGGGTACCTCTTTGGCCGTAGAGATTGGATTACATGGTCGTAAGACCCTTGTTTTACCCTTGTCATGCTCAAGTGAGTGTCGTTAGTCGGCCATTAGTTTTCCCTTTGGTTGGGTATGTGGGTCGTTTGTTTGTTTGACTTTCTTGGGTTGTGTGCTTTGCGTGTGGTATAATCGAGTATTTAATCCTTAGTGTTTAATTTTATTTAATGTGTGTTTACACATTAGTAATTAAGGGATTAAATTAAATAGGTTCCCTTTGTGCGATTAATCATTAATTAGAATTTCTCAATTCAAGTTGTTAGCAAGTTTGATTAAATGGTTGATTTTAAATGATAAATCTATTCAGTTTATGCTTTTTGAAAGGAAAGACTAAATTTTATTTGAAATAGAAATATTTACCCTCTTTGGCATTTTGGAAATAGAAAGGTTAATTTTAATTTATTGAGAAATCAATTTTGTTTAAAGAAAAGCATGTTTAGTATAGTTGATTTGTTAAAAAGAATGATTTTTTCATTTGATTTAAAAGAAAGTATTTTAAATCCAAAAATGAGAATTTTGGTCAAACTTTTCCCATTTAACCTAGGTTTGAAAAATATTTTTGGAGAGCTATTTTGGAAAAAAATTTTGGATGGAGGAAATTTTGGGCATTTGGTGGAAGAAGGATTTCTTGAGCTTGTAGGTTGGGCTCTTCATCAATCATTTTCCAGGAATGCTAAATAAGGTAGGATTTTTGTTTACTTCTTGGGTATCTTTGTTTAATAGAAATTGTTTTGGATTTTGAGGAAATATGGTTGTAAATGTTGGAAATCCCATATGTTTTGGGGAAAATGGAAGAGTGGTAATTAAACCTCCAATTCAAACCCTCCTTGTTTCTTTTCCAAATCTCTAGATTAAAATTTTGGTTGTTCTCAATAAACTTTGTTAAATCCCCATTGAATGTTCTCAGATTAAGTTTAATATTGGAAATTAGTTTGAAGTTTGGCAGATTGGTAGAATAGATTTGTGAGAAATGATTCTTTGCCCAAATATGGCTTTGTTTGGAAAAAAAATGCTTATTTCAAAGGTTATTCAACAAAATTTTATTATTTTGAATACCATGGGTATTTTGGAATTTGTTTGTCTCAGTCTGAGACTGTTAATTATAACCGAGGTTTTATATCTTTTTAAAGTTTTAAAAAAAAAATTATATATATCAAAAAAAAATTATTTTTGTTTCTGCGTGTTTGGGTGTGGAGAGCTTTGGCTCCACCCACAACCCCATGGAATTCCATGCCTTGTGGTTCCACGCCGTGGAGACCACGACTTGTGGCTCCACATCATGGAGGCCACAACTTGTGGTTCCACGTTGTGGAGACCACATATCATGGTTCTCCACGGCTATGGAGAGCACAGCCTGTGGAAACCACGACTGCGGTAACCACAACCCATGGTAACCATGGGTGTGGGGGCCACTATGTGGCAGTTAGAATATAAAACAAACAAAAAAATTAAAATAGGTTGTTTTTTTAATATTATTTTTTAAAAAAATTTAATTAATATATTTTATTAATAATATGTTAATTGCCAATTACGAATTAATGTATATTATAAAATATATATATTAATTGTTGTTAATTGATGAATTTATTAATTAAGGTATATATAGTTAGAGATATATATCCTAATTAATATCTTAGGTTTGTATATTTGTTTAAATATACGTGCAAGGAAATATTTTGTTTAAATTGGGAAATGTTTATCTATTTTTGGTTTCTTTAAATGTATATTTCCTTAATCTGAAAAGTGTAACTTGGTTCTAGTAAAGATGAGTTTTGAGAAATTGTATTCGAACTAGTATAAGAATGATGTTTTATTTTGAAGAATAAATATCATATTTTAGTTGATTAATGTTATTTAATTATATTCATGTGAATTTGGTTTGAAAACTCATGATGATGTATCTATGTTATTTTACGATGCAAAACGAACTATAGTGAGTTAGTAAACCATGAGCGACATGTACCTGGACAAGGTAGACAAATTGCAATCAAACTTAGATCCATTAGAAAATTGGATTGATTTTAATGTTTAAACAATATGGAAGAAGATTGTCTTTTCCGATTTATGCCTATGCATGTTTAATTTTTTGTATTCGCATTTGATTAAGAAATGACAAGTCTTTGATTGCGATTGTTGGATATTGTCGTATGTTGATTTGGATACCTGCTTATGTCCTTGATCTCGAGTTTTGACTTTTTTCTTGTGATGGTTTCATATCTGGTCATGTTCTTTATGTGAGTGTTGAATGCTAGTATGTGGTTGACCATAGCTGGTTAGGTCTCTAGTTAGAGTACCGTCAGTCAGTGCACCTCGTATGAAGTCTTGTTTGACCAAGTGGGTATTCCTACCATATTGAACTTTGTATGCTTGTCCTGGTGTATATCTGAGTTTTAGGAGTTCGTTGGGTTGTAGTCTAGTGTCATATGGGAAGGTGGCTTTCGAGTGGGAGCCGCGCCCAAAGTGGTTGTTGGGTAACCCATCGAAAGTGTGTCTAAATAAGTGATAATCTAATATCATATTAGAGAGTTTAGTTTTGAAACCACTGAGAAGATAATTGTGCCTCATGCATGGGATGAGTGCCAGTATAGGCTTGACATATAGTGAGAAGGCCTGAATGACAAACTATCAACCTTGTCTTCATGAAAGGATGTGTTGAGTCCACATGGGACTTGGATGGGCCAAAGGTTTGGGATAGGTTGCCAGGGTAACCCAGTAGATGGGGTTGGAACCTATGGAGACCTGCCATGGTAACCATACCAAGCTATGTGATGACACTTATCCCTTATGTTCACTAGTGTGTTGGTTGTGTTGTCTTTGTTAGGAGCACTGTTGTGGAGTCGTCCTGTTGTTTATGCCCTTGTGAGAACCTGATATTCATGTTAGACCCTGGGTTGCTTATGATGGGTTGTGAAGAATTAGTTTCGTGGATGCTCCAGTTGATCTTTGTATTTGCTTCTTATTATATTCAGTTGGATCCTGATGCTCCGCAAAATGGACAAGGTTAGTCTAAGAGAAACAACACAAAACACAAGAAATCGTTAGTGTTAGTCAATCAAAAACTAATCTAAACAGACATATCAAAAGAGATATTAAAATCATGCTAATATATCTAACAAATGAAACAAAGATAATAAGGCATCTCCAAATGCCTCTTAGCATGCTCTTAGCTCCTTCTCCCTTGTTCCTCTCCTCTCCAAGTTCCAAAATAGTGTAGCTCTCAGCAACTTTTTGCACTATGGATGCTTATGGAGGATTGAGATTTTAGTATTGTGCTCCAAATGTAAAATGAAAAGCTAAAATACTAGATGCTATTAAAATGATTGATTTTAACCAAAATAACAAGATTTTAGTTTGCTATGCTAAATGCTCTCTCAAATGCCTATAGGCTAAATGCATACAAGTTTTCAGGATCTGGATTATGAAGAAATGGACTCTATTTATAGAAAAAATGGAGCAATGGATGGTTGAGATTGAGCAATCTCAACAAGGGTTAGGATTGAATGATTTCAAATCCATGTGATGGCTTTCAACCCAATCCCAGGGTGACAAGTGTCAATGTGAGATAGGTTGAGAGGAGAGAGAATAAGCATTAAATGCTTGATGTGACTTTGGGAGTTAAAGTCAAGGTTGGTTGAATGAATAAACTCTTTATTCAAAGAATAAAGCTTTTATCCAATGGATAAACTCTTGTGCAAATGTGAAATAGATGAATATGGTCAAAACAATAAATGTTTGGGGGGACAAGTTTGAAATAACCATAAATGGTTATGTAAGAGCCATAAATGGTCATGTAAGAGCCATTAGTGGTCTTGGAAGACTTTGGGGGTTAATTTGTTGAACATACAAAGCATTAAATGTTTTTCAAAGACTTTGGAGTCTTTGAGAAGTGACTCCATTTTGCTTAGGAATGTGACAATAATTAGGGGATGGATTAGGCTAATTAGGAAGGGGTTAGAAGAATCTAGAAGGGGTTTAGATTTTGCAAATGGATTTGGTGGGTGAGGGAAAATAGGATTTTATTTAAGATAAAAATTCATTTATTTCAATAAATGTGTGCAAGTTACATTTGTAGGAAAATGCAAGTGGGGGGGGGGATAATGATTTAAATAAATATTTTTATTTAATTTATTTAAAAGAGGAATAGGGGGATTTAATTAAATAAATATATTTTATTTATTTAATTGATTGAAATTTGGTTTAATGATTTAATTAAAATAAATTGAATAATTTATTTAATTAATAGAAGAATGTTTGGGAATAAATTAATTAAATATTAATTTAATTAACTGATGGCTAGTGGATTTTTAATCAAATAAATAGCGAATATTTATTTAATTAAGCTGGACAGATTTGTGTGACTACATTTGCCCCTCTTTGAGATGGTGCGGTTTATCGCGTCGTTTCAAAGAAAGAAAAACTGGTGTGAAGAAATGCCCCATAAAATGTAAATTTAATGGGTGGTATGCCCCCTCGAGAGATGGGCCGAAAAATTTTGAAAAAATTGGGCGATCTCTCGAAAAAGAATGAAAATTGGCATGGTGTTAGAAGAGAAGAAGTGAGCAAGACGGGTGAAAAATAGAAGAAATCTGGGGTAAAATGGAGAAATGGGGGTCTCGAGAAGTTCACGGGGACCACGGCGGTGAGCAGGGGGAAGTTATGGTGACGATGAAGGGTATAAATGGGGTGAAAAGGGTGAAAACAGGATCATTTGTGACCGCGATCAGTGTGAAACCAGAGCTCTGATAGTGACTTTTGGAAGAGCAAGCAGCAGTCAGGATGTCGATACCGATTGCAGAGCACAGATTTGAGCGAGTTCGACAGTTCCATCGTCCAGACGACTACAGACCAGCGGTACATAAATTTGAATTTTTAATTTTTATGCATTTTTGATACGTTTTTAGCTGAGTCCAATTCGAGTCGGAGCAAGAGCACTGGAACTATGGTTTTGGCACTTTTGCTCCATAAACTAGCACTACTGTGCCGCAATGGCGCTATTACCCCATTGTTTGAGCGCTTTTGATTTTTGTAGCGCTATTGTATGCAAATTTAGGCGCTATTGATGAATAAGCGCTATTGAGGGCTTGTTTGAGCGCTATTGAACTTTATTAGCGCTATTGTGTGGTTGTTTTAGCGCATTTGTAGTTTGAGCATTGTTGGATAATTGATTGAGCGCTTTTGTGAGGGTTGTAGCGCTTTTGTTGGGAAACTAGCGCTTTTGCTTTAGGATAAAAAGATGCCCTAGTTTGGATGAAGAAAATCTCCCGATGCCAATGATGGATGGATGGCGATGTGAAGTGGGAGTTGTTTTGAACCATAACAGCCTGATGAGACTTAGGTCATTAGGATAAATGCCTGTTGAAGTTTAGGTTGCCATGATTGCTTACCTGTTGAGACCCGAAGATACGTGATCAAAGTATCTGTTGATAGTCTAGGTTTAAACTTAAAAAAGTTTGAAAACAAAACAACTAATGGTGATTGATGAATGTCCATGTGCAGGAGGAGCTGGGCGTGTTGCAGTTACGTGAGCGACATCTTACGACACAGGGGTTGCGGGATCGATTGACACAGGCGGAGATAGATTGCATTGCCGCGACGGGACTATATGAGGTGATGCACATGCCCGTGATTCGTATGAATCACAGATTGATCACAACATTAACAGAGCGGTGGCACAGCGAGACGTGCACCTTCCATCTGGCACAGGGGGAGATGACAGTGACTTTAGAGAATGTGTGGCGCATCCTGCGGATTTCGATTCGGGGGGAGCTAGTCACATATGACAGATCCTGGAGGACTCTTGCAGTGCAGAGGATTTTTGATGAGGACATTTTCATTGATGATGGCTCCATTGCCTGGGAGGAGATAGCGGCGTTATATGAGCCTCTTCCAACAGTTTTATCAGGTATTGTGGGAGGACTTCTTTGTCTAGACAGGCGATCACATGGTTTGGCCATGGGGTGGGGACAGGTTATTGAGATGATGATGACCGAGGGGACCCGATTTGCATAGGGGCCGTGCGTGCTGACGCACCTGTACTAGGAGCTCCATGAGGTGGTGTACCGGGAGAGGGGTTCCTTAGCAGTGGGCATGACGCTGCTGCATATTTGGGCTTGGGAGCACCTACCAGTGACTCGACCGGTGAGTCTGAGATTTCGGGCAGTAAATCAGCCGTACATGTTCATGTATAGCGGTATGATGAGTCAGCCCCACTTAGGGAAGTTAGAGTGGTGGCGGCGGGTGCTGGACGATCTGGATACAGTGATATGGCGACCCTACCCGGAGTGTGAGCCATGGGATGATGATGCAGAGGCCCTGCCTTACATTTTTATGACTCGATTCCTCATTGGAAGGACCTCATACCATGTGGAGAGACAGGTGCCCGGGAGAGTGCTGAGACAGTTTGGACGGCAGCAGGGACTGCCCAGTGGGTCAGGAGAGTATGCTCGGGTTATTCGGGAGAGGTATGCATGGGGGCCAGTGCTACTATATAATCAAGCACTGGCCGAGTTCCGGACACTGCAGGCAAGATCGTGGGACATACGACCGAGGGTCGTGGATGCAGGTGTTACAGATGAGTACACGCAGTACCAGGCAACACACCCAATCTTACAGATATCTAATCCAGTAGAGCCGATCCCAGATTTTGAGGATGAGAGGGGATGGAGATGGAGGAGGGCAGGAGGTCGAGGACCGAGGGTAGGTGGAGGAGGTGGAGGAGAGGGTGGAGGAGGAGGTGGAGGAGGTGGAGGGTTGGGGATGCGGAGTCAGCGGAGAGGGAGAGGTGGACTGCCTCTACAGATATCACATGGACCATTGATATAGGGATGAGTTCAGCTGAGTGGGAGGGGGATGGAGAGGGAGATCTTGATGGACAGAGGGGAGGGGACTACTGGAGAGGGTGGTGCAGGTGAGGCAGTTATGGATATCGAGGAGGGAGCCACTGGAGATCTGCAAGATCATATGATAGTACGTTTGCAGACTCGGATAGAGGATTTGGAGGCAGAGGTGGCAGCGAGAGATGTGCAGCTATTTTCACGGGAGTCAGAGCTGGTGGTGGTGCTACGGGAGAGGGATAGTGCAGTGGAGAGATTGGCAGAGCTGCAGGAGAGAGTGCGGGCTGGAGTAGGAGCACAGGGACCTACGGGGAGGTGATGAGGGAGATGCGGCGAGCACAGGTGGAGATAGACTATTGGCGGGGTTTATATGAGCAGGTGGTGCCAGTTAGTCAGCGAGCTCTTAGCTATTCTCAGATGCGGCAGGCTAGATCAGAGTGATCGCAGAGGGTGCAGAGTAGTGGGGGTGTGATGGGTCCTCTGCGAAGGGAGAGATCAGGGGATGCCGGAGGGAGTGGTGGTTCGATGAGGCCTCCACGGAGAGATGGATCAAGTGGTGCGGGCACCAGTGGTGGAGCAGGTGGAGGTGTTGGGACAGCATCTGGCCAGAGTGGCATTTGAGAGAGCATTTTTGCATATATGTATTGTATCATTGTTTATTTTTTGGACTGTATCTTGGATGGCTCTTGGTAGCCAATTTTGTAGACTTCATTGTACTCTGATGTATGAGATGATATATATGAGGAGATCCCATATTTTGATGATATGCAGTTGATATGTATGGATGTTTATGCAGGATGATGAGTTATTGCTTAGATGGATATGTGTACATGTATGCATTTGATGAGATGTTTCTTTTATGCATGTTTTTATGATGATTTATGATGTGGGATACTGACATATGAATGCAGGTTTATATATGTATGATTTGTTTGATTTTTGATGTAATGCTTTATGTATGTGATGCCATGATAATGATGTATGTTTATGATGATTTATGAACAAGATTTTGGTGTTTCCTATTGCAATATAATGATGAGATGATTTATGCGATGATGTTAATGTAATGGTTGAATGAATGATTTTATGTGTGGATATGCATCTAGATGTTTTTAGATGAATGTAATATGGATAAACAAAATGTAAAGTACAAATGTTTATATTTTTAATGAATGCATATGTAAAACGGATATATATAAAATGGTATGAACCAATGTTTGGAAACAAATGGATTTATGATTTTAAATGCTTTAAATATGATGTTAAGTAAAAATGATAATGTGATGATAGTATAACTTATGGTTTTAATAACTGCACCTTAATGCAATTAAAAAAGAGGATAATGAATGCAATGTGAATGAATCCTAAAATAAGCATAATAAGCTACTTAATAATAATGAATGAATGCACCTTTTAACTATAAATGAATGTATGTAATAATAAATGATAGAAGGATAATGAAATGAGAATGGATAATCGACACTATATGAATGCCTAGTAAATGATTTTAAAACAATCAAAAGACAATTTGATCCCACGAATGAATCTAATTATTTATGATTGATGCAATGATGCAAATGATTAATGAAAACTAATGTAAAAAAAAAAATGAACTATATGCAATGTTAAGTTAAAAAAATGACATGAATGTACTTAATGCAAGATGCAACTAAATGCAATGATGATATGACCATGAGGAATGCAAGGTTTTTGAGACTTTGCATGATGCATTGATGATGTATCAGAGTACTCGGTCGTGATTGTATCCAAGACCAGCTTTAATGGTCACTTTTTTGCATATAAAGCCTACATATGAATGAATGGATGGATGGGTGATATGCAACGGAATGCAAGATATAAACAGATGAGATGAAATGACGATCCATAGGGCTCTATTTTCATCATTGAGCTTTTAAAATGTTGGAAGAGAATACAAGCATCTTGACATAATGATTCAAGATGACCTGAGTATTCCTTACATGGATTTTATATAGCAAGTTAATACAAATGACTTGATATAAAGGTCAAGTCGACCAGAGTATTGCTTGCAGAACAGACAAGGATTATCTCCGTTTATGCATGACTTGGATCGTCCTCCTTGATCTTAGGCTAATCATATCTTGAGACAAGTGCATACCGTACTAAGAGATAAAAACCTTTATCCAATTTGGATGAGGAGGAACCAAAGAATGAGCATTGTACCTGCAAACAAACAGTATATACATAAAGAATAAAGAATAAGGATCCTTGGTAATGGTTCATGCCCATATGGTCGAGGTATACGCTGTAGTCAGCAAGCCGTAATGATCTATGACTGCATTTTTCATAAGATCACGTAGCTTGGTGAACTTCCCACGTAGACACCATTAGGACATGCCCTAGAACTTCATCGAAATAATGCACCGAAGATACAAACAATGCTGTAGGAACCTGATATAAATAACTAGCCCATAAATCAACCAAGTATTTGATAGCGTAAACAGAATTTTCTTGTCAAAGAAAATGTCATTTTGTCTTTGTTTTTGGTAAGGAAGGATGCATCCTTGCTAAAGATAATTCTGATTTGTTGATGTTGATTGTGTGGTGTGATTGATAAATGGTCATCGTGTGAGTATTTTGTCAATGTTTGTTTTTGTATCTGTGCGAATGAGTATGTACAAGATGTTGCCATGGTTTTTGATTGATTTTTGATGTTTTCTAATGTTTTTGGATTTTGTATTGTTTTTGAATGTTTTTGGTATTTTGTGAGATATTTTCCAATGTTTTTGGTATTTTCTGGTAATTGTTTGAATGAAGAACTTAATGAATCATAAGACAATGTAGAATCCACTTCCATCAATAGGTTAAGGGCATTGCCCCCAGTTTAGACATGACTATGAAAAAGCGGGATGCAAGACGCATGGAGTACTTTCTTAATTGCAGATGAATAACAAGCCATGGTTTTGGACAAATGGATGTATGTATGAAGTAGATGTGATCGCAACAAGTCTGAAAGACAATAGAGCCATAGCCTTTACGAGTGGTGCCTGTTTGCCAGGTTTTCACCATCGTACTTACCCAAGGTGCCACCGGAGTGGTTGTTCACCGTTTGGATGCATGATTTTTCTCTTACTCTTTTTGGTTTTTTTTTGTATTTTCTTCAAGTCATTTATCTGGATGTTTTTGGTATTTTCTGGTATGTAGGGGAGCCTAATGCTCTATTCAGCTTAGGTATAAAACCGTTTGAGATGCATGCTATTGATTAGATCTGCAAGCGGTTCTCCTTCTGATGTAGCCAACTGATATGCCCCAGACCCGAATATAGCAGTGACAACGTATGGGCCTAGCCAGTTTGATTCAAACTTGCCCTAATGTTCTCTGTTTGGTTGGTTGTGAGGATTCTCTCGAAGAACAAGATCACCTACCTCAAATGTATGAGGTCTAACTCGGTGATTGTAGTTTCTGCTCATGCGTTGCTGATAGGCTTTGAGATGATTGTATGCAGCTTGTCACTTCTCATCAAGTAATTCTAAGTCTTGGAGGCATGAGAATCTGTATGCTTCATCATCTATTAGATTATGCAAGGAAACCTGGAGTGATGGTATCTCAACCTCAATAGGTAAGATAGCTTCGGCCCCAAAGACCAATGAGTAGGGAGTTGCGCCTGTAGGGGTCCGAATGCTAGTTCGATATGCCCATAGTGCTGGATTCAGTTGAATATGCCAATCATGACCGGCATCATTGACTGTCTTCTTTAGGATCCTTAATATGTTTTTATTGGATGCTTCGACCTAACAATTGCCTTGTGGGTAATAGAGAGTGGAAAAGCGATGTTGGATCTAAATTTTTTCACAAAGTTCACGGACATCCTGATTTTTGAAAGGAAGACCGTTATCTGTGATGATGGACATGGGCACACCATACCAACAGATGATGTAGTTGAGGATGAATGAGGTGATCTGCTTGCCAGTGACTTGGGTAAGTGGAACAGCTTCGATCCACTTTGTGAAATATCCAGTGGTGGTAATAATGAATTTATGACCGTTGGATGAAGATGGATGGATTTTACCCACAAGGTCAAGGCCCCATTGACAAAAAGGCCATGGTGTTGTGATTGGTTGCAGTTCCTGCGCTGGTGCATGTATCAGGTCGCCATGAACTTGACATTTCTTGCATTTTCTGACAAAGTAGTAGGAGTCTTTTTCCATAGATGGCCAATAGTATCCATTGCACAGGAGTTTCTTGGCTAGTGACGGACCACTTGCATGGGTTCCACAAATTCCTTCATGTACCTCTTCCAAGGCCTTTGTTATCTCATCTTGTTCTAGACATCGAAGGAGAGTACTATCAAGACTACGTCGGTATAGGGTTTCGGCAATAATGGTATATCGAGCAGTTTGGTGAATAAAGGTTTTACGTTGGTTATTCGATTGGTTGGGAGGAAGGGTGTGATCGCGGAGATAGGTGTAGAACTCACCATACCATGGGGATTTAGAACCGACAAGGCGACATATCATCTTGGATTCAGGGATATCATAAGCGAGAATCCAAAGCTGTTCGACCAAGAACTCGTAGCGTGTTGAATTTTGTGGAAGATCTAGGAGAGATGCGATGGTAGCCATAGCGTCAACAGCTCGATTCTGATCTCTTGGTATTTGCTCAAAAGTGATAGTAGTAAATGATGCCTTTAGATTGTCCACCATTTGCTTATATGGCATGAGTTTATCATCCTTGGTCTGATATTCATCAGTTGCTTGTCGAATGACTAGTTGTGAGTCGCCATATACTTGTAGTTCTTGTAATTTCCATTGTACGGCTAGCCTGAGTCCGGTGATCAAGGCCTCATACTCTGCTATGTTGTTGGTGCATGGAAATGTGAGCCTATAAGACTTCGGGATGCTATCACCTTGAGGTGTGATAAACAGAATGCTTTCCCCCAAGCCATGCCAAGTGTATGAACCATCAAAGTAGAGTTTCCATGGTTGTGTTGTTGTGATCATGAATATCTCGTCGTCTAGAAAATTGGAAATGAGAGGATGATCACCTATGAGAGGTGCATTAGCCAACTGATCTGCAATAACCCACCCTTTGATAGCTTTATGATCTACATACTCGATGTCAAATTCACTTAGAATCATCACCCATTTGGCCAAGTGACCTGTCAATGCTGCTTTGCTGAGTAAATACTTGAGTGGATCAATCTTTTCAATGAGTTGTACTTTGTGTGTTAACAGATAGTGCCTCAGTTTAGTGGCTGCTAAGATTACTGCTAGGCAAGCTCGCTCAATAGGCATGTAATTGAGTTCATAGCCCACTAGTGTGTGAGAGATGTAGTAAACAACACACTCTTTTCCTTCTGCATTATGTTGTGCCAGTAGTACACCCAATGTTGTACTTGTTGCTGAGATATAGAGTAACAACGATCTACTTGGATCTGGTGGTATTAGCAATGGTGGATTCATGAGATAGTCTTTAAGCGTCTGAAATGCTTGCTGGCATCGAGCATCCCATTGAAAGCGGATGTTCTTGTGTAGCAAATGTGTGAATGGGTGACACTTATCAGCCAATTGTGCAATGAATCTTCGGATGGATTGAAGTCGCCCTTGTAATGTCCTTAGCTGACTGATATTCTTTGGTGGTGGCACGTCCATGATTGCTTTTACCTTTGTTGGGTCGACCTCAATACCTTTGCTTGAGACAATGTATCCTAGAAGCTTCCCGGAGGTTACTCTAAAGACACATTTCTTTGGGTTGAGTCGAACATGGTATTGTTCCAGTCTATCAAAGATTTTATCTAAGATGTGGAGATGTCCTTCTCTGGTGAGTGATTTTGCTAGTAAGTCATCCACATAATCTTCCATCATAGTATGCATCATGTCATGGAAGATGGTGGTAATTTCTCTTTGATAGGTTGCTCCTGCATTCTTGAGACCAAAAGGCATTACATTCCAGCAATATGTGCCCCATGGACATGTGAAGGCTGTCTTATGTTGATCTTCTGGTGCGATCTTTATTTGATTGTATCCTGAAAAGCCATCCATGAGTGAAAGCATGGCATGTCCTGTTGTCAGATCCACTATGATGTCGATATTTGGAAGGGGGAAGTCATCCTTAGGACAGGCCTTATTCAGATCTCTGAATTCAGTACAAATGTGGATGCCCCCTTTTGGTTTGCCGACAGGCACAGTATTGGAGATCCATTCTGCATAATCAATTGGCCTAATGAAACCAACATCTAGGAGTTTCTTGAGTTCTATTTTGACTAGTACTACAATTTGAGGATGCATCTTACGAAGCTTCTGCTTGACAGGTTTGGCTCCTTTTGCGACGGTGAGGTGATACATGACTAAATCAGGATCAAGCCCAGGCATGTCTGCATTGACCATGCAAAGTTGATCTGACACTGTTGAAAGAACTCTATAAATTTAGGCTGTTCCTCTGGAGTGAGAAGAGATGCCAGATGTATGATATGAGGAATTTTAGGAGTCCCCACATTGTATTCTTTGGTTTCCTTGATGAGAATCGCTGATAGTTCCTGTTGTGTACTAGCAGGGAGAATGTCAAACCCTTCATCCTTAGGTGCCTCAGAGAGGTTTTCACCATTGGATACGCTCTTTCTTTTTACTTTTGTTGGATCAAATAGTGCCACAGTGTGGTTTTCACTGGAAGATCCATGTTTTATTGTTATATTTTTGTAGCTGAAAGGTTTGGCATCTGCCCCGAAGTATGCTGCGCTATTAAGTTCAATGGCGAATCCAACTTTGTGATCCCCGCTTGGTAGGTTATCCCTTAATTCCAAAAAGTCAATGATGGCCTCATCGTTTTGGAAGAAGTCAAGGCATGGGGAATTTGGTTGGTTCCATTTGATGAGCTCAGGGTGGATAATGGGCATTACTTCATCGATTGGGTTAAGTGCGTTAGATGTATCAATGAGGGTTAAGACGTTATGGTGAAGGTCGTTAATGGTACTATCCCTGTCAGAATTAGGCATAGGATGAGACGTAGGGTCTGTGGAAGACGTTTCCAGCTCAGGAACCCAAGTGGTCTTTATCTGTGCTTCTCCATAAACAGGGATGTCTTTGCGTGGTGGAGGTGGTGATGTGTCTTCCTCATCTGAAGTGTTAAGCTGTACAAAATCAAATTCCCACTCATGTGAGTCGGTCTCTGAGTCACTTTCCAGCATCCGATTACTATACCATACTGGGATGTCTTTTGAGTTAAATACTGCAGGTGTGATCGGTTGATGTACCTTTGTAGTGATCGGTGCTGCAGGAAGATTGACGGGGATAAAAGAATATGGTATCGGGAGTATCGGTAATATTGACTCAGTTGCTTCTGCTGGAACTGCTGGTGCCATAGATGCTGCTGTGGGTTCTGATACAATTGCTGCTGCTAATGGTGCTGCTGATGGGATTACGGGTTCGTTTGGTGGAATGAGTGGCATTAGTGATGGTTGTGTTGGGGTTTTGAGCCTCGATGGGGCAGTTGGAATGATTCTTGAGGCTGCTGTGATAATGAAAGGTGTCCTTTTTGCAGTAGGCAGACAAAATGGTTTGTTGGGTTTTCCTTTGAATTTTAGTTTAGGAAAGATCTCTTTTTCAAAGCCTAGGCCTGTATTACCTTTGGGCTTTAATTCCGGCAGCAGAGGTTCATGTTGTCCTTGTTTGCAACATCCCAAAGCACTCTGACCATCATACCCCATTCTTTGCATAATGAGGAGACCTTTTCCATACTGATCCGTAGGAAGTTTAACTTGCGGTATATCAGTGGTGATGGGATCTTTATAGATCCAGTCCGCTAAGTCCTCATCTTGGGTTTCTTCTTCTTGACTCTTTCCAAGGATGAAAGGCGTCAAAGCACATGCTGGCGTGACTAGTGGTTGTTGGAGTACCTGCTGTGGTTTACCATGTGTTCTAGGGGAAATGGGCATTTGTCCCACACAAAAGAGTTGACTCAAGTTGTATTCCCCAGGACCTTCCTCTGCTATCTTCATCTTAAGCTTTTCTTTCTTGGGTATAGTGGTGTTTGAACTGGCAAGAGAGGCGGGACTTATATATGATGTGGAGGAAATGGCTTCTCTATTATTAGGAACGGTAATCTCTGGTTGATGGCTGATATTATGATAGTACGCAAAGGGATTTGCATCGCCCAGGATTGTGATCTCTACACCGTTATGTGGGAACTTGATACATTGATGGTAGGTAGATGGAACAACTTACATAACATGTATCCAAGGTCTTCCTAATAATAGATTATATGGCAGAGGAAGGTTCAGGACCTGACAAATGATGTGCTTTACCATAGGGCCTACTCGGATTGGTAGTACCACAGCTCCTTTGGAAGAACGCTCCTCATCGTCATAGGCTTTGATTGTGATCTTCTTACGAGGATCCACTAATTCTATTGCATATCCCAATGCTGTGACCAACTATAGTGTACAAATATTCAAGCCTGCTCCATTATCGATCAAGACTCACTTGATCCTATGTTGGTTAATAAAGCCTTCAATGTGTAGCGAAGCGTTATGAGGTTGTTGGAAGGAAGAGTTGTCACTTTCAGAAAAAGTGAGACAAGGTGATGACTTTAGACTTCCAACCATGGCTTGAAATTGGTCTATATTCAGATTTGCAGGGACTGACGCCTCTTGGAGTGCTTGATCCAAGATAGTTTTATGAGAGGGCGATAGGCGCAATAGCTCTAAAATGGATATAAGCGCAGGCGTTTTGTCTAATTGTTCCACAAGATTGTACTACTTTGGGATGGAGGTGGTGCCCTATGGAGCTGCCTTTATGGTGACCTTACCACGACGTGTAACAACATTGCAATTTGAGTTGGGATTCTTGAAGGTTATAGTTGCAACTTGTTCATTGGCATCATACAGGTGATTTACAGTGTAATTATATGCAGCCTGTGTATAATCAGTGGTATCAGTGCCTCGTCTAGAAGTAGGACCCCTTTGATCTTGTGATGGAAGTGGATTTTTGAACATCAGATGATCATTATTTGTTGTTTTTGGGTCATGTCCTTCAATTTCAATTTCGCCTCGGTCAATAAGATCCTGAATAAGATCTTTCAAGCGGTGACAATTACTTGTCTTGTGTCCTCTTCCTTGGTGGAAATCATAGTGTTCAGTATCTCTCCACCATGCAGGTTTGACCTGAGGTTCGTAGTTTGATGTTTTTGGTAGAGTGACCAAATTTTGAGAAATGAGTTGTCGCAATACTATTTCAATGGGTTCCCCTAAGGGAGTGTATGTGCGTTTCTATTTTTGCTGATGAGGTCTTGGTTCATCATGAGATGTGATGCGACCTTGATTGGAAGGAACATTTGTGTTATTCTGAGGTGGAGGATTTTGTCTTGCAAACCGAACCATAGGTTGTGCATTTTGGATAGTCCGGGCATCCACAACCCCATCGTTGACGATATTCTTGTTTTTATTCCAGAAGCTTGGTTTATCACTATTGAAGCGTGGGCGAGGACCATCTTTTGGTTCAATAAAGATTTTGATGAGTCCTTTCTTGATAAGTGCCCTTTCACATTTCAAACCCTTGGTGATCATATCATTAAAAGAGTTTGTGTCTTTGACATCCAGGTGAAATTCCATTTCTTCGTTTAAGTTGGAAATGAATATTTCCACTAGTTCCCATTTAGGTAACTGAAGAGAACGTTTGCTAGACATTTGGCACCATTGTTGCAGGAATACTGAGAATAGTTCACCTGGTTTTTGTTTGGTGTTGCACATATCAGCCATGGTGATGTCGCGTTCAATGTTATGAGAGTAATGAGCTAGGAACTTCTGGATGAGTTCCTCAAATGTTCTAATGCCACCTGATAGTCGAGAAAACCATGATGTGGTTGTTCCTCCCAAGCTTTGGGGAAAAAGGCGCATTAGGTAGGTGTCTTCATATGCTACTTCAAGACAAGCGGAATGAAATTCTCTGACATGATCATGGGGATCTCCCTTTCCTCTATACTTTTCAAATTTGGGTGTTTCGAATCCTCGTGGAAAGGGTGGCATATAAAGATTCCTATCAAAAGGATAGGGACAAATGTCATTGAGTGAGAATTGGTTAGTCTTGACACCACTATGAAGCTGTTGGGCGAGATTCTCGACTTGTTGCTGCAACATCTCCATTTCATTTGGAGGAGGAGGTGGTGGGTTTCCTCGAGGAATGTTATATCTGATGGGATCTCTACCTCTTTCCTCTTCATGGCGACTTTGTCTTTCTGATGCTTGTCTTAATTGGGCAAGATCAAAGTCAGAGGGGAGTTTTGCTCCTTCTTGAGCGAGCTTTAAGAAGTGAGCATCCGCATTGCTCCTGAGTATTTCATCAAAAAGTCTGTTAAAGAGAGGGTTATGCTGGGCCCTTTCTATTGTTGCAGGAGTAGGAGTACTTGGGTTTTCGTCATTCGCATTTCCTCCAAGTGCTTCTTGAAATTCATTGAGATTTTCATCTTCTTCTTCCTCCATTTCTATTTCTTGTTGCCTTGATTGTGATCGGGTTTGAGCCATTTTTCTTACAAGATTTTGTTGAAGGTGAGTGAAGATGATGATGAGTTTTTGATGAAATGAGAGATTGATGATTGGTGAATTGTGTTGCATGTGGATCTCTAGCACTTTTAAGGTAGATGTAACCGAAATTCCTTCTTTGAATTGCTTGCTTGTTTGATAAGTTTTGATGTGATAAGGTGTAGAGAAATCTGAGATGTGTTACAGACTGAACTACCTAGTAATGAGAGGATTCACTCATAAACTAGTTTTAACCTGCGTAGATGTGTCTCTTAGGATGAGCTTATCCTAGATGTAGAAACAATCTAATAAAAAAGTGATGGGATGTGTTTGATTTCAAGCAATATCTAAAAGAGAACTTGGGACAAGAACCTCTTAATGTTTTGAGAGTTGGAACAGATTGATGATGAAGTGATGATGGATGAAATGGATGAAAAAATGTTTTCAACTTCAATAAAAACTTTGTGTTACAAATGGGACAAACTCTACCTCTTCCCTTTCGGGTGTTGGTGGTATTTCTTGAGCTGTGTTGTAGGTGATACAGACGTTTGGGAAAAAGTTGGGATTAATCTTACCTCCTTGGTTTTTGTGATAACTCAGAGCTCTATATTGCAGAAAAGCTCTGCAGTTCAATGATTCTGAATCAAATTCGTTTGTTTTGCCTTGAAGGTAGAGACGCATGTGATGCAGAAAAACTCTATGGGAGACAAAGATTTGTCTATTTATATAGAAGAATTTCCTCCTTTTGATCAAAGCCTTTGAGCTTAATGGTCTTCTTTTCAAGTTGATATTCTGATGACACTTCTTCTTTCACAAGATGTGAAGAATGGTCATAAAATTTGACTCTTTGTTGTTTTGCACTTTGTTTTTGATGTGTTTGGTTGTTTTGAGAAATGTTTGGTTGGATGAATACTTTGTTTTTGGAAGTGATTTTTTTCTGATTTTTCTTTGACAAGAAAACAAAGCAAGCACACAAACACAAGAATGTTGCCTAAAAAGGCACAAATGAGTATGGGTCTAGATCAACCCAATCCTTGGACTTTTTATGACCCTTTCCTTTAAGTGTATTTTAGGGTGTATTTCCAAAGCCTGAAGTTGGCTCAATTTGCACTTGGTCTTTAAAACGAAGACACTTCAAACACTTTTTATCCCTAAGGTCAAATGGCCAGTTGTGATAAATTTAGCCCACATCTTGATATTTCTTCGACTTTGGTACTACATACCTTATGAATCCCATCGTGGCAGATAAGGATGTGATATACTAAGTCTTGCACGAGCATAACAAATAGATGATCCCTATGATGGGGGAGTCACCACTTTTATCAAGCCACAAGTGACTTTTCAAAAAGCTATGTTTCTACTCAAGGAAATATGTATGGTGAGTATCTTGGGAGCAAAACCATCTATGCTCTTACACTAAATTATATCACAAATATCCTCAATCAATAGAACGGGTGGGCTACTACTAAAAGGTGTTTAGTCATGTTCGATGTTTTTGGACATAAGTTCATTCTGCAGTGACTCAATTAAGAGCCTTGTAACTGGTGGTGGGGCCCATTTGTCCTTTTGGCCAGTTACACTGTAGGAACATCTATACCCAAGGCTATAGCTTTCACTCTCACCTGATTTCTATAGCGGCTCGAAGGAGTTACCGCTCGAGATCATTCCCAAGAGTATCGATCCCTTGGCAGGCCTCTCTTAAAAAGATAAAATTTGAGTGTTACTAACACTTTTCTCTTGCACCTAGGACCACGAAAGCCAAGAGAGAGGATAGTGTGTATTAGAAGTGGGACCACTCGACCGACTTTTTGCACAAGTGTGCCAAGCACGAAAAACACTTTGTTCTTTTTAACCCATCATCACAATGTGGTCTAACTATTTGGAGATGTTGCTCCAACAATCATGATGTTCTTTTTAACTTCAAAGGCAATATGTTGTAATCTAGAAATGGGAAGTCCTGGTCAACTTAACAAAAAACATGTTCTGCTTGAAGTAAACTTGTTTTTGAGCTTGAAGGAAAAATGGCTTGTTCTTTTTAGATTGCCCAAAACAAAGTGTTGATTGTAAATTTCTTTAAGTTGATGCAAGAAAATAAATTTTGTTTTGTTGATTTTAACCACCAAAACGAAGTTTGTTTCCTAACTTGCAAGAAATAAAGTTTGTTTTGTTCAGTTTTAATGCACCGAAAGACGAGTGACCCTAACTAGAAAGCATGGAAAATTTGTTTTAAGTTTTAAAAGCACTAAAAGAAATTTTTTGATTTTTAATGGTGAGTTTTAAACCTGCACAAACAACAAATGGTTAGTAAAATCTATGTCCAAGGGGGGGCTTCCACAAGCCTAAAATTTTCACTTTTTCGGTTACAAGGTGTTTTGTACAACGTTCTGTTACAATAGTGCTAGTCTGTGTTTGAACAGAAGTGCTATTTAACACAAACACGCTAAAAGAAAGGGAAAGACAGAGAGGCAAAAGCGCTGAAATAGGGTTAATAGCACTAAAATAATGTCAAACGCGCCAAAACACTTTGAAAAGCGCTGAACTTGAGGCAATAGCGCTATTGTAAGAACAATAGTGCTAAAACTATAAGTATCAATAGTGCTAGAATGAGTTCAATAGCGCCAAAGCGCAACCTGTGTGACATTTTCAACATTCAAACATGTTAGTGGTTAAAAAAAATGATATTTTTGGTGCTTGGATTCACGTCGGGTTCACTAAATGATGCTCTGCAAAATGGACAAGGTTAGTCTAAGAGAAACAACACAAAACACAAGAAATTGGTAGTGTTAGTCAATCAAAAACTAATCTAAACAGGCATATCAAAAGAGATACTAAAATCATGCTAATATATCTAACAAATGAAACAAAGATAATAAGGCATCTCCAAATGCCTCTTAGCATGCTCTTAGCTCCTTCTCCCTTGTTCCTCTCCTCTCCAAGTTCCAAAATAGTGTAGCTCTCAGCAGCTTTTTGCACTATGGATGCTTATGGAGGATTGAGATTTTAGTATTGTGCTCCAAATGTAAAATGAAAAGCTAAAATACTAGATGCTATTAAAATGATTGATTTTAACCAAAATAACAAGATTTTAGTTTGCTATGCTAAATGCTCTCTAAAATGCCTATAGGTTAAATGCATACAAGTTTTCAGGATCTGGATTATGAAGAAATGGGCTCTATTTATAGGAAAAATGGAGCAATGGATGGTTGAGATTGAGCAATCTCAACAAGGGTCAGGATTGAATGATTTCAAATCCATGTGGTGGCTTTCAACTCAATCCCAGGATGACAAGTGTCAATGTGAGATAGGTTGAGAGGAGAGGGAATACGCATTAAATGCTTGATGTGACTTTGGGAGTTAAAGTCAAGGTTGGTTGAATGAATAAACTCTTTATTCAAAGAATAAAGGTTTTATCCAATGGATAAACTCTTGTGCAAATGTGAAATGGATGAATATGGTCAAAACAATAAATGTTTGGGGAGACAAGTTTGAAATAACCATAAATGGTTATGTAAGAGCCATAAATGGTCATGTAAGAGCCATTAGTGGTCTTGGAAAACTTTGGGGGTTAATTTGTTGAACACACAAAGCATTAAATGCTTTTCAAAGACTTTGGAGTCTTTGAGAAGTGACTCCATTTTGCTTAGGAATGTGACAATAATTAGGGGATGGATTAGGCTAATTAGGAAGGGGTTAGAAGAATCTAGAAGGGATTTAGATTTTGCAAGTGGATTTGGTGGGCGAGGGAAAATAGGATTTTATTTAAAATAAAAATTCATTTATTTCAATAAATGTGTGCAAGTTGCATTTGTAGGAAAATGCAAGTGGGGGGGGGATAATGATTTAAATAAATATTTTTATTTAATTTATTTAAAAGAGGAATAGGGGGATTTAATTAAATAAATAGATTTTATTTATTTAATTGATTGAAATTTGGTTTAATGATTTAATTAACATAAATTGAATAATTTATTTAATTAATAGAAGAATGTTTGGGAATAAATTAATTAAATATTAATTTAATTAACTGATGGCTAGTGGATTTTTAATCAAATAAATAGCGAATATTTATTTAATTAAGCTGGACAGATTTGTGTGAGTACAGATCCTTTTCCTATTCAGGGATCATTCATGTATCTATTGGACCGATGTGGTCATATGTATTATTGGTTTATGTACGCCTTGATGGCAGGATGTATATGATGTGAACCTTATGTATTCTTCACCCTATTATTTTTTTAGAGGGGTCTTGCAGTTGAGAAGACCTAGAGATGTAGCCCACTAGGGGTGAACTCCGATATCATTTTAGTGTTATGTGGTGTTTTATGTTCTTCTGTTTCCTTTTTAATTTTGCATGTATGGATGGCATTATGGTTTAAATGTACTATGTGGATTAGATGATGTTAGTCTTAAATGCATGTATGTAGTCATCTTATTAAATGCAGTAATTTGGATCATGAAGAATGTAGATTTGAATTATGGAATGTATTCATTAGTTTTTAATGCAATTAAAGTATGCATGGAAATTAGATGCATGTCATATGTTTTGAATGTAAGATTGGTCGTAATGTATGGTTAAATTGTAATGGATGAACTTAATCATGTTATCTACATTTTTAACCTTAATGGATGAACTCATCATGTTATCTATAATTTTAACTTTAAAAAGAAATTTATCCTTGTTTAAAGTATTATCATGTCATTAAGTTAATCAACTTAATTGGATTATTTTGTGTGATTTATGTTAAGTGTTGAATTAATTAATCACGTTGGGAAACTCTTTATTTTAGTCTTCCGTTGTGTTATTCGAGCTTATGTTATCTCATTGTATCATTATGTTATGGTTAATTTTGTTTAAAAAAAATTATTTGCACTCTTATTCTTGTGTTTTAGCTTTATCCCTTCAGGGTTTCCTGGCGGGGCATTACATTTGGTATTAGAGCCCATGTTGCAAACACTCGGGTCTTGGTGTCGCTT
The DNA here is from genome assembly GCF_030272615.1 of Cryptomeria japonica. Classification (NCBI taxonomy): domain Eukaryota; kingdom Viridiplantae; phylum Streptophyta; class Pinopsida; order Cupressales; family Cupressaceae; genus Cryptomeria; species Cryptomeria japonica. The sequence continues at coordinate 422,784,573 of NC_081405.1, read as the reverse complement.
GTGCCCTTAGTTGGTGTGAGGTGTATTGACCTTATGTTGTATGCTTGTTCCTCCTTTTGTATGCGTGTGATTGAGGCATAGGATCTTGAAGATCTTACATACTCGTGTTCTGTTCTTTTGCGTATTCTTTCGAGCAAACCTTAATTGTGTGTAACATGTGTGCTCACACCTTGCTTTCACCTTCCCGATGTTGGTGCTTTTTGAGTGATTATATGTGCTTTGTTTGCTTAATTGATATCTTGGTCTATGATTACTCTTATTCTGAAAGAGAGTCGTATGTACCTCCCTTATTGATTGTTGTACTCTTTTGACTAATCCGTTGGGTTGGTCAGTGCTTGTCTAGAATCTGGAAGTATGAAATATGCTTGGATTAAGATTATGATCTAGCTTGGTGTTGTTAATTTGAAGTACTTGTATGGTAGATGTTAATCCTTATGATGTAGCAAATTGAATGTTTACCATCCTTCCTCCTCTTTCTCTATAGAATTTAAAATGTTTGTTATGTGTAATTATCTCTTATGTAAGTTTTCTTATTGCAAGAGATAGGTTGTGACTTCTTGAACCCTTGTGTCAACCTTATGATGCTTCTGTGCTTCTAGATGATAAGAGGGCTATGGGTTTAAAAGATCATAATGGTTATTGGGAGGAAAATTGTATGTTTTTGTAAAGAAATTCTCCATGTGTGTTGTAGGAGTAACATAATTAAATTCTATCTTAAGTAATGTGCATTAATGTGCAAATAGTTGTTATATGAAACTGCCTTGTGTGTAAAGGATGTATAAAAAGGGAACATGTTATAGTATCCAAGAGTGTGTTGATGCGTTCCATGAAAGATTGTTTTAAGTGTTTCATAATACCGACTCAATTGAGGACCTATTTTAATAATGACACATTGAACTTGCTTTTGGATATATATAATTGACTTAGCATGAATAGAAAGTGCAAATGAAAAGCTTGTTTGATGTGCATGCATAAATATGTATTATTTAGTTGATAGTTCCTCGTTTACCTTCTTATCATACTTTGAAATTTTTTAATGAAAGATTGCAGATTATGATATGTTTCGTATTTATTAAGAGTAGTGAGTGTTCACAAGAGGTCTTGCATTATCAAAAAGATTGTTTGTCTTGACCTCTGTTGTTTGGAAAACTAGGACATTCTATTGCAACCATAATAATTGGAAATGTCATGTTAGGCCTATTGGCATTTTTCTAAACAGTAGTGAAACGAAAACCGTTCAATTAAGATGATAGGCTTATAGTGTGAAATTTTATAATGTTGTGTGATCTTGTTAATCTTGTGCTTATGTATGAAATAGGATTGGATATCAAACTCTCTTTCCCCTTCTCTTAAACTAGATCATGAGATTTTTAGAAATGCTACTAAATAATGCATTTATTTAAATAGAATGTTTATAAAGCATGTGAAATTATATTTTTGCATTTTGGCTTCATATTGAAAGATGGAAGTCTTACGCTTTGGAAAGAAATTTGCGTGGTTAGTAATGTGATTATGAATGCTTAGTGGAATTAGTGAAAGATATAGGAATGGCGTTACTTCCTTATGTAATTTTGAATTGTAAAAATTTTTAGTACTTGTATCTTGAAATAAATTCTATTCAATTATTCATGTGGGAATCATAATTAAAACCTTCCTTGAGTAGATGATAGTGTACTGAAAAGTACTCCCTGTAAATGTGAATAAACCAGTACTGGTGCTTTCGTTGTGTATTGTAAGAAACCAGTGCTTGCTATATGTGCCCTCGGCGAGAACCAAACCACCCTTCTCATATTGACTGGTGGACATAAACGGACCCATGAACCCGTGAAGTAATCAACCATGGAGGATATGTTTACTTATGAGTATGGGAAACCATATTGTTTATGTGATGTTGCTTATTTGTTACCCTACTGAGTACCGAACCTCAGGTTGTTGGTGATTCAGTATGTTAAGGGGTAGCATTAGAAGTCATCGTTCCTTGAATAGTATGGATTGGCATATGAGTAATGTCGGCACGAAGCGACTCTAGCTTCTGTATTTCGGGGAAAAATATAGTTATATAATGAAACTGTATTAAAGGTGTACTCAATACTTTCCCTTTTTGATGAACTAATTTATAAGGTTTATGTGTGCTAGCCTATTCCCCTCTTTTTTTTGAGCATATTGATGGCAATTCTTGATCATAGTGATGATGTATCTGGGAGGATCTTTTGCCTTGTCTTCATGAAAGGTGGGTTTTGTCCACATGAGCTGCCAGTTAGTAGGTGTTGGTAGACATGTGGGTGGACCTTAGGCATGTATACTGCTGACTTGCAGTGAGTATCCTGAGAGATACGTCGCTATGCGGGACGTGGCCTGTGCGTGCCTTTTTCCACAAGGTACACTACCATGCAAGATACGTCCATTGCTTGTCTTCTCCGCTTGGAGTATTTCCATGCCGCGTGATGACGTGATGCGGGGTGATGTCGAGGTGCACACTGCCATTGCATGTGGTTGTGTGACTAGGCCACACCACATGATGAGCTACTGCGATAGCTAGACAATTGTTCCTTCCTTCCTCATTGGTGGCTAGATGCTAGTCACATAGCGATGTTATGTGCAGTTGTGATATGCTTATTTATTTCTTTATGGACCAACAATTGATTCTATTTTGACTTTGAAGGTTTAGCCACGATCTTGCGATCTTTTGCTTACTTGATTTGGTGTTGCAAATTCTAGATTATTTTCTTGCCTTACTATTGGAATTGATGATTTATTATCTTTATTCATCTGTACTTTGGTGGCTAAATTGGTTTATCCTTATTGTTTTCGTATGCTAGTCTTGCGTTGAAATTTGAATTCCTCTCTAAGGATGTATGAGATGGTCTTGGTTGAGTGTGTACGAGGAAGTAGATGTAGGGAACCTTGAGGATGAGGGTATGTGAGGCTTTGATACAACTAGGATCCACTACCTACCTATGTGTGGTGACTATCTCTTGGAGGTTAACCACCTTACTCAACAAAGGATGTTCATGAAGGTCTTGTATGGAAGGTAGCACCGCTATGGTGTGCCCTAGCACCATCAAGCCCTTGAGTGAGATGTTGGATATTTATGATCATGTTATTGTTCTAAGATCAGGCATAGAGATGCTAATCGTGCATGTTATCTTTGACCGAGCATTAGACACGCTCACATGTGGCCTTTTGAGTTGTGCATTCTAGTTATGTGGATGGTTATTATGTGTAATCATGGAGTAAATTGTGTTATCTTGTCACTATGTTATGGGACATAGTCATTGGAAATATTTTTATATGCCTAGCAAGTGTAAACAATTGAGTTATTTATGTGGCTCTTATTTCATGAAAGTTAACTTGGTTGTAGAATTTGATATCTGAAGCTAGTTCTATGCGATAAAATTTTATGAAGAGGATGGATTGGTAAAAGAAATTGATCATGATGACATGTTTCCTTGTCATATTTGGTAGATGGGTATGGTAATTGTTGTTTACCTCTTTTAATGCTTTAATTTAGTGTGATGAAAGGAAGAAAATTCTTATTTCTCTGCTATGATTGTAGATAGTCCCTAGAATGTTTTAAGAAATGTATCGATTTAGATGTATCTTGCCAATGGATAATGGAATTCGTAGAGGATTTAGCAATAATGTTTCATTATTTGTGGAAAGATTCATATGTGCAAATTGATATTTGTTAAATGAGTTTCAGGGCTAATGTGTGTCGCATGTTCTTCGTCTTGCCTTACGACTTCTAGGAGTAAGTCGGAACCTAGGGGGGGAGGATGTAGTACCGCTGCCCTAATTAGATTCTAATCTCAGTTTGACCTTGGTTAGTTTACCAGGTTATAATGTTATTGTCAGATGTTATGATTATGGTGCGTACCTGTTAATGATGTTTTCGCATCAATTCTTATGTATATTCATTTGTTCTCCTGATTCATGTTATTAATCTCGGGCTAACACTTTCATTAAATATATATGTGTGTGTGTGTGTGTGTGTGTGTGTGTGTGTGTGTGTGTGTGTGTGTGTGACTCATGTTTGTAGGAGATTGCAGATACAATACCGCATAGGTATGAGGTTCATCCCCACTTGGATTCACAGGTTTGAGGGTACCTCTTTGGCCGTAGAGATTGGATTAGGTGGTCGTAAAACCCTCGTTTTACCCTTGTCATGCTCAAGTGAGCATCGTCAGTCGCTCATTAGTTTTTCTTTTGGTTGGGTATGCGGGTGGTCTGTTTGTTTGGCTTTCTTGGGTTGCATGCTTTACGTGTGGTATAATCGAGTATTTAATCCTTAGTGTTTAATTTTATTTAATGTGTGTTTACGCATTAGTAATTAAGGGACTAAATTAAATAGGTTCCCTTTGTGTGATTAATCATTAATTAGTATTACTCAATTCAAGTTGGTAGCAAGTTTGATTAAATGGTTAATTTTAAATGATAAATCTATTCCGTTTATGCTTTTTGAAAGGAAAGATTAAATTTTATTCGAAATAGAAATATTTACCCTCTTTGGCATTTTGGAAATAGAAAGGTTAATTTCAATTAATTGAGAAATCAATTTTTTTAAAAGAAAAGCAAGTTTAGTATAGTTGATTTGTTAAAAAGAATGATTTTTCATTTGATTTAAAAGAAAGTATTTTAAATCCAAAAATGAGAATTTTGGTCAAACTTTTCCCATTTAACGTAGGTTTGAAAAATATTTTTGGATGGAGGAAATTTTGGGCATTTTGGGGAAGAAGGATTCCTTGAGCTTGCAGGTTGGCCTCTTCATGAATCATTTTCCAGGAATACTGAATAAGGTAGGATTCTTGTTTACTTCTTGGGTATCTTTGTTTAATAGAAATTGTTTTGGATTTTGAGGAAATCTGGTTGTGAATGTTGGAAATCCCATATGTTTTGGGGAAAATGGGAGAGTGGTAATTAAACTTCTAATTCAAACCCTCCTTGCTTCCTTTCCAAATCTCCAGATTAAAATTTTGGTTGTTCTCAATAAACTTTGTTAAATCCCCATTGAATGTTCTCAGATTAAGTTTCATATTGGAAATTAGTTTGAAGTTTGGCAGATTGGTGGAATAGATTTGTGAGAAATGGTTCTTTGCCCAAATATGACTTTGTTTGGAAAAAAAATTGCTTATTTTGAAGGTTATTCAACAAAATTTTATTATTTTGAATACCATGGGTATTCTGGAATTTATTTGTCTCAATCTAAGAATGTTAATTATAACTGGGGTTTTATATCTTTTTTTAGTTTTTTTTTTAAAATTATATATATAAAATAAAAAATTATTTTTGTTTCTGCCTATTTGGGCGTGGGGAGCTTTGGTTCTACCCACAGCCCTATGGAATTCCACGGCCTGTGGTTCCACGCTGTGGAGACCACGACCTGTGGCTCTACATCGTGAAGGCCACATCTTGTGGTTCCACATTGTGGAGACCACAAACTGTGGTTCTCCATAGTTGTGGAGACCACAGTCTGTGGAAACCATGGGTGTGGGGACCACTATGTGGCGGTTAGAATATAAAACACAAATAATAATATTAAATTAAGTTTTTTTTTTTAAATGTTTTTTTTAATATTATTTTATTTTTAATTTTTAATTAATATATTTTATTAATAATATGTTAATTGCCAATTACGAATTAATGTATATTATAAAATATATATATTAATTGTTGTAATTTATAGATTAATGAGTATTATTAATTACATATTAATTGCCATTTTAATTAATGTATATTAATTAAGGTATATATAGTTAGAGATAAATATCCTAATTAATATCTTAGGTTTGTATATTTGTTTAAATATACACAAGGAAATATTTTGTTTAAATTGGGAAATGTTTATCTATTTTTGGGTTCTTTAAATGTATATTTCCTTAATCTAAAAAGTGTAACTTGGTTCTGGAAAAGATGAGTTTTGAGAAATTGTATTCGAACCAGTATAAGAATGATGTTTTATTTTGAAGAATTAATATCATATTTTAGTTGATTAATGTTATTTAATTATATTCATATGAATTTGGTTTGAAAACTCATGATTACATATCTATGTTATTTTACGATGCAAAACAAACTATAGTGAGTTAGTAAACCATGAGCGACATGTACCTAGACAAGGTAGACAAATTGCAATCAAACTTAGATCCATTAGAAAACTGGACTGATTCTAATGTTTAAACAATATGGAAGAATGTTTTCTTTTCCGATTTACACCTATGCATGTTTAATTTTTTGTATTCGCATTTGATTAAGAAATGGCAAGTCCTTGATTGCGATTGTTGGATATTGTCGTATGTTGATTTGGGTACTTGCTTATGTCCTTGATCTTGATTTTTGACTATTTTCTTGTGATGGTTTTGTATCCGGTCATGTTCTTTATGCGAGTGTTGAATGTTGGTATGTGGTTGACCATAGCTGGTCAGGTCTCTAGTTAGAGTTCTGTCAGTTAGTGCACCTCGTATGAAGTCTTGTATGACCAAGTGGGTATTCCTACTGTATTGAACTCCATATGCTTATCCTGGTGTATATCTGGGTTTTAGGAGTTTATTGGGTTGTGGTCTAGTGTCATATGGGAAAGTGGATTTCGAGTGGGAGCCGCGCCCAAAGTGGTTGTTGGGTAACCCATCAAAAGTGTGTCTAAATAAGTGATAATCTAATAGAATATTAGAGAGTTTAGTTTTGAAATGACTAAGAAGATAATTGTGCCTCATGCATGGGATGAGTGCCAGTACATGCTCGACATGCAGTGAGAAGGCCTAAAATAGAAAACAATCAACCTTGTCTTTAGGAAAGGATGTGTTGGGTCCACATGGGACTTGGATGGGCTAGAGGTTTGGGATAGGTTGCTTGGGTAACCTAGTAGATGGGGTTGAAACCTATGGAGACCTACCATGGTAACCATACCAAGCTATGTGATGACACTTGTCCCTTATATTCGCTAGTGTGGTGGTTGTGTTGTCTTTGTTAGGAGCACTGTTGTGGAGTCGTCCTGTTGTTTATGCCCTTGTGGGAACCTAATATTCATGTTAGACCCTGGGTCGCTTATGATGGGTTGCGAAGACTTAGTTTCGCAGATGCTCCAGTTGATCTTTGTATTTGCTTCTTATTATATTCAGTTAGATCCTTTTCCTATTCAAGGATAATTCATGTATCTATTGGACCGATGTGGTCGTATGTATTATTGGTTTATGTATGCCTTGATGGCAAGATGTATATGATGTGAACATTATGTATTCTTCACCCTATTATTTTATCAGAGGGGTCTTGCAGTTGAGAAGACCCGAAGATGTAGCTCACTAGGGGTGAACTCCGATATCATTTCAGTGCTATGTGGTGTTTTATGTTCTTCTGTTTCCTTTTTAATTTTGTATGCATGGATGGATTTATGGTTTAAATGTACTATGTGGATTAGATGATATTAGTCTTAAATGCATGTATGTAGTCATCTTATTAAATGCAGTAATTTGGATCATGAAGAATGTAGATTTGGATTCTGGAATGTATTCATTAGTTTTTAATGTAATTATAGTATGCATGGAAATTAGATGCATGTCATATGTTTTGAATGTAAGATTGGTCGTAATGTATGGTTAAATTGTAATGGATGAACTTAATCATGTTATCTACATTTTTAACCTTAATGGATGAACTCATCATGTTATCTATAATTTTAACTTCAGAAAGAATTTATCCTTGTTTAAAGTATTACCATGTTATTAAGTTAATCAACTTAATTGGATTAATTAGCGTGAGTTGTGTTAAGTGTTGAATTAATTAATCACATTGGGAAACTCTTTAGGTGTTATTTTAGTCTTCCGTTGTGTTATCTGAGCTTATGTTATCTCGATGTATCATTATGTTATGGTCAATGTTTTAAAAAAAAATGTTTGCACTCTTATTCTTGTGTTTTAGCTTTATCCCTTCATGGTTTCCTGGCGGGGCATTACAATCACCTTTATCATCTTAATCTTTGAGTCGCCACCTTAGTTGTCATCTCCTAATTTGCATCATCATTGCCTTCTTCCTAGGCCGTCAACCTAACATCAAACATCCAAAATTGAACATCAACCTTTATACTCTTTCCAGCTTCCTCAGAGTTTGTCCCCATTCTAGTCTAAGCTGTTCATTCATCTTATTCTAAGATTTAGTTTGTCTTTTGGTTTCATCTTTCATCTCTATCCAACTCATCAACTAATCATCATATCATAATGTTATTATGATGAGTTTGGTTGTCCTTCATTTTCTGCCACTGCATCCCATTTTGATGATGATGCAGGTATGGTTGATCAAGACGAATATGAAATTGAAAATATTGATGCCCTCATGCTTATCAAGCTTGCACCAATTGTCGGATACCAAAATCCAACTTTTCATCCTAGGTACCCTACCATTCCTTCATGCACATCCACTCATAATCCTTATCACACCTTTGACAAGGGAAATCCATTATGTCTTCCACCCACAACTCCTTCATATATCACATCCACATATCCCTCATATACAACATCCATACCTCCATCTCCTCCCATGAGCATATCCCAACCTCCATCTTTTCCTCACAACACTACCACTTACATCCATAATCCAAATACACCCTCTCATTATTACCAAATCCATTATGCAATCCATAATTCTAATCCTTCATCATACCTTACTCTTCCATCTAATCCTAATGCTCCATCCTACCTTAATCCTCTATCTAATCCTAATCCACCATCCTACCACAATCCTCCATCTAATCCTAATCCACCATCATCCATCATACAAGCTATGACTGGGGGCATGAATTAAACCATGCCATTATTATCTGTACCCCCACCCATCCAATTGGTGTAACAAGTTGTCAGTTCCCTCCAGTACCAACCTCAAGTGATATCACAACCTATTGTTTCACAACTGTGATTCACTTATCTACATGAACCACCTTCATCCATTATTATGATAAATATTCATCAATTAGCGAGTAGCACTAGTCATAATCTCCTATCCTATATCAATCCACCACCATCCAATTCATCATATCTAAACTTCCCATCCAGTTCATCCTACCACAATGCTCCACCATCCACTTCATCCTATCTCAACCCACCATCCACTTCATCCTATCTGAATACACCATATTCCACTCCATCATACACCAAAATATCTTCATCTACATCATCCTACCTTAGTCCACCTTCATCCACCTCATCCTACCTCAATCCACCACCATCCACTTCATCCTACTGCAATCCTCCACCATCCATTCCCTCCTCCAATCCACCAACTTCACTTCCAACTCCCATAACTATCATTCCTCTCCCATCTGCTAACACCATCAGAAACCTCCCATCCATTGAGATTGTTGAACCACAATCCCTTTCACTTACTCCTATCATCATTCAAACTCAATCCAATGAACCTCTCATCCTTCCATCCATTCCATCTCTCCTTGTTGATTAATCTACCATCCTTCCATCCACTCCATCTATCCCAACTAAAGAACTTCTCATCCTTTCATCCACTCCATCTACCCCAGTCAATGAACCTCCCATCTTTCCATCCACTCCATCTACCCCAGTCAATGAACCTCCCATCTTTCCATCCACTCCATCTACCCCAGTCAATGAACCTCTCATCCTTCCATCCATTCCATTTAAAGAGTCTACTTTCTCACCCATTACCACACCATCCATACCTATCCCATCATGCCAAGATATTTTTCCAGAGCATGTTGAAAGAACTATTGATTCAAATCAAGATGCTACCATTATGTCTCCTCCATTTCAAGATCCCTTATCATACCTTCATCCAAATTAAAATCCTACCATCCTCTCTACTCCATATCAATAACCCTTATCATCCCCTCTCCCAAGTTAAGAACCTCCCATCCCATCTACTTCACCTCTCTATCCTCCATTTCCTCCTATCCAAACCATCCCACCACCATCACTCTATCCCTTTGGTTCGCTTAAATTCATCCATGGTAGTTCACTTGTAGTAGAAGAACATCTCATATACACCACCCATTCTCCCCCATCTGATAAAGGACTCACATCTTGTTACCTAGAGAACAAGTATCCTACTTTAGATAAAATGTTAAAAAATGAACTATCAAGGAAAAGGTTTGTGCCTACATGAGAAAGGTACTTTGGAGCCCATCCATGTTAAAGCACATCTAAGATCTCATGGTCTTGGTTACATATCCCAAGGCACTTCATCCAAAAATGTTGGTACAACTAATACAAAATCTAGGTATACTTCCAAACCCACCATCACATCTTTCCATCATTCCTCCAAATTATTTATCGTCATCCCCCCTCCTCCATCATATAAATCCAAAACAACCATCAATCTCCCTCCTTCATCCTTTAAATCCATTTTGGGTCCCTATATCCCAAAATATACCTTCATATATCTCCCACATGCTAAATCCATTTTGGGCCCTTATATCCCAAAATCCCATCCTCCATCTTTCCCTACTCATCCCTCCATACACAAATCCCATATCTCCATCACCCATCATAAACCTCCTTCTCCTTTCATTCACAATTAGGATCAACAAAGGCACATATCCCCACATTCCATCCTACATCCTACGTCCATTACTTCATCCATATTCCCTTCATCTCCTACACCTTCACACACTCCTTCCAAGGCTACTAACAAAAATTTGGATGCCAATGAAAAATGCATAAAGATAAATATCCACAACAATATAAAGATGACCATGTCCACTAAAAAATATATGCTCCCATAAAGAAAAATATGATACAAAAATACAATGAATCTCAAAGGCCATAAAGGCCCACTAAGGCAAAAACAGGAACAATGTGGATCCCAAAGAAAAAAGAAGCAATACATCAAAATGAAAAATCTCCAATTGCATCCAAAGTTGCTAGTCCACCAGTTGAACATTCTCCCCCTCCATCTCTCAAGTCTATTTTGGGTCCCTATGTCCCAAATCTCCTTGTCATAATTCCTCCATCATATCCACATGCTACATCCATCTCCCTTACACTCATACCACATCCCCCAAAACATGTGCCAATGTTGGTCCTAGCAACATTACCCCATCATACTCACTTTCCCTCATTCCCTCCAAACGCTTCCCACCACATCTCTTACATTCCCCATGAAAACCATCTAATCCATTAAGCCTTTGCATAATTCACTCATTCCTCATAAATTTGTACCAACACCTGGTGATCACTCCAAATGGGATCCTATTACCTTGATATGAAGCTTGATGCTTGAGTCCTCCATCCATTTCCCTTATCACATATCCTCCAAATCTATTTATCCTCATCCATCTCCATCCATCCTCCCAAAAATCAGAAAAATACAAAAAAAAAAAATGATGAAAAAAAAGTAAAGAGAAAAATCCATCCAATGGTGAAACTTGGCAAACAGGCGCTGTGGACAAGTACTATGATGAAAACCTGACAAACATGCATCATGCATAATTCCCCTCATCCTTTTTCTCTCCACACTTGGGGGCAAGTTATTCTGGCCATCTTTCCATTTCCTCCATCTCCATCTACCTATCATGCCCATCATATCCTAACCATTTCATTTACTTCATCCTCCTTGGGATCTTTATAAAAGGAACAGGCCACTATGAATACACTCTTTGGACACCTCTTGGCCTCCATTCCCCCATCGTTGTTCCTCCATTTACCTTCCTATTCACCCATCCTTCCTCCCTTCTATTTCATATTTTCAGACACCTTTGTAGTCCTTATCCACCCATCACCCTATCTTCCATCCACTTCCCTCAACTTCCCATCTTCTTGTCAGTCATCTTATCTTATTCGTTCATTTATCAAACCTTATCTCCCTATTCCTCTTGTCAGCCATCTTATCACATCCATCCATCTTCCAATCCTTATCTCCCCGTTTCTCCATCCCTTCATCCATAAATGATTCCTCTCCCAATCCTCATATACCTCCATCCCTTCATCCCTCATCCTTTCATCTCCCAATTACATCCACAATGCTTCCATCTCCAAAATCCTTTTCATCCTATCCTCCATTCTTTCATCACTCCTCTCATATCATTCCTTCACCTCTTGCATCCCTTATCATTGGTATCTAGCTCTAGGCTACCCCCATGCAATCCAACGCCTTCCATTAAATCAATCCATATTATCCTCATAATCCACCATCGCATGCAAATCCTATCCATATTCCTCAACTATCCAAGGTAAAAATCCTAATCGAATCATTCAATCACATCCTTGGTCATGTTCCCAACCTTGCTACAAGCCTTAATCACAATCCAATCATCATCATCAAGATACATCCTTCCTAATACTTATGTTGTTTCAGGATATATCATTCCCATATCAACAACACCCCATCAATCACCAATCTCTCATAGATTTTCATCTTGACTGGGGAAACATCATGCCTATCCCTAGGTCCTCCTCCATCATCCATAACTCTTGTATATCTTGTATATAGGTGTTGTTGTACATATTATGTCAGTCACATCATCTAGATCATATCTTATCAGCTGGTTCTTCAACAATCATCTTTGATCATCTTTGTCATCGCAATCATATCAAGTCCCTTTTTCTGGTCATCATCATTATTTTATCCTAATATTATTTCGAGATATATCGTTCTCACATCAACAACACCCATCATCAATCTACATAGGATGTTTCCTTCCTCAAGTTAGACACCATCAATCCTCATCAAATCAATCATCCTTTGACAAAAGATATTTTATACACTCATGTTGGCTTTGATTCCTTTTTATCTTTGTTTATTTTTTTAAGCTCCTCAAGTCTTGTTTCCTCTTGGTCACAACAATCCTTTATATCATGGTGTGCTGGGAATAACAAGGATCATGATGTGATCTTGTTGCTTTTGGTTTTTTCTTGGTGTGTATTTTGCATGTGTCCATTGTTGTACCCTCATGAGGTCTTGGCTATCTCATGTTACATTGGGGAATGTATTCTACTTGTGGTTGTTCTAACACTGTTTCCTGTAGGGTCTCTGTAACTCTGTGTGCTATTATATTATCTTGCGTGTCTATTTATATCTGTCAGTCCACCATGCATTGGCTGTGAAATTCCACCTTGGTTCTTGATACCTTGGTGACTCACATACACTGCTAAATTAAAATAAGTGCTCACTACATGGCGTCCATTTTCATGGGTTCTCATGCTCTATGATGTTCCATTCGCATATTTCCATTGCATTTACATTTTCTCCCCTTTATCACCTACTTCTTACCTTCCGTCTAGTCATTTGGGGCAATGTTTCTTTTGAGATTCTGCCCGACCCTTTTTTTTTCCCGTGCATCCTCTCGAGGGGGCATAGCTAGCCATTCCTTCATCCGCTTGGGGCATTTTCTTTCTCCTTTTTCTTTGAGTCGCTAGTGTCTTATTTTCTTCACACCGACACTATTCTAGTGCCACCATGAAGGGGAAAAATATAGACACTTAAATTTTACTGATTAATTCAATCAGATCAAATCTCCTAAGTCGCTTGTATTAGTTGAATAATTCATGTTATTCAATTAAAATCAAGTATCCATTTTGGCTAAATTAATTAAATGAATCCATGCATGATAGCCAAATTAATTAATGACTCTCTTAATTAATTAAACCTTACCCTTTTCTTCTAATCCCTTGAATTAATTAATCAAATTAATTAATTCCCCCTTTCCAATCCTTGAATTATTTAATTCCCCTTTTCCATCCCATTATTTTAATTTTATTAATTCAAATACTCCCTTTTAGTCACATGTCTCCTATCGTTAACTCCCATCTAATCCAACCCTTATCCTAAACCATGGGTTTTAATCACCCCTATCCCCTAACTAACCTTATCCTATCCTATCCTAAGAATGTCAGATACCTATCAGTGTGCAATGACCACTGTCTTTCATGACATGATGCATACATATTTGGAAGACTATGTGGATGGTTTTCTTAGAAAATATTACACCAAAGATGGACAATTAGAAATCATGGATAAAATTTTCACAATATTGGAGCAATACAAGGTGCAATTGAATTCAAAGAAATGTGTCTTTGGAGTAACCTTTGGGAAGCTCCTCGGATACATTGTATCATCTAAGGGAATTGAAGTTGATCTTGCCAAAGTCAAGGCTATACTTGAAATGATTCCACCAAATAATATTTGTTAGCTAAGATCCTTCCAAGGAAAGATACAATCTATCCATCATTTCATAGCACAATTAGGAGATAAATGTCAACCCTTTTAGCACTTGTTACATAAAAATGTTTCATTCAGATGGGATGACAAATGTGAATAATCTTTTCAAAAGATTAAAGAATACTTGATGTCACCACTAGTGTTAGTACCTCCACAAGATGATAAGCCCCTACTTCTTTAGATATCAACAACTACCACAACATTGGGACACTTTTGGCACGATGTGACTTTAAAGAAAAAGAACATACTATATATTATATCAGTCGTACTCTGGTAGGATATGATCTCAATTACAATTCTATTGAAAAAGAACATCTTTTTGTCATTTTTATTTCACAGAAGTTGTGACATTAAATTCTTACACATCAAAAAAATCTCATTGCAAAAATTGATCCTCTTATGTACCTTTTGAGTAAAGCAACACTTATAGGATGACTGGCTAAATGGGTCATAGTTCTTAGTGAGTTTGACATTGAATATGTGGAAAGAAAATCAATAAAAGGACAATCTATAGGAGATCAACTTGTTGATGCTCATATGACAGATGATCATCCACTTATTGTAGAGTTACCTAATGAATCAATATTCAAGATGGAATACACACATCTGTGGACTTTGTATTTTGATGGTTCCTTCACACATGGTGTCTCTAGTGTTGGCATTCTCTTTGTCACACTACAAGGGGAGTATTATATACCTAAGGCTTACAATATATGTTTTCCATGCACTAATAACATTACAAAATATGAAGCACTCCTTGTCGAGCTCTGTATGACTGTACGATAAAAAATTCTAAAGTTACATGTTCTTGGTGCCTCTCAGCTAGTAATCAGATAGATTAGTGATGACTACAAAACAAAGGATGAAAAGTTGATGCATTACAAGAAAATGGTAGATGACTTTAAATCCTATTTCACAGAAATCACCTTTGAACAAATTCCCAAGGATAACAACAGAGCAATTGATGCAATGGCTACAATAGTATCACTGGTAATAATGCCAAGTAACACCACATACTATGAATTTTTGGTAGAATCACTCTTGGAACTTGCCTATAATGTGCCACAATCTTAGATGATATGTCTTCTTGTTGGTCCTAATTATTAATTGTATGGAGACATCTATGCCTATTTACTTGACAATACCTTACCACTCGATTTATATTTAAATATTTTATCTACCAAGCTTCCCACTATGTCATTTTAGCTAATACCCTATATCGTCAGAGTCTTGACAGTACCTTACTTTGATGTCTTGAGCGTGACGAAGCCAACACTACCTTGTGAGAGGTACATGAAGGTATATGTGGGGCACATTTGAGCAGTCCTACCTTAGCAAGGAAACTCTTGCATATTGGTTACTATTGACCTACCATGAAAAAATATGCCTATCAGTTTGTCAAGAAATGAAAGAAATGACAAATACATGGAAACTTGATACATGTGTCCGCATAGGAATTGTAACCAATTGTTACATCTTGGCCCTTTTGTCAGTAGGGACTCGGCCTCATGGGAAAAATCCATCCACCCTCATCCAATAGCCATAAATTCATCATCACTGCTACTGATTATTTTATGAAATGGATTGAGCCATTCCTCTCACCCATGTCAACAATAAGAAAATTTCTACATTTATCCTAAATTACACCATATGTCGTTATGGTGTCCCACTTTCCATCATCACAGAAAATGTCTATGAGCATTGAAAAAAAATTATATCTAGCACCATTTCTCCACACCATACTATCCTCAAGGTAATGTCTAGGCTGAGGCCTCCAAAAAGAATATCCAGAGAATCCTAAAAAAGATGGTCAATAAAGTCAATCGGATTGCCATATCCAATTGAGCCCCACCTTGTAGGCTTATCACACGAGTGTTTGCACTCCCATAGGCACCACTCCATACACCCTTGTCTATGGTGTTGAAGCCAAATTTATTATTGACGTTGAGATACCTTCCCTATGGGTCTCTTTACGCAATTCGATCAATGATGAAGACTACATGGTCTCCTGCTTACATGATAGAAATGCTGGATGAATGAAGACAAGCTGCTTTCAATCACCTTAGAGCATACCAAAAACACCACAAAGTTAGGTCATGCACATTTGAGATTGGTGATCTTGTCCTTAAAGAGAATATGAAGAATCAACAAGATAAAGAGAAAAAGGGAAATATTGAACCTAACTGGTTAGGTCCATATATTATTACTATTGTATATGGATTATGAGCTTATCAACTAGCAACTCTCAAGGGTGGATCACTTGATGATCCAATCAATAGTATTCACTTTCGTAAATTTTATACCTGAGCATTTTAGGGAATTTCTTTAAAAGGTCTTAAAAAAATAAAAAAATTTATAAAGGGTCTTGAAAAAATGAAAAAAAAGGTCCTAAAAAGTGGAAGAAAAAAAGAGAAAGCAAAGAAATAAAAAAATTTAAAAAAATGATTAAAAATCAAAAGTAATAAATCTTTTGTCCATATATTAAAACCACTCAATTGGCACCTTGGGAAAGTATCATGGTGAAAACCGAACAATCGACACCATGCATAGGGATTTTGATCCTTCTTCCTTTAGCGCTTGATCATTCTCGTCAATAACCTTCCTATCCCACCATTTTATAATAACCTTTCCTTCCTCATCATGGCTTGTGACTTATTTTTGCTGGCAATTGACACTCATCCGATGATTTAGAGAGACTTCCGGTGGCTAATTATTTTTTTAGGATTTTCATTGATGTCAACTCTTCATGGTGATTCGATCTGGCAGTCGTGATCCAACTTATCTGGAAGATGGAAGTAACCGGTAGACAATTAACCGGCAAAACAGGGCAAAATAGGGTATTTTGGTAATGCTTTGATCCAGAATGATCTCCGGTGATTGTAGTGTTTGTGGTAATTAAGTTTATGATCTAGGTGTTTGGTAAGACCTATAGGTAGTGTGTGGTTATAATATTTTAGTCCGGTGCTATGGTGTGTTCAAGATTGAAGCCGACTTGATCTACATGTTACACTTATTAAAGCCGACTTGAAGGAGATTATTTTTGTGGTAAGACTAAATATATAAGATCGATGTGGTGGTTGATTTTTGGTGTATTGTGCATATGGTAATCAATTTTGGAGAGATTAAGCATAGTTTCACATGCACATTTTGGTTTTAGATCAACCAGTAGTTGATTGAGACTGGAATAGGGTAGTTAGCAGAGCAGTAATAGTCAGTGATTTAGAGCTTAACTGGAACTCATCTTTGCATAGTCAGATGATTTCTAAGAGTTCATTTCATTTTACTTTCCTATTGTAATCAAACTATAAGTCAGTGATACTTCCTCGAAGGTTGCAACCTTCTAGGTAATTGGAATTGAGCAGAGAGCTCTAGGCAGTGAGCCTGAATGCAAGTGCATTCCCCATATATATAACATTTATGTACTTATGATCATTGTATATGAATATTGTGGGTTCTAGCCCCACCGCGGTCTTTCCCTTTCTGGGTTTCCACGTAAAAATTATGGTGTTGTGGATTTGTGCTTTTATTCTTGCATGTTTATGTTAATATCTATTATTCATTATTAACTGGTGGATAAAGAATAAGTTTGTGGTTTTAACTTCCAGTAGATCACTAATTTACCCCCCCTCTCAGTGATATTTGATTCTAACAATTGGTATCAGAGCCTACTTCCTTTGAGGAAGCTTAACCGCTTGATGAAGATCAAGGAGATTGATTCAATGGATTCCAGTTTCTAGAGACAACTCAATGTGGCACTTGAAGATCAAAGAGGGACCACTACACCAAAGAGGGGTGAATCCAATAGATATAGCCTAAAATCAACAAGGATGAGGCTGAGAATTTTTATTAGATTCACTGGTTGAGATTTGATTCCCTCTGTTTAAGTTGAATTGTAAAATTGCTAAAATTAGGGTAAATGTGCTAAAATTGAAGCAGTTATGTATAAATAGTGAGCTATAGTCATCAAACAGAGCCACAAACCTGGATTTGAGAAATATGTGAGTATTTAGACATGTTCCGAAAAGGTCATCCTGAATTGTTGAGACAAGAATGCCCATCGCTATGGTCCTCCGAACTTTTCCTCGACCAAAGGGGAATCTATTCGTCTTTGTAAATTATGTTGATCCTAAAAGTTACAGCTTCACACTTGTTCCTATGCATAGTCGAGAAGGGAAAAATGGTTGGGAATAGGGTTTCTCCTGAGTCAAAACTTAGTTTATGAATTAACCTTGAATGAATAAATGCAAATAATGAAAATGATGGAGAGATATACCTTAGATATGCAATTGTTGATAATGATGCTTTGCTTCTTGAATGCAATCACATATGTATGAAATGGCATGAACATGACAAAACCATAATCACACACACATACTTGCATATGAATGATGTAATTTTGCTCCACAATTGTTGAATGAAGAATATGCAGCCTTGAAGATCTATGAAAATGCTTGATGATGAATGCTTCATGGATGAAAGGAATTTATTGCTTGGTTTCTTAAGACTGATGGATGAAATTAGTTTTATCAAATATCTTTATATATGGGTGTTTAGGTCATTTATCGATTAGGTCAACCTCCAATGGTCATGCAGAACAATGTAGAGCCATAAAGTTGAATCCCCACTAGAGAGATAAGACCCATCTCTCGTTTCAAAATAGGGCCCAACTAGGAGGGACTAGGGCATTGGAAATTCTTGTCCTAGTGCGTTGGTCCTTCTCATTTAGGGACCTTAATTTAGCCCCATGAAGAAGGACACCCCTTTGGGAAATCAATTAATGGGTGTAAATGCAATCAAACTAAAGTAGGGGTACAAACATGAGATGTAAATTGGTCGAATGACAATTTACAATGCTAAAGTAGGGGCACAAACATTAGATGTAAATTGGCCAAATGACAATTTAGAATGCTACAAAAAGATTTATAAAAGGGGTTGGTGCAGTCATCAGTTAGGAGGGACCTTAAAGAGATCAGTTTGGACTGTTCAGTAAGAGTAAACACAACAAAAAGACAAGGATATGATGGAGGTAGAGTAGAACTGAATGTATTAAATCATGAAAACTTATTACAAGCAACTGGTAATATCTGGGATACAAGATTAGGTTCACTGGCCTGCTACAAACATGCTCAATTACAAAACGAATCACAACTGAGACCTCAAAACTTTTGATCTAGCTTCTATGCTCTATATTTCCTTTGATCTACATTCTAATGCTCAATTACAATGATTTATACAATTCAAGGGGATTTGGTTGGCCCAAAAAGGATCAAATGTTGAAGAACAAGAGCAAAAATGTAAAACCAACAAGGTCAGCCTCCACCAAAGAGATTCCTCTAGAAAATCCAAAGGATGAAGTGCAGATCAAAGGGAAGTTAGACCACATGCCAATAAACATTAAAATCAACACTCGGGGCTCCACAAGCCACGAAAGGGATTTGATAGATTCACCAAAGAATATAGGTCCAACCAGTTCTGGTGCTAGAAAACTATCTCAGAAACCAGAATCGATAACTTGCTAGAAAATGATCCAAATGCTCCACAATTTAGGAATAAGGAAGATGATCAAGTCCTTAAGAAAAATCCAACTCCTCAAAGATCTGGTGAGCCAATGCCAGAAAATGCAAAATGAAATGCTGAAACTACAAAACAAAAAGGAAATATTTTGGTTGATGCAAGATTGCCAAGAACCAGGGATGCTCCTCCATCAGACATCCTGGGTTGATGAAAAAAGCGAGTCTCTCACTTTGTTGGGGTTAGAGGAAAACCAAGGCAGTCTACCTCTACCTGAGAAATCCAAGATGAGTCTTCAACTGGTCTTCCCTTCCACTTCACTAGATACTCCTTATACTAATTGCTCTAGGTACTATGACCAATCCTACAGTCCAAAATGTCTTCAATCTGATATGGTTCCTTTTGGGGTAGTTGTTTCTCCAAGTATATGATATTGTCCTCACTAAATTATGGTTCATGATAGTGATGTAGATCTGCAATGTTGAATATAGGTGAAATACTAGTAGCTCCACTTCATATGCATTTCCAGAACTGAACTTTCTCAAAATCTTGCAATGTCCAAACTTCCTCATCTACAGTTTATTATAAGTTCCAACCGAGAATCTTTCTTTCTCAGATACACCATCACTTCATCACCAACTTCAAATTCCTTATGTCTTCTCTTCTCATCTTCTTTATCCTTATACTTGTTGTTCATGTCCTCCAAATGTTGCTTAACTTAAATATGCAAGGTTGTCATGTGGTCTACAAAGTCTTCTATTTCTGCACTTCTCTTATCTTAACTGCTAATATCTCTCAATTCTGATATACCTCTAGGGTGTGCTTGGGTAACAATCTCAAAAGGTGTCCTTCCGGTACTCCTGTTTACTGAATTATTGTAGGCAAACTCTGCTTGTGCAAGAATCAAATCCCAATTTCCAGTTTTGTCTCCAACTAAGCATCTTAACAAATTTCCCAAGCTTCAGTTAACTACCTCTGTCTATCTATCAGTCCATGGGTGAAAAGTAGAACTAAAATTCAAATCTGTCTTCATCTTCTTCCAAAGTGTTCTCCAAAAATAACCAACAAACTTAGTATCTCTATCTGAAACTATGCTCTTAGGGAATCCACACAATCTTACTACTTCCTTGAAAAATAGTTCAGCTATATGTACTGCATCTGATTTTTTCTTACAAGGTATGAAATGAGCCATCTTCGAGAATCTATCTACTATCACAAATTTAGAATCATTTCCTCTTTGTGTTTTAGGCAATCCAAGTATGAAATCAATGCTTATATCCTCCCAAGGTCTTTCTAGTACTGTCAAAGGCTTATACAGTCCCACATTATAACTACTACCTTTTGCAACTTGATAAACTCTATAACTTTGTTCAAATTTCCTAACATCCTTATGAATCTGGGGCCAAAAGTAATGCTCACTCACTAATGATACTGCTTTATCAACACCAAAGTGTTTGGCTAATCCTCCATTATGTTTCTCCTTTATCAGATTCTCCCTCATATAACTCTTAGGTATACACAATTGAACTCCTCTAAATAACATCTCATCCTGAAATGAAGTAATCCAACCACTTGCCTCTATCTACCATAACCGGTTGTCTACATGCTCTCCAAGAATCTACAAAATTTGGGTCATCATCATACAAGATATTCAACTCCTCAAATCCTAATACTGTCACTCTCATCTCTGTCAACAAATTCCTCCTTCTACTCAATGCATCAATAACTTTGTTTGACTTCCCACTCCTATGCTTCAACACAAAGGTGTAACTCTACAAACATTCTACCCATCTCATATGTCTTTGATTCAACTTACTCTGACTATTCAAATACTGCAAGGCTTGATGATTAGTATACAACACAAACTCCTTAGGCAACATGTAATGTCTCCACTTCTTCAAGGCTTGAACTATGACATAAAATGCATGGTCATACACTGAATATCTCCTATGGGCATAATTCAACTTCTCACTAAAATAAGCTATTGCTCTCCCTTCTTGACTCAAGACTGCTCCAATTGTTGTTCCACTTGCATCACAATCTACTTGAAATACTTTGTTTAAATTTGGTAAAGCTAACACAAGTTGCTCAGTCTCTTTCTGCTTCAACAGTTCAAAACTTTTGTTTTCTCCGGTGGTCCACTTGAACTCCTTCCTATCTGCCTTCATTGCCTCAGACATAGGACTACAAACATAATTAAAATTTATGATAAACTTCTAGTAGAAACTAACCAATCCATGAAATGCTCTTACCTCTCCAATGCTTTCCGGTGTAGGCCATTCAACAATTGCTTTTACTTTCTCAGGGTCCATCTTAAAACCATCCTCAGATATCACAAATCCCAAATAGAATAACTCTTCCTTCATGAAATTACACTTCTTAAGGTTTATCAACAAATTTCATTCTCTCAACCTCTGCAAAACTTGTCTTAAATGCAACAAATGCTCCTCTTTTGTCTTACTGAAAATCAGAATGTCATCCAAATATACAATAACAAACTTACCCAATAATTTCTTCAATACCTCATTCATCAACCTCATGAAAGTACTCAGTGCATTAGTTAACCCAAAACGCATCACCAACCATTCATATAGTCCTTCATTTGTCTTGAATGTTGTCTTCCACTCATCTCCTTCTTTGATCCTGATATGATGATATACACTCTTCAAGACTATCTTTGTGAAGTATTTGGCTTCACTCAAACAATCCATTATGTCATCCATTCTAGGCAAAGGAAATTGGTATTTAACTACGATCTTGTTTATTGCTTTGGAATCTGTACACATCCTCCATTTTCCATTATTCTTAGGTGTTAATACCATTGGTACTATACAAGGACTCAAACTTTATCTGATCAAACCTTTCTTCAACAATTCCTGCACTTGCCTATTCAGCTCTTCATTCTCTACTAGTGTCATCCAGTGTGCAGCTTTGTTAGGCAAACTAGCTCTGGGAATCAGGTCCATGCAATGACTAATACTTCTCACAGGTGGTAATCCATTAGGCACATTATCTGAAATGATGTCTTCATACTCTACTAGTAACCCCTTTATCTCTTCTGGTTGTTCTTCTTCATGATTTGAATTATCAGTCTTCTTAGGAACTAAGGCAAAACACACATTCTCATGTCTCATCCCATCCAGGAATTTCCTTCCATCCACCAAATAGATTGTAGCATTCATACAAAATTCACTCTTCAAAGGATCCTCCAAGTGCAACAAGGTTTGCTTCATCCCATTGGCTGCAATAGTGTATATGTTCTTTCTCCCATCATGTATTGTCTATCTATCAAATTGCCAAGGTCTACCCAACAAAATGTGATAAATATCCATAGGCATATTATCACACAAGACTTCATCATGATAATTTCCAATTTTCAATTTCACCAAACATTTCTCACTTACTAACAACTTGTGATCATCCTTAATCCATGCTATCTGATAAGGCTTAGGGTGTTTCAATCTTTCCAAATTCAACTTAGTCACCATCTCTTCTGAAACAAGGTTGTCTGAACTACCTGATGAGTTGAGACATTAGCATGTTTTTATTCCCAGAACTCATAAGTTTTTCTCATGTTTTGATTTATATGGTGGGATAGTGATGATGTATTAAAAGTTGACTATATGCATTTTAGATGTTAAGTTGAACCTATTAAATCATGTTTTGTCTTTGCTAGTTGTTCCTGCATCCATATGATTCATTCCTATTGCCATGCAGATTGTCTTAGGCAATATCATGTCTGAAATTAATAGATGTTTTGATTAATAAAATAGATGTGTATGTGCTTGTATGTTCTTTCTTTTGAATTGCAGGAATAATTATGATGTTGCGGTGAAAGCTCTCCAGTCACGCCAATTACAGTAAGAGATATTCAAGGAGGTGACTGAAAGATCAAATCAACAGAGAAGATGATGAGCATAAGGAACGACAAAGGAGAAGTAGGAACTTAGTGCATATATAGTATAGACCCATTTCAAGTATTACGTCCCTGGGTTGACAATCAAATGAACACCAGCTATGGAGATAGTAACTTCATAGAGTGAATGTCCAAACTTCAGGTTGAGACTTTAACTATAGTTATTATTCTTATTGTTGGGCTGAACATTTTTGGCACCGTTGTTGGGGATGGTGTCAAACTAAGAACATGTTATGGCTATTATCTCTTTAGTTTTCAGTTTAATTGTTTTTAATAGACCTTATTGTTAAATAATTTATATGAACCTGCATGCATAGGCAAAGAAGAGATGCTTAAGGTAGATTCCTACCCAGTTATCCTAATCATGCAGGAATTGACCCCTCAAATGTAAATCCTTTTTCTGAACTTTACCAAACCCCAGAGAATTTGAACCACCCTGAATCTGAATTTCTTGAGAACAACCTCCATTTGCTTTTTGGACCTCCAGAAGAAGAACTTCATCTAGTAAACTCCCCTAAAAGTCCAATGTAAGGAAATCCACCTCCTGGTGGGAATAATCCACCCCACCTTTGGCACCAACATTTGAGTTTCTTATCTCTGATCAACATGATAATACTAATCTTAAGAACATTCGAGCTTCTTCCCTCCCTAAATTCTATGGATTAGTGACAGAGGATCCAAACACATTCATGTTTGAGTTTGACGTTCTCTGTAGGAGTTTTGATTATATGACAGATGCCCATCGGCTCAAGATATTTCCTGCCACTTTGAAAGAATCATCTTTAAGATGGTTTATGAGCCTAGGAAGTAGCACAATTACTACATGGGATGAGATGAAGTGATTGTTTATTGCAAAGTACAAGGATTATTGTAGAGGTACTGATCACCATGGGGATGATATTTTTAGAATGACACAGAAAGAAGATGAGAGTCTTGAAGATTATCTGGAGAGATTTCTATTTAGTGTCAAAAAGTCCAACCATAGCACACTAAATGAGGATTTCCTCAATCTAATATTTTTGAGAGGAATCAGTGATGAATGCACCAATGCTTTGGATCTAATGGGAGGAGGTGACATAACACAATCCACATGGAATGACATTGGACAAATTTATCAGAAGTATTCTAGATCTACTTTAGAAAAAAGGTAGGAATTTCAAGCTAGGAGTTTCTTCATCGACATCTGGTACTAGAGTTTCTAGAATGGAACTTAGCCATTTGTTGAAGTACTTTAAGGAGGATATCATAAATAATATGGCTACTCAACTGGACACACTCTCAGCTAAGAAGAAGCATGAGGAAGTTGATGCAGTTCTTGCATAATTCCGCCCTCATTGTAGACAAAGGAAAAAAGACTGCAAATGTAAAATGGTTGCAAATCTTGAAGTTCTTGATTTCAAGACAATACAAGGTGATGATGAACAAGTTTTCTATGTTGCTCAAATATGGCCAAACTTTCAAAGACAAGGTATGCCTCCTGATCCACTTTCTTTTTCTGGTTATAGTGGAAATTCCTATGCACCAAATAATCAATGGCAATAACCATATGCTCAAAATTTTGGTAATTATCCAAACTAGTATGGTCCTCAAGGCCAAGGGAAACATTTTGCCAGTCAAACTCCACAATGGTAGCAACCACAAGGAAATTGGTCTCCACCTCAGGGACAATGGCAAACAATTTCAAGGAAATTGGCCACCTGCTCCTCCATGGAGGAGGAGTCAACCATGGACCAATTAGTCTTCAGGATATCAACAACCTGTTCAATAGCCACAACCACCTACAATAATGCCTCCCCTTGTAGCCACTACTGTTCCACCTAAAACCCATATAGTTGCCCACTCAACCAATTCCAAATCCTAATAGAAAATCTCAGCAACAACAAGAAGTTTATTTAGCTGATCCTAATCAATACCCAACCTATTCTCTATCTATAAGTGATATTCACCTTAGATCTGGGACAACTCTACCTAATCCATCCCCTCCTATTATAACTAAAATACCCAAAGAACAAGAAATCTCTAGTCCAACAGTCCCAATTCCTCAAAAGCAACAACTACCCCCATTTCCTTAGAGGTTGCAAGAAAAAGAGGAGCAAGGTTATGATATTATAGATCAATTGAAACACGTATGTGTTAAAATCCCATTGTTACAAGCAATAAAGGATGTTCCTGTATACAGTAAGGCACTTAGGGAAGCATGTCTAAAGAAACCTGGCAGAAAGAAGAAAGATCCACAAACAATGTATGTAATGGGTCAACTGGCAGATATTATGCTAGGAAAGGTTTTAATTCCTAAGTATGTTGATCTTGGTAGCCTTGTTGTGAAAATAGTCATTAATGACACTCAGATAAAGAATGTTTTGATCGATTTAGGAGCAACCATTAATGTTATGACAAGGGATATTATGCAGTGGCTTGAAATCACTAGTCTCAGACCTACACCTACAGTCCTACAACTTGCTGATAGTTCTACAGTTCAACCTGATGGTATGATTGAAGATATAGTTGTTGCTTTGGATTCTTGGGAATACCTTGCAGACTTTATGATCCTTTCTCCTAAGGCCACATTGGGAGGATGTCTAGTGATTTTGGGAAGACCTTGGCTTGCTACAACTGATGCATATATTGGATGTAGTTCAGGGGATATGACTATTTCAGATGGGAATTCTACCAAAACATTAGCTTTGTATTCTCTTGCTCAGTCCCAATTTGATCAACAACAAGTTGTTTGGCCTAACTTGGGAGAAGAATTTGAAGAATGAGTTGACTCTATCAATCACCTTATGATGATTAATAGAGGACCATTCATCCAATTTCATGATGAAGACTCAATTCTTTATAAAATTCTGACAAATGAGTTAAGACAAGAGAAACAATTGCAGGAAGTACCAAATATTGTAGATTCAAACTTTCCTGTAGCCACTAATATATTGCATACTTTGTTACCATAGGAAGTCTGTACTTCTCATTTTTCTAATATATCTCAGATTGATCTTACTATCAAAGTGGACTTTGATTCAAATAAATATTTGAATATCAACAGTAATCTTGCAGAAACTCAAAGAGTGGCACTTGTGGATTTGTTCAAATGTCATAAACATGCTTTTGCATGGGATTACAAGGATATGCATGGAATTGATACAACAGTTTGTACCCACCGTATCTACATAAAAGAAGACTGTAGACCACTTAGACAACCACAAAGGAGAATCAATCATGCATTAAGAGAAATAGTTAAAGAGGAATTGTAGAAGTTGTTGAATGTTGGATTTATCTATCCTATTTCTGATAGTCAGTGGGTATCAACTTTGGTAATAGTTCCCAAGAAAGGAGGAAAATGGAGGGTATGTGTTGACTACAGAGCCTTGAACTTAGCAGCCAGAAAAGATCATTTTTCATTGCCATTTGTGGATCAGGTATTAGACTCTTTGGTAGGGAAGCGATACTTCTCATTTCTTGATGGATTCAGTGGCTACAACTAGATTCAAATTGCCTCAGAGGATCAAGAAAAGACTACATTTACTTGTCCTTGGGGAACAAATGCATATTATGTTCTTCCTTTTGGATTATGTAATGCTCCAGCTACTTTTCAAAGGGTAGTGATAAGCATATTTTCAGATATTTCTCAAGACTTTATGGAAATTTATATGGATAATTTTACAACCTATGGTTCAAAATTTGAAGAAGCATTGGAGAACCTGAAGAAAGTTTTGCAATGGTGTGAAGACTATAATTTGTCATTAAATAATGAAAAGTGCTTCATGATGATGCAGGAAGGTATAGTCCTTGGTCATCATATCTCTATAAAAAGAATACAAGTTGACCCAACAAAAAATGAAGTTATTCAAAATATCACTGCACCGGTAAAGCAGAAGGATGTCAAAAGTTTTCTTGGTCATGCTGGATATTATAGAAGGTTTATCAAAGATTTCAGCAAAATTGCAAGTCCCTTATATTCTCTTCTAACCAAGGATATTGAATTTAAATGGAATTCTTCATGCAATGAAGCTTTCTTAAAGCTCAAACAAGATTTGACCCAAGCACCGGTTCTTAAAGGTCCAAACTAGTCCTCACCATTTCAAATTCATACAGATGCATCTAATTATGCAATAGGAGCAGTCTTAGGACAAAAGATTGATAAGTTAGAGAATGCAATATTAATATCAGCAAGAACATGCAGGGGCCTGAGTTAAATTACATAGTCACTGAAGAAGAAATGTTAGTAGTTATATATGCACTCAACAAATTCAGACACTATATAACAGGATATCCTATATTTGTGCACACTACTCATACTGCAATCAGATCTCTCATGAATAAGCCTTCAATTACTGGAATATTAGCTCACTGGTTATTGTTAATGCATGAATTTGATATCACAATTATTGATAAACCAGGAAAGTCCAATGTGGTTGCAGATTATCTTTCAAGGCTTCAATTGCAGGAAAATCCTACAACCATAGATGATGCTTTTTCGGATGAACATTTATTCCTTATACAAGTCCACGCTCCTTGGTATGTTGATATTGCCAATTATTTAGCTGCTGCTAAAATGCCAATTCATTTCTCTCCTAAAGAAATAAGGTTGTTAGTGGAGAAAAGTTTTAACTTCTCATGGATTGTTGATTGTTTGTTTTATACTAGACCCGACCAAGTCATGAGAAGATGTGTAAGGGAAGATGAAACATATGATATCCTGCATGCATGTCATGATGAACCATGTGGAGGACATTTTGTTGCTAAGAGAACAACACTTAAAATATTGAACACAGGATATTATTGGCCAACATTATATAGGGATGCAACACATTATACAAGGAAATGTGATAGATGTTAGCACATGGGGAGGCCTACTAAATGTAATAAGATGCCATTATACCCACAAATATTAGTTGCACAATTTGATAAATGGGGATTAGATTTTGTTGGCCCAATTGATCCCCCTTCTAATGGAAAATCTTACATTCTGGTATGGACTAATTATGTAACCCAAAAGAAGCTCAAGCTATGACACATGCAAGAGATAATAAAGTGGCTGAGTTCCTTTATGAAGAGATATTTTCTAGGTATGGAGTCCCAAGGGAAATTGTATCAAAACAAGGATTTACTTCCACATTGATTGCAGCCTTGGTCAATGAATACAATATAAGGCACAAAAAATCTACTCCATACCATCCACAAGAAAATGGACAAGTAGAGGTCACAAATAGGGAGCTAGAAGCCATTCTTACCAAAACAATAGTTGTTCATAAAAAAGATTGGTCTCACAGACTTCTAGAAGCCATTTGGGCATATAGAATAACATGGGAGACACCAATTGGATTTACACCTTTTGAAATGGTGTATGGAAAAGTAGCAATGATACCTATTGAGTTTGAACATAAAACTCTAAGAACAACTCTGCAACTAAATATGACACTTTCTGAAGCACAGACAGACTGTATTCAACAATTAAATGCTTTGGATGAGTGGAGAAAAATGGATGTCCAACAGAGAAAACTAATTCAAAATCAAACAGCTAAGCGGCATGATAAATACATTAAGGAGAAGAAGTTTCAGGCAAGAGATTGGGCGTTGCTATATGATTCAAGATATAAAGATACTATGGGAAAGCTGCAAACTAGATGGTTAGGACCATATGAAATAGAGGAAGTTTTAAAAAATGGAGCTATTTGTTTGACCACTATTGATCCAGTTTAGTTTAAGCTTTTAGTAAATGGTCACCGACTACATCTCTAACATAAGCCTACAACCAAAGAGCAATTCACCAAGAAAGATCAAATGCTGCTTCCTACAACTTCTGCAGGGAACGTTCCTAACACTATAATTCTTCAAGCATCATTTCATAAAGATATTTCCATGTCTTATGGAAATATTATTCTCCATAAATAAATATTCCATCCATGTCATCCCATCTCATTTCTTTATCTATCATTTCATTCATGTCAAATCATTTCATTTCACCATTCTTTTGGCTAACCGCTTTCATGCAACATTTATTCGCACGACTGCAAGTATATACATATATTATTTTAATTAATTATGCATTTATTATTTCACTATGATTATTTCCAAATCAAATCCGCGTACACTTCCCTAACTCCTTTCCGCATGTGTGGACATGTGCCAAAATAAGTTGGGGGTGTTTTATGGTCCGATTTCCAAAATTAGTAATTATCCGTCCTTTTAAGTACCTTGATTTGATTGCTTACCATCATTATTTTAATGAGATATTATTTTCCATGAGGAAGTAATGAATTTTGTCGCCAAAATAGGAAGTAAGGAAGGAAGTTTCAATCAAATATTTTCAGTCTGCAGAGTACTTCAGTTCCTTGTTCTCAGTTGCAGAAATTGTTTTATTAACTGAGATAGTCATGGGTGGAGATCCTATCCGCCATGAACCAGTAATCCATGATGTGTTGCTACAGGATGCTCTTTGTGAGCATTATTTCCGGCTTCATGGTTGGATTGACTACTTTATGAAAATAACAGATTATAATGAGGAAATTGCCTCTGAGTTCATGCATTCATTCAACCAAGGGGAAGTTACTATCAAAGGATTAAGGGTTATTGCTACAAAGCAGCAAATAGCTAAACTTACAGAGTTTCTACAAGAAGGGGATTTGTTTCCTGAATAAAAGGATGCAAGAAGCGCTAGAGCATAATTTATGAACCCTATAGATGGACCTCTAATAGTGGTCAAGCAGGGAACCAGACAGGTATCTCTTCCAATAGAATGGCCCCAGGTGGCCTTGTATATAATGAAGTACATTACCTGTGATGGAAGGTATTCAAATTTACATTCAGCCCTTTTCAAATTGCTTAGTCATTTACAGCATGGGCGGAGGCTAAATGTTCCAAATTTTTTATACCACCTCATTTCCACAAGTGCCAAAGAAACACGGAAGAATGGAAATCATTTTGTCAGTCATCATGGTTTGATAAAATTGTTGGTAAAACGTTCTCTTAGGGATGTTTCACAGATGGCATGGGGGGTATTTGAAGACATTCTGCAGTTTAGGGTTGAAGATGCTCCTGTTGCAAATGAGTTAGTAGTTCAAAAGGAGGATACGGGAGGACTCTCTTCTCCTATAATTTTTGTAGGGAATGAATCTCTTGCCACCAAAGAAGCTTTGACTATTATGGAGGAAGAGATGGCAAAAACAAATATTGAGCATCCATCCACTTCTTTCCAAAGAGGAGCAACATCTTCTAAAAGAAAAGGGAAAACATTAGAAGTAATTAATGCAGAAGATGAACCTATGATTTAGCTGCAGGCAACACAGGTTTCTCCTGTAGCTAAGAGGCATAGCCCGAAGGGAAATACCCTTGTAGCAAAGCCTTTTGTAGAAATTGTTCCTACAACCACTCCAAAGGTTTATGTAAGAAGGACTCGAAGAAGTACCCAAAAATTCCATCCAACAAGTGATGCAACAGAGGTTATTTCAGTTGAAGCATCAGAATAGGAATGGGAGAATCCAACAGAGGTTGAAACCCATAAGAAACATGATGTTGATAGACTTTCAAGTCTGGCATATATGGTAGAACAACTTGAGGAACCTGTTGAAGAAATTCCACGTCCTAAGGTAACAAATATTAGACCTCCATCATCTCTCACCAGTTTATCTATTGCATTAACATTCTATAGGCAGTGGGAGATAGAGAGGGTTAGATTACATGAAATTATTGATAAGCAACAGAGGGAAATAGAAAGAAGAGATGATAAAATTGAAGAATTAGAAGCCAAGATTGATACAATTACCAATATGGTCCTTGAGTTAATGCAATGTAGGGCCCCGCCATGAGTTTATGCTCTGCATTTAAAGGAGCGGTATTTAAATTTTAAATTAAACCACATTATTAGGGACCTTAGCCCTTCTTTAGACACCCCTGAGGAATTTTATGATGCCTATCAGACTTCTCCAGCAGTTACAAAAAACTTATTGTGTGAACTCTACTTGCATAACTATGTTGTGACTTCTGACAGTGAGTGGACTCCCTTGCTATACATTGGTGATATCCACATAAAAGCCTTAATGTCATGGATTCAGAATGAGATCAGCATGGGAACACAGGCCAAAACACATAAGAGTATTGAATTTGATTGTCCATTGCCACTTAGGAAGGAAGAAAAAGACCCCAAGGGTTCTTTATTATGATTGGCAAAAGTTATTGGCAAGGCCAGATGTAAGGAGCCAAGTATTGCCAATGAGGGAATAAATATTCCAAGCATATGAACACTTAATTCAGAATGAAGGTACAACTGCAATTGACTACCCGACTTAGAGTTGGAACAATTTGCCAGAAGAATTAAAGCAAGGAGAAACACATTCACTGCCAAATTTTCATGCATCTATACAAAGAGCCCCTAAATATATCCAACTGGGTGGGATGAAAAACCATAAATGGTTACCTTTGATCTCTCAGCCCCCTATCCTCATGTGGCCATTATTGGGATGTAGGATTACAGACAAACCCTATGAAGCAGTTATAGAAGAGGCCAGATGGTCCAGGCTAGAAAAGATGAAAGGGTTTTATTGGAATTTAGCCTCAGGAGAAACAGGTCAAGGAACTATTGGTGACTTAAGAGTTAGTGCCAGAATCAGGAATTTTTTTCTTGCTGGAGGATCATCAAGACCTTAAGTTGGGGGGCATGATGAGTTGAGACATTAGCATCTTTTTATTCCTAGAACTCATAAGTTTTTCTCATGTTTTGATTTATATGGTTGGATAGTGATGATGTATTAAAAGTTGACTATATGCATTTTAGATGTTAAGCTGAACTTATTAAATCATGTTTTGTCTTTGCCAGTTGTTCCTGCAACCATGTGATTCATTCTTGTTGCCATGCAGATTGTCTTAGGCAATATCATGTGTGAAATTAATAGATGTTTTGATTAATTAAAATAGATGTTTATGTGCTTGTATGTTCTTTCTTTTGAATTGTAGGAATAATTATGATGTTGCGGTGAAAGCTCTCCAATCATGCCAATTGTAGTAAGAGATATTCAAGGAGGTGACTAAAAGATCAAATTAGTGGAGAAGATGATGAGCGTAAGGATGATAGAGGAGAAGTAGGTGCGCAATAATCATTGATGTTTGACTCAAGTGGGAATTAGTATTGTAAATACCACCACACTATGTTATGGTTGTGGTTTGGTTTAGATCCATATTATCAGTGGCTTAACTCTGATTGTTTCCCTTCATGAATAGTATCCACCTCTTCTCATCGGTGTGATATATGTTGTAGGATGTAGTTGTTTTGTTTTAAACAAGGATATTTGTCTCTTTTCAGAGGTTAGAAAGAAAAGAGAAGAAGAAGAGCATAAGATTTAGAAATAAGGTGACAAAGTGTTTTGAGTTTCTTTTGATTCTGAATAATATAATAACTTTTGAGGAACAATGAATAAATATATGTTATTCTGAGCACATAGATTTATTTTTGGAAGCCTGGAAGCACCCATCCAAGGGGGCCCACTTGGTGAGTGTTCCTATACCTTTGTTAAAATTAGTTTTCTTCTTTAGCTCCAGTAGACGTTCTTACATTGACTGTTTCTGCAGCCATTGCAAACAGATGGACATTGACTGTTCCTACAACCAAAACAAACATACTAATTCCTATTTGTCAACTTTGGACTTAGTTAGTATTTCTTGAATGAAATTATTGTTAATGCAAAGCTTTTCCTATAGCCATTCAGTTGTCTTTTGCTTACCTTTCCCGCATAGATGTTAGTTGCTGTAGTAATGGAGGGTAGCTATCATAGGAACTCAGTGCACATTTAGTGCAGACCCATTTCAAGTATTACGTCCCTGGGTTGACAATCAAATAAACACCGACTATGGAGATAGTAACTTCATGGAGTGAATGTCCAAACTTTGGGTTGAGACTTTAACTATAGTTATTATTCTTATTGTTGGGCTGAACACTACCACTATCAATAACAACTTTACAACACTTACCAGATACCTTACATCTAGTCTTGAACAAATTCCTCCTCTGCAAGGGTTCCTCATCTCCTCCTATATGACACAAATCTCTCCTCATCATTAATAGTTCTCCATCTTCTGGTTTGTTAGTTCATTCAATGGGGATTTCTTCCACCACTGCTATTCTCCCGGTTCTCTCCACCTTCCTACACTTGAAAGAACGATGTCCTTCTCCTCCACACTTAAAGAAAGTTCCTCTAAACACTCTCTTGTCTTGTCTTCTATCATCTTTTCCAAAATTCTCATTCCGATAACCATCAGGTTCTCTTCTTCGATAGAAATTTTATCATCCTTCTGGTATGAACAACCATATTTGCTTACTTCCTTGTCTTTGTTCCGATCTGTACAGGTTCCTCTACCTCTGTTATATCCTCTTCCTTCGGAAAGCCTTCCAACCCTACCTCTATGTCTCTTCTCATGTCTTTTGTTCAACTTCTCTTCTTCTTTTAGGGCATACTGGTAAGCTTCTTCAACACTTTGCAATTTGATTAAACTGAGTTCATCTTGTATAGACATCCACAATCCATTCAAATATCTTGCAACTTGTTCAACCTCATCATCAACATGTTCAGACCTGATATTCAACTTGTAGAATGCTTTGATATACTCCTTTACACTAGATTCCTTCTACTTCAAATTCTGCAACTTCTGGAATAGTTTCACTTGATAATCAGTTGGCATAAATTTTGATTTTAACTTAGCAACCATTCGATCTCATGTTTTGATCTTATCTTTACCTCTTCTTTGTCTATCAACTTGGAAATGCTCCCACCAAAGAGATGCATGACCTTTCAACTGGGTGTAGGCATATTTTGCCTTCCTTTCCTATGTGGTGTTCTCAAAATCAAAATATTTCTCCATCTCCAAGATCCAATCCATCAATTCATCTGAATCCAAATTTCCATCATATTATGGTGGGGTAAAATGTGGTTTAGTATTTTCCCTACTCAAAACCCTTAAGAAACTTTCTTCATCTAGATCAATCACCAGTGGGTTTACTTATTCTACTAGGGCTTCTTCTCCTTCATCTTCACTCACATCTTCAATATGTTGGCCTCTTCTTTGGGCTATCTCAACGACTAATTCCAACTGGGCTGCAATTCCTCTCAACACTGCCATCACAATGAGGTCTACATTCCCACATGCTCCACCATTCCTATTTCCTCGTGCCATCTTCATGCCAGTCCTCTGCAGCTCCACGTCGGATCCACAATTCGCCACCCCATAATAAAATTCTCAGGACCACATAATCTTTGGAATGAAGTCCGCTCTAATACCACTTGGTGCAGTCACTGGTTAGGAGGGACCTCAAAGAGATCAGTTCGGACCGGTCAGCAAGAGTAAACACAACAAAAATACAAGAATATGGTAGAGGCAATGAAAAACTAAATGTATTAAATCATAAAAATTGATTACAAGCAACCGATAACATCTGCAATACAAGATTAGGCTCACTGGCCTGCTACAAACATGCTCAATTACAAAAGAGGTCACAACCAAGACCTTAAAACTTTTGATCTAGCTTCTATGCTCTATATTTCCTTTGATCTACATTCTAATGCTCAATTACAATGATTTATATGATCCAAGGGGATCTGGTTAGCGCAAAAAGGATCAAATTCCAAAGAACAAGACCGAACGTGTAAAGCCAACAAGGTCGGCCTCCACCAAAGAGATTCCTCTAGAAAATCCAAAGGATGAAGTGTGGATCAAAGGGAAGGTCGGCCACACGACAAGGAACATCAGAACAACGCTTAGAGCTCCACAAGCTATGGAAAGGATCCGGTAGATTCACCAAAGCAAATAGGTCCAACCGATTTTGGTGCTAGAAAACTATCTCGGAAACCAGAATCGATAACTTGCCAGAAAATTATCCAAATGCTCC
This sequence comes from Cryptomeria japonica, assembly GCF_030272615.1. Taxonomy (NCBI): domain Eukaryota; kingdom Viridiplantae; phylum Streptophyta; class Pinopsida; order Cupressales; family Cupressaceae; genus Cryptomeria; species Cryptomeria japonica. The sequence continues at coordinate 422,749,102 of NC_081405.1, read as the reverse complement.
ACGGTTTAGGAATAAGGAAGTTGATCAAGTCCTCAAGCAGAATCCAACTCCTCAAGATCCGGTGAGCCAATGCTAGAAAATGCAAAATGAAATGTTGAAACTACAAAACAAAAAGGAAATATTTTGGTTGATGCAAGATTGTCAAGAACCGGGGATGCTCCTGCATCAGGGGCGTAGATGGTGCATTCTTGAAATGTGTGGATAAAGGCCAACAAAGAAGTTTCTAAAGAATTTTCATGATGAACCATGTGGAGGATATTTTTGGGCATTTGTGACCGCTTTCAAAATCCTTCACTGGGGTTTTTATCAACCAGGTATGTTTAAAGATGCTTATGATTGGATATTAAAAAATGAGAAGTGTTTGAAATTTACTAATAGACTTCAATTAGCAACACTTCCATTGAGACTTGTAGTCATTGATGAACCATTCCAACAATAGGGATTGGATTTTATTGGACCTATAAATCCCAACTCTAGTGTGGGTCATACTAATATTCTTACAACGATAGACTATTTCACTAAATGGGTAGAAGCGATCCTTGTAAAGCATACAACTTCAGAAGTTGTGGTTGACTTCTTGAAAGAAAACATTCTGGTCAGATTTGGAGTGGCAAAAAAAATTATAGCTGATAATGCTAGTTGTTTCTCTTCTACCAACATTTTTTCTATAACTTAGGAATTAGCCTTGCCCACTCTTTAGATTATTACTCGTAGGGAAATAGATAGGCTAAATCAAGCAACACAAACTTTATTTCAATTATGAATAAATTAGTGGAGAAAAATCAAAGAATATGGAATAATAAATTGTATGATGCCTTTTGGGCCCATAGAATCACTTACAAAAGAGCAATCAACATGTATCATTTTCAATTAGTGTATGAAATCAACTGTACGATGCCCATTCCTTTAGAATTGTCCATTCTTGATTTACAAAAATATGTTGATGATCGATTCCAATCCTCCCTAGAGAAATGGATTATGTACCTAAATAAACTTAAAGAATAGAGAATTGAAGTAGTTGACAAAATTACAAAACATCAATAGTTACTCAAGCAGATTTTTGATAAGCGAGCTAGACAAAGACAATTTGTAATCGGTGAAATTGTTTTACTATGGGACCACAAAAGAGAACCAAAGGGAGTCCATAAGAAATTTGATTCTCTGTGGACTGTACCATTCACCATTCAAGATACTTTGGGAGAAAATGCCTTCTTGTTGGAATGTCCAGATGGAGCACCTCTGCTGCTTGTATATAATGGGCAAGATTTAAAACCATTTAATTGGTGATTTGAGCAATTGAGATTCCCTATACAATAATTATTTTAATATTGTCTTTCCTTTTTTGTTTTTGTGTGTCATTTTTTGTGTGACTCCATTGCCCTTAGAAATAAGGCTTTATACCAAGTCATCTGGATTCTCTACATTCTTTCAATCTTTGTCCCCATTTAGAGCTAGTTGTTACCCACGTTTTAGTCATAGCTTACCCTCCTCATTTTTTAATCTGCAAGCTTTACCTATTGCATGGTTGGCCTTTTATGGCATCCCAAAACCAAAACTTTATTTGCCTTAGTTCTTATTTTCCCCGATCGATCGATCAACTATGTAAATTTTAAGTCATAGTAGCGTCAAAGTTATCTCTAAGAGGCCCCACCTCATCATAACATCAACATATCACTCATTTTCTAAACTCAACCCCTCACTTTTTATAATCCAAATGCTCTTTGTTCACTGATTATATAATATTTCAATATGTTTAAGTCTAGTCCATTAATAAAGGGGTCTACACTTGTGTCAAGTATCAGTTGATTGCACTTTCTAGGAACTTTGCACACACTTGATTTTTTCTATAGTTCCTGCTTGGGCCAATATATTGATGATGAGCAATTTAGTTTTCAAAGAACTCTTTGGGTAGTGACATCAGTAAGTACCATGTACCAAAACAAATTTAATGCAAATCAAATCATAGAAGGGGAAAAATGCAAACGCCTTTTCTGAGAAAGAATGTTAGTTTTTGATGGAAACTATGATGGTAGGGAAAGCCACTAAAATTAATTGATTTAAATGCTCAAGGAACTCATAGATCTACCACCTTGTGTGAGCTTCATTTCATATTCAACGTGGCAAAAAAAGAGCCAAAGACGAGTGGATTTTGAGCACACTTTTATAGGGTAGTTTAGCTTCAGTAAGCGTTTCTTTCCTCATTCCTTATTTTTTTGGGATAAAGAACTAGGATTTAGGAAAGAGTTTCATGGAAAAATCCTCTTGATAATGTGTATGAACTCTTTCCCTTGCTCTACCCTTCTTTTCTTCCCATTCTCTCTATTCCCTATAATATTTGCAAAAACCTTAGTTCTCCTTCTGATACATGCAATGAAGAACAAAGAATCCCCTAGTATAGAAAGTGAATTGGAGAGTGTGAGGGATACCAACATGTGAAACTTTAGCATAAGGGAAATATTGAAAAGGTTGCATGAACAAGACCCTTTGCCTATTGCACAAAAAGTGGTTGACAGTGGATTATTAAGAGTAGGAGGTTACCCACTTTCCATTGCATGTCCAAAATTGGTCATGACATGCATCCAAAACTATCATTCTAAATCTCATGAGGTTAGAGGCCCAAATGACATCGTAATAGAAAACATTGATACTAAGATGGTGACTAATGTGTTGCAAATCCCAAATCGGGAACAAGGTGTGGACCTGTCAATGCAATATGGATGGGAGTATTTTTAGAATCATGCAAATTGGTGCCTCACCTAGCTAGCCAAACATGGTTGGAAGTAGAAAGAAAAGGAAAGTTGAATCTTCCCTCATTAATTAAAATAGAACTTTTAAAAAATGATATTGTTGATGTGATTGTGTTGTTATACAAGGCAATTGGGAGGCCTAACACATAATTCTTTGAAGAATGGATGTGTGGTTTTTTATTGGGAATTTGTTCTAAGGATGAATTTGTGGATTGGGTAACACTGATGAGTAATATCTTACATGAGCAATTGGTTAGCTACCCAAAGAGGCAGGAATTCCATTTCTATTCCATGTTTTTCTATATGCATGCTAGTAGCAAGTTGACTTGACCAAGCCTAGTTGTAGATGACTCACTAGCAAAAGGTAAACCTATTTATGGCCGCTTCCACCAATTGTGGGAAGATATTGGCATGAGGGAGTTTTCTCTTGTTTATGATGCATTTTTCATGACCCTAATACAGATAATTGAAGGGTCTACTAAGAAAAGAATCTCCACATAAGCTACTACCTTGGTAACACAATTTGGTGGTTTTTACATTAAGTTCCACACCTTCACCTATCTAAGGATAAGAAAATATGAAAGTTCTCCTTTGAAGCTACCCAAGTATGCTTCAGATTGTCTCATTTTTCTAAAATTGTCACTAGATGGCATTTGTGAATATCAAATATTCCACTTTGAAGAAGAAAGGGTACTCTTTCCTTTTATCTTTGTCCTATTTTTCTTGCAAAAATAATGAGGCTATGAATAACGTAGATAAGTTATTGGTCGAGTTTGGTTTCTATTATCTGCCTTTGAGTAGTAATTTTGACAATAAGGGTTATGCCTGAGAAAATATCTATGACTCCACTTCGTACCTCCATGTGCCTCAATTGGAAGATTCATGGGGAGAGTCTAGAGGGATTTCATGCAATTGATGGTGGAGAAAATTATCACTTTAATATCCCTCTCCCACTTTTGGGAGATGAAACTGATGATGGCTTAGACCTGATTGATGATTATTACAATAATGCAGTTGTGATGCCTTTCCTCCGATCTAATGGTCTCAAGAGGAGGGGATAGATATCAAAACCCACACTTTCAATATTTTGAAGAGAACCCAACATTGATTAGAAAATAAGGTTAAGTCTCATGTTGTCTCTCCTTAACAAAAGGGAGCATCATCATATTAGAACTCATCTCAAAGCTCTCAGGCTACTAAGACCACAAACAAGGCTAGAGAGACTTCATACAAGTCCAACTCCCAATCTAGAGGAGATGAGGAACCCCTAGAGGATCAGTGATGATTGAAGTCAATTTGTGGATCAAGCATCACTAGCACCACTTTCGGCACAATAGGAAACCCCTTCCATTTTCACCATTCTTGATGATGATGCACATATTTTTTATCATATAGATGAAGACTCTGCTTTAGGCCTACCTTTGGGTGAACCCCAATCCTTTGAATACAACACATCCCATATCTTTTGCTTCCCCTGCTATTTCTGAGAAAGTCTCTCCTACGATAGTTAGTACCTATACCAATGTTACTTCCTCCCCTTGAATAAATAAATTTATTGAGAAGAAGAATAAATATACCTCGACCATAGAATTACATGTAGACATTGTTGCCCAATTGTTAGGGGATATATCCAAACCTAAGAGGGCTAAGAGGATGTCTTGTGTCTTTAATTATTCTAACCTAGGACACCAAGTTGTGGAGATTGTTGACCCCATGGTGTACAAAAAGGAACATGAACACACAGAAGTTGATTATAGGCCAAGCAGAATTGACATCATTCCTTCTAATATAGAGGATGATATTTACAATGCTAAATTTTTTGTGAGTAATTTTCCACGGAGGGTAAAGAAGGAAGAATAAAAGAACTATAAGTTGTCTCAATAGTTGAATGCTCTCACTACTTTTATTTGATCTCTTCTATCATCTGACAAACTACCTTATGAAGGCACTTCAAATACACCTATGCTAGGGGGAATTAATATTGATCAATTGGAATTGGTTAAGAGATGTCAGACAATGACAATAGTTATTGAAGAGTTGGCGAATAAAGATAGAACTCAATGTTTCATATTTATTGATGAAGGTCTAAGAGCTTACACCACTCTTGCGGACAATATGTGCACTCTTTGTACCAAGTTGAAAGAGCTTAGAAAATACGTTGGAGGATTGGAGCTCATCTCTCACCAATTGGGGGAAATTTCCCAAATGCACCTCGCCCTACTAATAAAGGAGGGAATTATTAAGGATCAAATAGAAAATAAAGTTGCTGATTGGAGAGAAATGGTTGATTGGAGATTCTTTGTACTAAAGCAGCTCCATACAAAGATAGTGGCACTTTGGGCTTCAATATTTTAAAAGAAAGCATGCAGGAGTTTTTAACGATCAATGAAGTCCGTGGAGACCTGAGGAAGAAGATGGAAGATGAATTTTCGCTGGAAAAAGTTTGGATGCAATCTCTAGAAAAGATGAAGGACATGTTGACCCTCGTTCCAGGGATGAGAGAAAACATCAGTGATTTACAACAACAAATAGTTGAGGTTGACCAAGAGATTCATCGGTAGAAAGTCTGAGCTGACATGACTAGCTACCCTAAGAAGAGAAAGATGTCCCCAATGCTCTAGACATATGTGGACTATAGAAAAAAAAGGTGATGATAGTGACATAATTGATCAGCCAGGTATAGGGTCCAGATGGTGATGAACTGGAGTCAAATGATGATATGGAGCTTATTGGTGAGCTAGAGGGTGGTGATGTGTCTCGACACAATTAATGCTCTTTTCATATTTTATTCTCTTGCTACAAACCTATTGGCTCTAGAGGGCCGTTTAATTATTATTATTTTAAAGACTTGAATTTTAAACTGGCTATATTCAAGAAGGTGTTATCTTTAAAGAATGAAATGTATGGGTTAGCTATTTATGTTTTTGAAAACTAATCTGGATGGATCTTTTCTTCGGGACAAATGCAAAATTTGTTTTGTTTTTTTTTTAGAAGGAAAGACACTTTTTATATGTTTTTGATCAATTATCTTTGATATTTTTGAAGTAGAAATCTCTACTATAGTTTTTTATAATTTATAGACTTTGTGTTATGGTGGATGAAAAATCATTCTTTGTATGTTGAATGCATCTTTGTTTCTGCTTTTTGTGATGGAATAATAAAGTGACTGATTTATCCTTACTTGTTATATTGTCATGAAGTGTTTATCTTTGCATAGATATTGAATGGCAACAATGCTTTGATTTTCAAGCTCTTGTATTGGCTCTTTTGATCGCCCTTGGACTTTGATGCATGAGTGAGAATCAATTAGAAGATTCTTTCTTTATTTCTTCTTTAAAATAGTTTAATTTGATGCCTTCAAAAGCTTTCTAGTTAAAACACATACCTTTCATTGCTTTTCGGTTAAAAGAATCCATAGTTATCATTCATTGCAAATATTTAGAAGGTAGTTGCGCCTTTTAAAAGAAGCAAAGAGTATGAGTAGAAGGATGTCGCACCTATCTCAACTATTTGAATACTTGGTTACCTGTCTGAGCATTAGAATATAGAGAAAGGAAACAAAATTTGTACGCAAATAAATATCAAGATGAAAATTGGGCCATAAGAGCCTTGGTGGTGCTCACCAATGAAGCCACATGGCAACCTCATCATTTTAAAGCCATATCACATCTCCTCAGGATTCTACCACCAACTTGGCAATAACATTAGCAATTTTGTTTCCCTCCCGGTAGATATGAATAATTTTGAAGTCCTACAAACCATTAATCAACTTCTTGATAGGTTCTAATCATTTGTCTAGTTTCTAGTTTGGTGCATAATTTTGGTGTATTGCATTGATGGAAATCAGTGAGTCACCTTCCAGGTGGATTTTCCCTGCTCAAATTTGCTTCCCCAATTCTAGACCTATTGGAACCCTGTGTTTCCTAAAATAAGAAAACATTGAAAGTCCTTCAAATAGCCACTTCCTAAGAATTTATGCGTGTTCCATCACCAAGTTTTTGTATTTGATTAACCAGGGAGAGCACTTTCACAAAGTTACTAAAGTTTTCCTTGCTGGCATCAAGGTTTTCCAATTTATGGATATTGGCTTGAGAAGAATGGTTTATTTGATGAGGTTATTATTGTTACAAGACCATTAATGAAAGACATAAATAGCAAGCCAGATTTAATGCCAATGCCCAAGTTTATAATAATAACACACGAAGACCCAAATTCATTTCAGAGCTTGATTTTAAATCTCTCGCAAGGGTGAATATTTCACTTTTCAAAATCTTGATAATTTAAATCAATATTTTTAAGGCTATTGAAATCCATATTGAATATTAGATTTTAAATTTTCACTATATGTGGTGCTAAATGTGGCTCCCATGAGGGTAGAGACCATCATATAGTTTCAAAGGGAGGCAGATGAATGTCATGGCACACAGAAGAAAAAGATTGATTTCAAATATGAAGTTATATTATTTAAGTTAATTTGAATTAAACAATAACTCATATATATATATATATATATATATATATATATATATATATATATATAATGGCATTCTAATGTGATTTAAATTAATTATTATAAACATTATAAAAAAGAGGGGAGATATTATTTATTGTTATGCACATTTAGTAAATCTAAATGAGGCATTACACCAACTTTTTCTACATAACATTGGATATCTGCGAGGGCAAAAATGGTTCCACCAAAAAGAGGAGCTACAGCGAAATTGTTTTTATGAAAGCATTTTAATTTATTTAAAATCATTATACAAAGTAACACATAGCATGGGCCCCGCAAGGAAAGAAATGTTTATCGATGAAACTTAGCTCGCCGTCAGGAGTGAAAACAAAAATGTGGAAGCCCTAAAAAGATTGTATGAATACAGTGAAACACTTTCACAACCTGTAAGCAAATGCAGTACCAATCTCGACAGTATCCTGCCAAGGACAACAGAATCCATAGATGTTAAAGTTGCAGTCACCCTGATAGTTAAAATAAATATAATGCCTCACAACCGTCAGGGTAATAGATTTGTTAAGAGGAATTTTGAAGCTATTAAACCAATGCAATTGAGATTAATAAAGATGAAGTTGTTTTGACAAGGAGGATAAACATTTCAAACAAGTCGATGACAATTTTTACCATTTCTTTATGGAATATAAAACAAAGATTAGAAGGCTAAAGTATAAGTGAAATAATTTCCAAGTGGATTATCCAAGTAAAGGATAAAGTATTCAATCAAGGAAAATATTTTATTAAGTGGGGATAATATTTTATCAATAGCCAGAGGAGTATGACAATGCACATCAGAATATTTTATCAATAGCCAGTTTGTGAAAGGGAGAATTATATTCCATCAAGTGAAAATCTTTTTATGAAGGTGTATAACATCTATAGAGAACTATTATAACTATCTTCACCATGTACAAAGATTAAAGAGATTAAAAATAAAATATTTTAATATATTAAAGATAGTTAATGGAAATGTGCCCCGAACAATGTGAAGGGTCACAACCCTAAAATTGTGTTGTACATATCTAAGATAAAATTAAGAAAAAGGGGCGGGGGGGGGATAATGATAACAAGAAATATTTCTGTATAAATACTATTGTGGATACCTTTCAAATTTCAATCTTGATATTTTGATTCAAGAAATCAAAGGCTATTTAAGTACTTTCCTATGCACAGTGGTTATTTTTGTTATTTTCAGTTGGCTATATTGAAGATTGCGTGGACTGATCAAGAAGGATTTTCTTTCTTGGATGATTATTGTGTTCACCTCTTTCAAGGAAAGATTAAAATTGCATGCATGGTAATTGTCATAATAAAAGTTAATCACCAAGTATAAGGAAATAAACAGTTGACAGTTTCATACCAGGTGTGAAATTAAAAATTGTCTAACAAGGAGAATATAAGGGAAGTGATTCACTTGACTTTGAGCTTGATAGGTGAAGAAGGCACTAATCAAAACTTAACACTCAACAATCCATAAAATTTGTTTACTTTATTTTTTTATTGGTTGTATAGAAGTAGAAAGTAGGAATAAATATTCAAGTCATATCAAATCTTCATGCCAATTTGAAACTGACCAAAGGACAATATTGTAACATAATCTGCCTAAATATCACTGGCCAATTATAACACAATTAAGGAGAAGTCGGTGATAAGGTATACCCGCCTTGGTCTGGCAAACCAAAAGAGGAGGGAATTAAGATCAAATTGATCATTCCATTAGCTGGCCAAAATTGATTGCTTAACTTGATTATAGAGCTTGACATACTCTTAGGGTCTGGCAACCTGCAATTTTGAGCTCCAACAAGACCCATTAGAGATTCTCTCATTTTTGCCATATTATTTGTAGTTATCCTAATGTATCAGGATCTTTTTACAAGTATGAAGCCAGCTGCATCCCTATCCACATAACCTATTCCACCAAGACTAGGGTTCCCTTTGGAAGCCCCATCATAATTGATTTTTGTCTATCCTTCCTTATGAGCTTCCCACCTAACATCTTCTTATGTTTCTCTATCTTGGTTAGAGATCTTGTTGCCAAAAATGAGAGGAGCCTTTAAACCTTGGAAAATCTTAACCATTCCATCATCCCAATTGGTGAAAACACTCTCCTTCAATGGTTTATTCTTGGTTGTTGAATTCACCAACTCAACTATAGCCATTTCCATTTTGCCAATCAATAGTTCTCTAGAAGATTGATCCTGAAAAATCCTCCTATTGTGTTCTTTCCAAAGTTCTGAGATGATTGTAGAAGGGATAACCTACCACAATCTATCAAACGTTCCTTAATTGACCTTTCTTGGCTACATAGAAAACCAGGACATAAGATTATGTGGAAGTGGACATTGGAAATTTAATTTGGTCATAAAAGCCTCCAAAACGACTCCGCATAAGGGTGGGATACAAGTAGATGATTTAATTTTCCTCTCTGCATTTTCAAAGATAGAATTTGCCAGGGCTTGAAATACCAAGTTTCGCTAATCTATCTCGAGTCAAGATGCAGTTTTGAATTGCCAACCAAGTGAATGATCCTACTTTAATTCTTTCCTCATAAGAGCTTTTTTGGCCTTTCTAGACCATCCAAAGCTGCATCTTTAATTTTGTAGCCCAATTCGACTTTACATTCCCCATCTGAAGAAGCACACCAACAAATAACATATTCCTTTTCCGAGACAAAGAAGTATTTTTCCTTTAATATCTTGGTGAGAGAATCTATCTGGTTTTGTGGCACATTTAAAACCTCTAGGGAATTCCATAGCCATGTGGGAATCCTTCGACTTTCTATGATTTCCTCATAGTTGTTCACTTTCTTTCCCCAAAGTCTACAAGTCTCCCTTTTGATATCTATCAAGTTGAGATTATTGTAAAGAGTTGGATGCCCTTCTCAAGAGTCTTCCCAAAAGGAAGCACTTTTCCCATTCCTAACCTCCAAAGTTATATGCTTCATGATATTTTCTTGACGATCCAATATATAATTCCAGATTGCCAAACCTCTAGGGGGTATCTTGTGTTGAGAATTTGAATGGGCTCATTAAAATCCAAATTTATTTCTAAGAATTTTGACCCACTTTTGATTTCCCTTAGTATACATATTCCAAACCATACTGGCCCCCATGGCTATATTCATAATACTGAGTTGTTTTAGTCCTACACCTCTAGTAGTCTTAGGTCTACATATTTGATGTAGGAGCATCCCCAGTTCACAGTAATCTTGCATCTACCAAAAAACATTTTCTTTTCTGTTTTGTTTTTTGTTTTTTGTTTGCAGTTTTCCTTTCTGTGTGTCCCGGTTTTGGCTCACCGGATCTTGTGGAGTTGGATTCTACTTGAATAATTGATCATCTTTCTTGATTTTAGATCGTATTGCATTTCTTCACTTTCTGACAAGATATCGCTACCGGTTTCCATGACAGTTTCTTGTCATTGGTTGTTCCTTTGTTATCGGTTTCCTGAGACCTATTATGGTGATCTACCAAAACCCATTTTGAAGCTTGCAAAGCCTTGGACATTGATTTCGATATTCCTTGGCATGTGACCGACCTTTTAAGTTTCATCCTTTGGATTTTCTGGAGGAATCTCTTGGTGGATGCCGACCTTGGTTATTTCATGTTAGGTCTTGCTCTTCGAGTTTTGATCCTTTTTGGGCCGCTGGATCCTTTGGATCGATATATATATATTTGTAATTATGCTTTAGAATGGAATCAAGGGAGATCATTTTAGAATCAATTGAAGAATCAGATAGCTAGACTGTACATAAAAGATAGATCCTTCGATTCAAGGTCCCAGTGTGACCTATTCTACCAGGCCTGTGTGCCGGTATGTTGTAACCCGGTTGTTACCGGTTAGATGTAATCAAATTTCATGCAATAAAATGTTTGTTTTGCATTGCCTCCATCATATTTGTGTGTTTCTGTTGTGTTTACTCTTGCTGACCAGTCCGGATTGATCTCTTTAAGGTCACTCCTCATAGGTGACTGCTTCAAGTGGTATCAGAGGACTAGCGTGAATCGATGGCGTGAAGAGGAACTAGTAATGGTGGAGCGCGTGGGAATACAAAACCTGTTGTGATGGAGATGTTGCAAGGAATAGCAGCCCGATTAGAAGCCACGAAGATAGCCCAGATAAGAGGTTGACATGTTGAAGATGTAAGTGAAGATGAAGGAGAAGAAGCCCCGATAGAACAAGTAAACCTATTGGCAGTTGATTCGGATGAAGAAAGGCTTTTAATGGTTTTGAGCAGGGTGAACACTAAAACTCATTTAAGCCCATCAGAATATGATGGGAAGTTAGATTTAGATGAATTGATGGATTGGATCTTAGAAATGGACAAGTATCTCAACTTTGAAAACACTGCAGAAGAGAGGAAGGTGAAATATGCCTGTACCCGGTTGAAAGGTCATGCATCTCTTTGGTAGGAGCATTTGCAGGTTGATAGACAGAGAAGAGGTAAAGAAAAGATTAAGACATGGGATAGGATGATTTCCAAGTTGAAATCAAAGTTTGTGTCGATGAATTATCAAGTGGATTTATTTCAAAAGTTACAGAATTTGAGACAGAAGGAATCTAGTGTGAAGGATTACACCAAAGCATTTTACAAGTTGAACATCAGATCCAAACATGTTGATGATGAAGTTGAACAAATTACAAGATATTTGAATAGATTGCAGATGTCTATACAAGATGAACTCAATATGATCAAATTGGAGAGTGTTGAAGAGGCTTACTAGTATGCCCTAAAGGTTGAAGAGAAATTGAACAAAAGACATGAGCAGAGACAAAGAGGTAGAGGTGGAAGGTTTACCAAAGGAAGAGGAACTAGCACAAATCAGAACAAGGACAAGGAAGTGAGCAAAGAAGGTAATTCATACCGAAAGGATGATAAAAATTTCTATCGGAGGAGAGAACCAAATGGTTACCGAAATGAGAACTTTAGAAGACAAGACAATAGGACATTTAGAGGAACTTTCTTTAAGTGTAGAGGAGAAGGACATCGTGCATTTGAGTGTAAGAAGATGAAGATTACTTGAAGAGAAATAATGGTGGAAGAAAACCCCACCAGATCAGACAATAAATCGAAAGATGGAGAAATATTGATGATGAGGAGAGATTTGTGTCATACTGGAGGAGATGAAGAGCCCTTGCAGAGGAAGAATCTGTTCAAGGCCATATGTAAGGTATCTGGTAGGTGTTGTAAAGTTATTATTGATAGTGGTAGTTCAGAAAATCTTGTTTCAAAAGAGATGGTGAATAAGTTGAAATTGGAGAGATTGAAACACCCTAAGCCTTACCAGATAGCATGGATTCAGGATGAACATAAGTTGTTAGCAAGTGAACAATGTTTGGTGAAATTGAAAATTGGGAATTATCATGATGAAGTTTTGTGTGATGTTATGCCTATGGATATTTATCATCTTTTGCTGGGTAGACCTTGGTAGTTTGATAGACAGGCAATACATGATGGAAGGAAGAATGCATACACTATTGTGGCCAATGGGATGAAGCAAGCCTTATTACCGTTGGAGGAACCTTTGAAGAATGAAGTCTGTACGAATGCTAAAATCTATTTAATAGATGGAAGGAAATTCATGGGTGGACTGAGACATGAGAATGTGTGTTTTGCCTTAATTCCTAAGAAGATTGAGAGACCGGAACCCGAAGGAGAACACCCAGAAGAGATAAGAGATTTGTTGACATAATATGAGGATATCATTTCAGATAATGTACCCGATGGATTGCCACGTGTTATAAGTATTAGTCATTGCATGGACTTGGTTCCCGAAGCTAGTTTTCCTAACAAAGCTGCACACTAGTTGACACCGGTAGAGAATGAAGAACTGAATAGACAAGTGCATGAGCTGTTGAAGAAAGGTTTGATCAGGGAAAGTCTAAGCCCTTGTGCAATACCAACAATATTGTCACCTAAGAAGAATGGAGAATGGAGGATGTGTACCGATTCAAGAGCAATAAACAAGATCACAATGAAATATCAGTTTCCTTTGCCTAGGATGGATGACATAATGGATTGTTTGAGTGGAGAAAAATAATTTACAAAGATAGATTTGAAGAGTGGATATCATCAGATCATGATCATAGAAGGTGATGAGTGGAAGATAGAATTTAAGATAAATGAAGGACTATATAAATGGTTGGTGATTCCTTTTGGATTAAATAATGCACCAAGTACTTTCATGAGGTTGATGAATCAAATATTGAAGAAATTATTGGGTAAGTTTGTTATTGTGTATTTGGATGACATTCTGATTTTCAGTAAGACAAAAGAGGAGCATTTTTTGCAATTAAGACAAGTTTTGCAGAGATTGAGAGAAGAGAAGTTGTTGATCAATATCAAGAAGTTTACTTTCATGAAGGATGAGTTAGTCTATTTAGGATTTGTGATATCTGAGGATGGTTTGAAGATGGACCCTGAGAAAGTGAAACCCATTGTTGAGTGGCCTACACTAGGAAGCATTGGAGAGGTAAGATCATTTCATGGGTTGGCTAGTTTTTACCAGAAGTTTATCAGAAATTTCAGTTGAGTTTGTAACCCTATGACTGAGACCATGAGAGGAGATCAGAAGGAATTCAAGTGGACCACAAGAGAAAACAAATTTTTTGAATTGTTAAAGCCGAAAGTGACTGAGTAGCATGTGTTAGCTTTACCGGATTTCAATAAAGTATTTCAAGTGGATTGTGATGCAAGTGGAATAGCAATAGGAACAGTCTTGAGTCAAGAAGGGAGAGCAGTACCCTATTTCAATGAAAATTTGAATGATGCCAGGAGGAGATATTCGATGTATGATCAGGAATTTTATGCCATAGTTCAAGCCTTGAAGAAATGGAGACATTACTTGTTTCCTAAGGAGTTTGTGTTGTTTATAGATCATCAAGCTTTGCAGTATTTGAACAATCAGAGTAAGTTGAATCACAAACATATGAGATGGGTAGAATTCTTGTAGAGTTACACCTTTGTGTTGAAGCATAGAAGTAGAAAATCTAACAAAGATGCCGATGCATAGAGTAGGAGAAGGAATTTGTTGATCGAGATGAGAGTGACAGTATTAGGATTTGAAGACCTTGTATGATGAAGACTCAGATTTTGCAGAACCTTGGAAAGCATGTAGAGAACCGGTTATGGTAGATAGAAGAAAATGGTTGGATTACTTCATTCAGGATGGGATGTTATTTAGGGGAGTTCAGTTGTGCATACGTAAGAATTCCATGAGAGAGAATCTGATAAAGGAGAAACATAGTGGAAATTTAGCTGGACATTTTGGCATTGAAAAAACAGTTGCATTGGTGAGTGAGTAGTACTTTTGGCCCCAGATTCATAAGGATGTTAAGAGATATGTGCAGAGCTGTAGAGTTTGTCAAGTTGCAAAAGGTAGTAGTCAGAATGTGGGATTGTATAAACCTTTGACAATATCGATAAGACCTTGGGAGGATATAAGCATGGATTTTGTACTTGGATTGCCTAAGACACCAAGAGGGAATGATTCTATATTTGTGGTAATGGATAGGTTTTCGAAGATGGCTCATTTCATACCTTTTAAGAAGACATCAGATTCATTGCATGTAGCAGACCTATTTTTCAAGGAAGTGGTGAGATTGCATGGATTACCTAAGAGCATAGTTTCAAATTGAGACACTAAGTTTGTTGGCTATTTTTGGAGAACACTTTGGAAGAAGATGAAGATAGATTTTAAATATAGTTCTACTTTTCATCCACAGAATGATGGACAGACAAAAGTTGTTAACCAGAGTTTGGGAAATTTGTTGAGATGTTTAGTGGGAGATAAAACCAGAAGTTGGGATTTGATCCTTGCACAAGTAGGGTTTGCCTACAACAATCTAGTGAACAGAAGTACTAGAAAAATACCTTTTGATATTGTTACTAGAGTGTACCCTAGAGGTATAGAAGAATTGAGAGACATTAGCAATGAAGACTAGAAGAGTTCAAAAGCAGAAGATTTTGCAGATCACATGGCAACATTGCATATTCAGGTTAAATAACATTTGGAAGATATGAACAACAAATATAAGGAGAAGGTAGATGAGAAGAGGAGACATAAGGAATTTTAAGTTGGCGATGAAGTGATGGTATATCCAAGAAAAGAGAGATTTTCGATTGGAACTTATAATAAGTTGCAGATGAAGAAGTTTGGACCCTATAAGATTTTGAGCAAGTTCGGTTCTGGAAATGCATATGAAGTGGAGCTACCGAATAGTCTAAGTATTTCATCTATATTCAACATTACAGATCTTCATGAGCACCATGAACCAGAATTCAATAAGGACAATGTTGCAGACTTGGCAAAACAATTTCCTCGGAAGGAACTAGATCAGATTGAAGAGATTTTGGATAGTAGAATTGGGCATAGTACTCGGAGCAATGAGTATAAAGAATATCTTGTGAAGTGGAAGGACAAACCAGTTGAAGATTCATCTTGGATTTCTCAGGTAGAGGCAGACCGCCTTGGTTTTCCTCTGACCCCAGCAAAGTGAGAGGCTCACTTTTTCAATAACCTCGGATGTCTGATGCAAGAGCATCCTTGGTTCACAACAATCTTGCATCAACTAAAAAACATTTTCCTTTTTGTTTTGTTTTTTGTTTGCAGTTTCAGTTTTCCTTTTTCTGTGTCCCATTTTTGGCTCATCGGATCCTATGGAGTTTGATTATACTTGAAGAATTGATCATATTTCTTTCTTTCAAACCGCATCGCATTTGGATCACTTTCCGGCAAGATATCGCTACCTGTTTCCATGACAATTTCTTGTTACCGACTGTTCCTTTGTTACCAGTTGTCTGAGACCCATTCTGGTGATCTACCGAAACCCATTCCAAAGCTTGTAGAGTCTTTGGAGTTGATTTTGATATTCCTTGGCATGTGGCCGACCTTCTACATTTCATCCTTTGGATTTTTCAGAGGAATCTCTTGGCGGAGGCCGACCTTGGTTATTTTCATGTTAGGTCTTGTTCTTCGGGTTTTGATCCTTTTTGGGCTGACTGGATCCTTTGGATCAATATATATATTTGCAATTAAGCTTTAGAATGGAATCAAGGGAGATCATTTTAGAATCAATAAGAGAATCAAATAGCTAGACTATACATAGAAGATACATCTTTCGATTCAAGGTCCCAGTGTGATCTATTCTACCAGGCCCGTGTGCTGGTATGTTGTAACCCGGTTGTTACCGATTGGATGTAATCAAATTTCATGCAATAAAATGTCTATTCTGCATTGCCTCCATCATATCTGTGTGTTTCTATTGTGTTTACTCTTGCTGACCGGTCCGAATCGATCTCTTTGAGGTCCCTCCTCACAGGTGATTGCTTCAATATCCTATTCCATGATAATAAAGAAAATTTCTGAGAGTCGCCTGTCCCATTCCAAAAGTCACTTTGCATCATTTGGATCAAGATATCCTCAAACTCCTTTGGAATTCTCATACAATACATGGAATAAATTGGGATGGCTGAAAGGACCACCTTCAAAATAAGGATTCTACTTGTAGAAGTAAGCCATTTTTCTTTCCACATTTCCATCTTTTTCTTACAGCTATTGGCTAGATTTTTCCAATAGCCTTTTTTGTTAATACCAACAAATAAAGGCATGCCAAGAAACCTTCCTGGAAAGTTTGCAACTCTCAAATCTAGAATTCAAGCAATTTCCACTTGTAGCCCAAGTTGGACATTTAGGAAGAACACCTTTGACTTTCTCCAATTGATGTTCTAGCATGATGCTTTTCTATAATCATCCAACATCTTCTTGATCATATTGGCCTCCACTCTATCAACATTCTCAAATAATATGGTATCATCAACAAAATACTGATGTGTAGCAATCTCAACCCCATGAGCCACCACAATGCCCTTCTATCTACCATTTGCACTAGCATGTGAAATATTTTTGCCAAGTACTTCTACCATAATAATAAATAGGATCAGGAAGAGTGGATCTCCTTGCTAAATACCCCTAGTGGATTCAAAGAACCCATGTGCAACACCATTGACAAGAACAAAGAACTTCAAAGATATGATAAAGCTTCTGATCCAATCAATCCATTTACAGTTAAACCCAAATCTCTAAAGAACTGATAACAGGAATTGTCTATCAACTAAATCATATGCGTTCAAGATGTCCAATTTAATGACCATATTTGATGTCATGGTATTTCTAAAATTTTTATAACTTCATGTGCCATAATGATTCCTTCCACAATAGAGCGCCCTAGAGATAACCCACTCTGCTCCCCCAAGATGATTTTATGTAGTACTTTATTCAATCTATTAGCAATCACATTCATGATACTTTGTATACAACATTACATAAAGCTATAAGTCTATAGTTTTCATAAGCCTCTTTTTGGACTTGCTAATATAATTATCATTATTATTACTATTAATTTTACAAGTGATGTTAAGTAGAATGACAAATTGATGAGGTTGGAATTATTTTTAGTAAAAGGTGGAGGCACACACATGAGGGCATAATCTAATTTGAATTTATCTAATTTAGAACATGTCGTAGGAGAAAAGGGAAGTTTCTAGAAGAGACTTTTCAAATTCCATTTCTCGCATGTAACTCCCACTTTGTCAATAGTTAATTTTGCATGGAATTATTTTTGGGGAAAGAATATTTGTACAACCCCTACCCTAATCAGACCCTTTTTGACCTTATTGACCAGGGTTGACTTTTCAGTGGCTTACATGGATGACTGATTCATTATGATTGTGATGTTTTATTCTGGTATTATTCTTTGGAGTGTGATTTGGTGAATATGATTATGCATTATTGCTTATTGAGGAGTAGATGTTGATTAGGCACTATTTCCTTGAATGAGTAGATGTTAACTTTGCTTATGCATTGTATTTTATAAAGGATGAAATTTTAAGTTTATTTATGTGTTACTAATGATGAACTAACACATTTACTTCACGTGTGAGTTGCTCTATGTATATGTCATCATGTATGTGTGGAAGGTGTATGGGGTGCAAGGAGATGATTTCCTATCACTCACTTTGGTGAGACACGGAAAGTCATGATTCTCCTTCATTGTTGTGTTTACCGTGTTTGTATAAATATGTATGCATGGTTCGGTGATGCAGGAATTGCAGGTACAAGGTACCGACTTCACCTGGATCTACAGGTTTGAGCGTACCCAATTAATCCGATGGAAGTGGAGGAGATATTTCTAAGCCCCCGATGTCACAGGCTAGCCTTGGTTGATTGTGAGCGTCGTTAGAACCCTATCGGATCGCCAAGTAGGCCATCATTCCGACATTGGTATGTGGGTCATGTCTTTATTTTGTTTAAGTTGAGTGTTTTGTGTTATGAGATTTGTGTATTTAATTATTCTCTTCTTGTGTTAGTTAATAAGTAATTAATTATTAATATCGTATGGGATTTAATAATTAATGTGTGTTGTGTTTTTTAAATTGAATTAACAATAAAGTTTAGAGCACTTTATGGTTAATTAGATAATCGATTATTCTTAATTGTTTAGTTAAAGTGATTGTAGAATTATTAGTGGAAATTATATTTTGTCTTAAGTTTTTGTTTAAAAAAAAAATTAATTTTTACTTTTTAGTAATTAAATTATTTAATGGCATTTGGTGTTTTAAAAAGAATAATAGAATTTTTAAGTATGTCATGCAAATGTTTTAAATGAAAACTATAAATGTTTTAAAAATTAAATTAGATTTTCAATTTGATAAAAAAATGAATTTGTGCCATAAAAAGAGATTTTGGGTGAATTTCTTTATAATTTGCAAAAAATTTTGAAAAGATTTTTTTTTCTTTCTCATTCTGGAGAAATTTTCCCTCTTTGCTGGTTATTGGGGTATGGTGTGAACTCTGGCAATTTTAGGAGGATTGGGATGGCTCTTCCTCAAATTTCCTCTAGGAAAGCATTTGCAAGTTGGCTGCTTGATTCTTTTGCTTTGTTCTTCTTTTAAAAATTTCTTGAGATTGTGTGATTGTTTTGTTTCTTCCTTTCTCTGGTTGAAAGAATCCATTGTTGAGAATTCTCTTATAGTTGGATTTCTATCAAATTTAGTGAAATTTGAAGAAGTTTATTCCTTCCCTTTTTGGGAAAAATTGGTTCATGGGGTTTTGAAGTTTCTCAATTTTCCATTTGGGAAGAAAAATTGGACTATGAAATGTCTTTAAAATTTTGGTATTTGAATCTTGGATTCAAACTGTTAAATTAATATTTTGAATGATTTACCATTCAATTTGTTGGCAAATTTTCATACCCTGTTTCTGGGCAAAGGATTGTTTTTTTTATTTGCTCCTGGAAATTTCATTTTGGAATTTTGGTTTTTTAAAAAAAATATAACTCTGTTTGAAATCACAGAGAAGAGTGCTTAAATTTTTTTTATAAAAAATAAAATAAAATAAAAAATAATTAAAATCATGGGGGAGCGTAGAGCCTAAACCCCACACTACGAGTTGCTTTAATTGGAAAAGATTTATATTTGTTTTAAATGATGGCTTATTTAGTCTACGAGTTGCTTTAATAGGGTGTAAGGTTTTTAAATCAAGTATTGTGCAAGTCTATTTGGGTGTGTGTTTACTTAGACCCTTTTTATGTGTTATTCCCTATTGTGGTTTTCTTATCATGAAGGAGTCAGTTTATTGAAAGAGCTACATTAGATAACATTGGCTTTTAATTATATTTTGAGTGATCGTTATGATTCCTTAACATGGATGTGTTTAGAGAGCAAGTGTATCCTTTTGAGTATTTACTCTGATTGGTGGATTTTGGTGTTGATTTAAAAGAGTCATTCTCATGTCATGTTGATATGATGTTGAATGCGAGTCTATCATGCAAGTTGATTTGGTAAAGTTTTGATTGTAGTCGTACTTGCTTTATTTTGGTTGTGGTCTTGTTTTGTGAATAGACCAGTTGTTCGTTTCACACCTCATGTTGGTTTAACTTTGTTAGAAGGTTTATATAACCAAGTTGTTCTTTAGTTTTATTTTTGAGCTCCTTATGTTAGTTGGCTTTTGTGTTTTGTCATGGAGTTCCTTGGAGGTTGTGTAGTGTCATATGGAAGAGTGGCTTCTAAGTGGGGGTCGGGGCCCAGAGTGGCTGCCAGGATAACCCCTTGAAAATTGAGTAATAAGTGATAACTTAATTAATAAAGTGGGGTTGAGTTTTAAAAATTAATCAAGATTAATTGTGCCCCGCTCATGGTTGAGTGCTAGTATAGACTCAAGATGCAGTGGGAAGGCTTGGAATGGCAAACCAACTACCTTGTCTTCACGAAAGGTTTGCTGAGTCCGCATGAGTCATGGGTGGGGGTCAGGGGTGCGGGAGAGGCTACCAGGATAATCCAAGATGGGGGTCGAGGCCTATGGAGACCTGCCAGGATAACCAATACCAGCTATGCGATGACACTCTTCCCTTATGTTCACTAGTGTGTAGTCTTGTGTTGGCTTTACTTAGAGAACTCTTGTGGGAGTCTTATTTGTATGCTTATGCCTTGTGTGAGTACTTGATGTACATGTTAGACCATGTGATGTTTTATTGTGGTTTGCTTGAGGGCCTTATTACTATCTCCTAGAATGGAGGGGTGGTTCCTTTTTGGCCACATGGTCGGGTGGTAGTGCCACTTTTCATTGGGTAGTTTGTTTGTGCCTTCTTGCGAGGGATTAGCTTCGCAAGTACTCTAGATGTATCTCTTGGTTTCACTCCATTCCATTGTACCAGTTGGATCCTCTTTTTTCTTCTTGGATCAATTTTTATCTCGTCAACCTTATGTGGTTGGCTGTATCATATGTTATATGTATGCCTTCACGAAAACTGTAATTTGATGTAACCACTATGTAATTTTTATGAGACTTGGTGTATTAAGTGCAATTGTAATACTATGTTATCCTTGCAATGTATTATGATGAGATTTAGATGTTAGGACTTCTATCTTTAATTAAATTCATTAATGTAATGTAATTGAATGTTTAATCATAAATGAAGTATGGAAATGTTAGTGTTATCTCATGCAAAGTATGAAACAATCATTGATTAGTGCAATTGAGATTCTAATGGTTAAACATATTTCTTAAATGGATTAATTGATCTTAAGTAAAGATTAGTTTAATTAAGTAATTCGCTTTGGGAAACACTTTAGGATTTTGAGTTAAGTCTTCCACCATGTGCAACTTTTATTGCAATGTTTATCTTTTATGTTTATGTGTTCTATATTATTTAAAAAACAATATTTTGCACTCTTTTCAAGTGTTTGTAGTTGTATCCTTTAGGGTTTCTTAGCAAGGCATTACACTTGGTATCAGAGCCAAGGTTTGCAAACACTGGGATCTTTGGTGTAACTTGTGCCCTTAGTTTGGTGTGTAGTATATAGTCTTTTTGTGACATGCTTGTTCCTCTGATGTATGCTTGTGATTAAAGCTTGGGATCTTGAATCTCTTAGATGATTCGTGTTTTGTTCCTTTTTCTTACTCCATCTAAAAACCCTAAATGAGTGTAACATGTGTATTCAGTTCTTTCTCTTCTTGATTGATGATTAGTGCTTGTTATGTGATTATATGTGCGTTGTTTTCTTGTAAGGTGTTTAGGTCTACAATTACTCTCATTTTCAGAGATAATTGGATGTACCTTCTTAACTGATAGTATACTCTTTAGACTAGCTTAGAAGGTTGGATAATGCATTATCTTAAGTCTAAAAGTTTGACTATGCGCTTGTGTTATACATGAAAATGGACTTAGTGTCGTAATTATGAGAACTTGTATAGAAAATGTTGAGTGCATATTCATTGTAAATTAGATGTGTTTCTTCCATCCACTTTTTTTATAAGAAATTAAAATATCTATATATCTTGTGTGCTTATGGTTGATCATGTCTTCTTTTTGTGAACGAATGTTGTGATTTCCTAAAACCCTTATGTAAACCTTGGATAAGTTACTGTGTACTTGAAGGTTAGAAGAAATCTTGGATGTGTAAAAGGATCAGGTTATTGTGGTATAGGAGGGAATTGGATGTGTTTTCATTAAAGATTTCATTGTGTGTTTTACATGACAAACTCAAATAATGACCTATAGGAACAATACAATACTGTAACTACAGTTAGCATATCAAATTGATTGGTATAAATAAGATGTGTAAATGAGGAATGTGTTTGATGTGTATGCATTGCCACATATTAGTTAATTGGTAATTTCATTTTCCTTCTTCTCCTCATATTTTGACATTTAATTAATGGTCATAGTTAATGATGTATTTTTATCAATTAAGAGTAGTGAGTGGTTTCGCTATAAGGTTGGCATGTAAGGAAAGATTGTTTTTATTGATCTCATCTAAAAATTAGGACATTAGTGGCATATTTAATGTAAGGAAATATCATGATAAGCCAATTTACATTCTATTATATCGACAGTGAAATGAAAAATAGTACAATAAAGGTGATAGGCATATAGGGAGAAATTTAAGTCATACTTGTGTGATCTTGTTGGTTTATGTTCATGTGTGTGAATTGATTAACTATTGAAAATTCTCTCCCTCTTCTCTCTATCTAGTTATGAAGATTCATAGAAATGCTATTAAATGATGTAAATGAAGATTAAATAGAAATAATTGATTGTTTGTAAATGAATATTATGAGGCATGTACTAAGGAATGTTTGTTTCATTATGCATTGAAGACCAAAGTGTTTTGTTTTGTCTATTAGTGCATAATGTCAAGTAAGTAAATTGAGTACTTTTTGCATATATTCTATAGGTAATCCATATTATTTAGATGTTTGATAGATCATGATGGGGAAGGAGTATTGATTAAGATAATCTTATCACTGCATGTAGAATGTGTGTAGAGAATAGGAAATTATTCTATTGTGTTTCCATTTTATTTTGATAAATAGAATTTTTAGCTTCACAAAACTTTTGTGTAATTGTTAGGAACTATAAGAATGTTGTGTTTGCTCAATAAAAATATGGAAATGATGTTACTTCCTTACCTTATTCGATTTGGGAATTCTAGTAATATGGATAAACAATAATGTTGGGAAGGTGATATTTGTGATAGAGATTGTATGGTATTAAAGTAAAGTAGTTAGTCTAATAGCCTTAGTGTCTATTAGTCATTTTCTAACGCACTCGAAATGTGTGATCTTGGGTGTAGTGTAGTAGTTACTCACGGTGGTGTGACTGAAAATGGTCACTTTGTTTCGTTTTTTATTGCAACAATGTTTTCACTGTCTTTTGACTTGTATTTTGTGGCTAAGGGGCTAGCATTTTCTTTTGAAATTTCTTATGATGAAATGACCACTAAATTCTCGTTTCTTTTAATTTAAATTTGGCACTTGTCATGTTCTTGATTTTATTGATTTTTGAAATTGTCATGTTCTTGATTTTATTGATTTTTGAAATTATCGGCTTTTTTCTTATTTATCATCGTATTTGGTCATCCTTTGGATGATGTTCTTTTGAGATCTCTAGTGGTCATTTTGAATGTTTGTATTAGCTAGCCCTAGCTATGTGTAAGTGTTATATCTATCATGTTCACTTGAACCTCTGATAGTGTGTTAAGGGGGAACACCGCAAAGAGTGATTCTAGGCATAATGAGATAACTAAATAAATAATGAGATTAATTAAGGAAATAAGTGTATTTTCTTTGATGAAATTGGTTTGTAATCATCTGAAGTATAAGATGTGGTAGGAAGAAGTGTGAACTAGATCTAGTAGATTGTGTGATAAATTTTAGATAAATATTAATGATCTATAGACTTATTGTTTCATTAAGTGTTTGGAAAGCCTACATGGGTTCTACTTGAATTAAGTGGTCATTCGATAGTTGGATGTAGGTAATTATATTCATTTTTCTTTCGAATGAGGTTGTATCTTGCTTTAGGAGTGATGTTTTGATGTTGTTTTTGACGTGATTTTGCACCACGAACCTTTAATCATTCAATGTGTATGCTTTATGTACCTTAGAGGTAGTGTGAAATGTATACACATAAAAATTGGCTATGAGCGATTAAATATAAAAAATTATATATTTATTTAATAGTTATCCTTCTATTAAATAGTTAATTTGAAAATATTAATTTATTTAATTCATTTTTCGTGTCTTTCTATTAATTAATTTAATTGAAATAATTTATTAATTAATTCATCTATTCTATTCCTCTAAATAATTAAATATCTAATATTTAATTATCCTTCTAACCAAGTTAATTAAGTATCTAATATTTAATTATCTCCTCCAAACAATTAAACATCTAATATTTAATGGTTATTCTCCTATCCTATAGTCTCAAATATTAAATAATTTCCTAAATTATTTAATCTTTATTATCCAACTCACCTTCCATCTCCACTTCATCTTCCCTTTGCCAACTCATCCATCATGTGGCTAAGGAAATTAATATTTCTTAAATATTAATTCATCATTTATCTTCAACCTCCAAACTTAATGGATATTGTGTACGTACACATATTTCATAACCATCTTCTATATTCTCTCCAACAACCCCTACATCTTAGGAAGGACTTGAGTCCACTTGTCCTCTCATGCCTAAATCTTCTCCAACCATCCCTAGATTCCCTCAGTCAGCAACCCAGTCAAGGTGAGATGAGTGACACTTGTCTTCTCCTTCCCCCTTTCTCTCAATCTTCACCTTTTCTCACAACCATCCAAGTCTATAGATCTGATCACGACCATTGATCTAAGCCACATGATCTTATCCTCTCAAAGTCTATAAAATCAAGAGCTTCAGTTGAGAGAGAGTTAGTCTTCAAGTTGCTTTTCAAAGATAATCATTTGTAAAACTTATGCATCCGTGAGTTTTTAATCTTGAAGCAAATAGCATAATCATGTAGCATTGCATATCATAGTATCAGTTAACTATCAGTTATCAGTCCATTCTTCATATGCCATCTTGGAAGCTATCAGTGCATTGCTTGAGAGCACACCATCTGCAACCAGGAATAGTGGAGTTAGGACATAATGAGACATAAACCATGAAGGTAATATTAGTATTTTTATTTCATATGTATTTTATGTAGTTTCATTGGTTGAGTTTGGATTTCCTATAGCATTTCCATTGGTATTTTGTGAAACTAACTTGTTGCAGGTAGCATTCTGAGGATGAAATTCAAGTCGACACATTTTTACGCCCACCGTGGGGCTCATGGACCTCGCATATACCTTTAAAAATATCGCAAAAGTAAAATTAACGCATTTGTAATGCAGATTCACGCATGTGTGAATTCTGACAGTTCTTTTATTCAATAGGTTAGCGCATTTGCATCTTAGGTTAGCACATTTGCATCTCAGGTTAACACATTTGCATTGCTAGTTAACGCATATGCCATGTAGGTTAGCGCTTTTGTCTGAAAATCTGCGCATTTGCATTACAGGTTAACACTTTTGTCCTCTAGGTTAGCACACTTGTTAAAGAAATCACGCTTTTGAGTCCACGAAGAAGCACTTTTGTAGTGCAGATTAGCACTTTTTCTCTATAGATTAGCGCTTTTGAGGTGAAAGATAGTGCATGTGTTAGAATAACGCTTTTGTTTGCAACTAACAAAATTTTCTTGCTGGCCCGAATGCCCAAGAACTTAAATTTTTCAAACTACAGACATGCATGTGCAGGATTGTGTTTAAGGCAAATTTTATGCATTTCCTCACCTAGTTAATTAAAAGCCTTATTTTGGGAAGTAATATATCATGTCTTTCTCATTTAGTCTAACTAAGGGAATAAAATGACAACATGCAACTTGCATTTTGAGTAACTTCTCTAAAATAGTTGCACGCAGACTTTTAAAAAAGGCTAAAATAAACACCATGCTTGTTGGAGCAACATCTCCAAATAGAAGATATATCACATTGCTATGGAAAGTTAAAAATAACACTTATATTCCATGTCTCGAAAGTGGTAGGTATATGCTCTCCCCTTAACTGGGTGATCAAAAATCCGAACCCACTCTTTTATGCTTTCTTTACTTTCAAGAAAATTGAATCCTTTAGAGGGCCTTCCTTCCCGAGCTGCCTTGAGGGGGCCAGTGAGAGGGGAACGACCTAAAATGGAAACGAGCTAATACCAAGTCCTTCCAATCCACTCTAAATAAATCGTGTTTGTGACGAAAGTCCCAAACAACATGTGCTGATAAGTTCATACTGACACTATGTTTCCCCATAAACCCTATGGAGCATAACCTCTATAGGATGGGAACCTTTTGTATTTAAAAAGCTAAAAGTGCCGCATGTATGGCCACATGACCGGAAGCCTTTAATAAAAACCACTTATACTAGTTGCCAAAATCCTTCTAGTTGTTGGCACAGGAGGTCGGACCTCTGAAGCGGCTCACACATGTCATGCCCAACTTTAGGGCACGAACGAAATTTTTTTTAATTCTATTTCACCTGATCATTAAAACCCCTCTTATGAAATTTCTCTACATAGGCCTAGTATTACACAACAGTATTCCAAACTTAACTTTATACCTAACTATTTTAATTCAGATAAAACAAAAAAATCAATACAATTCTACTTACATATATATATATATATATATATGTGTGTGTGTGTGTGTCTATATATATATATATATATATATATATATATATATATATATATATATATTATATGCATTTTTACATAGTTATCTATTTAAATACCCTGATTATGGATGTATTCCCAAAAGAAGTGGGGGTTTAAATTCCACTTTTAAATTTCCCCTTTTTAAAACAATTTTTATTTTACGACTACTTATATATCTATATATATATGTATATATATGTATATATATCTAAATATATATACATATATGCACATTTATATATAAAAGTCTATATATAATCATCTATGCACATAGTTCTATATATATATATATAATATATATATATATATATATATAACTATTTTTATATTATACCATTTAATAACTTGTTATAAACCCCATACGAAATAAATCTCACGTGCTTATTAAATCTGAGAGTGATGCCCTAACCCGCAAATTAGGGTTAGGGCGAACTCGTTTATGCCCGCACTTTCCCCCCCTTTTTTTTTTGCGTGAGTGTGGGGTGAGGGCAGGGGAAGGGGTCGGTGGCCGAGAGACAGCGTTTAGGACGGCCGAATGCCGAACTTCCCTTTTTTTTTTGCAAGTGTTCATACTGTATCGAGCAAAGATTTTTAAGTTTGTAGCGCAGTAACAGGAAAACGGAGGGGGAACGCAGCGCCGGGGGCACCGCCGGCTGCGGACGGCGCCGCCCGCAGGCTGCGGCCGCCGCCGCCCCCGAGCGCAGCCCCGCGGCTCTTGCAACCTCCGCCATCTCTAACGCAAACGTTGTTCGTTTTCTTCGGGTATTACGATGCTTTGTTGGTTAACTCGGCGCTTGCAGGGTTTAATATGCAAACAACACAATATTTGTTTTTTTTTTATATATATATATATATTCTGATATATATATATATATATGTGTATGTATACATACATATATATATATATATATGTATTTTATTTAGTCCTCTGTATTATTTTTTTTTAAAAGAACAGAATGATCAGATTATATTAATATACTTATATATATATATATACATATATACATATATATATATAATTTTGGAAACTAAAGGTGCAGCCAGGCTCAATAACAAACATATCTGTGTTTTTTTTTTTTGTCTGGCTATTTATATTTTGGGGGTGTGCAGTTCTTACACAAAAACAAATTTTAATAATGCATTATGTAAATTTTTTTTTTTCTTTAAAACAAAAGAAAACATATATTATATATATTTTCTTTTGCAATATTAAATCCGTGACAAAACATCACTGTATTTTCTTGTTATGGCAGATTTGAAAGACCATAGATAATATATATATATATATATATATATATATATATATATATATATATATATATATATATATATATATATATATATATATATATATATATATATTGCCATTTCAACTTCTTTGGGAAAACTCTTTTTTCTTTAAAATGCATAAAAGGGCCATTCATATATTCATTGCAGATTTGCTTAATGAGAAGATAACCTATATGGATCTATATATTTTTTTTTTATGTAAATCAGTTTGTTCAAACAACACAAAAAAATAAACATTGAAAGTTAAATGTTTTCCCCCTTTTTCATTTGCAAGGAATAAACTAATTTCATGAACTTCTTTTTCTGCAATAACCAGAAATAAAAGAGACTGTTTTCATTTAAAATTACAGCAACTTAGTTTCATCTATTTGCAGAATACATGTAAAATAAAATGCATCTACGTTTCCTTGTAACATAAAATTTTTCATAAAATCTAATACATTACTTTTTCATTTGCAACTACTAGGAATAGGGATAGAAAACAACAAATATTTCATTATCAAGTAGATATCAAATTATTATGGATACCAAATAACATGAATACAAATGGGATGAAATCCCAACAATGTTTCTTCTCTGCATAATAACTTAAAAAAAAATATTACAACTCTCTTTTTTTTTTCTTCTTTCTTGAAAGTAAATACTATACATGCTCTCTTTTCTCCTTTTTTTTCATTAAAACATTTTTCTGCAACACCAAACAGCAACATAACCCTTTAATTCTTCTTTTCCCATTCCCATGCAACCTGCAAAAACAACACAATTTGACCATGGGAAGCTCACCTCCCAGCCTAGGCTTACTAGAAGCCACCCCCGAGCTTGGAGAACCAAGCACTAGACGGGTTACAAACATACATACCCCACAACAAACATAGAAACACATTTACATTCAAATATCCCTTCCCAAGCTACACATTCACCACTTTCATGGTGACTCTTCCATGGGTGGAAGTGGACCAAGTACCAATGGGGAGAATGCATGCCAAAAAAAATACTACATTAGCCACCTCATGGCAACACAAATGCATCCCAAATACTTTCACAAACCTTATGCCCCCCAAAAAGGCTCAAGGCCATCTATGCTCCCCTTATGACCCCCATATGCATACACAAGGCTATGCATCAAGGGTCCGAAGGACTCCCTTGAGAACACTCTCCATAAGGAGAGCCTCTCACCCATGGCTGTCAAACTCCTTCCACCCCCAAGATCTTCCTACCCTCCCAAGGATAGGAGATCTTG
Source organism: Cryptomeria japonica (assembly GCF_030272615.1). NCBI lineage: Eukaryota > Viridiplantae > Streptophyta > Pinopsida > Cupressales > Cupressaceae > Cryptomeria > Cryptomeria japonica. Next base: position 422,719,755 of record NC_081405.1, on the reverse strand, counting down.
GACACTCCCAAAAACAACAAGAAATACAACAAACACATAGAAAAGAAAACTACACATTTTACTTCAACACAAAAACTTCATAAAACACAATCTTTCAAGCAACTCCTTTCTTTTACAAAACAACATAAACAATCATTTACAACATAACAAGAGGAGGTAAGAAGTAACCAACCTTATTCTGCCAATAGGTTTGCTAATTTTAGTTGGGGATGAGCTGCCCAATTTCCACTATCTTTTCTCCCAAATTTCCACTAAAAATGCCAAACTCCTACTAACTTTTTCAAAGCAAGCCAAAATCTCCCAGAAAGGAGAGTGGGTGATTACTCACTAAGTTTGCAAATTCTTGCCTAAGAAGGCCTCTCACACACTTCCCAACCCCTTGGGTGAGGCGTGAGTTCCCATTGGTTGCCCTTCCCAAACTCTTGCACATTACTCAAATTGGAAAGGGAAAAGGTGGAAGAGGATGGGGAAGAGAGTTTAACTCCTAAGGGGAAGGTTCTCTATCCTAGGAAGAACTTTCTAAGTTCAATTTTCGTGCATCTTGAAAACACCACTTTTTGAAGTGACTTCATAGTCACATGGGAGAAGCCACATGTTTCAAAACACCCCTAACCCATAGGTATACCCTTAGGACCTTTGGAAAAGCCTAAAAACTTACCCTAGGAGTCCATTAAACCCTTTGGAAACCCCAGTGAAGTTTACCTACGGGTCAAGCTTGAGTTGACCACTCCCATGACTCCCTACCCAAGACAAATTTGGGACCACACTCAAGTTTTTGAATGGCTTGGGTAGAAACAAAACTCCCTCCAAGAGACAAGTCAACATCAATGACACTTAATCAGCACGTGTCAAGTGACACAACAAAAATACAATATAAAAATTACACATGGAATATGTCTCTTGAAGGATTACACATTTACATATAAATTAAATTTTACACTCAAGCATTATACACATCACAAATAAAATACATTACAAGGGGAGGGGTGTTGTCTCTCCAAATAGACAACTCCCGGCTTAACAAACGCACATTGGTCTAGGCTTGGTTCTCCATTAAATTCCATGGTCACATGGATAATTTTCCTGCGCATCTCAATTAACACATTAGTAACTCCAAATAATCACAATTATTCATAATCAATACATGGATTCCATTGAAAATCAAACACTCATACATTAGGCAACAATAATTCAATTTCTCATTTATTTTCACATTCAATTTCACATAAGCAATCAACATAATTTCCCAAAAATGAACCATTCATAAATATGCATCATTTTTCTTTCATCAAAATAAAATCCTGCAAATGACATTCACCATCATAATGTAATTCTATTCAAGTAACATATCTAAGGTTTCATAATCATCATGCATGAAATAAAACATCAACAAATGTCAGTGTGATCCAAATCATGGAATCATATAAGTTCTAAGTCCATAATGCATAAAATAAAGCATCCATAATAGTCTCAATATGCAAATAACTGAAAATGTCAAACTGAATCGGGGTAGGGCCTCACAACACACATATGGTTCTTAGTAGAGATATGAAGTTTTCCATGGGGAGTTTTCATGGAAACTAGTGCTTGGCTACCCCAGAGAAGTGAGTACCGAGGGTGGAGCCAGTGGGGTCAAGCATCTAAATATCTGCTTTGAATAGTGTAGCCTCGGGGGAAATCCCATGTGAGATTCAACAACTATTGTCTTAGCCTGCCATATGATTTGTACTTGCTTGTGCATTTTGTTTATTAAACATTGTGTCTTCTATGTCTGTTACATGTTCCAAATGGTAAAAAATTGAAGAAAATTATCATCTACGTGTGAGCAAAAATCCAACAAATTATTGAAAAAATTGATAAAAAGGATAATACAAAGGCTTGCTAAAATTTGAACACCAGATCAAACTAAAGTGTCAAAACATCAGTATCAAAATACTTCCTGAGTAGATCTGTCTCTAAACCATCAAGTATTTTCAAACTAGCTCAACAACTGGGTCACTAATCCCACAGGATATTCCCAAAAGGTTTCTATAAGCATAAACATTCAACAAGCTATTGATTCAAACATCTTAAGTGCAAAAAAATCAACATCATTGTCAGGTCTCTCATCAAGATAATCAAATACTTTATCACGAAGCTTGATCAATTTATCCTATGTTCATAATCCTGGATATATCTTTCCTATTTTGAACCTAGGTTATATCAAAATTCAGAATTGCACCAACATTGGAATCAAACAAACTTGTAAATTGTCAGATGCTTATATGACTTTTAAGTATCACCTTAAGAAAAGAAAACCTAGTTATAAAGCTACTCAGAAAAGAATAAGATTCTTGTATATCAATCACAAGATCTTATTAAAACATAGGACATTCCTACACCATTTTCGTCACTACTTACGTGGCTGTGATACAGAGTTTGATGGAGAAATTTTGCAAGGACATGCTTTTCAACAAAGAGACATTTTATCACAACGAACAAACAATAGTGGTAAAATCAGCAAAGCATATCTTCCTAAACCAATAATCACCTATTGACTTTGTCCTTCGGAAATTTCAATTTTTTTGAAATAATCACATGCCAGTTTGGACTAGAGCTCAATACGAACAATTGAGAAAACAACAAATGGAGGAAGAAGATAATCCTACATTCCAAACTTTTGGGTATACCACTGTTGATGAAGAAGCAGTCAATAGCACCATTAGAGACCTTATGAAAGATTTCAAATTTGATAGGCTAATGGAAAAATTGTTGGCAAAGCAAAAAGAGAAATATCTCTTGATGTTGGCAAAATCTTGAGCTAAATTACCACAAGACTTTAACATAGAAATCTTGAAACAATATGCGGAGGCAAGTAACACCCAAAACACAAATGATCCAAATAACAAAGATATGAACAAAGAAAGTCATGAAGAAACAAGAAAAGAAAGGGATGACACGAGAAAAGAGAGTAGTGATAAAAGAACTTACGAAGAAACAAGGAGAAACTATGTGGATAATCCACTGTTAAACCTTACTCAACAAATACAAACTCTACAACAACAGATACAAGATATGCAAAATGGAACAAGCTCCAAGAAGTATTCATTGGAAGATATATGCCCATATCCTTTCGATAAAAAATTGAATATGGTACCATTTCCGCAATATTGCGAGATTCCTAAATATGACAAATACAATGGAAAATCTGATCCTCGGGATCACATTAGGGATTTTTGTACTATGAGCATGGAATTTGCCCATGATGAAACTTACCTTATGCGTCTTTTTCCCAGGAGTTTAAATGGACAATCAATGGAGTGGTTTTCAAGATTACCATCTGGAATCAAATCTTTTGAAGAACTTGTGAATAGATTTATTTCACAATACTCCTAAAATATAAGGAATGAGATATTAATGTTGGATCTATGCAATGTTAAACAAAAGAATGGTGAATATTTTATGATCTTCTTACAATCATGGAAACGCATGTTTAATAGGTATCCCTGAGATATACCTGATCAAGAAAAAATGGACATATTCATTGATAATCTTATCGATGAAATGAGTTATCGACTAAGAATGCAATGTCCTCCCTCCTTTGCCAAAATGATCGAGAATGGTCTAAAAATAGAGAATGCGATGGTAAAGAAATGAGAGCTAAAACTTTACAATAATTCCTACAATAACAACAACAACAACAACAACAACAACAATGACAAACCTAAGTTCTAGTCAAAGAATAGGAATGTCAACAATGGAGGAAATGACGATAATATTGCCACAAAACAACAACAACCAATTTTCAATCTATCAAGTCAAATACCAAGCAATAACAATCCAGAAAATAATAAAACCAAGTCCTTCTTCTCCAATCCATGAAGAAAATTCACAAACATTGGAGAACCATTGGAATTAGCTCTAAAAACTCTACTTGCCAACAAATTGATTGTTTTACCAGAAGAAAAATGTTATGAACCACCAGTCAAGCCAAATTGGTGGAATGGCAATCATTTTTGCAATTACCATCGGAATAAAGGACACCAAACAAATGATTGTCAGAGATTGAAACACCTTATCCAAGATCTAATCGATAATGGAACCATCACAGTGGATAGCCATAAGACAAACGAATCACACCTAGCTTTCAAAACTCCACTTCCGAATTATGACAAAGGTGAACCATCCCAATTAAAAGATGACAAAGGAAAAGCCAAAGTGAATTACACTTATACATATGATGATGTGGTAAATGTTATCATTGTTAAAGATAATCCATATTCAGAGCCAATCAATGTTATTACGAGAAGCAAATAAAAGGTTACCTTTCCAGGTGTAACAAAAGACCCAACATCCACTTCACAACAATACAATTTAGTAGAGGAATTACAAATAATACTCGCTCAAATATCAATTCTGGAACTTCTCAAGGTTTCACCTATGCATAAGGAAATTTTGGAGAAAGCTTTAGTGGAAACAACAGTTTCAAAAGATTTTCATATAGATCAGTTTCAAAACATGGTAGGACACCTTATAGCCCCTCATTGCTTATCATTTTCTGAAAATGATGACGCATCCTTACAACATCCTCACAATGCTCCCTTACATGTTGAAGTCACCATTAATAAAACTCGTGTCAAACATGTACTCATAGATGGAGGAGTCGGCTTAAACATTTTTTGCATTAAGTTTGATAAAAGCTTTAGGATATTCAGAAAATGTAGTGGACCCGAAAAAGAAAATAACCATCAAGTCTTATGATGAAGCAGAACATTCTTCTAAAGGAACTGTTGTGTTACCAATCAAAATAGGACCTGTGGAAAGGAATACATTGTGTCAGGTTTTAGATTTGAACCTCTCTTACAACATTCTTCTAGGAAGACCTTAGATTCACAAAATGCAAGCAGTTCCTTCTACATATCATCAATGTGTAAAATTTCCTCATGAAGGACAAGAGATCACTATAATTGTAGATTCTAGTCAATATTGCAATAATTTGAAGCCAACACAAGATACAAGAGTTCCACATAATAGAGAATCAATATATCATACCAAAGAAATTCAAGAAAAGTTATGGGAAACCTTTGAGGAAAATCTCAAATTAAATGATGAAGGAATGGGAAAATATTCTTTGCATAATTTTCCTTTCCCCTAAGTCATATGGAAAGACTACAGATATTCAATCAAAGACATCACAAAGACCAAAACATATGTGTAAAGGAACATTTGTTAGCACTAGAACTCTTGAAGAATAAAATGACAACAAAGATATTGTTGGTTGGTTGTACAAGGATGAATCAATATTCCCATTAAACAATATGGCAAAGGTTATGAAATCATGCAAAAAATGGGATATGAAGGAAAATGACCAATTGGTAAGCGACATCAAGGTATTTCAGAACCTATTTGTCCACACTCGCAATCCAAAGAAGATAAATCCAGGCTTGGATATCTAAAATCCAATCAAAAGAAACATAATCATCAACAACAAAAGTGGAGAAATAAATCAGTCTCTAAAGAAGAAAATTGGCAAGAAAAGCTACATCAAGCGACATAAATAGTAACCAATAAACAAAAGAATCGAGAAGAACATGAAAATCAAGATGAGGAGATTACCATCAAGGTAAAAGAAGAATCTTGTCAACAAGTTCTGGAAATACAAAAAATGCAAAATCTGAACAAGATATTCCAAAAGCAGCGAAAATAGAGATGGCAGAAATTAGGGAACTTTTTGCACCATACAACATTCCTGTATGGTATAGTGGAGTAGTCCTAGATCATGATTCAGAGACAGATTCAAATGAGTATGAATGGGGTCTAGATGTCTTATCTACTACATCAAGTAAGGAAACAATGAAGACCAAGCAACTATCACAAAGGGAGACTTGTCTATTACAAAACAAAAGATGGAGTTAGAAAGAAGGCAAGAAAAACTCAGAATTCAGAGAAAAGAGGTGTATGCAAAAAGGAAAGGGAATGACAAAGACAAAGAAGTAATGCCACAAGAAGTACAAACAGGGATAGATCAAGCATCTGGAAATATAACATTTTCATCAAAAGAGGAACAAGATGTATCCAGATGTGGCAGAACCATAGACGAATTAAGAGATAGTCAAGTCGGATTGACTATTAGTCTAGAAGAAGTTGAGTTTGAAAGGAGACAAACTCTAGCAAAAGAATCCTCTTTATCATGTACACAAGTATGTCAACTCCAAAATGCAAATGAGGTCAATCAAGAAGGAATTTGTAGTATTAAAGATGTGTGTGTTGATATAATCCATTCGTTTAAGGGACAAACTTCAGTTGAAGAACCACTTGAGTGCGAGCTACAAAATACTAATATTGATTTTGTTAGAACTAATTAGGAGATGCTTGGGAAAGACAATTCTCAAAATCATTTAATCTATGACAGTACCTACTCTATGCCAAATTATGATCATTATGTCATGAACTTTGAAGCACCTAACGATGACAGTGATTATGATTTACCCCTTCTTCATCCTGAACTAACTGATTTGGATAATTTAGAAAACTCTGAACTAAATGTCTTTTCCAATGATCATGACTTAGCCGTGTACCTTAATGTTTCCGAACCCATCACACCTAAGATATCTTCCATTGCAGAATCAAGTAATGTTTCTCGTAGTCAGGAGAATGCCAAACTTTCCAGTCGCAAAAGCAAAATAAAACAAGGAAAGAGACCTATTGTTGAAAACCATTTTATGGCAACACTAGATCAATCAAAAGGGAAAATAAAGGACGTATATGATGGTGAAAACCTTTTGAGGTGCTAAAAGATGGAAAGTTTGACATTCTTCCTACATATTTTTAGGAGAGATCTGATATCCTGATAGAACCAATAGAGGAAGTAAACATTGGTACATCAAAGGATCCTAAAATACTTCATTATGCTACCTCATTATCAGAAGAAGAGAGGAAAGAATACATGTAATTCTTATCATGCATCATCTTAATGTGGATTTAAAAGCAAAACTAGTTAAGCAGAAGCTAAGAAATATGTATCCACACATTGCTCTTCTTCTAAAAATCGAGTTGAAGAAACTATTAGAAGTGGGTTTTATAAGACCCGCTGCTTATCCAGAATGGGTTTCAAGTATTGTACTAGTGTCAAAACCAGATAAAAGCATAAGAGCTTGTACAGATTTCAGAGATCTGAATAAAGCATGTCCAAAAGATGATTTCCCGCTACCAAACATTGATATAATTGTGGACTTATCAGTAGGGCATGAGATGTTTTCATTAATGAATGGCTTCTCAGGATATAATCAAATAAGAATCGCACCTAAAGATCAAGAAAAGACAACTTTCACCTGTGCATGGGGAACTTATTGTTGGAATGTTATGCCATTTGGTCTTAAGAATGCAGGAGCAACTTATCAAAGGGCTATGACAATAATTTTCCATGATATGATGTATACATTTATGGAAGATTATGTCAATTATATACTTGCAAAATGTCATACAAGACAAGAACATTTGAACATCTTAAGCAAGATTTTTGACAGGTTGGAAAGATATCAATTGAGATTAAATCCAAAGAAATGTGCATTTGGGGTAACCTCTGGAAAACTTCTTGGGTACATTATATCAGCTCGTGGAATTGAAGTAGATTCTAAAAAGGTCAAAGCCATCATGGAGATGGAGTCACCTAGGAACATAAGTCATTGTGATCTTTACAAGGAAGATTTCAATAAATCAAGAGATTTGTCTCTCAGTTAGCAAATAGATGTCTTCCATTCACCCATCTTATACATAAAAATATTCCATTCAAATGGGATCTAAAATGTGAAGAAGCTTTTTTTCAAATAAAAGCATATCTTATGAGTCCTCCAGTACTGGTATCACCAACCAAAGGAAAACCATTTTTTCTCTATATCTCAACAACAAATGTATCATTAGGAGCTCTCCTAGCTCAACATGATGAATAAGGAAAAGAAAGAGTAGTGTATTATATTAGTAGAATGCTTGTTGGCTATGAATTAAATTATTCCTCAATAGAAAAGACATGTCTAGCAGTTGTATTTGCAACTCAGAAGTTGTGACATTATATGTTGATTCATTTTGTAAAACTAATAGCAAAGATAGATCCCCTCAAATATTTGTTGAGCAAGTCAACCTTGACAGGAAGACTAGCCAAATGGGTTATGATATTGAGTGAATTTGATATAGAGTATGTTGACTGAAAAGCTATCAAGGGACAGGTCATCGCTGATCAATTGGCTATTGCACCTTTACAAAACAACATGCCTTTGCACATCGAATTTCCCGATGCAAATATTTTGACACTAAGTACAAACTTTTGGGAATTGTACTTTGATGGTTCTTATGCACAATATGGATCAGGTGTAGGAATCTTTTTCATCACACCTCAGGAACACACAATTCTGAAATCATATAGACTGTGGTTTCCATGCACCAATAATACTGCAAAATATGAAGCATTGGCTATTGGGCTCAAGATGGCCATTAAATGGAATGTCAAAGAACTACATGTCTATGGTGATTCACAACTTATCATCAACGAAATAAATGATGAATATCAAACTAAGGATGATAAGCTCATTGCATACAAATAGTTGGTAGAGGAGTTTAAAGAACACTTTAAAGAAATATCATTCACCCTAATTCCAAAAAATGAGAATAAAGCAGCAGATGCAATGGCTACAATAACATCTCTCTTGAAAAATAAGGAGAATCAACATCGTTACGAATTTCTCGTGGAAGATATCTTAACCCCTACCATTCAATCCCAGCATACTTATCAAATTTTCCATATATCAGGAACCAGTCAATCCTTATACGGCCAAACTTATCAGTATTTAAAAGAAAATATCCTTCCTCTTGACTTTTCCTGCAATCAGAGAAGGAATTTTATCTGTTAGTCCTCTCGCTATACTATTATTGCGGATATCCTATATAGGTGTGGTCTAGATGGTGCTTTGTTGAGATGTCTTGAACAAGAAGAATCTGAGAAAGTTCTTAATGAAGTTCATGCAGGTGTTTGTGGCACACACTCAAATGGTTTAACATTGGCTAAGAAACTTCTTCGTATGGGTTACTATTGGCCTAATATGGAGAGAGATTCATTCACATATACTAGGAAATTCAAACAATGTCAGATCCATGGGAATCTCATTCATGCACCAACACAAGAGTTATATCCTATGACAAGATCATGACCATTTTCTCAATGGGGCCTTGATTTGGTAGGAAAGCTAAATCCCTCATCTTCCAATGGCCATGAGTTTATTCTAATTGCTACTGAATATTTTACTAAATGGATTGAAGCAGTGCCTTTAACAATAGTGACAGGAAAACAAATATCATCATTCATTTTGAAACATATAATCTGTTGCTATAGAGTTCCTATGACCATTATCACTGATAATGGAAGATCATTCAAAAATCAAGATGTGAAGGAGCTATGTGAACAATTTCATATCCAATATAGGTTTTTTACTCCATATTATCCACAGTGAAATGGTCAAGCTGAGGCATCAAACAAAACTATCTTGAAAATTTTAAAGAAAATAGTCAATGAAGCTAGAAAAGATTGGCACATTCAGCTAAATCCTGCTCTTTGGGCATACCGAACTAGCATCCGCACTCCAACAGGGGAAACTCCATATTGTTTGGTCTATGGATCATAAGCCATATTACCTATAGAAGTAGAGATACCTTCTCTATGAGTATCCTTGAAAGGTATTATACTAGAAGAAGAAGATCGAGTCTCTCAACTCCAGGAACTTGAACTGATTTAGGAACGTCGCCAAAATGCAACAGATCATTTGAAAGTATATCAACAAAGAATGGCAAGAAGTTATAACCACAAGGTAAAGCCGCACATTTTTCAAATTGGAGATATAGTTCTAAGGGAGAATCCAAGAAATCAGCAAGATCGAGACAAGAAGGGAAAATTTGAACCAAATTAGCTAGGACCTTTTGTCATAGTAGCAACATATGGATCAAGAGCATACAAGTTATCTACCCCTGAAGGTGATTGGTTTGATGAACCTATCAATTCTATCCATCTCAAGAAATTATATGCTTGAGATATAAAGTCCTTGAAAAAATCAATAAAAAGCATATAAAGTCCTAAAGAAATTAGTAAACATCAAAAAAGCAGAAAATCAATAAAAAACATAAAACAAAAAAAAGGAAGAAGAGAAAAGAGAGAAAAATGCAATAAATTTAGATGGTGAAAATGTGGTAAACAGGTGCTATCTAAAAAGTAAGTTCCTCCATCTATGAGATCGCTTTGCGCACCTATTCACTCCATCCTATCGCATCTATCACTTCCATCTATTTTAGCTTATTCGTTCCATCTTTCACATCCATTGCTTTGAACCATTTCATAGGAAATATGCAGCTTACCAATAGTTATCAATATTTGACACACTTGTCATAGACGCTATCTCAGATTTTATCGGAATCAATCAATCTGCATTTGTATCCTGACATGGTTTGGATCTTGATCAATTCATACATCCATAATAAATTTTTGTTTCCGCTGGGGGCAAAATCCTAATTCCTTTTGCTAAGGTGATCTTTTGGATCTTTGAAAATCCAAAACATTTGAAAAACTTAGAAAAAAAAACACCTAGGGTTTTGAAACAAATAACGAGCAACAAATCAATGAAGATCAAGGTATTTCATGACAACTAAATCATGAAACTTAGAAACTGAAAAATTAATCAACAAGTAATAAAGGATTATCAAAGATCATTCATCATGATGATTATATCAGTTAATGACCATAAGAACATGTGAATGACATACAAGATTCAATGTTTATATCTTGATTTTATTGCTAATCATGTACTCTATGCAACTCAAGGATGTCCATGACTAGAGAAGCTATGATGGGGCATGATTATTTTTCTTCGATTGTTGTCCGTGGTTTATCTCTTATTAACGTATGTGCTTGTCTCAGGATATGATTGGAAAAAGATCATTGAGGACGTTCCAAGTCATGCATGAAAAGAGATAATCCTTGTCTGTTCTGCAAGCAATACTTAGGTCAACTTGATCCATTATATCAATTTGCTTGTATTAACTTGCTATATCAAAATCCATGTACGGAATACTCAGGAAATCTTGAATCATTATGTCAAGTTGCTTGTATTTTCTTACAACATTTTAAAGCTCAATGATGAAATCAAGCACTGTTACAAGATAACATATGAAGAATGGCAGTATCATTTTTAGTTAGATCATTTTAGATTAGCTCATTATTCATTTGCATTATAAGCATTCATTGTCAGTTGCATTATAAGCATATCATTTCATTAACATATCAATGGTCATAAATCAAGATTGAGTATAATTGGAAAAACAAAAACAATTTGCATTTGATCATTATAGGTGCATTCATTTTAGAATCATTTTAATCATCATCCATTTCATTTAGTTGCATTTTAATCATTACATCAATTTGCATTCATCATAAGTGCATTTCATTAATCATGTAGTGTATCATCATTATTATTTGCATTATCATTTCATTTCATTTAGTTGCATCTTTGCACTTAGACTCATAATCATATTATGCATAAACCCTAAAACAATCAATCATTGCATTTGCATTTTCACATCATTTTCAAATTGCATCAAAAATCAAAACCATTCAAATAACATAGTGCATAAGCAAACATTTGCATTTCCATATAGATCATTGCATCATTAAAGTTAGTAATCATTTTCATTTGCATCCAAGGTCATAAAAATAAATTAAAAAAAAACAAAAACATTTATCATTGCATCATGTAGATCATTATCATAAAGCAAGGAAAGACAATCATCATCATATCATCATCTATCTAATCACTGCATCCATATAATCAAAGCATATAGATCATAAAATAGAGTAACATGCATAATAAAGATCATCATCATATAGAGTCCATGTCTGCATATATATCATCATAAAGCAATAAAAGTCCAAGTATACAATGATATCAGATCAAAAGTATAAATGCCTCATCAATAGAAAGTCAAGTCACGGTTGTCCTGTACCACTACCACCCGACTCTATCTGTCTCTGTGGCTGTGGGCGAGAAGATCCTCTAGATGCATGTCTCCCATGATCACCACTCATCTAAGGAGGTCCCATGACTCCACCATTGCTAGTATCCATCAACATGGTGGTATGATAGCTACCTGCTCTCTGGCTCTCTGCGACTACCTCCTCATATAGTCGTTGCCAATGGGAAGTCTCCTTCCTGGCCTGAACTAGTGCTCTAACAATTTCAACTGAGAGAGTACTCAATCCAACCTGCTGAATATGATCAAGAAGGCCTTGAGTATCATGTTGTCTCCTAACAACTCTATCTCTCTCAGCCATTAAAGTCTGTACCTACGCTCGAAGCTAATCAATCTGTGCTCTAAGACTATCAATGGTCTCCTGCTCTGGCATATCATGCTCTAGCACATCCTGCTATGGTGCATGAACCCCAATCCCCTCACCACCTCTCTATCCACCTGCTGGAATTTCAGTCCGAGTAGCTCTCAGAACCCATCGTCTAATAAGTGGAACATGATCCTCTGGATCCTCATCCTCTCCACCATGAGCTGCAATAACCCTAGGGTATGGCTGAATCAGACCAAAATCAATGCCTCTCCCACAACCCCCATCTAGTCTAGTCATCCTACCTCCTCCTATCAATGGCAAACCTCTCGGTGATCTCATCCCTGCCCTGTCGGTATCCCTCCCAATCCGGCCAACATCTCTCCCACCCATAGGACGCGATCTCCCAATCCTGCCCATTGGTCCAAACGGTCCTCCACAGACTCTCAATCAACCTCCTCTCCGTCCAGGACTCCTACCACCCCCACCTCCATCCCCACCCTCATCTCCATCTCCCTCAGCCTCTTGAGCATCTCTAAGCTCTCATCTCCATCTCCGTCTCCTGACACCTAGATCATCTAAATCATCATCCTCATCTCTTGAGTTGGGAGGAGGATCTGCTGGATCAGTAATACAAGGACATGGATGTGATAGTATATACTGAGCATACTCTGCAGTAACACCAGGATCAAGAATGTGCAATCTCATATGATAAGCCACTCTCGGAGTAGTAAGACACTCTGCGCGAGCAATCTCAAATGACAAAGAAGGTCCCCAATCTCGCCTATCTCTGTACCACCGAGCATATATCATCACACCAATAGTCATAGGCTGAATGATACCAAACTGTCTAAGAATGCGACTAATCAACTATCGCTCAATAATGTAAGGAGTCTGACCAATGAGATATCTACTCTGCATAATAAATGGTAATGTTTGTGCATCATCCATCCATGGCTCACAATCAACATATGGTCTCCAAGTGATACTATCTAATGAATCAAGCACCCAACGCCAATACTCCATCTTACCCAGCTTATGCTGAGTAAGGATACCTTCATATAGATACACATATGGCTGCCTCTCTCCACAAACTCTGTGATGGATAGGCCAAGTAATAGAAATGTGCTCCCAGCACCAGATCTACAAAAGTGTGTATCTTGTAGACAAACTAGCACTCTCATCATACACCACCTGATGAAGATCATGATATAAATGTGCCAGCATACAAACACCCCAAGCATATCGAGTCCGATGCTGCATCATACTCTGAAGAATCTCACCCCATCCAACAACAAAACCTCACGATCTCCTATCAAGACAAATGAATCCTCCAATCAAACCAGCAAGAATCATAGGGAGAGTCTTGTAATATATAACCATATCCTCCCATCAGATCTCTCCTCTAGCGATGCTCTCATCAGCAAAAATGGCTCTGCAAGCCTCTATCCCAACATGATCATGAACATCATATTGTGCTAACTCGCCGATAACAGGGATGTACAGAATCCTATAGACATCCTCGAGCGTCACACTAATCTCACCCGTGGGCAAGTGGAAAGTGTTATGCTCATTGTGCCATCTCTCAGCTAACACCGTCAACAATCCTCTATTATGGGTAATCTCAGGCATATATAACAGATGGCATAAACCACATGAATCTATATGTCTCACCTCTGCTTGTGTCAGCTTTGGCACTAAATAATGTACCACCGGGAATTTCTCTCGACACTGGAGAACAACAAGTTTCTCCTATTTACCAAGAGAATTAGATCAATCATCACTTATCTATCTATCAAATCAAAGTGATCGCTAATCTATCAAATCAATCAAATCAAATGAAGCAACTTAAGCTATCAAATCATTTTAAAACCTATCAATCATGGTTTTCTATCAATCACTGAGTTAAATCAAAACTCTGCTAAGCTCTTACATCAGAAACTAAATTGGTTTCTTAGAGCTAATTTATCAAAACAAATCAAATCAACCAATCAATCAATCAATCAAATCCCTATTCATCATACATGTGCATCAAACACATTAAATCTCATCAACAAAGTGATTTATTTTTGGATTTTGCATCTATCAAAAACATTCATTTAGAGCATATGCGTTATCCTATTGAACATAAGTGCTAAACATAGCATATGCGCTAACTTTTCCAACAAATGCGCTAACCCTAAGCATGTACGTGCGAAACATGCAAAAGCGCTACCACACAATGCATATGTGCTAGCAAACAAAACATAAGTGCTAACCAATGCATATGCGCTAACATCCTTATCATATGCACTAACAAAATGAGCATAAGCGCTATCATGAGCAAAAGTGTTAAACCTGTTGAACACTATATTTGAAATAAAAAAAAATTTCCCGTAGGCGTGAAGATTAAAAGATTATCGGCCAAGATATTGTATCGAGCATTTCAAAAGGAGTTTCACCAAAAGAATGCTTTCATCAAAATAGAGCATGACGTGTAAAGCACTACGCGAAGATGTTTTCGGCATAATATCACTTTCGATAAATAAAGAAAGCCGCTCATGGATACTCCAGTTTCATCGAAAAGTGAAAAACAAAAGGCAAAAGGTGATTTCGAGGAGAAACAACTACCGAAGAAATTCATAAAGCACTCATCGAAATACAAGTCTCATCGATAATATTATATCGAACAAAAACAGAAGTGTTTTATCGATAAAGGGGATATCGAAGAAAAGGACCTTCGAAGAGTTTGCATGAACTTTCACCGAAAAATAGAACTCATCAAAATATGATTTCGATGAAACTTGCGAATGATTTATCAAAAGAAAGTTCATCGAGGAAAAGATGATTTCGATGAGTCTTTAAAATGGTTTTTCGACATGGGCTATTCACCGAAAAAGTGATATCGAGGAAAGTGAGCTTTCGATGAAAGATCAAAACATTCGACCGAAGACAAGGGTTTCATCGAAAACTTGACTTACGATCATTTTGGTCGAACTGTACTTCCCGCGAAAGAGTTAAAGGCCCAAGTGAAGAATGTCACATCTGCAATTAAGTTTAAACATTTGAATAGCCGTTGTAGACGCAGAGACATTAACTGTGCACAAGTTGCCCATGCAATTATGGCTGAATTGATCAAATCTTCATAAGAACCAGATTGATGCCAAGAGACTGACAATTGCGAGGAATTTGCTGAGGTTCGTGAACGACAATCTGAAGAGCTAGACATTTCTCCAAGTAAGTGTGATTTCTCGTATTTACTGAAACTATGGAATCTTCTTCTTCTTCTAAAAAGAGTAGAAAAGGGAAAGAATTAAATCCTGAAGAGAAGCCCAAAAGACAGAAAAAGGAAGGTAGAGCTTTGACTCAGGATTTGCTAGACCAGTGCCCGACATCCAGCGTGAGGTCTAAAAAGATCAAGAGTGAAGAAGAAGGATTGGAGGATAGATTTGAAAATCTGGGAGACATATGGACCGAAATCAGGGGACATGAATTGTTCCTATTTAGTTACAAAAGAAGGGATGCTCCTGAGCCCATAAGTAATCTATGGAAGAAAAACTTAGGGAAATTGGTAGTCCCAAATGTGTTTGTGGATGTTGAACTAATGAAAGCTCTGGTAGATTGTTATAATCTGAGAACCAAAACCATATGCGACTACCAAGGGAATCCCTTGGTGGTGATTAACAAACAGACTATTGATATGGTATTTGATCTAGACTGGGAAGTAGAGGAGAAAATTGATATGCAGAAACTGTCGCAAGAATTCTTTAGCTTGGAAAACATCTACAGGACATGGAGATTACCTATTCACCGGCCGAAAGTGGGTGGGTCTTTTGTTTCGTTCAGCAAAGATGACAAGGTGCCATTTGATGTCAACCATTTCCATCCATATTTTAAGTATACATATTATGCTGCAGCCCAAGTATTAGGCTTAGAGGCTCATCCTCTTATGGATATTGGGGTTATGGTTCTGTGTGCTGATTTACAATCAAAAGACCCTAGGTCATTTGATTATGCCACTTATGTTGCAGATGCCCTAAATCATGGGTTGGAGAAGTTGAAAGGGGACCTTGTGAATATCCATTTTTCACTGTACTCTTTATTGATGCATATTATTCTTTATTGTGGACAAGAAATCAATTTTTGGTCAGATGATTTCTGCATCAGAGCTTATGATAAGAATGGTTTGAAGAAACCAGTTCAGTTGTGGGTTTCTGCATGGGATCAAAGATTCATGAACAACCAGTACTGGCACTTCCAAGAATATTTTGTGAAACCCCTTAGTGCGGCCTTTGGGCAACATAGAGATTATACTTTGTCCCCTGAGATTAAGAGATTCCTCAGGCCAAAAGACTTCTCTCCGGAGTCTCAGATTGATCACAATTGGGGTGATTGGTATTGCCATGATAATCATACAGAAATCAGGGTATTTGGGTATGAAGGAAAGCCATACATGCTTCCAATTACGGTACCAAACAGGGTGGCTAGCCTGGAGATTGTGAGACAACTATCTACTGTAAGTGCCAAACATCTTACAGATTTTGGTAAACAGTCCATTGTTCCAGGGTTATTGGTTTTTTCTGATTTTATCGTTAAAAGTTCAAAAAGTTATCATCTACTTCAAAATAAATTAGACTATTATGGCATGAATCTGAGTGAACCTAGAGAAAACTTTGATCCTGAGGGATATATAAGAGCTGCCAGGGCATCACAAAAACTAAAGGCCGGAACACATGTGGCTAAAATGCCAGATGACTTGATCAAGAACCTTGAAGGAGAGGAGGCCAGGGTTTTGAGAGAAAGGAGTGAAATGACTTGGGAAGCTTTCAAATGGAAAAGAGCAAGGGGAATGGTGGATGGAGACTTACTTGGAAACCTTCAGGATCCTCCGGAGATAGCCAGAAAGCTACTTCAACATGAAGTAGAAATCATGCATAGAGTGCCCCCACAGTTCCTTCATTTTATCAACACTGAAAAGGATAGTCAACCATTGGCTCACATGTCACCAAAATCAACCGCTAGTAGTATCCCTGCTGACTCTCCTAGAGAGGATTATCCTCCTGGTTTTGAAGCAGAGGTGAATGTTGACACAGGTGAAATTAACATTAAAGATGTAGTTGATATAAGGATGACAGAGCATGAAGATTTTGTTGCTGACAACGGATTCGCCTCTTCGAGGGAATTCCTTTCATTCTTGTACCAGTATAAAGGGGCGCATGTGAAACGAAGCATGGCTGGAAGACCAGAAGAAGAACAAATGAAAAGACTACAGGATGAAATCGATACCCTCATGAAAGATATGACCCCTGAGAAAGGGAGGAGATTATTAAAAGAGGCTAGTGTTATCATCTTTTCTGGTTGGGACATAAATTCAGCACTTCTGTTTGACGGATTTTTGAAGAAGCAAGACTTGGATCAACAAGTATTGCCTCAAGAAATAGATAAATTGTTCCTAGGCTCCGGGTATGATCCTGACAAAAAGGCTCTCCTACAATGGGCGTTATATCCAAAGGGAAAAAGGCCAATTATTGTGGATATCGAAGAAACCTTTGGACACCTCATGATTCATCAGGTTGGAAAGACTGACCCTAGGGTCACTGCTAAATTGAACTTAGATGTTGCCAGATTAAATTTAGACCAGACAGAGTTTTTGGTCAGGGAAAACATCACCTATAAGGGGTTGTATGAAAAATCTAAAGAGGAGAATCAAAGGTTACAAAAAAAAATATTGCAACTTGAGACAGGGACTCCTTTAAATGAGTATACCTCATATCCCACAGGACATAGTTTGGATGATGTTTCTGATGCTCTGTATTGGAAGTATCAAGCGGATAAGGCTACTAAACAGGCAAATAATATCCAGCAAAAGATGGAAAAACTGGTTAATGATATCATCGAACACCGATTCAACACCATGCTTTCACATGTTGAACAATATTGGAAGGTGTACACTGGAACTATAAAGGCATTAAGAGAGCATGAAAGATTAAAAGCACGATTGCGCGAAGTAATAAACAGTATTGATACGATGATGCCAGAGGAGAAGGCTGAAGGGACTGTGTACATGGAAAATCATGTTAAACTCGAAGATACGCTAAGAAGAGATCTTAAGGAATTGGATGATGGGAGACCTATTGGAATGCCCTCGGTCTATAAAGAAGGAGAAGTAATATCTCTGGAGGATTTGCGGAATGAGCTTGTCAGCGTCAAGGATTGGGCTTTATCAAAAATGGATCGAAGCAAAGACATGGCCCATACCGTCAACCAGATGATATTCGAATACCTGTCACAAGGAGAAGAATTGAAGAAACAGAGTGCTAAAATCAAAACCTTCAAAGATGATGATTATATTCATCATTTAGGAATTCTTAATCTCTTTTTGCTTAAGTTTGTTAGGAACATTCAAACTAACGATTAGCATTTTGAAAAGACATGTCTTTTCATGAATAACTTTCGTTCTCATATATATATGAGAATGGTTTTTGTAATAAAGGGAGGTGAAAAAAAATAACCATGTATGACGGCCTGTAAGTTTTCTGTTGTACAAACTTTGATTGAATATATGCTATGAACAGTTGTTTTTCTTTGCGTATGTGTTGTGGATTATTTCACTTTGTTTTGGCAATCGCCTGTGATATTATCTAGAGAGATAAGGTTATTCATATTCTTGAGATCAAATTTATGTTTTATGTTATATGGTTGAAATAAAAGTTCTGCTTGCGAATTGTAATTGTTCTTAGCGGTACTTAATTGACTGGTCCCTTAAAGGTAGGGTTAAATTCATTCAAGCAACTTATGATATAAGCATTCAATTGATCTCAAAAGAAATAATAACTGACAGGCCCATAAAGGGGTGGGTTAAAAAACTGTCTCACAGGCTCGCACAGTAAGTCCTGAAGAAAGTATAATGACTCTGTAGCCCAAACAGCAAGGAAGGCACTGGTTATTCACAGATTACATTTATCATCATATTTATCATATGTTATTTTAACAGCAGGAGTAATTAAGTAGGAAACATAGATCGAATAGCTTATACAACAACAATCTTGAACTCATCTGCTACATCTCCATCCCAGGAACTCATGCCATTCTGAGATAGGAAGAATTCAGATCAAGACACTAAATCTGCTATAAAAAGCATTAGTTGAAGGAACAACTAGTGAGTAGGTATACCCGCCTAGGTCCTGCAGAGCTTAAAGTGAGAGAGTTAGTAACCAAATAGGTTCACTCTATAAGTTGGCCAAGTCAATTGGAGGGTTTGATCATAGGAGTTGGCATTTCCTTAGAACCTATCCAATCTGTTGATTTGAGACCCAACAAAACCTAATTGTATATGCGCTAAATCTAAATGCAAAAGTGCTAACCAAATGCCGAAAATCGCAAAAAAATTTCAAAAATCCAAAAACGCATCTAAAAACATGACAAGTTGCACGACAAGTTGAAAACAAAGCTCGAGATAAGATACATACCGGCAACCCATACTCAGGAGGTCGCTGATATCGTCGAACATGCTCAAATCGATGGTTCTCCATAGGAATCACCATTTCACCACCTCACCAGGACAATTTTCTTCACAAGCTGACAAGGATAACAATGAAATTAAAATTAACCTTGGTTAATTTTATATTTACTATTTGAAAGAGTAATTAATGCTATTCAATGGGGAAATTTAATTTGTTTTTTACAAATGAATTTAATTGATGGAACTTATCAATTATCATGAGATCAATCGTTCAAACCAAAGTTTTCAACAATTTCACGATCAATCTCCTGAGAGGGCACACAATCATGATTTTTATCTTCATCAGGCACAATATTGAGACTTGATTTAATCTTTGAAACAATGTTGTCTTGACATCATTTCAAAGAGGGGCAAAATGTATACACATAAAATTGACTATGAGCGATTAAATAAATATTATATATTTATTTAATAGTTATTCTTCTATTAAATAGTTAATTTGAAAAGATTAATTTATTTAATTCATTTTCATGTCTTTCTATTAATTAATTTAATTGAAATAATTTATTAATTAATTCATCTATTCTATTACTCTAAATAATTAAATATCTAATATTTAATTATCCTTCTAACCAAGTTAATTAAATATCTAATATTTAATGGTTATTCTCCTATCCTATAGTCTCAAATATTAAATAATTTCCTAAATTATTTAATCTTTCTTATCCAACTCACCTTCCATTTCTACTTCATCTTCCCTTTGCCAACTCATCCATCATGTGGCTAAGGAAATTAATATTTCTTAAATATTAATTTATCATTTATCTTCAACCTCCAAACTTAATGAATATTGTGTATGTACACATATTTCACAACCATCTTCTATATTCTCTCCAACACCCCCTACATCTTAGGAAGGACTTGAGTCCACTTGTCCTCTCATGCCTAAATCTCCCTAGATTCCCTTAGTCAGCAACCTAGTCAAGGTGAGATGAGTGACACTTGTCTTCTCCTTCCCCCTTTCTCTCAACCTTCACCTTTTCTCACAACCATCCAAATCTGTAGATCTGATCATGACCGTTGATCTAAGCCACATCATCGTATCCTCTCAAAGTCTATAAAATTAAGAGCTTCAATTGAGAGAGATTTAGTCTTCAAGTTGCTTTTCAAAGCTAATCATTTGTAAAACTTATGGATCCGTGAGTTTTTAATCTTGAAGCAAATAGCATAATCATTTAGCATAATCATGTAGCATTGCATATCATAGTATCAGTTAACTATCAGTTAACTATCAGTTATCAGTCCATTCTTCATATGCCATCTTGGAAGCTATCAGTGCATTGTCTGAGAGCACACCATCTACAACCAAGAACAATGGAGTTAGGACACAATGAGACATAAACCATGAAGGTAATATTCGAATTTTTATTTCATATGTATTTCATGTAGTTTCATTGGTTGAGTTTGGATTTCCTATAGCATTTCCATTGGTATTTTGTGAAACTAACTTGTTGCAGATAGCATTCTAAGGATGAAATTCAAGTCGACACATGAAATATTAGTTATGACTGAATTTAGAGTTAAATCTGAGAGTATGTTGTGGTTAACCTGGTAATGCAAGGAAGTGTGTATAATTAGGATGTTGTAGTAGACATGTAAATATCATCTTTATGATGCTTATTGATGTAAAATAAATGTTTTCATGTTTGGATAGACTAAGTTATGATGCTTTGTACAATACGATATGTATACTTTTGGATAAGGATTTCTATAGAAGATCTTTTCTTGTATGAATGTATGTTGGAATAGTGGTTCCTAGAAGTTGAATAAGGGTGTTAGTATGTTTAACCTAGGTAATTATAGATAACGCATCTTGTTGTAACCCTTTTAACGCATTGGTTTCCATAATTGAGGAATGTAAAAGGAAGATTGTTCATTGTTAACTAATTGATTTGGAAAAGGTAGGAAATGTTTATGTTAAGATAAACGACTTGGATGTTGATTTCTATACATTAGTATATTGATTTTGTGGATTGCATTCTCCTTAAGATAAGTTAAGATTTTGTGTTATGTTATGTGAGTGTGATTATTTAGGTGTCCTTGTTGTTCTATCCTAGCCTTGTGACTTCAAGGAGTAAGTCGAACCCTGGGGGAGAGAATGTAGTACCCCTACCCAAATCAAACCTTTTTTTTACCTCGTTGACCATGGTTGATTTTTTCAGTGGTTTAAGTGGATGATTGATTCATTATGATTGTGATGTTTTATTTCGGTATTATACTTTGGAGTGTGTTTTGGTGAATATGATTATGCATTATTGCTTATTGAGGAGTAGATGTTGATTAGGCACTATTTCTTTGAATGAGTAGATATTAACTCTACTTATGCATTGTATTTTATAAATGATGAAATGTTAAGTATATTTATGTGTTACTAACGATGGACTAACACATTTACTTCATGTGTAGGCTGCTCTATGTATATATCATCATGTATGTGTGGAAAGTGTATGGGGTGCAAGGAGATGATTTCCCGTCACTCACTTTGGTGAGACACGGAAAGTCATGATTCTCCTTCACTGGTGTGTTTACCGTGTTTGTATATATATGTATGTGTGGTTCGGTGATGCAAGAATTGCAAGTACAAGGTACTGACTTCACTTGGCTCTACAGGTCTGAGCGTACCTAATTAACCCGATGGAAGTGGAAGAGATAGCTCTAAGGCCCTGATGTCACCCCTAGCCTTGGTCGATTGTGAGCATCGTCAGTCTTTTGTCAACCTTGTCGGATCGCCAAGTAGGCCATCGTTCCGACGTTGGTATGTGGGTCATGTCTTTATTTTGTTTAAGTTGAGTGATGCATGTTATGCATTTTGTGTATTTAATTATTCTCTTCTTGTGTTAGTTAATGAGTAATTAATTATTAATACCATATGGTTATTAATAATTAATGTGTGTTATGTTTATTAAATTAATTTAAGAATAAATTAAGTTTAGATCAATTTTCTGGTTTTTTAGATAATCGATTATTCTTAATTGTTTAGTTAAAGTGATTGTTGAATTATTAGTGGAAATTATATTTTGTCTTGAGTTTTTGTTTAAAAAAAAAGAGAAAGAAAGTTAATTTTTACTTTTTAGTAATTAAATTATTTAATGGCTTTTGGTGTTTTAAAAAGAATAATAGAATTTTTAAATATGTCATGCAAATAAAAGAGATTTTAGGTGAGTTTCTTTATAATTTGCAAAAAAAGGAATTTTTTTTTTTTTTTCTCATTCTAGATAAATTTCTCCTCTGTGGTGGTTATTGGGGTTTGGTGTGAACTCTGGCAATTTTGGGAGGATTGGAATGGCTCTTCCTCAAATTTCCTCCAGGAAAGCATTTCCAGGTGGTTGCTTGATTCTTTTGCTTTGTTCTTCTTTTAAAAAATTCCTGAGTTTGTGTGATTGTTTTGTTTCTTCCTTTGTCTAGTTGAAAGAATTTGTTGTTGAGAATTCTCTTATAGCTGGGTTTCTATCAAATTTAGTGAAATGGAAAGAAGTTTATTCCTTCCCTTTTTGGGCAAAATCGGTTCATGGGGTTTTGAAGTTTCTCAATTTTTTGTTTGGGAAGAAAATTTGGACTGTGAAATGTCTTTAAAATTTTGGTACTTGAATCTTGGATTCAGACTGTTAAATTAATATTTTGAATGTTTTGCCATTCAATTTGTTGGCAAATTTTCATACCCTATTTCTGGGTAGAGGACTATTTTTTTATTTGCTACTGGAAATTTCATTTTGGATTTTTTTTTAATTAATTAAAAAAAATATACCTTTGTTTGAAATCACAAAGAAGGGTGTTTAATATATATATATATATATATATATATATATATATATATATATATATATATATATATATATATATATATATATATATATATATATATATATATATATATATATATATATATATATATATATATATATCGTGGAGGGGCATAGAGACCAAACCCCATGCTATAGGGAGAGGGCACCACAGTTGTGGTGCCTCTCAACTCATAGTGGTGGGGAGAGCCACCACGTTGTGGTATCCCCTCACCACAGTCGTGGGGGGGAAGCTCTCCACGACATGTGGAGGCTCCTCACCCCACACCATAGGGGAGCTCTCCATTATTGTTGAAGCCCCTTCCTCCACACGATGAGGTATTTGCCAGGCACATTTTATGGTGTGCAGTCTGCCAAAAAAAAAAAAAAATTTCCATACAACCAATGGGGGGTGGGTTTGGTGTGTGTGTGTGTGTGTGTGTGTGTGTGTGTGTGTGTTTATTTTTAATGTGAAAAAATCGATTTATGGGACTCTATTTTTTAAAATGATTATCATATTTGATTTAAATAAATAAATAAATAAATGTGTGTGTGTGTGTGTGTGTGTGTGTGTGTGTGTGGAATTGGCAATACAAATTAAATGTTAGAGGTTGATCAGATATAATCGTAATTTATTTTGTTAAAATAAAAGCTCTATGGATAGTCATCAATTAAATTAGTCAATATGATTTTTAATTTGAAAGATCTATTTTGATTTAAATAATGATTTTAGTTTTCAAATGTATTTAATTGTTATTTTCATTAATTAGAAATTTTAATGCAAATGGAATTTGTTATAGCCAAATTGGCTTTAATTGGAAAAGATTTATATTTGTTTTAAATAATGGCTTATTTAGTTTACGAGTTGCTTTTATAGGGTGTATGGTTTTTAAATCAAGTATTGTGCAAGTCTATTTGGGTGTGTGTTTACTTAGACCCTTTTTATGCGTTGTTCCCTATTGTGGTTTTCTTATCATGAATGAGTTAATTTATTGAAAGAGTTGCATTTAGATAACATTAGCTTTTAATTATATTTTGAGTGATCGTTATGTTTCCTTAACACGGATGTGTTTAGAGAGCAAGTGTATCATTTTGAGTATTTACTCCGATTGGTGGATTTTGTTGTTGATTTGAAAGAGTCATTCTCGTGTCATGTTGATATGGTGTTGAATGTGAGTCTATTGTGCAAGTTGATTTGGTAAAGTTTTGATTGTGGTCATACTTGCTTTATTTTGGTTGTGGTCTTGTTTTGTGAATAGACCAGTTATTCATTTCACACCCCCTGTTGGTTTAACCTTGTTAGAAGGTTTGTATAACCAAGTTGTTCTTCAGTTTTTCTTTTGAACTTCTTGCGTTAGTTGGTTTTTGTGTTTTGCCTTGGAGTTCCTTGGAGGATGTGTAGTGTCATAAGGAAGAGTGGCTTCTAAGTGGGGGTTGAGGCCCAAAGTGGCTGCCAGGATAACCCCTTGGAAGTTGAGTAATAAGTGATAACTTAATTAATAAACTGAGGTTGGGTTTTAAACATTAATCAAGACTATTTGTACCCTGCTCATGGTTGAGTGCTAGTATAGACTTAGGATGCAGTCATGAGAAGGCTTGGAATGGTAAACCAACTACCTTGTCTTCACGAAAGGTTTGTTGGGTCCGCATGAGTCATGGATGGGGGTAAGGGGTGCGGGAGAGGCTACCAAAATAAGCCAGGATGAGGGTCGGGGCCTATGGAGGCCTACCAGGATAACCCATACCATCTATGTGATGACACTCTTCTCTTATGTTCACTAGTGTGTAGTCTTGTGTTGGCTTTAGTTTGAGCACTCTTGTGGGAGTCTTATTTGTATGCTTATGCCTTGTGTGAGTACCTGATGTAAATGTTAGACCATGTGATGCTTTATTGGGGTTTTCTTGAGGGCCTTATTACTATCTCCTAGAACGGAGGGGTGGTTCCTTTTTGGGCCACATGGTCGGGTGGTAGTGCCACTTTCCATTGGGTATTTTTTTTCGTGCCTTCTTACGAGGGATTAGCTTCGTAGGTGCTCCAGATGTATCTCTTGGTTCCACTTCATTCCATTGTACTAGTTGGATCCTCTTTGTTCTTCTTGGATCACATTTTTATCTCTTCAACCTTATGTGGTCAGTTGCAATTGTAATTTGATGTAACCATTATGTAATTTTTTATGAGACTTGGTGTATTAAGTGCAATTGTAATACTATGTTATCCTTGCAATGTATTATGATGAGATTTAGATGTTAGGATTTCTATCTTTAATTAAATTTATTAATGTAATTTAATTGAATGTTTAATCATAAATGAAGTATGGAAATGTTAGTGTTATCTCACGCAAAGTATGAAACAATCATTGATTAGTGTAATCAATTTTCTAATGGATAAACGTATTTCTTAAATGGATTAATTGATCTTAAGTAAAGAATAGTTTAATTAAGTAATTCATGTTGGGAAACACTTTAGGAGTTTGAGTTTAGTCTTCCACATGTGCAACTTCTATTGCAATGTTTATCTTTTACATTTATGTGTTATGTATTATTTAAAAATAATATATTTTCCACTCTTTTCGAGTGTTTGTAGTTGTATCATTTAGGGTTTCTTTGCGGGGCATTACAATCTTTAAATCATTTAATTCTTTTGTAGTGGGAAATGACTCGATTTTCCTATATCTTGAATTCTAGATTTTCAAAAGAAGAGGAGTTCATTGGTTTTTTGGTGATGAAGTATTTTCTCAAATTTTTTGTGCTTGTGAATAGTAGTAGGATTTTGTAGTCATACTTTGTTATGGAATTGTTAAGTTGTTCTTGAAGAAATTCTCATCAAGCTATAAGAAGGGTTGAAGAAACTCGCTGAAGGATTGGAGACAATTCAACAACAAAGAGCTTTGTCAACCAAGTTCCCCTCTTTCAAAGAAATATCTACTATTTCTCTCTTAGATTTTTATTTGTATATTCTTCAAAAAATTATTTCTTAATTTTTTAGGTAGATAAAATCAAATAGAGAAATGCATTTGAAAAAAAAAAACTTCTTTCGATAATGCACATGTAGATCTTATTAATCTATTTTAAAGGGGAAAAGAAAAAAAATCAGATTTTTACTTTTTGCTTTTCTTAATTGTTTAGGTAAATTAAATCAAATAGAGAAATGCATTTGAAAAAAAAAACTTCTTTTGATAATGCACATGTAGATCTTATTAATCTATTTTTAAGGGGAAAAAGAAAAAAAATCAGATTTTTACTTTTTGCTTTTCTTGAATTTAAAATCTCGATAGAAATTTGTGAGAAAAATCTTTTCTTTCAAACTTATTGCTCCCTTGATTGCAAACCTTTGTATTTGATTATCTCTAGAGTAGTTTTTTTTCTTTTCCTCAAAAAGATTGCATAAGAAACATATTGTACAAACCCTTTTTTTTAGAGAGGTCCTTCTCTGTGATTTCTATGTCTTAGATCTATTTTTTTATTTATTTTGAATGAGTGTATAAATTATTCTCAACATATCCTGTATAAGTTATTTCTCTATGAAACCTTCATTTGTGAAATCACCCTATGTTGCAATCAAATTCAGACAAAAAAAATATATGTACATAACCTTTGAGAAATTGTGCTTATCTCCTCTATAAATTTTATTCTCTGTAAAAACCCTGTAAAAACCCCTGGTAGATTCAATTAAAAAGATTGATTTGATCACTCGATATTTCTCTTTGTATAAATTAAAAATATAATAAAAATCAATATATATAAAATATATATGTTATATAGAAAATAAGAATAGAAATCATATATATAATCATGTATTATTGTTGGCCATATTAATCTAATTGTACACCGGCGTGAAACTGCTATTGTTTTTTTTAATGCTTGTTGTGGGGGCGGTCAATATAACCCTCCACCTCCACCCACATCAGGGAGGGCCCCGCGGGTTTCCTTCCCCGTTCCCCCTTCCCTTTTTTGGTTATTAAAATTTCAATTTATTAAAGATAAAGTTATTTAATTTAACTTTATAAAATAAAAAATTGTTTAGTTTGTTTATAATTAAAAATTATTAAATTTTGATTTTTACTAATTGCAATCAACTTTTTTTATATAAACTTATTTAATTTAACTTTATAAAATAAAAAAATGTTTAGTTTGTTTATAATTAAAAAATTATTAAATTTTGATTTTTACTAATTGCAATCAACTTTTTTTTATATAAACTTTACTGGTATTAAATGGTGAAAATTAAGATTATTAATATGAAATTTATATTATAAAATTGATCTATGAGGGTAGTTTATTATTGAATAGTTTATGAATAAAATTTTATTAATATAAAAATTGTGATTCTTTTACCATTAAAATTAGATTATTAAAGGGATTAAATTTGGGGATTAGTTTCATATCAAACGATTGGGACAAATATTAGAAGAATTAATAGTAATGATCCCTTCAATCTTGCGAAAACAAGGGAACTAAATTCGTAAATTGGGTTGTAACTAGATTTATAGTTTAGACTCATCTAATCAGTTTTAGATTTAATTGGGTTATTTGGTTGGCATTTTTATTCTATTATTAATTTATTTTGATTGTCTAAAGGGACCTCTTCTTTAAGTAATCATAGCCACCTTAGTCAATTGGTTTTTTTTAAAGCAAATGATTCAAATGAACATTGTTTTTTATTAAGAAAAAACATGTTTTAAGGGACTCGAAACCCGCTTACAATACGAAAGATGAGCATGAAAGAAACAAGACAAAACAATTGCAAAAGACCAGCACAAAAACCAGCAGCTAGGACAAAAAGACAGCAAGGAGCCAACAAGAGATTGGCATCCAAAACCCAACATTACATATCAATTGAACACTTTTATAGACTCCTCAGTATTCTGAACCAATAGCATCATCGCCTTGGCCGCTTCCCTCAGATCATTGCTCTCATGTTTTAGCTGGATGTCTTTCATTTTGGTCTCCATCTCAGTGGTGTTCTGCCTAGTCCTTCGCTTGGAAATTTGATGGGTGGAGCTGGAGGTCGGTACATCTTCAATGATTACCAAGTTCTTATCCTGATTTTTCCTCTCTAAGTGATCCACCAAGGCATTGAAATTATGTGACGAAACTCTTAGGACCTCAAGAAAGTGGTTCATGAAGCTTTTCAGAGCCTTCTCAGTACGAGCAACCTGGGTATTGATATTGTCTTTATCCTCCTCAGCCTGTTCTTTCACAATTTTGATAACATCCTCCAAATTTTTCAAATCCCCTTTAATCAGGTCTTTTTCCAGCCAGTCCTCCATCTCGATTTCCTCCTCGACTTCATTGGTTTCCGTCTCCTCATTCTTTTTCCCCGAATTTGTTTCCTTAATCAAATTGTTTATCTTATTTTCCAAGTCCCTCTGTTTGCTTTGAATGCTAGTAATGTTGTCAATAACCCATTTCTGGAAGCTGAAGGATTCCAGAGTACAGTTACGGGCAGTATTCAAAATAGTATTTGCTGAATCCCTATCCTGCTCAGTGCCCACGTAATTAGGGTTGTCTTCCTCCTTAGAATTCAGGGCGACATTCCTGCTATCTGAGCCCATAGGGTTAGAGTAAGGGTTTTCAGAGTTAACCCCTTCTTCCTCTTCACCAACGTTCACATCCTTCTCACTCTCCATTTTTGTCTCAATATCCTTCCCCTTTTCCTCCTCAAAATCACAGTGCACCTCCATTTCCACATTATTTATATCAGCTCTCCATTTTTATGGGTAGGGGCATTAGGCTGATCCTTATCCGATTCAGAATCTTTACAACTCTTAGAAATATGTGCATTAGTGACTAGGTGATCATCTTTGCTAGCCCTAGCTTTTTCCTTCAAGTATTCATAAATGAGCAAGACGAGCCCTTGATGGGCTATAGGGTAAGAATTAGGCTTTTTAGCGTGATCAGCCAAACTCTCATTCAGAGAAGACACTAAGTAAAAAGGCAGGGAGATTTTAACCCCATGATGAAAGTGATTAAGAATTGCAAAATGATAGTTATAGATTTTAGTGAATCTACCATCAATAGTGAGAAACTCCATCAAAACCCTTAAAACTTTCTGCCAAAAGGGCTTTACCTGCTGGGGAAGGTACTAGGAGATGTTGTCTTTCTTGACAAGCTTGGCCTTCTCATCCTCTGATTTCGGGAAGTTTTTGAATGCTTCAGCAACATACTTCTAGTCTCTATAGAGTTTAGTGCCCTCCTTCTAAATACCCATGACCTCCGCAACCAAATCCTGATCAATTTGCCATATCTCCCCGAACAATGTAACTCTATTGTTGTTCTAGCCTCTAGCAAAGCCATGTGACACCGAATTTTTGCTTCTGTGTAGCTTTTCCATATAGTTAGTAAAACCATATCTATGAAGCCTCCTCCATACTTTTCGTTCACTCTTCCAATTTTTGCAGCCAAGGGGCTCATTCCTGTTTAAGTTACCACCCATTTTGAATAACAAGTAGAAGTACCCAAAGATGTATCTCACAATCTGCAGGTATAACCCCAAGTTCTTGTGGAAAATTCTAGAATAACAGAACAGAGTCTCTTTCGTAGTTTTAAAGCTTATGTTAATGGCCGAACAAAACCAACATTTATTATTATAATCCTCCTCACACATTTGATCATAGAAATGATGCCTAAAGGAAATCATTAACTGACAGTTAATCTGCCCCCAAACTCTGTCTTTGGAATCCGGACCCCAAAAGATAATCATGATATTAACTTGACCCGTTGATGCGATCAAAAAATAATTGCTCTCTAACATCCCTTTTACAATGGGTCTCTCCAATATATTTAGTATCCACCTCTCAATTGACCCCTTCATTAGCTAAGAGGTCCACAACCTTATTGCCTTCTCTTAGAGTGTGAGTTATGATAATACTAACATAGTTATTTAATAGTTTTTTAGCACTTTCAACTAAGTTAGTAATATTCCAAGAAACATAACTAGTACCTTTAAGGGCCTGGATGATATTTAGGGAGTCCCCTTCCAGCCAAATTTTTTAAAATTTGAATCCCTGAGCAAGCTGGAGGCTTTTTAGCATGGCCAGAGCTTCAACCACATGATTATTTTGGACCCCAAAAGGAGAAGAAATAGCCGCAATACAGACACCTTGAGCATTTCTGATGACTCCTCCACCACCAAACTTCCCAGGGTTGCCTTTAGCCACCCCATCGAAATTCAAATGAACATTGTTAATCTTTCATGTAAGTTACATTATTATTATTATCAAGCAAGTTACATATTTACTACTATCATGCAAGTCACTTAATCATTGTTTCCATGCAAGTTACATATTTATTGTCATCATAATAAATACATATTTATGATTATCATGCAAGTTGCATAAATGTAGTTACCATAGTCCTTCTCATTTTGAATATAATTCTCTTAGTAGTAGTAGGTTGAATATTGGATTGTTCTTTATTAGATTCCAAGATGCAAAATAAACAAGGTATTTAGTATAGTCGTGTTGGCATTATGTGAACCGGTATGTGGACATAATGACATTGTATGTTGTCATTGATGTCAATATGTTGAAGAGGTATGAACCGACATATGTGAGAACCAGTATAACACTGTGAACCGGCATTTGTGTCAAAGTGAAGCGGTGTGCTTGTTCAAGGTGAACCGACACATGGAAGCGTTGTATGACTACCGGTTGGTAGTCTCAACTTTAGGGTTTCCAGTTGAAGTGCTTCAAGCCTGTATGGCTCAACCGGTGATCTTTGTGTGATGAGTAAGTAGTATAACAAAGAACATATTGTGTTGCCACATCAGCCTTGTGCGCGTGAAGGATCTTGCATGAAGAAGACTATCCCTATCTACCTCGGGAATGTGCGAAGTTTGTAAATGGTGAAAACGCGTGATGGATTATCAGCAGCCATGAAATCGGTGGATAATGAACGATGGAGAATGTCTTGAGATTTATTCAAGATCTGTTGCATTGAATACAATATGATCAACGGTTAGGATTGAACTGTTTGAATTCCTTAACCTAACAGGTCTAGGGTTTAGGGTTTATGCTATCGACCTATCTGTTATCCTATAAGGTCGATGTTGTGATTCTTTCAGAGGTTGTTGGCAAAAATTTGTGTATGAGTATCCAAGAGAAGGGATATATGATTCTTGCCAGACCAGAGGAGAGAAGTGATACCTGCAGAGTGTAAGTGCAGAAGGTGAAGAGGAGCTTAAGTGGATCTGCATTGGCATTGAGTTTTGCTACCAGATCATTGTAATACCTGTTTATCTCTAACCACCTCAACAGTTGGAAAATCCCCTAACAGGGTAGCCTTAATCGGCTTGCTGCAAATCCCTTAACAGGGTAACTCAAAGTTATTGAGATCTAGAAAGCTAGAGAGCTTTGGAAATCCTTTAGCTATTGAGTTCTTGAAATCCTCTAACAAGGTACCCTTAACAGGGTTTAACCCTTAACCAGGTATTGTAGCCATCCCTTAACCAAGTGATCTCTAACAGGATCGGTTCCTAGCAGAACCTTTTGTAATGTTTTTAACCAAACAAGGCTTCTAACAGAGCGGACTTCCAAAGAGTTCAACAACAAGCTTGTGGGTTTTCATCCCCACCGTGGTTTTTCCCAGTTGGGTTTCCAATTGAAAAATATGTGTGTCATGTGTGATTTTTTTATCTTGTGATGCTTTGTTATTGCCTGTTAAGCATATGATGGTTCTGTGTTTTATGTCTGTCAATAAAACATGTTGAACTAGCTATTGTGAAGATATGATGATAGATTACCTGTTCATGCATAAGGGTGAAATGGTAGTGTAGTTTTGAGTTGAGTGGAAAGCTCAGTGAGTAACCGGTTTATGATTGTTTTAGTTGTTCTGGGGTTTTACCGGTTGCACTCTGTTTCAAACCGGTGTCACTGTTTGCCAGTCATTTGGAGTAATTGTTGTTGAACCGGTTTAGGTCTGTATTTTGTCTGTACTGATTCACCCCCCCCCCCCCTCTCAGTACCGGTTTGATACTAATTGCTCATCATTGAGTTATCAAGTCGAACCTAATAATGGTCAAATTTATGAAGTTTTGTTTAATGTAGGGGTGTACTTCATACTAAAGTTTCATATAATATACATGGTATAATCTATGTTGTTAGAATATTAATATTATCAAATTTGAAATCTTTC
This sequence comes from Cryptomeria japonica, assembly GCF_030272615.1. Classification (NCBI taxonomy): domain Eukaryota; kingdom Viridiplantae; phylum Streptophyta; class Pinopsida; order Cupressales; family Cupressaceae; genus Cryptomeria; species Cryptomeria japonica. The sequence continues at coordinate 422,686,994 of NC_081405.1, read as the reverse complement.
TACCATGAGACTTGTCTTAGCTTGCGAACCTCAAATCAGGTTTTCGTCTTTCGTTGTAAATGTCTAATAAGTTATAATTTGTTATTGATAGATTCTTACCTTAATATGGGTTTTGAGAAACGCATTCCATGATCACTTAGAATATTAAACAATAACTTTAATTGAGGAAGATCTAGGAGCGAACCTTGGCTCCCATCTAAGAATTTGAGATTGATAAAGTTATTAAATAACCAAGGGTTGAATTTCTTCAAGTTGGAGGGTTAGTTAGTTACCTCCTTATAATCTTGCGAAGGATTTGGCATTGGCTCCTGAGAAACTAGACAAAGATTATAATTATTTAGGAACTTTTTGTATATTGGTTAATTGGAATTATTTAGGAACTTTTTGTATATTGGTTAATTAAAATGGTTTGATTGGAATTATTTTCATTGGTTAATTAAAAGTGAATTGATTGGGATCATTTGAGAATCATGTTCATATTGATTTATTAAAAATGAATTGATATTCATAACGGTTGATTAAAGGTAGATCAATTGGTATTAATTAGGAGCCTTATTCATACTGGTTAATTAGCAATAAATATGTCTCTCTCCTAACCTCATATTTCAAACATGGGTAATGTGGTTATCAATATCTTTTCCTTTCAAACAAGTAGGCACTAAATTGGTTGTTAACCTTCTTGCAATCAATTCAACATCTTTCATGTATTAAGTGCTTATTAAAAGTGTAACAGTTAGTAATTCAAATCATTTTGTAAGCTTTTTCCTACAAGTATCTTAGCTTTCAATAAATTGGATCTTTCGTGTGTTTAGTTCAAGAATTAGATTTTTAATTTATTTTTATCATAGTTATTTTCATGAGAATGTTACTCCAACGTAGTTGATTTATTTATTCTTCATTCTTGTCAAATGTTCCTTTCGATTATATATTATTTTTCAATATCAAGCAATCAAGCAATAATTTATTTTCCATGTAATAGTTTTGTAATTAAGTAAATGTTTATTCAAGATTTTATGAACTTATGGTTCATTCCTAGTTAGATAACTAAATAAGTGGAGTTGAAACCAATACCTTAGCAACGTTCGGTATCTATGGTGCCTATGGGTCATTATTATGGGTATGTTGTTGCATTGAACTATTGCACTTGATGCCTAATAAAGTTGCAACAACGTCTATGGCATCATCCTTATAAATCATCAGGGAGTAATAAGCATCATATGGAAGTTAAAATCCGAGGGGTGGGTAATCCCCCTTGGATCGATAATCTAAAAAGATAATTTTTAAATGAATTCTACATCCTCTTTTTTTAACCTTAGAAAACCCCATTAGGGATTGGTTGCGTACGATGTCGGATTTTATTTATCTTGATTCTTTTCAGTGAATTATATCTGGGTCAAGGGTGATGCTTGTGATAGGGAATATGATCCAGTTGTTTTAGGCCACAAGCAATAGGCCACCTTAAGCCACTTCGTAGAGCTAGCATCATGGGTAGAAACCATAAATAAACTATCTGGGACATTGACCCTAGAAAGGTTTGTGTACCCACCAAAATAGTTTACATTAAACCCTAGTTAGAAAACAAAACTACATACTTTATGCCTTGATCCCATGCCGAAACAGGTAATGTAGGCAGTCTAGGGATGAAATTACCCCTAGTACTCAGGCGTTCAGGGATGGGGTCTAGGATTTTGGTTAAGGCAAGTAGATGGTTTGCAAAGTTCCTTGGCCTCTCAATCAAAGGGGATATAATTACGAATTGGAATATTTTGAGAGAAAAAAAATATTTCAACACATACTTGGAAGGAATCCCGTATGGATTCGCTTGACTTCCTGAGGCTTTAGGCCAAATTCCGAGGTGGATTTAAAGCTTGTGTTATGTTATTTTATTTACTCCTAAGTATGATGACCTCAGTGCACTTCCTATCTTGAAATGGATAGATGCCTACCCCGTTTGGGTAGATGCCTATCCCGAATTGGATAGATTAAACATCATGTCTCGTATGGATAGATGCCTAACCCATATGGTTAGATGCTCATCCTGTATCGATGAATGCCTATTCCATTTGGATAGATTCGTAGGATATGCAATTGAATCAAACACGATTAAGAATAATTTTTTTAAAAAAAATAGTCAATTTTTTTTGGGTTGAGTAGAGTGGGTTATTACAATAGTCACTCATGTAAAGTGCACCCTTCTTTTTTGGAATTAAAGCTAGAAAGGTGTGATTCAAAACACCCAACATTGTAGTCTTCTTCCTAGATTCTTAAAGCTAGAAAGGTGTGATTCAAAACACCCAAAATTGTAGTCTTCTTCCTAGATTCTTCTATAGCTTTGTGTAAATCATCTCCAATTATTTCCAAAAAGGACTGACAGAAACTAGTTGGGAACCCATATATACCAAGTGCCTTGTCTGTACATCAAGTTGGAAGGTGGCACATCAAATTTCTTCTAAATTTATACTTTTATACAATTCTGTATTATCTACCTCATTAATGACTGCTAGAGTTTTGCTCAATAGATCCATTCTTTCCCTATCATAATTTTGTGTCCTACAATTCAAAATGGATTGAAAATAATTCATCGCTTCCTAATTTTATTTTTCAATTAACTGAGTCATGGATATATCCTCTTTTTTAACTTCCTCGATGCTTTTTTAAAATCTATTGACAATCCAATTTATGAAAAAATATAGTATTCATGTCCCTTTCTTTGAGCCATATTTCTCTAGACTTTTACCTCCAAATTTTTTTTTCTCTAGCCAGAACCACATCCATTTCTAATTTCAATTTCTTCTCTTCCTCAAATTCTTTTGGTCTCATGCCATTATTAATGAATTTGTCATTTAGGGCTTCCAACTCCTTAACAATATTATCCTTTTCTTCAAAAATATTCTTGAAATTTTCTCTATTCCATTATTTGAGTTTACTTTTTAAGTGAGCAAGTTTCTAGTTGAATAGATACAATTTTGAATGATTACCCACCTTTACTTTATTCCACCATGTTTGAATTAGCTCACCTAGTGGCAAGTCTCTTAGCCATATATTTTCAAACTTGAATGTTCATCCACCTTTAGGGTTCTCCAGCTTGATTGTTATTTGTACAAGAAAATGGTTTAACCTTATGAATGTCAAAATTTCTACCTCAAAAGAGTGCAGAGCATTGTCCCATTCTCCCCAAAGGAAGAAATGATCTAATTTTTCTACTATGCCTAAGAAGTCTCTTCTTCTATTATTCCATGTGTATCTCCCATTCTTGGTTGGAACATCCCTTAAATTATTAGTATCAACAAAGGCTTGGAAATCTTGTTCAATTCTAAAGATATTGTGCAAACCTCATTGCTTTTCCCAATTGTCTAAAGTTGCATTGAAATCTCCCCCAATCACCCTAATCTCACCATTCCTATGGGACAATCATTTAGTAATGTATTCCCATAAATTCATTTTCTCTATTGTAGGTGTTAGTCCATATATGTTGACCAAGAAATTTAAAATTTTATGCAAAAATTTATAATTAATAGCTAACCAACTTTGATTGTCTGATATTAATGTACATGCAATGGTTAAAGGATTCCAAATCATACCTATGCCACTAGATGTACCTATTCATTCCACAAAAAAACCATCCCACTACCTCCAACTTCTCATTCTATCTTGATACTCTTCTTTTCTCCATTTCATTTCTTGTAATAATATTAAATTTGCTTTGATTTGGTCTATCGGATGCTTGACAAGGTGCCACTTGCTAGGGGAATTGATGCCCCTAGCATTCCACATTAGAATCCTAATTTCTCCATGGGAAGGAGAATCCCTTTCCAGCTTCTAAGCTTCATTTTCCCTTTGGCACTAGCGTCCATTTCCAAATTTCTTTTGTTTGCTTTAGAACCCCTCCTCTATTTGTGTTTTAAGTTTGGTTTCTTCAATTTGGACTGTGTTTTCTCTATAGCACATTCCAACAGAATACCTATTTGATCTTCCTTGAAACTCTCCTCTTGATTATAATCCGATTCCATTATACCTTCCTCCTCACCTACTACCTCTTGGGGCACCTTGTTCAACAAGGTGGTAAAGGTATCAAATGCCTGATTCAAATTTGAGATCTCCAACACTGTTGCTAAAGTTTCTATTGTATTTTCTATAAGAAGGTTTTGTTATTTTGTTTCTTTCTTATTGAATAGATCATCCATCTTCCCCTGAATATTCATATCATAATGTTTATCCTATGAATTGAGATATTGTTGATCTACTTGAAAAGCCTGAATATCATATTCAAATCTAGGTTTTGTATCTGCATTGATTCCCAATTCTTCGTTCAAGTAATTTTCCAAATTATTGTTTGCACCTAGCATTCTACCCTCCACCTCCAGGGTTGCCTCAACCAATACTTTCTCCAATCCATTGATAAAATGGAACATAGTGTTATCTACTGCTATCTTTTTACAATTCGAGTTCCCATGACATTTGGATATGCACCTCTAACATAAATTTAATGAATCTCCCTTTCCATTTGAATATCAATCTCTTTTTGTGATAACCCACTTAACTTAATCCAAAAATCTCAACTGATTTTTTTTTATTTACTTAATAAATATTGATTACTTATTCTTACTTATGCTTAATTGTGTTTGACTCAATCACATACACTGGGCATCTATCCAAATGGAATAGGTATTCATCCATTCAGATGAGCATCTAACCATATGGGAAGGATGTTTCATCTATCCAATTCGGGATAGGCATCTACCCAAACGGGGTAAGCATCTATCCACTTTGGGATAGGAAGTTCTTTGGCGAGAGACTTAGACTCATCGGGACCATCTGGGTCCTAAGTCACTCTCTAAGAACTACACTCCTCTACTAGGAGTGCATCGAGGTCATCATCCTTAGGAGTAAATAAAATAACATAATACAAGCTTGAATTCCACCTCAGAATTTGGCCTAAAGCCTTGGGAAGTCAAGCGAATCCATACAAGATTCCTTACGAGTATGCATTGAATTTTTTTTTTCCAATTAGTAATTATATACCCTTTGATTGAGAGACCAAGGAACTTCGCAACCCATCTACTCGCCTTAACCAAAATCCTAGACCCCATCCTTGAACGTCTGAGTATTAGAGACAACTTCGTCCCAAGACTACCTACATACCTGTTTCAGCACAGGATCAAGGTGTAAAGTATGTAGTTTTGTTTTCTATTCTAAGGTTTAATGTAAATTATTTTGGTGGGTATGCAACCCTTTCTAGGGTCAATGTCCTAGACAGTTTCTCTACGATTTCTACCCACGATGGTAGCTTTAAGAAAAGGGCTCAAGGTGGCCTATTGCTTGTGGCCTAAAATAACTAGGTCCTACTTCCTATCATAAGCGTCACCCTTGGCCCATTATCAATCATAAAAAAAAACATCAGGATAAAATAAAATTCCAAAAGCATCTCACTCAGCCAACCCTAATGGGGTTTTCTAAGGTTTAAACAAGCAGATGTAAATTCATTTAAAAACTATCTTTTTTAGATTATCGATCCAAGGGGGATTACCCGTCCCTTGGATTTTAACTTCCATATGACCCTTATTACTCCCTGATGTTTTATAGGGACGATGCCACATATGTCATTGTTGTATCTTTATTAGGTGTTAAGTGCAGTAGTTCAACGCAACAACATTACCTGTAAGTGTGACCCAAAGGCACCATAGATATTGAACGCTGCTAGGTTTTTGTTTCCATCACCTCTTGTTTAGTTATCTATCTAAGTGTCTATGAAAGCTTTTAAATAGTACAATGCTTGAAACAATTATGAAATGAAAACTATTATACTAATGAATACTTAAATAGACATTGCAAAGATTTAATTAATTGAAAATAACTACTTCTAAGGAAATGAAGAACCACATGAAAATACCATCCCACTACAACTGGATAATTAATATTCAAAACTTGAAATATAACTTGCCCAATAATAACAATTATGTAACTTGCATGTTAATAAATGTGCGATATCAATAAATGCGTGACTTGCATGAAGATGAAGAAAAATGTAACTTGCACACCAATAGGTAATAATGTATAAGTAATTCGCATGATGCAATAATAATGTGACTTAGAAGCGAGATTAAGCAATGTTCATTTCTTTTACAAGAATAATTGAATATAGAGTTGCTAGCTTGAATTAAGGCATTAGTTAAGGAGACTGTGATTCTAGTCATGAGCATTTGGAAAAGGGGTCTTTAAGACATTAGACAATTTTAGGTCAAATCATAATAATATAAATTAATTGTTTATAATGAATCTAAAATGCCAACTAAGTAATCCAATAACCCCAACCATTTAAATGCCTCCAAATTATAAGTTTAATTATAATTGATCTAAAAAATATAAATTTACCTAACCAAGGAAATTTGGCTTGAAATACATTATTTAATATTAATCTCAATTAATCTATCAATTTAATTGGGGTATTAATTAATAACAACCCTACAAATATTAATTTACCAAGAGAATTTAAATTAAGCTACAATATTAACAAACTAGAATCTAAATTAAACAAATTTACATATATCGATTTAACCAAACAAAATTAATATAAATTTTAACTAACTAAAAAAAAATTAATTTAAATTATTAAAAAAAAGTGTTCGACATTAATATGGGGGGAGAGTGAGGGTTGTGGCCCCCACACCCTTGCGGCCCCTGCCAATGCAGGGTCCACATGAGAAGGGGGAACAATGCAGGCCCTCCACTCCCTGCAACGTGTGTGTGTGTGTGTGTGTGAATTTTAATTTTAATAATTTTGTTTTATAATATAAAAATTAAATTATATATATATATATATATATATATATATATATATATATATATATATATACATATATATATATATATATATATATATATATATACATATGTACACATATATATATTCATATTTAGAGAGATAATATTTCTCAAATAAGCAGTGTACACAATGCAATTTGGGAAAGAAGTTCTCTAAAGATATCTCAAAGAATTAGTTCATAACATAAGCTTAAAAAAATGTTATTCACAGAGGAAGAGATTTCTGAAAGAATTGGTTTGAGATAATGTTTTTACAGATAAAAGATTTCAGAAAGTAGTTTATACAAGCATTTGGGGATAAAATGTATATTTTGGTAATAAAGTTTTCACAGAGAGAAATAGGATTTCTCAAAGAAAATAACTATACACTGCATATGAGATAATCTATTAATTTGAAATGAGTACAAAGAGAAAAAAAGATTGCATGCTAATCTATTCTTAAGGAGAGAAAAACTGATTTTTTCCTTTTTGGAAAAAGATAACAGATTTAAATAAGAATTATCAAATCTTTTCCTACATGCATTCTTTTTTTCCTTTTTTAAAAAAAATTATCAAAGAAAATGGAAGGAATAAGAAAAAACATTACTCTTATTTGATTAAATCTATTTTATTTAATGCAAAAAAAGTCACACAATCAAATCCAGAAGCAACAATAGATAAATCTATCTAATTAATTGAGAGATGTTTTCTTGACAAAAATTTCTTATACAAATAAAATCTAAGAGGGAGATTAGAAGATATTTCCTTTGAAAATACAAATAAGCAAAGCAAAGAGGGGAACCTAGATTGACGAAGCTCTTGTTCTTGAATCGTCTCCAATCTTCTAGCCAGCCTTCCTCAATCCTTCCTATAGCTTGGTGAAAATTCAAGAACAACTTAACAATTCTACCATGAAATGTGGCTATGAAATCCTACTTCTATTAATTGATGAGATAGTGGAGGATTTACATGCAAGAATATGGGAATTGAAGATTCCCTCTAGAAGCTTCCAATTTCTCCTATGACGTGTGCTCAATTGAAATTTGAGTAATTATATAATTTTACATTTAAATTATGTTTCTAAGTGTGTGTCCACTATTTAATCTTTCTTATTATAATAGATTTTCAACAATATTCAATAAATCAATAATAGTAGCAAGTTTTTAAATCAAAAATGGAGAAAGAGAGTTATGACACTTTTGAGATTGAAATTTCCTCCTTGATGTGTGTGTGAAAAAATGGAATAAGTCTGTAAGCTGCAAGACACAACATTTCAACTAAGTCATTACATGTATGGTTAGACAACTATAAGCATGAATAATATAACCATAACAAATCGACCAATTGCCTTCTAAAAGATGTGAGTATACGATTGCTCTCAGATTTGTATAGGCAATACCAATGACTAGACTACACCAAGATGAAGGATTTAATCTATATGAGCATGATATTAAGCTAAATGGATGCAAGATTATGCTATATGGATGAGTAGTAAGCTATATGAATTCAAGAAATCATTAAATATGCAAAAAGAAATTCAACTAAGATGCAATAATCTCAAAAAAGCAAGCACGATATCTTCAATGACTCCAGAGTAAAAAGTGTATAATAACAATAAATCTCCAGGGTGTTTTGAATGAGAGATGAAGGCTGAATTTATAGAGAATCACAAGAGAGATCAATAAAAAGCACAATTTAGGATTAATTGAAATAATTGAGAAATCAGATTCAGTTAACCTTGATATAGATTCCAATTATAGTTTAATTGAAATGCATTCAGAAAAGAAGTTTGAGTTTGCATTGGTGATAAGAATTTAATTAATTCCATGCACCTGAGATGAAAATAGGTAATTCCATGTTTTTTCTTTGATTTATTCAAGAAAAGAGTCTTTTCAATGTAGTTGAACTTCTTTTATCAAAATCTTTGAGTTCTAATTTTAGAAAATGATTAAATTCAATTAATTGCTTTTCTGATTTCAAGTTCTCAATTTAGAAGAAGAAATAATATCTCAAGTTTGATTTCTCTCTCAATTCAATTCTTTTATTCTATTTTCAATTTAACTCTTGCTTAGCATATTGGTTCCTCTTTTGTAATAAATTAATTCATTTTTGCATGATTAATGGCAAATTTATTAATTAATTAAATATGCTAGGATATTTAATAAATTAAACAGGATAATTGATCAAAATTATATTCTTGGATTGATTTAATTAATTAAATAAATATTTAATTAATATAGAATAATTCACTTGCCATGTAACATTAATGATTGAAGAATTAATTATTTAAGTGCTCAAGATTGATTTAATTGCCTTTGGTTAGGACCTTGGTGATGTTGTCAAGATTAGGGGCCCATGGTTTAGATGACCATTTTTAGGGTATTACATTTGCCCCTCTTTGAATTAATGTGCGAGCAACGCGTTGGTTCAAAGAATAGTTGATATCTAGGAGATACCAATTCTAAACTTGATTGACCATGAACCAAATGAAGATCGAGGTGTTTAGCTTGATTTGAAGCGATATTGATCCCAAAATTGATTGAACTAGGGTCGATAGAAAGCAAAGATACTGAACTTGAACTTGATTGATCAAGAAGAAGATCTTATTGATCTAGAACTTGATTGAACTAGACACAATGAGTGAAGATAAAATCGATCTTGAACTTGATGGATCAAGACACGATGAGCGAAGATAAACTGTCCAACTTGATTTGATGCGATGAAACTGAACACCTGCTTAGATTGAGCGTGTGATCAAAGATACTCTTTAAACTTTTGATTGAGTTTAAACGAATAATCAGCTTGATTTGAAGTGATGAAACTAGTATGCCCCTAGTAATTGATTTGATTCAGATGATCGAGAGATCTCAACTTGATATGAAGCGATGAAGCTGAAATGCCCCTTAGCAATAAGAATTTGTTTTTCTTTAGTTGAAAAAGATTTTCAATTAATTGAAAATATTTTTGCTCGACTTTTGATGAAGATTTGAAAAAAAAATTCTCGACATTGAAGATGTGAGGTCATAAGGTCATGAGTATGCCCCCTCAGGAGCAAAATCGAAAAAGAGCGAAGGTACCCAATTATAGGCAATTTTTGGTGATGATAATGATTTGAGTACAAAGAAAATTCAATTCAGAGGAATTTTTGAAAATTTGGCATTGATTGGTGAGAAATTGAGCACAAAGAAAATGATTCAGAGGAATATTTGAAAACTTAATGATGATTGATGAGAAATTGAGCACAAAGCTGATTTATAGAATAAAATTGAGATTCAGCGTTGATTCATTAGAAAATGAGTGCAATTTGAAGAAAGAATGAGCATTTGATGAAAAGTGCTAAGTGATCTCAGTTGTGCGAAATTGACTAGAAGAATGATCTTGGAATTCAATTTTGATCCCAAAAATGGAATCAGGATGGGCAAATTAGCTAAGGGTACAATTTTCATGTCCATCGGAGCAAGTTGAAAAATTAGGGTTTTGGCTATATAAGGGGTCAAAGTGTCATTTTCAATTCATTTTAACCTCCAAGTTTGAAAATTCAAAAAGACTTCTGTGAAGAAAAATGGTCATTCCGATCCAGGAGCACCGATTCGAGCGCCAAAGATGACATAATCGACCTCAGAACTATGAGCCAACGGTAAGTGACTAATCTTATGCCTTTTATTTCATCAATTTTGAATTTTTTTTGTTGATTTTTTGAATTTTTAGCTTTGTAATAGTTAGAAGTTGTCATTTTGTCATGCGAGACAACATCTTGTGTCATACAACAAATTGCTTTGAAATGTTTTGTTGTTTAAATCCATTAGTTTTGTCATTTTAGGACTCCCCTTGTATCATACGAGTGTGTGTAAAAGAGACCATTTTGTCGTACGAGATCTTGTTTTGTGTCGTACCAGAGTCTTTTGTCATCCTATACCTATTCTTGAATCATACGTGTTTCTGACCACACTGTGAAATGTTGTATGAAAAACAATAAGCATTTTTAAGGGTGCAAACATGAAATTTTGATTTTGCAATTGATTGTTTTGGATTTGCGTGATGTTTAAGTTGTCTTATAGCATAATTTGAAGGACTTTCTGATGCTCTATTGTTTGATTCTTCCAAATTCGACTACATGTTCTTTTCAGATGTGCCTATCCACCGACTATGAGACTAGTGCATGAGTTATCTAATATAGACAAAGCACATATTGATTTGTGTGGATTTACTCACCTTTTACAGATGCCAGTTATCCATGTGAATCATGGGATGCTCACCACACTTGTTGAGAGATTCTATTTTGAGCATAACACGTTTCATTTTCCAGTTGGGGAGATGACTATCACTCCCGAGGATGTATATAGGATTCTCAGGATTCCATTCGCTGGGGATAAGGTGGATTATGATTCGGCACATCGTCCTGGCCTACTAGCTCTGAGGTAAATTTTCCACGATGTAGACATCCTTACATGGTCTATCAACTAGGATGAAATGATGACCAAGTACAGTGAGGAGTTTCCACTGGCTTGTGTCCTAGCATGATTCATCGGTTGTTTCCTTATGCTAGACAGGGGACAACAGGGTTTCTTATGCGGCTGAGGCAGGATGCTTGAGAGACTGATGGATCACCCTTAGATATTAGGATGGGGTTCTTGTATTCTGGCACACATGTATCATGAGATGCATGAGGTAGTTTACCAAGAGGGAAAGAGTATGGCGGCAGGGGTTTTGATATTATAGGTATGGGCCTAGGAGTACTTCCCAGTTTGCAGACCAATTGTGGATGATGCTAGAGATCCACAACAACCCATTATTTACAGATACTCTAGATACGTTACTTAGCCCCATCTGGGCAAGAAAGAGGACTGGAGATGGCAGCTGGACAATTTGATAGTTGTCATATGGAGACCGTACAGGGGTCTTGAGCCTTGGGACGACTGGAGAGTCGTGCATAGAGATCTATTCATGACTCATCCTCTCATCGGTAGATCAGTGACAGTGGTCGAGCGCTTTGTTGTTACTCAGGTGATGAGGCAGTATGGTAGGCCTCAGGGGATCTCATGAGAGTTTACTACATATGCGCATTATGCAGATGAGGAGAGACGGGGATGGGGCCCTAGGTTATCATACGCCTTGGGCATGTAGGAGTTGATAGGGTTGTCATGGCTTAGGTGGGATTATCTGGAGGATATTATAGATGCAGGGGTATAGCCTTGGTACAAGGATTGGTTCTCACAGCATCCATTCCCTAGATTCACAGATCCAGCAGAGCAGACACCTCTGATAGAGGAGGTTGAGGATGATGCCCTTGTGTAGGCACAAGGACAGGGATAGAGGCAGGGACAGAGAGAAGAGGCTCTGAGGTGGGCAGGTGGTGATCCTATCAGCAACAGGGTACCAGTTAGGGGGAGACAATAGCAGAGAGGAGAGGGCAGATCCCTAGGGGCTGTTGGTGTCAGATTGAGTGGAGCTAAGGTGGTGGAGGGTGGAGGAGAGGAGGAGCGAGTAGGTCCGAGGTAGGTGAGGTAGAGGAGAGATGAGCAGGGGGAGTCGGAGGAAAAGATGGAGGTAGAGAGCCTATGAGGGAGCAGGGAGTAGCTAATGCATCACAATTGATGAGAGCGCGATTAGCAGATCTATAGTCACAGTTGATAGTGGCTCAGACATAGCTTGCAGAGCAAGACTGACAGCTGGTGGAGCTTAGAGCAGAGAGATCGTTAGGTCACAGAGATGAGAGAAAATTGAGACTGACAGCTGGTGGAGCTCAGAGCAAAGTGCGATCATCAGGTCACAAAGATGAGGGCAGAGCGAGATGCTCTTTAGCAGGAGGTCTTACACCAGACTAGTCGGGCATCTTATTACGTTGCGGCTTATAGCGTAACAATTCCTGTAGCGCAGCAGGTTATTCCCTATTCCTAATATATGGATCGATCTGAGAGAGCTTGGACACCGAGATAGGATGTCGGTCAGTGGGCTCCACCTCCTCCACCACCTGGCAATGAGGGAGAGGAAGAGAGCTAGATTTTTTTGTAGCTCTTAGATTTTGTTATATACCCCATTTTTTGTAGCCCATACGATTCTTGCTCCGATTGGAGATTGTATATGATAGTTATATCACTTGTACTCCAAGATATTGATGATTATATATACGAGATCTTGATTTGATTTCAATGTACTTGTGTCGATCGATTTATGAGATACTTTTCTATATTCTTTTTTCTATATGTATGCATATCTTTTCAGCATAGATGTATGTAATACAAATGAATATGAATGTTCGTTTTTGTTTCTTTTCATATGCAAATAAATGATGAAAATGAGTAATGCAATTTTTTATATTTTTTTATGCAATAATATGAATGCAAATGAGTGTGTATGAATCTATATAAGATGTGTATGTATGTAGCTAACATCTCAATACACAAGTACTTGATTAGAGAAATGATGAAAAAGAAACCACTTAGCTAAGAAACGATGATACTTCAAACTCTCATTCAAAAGATAAAGAGATCATTGTTATCATGCAGAAATCACTTGAATTGCAGAATGAATGCAACTTAAACTAGTCACTAGATTTGGAATGCTTAATATTCATCACTGAGCATTTATAAACATAGCAGGCAGATTAGAGTTCCTTCCTTTTCATGTTGTGTAGGAAAAAAAGTGACACTTAAGCAAGCATGCCCTAATCTCACTTTCAACCACACACTTGCGAAATACAAAAGAGCCTAGAGGTATCACACAATTGGCTACTTCTTTTTGGTAAAAGAGAGAGCCATGGGCTACCTATTAGGATTTCTATTCCTTTGTTGTAATTGAAAGGTAAAATTATGCAAGTTCAATTCTTAACCCCAAAATGCAAGTATGAACTAATAATAAGATTGTAGAATTGAACTTAAACAATGGAAAGCTGAAAACACAAGGACAAAATAAGAATGCAGATGCGTACCCAGAGTCAAAATCTGATTTAAAATGTTCAGGACGGGGGCGCGGGCGCCACTGTCCTGATTCTGCACCTGAAACTGCACCTGAAACTGCTGTCTGCAACTCTGGAAAACTGTCGGAAATGCTGTCTGTCAGGAGGACCAGGGCGCCCAGCGCCTCTGTCCCAGGGACCAGGGTGCCCAGCGCCCCTGTCCTGGTAGGACCAGGGCACCCCACGCCCCTGTCCAGGTCTTTTGTTCTGCAATTTGATGTGGAGTGTTGTCTCGACTTTCTTTTCCCGGATCTGTAACCTGCGGCGTCGTCCTAGTCCCGAAACCTGCAATTATATCTGAAAAGGGGATGGGCGGCCATATAGGGTTTTGCCTTAGTCAAACCCCTGCTTCGGTGATTTCCACCTCCACGAATAGCCAAGTTGTATTGTAAAATGTATTGTGTGTGCAAACCTAGTGTGTGTGCAAGGTCCTAAAATGCAAGAAAGCAAACTAGAGCAACCTAGAAAGTAAACCCTAATTGCTTGTAAATGATAATGTAAATGCTCTAAATCAAGATGCAAAGTGATCTAAAGCATGAATAAAGGATATATTGAAGCTTATGCAAAGACATGAAAACAACATGAAATCATACCCAACCCCCAAGGGAGGGGTACAAGCCAATCTTCAGTCGGTAATCTCCTATTGTTCTTCAATGTCTTCCAAGCCCTAAATGAATGAAATGAATTTGATAAGTGCTTGATAGAAGGATGTTGAATGTTGTTGAAGTCTTCAAAGATCTTCTCTTTCGCTGCATATGAGGTTCCTGAAAACAAAATTTGGATCCGGATCCCTTCAAATGAAGAAAGAGAGCTCTTATGTATGAAACCCTAGGTCGTAATTTCATCTTTTGGCCGACCTAGAGATTGAATATCCCGCCAATTTCTTGGGGTTAAGCTTTATTTTATGATTGGATCGCGCTCCTAAAATTTCGGGAAAAATGTCCAGGACCGTGTGCACTCCGGGCGCCACGGTCCCGACAACTTTTCACCAAATTTTCAGGGCCGTCGGATATGATGATTTTAGAGAAAATCCCAAAGTTACAAGTGATTTCGAGATGTTTTGACCCCGAAATCAAGCCCCCAAGTTCAAAATAGGACTTAATTAGGGTTTTTGATTAAATGATGTATTGGAAGAATAAAATGAAAGGAGCACACTTTAATGAAAAGGGCCCAACTTTATGATGTGGAAGATGTTGAAATAGAACCTTAGACTTAATTAATTTGATTAATTAAGTGCTAAAGGGGAAATGCAATGCAAATGCAAAGTGTGCCAAGGCGGGTGCTAAACTAGGTATGAAATTATACTGCTTTAGCAAGTGCGTACAATTTATGATGCTACATTTAGCCCCCACTTTAGCGGTCATATGAGTACTACGTGCATATGCAAGCTAAAGTATAGAAAAGTAAACATCATTTGAAAAAGGATATATCCATAAGTTGTCGGACGAAGCCCCCAGCGGTATCTGCAGTACACAGTTAGGAACCGCACCCTACAAAACACACGTTAGATCACAAAATCACCTAATGCTTACTAAGGAAAGTGATGAAATTTGTGAGTAGCTATATGCCCCCCCCTGTTTCAACTTGCTTATTAGGGAGGTGAAACAGGGTAGCATGTTTACTTACAACAAATTGTGTAAGAGATTATTGATGAGGGATGTTCACTGAAGAGGCTTCATCAGAGCACTTTTTGGAACATCCTGAGAGTAGGGGAATGAAAATACGATTCCTACACAACAAATGGTTCGAAAATCGCATCTCCCAAACTCAAGTTATGATGAAATGAATGATAGAGGAAAATTAGGGTTTTGAAAGTAAAGGTAAAGGAATGAAAGTATATACCTTGAAAGTGACATTTGCATTTGTCACTTTGTTGATTTCAGAATACTGTTCATTGCAGTGGAGCCCACATAGCCATCATCATGCCTTCACGATGACCGGAGCGTCCCACGAGGATTGAGATCCTGCGCCAGGCCGTGATCGACGACGAGCCACTAGACGAGGTGAGTTGACTGAACGTTGACTTTTGATTTTCCGCATTTTAACTTTTTATAATCATTTGCGGGCCCTGAAGTCTGACCCGGGCCCCACCCAGGGCGCCATGGTCCCTATGGGGTGCCCTGGTCCCCTCAGGGCGCCATGGTCCCTTCAGGGCACCATGGTCCCAATCAGGGCGCCATGGTCCCTGACAGGGCGCCATGGTCCCTGACAGGGTGCCATGGTCCCTGACAGGGCGCCATGGTCCCAATCAAGGCTTGGTGAGGGATTTCAGGGTTAGCATACGATGTTCAACAGTTTGCATGAGTGATTTTGATGATTGAGTACTGATTACAGTTATGTTTTTGTGTTGCAAGGTCTCCCATACATGAGAGAGCATACGACGGGACATATTCTTCGCAGTTTGCGAGATCAGATTCCGCAGCTGACTCAGGCAGAGAGAGACACATTATCGATCGTGGGATTATGGTATGCAATCCTCATGCCAGCCATTCGGTTCCATCCTGCGATGCTGATTGCACTGATGGAGCGATGGGATCCTGACACATGCACATTTCATCTTCTAGTAGGGGAGCTGATGGTCACACTTGAGGATGTGTACTGCATACTTCGTCTTCCTATCAGAGGAGCTACTGTTACATACGCGACCGATCGATCAGCGGAGGATCATCAGAGAGAGCAGGTATATTGTATAGGGAGAGTCATGCTGAGCGAGATGAGAGGTCGCATCATGGTCAACTAGCTCTTACATCCTACAGGAGAGGTTCCCCTTGTGAGACGCCTTATGATCGCCATCATAGCACTAGCCGTTTGCCCTAATGGGTGAGGTACGCATATGCATGGGGGTCTCACATGGTGCATCAGAGCTATGGAGAGACACATGAGAGTGTATGCTTGGGGTCAGAGTATGCTTGCACATCTCTATCACGACCTTGAGGAGTACGTTTTTGGATAGGGTTGCAGCTTGATGACATGCACACTTCTGCAGGTGTGGGTATTTGAGCATTTCACATGCACCAAGCCTGTCGGCTTTCCGATGAGTACGGCTAGCGAGCGACCTAGGGTGTTTGCTTATCCACTTACCAGCGAGTGGAGATTTGGAGATCTGTTATATTGGAGAGTGATTTTTGATAGATTGACAGCCGAGGGGACAGTATGGAGACCCTATCTGCGGATGCACAGATGGGATGGGATGGAGAGACAGTTAGCATGCTTATAGAGGAACCGCCTGCTGTGAGGACGATATTCACATATCATAGTCCTATTCTACTTTGATCGAGTACGGAGGCAGTTTGGGCTAGAGCAGTGTGTTCCAGCCCATGTGCCCATCTATACTCGACACTCACGAGTCCTTCCCAGACCTAGAGCAGTAGCGAGACCGACGATAGATGACATTGAGACTACAGATATAGAGGGATCTGATCAGGATGTAGTCATTGATTACTCTGCAGAGCCTGGAGCACAGCGCAGGTATGTCTCATGGTTTGTGAGATCATACCCAGGGCCTATCTTTCCACCAGACCACTCGACAGGCCATCCAGGCCCATGGAGACATGGAGACTGAGATGAGGACCAGGGATCCAGGTCGGAGGAGCCACAGGAGGGAGAGGGTCATGAGGAGGCAGGAGATCCTGATCCACCCACCGGAGATCAGCCTAGTGCCGAGGAGGAGGAGGAGGAGGAGGAGGAGGACACGGATAGAGATGAGGATGAGGAGGATGTAGGTGAGGATGTGGACGAGGATGAGGATGAGGATGACGAGGAGGATGATGAGGAGGAGGAGGATAGAGAGAATGAGGAGGGGTCAGATGCAGCTCCCCACCATTCAGGAGATGATACCATAGCCCTAGATCCTCCTCTTATTCCCCAAAAGGGGGAACATGAGGCGATACGGAGACCTGTTTCTAGTACCGTCCAACCTACACCCATCATACATAGATTATTCGAGCGAGGGGAGCCTAGTAGATCCCAGTCACAGATGCTACCATACCATGATCCCTACTGGCGTAAGGGAGATCCAGGTATAGTAGGTTTATATTGATTGATTAATGTTTTGATGATATAGAATGGTACTAATACAAAAATCTGTCCTACTGCTACAGTTAATGTGCAGGAGTGGTGTTCCCTGATTTAGCAAGTAGTGACAGACATTTCCATGATGGCACAGATCCCTAGTTCCTCCCAGATTGCTTATAGGCCTCAGGGGAACGCGGGTCAGCATGAGGACTTGTTTTCCCCATTTCGAGTACAGGTAGACATATGGAGAGAGAGAGAGAGAGAGAGAGAGTTCTATCAGAGGACCTTTAGCAGGCGCGGCGAGATCTAGCAGCTGCTCAGGCCAAGGCTTCCTCCTATCACGCGATCCTTATGGATAGGGATCGTAGGAGTTCCTCTCGGAGTCACTCGCGGTCTATATCGCGCTACACACCTATGGGTCCACCTGCACGACCGGAGCAGGAGGGAGCATCTAGTCGACACTCTCCAACCACCAGCCCTAGGGATAGGAGATGATTTTATGATGTAGGATAGGTCACATTTTGGATGTACAGTGACCTATATTTGTATACGATCCACATATATATATATATATACATGCTTCTCTTTTGTCTCAAATGTGTTATCTTTAATGCTTAAAACAATGTATATTCTGCTTTGATTAAATCTAATACATTTGGTAGATGTACATGTATGTTCAGGATTTAATTTCCATGTGATTGATTTCTCAATGCTCCATGATTAAATTGATACATGTGTGACTTAATTAAAATATTTAATCAAGTACTACATTGATGATAGGGAAGAAATATGCATTAAGTCTAAGAATCATATAACTAGTGCGATTTAATTAAATACAACATGATACGATTCTACTTAACGCATAGGACATTGTATAATATGCTAGCATAATGGAAATGTAAATCTTTTACAATTTACATAAATGACTTCAAGACAAACTATAAAGTAAAGAAACACGCTTGTCGAGAACGAAGCAATATAGATTAAACCCTATAACATTTAATTCTATTTTTCTCTAATTAGGAGATACTAACATATTACCCAATGTTGAAGAACTGAAAAGAAGATAAATAAGGAATGAAGAATTAAACATAATATCTACGCAAGTGCATAGCATTGATAGGTTCTTTAAGAGGCGTACCGTCTACATCCGCTATTTTGTAAGCACCTGATCCATAATCTTCAATAACGATGTATGGTCCAAGCCAATTAGGACTAAATTTTCCCTTCTCTGCAGGTAAGGCATTCATATTGCGCTGATTCTCATGGAGGACCAAGTCACCTACTGAGAAGGAACGTTGAATACCTTATCGTTATAGCTTCGTTGTAGAGTTTTGTGATACGCTTGAATATGCTCAAGAGCGTTTATACGCTGTTCATCAAGCATCTCAAGCTGTTGAAGTCATTGTTCTCTATAAGAGTCATCATCTACTATACCTTTGAGAGAAACCCTAAGTGATGGAATCTCTAATTCTAAAGGCATAATAGCGTCAGCACCATAAACAAGATTATAAGGAGTAGTTCCTGTAGCAATTCGTACACTCGTTCGGTAGGCCCAAAGAGCATAGATTAGCTGATTACTCCAATCCTTACCATGCTTATTCACGGTTTTGCAAAGAATTTGTTCAATTATCTTATTGGATGATTCGGCCTGACCATTTGATTAAGGATAGTATGGTGTAGAAAATCAATTTTTGATATGATACTTCTCAAGGAATTTCTTCACGTCCTTGTTCTTAAATGATGTCCCATTATCTGAGATTATAGTGGAAGGTATCCCGAATCGAGAAATGATGTTTTCTAGAAGAAATTGACAAATCACTTCAGCAGTAGTAGAGCGAAGGGGAATAGCTTCTACCCACTTCGTAAAGTAATCTGTTGCAGTTATAATGAAGGTGTGTCCTTGAGATGAAGGAGGAGAGATTTTACCAATGAGATCCAAACCCCATGCGGAGAAAGGCCAAGAAGCTACTTCAGAACGAAGTTCTTGGGCAGGAGCATGAATCAGATTATTGTGTTGTTGACATTGATGACATTTCTTAACAAATGAAAAAGAATCCTTCTGCATAGTTTGCCAATAGTATCCCATACGAAGCAATCTTTGCACCAAGGATTTGCCTCCAAAATGCCCCCCACAGGCACCTGAATGTGCCTCTTCAAGAGCAACGGGGATTTCCGATTTGTTAAGACAGCGAAGGAGAATACCGTCATAACCCCTTCGGTAAAGGACGTTAGAAAGAATGATATACCTAGCAGACAGCTTGCGGATTCTAGCCCTAGTGTTCCTATTGGCGGAATCAGGAAAAGTAACATCGGTCAAATATCTTACGATATGCAAATACCATTCGTCTGAATCTACAAAGTCACAACATGTTACCAAGCTAGAATCGTCTATAATAGCTGGAGAAATAATGTTGTGAATAACAAATTTAAGATCAACCACAGGGTCCTCTAAAGATACAAGAGAGGCCACACATGCCATTGCGTCCGCATGTCGATTATCTTTTCGAGGAATAGGTTCCATGGTATAAGAATCAAAATTTTGTAATAAGAGATAGCAAGATCTTTATATTGTGATAATTTGTCTAGTTTTGCTTGATACAATCCTGTTACTTGTCTTATAATCAATTGAGAATCTCCATAAATATGTATGTGCTTTATATTCAGAGCTAAGGCTTCTTTTATTCCTGCTATAAGAGCCTCATACTCAGCAATGTTATTGGTACACAGGAAATTTAGACGATAGGATAAAGGAATGGATTTCTTTGTAGGAGAAATCAGAACAACACCTGCCCCCGATCCTGTACGACACTTAGAGCCATCAAAGTACAATTCCCAAGTTTCATCTTTTCCTGTACAAAGAATGAAATCATCGGGAAAAGACTCAGGATTAGGGAAGGAGAAAGGTGAAGGGGCCTCAACTAAGTGATCGGTCAACGCTTGCCCTTTAATTGCTTTTTGTGAAACAAATTTAAGGTCAAATTCAGTTAACATCATAACCCACTTAGCTAGGCATCTTGATAAATCAGTTTTAGAGAAAAAATGCTTCAAAGGATCAAATTTTACCATGACGTGGACTTCTGAATTTAAGAGATAATGTCTCAATTTCTGAGTCGCAAACACCAAGGCCAAGCATTGTCTTTCTATCGCAGAATATCGGGTCTCATAATCGAGTAAGGTACGACTTATATAATAAACCGGACATTCCTTACCATCTTTATCATGTTGGGCCAATAATTTTGTGAGAGCATGAGAAGAAGCAGCTGTATACAGAAGGAAAGGTTTAGAAGGTTCGGCAGGTTGAAGAACAGGAGGACTAGCCAAATACACTTTTAAATCCTCAAATGCTTGCTGACAATCTTCGTTCCATTGAAAAGTGATATCCTTTTTAAGAAGTTGAGTAAAAGGAAAGGTACGATCCGCAAGTTGAGATACGAACCTACGAATAGCTTGAATCTTTCCTTGTAAGCTTTTAAGTTGAGACACATTTCTAGGAGGTGGCATGTTGACAATAGCATCTATACCAGGCATGTCAGAATATGTCCAAGCAAAGATCTCAAGGAATTCACGCAATAAATCTTCATATTGTTTTTGTTCTTCTTCATCCAAGCACTTTCCAATTTTAATAACTCTTTCCTCTTTGCAAGGATCCATCTTAACATCAATGGTGTCACTTATAAGAAGATTACTTTGTTGAGGAGTATCCTTTAACTGAGGGAATTCTTTCACAATCTCATCATTATCAATCTCTTTTCCAAAATAGGCTTCAGTGTTCAAACAATAAGGGAGTCCCCTATTGTGATGATAACGAGGAAGAGTGTCATAGGCTCCCAAAAATTCAGCTAAAGCATCATCGGTAGGGAAGACATCGAAAGCACAGGCACACGAAGGATCCCCATCAATATACTCAGGGTGTTGTATTGATAGAGATGTAGAAATAGCATTAACACTAATGCAGGGTCTTTTAGAAGCTTTAGTGCGTTTGCAGGGATTATAGCCAAGTCCAAAGGCATAATTTTGAAAATTAGTCTCTAGAGGAACTTTTATCCCTTGTTCATGAGCACCACAACCTTTTCCATGATACCCATGCTTAGCAAAAATGTGAAAACCACGACCATAATGATCAGCCATTTCAGAAAGAGGAGGTGGTTTTTCATAAGACAAAGAATCAAACTCTTCATAACTAGAGGTGTGAGGAGAAGAAGTTTGAGAAGCGGCCACAAAATTATTACTCATAGGTTCAGGTAAGATTGATTGATTTTTAGCTTCTTCCTTCTTTTCAACTTTAAGCTCTCTAGAAGGAACCTTATATTCACCTACAAAGGTGGGATTGAATTCCAGAGATCCCCAATCATCTTCTGCGAGAATCTTCTCAGGATCAGGGGCCTTCTCATGTGTAGATTCAAGTCGAGAAGGATCTTCTTCAGGAGCTTTAGACTTCTCCAAAGAATTTTGTTCATCAGAAAGTAGGGATTCATCCATAGGTATCTTGTTTAAAGAGTCATCACTAGAAGAGGAAGGCTTAGAATAACTCCCTTTGGAAGTAGATGTTTGCAAACAAGCTTGGAAATTAGTATCGCCTATCAAGGTATATGTCTTATTGTTATAAATGAATTTAACTTGTCTATGCAATGTAGAGGGGACAACTTGCATACTATGAATCCAAGGTCTCCCTAATAACAAGTTGTATGTTAAATTTCCCGACATAACATGGATAGGAGTAGGCAAAGTAACAGGTCCTACTGTGAGAGGTAAGGTGATAATAGCTAATGAAGTCTTAGCCACATTATCAAAGCCTCGAATGGGATGAGAATCAGGCTCAATAAGGGATGTATCCACATTCATCTTATGCAATAGATTGATGCTACACACATTAAGGCCAGAGCCATTATCTACTAGTGTTCGTCTTATAGCAGTGTCTTTCATGATAACCACAATCATCAAGGGATCATATTGTTGTTGGATTTCACTAGTAGGCAACTCATCGTGGGTAAACACAATTTGAGCTTTAGGATTCATCACAGAGTTAACTAAAGATGCTATATTACTAGATGTATTCGGTGGAGGAACATTCAAATCTTTCAAAGCATCCTATAACATTCCGTGATGAGCAGAAGAAGTTTGAATCAAATCCCAAAGGGATATCTTAGCAGGGGTAGCCTTAAGTTGTTCTATGAGATCATATTCCTTACTAAGCATTTGTGAAATACGCGGAGCTTGCGGAAGAATTGGTTGAGGATTAGAAAGAGAAACCGGAATAACAGGAGGAGGATTAGGCTGCCTATTATTTCTGGTATGATAAGTATGGGCAACCGCATGATAACTCTCTCTAGTTATTTGCTTGGCATAACTATAAGGACTTACAGGTTTTCTTCCTTGCACGGTGATGATTGGTTTATTCGGGGTACGAAAGGAATCATGATCATACCCTCCTTGGACAGTAAGGAGAGGTGATTTAGGAACTCGAAAGGTGGGAGAAGGATAAGCACCTTGGACTTCAAAGAGAGGCTTGTTATGCTCATTCAAGTTTATCATGTTAACCAATTTAGAAGTCTTGTTCTTGTTTAAAGATTTCGATAAAGCCACAAAGTCATCAAGAGCATCATCCAACAAAGCATGATCATATCGATTAAAAGGTTCGTCTTTTGATTCAAAAGGAGACATCTCCTCATAGAGGGGATTATTGAACACAACCATGTTACTAGATTTAGTGGAAGAGTTGATAGGAATGTATCCTTGAGAGGAATCATTCGACTTATCTTTCTCATCACAACGAAATGGCATAGTAACAAGGTTTATGAGTTTTTGGTAAAATGAAGGTTTGTCATCTTTAGGGTTCAAAAACTCATATAAAGCTTCATCTAATTCGTCTTGGCTATACTCATAATAATCATCAAAAGCATGAACATTTTGCAAATAAAAATCTAACATTTTGAAATAAAGGTTGCATAAAATTTAAACACACAATGCAAAGAAACACACCCTCCTTTTTTTTTTTTTCTTTTTCTTTTTAATGAAACATGAAATGAAAACACACTAAATCTAGATCTAGATCTAACAAATGCAATGCAATAGGAAGCAATGATAGATTCACGTCGGGTTCACCAAAATGTGTAGGAAAAAAAGTGACACTTAAGCAAGCATGCCCTAATCTCACTTTCAACCACACACTTGCGGAATATGAAAGAGCCTAGAGGTATCACACAATTGGCTACTTCTTTTTGGTAAAAGAGAGAGCCACGGGCTACCTATTAGGATTTCTATTCCTTTGTTGTAATTGAAAGGTAAAATTATGCAAGTTCAATTCTTAACCCCAAAATGCAAGTATGAACTAATAATAAGATTGCAGAATTGAACTTGAACAATGGAAAGCTGAAAACACAAGGACAAAATAAGAATGCAGATGCGTACCCAGAGTCAAAATCTGATTGAAAATGTTCGGGACGGGGGCGCAGGCGCCACTGTCCTAATTCTGCACCTGAAACTGCACCTGAAACTGCTGTCTGCAACTCTGGAAAACTGTCGGAAATGTTGTCTGTCAGGAGGACCAGGGCGCCCAGCGCCTCTGTCCCAGGGACCAAGGCACCCAGCGCCCCTATCCTGGCAGGACCAGGGCGCCCCACGCCCCTGTCCAGGTCTTTTGTTCTACAATTTGATGTGTAGTGCTATCTCAACTTGCTTTTCCCGGATCTGTAACCTGCGGCGTCGTCCGAGTCCCGAAACCTGCAATTATATCTGAAAAGGGGATGGGCGGCTATATAGGGTTTTGCCTTAGTCAAACCCCCGCTTCGGTGATTTCCACCTCCACAAATAGCCAAGTTGTATTGTAAAATGTATTGTGTGTGCAGACCTAGTGTGTGTGCAAGGTCCTAAAATGCAAGAAAGCAAACTAGAGCAACCTAGAAAGTAAACCCTAATTGCTTGTAAATGATAATGTAAATGCTCTAAATCAAGATGCAAAGTGATCTAAAGCATGAATAAAGGATATATTGAAGCTTATGCAAAGACATGAAAACAACATGAAATCATACCCAACCCCCAAGGGAGGGGTACAAGCCAATCTTCAGTCGGTAATCTCCTATTGTTCTTCAATGTCTTCCAAGCCCTAAATGAATGAAATGAATTTGATAAGTGCTTGATAGAAGGATGTTGAATGTTGTTGAAGTCTTCAAAGATCTGCTCTTTCGCTGCATATGAGGTTCCTGAAAACAAATTTCGGATCCGAATCCCTTCAAATGAAGAAAGAGAGCTCTTATGTATGAAACCCTAGGTCGTAATTTCGTCTTTTGGCCGACCTAGAGATTGAATATCCCGCCAATTTCTTGGGGTTAAGCTTTATTTTATGATTAGATCGCGCTCCTAAAATTTCAGGAAAAATGTCCGGGACCGTGTGCACTCCGGGCGCCACGGTCCCGACAACTTTTCACCAAATTTTCAGGGCCATTGGATATGATGATTTTAGAGAAAATCCCAAAGTTACAGGTGATTTCGAGATGTTTTGACCCCGAAATCAAGCCCCCAAGTTCAAAATAGGACTTAATTAGGGTTTTTGATTAAATGATGTATTGGAAGAATAAAATGAAAGGAGCACACTTTAATGAAAAGGGCCCAACTTTATGATGTGGAAGATGATGAAATAGAACCTTAGACTTAATTAATTTGATTAATTAAGTGCTAAAGGGGAAATGCAATGCAAATGCAAAGTGCGCCAAGGCGGGTGCTAAACTAGGTATGAAATTGTACTGCTTTATTAAGTGCGTACAATTTATGACGCTACACGTGCAATATTAATTATCTTATCCGTAATGACCATTTTTTTGTTCATATCCTTGGACAGATTACACATGGACCTGGATTGCACATTTAAAGAAATTCCCTCAAAACAGACAAAGAAATGATGCCAACCTCCCTGTAGCATACAAACAAGCAGAGTCGAGGTATATGTGGTGATTTCACCTTGATGTGAAGGCTCTTATCATAGACACCCAACTGATTAGATGTTTGCAGATCATCGGAATCATTCCTACAAGAAGAAAACAAAGAAAATAGTATGCATCCAGTCCTTTCTCCTCTTAGTCAAGATAGACTTCCTCGAGTCACTCAGAGGGATAATAGTCAAAAACTAATATAAAAGACAACACACAAAGAAAATTTTCATTCATATGTCAAATTGTTTAGTGATTGTTTTCCGTTATGTTGTTTTGCTTGTTTACTCAGTGATAAAACTCTTCAATAGTTAGGAGACAGGTGACTGACTTAGATTGGACGACCGGGTATCACTGATAGAATGATGACTTGGTTGATACTTCTTAGGACATGTAATTTGCTCAGTTGATTACCCTAAGACTAGGACATTGACCAGTTTCAAGCCATGAGGGTTCTAAAAGAACCAGGATGTCACGAAAGCGATTAAAAAATATGTACAAGTGAAAGCAATCATGCATGAAAGTGGGAAATGCCAATGTTGTGTTGATAGATGGAGTGCTTGAGTACAAGAGGTGCCTGTTTGCTAGGTTTTCACCTGCTTGGCAGAGATTCTTTTTTTTTTTTTTTTTTAAATTTAAAGACTTTTTATGATTTTTATGATTTTTTTCAGGATATTTTTCAACTGTACAAGTTGCTGGAGCAGAGAATGCTAAGTGAAGATTTTTTTCAAATGGATGGTGTTAATCGGTTCACAAAGTTTTTCTCCTTCCGATGTTGAGAGCTGATAGGCACCAGAGCCAAAGAATGCAGTAACGATGTAGGGACCCAGCCAATTGGATTCAAACTTCCTTTTATTGTCTCAAAACTGTTGATTTTTAGGATTTTCTCTCAGAACTAGGTCACCGACCTGAAATTCTTGTTGTCGAACCTTCTTGTTATATCCTCTGGAAATTCTCTTTTGATACACTCTCGGATGATCAAATGCCACTTGCCGACGTTCATCCAGCAACTCAAGTTCTTGAAATCTAAATATTCTATGGTCTTCATCAGTAACGAGACCTTTCAAAGAAACTCTTAGAGATGGTATTTCCACTTCAATAGGTAATACTGCTTCGGACCCATACACCAAAGAAAAGGGTTTTGCCCCAGTAGGTGTCCTAATACTTGTTCTATAAGCCCATAGTGCAGGATTGAGCTGTAGATGCCAATCCCTCCCAGATTTGTTCACTGTTATGTGTAAGATAGTCAACAGGTTTTTGTTAGATGCTTCAGCTTGTCCATTTCCTTGAGGGTAATATACAGATGACCAGTGTTGTTTAATTTTGAATTTCTCACAGAGCTCGTCTAGATCTTTATTCTTGAATTGTCCTTCATTGTCAGTCACGATGGATGAAGGTATCCCATACCTATAGATGATATAGTTAAAGATAAACAGAGCTACTTGTTTACCAGTTGCTTTAATAAGTGGAACCACTTCTACCCACTTAGTGAAATACTCAGTGGCAATTATGATAAACTTGTGTCTGTTGGATGATGTAGGATATATTTGACCAATGAGATCAAAGGCCCATTGCTGAAAAGGCCAATGTGCAATGAAGGGTATGAGATCCCTTGTTGGAGCATGTATGAGATTCCCATGTAGCTGACACTTCTCACAAGTTTTAGAAAACTTTATAGCATCTTTCTCCATGTCTGGCTAGTAGTAGCCAACCCTTAGTAGTTTCCGAGCTAAAGTAAGACCATTTGAATGAGATCCACAAATACCTTCATGGACTTCCGATAATGCACATTGGGACTCTTCAGTTTCTAGACACCTAAGCAAAGAACTATTCAAACCTTGCCTAAATAGGTCATTAGCGATGATGATGTATCGTGAAGCATTTCAGATTAGGTTCCTTTTCTCATTACGGGTAAGATTTTCTAGGACAATTTGGTCTCGTAGATAAGCGTAAATATGGTTGTAGCGAGATGAGTCATGTCCAATAATAGAACAGACCATCTAGGACTTAGGAGAATCATAGGCAGGGTAATGTAACTCTTCCACTAGGAATTCAAAGCAAAAATTAGACTCTTAAAACTCTGGTATGGATGCCAAGGTGGCCATAGCATCTGCTGCACTATTTGTTGATCTAGGGATCTATTGAAATGATACAAAAGAAAAATACTTCTTGATATCATCAACCATTCTCTTATAAGGCATCAGTTTCTCATCTCGAGTCTGATATGTATCATTGATTTGATTGATGATTAGCTGAGAATCTCCATAGATGTGTAATTCAACAACCTTCCATTCAATAGCTAGCTTGATTCCATTTACCAAAGCTTCATACTCTGCAATGTTGTTTATGCAAGGGAAAAGAATCTTGTAAGCCTTTGGGATTGAATACTTTTGAGGAGTAACAAAAATTATTCCAGCACCAGAACCATGTTGAGTGAAAGACCCATCAAAGAACATCTTCCATGATTGTTGAGTAAGGTGCATTATTGATTCATTTGGAAATTCTATATGCAGCGGTTGAGTGTCTTCAAGTGGATCATCAACAAGTTGATCTGCAATTACCTGTCCTTTGATGGCTTTGCATTCCACATATTCAATATCAAACTCTATAAGAACCATGACCCATTTAGCCAATCTTCCTATAAGTGTTGCTTTGTTGAGAAGATATTTGAGCGGATCAATCTTAGCTACTAGCTTGATGGAATGTGCTAACATGTAGTGTCTCAATTTTTGTGATGCAAAGACCAATGCCTAGCATGCTTTTTCTATTATAGTATAGTTCATTTCATAAGACACCAATGTTCTGTTGATGTAATATATAGCTCTCTTTTTTATTTTCATCTTGTTGTGCCAGAAGTGGCCCCAATGATGAATTAGTACCTGATATGTATAAGATCAATGGTTTACCCTGAATTGGTGGATTGGACAAGTATTCTTTGATTTGTTGAAGGTGTTGTTCACATTCTCGATCCCAGTTGTATATTACTCCTTTCCTCAATACTTTTGTGAAAGGTTGAGCTTTATCTGCCAGCTGAGAAATAAAGTGTCTGATTGATTGGAGACGTCCCTGTAAACTTCTCATTTGATTGATGTTCTTCGGAGGCGGCATTTCCATTATAGATTGAACCTTCTCAGGATCAACCTCAATTCCCTTCTTTGAAATGATGTAGACAAGTAATTTCCCTGATGTTACCCTGAATGCATACTTTTTTGGATTTAGCCAAAGTTTGAATTTTTCCATTATGTCTAGTATAAGGCCTAGCTCTTGAATATGTGTGGATCTCTTCATAGTCTTCACTAAAGTGTCATCAACATAATCTTCCATATTCTTATGCATCATATCATGAAAGATAGTAGTTACTGCTCTTTGGTAAGTTGCTTCTGCATTCTTTAACCCAAATCGCATGACGTTCCAACAAAAGGTTTCCCATGCATAGGTGAAAGTTGTATTTTCTTGATCTCCAGAAGCTATTTTGATCTGGTTATAATCGGAGAATCCATCCATTAGTGAGTACATCTCATACCCAACACTCATATCCACTATCATATCAATGTTAGGCAGTGGAAAATCATCTTTCAGACATTCTTTGTTGAGATCCCTGAAGTCTGTGCAAACCCTAATAGAATTGTTTGCCTTTGATATGGGTACTATGTTTGAAATCCATTCAGCATAGTCTATAGCTCTGATAAATCCATCTTTTAGCAGTTTTTCTAGCTCAGCCTTGACTAGAAGTGCCACATGAGGGTGCATCTTATGGAGTTTTTGCTTAACTGGTTTAACTCCTAGTGTAATAGAAAGATGGTGCATGATAAGATCAAGATCCAGGCCTGCCATATTAGAGTATGCCCATGCAAAACTGATCTTCTTTTCTGAAAAGAGATGAGTGAAATCTTTCAATTCTTCTACTGATAGTGATTGAGCTGAGTGGATGATATGTGGTGTCTCATGACTCCCAATATTTACTGGCTGAGTTGGTTCAATCAATATAGAAGACCTTTCCTGAAAATGACTTGGCAGTATATCAAGTATCTCACCTTCAGGTGCCTCAGAGAGGTTTTCACCCTTAGGTACGTCCTTTATTTTCTATTTTTTAGATTCTGACACCACCACAATGTGGTTTTCGCCATTAGATCTTTTATTTTTATTTTTTTGTTTTTTGCAACTAAGATACTTGATGTATGTTTCAGTCATGTTTTCACTTTGTTTGCTGATGGAAGAGTCCATGGGTTCAATTGCATTGAGGTAGTAGGCTAACGTGTAATCATTGGTAAAAGTAGGTACCATAGGTTGGTCTTGTAGACTACAGTCAATTAATTCAAGATGTACCAAGGATAGAGTTTGGACGGGTTCGAGGGAGTTCACGGTATTGTCATCACAACTGCGAATCAAAAAGTCAAGTTCTAGAAGACTACCTTGCGTATATGTCTCAAGACCAGGAAGAGTCACAACATGATTATTAAAGTGCACATTAATATTTAGTTGACCTAATCCAATAGACCTACTTGTAGCATCGTTCTCTTCACCAGACTGGACTTTATATCATGGCTCGATAGTAACAAGATCAGTAGACAGATTCTCATCATTTACATCAGAGGATTTAGAGTTTAATGTTGAGTAAACATTGTCATAAATTGGACTATTGTCAGAGTCATCAGATTTGTCAGATGAAGTTTCTGAGTCTTCTTCAAGTGATTGAGTGAATGCATGTATGGTATCAACACCTACATCTTTAACGCTGCAAGTTCCTTCAATATTTGACTCATTTATTATTTGTATTTGACATACCTGTTGACATAACCTTGATGGTTCTGTGAGTCTCTATTGTCTACTCCATTCAGCTTCCTTTGGACTAATGACCAGTTCTACTTATGTAGCTTCCAATTCTTCTTGTGTAGTCCCATACCTGATTTGTTCTATTTTATTAGAGGAGTATATAATAGATGAAAAAATTTCTTGTATTATTTCTTCTTTCAACCTTTGTTCATAGTCTTCTTGTCTTTTTAGTCTGATTTCATGTATCTCCTTTTCTAGCTTTAAGCGCATCAGCTCTTGAGTGTCATCTGTGATATCCCTGGACTCTTCTGGAGTTTCTGTAATGGATGTATCTGAGAGGTGGTCTGGACCCCATTCATACTCATTTGAGCCAGTCTCTGAATCGTCTACTTTTTGCCTACTAGTGTATGTGACTGGAACTTGCAGTGGTGCAAATAATTCTCTAATTCTTTCTACTTCATCTCTCATATCTTTTAGAACTTCAACTCGTTGTATTGTTGTACTTGATACCATCGGAACTTGAGTACTAACTGTTTCTTCTCTCTTGATTGCTAGTTCCTCTTGTTCTTTTCTACACTCTGCTTGAGTTTGTTGAGTGTTGACTTCCTATGATGTTGAAGGCAATATCCTTTTCTTCCACTTAGACTGACAAGCATATTTTTGGTTTGATGTCTTTTTTGGATTGTATCCCAGTCCAACCTTATCATTTGTAGATTTTGTTTGCAGCTGAATCAGTTCAATAATACCCTCTTGATGTTTTCCAGGGGACCAGTACTTGAATATCCCATGTGTTGGATCATTTTGTAGCCGGGACCATATTGGGTTGGGGAAATCTCACAATGTTGTACTTCTCATTTTGACTATCTTCCTTGAAAAGCCACTTAAGAACAACATCCTCTTCTATTTCATCTACCAGGGAAGTAGAAGACTATACAAAAAGACCATCATATATGATATTCGGAGTTAAAGTTTGTGTTCTCATAGCCTCTGATGGTTTTCCCAACCGTTTCGGTGATGGAGGGAGAGAGACTAATGAAAGTACTGGTTCTATCTTGTAGCCATCCATGCCAATATTTATAATCTTCAATTTCTTTTCTAAGTCCTTCATCAAAGCTTCTAGACTTTCATTTGTAGAGGCTGCTCTATTATGAGGCACACGGGTATCAACACCTTTTGTCAATGCATTACAGGGAGACTTGTATCAGCGGGGATACTGACTTCAACTCTATTATAAAGAAATTTTAAGCATTAATGGTATGTAGATGGAACTGCCTTCATTTCATGAATCCATGGCCTGCCCAGTAAGATATTGTATGACAGAGGAATATCAAGTACCTAAAAAAATGACATCTCTTTCTACAGGTCCCACCCTGATTGGTAATAATACCAGACCTTTAGAGGTCCTTTCTTCTTCATCACAGGCTTTAATTGTTATTTTCTTGGCCGGATCAATGACATTTTCGGAAAATCCTAGTTGTGTAAGAAGACTATAAGTACAAATATTCAACCATGCACCTCCATCTATCAACACATTTAACTCGATGTTTATGGATCATAGCTTCAATGTGCAATGGCTGGTTATATGGATGATTTAGCGAGTTGTCATCTTCTTCAGAGAAGGTCAGATAGTGAGGTGAAGTCAGATGACCCACCATAGATTGAAACCGACCAATATCTAAATCTTTTGGAACATTAGTTGTGAGCAACGCTTTGTCCAGGATCTCTTTATGAGCAGAAGAGATTTTGAGCAATTTAAAGATGGAGATTTGAGCATTCATTCTTTTCAGTTGTTCGACAATGCTATATCCAAAGGATGATGATGAAGTTAGCTATTTAAATTTATCAAATTTTGTATCTTTTTGTTTGTTTAACGAGGTTGGTAGGTTTGATTTTGTTTGAGCAGGAGTTGAAGAACTAGCTCCTTGGAGAGTGACTTTCTTTTGAGAACGGGTCATAGCATTTGCATTTTGTGATTCATGTTGTTTGTCTTTGATTATAATCACATTACAATATTTAGGCTGGGAAGACTCAATCATGTTGATCACATTGTCATTGCTAGTATAAGTGTAATTTACTTTGGCACCTCCTTTTGTCTTTGAGGAATCACCTTGTTCGTAAACAGGTAAGGGATCCTTAAAAGCTTTGTGATCAGCATTTTTCAGGTGATTCCTGACAACAATTTTACCAGCGTCTATGAGATCTTGAATCTCATGTTTGAGCTTCATGCAATTTTTTGTGTTTGACCTTTGTTTCGATGGTAGTTGTAGTATTCATTTTCTCTCCACCATTTTGGTTTAACTTCTAGATCATATTGCCTAGAATTGTCTGGTAAGGTTATCAAATCATTTGCCAATAAAGTTTTGAAAGCGGATTTGTATGATTCTTCCAGAGGAGTGAATTCGCGTCTAGGTTTTGAAAGCCAAGGTTTCTCTTTAAACGACTCTTTTACTTTCTTCAGAGGATTTTTTGTTGCAGTTTCAGCTTCTTTGAGTGCTTGCGTGCCACTAGCCAAGTTAAATATCGTGGGCTTTGAGTTTGTTTTAACAGTGTCTACTACTTCGTCATTAACAATGTTTCTATTGTTGTGTTTGCCATATTTCCAATTCTTGTTCTTTTCTTTGGAATTAGATCCTGGTTGTGTTTCTTTCCAAAGTGAGATATCTCCCTCCTCTATAAGCACATCTCATCCTGAGGGCATTATCTACCATTTTGCTGAATGAAGGATGCACTTGCATCTAGATACTATATTTCAATTCAGGGATTAGGTTATTGACAAAGATATCCATTTTCTCAAAATTTGGAATAGGTCGTGAATATCTAGAGAACATCTTTCTCCGTCGTTGGAGAAAAGTGAGAAAGGGCTCTCCTGTCTTCTGTTTGGTATTGCAAATTTCTATCATAGTGACTGGATGACGAATGTTATAAGAGTATTGTTGTAGAAACAATTGGATTAATTTTTCAAAAAATTGTATTCCCATAGGTAGGCTTGAGAACCATTCCATAGATTGCCCTCCTAAACTTCTTGGGAAAAGGCACATGAGATACGTTTGGTCATGCATGAACTCCATATATAAAGCACAAAATTATCTGATATGGTCTTACGAATATGAGTTGCCATCATATTTGTCAAATTTCGGGATCTCCACTCGTGAAGGAAATGGAGGCATGTAAATGTTTTTGTCGAATGGAAATGGGCATATTGTATCCAAATAATATTGTTTTGATGATTTATTCTTGTTTTTCAGTTCTGTGATCTTAGTTCATAACATTTGTAATTGTTTGTTTACCATTGCTAATGGTGTCTCTTCCTCTTTAGTGATGAGGGTCTCAACGTCATAACCAGTAGGAAGTTTAGCGCCTTGTTTTGCTAGTTCTAGAAAATAGTCTTCTTTTTCTCTAGCCATGATAACCTTCATCATTTTTTGGAAATCTTTATCCTTTTGACATTTATGAATATCAGTTTTTGGAGGTTCAGAGGCTTCAGATTCAATTGATGAGCAATCACTATCGGTATCATGGATACTGAGATCGTCATAAGTTTTGTGTTTAGCAGCTCGTCTTTCTTGTTTTGTTCCAGATATGGTGGGAGACAAGGGTTGATCATAAACTGGCATATATGATGATGAAGGTTTATTAGTGAGAGGATCCTCTACGTAAAATGGATTATCTTTATATGAAAAGGATTGTCCTTTTCCTTTGGCATCTTTCTTACAAGAACTTCTGGTTTGAATAGGCATTTTTATTGACTGATGTGACCTAAAGTTGTCTGTGATGCAGAAGTCACGATCAAATTTGGACCTAGTTGTTTGTTTAACATATCAATTGAGAAAAGCAACTAAGATTTAGTCTGGTTTTAGGAAAGATCTATCCGATGTAAGACGTTTATCTAAGTTACCTAGTTTTATTTAAGAGAAGTGACTAAGACTCAGTCTAGTTTTAGGAACGATCTATCCTGTGTAAGATGTTATCTAAGTGATTTAAATTTGATAAATGGTTGATTGAACTAGCTGAAAAGATGATCAACAAAATCGTGCAACACAAATGACAGAGGTACACTGTTTTGATTTGTTTATGCTCAGAATGATGATAACCAGTTTTATGCTCGCTATAGACTATTTTAGGCAAGTTTGACTTTTCTGGGCTAACAAAATCAGAGATTCGTACGATAGGTTTTACAAGACTAGACGACAGTTTAATAGCTCTACGACGATATTAGCAGTATTTCGTATGAGTTGCTGCATATGACCATACGACATCTGGGTAAGTCTGAAATGACAAACTGATGAAAGCAAAGTTTTATCGTACGACACAGGATCAAAGGTGAAATGATAGTTCCCTAAACATGACAACAGTTTTTACTAAGTTAGGGAACCAACCCTTGATGTCGATCTTGCTTTTATTTTCCAAGTATGTACTTTTGGCAATGAACTTCCATTTGTCTTTACTAGAAGGAAATTCAATCTAAAAGAAACCATTCCCCAAATTCATGACCATTGTCTCCTCTCCCCATTTATCTATGCCCCATTTCTTGAGCTTGTTGATGTCTAGCCACTCATTTCCCTATTTTAGGATCATACCTACTTCTTTACGTCTTCCTATCGAATGCTTACTTTGAGGGTTTTGAATACAAATTTTTTTTTATGAATTGGCAAATTAGGATTTGAGGTCTAGTCATCAGGCCTTTAGGTTGATGAATCTCTTGTTTTATTTGTTTTTTAATTCTCCATTATTTTCTTGTTCAATTCCAATTGCTCTATTTGCGATTCTTGAAGTTATTTAATCACCAATTATTGGAAGAATCGGTAGTGTGAGAATTGTATTGCCAGAACATCCCATATCGCCTTCATCTATGATAGGGAGGATTCCATTTATATGTATTCTTCTTGAATCTACCTTGTTCCTGTCATACATAATTATTCCAAAAGGCTTGATTCCCAGATTTTTTATTAGTCATATTTACGAATTTCTCTTTCTCACCCTATGACAACCATTCTTGTTGCCCTTGATATGGTGGTTCCTTTACACATTTGTCCACCCAACGTCCGTTCTAAAACACCCACTATAGAATATGTTTACCAACCTTCGAATCCCCACCCAATACTCGGATATTTTGTGGCATATCTACCTCCATTTTGTCTCCCCATTTTTTGATTGTTTCCCCCTAATCCTTCACACCTTGCTGATATTCAAATTCAAATCATGTCCTACTCCCACTCGCAACTACTCTCGCTTGCCTCTGCTCTTGCTCCATTCCCGCTTCACCTTATCTTTTATATTTATTATTAATGGTACGTTGTTTTGTAATAAAGATTTTATTGTGATTTTATTGCATCTTTTAGATTTATTGTTATTGGTGATATTTTGTAATCAAGATTGTATTGTGATTTTATTTATTTATGATGTAATAGTTTTATAAATATTATAAATAAGCATTTTCTTTTAATTTTGTTTCAAAACGACAATTATTAAGTTTGCATATTGTTAACATTGTTATCCAATGTTATTGTTATTTGAAAATTCTTTTTTTTTTTGATAAAATTTATTATGACTATCTTACATTTAAATTGCAATTAAAATATTATTTATGATAAACAAAATTTGAGTAAATTATAAGCTTTGTGTTGCAAGTTTTCACAAAGTTAGATATTATGGCTTAGTACTAATCTCATAATTTAACTTATCAAAATATTCACATCTATATTTAAGATTATCCATTTTATATATGCTTATATCAATTGTAGTATTTGTTTTTAGTTGAATATCGTAATTGTAAAGTTTCTTTTAACCAAAAAGTATAAAAAATATTTTTCCTAGCATTTAATTGTGCCAACCTTTTCCTCTAGGTAATAAAAGAATGAACTCATTTATTTATATCCAACATGACCCTGAAACACCTCATAAATATTGTAAAGGTTGTAAGTAACAAGTATATTTTGTACAAATTAGTTTACTGTTTATTTATTGAAACTTCCCTTTTAATTTGAAGAACAAACTTGCTACACATTTATTCTATTTTGTATGAACTTAGAGGTGTAAATTAATATTCTAACATTTTTAGCAATATTCAACATAGATAATCAACCTACATTTCCTATTAAAGGTTTGGGAAGGGTCCTCTCATAACGTTGTCCTCACACTCCCTAAAAAGCATTTATAAACAAATTAGATATGCATAGTACAACTATTGAGTTTGTTGTTTTCATGATGACTTAGTCAAGTTTTTCTCATTTAAAAACAATTCAAAAAGGTATGTATGTAAACCATTTAACATTTTATGTTTTTCATTTCTTGATTACTTAAACTAGTTGGCATTTGTATTTTCACTTAAGAGATTAGTGTTTTCAAGGGTTTTTCTTTTCATGTAAAATTGATTAGACTACGTTGGTTTCTTACAAACTCTCCCAACCATAAAGTCTTTAGCTCAAATTAGCCCTTATCCATGTAGCTTTCTCTGACCTATAACATGTGATTATGTTGATTAGTGTGCATACATGGCTGATGTGTTAAACAAAAAAATATGTAAAGACACTTCTCTTAATCAACAAGCTAAAGACATATTCATATTATGTACAATGGTGGTCCATTATATTGTGCCACCTACAATCAATTAGGGTCATAGCAATGAAGTGTAGTACATAGAAGAGAAGGGAGGTACATTTCAAAAAGGACCAAAGATCACCCTAGTGATCATCTATAGACAATTGAGCATTGGCCACAAAAAAAAAGGCAAAAGCTTGACCTCTAGTATAAATTAATTAAATTTTTTATTAGCTAAAGAATGTTGTTCATCCATTTAAAAATGCATGTATAATTCAAAATGCTATCAAAAAATGGCAAATAAGGTTGCTAGAGGAAACCCATGGAATCCATAAGGAATTGATTATTGATTTTTATCACAGTTTGTAATTCTTTGCTATGAATCAAAGATGAATTTGTCAAGAAAGCAATGATCATCAAAATTATATACTAGAAGGATCATGGGTGAAGGACACTTTGGTGCATGCAAGTGATAGAATAACATCAATCAAATAAAAAAGATGCTCTCAAATTAACTTCACTTGAAGAATTTTCTTTGTCAATGGTTGAATTCAATAATGGGTAGATTTGGACCTATTTAAGAGTGTCACACAAAATGCAACCTAATTTATTTCATTGTTCATCCTTCTCTTCCCAAGGGTTGTCAGTACTTTGCCTTTTTTGTTGAGCTCCAATACCTTCATGCCTATTAGTTTTTATGTCAATTTTGTCTCCTCTATCATTCTAGAAAGTGTCAAGATAAAATGTTTAGACTAACAAATATTTATTTGGTATCTTCATTCCACATAAGATTGTTCTGATTGATTAAAAAATAGGTTTTAAGGACCTGAAACCATTACAACATAGATAGAAAAAGAGCAACAAAAGGAATTAAACCCCACATACATAGCAACTGGCCAAAAGACCAGCGAACAGAAAGAACAACAAAACAACAAAACACAACAAAGAAACCGAGGAGACACTACATAGCAATTTTCTTTAGCAGATCCTCTGCCTTTATCACCAGCTCATCATAGGTCGTCCCAATAGCTTTCAGCTCTTCCAGATCCTTATTCACTTTCTTTTCCTTCCTCTTGCCTCTGGTGCGAGTTCTGGGGCCTTGAGCTTCCCCTGTTCCTTCAGCGTCCAGATCAATTTCCTGGATTGCCTTGTCATCATCAAGCTTACTGATGAGGGTATGAGTATTATTGGCCGACATTTTCAGAATACTAAGGCTCTGCTCCGCAATATTCTTAAGGCACTCAATTTTTTCCACTTTGGTGACTGTATCTGAGAGTGTTTTTTCACTAGTTTCCGCAAGGCTTTTTTTGTCTAGCATCTCCTTTTCAATCTTCTCAAACCTGGGGTTAAAAGCATCTCTGATGTCTTCCGCTTTAGCAATAGTGTTTTTCAGGTCCTCAATATAGTTAGCCATTGTATTCCCCTCTCCAATATTAATGGTCTCCAGAATCAGGACTTTGTTGCATAGTTTTTTATACTCATCCACAACTTTCTTGGAACCATCAATGAGCCATTCAATCATTTTCATAAAACCATTCAAGGCCTCGGGAGGAGGGCCAGAAGAGGGAGTCGCTTTTCCAAGGGTTACCTATTCATCTTTAGGGATATGGAGGGCAGAGATAGTGTTGGAAGCCCTGAGAGTCTCTTCCATTGTCTCCTTATCCAAGCTGTGCTCGGCTTCTAGGGTCCTAGCTTGCTTGTCAGCTTCCAGTTCCTTGCCAGTCTCCTCTTTTTTCTTATGCTTCTTTCGTGTCTGGGCTTGGTTTTTACCTTTCTTCTTCAGCAACCCCTTAGGGTTCTTGTTCTCCTCAAAATAATTTGAATCCTCTTCTTCCGAAGAGATGCTGATCAAGGGTTTGCTTTGAAGTTTTTTGCCCTTAGAAGATGAGGGTCTTGATTTCCTCTTCTTACTACTCTCATACTCTGAGTCATCAGAGCTATCCTCATTATCAAACGAGGAGTCATTGTCAGAATCCTCCTCCTCTGAAAAAGCAGAATCAGACATATCTTCCTCAAAGTCCACAGAGAGCTGCATCTGGTTAATTTGATTGGCCTTTAAATGGTCATAAATGAGGACCATAAGACCTTGGTGCATTGCGGTATCGCCCAGAGGATTCTCTTTGTAGGCTTTTAGGGAGGCATTCATTGAGCAAAGCAAGAAATAAGGAAAATTCACCTTATCATTATGCCTAAAATGGTTTAACAGAACAAAATGATACCCATAGACTTTCGTAAACCTACCATCTAGAGTTATATACTACATTAAAACAAAGAGAATTTCCCGCCAGGGTTTGGCAAAAGCCCTAGGCGGGTAATAGGTTTTGCTCAACTTTACCAGTCTTTTTTTCTCTTTCTCAGTAACCGGGTACCTTTCAATGGCTTCCCTGCTGACCTTCCTGTCTCTGTAGAAGTTGCAACCTTCCCTGTTGAGACCCATAGCTTTAGCAATTAAATCTTCATCAATTTCCACCATTTGATCACCCATTTTTAGCATGCCCTTCTTCCAATTTTTGCAGAAGAGGCTAGTTACCATTCCATCACGGCTGTGTAGTCTCTCTATGAAGTTCAACATACCACCCTTCTGCAAAATACCCCACACCTCTTCCTTCTGTCTCCACTCCTTGCAACTACTTGGCTCATATTGTCTCTTATTTCCGCCCATGGTGCCACTTCTCACAGTCAAATTTTGAAAATTGCAGAGCTGGTAAAACAGAGAGCTTTTCGGAGCTAAAACAAATACCCAGAAAGCGTGAGTTGTTGGCCTTAATGATCTGATTGATTATAAAACAAGTTTTGATGATGTTATAATGAGTGATTTTCTCATTATAGAAATAACTTGAAGTGCTTACATCAGTACTTTTCATAATTACCCTATCAATCAAGAGGCTTGGGGGTACTTCGATATTGTTCATCACTTATAATTTGTCTAACATCTTCGGGGATTCCGCTCTCACCCATCCACGTGGTAATTGTCTCATTCTTAACCGCCACATTTGCAGCACAATCAGCAGAACAGTAGTCATTCCACATAAGATTGTTGACTACATACTTAAGAGAAATTTATGTGTCTATGGACTCCATTTTAGCGAGCTCAATGTAGGTGCATCCTAAACAACACTAAGATATTTGACTAACTCATTTTCATTTTATTCACTTGTTTCAAATTCCCTACTAATTTGGGTTTTTACAAGATTATTTTTTAATATTTTCACACATAAATGAATAAACTCTAGTCTAGGAAGCAATGTTACTTATGAATGCATACTATATTTCCAACCATTGTCCAAAATGAAGCTAACAATGGACATGATACAAACTATGTGCATTAAACTTGGGTAATAGAACCAAAATTATAGGAGAGGAACTTCACATCAACACATCATCTAATGGGACCACTATACTTATAATATAATATTGTATAAGAACACGACATAGAAAAAATTATTAATTTCATCACATTAAATTTATGAAACATGTGACATGCTCAAAACAACAATAAATCTATAGAAATTGCTAAGCATAATTATCCATAATAATCCACAAAGCACATTGCTCGATTCCACTCATAAGATGATACTACAC
Source organism: Cryptomeria japonica (assembly GCF_030272615.1). Classification (NCBI taxonomy): domain Eukaryota; kingdom Viridiplantae; phylum Streptophyta; class Pinopsida; order Cupressales; family Cupressaceae; genus Cryptomeria; species Cryptomeria japonica. Next base: position 422,646,407 of record NC_081405.1, on the reverse strand, counting down.
GATCTTTAAGACTAATTTACTTTTATTGAATTCCAAGATGATCTAATACAACAATTGGAGTGATCCAATCTATTAGAACCTCAAAAATAACAAAAACTAAAGACTCCTATTTGTAACCAAATTAACACAAAAATCCTCTCTACTTAAAGACTCCTACATCTAATCAAATTAGTACAATACTCCTCTCTATTTATTTGTGTCTTTTTTTACAATGCATGTTTGCAATGATAATCCTTCACCCTCTCTACATAGAACAAAACATGAATTGTCATACTTGGTATAAGAAGCAAGGATTTGAGCTTTCATTTTCGTAAGTATTTTATGGGTACTCATTTCCTAATAGAAGATTTCATGTGAAGCCAATTGTTTCATATTGTTACATCTCTTTTGTTAGGGATTTTTAAAACATTCATCTGAATAGTTACCATAATGTTTTGATTTATGTGCTAAGTGTGCTATATAGAATCAAGTTCATACCATAAACCATCTTTGCACATATAATTGATCATCTTTTTCATTGTCATACGATAATGTCTACTAAACCATGCTCCCTATGTTTGTTCACATATTTCTCCTACATTAAGCCTAGTTCTCTAATTTCCAAATCCACAGGAAAGATTATGAAGCTTAACTTGGATTGAATAATATTCAAGTTATTGCATTTTTAATACAATCCTCAAATGGTGACATCTTGGCAATGTTTTTTTGAAGATGATCTACGAACCATAATTTTCACTTTAGATGTCCATTATGGAGAAGTGAACTAGTGAATTTTTTTAATTTGTTTACTATAAAATATTCATTTGTAACTTATTTTAGGGCATGAGGCCACCATTTTTTACCTTTTTTTGGAAGCACTTTATCTGGACTTGGACATCCAATACGGAAAACAAAAAAAAATGGAAAACAAGAGTATAAATTAGATTGCTTATCAATGGAAATCAAGTGTTTGAGTGATTGTAAGTCAATATCATATAGAGAGCATTTTTGGAAAGACCTTTTTCATGTGCAAAAAAAAAATCAAGAGACTCAACATGTCATTTGAGGGAGCATCTACTCACATTGTATCATTCCTTATAAATCCAAAATTAATACAATGGATTTAAAGAGATGATTGAGGCTCCAACCAAGAAAATAGAAGACAACCCATTGGAAGAAGTTGTAGTTGTCAAGCTGGTCAAGGAGCATGTTGGTCTATAAAAGAACAAATTTCATTTAAATTAAATTCACAATACACATATACACAATACATCCATAAACATATGTAATAAGATCTTAACAATAAAACAAAAATACAAAATCACTAACATAAAATATTCAATATCTAAATTAAAATGTTAGAGACAAAAAAGTGGCAATTCAATTTTTCAGAACCCTTAAACTAGGAAACAAGGTTCATTAACATACTTGCCATAAAATCTAGAAAATAAAAAATACATATGAGATTTGCAACTTATAAAGGCTTCTTGGAATAATACATATGTTGAAAGATATGAGTTGAATTATTTCAAGAAGATAGAGTGAATATAAGAAATTAGCTAGATATCCACTTCAATAAAAAAAAATTGTACTCCACCACAAGTAAAAGTGGTGAGCACAACATGGAATGGAGTTTCAATATTGAAATTATTTTGAATTCTCTCTTGGAGTTTTGTGATTCAATAATAATAATTTTGTAAGTTTAAAAATTGTTTATTAGTGTTTGTTAAAATTATAAATTATATTTAATCACTCCAAAACGTTTAGCATAGAGAGTCATGTCTCATGCAAGAGAAAAATCTATCTACATATGTTATCTATTAAAAGATTTTGGATTTATAATTTTAGTAATAGAGTAGATGTATTCAACCTCTCCATTTTCAGCAATTGGTGTCAAAGCCTCTTTGTTGCAAAACAAATTATCAAAGAATGGTAGTTACAAACCATTGAGAGTGTAAAAAAATGAGAAACAAGATACATGAAGATATGTAAGGTTCAAAAGATTCATCTGCAAGTGAAAGAAATACAAAGATCTTAAAATAACCAAGCAACATATGGTGTTGGTTTAGTTTCAAGAGCTTAAAAGGCATTTACATAATCCCATAAAAAACGTTTGATAGAATTTGAGCCTCTCCAAGGTATATTAAGAGTTATAAGGTGGATAATTATTGTGAGTCTAATGTGCATTCTATATATGATGAAAAACTATTGCAAAACCATAAGATCCAACCACAAATAAACCCTAGTTCTATAATAACGCATTCACCATACACCAATGAAGAAACCTAAGAACATGTAAAACAAAAAATGAAACAATAATACCATTCACATGCCAAGTATGGTTTGATCTCCATTGATCTTGTTTGATATATTTGCTCTCAGATTTTGTATTGTGCATAAAAGCTCAACAAAGAACAAATTTTAGTTGTGAAGTTGCTTGATCGCAAGAAGGCTTGATTGCATAAAAGTGTTAATTAGGGTTGTGAAAGGAAGATAACATCCTCTTATATAGAAGACACATTAGAAAATGGAAGGATAAGATTAAGAGGCAAAAAGATAAATGGTCGGCAAAGATTAGAGGGTAGGTAGAGAGAATAATAAAATATGAAGGGGGTAGTTAGAGGAAAATTAAGAGATAAATGGCAGGTGTCATGGAGGAAAAAGCTAATGAATTATTTAAAGAAATAAAGATCTATTTAATTAATAAAGGAAGTGAGACCAATTAAATAAATAAAATATTTATTTAATTCAGGGAAAAGATAATGTAAATAAATAAAAATATTTATTTAAAAAGGGAAAGACTAGAAGAGGATAAGTGAATTATTTAAATAAATAAAATATTGATTTAATTAGGCTAGGACAATTTTAGGTGTCTACACATTCTAGCTTGCCTAGCACCATTATTTATCGACCAAGTCCAAATTGTGAAACACAAAAGAAGAGCACAACTTGTAGAAAAAATATATGAATGATATACTATTGGAGCGAGTGTAATCCCATCTAACTTGTGTGTGCATTGCTTAAATTATATTAGTAATCTTACCTTTTGAGTAAGGACATGAGGGAAATTCTAATTGTAGAGTAGACAAGCTCATGAATTTAGTCATTGACATACTATGTGTTGTATCAATTGTTGCCAACATGAAAGATATATGTACTTGTAGTCATGAAGAAAAAAATTCCTTCCATTGAGCCTATTAGTATTTCCTTGTCATATATGCTAGTTGTGGTAGGTATGTTAGTTATCTTAGTCATTCTTAAAAATAATTTGGGCATCTCTCTCTCTAAACTTCAATAAAAAAGTCTTATGTTCCCTTTGAGAAAGAATTAATATTATTATAAAGGAAGAAAGAGAGTGCTAATTTTAGAAGGTAACACTTTATTTTTTATTTTTCCAAAAATAGAGAAAGAAGTTTAAAAAAATAATTTGTTTCAATGGGAAAGATTGGTAAAAGAGCGAAAAAAAGAAAACGATATTCTGGAAGATCAAGTAGAAGTTAAAATGAAAAATAAAAAAGTAGAAGAAAAATTGAGGCTGATTGAAAAACAATCTAAAATCCTTACAAAGGAAAATAGTTCTCAAAAAGATTAAATATCAAAATTTGAAATAAGAAAATAATCTATTAGATCAATTACTTGAAGCTTACCTAAAGGAAAATGTGTGCCTAAGATGTAAACCTAAACTAGCCAAATTTTTTGTTCTTAAAATTTTTTTAAATAATAAAATTATAATTTTGTGTTAAAATTTATAAAGTTAATGTTAGTAATGATTATCTTATGTAATTTCTCATGCGATAAAAAATATTTGTTTTATTCATTTGATGAATCATTTAATATGTGTGATATAGCTAAAGATAAAGAGTATAAGGTTAGAGATAACAATGTTTTTTAATCTACAAATCTTGCTAGTTGTGATGATAGTAACAAAGGATGTTTAGAAATTAAATGTTGGTTTTAAGATAATGAAAAAATAGGCTATGATATAAAAGGTTTGGGAAAGTATGGGAAAAGAATTAAAGTCCATTGAACCAAGTGTGAGCCTAAAGAATGAACACCCTGAATGTATTAGAAGTAAACAAAATACAAATGATGTTAGAGATAATATAGTTAAACATAAGTCAATTCCAAAATTGTATTGTTCTCAATGTTCTCATTGTAATAGGAAAGGGCATAGAAAAGAAACATGTTGGGATATTCATCTTTGTACTATTTGTTGATTGAAGAATCATTCTAAAAAATGTGGGAACAAAAGTGGAAGAAACAACATATGAAAGATAGTGTACAAAAGAAATGTGGATATGTTGGTGTATCTATTTGGCAAAGAAGTCATTGTACAAGCATAAATATTCTCATGTCAAACAAAATATCAATCAAACAAGGTTTGAATTTTTAAGTTGGGTGATAGATGATTTGTTGACTTGCATTAAGTAATTGTCTTTCTATATGCTATTAGTTAAGAAAACATATTAATACATGTACCATTTCATCAAGATAATAGTGAAACAATGCAAAAATTTACTTGGAGTTTTGTAGATTACAAGAATAGGTTGTAGGCATGTTCACAAAGTCATTAGAAGGAGAAATTTGAAAATATAAGAAAGAATTTGTGATGTTAAAGTAGCTAGTGGTAAGGTGTTGGAATATGTAACTCTCTGCCAAGGAACCCTAGAGGATAAGAGAAAATTACACAAAAGGAGCATGGGGATATATATATATATATATATTTGAAGTATTAAAGTGTCAACATGTATATCAATACAAGTATAACCCTCACCTCAATGTAACATTAATCTCATCGATAATCGACAATGCACAAGTAGAAGACTATACACTCAAAAATTACTCAAGACCCCTTAGAGGGTTCCCTGACATTGCTACCTTCACAACACATCCAAAACTAGGTCAAACTAACCTCACTAGCCCCAAGAAACTGCCCCCAAATTGAACTGGCAAGAGAGGGCTCTCAACGACCAACCAAGTATCCCCATTGGATACTGGAGTGTCGATAGGACACTAGTGTGGTGCACCGGTGCCCTTGACTCGCGCAGGTAACCTGAACCTGTACGCTAGCGTCAAATTTACACAGTAGAGTCCTATGGACTGGTGAACTCGCATTGTCGTCCCTAAGACGCACGCTCATCCAAAACCCATGAGCTTCTTTGACAGACTGTTTGAATACAAGGACACACTTAACCCCCAAATGGAGTCGGAATGACCATTCGATCCCATAGTTGAGAGAATTGCGAAAATGGTGAGAAAATCAGTCAAGTATTTAGACACCAGGTCACCAGATGACTCCTATAAGACAAGCCCAAGTCCAAAAGTACTCACTTCATAATCACTCATCCCAATTCAACCACAACTAACACAAATAGACACTTAGTTGTCCAACACAACTAAATTTCTCAACTGGACATCATGAAACACACATTGGTTGGTTCCTCTTATGCCTGATTGGCCCCTAAGAGCTCAATCCAACAAGGGCTTGGTCAACATCACATGACATCAATAGGAGATGACCAACTCAATCCCCAATACAATAGGAACCACATCTACATTTATTTTAAGTACCAAACAAAGTGTTCTTATGATAAAATTATATATAGCATCAAATTAAACACATACAAGATCATGCTCGGTGGTCGTTCTCAACACCGGTCCACTAAAGATGCATCCATCCATAATAATATGTATTACAATTACATACATCTCCACTTGGAGTGTTCCATATACAAATAATCAATCAATACCATCCCCAGTAACAATTACATAGATACAACTACAAGAATGGAAGGAGAAGAACAAGTGTTTAGGAAGGAGAGGGAACTCTTCAACTCCTCACGATCCAAGTCCTCTGGTCCCCAATGGTGGTTGGAAATGCCACCCGGCCATGTAGAACCCATAGGTCCCAAACTCACCATGCTGGTGGAGATAGTCACAGGGCCCAAATAGTCAAACACTCAAGAAAGGGAGGCAAATAGGCTCACACAAGAGCAATCGTGGAGTAACACTCAACATGAATATACAATAAACCAAGTACATAATGTCACATCAATAAATGATAAGGAAAGGCATAACCTCCATGCAATCCAAATGAATTACAAGTATGAAAACACTCAACAAGGGGAATCCATCAATGGTGGATGGCTTCATCAACGAGTATATAAGTAAGCATTTAACCTCTTAAAAGAAATATAATAACATAAAATATGATTTATTACTTTTAAATCAACCAACCATATTAACATCACTTGTCACATTCCAATTATTAATTAGATCAACATTAATATTGAAACATCATAAATATGGTAACAACTCCCATCGAATCCAATATCCAAACAAATATGCAATAAGAAATAACACCATGGTCTTCACAACTGAGAACAAGAAGCAAGAACACATCCCAACGGAAAAGGATAATCATGATCATCATGAAGCAATCCAGAACATCACTGGTCCAACACAAACACAAAACATATATCCAAACAAGGGCAGAAGTTAGGCACTCAAGGCCTCATAATAAAATCAAATGCATCATCCAGAATAATATCACGACACCTCATAAAGGTTAACATCCATAAGAAAATGACACAAATGTCGACTCATAGACAAATCCACATCAAGGGGAAGAAATACATAAGAGAAATTGAAGGGCATTACATCCACCCCCTAGGGCTAGGCTTACTCTTGGAAGCCTACTATCAATTTAAAGAACCTTCAGTGCAAAATCTATCAATCACATCGAGAATATAAAAAAATTGGCCCTTTGACTCATTGATAAGTCTAGGACACATCACACAACTCTCTTACCTACACAAAATTGATCAAGGGTTGGACCTCCTATACAATCCACAAGAGGATAACAATCACTAACTTTGGCAAACAAGCTGCCACATAGTGTTAGGAACTCCATCTAGCCGCCTTCTCAAAAAATATACACAAAATCAACCAACTCTACCTCATCTTGAGGCAACCAAACATGAAACCGTGCCCACAATGATCTCTCCTTATATCAAGGCACCAAACTCAAAGGGATTCCTCCCAAAGTAAGGGAAGAAAATATCATCCTATATGGTAGGAAGACACCATCATGCTAATCAAGAGCTCACTTAAATCTAGAAGGAATCTCACTTATTCCACCATAATCTCATAAAAGACAAGATTTCTTACCACATTAGCTTCTCAACAAAAACTAAGGTCGAAACAAGGGTACTCAGAGGCACTATCGTGAATAAATTTACCTCATAACTAGGAGTGCCCACAATCAAAGGCTCAACAACGTCTAAGAACTAAGATAAAGGCCACATGATTGCCACTAACCACTAGGCATAAGACCAGGGCAAGATTTATCTATTGCCAAGCACTCAACTATAATTGAGACAAGGTTATTCGAATGAATCTTGGCCATGATTTCACAACCAATGAGGTAATATTGAACCCCTCACTAGGGTCAACACCCCACACTCACAATTTCAACTAAGCTCAAGATGACCAAATCCACTTATTAGGACCACATCCTCTTCCAACCTTAGGCTAGGAAAGATAAAACCACTAAGATGCACTCCTCCAAATCACACCAACCTCCAACATGGAGTCTAGGAAAAGGCATACATATAGATATATAATAGATATACATATTATCATAAACCATAGAATCTGTATCTAAGGGCACTTCCCATTCCTACATGATGTCAACCATACATGTAGTTAGGGCATTCACATCTGAAGTGACTCATAGAGTACACATAAGCAACAAAATAACAAGATCGATGGTGCCATATACACCAATACAATCACTCCAGGAGCATCAAGCATAAGGCAATAAATAATCTCAAGTTCACACAAGGAGAAACAAGCATCTTAGGTGGATTCAATCACACCAAAACATCTAGTAACAATAGGATCAAACAAAGAGAATACACAAGATTCTAATGCTACCCAAACAAGCTTAAGAAAGAATACGATGAGCACACAAAGATAATCCTACTACATTTTAATTCATAATCCCATCACATGGCAAGAATTGTCATAACCTTAATACACCATCAAATGCACATCTCATTAGAATCTAACAAGACATTCATACTTAATCATTATCACCTAAGGCATGCATTTAACATTTATTGAAGATAGAATTTGCAAATCGTCATGATATTTACAAATGCAATACTATAAAATTCACATTTGCCTAGTCACATATTTCTAACCATTTTCATATACCCAAGGAAATTCATTCACATTCTATAATAAAAACATCACTTAATTCATTTATTGAACTACAATTCCAACTACTCAACAACCACATGTGGTATATTCTCTACAATGTTCTCCCTTGTACATACTATTAGAGGTTTATAATGAACATGATAGAAGACAACACTTACACACAAATAGAGCCAACAATGTCAAACATTCATAATAGTCACCATGAGATTGGAAAAGAGAAACCCAAGGGGGGAAATCATCAATTCATCATTAAATTAAAGAAGTGTACACAATTTCAACAATAAAATAAGTGCAACAAGTGTCATGAAATAGATAGATAGAAGAGTTCGATGACTGATTCCAGAAATATGAAATTTCAAAAATTCAATGCTAGCCCATGCAACACAGGGGACAACTCACCAAAACCATGATAAGTCATCAAACACAAACAAATTTCACATAACTGAGTGACCAATCACAACCACGTATGAGGGAGTAACTGTTGGCATTTTTGATGTTTATGTTGTGATTGTCATTGATGGACACACACTTGCATTGAGATCCCCTTTATATGTGTGAGCTAGACCTCAACCGGTATCTGTTCCAACCGGTATGTTGTATTCTAGTCTTTAGACTATTGGTGATTTTGTAGAATGTGTTTCCCGGTCTGAAGCGGCATGTCGACCCCAAGTGGTTCGTAGATCTCAAGCGGTACAAGGGAGCAAAGCGGCATAACACATTCTTACTAGTCTTCATTTTTGTCAAACCGGCAACCGGTATTTTGTATGAACCGGTAATACTCTGTGTTGAGTTACCAACCAGCATTTTGTGATGAGTTACCAATCCACCGATTGTCTGACGATGTTGACACACTGACGGTGCTTTTTGTGTCATGTTACTGAGTATGTCTAGATTCATTGAACCTAGGAAATTGAAATGTAATCCTATTGGACCGACATGAAATCAGCTTCCTTCATAAGGACATCATGTCTAGGGTTCTAGGTTGTTGTTGAAAGTTTTTGTTTGTGCTAGGGTTTAAGGTGGTTGATGAGTTGTTGTAAGAGCGATCTTATCTGAGAAGATCAAGTAGTAACTGAGTGAGAGACAGAGAAGACTGAAGTAATGTTGGAATGCATTAGCTATGAGCTATATTAGATCTAACCAAGCAATCAGTGCTATCTGATAGATCACACACTTGTTGATTACTCACCTCTTTGACAAGTCTGTAGCCCTTAACCGAGTAGGCTCAGAGTAGCCTTTGTAAAATCCTCTAACAAGGCGGTTCACCTCTGTGAATCTAAAATCCTCTAGCAAGGTAGTCCTTGATCGGACTTATCTCCTAACAGAGATTGAGATTCCTAACAGGATCTTTTCTGGTGAAGAACATTGTAAGACCTTAACCGGTCTGACCTTAACCGGTCTGGTTTCTATTCTACAGATAGTGACTTGTGAGTTCCATCTCACCGTGGTTTTTCCCATTTGGGTTTCCATGTCAAATATCTTGTGTTATGGTTGTATTGCTTTTCTGGGTGAATGTTTTATTTGCATTTTGGTTTTCTTGTGTGATAACTGGTCTGTCTATTAAGCTATCTTACCGGTTTATCTTTAGACTGTTTAAGTGTTTAAGTGAAGTGTTTTTCGGTATACTAATTCACCCCCCCCCTCTTAGTATTCATCAATTGATATCAGAGCCTACCTTTCTATAAGTTTAACCACTTGGAAAGAGATATGGGGGAATACACCTTGAGGGAACTTACTCAATGACTCACTCAGTCTAAGCAAGCCTATGATGATCTTATGGTCAAATACAAGGCATCTCAAGCAAAAAGGAGAGAACATGCAGAAAAGTTGATGGAGCTATCTGAAAATAGTTCTGCAAATGAAGCAGATATGGAAGCCATGATAGCAGAAGTAAATAAGCTGAATGATTCAAAATCCAATCTGAGAAAGGAGTTGGAAGGATTGACTATCCAGTTTAGTCAAGAACTTGAGAACCGGAGGAAAGCTGAAGATCTGGTGAAGGACAGAGATCATGAGATCTCCAAGTTGAAACAAGAGATTAGTGCATTGACTGCTCGCCTTCATGAGAGCAGAATGGAAAAAGAAGGAGTACAAGATGAACTGAACATAGCCATCTCTGAAAATGCAAGCCTAATGGAGACAAATACTGCTATTTCCAAAGAACTCTCAGAGTCAAAGAAAATACTTGCTAAGTTCAACAAGAGCACTGTTAAGCTAGAGCAAAAGCTTGAGTCATCTAGACCAGCAAAGAATACCAATGGACTTGGTTTCTCTGGACATGACAAAGGAGAATCCTCAAGAACAAATGATGAAGAATCAAAGAAGCAACCAACATTCAAAGGAAAAGGTAAGCAAAAATTCAAACCCGTTTGCTTTAACTGTCTTAAAGAAGGACACACTGCCAATGTATGTAGGAGCAAAGCCTACAATAATTTTCCTTACTTTATTAACAATGTACCTAGATCCAATGAGTTCAATAGTCATTGTTATGCATGCAACAAGTTTGGGCATAGAGCATTTGAATGCAGGTCTGTGATGAATAACACTGGAAGATATCCTCAAAGGACCCAAGGAGTTGGTCTTGAACCTTTTGTGAACCAGAACCACAACTGGTTTAATGTCTTCAATCATCAGCCAAGAAGCGGTGGCCATCAAGCGACAACCGGATGGAGAGAAAACTGTTGGATTCGTCATGGTCATGGTCACACTACTGCTACATTCAGAAGGAAGAATGGAAACATGAACAATGGACCTTGGAGAGCACTTGGAATGATTTGCTATCATTGCAACAAACCGGGTCATGCAGCAAGATTCTGCAGAAGTAGAAAGAGTGTATCTAATGATATACCAGTCACTCCGGAAGGAGAAATTGATGTTGAAATAGTTCAAGCGGACATGAACAAAACCTGGAGGAAGAAACCAACAATGTTGGAAGAGGAATCGGTTTCTGCACCTAGCGTGGAAATATCGGAACCAACAAACTAAGCTTCAAAAGGCTTAGGGGGAGCAAACGGCGGAATGTTTTCAAACCCCCAGTTTACACCGGTAAAAGACCTTAATCGGTATGTGATACTTAACGCTTGGCAGAAGACCAGAAATGGTAAAAAGGAAAATTAGGGTTTACACCCTAATAGAGGAGCATTAATGGTGATAGGTGAGAGACATGTATAAAATCATTTTTCAAATCATTTCTCACTATCTGTTTTCGAGCGAAGAAAAGCTTTTCAAAGAGAAGAGCAAAGAAAAGGCGATTTGAGCTGAGATTTCAAGAAATTGACAAATCGCGAAGGAGATTCAAATTGAAATTGCAAACGGTCAAGTGGAGAACACAAAGCGGTGATTCAGCAACCGACGGAGTGTGGAGTGAAGGAGAATCAGAAAGCCCTAAATTTGCATTTTAAAGGTATTTCTCGAGTTCTTAAAATATTCTACAATGGCTTCCACATCTCATACTAGTTCTAGTGAATCCATTGAGTCTGAAAGTTTCATTCAAAGGAAGTCAAAGTATAATGCCCTATCACAAGTTCCGACTGGAGTGATAGTAGAAGAGGGAATTTCTAACTATATTGATTGCAAGATTGAAGACCTAGGGTCTCTAGCCATCCACTCCCAACTAGGTTTGTTTTGTGGAAAGGATAAGAAAATCAAACCAGAATATAGTATCTTAGAGAAGAAGAAACTCCATAATGTTGTATACTTTCTGGAGACTTTACAGAGGATCATATTAGGATTATTTTGAGCAGAGTCCATGGTGACAAGATGTACCTAGAGAGGACACATGATATCACGCCACAGGTAATTCATGCAGTCACTGGTTTCTGCAACACAGGGGAAGTGCCAGCCCTAAGGACAATAAGAAAAATAGAAATGTCAAGGCTCACCAATTCAGTGAGCGATTCACGAGGTATGACAGTCAACTCCATCAAGGATGATCTAGTTAAGTATGCCTGCATGGTGATAGGCTACCAAACATTCTCTGCCAGCATAATTAACTCTGTATCTACTGCAGCGGTAAATGTTGCTTACCGGATGATTAAAGAGGATGCATCATTTGACCTGTGCACCGGTATGCAGAGGCAACTCCTGTCTAATCTGAAGTCGATCAAATAGGATAATGCACTGAGATTCAAGTTCGGACAACTATTGGTTGGGTTGTTCTTCTATTTCCAAGGCTACTTTCCTGGAGTAGGAGATGTTCAGTGGTCTCCTGACCAACTGGTAACCAAGCAGATCAAGGAAAGCATTCAAGCAATCAAAACTGGTTACCCTGATGTGTTGAACAAGTATTTTAATGAGTTCAGATGGAAAATGAGTCAAAGGATGAGGATCTTAGGTGACATCGTCAAGAAATATGAAGATGACATTTGTTTCACCATCCAGGTGGACAAATGCTTAATGGAGGCTGTTGAGCCTAGAATGGAAGAAGTGGAGCCAATGGGCTATGAGGTGATGTACGATATGCTAGAAGAGTATGCCTCAACCCTTATTGCCTCACCTCTTGATCCTAAGGCAAAGAGGACCGGAACCTATCTGGAAAGGATTGCACTGGTCGAGGAACCCTCTGTTAAGAAAGGAAAAGAACCGACAACAAAGAAGGCAAAGGCAGTGCCTGCAGCATCAGCACCAACTACTACTGCAACTCCAAGAGTGACCAAGCGGTCACCTGCAAAGAAGAAACTGGAAGTGGCACCAACAAAAGTCTTTGAAAGAGAAAGGAAGACTAAGTCAAATGAACCAGACTCTGAAGAGACTGAGTCTGAGGAGATGCCAAAGAAGGCTAGACAAATGAAGAAGATGAAGAAGAATGAACCGGCAGCGTCTGCACCGGTAAATATTGATATCTCCTCATATAAATCTTTGACACATTGTCAAAGAACAATAAAGAATATTAGGAGAAAATTACTTCATGACTTAGTAGATTATTATGATGATTTTAGTGATGAGGAGAAAGAAGAAGTACTACAGGAGATTATTATTTATATGTGTAAGAATGACCGGTCGCCATCAGAGATTAAATCTCAGACACTGGATTCCTTATATAAGGCATTAGATAATAAATGGCGCATTGCCATAGAAAAAGAACAGGAGATTAGGGAGAAAGTCTTTGCAAAGTACTTTCCCGACCTCTCAAACTCAAAATTATTTGATGTTTTGGACCAAAATAAAGGACTCTTCTTCACAAGGAGAAGAAGACTCTAGCTATTAGAGGGAAGAGTTGATGATGTTGAAAAAGACACTCATCAGTATATGGATCATGCTATCCATGCTCACAAAGCATGTATGGCCAACCTGCAGGCGGTAAAAGAACTGGTTATATCCAAACCGGATGAAATTTTTGATGAAGAAGGAAACCCAGTTGAAGAACCAATCGACACTATTGATGTCGATGCCCTGGACGTAGAAGATGTCACTTAGGACATACCTTCTGAGGGAACAGGACAGGTGCAACAGGCCAAACAGGGCAGTGAGCAAGTTGAGGACAGACAGGAAGCGGCTAAGGAACAGGCAGAGAAGAAGAGGGATGAAGATGAGAAAAAGAGGAAAGAGGAAGAGAAGAGAAAAGAGGAAGAGGAGAAAAGAAAAGATGAAGAGAAAAAGAAGCAAGAAGATGAGAGGAAAAAGAAAGAAGAAGAGGATAAGGAAGAAAAGAAGAAGAAGGAAGAGGAAAAGAAGAAGAAGGAAGAGGAAGATAAAGAAAAGGAAAAGCAGAAGGAAGAAGAAAAAAAGAAGAAGGAAGAGGAAGAGAAAGAAGAGGAGAAGAGGAAGGAAGCTGAGAGGAAAAAGAAAGAAGAGGAAGACAAGGAACAAGAAAAGAAGAAGGAAGCAGAGAAAAAGAAGAAGGAAGAAGAAGACAAGGCAAGGAAGAAAAGCAAAGCGGAGAAAAAGAAATTGGAAGAGGACAAGGCAGCGGAAGAAGTGAAGAGCACACAGATGGAGACTCCTAAGGCAACTGGGAGTCAAGCCAAACCGGCTGATATCACCAGTCCTAGCGATCTCCAGTCTACAAGTGAATCAGAGCTAATGCAGAGCATCAAGGTTGCTCAAGAGCGCCTTGAAATCATTCGAAGGAAAAAGGAACAAGATATAATTCAAGCGACTGTAGACACCCTTACCGGTTTGATCCCTGGTACCAATCTTCCCAACACTGAATCATCACTAGCAAAGCTTAAGCTACTATGTACATTAGTGGATGATCAGGTGCAGAGCCTGGAAGAAGTAGCTGAGGCAAATGTCAAGAAAGAGCATCAAAAGGCTCTTAACATTGCTCTGGTGAAGAAGTTGAATGAACTCCAGTCTGAACTGCTGAAAGACCAAAAGGATATAAGGGACGCTTTGGATGAGGGAAATCTGCTACTAAGCAAAATCTATCGACCCCATCTATTCTACGATGATGCGTTACCTCAGAAGCAAAAGATTCAAATGGACTTATAGTCTTACTTGAGCACATTTAAGCCACCTTATGATTCCTTTGCAACTTATGGGCAAACCGTTCACCGGTTTCAGATCTAGTCAGCCAAAATGGAGCAAGAGATCAGTACACAGTCTAGAGATTTGCAGGAGCTACAACTAGTTTTACTTCCACGTTTGCAAATTCTTCAGAAGTGTTATCTGAACCTGGATGCCTTGACAGTTACACAGGAGATGAGCACAGTTGAAGCCATGGAAGAACAGGTCTCCCAGATTCAAACAGAGAAAGAAGTGGCCACCTCCCTACTTGAGTCCTAGTCTCTATCAGTGAAACAATTTTTGCAGGACTATAAATCAGTTTTTGACAAGTATTATTCCTTGTTGTCATAAACTTTTATTATTTTAATATCAAATGGAAACAGGGTTGTTCAGTGGTACTTTGTCATTGTTGGCAAAGGGGGAGAAGTACTCTATCTATTTTGGTATTTTGGAGAAGTATAGGGGAGAAGTATCTGGCTTTAAAATTTTTCTATATGCTCTGATATCTCAATGTTTATGCTCTGTATGCAAAATTGCTATACATTGTATTGATTAAGGGATAGTGTATATGCTTAGGGGGAACAATTTTGTTAATGACGTGTTTTTGTTGTAAAACACTTAGATGTCAAAATTTTATTTTCCTAAGTGTTGCCATCAATGCCAAAGGGGGAGATTGTTGGCATTTTTTATGTTTATGTTGTGATTGTCATTGATGAACACACACTTGCATTGAGATCCCCTTTATATGTATGAGCTAGAGCTCAACCGGTATCTGTTCCAACCGGTATGTTGTATTCTAGTCTTTAGACTATTGGTGATTTTGCAGAATGTGTTTCCTGGTCTAAAGTGGCATGTCGACCCCAAGCGGTTCATAGATCTCAAGCGGTACGAGGGAGAAAAGCGGCATAACACATTCTTACCAATCTTCATTTTTGTCAAACCGGCAACCGGTATTTTGTATGAACCGGTAATACTTTGTGTTGAGTTACCGACCGACATTTTGTGATGAGTTACCAATCCACCGATTGTCTGACGGTGTCGACACACTGACAGTGCTTTTTGTGTCGTGTTACTGAGTATGTCTAGATTCATTGAACCTAGGAAATTGAAATGTAATCCTATTGTACTGACATGAAACCAGATTCCTTCATAAGGACATCATGTCTAGGGTTCTAGGTTGTTGTTGAAAGTTTTTGTTTGTGCTAGGGTTTAAGGTGGTTGATGAGTTGTTGTAAGAGTGATCTTATCTAAGAAGATCAAGTAGTAACTGAGTGAGAGACAGAGAAGACTGAAGTAATGCTGGAATGCATTAGTTGTGAGCTATACTGGATCTAACCAAGCAATCTGTGTTATCTGATAGATCACACACTTGTTGATTACTCACCTCTTTGACAAGTCTGTAGCCCTTAACCGGGTAGGCTCAGAGTAGCCTTTGTAAAATCCTCTAACAAGGTGGTTCACCTCTGTGAATCTAAAATCCTCTAGCAAGGTAGTCCTTGATCGGACTTATCTCCTAACAGAGATTGAGATTCCTAACAGGATCTGTTCTGGTGAAGAACATTGTAAGACCTTAACCAGTTTGGTTTCTATTTTGTAGATAGTGACTTGTGAGTTCCATCTCACCGTGGTTTTTCCCATTTGGGTTTCCATGTCAAATATCTTGTGTTATGGTTGTATTGCTTTTCTGGGTGAATGCTTTATTTGCATTTTGGTTTGCTTGTGTGATAACCGGTCTATCTGTTAAGTTGTCTTACCAGTTTATCTTTAGACTGTTTAAGTGTTTAAGTGCAGTGTTTTTCGGTATACTAATTCACCCCCCCCTCTTAGTATTCATCAGTAACTACTACACAACACCCAAGGAAATAATACCCAGGATGAGTTAGAGAATGTACACTAGACGCAAAAGACAATTGAGTCTTTTTATAGTTTATTTTAAACAAACTTTTAAGAAATAATATATGCAACATTATACAATGCAGTTATGATTTCTACTCATTTGCATACATTTACTATTTCAATGTAATGCAATTCCTTCCTTAAACACGAAGAAATTATGTAATATTTTTTTTATAAAAGAAAACATATGAAAGGAAAAATAACTCCATGATCATGCGAAAACTCATTAACACATGACACAACTTCACTCGTTGAGTTACATACATGTGTAAGTTACAACCACAACAATCCATTACACTAAATCCACTTTACGCACATATTTATGATACAAGGTCACACCAGAGTATGTTATGGTTACAACACAATGGTATTTTACTCACATGCACTAGGAGGATCACAATAAACATATGATCATCATCATGAGGCCTAATGAGGATACGCATCATCACACAATGCAAGAGCACGTTACACTAACAAAATGGGTTGCTCACATGAGAAATTAAGGTCCTCACAAGGACAGGTCGAACAATGACAATTGCCCTTTTTAACACCCTATGGTGCACCTATACAAGGGAAAACCAACACAATACGATACCAAAGTCATGATGTAAGAAATGCATAATGCAGATGAGTCAAAGATCTTCACAATTCCACAAGGCTACATAGCCACAAAATGATCATACAAATGTAACAAATGATGAAAACTGGGGACATAGGTCCTTAACCCAATTGATCTACCATGATGGTCTATAGATTTTCTATTCATGATCATTTGTTATATTTATGAAATGATTCATTATTACCAATATTGATATGCAAAGCACTTCAATGCCACCACAAGAATATCAACATGTCTCTTTCATTAATAATTTCAATTTCCTTTTTGTGTATATAATAATGCATCCTTAGAACCATGAGGAACAATATATGCAATGCAAGTACAATGATTTCTAACACATAAGAGCATGAATCACTTCCATCTCTATCACATTTGAATGAAACTGTATAGAATGATGAGCACAATGCTCAATCAAGAATTAACCTTAAGCATCTTAGTCAAAGTTGATCAAAGAAACAATCATGTCATTATCCTAGGATTACAACAAGAGCAAGGTCACTCATGAGCCTCTAACATCCATGAAGGCAAAGATCAATCATCAAGGAGACCATCACAAAAGAGGGAACTCTTTGACACGTAAGAGAGCCAAATCAACCCCTAAGAATCATACACTCATCATATATCATGCTAAGCCAAATGAGGCAACACCACCATTATCTCCAAAAGAATCCACACAAACAAACTGCTCAAAGGTCAAACAAGAGCTCACTCACATGGAGTCAGGCACCAAACAACCAAACCTTATCCCACTCAAGAGGCTCTCTCACAAGGGTATCCATCCATCTTTGATAGGTGCAAATGATCTAAGAGGTACTCTTCCTCCTCGACATGCTACTAAAGTTGGTTCGTCCTAAACTCACCAACCACTCAAGGCACCCAAGAAAAAAGTTAACAACTAACTCACAAAGCAACGTTTGCACAACTATGCACTAACAACATCATCTTCATAGGCAACAACATAACCAAAGATCCTAGTATAGAAACATGGGCTTTGATACCAAATGTAATTCCTAGCCAAGGAACCCTAGAGGATAAGAGAAAATTACACAAGAAATGGAAGGAGATTTTTTTAAAGGTATTTAGGTGTCAACATGTATAACAATACAAGTATAACACTCACCTCAACGTAACATTAATCCCATCAACAACTGACAATACACAAGCAGAATACTATACACTCAAAACCTACTCAAGACCCCTCAGAGGGTTCCTTGACATTGCTACCTTCACAACGCATCCAAAACTAGGTCAAATTAACTGTACTACCCCCATAAACCACCCCTGAACTGACAGGCAAGAGAAGGATCCCAACAGCTAACCAAGTGTCCCCATTGGACACTATCATGCTAGGAGGACACTAGCATGGCACGCTAGTGCCCTTGACTCACACAGGTGTCCTAAACCTGCCCTAGCATCCATTTTACATTTTGGAGTCCTTCAAACTAGTGAAATCGCATTTCCATCCCTAAGATGCATGCTTTTCCAAAACCAGTGACCTCCCCAAATGGACTGTTTGAAGCCTAGGACACACTTAACCCCCCAATGAAGTCCTAAGGACCATCTGATCCCAGATTTGAGAGAATTGGGAAAAACGGTGTGAAAATGGGTTGTCTTGGGACACTGGATCACCGGATGACTCCTACAAGACAAGCTCAGGTCCAAAAGGACTCACTTGACCACCACTCTTCCCAATTCAACCACAACTAACACAAAGGGACACTTAGGTGTCTAACAAAACTAAATTCTTTAATTGGACATCATGAAACACACACCAGTTGGTTCCAATTACGCCCAGATTGGCTCCTGAGAGCTCAATCCAACAAGGGCTTGGTCAACATCACATGACCATAATAGGAGATGACCAACTCAATCTCAGATACAATAGTAACTACATCTACATTCATTTTAAGCACCAAACAAAGTGCCCCTATGATAACATCATATATAGCATCAAATGAAAAGCATACAAGATCATGCTTCGTGATCAATCCCAACATTGATCCATTAATGATACATCCATCCATAATAATTGTAGACGTATAAAAATGACCACATTCCTAAATGAATATTTTATGTTCATTTCTCTATTTAATTAAATTATCCATCTTCTTCTATTTAATTAAGTAAATTACTCAATTAAATTCACTATACCCATTAATGAATAAAACATTTTATTCAATTAAATCCCCCCTACCGACTTTTAATTAAATTCAAATTTAATTAAATAGTTATCCTAAATTGAATAAATCTAATTTATTTAATTTCTCCAAATTATAACCAAATTGAATTAAATTAATTCAATTAAATTCTATTATTCCCCCCATCCACTTGCAAAATCCCAAACCCCTTCCTAATCCCTTCTAGAATTTTCTAATCGCTTCTAATTAACCTAACCCTCCTCTAAACTTTGTCACATCCCTAAGCAAAGGGAAGTCACTTCTCAAATGGCCCAAAGTCTTTGATAACCATTAAAGGTTTTCAACCTTCAACCACCAAAACCCTTAAAGTCTTTGAAAACCATTGAAGGCTTCCAACCTTCAACCACTTAATCCCCAAAGTCTCCAATAACCATTAATGGTTAATTCAAACCCTCCCACATGGTTAAAACATTTGTTTTGACTCAACCTCTATCCAACCCAAGGGTCTCATCAGGCCATTAATGCTTTGACCATGATTATCTCTTAATCATTTGCACAAAGGTTTATCCTTGGATTAAATCTTAATCCATTGGGTAATCCTAATCTAGACTTGACCCTTAGCCTTTAGATAACCATGAGGTCTTCTCAAGCCTTTAATGCCTCCAACCTCTTCTTTCAACCCAATCCTATGTTGACACTTGTCACCATTTCATTGGTGCCAATTGTGCACATGGATCCCCAACTTTCAAACTTGGCCCTTGATTAAACCATTCAATCTTGACCATCCATTGCCCTGTTTATGCTATAAATAGAGCTCTCATTCCTCCATTCTAAAAATCATCTTTCAAATTTGTAGCATCACACTTATGCTCAAATATATTCAAGCTTTCATTTCATATATGCTCATCATTTAGCCTCTCTTTAAATCAGGAATTAGACTAAATATGCATGTTTAGATTACTTTCTTTATCATTTTAGCTCAATCATAGATTAAATATATCATTTTAGGATAGTATTCATACTAATCTTGTCATCTTATCATTTAGTTTATTGCATTTCTAGAATCATACCTAGCCTATAACGCATTTCATACTAAAATCAATCAAAGCATCCCTCGTTCTTGCATTTGCCATCCTTGAACCATTTTGCTCAGTGATCTGAGAGAAAAACATTGGTTTGAGGGACATTGTGAGATAGAGAACCATGGGACCCTCCTTGGGAAGCTGAGTAACACTACATTACTCCATAGCTTGCATCAAGAAGTCCTCTGTGTGTGTGTGGACTAGTATTTTACATATTTTCACATATTGAGTTTTATCAGCCCACTTTTCCCGCATACAAGATCATGCTTCGTGATCAATCCCAACACTGATCCATTAATGATACATCCATCCATAATAATATTTATTATTCTTACATACATCTCCACTTGGAGTGTTCCATACACAAATCATTAATGAATACCATGCTCAATAAAAATTACATAGATACAACTACAAGAGTGAAAGAAGGAGAAGAACAAGTTTTGACGAAGGAGAAGGAACTCTTCAACCACTCATGATCCAAGTCCTTCGGTCCCCAATGGTAGTTGGCAATGCCACCCAACCATGTGGAACCCATAGGTCCCAACTATACTCATGGAGATAGTCACACCACCCAAACAATCAAACACTCAAGAAAGGGAGGGAAATAGGTTCACACGAGCAAACATGGAGTAAGACTCAACATGAACATACAATAAACCAAGTACATAATGTTGAATCAATAAATGATAAGAAGGAGAGGCATAACCTCCATACAATCCAAATGCATTACAAGTATGAAAACAATCAACAAGGGGTATCCACATCCAATATCAAATATGATCAATTCTCATAAACCAATTATCCAAAAGTAAGAAGACCAAAAAGGCCACCAATGAGGACACCTCAAGAATCCATCAATGAGCACAATAAAATGGAAGGCAAATCCTCTTCCGAGTGCTACTCAATCTATACGAGGTTGGATATTAGAGAACAACAAATAAGAGTGTCATCACATAGCCTGAAGAGATGGCTTATGTTGAATTATATCCTCTCATATAGATGAGGAATATGATCATGTGCTCCAGCAACGTCCCACAGACGACAAGCCTTCCCAATGCGCTTGTAGCCTTAACAAGAACTCACGACAAGCATGGGGCACCATTATCTTTTTTAGTGTATTTACCCCATTGTTTATTAACATTTTCACTGTTTACTCAACTCTCAATGGGTTATCCTGGTGGCCAAAGTGGGCCCTGGTCCCCATTGAAAGACACTCCTTTTATTAACTCTAACTACAAACACCCGAGCTCATATCATTTCATAGTAAGGAATAATGTAGACAGATGCCAAAATCCAATGATTCAACACAAATAACTCATACAAACAATGTGTTTCCAACACATGTACTCAATTATTCAATTGGCGCTAATGCCAACAGAACGGATCCGATTCGATCCAAAAACAAAATTCTCATATATAATATCATTATTCCACATAATAATTTCACATTTAAAATATCAAACACATTTTTCAAAAAATCTAAAAAGACCAATAACTAGGTTTTGGAGGCCATCCACCATTGATGGACCTCCAAAAACTATAAAAATAAAACTTGCCAAATCAATGCTGCCTTTCTAATAAAAAACATCACACTTTTGAAATAAATTCACTTTCCAAGCATACATAAGAATTCGGGCATAAATTCCTTTTGTAGAACTATGCTTTCAACAAACAATTTCATACAAATTCATTTTATTGCTTAAAATTCAAAATTCAAATTCGAAAAAACATCTAAATTCATTTGCTAACTAATAGCAACAAGAATAAAACAATTCCATTGAGATTCAAGAGAGAAATTCAAGAAACATACCTTCAAATTGATAAAACTTTAAAATTGAAAAGAAGACCAAATTCACCAAGAGAGATCACAAAAATTAGGCAGCATAAAGAGTTCGCCCTCATGAATCCAAAGAGCTTCTACCCAAAAAATTTCTCCAAATAAATATCCCCCAATCAAAATTCCAAAATCCCATTGTAGGTTTCGAAATCTCCTAAATTGAAAAACAAGACTAAGTGTCCAAAACAATGAACTTCAAAAAATACAAGATAAACTTGTAGCGTCCTAAAATTGCGACATTTGCAATTTCGACTGCATTTCGGTCTTCACGATGGCGACGCAACACGCAACCTGAATGGAGACCCCAAAACTTGCTCACGACACTGAAAACTGCATTTTTCAAGCACCATTGGCCTGAACCTCCTTGCACCCCGCTGTCCCGGAGGTGGGACCAGAGCGCCCAGCGCCCTGGTCCCTGGGTCCTATTTTGGGCCCGGTTTCCTAAGTGATATCGGGTCTTTTTTATTGCAATTTGGAAATATACTTCCCTGGTTGGCCTAAGGTCGGGAAAATCAGTCTATCAGCCCTAATTGACAAGTATATAAACTACATTTTTCTCTCTCATTTAGGAGATATGAAGGGGATATGTGCAAAAGCGTGGAAACTATACTCAAACATTCAAACATTCAAGCATTCAAGCATTCAAGCAATTGATCATTTCAAGTCTCCATTCAAGGCTAAGTGTTGCATTCAAGTCAAGGATTCAACCATTGAAGAGGAGATCACTTATTACATGTTACACACTACAACATACAACATCTAAACCTTTGCACATAAGGATACCAACATCCTTAGAACAAGGTATTAGTACTTGTTTGTCATTACAGTCATTTACATTTACAGCACTTGCTCATTTCTTGGTTAATTCCAAAACCGGGGTTTGACCTAAAGGCAAACCCCTAATCCCTAACCCCCCAATCGTCTTCGCTTTTCTGTGTGTAGGTTGCAGGTACGCGGCTGAGATTGAAGATCTGGAATCCTTGTGCAGAGACGAACCGATCCCACTTCGTTTCGCGGATTTTTCGGAGGACCGTGGCGCCGGGCGCCATCGTCCCGACAAATTTTTCTCAAATTTACAGGACAGTGCCGTATCGACATTCTACTGCTAATTCCAGGTCCGCAGCTTCATCCTATAACCCGAACTCAGTTTATAAGCGAATCTTTATGACTTTCTATGCATGCTTAGCTTAATTTCCTTAATCAACATTCTTTACAAAAGAGGGTAGCCTTGCTTTCCTAACCCTTGAAATTCATTTAGCATCCAATCTTACATTGTGTGGGATTGAATCTTATGAGTTTCAACCCCTCTTTTGAATGTAAAGTCTTTCCCCTAAGTGAAAACCCATCGAATCCTAGCGAACCTCCCTTCTCTCTCCTCGGAGTTAGAAGAGGGGAGAACAACTAGGGTTCGACCATGATTTTCCGCTTTACAAAACTCACTTTGAGTTGAAAATATAAAAATATTCAAAATCCAATTGGGCAAGTAAATCCAATTTCTCCCAACATAACCCCTAAGGTAAAATCAGGCAAACCTCATCCAATCAAATACATATAAGTCACATTTGACAACTAAATATTAAATTACCACTATAATATTTAATATCATTAATATAAGCACTTAAATTGACAACAATTCACATATGACCGACTATGCACAACTAGTCCTTACTGGTCATTCACTAATATGCATTGGGGTAACTAAACATTACCAAACTAGTAACCAAAAGTAGAAATAAATAAAATTAAGGAAAATTGTCCAAATTAGGAATGATGACTATGGCTGGGTAACATTATTGGCCCATGTGCTATCTTTTATAACCATCGTTGGGGATATGAGCATGCTCAAACCTATGGAGCTAGGTGGATTTGATGCTCTATACCTACAACAACCATAACATACAAACACTTATGCATACATATACATATAACATAATATAACTGAAAGCATCATTTACATTCCCCCATTAGGGTCACATATTAACATTGTTAGTAACATGATATCTCATCAAATCCATATAGCTTCATCGACGAATATACAACTAAGCATTTAACCTCTTAAAGTAAATATAATAACATAAAATATGATTTATTACTTTTAAATCAACCAACTAGATTAACATCACTTGTCACATTTTAGTATTAATCAGATCAACATTAGTATTGAAACATCATAAATATGGTAACAAAACCCATCAAATCCTATATCCAAACATATATGCAATAAGCAATAACACCGTGGACCTTACAACTAGGCACAAGAAGCTGATAGGACCTAAAATTATGTCTTGCAAAATTTTGGTCGTTTTGATTTTATTATGCCCTTTGTCAAGTTTTCAGGGTTTAGGGTTTTAGGGGTTGTGACTTTCTTGATTAAGCCTTGGTATAAAGGAAAATCTTCAGGATTTTTTATATTCTATCGTTACCTTATTCTCACTTAAGGCTGAGGGTTCCATTTCATTGGCGAGGCCATTTTGTTCCCTAATCATTAAGTCGCGATAGACCAACCTATGAGATGACTTTCCTAAATTGCATAAAAATTTCCTGTAGTCGGTCTCCTATTAATATTTGTGTTCATGCCTATATTTTCCTAGGTCCAAAATTCCTAAATATTCGGCCGATTGTTAAAGATAGGACAGATCTGAGGGTTCGCGCTTCCCCGTGGTCAAAAGTGCAAGGATGATAAAGACCGCAACATCACTAGATGATGTCACATATGTCTGGCGAAAAAGGCAGAGCTGGCGGGTTGACTTTTCAAAATGCTTGATGTTACCGGTTTCCAGTGGTTAAAACTCGAGTGACTAAAAATACACATGCTTATATCAAGCAGTAATGTTTTAATTGTGGTATGAGAAGTGATCTAGAGTTAGCGGCCTTTGTCAAGTAACTGGTTTAGTTAAGAGGTAAATAGAGAACAGATCTGACGGTTTATGTGGTCCCACGATCAAAAAATGCGAGGAAATTATGGATCGCGACATCACGAGATGATGCCACGTGTCCAAGGTGAGCCAAGAAAAGCCGGTGGTGGGGTCACTAAAGGTGGTGAAGCAAGGAGAGGATTTGGATGTGCCATGTCATGCCAGGGGTGGACCCGCTTGCCACTTTGGATAGTAACTGTCAGATTAAATGGTTTCGTTCGAAGGATATTCCACGACCAAGTTTTAAACTTTTTCAAATGCAAGTGAGGAGTCATTGTTTCACTCATGCGAGTAGTAATGGTGGATGAGACATTTGCGTTCTTTTCCAGGTAGTAATTAAAGACTCTTAAAAAGTTGTTCTTCATTCGTAAAAGATTTCATAGCAATCCAGAAGATTTTCCTTCTGCTAAAGAAGGTTGAAACGACTCTTTGCAACACAGAATTGTCATCTCTTTGGTGAAAATCGAAACAATAAGTTTATCTGAGCTCCTTCATTTGTTCTTGAAATGAATTGGTGTTATAAATTGTGCATGAAGTTGTAAGAGAAGAATTCAATTTTTTCTAGGGTTAGGAGCTAGACAAAGAAGAGTGAAATTTGTTTGAATTACTGTTGTAATTTAAAATCTTGTATTAGCCCTAGTTTTTTCATCCTCAAGTTTAAAGATATAGTGTAAAACCCTAGTTGCAAAAGATGGCTCCCTCACGAAAACATTAAGAACAAATGGATTATATAAAAATAAATCTATATGACGATTTCTTGGATCAATTGAAGCCCTCAACAAATGATAGACAGCAGGGGCAGAGATTTGTGAGTGGAAAACCCTAGGGGAAGGGTTAACTGATAAAGCATTCTGCTTGGTGGATGCTAATATACCGATGACTGGGCTAGAAATGTTCAAACTATGATATGGACAAAGGAACTTGCATTCCCCATTGTCCAGTCCCTAGCAGTATGATTTGGGTAAGTTGGTAGTGTTAGGTGTTTTCATGGACGTTGACCTACTCAAAGTTATTGCAAACAAATATGACCCTGTCTCAAGGGTTATTAGGGGAAACGAAGGAGAAATTATATTGACCATCAGAAGGGAAGAGTTCCAAGAGATTTTTGACTTGTATGAACCATCTCCAAGCCTGGTGTAGATAGATTTGAATGAGCAAAAGGCAGAGTATTACAAGATGAGGGAATTCATTAGAAAGAATTTCCTTCCAATGCTTTTGGCCAGAGCAGGGAATACAACATACCATATTGGCCCTAGCTCAGAGGAGCCATTCCCAATTGGCACTTGTGCTTCCTATTTTCAGGCTACTTTCATCTCTCTATGTCAGATATTAGGTTTTAATCCAATTGCAGTAATGTCGCCTGATTTTATGTACATGGCTATGAAAATACAAAACCCAGATTATAAAGTGGTCTTCGACTTTGCCCCTTACCTTGAAGAAAAAATTCATGAGGGGTTACTAGATATTAAGAATGAAGTAGCTAGTGCTAAATTCTCTTGGTTTTCTTTACTCATGTATATGTTCCTTTTTAGGAATGCAGATTACTTTGAGGGTACTGTGAACCTCAAAAGGAAAATTGATAACTGGGAGATTCCAATACAACTCTGGAGCACAAATATTTCTTGGGATAGACAAGAGGCCAACTTTGTAAGATTTGATAAAAAAATTACTTCTAGGTTGAGGCAAAAGTTGATAGTAAATCCGCCAAGGATTCCCAAGGAATTACATGATTTTGTACGACCCAAAGAGAGGTTACCACTTGTCAGGATTGAGCATAATTGGGGGAATTTAATCCCTTACTCTGTAAGTACTATTATCAGGATCTATGGTTTCTCCGGACAACCACATGTACTGCCCTTCAACGTTCCTCTGAGAATGGGTTTTGCTGAGGTGATGTGGCAAATGGGATGCATTCAAGATAAGGATTTAAAAGGAAGGGGAAAAGGAACAATTTTCCCAGATTACACTATCATCCCTTATTTTGTAATTCTCAAAGGCGGATATGAGCATTTTGATAAAAGGGAATCCAGGGCTATGAGACGGGGTTCGTATTTTTGGTCCCTTGAGTGTTTCGAATTTCTGTTTCCAAATAGCAAAAGTCTAGGTGAAACAAAAAGTTGTAAAAGGTTATTTTATAGAGAAAAATAGAAAGAGTCTTGTGTATGTAATTTTGCAGGTTCTTGAAGGAGTTATGTATGAATTGTATTCTTACAGAGACAACCGAATTATTCAATAGATATATAATTCAAACCCATTTCTCTCCAGTGTATTGTTCTATAATGTTTTGAATGCATATTATCAAGGATTTTATCATTCGTTGCACTGTTGTGGTGTATGCATTTTTTTTCATGCTTTGGTCTAAGGGGCTAATTAAATTCTTGAATAAAATAGCAGAATGGTAGGGATATTTGCAAGCATTTTGATAAGTAGTTCTGGGTTGGGATTGCAAATATGATGTATTGAAGATAATATTATTCTAGGTTATATGTTGTTAGATAAATTCTATCGAAAATACAATTTGATGCAATATGAATTCATGTACCCAATGGAATAAGGCACTGATCATAGATAAGTGAATTCCTTGGTATTGATTTTTTGTTTAGAATCACCACTAGTTTTCTATAACTTGTTGAATATCAGAATATTTTCATTTTACATGAATGTTGTCATGTGTTTTAATCATCTCATACTCCAAACTGGTTGAGGATCACTGAAGAATTTCCCATTCCTGAGCATTCTCCCTTTCTGTTGAGTCTTTATATGACATTATATGCTTTGGTTCATGTGTAATTTGTGAGTGTGGCATAGAAATCACAAATTGGCATGGGGATCACCCTACCTGGTTTTGCAGAGCCTAAAATGTAGAAAGATCTCATACCCTTGTTATTGTTGGTCCAAGTCTGAAGAATATTAACAGTTGGAAGTGGGTTTCCATAGATATTTTAGAAGAAAACAACTTGGTCTCTACCTTATGTCAGTGTAAACCCGTTTATTCTGGGAACCAACAAAAAATGGCGACTCTACTGGGGATATGAATGGTAAAGAGTCTCTGGTTAAAGAAATTTTATTTCAAAATACAGTAGAGGTTTTCATAGTATCTCTGTGATTTGACGGTTGAGCCCGTGGTTTTGTGTTTTTGGTTCATGTTTTTCTGTGAAAAAGGTGTTCTACATTTTTGTGAGAAAGATATTTTGGTTTGTGAACAAGGTTCTCAAATTTATTTCAAGGATTATTAAGCAGTATATTATTTGATATCCCAAAGCAATTTGGGTGGCAACTCTGAGGTTTTTATGCCAGTGCATATATTTTTGAAGAATTATAGCAAATCTTTGAAGGACTCTACTACTATGAGTAAAGCGAAGAACACCAGAGGTTACATGAGGCTGCATCCTGAAGAAAAATTGGAAGAGATTCATGGAGCTCCACAGAGATAGGGAACAAGAAGAAATGCAGATACAAACACTACTCCCTCATCATGGAAGTCTAAGCACAAGAATACAAGTAAGTCACAGTTAAATCCTATTCCTAAGGTTCATGCATCATCTTCTAAAAGTTCCGGATCAGATAGTTTAGGATTTTTCAATTCTTTATTTGATACACTTGTTCAAGAAGAAATGAAACCACATAGAAAATAATGTACTCAAGTTCAGTATTCAAAAAAGACAAGAGGTCGAAGTAGAAGTAGAAGTCACCAAAGTGAAAATGCTATTGGTGTACCTCCTCTACCAGGTCTCATAAAAAAAAAAATTTGAGAACAAGATAATGTGAATTTGATTGATTTAGATGATACTTCCGGATATGAGATAACTTCACTAGATCCAAAATAAGTTTTTGGAGATATAGACACATTGAGAAGAGAACTCCATGAATAGATAGATTTGAGAAGAAAGAGAGAAAAGGAAAAAGAATCTAAAGTTATTAGAGCTATGATAGAAAGAGATGGTCTGATAAGACAATTGGCAACAATCAAAGCCTTGGCTCAGGAAAATGATAAGGCTAATGTTGTGGGCCCTGTTCTAAGAGATATTTTAGATAAGAAATCTGAAAATATCATAAAGGAAAAGGCTAAGATTAATATGGATAACCAAAGGTTAGTAGATCTTAGTCAGCCAAGTATTTAGATTCCTAAATTAGATCTGGATAAAGGAAAACATAAGATATCTGGTGTTAATATAGATGATAGAAAATCTTCAACTATCCCAGATCTAAGTCAAAAGTTATCCCAAATTGACATTGAGCTAGAAACAACCAGAATATAAAATGAAAATCTTGCAAAAGAGTTGAAGAGAGTTGAAATGGAAGCCTCAAATGCAGAGATGAAAAGGAAAATTGATTTCCTTAAGTTGTCAACATTAAACAATGCTTCATTCATTACTGGCCCATCTAAAATAGGCTATTTCTGGTACAACACCAAATGTCATTACGAGTGTTCCAACCCAAAATGTCCAAGATATTCAGAGCATTGGAATTCTAGTTATTGGGTAGAAAAGCCAAGCGACTACTCAAAATAGCAGCCAACCCCAATTTTATAAAGATTTTAATACAGTTGCAGGGGTTAGCACCAAAACAGATGCTATTGCAACTAATACCACAACAAATGTTGCAGGACAAGTTGCAGCAAGGCAATTTCAAAGAAGACCTATTCACCTAGAGAGATATAGGCAATTACATTTTGATGACATTCTAGGATATCCCAATGTTATCCCAAATGACTTAAGGGATACATTTAGTAAATTCACAGGCAATAATGCTATAACTGGCAAAGAAAACCTAAGGGCATTCATTGATAAGTTGACTGACTATCAGGTAGAGCATGAGGATGTGGTTATGAAATTATTTGTGCAATCTCTGACAGAGGATGCCAGGGATTGGTATAGAGGATTGCCAACTGTAAGTATTAGTTTATGGAAGAATTTGAGAGATTTTTTAGGGAGCAGTATGGTGACAAAACAAATCCCAGCTTCATGTTAAATGAGTTCAATAACATTAAGAATTCATTGAACGAGGATGTGTTTGTTTTCAATATCAGATTTCAGAAAGCTATGCATAAGTTGTTTCAAGTTTTAAGGTTGGATGATAATGTTTGTCTGGCCACATATATGAATGCAGTTGATGCAAAAATGGCATATATCCTTAGAGATAAGGATCCTCAAACCCTTAGATATGCATTTAGGATAGCTATAAATGTTGAAGGAAATAGAAGAGCTTCAAGTAAGCTCCAAAGGAGAGAGGATCCTAGATTTTCTAAGAATGCCAAAGATAAAATTGAAGAGTCTTTAGGCACAAAACCAAAAGAGGAATAAAGATGGAACAAGGTGCTTAATACCTTGAAGGATTTGAAATTGACTGTGGCAAAAAATGATAAGAGTTTTGTACCAGAAAAGCCATAGTTTAATAAATTTAATAGACCACCAAGATTGCAGAATTATCCTTACAATACAAATTGGAAAGATGGAAAGCCTTGTCAGCAGCAAAAGGGTAAATAGGAGCAACAAACTCCTGACCCATTGCAGAAGCATACAGTGAACATGATGGAAGATACACCTTGGTGGGTTGCTTGTCAATCACCCCACTCACTTGAATATTGTGCTATAGCACAATTTATTTCTGCCAAGGATGAGACACATGAGGAAGAGGAAGAAACCTTTGAAGGTGACAATGTTGATTGTCTTATGATTTCTTCTTTTCTTGGAGAAGAAGAATATTCTTTTGACATTGAAACCCAGGATTTTGATATAGATAATCAAAGGCAAATAAATGAAACATATCATCAGCAAGTTTTTCTGATGGAGAGTTATCTGTTGATGACCGAATGTGTAACGCTAAACAAGGTGAGAGTTCTGTGTCCTTGAGAAGACCCTCAGAAGAGATTGCCAAAATAATAGCTGCTATGGTAGCTTAGGTAAAAAATGACTATCAATTAAGAAACAAGATTGTGGGTGAAGACTAAGGCAAGCCTTCAGGTCTATTTGTCAAAGAGTTAAAAAATAAAGGCAAAGAGGTCAAGGAGGATAAATTGGGGAAAGATGCAATCAAAATTAAGGAGGTCGAGAGAAAGGAGTGGGCTAAGAAAGAAGAGCTTGTGAAACCTATTGAAAAAACTTCTCCACCTAAGATGAAGGCAAAAATGGTTGAAAAATCTGCTTCATTCACTAAAGGAGACTTGCCAAAAACACAAAATATTGAAGGCAACAAACCAAAGAAATATGAAGAACAATCAAGTATGTCACTTGAATTACCAAATTACACACCTGTGGATATGCTTCAGTTGCTTTCTGAGATTATAGTTAAGGTTCCTTTGCAAGAAATGTTAAGAATTGAAGAGCATAGGGAGAAAGCCATGACTTGGGTCAAAAGTGTTTCTCATTATGTTTAAATTGAAAATGAGAATGTATCTCATAATGTAAAGGAACAAATGATTAAAAATGAAACAAAGGATAGAGAGTTAGAGGGAATGGTTTCTCAGATTCCCCAAATTTATCTTGAAGATACAGTAGTTGAGAGCCCTAACAATGTAGACCCTTTCTTTCTGAGTGTCATTATAAATGGAGGAGTCTTAAAGAATTGTATGATTGATTCTGGGGCCTCAAATAATGTCATGCCAGTAAGAATAATGCAGTCCATGGGTTTGAAAGTAGATACTCTTCACGAAAGATGGTGTGTTATGGATTCAAGAGAAGTGCCTATGATAGGAACTATAAAGGCATTACCTTACAAACTTGTTTCTTTCCCTAAGAAACAATTAACTATGAGTGTCCTAGTTGTATATATTCCATCGCATTATGGGATGTTATTGTCAAGAAAGTCGACTGCCTCTATGGGTGGAAGTTTACAATGTGACCTATCTTATGCTACCTTTTGTATTGATGGTAAAAATGTAAAGGTTAAAAGAGAATCTAGGGTACTATATATGATGGTACATACAGTACAATCTGATGAAGACATGACTTGTTTTGTAAACACAGGGATAAACACATTCAGGGTTGAAGATTCTCCACAGAAGAAAAAGGAACAACCTGTATTATTGGATGAAGAAGTAGAAAAATTATCAGGAGATGATAATTTGTGGACCATGTATTTTGATGGAGCAAGTTCTCGGGAGGGCTCAGGAGTAGGTGTGTTATTCATATCACCCCATGGAGAAAATTTTAAATTTTCTTTTACTCTGGCCTTTGCATGTACAAATAATGTAGCAGAATATGAAGCGTTGCTGCTTGGTTTGAGACTATCTAAAAAATATGGGATAAATAATCTCAAGGTTGTTGGAGATTATGAGTTAGTCATATCCCAAATCATATCTAAATATGCATCAAAAAACAAAAGGCTGAAGCAGTATAGAAATGTTGTATGGGACCAAATTGACAATTTTTATGCATTTGGTATTTAATGGAAAGAAAGGAGTCATAATAGAATGGCTAATCTCCTGACAAATATAGCTTTAAGGCCAGAGGACATTACTTTTGTTGGAATCTAAAAAATTGAGATTCCGACAAGGCCTTCAGTCCCTGCCAACATTGAAAGCTGGCAGGTTTTTAATGATGATGATGATATTTTAAGGTTTCTACATTGTGTAGATGAGTATGAAAATCAGGAGATTTATTTCAGTGATTTTGTATAGACAGAGGATGAAAAGGAAACAATATTTGGGAAGGAAGTGATTCAACTCAAGGCAAACAAAATTCTCAAAGGTTTGGTTGTTTTAAAGAGGGTGTTTGATAGTCAAGACAACGCTAAGGTTGTTACTACTGCCTCGCACCCTAAAGATTTAGAAGAAGTTAACCTTGGGACAGAAGGAGCCCCAAGGAAGGTATATATTGGAAAAAAAAATCACCCAAGGTTGGGAAAATGCTAATTGATTTATTGAGAAAATATAAACATTTTTTTGCTTGGTCATATGATGACCTAAAAGCTTACAGGGAAGATTTATTTCGACATGAGATTCCTTTGAAAGAAAATGCCAAGCCTTTTAGACAAAAGAAGAGGCCTATTAATCCAACATTAGCACCTAAAATGCAAGAGGAGCTAGTCAAGCTAAGAGATGCTTGGATTATAAGACCTATTAGACATTCATCATGGGTGTCTAACTTGGTACCTGTAAGGAAAAATAATAGAGATATCAAATTACGTGTTGATTTCAGAAATCTGAATATATCTTCATTAAAAGACAACTATTCATTGCCCAATATGGAAGCAATGTTACAAAGGGTAACTGGGTGTGAGATTTTATCTATGATGGATGGATTCTCGGGTTACAACCAAGTAATGGTTGAAGAGTCAGAACAATAAAAAACAACATTTACTACACCTTGGGGAACCTATGTTTATATAAGAATGCCTTTTGGTTTAACAAATGCAGGAGCGACATTTCAAAGAGCCATGGATGTCGCATTTTCTGATATTATAAATGTTTTCTTAGTAGTATATCAAGATGATTTAACAGCTTACCCCAAGAGGGAAAGTGATCACTGTGGTCACCTTGAAAAACATTTTGACAGAACTATTGAATATGAGATATCCTTAAACCCGAAAAAGTGTGCTTTTGGGGTAACTGAAGGTAAGTTGTTGGGTCACATCGTTTCAAAAGATGGTGTGAGAATTGACCTAGAGAGGGTAGTAGCAATGGACAAAGCCCCTCAGCCCAAAATAGTGAAAGGTATCCAATATTTCTTCGAGCAGATTAATTTTTTAAGAAGGTTTGTCACTAACTTCGCTGAAATTAGTAGACCTATATCCAAGATGTTGAAGAAAGGTGCAAATATAGAATGGAACGAGGAGCTAGTCAAGGCATTCTAGGAGATCAAGAAAGCAATTAAAAATGCACCTGTTCTGAAAACACCTGATTACGACAAACCTATGCAGATTTTTTCATTTGCATTTTTTCATATTGTTGTTGTTGTATTGTTGCAAAAGAATTTAGAAGGTTTTGAACAACCTATAGCATATTTTAGTAAATCTTTGCAAGTTGTAGAGATGAAATATGATTTAAATGAGAAGCAATCTTATGCACTAGTGAAGGTTGTTAGAACTTTTAGGAGTTACTTGATGGGAGCAACAGTGGTTGCATATGTGCCTAGTGCTGCAATTAAAGATATTTTCACACAACAAGAAGTCTATGGAAGAAGATGTCGATGGATCAATAGGATCCAAGAATTTAACATTTATATCCAAATCATTAAGTTAGTGAGAGGACAAGGATTGGCAAAGTTGATGGCCGGAGTAATTTGGATGCCAATCAAGTAAATATTGTGGAAGAAGAGCACAAATCTTGTATCTGTGATATGGATGGTTGCAAATGGTATGATGATATCATATATTATTTGCAGAGGATGAAATGTCCGGAAGACATGAATGATAATAAAAGAAGGACATTAAAATTACATGCTATTAAATATGCCATTGTTAATGGGAAGCTTTGATGGAGGAACAATGATGGTGTCATGTTTAAGTGTGTTGACTAGGATCAAGCTCAGAAGTTGCTGTCTGAATTGCATAGTGGAGTTTGTGGAGGGCATTATATGGCCAAAACAACTGCACACAAAGTATTAAGGGTTGGGTTTTGGTGGCCAACAATTTTGAAAGATGCACACCAACTGGTCAAGAAATGTGACCCATGCTAGAGATTTTCAGGAAAATTGAAATTTTCAAGAAATCTGCCATTAAGACCTGTGAATGTGCAAGCTCCATTCCAGCAGTGGGGTATAGATTTTATTGGAGAGATAGCATGCAAATCTAGTAGTGGTCCTTCTTGGATTTTAGTGGCCACTGACTATTTCACTAAGTGGGTTGAAGCTATACCCACTAGAAAAGCAACAAGTAAGGTGGTAATTGATTTCCTTACAGATAATATATTGACTAGATTTGGATGTCCAGAGAGGATAGTCTCTGATAATGCCATGAGTTTTAGATCAGAAGAATATGAAAAATTATGCAACAAATATGGTATCCAGATGTCCTATTCATCACCTTACCACCCACAAGGAAATGGGTAAGCTGAATCCGACAACAAAAGTTTGATGAATATCATTAAAAGAATCCTAGAAAAGAATAAAAAAGCTTGGGATTCAAAGCTGAGATTAGCTGTTTGGGTAGACAGGGTAACAATCAAGAAAGCAATTGGATGTGCACCTTTTGATTCGGTGTATGGTATGCGTGCAAGGTTACCCCAAAATAACCTTATGGAGATGTATAAGTTTTTCCAAACTTATAACAATGATATAGATAATGATATGCAGTTGAGAATTAAGGCTTTAATGGAATTAGGCAA
This sequence comes from Cryptomeria japonica, assembly GCF_030272615.1. NCBI lineage: Eukaryota > Viridiplantae > Streptophyta > Pinopsida > Cupressales > Cupressaceae > Cryptomeria > Cryptomeria japonica. Next base: position 422,611,001 of record NC_081405.1, on the reverse strand, counting down.
AGATAGAAGAGAAGTCAGTACTAGAAACACAAAGTTACAGATGCAGGTTAAAAACCTGTATGAAAAAAGAGCAACTGCAAGGATTTTTCCAGTTGATGATTTGGTTCTGATGTGGAATGCCAGAATAGAGGACAAGGGAAAACATGACAAGTTTGATGCCATTTGGCTGGGCCCATATTTGATTCAAAGCAAATGGGGAGAAGATTTGTACATTCTCCAAGATATACATGGTAATATACTTGAATTGTATGTTCATGGACAATTCTTGAAGCTCTACTTTTCTTGAGCATAGTTATTTTCCATGAGCATTAGTTAGGTTTTGTATATATTAGTGTAGTTTCCTTTCAATTGAAGTTACCCTGTCTAGGTAATTTCTTTTTGGTTTGCTCTGTAATTGGTCTGCTTCACCCAAAAAATTTGGTCTCTTGTCTCATTCTTGTGAAATGGACGTCCCCAACTAGAGCCACTGATAGGACCTAAAATTATGTCTTGCAAAATTTTGGTCGTTCTAATTTTATCATACCCTCTATCAAGTTTTCAGGGTTTAAGGTTTTAGGGGTTGTGACTTTCTTGATTAAGTCTTGGTATAAAAGAAAATATTCGGGCCTTTTTATATTCTATCGTTACCTTTTTCTCACTTAAGGCCGAGGGTTCCATTTCGTTGGTGAGGCCATTTTTTTCCCTAAGCATTAAGTCACATTAGACCGGCCTATTAGATGACTTCCCTAAAATGCATAAAAAATTTCCTATAGTCAATCTCCTATTAATATTTGTGCTCACGCCTATATTTTCCTAAGTTTGAAATTCCTAAATATTTCAGTCGGTTGTTAAAGACAAGACATATCTGATGGTTCGTGCTTCCCCATAGTCAAATGTCCAAGGATGATAAAGACCATGACATCACGAGATGATGCCACATATTTCCGGCAGAAAAGACTGAGCCGACGGGTTGACTTTTCAAAATGCTTGATGTTATCGGTTCCCAGCGGTTAAAACCCAAAAATCGAAACAATAAGTTTATCTGAGCTCATTCATTTTTTTCTTGAAACGAATTGGTGTTATAAATTGTGCATGAAGTTGTAAGAGAAGAATTCAATTTGTTCTAGGGTTATGAGCTAGACAAAGAAGAGTGAAATTTGTTTGAATTACTGTTGTAATTTAAAATCTTGTATTAGTCCTAGTTTTTTCTTCCTCAAGTTTGAAGATATAGTGTAAAACCCTAGTTACAAAAGATGGCTCCCTCACGAAAACATTAAGAACAAATGGATTATATAAAAATAAATCTATATGATGATTTATTGGATCAATTGAAGCCCTCAACAAATGATAGATAGTAGGGGCAGAGATTTGTGAGTGGAAAAACCCTAGGGGAAGGGTTAACTGATAAAGCATTCTGCTTGGTGGATGCTAATATACCGATGATTGGGCTAGAAATGTTCAAACTATGGTATGGACAAAGGAACTTGCATTCCCCATTGTCCAGTCCCTAGCAGTATGATTTGGGTAAGTTGGTAGTGTCGGGTGTTTTCATGGACGTTGACCTACTCAAAGTTGTTGCAAACAGATATGACCTTGTCTCAAGGGTTATTAGGGGAAATGAAGGACAAATTATATTGACCATCAGAAGGGAAGAGTTCCAAGAGATTTTTGATCTATATGAACCATCTCCAAGCCTGGTGCGGATAGATTTGAATGAGAAAAAGGCAGAGTATTACAAGATGAGGGAATTCATTAGAAAGAATTTCCTTCCAATGCATTTGGCCAAAGCAGGGAATACAACATACTATATCAGCCCTAGCTCAGAGGAGCCATTCCCAATTGGTGTTTTTGCTCCCTATTTTCAGGCTACTTTCTTCTCTTTGTGTCAAATATTGGGTTTTAATCCAATTACAGTGATGCTGCTTGATTTTATGTACATGGCTATATAAATACAACATCCAGATTATATAGTGGTCTTCGACTTTGCCCCTTACCTTGAAGAAAAAATTCATGAGGGGTTACTAGATATTAAGAATGAAGTAGTTGGTGCTAAATTCTCTTGGTTTTCTTTACTCATGTATATGTTCCTTTTTAGGATTGCAGATTACTTTGAGGGTACCATGAACCTCAAAAGGAAAATTGATAACCAGGATATTCTAGTACAACTCTGGAGCACAGATATGTCTTGGGATAGACAGGAGGCCAGATTTGTAAGATTTGATAATAGGTTTGCTTCTAGGTTGACGCAAAAGTTGATAGTAAATCCGCCAAGGATTTCCAGGGGATTACATGATTTTGTTAGACACAAAGAGAGGTTACCACTTGTCAGGATTGAGCATAATTGGGGGGATTTTATCCCTTACTCTGTAAGTACTGTTATCAGGATCTATGGTTTCTCCGGACAAGAACATGTATTGCCCTTCAACGTTCCTTTGAGAATGGGTTTTGTTGAGGTGATGTGGCAAATAGGATGCATTCAAGATAAGGATTTAAAAGGAAGGGGAAAAGGAACAATTTTCCTAGATTACACTATCATCCCTTATTTTGTAATTCTCAAAGGAGGACATGAGCATTTTGATAAATTATTTACTCCATATAATTTGGGGGTGAGTATAGCTAGATATAGTGATCCTGAAGGGTTTTACAATACTTTTAAAAGAAGAATAAAATCAAGTCTCTTGCCCCATGAGAATAAATTTCTTGAGGACTTAATTAGGAATGAATTTGATTCCATGACTCAGGAATGGAGAAAAGAGAAGTGGATAATCTTCAAAAAATTATGGGTTGTTGTCCAAAAGATGGACCCAAAATATGACCCATTAAAGGATTTTTCCCCATTTTGTACCAAGGTCGATTTTGTTATGAACATTTTCAATGAGATAAAGATGATTTTAAAGGAGAAGATAGCCAAACTTGAAGAATTTCATGGTCGACAACAATCAATCTCACATCCTCCTTTGTCTCAGAGACCAAGTGGCATGGTAGGAAGGAGGCATATTTAGGAATCTTCTCACAAAAGAGAAAAAGAAGAAACGAGTGATGAAGAGGATAGTAGCAATGACAGTGGAAGGTTAATAAGGAGAAAGGGTAAGAAGATGATGAGTGCACAACCTTCCCCTAAAATACAAACTAAGCCTTTTCAAGGAATCGAGATCATTGATCTTGAAGATTTAGACATAAGTCCTTCGCCATCAGTTGTATCCTTTTCACTTATAAGGCAGGATGGAGAACAAATGCAGGAAGATATGTTCATTGCAACAAGTGCAGAAATGCAGTTCGGTGTTCCTACCTTGCCTCCTAATTTGGAGTTGGATCTCACTCCTTTGGATATCCATGGTAAAGCTTTTAAAGATGCAAGAAAGGAGGCATGTGATAAGTTCCTTGAAGATGATGCTTTTGAGAGGAGCCCAACCTTTCTGCAGCTAGTATGGAAGATGAAGGTTGAGGAGTAAAAAAGAAGAATTACTAAGAAGAAGGTCCCAAGGCCAGACAGATTAGATCAAGAGAACCAAGAAGAAGTAGAGAATGAGATAAGGGAAGAATTTAAGGAAATCACTATTGATGAAGGCAGGAAGATTATAAGTCAGGCTGGAATCTTGATCTTACTAGAATGGGACATAGCAGATGCAGTGGCATTTGATACAATCAGGGTCTAAAATTATGTCCATGGCCTCTAAATGATTGGACCTAAAATTATGTCTTGGTCCACTTTGGTATTTGCTATATGATATGAGCTCAGAATGATGTCTATGGCCTCTAAATTTCATGTTGAGAGACAACATGCTCTCCAACCAACATATTTGCTGGTAAAATCAATGCAGGAAGCCCAAATCTTGCCAGAGAATATAGATAGAAAGGTAAGGGAATTGATGAAGAGTTTCAGTGAATTGGAACAAACACTTTTGTCAGATATTGAAGATAAAGAAGGGGCAGTCAAGCCTTTACAATTTTGGAAGGAAGAGGCAGAAAGATTCATCAATACCCAGGTAGAAATGATATGTGAAGGGTTAGATATGGATATGCTTGAGGATAGCATGGATAAAATAATTGCTACAGGGTTATTTTTTGAAACTTTTGAAAGAGAGGAAAACCAAGTAGCCATTAAATATATTCCATATAGGGAAAAAGTTGATGAAGTCATGAGTTTTAATTGGCCATCTGATGAAGACTATAGTGCATGGAGTAGCATGTATTTGAATGATGAATAAAGGCTATAAACAGTTTGTATAACTATTTTTGTCTTCTAGTAGTAGATATTTTTGCACCTGTATAACACAAATGATGATAATTTTCATCATGAGTTTTAAAGAAGGTTGTTGCATACTTTGATCTTGCATAAGCAAGTTCGAGGATGATTGTTTATGTAACAGAATACAGTTGTGTGTAATCATTCTGAGATGACAGGTGTCTCCTCTAGCCTAAATCTTGTTTGCTCACTTGTTTTTTATAAAAGGGAATTCAAGGCTATGAGACGGGGTTCGGATTTTCGGTCCCTTGAGTGTTCTGAATTTATGTTTCCAAATAGCAAAGTCTAGGTGAAACAAAAAGTTGTAAAAGGTTATTTTATAGAGCAAAATAGAAAGAGTTTTGTGTTTGTAATTTTGCAGGTTCTTGAAGGAGTTATGTATGAATTGTATTCTTACAAAGACAGCTGAATTATTCAATATATATATAATTCAAACCCATTTCTCTCTAGTGTATTGTTCTATCATGTTTTGAATGCACATTATCAAGGATTTTATCATTTGTTGCACTGATGTGGTGTACGCATTTTTTGTTCATGCTTTGGTCTAAGGGGCTAATTAAATGCTTGAATAAAATTGCAGAGTGGTAGGGATATTTGCAGGGATTTTGATAAGTAGTTATGGGTTGGGATTGCAAATATGATGTATTGCAAGGCAATATTATTCTAGGTTATATGTTGTTAGATAAATTCTATCAGAAATATAGTTTGATGCAATATGAATTCATGTTCCCAATGGAATAAGGCACTGATCATAGCTAAGTGAATGCCTTGGTATTGATTTTTTTTTGGAATCACCATTGGTTTGCTATAACTTGTTGAATATCAGAATATTTTCATTTTAAATGAATGTTATCATGTGGTTTAATCATCTCACAATCCAAACTGGTTGAGGATCACTGAGGAATTTGCCATTCCTGAGCATTATCCCTTTCTGTTGAGTCTTTATATGAGATTATCTGCTTTGTATCATGTGTAATTTGTGAGTGTGGTGTAGAAATCACAAATTGGCATGGGGATCACCCTCCTTGGTTTTGCAGAGCCTAAAGTGCAGAAGGATCTCATACCCTTGTTATTATTTTTCCAAGTCTATAGAATATTAATAGTTGGAAGTGGGTTTCCATAGATATTTTAGAAGAAAACAACTTGGTCTCTTCCTTATGTCAGTGTAAACCCGTTTATTCTGTGAACCAATAGAAGCAAGAACACATCCCAATGCATAAGCTTGATCATAATCATCATGAAGTAATCCACAACATCACTGGTACAACACGAACACAAAACATATATCCAAACAAGGGCATAAGCTAGGAACTCAAGGCCTCACATTGAAATCAAATGTATCATCCAGATTAATATTGTAACACCTCATAAAGGTTAACACCCATAAGCAAATGACGCAAACATCGGCTCATAACCAAATCCACATCAAGGGGAAGAAATATAGAAGAGCAGTTGGAGGGGCATTATAGAATAAACTGTTAATTTCTTTCATTGACCATTAAATATTTGCTAGCATAATTACACAAAGAGGCTTAACCCATTAAGTTGTTTAAATCCTTGAGCTTACTAGAGAGGATCAAATTTGCAAATTATATAAAGAAAAGAATTTGAAAAGACTTAAATTTTTTTGATAGGAGGGAGCATGCAATATTAAGCATTTAAGATTGACTTAGACTAGCATTTGGGAGCTATGAAAATTTAAAGCAAATAATTGTCAACAATAAGAAACAATTGTCTATAGTCTATATTATTAAAACAAAAAACATGTTGGATACACTTCCTATTTTCACAATTTGGCGATTTTGGTCAGTTTATTCTATCACATTTTATTTTTTATTTTCACTAGCAAATTCCATAATAGCATCAAAGTCATATAGGGGCAGACCCTAAAAACCATATAATTTAATCTATGGGCTTTCAACCACTATAAGGGCCACTTGAATTCCATCCATATAGAGGTGTGATATTTGTAGTTGGATCATTTATATATGTAGAATAAGTAGCATTGATCGCAAAGATTGTTGCTAAATAGAAAAAGTTATGGCATTTATTATAGAGACTGTTGACAAAATGAAAAAAGTTGTAGCATTCATTATGAAGATTATTACTGATCTAAAAAGTTGTAGTTTTGAATGCAAAGGTTATTGCTAATCTAAAAATTTGTGGCATTGATCACACAAATCATTGAATTTAAAAAGTTGTAGCATTGTTCACAAAGATTGTTGTTGAATATTAAAAGTTGTGTTGATCATAGAGATCATTGCTAAATCTAAAAAATTTGTAGCCTTGACCATAGAGAGATCATTGTTCACAAAGATTGTTGTTGAATATAAAAAGTTGTGTTGATCATAGAGATCATTGCTAAATCTAAAAAAATTGTAGCCTTGACCATAGAGAGATCATTGTTGAATTTAATTTTTTTAGCTTTTTGATTTAGGTAAATACATAGGAAGGGACCACATTCAATACAAACTAGCCAAGAAGGAGAACAAACAAATCTCACAAAAGGTGAGATTGAAAAAAACAAAACAAACCCAACAATAGGGGCGAACAAAGAAAGGCCTTTGCAAACCAACCAACTGAATAATCAGTGCAAAAATAACCAGCACATTCAAGTTGGTTTGAAGCCAAACCTAACCAAGGAGCTTTGTACTAGAGTTCAACCCAAATGGTCCCCAATAGGATCTACACTAGCAAGGTCCAAAACTTTACCATGACACAAGAACTGTGAATTGAAGTGCTCACATAAAATTTATTTTCATAAGGGGAGATTCCTTAGAATTTGTAGTAGGGTTTACACTAGAGAAGTCCATGTCATTTCCATCAACACTCAACATTGATTTCTCAGTTTTGGACTAAGTGACTTTGAGAACTTGGAATGAATGGGGTAAGTTCCCAACTATATGGCAATAAGAGGCAACCCGTGAGAAAGAATCAATGGATAATCTACTCCCAAACCCCTAACATGGAATGAATCTTAATAGTTTTAGGCATCAACTTTTCAATATCCACATAAACACAAACTCTAGCAAGAACCAAGCATTTCATGTTTTTCATAAGCCTGTTGATAATAAGAAGAGAACCAAGGGCATTGGTGATACCACTTAAGATCTCTTCATCTCAATATTACAAAGGGAGTGATGGGAGCTTCATCCAAATGGGGACCCAAATAGGATTTTCCTTTAAAGCATCAAATCTAGAAGTCCATTTTTCAAAAAGAGGATAGATTTACCAAAAAATGAAGGACCTCCTTGTAAAATATAATTACCATCCTCAAGGAATAGGCAAGCTAAAGGAAAAAACCATTCACATTGTAGCCACTTGAAGTTGACATGCAACATCCTATTTTTCAAACCTTAATTACAAACAACATTGATATTCAAGTGGAAGCCTCAAAAACTCCTTATGAGAGCATTCGCCAAGTAAGGAGAGGCTTTGTTGACCAAGGCATCACGAACCCTTAAAGAGAGGTAAGGGCCAACTAAGGTAGTAGGCACAACATCACCTAACAAAGAAAAACACCAGACACAAGTTCATTTAAAGGATCCTCATATAGAATAGATCGAGACTTGGTAGAATCCTCCACTAGGGAAACACCATCTTAGAGAAACATCAAGATAGGATGGAAACCAAAAAACCCAATAACAAAAGGTACCTTCATTGAGGTGACCCCCATCCCAACATCAAGTAGAGAAGCATCTGCTCTCGGTGAAAGCCCAATGTAAACAAGGCCCTTGCCAAACTTGACCACTGAATACATGAATACAACCTCTCCAAGATTCTTAATTGGAGCAAGAAATTGGGAAAGGATGTTGTTTTGCAAGCCCAACTCAAAACCTCCCTTCGAAGACAAATCAAATATTTGATGTGCAAGTGACATTATGAAGTTGTCATGTAGAAGGAGAGAGGAATGCAAGGGAGAGAAAACCCCTATGCATCTCCAAAGAAGAATCACCCACACAAACAATACATGCAAATGCCACTCCTAAGAGGCCTCTTGACACTTATGTACCAAAAATGCACCTCTAGCCAAAGATTCCATAGACTCTCATCCTTTTCCTCAAGGCTCTAACCACAAAGGTAGCTAGTCCTTAGCATCTCATCCATCCTGATCCCCATTGGAATCATCCTCTTCATCCTCATCTCCATTGCTAAGGATTTTGTGAAAGTTTTCATTGCAAAGATAATAGTGTAATGTCCCCTTTTTAGGCATCAACTATTCTAGAGGTTATCCTATTGATTTGGCCCATGTAGGATTACATGGTAATAAGGGACCCTTATGAAGGTGTTTTATGACTCTTTAGCTAATCTTTTGGTTCTTATTTCAGTATTCTTCAATGCAGTGTCCTATTTTATTTGTGGTGTGCCTTCCAAAGATCATTCAGGACCTTTTCATTTACATTTAGCATTTTTAGTAATTCACTTGAATGTTTTGTTCATACTTACTATTTATAGTAAGTCAATGGGTGGCTAGTTGGCATCATATCTATATTTGGAAAATGGATGGATTATTCCCATGAGTTGATATTAGCAATTATCAGGTGTTTAATGATTTAAGTTAGATTATTAAAATTAAATCAACTTTAACTTTAATAATATTATTATATTAAATTGATTTACGATATGACAACATAAAGGGGGTTAAAGTGATAAAGTCAGTTTTAGAAAGTGACTTTATTTTGGTGCCTAGGGAAATATAAGCTGAATAAAATTAATTCATAAAATAACTTTGTGTTAATTAAAATTATATAAGGGATCACTTTATTATTATTCCCAATTGCAAGTAAATATGAATATTAAAAGAGGGAAAACTAAATGGGCTTATGGAAGCTTCCATGGAGAATTATAAAAGGGTTCATTTGGAGCTCAATTTGCATATAGTTGGTTTATTTTATTTCTCTTGAGAAGCTTGAGAGTTTTGGTTTTCATTTATAAAAATTGAGACGAAAAACCCTTGCAATTTCTCAGTGGTTTGAACAGAAACTTAAATCCATCTTTGGTGTGGATTCATCTAGAATTCACCATCGTGCTTCGTTATCAAATTGTTGGAGTGGAAATCTCACACTGGCAAATTAGAGGTTATTTGGATATTTCACAAGATTTGACTTGGAAGATAAATGCTATAATTATGTTATTAGTTGGACATAAGTGATTTGTGTCCTAGGCATTGGGTTTCCAACTTATTAACTTATATGCACTTTTATGCTTTCATGAATGGTGAATATAGGTTTTGTTTGAAGTTGGGCACTTAGTCAAGCATTGGCATGTGACTAAAAACTCTAACTTCTAGGAGTTAATGACAGTTTTAAAAGAATTCATAAGCAGTTGTTCACTCCAACATTGTAGCGTATGGTAATCGTCAATCTGATTTATGCATCTAATCTGGACGTGGGAAAGAGCCTAAGCAAGTATTGGAGTTGTTTGCATTCCCTATTGTGGCATCTACAAGTATGTTCTTTGTTGGGTATTATCTAGGTGTTGCAATATCAATCCTATACTAAAAACTATATGAAAGGTCAAAAAATAAATTATGCTCAATGTATTTCTCATCTGAGTACTATTCTAATTTTACTTTAGTAATCTGTTAAGTTAAATGCATTGAAATAAAGGTATATTGCACTTGGAAATCTTGGCAATATATCATACCTTGTAAACAAACATTTAAAAAATCACCCCACGTGCAAGAAAATTGTTTTTCTAAAAGTTTGAGTATTGAATTAAGGAAGTGAGTGTAAAAAATATCCATATCATGGTGGGATATTTCAAATTGCAAATGACTTCACCTCTTTTATGTATAAAACTATAACAGACACATTGATATGGATAATCACGAACAAAAGTATTCAAGGGTGTTAAGAACAAGGATAAATATGTATACTTTCAAGAAGGCATTCATGTTAACTATTCTTCAGTTGTACATGGGTGGCTAATAAATCTATTTTTTATATGTGGTCCCCATCATCTAGCTAAGTTGTGTGATAAAATAAAGTTAATGGGGGGAGAAGTGTGAGAAGCACATAGGAAATACTGAGAGAGGGGGCCAAGCGTGAATCAATATTTCAAAATTTTAAACAAATTTTCAAAATGATATCAAAAGAAACATAGAAAGATCAATAACACAAGTACACAAGATTTCTAGTGGAAAACCCATTCGGGTAAAAAACCATGACATCAAAAAAATTCTATTTACTTCAAAAATGGGCTACAACCCAGATTACATAAGTGAGCTACAACTCATTGTGAGCATTCACTTTCTAAGAGCACCAACTCTTCACACCTAAGGCAACAACCTCTGTAAGAGCACCAACTTTGAATAGATAAGGCACCAACCTTAAAAAGGGCCTTAACTCACAACCACTAAGAATTATGTTTACTTTTAGATTACACACAACACTTTGAAAAGATACAACAGTACTCCTTGATATGCCACAAGCTATGTATTATCACTTTTCAACAATATTCCTAAAAGACATCATCCACCCATAAAGTTTCCTTTCAAATCTATCCTTCAAGAATTTGAACTTGCTTCTATCGAACCAGAACCTCATACACATACTAGACAACTGATGTAAATATTTCAACAACACCACCTTCATCCCATGACAACACTCATCATCACCATGTCACACAGACACCACTTAAAAACTTTTCTATGTAGGCACAAAGATTTTTTATGGTAAAAAAATCCCCTTCTAACGAACAACCATATGTCTTATCTATTCCAACTAAGACATTATTTTAAAAAGAAAACAAAACATACTTCGTTCCCGCAATAGCATCCTGAAGCCATGAACTCTCTGGAACGTCTGTCCAAAACTCTCTAGAGTGGGAACTCCCCCCAAAATTACTTTCAACGCATACAGTACACTCACTCTATCATTAACTCCATTCAAAACTTCTTTTTTTAATGCATGCCTGTATGTTCACCCACGATTACATTAAACACAAACTCTGCAAGAATGATTTTCCACAACCTCAAAAATGTCTTCCACAAATACAATAACCACATCTTCTCCAGTTTAAATAGAAATTCAAAATCATACTTTCATAAAAGCATTGAGACTTCTTTTTTCATGATATAAATTCAAAAAAAATTGTGGCCTGAGAAGAAAATAAACAACAATGCATAGACAACCATTTTCCAGTTCAATTTTTTTAATAAAATCTTCAGCATAACTCTTCCACTTCCCACGGCGTATTCACCTCAACTTATACTTAAAAAAAATATGATAACATAAATTAATCAATACTTTTGATTTTTTAACTTCAACCAAACATTACTTATGTCGAATATTTAATGCCCATGATACAATGTTTTTTTACTAAAGCACATCAGGCTCCACGTATTATCAAAATGGAGATGAAAAACACCTCATAAAGAATTGAACCCAAAATAGTGAAGAAATGGCTTGTCAGAAAAATATTACAAAGAATCCTTTTTAATGGAAGTCGCCGCCACTAAGCATTAAGGAAAATGAATTCTTTTGCCATTAAAGAAGACTGATGCCAACAAGGAAAACACAAACTCCCACTCCCATTAAATACACACAACTCCTTTACATATGTCGTCAATATGAAAGAGAAATAATTAACACCCAAGCATATATCCAACGCATAGTTAAAACTAGCCACCTCATTTAAAAAATAGAATTTGATCCTTTCAAAAATCCAAACTATGACAAGGCATGTCAATCTGACATGGCAGCTAATAGGAGACAAGTAAGCATACCGATAGCTAAAGTAGGCACACACTTAGCTCAAGTTGACAACCAAGAAGATAGCTTAAGCACCTCAAGCAACCCAAGCAACCAGGCACTCAGGGAGCTCAACCAACTAGGTACATAAGGAGCTCAACCAAAATTCACAAATAACAGCATAGCGTACTCAACAAGCCTTTGACATCGATGACAAATATCCAAGAAACTCCCCCTTTGTCATTAGTGGCAATTCCATCTCCTTCTGCAACCTCCTAAAACCAAGAAAAGAACAACTTTTCCCCCTAAGATCCTTCTCCCCCTTTGACATCAATAACTGATACAAAACTATACAATAACCTGCAAACACTGAACAAGGGGCATGAAATCATGCAATAGATACCCCTGATGAGCAAAACAACCTTTCAATGATGGAATAAAACCACTCCTAACATTTGTCTCAACCTTTCAAATGTATCTCTTGGCAAAGGCTTAGTAAACACATCTACAATCTAATATTTAGTAGAAACATATTCGAGTTTAGCCTGTTGATTACTAACTTGTTAACACAAGAACTGATACTTGATAGAAATATGCTTGGTTCTAGAGTGCAACACAATGTTTTTAAGGTTGTTAATGACACTCGTGTTATCATAAAAGCTGAAAATAAGATGATTGAAATCTACCTTAATGTCTTTTAATATCTACTTCATCCAAAGTACTTGTGTGCAACAGGACACAACTGCAATGTACTTATCTTCAATTGTTAGAAAAGAAATGCTTTCTTTTTTCTCTGTAATGAAACCAAACACTTCCCAAGGAAGAAAGCATCTCCAATTGTACTCTTCTTATCATCAATTGAGCCACCCCAATCTGCATCTTTATATGTTGTAAGTAAGAAATTATTTCCACTAGAATACCAAAGCCCATACTCCTTAGTACCCTTGAGGTATCTGAAAATTCTTTTTACTGCATGAACATGTGTTTTCTTAGGGGTAGCCTAGAATCTAGCAACATATCCTATAGCTTGCATTATATTAGGTCTAGTGGTTGTAACATACAATAAACTTCATATCATAGATATGTAAAGAGTTTGATTAGCATCTAAAGATTCATCATACTTACTAAGTTTGCAACCAGTCACCATACAAGTGCTAATAGGAGTACAATCTTCCATTTTAAATCTCTTCAACATCTCTCTAATGTATTTAGTTCAGGAAATAAATATACCTTCCTTTGATTAATGAATTTACAGCCCTAGGAAGAAAGATAACTCTCCAATCATTAACATTTCAAACTTCATCTTCATGTTGGTAGCAAAAACTTTACACATTTGTTCATAGTCACTACCAAAGATTAAATCGTCAACATAAATAACAATGATCAACATATGTTTACCTTCCTCTTTAACATACAAGTTGTTGTCCATTATGCCTTTTTTAAATAATGTTGCTGCAAATAACAATCTAGCCTCTCATACCAAGCACATAGTGCTTGTTTGAGGCCATAAAGAGTCTTTTTCAACTTGCATACATAATCTTGATTTGCTAATAAGACAAATCCATTAGGTTGTTCCACATATACTTCTTCATTCAAATGTCCATTCAGAAAATGTATATTTAACATCCATTTGAAAAACTTTAAAACCTTTAAAGGAGGCAAAAGCTGAAAAACATTCTAATTGCCTCTAAACAAGCAATGGGTGCAAAGGATTCACCAAAATCTATACCTTCAACCTGGGCATATCCCTTACATACTCACCTTGCCTTGTTTCTCACCACTTGACCATTCTCATTCAACTTGTTCTGGAACATATACTTTGTGCCAATCACATTCTTATCCTTTGGCCTTGGGAAAAGTTCCCAAGTTTCACTCTTTTGTATTTGATCTAACTCTTCTTTCATAACTAGCACCCAAGATCTATCTTCAATCACTTCCTTAAAATTTTTAGGTTCAATCATGGACAACAAAGAGATATCATTATCTTCATAATAGTTTGCTTTTCTTCTTGTTGCTCTAGGTATGTCCTCTTGCAAGATTTGATTGATATGATGGTTCTTTTCAACAAATATTGAGGAAGTCTTAAGAGAAGTTCTACTTGTAGGTCTATTCCCATCATGTGAAGGTGTATGACAGACTGATACATCTGCTATACTGAACTGGTTGTCTATTGTTCCACCTTCAAAATGTGTACCAACACCTTGAATTTGATTATTTTTAGGGGTATTTCCAGCATTGTTACTTGCTATCCCAACTTGCACACTAATAGAAGTTGACTGATTAACACTTTCAGCCACTCTATTCTACAAATCATCATCACAACTTTGCAATTTCTTAGAAATGTTAGCAATCTCATGAATTTTCACATTAGTGCTCCCAACCATCTTATGGAATCTCTTGTTAAAACACTTATAGGCTTTACTTTTTTAAGAATATCCTACAAAAATATCCTCATCATCTCTAGGATCAAACTTGCTTAAGTTATATTCATTTCTCTTAATATAACAAGGGCTACCAAAAACTTTAAAATGCTTAACAAATGTTGTCTTACCGTTCCATAGTTCATATGGTGATTTTCTATGCTTAGCTCTAACCAAGCCTCTATTCTGAATGTAGACTATTGTATGGATTGCCTCCTTCCAAAAACAATCACTCACCTTTGATTCATTCATCATGCTTCTTTCCATCTCTTGAATTGATCTGTTTTTCCTCTTAAGAACCCCATTTTCTTAAGGTGTCCTAGCAGTTGAGTATTCTCTTTTGATACCAAACTTTCACAAAAGCTCAAAATCATTTGAGGTAAATTCACCTCCATTGTGTGATCGTAGGCACTTAATTTTCAAATCCTTCTCATTCTCAACCAAAGCTTTAAAGGTTTTGAACTTCTCTAATGCTTTTGATTTTTCCTTCAAAAAGGCCACCTATGTCATATGTGAGTAGTCATCAATTAAAAGCATAAAGTATCTCTCACCTTGCATACTTGTTATTCTTGTAATACCACATAAATCAATGTGTATCAGCTCTAAAGACATCATGCTTGATTACTCCTTTGATTTGAAACTCCTACGAGTTTGTTTGCCCAATTAACAATCCTTGCACACAATGTCAGATGGTTTAGTGAGTTTAGGCAAGTCTCTAACAACTCCCTTCTTGTTGATCTAAATAAGATTATCAAATTTTAAATGACCAAATCTTTTGTGCCACAACCAAGATTCATCAAGTAAAATCAAACCAGAAGATTCACTCTTATCATCATCAAGAATATATAAATTGTTTGTTTCCCTACTTGTATCAACAATATGGACACCGTCTTTACTAATTTTGCAACAATCAAAACTGAAAGTTAAACTATGTCCCTGATCACACAGCTGACTAACACTAAGAAAACTGTATTTTAAGCCTTCTACAAACTACACATTCTCAACTTTAGTCTTTCCATCATTCAACATAAGAGTACCTTTTCTAGTCCCCTTGCAGATGAATTTCCACCAAACCTTACCTTGCCACCATTTGATTTCTTGAGAGTCAAGAACTTACTTTCATCTTCGGTCATGTGTTTGGAGAAGCCACTATCTACATACCAAATATCTCTCTCATTTTGTGCAAGAAGAGTTGTTTGCACAATTAGACTTTGTTTCAACCTCTTTCTCTTTCTTCGTCCACGCGTTGGTTTCCTAGGCATTGTTCTTAATATCTTTGCTTCAGAAATCTGTTCTGCCATTCTTACAAAACTTTGCACTATGTCCAATGTTATTGCATTTGTAACAAACATAATTATAACTCCTCTAAGGGGCAAAGGAGTTCCGATTCATAAATCTGAAATCATTTCTAAAAAACATTATACAATTTATTGTCTTGTGTCCAAAGTAATTACAAGCATAACAATAACCATGAAAGAAAGAATGATTAAACCTGGCTAAGAGTGCTTGTCTAATACTTGAAAGGCTGCTTGAAACCATTGCTTCTGATTTCTGTTGAAGAAAACTTTGAGCAATCACCATTAGGAGTCTGATCCTTTGAAGTCTTGGAGTTTTGACCTTCTTCAAGGCCAACTCCACATTTATCTGAAGACAGTTTTTGAGAGGCTAGAAGATCATCCAAAGATAGTGAGCTTTTTTTATTCATCTCTTCCTAGTTCAGTAGTGTTGATGATTTGCTTAACTTCCCGAGAGAGACAATTTTAGCCTCCAATCTATCACAACTTTCTTCCTTCAACTTAATCTGATTTTTTAGATCCTCTTGAGCCTTCTTAGCTTCTTCAATCTAAATTTTCAGGTCATTTATGAACTTGTTAGCATCATCTAGAGCTTGTGATTTTTTAATTTTTTCTTCAATTTCTTCTTTGAGAAACAACTTCAAATTTAGATTTTTCTTCTTAAGACTTTTAATCTCACTGAGAGCACTCAACAATTCTTATTCAAGATCCAATTCTCCATCTTCTTCATCAAAAAAAAAATCAACACCTTGATTTTCAATGTGAGTTTCTTCTAGATCCATAAACAAAATCTCATCACTCTGAGATTCTTCATGACTTCCTTCAGATGAATCACTTCTTTGAATATAGACTCTTTTTGGATTTACATGTCTTCTTGTCCTTACCTCTGCACTTCTTTTTGTTAAACTTGGGCTTCTTTTCATAACTATTGTCTTAATTATTTTCATATGGACATTTGGCTGCAAAATGTCCAGCCTTTCCATAGTTAAAGCATTTAAGAGGCATCTTCTTCTTTTGTTTGCTAAATTCCTTCTTCACCCTTTTCATGAACAAAGCTTCTTCTGAGTCTCAATCATCATCCAAACTGCCACTTGAAGATTGCTCTTTATGTTTGCATTTCTTTGAAGCTTTGAAAGCGGTCCCTCTTTTTGAGGATTTTGTGTTTGTTCTCATGTCATACGCAGTCAATATACCATGAAGCTTGTCAATGGACAATTTATCAAGATCAACCATCTCTTCTATGGCTGAGATCTTTGCATCAAATTTCAAAGGTAAAGACCCTAAGAATTCCAGAATAACCAAACTATCATCAACCTTCTCACCAAGACCCTTAAGAGAATTCACTACTTCATCTACTCTTAGAAAAAAGGCTGCAACATTCTCATCTTCTTTCATTTTCAAACTTTCAAATTGTATCTTGCGAGTCTGAAGTTTGGCTTTCTTCACCTTTTCATCTCCTTCATAAGCGTTCTTGAGTTTATCTCACATAGCTTGAGAAGTATCATTGTGTATGACTTTAACAAATTCAAATTTTGACAATCCACACAATATAGCATTCATAGCCTTAGCATTGCTTTTCAATGTTTTCTTTTCATCAGCAATGGATGATGGGTTTTGAGGAACTATATAGCCAGTCACCACACAATTCTAGACATCAAATCTAAGAGACATTAAGTATGCTCGCATTCTAACACATCAAAAGGCATAATTAGAGCCATCAAATAAAGGAGCTCTATTTGTTGCAAGACCTTCCAAAACATTCATCTTATGACCAAGCAAAAATAACCTTCAAGCTTTTGTAGAAGGTACCAGCTTTGATACTAATTGAGAAGCACACAAGAAATATTGGGGGTGTGTGGTGGGGGAGGGGGGGGATGAATCATTATTTCAAATTTTTAAACAAATTTTGAGAATGACATCAAAAGAAACATATAGAGATCAATAACACAAGTACACAAAAATTTTCGAGGAAAACCCTTTCGTGTAAAAAAAACCACAACATAAAAAAAAATCAATTTACTTCAAACATGGGCCACAACCCAGATTACATAAGTGAGCTACAACTAACTGTGAGTATTCAATTTCTAAGAACACCAACTCTTCACACCTAAGGTACCAACCTTTGTAAGAGCACCAACTTTGAATAGATAAGGCACCAACCTTAAAAACAGCCCCAACTCACAACCACCGAGAATTATGTTTACTTTTAGATAACACACAACACTTCGAAAAGATAAAACATTACTCCTTGATATGTCACAAGCTATGTATTATCATTGTTCAACAATATTCCTAAAAGACATCATCCACCCATAAAGTTCCCTTTCAAATCTATCCTTCAAGAATTTGAACTTGCTTCTATCAAACCAAAACCTCACACATGCACTACACAACTGTAAATATATTTCAACAACACTCATCTTCACCATTTCACACAGGCACCACTTAAAAACTTTTCTATGTAGACACAGAAATTTTTTACGCTAAAAAACTCCCTTTCTAGCCGACAACCATATTTCTTATCTATTCCAACTGAGACAGATTTTTTTTTAAAAACTAAATATACTTCATTCCCATGATAGCATCTTAAAGCCATGAACTCTTCAAAACATCGCCCAAAACTCTCCAGAATGGGTACTCCCCCCAAAATTACTTGCAACGCATGCAATACACTCACTCTATCATTAACTCCATTCAAAACATTTTTTTTCAAAAAAAAAATGCATGCTTGCATGTTCACCCATGATTACATTAGACACAAACTTTGCGAGAATGATTTTCCACAACTCCAAAAACATCTTCCACAAATACAATAACCATGTCTTCTCAAACTTGGATAGAAATTTAAAATCATACTTTCATATTAGCATCGAGCCCCCTTTTTTCATGATATAAATTGAAAGAAAATTGTGGTCTAAGAAGAAAAAAAACGACAATGCATAGACAACAACCATTTTCTAGTTCAAATTTTTTAATCAAAACTTCAGCATAACTCTTCCACTTCCCACGACGTATTCACCTCAACTGATACTTTAAAAAAATGCGATACATAAATTAATCGATACTTTTGATTTTTAACTTCAAACAAACATGACTTTTGCCGAAAATTTAATGCCCACGATACAATGTTTTTTTACTAAAGCACAAGAAACTCCACGTATTATCAAAATGGAAATGAAACCGCCTCACAAAGAATTGAACCCAAATAGTGAAGAAACGGCTTGTCAGAAAAATATTACAAAGAATCCTTTTTAATGGAAGCCGCCACCACTAAGCATTAAGGAAAATGAATTCTTTCGCCATTAAAGAAGATCGACGCCAACAAGAAAAACACAAGCTCCCACTCCCATTAGATATGCCCAACTCCTTTACATATGCCATCAATATGAAAGAGAAATAATTAACACCCAGGGATATATCCAACGCATGGTTAAAACTAGCCACCTCATTTAAAAAATAGAATTTGATCCTTTAGAAAATTCAAACTATGACAAGGCATGTTAATCTGACATGGCAGCTGAGAGGAGACAAGTAAGCATATGGATAGCTGAAGTAGGCACACACTTTGCTCAAGCTGACAACCAAGCAGGTAGCTTAAGCACCACAAGTAGCTCAAGTAACCAGACACTTAGGGAGCTAAACCAACTAGACACACAGGGAGCTCAACTGTAGTATCCCCACAATTTTTTCAATTTATTTCCAGTTACAATCACAACAAGAACCTATTAAGGTTAGGAGATCAAGATACAATATGCTGAAATTGTAACCCTTCCACTTTCTGATCACCAAGTGCCCAATATGGGAAGGTGAGAGCATACGGCGTTGAGGGGATCGTTAGCTTCAAATAACTAGAAATAATACAATGCTTGGGTGGCAAGCCAACCCCTTCCACTTTTCAGCAGGATATGGAGAATATTAAAAATCATTTGCCGGTAAACCAACCAAGGATGATGCAAGAAATTGAAGAACAATCACTCTACTGCTTATGCAGCGGGAGGACTAGAAATGAAATAGCAATCAACTCCACCGCTTATTCAGCGGGAGGACTGAAAATGAGATTACAATAAACTCAACCGCTTATTCAGCGGGAGGACATAATAACAATAGATAAGAAGGCGGCAAGCTAGCCTCTTCCACTTATGCAGTGGGCCAAAGAACGAACAATCCAAGTATATAGCTGTTAGTACTACTAATCAGATTTACAATGCAAACATGGATTACAAAATTACTAGAATCGTTGTCTAGACTAAGTTTCAAGGCCAACATCTTCCACTTATGCAATGGGATTAAGAGAGTTCAAATAAATTGTTGTTAGTACTACTAACAAGCATTACAATATGATTCATCATGGATATTCAAATGCCAAAACCCAAACTAATAGCTGCAACTTATTACCAAGACTCTTCACACCACACCCATAGACTCACACACCTGAAAACCAACTTCAACCTCAAAAAACTAAATCTGATATGAATGAACAAGAAGCTGGAAATACAGACCAGCAACATTAAAATCCTCACAAACACTTCTAGATCACTCCCCACACACTCAAATTATCTCTAAACACACTTGAAAGAACCCACACACTCTAAAACCAACTCCACAAGAAAACACTCCAAACTAACAATTTTTCAGATTTTGATATGCAACCCATGCGCTGGAAACACACAAATCAACAGCCTAGAAACTCACAAAAATGCTCATAACTCTATTCAAACTCAACGAAATGACCCCCAAACAGATGCAAATGAGATATACAAGATAGGCGATGAGATGAGAACCAACAAACTGCACCCAAAACCCCCAAATGAATTTATGCATGCATTCCTGTTGAGGTGTGTTTTGTACACAATCATACACAGAATAAAATACCTAAAGGCATCTTATCCTCTCTTGAGAAAATAGTCTCTAACTGCTAAAGATTCGCGTAAAGGATCAGTTAGGTAGACTCCAAGGTTCTTTTAGTGGGGTCTCCACGTGTGGACAAGCTCCAGTGGTATGATGTGATTTGCTGGAATCACAAGGGGACTTACATTGAACTTCCGATCTGCTTTGCTGGACACAGGCTCTTACTAACTTAGATTAAAAAAATGGAAAAAGGATAAGGGCGAAGAGAGGATCTAATCCTAATACTAAGAATGTAGGAGCAATGATTGATTTTTGATGAAACTCTAACTAGGTCTTGTTTTGACATCAATGGAACATCTACACAAGACTAGTGCGATCTTCTATGGGAAGCTTTATGATGTTCAAATCATCACCGCAGGCATAGATACCATCCAAGTTGATGCATATCAATGAAGAGGCAACAAATTGAAATTGAGCTTAGGCTGAATGATTCCAGTTGACTACGCAAGGCAAGTCTGCAATCAACAAACTGCTAGTAGTATGGATGTACGAATTCCACCATTAATCAATCACATTTCCTCCATTCATCTAATCATCTACCATCTAAGATTGAAGACTTCAACAAGAAACCATGCAAATTGCAAGAAAACGACATATTTCACCATTACTTCAATGAAAATGGAGTTTGTTTACAATCAATGGCAACAATTTCTTGCCTTGTCCTCCTATTCTACTCTAATTGCTATTCTATCAACTATATTCTAACTCTTCCAACTATTTACAACTCTCTCTAATCATAAAATTTTTTTTTTACAAAATGAAATGCCTGGGCTTATATAGTGCCCACAATACAATTTGATGGCTTAGATCAATTCAAGATCAATGGCCAAGATTTTACAATGAAAACCCTAATTAGGGTTTGTTACAACCATTACATAACATTTAATGCTTGACCAATGATAAAATTGTATTGCTTGGACACATGTCCCTTTTAAAAAAATCGACCAATGGATAGCCGGGGTAGGTACATCGGAGTTTGTGCCACCTTCCATGAGTTAAGTACATTGAATCTGGACATGCTGAGATGGACTTCACTGATTGGAGAAATGATGACTAGGACGCCACCTCATTTGACACTTGGAACTTGGTAGATATTCAACTTGATGTTGTTGAGAAGCTTGCTTTAATTAATTCATCTGGAACTATTTTGCTTCTTCAACGAGCCCTTGTTCTAACTCCTTGCGTCCTTGATGTGCAGGAAGATGATGTACCTCGCCTTGGAATACTGGATTGAAAGAGTTCGCCCTTGTCCTGGCTAAGACCGTTCTGGCGAAGACCGTCCTTGATCTGGCTTGATTTTCCTTGAAGAGACCTCCATTTGATGCCTACACAACATTTCAAAATTAGTACCATGATTTTGCAATACATAACATAAATTAGAGAGCAAATTTTAGGAAACTTAATGATAAGTCCTTTATTAATCATTTCCTAAAAAATGACTGAGCTAAGGAAAAACAAAATTTCAAAATTAAGGCAATGACGATCAAAAATCAAAAACAATAAATCCATATCGCCATACCTCACTAGAGAGCTAACTCTAGAATGCAAAATGAGGAATTTGCCTAGGCAAAAATCAAAATTTAAAGCCTTTGACTTGATCTTGAAGGATAATGAACGTCCTCCTTATTAATTCGCCACCCTTGGAATCTTTGATGTGTTCTTCAATGTCCTTGGCAAGTTCGCCTAACTTGAAACTTCAAGTTCGCCTCTCCTTTGGATAGATGTTTCGCCTTGGATAAAACTAGTGCCTTCTTTTGTTTTGAAATGAAATTCGCTCCTTCAAACACACTCGCACTCCCTTGATGATGTTTGCGCCTTCCTTGACAAGACCCGCACCTTGAAGATAATTTCGCACTTCTCCCTTTGAGATCGCATGAAAAATGATAATGTGAAAATAATGATTCTCACCTCCCTTTATAGCGCTCATCTCACAATTACCACCTTAGGCCGACTTGATAATTAATAAGGCAAATTAAACGATTTTTTAATAAATAACAAGGCCGACTTTTATAAACCAATAAAATACCAAGCGCTCCTTTTGATTTTCTATTAATTAATAAATAATTAATTAAATGCCTTTGTCATTTAAATTAACAAATTCGATTTTTTACAAGGCAAAATAATTTAATTAATATCAAGCGCAATATTTAAATGCCATTTAATTGAATTTTCAAAACTTATCGAATTTTAGCATTTAAATAAATTCAAAAATGTTTGTTTAGCGCCCAAAAATGAAAAAGTGGGAAGATACGTACCTCATCGCCCTGGTCCCTGACTGAGGGATAGGAGCGATTTTGCTCTTGTGGGCCTCATTTCACTTCATCACCTTCGAAAATTATATTCAACGGATTCGCAATGCCTCCTTTCATTCATTCATGCCTTGAGATCGGTTGAAATTTGGCGAGAAAATCATCTACAACAAAAATCGCTCTGGTCCCTTCCTGAGGGACAGGAGCGAACTTAAGCATTTTGGTCCTTTGTTGACGTTTGATAATCTTCAATTTGTCTTCAACGGGTTCGATTGACCTCCTTTCTTGCCTTCGAACATAAAATTTGCTTGATCTTTGCCCAGATCGTACCTTATGAAGAATTTCGCTCTGGTCCTTCAGTGAGGGACAGGAGCGAATTTGACCCTCTAGGCAAAAACTTCATCATTTCATTGTTTTTGATCAAGTCTGGATGCTCTATCATGCTTATTTCGTCCTTCACCATGCCTTTGATGTCTTCGATTCGTCCAAACAAGGTCAGGAATGGCTCAACTAAGCATTTTCGCTCTGGACCCTTGGTGAGGGACACGAGCGATTCGCCTTGGTCCCTTGGAGAGGGACAGGAGCGCATTTCGCTCTGGACCCTTGGAGAAGGACACGAGCGAAATTTGACTTTTCGGACTCTCGATCAGGACAAGTATAAGTGACATTTCCTTCTATGTTTCTTCTTTCTTATACTTTAAGTTATATTCCATATATACTTTCAGGATGTTTGAGAGTGGTTTCAGACCTCCAGGAGTTATATTGCAAAATCTAGTTTTTGGAGGTTTTTCAGTTTCCAGACTTAGTCAAATTTCAGGATCAGGACATTCCAGACTTAGCCAAATTTCAGGATCAGG
This sequence comes from Cryptomeria japonica, assembly GCF_030272615.1. Lineage (NCBI taxonomy): Eukaryota > Viridiplantae > Streptophyta > Pinopsida > Cupressales > Cupressaceae > Cryptomeria > Cryptomeria japonica. The sequence goes on along the minus strand of NC_081405.1, from coordinate 422,587,353 downwards.
ACCTCACTCAAGCCGGACTTGCTATCCTATGTGATCCCCTGGGCGACGCTTCAAGTTATATTCATTTGATAAAATGCACCTCTTTGGACCTTTTCACATCGTCAAGACGTTAAAATCTTGCAAGGACAAAGCAAAATTGGATTTGTAGCTCCGGTCCTTCACTGAGGGACAGGAGCGATTTAGGCAATTAGCACTGTTATGGACGTCCCAAAAATCTTCAATTTATATTCAACGCATTTATCTCATGTTTTTCCTTGTTTTTGAACGTAAACTTGCCTTGACCTTTGTCTGGATTTTGCATAATGAAGGAAATCGCTCTGGTCCCTGGGAGAGGGACGAAAGCTACAAGGTACCTCGCCCTGGTCCCTTGGAGAGGGACAGGAGCGATTTGGTCAATATAGGTCATTCTCCTTCGTTTTTGCATCTCAAATTATATTCATTTGGCAAAGCATCTTCCTTTGGACGTCCTCAAATCATTAAGTCATCAAAATCTTGCAAGGACAAGGCGAAATTGAATTTGTAGCTCCGGTCCTTCACTGAGGGACAGGAGCGATCTTTCCCCTGGAGGCATTTCTGTGCTCATGAAAATCTTCAATTTATATTCAATGGAAAGATCTCGCCTTTCTCCATCACTTCCAATTCGTAATTCATCTTGACCCTGCAGGAATAGTAAAATATTTGAAAACGAGCTCCCGTCCTTCACTAAGGGACAGGAGCGATTTTGCTCCTACAGGCCAAAATAACATGATTTTACACATTTTAACACTTCACAAGGCGAAAACAAATCATTTGAGATGCCTAGGATCAAAAATCAAAAATGTCAAAATTTGGTCAAAAATATTCAATTGGACAAAAATTCACATTTCATCTTCAACACTTAGACAAATTTAAGCTCTGCATCAACATTCCAATTGAAAATTAGACCATTCTGGCGAATTCATTTCATTCAAAATTTGCATTCTAGAAAAGGAAATTCAAAAAGCTCCCAAAACTGACTGGATTTTGGTCCGAAAAGACGGTAATTAAAACCCTAAGGCTTGACCCTAAATCCAGACAACTAACAAACTAACAAAACCCTAGAAAAGCAAAGCGAAAACGAGCAAAAAACAAAAAACATGGGTCCCCATTTGCAATGGGGCGATGTGTGAAAACGTCACAACAATTCCCAAGCAGCCCGCATAGTACAGCTAGGAAAGAAGAATGATTTGCATTTGAAAATTAAATACTCAACATTAAGCTCTACAAACTTACAAACTTGATCGCCTATGGCATAGGAAGAGAACACGCCACTACCCAGAATGATCTGACACACGAACTAAGAGTTATGAACTAAAACGTGCTACAACCATGCCAAAAACCAGCAACACCAAAATTCACACCACACTGAAAACCACACCACATTGGAAATCTGAAAATGCACACTGAAATTGAACCACATATTCAGAAGATCCAACCACAGCTAGGAGTGATGAGAACACTCGAAGTCTATCGAGAGCCCTAGGAGGTATTCACCCTCAAAGATTGTCTGGAGTCAATCTGACAGCATAACAGTATAAATTGTGTGAGATATCAAAATGAGAGCCCAAGTCACTTATTTATAACTTTTTGCCAACCAAATTCAAATTCAAATGCACTCCAAATATGCCCAAATCAAGTGCCATTCCATTTCATCCACATTTGGCATTGCATTTCATTTCATTTCCTTGCACAAGTTTGCCCAATTCACATTCACCCAAAATCGACCTTTTTAATAAATATAAGTGTCATAAAATAAAGTGTAAAGTGGGCGCCCAACTATGACTTCCAAATAAAAAATATTACTAAGGCAATATACTTAGAAAATCACCCCATTTGCCTTGAGTTATAATTTAATTATTAACACCATAACAACCCCCTTGAAGTCATATGCAAATTTCACCCAAATAGACTTAAGATAAAATTAATATTTTCTCCCTTTCTAAGTCGTCCATCCATAAAATAATCAAATATTAATACCTCATGCTAAAGGTATTAATATATTAAAATTACCTTCTCCTCAAATACCGATTATTGCCAAATTTAGCCGAAGACTGAAGTGCTGGAAATCACCAAAACTGAACTGAGTTGAGGCTCTGAACAAAACTGCTAAAAATAGTCATTTGAGTGAATACAGGATCCTGCCAAAATAATACTGCCAGAAACTGCCGTTGAGCTGAGCTGCAGAATCCTTGCCAAGAATAGCACCAAAAAAAGTTGGAAGACCAACTATTCAAACTGACCTGCAGGAAATAGCCATTTGAACATGCTTGCTGACATCCTGCTAAAAATAGAACAGCTAAAAATAGTAAGTGTTTCCAAAGTGATTTTAACCACATTCCGAGCAGTCGTCGCACTTACTAAAAATAGTAAGTCTGGAAAAAGTCACCCGATGCAAATGCATGTCGAACCATCCTGAAGCTCTCTGAAAACCCAAAAGGAATCCAGAATCCAAACTGTCAAACTCCCACATATACCCCCTGAAAACACCAAACAATTCTCTTGGAAAATAGGAAACCCTAATTTCTGCTCCCGACTAGCCTACGGGCCTCCAAACTAGGCTAACAGCCAATAGAACTAATCATTGCGGAGAAGGGGACATTACATCAACCAAAATTCACAAACAACAACATAGCATAGTCAACAAGCCTTTGACATCAATGACAAATATCCAACAAAGTGTTCAAAATATAAACTATGTTAATCACACTCCAAAACATTTGTCACAAGGAGTTGGATTATGCAAGAGACACATCTATTCACATATATTGTGTATTTAAAGATCACTGGATCTATTTAGTTTAGCAATATAGAAAATCTCTTCAAGCTCTCCAATTTCAACCGTGTTCACTTGAAAACATGCTATATTATGTTGTTGTGTTGTTTGAGAATATTATAGGACTATTTTCATAGTTTACATGCATATTCAACACATGTGAAAATGCTTAAACTGTCTTTAAGGATATATGGAGGGTTGTGGTATAGTACAACTTTAACCATATCTTAGGCACTGGCTGATAACCTTTCTACTTGTGCTACAATCAATGCATATTATTAAAATCCAAAAGAAAAAAATTACCTCAAGGAGTCGAGCTATTTTTCAATGTTTTGCCAAATACACACTGAATGTTTACAACAATTAGAAAATGATTTAGCCACCATTGGGAATAATTACTTCAACAAATATTTACATATTTTGCACAATTTTTGTTCTCAACTCAGAAATTGTACAATCATTATAAGTTTGTGAACTACACATGACTATAGTCACTATGAATGAGCTTTGCATAGCATTGATATGCATTCTTGTGATAAACAAAAATCATAGAATGTTTACTAAATTCCAAGTTACAAAGAATACTTACACCAAAATTTTAACAGCCACTGGGCTTGAGGATTAACGGTTTACAATAATCTGTTCCGAGTTACCTTGAAATAAAAGAGGTAAATACAAGTTCCCAGGTTCATAAATACATACCAATAAAACATTCATAACTTAATAATAACATGGTATGCACCAGTAACATCATGCCTTTTACTTGACCAACATTTTCTCCTCGAAATAACTCTGTACCTCACGATTTGCATGTGAGGCCATCCTATAATATTATGAACGTTAAATTTACAAAAAAATATGTTTACCCGAGAACAAATGTTTCCAATGGGATAAGTACCTCATTTCTCTGCAATTTATACAATAAAAAACTATTCAATTCGTTGAAGATCAATTTAAGAGATAATTGGCATTTCATATAATGAAACAAAGTGCAAACCACCGAATATTTGTTAACTTGAATGATGTCATACCATTATGAAATTCCAAGTTCTGTCTGGGTCATTGTAACGAGCTAGCATGCATCCTTGTTTTGGTTGGATGCCATCCCTTACCAAAGCAGCCCGCAATTTGTTTTCTTTCTCATAAACCATCTCTTCTGTGACTTTCCCACTGAATTTTGTTGCTGCAACAATGTTCCCTTCAATTTCTCTCAACTTCAATCCTTCCGAGGGAGGTTCTGGCAAACTTAAATTACCCAAAATCACTTCAAAGGGTGTAATATTCTTATGGAAAGATGGATTCACATATAAAACAGTAGTGCAAAGAAAAACTGTACAGAAATATTAATTTTAAAAAAATCACTAGTCTACCATGCTGTAAAACATTTTGGATAATGTAAAGTGCCCAAAACGTAAGGAGAACTGAATTTGAGTCACAACTAGCAACTCAAGGGAGCAAGATGTGTTACAGAAAACAAAATTTATTTATGATTGTTGGATCTCTGATTCTTTTGCCAAAAATATCCTCATGGGTAAGCCCATCAATTCAGCCATATTGTTTGTATGAATGCCAATGCCCTGAGGATATCGAATCCAAGGATCACCATAAATTATTTTGAATTATTCTTCCTATTCCAGTCTTCAACAGGTTGTACTTTGAAGCCACATCAGAATTTAATTGAACAAAATTGGCTTCAGAGATAAGCAAACCTACTTGGGTTTAATGATTGATTTCAATCCAGGGATTTTTTTATGGAAAATAATATTCCAATTCTTAGTCAGATGGAAATCTAATAAACTGGCAGATTACTAGATGTCAGATTCTTTTGATAGATATAAAGTCAGTGCTCCTGACTTTTTTTAAAAACAATCCAAGAATTTGAACAGGTGGTACATTAATTGTCATATAGTTACACCCCTACCAGACTTTTCTTCATATCATTGTATATCAAATGATTTGTTCTAATTCTAAATTCGTTCTCCTCAATCTCTCCCTATGCATTATTTGTAAAGTTCAACAGTGATTATGTCCCTTGCCTCTGGTTTGTCAGGTCAATCTGGTGATGTCTTCGCTGATCAGAGTTTGCAAAGGTCAATTTGACCCATTGAAAAGTCTGAAAATTTGAAAAAAACTTGGACATTTTTTTTAATGAGAAAAATATTAGAAAAACAGAAAAAGCATGCATAAAGCACACTTCTATGTTTTGGAAACTAGATCAAAAGTACGTATTATGCTTCTTTTTGCCCAAAGTGTCATAGAAGTTAGAAAAATGGATGGGAAGAAAAACATATGCATGGAGTTTCTAGCCCACCAACGTGCTCAATTTGAGACTTTTGCCAAAGTGACAAAAGTACACAGTGAGCACGCTTTTGTTATCTCAAGTTGAAAACAAACACACAAAAAACAAGGAAAAATAAAATATTAAGAAAAAGAAGAACAGTGAAAAAAGCACACACCAGGCATGCTTTTGTTACCAAATAAAAATAAATAAAGGGGCATGAAGAACACCCATCTGCCCATGAAAAGAAAGCTTTATAAGGGATTGAAGTTCCCCTTCCTCATTCCGCACAAACACACTCACTTGAGGGAGGAGATCTCTACATTCGTCAAGGGCTTGGACTTTTGTCAGCTCTGTTTGGAAGAATGGGTTTCAGAAGAGTTTCTTTTAGCAAAGAAGTGAATAACATCCATAGGTTGCACCCAAGGTTTGTTGCTAAAAATTTAGGGTTTGGAAAGATATCCAAGTGACAAAATCATATTTATACAATATCTTTACCAAGTTTTTGAAGCACACTTCTCTTAAGAGGAAGACATAAGCTTGGGGTTGGTTTCTTAAATTTAGCTGGTAATATACAAGTGCTTGATGGCTAAAAATTCTAAGGTCATTAATGAAGAAATCACAAGATTCGATGTCAAAGTCTTCTACAAAAAAATGTGCTTATGACACAAAGGGTATTAAGCAAGAGAAATGGGGACCAAATGCATGTATATTCCAAAGATTGTGGACTATTGGGCTGATTCTGCAAAAGAGTTTAAAGTAAGAAGGGATTTCAACCACTTGACAATTGGCCAATTTGTTGATATTCGTTTTGAGGATGTAGAAGGTATTTCAAATGATGAAGCTGACATTTGTCACCTCAATTCATAAGAAATAACATGTTGTCAAATAACCAAGTAACAAAGTCGTATTTATGGAATTCACCAAGTTTCCGAGGTGCACTTTCTCTTAAGAGGAAGATGTAAGCTTGAGATTGGTTTCTTAATTTGGTTGGGAATACGAGTGCAAGATAACTGCATATTCTAAGTCCAATAGAGAATTGATAAGATGCAAATTCAAAATCTTCTAAGAAAAACACACTTTTAACACAAAGGTATCATGCAGGAGAGATTGGGGATCAATGCCATACATTTTTCAAAGATTGAGGATTATTGTGTCAATTGTGCAGATGAGTTTAAGTGGAAAGAAAAGATTTAGCTGCTTGACAGTTAACCAGTTTGTTGATATTCTTTTGGAGGATATTAAAGGAATTTTGAATGATAAATTTGATATATTGTCACCTCAACTCATGAAAAATAACATTGATTAGTAGCCTTTCCCTTAGTGGATTGGTCTAACATAAGGTTTCCTCGAATCAAGAGAGGACTAATATAGTTTTGAAGCACAAAAAGATTTTTCCTAAGCCCAAAGATGAGAAGAAAATTAACAATTCCAAAGGAAAATACACCAATTTTAGAGTCACCAATGGGGAATGCACTTCCTCCATCTCCTTAAAAAACAATGGTAAAACTAAGAGAAATAGAGAGAACACTAAATAAAGGGAAAACAAAAAGGAAGAGGGTAATGTAGATACAACTCTAAAGAGAGAAAGCTAAGAACAATTGCTAAGAAAAAAATTAGTATTTCTACACCAATTCAACATAAGAAGCCAATATTGATATCCATTCTTCCATCACATATCAAATTAACTCCTTTGAATGTTGTACTAAGTTACTAACACCCCAAAGTCTCGAATTCCATCTCTAGTGCACATTGTTTTTTCCCCTTAGGGGCCTCCAAAAATCGACAATATAGAAGAAATAAAAGAAAATATTCCAACATGGGCAAAGATAGAAATTGTTCAAAACAGGGAAGCAGTCCCATATTAAATTAGCTTTGCCACACTTGATAAGTTGGCTGAAGATTCAATAGAAAAGAAGCCAAAGCCCAATATAAGATGACCAAGATAGCTAAGGGAAATTTGATTATTGAGACAACTATTCTTCCAATAGACATCCATTCAGAATATTGAGTTTGTTTATTTTCAAATTGTTAGGACAAATTTGGGGCCAAACATTCGTCATGAAGATATGATTATGTTGGAGGCCATCACTGAAAATATCAAGGAAAGAGTTATAAAGGATGGAGAAAAAAGGCAACCTTAAATAGCTTTGAGAATATATTACTCATATTTTGCAATCCTCTTTTAAGTCCACAGTGTTTATTCATCAAATTTTAGATTCCACTGAGTATCAAAAGCAGCTAGATCAACTAGTTGTTTATGGAAAGATTTTGTGAAAATGGTTTGTGATGGGCAAGGCCATTGGTGTCACAACTCGTATCATTTAATTCTTTTCACATCGAACCAGGTGTGTCTTAGAGCTGTATGCGATAAGGATGTGTTAAAATTGGGGGGGGGTTTGCACTGAAAACAATGACTTTTGTTTCGGTCATGCTCTCTCACGATCTCTTTCTAAGACTAAATTCTATGCGAATGATGTTTCCCAGACTGAAATTAAAAAGACTAAGTCTAACCTAAAGAAGATTTTGGTGCTTTTGGCAAGGTTCAAAGAGAACTTTAATTAAAACATTCATCGAATCATCTATTTATGACTAAAACACACTTAAGCTACCCTAAGAATTCAAATCCTATGTTGTTTTCTGGAAAGGTAAATCTATTCTATTTGCAGAAAAATGAAATCTATTTTACTATGATATCCCCATAGTTGAAATCTATGTTCGTTCTTGTGCAGAGATGATTATTTGGTCTTTATGTATGATCATTCTTGTGCATAGATGATTGCTGGTTTTGCTAACTTAATCTTTTAGTGCACTAGAGTCCATGAATTTCTCTACTCGTTCCTCAACATGACATTTGATACAAATATTTTAAAGGCTTCTTAATTTGATTATCATTTTTGCAATTTTGTCTCTCTCAGAAACTTCACAAAATTGGTTCGTAGGTTGAAACTATGGGGATATCACAGTCTCCCCCTCTTGAATTTGGTTGTCCTCAAGCAATTTCACGATCTTATGATGAAAATCATAACCTTGCAAAATAGATGTTTCCTCCCTTATGAATGCAAGAGGTCCTTTATCTAGATTAATTCTTTGTAACATTCCTTTTAGGAGGGTTACATATGGCCATAGAAATATCTCTTTAGTAATGTAGTCTTGGTTTTGAATCAAACAATACCTTGTATGAAGATCCTACACAATATAAGAACATATACAAAGACACAGATGCATATTTATCTTAGGGTTAGACAAGGAAATAGTAATCAAATGTCAAGATAATATTAATTAAATACTATTTTTGAACTTCCACTTCTTCAATCCACTCGTATGGTTCCTTCCTCCTTCCCTTCTTTCTTGGAAAAAACCTACACATAGATTAGTAGTACCAAACATGAAATTATATAAATCAAAGCAAATTTATATAATTGCATGTTTGGTACTACTAATCTATGTGCAGGTTTTTTCCAAGAAAGAAGGGAAGAAGGAAGGAACCTTACGAGCGGATTGAAGAAGTAGAAGTTCGAAAATAGTATTTAATTAATATTATCTTGACATTTGTGTGATATCCCCGATGTAATTAAATAATAAATCTAATTACTGTGTTGTAAGGCCCAAATTTGATAACAAATATTTCGGGCCCTTTTATTTAATTAGATTAGGCAAGTTTTGGTTGGTCATGTCGGCTCGTTTGTAACCCTTCGAGAAGTTTCCCGGAGCCCATATATTTGGCCGTGTTAGTCATTGTTGGGAGTATGCGAATTTTGATATTTTTCTGTCTTGTGCGAATTCCTGTTGGAGTTCTGGTTACCGCCATTTCGGAGGTGAAAGACCCTCCCTATTTGGTACTTGCAGTTTCGGTGGGATTCACCCCACCCTACTCTGTTCAGTGTTCTTGTTCCAGATCTGGCAAATCTTGAATTTCATCATTGTTACTTCTGTAGTTGCGTATTCGTTAATCTGATTTACATGCATAAAGGATTCCTAATATTTCGAATTCATCATTCAATACACCTGCGGGAGATTAACCCCCTCACAAGTTGAAGTCTACCGTACCCTTTCCTCACCGTACGGTTACACTCCCTCCCCAACACCGTACGCCTTGCTCCCACACTACTGTACGACTAGTCTCACACTACTGTATGACCTATTTTGCACCACCGCACGGCCTTGGCACCACCGTACGACCTCCTCAACACTACTGTACGACCATTCTCACACTACCGTACGGCCTATTTTTGCACCACCGCATAGCCTTGGCATTCATAAGGGAGGAAACATCTATTTTGCAAGGTTATGATCTTCATCATAAGATCATGAAATTGCTTGAGGACAAGTAAATTCAAGAGGGGGAGACTGTGACAATAATAAATATTAGAAATATTACTAAGTTTCTATTGCATCTTTTGCAACTTGGAGGGACTATCTTCCTTGAGCCATTGCCCAAATCGAGAGGGACTGGGTTCCTTGAGCTATTCCGTCCATTTAAGGGGAACTGGCTTCCTTGAGCCAATTAACCCAATCTTGAGAGAGACAGACTTCCTTGAGCCATGCCGGCCTATATTGGCTTCCTTGAGCCCTTATGCTTAGAGAGGATTTACCTTCTTTGTGTCATCCTACTCATCTAGGGTGTTGGCTTCCTTGAGCCATGCCACCCCATATTGGCTTTCTTGAGCCCTTATACTTAGAGAGGATTGACCTTCTTTGTGTCATCCTACTCATCTAGGTAGGGTGCTGCTCTTGATTTATCTTTTTACCCTGCAGGATGGCAGGATCATGCTCTGATACCACTGTAATGTCCCTTTCTTAATCTACCTCCGAAAAATAGGGACATTTACCTTGCAAACTTAATTACAAGATATTAATTCCTTTTTAGCCTTATGTAAAATTGTGAATGATGTGTCTTATGATGCTTTACATAGCTAAATTACTGCCATTTCTAATATGACAAGAAGATTATGCCAGTGGATTAAGTATGTGTATATGTATTGATAACAAATTAATATTATATTGTGTATGAACACTCTGATATTTCAATGTACTCGAACCATTATAGAGCATTGCTGTATCTGATATGACAATCTGCGTGTACGACAAAGCTCCGAGAAACAAAGTTGTTGTGTCTAATCTGAATATGTATTCTTCCCACGATAATGGTGTTATCTCCGATGTATATTTAGGTGCTGGTAACCAGATTTGCCAATAAGATAAATGCTCAATTCTGAGTAGATCCCTTACCCATTCCAAGTTAAAGGCCAATTCCCTTTCTTTATACCCTTGCCTTAGTGGATTGACCTCTCCATCTTATTACCGATAATGTCTCATCAACTCTTTTATCATTACTTGGTCTTTATCTATGATCGTTCTTGTGCATAGATGATTACTTGGTCTTTATGTGTGTATGTTCTTGTGCATAAATGATTACTTCGTCTTTATTTATGATCGTTCTTGTGCATAGATGATTGCTGGTTTTACTAACTTAATCTTTTAGCGCACTAGAGTCCACAAATTTCTCTACTCATTCCTCACCATGACATTTGATTCAAATCTTTTAACGGCTTCTTAATTTGATTATCATTTTTGCAAATTTGTCTCTCTCAGAGACTTCACAAAATTGGTTCGTAGGTTGCAACTATGGGGATATCACATTTACGCTTTCAGTAAATCAGAAATCTACTCTACTGAGCATTTTAAACAAGCTAGATTCCATAAACAAATCCAATTAAAGTTTCCATCTTAATCTCCACCTCAATCACCATCATCACTAAAAATTAATATGAAACTCAAATGCATTAACTAATAAACTTGAACTGAACTAATGAATTGTAAATTGAAATCTACTTAAATGAATTCATCTATCAAAGAGCTATTGCATACAGATAAACAAACTACAAATTGCAATTGATCTTCAACTTCTTAAGAGTACCACAAATATGCAGAAAGGAATGTAACAAAATCTAGATATAGAACTGAAATAAAAATGAAATCAAACAAGGATCACCTCCCTTCGGTTGAGCGGGCTCTGCTCTTCCTCTAGTGGGATCCATGGACACAAATATCTTAAATCAACTTCAGATTCTCATTGCTATTGGCTTCCAGGAGGAAGTAAAACAAGTTTGAAACTACAATAATGAGACTCTAAACCGTTGGCTAATTTATTGAATAACTAACTAGCTTTCTGCTGAAAGTGATAGGATATATATACATATCCTTTTTTGAATTCAAATACAAAGTTACTCACCTAACTAAGTAACAATTAGTAACTTACCAGTAGAAGATTTTACAATACAATTTATTACTTCAATGAGAGTTGAAGTTCAACAGAACAGCCGATGAAATAGACTTAGAGAAAAACGAAGGTATCGTCCAGCTGGACTGATCAGGAGTGACCAAGCATTCCACGCTGACTGAACATGAAGTTCGGAACTCCTTGTCTGGCAATAATTTCTAAACACATCTAAAAGTATATCCAGGAAAATAGAACAAGATATAACGGTAACAATCCTGAATATTCGGCTATTCATCATTGATAATCAACAAGAGTAATACATTTAATCACAAAATATTATTTCTAATATATCTTCTAATTAGCAGAGTATAATAGTAAAAGAAATAAACATGCATGCATCTACACTACCGCCAGGCACATTAGTTAACAAATTATTACAAGTTTTTAAGCATAAATTATAATTAAAAGTGTCATATTCTAAGCTCATCATTCTCCCCCTCCTAATATAAACCATGTCCTCATGGTGGTGGATCTGGAAGACCCCTATTTTGTGCTTCAATCTAGAGTACTAAATCAAGATGGTTGAAATTATATTCATGGTAGGCTTTGGGAGGAACATATCCATTGCAATCTTCCACTTCTTCGGTCCAATCACTTTAAATGTTTCCTGCAAAGCTATCTAGTGCATCCAACCGTGCTGATGGCATAAGGATCAATGGCGGCCTGAATCTCATTCCTATCTAGTCTGTCTGTTGTTCTTCTATAATTCTCACCACTAATCTCATTCTAGTCAAACTTCAAGTGATATTATGGGGAGAGATAGGCTCTATTCTTTTGAAGTGTATTGGTATGGTATTGAGCCTTACCCTGGATGCTTACAGAGCTCTATAGGGAAGTTGATTCTGCACTTCTCTGAAGGATTGAATACTTACAACGAGATTTCTTTGGTAGACTAGCTTTACTTTGTTAGTTTGAGAAATGGAAGTGAATTTAGTTTTGAATGCTATTGATTTGGGGGTTTCATCCCTGATGGGAAGGCCTAATCTTTTGTGTTTCTCTATACTGATTTAATTTGTTCTCCCACTCAACCTGGTTTTGCAACAATGATACAAATGCTCTAATCTAAATTTCACTAGCAAAAATGTTCAAGAAAGACTAAATAGTGACCTAAAAGAAAACCATGCAAATAGTATTCGCATATTTGATTTTGATAGGTAGGGTCACTCCTATAGAAATCCTCAAGAAAATCATCATCATCATCATCATATTCTATTTTTCTACCCAGAACTAATTGATTGATTTTCCACTGTAAAAATCTTTCCCATACAAACAGAGCATAGACCCTAGAAGGTTTTCTCATTGCCAAAAGAGCTGAAGATAACTCCACTACTTGCTCCAATCTCTAAGTAGCTTCATCTTTTTGTTTTTGCAATTCTTCAAGTTGCTTAGTATTCTTCTGCTTATATTTCATGGCAGTTAGAGAAAGATATCTTAAGAGGAGCAAAGGAAGTTGAAGCTTCATGATCATGAATCTGGATCATTTGGCTCTTCAACTATTGTTCTTTTTGTTTTAGCTCCTCTTTCAATGTCCTTAATTCCTTAGCATTCTATAATGCCTGAGTACTAGCTTGGTAGAGTTTTTCCTTTGTTTCACTCAGTTTTTTTAGATTTTCTTCTTTTTCATTTGCATCTTTTTGAACTTGTTTTGTCTGCAGAGTGACAATCTGTAATTCTTCAAGTTGCTTAGTATTCTTCTGCTTATATTTCATGGCAGTTAGAGAAAGATATCTTAAGAGGAGCAAAGGAAGTTGAAGCTTCATGATCATGAATCTGGATCATTTGGCTCTTCAACTATTGTTCTTTTTGTTTTAGCTCCTCTTTCAATGTCCTTAATTCCTTAGCATTCTATAATGCCTGAGTACTAGCTTGGTAGAGTTTTTCCTTTGTTTCACTCAGTTTTTTTAGATTTTCTTCTTTTTCATTTGCATCTTTTTGAACTTGTTTTGTCTGCAGAGTGACAATCTGTAATTCTTCATTCTTTTGTCTTAAACTTTCCTCTAAAAACCACATTCTTCTCTTAGCTTTAGAAAGTTCAGTTTCCATCCTAGACAATTTCATAGCTTTTATCAACTCCTCATCCTCATCCCTTCTTCCTTCATCCTTTTTCTCAGTAACTTATTCTTTAACCACAATCTCCTTCCCTTCCCTTCTAACAAATGGTTGTCGTGATGAAGGCAATTGGGTTTCAGGAGGATGAGAGGGCAATGGCTAGCTTTGGCTAATTTCAAATTCTTTAGGAAACTCAAGTATTTTTGTTCTTGTTCCTGAAGGTGAAGAGGATTGGGGTAATTGTTGCTGTATATGGTGAAAATGGATAACAATAATAATGACATTGAAAGGCTAAATGAATTCAACCACAAAACCCTAGCCTAACAACAACAAAGATCCACCATAACATATGAAGATTACCTAAGACAATGCAAATCAAATGAAATCACAAAGATTATACCATCACATGTCCAATAGGGTTTGGATCTCCATTATTCCTATCTCCATTGATCTTGTTTGATGTATTTGCTCTCAGATTTTATGTGCACAAGAGCTCAACAAAGAACGGAATGTGGTTGCAAGTAGGATCGTAGTGTAGTCAAGTCCTTAAGATGATTGATTAGGGTTTGATAATGAAGGAGGCATCTCCTTATATAGAAGACACAATATGAAATGGAGGGATAAGATTGAGAGGTGTAAAAGGAGGTCGGCTATGATTAAAGGGTAGGTAAAAGAAATAATAAAATAATGAAAGGGGTAGGTAGTGTATGAATTAAGAGATGAATGACATGTGTCATAGGTAGAAAAGGTTAATGAATTAATTAAATAAATAAAGATTTATTTAATTAATAGAAAAAGTGGGATTAATTAAATAAATAAAATATTTATTTAATTTAAGAAAAGGATAATTTAAATAAATAAATGTATTTATTTAAATGAGAAATAAGGCTAGAAGAGGATAAATGAATTAATTAAATAAATAAAGATTCATTTAATTAATAGAAGAATTAAGCTTAGATAATTAAATAAATAAAATATTTATTTAATTATATTGGACAATTTTGGGTGTCTACAGTTGCGCTTCAGAATCATCTGAGGAACTATCATCAATAGCAATAATTTTAGGCGGGGATTTTTCAGAAGGATTTTCATTTTTTTGTTTGGTAAAGGTTACATCAACAATTTCTGATTTAGAGGCATGAGGTGATATTGATTCTTGAGTCTTAGGAGGCCGAGAAACATCTGAGGTTTGCATAGGGGTTTGTGAAATAGGGTCACAATTAGTTTGAGAAGATGGGTTGCCAGGAGCTTGCTGGGTGGCAACAGTAGGGTCAGATTTTTCTTTTATATGCTCCCTGTCATAACCCCTCTTTGGACATTGGATTATTGTGATTAAATAAATACAATAATTAAAACATTTATTAATTAACATTTAATAATATTGGAAAATCGTCTCATTTATGAGACTTCACGATTTTCCTCTAATATATAATTATTAATGTTTATTATTATTTGTTATGATTATTATTTATGTTATATATGATCATTATTTATTAATAACAAATAAGATTTTATATAAAATTTATATTGCTTAATATTAAATTCATATTTATCAAATAATAATAATATAAGTAATATAAATAAATAATAATAATAAAATAAATATCCGGTGAGTGCATACGAGTAAAGATAACTATGATACATGAACGATATGCCAAATCGATAGCTGTTTTACACTATTGAGGGGTTGGCCATTTCAGAATTGTTTTCTACATTAGCCGGACATGGAGACAATTAAAATCGATAAACAATTAAATAAGTTTAAATTAAAGATTTAAACTAATTAATAAGAAAACAAGCATGATATCAAGGAACCATTAATACCACTTCCGGTCATCATCAAGAAAACTATGATGTCAAAGATATAGGATCAACAGATACGATATTGGCACCGTCAATTATTCATATGCAGTCTTCATACATAGCAATACACTCAGCTACGTGGTGAACATATGTAGTAGAGTCAACAAGGAAAATAGGAATATAAACACCGTCGAAACAATGATTGAGGAGGCTATCATATTTAAGGATGCCGTAACATATACAAACTATAGTTGGCAACTATATTATTGCCGACAATGATTAATAACGACGCCTCAAGCAAGGAGGCAAATCAGCATCTAATCGACATTATTATGAAGATAGATTATGGCTTAAATATAATGATTAATCGCATATTCTCTCAATAAAGCCAGTTACACCAAAATATTATCAAGGAAAAATCGTCGTATTGATAAGACTTCACGATCTTCCTCTCTAGCATCAATAAAGCACATCCAGTAAGATAAAGTATTGAGACCTAGTGATATGATCAAGGGTTTGATGATCTCAAGAAAATAATCTTATCAATCACCAACAATAGATGTTAATATCAATATCTATAAGAACAATTGATTTTAGATACTCATCCTAGAATGAATTATGGTAACCAAACCATAGAGTTCACCAAAACAAAGAAGAGTCGGATCTGTTTAACAATATATCAAGTGACCACATAGACTATCATTCTAGATCTAATTGTGCAAGATCCTTATCAATTCTTCCAAGAGTAATATATTATATCAAAAGATTCATATCGCTGATAAGAAGATCATCGTCAAGACAATAAGATATAGAAGGAAGTATGATGTAGACTAAAGATGTGATATTGATCTAGCAATACATGCAGATCATAATAATTCATGCCATGCTGAGATATACATATAATAGCAAGATGTTCATAACTCCACGAAGTAAGGAGAACTCTTTTATATGAAGACAATTCCTATCAATATCATCATACCCGACTATGCGAAAACCACATATTATCCTCACGGTAGGAGGAGCAGAAAATTGATGATTATCTTAATCATTACGCGATTTCGATCATGACTAAGACATTTACAAAGGGCAGTGAGTATCCAAAGGGGCGCGATGCCTATTAATGATTATAAAGACAATTCTCCATGTTAACAAACTGCTGTCATGGAAGGACAAGACATGAATCTTCAAGGAGTAATTATTCCAAAGGGGCACGACCTTAGGAAATAAATATATTTAATGAAGATAGATACTTATTTCCAATCATCATGGGATTATTCTTATTCTCATCCAGATTTGGATTGCTCTAATTGAGCAGTAGCCTTATCGGCAAACCAGTGCATATATCTAAAGTTATCATTCAGGAAAGCCACCACCCACACTGCATATTTCTAAAGCAAATCAGAAACAGCAGTTCTATCTTCATCGCTATAAGCAATGGTGTGAAAGACTAACAGCATACTGATATTGCTATATCAGGGATAGCTATAAATGGTTGTGAGGAAACTTACAATACAATTTATATTGTCATATCAAGTAGAGCAAAGTTAACTCCATAATTGCAGATCGGAATAAATACACAGATCAGGTATAACTATATATAGCAGATCATAATATATCGTTTTTATACTAGGTGGTATCACTTATCGCCGATATAAATTTTAAAATGGATTTTTAGAGTCTTTGATTGGAAAGAAGTCTCTTGCAATTGATTTGTGATTTGATGGTCCTTAATTCCTAGAAATTTATATTGGGGACATTACACTCCCCAATTACTCTTTTCAAAGAGAAATGAGTAATTCTTGTAGATCTAGGCTCATAAATTTGTACTTCCCTTTTCTTGTCTGATATTGCCCCTTTTGTGGGTTTAGGCTTCTCAATTTCCATTTTTGTTTTCTTCTACGAGGTTTCCCCTTTTTCCATTTTTACCCTTTTAACCGTGGGTCTTTTGGCCTTTTTCTTAACAGGAAAAGACAAAAATTTCAACCACCTTTCTTTCTCTGATTCCTTTCTTAAGAAATGATGCTTAACAATTAAATGAATCAAACTATGATATCTTATTGAACTACTCATAGAGGAAATTTGGGAAAATAAGAAACTGGAAGATTAGTTTTGGCCTCTAGTCGAGTGTTTCCATATCTCAAATGTGTTAACAACCACATTCCTGGTCCTAGCACAGTCCCATATTGACCTTCACAAGTGAAAAATTTCATCAACCATAGTCCTGTTGTCTTCCAGGGCTCTTCCAAGCTAGTTCTGCTTATACTCCTTTTGTGCTTCCTTTGTGGACCTTCAACTCAGGTCGTGGTCCATCCCCTTCATGAAATGCATTAATTAATTCTTCAAAATTGATGTTCCCTTTGTTTACTAATTCTCCTTCTGCAAGAATCCCTGTACTAATTACTTGAGGTGTTACTTCTATAACTTCTCCGCCAACTTTGGTAACATTAACATGAAAGTTTCTTACAAATTTTTCCACTAAGTCCAGCTCAAAACCTTCATACATTCTTATAATATTCAACTGGCCTGCTTTGTTCTAACAATCTCTTCATTTCAGGGTCTAAGCTGAAATTCCTCGGTTCCGTTTTCCTCTTGTTCCCCATTTTTCGCTCTATATCTTGGAACTGCTTCTTCAAACACTGAATGTTTAAACTTAATTACAGAAAAAGAATGAATCTTTTCTACTTTTAAGATTAGAGATTTCGCTCAAGTGATAACTAATTACACACGTTCCTTCATTAATTTCAGTCTTAACCGAATGATCTGCCCACCACTGCTATGTACTTATTTTCTTGATTTGGTGAGTTGGCGGCAGTCATAGCATATGTACATTTTTATCACAGTAATCATTACTTCAAAGTTTGAAATGACAAGTGATGTCATACAAATTTAATCCTTATTCTTTCGTCACTATCAATTTAATACTTAAAATTTATGATAATAATGTTGCTAATAATGAACTGGCAGAGGTTTCTATACAAATAATATTTACCCTTTCTACTTTATCCTTAGTAAATTAGAAAATAATACTTCAAAAATAATATTTGTAATAAATATATACCTTTTATTATTTGATGCATACTCGTCAGGAGCTTCCATGCAAAACTGATTAACTCGTGTCAATCAGAAGATATCATGCAGAATTAACCATTTTGCCAAAGCAAAAAGGCGACATTTTGATACGGAGTCATCTGGAGCATATGTATCAACTCAATCAGTAAAAAATCAATGAGCTGATTAGTCATTACTTAGGGCTCTCCCTACATGGACTAAATAATTGTAATGTCCCCTTTTCCACTCTAGTTTGTTTTGGGGTCTGTTGGCCAATTCTGAGACTCGTTGGTCAGTCAGAGGCAAAATTAGGGTTTCCTATTTTCTAGGAGGATGTTTCGGCATTTTTGGTGGCCTACATGTTGGAGATTTTCAGTTTGGGCTCTAGATTCTTTCTGGGTTTTTGGAAAGCTTCGCAATGATGGTACATGCATAGCAAGCAACCAAGTTTGGAAAAATTACTATTTTTAGTAAGTGGAGGCGAGAGTAGCATATTTCTCTAGGTTTTTCTGGATTTCCAGAGAGCTTCACGATGGTGTAACATGCAAATGAATCTAAAGACTTTTCCGGACATAATATTTTTAGTAAGTTGCAACGACTACTCAGAATGTGGTAAAAATCTCTTTGGGAACACTTACTATTTTTAGCAGTGTGCTATTTATAGTAATTACTATTTTTGGTAGTGCTATTTTTGACATGTGGTCCAGTTCATAAGCTATGGCAGGCAGTGCAGTTTTCAGGATTCCAGCCTTCAGATTATTTTGAGTAGTATTCGGTATATGACAATTAAAGTATTTTCTATACTTTACTATTTTCCCCTTGGCCTAGGCGTAAATGGTGTATGACATAAAGGGGGTCGATTTGATATTTAATTTATCAACTTATAGGCAAAGTCTAGACGCCCATGGAGGTATTTGACATTAAAAGGGATTATGAATTTACAATATATTTGATATTTGCTGAAGGGAGAAATACGTTGTTGCTAAATAAAATATTTAAAAGTCATTTCCCTAAGTTTATATTGAGTGCTCACTTATTATATTATTGGCAATTTTTATTAAAGTGACTCATCTATGCACTTGGGCAATTTGGGAAGGAGATGGAATGAAATGAAATGAAAGGCAAATTAAAAGAAATTTGAATGTCAGTGTTTAATCCCATATTGGAGGGAAAGGAAGTTCGATTTGGAGAGAAGATTATAAATAAAGGCCTTGGGCTCTCATTTGGGGTATCCATAAAAATTATAACGAACTGCTGTCAAATTGTTGTTGGAATGCTTTGAGGAATGCTTACCTCCTAGACTATATGCTCCACTTCTCGCTTGAAAGATAGCGAATAGTGAGATTTTGGGATTGTTCTTCACTCAGAAGAATGGATGGATTCATTGCAAAGTGCGTGTTCGAGTTTTCTAATTTTGGAGTGTTGTGAGTGTGTTTCAAGTTGCTGGTTTGGTGTGGTTGTAGCTTGTTTTCATTCATAACTCTTTGTCTAGGTGTCAGCTCATTCTAGGTAGTGGCTCGTTCTCTTCCTATGTACCAGGCAAAGTTCCCAGACTCGGACTCGGCTCAGACTTGGCAAGGCCGACTTGACTCGTGACTCGGCTATGACTCGGCAACAACTCGGCAATGACTCGGCAAAATAAAAAAACCCTTGAAATTAAGAGATTTTTAACAATTTAAAACTTGTTTCATGCACCCATTATTGAATAAAGCCCAATTATAATGTGTGCTAGCTTGTTATGCCATGAAAGGCATGCTGGTAGAGTATCTACTTGTTTAGGGCTTTTGTTTAGTATTTTCTTTGGCCAAATTGAAATTTTGGGAGCACCAACATGAGACATCATGAACATCTTCACTTGGAAACTATAAGGAGTGCTTGTGTATGGTAGCATTAAATAGTGTGCTTGTTGAACTTAGGTTTTACCTTGGGACTATAGTTGACCTTGGTCTTTCTTGGACCTCTTAGATTTTAGGCTATATATATGTTGGATGGAAGGGGGAATTGTGAGGCCAGAAGGGTTTGAAAATATGCTCCTCAAAGACATGTCCCTTGCCAAAAATAACCTTGTGCCCCATGTGGGGACTTTTTGGGATGTGGGGACAGGTAGGAAATGTCCCCAACTCACCCCCTTTTTTCAAAATTTTAAGAAACATCCCTGTTGTGAGGTACTCACACATCGCCCCATTGCAAATGAAGACCCCCACTTTTTTCTTTCTAGGGTTAGCTCTTTTAGTTTTGTTGTTGGTCGTTTTAGTGTCTTAGCCTTTGCATTGAAGGGATTGAGTTTCTCAAAGGTCATCAAATCAGGTGGATCTCCTCAAGGTGGAGTGAAGGAGGTTAGGTCAGTTGAGCGATTAGGGGTTATTTAGATCATTCCTAGGGTTTTTGTGTACTATCTGGTCACGCTTCAAGTTGCTAAATCAAACCTTGGTTGAATGCATAGTGTCCTCCTAGGTCCCGTCCCTTACATCAAGGTCAGAGTGAACTCGCCTTAAAAGTCTGGAATGTCATCCTGATCCTGAAATGGCCTGAAATTTGACTAAGTCTGGAAATTTGAAGGATCCTCCAAAAACTAGATTTTGCAATATAACTCATGGAGGTCCGAAACCACTCTCAAACATCCTGACAATATTTATGGAATATAACTTAAAGTATAAGAAAGAGAAAAGACATAAGGAAATGTCACTTATACTTAAATGTTATATTCCATATATGAATCCTGACGGAGAGACTAACTTGTCAAACAAGTCAAAACATTGACCTGTCGTGGCCGAGTCTTGGAGCTTGGACTCGGCGAGTTTTCGCGAATCAAGCGAGTTATGGTCGAAACTCGCCGAGTCAGAGTCCCGAGTCAGCAAAACTCGTTGAGCTTGGCTCGACTCGCCAACTCGGCGAACTTGCCTGACTCGCGGCGAGTTTGGGAACTCTAGTCCCAGGCGATCATTCTTGGGAATATTTCAACAATGCATTAAATACTCCGAGACAATCTTCTTTGAAGGCGAGATTCCTTCTTCAGGAACAATTAGGAGCAACTCGAACTTTAATGTTGAAACCTACAAAAGACTTATTTATGAATTATTAAGAGCCATCAGGAGTCATCAAGAGTGAACTGAAGTTGATTTGGGTAAAGCTGCCATTGTTGGTTTTCAACTTTACTCTTAGGTATGAATTAGAGAAACGGGAATCGCCCAAAATTGCTGAGTTTGGGCAATTCCCGAGTCGAGTTGCCCTCCCCGAGTTTGCCAGGCTCAGACTTAGACGAGTCCAGAGGGTCAAACTCGCCAAAATCGCCAACTCAACGAAATCTCCCAAAATCACGAGCCCCGATGGCTAGACTTGGTCGACGTTGGGCATAATGAAAGTTAAAAAAAAAAAAACACAATTTAAAAGGTTTTTTTATGATATTTTTTTTGGTTTATTATGCCATGCTCCTAAAAGTGAACTTCATTTCATTCATTTGGCAAAATAGGAGGAGAAAAGTGAGTTGTGAAGAGAAACAAGGGTTCATTGAAAAAAAACCAACAAGGAGGAAGCTCAAGATTTCATCCATTCATTACATTGGGGCTGCATTGTACTTTGATTTGGTATATCAAGAGTTGGAAAGGAAGAGTTTGCAGCTCATTTCAAGCTTGTTGTAAGAGGTAAGTTTGATTTTTGAGTTTTTTTTGTTTCTTGTAAGCAAAAATTTCATTTTCATTTAATTTGAAAGTCTTACATTTTTTTCCAAAATCTTTTGTATGTAGGGTTGTATGTAGGGTTTGTAAATTTTATTTTTTTTAAAAGTAGGTTTGAAATTTTGATCAAACCCTACATTTCTTTTTAAACAAATTTACAAACCCTACCTTAGTTTTTTTGAAAAAACTGTACAATGAGAATGAATACACAAATTCTCAAATATTTTTTTTTTTTGTATTTGTAATGTTTTATTGCAGCAACCTTCACTTTCTTATTTGCCTCAATTTTCACAAAACTATCATACAATATCTTCTTCTAGACCCCCACATAGAAAGGACCCCGCTTGGAAATTTCATGAAGATTTTCCTAGGCAATAAAAAAGGTAGACAAAGTGTATGTTTTGCAAAACAATATCCATGGAGATATTTATAGATTGAAATACCATATTGCTAGTGCACGTGGCCATGATGCCAAGCGATGCCTAAAAGCAACTATTGAGGCTACACACGAGTGCTATGTAAAGGTTGAAGCACTTGAAAACAAAAAGGAAATGGCAAAGAAACAAAAGGAAGATTTCGCGGCCATTGGAAGTGGAACAACTTTAGGTTGTGTTGGAGGGGCCTTCTCCCATGCCTCCATATCGTCCCACTCACTGTGCTACTGCTCGCACTTCTGCTTCTGCAGGTGGCAGTGCTAGTGCTCATGTTCCTTGCACTGCCAGTGGTAGTGGTAGTGTTAGCATTGGACCTAGAATTCGTTAATCTAGGTTGGATTCCTTCTTTGAGGCTCGCTCTACTCCTAGGTCCCAACAGTCGCTTGAGGGCATGGGTTGGAACAAGGAGGTCCATGATGCCACTAAAATGGTAGTTGGCAGGTTTTGGGTCTACAACAGTGTTCCATTCTTTGCAGCAAGGTAAATATTTCATGTTTGATTGTTTTAATATTTATAGTTTGATTCTTTGTTTGATGTTTTGTCGTACATAGTACATACTTAACTTATCTCATTTAATTTATTTGTGATAGGTCTCCTTATTGGCAAGAAATGGTTGATGCCCTTACCATATGCAGGGCGCGGTTCAAAGCCCCTTCTGAATCTGATTTAAGGGAACCAATTTTGGCTAAATTAGTGCATGGTGTGAAGAGGGAATTAGCTGATCAACACCATATATGGAGTACTAAAGGTTGCACCATCATGACTGATGGTTGGATGGATAGGAGAAATAAAACTCTCCCTAATTTTCTTGTTTCTTCCGCAAGTGATTGATTAATTTTAATTTCATCTAGTCATTAATTTTTTATTTTTCATTTAATGATTTATTGAATGATCATTGATCTTGCTTTATTTTTTATTTCAGGGGGCACTTTCATCAAGTCCATTGATGCCTCCGCACATTGCAAAAATGTCACATTCCTGTGTGAGAAAATAGAGGAGGTGATCGATGAGGTGGGTGAGGAGAATGTGATGCAGGTAGTCACCAACAATGCAGCAAATTATGTTGCTGCAGGTAAACTTTTGATTACAAACTAATTTTGTTTGCAAATTAATTACTATTTCGTAACTTCATTAATTACAATGCAACAAATTATGTTGTTGCAGGTAAACTTTTGATGGAGAGGCACCCATCTATAGTTTGGACTCCATGTGTCGCCCATTGCATTTACCTCATGTTGGAGGATATTGGAAAAATCCCGTGGGTTAAGAGATGTGTGGAAAGGGCGAGAAATATTTGCAAATTTATATATAATCATTCATGGGTGTTAGCTCTTATGAGACAATACACAAAGCAGAGGGAGTTAGCTCATTCAGGAATCACTAGATTTGGCACTAACTTCATTACATTACAGTCCATGCTTTGATGTAAAGCGGCTTTGAGACGTATGGTTGTTGGTGAGGAGTGGTCTTCCACTTCCTATGCTGCTACCTTTGTAGGAACAGATATGGCAGATTGCATTTTTGATGAGGGAGGCTTTTGGAGTTCTTCTGATGAGATTGTGAAAGTAAATTTTTATAAATTCGAGAATTTAAGTTTTTGTTTTATAATTTACTCATCATTTTCTCTTATTTGCTCATTTTTCTAAATTACACAATATTTGCAATTTTGCAGTTTGTTAAACCCTTGGTGGTTCTCCTGTGAGTTGCGGATGGAGAAAATCCCGCAATGGACTACATATATAAGGGCATGGATAGGGCCAAGGAGGCCATCAAATCCGTCTATGCGAGAGATGAGAGTAGGTATCGTCCCATTTGGGAAATCATTGATAGGAGATGGCATAACCAGCTTCACAAGCCCATCCATGCAGTAGCATATTATCTAAATCCACCATTCCTTTTCAGCCCTACTTTCAAGGTTGATGAGGAGGTTCTTAGCGGGTTGTACTCAGTCACTGAGAGGATGACACCTAATGGTTGTTCTCAAACCGAACTTATGCAAGAGATACCGTTGTTTTACAATTCTCAAGGGGAGAATTTCTCTTGTA
This sequence comes from Cryptomeria japonica, assembly GCF_030272615.1. Classification (NCBI taxonomy): domain Eukaryota; kingdom Viridiplantae; phylum Streptophyta; class Pinopsida; order Cupressales; family Cupressaceae; genus Cryptomeria; species Cryptomeria japonica. The sequence goes on along the minus strand of NC_081405.1, from coordinate 422,562,948 downwards.
CTATCTACAAAGAAAGTAGGACATCTATGATGCCAGGTAAAAAATTAAAATACATTCTAAGGCATAATTTTAATTTTATTATATATTGTTAAATGAGAGTCCACTGATTTTTTATATTTTTCTCATTTCAAATTCAAATAATTGTTGGAGCTTTTTTGGCCCAAAGACACCAAATTTTCAGAAGTTGGCCATTCGCATTTTGAGCCAACCATGCAGCGCATCAAGTTGTGAGCACAATTGGAGTATATTTGAGCACATATACTCCAAGAGGTGCAATATATTATCTATGGAGAGGATGAACGATCTTGTCTTTGCTCACTACAACCTCCGCCTCAAAATGAAAAGGAATGCATCGGCTGACAACTTGTAATGTCCCCTTTTCCGCTCTAGTTTGTTTTGGGGACCGTTAGCCTATTCTGGAGACCCGTGGGCTAGTCGGAAGCAAAAATTAGGGTTTCCTACATCTGGGAGGACGTTTCTGCATTTTCGAAGGCTTGCATGTTGGAATTTATCAGTTTGGGTTTTGGATTCCTTCTAGGTTTTCAGAAAGATTCGTAGTGAGGGTACATGCATAGCAAGTTATGGAGTTTGATTGACTTACTATTTTTAGTAAGTGGTGGCAGAAGCAATTGAGTTCTCTAAGTTTTTCTGGATTTTTTTGTGAGCTCTGCGATGGTATAACATGCAAACTAATCTGAGGACCTTTTCGGGACTTACTATTTTTAATAAGTTTGGAAGCTGCTCAGAATGTGGTTAAAATCACTTTGGAAACACTTACTATTTTTAGCAGTATGCTATTTTTAGTAAGTACTATTTTTAGCAGTGTTATTTTTGGCAAGCGTTCTGTAACTCAGCTCAGTGGTTATTTTTGACAGGCTCTTGTGTTCGAACTCAGATGATTATTTTCGGCAATGCAGTTTAATGCCTTGGCCTCAGCTCATTTTGGTAGTATTTAGTATTTGGAAGCAAAAGTATTTTTTAATACTTTATTATTTTTCCCTTGGCCTAGGCGTAACTTGTGTATGACATAAAGGGGGTCAATTTGATATTTAAATTATCAACTTATAACCTAAATTTGGACGCCCATGGAGGTATTTTTCATTTAAAAAAAAAGATTATGACTTTACATTATATATTTGGTGACTGATTATTTGGGCGGCCACTTAAGGGAGAAATACATTTGTTGCTAAATGAAATCTTTTATTACTTGGGCGATTTGGTGAAGGAAATGAAGTGAAATGAAATGTAAATTAAAGGAAATTTGAATGCCATTGTTTAATCCCATATTGGAGGGAGGACAAGTTCGACTTGGGGAAAAAGTTATAAATAAGAATGTTGGGCTCTTGTTCTGGTTATCCAAGAATTTTTTAAAATGAAATGCTGCCGAAATGTAGAGTGAAAGCTTTGGGGAACGTTTACCTTCTACCCATAGCTTGATTTTTTGCTTGCAATACAACAACTAGTCGAGCCAAATACTGCTCTTCATTCAGAGGAGTGGATTGAAGATAATGTTGCAGGTTTATGTATTAGTTTTCTGATTTTGGAGTGTTGTGTGTGGATTTACAGTTTGCTGGTTTTGGTGTGCCTGAAGTGTGTTTTTGTTCATAGCTCCTTGTGTGGGTGTCAGCTCGTTCTGGGTGTTTGTTAGATCAATTCCTATGCCTTGGGCGATTCATCTTGTACGCTTTCATTGAATATCTTTGTTTACCTCACTGGGTAAACAAGAAGAATACAGAAACTGAACAGCAATGCACAATGCAATTACAAAGCAAGTACCAGAATAAGCTTTCCATTAATGTCAAAAGATGTTCATATTATAATCTGTCGTCCACATTACATGTCCTCCAACACCCGGAGGTGGTACAATATATGACAGCCGAAGGGGTGCGACACAACCGTCGCGACTCCAACTACCTACCCGTCGGCTAACTAACTGACCGCCGTAACTCATTATTACCGACGACAACATAAACATACTATACCAACATAACATAATGATTATTCCCGTCAACATCATCCCCCCCAAGAAAAGAAGTCGACTCCGACGACTAAATACAAAATAGAGATGAACGGCAGGAACTACTGACGCCAGTCGGGCCCGGATCTTATACACTTGCTGCGTCCTCGCCTGAAAACCCTTTTCTGCTACCATCTGATGCTCAAGTGCGGATTTCACCAATATTGCTTCCTTTGCCATCACAGTCCTCCTGTGCTTAACCCAAACTTGTCTGCAAAACACGTTTTTCAGTCTCAGCTTCCACCAACTGCTACTCAATTGATACTATCTCCCTAGCCAATTTGTCCTCGATAGCCACCCGTGCTGCTCTCCTGGCATCCAACTCCTGGGTACGCTGAACTAAGTCTCACGCGACTATTGCCTCCAACCTGGTGGTCAGCTCCTCCCGAGCCCTCTATGCATCCACCAAGGCAACCTCACGTCCAGCCGAGACATACTCCGAGTTCCTCAAAGCGTACCAGTCATGCCTGGAGGTGGCCATAATCCGTTGGCACAAATGCTAGGAGCCACCTCAAATCCTCCATCACACTCCCCAAAAGCTAAAAACTGAACTGAATAACTCCCTGGTGTCATACAACTGCGCGGACCTGCAATGCCTTCCCTCAAACTCTGTTTATTCGCAACCTCCAAAGTCGTCTCCCTCTACGGCTTATGGCTTCCCTGCCAATGCTTAGCTGTGGGCTTCTTTCGCGGGGGTGTTTTATCCTTCGTCGGCGGTGTTTTAATCTTTCGCGGCTGCTTGTGATGACCACCTTCGGTGGCCCCACCGTCGGTGTGATCACTGCACGATGGTTCCACCGCACAGTGGTTCCACCGTCGGTGGTGTCACCGTCGGTGGCTCCACTGCACGATGGTTCCACCGTCGGTGGCTCCACCGCACGGTGGTGTCACCGTCGGTGGTCCTACTGCACGGTGGTTCCACCGTCCGGTGGTTCCACCGTCGGTGGTGCCATCGTCGGTGGTCCCACCGCACGGTGGTTCCACCGTACGGTGGCCACTTTCTTTTTTTAAAATTTTATATAACTTTTCAGCCGTACGGTCACCTGCCGTACGGATTCGTACGGCCATACGGTACTCTCTTTTTTTTTTTCTTTTTTCTTTTTTTTTCTTTTTTCTTTTTCTTTTCGATTTCCTAATTTAGTTGTCTAGAGAGTCTTCGGCTCGGGTCCCCTGTCTCTGGGATCGCCCTTCATCCTTCTCGGTTTGCCTCGCCCGAGAGTCTCTCGTTTTGGTCCTGTGCCTGGCGAGTCGCCTGCCCGGCCTCTCGGGTCCCCCTCCGGACTCCCTGGTGTCCTTCCGGCCTCTCAGGTCCCCTACGCACTTCTCGTGGTAGGGTTTCAATTTGAACCTATCGGTGGCAAGTTTATTTTCCATGGCCATCCGAAGACCTAGAACCACAAATTCTACAGGAACCATGGTCTCCTTCCCGTACATAAGAAGAAGAAGAATAATGAAGATTTTGAAGACTGCGGTCTTCCACATAGGGTTCCAATCATTGCCAACACTCTTCGGATTATCTACGTCGCCAGGGTTTGGGGCGTCTCCCTTCCAATATTCTTTGTATTCTGGCAAGTACACCTCTATTGGTTGCTCTGGTTCCTCTACTTCGACGCTTAATACGTTACAGGAGGGTGAGAACATCTCATAGTCCTCCTGCTGCCAGTGGAACAATCCATTTAGTGAATTTGTGTCATCCTCCGAACAGCAACCTCCGATTTTTAATATGCCTTTGGCATCTGGGTCCATCCCCTCTCTCCCTTCGTCTCGTGGGTCATTTTCCCTCTCGGATTCAGATCCCGAGGAAGAGGCAAGTTCCTCGCTCACCAACTGCGTCCGGAGATCAATAGTGAATTTCTTGCCTCCGCTCTCCATCGAGAGTGTATTTCGTTTCCAGTTGTGGTTTGCTTTCGCTGCCACCAACCATCCTCTTCCAAGTATGGCGTCATACCCTTTCTGTTTCAATGGAATGACCACGAAGTTGAGTACAAAAGGTTGTGCACCCACGGTGACTTGCTGTGCCATCAACATGCCGAGGGGTTTAATCCCGTGCTGGTCTGCACCTAGCAGATTAAACGTAGGTGGCCACAGAGTGGGCTTTCCTAGCTTTTTCCATGTGTCCTCCGGAAGGACATTTACTCCGGAACCGCCGTCTATTATAGTATCCGTCAGGATGGTGCCCAGGATGCCCATCTCCACCACAGCTGGGTGTCGGCCATTGTTGACGGTAAGTACAACTAGATTTGTTGCCGAGCTTCCTAGTATGGGAGCGTCCATGTCTCTCGGCTTGGGTTTATCAACCTTTGTGCCCAACAACATTGTCCCCAATTGCGGTATGGTGTGTAGGAGGTCTTCCAGTTTCACAGGTACCTCCATTTGGAGCATCTGTCGTACAATGTTCCTCTCCGCGTCTGTGCAGTAGGGTCCAGATGACTCGTGTGTCTCTCCCCGTTGGGCTTTCATGGCCCTTTCTATTTCCTCCCTTGCCTCCGTCATTCTCTGCTTCTTGGTGCGGGGATGGGGGTATCGGGCTTCCTTTGCCTGCCCTCGGGTAAGAGCAAGGATGGCTTCTTTACCTCGTGTGTTGCCTTCGATATCAATCAGATTGGCCCCTACGCCAGACTTCGGACAATCGGCATCTTCATGGTCACCGGGGCCACACCACCGACATAGCTTTTGAGCGGTGTCACTGTTATTACACTCTCGTGCGTAATGACCCCATTGATTGCAAGCCCTACATTGAATCATTGGGCGTCCCTTCGCGTCGTATTGGACCCTGTTTCTGGTGGAATTATTATTATTCCCCCGTCCGCCTCGTTGGTTTCCTCGGTAGCCTCCGGAAGATGCATTATTGTTTGAATCCGATGTGGAGGGCTGCTCATGTGCAAAGAGCACTTGCTGGTTACGTGCCTTCAGATTGTATGGGCATTCCTTCGTAGAATGTCCCATGATCTGGCAGATGTCACAGAATGCCTTCTTGGGACAGACACCCTTTGTGTGGCCGCTCTCCTTACAATCCGTGCACCACAGTTCATCATCCTTGCTTGTGGTCCCCTTCATTGTCTTAAACTCTTTTAACATCCGTTCCATATCCTTCTGAAGGGCCGTGACTTTCTTCTTCGGCTTCTCATCACTGCTACTCTCTTCTTCCGACGTATCATCTTCAGAGGATGACGAAGATCTATTCTTCTTCTTTTTGGCCGTCTTATTTTCACTTTCCAAGTCCATGGCCCGGTTGTATGCATCATCGTAGGATGTCGGAGGCACAATTTTCATCTTTCGTCGTAGCTTAGGGTTCAGACCCTCAACAAACCACCGCTTCTTTAAGCCATCAGCCGGTTGGCTTTCCATCTTTCCGACTAATTCCTTTAGCCGGTGGCCATATGCCTGTACGGTCTCCTTCTTTCCTTGCTTTGTTCCATAGATTTCCGAGACTATCTCATTATCATCTCGGAGAAGCCGAAATTCCTTCTCGAATGCTTTCTTCAATTCATCCCACGTAGTTACCCCGGTTTTATCCAAGTCTGAATACCAGTCAATAGCCACTCCTCTCAGTGTGGTGGGGAACTGCTTCATCCATTCATCCTGGTCAGTCACCCCGTTGGCTGTCCAGATGGTTTCGCAGGTACGGCAATGCCGTGCGGGATCATCTTTGCTATCCCCGTTGAATTTGGGCAACTTCTGTTTGGTCGCCATTGATGGAAGTCGTCCACTTGGAGGTGGTTGTGGCCGTGTCTGCCCTTCGGCGCTGCTCCCTTCGATGCCGCTGATGTCTCTTGTGGTGGTGACCAAAGGTACGGTGTTCTGCCTTGTACCTACCGTGCGGTTAGCTTTCCCTTGATCCTCGTCAGGGTTACTGCTCGTCCCCTCGGGCAATGGTTGTCCCATTATCCCTGTGCCATGTAGTATATTCCCGTCCCTCCCGAAATAATTTCGGCAACGGCGCCAAATGTTTACCTCACTGGGTAAACAGGAAGAATACAGAAACTGAACAGCAATGCACAATGCAATTACAAAGGAAGTACCAGAATAAGCTTTCCATTAATGTCAAAAGATGTTCATATTATAATCTGTCGTCCACATTACATGTCCTCCAACACCCGGAGGTGGTACAATATATGACAGCCGAAGGGGTGCGACACAACCGTCGCGACTCCAACTACCTACCCGTCGGCTAACTAACTGACCGCCGTAACTCATTATTACTGACGACAACATAAACATACTATACCAACATAACATAATGATTATTCCCGTCAACATTCGTTCTGGGTGTTTGTTGGATCAATTCCTATGCCTTGGGCGATTCATCTTGTACGCTTTCATTGAATATCCTGGATTATTGGATTTTTATTTGCAAGTCGAACTTTTTTGTTGTAGGCGCCCTTGCTGGAGGTGTTTGGGTTTGCGTGTTATGTTGTTTCTGATTTGTTAGTGCCATCCTCTCAGTTTAGACTTGGTCGCTTTATGTCTAGGGTCTTTGGAGTGTGTTTTGAACTTTTGAGTTAATTTGGGGGTGTCTTGAGTGAGTTAGAAATGTTTGTGGGGATTTGTAATATCCCCAACAATTTTTTTCAATTTGTTTCCAGTTACAATCACAACAAGAACCCGTTAAGGTTAGGAAATCAAGATACAATAATGCTGAAGTTGTAACCCTTCGACTTTCTGATCACCAAGTGCCCAATATGGGAAGGTGAGAGCATACGGTGTTGAGGGTATAGTTAGCTAAAAATAACTAGAAATAATGTAATGCTCGGGCGGCAAGCCAGCCCCTTCCACTTTTCAACGAGATATGGAGAATATTGAAGATCACTTGGCGGTGAACCAGCCAAGGATAATACAAGAAACTGAAGAACAATCACTCTACCGCTTATGCAACGGAAGGACTAGAAATGAAATAGCAATCAACTCCACCGCTTATTCAGCGGGAGGACATAATTACAATAGATAAGAAGGCGGCAAGCAACCTCTTCATGCAATGGGCCAAAGAACAACAATCCAAGTGTTAGTACTACTAATCAGCTTTACAATGCAAACATGGATTACAAAATTACTAGAATCATTGTCCAAACTAGGCGGCAAGGCCAGCCTCTTCCACTTATGCAGTGGGACTAAGAGAGTTCAAATAAATTGTTGTTAGTACTACTAACAAGCATTACAATATGATTCATCATGGATATTCAAATATCAAAACCCAAACTAACAGCTGCAACTTATTACCAAGACTCTTCACACCACACCCATAGACTCATACACCTGAAAACCGGCTTCAACCCCAAAAAACTAAATCTGATATGAATGAACAACAGGCTGGAAATACAGACCAGCAACATTAAAATCCTCACAAACACTTCTAAATCACTCCCCACACAATCAAATTATCTCTAAACACACTCCATAGAACCCACACACTCTAAAACCAACTCCACACAAGGAAACACTCCAAACTAACAATTTTTCAAATTTTGATATGCAACTCATGTGCTGGAAACACACAGACCAGCAGCTTAAAAAATCACAAAAATGCTCGTAACTCTATTCACACTCAACAAAATTACCCCCAAACGGATGCAAATGAGAGATACAAGACAGGTGATGAGATTAGAACCAACAAACTGCACCCAAAACCCCCAAATGAATTTATGCACGCATTCCCAAGCAACCCAGCATAGTACTGCTAGGAAAGAAGTACGATTTGCATTTAAAAATTAAATACTCAACATTAAGCTCTACAAACTTACAAACTTGATCGCTTGTGGCATAGGAAGAGAACGAGCCACTACCTAAAATGATCTAACACACGAACTGAGAGTTATGGACTAAAACATACTACAACCACACCAAAAACCAGCAACACTAAAATCCACACCACACTGAAAATCTGCAAATGCACACTAAAATTGAACCACACATTCAGAAGATCCAATCTGTCAAGAGCCCTAGGAGGTATTCACCCTCGAAGATTGTCTGGAGTCAATCCGATAGCATAACAGTGTAAATTGTCTGAGATACCAAATGAGAAGCCCAACACTCTCATTTATAGATTTTGAGGGCTCAAATTCAAATTCGCATTCCCTCCAAATGAATGCCAAATCCAAATGCACATTCACTTCACATTATTTTGAAATTACATTTCATTTCTCCTTTCTCGAAATCAACCTTCTCATAGGAGCAAATATACTTTATAAAAATGACAATAAAATCATAATGTGGGATCCAAGGTAGATAAGTGAAATATATTATAAAATTAACTTATTTCTCCATAAGGCGTCCATCTTGTCGTATTAATATTTCACTTTATAAAGTATTTTTCCTCAACAATAAATCACCCAATATATAATTAAGGAAATGACTTATATATCAATATAACTTAAGCAACCCCTTTTAAATAAATCGTCCAACCTTTGCCTTAAGTTATAATTTAATTTAAAACACCATTTTTCATCAAATACTGAACCTGCCAAAACAAGCTCCAAGGATATGGGGAAACAAGCTGAGAGAATTGCCCTGCGAGAAATAGTCACTGAATTGAGTTGAGGAACCCTTGCCAAGAATAGCACCAAAAAATGAGGGAAGACCAACTGCTCAAACTGACCTGCCGGAAATAGCCATCTGAACAAGCCTGCTGACATCCTGCTAAAAATAGAACTGCTAAAAATAGTACTTACTAAAAATAGCATACTGCTAAAAATAGTACTTACTAAAAATAGCATACTGCTAAAAATAGTAAGTGTTTCCAAAGTGATTTTAACCACATTCTGAGCAGTCGTCACACTTACTAAAAATAGTAAGTCTGGAAAAAGTCACCCGATGCAGATGCATGTCAAACCATCCTAAAGCTCTCTGAAGACCCAAAAGGAATCCAGAACCCTGCTAAAAACATAACTGCTAAAAATAGTACTTACTAAAAATAGCATACTTCTAAAAATAGTAAGTGTTTCCAAAGTGATTTTAACCACATTCTGAGCAGTCGTCACACTTACTAAAAATAGCAAGTCTGGAAAAAGTCACCCGATGCAGATGCATGTCGAACCATCCTAAAGCTCTCTGAAAACCTAGAAGGAATCCAAAATCCAAATTGTCAAACTCCCACATATAGCCCCTGAAAACACCAAAGAATCCTCTTAGAAAATAGGAAACCCTAATTTCTGCCCCCAACTAGTCTACGGGCCTCCGAACTAGGCTAACGACCAACAGATCTAATCACTGCGGAGAAGGGGACATTACAAGATTTCTATGTTGTTGGTTTGCATTTCCAGCCTGTTGTTCATTCATATCAGATTTAATGTTCTGAGTTTGAAGTTGGTTTTCAAGCGTGTGAGTTCTTTGGTGAGGTGAGAATGGTTTTGGTAATAAGTTGCAGTTGTTGGTTTGGTATTTAGCATTGGAATAACTTTGTTGAATCATTTGTAATGCTACTTAGTAGTACTAACAACAATTTCCGTTGTTTTCTCTAATCCCACTGCATAAGTGGAGGAGGCTGGCTTCGTCGCCTAGTTGTGGACAATGATTTCTAGTATTTCTGATAATCCATATTGCATTGTAAAGCTGATTAGTAGTACTATCAGCTATCTATTTGGATTGTTGCTCTTAATCCCACTGCATAAGTGGAAGAGGCTGGCTTGCCGCCTTCATATTTGTTGTAACGTTGTCCTCTCGCTGAATAAGCGGTAGAGTTGATTATAATTCCATTTTCAGTCCTCCCACTAAATAAGTGGTCGAGTGATTGTTGTTCTTTCAATTTGTAATCTTCTAATTGGCTGATTGCATCCCCATACTGTTGTAGAAGTTCTTACACCTGCTGGATAAGTGGAAGGGGCTGGCTTGTCGCCCAGTACTGTATTTGTGATTTCATTTCCAGCAGTTTATTGAGCTAACAATCCCTTGGACACCGTATGCTCTCACCCTTTCATGTTGGGCTATCGGTGATCAGAAAGTGAAAGGGTTACTTTCAGCAGTGTTGATTTTTTATTATCTAACCCTAACGGGTGATTGGTGTCTATTGTTAATTGTGCAAAAATTGAAAAAAAATTAAGGGGGATATTATAGTGGTATCAGAGTTGGTTTTCCTGTCAGCCTGTGCATTCAGTTGATCAGAGATCTCCATGACCGATAGAGAAGTCCGTTACTACAACAGAGAATCAGCAGTTGACATTATGGCATAGAGAACAGCAGAACAGAATGAGTTTGCATAAGCAAGAGTAGAAAGAAAATTTGACACCATGATGGACATGATGTCCCAGTTGCAGGCAAAACTTAATCAGAATTATGGTGGGACTCATAATCAACCCACTAATGGAGCTAAAGCTAGCATTTCTAATAATCCCAGAGGGACACTTGGAGGGTCAGTTTCAAGACCTTTGCAACCCATCTTCCTACCCAAGGAAGTGCCTCAAGCTGAAATTGAGATATCAGGAGTGGATGAAATAAGGAATAGTTACATGGAATATGCTTCTCTCCCAGCAAAGATGCAGAATATCCTCACCTTTGACCGGTTTATGAACCTAAAGAAGGAGAGAGGTGGAAGATATGATAACTACCCTTATGCTCCACGGGATTATCAGCAAGCCCTTGGAAAGGTTACTCTAGCCCACTTTGACAGGAGTGATAAGTGTTCTACTAGATTGTGAGTTTATAAGTTTGACAGTTATTTGTCCTTGAGACCAATGTCAGAAGAAGATGAAAAAATAGTAATTGAGGTTGTGCATGATGAATTTCTTAATGTTTCTTATGGAGCTAGTGATGGTGTTGAATGCACTCATGTTCTTCCAAAGGAAGAGCAAATGAAGATTGAAGAAGATACTGTGATTGAGATTATTAAACCAGCTATGATAGATCAACCACAAAGAGATATGAATTCTTTTGGTTTCCCACTAAATGAGTCTAGCATCGTTTCATCACCTTCACCTTATATTGGCAAGGAGTCAAACCATAGTTTGGGAATTGTTGAGTATGATGACGTTCACCAATTAGCTAAAAATGATGATGAGACAAGCTTTGAAGAGGAGGTACATGAGACTTGGGGCAGCCATGGAATCACTGCTGAAAGGTATGACAAAGATTCTAATTTTGGTATTCATCATAGCAGCAGTCCACTTTCTTTGGAAAATCAGTTTGTGGTTTCCAATGATAACCCATTGTTTGAGATGGGTATAGTGAAAACATATGACAATCCACTCTTTGAGTGGGAAGATGGAACATCACTTGGTTCTAGCCTTGCACTTGGTGTAAATAACAATGTGTGGAAACCAAGAGAAGAATCAAGATCTAAGTTGGATGATACTTGGAGCTATAGTGAGCACTTTTTAAGTAAACCAAGTAATCAACCCCTTAGCACTTGGGATCCGGGTGTGATGGCACCTAGCGATGACAAGGAACCTATGTGGGATGAATTTCCCTTTGACCCTAATGAGGCTCGAAAAACAAATTGCGTTGTAGAGTTAGAGGACCAAATGGTTATTGATGATGGAAAGTTTAAAGAGGTTCTGAAATACAAACCTAATTTACCTATTCATGAAGTTGGTGGTAGGCAAAAAGATTTAGTAGAATCTGATCCTCTTCATGATATTGAGCAATTGCAGCTAGTTGGTTGAGTTAAACAAGAGTTTTGGAGCAGCTATGGGGGTAGAAATTGCAAGAAACAAAGTTCTGATTTTTTCTTGCTGCCTATCAACAGTACACCATCTCTGCGTTCTTATGAGTGGGATGGTCAATTCAAAGTGTTTGTTGAAAAAGAAATGCAAGCTCTATCCCAATTTGATCACACACATAGTTTGATTGAAGAACTCTATCGGAAGGTTCAAATGGATGAGAAACAGAAAGGGGTTAGGGATGAAGTTACTCTCCTAATCTGCAACTTATCAAAGACTCTTTGGAAATATTGAAATCAGATTACATACACTTGATTGAAGATCGAGATTATGCCTTCGAACTTGCAAGGAAGACCACTAATGCATTCCAAGGGAAAGAGAGGAAAGTTGAAGAGCTTACTCTTGAGCTTGAGTCAACAAAAGACATGTTAGGAAATACTCAATTGGCTCTGATAGAGTTAGAAGATCAATTTGTTGATTTCAAACTTTTCAAGGAGCAAGAGAATGCACAAAGAGCTGAAGAAATCGAGCAAGTTATTGGTGAACTTGATAGTCTTCAAGAAGAGTTTGATCTTGAGAACTTCACAAGAAAAACAAAGGTTGCATGTGCGGATTCGGATCAGCAAGATGGAAGTGAGCAAGAAGAAAGGGATGGCTTCCAAGTTCTTGAAAACCCTCTCTTTGTGATGGATGATTTCAACATCATTGGCATCAAGATGTCTAAACATAGTTTAGAAGTCATCCAAGGTTTCATTGCAGCAGCAAGGATTGAAGATTTCAGATTTGTTACTCACGAAATAAGGGAGAAAGGACCAGAATGTGGTGATTGCATGCTTGATAACCCATTTCTTGGGTTGAATAATAATAAGGCTCATACTAGTCCATTTTGGGAATTGGATTGGAGGACAACACTTGTTCCATACTCCAATGTTGTTGAGGCTTTCATGGTTAGGCTTCGAGGGTTTGCTAGAGGAGAAATCAATTTCTTAAGTATGCTCTTGGTCCTTACTAGCACTTGGGGATGTGTTGCGTTTTCTTTTCAGTATGTTGAAGATCACTCTCGGTTGGATATCCGGGCTCGAGATCATCAACATGGTCTGATGGAGATTATTACATGTGGAAAGAAGGATCTTTGGAGGGATAAGGAATAAATTTTCAGTCTTGATGGTAGTGTTCCCTTCTTTACTAGCCATTTGATGGTTCCTTTTGCTCATCAACTAGTGGATTGGGGAGATATTTTGAGCAAAGGATAGTTCTATGTGGAGTTGGTGTCACTAGAGAGGATATTTCCGGCCTTGAACGTGAGCATATGTGTTGTTTTGGATGATGTTTCCTGTGTTGCAGCAGCAGTTCATCTTCTTGGATGTTGATTTTCCTGAAACCGGATCTCAAGTTAATCATTTCAAAGTTGGTGGGTTGTTGGTATACTCTTTTGCAGACTTCACAGTCTCCTGGCAGGACGAGTTTATGGTCTCAGATGAGAGGTATGGCGAGTTGGGGCTATAAGTATCTGTGTATGGGAAGTGTTCAAGCTCTAACTAGTGGTTATTCTTATGCCCTCTCTTCTTCTTATGGTTGGGGCAATGAACCTTTTCTTTCTTTGGTTCACCATTTTGAGGTGCTTGGAGTGGGAACTATAAGAGATTTCAGAAGTCTCCATGGTTGTATCAGAATAACTCAATTGAGGCCTAGTAGATTCATGTGGAGTTATGAGAATGAGTTTGTTGAGCACCTACAAAGGATTGTTTTCCTCCTTGCAAGAAGATTTGGAGAAGTCACATTTATAGTCATGGCTCTACTTGACACCTTGGGGAGATATGTTGTGGAGTTTGATTGTGAGTTGAGTAGACTTTATTTTCTATTACCCAGGCTTGTGATAGACAGTGGCATTGTTAATATTGATTACTCAGAGCTTTATGGGCATGAGATGTAGCATGATATTGATTTTAGTCCTTCAAGATTTTTCAGTCTAAGCATCATGCATGATAACATTTTGGTATTACTAGTGAGGTTAGTGCAATTGTGGCATGATGTTTTCACTGGTGTGATCAAAGTAGCGCAACATCAGCATGGTGGGTTCTTCCTGAGACGAACATGGGACCCTGGGATCGTACTTCCTTTAGTGTGGATCAGTCTAAAATTTTCTGGAGTTGTGGTGGCATTGCTTGAGGACAAGCAATTTTGGGAAGGGCGCACTATAATGTCCCCTTTTCCGCTCTAGTTTGTTTTGGGGACCGTTAGCCTATTCTGGAGACCCATGGGCTAGTCGGAAGAAGAAATTAGGGTTTCCTACCTATGGGAGGACGTTTCTACATTTCCCAAGGCTTACATGTTGGAATTTGTCAGTTTGGGTTTTGGATTCCTTCTGGGTTTTCAGAAAGCTTCGTAGTGAGGGTACATGCATAACAAGTTATGGAGTTTGATTGGCTTACTATTTTTAGTAAGTGGAGGTAGAAGCAGTTGAATTCTCTGGGTTTTTTCTGGGTTTTTTGTGAGCTCTGAGATGGTATAACATGCAAATCAATCTGAGGACCTTTACGAGACTTACTATTTTTATTAAGTTTGGTAGTTGCTCAAAATGTGGTTAAAATCACTTTTGGAAACGCTTACTGTTTTTAGTGAGCACTATTTTTAGCAGTGCTATTTTTGACAAGGGTTCCGCAACTCATCTCAATGATTATTTTTGACAGGCTCTTGCGTTCGAACTCAAATGATTATTTTCAGCAATGCAGTTCAATGCCTTGGCCTCAGCTCATTTTGGCAGTATTCAATATTTGGAAGTAAAAGTATTTTTTAATACTTTATTATTTTTCCCTTGGCCTAGGGGTAACTTGTGTATGACATAAAGGGGGTCGATTTGATATTTAAATTATCAACTTATAACCTAAGTCTGGATGCCCATGGAGGTATTTTTCATTAAAAAAAGATTATGACTTTACATTATATATTTGGTGATTGATTATTTGGGTGGCCACTTAAGGGAGAAATGCATTTGTTGCTAAATGAAATATTTTATTACTTGGACAATTTGGTGAAGGAAGGAAATGAAGTGAAATGAAATGTAAATTAAAGGAAATTTGAATGCCATTGTTTAATCCCATAGGGGAGGGAGGAGAAGTTCGACTTGGGGAAAAAGTTATAAATAAGAGTGTTGGGCTCTTGTTTGGTTATCCAAAAAAATTTTATAATGAAATGTCGTTGAAATGCAGAGTGAAAGCTTCGAGGAATGCTTACCTCCTAGCCATAGCTTGATTTCCTGCTTGCAATACAGCAACTAGTCGAGCCAGAGACTGCTTTTCATTCAGAGGAGTGGATTGAAGATAATGTTGCAGATTTATGTATTAGTTTTCTGATTCTGAAGTGTTGTGTGTGGATTTTTAGGTTGCTGGTTTTGGTGTGGCTGAAGTGTGTTTTCGTTCATAGCTCCTTGTGTGGGTGTCAACTCATTCTGGGTGTTTGCTAGATCAATCCCTATGCCTTGGGTGACTCATCTTGTAAGTTTTCATTGAATATCTTGGAGTATTGGATTTTTATTTGCAAGTCAAACTTTTCTACCGTAGGCGCCCTTGCTGGAGGTGTTTGGGGTTGCGTGTTATGTTGTTTCTGATTTGGTAGTGCCATCCTCTCAGTTTAAACTGTCGCTTTATGTCTAGGGTTTTGGAGTGTGTTTTGAACTTTTGAGTTAATTTGGGGGTGTCTGGAGTGAGTTAGAAGTGTTTGTGGGGATTTCTATGTTGCTGGTCTGCATTTCCATCTTGTTGTTCATTCATATCAGATTTAGTGTTCCAAGTTTGAAGCTGGTTTTCAGGCGTGTGAGTTCTTTGGTGAGGTGAGAAGAGTTTTGGTAATAAGTTGCAATTGTTGGTTTGGTATTTAGCATTGGAATAACTTTGTTGAAACATTTGTAATGCTGATTAGTAGTACTAACAACAATTTCCCTTGTTTTCTCTAGTCCCACTGCATAAGTGGGAAAGGTTGGCTTCGCCGCCTAGCTGTGGATAGTGATTTCTAGTATTTTTGATAATCCATATTGCATTGTAAAGCTGATTAGTAGTACTATCAGCTATCTATTTGGATTGTTGCTCTTAGTCCCACTACATAAGTGGAAGAGGCTGTCTTGCCGCCTTCATATTTTTTGTAACGCTGTCCTTCCGCTGAATAAGTGATAGAGTTGATTGTAATTCCATTTTCAGTCCTCCCACTGAATAAGTGGTCGAGTGATTGTTGTTCTTTCAGTTTGTAATCTTCTAATTGGCTGGTTGCACCGCCATACTGTTGTAGAAGTTCTTACACCCACTGGATAAGCGGAAGGGGCTGGCTTGCCGCCCAGTATTGTATTTGTGATTTTATTTCCAGCAGTTTACTGAGCTAACGATCCCCTTGACATCGTATGCTCTCACCCTCCCATGTTGGGCTCTTGGTGATCAGAAAGTGAAAAGATTACTTTCAGCAATGTTGATTTTTCATTATCTAACCCTAATGGGTGATTGGTGTCTATTGTTAATTGTGCAAAAGTTGAGAAAAATTAAGGGGGATATTACACAATGCCCCTATCATTCTAGCTGAGGTTGATCCTGAAGCCGAGTTGGCCACTGAGATAGAACCTATCTTTAGTGACAACGACATTGATTGGGTCGACCAAGCAGATGCAGAGGCAAAGGCCGTAGCCATGGCAGAGGAGGAGCAGAGAGAGGCACAATAGAGCCAGAGGCAAACAGTGACACATATATTCCTGATGTTGGTGAGGGTGGCATGGTGTCATGGGAGACGCTATGGCTGTCGAGTCATCCAGGACCTACCTTAGACGCCTTCGTAGGGGGGCAATGTCTAATGTGCCCTTTTTCGCTCTAGCTTGTTTTGGGGACTGTTGGCCAATTCTGAGACCCGTTGGTCATTCAGAATCAGAAATTAGGATTTCCAACTTTTGTGGAGGTTTGCGGGAGCTGTTTTGATGATTGACAAGTTGGAATTCTACAATTTAGTTTGTGGAATCTTTTTGGGTTTTTAGAGAGCTCCGCGATGGTGTGACATGCAATTGAATCTAAGGACTTTTCCAAACTATTTTTAGTAAGTGGTGGTGAGGACAACTTACTTTTTATGGGTTTTTCTAGGTTTTCAAAGAGCCTTGCGATGGTGCGACATGCAAACGAATCTGAAGCCTTTTCCGGACTTACTATTTTTAGCAAGTTGTGATGGCTACTCAATATGTGGTTAAATTGCATTTGGACATACTCACTATTTTTATCAGTATGCTATTTTTAGTAAGTGCTCTTTTTATTAAGTGACAGTTGCTTCCCGGTTTGTGCCCTAATGGAGTTTGGAGACACAATTTTTAGTAAGTACTAATTTTAGGGTTTTGAGTTGAGCCAATGCAACACAGGCTATTTATGGCAGTCCAGCTTGGCATGATGATCCAAATATTCAGTTCTATTTTGAGCAAGCTAGTTCAAATGGCTATTTCTGGCAGGTCAGTTTGAGCAGTTTGTCTTCCGGCGTTCTTGGAGCTTATTTTGGGCGATTTATGCTTGGGGAAAATATTTTACAAGTGAATTATTTTTAAGGCACGACGGACGCCTTAGAGAAAAATATTTTTATTTTATGAAAATAATTCACTTCATTTCCTTGGACACCATATCTCACTTTATGAATATTTCATAAAGTATATTTGCTTCCTTGAGGGGGTCTATTTGAAAAATTAAGAATTAATATTGACTTATGTTGGGTTGGACATCCCTTTTGAGGTATTTTCTCAATAAAATTATATCCTAGCAATTGAATTAATATTTGTCTATATGGAGAGGCCACTAAAGGGAGAAAATACTTTTGTTCTAAATGAAATATTATTATCCCTTGGGCAATTTGTGGAGGAAGTGAAATGAAATGAAATGAGTGCAAATTAAAGGAGATTTGAATGTGGATGTTTAATCCCATATTGGAGGGAAAGGAAGTTCGACTTGAGGAGAAAGCTATAACTATGCACCTTGGCCCTCATTTTTGGTATCCAAGAACAATTTTATAACAAAATGCTACCGAAATGCAGAGTGAAAGCTTCAGGGAACTCTTACCTCTAGCCAAAGTTAAGTTATAAAGTTAAATTAAATATTTAACTTTTTTAATGTGGGAACTTAAGTAAAGGGGAAAGTTATTTAAAAATTAAAAGTTCCTTTTCACTAGATGCACTTGGAGACTTGAATATTAAAAAGAAAAGTGTATCTATTTATCCCACATTGGCTGTAAAAGTGTGTGAGCTCTCCCAGGAAATTTATAAAAGACTCTCAAGAGTTCATTTTCAGCATGCTTGGTTGTTGATGAATTGGATATTGTTTATGCTTGTGATTCTGAATGATTTGTTGCTTCTTCTTCTTAGTTTGTGAGGACAGTGTAATGTCCCCTTTTGGGATTTACCTTGATTTAGTCCTGATACAACAATTCTAACTTAAAGTGAGAATTGTAATACATTTATAAATATAATTTCATTGATTCTAAAGACATTTTACTATAATATTTAAATCATAATGCTAAGAATAATTTTGAAAGATGGAACTTATCTTGATGGCTTTGTTGGTTGAAAATTTTGTACACTTGGGGAAATATACAAAATTGTGGATTCAACCACAGTATGTGAGTAAAACTCTCCTAATTAAAGGAAGGCTCCCCCTATCTATCCAAAACTAAAACTAAAATAGGATGGAAAAGCAATCTTTCTTTTTTTTCCAAGAAAGCCAATATCCTTTTCTCTTCACAGAAAAGTGATAGCAATTTAACATAAAACAACAGTAACAACTTTTTGAAATGAAATGAGAGAAAGAAAATAAAGTTTCTTGAAAGTTCAAAGACTTCCGTCACTTCCTTCAGAACGGGACAGCAATATCAAGATCAAAGTCTTGACTATGTGAAGTCCTATCTACCCTTTTCTATTCTAATGATATTAAGAACAAATTATGACAACACAAAGTCTGAAATAACTTATTTCTTTCTAAACAAGACAACAAAAACTAGTGTGAGCTCAAAGTTTCACAACTATTTCTTATTATAAAATTTACTTCTAATCTCTCTTAAGAACGAGTGTAAGCACAATGTCTTATAGTTTTTCTCAATAGAATTTCTATTTTAACTCAATAAATCTCCAATACTTGCAGCACGATGTCTGCAAATTAAATTTTATTAAGCCCTTTAAGAAATACTTGCAAGAAAGGTAATATTGAACATAAACTCAAGAATATAGCACAAAGTCTCAACACTTGAGTAATTTTCTTCTATTCCTTTCAATTCTTCAATTTACACATAAAAGCTCAAAGACTTCTTTGTTGCAAATTTGGCAAAGTTTTGCTTGCTTTCAAAAAGATAAAGATTACAATAGACCCCTCAAGTATTTATAGGAGATGAGTCTTGAGAAAAAGGTGGGAGGATCCTAACTAACTTGAGAAATTCTCTCAACCACCAAGACTTATTCAATAACTAACTATGACTTATTCAAAGTTACAAGTCCTATTCTAAATTGACTTGTTACTCATCTACTTGTAATTAAAAAAGTGCAAGTAATGACTTGACTTGCAATTTACAAAAAAATTTTACAAGTAAACATGTCAAAAGAAAAACTACAACTAAGAGATTACAATTCTGAAAAATGCAACTAAGTGTTGAAAAACACTTAAGTTGCAACATGCGAAGACATGAATCCTTTGAACTTCTGGATGATCGTTCGTAGCTCAGCAGGATTCGGCTCGTAGGTGTTCTTGGCAACAACCATGGTCTTTACAATGGTATCATGGCATTGAAGAAGCATAGAGTTGTTCTTCTCCAAGTGGACTAGATTTCGTGCAAGATTTGATGTTTCATCAAAAATTGAATCGAGGCAGCTAAAAATTGTTCACTCCTCCACTCATTATGAATCTTCATCTGTAGATCTGCGAGCACTTCTTCTTCTGGTATCAACTCCCCATTCTGACCCATGATATTGCAAGAAGTCTTCTCACGGTGAAAAAAACACCTTGGAATACTTCAACTCGCAATCTCATTGCGTCATCAATCTCTTCAATGAGGGATTGGAGAACAAGGGCTTTGTTCTCTAGAAGCTCTTCTAATTCCAGATACATGACCCTGGAAGGAATAATGGTATGCTCCTAAAGAACACTCAACTGTTGTCGAGGCATCTTGTGCCAAACCGTCAAGCTACCTTCAACCCTTTCCAAGTTCTGTTATAAAGTCAGACATTCAGGATTTCAGAAACAGGGTAGATTCTCCTAACGCCTATGGCAAGCCCAGGCGGATGATGGAGAGTGGTATTGCTCAAGCAGCAGGTTTCCCTCCATCAGTGCAAAATTATGAACTAGTAGTTGAGGTTGTCAGGCATTATCAGCCAGAGACCAGATTAGTGGTCGTAGAAAATATGGTGCTAGCTGATTTCACACCTGAGGCCATTGGGGAAGCATTTGACATCCCATTTCCCGATAATCCCATTTCTACAACTATAGATGAGGCTCAGGTTGCTTACGACATGAATCCTGCTAAATGCAAGACATTGATAAACGAAGAATGGTATAAAGAGAGAAGGCCTCCGAGCATTAGGATCAGTAAAAGGACCCCCAGAAGTGACTTTCATAATGAGTATGGTGACATGGTCACCTTACTCAGCCGGTTTATGGGACTCCCTCAATCCAATCTTTTTGAAGAGTGGATGTTCTACTTTACGGAGCAGGTCTTTGCTGGGAAGTCCAAGTTCGACTGGGCTCAAATCACAGCGATAATATCCATACACAACTAGTCGAACTTGAGGAAAAGAAGTACTTCACCTGACTTCCTACCTGATTTACATGTTTGCCCGACACCAGCAACTAACAGGATTAATCAAGAAGGGTGAAATCGGGAACGACCCAAATCAGGTCAAGGTGTATGAATGCTACCCTCAACTGCATTACTATGACATAGCTCAAAGAGAAAAGAACAACGTTGCTTATGCAATTGGTCAATATGAGCGTGTCAATGGCACCTTTACAATGCGCCTAGTCAGGTTAATGCAAGGAGGATTGCACATAAGGCTCTTAGAGTAGGCTACCATTTTGGTACAAAAGTATGGCGTGTGGTTTATCCAATTCCCTAGGTTCACCTATATCAGGATAGCAGGCTTTGAGGGAGCTCCATTCCGACTTCCACGCTATCCGACAGACAAAATAGTCCTTATGGAAGTCGCAAGACAGGCACACCCAGCAGGCAACCTACTCAGAGATAAGAAACAATCCGGATTCGCCTTCCCCATGATCTTGGGAGACCTCGATGTGCATTTCAAGAATTCGGTACAAGTTGATGAGTCACTTGCTGAATTGGCATCTTATGGCCTACAGGAACATTTCCCAAGGAAGTGTTTCGATCATGACAATTTGGCGAAGAAAGCTATGGCATGCACTACAGAGCGAAGGCATAAATTGAGGATTATTGGAGCAACTATTCTGATGACTATGAGGTCCGACGACGTGAGTATTCTAGGCTAAGTGTGCAGCAAATGCGGCTTTATGAGTACCGTCGGGTCCCAGATTAGGTAACAGATTATGGCGATTGCTTGCAAGTCCAAGAGTTTGAGGCAGTTAAATACCTCTTGCCAGGCATTCATTGGACTCAAGATCCAATTACTGATTTTGAGGTAGTCATGGAGGCTCCAAGAAGGTATATCGATCACTGGTTATCCCAACAAGTCAAAAAACTAACCCATGAAGGGATTCAATTTACATACAATATGATGGGTAGTCTTGATTCCCAGTCTTTGGAAGATGAGGGAACCTCAAGCGCACCTAAAGAGGAGATTGAGAAACCTGAAAAGAAGAGGAAGAAAGCTAGAGCCAATAGAGGGACTCGGACATCAAAAAGAACTAGAAGGAAAAAGATCCCTATCAAGAGGCCGGAAGTCAGTTCGTCATCCAAAGACCCCAATCCCAAAAATGACGTAGTTGAGCTTGACTATATACCTACTCCACCTTCCCAGAGTGATGTTGTTGCATTCGAGGCTAATAATCCTCCAGCACAAGGTGAGCCAGATGCAGAGGTCAAGATCGTTGGTTCTGATGAACCTAGAAATCAAGTTGGGGAGGGAGAGATTCCGCCTAATCAAGAGGCTGGTAAGCGTGAGCTTACCCAGGGGAGTCGGCATGAATTACAATTGAATAGCGTCGGCAAAGATGACACCACTGTTGAGGGAGAATGAAAGGGGGATGAGACCCAAGAGCCCGACAAAACTAAAGAGCAACCATCACAAGGGGATGCCCGACAGTTGTTCAGTGAGGTAGGGGTGAACTCAGCTATGAGTAAGGGATTGGATACTGCATCCGTTCCTTCTATGACAAATCAATTGCAGATAGGCAGTGAGCCAGCTGAAACCTCCAAGGAACAAAGTGGGAATTTGGCAATAACATCTGCACAGACCATCCCTCAAGACTGGTTAATTGCTCGTGCACAGCGGAAAGCAGCCGTCAAGCCACCTATCAACTTGGAGGATATCTTCTCTCGCATTGGAGAGATAAAATCCAAAGGTAAGAAAAAGCCCAAGACCTACTTCCGGATCACTAAGGATGAGCAGAGGAACCGTACCATTCATATTGCTACCCCGCCTATAGATAAGCCAACAGATCAGATTGCATTGGCCAATTAAAGCATTACAACCATCTCGATAGGGCGAGCCACCAAAGAGCAAGAAAGGGAAGAGTTCAAGGATTCCGTGCAGAATATGCTCAGACAACTCGAAGAAATGACTGCTGAGAGAGACATATATCGAGTTTGTGCTGAGCAGGGTGAGGGATACATTGATCACCTGCTAAAACCATTGCAACATGCCCATGAATCCCATGTTCCCCCTTTGGCATTAGCACAAAGGACTACAACCGAGTTTGAAGGAGTACGTGATACCGCCAAGGCCGTCAGAGAATGGATTCGGGACATTAAGGAAAAGGGAGAGTGGATCATTGAAGACGTAAAGGAAATGACCCACCACCGAGAGACCATTCTTGTCAAATTGTTTGAGGTAAAGGAGTGTTTTAGAGTCCATGAGGTGGTGGGTACAATTCTTCCCCCCATAAGGGCTCTTTTTTGGACCCACACGCAGATTCCCACATTGTCCGCTATCCTGGATCCTTATGACATCAATGTTTTTAAAGAATGGTACTGGACTGCCAACATGAAGAATGACACAAAAGATACCATTAATAAAGAGCAGGAGGAATGCGAGGAGATTTTGAAAAACATGAGGGATCTTGGTGGAAAGATCCTCCGATCAATGGTTCTAGGCAAGAAAAATAGTTTGTCCGATGATCAAGTACAACTAGATTGGGAGGATAGATTGAGAATTGATAAGGTCGCATACTCCATAGAGGACCTAGAATTTGCCAGTGGGTTGCATTCAGACATATTAAGTTTTGAGGCTCATCGGTCTGACTGGAAGGATGGGTTAAAGCATGTAGATCGCCACTTGGAGGGTATGCAATATAAAATACGCCATCCTCCTATGCCCCAAAGCATGGTGTTGTTCCAGCTATGAATCGGATTTCAGGAATATGTTCGAGCAGAGCGTACAGCAGGTCGGGACATCTGGAAAGAGTATTTGCACAGCGAGGATGAATTTTTGGAAAAAGGGTCTACAACAGAAAAGGAGAAAGTGCTTTCCTAAAGTGCAAGTTTCTTTTAAAATCTTAAAAAGCACTTTTTAGGCATAAAGTTCATTTCTAACTGCCAAAACAGTTGTAAATCTTGAGCTCCGTGCATGTGCACTTTTGGAGCAGCTTTTTGGGTAGTTATTGATTACCTTGTTGGTAGTTACTGTTTCTCCTTTTGTTGTTGCTGATATTTTGCCTCCCATTTATGGGTATGGGCAGTTTTGATAGAGGATGAATCTGGCCCACTTGTTTAAGTTTAATCTTAGCCATTCATCAATTTTTGGAATTCTATATAAAGGAGTTAGTTCCTCCTTTGTTAGAGAGAAAAAAAGATTGTTGCAAAAACTCTGGCGAAATACATACAGGGTTTAATGGATGTAAAGCTATGTTTGTTTTACTATGAGTGCATGGTTCTCTTCTCCATTTATTTCATATTTCTGCAACTGTATTTAATTTCAGACAGTTATTTATACATATATTTGATGGAAAATCTTGGTTCATACCATTAGGAAATAGTTGATTATTGTTTCTTCTGTATGGTTAGTCTGAACCCCTTTTGTGCTATGTTCAGTTATTAGATTTGGATGAATGGGTGTAAGAGTCCAGTGTTCGTATCTAATAAACTTGAAAATTCAAAAAAATCCTTAGATGATTGCACTGGTTTTTACCTAGTTGTGCTAATTAGCTGGCAAAGTAATTTCTAGTTATTTTGAGACTTTCATCTATGGGTTGAAATATGTTGTCTTAGTTAAAATTAGTTAGCTGTTCTTATTCACTCTTTATCCTTATCCCTCCTTTTTTCCTTTTTCATTAAAGAAACCCTCCAGTCAAGCTGAAATAACATCAATTAGAAGCAAATCAGATGATATAGGACTATAAAACTTTAGGGAACCTGTACAAAACCAATTCCGTCGAACCGTAAGTTCCCTTTGTGTTTCTAGCAAAACACATCAATTACTAAGCTATCCTGCAGTCAAGACCTAACAACCAAAACATTGAGGTCATCCCCATTGATCAATTTAACACAGCATTAGGGATTTCCTTATCTCAAGAGAGGATAGGATTCTTAGCATTTCTATTCTGCGTTGGCCGGATGAAGTCGTAGTTTCGCAACTTTAGACATGTCAACAGTACGGACAAAGCCTACTGTCGACACCGTATGGCCAGAGCATTTCTTTCGCATCGTACAACAATGGTTGCATCCTGTACGGGAACACCAATCAGCCGTACATCATCAACCTTAGCCTGCATGTGGAGTTCTCATCGTGTCATATATGGTACAATCCTCTCAATGCCATCGTTCCATACAGCAAAGTGGTTTCTTCACGACATGTTGCAAATGTTGGTTAAAACTCTTTTTTGGCTTCATCAACATTGTTATTGGCGTCTTAAAAATCATGAAAATCATGTGCACCATGGATTTCCGTGTGGTTTTGAAGGTTGCAATTTGGTGTTGGCAGCAGGGGCGTGTTGTGACGTTTTCACACATCGCCCCATTGCAAATGGGGACCCATGTTTTTTGCTCGTTTTCGCTTTGCTTTTTAGGGTTTTGATTTGAATCCAGTCGGTTTTGGGAGCTTTTTGAATTTCCTTTTCTAGAATGCAAATTTTGAATGAAATGAATTCGCCAGAATGGTCTATTTTCAATTGGAATTTTGAATGCAGAGCTTAAATTTGTCTAAGTGTTATGTGAATTTTTGTCCAATTGAATATTTTTGACCAAATTTTGACTTTTTTGATTTTTGATCCTGGGCATTGGAATTGTTTTGTTTTCGCCTTGTGAAGTGTTAAAATGTGTAAAATCATGATATTTTGGCCTGTAGGAGCAAAATCGCTCCTGTCCCTCAGTGAAGGACCGGAGCTACAAATCCAATTTTGCTTTGTCCTTGCAGGATTTTAACGTCTTGACGATGTGAAAAGGTCCAAAGAGGTGCATTTTATCAAATGAATATAACTTGAAGTGCTGTCGGGGAGATCAACAGGGTAGCAGGTCCGGCTTGAGTGAAGTCCTGATCCTGAAATTTGGCTAAGTCTGGAATGCCCTGATCCTGAAATTTGACTAAGTCTGGAAACTGAAAAAACCTCCAAAAACTAGATTTTGCAATATAACTCCTGGAGGTCTGAAACCACTCTCAAACATCCTGAAAGTATATATGGAATATAACTTAAAGTATAAGTTTCTTATACTTAAATGTTATATTCCATTAAAATTATCCTGATAAAGAGTGCGAAAAGTCAAATTTCGCTCCTGTCCTCCTCCAAGGGTCCAGAGCGAAAAGCGCTCCTGTCCCTCTCCAAGGGACCAAGGCGAATCGCTTGTGTCCCTCACCAAGGGTCCAGAGCGAAAATGCTTAGTTGAGCCATTCCTGACCTTGTTTGGACGAATCGAGACATCAAAGGCATGGTGAAGGACGAAATGAGCATGATAGAACATCCAGACTTGATCAAAAACAATGAAATGATGAAGTTTTGCCTAGAGGGTCAATTTCGCTCCTGTCCCTCACTGAAGGACCAGAGCGAAGTTCTTCATAAGGTACGTCCTGAACAAAGACCAAGCAAATTTTATGTTCAAAGGCAAGAAAGGAGGTCAATCGAACCCGTTGAAGACAAATTGAAGATTATCAAACGTCAACAAAGGACCAAAATGCTTAAGTTCGCTCCTGTCCCTCAGGAAGGGACCAGAGCGATTTTTGTTGTACATGATTTTCTCACCAAATTTCAACCGATCTCAAGGTATGATTGAATGAAAGGAGGCATTGCGAATCCGTTGAATATAATTTTCGAAGGTGATGAAGTGAAATGAGGCCCACAAGAGCAAAATCGCTCCTGTCCCTCTCCAAGGGACCAGGGCGATACAATAAGTATGTTGCCTTTTCTTCAAGTTCAAAACCACTCCAAGGCGAAGAACAAGGTGGCAAGGACGTCTCAAGGCATTTCCATCAAGCAACAAGTTACAAAGGTCGTCACATTGAAAGATTTGCACTAAGACTCCCAGTTCGCTCCTGTCCCTCAGGAAGGGACCAGAGCGAAATTTGTATAAAGGCTCTAAATTTTGAAAATTTATCACGCATCAAGTGATTGAGGAGGATCAAGGGACCACGTTTTACCCAATGAAGACAATGGCAAGTTGAAAAAGGCAAAGACAAGCTCAAAATCTTGAAATTCGCTCCTGTCCCTCAGGAAGGGACCAGAGCGATGTTGAATATATCGGCTAATTCATACAAAAATCACGTTGAGTCAATGTTTTGCAAGGTGATAAAAGGTCTAAGGCGTCCGTCGAAGGTGATATACCAAAGGCTTCAAATGTCAAACGATCACCAATTTGTACCAAGAGGCTATATCGCTCCTGTCCTTTGGACAAGGACCAAGGCGATTTTTACTAAAACACTCATGTTCCGACAAAATCAAGACAATGCAAGGGTGGGCAAGATCGAGGACGTCCTTTGGAAGGCAATGAACGAAGAACGAAGATCAAAAGTTTGCAAATTTGAGCTAGGACACAAGGATCGCTCCTGTCCCTCTCCAAGGGACCAGGGCGATGATCTTCTAAACATCAAAGCGCCTTGTAAAATTCAAGTGAAATGAGAAAGGAATGAAGGAATAACGTTGTTTGTCCCCACAATGAAGATTGAAGTTCAAAGATGCAAGATCAAGGAGAAACAATGGCGATCGCTCCTGTCCCTCTCCAAGGGACCAGGGCGATATCATATCTAAAGGATATTCATTTGCAAGAACAAGTCAATTAAGCTCAAAGGACCTAGCGAAAATGGCAATTCCAACGTGGAAATAAGGACCTTGGACGTAAAAATTGCAAGAATCATGACCAAATTGATGGATCGCTCCTGTCCCTCAGTCAGGGACCAGGGCGATGAGGTACGTATCTTCTCACTTTTTCATTTTGGCACTTAAAACACATTTTTTTTAATTTATTTAAATGCTAACAAAATCGATATTTTATTAAAAATAGCATTTAAATATTGCGCTTAATGTTAATTAATTATTTTGCCTTGTAAAAATTGAATTTGTCAATTTAAATGATAAAGGCATTTAATTAATTATTAATTAATCATTAAAAATCAAAAGGAGCGCTTGGTATTTATTTGTTTTTGAAGGTCGGCCTTTTAAGTTTATTTTAAATTTGCCTTATTAATTATCAAGTCGGCCTAAGGTGGTAATTGTGAGATGAGCGCTATAAAGGGAGGTGAGAATCATTATTTTCACATTATCATTTTTCATGCGATCTCAAAGGGAGAAGTGCGAAATTATCTTCAAGGTGCGGGTCTTGTCAAGGAAGGCGCAAACATCATCAAGGGAGTGCGAGTGTGTTTGAAGGAGCGAATTTCATTTCAAAACAAAAGAAGGCACTAGTTTTATCCAAGGCGAAACATCTATCCAAAGGTGGTGCGAACTTAATCTCACTTGAGCGAACTTGCCAAGGACATATCAAAGGTGGCGAAGTTGTCATTTTGAAGAAGAATCACGTTGATGACCATCTTACGCCAATTTTGCCTAGGCAATTTTATTCATTTTGCATTTTAGAGTTAAGCTCTCAAGTAAGGTATGGCAAGATCTCTTGTTTTAATTTCAAATTTTGATTGTCATTGCCTTAATTTTGAATTTTGGAATTTTGTTTTGCCTTAGCTCAGTCTTTTTTAGGAAATGATTAATAAAGGACTTATCATTAAGTTTCCTAAAATTTGCTCTCTAATTTATGTTATGTATTGCAAAATCATGGTACTAATTTTGAAATGTTGTGTAGGCATCAAATGGAGATCTCTTCGCCAGGACGGTCTTCGCCAGGACGATCAAGCCAGGACAAGGGCGACCTCTTTCAGTCCAGCGTTCCAAGGCGAGGTACATCATCTTCCTGCACATCAAGGACGCAAGGAGTTAGAACAAGGGCTCGTTGAAGAAGCAAAATAGTTCCAGATGAATTAATTAAAGCAAGCTTCTCAACAACATCAAGTTGAATATCTACCAAGTTCCAAGTGTCAAATGAGGTGGCGTCCTAGTCATCATTTCTCCAATCAGTGAAGTCCATCTCAGCATGTCCAGATTCAATGTACTTAACTCATGGAAGGTGGCACAAACTCCGATGTACCTACCCTGGCTATCCATTGGTCGATTTTTCTAGAAGGGACATGTGTCCAAGCAATACAATTTTATCATTGGTCAAGCATTAAATGTTATGTAATGGTTGTAACAAACCCTAATTAGGGTTTTCATTGTTGAATCTTGTCCATTGATCTTGAATTGATCTAAGCCATCAAATTGTATTGTGGGCACTATATAAGCCCAGACATTTCATTTGTAAAGGAGATTAGAAAGAATTAGCAATAAGTTAGAGATAGCATGTAAATAGTTGGAAGAGTTAGAATATAGTTGATAGAATAGCAATTAGAGAGTAGAATAGGAGGACAAGGCAAGAAATTGTTGCCATTGATTGTAAACAAACTCCATTTTCATTGAAGTAATGGTGAAATATGTCGTTTTCTTGCAATTTGCATGGTTTCTTGTTGAGTCTTCAATTTTAGATGGTAGATAATTAGATGAATGGAGGAAATGTGCTTAATTGATGGTGAAATTCGTATATCCATACTACTAGCAGTTTGTTGATTGCAGACTTGCCTTGTGTAGTCAACTGGAATCGTTCAGCTTAAGCTCAATTTCAATTTGTTGCCTCTTCATTGATATGCATCAACTTGGATGGTATCTATGCCTGCGGTGATGATTTGAACATCATAAAGCTTCCCATAGAAGATCGCACTAGTCTTGTGTAGATGTTCCATTGATGTCAAAACAAGACCTAGTTAGAGTTTCATCAAAAGTCAAGTCATTGCTCCTACATTCTTCGTATTAGGATTAGATCCTCTCTTCGCCCTTATCTTTTTTTCATTTTTCAAATCTAAGTTAGTCAGAGCCTGTGTCCAGCAAAGCAGATCGGAAGTTCAATGTAAGTCCCCTTGTGATTCCAGCAAATCACATCATACCACTGGAGCTTGTCCACACGTAGAGACCCTACATCAAAGAACCTTGGAGTCTACCTAACTGATCCTTTAAGCGAATCTTCAGCAGTTAGAGACTATTTTCTCAAGAGAGGATAAGGTACCCTTGGGTATTTTATTCTGTGTTAGGCTGTGTACAAAATACACGTCAACAGGGCGCTGCCCCTCGACCCCGCCCTATACCGCGCTGCCCCGGGACCCTGCGAGGGGCGCTGCCCCTTGATTCCACTGGGGGCGCGGCCCCCAGACCCCCATTTGATTTGGCAGGTACACTACAAGTTGGGGTTGTCCAGTCGAAGTCTTTGTCTGTCATTAGTCTTCCTGAATATTATTTGATGTTTACTTGTCGTCTGGAAGACGACTTTTTCTTTTGGGGGGGATGATGTTGTCGGCATAAATTGCCTATTGTTATGTTTGATAATATTTGTTATCCGACAAGGTATTAATTAATTGTATTGAGTGGGTTGTCAATCTCGGGTAGTTATGTGTCGGTTGGTTGACGATTGCGTACCTCTTGGCAACCATCGGGTCCTTTAAATATGTCATGTACTATCAAGGAAGTAGGATGGTATTGTCGGATCTACTGTAAGCCTTGGCCAACCATCTTTGGTCTCTTCTCTGTAATAATTGAATGTGCGAATAAAGACATATTTTACCGCCGTGTCTGGTATGCATTGTCATGTACATTATTATTTCCTGTATTTAATTTACCAGTTGCAGTAAACAAAGGGCAACCAGATTAATTCCTTCCCCTATGGTCTTGATAACAACACAATTGAAAAATGGCAGCCAGCTACGATTTTAAGTAGAAATTCCACTCAACAATATTTCAATAGTATTACTATTTGCAAATAAATGAATACCTTGATAGCTGGAAATGATATGTCAATGCTTCATTCAAATTTTCAAACCATAGTAAACTTGTAGATTCACTGGGCGAGTTTCTGTCCTAGGCCCAAAGATGAACAGTTGCTCTTTATGAAAGTTTGGAATTACAAATGAAAATGCCAAGAACAATTTTTCCTTCTCAATTCTCCTCTTTACACACCTTTTCTAGAAATAATAAAATATTATTTTCCATAACTTTTTAATTTCTAGCCTGAAGTGATTTTTAATTTGACTTTACTTTTGGGCCCAAAAATAAGCCACAGTTTTGTCTCCTTATGACAACCCCTTTTTTTCAAATAATTAAATATAAGTTGTCTTTTGATTTTTCACTTTTCGACAACTTAAATATTTAACCATTTGATCATTTATTTTTTTCTGTACAACCAGCAAAGTTATGGAAAATATTAAAATAGCCCAAAATATGAATCTATATTTTGACCACACTACCAATACCTTTAAGTGCGTAGGATATCAATCTGTGTAAAATTTGGTGCTCTCCCAAGATGATGGACTTCTCCAATAACTGTGGGGTGCTCCTAAAATGTTGGATCTGCACACAAAAAGTACCATTGTGTTCATCTAGGCTCTAGGAACTCTCTGCCATTGTCAGAATACCTTTACGATAATGCTAGAACTCTCCAAATAAGTTCAAGTTTCCAGGATGTTGGAATGGACCAGAAAAAAGAACATTACAATGATTAATGGGGAAAAATAAATGACACTCTCCACCAGGTATGAGAGAGGTTTGAGGTGACTAATAAGTTTCCTAAGTTGGGAAATGCTTCTCAAGAGTTTTCAAGCAAGCAAGATACATTTCAGATTCCAATTTCCAAAATTTGTTTCTCCAAGGGATCACATCCTAGAGGGGCAATTCTTGCCAGCAGGTTTCAACATATATAATTACACCTATATAATCAAGAGGATGCCCTTGTAGAGCAATAAAGATGAAAATGAATTCCTTCTAATTTTGTAAAGTAAGTTCACACTTCCTAGCTCACAGTGTCCATGTTGTGACAGACAAACAAAGATCTGATTCCAATCTGAAATAAATGCTCTACAAGAGTAATGAAGAACAATTGCATGATTGCGGACTGTGAAGATATGTCATAATGAATTTATATTAACAATTAGTGGATATGAGCACCAAAGTGCACTGGATTGAGGTATAGTTCAGATGCTTTCGTTGATCTAGGCTCAGTTTATCATTGCATGACTCTTATTGTTGGTTTGGTCATTAAATTTAAATCCTGCATTGGATCTCATGGCCCTTCTATGGGTTCCTAGGCCTTTCTATGAGGCATTTCCAATATATTATTGCTCTATTCAGCACCTCAGCCTATAATATTATTATATACCATCTTACAAACAGAATGAGCTACACATGTGCCAACCTGATATCTTCAAACCCTTTACGAAATCTTAAAAAGAAGAATTTAAGAGATATTGAATATCAGAAACATCAAAATGCAAGAAAGCACAATTTAATGAAGACAGTTAAATTCTCATTTTCTTCTTCCTGCATCAACCAAACAAAATAAAAATCATAAACATGTATTTTGTTTCCAGAGGCTAAAACAAAAGATTTACGATGTTGAATTCTCATATTTTAGAAGCATCTTAAGTGCACAAATATCTGATAATATTGAACTTTATTTAGCTTATGTTGGTAGCATTTGGCAACTTAGATTTGTATTTGGCACTCCACCATGTTGTTTCAATACGAAGGAGACACATAGGATAAAGAAAAACTTACTCTGATATTTTCCTTTCCAATGGAAGAACAACTTGAATCTGTACTTGTGAAGACGCCTCTGTTTTCTGGGTAAAAACAGGTGTTGTCATGGGAATTTTTTCTTTCTTGGTATTTTTTCCAAATATATACCTGGAAAATACAAGGCATACTCCATAACTACCATGCACAGTTCCAGCAGTGTTAAACGATATTTGGAGTGGTAGTAAATGTTGACTATAGTACATACCCAGTGACATCATTGAAACCTGATGAACCTGTCAGCTTATCACCTTTGGTCTCTATCACAATGAAGGGTTCATATTTTCGCACCTAAACAGAATCAAATAAAGATAAGTTTGGCATGCCTTAAGAAGCTTGTTATGTAATTGCCTTGCAAATGTCAAATTCCTAGCAACAACATATTGTATTCAATAGTAAATGTAAATCTGCAAACTCTAATCACTACTATGTTCTTGTGGGATTCATAACTGTGTTTATGGACGCCCCATCCAGATGGGACATGGGAAGGCAGATTAAAATCACATCTAGTTGAAAGCGCATTGTGTTATGACCCTTATCTATGAACCTTATATTATTTTTGTATGAGTTTGGTTACTAGCTTAGGTGCCTAGTTTGTATGTAGTAGCATTTTGATTTATCTGTTTCAAGACATCACACAATGGAACAGTTTGGGAGTTAAAACCTCTCTTCAAATTAGGCGGGGAAGTTCCTTGAGATCCAACAATACTAAACTGGCCTTGGACTAAAACTATAGACATGATATGCAAACATGTACACCACAAGAGATTCACTAAGGCAAAGGGTTAGATGAAAATGATAAAGTGCCTATTGATTTGCCTTAGATACATACACAAGTTTATTATCAACCATACCTTGCAAAAAAGATTTTCAGACATTAAGGATGAAACAACTAATCTAAACACATACAAATAACACCTTTAGGCTGGCTAAAATAGAGAACTAATCAGTCAAACAAGGATTTGAAAGGAATAATAGTACAAAAATCTACAACACAATTCCAAATATTGAACAAATAAATTGTATGCAAAGCTACAACCTAGGTAGACAGTGTTGCCAATGCAAAGCTTGACACTACAATCTACATTCGATTCAATTCATTATAAGCACAAGTTCAATGATAACCTTAGCTTCAATACAGTTTTTACTGCATTAACTCACTTCTAATGTCTTGTGTCCAAGACACTTATTTATAGGTCACAAGGAATAGCCTTTAGGGATTTGAGCATAATAATTAGATATCCCCAAAAAAATGTTTTGAAGTAACCTCTCCAAATGTTACAAAAAAAGAAGAAAGATACTTCAAAGCAAAAATAAAAAAAAACAACTAATAAAATAAAAACTAACTAAAGCAATGTTATGTCTCCTTTTCAAAATTAAGTTATCTAGGAAACCGGTAGCCTATTTCTTATTTCCCACAGGCTAAGGGATAATGTTAAGGGAATAATTCAATAATAATAATTTAGGTTGTCCAGTAGTTTTTTTCAATAATTTTGTAAAAAACCAAATTATGTATTTGTATTACTTTATTAATGTGGGCATAATGAAATAATTTATTAGAAGTGTTTTCAAACACCTTTGGAGAAAACATTATGTGGGAAAAGAAAACTGAAAGTTAAAAGGTGAATACATAAGAGTTTGGCACTGACAAGTGCATCCATTGTTATCATAATCAAACCCCTTTTCATTGCTTGAGCATTTTGTTCATCTGCACACCCAAGGATGAAAAACCTTTGGTGTAGAAATCTAGAAACAAAAATCTCTTGATTTTCTTTTCGGATGGAGAACGAAAACTCTATTGTCCTTTTGTGGTAATTCCATTTAGGGATCGCAATGACATTGAAAAATTGCTGTTGTTATAGTTTCAATTTGGTGATTGAATATTCCAATAAGTTTGAGAACTTCATATTCCATATCAGAATTGGGGGATTTCAAAGTACCTTATTTTGCTGGGCTTTCAATGACAAATCTCCCATTTTTGGTTTAACCATACATCTATGTTGTTTTCCTATTATTTCCAACCATAAACGTTGTGTATTCATGTTTATTAACTTTGGGGGAGCAGTACAAGTCCCAGGTTCAAAGATCAATAAAAATTTATTGAAATACTTAACCTTGGCTGCCATACACTATTCAAAGGGAAACAAATGAAAATTGTGAGGACCGCCATATAAGTCAAGAAAGTGAGTCATAATTATCATAAAGAATAAATACTTTGAAATTCTGAATATTGTCCGTTGTACCATTGGAGAAGGAATTCATACCATTTTTTATTTACATTAAATTACTGACTTTCTATACTCTTGAGTGGTCATATGAACAAACTTAAATCTTGGCATACATCAATGATCTAGCAAGTAGCTTCATTTATACTTGTTTTTAATAATATTTAAATGTTTTAAGTAAATTTCGGTTGCTGCATTATATAAAAATAAATAAAAGTTGTTATCAGCATGTGTGGATTACAGCCATTTTAATCAAGATTTCAGTTTATCTTGAAACATTTTATGCTGTTGAAATTGCATGCTGTAATTACTATTTTTTTGTTATTCCGATATTGAAAAAAGAAATTAGAAACTTGTTGAAATACTAGAGAGGGTCATTACAAGCAACCTAAAAGTAAGCCCTCGTCCATGCCTAGAAACACTAGAATAGCACCACCAAATTTAATTGTTGCTAAAAATAGC
Organism: Cryptomeria japonica; assembly: GCF_030272615.1. Classification (NCBI taxonomy): domain Eukaryota; kingdom Viridiplantae; phylum Streptophyta; class Pinopsida; order Cupressales; family Cupressaceae; genus Cryptomeria; species Cryptomeria japonica. The sequence goes on along the minus strand of NC_081405.1, from coordinate 422,528,357 downwards.
ACTTAGATTATAACTGGCCTCTAGTATCTAATGAAGTTTTTCTTGCTCAAAACATGGCAATCCCCTACAGACACATGAAAACTCTGAAGTTTCATCTTGATGCCTTGAAACTTAAAAGTATTGTTCTGCTGATTCTGCAATAATCCTTAATTGAAAATATACCTTTAAAACTCCCAAAATAGCACTTTTCATGAGTGGCTTCTATGTATCTAATGAATTTTTTCCTATTTACAACATGGCAATACCCTAAGGGCACATGAAAACTCTTAAGTTTCAGCTTTGATACCTTGGATGTTGAAAGTCTTTGTTCTGATGATTTTGCAATAATCATTAATTGAGAATATATCTTGAAAACTCCCTGGGGTTTGATACCAATCTGTTAAAGGTATGATATGATGGTGAATAGCTGTCCAAAACACTAGGAAATCAGTCATAATACACTAAGAATTACTTCCTCAAACTCATTGTTCAAAGCAAATAGCTACTTAGAAACTCATTGAAAATCTAACAAAGTTTATGCACCTTGATGAGGGCAATGAGTCAAATGCTTGAAGATAAAGGGTGACTCTCATTTAAAACCCTCACTGCTATCTTTGTATTATAGTTTAAAGTTTCTAATTCCCTTGTGGAAAACAAAACTGCTGATGTGTTTTTTATGACACCTCGAATACAAAATAAAATACTAAGTACTATATCCTCTCATGAACAAGGAAACCGCATACACTAAACTTCATGATCAAATAAGGCAACCCCAAGGTTCACAAAGCAAACATTCAACTTTTTGTTGGATAGACTCAGTGAATATGATGTGATACTGTTGGTTAACAAAAAGGGAATTACGCTTAGCTGGAATGTGGAATTCAATTACCAAACTCACTCGATAAATATGTAATGTCCCCTTCTCAGTGATGTGCATTCAGTGGTCCATTGGCCTATTCCGGAAACCCATAGGCTATGTGGAAAGGAGAATTAGGGTTTCCAACTTTTGTGGAGCTCTGCTCGAGCTTTTTAGGGTTTACCAGGAGGGAATTCTTCAGTTCTGTCTATGGTTTCCTTTTGGGTTTTTCATGAGCTCCAAGGTGGCATAACATGCATTTGATTCTTTGATGAAGTGAGAACTTACTATTTTTAGTAAGTTAGGGTTTGGATGATGTTGTCTTACTGAGCTTTCCAAGCTCTTTCTCCGAGTGCGAAGATCATGTTTTTTGGAGGAGTATTCCATGACTTACTATTTTTTAGTAAGTGGCAATATTGAGCAATTCTATTTTTAGTAGTTTGGACAGGGTCCTAATCCTGTAGCAATTCAGTGGTCTTCATTGCTCAGCTTCATCCTAGATTTTGTTGATAATCAGTATTGGAGTCATAAGTGATTTAATTAAATATTATTTCCTTATCCTAAGGTTTAATATTTAATCATTTTATTACTGATTAATGTTATATTGGGCGACTTAGGGAAAGACATTTATATCTTATATCAATGTTAAATTTTCCCAAGTTAGGCGTTGAAAATTGTTCTTGAAGACTTAGGCAAGTTCAAACTTGTTTAATTATTGGATAAATTGCAATTTGGGCGCCCACCTTGGGAAATGAAATGAAATGTCATTTGGAAGCCATGTGATGGTGAAATGAAATGCAAATTGGAGAGGTGAATTTGGGAGCATTTACATTTGAATTTCAGAGGGAAAAATCTATAAATACAGGTGCTTGGCCTCCCATTTGGATATCTTGAAAAATTGCATCGTTATGCTGTCGGTTTGGCAATTGAAAACTAAGCTTCGAAGTGAGCCTTCCTAGCTAAGTGCAGTTTCATACTTGTAAGACAATACCTAGCTGTTTTACCTGACCTTTCAATGATATTTGCGAGTTTGTTGAAGTGTGGGATTGCTAGTTCTGCTGTAGTTTGAGTTTTGGTCTGTTTCCAGGCTGCTGCGGAAGTCATGGCTGAAGCATATTTTCATTCATAAGTCTCCGTGTGACCTCCTGCTGCTTCCGAGTATTGGATCCTTGGGTTTCGATGTCCTAGGCAATTCTTCCTGTAAGTTTGTATTGGTTTTCGTGGTATATTGATATTTATCTTGCAAATCGAACTTATGCTTTAGTACGCCCTATGCTGGAGGTGCTTTGGGTTGTGTGTCTTGTGTTTGGGGCATTGTTAGTTGTTGTTTATCTATTATATCCTTATCGCCTTCTTTGCATCTTTCATTTGCATCTAGTTTGGGGGTTTTCCGTTGAGTATAGAGAAAGATATGAGTGATTTGGTGGGTTTCCAGCTTATTGTCATAAAATTACAGATTTCCAAAATTTGGGGTTTGGGTGTGCCTTTCGTAGTGTGAGTAGGTTAGTGTTGACGTGTCTGAAATTGCATCACTACGGTACCATCCGACCAACGCAGAATAGAATACTAAGCATCCTATCCTCTCTTGAAATAAGGAAATCCCTAATGTTGTTTTTTATTTGATCAATGGGGATTACCTCAATATTTCGGTTGTCAGGTCTTGACTGCAGGATAACTTAGTGGTTTGATGTGTTTTGTTGGAAACACAAAGGGGACTTGCGGTTAAATGAACAACTTTCAGGTGAGTTCCCTAAAATTTAACAGTCTTGTATCGGTTGATTTCAGTTGGATTGTTACTTACTCAGTTGGACTATGGTTTCTTCTTGGTAAAAAAAGGGGGAAAAAGAGAGATAGGGAAAAGAGATAGAGAAAATCTGATTAATTAACTCAGATAACATGTTCAGGAAAATAGACAGAAATCTCCAAATAACCAGATTTAACATTATCAGCTATTTAAGCACAATGCTGTAAAAATCCAGTGCAATCTTCAAGGAGAACTAGATTTTCATGCTACTAAACATAAATTCAGAATTTCAACATTCATTCACTTACTGTTTAATAACCGAACTGAGCATATAGGTGCGTTCAGACTAACCATGCAAGGGGAATGACAATCAATCAGTCCTTAATGGTATGAACACCAAGGCTTCTATCAAATGTTTATCCTAAAAAATGCTATCTGAAAATAAAAGACAACAGAATAATTAAATGGTGAAGGAGACCATGAACTCACAAAGAAATGAAACAGCCTTAATTTTCCATTAATCCTGCATACATTTCACTAGAGCTTCAGCAACAATCTTGGGCTTCTTACAAAAATAAGGGAAAACCAGTCCCTTTAAATAGAGTTCCAGAATTAGATGAATGGCCAAAATCTAAACAAAATAAGTGGCCCAGATTCATCTGTACAAAATGGTACCCATACCCATAAATAGAAGGTAAATATCAACAACCACCGAAAGAGGAACAATATGTCATATCCCTTCTTTAGCTCTATCTAGCAGAGACATGTGAGTCAGCTTATTATGGGGTCTTGTAGGCTGACAGTGATGGATAGAGACTCAGTGTGGTTATACAGTGTTTGGGACTTGGTATTCTGGTAGTAGTGGACCAGTTTGGAGCAGTTCCTTAATTTTAGGAGGCATTTCCTTCTTTTGTGGAGGCTATTCCTACTATTTAGGAGGATTTGACAGTACCCAGGGTTGGGTTACCATGAGACTATTCCTTGGGTTTAGTTTCAGGAGATTTGGGTATGATTCCTAGCTTCTAGGAGCATCCCTAGATTTTAGGGACAAGATTGCTCGAGGATCCGTGATTTCCGACAACAGTCACAGACAGGTGGCAAGCTCCGTTTCAAACTTGTGGAGTCAGATGAGCATTATACGGCTATTTGGGATATATTTTTAATATTTCCTAAGTTAGCATCTTATTAATTAAATAAAGCTATTTATATAGCTAATTGGAGTAATAAGGGGATTTTGGCTTCTTCTGGTCAGGCAGGCATATGTGTTATAGCTCGTTGGAAAGGTCTTGAATTATTATAACTTATTTTCATCATCCGAAGACCTTCTAGCACCTTGAGTTTTGTTATTTGACGAAAGGGGTGTTTTCCTATACATAAAGGCCTTTTTAATTAAGAATATGCCATTATTTAATAAAGGTAAAAGCATATTCTCCCTTTAGGGTTCGAGTAGCTTTGAGAGGGAGATAAAAGGAGATGTTGGCTCATTATTCTATTATATTTTTACATCTTCAAACTTGGCATTTGTGAATTTGCTCTGAGGAGCGATTTCTGGAGAACTAGGACACAAACCCTAGGGCTTGGATATTGGGACGCAAACCCCAATAGAAGGTTTTAGCAGCTTCATTTGGTTTCAGACTTTAATTGGAGTGCAAGTTCAGCATTGGAAGAGCTTTGGCTTTGGACGTTGGGTATATTGCTTGGCACGTGGGAGTCCCTTGGCTGCCTGGACGTGACTGCAGCAGCCGTACGGCCTCCTTCCAGCTGGCACATGGGTTGCTAATTGGTATTCATCAACCATCTCTTTTCATCGTGCGTGGATGGTCTTTCTTGCAGCCGGCAACATTATTTTGGTTGGTAGATACTTTGCTGGCATATCATTTATGTATTTTGCCTAGTACGATTTGTAGCTATTTTGGATTGGCTGAATATTATATTATTGCACATTATTTTCCAGCCTATTTCATATTTGCTGCTGTTGTTATTCATTGTTTACCTATATCTAGAAAAATACAGACAAAAACAAAAGACACAACCTTTCTGCAACTTCTGTCTCTCTCTGAAAGATCATTTAATAAACAGGAAGAATTTATTTTAAAACAAATAATTAAAAATTACAGCCTGTCAGCTTAAAAGATCCATCAGGGATCTTTCAGTGGTATCAGAGCTATCATCCTACCAGCCTGTAGGGTTTGTGTGGAATTTTCACACTAGGGTTACATTTTATTCTATGCATTCGGGTAAAGAGGAGATACACATGTATTATACACGCAGGGTAGCTCAACAGGAGCGTGAGAGTGGAATTGAATAGGTACCCAGTATGGCGGATGAACAAGGGGGTGCTAGACAGAACCGGATTGAGGATGAAGAACGGGAGATGATGAGAACTCTCATCACTACACAGCCCAGGATAGTCCAAACACTTGACAGATTACAGGAAACCTTGGCACGAATGGAGTTGGATAGACATAGGGGCAAACATGGGCGGAGCAGATCAGTTTCAGTGGCAGGCAGTCAACATAGCCATCTGTCCCATTCATCAGTTGGGAGCTCCCTTCATTCCTCTAGGCGAGAATGCCATCGTACACCTGCTACGGATAGACCTTTGCTTCCTCAGTTTGTACCAGGTGAACAACCAGCACAGGTAGATCCACCAGAGGTTGGGTTCCAGGAGTCAGTTTTGGCAACCACAGTTGAGTGGAGAGCCCTACCCCCAGAGGTTAGGGATGTTTTCCCTCTTCCCCAGTATTGTGCACAGCGTAGAGATACAACTAGGTTCAGAGGAGATCGTGGTTATAGACCACCACAACAGCAAAACTATGACCTCAATAGAGCTACTGGGAAGATCACATTGGCTACATATGTTGGCTCTGGTGATACGAGTGCACGAGCTTGGGTGCACAAGCTGGACATATATCTATCCTTGAGGCCCATGCCTGAGCGTGAGGCTATTCAGTTTGTTGTGTTGCATTTAGACGGGATTGCCTATGATTGGTGGCACCATCAATTGGTCACCCAGGATCACACCTTGGTACGTTCCTATGTCGAGTTCACTGAACGACTCATTACACGTTTTGACCGTAAGGATACAAAGCTCTACTATAGAGAGTTGGCACATCTTAGATAGACTGGGCATGCAGAAGCTTTTATTAATGAGTTCCAGCGTATTGCAGTTATGGTACCTGATATGCCCCAGAGGCGGAGTGTGATGTTATTTATTGAGGGATTGCAGGATAGACTTAAGGGATTGGTACGTGCTTTCCAGCCGGCCACTCTTAAGGAGGCCATTGATGTGACATTGAGACTGGATACCATTCCCACTTCTTATCAGGCAGATAAGAAGCCATTTAGGGACTCTCGGTCTGCACAGAAGGCCAATACTTCACAGAATAAAGGAGGGTCACCATCTAGACCCCCTTGGATGAATCAGGAGATGAGGAACGAATTGAGAAGGAAAAAGTTATGCTTTTCCTGCAAGGAACCTTGGGAACCAGGACACCCTTGTATGGGTAAAGGAAAGGTTCATTTGATTGAGGTGACATCTGAGTTAGGGGATGAGGAGGTACCCGACACTGACATTGAGGATAGCATGGAGGATGTTGAGTAGGTGCAGACACAGTTGGAGTTAGATACCCCTGAGCCTTTGGCGACAGCCAAAGTAACTATGGCTACCCTCTCCAGTTATCCTAAATTTCATGCCTTTCGGTTGAAAGGTACACTGAAGGGCAAGCGGGTCATGAGCTTGGTAGACACAGGTGCCACGCATAACTTTATTGATCAGAAGTTAGTGGAGAGGCGTGGATTACAGTATGAGGAGTTTGGTGGTTTTGGAGTGAAGGTGGCAGATGGTGCAGTTTTGGGATGTACTAAACGGATTCCACAGCTTAGTATTCAGATGGGGTATTATACTCTGACCAATGATTTTTATGTGCTTCCATTAGAGGATTATGATGTGGTCTTGGGCATGCAGTGGTTACAGGGTACTGGGCGTTACATTATTGATCACCACCGTATGCAGTTAGAGTTCCTTTCTGGGGGGAAGAAGACTATCTTGAGGGCAGCTTCAGATGGTGGACCTAAGGAGGTGTCTTCTCGCAGGATGGAGACTATTATTAGACATAATGATGTGATTTGGGCTACACATTGTTTGGTGAAGTCCAAAACACCTACACCTCAGGATGGCAGGGCATTTCATGTTGATATTCAGTCAATGATGGACTGTCATGGGAGAGTATTTGGTGACATACCTCCTGGAGTGCCTCCAAATAGAGATTTTGAGCATGGTATAAAGATGGAGGATGGAGCGAAGCCAGTGATTGCTACTCCATATCATCATCCTAAAGCCTATAAGGATGAGATTGAGAAGACTATTCATGAGTTGTTGGATATGGGTTTCATTCGGCCTAGTTCTAGCCCCTTTGCTTCATCTGTAGTGCTTGTTAAGAAGAAGGATGGGACTCTACGAATGTGTATAGATTACAGAGCCTTGAACAAAAAGACAATCAAGAACAGATACCCTATTCCACGCATTGATGAGTTGTTGGATGAGCTTCATGGAGCTATCTACTTCTCTAAGATTGATCTTTGTTCAGGTTACCATCAGATACATGTACGAGCAGAGGATGTACACAAGACTGCCTTCCGTTGTCACTATGGGCACTATGAGTTTCTGGTAATGCCTTTTGGCCTTATCAATGCACCGGCCACTTTCCAGTCCTGTATGAACCATATCTTCAACAAGCAGTTGAGGAAGTCAGTTCTAGTATTCTTTGACGACATATTGATTTACAATTGTACTTGGGAGGACCATCTCAGACATGTTGAGGAGGTACTTAGCATTATGGAGAGCTAGTCTCTATTTGCTAAGTTGTCCAAATGTGAGTTTGGACTTAGGGAGGTTTTATATTTGGGCCATGTGATCAGTGCTGATGGGGTGAAGGTGCATGAGGAGAAGATTGAGGCGATTAGGGATTAGCCCCGCCCTCAGAACATTACTGAGTTACGTGGGTTCCTTGGTTTATGTGCTTATTACAGAAGATTTGTGAGAGGTTTCTCTCAGTTGGCAGCACCTTTGACAGACCTCACAAAGAAAGGGGCGTTCAGATGGACAGAACAGGCACAGGGAGTCTTTGATAGACTCAAGGACGTTATGAGCACTTGTCTAGTTTTGGCATTACCGAATTTCTCGCAGCCATTTGTCCTAGAGTGTGATGCTTCAAGTTTGGGCATAGGAGCTGTGTTGATGCAGAACAGACATCCCATTGCCTATGAGAGCCGGAAGATGCGAGATAATGAGAGCTTGTACTCTACCTATGATAAGGAAATGTTGGCTATTATGCATGCTTTAGTCAAATTCAGACAGTATCTTGTTGGCAGCAAATTTGTGGTAAGAACCGACCACAACAGTTTGAAATATTTCCTAGATCAGACAGATCTCAATGATCGACAGCAAAAATGGGTGAGCAAGATTCAGGCTTATGATTTTGATATCGAATTCATAAAGGGGAAGAATAATACTGAGGCTGATGCACTCTCTAGGAAAGCCTCACTTGCTGCCCTATGTTCATTGAGCGAGATTTCAGCAGATTGGAAGGCTCAACTTTTGGTTGAGTATTCCAAAAATCAGCATGCTTGTGAGATCATGGATGGTTTGATAGTGGATGCCAGATACAGTGTGGTAGATGATATTATCTATTACAAGGGCAGGGTTTATCTTGTTCCTGGTTCACAGTTGAAGGAACAAATTTTGCATGCTTTCCATGATACTCATACGGCAGGACATCCAGCATATGTTAAGACTTACAGAGTGGCTCGAGAGAGATTCTCTTGGAAGGGTCTCAAAGATGATGTTTTGCGGCATGTCCGTGAGTGTATGACTTGTCAGCAAAACAAGTTGGAGCATACTCATCCTGCTGGGTTGTTACAGCCCTTGCCTATACCAGAACAAAAGTGGATTGGGATTTCTATGGACTTCATTACAGGTCTTCCTCGGGTGCAGGGGAAGGATTGTATCTATGTGGTCGTGGATAGGCTAACAAAATTTGCCCACTTCTTTCCCATTGCAGTTGATTTCACAGCATCTCAGGTGGCTGAACTATTTTTCAAAGAGGTGTTTAGACTCTATGGTCTCCCCAAGACCATAGTGAGTGACAGGGACAGCAGATTCATGAGTTCCTTTTGGCAGGAACTTTTCAGGCTAGCAGACACTGAGTTGACACCTAGTACTAGTTACCACCCTCAAACAGATGGACAGACCGAAATAGTCAATAAGTGGATTGAGGGATATTTGCGTAACTATGTGTCAGGGCAGCATAAGGCATGTGTATGTTGGTTGTATTTGGGCGAGTATTGTTATATTACTACGCACCATATGTCCATTGGTATGACGCCTTTCAGAGCTCTCTACGGCTATGAGGCATTATCCTTCATTGATTTAGCTCTGAGTGAAAGTAGAGTTCCTTTGGCTCAGGATTGGTTACAGGAGCACCAGGATATCATGAGATCTCTCAGGGAGAATTTACAACATGCACAGAATCAGCAAAAGATATACGCTGATCAGCATAGGATTGAGAGAGCATTTGAGGTGGATGACATGGTTTTCTTGCGCTTGCAGCCATACCGGCTAAGCATCCTTAAAGGGGGGGGAGCTGAGAAGCTGAAACCACGTTTTTATGGACCATACAGGGTACTCAAGCGAGTTGGAGAGGTTGCTTATGAGGTTGAGTTACCACCAGGCAGTAAAATTCATAATGTGTTTGTTTACCTCACTGGGTAAACAGGAAGAATACAAAAATCGAATAGCAATGCACAATGCAAATACAAAAGAAGTACCAGAATAAGCTTTCCATTAATGTCAAAAGATGTTCATATTATAATCTGTCGTCCACATTACATGTCCTCCAACACCCGGAGGTGGTACAATATATGACAGCCGAAGGGGTGCGACACAACCGTCGCGACTCCAACTACCTACCCGTCGGCTAACTAACTATCAATAATTAACATTACTAAATTATACACTTTTTCCCGATAACATCATCCCCCCCAAAAAAGAAGTCGTCTCCGACGACTAACAACAAAATGGAGACAATGTAATATAGATATACAACCAAGATAAAGTCAAGGAGGGGGCTAAGGAAGCGTCCCTGAAGTCGAAGGGTGAGATGCGGGTGTCTGGGCCGCCAGGCGGGCGCGGAGCTCATAGACCTGCTGGGTGCGTGCTGCCACATCCCGCTCTGCCACCAACACCTTCTCTAAGGCCGTCTTCACCATAAGCGCAGCCTCCAGTAGCTGCTTCTCCTTGGTATCGGCGGACTCTGTCATGCGAACCAACTGAGCCTGAGCAACATCTAACTCCTGCTGGACGAGACTCCGCGCACTCTGCTCCTCCGAAAGACGGGTGTCCACCGCAACCTTCTCTGCGCGGGCTGTCTCAAGCTGTGCTACCAACTTTGATCTCTCGGCTGCCCAGGAGGCTTGTTGTCTGGCCATGACCTGCTCTAACTCAACTCGAGCAGCCTCGCGAACCGTAGACTCATGCTGCGTCTGGCGGAAGGCATAGTAGGCCTCCCGGTAAACCTGCTCAATCTCCCGGACGAGAGTCGTCACCCTACTCTCCACGACGGGCTGAGGCACACTCCAAGCCTCCAACATCGCATCCGTCTGGATAACTGGCCACCCTCGTGCCTCAAAACATGAAGTGAAAGCTGCGGGACAGTCGTCTCGCATAAACTGGAGGACCTGCTCTAATTCCTCCACAACCTGCTGCAGAGCTCGTGTCTGAGCCACGGCCACCACTCGCCGACCCCTCGTCACCATATCTGCCAAGTAAACCTCAATATCCTCTCCATCCAGCCCTGATGTAGGTACAGGAAGCCCACGTGGTAAGTCAAAAGTCTCCTCAGGGACCACACCTGCTGCCTCCTGCTGGCACAATGGTGTCTCCCCCGCCCCCTCAAGTGTAGCAGTCGCCTGCTCTGGGCCGGTAGGAACACCCTCTCCAGTCACCTGTCCCTCTGCTGGTGCCTGCGTCTCCGCCGAGGAATCCTCCAGATCCACCACCTCAGTGGGAGGCTCTCGCCGAGGTGAGAATACAGCTACTCCTACAGGTGGCATCACTGTCATCTGGAATCTCCGGGTCAGCCAACTCCCCATAGCCGCCACCAATGGAGCTGCACTCAACACCTCCGACCCTCTCTCCCCCTCGAAAACATGTCCTGCGATGGGCTCCTCCAACAAGGAGGCAGCAACCGTCACCACTGCGTCGGATCCCACAACGTCTAGTCGCACCTGAGGCTCCGTCTCAACCATCTCCCCTGCCACGCCTCCCTGCGGTGGACCACACAACTCCGCCCTGCTGTCAGTACATGCCTCTACGGGAGTCGGTCCTGCGGCTGGTGCACAAGCCTGCTGCGGTGGTATGGCGGAAGGTGATGCGGCCGGGTGCATGGGCCCGAGTGTAACGGGCGTGCGGCTCTACCCAAATGCCGGAATCGAACTACTGCCCGCCGACGACCCCACAAGTGTGCCAAGTGGGAGTGTGGGTGGTGCAAACAACACTCGCTCTCCGGCGGGCTCCATCCTCCCCTCGTCTGTGGCCCGACTGCTACTGTCATCCTCATCCTCCTCATCCTCCGAATCCTCTGCACTGCTAGAAGTTTCTCGCCCACTATCAGGTTCTGCTGAGGTGGTCTCTAATATCCTTTTCCGCTTCGCGGAAGAGTGGCCAATGTCAAGGTGTCGCCAACGCATGATAGGAGGCTCACCCTCCGCCAAAGGTCCCTGTGGCCGTACCTCCAACTCAGCCTCTGGCACTGCTTCCCGCGTAGCCTCCAAGAACAGTCCAATGGCATAGTGGGGCATGTAAAAGGTGCGCTGCTCCATCATCAAGAATGCGCACATCCGCTCTGATAACAAGGTAGCCCAATCATATACGACGCCGTTCATCAACCCGTTCATCAATACGATCTGTGGTAGAGCGATGTCTGATGCCCTACCCGACCCTGTCAACCTGCTTTTGATGACATCCATAATGCACCGCCAATGACCCTCTGCGACAAAGGACCTACGCATCCCACGACCCTTCGTGGCGTCTACGATGCTCGCCAACTCTGCTGGGGTCAAGTCTCGGGACACTCGCGTAATCCAATGTTCTTTTTCTTCCCGTGTCATCTTCTTGGCCTTCAAGTCCACTTTCTTGCCATGTATGCCTGGGATGCCAAATACTCTCGTGAAATCTGCAAGTTTGAAGGATATGGTGATATCCTTCCCAAGGTACTCAAATGTGCTCGTCCGTGAGTGGCTATCAAAGGTATCAACCATATATCGCAATGCTCCCACGTACTCGCGAATGGCGAACACAGGCATTCGGATAGCCCATTCTACCCCTGCTTTGCGAAGACTTGTCTTCACCAAATTATCATCCGGCATTTCTTGCCACCATTTCCGACATTCCACCCCATTCAATCCCTCAAAGGTGATATTCTGTGAAGTGAAGGTGTTCTTCCCTCGTGCAGTGGGCTGCTGTGGTGTCTTTTTCTTCTGCCTGGCTTCCATTGTGCCACCTGCTATTCGAACACCTGAAGGAAGAATACGTGCATCCGGCTTCCTATGGCTGCTATCCTGCAACTGTTTTTTCCAATTTCTTTTTCCCGCAGACTCCATTGACCTGGTAACCACTTCTTGATTTTCCCTTGTCGGACGGAAGGCACCTAACTACCTCCTGGCAGGTAGGCCGTACAGCGGTAATCCCCAACTACCTCCGGCTAGTAAAAAGCTGAACAAAAGTCCTCTTGTCCACCTCCCGCACTATATATATCTCCGCCTATGTTTGTGAACACCGCACGGTAGCTTCTTGTCCGCCTATATTTGTGAACACCGCACGGTAGCTTCTGGGCCCTTCCTTTCCCTTCGGCTGCGTCCTCTTCTCCCTCCGCAGTGTTTTCGTGGCGTATTGGTGAATAGCCCTCGCTTTATTAGAAAGGGTACGTGTTTGAACTTGGTTGCGTGCAATGAAACTCTTCCAAATTGGCGGTGTTTCCTTCGTGCGGCGTGGTCTTCCCTTTCCCTTCGTGCGGTGTTGTCTCTTCCCGCGCGGTGTGCCTTGTGCGTGGCAGTTTATCCCTGCGGTGATCTCCTTTTCCCTTCGTGCAGCGTTGTGTGGTGGTGCGGGGTTCCTTTTTCCCTTGGCTGCGTTTCCTGCTTTTCCTTTTGCGCGGCGTTGTAATGACAACCCTTCGTGTGGCGGCCTTTTTATTTATGCGGCTTCAGTGGCGTCCACCGCACGGTGGTCCCACCGTCGGTGGCTTCCACCGCACGGTGGATTCCACCTTCGGTGGTGCCACCGCACGGTGGTGCCACTACGTGTCCACCGTACGGTGGTCTTTTTTCTTCTTCGTCTCTCTTCTTTTTTTTCTTTTCTTTTTTTTTTTTTCATATATACTTTTTTTTCAAATTTTCGTATATATATTTTTTTCCATTTTTTATATATATATATATATATATATTTTCTAATTTTTAGCTGCAGCCGTCTGACTGGAGGTTCCCAGTTCCCTCCGTTCATGATAGACCTTCAGTTTGGACCCGTTGACTGCCTCTGGTATCTCTTTTCCGTCGAGGGTCGAGAGCTTGACCGATCCATTCGCTGCGACCTCTCGGATCCTGTAAGGACCTAGCCACTTCACTCTGAACTTGCCGGGCTTAATCTCGTTCCGTCCGTTATACTTTAGGACTAATTGGCCCGGCGTGAACCTCGCCCGCCGAATGTGTTGGTCATGCCAATATTTCCTGCGTTGCTGGGCCACGTCTGTCACCCATTGTGCCATCGTCCGTCTTTCATCCAACTTATTTAGGGCGTATAGTCTCTCTCGAAGGCTTTCCATGTCGCCTAGCTTGTTGTCAATAACGATTCTGAGACTTGGCACCATGAATTCCACCGGTACCACAGCCTCCTGGCCGTACATCAATTGGAAAGGTGTCTGCCCGGTGGTTACTTTGTAAGTTGTTCGGTACGCCCAAAGTACCGACGGCAGACGCTCCTCCCAGTCTTCTTTTTCAACCCCACAGGACTTATAAATTACCGACACCATGATTTTGTTGGTCGCCTCAGCTTGACCGTTTGCCCTGGGATAGTACGGACTTGATAGGGAATGAAAAATTTTGAACTCGGTTGTCAGTAGTCAAATAATATGATTTACAAAGTGCCCCCCTCTATCACTTGTCAGTTGAATAGGTATTCCGTACCGGGTGATAATCTGTTCATAAATGAATTTCGCCGTACTGACGACGGAGTTGTCTGCCAAAGCCCTCACTTCGAACCATTTGGTCAAATATTCTGTCGCCACGACAATGTATCTACATCGTCGGGCGCGACTCGGTTTCAATGGACCAATGAAGTCTAACCCCCATCTTTCAAACAACTCTTGAGCATGCGACGGGTTAAGTGGCATGAAATCTCTCTTTAACAGTCGCCCAGCACGCTGACATGTATCACAACTTGTCACCCATTCTCTGGCGTCATTATGCAGTGTCGGCCACCACAAGCCCGCTAGTAGGACCTTCCTTGCTGTCGTATCCGGTCCCATGTGTCCTCCAGCGGCCCCTTCATGGGCTTCTCTCAATACTCCTGGGATTTCCTCTTCCAAGACACATCGTCGTAGGATCTGGTTAGGTCCCATTTTGTAGAGAAGGCCATTTATAAGTTGGAATGTTCGGCTTCTTAATACAAGTTTCCGTCTTTCGCCTGCTGACATTTCCTTAGGAAATTTTGACGTTGACAGGTATTCACCCACACTCGTGTACCAATGAGGAAGGATGGCAATGCGGAAAAGATGGGCGTCCGGAAAATCCTCGCTAACGCCTTCGGCCGGCTCTCCAGACTTGATCCGTGATAGCTGGTCGGCTATGACATGGCTCCTGCCAGGTCTGACAATGATGTTGAACGTAAATTCTTGTAACAGTAACAGCCATCGACTAATCCGCCCCTGGATGATTGGCTTGTTCACCAAATACATCAACGCCTGGTGATCCACATAAAATGTGAATGGTGTCGCCAATAGGTAATGTCGGAATTTTTGGACGGAGTATACCATGCCGAGGGCTTCTCTCTCCGTCGTGCTGTAGTTCCTCTCTGCGTTTGACAAGAGTCGACTTCCAAAATACACTGGGTGGTCCAGCCCGTGGCTGCCAACCTGTGCCAGGGTGGCCCCTATGGCGAAGTTGGATGCGTCGACATGTACATGGAACTCTTTGTCCCAATCTGGGTATGTCAAGATTGGCGCACCCACCAATCGTGACTTTAACTCTTGAAAAGCCTCTTCTTGGGCCGTCCCCCAGACGTACGGCTCCCCCCTTCGTGTCAGCCTATCAAGTGGGTATGATACTTGGGCAAAGTTCTTAATAAACCGCCTATAATACCCGATGTGTCCAAGAAATGACTTGACGCCAGTGACATCGTCGGGTGCCTCCATCTCCACAATGACCCATACTTTGTCAGGGTCCGTCTTCAGTCCAGCCTTGCAGACGATGTGCCCTAGTAACTTGCCCTGAGGCACCATGAATCTGCATTTCTTGGGATTTAGGGCGAGGCGGGCTCGTCGGCATCTCTCCATGCATTCGCCAAGTGCGGCCAGATGTGCCTCCTCCGTGCTGTAAATGGACCAATCATCCAAGAATGCTTTGAAGTTTCCCATGGACATTTTATCGAAGATATGGAGGATTATCCGTTGAAAGGTAGCTGGCGCGTTGCACAACCCGAATGGCATCCGGTTGTATGCATAGACGCCATCTTCTACGACAAAGGTGGTCTTCAATTTGTCCTCCTCTGCA
The DNA here is from genome assembly GCF_030272615.1 of Cryptomeria japonica. Taxonomy (NCBI): domain Eukaryota; kingdom Viridiplantae; phylum Streptophyta; class Pinopsida; order Cupressales; family Cupressaceae; genus Cryptomeria; species Cryptomeria japonica. The sequence continues at coordinate 422,512,956 of NC_081405.1, read as the reverse complement.
ATGGAAATTTGATTATATCCGGAGAATCCATCCATAAATGAATAAATTTCATGACCCGCGACTTCCTCGAGGATGGTGTCTGTGAATGGTATGGGAAATGGATCTTTAATTGTGACAGCATTCAAACACCCGAAGTCTACACAGATTCTTATCTGATCGGCCTCCTTTTTCAAGGATATCACAATGGGTGATACCCATTTACTCGTCTGGACCTTGAAGATAATCCCTGATTCAAGCATGCGGTCAATTTCGTTATTTACCCTGGCCGCATAATTTTTGTTCATCCTGTATGGCCTCTTCCGTACGGGCACGGCTCCGGGAACCAGAGGGATCCGATGTACACAAAGTTCTTGTGGTACCCCCTTGAGGTCCTTATACGTCCAAGCGAACACATCTTTGTATTCTGTGAAGATTTTGAACGCCGCCGTCTTTATGACCGGATTCCAGTCGTCGCCGACCAGAATATTTTTCTGTTCTGAAGTTTCTCCAAGGTTTGTAACTTGAAGTGCGGATTCTTCGTACCTTATGGGCTTACTTTTGTCAAACTGGTGCGCTGGTGCGTCATCCATAGGGACATCCCCTTCCTTGTATTGTCCGTATTCTGGCGGAAACTCGTTCATGTCAGGTCCTTCAATCCCCAACATATTGCACCCGTACAATAATTCATAGTCTTCCATTTGCCAATGGAAGAGCCCTCTCAAAGAATCCGTCTCATCCTCAGAACAAGCTTGAATTCCTAAGATGCCTTCGTCATCTGGTTCCCTGCCATCTTTTCCTTCGTCGGTATCGTTGTCTCCGTCGAACTCTGACTCTAACGCCAACTCTTCACTGACCAGTTGAGTTTTGAGGTCAATGGTATACCTTCTGCCAGCCTTTTCCATGGACAAGGTGTTCTTCTTCCAATTGTGGTTTGCTTTGGCCGCCACCAACCAGCCTCTGCCGAGGATGGCATCATACCCCTTCTTCTTCAATGGGATGACCACAAAATTCAAGACGAATGGCTGTGTTCCGATCGTCACTGGTTGCGCCATGAGTGTGCCAAGCGGCTTGATGCCGTGTTGGTCTGCTCCCAATAAATTAAAGGTGGACGGCCAGAGAGTAGGTTTACCCAATTTTTTCCATGTTTCCTCTGGCAAGACATTTACTCTCGACCCGCCGTCGACAATTGTGTCAGTCAGGGTGGTGCCCAATATACCCATTTCCACCACTGCTGGGTGTCTACCATTATTGATCGTCAGGGTTAATGGGTCTGCCGCTGTCTCACCAAGGTTGTCCTTGCCATGTATTGGTTGGCCTACTGGGGTTATCATTGCAGATTGCAACAATGTCGCTCGCAAGTGCGGCATACTTTCCAGGAGGTCCTTCATTTTGACGGGTATCTCGACCTGTAACAGTTGGTTTATAATGTTTGTTTCTCCTTCAGAGCGAGAAGTACCCGCAAGCCCCTGTGCATCCTTGCTCGTTGACATCTCCTTCTCCAATTCCGCTCGTGCCTCCAGTGCCTTTCGTTTTTCCGTACGGGGATCTGGATAAGTGGCTGCTTTCGTCTTGGACCTTGTTATGGCGAGTGCATCTTCCGTTTCTACATTCAACAGGTTCACGCCAGATTTGGGACAATTGCCATCATCATGGTCCCCCGGACCACACCACTTGCAAAGTTTTTGTGGTGCTTCCTCCACTGTACAGTCTCTGGCGAAATGCCCCCAATGATTGCAAGCTCGGCATTGTATCATCGGCCGCCCTTTAGCGTCATATTGGATTCGGCTTCTATTATTCGTATTGTTATTATTACCTCTTCCTCGCCTGTTGTTTCGATAGCCGCCAGATGAGGCATTGTTGCTCGCAGGCTGGGACGTGCCGGCTGACGCAGATGGTTCTGTAAAGAGAACCTGTTGGTTACGGGTCCTCATATTGTACGGACACTCCTTGGTAAGGTGTCCGGCAATCTGGCAAATGTCACAAAATGCTTTTTTCGGACAAGACCCCTTGGTGTGTCCGTCGGTACGACAGTCCGTGCACCATAACTCCCCTTCGTCGCCCTTGCTTGTGCTTCCTTTGGTTGCCTTTATCTCTCTCATCATTCGCTCCATATTTTTCTGGAGAGCCCGTACCTTCCGATTAGAGTCGTCATCACTGCTATCACTTTTGTCAGAAGAGGAATCATCCTCTGACGAGGATTTATTTTTCTTCTTTTTGGACGTCTTCTGTTCACTTTCTAAATCCATTGCCCTGTTATAGGCGTCGGAGTATGAAGAGGGAGGTACTATCTTCATTTTTCGTCTAAGGGATTTCTTTAGACCTTCCACGAACCACCGTTTTTTCAGTCCGTCTGCCGGCTGGTTCTCCATCTTTCCTAGCAGCTCTTTGAGCCGCCGGCTGTAGGTTCGAACAGTCTCGTCCTTTCTCTGTTTCGTGCCGTAGATTTCGGCTACGATCTCATTATCGTCTCTTAGGAGACGAAACTTTGTTTGAAATTCCTTCTTCAAGTCTGCTCATGTGCTAATTTTAGCCTTATCCGTATCCGAAAACCAGTTGATGGCTACGCCCCTCAGGGTTGCGGGAAACTGTGTTACCCACTCATCCTCATCGGTAACACCATTCGCTCCCCAAATTGTTTCACAAGTGCGACAGTGGCGGACAGGGTCTTCTTTCCCATCCCCATGGAACTTTGGAAGTTTTTGTTTTTGTGCCATGCCTTGTCTTTTTACTACTGGTGGCTGTTGTCCTACTCCGGATGGGTCAGATCCTATAAGGGGTGCTTGACCGCCGTGCCCCGGTGTCCCTCCGACACTCCTAGCAGCCCCGATGTCTTCTCCCTCTCCTGCCTCCTCCCCACTCCTTGGAGTTTTCCTAGCCTCTGGTGTGTGTGGCAAGTCCCTCAAATCCCTCAACTGAGTTTTGGTACACTCTATCCTACGGCGGGTTTCCGCAAGTAACTCCTCCCGACTCCGTGGGTGGCCGCTGGCCTCACCGTCCCCTTCGGAGCGTTCCTCCTCTCTTCGCTTATACCTCTGTCGCCTTTCCGCTTGCTGTTCAAGGATCAAGGCACGTTGGGCTACTGCACGTTCATCTATATATTGTTGCTTATTTTTGTCCTTATTCAGTGTATTGGGCATTAATTCCCAGACAGCTTTCTATATACTTAATGACATAAAAAGTAGAACACTTTTATTCATTCATAATGTGGAAGACAAGTTTATGCCAACAATATGACATAATCATTACAATAAGTGTTCTTTATTCCGCCCCGTATGGCTCACGGTTCAAATGCCCCTGACCTGGCGCCATCTCGTTCTGCTTCCCGTTCCTCGTACTGCTGCAAAATTTGTTGGCGTCGCTCTTTCTGGGCAATCTCCTCCAGGCGAGCTTGTTGTGCCAACGATGCTTGTGCTAGCAATCGGGGGAGATGGTTCATCAACCGATTTACCTCCGGACTCACTTCCAACGCTGTCCACACGGCACTTGGTGGGACTTCCGCCTCTGCCGCCTCTCGTCGTACGTAGGTTTGAATGGCTACTTGGAGTAGAATTGAAAATTCTCTCGTCGCGGTGTCTTCTACGTAGAGTTCTGTTTGGGCATCGTCGACCTCCGGGTTCACCTCACCAACGGGTAGGCCCATTGTGTCTGTGCGCCATCCGTGTCTCCTGTTCCCGAGTTCGTGTCGGCAACGGCGCCAAATGTTTACCTCACTGGGTAAACAAGAAGAATACAGAAATCGAACAGCAATGCACAATGCAAATACAAAAGAAGTACTAGAATAAGCTTTCCATTAATGTCAAAAGATGTTCATATTATAATCTGTCGTCCACATTACATGTCCTCCAACACCCGGAGGTGGTACAATATATGACAGCCGAAGGGGTGCGACACAACCGTCGCGACTCCAACTACCTACCCGTCGGCTAACTAACTATCAATAATTAACATTACTAAATTATACACTTTTTCCCGATAACAGTGTTTCATGTATCTTTCTTGAAAAAGGCCCTTGGATAGCATATTACAGCTTCACCCGATTTGCCTCCCATGGATGAGGAAGGTAAATTGACTTTGGTTCCTGAGGAGATTCTTGAGGTGAGGGAACAGCGGTTGAGAAGGAGGGTGATTCGTGAGTATTTGGTACGTTGGAGAGATCTTCCCATAGAGGATGCCCCTTGGGAGGGTGAGGCCATTTTACAGCATCCAGCATTACAGTTGCTTGTGGGCAAGCATCTCCGAGAGGGGAGGACTGTCATGTCCCCTCTTTAGCTCTGTCTAGCACAGACATGTGAGTCAGCTTATTATGGGGTCTTGTAGGCTGACAGTGATGGATAGAGACTCAGTGTGGTTATACAGTGTTTGGGACTTGGTATTCTGGCAGTAGTGGACCAGTTTGGAGCAGTTCCTTAATTTTAGGAGGCATTTCCTTCTTTTGTGGAGGCTATTCCTACTATTTAGGAGGATTTGACAGTACCCAGGGTTGGGTTACCAAGAGACTATTCCTTGGGTTCAGTTTCAGGAGATTTGGGTATGATTCCTAGCTTCTAGGAGCATCCCTAGATTTTAGGGACAAGATTGCTCGAGGATCCATGATTTCCGACAACAGTCACAGACAGGTGGCAGACTTCGTTTCAGACTTGTGGAGTCAAATGAGCATTATACGGCTATTTGGGATATATTTTTGATATTTCCTAAGTTAGCGTCTTATTAATTAAATAAAGCTATTTATATAGCTAATTGGAGTAATAAGGGGATTTTGGCTTCTTCTGGTCAGGCAGGCATATGTGTTATAGCTCGTTGGAAAGGTCTTGAATTATTATAACTTATTTTCATCATCCGGAGACCTTCTGGCACCTTGAGTTTTGTTATTTGACGAAAGGGATGTTTTCCTATACATAAAGGCCTTTTTAATTAAGAATATGCCATTATTTAATAAAGGTAAAAGCATATTCTCCCTTTAGGGTTCGAGTAGCTTTGAGAGGGAGATAAAAGGAGATGTTGGCTCATTATTCTATTATATTTTTACATCTTCAAACTTGGCATTTGTGCATTTGCTCTGAGGAGCGATTTCTGGAGAACTAGGACGCAAACCCCAGGGCTTGGATATTGGGACGCAAACCCCAGGGCTTGGATATTGGGACGCAAACCCCAATAGAAGGTTTCAGCAGCTTCATTTGGTTTCAGACTTTAATTGGAGTGCAAGTTCAGCATTGGAAGAGCTTTGGCTTTGGACGTTGGGTATATTGCTTGGCACGTGGGAGTTCCTTGGCTTCCTGGATGTGACTGCAGCAGCCGTACGGCCTCCTTCCAGCTGGCACATGGGTTGCTGATTGGTATTCATCAGCCATCTCTTTTCATTGTGCGTGGATGGTCTTTCTTGCAGCCGGCAACATTAGTTTGGTTGGTAGATAATTTGCTGGCATATCATTTATGTATTTTGCCTAGTACGATTTGTAGCTATTTTTGATTGGCTGAATATTATATTATTGCACATTATTTTCTAGCTTATTTCATATTTGTTGCTGTTGTTATTCATTGTTTACCTGTATTTGGAAAAATACAAACAAAAACAAAAGACACAACCTTTCTGCAACTTCTGTCTCTCTCTGAAAGATCATTTAATAAACAGGAAGAATTTATTTTAAAACAAATAATTAAAATTTACAGCCTGTCAGCTTAAAAGATCCATCAGGGATCTTTCACAATAACTACCTAAAAAAGGTAATTAATAACTATCCATAACAGCTCAAAAAGTGCACATGCACGAAGCTCAAAATTTACAGCTGACTTGGCAGTCAGATATGAACTTTATGGCCAAAAGTGCCTTTTCAGATTTTAAAAGAAAAATGCATTTTATGAAAGCACTTTTTCCTTTTCAGCTGCATATCCTTTTACTAAAAATTCATCCTCGCCATGCAAATATTCTTTCCAAAGGTCCCGACCTGTCGTACGTTCTGCACGAACATACTCTTGGAACCTCATGCACAGCTAGAACAGCACCGTGAACTGAGGCATAGGAGGATGATGTATCTTATATTGCATGCCCTCCAAATAACGATCTACGTGCTTTAAACCATCTTGCCAGCTGGACCAATTAGCCTCAAAACACAAAATATTTGAACGTAATTTACCGGCAAAATCCAAGTCTTCCGTGGAGTAGGTGATCTTATCCGTTCTCAATCTATCCTCCCAGTCCAATTGCACTACGTAATCGGACAGACCATTTTTCCAACCCAAAACCATTGATCGGAGGATTGTCTTGCCAAGTTCTTCCATGTTCTTCAAAATTTGCTCACATTCCGCCTGCTCTTTGTTAATGGTTTATTTTGTCTCGCTCTTCATTGTGATGGTCCAGTACCATTCTTTAAAAATGTTGATGTTGTGGGGGTCCAGGATGGCGGATAATGTAGGAATCTACACCTGGGTCCAGAAAAGAGCCCTTACGAGAGGAAGAGTTGTAGCAACTACCTCATGAACTTTGAGGCATTCCCGCTTCACCTCGAGTAGCTTGACCAAAATGGTCTCTCGGTGGTGGGCCATTTCCTTTACCTCTTCAATGAGTAGCTCTCCCCTTTCTTTAATGCTTCGCATCCATTCCTTGACAGCCTTGGCGGTATCTCGTACTCCTTCAAATTCTGTGGTGGTCCTTTGTGCCAACGTTGTTGGGGGACCATGGGATTAGGGGGCATTATGCAATGGTCTCAGTAGGTGATCAATGTACCCCTCGGCCTGCTGAGCACGAACTCAATACATGTCTTTCTCAGCAGTTATCTCTTCAAGTTGCCTGAGCATGTTTTGCACGGAGTCCTTGAACTCCTCCCTTTCCTGTTCTTTGGTGGCTCGTCTGATTGGGACAGTTGTGATGCTATAATCAACCAGTGTAATTTGATCTATTGGCTTATCGACAGGCGGGGTGGCGATATGGAGGGTACGGTTCCTTTGTTCATCCTTAGTTATTCTGGAATATGCTTTAGGCTTTTTCTTCCCTTTTGACTTTACTTCCCCCATGCAACAGAAAATGTCCTCTAAGTCGATAGGTGGCTTGGTGGCTGCCTTTCACTATGCTCGAGCAGCTAATCAATCTTGAGGTATGGTCTGCCCAGATGCTATGGTTAAATTCCCACTCTGCTCTTTAATGCTTTCAACTGGTTCATTGCATATCTGTAGTTGATCTGTTACAGGAGGAGTCGAGGAAGTGTCTAGCCCTTTGCTTGCAGCTGAATTCTCTCCTACTTCGCTGAACAACTGTCTGGTATATCCATGTCATGTCCCCTTTCTAGAGTGGACATCAGAGACAGAGGAGTTGGCCTATCATTGGAATCTCGTAGGCTAGCAAAGGTTGATTGGGACTCATTCAGTGCATATAGTGACTGGATTTTGGCTTTACAGGCAGTTTAAGGGCCATTTGGAGCAGTTCCTTGATTTTAGGGAGATTCCCTATTTTTTAGGAGGTTGTGGCAGTTCCCATATTGGAGGTTCCACGGGACCATGTCATGGTTTCAATTTCAGGAAGTTTGGGTGTGTTTCCTAGTTTCTAGGAGCATCCCTAGATTTTAGGGATGGGACTGCCAGTTAGTTCAACTTTTTCGGCATCGGTCATAGATAGGTGACAAAGTTATATTCATGATTGTTTGGTCATTTTGGGCTATTATTGGATATCTGGAGATATTTTAATATATTTAAATATTTCCTAAGTTTGTGATTAAATAAATTAAAATAAGGCTATGTATTTAGTCATTTCGGAGTAATAAGGGATTTATGGCTTCATCTGGGTTGATATGCCTATGTGTTATAGCTCGTTGGAAAGGTCTTGAACTTTGCTACATGATTCTCACCTTCCGGAGTCTTTTTGGATGCCTGAAGCTATTTATTTGCAATTTAGTGTTATTTTCCTATAGTTGACACCATAATTAGAAAATAACACTCTTTTCATAATGCGCCAACTTTACTCCCTTTTAGGGTTTGTCTTGGAAAGGAAAGGAGATATAAGGAAATGACGACCAAATTGTTCATTATCTTTTTACACAAATCAAATTTATTTTGCGAATTAGCTCTGAGTGGGCGATTCTTCATCTGGGACGCAAACCCCAAGATCTGGACTGGCTGGGACGTAGCCCTCAACAGTTATTGGCATTGGATTCTTCAGGCAGAGTGCATTGTTGACAGAGATTGAGTACGCCATTCTTCATTGTGGATTCAGGTTGCAGAGTAAGGGTTTCAGCATGGCAGATTGATTCTTCAGCTTGGGCGTGATCCTTGCAGCCTTAGGGCTGCCATTTGCAGCAGGTACATCCCACGTGGAATGTAAGGAATGCATGTATTCAACCTTATAGGTATTCTTGATTTATGATCACTATTCACCTTTCAGTTTGGCATCATTGTTGGATGTAAGTTCCTTGGATCTGCATTGGAATTATTATTTGGTTTTACAAATCAGCAATCTATCTGGTACAGCTTGTAGCAATTCTGAAATTGACTGTATGTTCTTATTTATTTTCAGTCTCCTTCATGTTTACTGTTCATTATTCATTACTTGTTTGAAAACTATCAGAAAACACAAAAAGAAACAAACCTTCTGCAACTTCTGTCTATTCTCTAAAACCATCAAAGGAATCACAAGAAAATATAGTTTATTAATTTAAAAACTACAGCAGATCAGCAAGGGGATCCATCAAGGATCTTTCAGTAGTATCAGAGCCTACATCCTGCCAGCCTATAGGGTTTATGAGAAATTGTCACATCTGGGTACTGGATAGAAGGTTTTGATAATTCATATCAGCAACTGGGTAGTTGTCAGCCTACACATTTATGCTTACAGTTGACAGCTGGTAAGACAATACGTTGGCCAAAGCCCCAAAATTGTGGAGAACAAACTTTATTTCGACCTCCAGGATCCGTTGAGATATCAATTTAGTTATAGGTAAATACCATGGCTAGAACTAAAATTGGGCACTCAAAAGTTTCATCTTCTCCAACACGTAAAAGTAGGATGCCTCCTGCCAAGATATTTAATGATACAGTTATGAGCAGCTATTATCAGTATTGTTCTCTTCCTAAGATGATACGTGAGCTCCTTTCCTTCACACAATTTATGGGTGTACCCGGAGCAGACGAAGATAACTTGGTAGCTACAAGTTCAGATCAGTGGCAAAGAAGGAAAGAAGAATCAAGGGTGCAGGAATCGGGAATGGACAGAGAACTTTCATTTAGGGGTAATATACCTCTACATTAGAATGTTTTGGTGCCCTCAAATTCCGATGAGTGGGACAAGAATTTATGTGATGGTTTTGTTAGACATGTGGATTCAACTCAAGGAGACATTAGGACAGCTTTGGATAATGAATTGTCCTCACCTTCCGTGCAGGGGATTTCCCAAGAGGCAACTGAGTTAGAGGTTAGCAATTCTGATTTTCATAACAGCAATGAGGTACCTTTGCATCAGCTTGAGGTATCAATGTCTACACTTGTACAAGATGGTGCCAATGGGCTGTCACATGAAGGTATTCAAAATTCGGGTACCAATGATGCTTTGAATGTTGAGAACTCATATCATGATGATTCTGATTTTATAGATCAGACCTTAGAATCCAGCCCAGTATGTTCTCTTAGTAGCACTGGACCCCAAGATTGTGAGCCAGTGGGTTGTGCAGACACATGGGATGCAGAAGAGTGTGATGACAGTGCATTTTCAGCGGTATCATCATTGACAGATGTGGTGTTCTCAGAGGCACAGAGCAGCAGTACTTTGGATGAGGTTGTATCCATGGCCGAGTGCATACACGATGTTGACTACAAAGAGGTACAGCTTATAGCAATTCTGAATTTGGCTGTATGTTCTTATTTATTTTCACTCTCCTTTCATGTTTACTGTTCATTATTCATTACTTGTTTGACAACTATCAAAATACACAAAAAGAAACAAACCTTCTGCAACTTCTGTCTATTCTCTAAAACAAATCAAAGGCATCACAGGAAGATATAGTGTATTAATTTAAAAACTACAACAGATCAGCAAGGGGATCCATCAGGGATCTATTACAGGAGTCGAGGAAGTGTCTAGCCCTTTGCTTGCAGCTGAATTCTCTCCTACTTCGCTGAACAATTGTCTGGTATCTCCATGTGATGGTTGTTCCTCGGTTCTATCAGGCTCACGGGTCTCATCCGTCTTTTGCTCTCCTTCAACAGTGGTGTCATCTTTGCTAGTACTATGCAGTTGCAATTCGTGGCGACTTCCTAGGATGAGTTCATGCACATCAACCCCTTGATTGGACGGAATTTCTCCTTCCTCAACTTGAATCTTAGGTTCGCTGGACTCAATGACCCTCACCTTTGTATTCAGCCTGTCTTGTGTAGGAGGATCATCAGCTCCGAATGCATCAACATCACTCTGGGAAGGCGGAGCAGGTATATAATCAAGTTCAATTACATCATCATCAGAACTAGGGTCTTTTGATGATGAAGTGACCTCTGGCCTCCTAATAGGGATCTTCTCCCTTCTTGTCCTTTTAGATGTCCGAGTCCCTCTACTGGATTTAGCTTTCTTCCTTTTTTCGGGCTTTTCAACCTCTTCTTTTGGTGCACTTGAGGTTCCCTCATCTTCAAAGGACTGAGAATCAAGGCTACCCATCATATGGTAGGTGAACTGGACTCCCTCATGAATTAGCCGCTCAATCTGTTGGTGTAACCACTGATCAGTGTACCTTCCTGGGGCTGCCATAACTGCCTCAAAATCAGTGATTGGATCCTGTGACCAATCGATGCCTGGCAAGAGATGTCTTACTGCTTCAAACTCTCGAACTTGTAAGTAATTTCCAGAATCCGTTAACCGATCTGGGACCCGACGGTATTCATAAAGTCGCATTTGCTGCACACTTAACCTTGAATATTCGCGTCGTCGGACCTCATAGTCATCAGAACAATTCTTCCAATAGTCTTCAATTGATTCCTTTGCTATGTAGCGCCTACTATAGGCTCTCTTCGCCACATTGTCATCATCAAAACATTTCCTTGGGAAATGTTCTTGTAGGCCATAAGCGGCTAACTCAGTAAGGGATTCTTCGGCATGAGCTGGATTCTTTAAATGGACATCGAGGTTACCTAAAATCATAGGGAAGGCGAACCCGGACTGCTTCTTATCTCTGAGTAAACTGTTCGCCGGACGTGCCTGCCTTGCAACTTCCAGAAGAACTATTTTGTCGATTGGATATCGTGGAAGTCGGAAAGGAGCGCCTTCAAAGCCAACTATTCGGATATAGGAGAATCTTGGGAACTGAATGAACCAGGCGCCATACCTCTGTACCAAAATGGTAGCTTTCTCTGAGAGCCTTATGTGTAATCCCCCTTGCATCAGCCTGAGCAGGCGCATTGTGAAGGTGTCATTGACACGCTCATACTTACGCAAACTTTAAACATTTCGCACTTTACCCTTGTAATGCGAATTTCGGAGTTTTGGGCACTTTTGAAAGGTTTAAAAACTTTTGACATTTACGCCCCTTTATGGAGAATTTCAAGATTTTGGGCGAGTTTGCAAACCATATAAATTTTCGCAATTTTGCCCTAGATGGCGAAAATCGGGGTTTGAGAGCATTTTGCAAACTTTTTGACATTTTAGCATTTTTCCTCCTTACTGTGAATTTCGAGATTTAGGTGGATTTTGAAAAGTTTTGACACTTCTAACATTTTTCCTCTTTTCAATCTCCTTTTGGCAAAAATCGGCACTTTGGGTCCTTTTGTGACCTTTAGACGCTTCATCATAGTTGGGGATATTGCAAGCTTCTGTCATTTCTCACCTAGCTTAGGCGATTTTACAAGTTTAAGCGATCTCTTGGAATTTTAACGCCCAAACGTTAAACTCACCCTGCGGATTCCTAGGCTTACGCTCAAAAAAGACGCGAGACACCCTACGCAGAACTCAACAGGGCGAAGGCGAAAAGACCAAAAAAAAGAAGGGGACCCTGTTGGCGACAGGGAGCGTGTGCAATGCACAACAGTTAGTTGATTTGGGAGTGATTTGGGGTGTTTTTGGGTGAGTTTGGAGAGAGAATTGAGCATTTCTTAGTTTCTTGAAGCTGCTGGTCTGTGTGTTATTGATCCTAGGATTTCATAAATTCATGTTGAAGGATCTTTTGGGAGTTAGTAACTATTTGAAGAAATTTATCAATATTGGACAGCATTACTTCTCTATTCTATCTCTCTATTTTATATTGTAAGGTCCATTTCTGGATTGTAAGCATTCCCATGGAAAAGTGGAAGAGGTTGGCTTGCCGCCTATATTTTGATATTTGTTACTCAGTCCTCCCGCTGCATAAGCGGTTGAGTGATATCTGTTTGTAATGGTCCTCCTACTGCATAAGCAATTGAGTGATTTTTGTTGTAATGATCCTCTCGCTGCATAAGCGGTTGAGTTGAGCTTGCTTGGTGTGTTCAACCCTCCCGCTGAAACATTGCAGTTGAGTGATTCGTGTTTTGAAAGTGTTGTTCTCTTGGCTGGTTTACTGCCAAGCTTCTTGATTCACCCGCTGGATAAGAAGAAGGGTCTGGTTTGCCACCAATTATTGTATTCAACACTTCAGCAGATTATTACTAATGATCCCCTGCTATCGTATGCTCTCACCCTCCCAATCTGGGCTCTCGGTGATCAGAAGGTGTAGGGTTCCCCTCAGTCGTTTGGATTTCATTATTCTAACCCTAACGGGTGATTGGTGTGATTGTAATCTTGCTATTGAAAAATCAAAAAAATTAAGGGAAATATTACAAAATAAAAAACAAAAGGATAAAGTTGAAGAAATATAATCTAAACCTAAGGACAATGATAATAATAGATAGTGCTTAGATAGATGGATTCCATAATCAAGTTTTGCTTTGCCATGACAAAACAACTACACAAAGATGATGCAATATCCAAAGATAACAAAGGATTTTCATATTTTAAAACATTCATCCAAGTACCCAATACTAGCACAATCCCAATGAACATCCACAATTGAACTAGTGCTAAATTTGGTTCAGACCAACCATACACTACAATTTGCAGTCAACAAACTACAAATGGTATGAACAAGAATTCCATCAAACATCTTCACATTTCTCCATTACAATCAATGAACTTTAACTAAAACTTGAGAAGTAGAAACCATGCAAAATGTTGAAACAACACATAAAGATACACCATATTTCAATGTAAATTATGTATGAATTCCACCATAGCATTGGCAACAATTTCTTGTCTCCTCCTATTGCCACTACTACTCTACATTCTCTTATCTATTAACCTTTACAAATGAGAAGGAAGAGCCTTATATAGAGGTCTTGATTACAAATGAATGGCCAGGATTGATTTGAAACCAACAACCAAGATAATTCAAATCAAACCCGAGTTGGGGTAGTTACAACAATTACTACCTTACATTCAATAATGTCCTATGAGAAAATTACAAGCTTTGAATACATATCCCTTTTGAATATGGACCAATGAGAGATAAGGTAAGGTATATTAAATAATATTTAAATGTGACTCCACATGCCACTTTGATCTTCCTTGGATGTGTCAAGTTCAATGCGCTTGGACATGTTGACATGGCATCACCGGATTGGGTGATGATGAATGGGTGCCACCTCAGCATGTATATGTTGTAAGCTTTCATCTCCTTGCTCTTTCGTAGCAATATCTCTTGATACTCAACATCATCCAATTGTATGATGTGATGGCTTATATTTCCAAATTGCATCATCTTGATCAAGTCTCCAGCTTTGATTAACTCTCCTCAACTATCTTTCCTCCTTGATCATTCTTGCATTTCATTCTCATGTTTGGGAATCCACCCTCTAGAACATTTCTTGACCCTGAACTCCTAATGTAGTTCTTGATTTCATATCATCTTCCATTTTGATCTTGGATTTCCAAAGGAAATCTAAGGTCGTTGTAGAGTCCTCGTGATCCTTTCGAATGTCTTGATGTCCTTGTAGGGCCCTTCATTGTGTAATGTCCTCTTTGATTCACCATTCAATCCCCCTTGAAATTGTTGATCTTGATATCCTTGCAAATGTTGTCTTCCAAGTTGTATCTTCATCTTTTCTCAAACTTGAAACTTGATTGCTCTTTGTTGTCATTGTTGTGGAGTCCCTACATCCACCTCCTTGCAATCACATCCTGAAAAGAAAGAGAATAAACCTTGAATCGTGACTATAAATAAAACCCTAAGTTAATTTCCAAATTCATAAATGAAATGTAAGAGGATGGTTATTAAACAATGAAAGTGTTTGAAAGTTTTAACTTTGCATTCATGGTAATCATAGTTCACCAATTATGAAACACATAACTTCAAAAGTAATTTCACAAGATTTGTTTCACAAACCCCCCCTTTAATCTGGAAATGACATTTTAAGTCTGGAAATGTCAACTCTGCTGATAGAAACCCTTACCAAAATGGTAAACAGCTCAGTTCATTGTTGATATTAGGTGCCTTTAATATAGACTGATGAGAAATTTGCTTTAAATACAATCACCCAGCCAATGATCAACAAAATCTCACTGAAATTCTGATGAAAAACCTGCTGTAGATGACTCAAAACTCTGAAGACCTGCTAATAACAACCACTCCTTGTGTTTGAGGGCTAAGTAGAATATTAAAGAGTCTACAGTTAGTGGAAATTTAGGATGGCTAAACCCAAAAGTGTGTTTATTTTATGCCTGCTTTCATCACCTTACGACAGGCAGAACTATAGATTGATTTTGCCATCTTATTTAGGCAGAGCAACTGTTTTGGATGGCTCAACCATCACTCACGCACCAGCAGAATTTGTTGTTGGACAGAAATTTCAAACATTTGAGCCAATTTTTGGTCTTCAAAAACTTGGCCAACTCTGTCCAAGTGCACACCTATACTACATCTGCCACTTTTTCCTTTCAGCTTGGTGGAGTTTGTCTACACTTGAACCGTGTTTAAGATGGAACTTTTCACTCTGCTAAACCATTGTAAAACTGTTCTGGGCTGAGCAAGTGATCAAAGTTTCATTTTCAATTGTTAAAGTGGATGGAACTTGCTTTGGAATGCTGATTGTATTCACTAATTCTGCTCTTGTTCTACCAATAAAATGTCTGCCTTTTATTTTTACTCTTTGTTTTTCTATTGGATGAGCAAACATGGATATGAAATCACCTCATACGAATACCAAAACATGATTAGGTCAGCTCAAATCCAGTTTCTGAAAAGCTAGCTTGGCCTACTCATAAATATCTTGTTTTTTTACTTGGAAACTTTCGAGGGTCTAACAATCGGCTTTTTTTGAGGATCATTAAAAAGTTGGCCAATGTCTTAACTGTGGGCACTAGAGTCAAGCCTATTCTAACAACTATAGAACAACAATGGAAGAAAGCACATAATGGAGAGAGGGGAAACAATTTATAAGAGATGAACTCAAAAAGTGGCAACAACTACCTACTAATGAATAAAAGAAAACAAATTGGCTAGACAAAGCCATTTACAGGCTTGGAAAATAGCAACCCCTCTGATTGAGTTAGGAATCCAATTGAGGCAATTCAAGTCCTTTAAAAATTTGCAAAATATACAAGAAACCCATGGTTCACACTGATATGGATGATCCTATAGGGAAAACTCAAGAATAAACTGATCAATATACTAGTGTTTTGAATATTCTTCTTCCTCTTCAAAACATCTTTCCATTAGACAAAGATACTCCACTTCCTTCTTAAGGTATCAAGCATATTCTTCCTGTCACAGCACTTCTTCACGGATAATGTCCATTATGGGTTTGGTCCTAACAATACTTCAAGACTTGTATTTTTCTTAAGCATTGAATCATCATCAAAGCAAACCTGTTGAATTAACTCATCAATCTTTGGAGGTAAACTCTACAAATTATTCTCAAATGGTGAGAGAACTGGTCCTCTTTGGCCTACTTCTGTCAACTTGCTTCATAGAGTACATCCATTAGAGAGAGAAAACAACTACCATCTTCCAACTCAAAAGTTCAACCATGGACACGATCTTGAGATAGCATTTCTTCTTCTTTAATCAGAACTGTCTTTCTTCTATGATATCCACTTTTATTATTCACTCATTGACGATTATTGAAGGTTCAACACTTAATTCTCCATTGAGGTTACAGAAACCTATCACAAACAAGAGCAAACACAAGTCAAACTTCATAAGGAAATTCATTGTGTCTTTCACTAAAGACCTTCTCTTGAGGTGTTGTAAGAAGATGTCCAAAAGTAGCAACAAATCTTCCATATCCAGATTTTCCTTACAAAAAATGCTTCATCAAACTAACAACTTGAGAATCAATAGGGTCTTCCTATGGCATCTGTCAAAACCAATTGAGTGATAATAGGCCTAGTTTCTATGCCTAACAAGATGCTATCACATTCCCAATGCTCAGCAATAAATAGTATTTTGTAATTACAAACAATATAATTTTTCCCAATGAGCTTGTGCCTCCAATAATGCTAGATTTTGAATATTGGACATTTTCCTAACCCCAAAAAATTTCAAACCCTCTATATTTTTTTCAAAATACCTCTTTCTAAATATGATCCAAAAATTTTCAATTTTGATCGTAGAATAAATTGACCTAGAAGATTAAATTTCCTTAAATCCCTTCAAAAAATATTTGGAAAACATTTTTTAAAAATTTTGAGAAATTTTTTTGTAAAGCAATAAAATGTAGGCTTCAAGAATAGAAGTACCCAAATTTTGGCACTCCATGTGGTACCTAGCTGCATCTAGAAAAGTAACCCTGGATATTGAAAAAATCAAGAAAACAATACAAAAATTTGTGAATAAATAGAAAAATTATGCGTTGGTCATGATCTGCCCCTAGCCATGACTTTTAAAAACCCATTCACAATTGCAAATGATTATTAAAAGCAGTTATGATCTTCGAAAAAACCCTCAATTTTAAGTGATCAATTTGATCTGTGCCCTTGTGATTTTCTAGAAATATTTCTAAAAATGCAACTGTGTTTTCATGACTATTGAATGTTCACTACTATATGCAATTCTGAGATTTTTGGCAGATTTGAATGCCCATGACTTCATACATATTTCCACTCTAGATTTCTAAGAACTTTTGACCTTTCTGCCCATGACTTACAGACTCTTAGGCTTTCAAACACAACTTTAACTTGTCCTCCAAACATTCAAATGCAACTGCAAACAATGCTCACATTTTTTCAGACAACCCACAATCTCTGCAACTTGCATTTTTCAGCAACTTCCTGTGCACTCAACCTTCTCTTTTCCTAACTGTCTTTGAATTCCCGAAGACCAATGTTGTACCCAACTGACTGGACTTCCTCAACATGATCTGACTCTAATACCAGTATTAGTATAATCGAAGAAATGAGATTGAGAGAAATTGGCATGTCTTCTCAAGTTGAGAACTCTGCATCATGTTATTGAACATATGTTAAAAATAGAAAGTAGTTATTGTCTTAAAATAGATGGCAGTTACAGTCATTACAAAGGGCTGTTGTTACAAAAATATATTTAAAACTACTAACAACAAATAACAGCTGACTTATTAAATACAAGTGTAAATGTCCACTTTACTATATTATTATACAAATATTCTAATAGCTACCTGCAACAACAACTAAAGCTCTTGAAACCCTGCAAAACAATGATGAATATAGCCAATCACCACTAAATCTTGATGGAAAAATGGTTGTGAGATAGCAAATAGAATTTGAGTTTCATGTTTTAGAATTGATTTTTGATTTAAATCTTGTCAACCATCTTTGTTTGAAATCACACAAAAAAAACCAATCACTGCCTAGCAAAATAACATTGGTCACATGACTTTGCCTTCTAAAGTTGGAACATATAAGCTAGCCACACAATTCTTCTCTATTTGCCAAGCTAAATGGTATCATGGATGTGATTTTTCCTTGAAAACCTCGTGTGAACCTCCTAATCACATGAAACAACCTTCACCACCACTTGAGTTGTCTTCTAATCACGATTTTCCTCATGCAAAGATAAGTCATGACCTTAAGCAACTATTGTTGGGTTTTAATACCTGAGTCGCATGATTTTGAACTTCTTAACCTTTGCCTCATTATTGCATGATTTACTATGATTCGATGAATGAATGAGGAAGAGATGGAAATGCCTTTCATCAATCAAGGAGTTCAACAAGTGCTCTTATTTCCTAGCTACACCAATGCCCTACTTAAATGCAACATAGGGAAAAAAGAATTTGGATCCTAACAAGAGAAGCCATATTAGGGACTCACATGCAATCTAAAATATCCCAAGGTACCAAAGAGTGTACCTTAAAAAGAAATGGAGGAAGGGCAGAGGACTATATAGTGATAATTCCCTAGCCAATTACGATGGTTTTGCTGACGTAAAAGAGCACATCCAAAATTGTGAGATTATTTGGCAAAAGAAAGAAGACCAAGAACCTATGCACATGACCAACCAACTTGCTGCAACATTTTTTGTGCAGGTACAAACTTGGTACTACAATTTCTACTAGAATTTTCTAGAATAGTTTGAAACCTATGTCAAAGAAGCAACACATAACCACACTAAGAGATATCAAACAATTTAAGGGGGAGATGTGTGCTCATATAACTCTTAGTTTAAGGACCTCTCCACAATGTTTCCTTACCACATATATCTATACCAGTATAAGAATCGATTTAACAAAGGATTGTGGCAAGGCAAAGCCTAGCCATGATACTTATGAGTCTCCCACGGCAGCACTAGGGGAAGCCTTGCTCTTGGAAATGCTAGGTGGTAGATGACCTTGTGGGGTCATTTGGACTTAATCCCTATGTAGAGGTACAAGTTGCTACCATCGAACTAAAAGTTGAGCAACTCATCACCATGCACCCTATGGCAGCAAGATGTAATGTCCCCTTCTTAGGACCAGTTAGCAGATGTGACCATTAGCCTATTCCAAAGTTCTTATAGGCTAACTGGTAGTGGTTAGGGGACTCCACTAATCTTGAAGAGCTCGGTTTCAGTTGTTATTGGCACTATTGAGCTCACTTGATGTTTGTAATTTGCAATGACACTTTCTAAACAATTTTTGGCCTCTTGGATTGTTCTCTACAATTCTTGGAGAACATGACTATTTTTAGTAAGTCGCTGAGTTTGGTGTTGATCATCTCACTGCCTCATTTTGATCTCGGCATGTTCATTTTTTGTCCTCTATGCTCTGGTAATACTTTCCACAACTCAAACGAGAGTATTTTAATTATACACTAAAGTACTAATGTTAATTTTTTACTATTTCACTTTAGTGTTACATAGTTTTAATACAGTAATATTATGTTCCCTAAAAGTGGACAGCTAGGGAACGGAACTAACACTTAAAGTCATTTCATAATTTGAAAAGTGGTTTTTGGGGGAAAATGAATTATTTGAATTTCCCAGTTGGTCTTTTTCCCTTCAACACAATAAAAGGAAATCTTGGGCTCTCATTTGTATTATGCAGAAGAGTACACATAACAGAAAGTTGTCAGATTAAATTGTAGAGTTCTTCCAAGGATTGATTGAGGATGAAAACCTCATCAAATCACTGGTTTTAGATCTGAGAGATGGTCCCTACCTGGTTGGCATGATTCCATTGAGGGGTTACCTTCCTTATTCACAAAATTTCAAACAAAGGTTTCAAGAAATGAAGAATTTTATGGTTTTTTGATGTGTAGATATTTTGGGTTAATGTTTGCTGTTTTTTTGAGTTTTATATGGTAAATTTGAAGATTTTCTTGGAGTCTCTCTTGCTGGCCGTAAAGCTAAGTCTCCAATGATGCCCTAGCTAGCTAATAGTTTCATACCCTTTCTAAGGCATAGAAAAATGTGACAAAGGAACTGAATGCTCTGAGATCAAATGCAAATTGATATTTAGTGTTGGGCAACACCATCTGAAGAGGTTTTAAAGCTATTCATAGGTCATATGAATTTCCTATGATAGTCATACCATTAGCTGGTTAATGTTGATGCATGGTGTGAGGTTTGGAAAGCATTTCGCCCTGTATTTGGTGGTTGTTTGGCTTTGAGAGAAGGCGCTTAGTGCTTGCCAATCCATGTGAGACCCTGGGTTGCAAAAGAAACAAGATTATGATGAAATGTTTATGGTTTATGTCTGGACGTCCATGTGTTTTCAGCGCTTATATTGATGCTGGGTTTAATTGAAAGTGATAACAGACCTGCAAACTTGTCATCTCATCATATTTGAGATTGTTTTGGAGTTTTGGCTGAGTTTGTTGTTGTTGTTGATCATTTGGTGTTCATTGTTGACTGGTTGGGTGATTAGAGGTGATCTAGAGGATTTTAGATGGTTGGTTGGGCTTCTAACAAGGTACTAAAGACCTACCACATGCACAGTTGGTTAAATCAGACTCATTATATGCTCAAAAATTACATCAGACCTGTCCACTTCAGAACCGTAAGCCGTAAGGTGATTTGAAAGTGTTCTTCATGTGTTGTCTCAGTTTCCTAGCCCTTGAACATGAGGGTTTGGCATTCGGAATCTTACTGGGTGGTTACAAGATTGTTTTGAGGACTTTTGGGGTGTCATTGATGAAGTTGGAGGGTGTATTGGAAGTGTATTCATGCTGTTGTGACCTGCTGCAGGGGTAAATTCATTGCTGCATCCTTATACTCTGCTTTCAGACCTGCAACATTCCATATATTTATATAGCTGAGTGCTAGGTGTGATTGGGAGTAGATATCAGACCTGTATGTTGATATTTTCATGCATTGTGTGGCTGCGGTGGCAATTAAAAGAGACTGTAAGTTGAAGATAACTTGAATTGTGTTTCCTATCTTCTGGAAAGACTTCCCAATGTTTATGAGTTGTTGTCGGCCACCATTTATCCAATATCAGACCTGTAAATGAGCTAACAGATTGATGGCACATGTAGCTCTTATATTGTGTCTACTCCATTTGATATGATCAGCCCTGCATCTTATTTCAAGGTATTTCAAGTTGGATTTTTATGTTAATCTATTTATGTAATGAGGTTCATATTTTGAATGCTTTCCCTCCAAGAAACTTGTAACAACAGATATATGCACTGAGAAAAGGTAAATCAGACTTTATGACAGATGGAGTATCTTAAGTTACATGTCTTTGCATCTCATGTTGTCAATTTCATTGAGCAAAGTTTTCAAAAAAAAACTAGGGTTGGTTGTTACATAAGATATGTGCTATGGTGCATGGACTATTTGGTTGAAGGACACAAGCAATAACTACCTTGTGCAAGAACAAGTGCAAGTGAAACTTTGTAAGATTTGCACATAGATTGACCATTTTACAGGCCAATGCTTTAGAAGATTAAGAAGATGCAAAGAGTTATTGATGCCAAACACAACACCAAGGATTGTCATATGATGGACTCCATGTAGGATATGCAAAGCAAGAATTTAAGATAAAACAAAATGGAAACAAATGTTGTGGAAATGATCTTGTTACAAACGAGGAAATAAAGGATGAAAGTATAGGCACTGAGGTCACATTAGGTTTCCTAGGAGCAAAGGTGTATAGGTGTGATAAATGCACCCATTTTTGGCACAATCACCCAAAGTTTCCTACTTGTGGGGAGTGAGGAACACCACCACACTAGATCTCAAAGAGGTTAGTTGAGAAGATGCCAAAAAGGGGGCATGCTAGAAAGAAAAAACAATGATTCATGCAATAAAACACGTAAATACAAAAGATCTAGATGGAAATGTAAGGGATTTCACTATTATGAGCTTAGACACAACTGGTTATTACATGTAGCTATACCTTATGTTTAGAGTGTGTTGCACTCCACAACCAACTTTGTAATCTTACACCCTGATTTATGGAGGCAAAAAGGAGATTTTTCAAGAGATCATGCAAATGATCAAAAACCTTCAAATGAAGATAGAGGAAGAAATTACAAAAGATGTACCAACAATGGAAGCATGCAAAGAAAAAAGCACATCCAAAAACGGAGGATACTAAGTTGATCATCTCTTCGGAGATCTTGGTTATCTTTTGTAGAGAGGGAGTTCTCTCTATGCTAAGAGACTAGAACTACAAATATGATAGAGGCAACAATTAATGGGTGGGATGTATTGATCTCTTGGTGGGCACTTGTGCAAAGATAAATATGTTGACAAAAGAACCTTAGATAGAAAACCTTTGTTGTATTGCATGGTTCTCTATAAACATTATAAATTTCAATTTGGTAGCATATTTTAAATTGAACAAGCTTTTACATGAAGAGGACTATCTAGCTCTACTAGGAATAACAAAGTTATAAGAACAAGAAAAAAATTGAGTTGATTATTCAATTAGATACAAATATAGACCTTAATATCTTGAATCCACAGATATTGAAGATAAACTCAACATCCACAATATACATGCAAGGTGTTGTGACGTTTTCACACATCGCCCCATTGCAAATGGGGACCTCCCACTTTTCGCTTTTTAGAGTAGGTGTTTTGCGTAGCTTCCTAGTGTTTGCCTTTGCTTGTGAGAGGGTTTTTTAAATTTGAATAGGATCATGTGTTTAAAATGTCAAAATGTTAGAGTGATCCTGAGTTTTGCCTAAGTCTAGGGGTTTCCTTAGGGTTTTGATTTATTCTTGCTAAATGTTTGGGTTTTAATTTTGCCTCGACATTTGAGTGTAAATGCATCTAAGTGTGGTAAGTCGGTGATATTTTTGTGCCTAAGCATCAAGAGGTCCTTTAGGAGTTATTTTCTCACTCCTAGGAATCTATTCAAGTCGAATTTGCACTTTATTCCGATGGAATCCCTATTTTCTCACTCAATTTTTGATAAATTTGGCTAAGTCCCGATGCGTAATGATGAAATTTAAAATGTCCAGATGATTTTGAGTGGTTAAATTGATAAATTCCTGATGAAATCCATGTTCTAAGGGTCAAAAAGTCAATTTTCCTGATGGGAGGTGCTTTTTCCCCCACATTTTCGATGACCCATGATTTTCCCACACTCAAAATCCTGATGGGAGGTGAATTTCCCCTGGATTCCTAATGGACCTCTTTTTTCCCCCACTCATTATCTTGACATGGGTCGATTTTCCACCAAGAGGGCAAAATTTTGATTATGGGAAATTATCCTGATGACCCTTGATTTTCCCCTAGAATGTAGATAACTTTGATCCGGATGAAATTTCTTTTACTGATGAAGATCGATTTTCCCCAAGACAATTTGTGAACAAGTTTAATGGATTTTTTATGCATGGATTTTTATCCAAATGGGGGTCAATTTTCCCCAAGTGGCAATTGAGATGATTTATGATACTTTTAATGAGGATTTTTATCCAGACATGGGGCGATTTTCGACCAAGATGTTACAAAGACAAAAAATTTATCCCACATTGCTTGTGTGGTGAAGTTTCAAGGCAAAAACATGTATAAGTATGCCCAGCCAGCATTCAAAATAATAATATATTTTCTGATGGTGATTACTAAGTGGCAGATTGAAGGTGATTTATTGATTCCAGGCAATTTTTATCTAAGTGTCCATTAGACACCATTTGAAGTGTTGAAGTTGCAGATTTGTCTAGTTCAGCCTTGGCGCCCCATTTGGATGAGAAATTCCAGTGATTTAAGTGGCTGGTCAACCCACCATTGTTGGCAATTTGGAGCTTTCTAAGTTTGGTGCCACTATTGGGATTGGGCGATTTTGGCTAAAGTGAAGATTTTTTCACTTTTTTGAAGTTAAGTGCTTGTGATTGGGAGGCACCATTGTTAAGAGTTAGCTGTGATTGTCCTCAGACCTGCATATTCACCATTGCTGGAAATTATTTCACATCCATTGTTGGCTAGAAGTTCAATTTTCAGACTCATCTTTTTTTTCCCAACTCATTTCTACCATAGGCGATTTTTCTTAGGGGCTGTTTGGAGGAGTTCCAGGTGCATTTTTAGAGGTTATTGTCACCATTGCAGGTCTGAGACACCATTGTTGCAGGTTGTCCTCAGAAAAAAATTTCATTTCCAGCCACCTCTACACTTGGGAAATTTCACTTGTGCATCATCCTTATGAGTTTTTTGGGCATTTGGTGGAGCTTCCATTGCCGATCTAAGTCTGAAACTTCACTTTTAGATTTGTCTTCAGGCTTAGATATTCATTACCAGCCCTTTGTTTGTGTCCAAATTTGACAAACTTCACTTTGGGAAGATGAAATCCATCAAATATAGGTGTTTCCTATGACTGCGACAAGTTTAAATGACTAATTTATTGAAGTTGCAGGTTGTCTTCAGACATTGGGCAGCCATTGTTGACATTGGAAAGGTGCATTCAGACTTTGAAATTTGAAAATCAAACTTATCTACACTTCTTTCCAAGCATTTCCAGGCTTGTAGTATACTTCCGGACCCCATTCTTGACATTTTACTGAGTATACCAAGTTGTCTTCAGATTGAAACTTCATTTCCAGCCACAGTCATGCCCTAGCATGGCCATTTTCGATCTTGGAAAGGTGAAACAATTCAAGTGCAAGCATGTGACATGGCTGTGACCACTTCCAGCCATTAATATTGATCATTTTCAGTGTGTCTTCAAACATTTTCGAGCCATTTTCAGACTTTCAGAGGGTGTATCCAGACTTAGAATCAGAAAAATCAAACTTCGATACACCATTTTATTAGTATTTTCAAACATTAGAGGGCATATTTAGACTCAGTCCTCAGAAATTCAGACTTTTATTACAACTTTGATATCAAAAATCAGTCACTTTCTGAGTGTTTTTAGACCTCCAAGTGATATTTCCAGACCTGGACATTCATTTTTGGGCTCCAAATACTTGATTTTCTGAGTTTACAAGGGTGTCTTCAGACTTATCCTAAGTCTGAAAATTAGGTTTTCTTGAGGAGAATTTTCTAGATTTCAATCCCGAGATTCACATTTTCAGAATTGGTGCTACAATTTTCTAAGATTGCTTGTCACAAGTTGGGACAAATGTCAGGAACAAAGTCCTGATGGGTTTCAGATTCCACTCCATTGAATGGTGATCAAATCAAACACAAGATTTTCAAGAACAATTGATCCGGATGAGGGTCGGATTTCCACGAGTGCGGAATTACAAAGGAAGGAAGTTGTCCAGATAGACATCAAATTTCCACCAAGTGAAAGAATGGATAAGGATAATGCGGATGTTTTGAGAAGTGATCCATCCCTTTGCAAATGGATTTCCCACCAAGGTTGAAATCAAGTTTATCCCATTGGTGTTTGATTCAATACTTGTTTGTTTTGCAAGACTATTACGAGGAAGGGAAGCACGAAGATCAACACTTCAACACAACAAATGCGGATAAGGGAGATCAACACTTGAAAGATTGGATGAGGATTTCGGGACAAGGATTTCCAAAGGTGAAGATTAGAACTAGGTCAATCATGAAGAAGACTTCACCTTGGTGATGAACAAATGAAGGAAAGCAAGTTCAAGACATAAACACAAAGGATTTCACATCAAGAAATCCAGAACTACATCAAGGAATTTCAATATCAAAGAGCACTAAGGAAATATTTTAAGATTCCAAGATTGGGAAAAATTTTCAAACATAAGGAAGAAATAGTTCATGAGGAATTCCTTAACATAATATCCTGAAAAATATTCAAGGAAAATTGATTAAGTGTACAAGGCAAGCTGAGGTGGCATCCTAGTCACCATTCGTCCAATCAAAGGGTACCAAGTCAACATTCATTCAAGGAGGGAATAAATGACACGTGGCGCTACACCAAATATCATTTATCTTACTTGCCCTCGTTTCTCATTAGCCAATGTAATGGTGGTTGTAACAAACCCTAATTAGGGTTTTATCTTTTAATCTTGGTCGTTGATCTTGAACCAATCTGAGCCATTCATTTCTTTCTCTATTTATACCTCATTGCCTCTCATTTGTAAAAGAGAGATTTTTGAGAATTGTTGGTAGATGCTACAGATTTGAATACAAATCATTGTTCGAATTGATGGTGATTTTTGTTTAAGTGTTGTCTTACATTCAAGGTTCTCAATTCCTCCAAGTTAGATTAGAATTTGTTTTCAAGTTTGTTAGATTGAATGAAAGAATTTGTTGAATGTATTTGTGTGGAATCAATTTATCCATACCACTAGCCTCTTGCTAATTGTAAGTGTGCCTTGCGTGGTCAACTAGAATTTTATGAATTTAACTTCGATTATTATACGTCCATTGTTATGCATCAACTTGGATGGTATCAATGTTTGATGGTAGTAATTTGAAAATCTATGAAATACACCTTTGATGATTGCACTGAGCTTGTGTCAAAATCTATTCGACTTGATGGTGAGACCTTGCCTAGTTCGATTCCACTGAATTTGTTCACCACTTCTTGCATTCTAGGCTTTAGAATAAAATTCCTTAACCCTATTCCTTTTACCATTTATTTTAGAAATCTTTGTTAGATTAGAATCAGGAGTTTCGGTGCAAAATCCTAAGTCATCGGCATACCCATCCTAATCCATGATAAGATTGAGAATTCATGTACAACGTAAGTCCCCTTGTGATTCCAGCATTATCACATCAAACCACTGAACTTATCCACAAATCAAGACCTGACATTTCGTAACCTTCGAGTTGTCTCATTTGATCACAAAGCATAGCATATGAGAGACTTTGTTCAAGAGAGGATAAGATACCTTGGTATTTTATTCTGTGTTCGTATGTGCATAAAAAACATATCAACACAAGGATATTACATCAACCCTACAAAGGATAAACTACTTCACTAGAGAGGTATAATGTTCATATTGAGTTCTCTTAAGTTATCCTTTGATAGATGTGTGTACAATGACTATCTCGGAATAGTTGTCAATGCATTAAGATGTGAATCCAGCCCAAAATCCTCAATGCAAAAAGGAAACACAAGGAAATCTTTCCAAATAACACTACCATTGCAAGGGAAATCACATCAACGCCACAAAGAATAAAGTACTTGGCTAGTGGCATGCAATGTCCATATCAAGTACTTTACATTTCCTTTTTATATATATAGGTGTATGAAATGTCCCCCTTAGTTTTTTTCAATTTTTAAACACAATAATTTCACCCATTAGCATTAGCAAGATGAAATACTAAGAGCAATAGATGTTGGCGGTTAAACTAGCCACTTCCACTTTTTCAACGGGATTATGAAATACTGAAAAGTAAACAACTACTTGGCAATATAACCAGCCAATAACAAAGCCAAGAAGACTAAGATTAAGCAAATGGCAATCACTCTACCACTTTCCAATGGGAGGACTAGGAATAACAAAGCTATCACTCAACCACTTATTTAGAAGGAGGACTAGGAATAACAAATATCACTCAACCACTTATTCAACGGGAGGACTGGAGTACAAAATGAAATAGAGATAAGCAGCGAAACCAACCTCTTCCACTTATGCAGTGGGCAATGCAAGAAAGTATAATGTATTATGAAAAAGGACTGTTCCAGTACTACTGAATACAATCTTACAATAAGAAAACTCTACAAGAAACTATAAGTACATTAAAGCTCCAACCTCTAATGGATACAAGAAGGTACTCCAAGAAGCTACAAACAAGAATACTGGAAAACACAAGCCAAACTGAACACTTTACCAAATCTGAAATAACAAACCAGCATCACCAAAATCAGACCAGCAGCACTGTAAAGTCCATATCTCCATCAAAACACCTCCGAATGAGCTCCAGTAAATTGCAGATGAAGCACAAGAGCTAGGCGGCCAAGGAAGGACAAGGAAACACGCCACCAAAGGGCTCTCAACGAAGGCACACTCTCCAAAACAGAAAATCAAACTAGGGCAAATAGCGGCAAGTTCGATTTGAAATATGAAATCAACCAATCCACCAAAATCTAAGTTTTTGTGGAAAAAATCGTAAAACCCTAAAAATTGGATTTTAAAAATCCTTTTTTTGGAAAAAATGGTAAAAAACCTAAAACAAGAACACCCGTCATAATTTTTGAGGAAAAAATTATAAACCCTTCAAATAATTGTTTGAGCCCAAAAAATTAGAAAAACCCATCAAATAATTTTTATTTTTTAAAGGATAAAAAATTATTAAAAAACCAACAGATAATTTTTTTAAGGAAAAAAATTATAAAAACCACTAATAATGTTTTAGGAAAAATTATTAGCCCACAAATAATTTTTCTTAAGGACAAAAAATTATAAAAAATCCATACAAATAATTTTTGAGGAAAAATTATAAAAAACCCTCCCTTTGCACAAACCAAAACGCGGGAACAAATCAGACCAAGAGCCATCACGAATCTACCAAAAAAACGTGCGTCACAAATCACGAGCAGAGTCCACACACATGAAAAACAGAGAGATCACACATGTTGTCCTCGTTTTTGAAATTTCAAAACTGTGACAACCCCTACAAATTTTTGCTCAAAATGTGTCATTCTTGTTTCCAAGGCATGTTTTACGAGGTGCAAAACTCACACTTGTTAGTGTCAAATCATCAGGGGTTGTCTTTGCCATCATTGTCCAAGTTTTGGTGAGTTTTGGCCTTCATTTTCCTAGCTTTCTATGCAATTTCAAGTTTCAAAACAATCATTACAAGTTGGCGATTTTATCTCTAAGGCACGCTTTTTGAGGCAAAATTCTTGCTCCTTTCTGAACTAGACTAATCTTCGGTTCATCCTTGATCCACGTTTCAAATTTCATCGCGTTCTGAGTTCGTTTGCTTGGTCATTTCTTCAAAGTCGGATTTTTTCCTCTAGACTGCGAGTGGGATATTTTCCTTCTTTTGCAAGTAAAGAGATCTTTTTGTTTTTAAGTTGTAGGAGTTTTTCCAAGCAATTACAAGTGAAAGTTTATAAAAGATGTGTAACTTGTAATTTGTTTTTTCTTTTCCATTTTCCCCTTTTGTTTTTCAAGTTGTTTTGTAGGAAATTTTTGGTCAAACTACAAGTAAATTTAAAAATACAAGTTTATGAGAACTTGTAAGCTCTTTAAAAAGTTCCTACTTTCTTTATTTTTAAACTTGTAATAGGGATTTTAAAACCCGATTGCAAGTATTTAACTGAATTTTATGTTTTATGTGCTTTTGCTTTTTAGAAACCCGATTTTGGAGGTTTGAAGAGAAAAAAGAGTTTTAATTAAACATGTAGTGGATTTTTAAAACCTGATTACATATTTCTTTGCTTCAAGTTTTAACTTGTTTCCCTTGCTTGAAGTTGGATTCTAGAAATCTGACCACGTTTTTCCTCCCCAAGGGCAGCGATTTCTTTCTTGTGGCATACAAGAATCCGATTCATAAGGAGATGGCGCCGTGAATGCATGTTAACATGGGGTTTTTCTGTTTCTCTATTTGTTTTTGCTCCACGTTTTTGGCAGTTTGCCCATGGTTTCCACCATGTTTTGACACTTGTTGCATTATCAATTCAATGCTTGGTGTTTGGCATCAAATGGGAAATGTTTTTCTTAGCATTTTCTATGCTTTTTGTCCATTGTTTATGCCATATTTCATGCTTTAGAGCTCAAACATGGAGGCTCCATTGTCTTCTCATAAAGCTTTTCGGGTCATCTCTTCTTCATTTATTTTTGCCTAGGGCATTTGAACAAGCAAGGTATGTGTTTTTAGTTTTATTTTGATTTCTTTGGGTTCTTTTTGTTCTTTGTTTGATCAAGCTTGTAAACAATTTTGTTCATTCACTTGATTTCGGATTTTATAAATCTGATTACAAGTTGAAGTTTTTTCCCTCTTTCCAAGTTGCCAAGCTGAAAATATCCCTTTCCATACCTGTACATGGTCATCCAAGTTTGCCATCATTGGTCAAAATCATTCTTTCCATCATTTCCATCATGTCAAAATTCCTATTCATACCATTGTATTCATTCATCACACCTTCATTCATTTTTCCCATTCTAAGTCTACTTGCAATCAGAATTTTAAAACTCGATTGCAGTTACGTCTTCACAAAAGTTTTTCCCTTCATTACACTTGCAGCAAGCCTTCTAGAACCCGAAATTGGTCTAAAATGCACTCAAAAACACTTGAAAATGAGTCTTAAAGGTCCAATTACAAGTGTAAACTTGTAGTTACTCATTACACATATGAAGTTGCATGTTTGTTCTCCACAATTGCAAGTTAATGCTCTTGTTTTTCCACACATGTAATGCAATCTGCAAAACCCGAAATTGAGCTTTGGCCCCACTTTTGCAATCCCTTTGTCTCACCCACGTTAGTCCTGTTTGCACACACGATCTATCAAGTCAACAAATCAGGGCATGGGCATTGTTTTATAACAATATCATCTTGAATAAGGTGTTATGGGTTCTTCAAGTTGAACAAAAGAAGAGATACAACAGCAATTCATGGATGCAAATTATAGAATGCTTTCAAGACAAAGATAGGCTTCTTGCTTCAGCCTTACAAAGAACTTCCCTCCTAAAAAGCTAGTACTACCTCAAGCAAGAAGATAAGATTGCAGTTCGTTGGCCAAGGACACAAAGATCATTAAGGATGCAAGTTCTCGTTTTGATTCGAGATGTCTTCACCAATCCTGAATACTTCAAGTTCTAGCATCCTGAAGCAGCATGATCATCACAGACAAAGGATGGTGTAGTTAGAGTCGTGTCTTCGGACACAGAATAGTTTCAATTATGCATTTGTAATTTTGTTTGGACAAGTTACATGTAAAAACAAGTTTTGTAATTGCAAGTGTCACTTTCACTTGCACTTTTGTAAAATGTAATTACATGTAAGGCAACTACAAGTTGAGTTAGATTAGGACTAAAGTTGGAATAAGTCATGGTGGTTGAGTGAAATTCTCAAGTTAGTTGAGATCCTCCCACCTTTTTCTCAAGGATCCTCTCTTATAAATACTTGAGAGAGTCTATTGTAATAGATATCTTTTGACAATGCAACAAGACTTTGCCAGTTTGTATGTGTGCTCTAAGACTTTGAATTTAGTTGTAAATCAAATTGCAGCCAATTAAAAGAGGCAAAATGCTTTCAAACTTTGTGTTGATTCAAGGTGTTATGTGACGACATTTTCTAGAGATTGATTGTGATTTTTAGGTGTTATACAAGAGGGATTCAAGCTCAATCTTGCAGACTTTGAGTTGCTTGTCACGTTTAAAACTATTGTAGGATGCTCAAGCAAAGGGTGTAACTTGCAGACTTTGTGTTGCTTTTATTTTCTATGTTTGTGCATAAGAGGTGCATCATGTAGTTAGACTTTGAGCTACTACATACTGTGCTTAGTTATCGGAAAATCATCTACAAAGGTTGATAGGACAGTAGAAGTGTTGAAGACTTTGTGCTTTCATTTCTATTTTCCCATCCCGAGGAAGTGACGGAGGTTTTTGTGCTTTCATAGAAACTTTGTTTCCCTTTATGTTCCAAAGATCCTACAAAAAAGTCTCATTTCTGTATTTGTTGTTATTTATTATCAATTGCTATTACTTTTTTGTGAAGAGAAAAGAGTATAGTTTTTCTTGAAAGAAAAAAGACTGTTGTCTCACCCATATTAGATTAGTTTAGTTTGTAGATAGGGGGAGCCTTCCCTAAATTAGGAGAGTATCAAACTCACACACTGTGGCTGAAACCACAATTTTGCACATCCCCCAAGTGTACAAAATTTTCAACCAACAACATGAAAAAAAATCTCATGCAATTTGAACAAAACCCCTCATGCGCAAAAGACTGAGGTTGTGGAAAAAGAAGAAACGTGGGCAGAAGAAAACCTATGCAACAAAGAGAACCCTCACGGAGAAAAAAAAAAATAGCAAAAAACATCTGCAAAACCATAAGCCTCCGACACACAGAAAACAAACATAGTCGTAGGTGTTTAGCCGACACAATGTGTCTCAAATGCGGCATGAAGACAGTTGTGTTTTTGCAAAAACAGAAACCGACATGAGCAAACACAAGATGGAAAGCCTCACAATCGAACAATAGATTTGTCGACAAATAAAGAAACGGAGTTTGGAACCCTGACGGCAAGTTTGATTGTAGTCAATTAAAAGAGGTAAATTGCTTTCAAACTTTGTGTTGATTCAAGGTGTTATGTGAGACATCTTCTAGAGATTGATTGTGAGTTTTGAGGTGTAATACAGAAGGGATTCAAGCTCAATATTGCATACTTTGAGTTGCTTGTCACATTTGAAACTATTGTAGGACACTCAACCTAAGGGTGTAACTTGCAGACTTTGTGCTGCTTTTATTTTCTATGTATGTGCATAAGAGGTGCATCATGTAATTAGACTTTGAGCTGCTACATATTGTGCTTAGTTACTAGAAAATCATCTACAAAGGTTGATAGGACAATAGAAGTGCTGAAGAATTTGTGCTTTCATTTCTGTTTTCCCGTCCCATGGAAGTGACCGAGGTTTTTGTGCTTTCATGGAAACTTTTGTTTCCCTTAATGTTCCAAAGATCCTACAAAAAAGTCTCATTTCAATATTTGTTGTTATTTATTTTCAATTGCTATTACTTTTCTGTGAAGAGATGTAATGGACACCCTAGAATTCCCAAAAACTAAACCAACTGCTGATAGAAATTTAGTCAAACAGTTTGCATCCAACTCCTTATTTCTCCGTTTAATGTTTAAATCCCCTTATAGCTTCGGAAATGAAATGTTTGTTTGTTTTTAAGTCTTTGCATAGATTTGAAATCACATAACATGAACTAGAAGGAAATTACAATAATATGCAACATGAAGATTGAACTAATGCTGATATGATATTATTTCCAGAATTATTAAAATCAAATACATAGCAGATTTTTCAACTCACTAAATACTCCAGCATTTTTGACATAATATTCCAGCAATGACTTCCCATCTTGTTGCTACAGTAACATGAATAGTGTCGTGCTACAGTAACGTGAATAGTGTCGTGCTACAATAGCGTGAATAGTGTCGTGCTACAGTAACGTGAATAGTGCTGCGCTACAGTGTTGTTACAGTATTAATTAGTCTTTAAACAGTCCAATATCTTCATAAAATCATCCCTTCAAAATGGCATAAGCATTGGTCAAGAAGTGGAGAAGGTATGAGAAAACACCAAAACTCCCTATAGCTGGAGATGCACCCAATCTGCCTGTTAATGAAGCTGATAGCAATGGATTCCAAAGGCCAAACCCCACGGGAATGACGTCTAGAATGTCACAAGAGAGGATAGACGTCCTCTAATGCCAAGAACGGATCTGCAACTCACACATCAATTTCTTCTTATATTCAACATGTTGAATGAAGCCACAAAAGCTTCCTTTTATTCTTTCTCCAAGGGTGGACCCAACTCACTTGAGCAATGTGGGATAAAAGATGTGCAATATAAAAAAAATTAAAATATTCACTTATGTCTCCCTTGGGTGCCCCTTTGATTTGCACACATCCCCATAAAATAAATATTAAAGTAACACTTTAATATTTTACAATTAAATTAAATGTTACTTTAATAACACTTCAGGCATTAAAATATATTAGCAATCGGACTTCGAATAGCGCGAGTGATAGCTCATCGGAAAGCTCTCACCGAGGAGTATCGAATCCAATCACCAAAACTAGCCTCCGTTGTGTATCGAATCCCGCATACAGTAAGTATGCCTGAAACTCAGTAAATCAACTCAGTTTTGGCCCAAACTGGAAATGACTAGGCCAAAACACTCCAGGATCCCCTTAAACCCTTCGTTAGCCCTCGAGACCATGTAGAGATAGGCTAACGCACATACACTTGGTCAACTGCTAAAGTGGGGACATTACAGTCCGCCCCCCTTGAAATTGCTTGTCCTCAAGCAATCTCAGTCCAGCCTGCTGTATCACCTGCTCATTCTCCCATGTAGCATCTTCCTCCGGCAGGTCTCTCCATCTGACCAAATACTCCTTCACTATCTTGTTTCTGAATTTCCTCTCTCTGGTGTCCAAAATAGCCTCAGGTACTAACACGAGCTTCCCCTCCTCATCCAAAGGGGGTAAATCTGCAGACGGTACTACACTCTGACCAATGGCTTTCTTAAGCCTAGACACATGAAATACATTGTGTACCCGACTTCCCTCTGGCAGCTCAAGCTCATAGCCGACTTCACCCACTCTGCGAATCACCTTGTAGGAACCATAAAATCTAGGCTTCAGCTTCTCTGCTCCGCTCCTCTTGAGCGATGACTGCCTATATGGCTGTAG
The DNA here is from genome assembly GCF_030272615.1 of Cryptomeria japonica. NCBI lineage: Eukaryota > Viridiplantae > Streptophyta > Pinopsida > Cupressales > Cupressaceae > Cryptomeria > Cryptomeria japonica. The sequence continues at coordinate 422,478,858 of NC_081405.1, read as the reverse complement.
CCTCAAATACACCATGTCCCCCACCTCGAAACTGCGCTCTACCCTATATTGGTCAACATACAAGTTCTGCTGATTTTGAGCCTGTTGTATATTCTCCTTGAGCACTCTCAGGATATCCTGACTATCCTGCAACAGATCCTTGGCTTTGGGCACTCTGCTATCCCCCAAAGCCAAATCCATGAAGCTTGGTGCTTCATACCCATACAATGCCATAAATGGAGTCATCCTGATGGTCATGTGATATGTGGTATTGTAACAGTACTCCCCCATGTGTAACTACCTGACCCAAGCTCTCTGTTGTGCAGTCACATAGTTCCGTAAATAACCTTCCACCCATTTATTTACTATCTCCGTCTGCCCATCTGTTTGAGGATGGTAGCTCATACTAGGTGTAAGATCTGTACCGCACAGCCTGAACAACTCCTACCAAAAGGCGCTCATGAACTTGCTATCCCTATCACTAACAATAAATCTCGGTAGCCCATGCAACCTAAAAATCTCTCTGAAGAACAAATCTGCCACCCGAGATGCTGTGTAAGAAGAAGGAATAGCAGAGAAGTGAGCAAACTTTGTCAATCTGTCTAGCACCACATAAATGCAATCTCTTCCCTGCACTCGTGGTAAACCAGTGATGAAGTCCATAGAAATGCTTTCCCATTTCCTGTCCGAAATGCGCAAGGGTTGTAGTAAACCTACAGGGAACGTGTGCTCTCCCTTATTCTGCTGACAAACTGCACACTCCCTGACATACCTCTGAACATCATCCTTGAGCCCCCTCCATGAGAACTGCTCTCGGATCTGCCTATAGGTCTTGAAGACCCCTGGATGCCCAGCTGTAGGCACATCATGAAATACCCTCAGTATCGCCTCTCTCAACTGTGATGACGGAATCAAATAAACCCTGTCCTGAAATCTGATCAATCCATCTATCACCTCATAACAATCATCCTGTATAGTACCTGAAATCAAACCAGAAGCCCAAGTATCTCCGACATACTCTGCTATAATCTTATCCCTCCAATCTCCTATAATCTCTGCAAGAGCACAAATGTGAGGTCTTCTGGATAAGGCATCAGCTACTACAATCTTCTTCCCTTTGACAAACTCAATGTCAAAGTCATAAGCCTGCAATTTAGTGACCCACTTCTGTTGCCTGTCATTCAAGTCTCGCTTGCTCATGAAATACTTTATGTTGTTGTGATCCGTCTTGATCACAAACTTCCCTCCAACCAAGTAGGATCGGAATTTGGCCAAGGCATGCATGATGGCCAATATCTCACGATCATAAATAGAATAGCTCCTCTCCACACCTCGGAGCTTCCTACTCTCAAAAGCGATGGGGTGCTTCTCCTGCATCAATACTGCTCCAATCCCATCACCTGATGCATCACAATTAAGCTCAAAAGGCTTCGTGAAGTCTAGTAGAGCTAGGACTGGACATGAAGACATCACCTGCTTGAAATGCTCAAAACACCTCTGTGTTGCCCCTGTCCACATGAAGGCCCCCTTCTTAGTAAGATTTGTCAAAGGAGCAGCTATCTGAAAAAACCCCTTAACAAACCTCCTATAAAAACCACATAAGCCAAAGAACCCCTTAAGCTGAGTAAGGTTCGTAGGCATGGGCCAATCAACAATAGCTCTAATCTTTTCAGGATCCATCCGAACTCCCTTTGCACTGATAATATGACCAAGGTACAAAAGCTCTGTCATCCCGAACTCACACTTAGACTCCTTGGCATATAGTGACTCTCTCTCCAAGATAGATAGCACCTCCTCAAGATGTTGCAAATGCTCCTCCCATGTCCTGCTAAAGAGAAAAATATCGTCAAAGAAAATCAAAATGAATCTCCTCAAATGCCCCCTGAACACCTGGTTCATGCAACTCTGAAAAGTAGCAGGAGCATTGGTTAGCCCAAATGGCATAACCAGAAAGTCGAAATGACCATAGTGACACCGAAAAGCTGTCTTCTCAATGTCCTCTGCCCTCATACTAATCTGATGTTACCCTGATCTCAAATCTATCTTTGCGAAGAAGCATGCCCCATGTAGCTCATCTATCAGTTCATCTATCCTCGAAATGGGGTACCTGTTCGTAATGGTTTTCTTCTTCAAGGCCCTGTAGTCAATGCACATGCACATCGTTCCATCCTTCTTCTTAACCAAAACAACTGCTGAAGCAAAAAGGCTTTTGCTTGGCCTAATGTGCCCCATCTCCAACAACTCCTTGATGGCTTTCTCTATCTCATCCTTGTGTTTTTTTGGATGATGATAGGGCGTGATCATAATGGGCTTAGCCCCCTCTTCTAACTCAATGACGTGCTCTATCTCCCTATCTGGAGGAACGCCATGTGGAATACTCCCAAATACCTTGGCATGTCTATCAAGAATGTCCTGCATATCAAGCGGATGACTCTTAACCTGTGGCTCTCGTGATGCTGGCATAATCAAGCACTCCGCTGCCCACTCAACATCATCATGTCTGAACAACCTCTCCATCCTCCTCAAAGAAACTACCCTACAACTACCATCTGATAATCCTCTGAGTACCACGGTCCTGCCCTCTTACTGGAACCTCATCTCTACTCTCTCATGAGAGTAAACTCTCTCAACGATGCCATCCAAGTCATCCCTAAGATAACATCATAATCACCCATGTCCACAACATAGAACTCATCCTGAAGCTCATAACCATCTCCCAATCTGATGCGAAGATTTGTAATCTTCTGTGTGCATAGTAACTTGTGACCACTAGCTACCATGACTCGGAATCCTGAATGTTCTTCAGTTTGCCACCCTCTCCTAGCCACTAACTGTGAATCTATGAAATTATGTGTGGCCCCAGTGTCTAGCAAAGCAACCACCTTCTGTCCCTGTATGGTGCCACTCACCTTAAAAGTAATTGCCTTTTGAGCACCTGTCAATCTACCTAGGGACTTCTCATTCCCTGAACCCTCCTCAGTGGCACTGCTCTCACCATCAGACTCCGACTGCTGCTCCTCATCCTCTGACTGTGACTCCTCAGTAGAGAAGTACTCCATCCGGTTAGCCTTAGCCTTCAAAGTACACTTGTGATATAAATCCCACAGTTCCCTACACTGAAAACATAGTTTTTTCTACCTCAACTCGTTCAGTGTCTCATTGTCTAACCTCTTTGATTCTTTTTTCTCAGGCTGAGAATCCCTATGTAGAGGTTTATTATCCTTATCCTTCTTGAAGTGTGGATCCTTAGGAGTGAACTTACTCCTAGAAGCGGAAGGTGCAAGATCTCTCACGTTCCGAATGGCATCCTGCAATGTAAGGGGATCATGTCCCTTCACCCAACCACGAAGAGGCTTTGACAATCCATCCACAAACAGTACAATCAACCTCCTCTCCGAAATGTCTGTAACCAACACTGATAGTCTCTGGAAATCTGAGATGTAACTGTCGATAGGACCCCACTGTCTCAACTGAGCTAACTCCTTGAAATGGAGTTCTGGATCCTTCGTATCAGACCTGTCAATCAACCTCTCAGTGAACTCTCTGTATGTGTCTATCTGATTATGGCCCAATGTGACCATACCATGGTGCCGCCACTCGTGTGCACTCCCATCCAAGTGCAATGCAGCATACTTAATCGCATCCTCCTCAAGCATGGGATTAAGCTGGAAATAAGTATCTAATTTCTGGACCCATGTCCGTGCTGAAGCCTTCCCTGTACCATCATAGTATGGAATAGACAACTTTCCCAACTTCTTCCTCATCTCATAATTCTGTTGTCGGTTTCCTCTCATGGGCATATTCTTGAGTCTAACATCCATATATTCCCTGAATGTCATCTCAGCCTGTAACTCGGGGCTAGAGTCCCTCCAATCATCCATAATCATATCTTGAATCTCTTGCTATGTAGGACCGACATTATTCTGGTCATTCTGTCTCGAAGAAAACTGTGGCATGAGTGGTCTCGTAGTAGAAGGACCTGCTCTAGCATATGTTCCGGTTCCCCTGTTAACCGATGCGTCTCCATTACCTCCATTACCCTGTCCACCTCCCTGATTAGCATTATTACCCTGATTGGTATTATTACCTTGGTTGCCATTATTACCTTGGTTGCCATTATTACCTCAGTTGGCATTATTGCCTTGATCTGCTCTTGTCAAATGTTGTGTAAATGCTATAGCCATCTGCTACAATGTAGCCTGGAGCTCCCTCTGACCCCTAGCAAGATCACTGAGCATCTCCCTAGTGCTAGGTTCTCCCCTTTCCCCATCTCTGTCACCCATGGCTAGTGCTAAAAAAGGGTCACCCTCCTCTTCAATCTCTGGTGAATTCTGTAGGTTTGTATTTGACCTGTTTCTCCTCAAGTAATACTGATGTGCTGGATGCATGAAACCCTCACAGGATGGCAAGAAAAACAAGCTCCGATACCACTCTAATGGACACCCTAGAATGCCCAAAAACTAAACCAACTGCTGATAGGAATTTAGTCAAACAGTTTGCATCCAACTCCTTATTTCTCCGTTTAATGTTTAAATCCCCTTATAGCTTCGGAAATGAAATGTTTGTTTGTTTTTAAGTCTTTGCATAGATTTGAAATCACATAACATGAACTAGAAGGAAATTACAAGAATATGCAACATGAAGATTGAACTACTGCTGATATGATATTATTTCCAGAATTATTAAAATCAAATACATAGCAGATTTTTCAACTCACTAAATACTCCAGCATTTTTGACATAATATTCCAGCAATGACTTCCCATCTTGTTGCTACAGTAACATGAATAGTGTCGTGCTATAGTAACATGAATAGTGCCGCACTACAGTAGCGTGAATAGTGCCGTGCTACAGTAACGTGAATAGTGTTGCGCTACAGTGCTGCTACAGTATTAATTAGTCTTCAATCAGTCCAATATCTTCATAAAATCATCCCTTCAGAATGGCATAAGCATTGGTCAAGAAGTGGAGAAGGTATGAGCAAACACCAAAACTGTGTGTAGTTGGAGATGCACCCAATCTGCCTGTTAATGAAGCTGATAGCAATGGATTCCAAAGGCCAAACCCCAAGGGAATGACGTCTACAATGTCATAAGAGAGGATAGACGTCCTCTAATGCCAAGAACGGATCTGCAACTCACACATCAATTTCTTCTCATATTCAACATGTTGAATGAAGCCACAAAAGCTTCCTTTTATTCTTTCTCCAAGGGTGGACCCAACTCACTTGAGCAATGTGGGATAAAAGATGTGCAATATAAAAAAAATTAAAATATTCACTTATGTCTCCCTTGGGTGCCCCTTTGATTTGCACACATCCCCATAAAATAAATATTAAAGTAACACTTTAATATTTTACAATTAAATTAAATGTTACTTTAATAACACTTCAGGCATTAAAATATATTAGCAATCGGACTCTGAATAGCGCTAGTGATAGCTCATCGGAAAGCTCTCGCCGAGGAGTATCGAATCTAATCACCAAAACTAGCCTCCGTTGTGTATCGAATCCCGCATACAGTAAGTATCCTTGAAACTAAGTAAATCAACTCCGTTTTGGCCCAAACTGGAAATGACTAGGCCAAAACACTCCAGGATCCCCTTAAACCCTTCGTTAGCCCTCGGGACCATGTAGAGATAGGCTAACGCACATGCACTTGGTCAACTGCTAAAGTGGGGACATTTCAAGAGAAAAGAGTATAGTTTTTCTTGAAAGAAGAAGAAAGACTGTTGTCTCACCCATATTAGATTAGTTTATTTTGTAGATAGGGAAGCCTTCCCTAAATTAGGAGAGTATCATACTCACACATCGTGCTTGAAAACACAATTTTGCACATCCCTCAGGTGTACAAAATTTTCAACCAACAACACAAAAAAAAATGTCATGCAATTTGAACAAAACCCCTCCTGCCCCTCATGCGCAAAAGACTGAGGTCGTGGGAAAAGAAGAAACGTGGGCAGCAAAAAACCTATGCAACAAAGAGAACCCCCATGGAGAAAAAAAATAGCAAAAAACATCTACAAAACCATAAGCCTCCAACACACAGCAAACAAATATAGTCGCAGGTGTTTAGCCGACACGATGTGTCTCAAACGTGGCATGAAGACACTTGCATTTTTGCGGAAACAGAAACCGACATGAGCAAACACAAGATGGAAACCCTCACAAACAAACAATAGTTTCACTCACAAATGGAACCTGTTGGTGTTTGTTTTATCATCTACCATACATTAGAATAAGATACCCAAAGGTATTCTATCCTCTCCTAAAAAAGCACTACTGATTCCAAGGTCTATATATGCGAACAAGCGAATTTCGTGAAATAGCTACTTGGGTAGTGTATGCTGAAAATATCAAGGGGGACTTACATTTACAAATGTCTTTTAAGCTTCTGGACTAAGACGGATTTAGCAATTTTAGGCTTTCTTTTTTTTAAGATTTTCCAAGATTTAGACTTTCAAAAAAGGAAAAAGGGGTAGGATTTCAAAAGGCTGATCTAATCCTACGAATTCCGGAGACGGTATTAACTGGGTGCTCTCAGGAAACCACACTTTGCTTCGCCACACTGAGAACAACTACACAAAGCGGGTGCAATCTTCAACGGGTTGTGCTTATGATCAAAATGTTGGCATGCACAGAGGATAGGCTCAGACTAACTTTGCATAGTGAAATGGAAATCATCCATTCACCAAAAGTATGAGCAGAGATACACCGTCACTTAACACTTATCAAATCCTTCATTCAATTCTAACAACATGAAAGCAAATCAAAATTAACTTTAACTAAAGTGTTGAGGAAATTGAAACCATGCTAATCATTCAAAAAATAGAGATTACAAAGCCTTAAGAGAAAGCGCACATGCAATATATTATTTGAAAATGACCTTCACGCAACAATATGTCAAAAACCTCACGCTCTCCAAATGAGAGGAGGTATCCTTATATAGTTTTCAGAAAATAAATGAACGGCCAAGATCAAACAGTGATCAAGGGCCAAGATTGAAAGTTATAAACCCTAATTAGGGTTTCCCAAAACATTATCAGTTTGAATGAATGAGAACATTACATTTGGCACAGTTGCCATTCTCACTAAAGTATGCATCTAGTTTCCTTTTCAGACAAGTCAAGTTCATTGAATCTAGGCTTGTTGACTTGGAGCAATTTGATTGGTCGGAAGATGACGAGGCGCCACTGCAGCGTGAGTCACTCCTAATCTTGCTGAGGCAGTGCAGGAGCGAGTACGGGAGTTGAATCAACTCCTTCGGGTGGCAAAGGATGTTGCTCTCTTCCTTGAATATGTGCTTCAATGTAGTCAGCAATCGCTTCCTCCTCCTCAAGGATAAAGCACATTCGACACTAGTCAGGATAATTTCTTTTTACACTCAAAGCTAAGCTATATAATTCCGTGATGAAGTTTTCTTGCTCGTTGTTGAAATTCAAGTCTGGCTGTAGTACTGGTTCAGGATCTCTTCCTGGTTCAGGAGGAATGATTGGCAGGCCCATGAAGCTTGGCAGGAAAATTATTGAATTTGTAAGAATAATTTATTGTTGATGACTCTATGCTTGCTTCTTCGTGGCCCCAATTTATGTTGCACAAGAGAAGGGTGAAAGCTCTAGATAACCCATTGCAAATATGAAATGATAGGATCAAGTTGTTCAGACATTCGTTGTGATCATGCCCTCCTTCTTGATACCCTGAAATTTGGAGAAGAATTTCTCCATGCCTTCATCATAATTGAGGAAAATGGAATTTTCTTTGTGAAACATTTCCCATACTTAGCCAAATTTTGGCTATCTTCACGCTCGGATGAACCTTGCTCGTGAACTTGTCCTCAATCCTCCGTTTGGCTTGAAACTCCAGTTGCGATCTCTATGATGATCCTGCTTCTATTTCCTTCTGCGACTTGCAAAACCAAAGGAAATTAAGTTAGAAATCTATCTTTTAGTACAAAATTTCGAAGGTTAGATGGCAGAATGCTTTGATCTTCCGATTTCTCAATACTTTTAGCTTTGAAACAAGCTGCGAATACTTAGAAGGTCATGCTTGAAAGAAAGAACGTTCAATCCAAAATGATCCTCATCAAAATTTTGGATAAACCCGATAAAGACACCCACAATACACTCCGAAAAATTGAGAAAATTGATAAGTCTGCCCACCAATCAAATTCACCTTTGATAGAAATGAGAATATAGAAGGAACAAAACTCAGAAAACTTGAAAGTTATGCCTTCTATTAGTTGATTGAACTCCACAATCTGCAGATACATTAAAACTCCTCCAAAAGTTCGCTCAATCTGCAAGAGATCACCCTGCAACACCTCCAATCTGCAATAAAACTTCTTAAAAACCCTCAGATCTGCAAGAAGCTTGCTTGAAAATGCTCTCACTCTTCATAAAATTTGAACTCTTATTGTGTAAAAATGAGAGAAGAGATTGTTTATTTGTATTCAAACTTAAATTCAAAGTTAGAAACACGCAAATGCACTTCCATTCTTGACTTCAATTCAATCTTGCTCATGGAGGAAGTTTCTAATTTGATTATGGGCTCAAATTCGAACTATACTTGCAATACCTTTTGTTTTGAAAACTTTCTAATTTCATTGTTAGTTCAAACTCTTCTCAAAATCCAAGTTTCCAATTTAATTTTTAGTTCTGATTCGAACTTGATCTTTAAATATCCCTTTTCAAAACTCTCTAATTTGGAACTTAGTTCAAATCTTATGGAGATTTGGATGACATCACCAAGGAATATTCTCCTTTCCTCAATAATTAGCAAGTATTTTTGGCTTCACCTTTGACTTAGGCGAACTTCATGAAGTTTGTTTCTCATTGTGTTGCAAGGCAAAGTCGGACTTTTATAACTTTCCTTATGTTTATGTGCACTTCATGTCTTAACTTAACCACATCTTTCTCAAGGCGGACCTTGTTGGTCATATCTCTAACTTGTTGCAAAGTTGGGCGAACTTTCTAGACATAGGCATCATCTTTCAACTTCCAAGTAGAGCGGACTTTCTTTACTTTGAAATCATCTTTCATGACTTCCAAGGCGGACTTTCACTTGCCTTAGACTTACCTCTTGCTACCCTTAACATCTTCAAGGCGGAGTTCTTCTTACACTTGAAATTTTCCTTCACCCCACAAAGTGGACTTCATGAAACATGTGTACCTTTCTTTTAACCAGATCTCCCTCAAGGCGGACTTTGGAGGGGTTAGATTTTGTGCACTCAAAACCTTGCAATCAATACAAGGGCGGACTTTTAGGCATAGGTGGATCAAAACTTCGAACAATCTTCAAGAAGGCAGACTTCAAACCACTCCTTAAATTGCATATGTTCATCCTAAGGCGGACTTTGGAGAGCTCAAGGCAATACACTCATCATCTTGGGCGGACTTTAACCTCTCTCCACAAGGCGGACTTTGGAGACTTGGCATCATGGGCGGACTTTCATAGACATTCACTCAGCAGCACCTTAGGCGGTGTTTTGGGAGACCTACTTCAAGGGCGGACTTTGAAGACATCTCCAAGGGCGGACTTTCTAGTGACCTTGGGCGGAGTTTGGAGGCTTCACCAAGAGGGCGGACTTTGAAGGCTTCAACTTGGGCGGACTTTTTCTTGTTCACTTCATATGCCTTCCTCCTAGGGCAGACTTTTGAAGCACCTCCATCATCTTGCTTGGATAGGGCGGAGTTTTGGGTGACTACCTCTAAGGTGGACTTTTTGAAGTATCAAGAGCGGACTTTTAGACTACCTCCAAGGGCGGACTTTGTGGGCATCTCCATCGTCAGCTTGGATAGGGCGGAGTTTTGGGTGACTACCTCCAAGTAGTTTTGTCTGTATATGAAATATAACATTTAAGTATAAGAAAGTTCTTATACTTTAAGTTATATTTCATATATATTGTCAGGATGTTTGAGAGTGGTTTCAGATCTCTAGGACTTATAATGCAAATTCTAGTTTTTAGGAGATCTTTCAAAATTTCAGACAGTCAAATTTCAGGCCAAATCAGGATGAGATATGCAAATTTCCAGACTTTGATGATTTTTTGAGCTGATTATCCTTTGAATGTGCCATGACCCCCTAAAATATAGGAACCTAGCTTTTTAGGTCAAAACTTGAAAATTTTCGATAGCGATCAAAGTAGATCAGTGGTATTAGTGGAAACCCTAGGTCCCCACTCCGAAAAAGCAAAAGCAGGCATCCCTAAAAAATACGGAAAACTTTTTTAAAATAGCCATATCGGGGATTGGGTTAAAAATGCCAAAAACGAAACTTCCTAAAAAATAGGAAAAAGCAAAAAAGAAAACTTTCTAAAAATAGAAAGTTGTTCAAATTCGTCCAAATCAATTACGATCTTCGTCCTTTGGCCTTTCTAGGCACTTTGACAGTGTCTGGACTCTGTTATCACTTGGCTCGCAAAAACCAACTTTCAATCTCCACGACTCGAATCGTTCAAAACTGAGCAAGGCTTGGCAAAAACTGAAGCGGAAGGCCATGGGACACTAACAAAAACCCTAGAAAGCAGGAAAAGAGAGGGTCCCCATTTGCAATGGGGCGATGTGTGAAAAAGGTCACAACAGAACCCCAATGGAAAGTTTTGTTTTTCTTTCAAAGTAATAGCTTCGTTTTAGATTGCAAGTTGCATTGCTATGGTTTGTATGCTCACTTGCAGTTAGGTCCTTGAGACCCGATTGCAAGCTTCCGCCTCCTATGTGGATTTGATCACTTGAATTGGGGTCCCTAGGACCCGACTGGAAGTTCAAATATTAGCTTTCCCATGCTCATGTTAGGATCGCATTTCTCCCATTGCTTTCATGATGCAAGTTTATTCTTCCACCGATGTGTTGTCATCTTGTGCAAATGTCGTCGGGTCTTGAAGACCTGACTATAAGCTTACATCCACCTTCCTAAATGCTTACTTGCAGTCAAGTCTTGTAGACCCGACTGCAAGCCTATTAATACCATTCATTCGCTTTCTCAATTACTCGCAGTCGAGTCCTCAAGACCTGATTGCAAGCAATTTCCAAACATACAAAACTTGTTCACTTGCAATCAAGTCCCCAAGATCCGATTTCAAGAGCAAACTATGAAGATTTTTCCTATCATCATAGTAGTCATTCCCAGTTTTTCAAGCCTGCACATTCTAAGTTAGTTTCACTTACAATTCATCCCTCAAGATCCGAAATTCCACCCTTGTCATTATCAAAGCCTTATCCATAATGCATTGCTCAAGCTTATCCTTTCATCTTTCACTTTTTCCATGATAAATACTATGAGAGTGTGAAGAATAGGCTTTGTTTTCCAAGTTCTTTCATTTGAAGCAAGTGCCATGGCATCTCCAATAGCCTGCGAAGATGTTTTGACTCTTTGCAGTTTTCATCACAGTGTTGCAGATTCTTGTTCAATGACAGAAGAGCTAGCATCTCCTTCCAACAAGAAGATGAAATACAAGTATGATAAGTATCAAAATGAAATTTCTCCTTCTCAAGTGAGCTCTCCAGTTGATGAGATTAAGGACACGAAGATCGGACATGTTGACATGTCTGATTTTCTTGAAAGAGTAGAAGGATCGCCATGCAAAGGCATGCAGTTGCTCCTAAATAGTCACAACCACTTGGTTTCTACTTTCCTAGTGGCAGCCTTTGAGCCAGAATTTGTTCTTGCACGTGCTGCTCATTTTGGCAGAGGATCTAGGATGATCAAGGATGATGATGGCAATATCATTATCAGATTGGACGCAGAAACCATCAATAAGATCTTCAAGGTACCTGCTACTCTAGTATATGCAGATATTTCCATGAAGAGTACTCTAGATCACTACAACTAGAAGACATCAAATTGCATAAGACATATCAACTGAAAATGGCTCAAGACTCCCAAGACTTGTTTCTCTCGGTGGCCCAAATTATATCAGTTTGATTTCATTAAGGAAGTCAGTGATATGATCACACTTCTCAGCAAGATGACGAAAGGTGAAATATACCCCTTAATTGTTTTTTGGTTTTTCACAATTACAATCAACACAAACACCCGTCAGGGTTAGATAATGATAATCAAACACTGTTGAAAGCAACCCTTCCATTTTCTGATCACCAAGAGCCCAATGTGGGAAGGTGAGACCATACGATGATAAGGGGATCATTAGCTCAATGTTCTGTTGGAAATTACAATGCAAGTACAATTCTGGGTGGCAAACCAACCCCTTCTGCTTATCCAGTGGGTGAAAGAACTTCCACAACAATTTGGCAGTACAACCAGCCAATTACAAGATTACAAAGAACTGAAAATAACAACAATCCTCGACCACTTATCCAATGGGAGGACTGAATATGAAATTGCAATCTACTCAATTGCTTATTCAGCGGGAGGACAATGTTACAATAATAAATGAAAGGCGGAAAGCCATCCACTTCCACTTATTCAATGGGTCTTGAGCAATAATCCAAAATAGATAGTTGTTAGTACTACTAAGCATCTTTACAATGCACAATATGGATTTTCAGATTAAGAGATGTCACTGTTCAAAGATAGGTGACCAAGCCAACCTCTTCCACTCATGCAGTGGGACTAAGAGTAAACAAGAAACTTGTTGTTAGTATTACTAACCAGCATTACAAAACGGATAAGAATAGTAAATAAAGTGTTGATAACAAGTCCAACAGCTGTAAGTAATAAGATATCCACTCCCAAACCAACATAGACCAATCACACCAAGGCAATCCACACTAACAACTTCAAAATCCGAAAATGCAAACCACACGTTGGGAAAACGCAGACCAGCAAGCTAATAACTCACTAAAATGCTCACAACTTAATCCACGCTCAACGGAAAGACCCCCAAATGGATGCAAATGAAAGATGCAAGGCAGGTGATAAGGTTAGAACCAACAAACTGCACCCAAAACCCCTAAATTAATTTATCCACGCATTCCCAGGCAGCCCAGCATAGTACGTCCAAGGCAAAAGTACGATTTGCATTTTAAAAACAAATACTCAACATTAAGAACTACAAACTTACAAAAGTTATTGCCTAGGGCATAGGAAAAGAACGACCAACTACCCAGAATGAGCTGACACACAAATAGAGAGCTATGAACAGAAACATGCTACAACCACACCAAACCATCAACCTGAAAGCACACTAACAACACTCCAATATCAGAAAACCACAAAAATCTTCATCTTCGTTGAGCTCAATCTACTCCTCTGGATTAGAAACAGTCACAAGGTTTAGCTAAGTGCTATCTCTCAAGCACGAAACTGAAGGCACTAGGAGGTATGCATCCCTCGAAGCAAGAGTCTGACGGTATTTTGACAGCACTTCGTTATCATAGCCAACGCATACCAAAAATGAGAGCCCAAGGCCTTATTTGTAACTTTTCACCAGGACAAATTCATCCCAAATGGCACCCAACCCAAATGCACTTTCATTTCATCCTCATTAAGCATTGCATTTCATTTTACTTCCTTAGCATATGGCATCCACAACATGACCCCCCTTAAGTCGCACTTTTTTGGGATAACTTGTGATAACCCCCTACGGTATCACCTGATGTAAACTTTATAAAGTTTTCCAATAAGGATAATAGCATATATAAAATGAAGAAATTAATTATAAAAGAAATATATAGAAGAAATCAATTATTAAAATAATGTATTAAAGAGGAAATAGATTATTAATTAATGTTAAACAATTAAATGAGGTTAATATAAATAAATAATCAAATAATGTTATTATTTATTTAATATATTAAATGATGTTGGAATATTAAATGAATTGAGGATCATTTAAAGTAAAGTTAGTATATTAATGTTAACGTAGGATATAACCCAACATGGGGAGCCAAACACCACGGTTGCCCCCCCGCGAGAAGTGGTGGGACGAGGGTCGTAGCCTGGGTTGCGACCACTGTCACACCCCTTCCTGCGGAAGGGACCCCGTGGTGGGACGCGACCCTTCCACTCCACGGGATATAAAGGAAGGTCTCCATAGGGTGAAGGGGCACGGAAAAGCGAAGGTAGACGGGAGGATAGCAAGAGACACTACGGACTACCAACTGGAACTGCGGGCTGCGGGCTACGAACTACACTGCAGCTGTGGACTGCGACAGGTAAGTGGTGTTTACGGGTCACAGAGTATATATGTGTGTGGATGTGTGTGCCACACACACACACATATAGTAATGTATATTTTTAATATGTTAATGAATAGTTCTGAATATATGTTAATGAATATTTTTTAATATACGTTACCGAATACATGTTAACTTAGGAATATGTAAATGTAGACTATGGAATGACAAATGACAATGAATTGTTGAATGTAACATGAATAATGTGGCTATATGATGGAGACTATTGGGAGGAAATTCCCTTAGCCTAATGCAAGGATTATGATAATCCTTGGTAGGCAGTATATACAGTTGCTGACACCTATTTGCAGATGATGTCAATGGAGGGAGAGATACAGTTGCCATCGACAAAGGGATACATGCCATCGATGAAGGAAGGGCTACGAACAGTGAAGTCTTCGATAATTCATTGGCTTTCCGTTTATTAATTTTATACTTAAAAAAGCTTTTCTATAATAATTCACTGACTTATAATTTTATACACATGTTAATAATATATGTTATTATATTTAATATATTATATTATATAATAAATTATTATATATATTATAATTATCAATATTATATAATATAATATAATATAATATAATATATATAATAATATATATTATTATATATTATATTATACTATTATATAATATATAATATTATATATATATATAATTTTTCTATTGTTTTTGTGTTAACGAACCCAAACCCCTTTTCAAAACTTTGTCGTACCGGCGTACCGGTTCTTCAAACCCAAACCAGCAACCTAGCTTCTAAAGGATATCATTCTCAAACTGTTGTCACAGATGGCCTTCAACACATGGGTTTTGCCATCTACTATGAACCTCATCTCCATCTCTCGAAGGTTGAGAGTGAAGATCCCTATGTCATGAAGCCATTTCATTCCCAAAACCACATTTGTATCTCCCATAGTCACAACATAGAAATCTGCCTTGAACTCAAAATTGTTGATGCGTAGAGGAAGTCCTGTAATCATTCTATCACACTTGAGGGTGTAACCATCTGCTCCCCTCACCCTTATGCCTTCAAATTCTTCAGTTTGTATTCCACGCCTCTCAACCAATCTGGCATCTACGAAATTGTGCATAGCTCCTGTATCCAGCAAAGTGATAACCTTTTATCTTGCTAACACTCCACGGATCCTGAAAGACCCCTCCTGCTAAATACTGGTAAGACGTGCCTCCTTAAGTTTGACATCCTCATCATGGGCATCAATTTTTTCTATCTTCCTAGGTTCAAATTCCTCCTTTTCTACCTCGGATTCCTCTGGATCGGATTTCTGCTCCGAATTTTCAAATTTGGAATCTTCATAATATGCCCACATAACACGGTTTGCTTTCCCCTTAGGCCTCGGGGGACAATCATGGTTTATGTCATAGGGTCCTTTGCAATAAAAACATAACCTCTTTTTCCTAAAATTATTCAATTTTTCTCTATCCAAAGGTGTTGTTGATTTTCCTTTTTGGTCTTTCTTATAATCTGATTTTTTCTTTGTTCTTAGAGAAAGATTTTTTATCTTTGAAAGAAGAGGATCCTTTAGATGAAAACTTGCTTTGTGAAGCTGCAAGTTCCATGCTTCTTGCTTTCTTCATGGTTGTTGGGAGTGTGGGTGGATCAAAAGCCTTAACCCAACCCTTCAAAGGTTCCATGAGTCGCTCAACAAACAACACTACCAACTGCTGATTCGAAATGTTGGTAACCAAACAAGACAACCTCTGAAACTCTCCAATGTATGCCTCCAAACTCTCCACGTGTCTAGGTTGTACAAGGTCCCTAAAATAGGACTCTGGATCCTTTTTATCAAATCTCTCCACCAACAAATCAGCAAACTCCTGGTAAGTGGTGATCTCATCATGTTGCAATCTGATCAACCCATTGTGCCACCACTCGTGAGCAACTCCATCAAGATGCAACGTAGCAAATTTTATCGCATCCCTCTCTGTCATAGGCCTCAAGTGAAGTAGGTATTCAACTTATGTATCCAGGATCGTGTTGTAACTGTCCCACTCCCATCAAATAAAGGTAAAGTGAGATTGCTAGTAGCAAACTCCAAGTCCCTGTGCTGATTTATAGGCCTTCTATCTTGCCTAGCTCTGACAGCTTCTCTCTTTTGCCTCATATATTGATCGAAGTTCATATGTTCTTTGACAGCAGGGGGTAGCAAACTCCACTCATCATGCACCCTCATAACATTATCTACAAACTCAACCTCCCCATCTCCTCTTCCTTCTTCTTCTTCTGATTCATCTCTCAAGAAGGTGGGTCTTGTAGGCCGATCAATAGTGCAGGTAGTTGCTCGATGTGCTCTGGGAGTCCCAACTACACTCCTATTATCTTCACGGTCCTTATTTTGCCTCCTATTATTTATCTATTCCAAGTTCTACCTTGAGGGATTTGCCAACTGTTGAATGGCTGTTGTAAGTTGTTGAAGTGTATCAGCTATCCACTGTTGTCCATCCTGTATGTAATGTCCCCTTCACATTAGTCTTTAGTATTTCTCGGGATTGGCCTATCATTCGACTCTCGTAGGCCAAGAGGAGTGTTTTGGGGGTGTCGAGTTGCAGTGATTTGAGGCTTCACATTTCATGATTTTTGAGTAAAAGGGTGAAATAAGAGGATTACATGTATTACGAGGCATGTGCACTGTTAATTTTATAATATTACTTTATAAAGTGCAATTAATATAATATGTGTAATAAATAATAATAAAGTGTACCTACCCTCATAAGGCTATCTTCTAGAAGGAATGAAATGATTGGGTAGGATTGAAAATAAAAGGAGAGTAATTCATTGATAATCATCAGTTGTTTGCATCTTCTCTTGTATGTTGTCTTGTAGAGCCAGAAGGTTATCTGCAGAAGTGTAATGTCCCCTTCTTAGTGATGTTCATTCAGTGGTCCAGTGGCCTATTCCGAAGACCCGTAGGCTATTTGGAAAGGAGAATTAGGGTTTCCAACTTTTGTGGAGTTCTGCACGAGCTTTTTAGGGTTTGTCATGAGGTAATTCTTCAATTCTACTTACGGTTTCCTTCTGGGTTTTCCATGAACTCTAGGGTGGCATAACATGCAATTGATTCTACGATGAAGTGTGAACTTACTATTTTTAGTAAGTTAGGGTTTGGCTGACTGGATAGTGCAGTTTTACTGAGCTTTCCAAGCTCTTTCTCTGGGTGCGAAGATCATGCTTTTCGGAGCAGTATTTAATGACTTGCTATTTTAAGTAAGTGGTAGTTTGAGCATTTCTATTTTTGGCAATCTTGGATAGGGTCTTGATCCAATTTAGTTCAGTGGTTTTCATCACACAGCTTCATCCTTGATTTTGATGATAATCAGTATTGGAGTTATAAGTTATTTAATTAAATATTATTTCCTTATCCTAAGGTTTAATATTTAATTATTTTATTACTGATTAATTGTATTGTGGGCGACTTAAGGAAAAATATATATCTGCCATCAATATTGTTATTTTCCTAAGTCAGTGGCACCAATAAAGGAGGCAAATTTCATGTGCTAATTTCACTTTATGTTGCAAGTTCTTCACCAAGGAAAATATCGAACTTATTGCCTAAGAAGGGGACGCCAGAGACATGAGGGCGTGGTGAAGTGAAATGTAATTTGATTTTGGGGGGAATTTGGGTGGAGTTGAATTTGAATTTGGAGAGGGAAAGTGTTATAAATAAGAGCCTTGGGCTCTCATTTGGATCATCCAAAGAAATTATAATGTTATGCTATCGGAATGACTCCAAACTTCTTCGAGGGTGAAAACCTCCTAGATTATGCTTTGCGGTTTTGAGTGTGAGACATCACTCCTAGCTGTGGTTTGATATTGGGGATTGCTTCGTGTTCCTATGGATTTGGAGAGTTTGTTTGCTACTGTGATTTTTTGGTATTGTTGGACTTGGTGGCTGAAGTATCGTTTTATTCATATCTCCCTACCTGTTGATCACTGCATTTTGGGTACTGGCTCTATCTCACCATACTCCCTGGGCAATAAACTTCACCAATCTGCAGACTGGGACATGGTGTTTGTGATTTTTGGTTGCAAGTCGAATTCTACAGCAAGTTGTACCATTTGGGAGGTGCCTCGGGTTGTGTGCATCACTGTTGAAGCTTCCGTTATGCTGGTTTGAGGTTTGAGATTGACTACCTTAGTTGTTAGTTTCATTTGCTTCAGTTTTGGTGTGATTTAGAGTGGATTGGAGTGAGTTGTGATCATTTTCAATGTTGCTGGTCCAGTTCTGGAATTGCTGTTATTTTATATCAGACTTGTTATTTTGTGTTTGTGGCTTGAAATCAACTATAGTTGATTATTGTAATCTTGTAGTACTTCATTGTAATCATCCTTGTATCATTGGTTAGTAGTACTAACCTCTATATTTGATCTTGAAGTGCTCATTGTAATTTTCCCCACTGCATAAGTGGAAGAGGCTGGCTTGGCCGCCTAGTAATTGTAATTTCAATTTGTAACTTTTGTCCTCCCACTGAGTAAGTGGTTGAGTGATATTGTCCTCCCACTGAAATATGCGATAGAGTGATAATTATGTGTATTGTCCTCTCGCTGAAATATGTGGTAGAGTGATAGTTTCTATGTATTATCCTCCCACTAAAATATACGGTAGAGTGATTGTGTTTAAATTTCTTGTTGTTTTGCTTGGCTGGTTTACCGCCAAGTAGTTTATTTTCTATCATGTTGGATAAGCAGAAGGGGCTGGCTTGCCACCCGTGCATTGTAATCTCAATTCGGTTTATGGTGCTAATGATCCCCAAAACATCGTATGCTCTCACCCTCCCAGATTGGGCTCTCGGTGAACAAAAGGTGGAAGGGTTCCCTTTCAATTGTTTTGAATTATTTCTCTAACCTTAACAGGTTATTGTGTTTTCTTTGTAATCTCATTGAAATCAAAAAAAAAATTAAGGGGCATATTACAAGAAGAGTCATTTGGGAACGAAAAACTCTTGGTGATTGGCATAACTGAGGAAGTGAAAGACCTTCCGAGGGGTTGCATTAAGGGTGGGAGACATTTCAGTCTTCCAAGTTGAGCTTATTGAGGTTCTAGTTGCTGCCATAGTGAATATTGTGAGGAATCTTCAGAATTGACGATTTGGCTTTCATAGCTAATCAAAATCATTCAAGGAAGCGAGGTCGATTTGATTAGAAAGATTATTGGGAGGATATAGCTAGCAGAATTACCATTGCCAAGTCTGAAGACTATCAAACTGTTGTGCCATACCCTTCGATTTTTCTCATTACTTGTCAAAGAGGCTTCGAACTTATCATTTGAATTAGGCGATTTAAATAGAAAGGTGGGGTGGTCCTTCTAGGAGGGATTTGAAGGTGTTTTGAGGACAATACAGCTACCAATCAGAATTTGCATCAGACTATCCTCATCCACGATTTTGTCCATATCAACTCTAGGGAGCTTCAAGGGTCGTATTGGAGATCAAAGATTTTAATAGAAGACTAAGGCGATGCTCTTGGTGATAAATTGGAGACATATTAGTGAGGAATCGGCCACTTATAAATTGTAATCAGAAAATTGAACAAGACTGCTGTTACCACATAATTTGATTCCTAGCACGAGTCTTGGGCATCTATACCCCACTTGGAAGAGGGCAATTCATCCCACACTGCAAGCCGACAATTTTGGAGGAATATTGCGGAGAGTTCGATTGACTTATCTCATGTTCTCAGTTCGCACTATAGAGCAGCAAGGGCAGTTTCAAGGGGTCATTCGAATTGGCACTTAAGGAGTCTAAGTACGTGGATATTGCTTCCTTCTTCAAGCAGATTGTTACCAGTAGCCTATATAAATCAAAATCAGAGACCATTAGCAAAAATATTCCTTGTTTTCAGTCATTCATTAGACAAGGGATACTTCACTATAATCCTCTCATGGTTGCCCTCACTTCTGCAGCATCATCACGTGGGGGACTATTATCTCTCCTATCACCCATTCCGGCAACCTGTTCTAGTGGTCTTGAGGATGACCCCTGATGAACACCAATCAAACCAGAAGTTGTTTCCCCTTCAGGTATCAGTGGTGGATGCCAATTTTTCCTATACTCCCTCTGATAGTACCTTCTTTCTCTGTCACTTGGTTGCATTAACAAGAAAATTCAACTCTACAGGATGGTAGGAGACTGCTCAGATACCAATGTCAGAACTCTACCGGCTCTAACTTCTGTCACTGTTGTGAATATGTTTTCTGTTTTTTGATGTTTTATAATTTTTTTGTTTTCTGCAAGGGTTTGATTGAAAAAGCAAATACCAAATGACTAAATGAATCAATTGCAATCGATAATGCCAAGATTGTTCAAGGAATGATAAATACAACCATACAATTGCAATATTTATTGAAATATTAACCTTCTATAACACATGCATACCCGGAAATAAAGATTACATCTGCTGCTGGAAATTTCTGCTAAAAAGCAGCTCCTAGGTGATTCAATTCCGCTCCAAGATGATTGTTTTTGGCTTGTAAAATGTTTGCAGATTGCTTCTTCCTTGTATGGCGCCTCCCTCCTAATTTTTCTGGAATTTATTACTCCTAATGGCAAATCGCCCTCCTTAACCTTGGTGCTTTGTTTGCAGCTGTTATTCAATAATATTAGATGTATTTTGCAGCTTGTAAATGATGGATGATTGCTGGGATAATATCGCCTGTCCTAATCTTCCAATCGGCAGCAATAACCCTTCAACTGATTCAATTCAAAGCCTCAAACTTCACCGATTAAGCACTAATGCAACCTCTGATTGAAATTCCCAAAGGTAGCCAAATTCACTGGATATTGCACCAATTCAAATGGCTGCAGCACTGAAGATTTTCACGTTCTCCAATGGCATAGAAAACTGAAACCCTTGGTCTCTGCTCTCCAAAGTCATGAAAGAAGAATGCCAAACAACAATAATGTCAAACTTCTCATTGAAAGCTCTTATATTCTCCTTGAGAAGTTCGAATTTCCCCATAAAGCACTTAATAACATTTAATGTTATTATTTTACGTTGGCATCATTAATAAAAATAAAACTTTGGAAAATGTGCACATAATTTAATTAATAATGTGGCCCCCTTTTATGATGCCTAGACCCTCAACTTAAGTCACTAAAGTTATAATATAAAATTATATTTTAACTTTATAATATAAGCTCATAACCAAATAAACATTAATATCTCCTTAATTACTCAACATTTTTGCACGTCGTCTGAGCAGGGAGCTGACATGAGGAAACTGCATATGACCATACCCCCTTTACTAAAAATAGAAGGGGTCCATCTCTAACATCTCAAGACTTACTAAAAATAGTAAGTAGAGCAAACAATGTCCGAATGATGCCAAACGAAGACCATACTGAAGCACTCTGCACACTGAAGATGATACAAATCCTCAGGAGACCCTCTAACCAACCTCATTAGCCTACGAGGGCCAAGATGATAGGCTAATCCTCACTAAAGAACTGATGTCAACAAGAAGGGGACATCACACATATCAACATATGGTGCAATATGCAATAGTTCACTTCCTCCTCGACACTTGCTTTTTGTTATGCCCCTCCTCTCTACACTCCACACCCCAGAGACCATGTTGAGCATACATCAATTTCACAACATAGAACAACTTGATAGTTCATGCCATTACCAAGATCTGCGCCTCAACCCACAAACACTGACACCAAAGTCTTCTTCTGAATTTTGATTGACTTTCAGCCCTCAACCCTTCATCTAGTGCTTGCCTTTGCATCTGGTAAAATCTTCAGTTCACTTCCCACTTAATCATGTTTAAGGATGCAGTGGCAAATTTGACAAAGGCGTAGCAAACCAGATTGGCAGAAAGTGTTGAAGTCTTCTGGGACACCCTCCTAACATGGTAATGTAATTTGAATAAAAAAAAAAAAATTCAGAAAGAACATAAACCGTCATATATTGATTCTTTACATTTATCAAAAAATTAGAAAAATTACAACTTGCAAAGCAAGCTGACTAGAGATGGAGATCAGATTTTCTGCCATTATTTGAATTGTAACTTATAATCTGCATATATCAACATAAATATTAGTCTTATGAAAAGTGCAAGAATAGATTACGAAGCTGCAAAAAGAGCTAAATTCCCCCATCACCAAATCCAGAAAGCATGGCAATTATTGGTTGCTCCCATCCTAGGATAAATCTTATAATTGTTTGAAAACAGGACGGTATTCACAAGACATTAATCAGTTTTGATAAGTCACTTCCATCCTGGGATAAAGATTATAATTGTCTGAAAACAGGAAAGTATTCACAAGTCATTATTCTCTACAACCACATTAAACACCCTATTTGAGTGTCAACCACTCATGAGATTGACAGAAAGGAGGTTTTTATGTGATGAAATCGCAGAATCATGTGCCCGATGAGTCAATTTTTTAATCTTCTTACTGATGAGTGAACTGCATTAACAGTTGCATTTATGGTTGAGTTGAGCCTGTCAAATCCCCTAGATCTCAATAGTAAAACAGGGTTGTTTTTTAAAAGCCACTAACAGATTCATAAATCTTGCTCAAAAATTCAATGCAAACAAGTAAACAATGTAGGGGTCTTAATGCTCAGATGAGGGCTTCTCTAAGCCAGATGGGGGCTTCTCTAAGTAACAAGAATACAGATGCTACATGGATCCATTTAACTGGGAACTTTTCTTGTCTCTGTGGAGAGCATATTTTTGTATTTTCTCCTGTAGCTTTCGGTTGTTCATTTCCAGTTCTTGACCTTTCCAGGCTTTTCTTTTGTATCCCAAACTCTATCTGCATGCTTCTTGAGGTTACATTGCTAGACCTTTGATTGTGATTATATCTACTTCTTCCCAAATCTTTTTAAACCCAAAAAAGTTGGCAGAACGCAAATTTCCACCCTTCTCATTTTAATTCTTAGATATTGTAATGTAGAATCATAACCATTGAGCTCTATAAACGTCTGCCTCAATAAAATTGTGACAGATAAGGGTTTTTATTTAAGATACATATGTATAAAGCTGTGAAACCAATTTTTAATCATAAAGCATGTTTCTTTTAACAATATTCTTCTTTCCAGTTTGTTTTGTGTTTACCAAGTTAAAGTTGTGATTAGGCCCCCTCTCTATTGGTTCATGGCATGCACATATCATATCTTGACTCGATTTTCTAAAAATTAATTATCCATACTACAAGAACAGTTTATTTAGATTCATACAGGACACCAGTCATTTGTGAGAACTTCATTTTTGTTCTTTAAGTTCTTAATATATATTGAACATCTGCTAATTAGTACCAAATCACACATACGAATACTCCTCAGACCAATCTATAGTTGGTCCAAACAGAAGCAGGATTTTAATCCAAATCACTGCCTCACCAACACCATTGCTTGTTACTATATTAGTATCAATGAAATGCACCTAGATCTTAAACCTTAACCGGCATGTTTTCTAGTGTGAATGTTGCACAGGCAATAATGTTACAGCATATTTATCTGTGTAATTGGACAATAATTGAAGGAATTGAGATCCTTCCATGTAATCTGTCCAAAATTTAGGACTTTAGGGCTTCAAAGGCAGTTAAAAATGTTTTTTTATTGTACTATGCTTTTAGACTTGTTATTATAATAGTCCTTCCACAAGTGTTTCTAGGGGCATACCTCATAATCTGCTGTCCTTTTCAATATCTGATACTTAGGAGTTTCTAAATCTGGAGTCGTAAAAATACGTAGCTGCAGGAAAAGAAAAGAATCAGCACTTGCTATAAATAATAAGACAAAATTAAAAAATTACCAAGAAGCAGAATCATGATCGAGCTCTTCAAAATGGAAAAAGACCTAATGTTCAAAACTTCAACAAAATGTCAGTTTTGAGCAATTACTGACCTGCTTTATAACATCCATTAAACCTTCAAAAGAAAAATAATCATTTTGTTTTATTGAGTCCCAATAATCCTGCTCAAGCAACAAGGAGAAAGTATTGACTTATAAAT
Source organism: Cryptomeria japonica (assembly GCF_030272615.1). Taxonomy (NCBI): domain Eukaryota; kingdom Viridiplantae; phylum Streptophyta; class Pinopsida; order Cupressales; family Cupressaceae; genus Cryptomeria; species Cryptomeria japonica. Next base: position 422,454,764 of record NC_081405.1, on the reverse strand, counting down.
AATGGAACATTAGAAACACTGAAAACAGGAACATTCTGGGGAAATGGTCACTTGCTTGAATCATATTCATTAACTCAATAAGAGATCAAATCTTCAGAGGCAAACAAATTTTAAATACCTAAATATTAAAAAATATAGCTCTCAATATCAAGAACCACGCCTCCACAGTTTGACCCCATAGTAATACTGATCTATTTATATTTATTTAATCACACATACAGGACTTTATAAACAAATTCCATTCGGCAACACAATCATAACCTAGCTATAAGATGTAAAACAACATAAGGAAGTAAATATCCACATATAAAATAAAGAATACTTCCTTCTTCTAATGGCTATGATAAATCAAATAGTTAACTTACTACATATCTGAAGATGAGGAACAAAGAAACCTTTCGTATTCAACATCTAGTAATTTTAAATCAAAATGTAGAACTTATCAAGTATTTTAAGCATATGAAACAAATTTTACACAATGACACCATTTTCAACTCTTACAGAATTAGAATATCTGCATGTCCTTGAGTTTTCTGAAAAAATTAACAATTCCTAAAAACTTAACCCGTGGTTTTTATCAGGATAAATATCATTTTAATGCAACAACTTATCTAAGTTCAAAATTCAACACTGCATTAGAAAGCATATCAATTAGCCAAACATCATCTATATAGAATTCCTCTTCCAACATATGCCACTAGTGTTGTTGCCTAAAAACCTTACAGACTACTAGATGAACTATACAATATACACCATTGCAATGTACATTGGCAAACCTTTCCAACAATACACGAAAAGACTATGTTAAATATGAAGTTTTATCAATCCTCTATGCCATTCTTGTAAAACTACGCAATGACATTCCAAGAGTGGAAAAGGTATTTCACAGTTGTCCAAGGCTCCCAGCTATAATGGCTTGTCTATAATTGAGTAAACTAGGAGAACATGATACCTAATTAAGTTTCTCCAATATCATGTTGTTGGAAGAGCATGTAGGTTGACAAACACAGGGTATCTAGTACATAAGGTTATTCAACCAGATATTGGAATTATGGAATGGCTTTAAGGAAGATTCTTCATGAAAAATTTACTAATTTCTAAAACTCAATTTGGGATGTAGTTGCACACAATAGTTGATCCCTCCATTAAGTGCATCTTATTTCAGCAGATATTAGCATTTTTTCTTAAACAAGGAAAACTTTAATTCTCTCTATGAAGGCCATCCAATTTCATTATACTAGTAATATGGCTTATGTAAAAGAGCTAATCAGTTTTGTGGACTTCTTCTCTCTCTTCAACAAAATCTAGAATTGTATTGTTGAAAATTCTGAAAAGGCCATCTATAAAGATGTTTAAGACTTATGTGTCCACTCAGGGAAGACATTTTTCCAGAGAAATCATTCCATCTGGTTATATTACTCATTTTATTTGAGATTTTTTAATTGAATTTAATCTTATTTTTCTGCACAAATTATTTTTTCATTGACTATTACTATCAATCCTTACACTTGGGTATGGGATAAGTTAAAATGATTCAGTCAGATCCAAATTCCAAATCACTAATGTGTCATTTTTCCCTTAGCAGATAAGAATTCATAGGTACAAATTGGGATACGACTTCTAACTCTTCAAATAATTGTTGGACTTCCTTTTGTCTAGCTGATATGTGTGCTTGTGCCTTGACAGGAAAACCTTGCATAAAATTGCATTGGAAAATTAAACATCACTGCTTGGAAATATTTTTTCTGAATTTTTTTTTGTTTTCAACATGTGATTCTTAAGTGTAATCGGCTGTTGTACTACTTCAAATTTCAGGTGCAAACATCCAAGGTCATGCAGAATTACTCCAGAATCTTCAACCACCATACACTTATTGCCATGTCCATTCTGCTGAAGTTACAACAAAAATTTCAGAGCCTAACTCATATCTGTTCAGCTGACTATCATTCCTTGATGCTTTTCTTCATGCTCCATCATACTTTCATAATCATGGATACCTGAAAATTTTGCAACAGGGCAAATTTTAAGGCCCCCAGAAGTTATCAACTTTGCATCTACAAACTTACAAAAGCTGCCAGAGTCATTGAGGGTCAACACAGAGTCTATTCACTTTGCTTTTTAATCTTTAAATTGTGGTATTTACTATTAGGTAATAACTCCCACCATGGAAGCAAGGTAAACAATTGGTATTTCTAGTTGCTCTTGTTACCTTTTGATACACAATGTGCTCCCTCCACAGGTGTTGCTTCCTTCTAATAGCTATCTATCATTTTACATTCTTCCCCTACAATACCAATCTTACGAAACCTTCCAGGAGCCTTGCATTCGTTTCCTTTTGACCACATTTCTTTGAAAATGTAGTGAATCCATTATGAACACAAACCATCAAGGATAGTGAAGTCTAAGACTAGCTTTTGATAGAGCAGTATTCAGAAGAAAAGAGCATTTGAATTTTTCACTACTTTTAGGGCCAACCTCTACTACTATAGTGAGTTTGGATGCTGAACAAGATACAAAATAATTCCAACTACCTATGATAGGCCTCTTCAAGGAACTAGGCTTCAAACTCTTGACCACTGATGAAATCTTTCAACCTATTGATAAACACAAGAACCACTCAACAACGAGAAATCTTTTGAACCAATAACCTTGCTTCACAACTCTCACTTGAGTAATATGTCATTATGCCTTGCTGTTTCATATTTTTTAGGACAAACTATTAATCCTATTTAGCATAAACCTCAAAGTTATGGAAAAATGCAGATATAAACCCTTCCAAGCAGTTATATCTTGGCAACCACCATCAGCCTCATCAACCTCTATCTCACATCCAACCATTTTCAACCAATCAGATGCTAGTCCTTTGTGGTGTTATGTTGCAAATTGGATTTTTGAAAATCGTCCATAGGGTTCAATCTAAAGAAGAGATACAGCTTCCCAATCCAAGTTATAGCTTAACACTCTGATTCACCCCATCAAACTTAGGAATGGAGATCTTCACCATCAACCTTTATTTATGTTAACCGCCTTTTGATCTTCAAATAGGTATATGATGTTCCCCTCTTCTATTTCTTGCTAAAGGTTGCTTTGAGGTTACGTAGCTTATTCCATGATTGACGCTATATTTAATTTCTATCTTTACCTGTCATGACAATATGGAAATGAAGTAATTGCTGCAGATGTCTCACCACAAGACCATAAAAATGCTCTGATAATGGTTATACAAACAAGCAAAAAAATATCATACTAGTTATGTACAAAACTGCAAAGCTTCTAATCAACTCATGTGAAACTTATAGATAAGTGAAAACTAAAACTAAAAAGAAATCTGAGAGTGGTATAATATATTACATTCATAGTTTCTGTAAAATTTGTAGTGAGGAGAAATTTAGCCTGAAATATAATAACCTTTTTTTCAATACAAAACTCTGAAACTTATGAGAAAATGTGAAATCAGAAATTGAGCTTTGTATGCAGAGTAGCATTTTAAGACAGTATACAAAACGGAGGAAACTCTCATGATAAGGTAAGGTTGCCAATTGATACCCAATCCTAGAGCAGCATGTGTACTGTACTTGCCTAGAATAGTCCTTCCACAGGCTCGTGCTCTATATTTCCCACCCAAAAAATAACCTTCACCTGAGGCTTCAAGGTCTTTTATAACTTCTACATTCTTAAAGGTCACAGTGTAACTAATGTAAAATTATTTTCAGTCTTTTGTTATTCATAAGGTCAGTTAATCATAAGTGATATTATTCTTAATGATCACTACATAAATAATGAGTAACTAATGTGTATCTGATAACTGTATCAGGCCACAGCTGACACATCCTTCCATAACTGATTTTTACATTTGATATTTTCCGCATAGCTAACCTATTTCTGCTGGTTGATTTATTCTCACACTAAAGCTTAAGACAAAGTGTGCACTCTTCAAGCTTCAAAACATACTTTTGAAAGATCTACTTCCAGTAATTATGTTATGATAACATAATTGAAAAAAGAACAGATGCCAAAGAGCTGCAGCATCCAATGAAGTAGCATTCAAAATTAGAGATCAATGGATCAGCCAAATGATGGTCTAATATTCTAATGATTATAATGAAGAGAACATCTGACTTATAGATGATGGTGTGAAGCCAAATGAGCTAAATATCTGACTTATAGACGACATGAGACCCGAATGCAAGTAAACAAGCTTGTATGACAATAGGAAAAGTCTACAAAATTTATTCTTGGAATCGGATCTTGAAGAGTTGAACACAAGTTTTACCTATTTGGAAACTACTTGCAATCGGGTCTTTGCGACCCGATTGCAAGTAAGTTGCAAAGAGAGAATGTGAACTTGCCACCACACTTGAGAAACCTGAAATGCATCTTTGAAGGCATAGTGGGGAAAAGCATAACCCTTTTTACTTGGAGTCAGGTCTCCAAGACCCGATTGCAAGTAAGTTGCAAAGAGAGAATGTGAACTTGCCACCACACTTGAGAAACCTGAAATGCATCTTTGAAGGCATAGTGGGGAAAAGCATAACCCTTTTTACTTGGAATCAGGTCTCCAAGACTCGATTGCAAGTGAACATATATTTGCATATGGGTGAAGAACAAGAACTTGAAATGTTCATTACAAATGAATTCATGATAAAAGGCAATAGATGGAAAAAATGTAATTGAGTTATTAAGGCCCGATTCTAAGTATACAAGAGAAAACTGATACTCAAAAAAGAATTTGCAATCAGATTTCAACGGACCAATGACAAGAGAATGAAAAGAAAACTAGAAATATGCATATTTGTAATGAGAAAACGTGAAGTTCATGAGCAACGAGATTGCGATATGAGAAATGGTAGAAGGGTTCTTCAAGCGGCAGAAGGGAAGATTTGCGCAATGGGAAAGATTACATGCAATGCATCGATACGGGTTGAGAGAATCCATCGAATGCAAAGTGCCTTGCAATAGTGATAATGATTCACAGTGTAATGTCCCCTTCTCCACACTGATTAGTTTTGTTGGCCGTTAACCTAGTTCGGAGGCAAAAATTAGGGTTTCCTATTTTCGAGGAAGATTCTTTGGTGTTTTCAAGGGGTATATGTGGGATTTTAACAGTTTGGATTTTGGATTCCTTCTGGGTTTTCAGAGAGCTTCAAGATGGTTCGACATGCATCTGCATCGGGTGACTTTTTCCAGACTTACTATTTTTAGTAAGTGCGACGACTGCTCAAAATGTGGTTAAAATCACTTTGGAAACACTTACTATTTTTAGCAGTATGCTATTTTTAGTAAGTCATATTTTTAGCAGTTCTATTTTTAGCAGGATGTCAGCAGGCCTGTTCAGATGGTTATTTACGGCAGGTCAGTTTGAGCAGTTGGTCTTCCACCATTTTTTGGTGCTAATCTTGGCAAGGATTCTGCAGCTCAGCTTAGTGGCTATTTCTGGCGGTATTATTTTGACAGGATCTTGTATTCACTCGAATGACTATTTTTAGCAGATCAGTTCAGAGCCCCAACTTAGTCCAGTTTTGGTGATTTCCAGCACTTCAGTCTCCGGCTCAATTTTGCAATAATCAATATTTGAGGAGAAAGTATTTTTAATATATTAATACCTTAGGCATGAGGTATTTATATTTGATTATTTTATGGATGGACGACTTAGGAAAGGAGAAAATATTAATTTTATCCTAAGTCTATTTGGGTGAAATTTGCTTATTTCAAGGGGGTTGTCATGGTGTTAATAATTAAATAATAACTCAAGGCAAATGGGGCGATTTTCTAAGTATATTGCCTTAGTAATATTTTTTATTTGGAAGTCATAGTTGGGCGCCCACTTTACACTTTATTTTATGACACTTATATTTATTAAAAAGGGCAACTTTGGGTGAATATGAATTGGGCGAGCTTGTGCAAGGAAATGAAATGAAATGAAATGCAATGCTAAATGTGCATGAAATGGAATGGCATTTGGTTTGGGCATATTTGGAGTGCATTTGAATTTGAATTTGGTTGGCAAAAAGTTATAAATAAGTGACTTGGGCTCTCATTTTGGTATCTTAGACAATTTACATTGCTATGTTGTCAGATTGACTCCAGACAATCTTTGAGGGTGAATAGCTCCTAGGGCTCTTGACAGACTTCAAGTGTGAGATATCACTCCTAGTTGTGATTGGATCTTCTGATTGTGTGGTTCGATTTTAGTGTGCATTTTCAGATTTTCAGTGTGGTGTAGATTTCAGTGTTGCTGATTATTGGTGTGGCTGTAGCACGTTTTAGTTCATAACTCTCAGTTCGTGTGTCAGATCATTCTGGGTAGTGGCTCGTTCTCTTCCTATGCCACAGGCGATCAAGTCTATAAGTTTGTAGATCTTAATATTGAGTATTTAATTTTTAAATGCAAATCCTACTTCTTTCCTAGTCGTACTATGATGGGCTGCCTGGGAATGCGTGCATAAATTCATTTGGGGGTTTTGGGTGCAGTTTGCTGGCTCTAATCTCATTGCATGTCTTGTATCTCTCATTTGCATTCGTTTGGGGGTCGCATTTTTGTGAGTTTCTAGGCTGCTGGTCTGTGTGTTTCCAGCGCATGAGTTGCATATCAAAATCTAAAAAAACTGTTTCTTGGAGTGTTTCCTTGTGTGGAGTTGGTTTTAGAGTCTGTGGGTTCTTTGGAGTGCGTTTAGAGATAATTTGAGTGTGTGGGGAGTGATTTAGAAGTGTTTGTGAGGATTTTAATGTTGTTGGTTTGTATTTCCAGCCTACTGTTCACTCATATCAGATTTAGTGTTTTGGGGTTGAAGCTAGTTTTTAGGTGTGTGAGTCTATGGGTGTGGTGTGAAGAGTCTTGGTAATAAGTTTGTAATGACCACCCCTATTTTTCCAATGAAAGAGACTTGTAAACTACTATGTGATATCAATTAAATTGCTTAATAATCAACATGGCATTTTATCAAACACTTGACAAACATACAACAATATATGCAAAACCCGAAACTTCTTATTTGTTGTTAAATACTGATTTGCAATATAAATGTGCACATTCAACTACCTTATGGGCTGCGACAATTGTTCAAGTTTGTATTCAACAATTACAATGCTTAGTTATGAAAATATGATAGAAAAAACCTGGAATTGAATGTTGTAGTGGTCTGCAGATGTAATGGTAGCCTTCCAAACTTCTAATCAGCAGGAAAAACAAGTAAACTTCATACCAACATTGTTCAAGCACTATAGCAGCACTATTCATGGCACTGTAGCATTTTTACTATTCACGCTCACTGTAGCAAAACACTATTCACGCGGCACTGTAGAAAAACACTATTCACGTGGCACTGTAGCAAAAACACTATTCACGTGATACTGTAGCAAAAACACTATTCACGTGGTACTGTAGCAAAATCACTATCTTCAAATCTGCACTTTCAAACCCCTACAAAAACTTCATGCGAGAGCACCAGATGAAACCCAATGTGTTTCCTGAATGAAAACACCATTAATCCTCCTGACTGTGTCTTTCAACAGCGAAGAGAATGCTAGCAGAGAGGGATTCCGTCCTCCAAGCCCAATAATCAGATCTCTACGAAATCCAACAGCATAACATTAATCTCATCCAAGCATACCCCAAAAGAGAGCTCTCAACCTCAATTTATATCTTCTTCCTAGATGCAAACACTTCATTTCCTAAATGTGGGATAATACATTTTAGAATAAAATATTATTTCCCACAATGTACACATTAAAGGGAACTTTTAATATTTTAAACATTACTTTATTTTCCCAACCTTATAATATAACGATAAAGTTAAATATTTAATTTAACTTTACACTTTATCATCAAATATTAAAACATTGTTGATAATCCCTTTAAATCATTGTCGCCTTCAAATATTTTTTACTGATAATTATGCCAACCAGGGAAAAACTAAAAATTTCAAGTCACTGCTTGGAGACTAACTTACTATAAATAGTAAGTGTCTAGAAACCCTGTCAGAGCAACACCAATTGGCCTGAAACTGAAAACACCTAGGTCAAAACACCTCAAGATCCCACCAATGTCCTTGTTAGCCTTCGAAACCGTGTCAAAATAGGCTAACGACACCCCATATCATGTTGTGCTAAAAAGGGGACATTACAAAGTTGCAGCTGTTAGTTTGGGTTTTGGCATTTGAATATCCATGATGAATCATATTGTAATGCTTGTTAGTAGTACTAACAGCAATTTATTTGAACTCTCTTAGTCCCACTATATAAGTGGAAGAAGCTGGCCTTGCCGCCTAGTCTGGACAATGATTCTAGTAATTTTGTAATCCATGTTTGCATTGTAAAGTTGATTAGTAGTACTAACAGCTATATACTTGGATTGTTGTTCTTTGGCCCACTGCATAAGTGGAAGAGGCTGGCTTGCCACTTTCTTATCTATTGTAATTTTGTCCTCCCGTTGAATAAGCAATGGAGTTGATTGCTATTTCATTTCTAGTCCTTCCGCTGCATAAGCGGTAGAGTGATTGTTCTTCAGTTTCTTGCATCATCCTTGGTTGGTTTACCGCCAAGTGATTTTTAATATTTTCCATATCCCGCTGAAAAGTGGAAGGGGTTGGCTTGCCACCCAAGCATTGTATTATTTCCAGTTATTCGAAGCTAATGTCCCCTCAACACAGTATCCTCTCACCTTCCCATATTGGACACTTGGTGATCAGAAAGTGGAAGGGTTACAATTTAAGTATTATTGTATCTTGATTTCCTAACCTTAACAGGTTCTTGTTGTGATTGTAACTGGAAATAAATTGAAAAAAACTGTGGGGATATTACAGTGGTATCAAAGCCAGCCTGTGTGTTCCGAGTGATCAGAGTTCTCCTTGAGTGACAGAGAAATAGTGGTTGATTCAATGGCAGAGAGAATAGCGGAACAAAATGAGGGTCCTTATACTAGAGTGGAAAGAAAATTTGAAACCATGATGAACATGATGTCCCAATTGCTGGCCAAACTTAATCAGAATTATGGTGGGACTCCTAATCAGCCCACTAATGGACTCCAAGCTAACAACAATGGAGGAACACTTTGAGGGTTAGTACCAAGGCCTTTGCAACCCATCTTCATGCCCAAGGAAGTGCCTCAAGCTGAAACAGAGATATCAACAATGGATGAAATAAGGAATAGTTCCATGGAGTATGCTTCTCTCCCTACAGAGATCCGGAATATCCTCACCTTTGACTAGTTTATGAACCAAAAGATAAAATGAGGTGGAAGATATGATAATCGCCCTCATCCTCCACTAGATTATTAGCAAGCCCTTGGAAAGGTTACTCTAGCCAACTTTGACAGTAGTCATAAGAGTTCTCCTAGATCGTGGGTTCAGAAGTTGAGCAATTATTTGTCCTTGAGACCATTGCCGAAAAAAGATGAAAAAACAGTAATTGAGGTTGTACATGATGAATCTCTTAATGTTTCTTATCGAGTTAGTGATAGTGTTGAATACAGTCATGAGCTTGAGGAAGAGCAGATGAAAACTGAAGATATTAAACAAGAAGAAAAGGTTAACAGATTGTTGGATGGAGATTCATGTCATGAATCTAAAAATATTGCAGCTAATGATGAAGTTCCTAATGACCAAGAAGTTGTCCTATTTTGTGAGTTTCAAATATACCAAAATGATGACATTTAAGGGGCAGATTTAGAGGACCAATCAGAAATTGTATTTCAAAATAATGGGGTTGAGACTCGTAGTTTAAAGAATGAGCTTGACCAAATTCTGAAAGTCTTTGACTTGAAGCAATGTCCTAAATTGGAATTTTCAGATTTAGGACAGCAAGATAGTTGGTCTAAGTTGGAAAAAGGAAATACTTTTCAGATTTTTGATAACCCATTGTTTGAGATGGGTATAGTGAAAACATATGACAATCCACTTTTTGAGTGGGAAGATGGAACATCACTTGGTTCTAGCATTGCACTTGATGAAAATAACATTGTGTGGTAACCAAGAGAAGATTCAAGATCTAAGTTGGATGATACTTGGAGCTATGATGAGCACTTTTTAACTGAGCAAAGTAATCAGCCTTTTAGTATTTGGGATCCAAGTGTCAAGGCGAGTAAGGATGATGAGGAGACCGTGTGGGATGAATTTCCCTTTGATCCGGATGATGAAATGAAACTTGATGAGGATTCTATATCAGCAAACAATGGTGACATTACACTTGATCTTGGGACTGCCTTCTCGTTTGATCAAAGTGACAATGGGGTGGAAGCAGATTTAAAAGTCTGTAAGGCTCCTGATATTGAAGGGTTTGATGGTGTTCTTGAACATAAATCAGATCTATTAGTGCACAGTGTTGATCATGATCTTGGTGTTGAGCAATGTCATCACGTGGATGATGTGGGGTGTGAGACTAGGGACAACCAAGGAGTAGTTGAAGATAAGAAAGAAAATTTTGATTGTAATCAAAGGCTCGAAGAATTGGAGAAGTCTAATCCTATTTATGATATTGAGCATTTTCAGCTAGTTGGTGGAGTTAGACAAGAGTCTTGGAGCAGCTATGGGAGCAGCAATTACAAGAAACAAAGTTCTGATTTTTTCTTGCATCCCATCAACAGTACACCATCTCTGTATTCTTATGAGTGTGATGGCTTCCAGGTTCTTGATAACCCTTTCTTTGAAATAGGTATTTGTTGACGTGTCTGAAATCGCATTGCTGCAAACTCCATACGGCCAACGCAGAATAGAATGTACTGGTTGAGTATCCTATCCTCTCTTGAGACAAGGAAATCCCTAATGCTATTTCTCACGTTTGATCAAAGGGGACAACCTTAAGGTTTCGTTTGTCAGGTCTTGACTGCGGGATTACTCAGTGGTTTGATGTGTTTTTGTTGGAAACACAAGGGGACTTACGGTAAAATAGGCAATTGCTGGATGAGTTCCCTAGAACTTTAATAGTCTTGCTTATCGAATGGTTTAAGTTGGGTTGATACTGTTTTCAGCAGGACTGCGGATTCTCTTGGTAAAAAAAAGGAAAAAGGAGGGATAGGGAGAGAGAGAGGTACAAAAACTATAAATTATTTAACTAAGATAGCAAACTCAGTAAACAGACAGACACCTCCAAATAACTAGATTAAGCATTACCAGCCATTTAAGCACAATACTTGCATCAATCTAATGCGATCTTCAAGGGAAAACTGAGTTTTCATGCTATTAAATACAACATCAGAACTTTAACATTCATTCAGTGAGTATTTAATAACCGAACTAAGCATATGAAGGGTTCAGATTAACCATGCAGAAGGAAAGACAATCAGCATTCCCTAATGGTATGAACAGCGAGGATTCTATCAGATGTTTACTTAGAAAATGCTATATAAAGGAAGGAAACATAATTGAAAATTCTAAATTAATGAAGGAGACCATGCACTTACAAGGAAACTTGAAACAGTCTTAACTTTGCATTAAATCCTGTAAATTTCGTCAGAGCTTCAGCAACAATCCATGAACTTCTTACAAAATGAGGGAAAACCAGTCCCTTAAATAGGCTTCAAAAATGGATGAATGGCCAAGATCTAATCTAAACAAGAGGCCCAGATTCATTCTTACAAAAGAATGGAGGATAAATATCAACAACTACCCCAAAGGGAGTAATAACTACCCAAAAAGGTAATTAAAACTTATCCAAAATAAATCAAAAAGGCACATACATAAAGTTTATATTTAGTTGACTTGGAAGTCAAATATGACCCTTTGGCCAAAAAGAGCACTTTTCAAAATCAAAAGGAAAAAAGCACTTTAGGAGAGCACTTTTTCCTTTTCAGCTTCACATCCCTTTTCCAGGAATTCATCCTCGCCATGCAAATATTCTTGCCAAAGGTCCCAACCTGCTGTACGTTCCTCACGAACATATTCCTGGAACCTAAGGCACAATTGGAATAGCAAACTGAATGGAGGCATAGGAGAATGACGAATTTTATACTGCATGCCTTCAAGGTATTGGTCTACGTGCTTCAAACCATCTTTCCAGCTGGAACGATTATGCTCAAAGAACAACATGTCTGAATGGAATTGCCTAGCAAAACTCAAGTCCCTAACGGAATAAGTGATCCTATCCGTCCCTAATCTTTCCTCCCAATCCGGCTATATCACTTCATCAGACAAGTCATTTTGCAATCCCGAGACCATTGATCGGAGGATCCTCTTGCCGAGTTCTTGCATGGTTTTCAGAATTGTCTCGCATGCATCATGTTCTTTATCAATGATTTCTCTTGTGTCATTCTTCATGGTGATAGTCCAGTACCATTCTTTGAAAATGCAAATATCATGGGGGTGCAGGATGTCAGAGAGTGTGGGGATCTGTGCCTAGGTCCAAAAGAGAGCTCTTACGAGGGGAAGAGTTGTGGCAGCCACTTCATGCATTCTGAGGGATTCCCTTTTTACCTCCAATAGTCTGACCAAGGTGGTCTCTCGATGGTGGGCCATTTCTTTTACTTCTTCGAGGATTCATTCTCCCCTCCCTTTGATGCCTTGTATCCATTCTCTGACAGCCCTTGCAGTATCCCATACTCCTTAAATTCCGTTGTAGTTCTTTATGCCAATGTCATCGGGGGAAGCATTGTGTAATGGCCTCAGGAGTTGATCAATGTACCCCTCGGCCTGCTCAGCACGAGCTTGATACATGTTCTTTTCAGTTGTTATCTCTTCAAGTTGCCTGAGTATGTTCTGTACTGAATCCTTGAATTCCTCCTTTTCTTGTTCCTTAGTGGTTCGTCCGATGGGGACAGTCGTGATGCTATAATCAACCAGTGTAATCTGATCTGCTGGCTTGTCTACAAGCGGGGTTGCGATGTGAAGAGTACGGTTCCTTTGCTCATCTTTGGTTATTCTGGAATATGCCTTGGGCTTTTTCTTCCCCTTGGCTTTAGCTTGATCTATACGTGAGAAGATGTCCTCCAAATCGACGGGTGGCTTTGTGGCGGCCTTGCGCTGGGCTCGGGCAATTAACCATTCTTAGGTACAGTCTGGGTTGATGCTATGGTTAAGTTTGCACTCTGTTCTTTGACGTTTTCAGCCGTCTCATCACAAATTTGCAGCTGTTCCTCTATAGGAGGAGTAGAGGAGGTGCCGAGTTCTTTGCTTGCAGTCGAGTTTTCCCCCACTTCACTGAACAATTGCCCGGTGCCTTCGTGTGACGGTTGTTCTTCAGTCTTTTCAGGCCCGCGGGTATTATCTGTTTTTTGCTCTCCTTCAACAGTGGAGTCATCCTTGGTAGTGTTGTGGAGCAACAATTCATGGCGGCTCTGTTGGGTGGGTTCATGTACTTCGATCCCCTGATGGGATGGAATCTCTCCTTCCTCAATTTGGTTACCCGGCTCTGCTGATTCACTAGCTCTCAGCTCTGCGTCTAACATGTCAAGTGCGGGAGGATCATCAACTCCAAATGCATCAATATCACTCTGGGAAGGCGGAGCAGGTATATAATCTAGTTCTACTACATTGTCGGACGAACTGGGGTCCTTTGACGATGAAGTGACCTCTGGTCTCCTAATGGGAATCTTTTCCCTTCTTGTTCTCTTGGACGTCCGAGTTCCTTTGTTGGCCTTAGCCTTCTTCCTTTTCTCAGGCTTTTCAATCTCTTCCTTAGGTGCACTGGAAGTTCCCTCATCTTCGAAGGACTGAGAATCAAGGTTACCCATTAAGTGGTAAATGAACTGGACTCCTTCATGAATTAGTCACTCAATCTGCTGATGCAACCATTGGTCAGTATATCTTCCTGGGGCTGCCATGACTGCCTCAAAATCAGTGATCGAGTCCTGCGACCAATCAACGCCTGGCAAAAGATGCCTTACTGCCTCAAATTCCCAGACTTGCAGGCAATTTCCTGAACCTGCGAGTTGATCTGGGACCCGACGATATTCATAGAGTCGCATTTGCTGCACACTCGGCCTTGAATATTCATGCCTTCGGACCTCATAGTCATCAGAGCAGTTTTTCCAATAATCTTCAACTGATTCTTTTGCTCTATACCGCCTGCCATAGGCTCTCTTCACCAAATTGTCATGATCAAAGCATTTCCTTGGAAAATGCTCCTGTAGGCCATAGGAGGCCAGCTCTGCAAAGGATTCCTCCACCTGGGATGGGGTCTTTAGATGGACATCCTGGTTGCCTATAATCATGGGGAATGCAAATCCAGCCTGCTTGCTGTCTCTGAGTAAGCTACCGGCCGGACGTGACTGCCTTGCGACCTCCATAAGAACTATCTTGTCGGTTGGGTACCGTGGAAGCCGGAGAGGGGCACCATCAAAGCCAGCTATCCGGATGTAGGAGAACCTTGGGAACTAGATGAACCAAGCTCCATATCTCTGTACTAGAATAGTAGCTTGCTCCGAGAGCCTTATGTGTAATCCTCCCTGCATAAGCCTAACCAAATGCATTGTGAAGGCATCATTGACGCGCTCATACTGGCCAACTGCATAGGCCGGGTTGTTCTTTTCCCTCTGAGCTATATCCTGATAGTGTAGCTATGGGTAACAATCATATACTTTTACTTGATCAGGTCCATTCCCGATTTGACCTTTCATTATCAAACCTGGCAGCGGCTAGTTCTTGGCGAACATGTAGACTAAATAGGATGTCATAGTGAAGTACTTCTTTGCCTCAAGTTTGATCAGTTGGGTGTGGATATTGTCGCTTATGATCTAGGCCCAGTCAAACTTGGACTTCCCAGCGAAGACTTGCTCTATGAAGTAAAACATCCACTCTTCAAAGTAGTTGGATTTGGGGAGTCCCATAACCCTGCTGAGCAATGTGACCATGTCCCCATGCTCATTGTGAAAGTCACTTCTTGGGGGTTTTTTCCCAATTCTGATTCTTGGAGGTCTTCTCTCCCTGTACCACTCTTCATTGATCAGTGTTCGGCATCTGGCCGGCTTCATCTATAGTGGTGGTTGTGGGATTGTTTGGGAAGGGAATATCAAATGCGTCGCCAATGGCCTCAGGAGTGAAGTTAGCGAGGACCATGTCCTCGAGGAGCACCAATCTGGAAACTGGTAGGTAATGTCGGGCAGCCTCCACTACTAACTCATAGTTTTGCACTGCTGGGGGAAATCCCGCGGCTTGGGCGATGCCACTTTCCATCATCTGCCTAGGCCTGCCATAGGCATCAGGGGAGAAGACTCGGCTTCTGAAATCTTGGATATCGATATGGCCTAGGTCAGTATCACCGACATTGTCCCAGACACACTGAACTTTTCACTCCCTTAGTCCCCCTCTTTGATACTGGTATTTCATCCTTTCGACTCTGCGAGGGATATCCGATTTGGATGCTCGCGATGTCTCGGCTGTAGCAAGCGTCTTTGATGATTCTACTGCCGATTTAGGCATTTATCCTGCACAGTCGGATGCGGATTACGAGGCGATATAGAGGAAGTAAAGCAGGTTAGATAAAGAATATGCCAGCATTCAAGGATCAATTCAAAGAAAACCCGAATTGAAAGAACAGCATGATTTCGTTGGCTAAAAGCTTGAATGATTTAAACATGAATATTTATGAAGCTTTTCGATTGCGGATTTACACTTAGGCATTAATTTCAAAATGGATAAAGCTTGAGAAATTTTCCTAAGTTTGAAAATGCATTTTCTAACTAATTCTTAGGAGTGAATTCTGATTTTAACCGCTTTGCATGGTGCCTTATAAACGGAAAAAGATGCAATTTCGGATTTAATCAGTTTAAATTAATTTTACACACACATCTATCCAATTTATAAATATTTCGAATGATTGAGAGAGGTAAAGCACACTTACCCAGTGAAAATGAATGGCGAGAAATTGCAAGATTTGCAAATTTGAATGGAAGAGTTCTGCAATTTTTTGAATTTTAACGGTTAACTTCTAATTCAAATTTTCGCACCCATGGTTTGAAAAGAACTTGCGGATTTACACTTAGACTTAGTAATTTACCTTGGGTGATTTTGGCGATTTATTTCAGCGTGATTTTATCTTGTGCGTTTCTTTTTATGGCTTTAAATTTGGGCGATTTTGAAAATTCCTACCTTCACACTTCTGCATAGTTTCTTCTTGGTGAGATTTTCGCGGATGGAGAGGGGAGTTTGGCGTGATTGCAATGCTTGACTTTTGATATTTACGCCTCTTCAACCCCTAAAAGAAAAAAGAAAACGCGACTCACCTCCTATTGGAAATTCGGGGTTTTAGAACCTTTTGCAAGTTTTACAGATTTATAACTTCGCCATACCTGCCGAACTTCGACATTCCTGGAGGGTTTGAAAACTTCGAAACCTTAACACTTTAGCAATAATCGCGATTCATGGAGCTTTCATACGATTTGCAAATTTTACGTAAATCGTGGTCTCTCCTTGGTATACAAACTTCGGACTTTCAGTTGCTTTTGCGAGCTTAAACTTTGAACTATCTACCATTGCTCCTCCAAATCGCTCATTTTCGGACCCTTGGGGCATTTTGCCAAGTTTAAAACATTTCGCAGGGTTTACCTTTTTCACGATTTTCGGACTCCATCTGAACTTCGGCGGATTGGGGTATTTTCAACTTTCAAACACTTCGCATTTACCCTTGGTCACGCGAAGTTCGGCGCCTGAGCGTGGTTCGTCAAACTTCAAACCTTTCGTTCCTATCTCCTAGAATGCGGATTTCGGCAATAATAAGCGTTTTGCAAACTTCGGCGGATTTAGGGGCTTTGCCAACTTTCACATTTTCTAACATTTTGGCCTAAAGGTCTGAAATTCGGCCCTTTTGGCCATTTTGTCAATTTTCACTTTTTCTTTCATTTTGACTTAAAGGTCCGAAATTCAGCCCTTTTGGCCATTTCATCAATTTTCACCTTTTCTTTCATTTTGACTTAAAGGTCCGAAATTCGGCTCTTTTGGCCATTTCGTCAATTTTCACCTTTTCTTTCATTTTGACTTCAAGGTCCAAAATTCGGCCCTTTTGGCCATTTCGTCAATTTTCACCTTTTCTTTCATTTTGACTTAAAGGTCCGAAATTCGGCCCTTTTGGCCATTGCGTCAATTTTCACCTTTTCTTTCATTTTGACTTAAAGGTCCGAAATTCAGCCCTTTTGGCCATTTCGTCAGCTTTCACCTTTTCTTTCATTTTGACTTAAAGGTCCGAAATTCAGCCCTTTTGGCCATTTCGTCAATTTTCACCTTTTCGGACATTTTGGCTGAAAGGTGCGAGCTTTGGCACTTGGGTGAGTTTAAGGCTTTCGCCCCTCCTTTACCTTCCGGATGGCGAAAATCGACATTCATACAAATCCTGCAAACCTCTAAAAAACATCGTGTAATCTCTCCCATTATTCTTATGCGAAAATTGGCGTCTTTGGATCCTCATGCAACCTTCAAACGCTTTATCCCTTACTTGGCGAATTTCGCCAGTCTCTATCATTACGCGCCTATTCAAGGCGATTTTACAAGCTTGAACAATCTCTTGGAATTTGTGCCCGAGGGCTCAACTAACCATACGGATTCACAAGCTCCTCCGCTCAACATCATCATCTTACGGATTGATCGCGGGCTCGCTTGAAAGGACGCGAGACACTCTGCGCAGAACTCAACAGGGCGAAGATGGAAAGGCCCAAAAAAGGAACGGGGACCTTGTCGGCGACAGGGAGCGTGTGCAACGCACAACAGTATTGAGAAAAGTTACGAAAACTCTCTCTTCATGATGGATGATAAAACATGTGTTGAGGTGATCGAACATGAGACTAAGTATGGTTTCCAATGTATTGGATGATTTCAACATCTTCGGCATCAAGGTGTTGTCTAAACATAGTTCAGTTGCCATCCAAGGTTTCCCTCCACCAACAAGGAGTGAAGATTTCAGACTTGTTACTCATGAAGTAGGCGAGAAAGAAGGACCAGAACGTGGTGATTGCATGCTTGATATCCTAATCCTTGCGTTGAACGATAATAAGGCTCATACCAGTCCATTTTGGGAGTTGGATTTGAGGACAACATTTGTTCCATACTCCAATGTTGTTGAAGCTTTCATGGTTAGGCTTGAAGGGTTTGCTCGAAGAGACATCAATTTCTTAAGTATACTCTTGGTCCTTACTAGCACTTGGGGATGTTGGGAGTTTTCTTTTCAGTATGTTGAAGATCACTGTCGGTTGGGTGTCCAAGCTCGAGATCGTCAACGTGGTCTGATGGAGCTTATTACATGTGGAAAGAAGGATCTTTGGAGGGATAAGGAACAAATTTTTAGACTTGAATGTGTTGTTCCCTTCTTTACCAGCCATTTGATGGTTCCCTTTGCTCATCAACTAGTGGATTGGGAAGTTATTATGAGCAAAGGATGGTTCGATGTGAAGTTGGAGTCACTAGAGAAGATATTTCCAGCCTTGGACGTGAGCAAATGTGTTGTTTTGGATGACGATTTCCTGTGTTGCAATAGTTGTTCATCTTCTTGGATGTTGATTTTCCTAAAATCAGATCTCAAGTCAATCATTTCAGAATTGGTGGGCTGCTGGTGTACTCTTTCAAATTTCACAGTCTCTTGGAAGGACGGGTTTATGGTCTCAGATGAGAGGTATGGCGAGTTGGGGCAATCGGTATCTGTGTATGGGAAGTGTTCAAGCTCTAACTAGTGTTTCTCTTTATGCCTTCTCTTCTACTTATGATTGGGACAGCGAACCTTTGCTTTCTTTGATTCATCATTTTGAGGTGCTTGGAGTGGGAATTGTAAGAGGTTTCAGAAGTCTCCATGGTTGTATCAGAATAATTCAATTGAGGCCTAGTAGATTCATGTGGAGTTATGCGAATGAGTTTGTTGAGCTCCTGCAAAGGATTGTTTTGCAAGGATATTAATTGCTTCTTTGTTTAATATTAATTGCTGCTCTTAATGAGCGGCACCTTTTGATAGATTAATTACTGCCCTGTCTTTGCTTAAACAAATTGTTGTTATTTTTAACATAGCTTTTTTGTTTAGAAACAAATCTGCATAGTCATTACCTTCAATAATATTGTTGTTCTTACAATAATGTTATTAAGGAAGTCATTTCTGATAATGTGAGACTTATGAACCATTCGTGCCATTTTTCCTTCTTACATAATCATTGCTGCTTTAACAATCAGTCTTGTAGTTGGCTTTGTGAAATATATGGACTGGCTGCTTATTGCGTGAAATGAAGTCGCTCAGGAAACTTGCCTATGATATGAGGTCACTGCCTATTGATTTATTCGTAAAATTTATGCATTGCCAAAAAATAATGTGGTCAATGAGGTAGTAAATACAGTGATTATATATAAGCGCTGCCTTCAATATCTCTTCAATATAATCAATTGCATATGTATTCTTCAAGAATTCATCTCCAAGTTATAATCAAGAGTGTGAGTAACAATCCTTGTAACAATTCATATTCCTGTCTAACATAATTGCCACTCCTTTATCCATTAACAAGTCGCTGATGTAGAGCTTATTGCATTATCACTACTGTTATATAAGGAGACTGCTGTTTATTAGATATTAACAAACTTTTTCTTTGTTTGATTTCTGTTGTCTTATAATACCCATATTGCTGTAGTATGCATCTCAGTCACTGCCTCTTGTCATTGCTTATTTCTTACTTTATCTTTGCCGATTAAATGTTTGACCATGAAATATTAATGTTTAGTATGCATATTACAAGGTTGGCCAGCATAGATAGTTTTCCCATCAATATGATGGAGGTTGGCTTTTATTCAATCATAATAACCATATCTTGGTTGGCTTGCATATTTTCTTCACAGTTGGCAACCTTAATCACTGTTGTCTTCATTGGATAAAATTACTACCTTGTTATTGATAAGCTTCTTAATAATGTAATTATTCTTCATGAAATAGCTTGCTTGCCTATAGCATTCATCCTTAAAGATAATACAAGGAGCTTTCTCAATATCAATAATACTTGACGGACTCTTGTTTGGGGACATCACATTTCTCAACATCTTTGTCCCTCATGCAGATTTGATAATATCTTGATCTCAGATTGATCTTGGAGAAGTACACAACTCTATGCAATTCATCTATGAGCTCATCTATCCTTGCGATAGGGTATCCATTCTTGATGGTCTTTCTTGTTCAACACTCTATAATCAATACACATCCTCATAGTGCCATTCTTCTTCTTCACAAGAACTACAGAAGATGCAAAGGGGCTGAACCTAGGTTTTATGAATCCCATGTCAAGAAGTTCTTTGATAGCCTTCTCTATCTCTTCTTTATACTCTCTTGGATGGCAATATGGTGTAGTAGTAACCGTTATGGCAATATGGAAATATGTGGGTATGTTGATCTTTCCCAAGTAATGTTGAATGTCCTTACAAGGCTGCCCCTCATATCTTCTTCTCCCCTTCTTGTTTCCTTGATATTCACATATTGAGTAAACATCATGTCCCAAAAGATGGTTGGATCCAAGGAATTATATTTGGCATGATACCTTGCCAGTTCATCCTATTGTCATTGGTGTAAGGGTTGTTATCCAAGAGTTTTGTGTCACTTATTTCTAAAAATTTGGCACTGAATATCTTCTGGGTCAGGTTACTTGAAATCATGTCATTCGCTGAGTTAATTCCTTTTGCACCATTATTTTGTGCACATTTGATCAAGTTTTGCATTAATTGCAAAAGCATTTGATTTGTTTTTTGTTTATCTCTCAAGAAAGCCTTGAAGTCATCTTCTTGATCGGCCATTTTCTTCTTACCTTTGTCCCCAATTCCACTAATATCTTCTTGTGTGGATGCCTCTAACAACTTCGTCTCTCTTTACAAATCCCTTTGGTTTCTTTGACTCAACTACATACAACAAAATGGCCCAGAAAGCTGGCAAGCCTACTTATCTAAAACCACCATAATGTCCCTTTCCAAAATATTTAACAAATAGCAGATTTGAAACATAAACATCTTTGCTAACCATAACCAACAACACACATAAACATGAATAGATGATTCGAAATTCCAATACTAAATTTATTGATTATAATCTGGTCTCTAGCACAAAGAACTATTATGACAATCATCACACAACAACACAAAACAAAAACAATGTTTACACTATCTCATTGAACTATCCTACGAATCCTTGAGGCTCCAATGCACTCCTAAGTGAGAATACCCTCCAAGAACCAAAGAATTTTTGTCCTCAAATCTTAGTAACCAATGGGTTTTCATCCACTAATTGTAGTCTCCTATGGGTTTTCGTCTACTGAAAGACTTGAACATAAAGTGTCTGGCAGATAGCATAACATAACATCGATGATCACAACTGAAACATATTTTCCTAATTTTATATTCTCCCTAAACAAGACCAAACAGATCAGCCAATCCCAAAATGGCACCATAGCCCAAATTTGAATCCTATACATTACATTACAAATTGACCTCATAAACTTTTCCCATCAAAGTTAAGGACTTTTCCTTCCCATCAAACTTAACATTCATCTAGTCGCAACCCTGATCCTTCACATCCAATTACTCTATGACATGTGTCAAAAGTTACCCCCAGTCCCCAAACTCTTACAGTTTTTGGCACTCGTCAAGAAGTATCTCTAGTGCACAACCTAGACAACCTTCAGGTATGCGTCGAGCGGTACCCTTGACCCCCAAACTCTGACGTCATCCTAAACGAAAAGTCCCTTGTTTGTTTTTTTAAAAAGGGACATGACACAACTCTACAAAACATCTAAAGCATACATCACTCATCTCTATGAAGTCTCCACTCAAATTTGTTACACACATACTAATAAAAGTCCCCTCTGCAAGGGAAGAACACTACAACAACTACTACAAAATGGACAGAATCAATCCTTTGGAACAACAACAAAAGCATCAAGCAAACAAATCATAAAAATCATCAAATGCATCTCGAACATAAAGGGAATCCATAGCACCATAAAGACACGCATGATCAATCTTGTCATCACCAATAATTCGGACCACATCAACATGGCGTAATTCGGACCATCTAAAGAAACATCTAATGTCTCCCCTCAGACTAGTTCAAACAAAGGATTTGCAGCAAATAACACAAATTTGTGCGCTTTCTTCTAAAAACAATGAGAAGAATCATGAGTATGTTGACCACATAAAGAACAAGGGTGTAGATTGAAACAAGAAACTAGTGAAGACAATGACCACAATAGGATCACAATTTTGATTGAACCAATTTGGCATTGGTAGAGGAAGATAGAACTTAACATGTATTCATAAGACTTCAAAATACAAATTTGACGGATTTCAAATGCTCTAGTATATAAGATCCAATAAAACCCCTAACCAAGACCACATTTTCCCTTGTTTGTTTTCAAAGACAAACACAATGGGTTTTTCACTTGCTTATGGTGAGGAAGTGCTAGAAGAAGGAACGCCCCATTCAACATCTTTCTTTTGCGCTAAAGTATCGAGTGTCTAAGCTTGCAACCTATCTTCCGTCATATCAATATATAGTGAGCGCAAAACTGCATAAAAGTAGTTTGAAATAGCCTCCACCATTCTACTATTTGATTAGCTTTTTTTAAATTGCCAATTTAAAATAGATCACATGATGCAAGCTCAACAAATGATACCAAAAAACTAGATACTTAGTTTGAAGTATCTTAACCTTAGACCACATACAAAACACAATTCATAACTTATAACTCCTATATACACCATCTCATTACTTCTTAAAACACTTATTTCAATTCATCACATAAAACCAAACACCTTACAATATTTACCAGTATAAAAATGTTAAAATGAAGTCCTTTTCTATGTGCAAATTTTACAAATAAAATATGCAAATGAAACACCTATTACAATCTACGATACATTCTCTCTTTACAAATTGTCATATCCCCTCTTTGGTTGGGTTGAACCAACAGCTCCTAAAAGGTGTGTTAAACACCCCAATTGTTTAATATACATCTAAATATTAAAAAGAAAAATTAAATATTTAAAATTTAAAATTGGTGGCTAGTTTTGGGCCAACCAATATTTCAATAAATAGAATATAAGTTTATTGCAAGTCAGCCTATTTTGAATCCTAGCAACAACAATTTTTGGAAATAATTCTTTACCAACCACCTGAAACTACAAATTCAACAACACTAAAACACTGGAAATGCTCAGAATTTGAAAGATGAATCTTACAAAACTTGGACCTGATCAAAATCACTTCCACGGCAGCAAATGAAACCTCCACAGGGCAAACACATAGCAACGCACTTGTAAAACAACAGCAACACCAAAATTACACTCGGAAAGACAAATCGCAATTGGAACAACATGCAAACAAACTAGCAAAAATTGCAAAACTCTCCTACAACCTTCAGCTCCAATAAAACTCCTAGATAGAATTGCCCTATGTGATCAAAGTGTTTTCATCCTCTAGCCATGTAATGTCCCCTTTTTAGTAGACATGGATTTTTGGATGATTAGCCTATCATTTCTGACCCTCGTAGGCTAATGAGGATGGTTAGAGAATCTCTTGAGGTTTGTATCATCTCCAATGTTCAGTATGCTTCGGTTTGGTCTTTGTTCGGCATCATTTGGAATTCATTTGCTATACGTTTGTCATACTTACTATTTATAGTGATCCAAAAGCTCATAGAGAGGGGACCTTTCTATTTTTAGAAAGTTCTTTTGGTCATATGGGGAAAACCAAGATGAAATTCTGTTTCAGACGACAAATCAAAATGTTGAGTATTTTGGGAGTTATGAAGATTTTAGTGGCCAAATTAATAAATCATTAAATGGCTTATTACAAAGTTATAATTTCACTTAAGTTGAGGGTCAAGTTATCATTGAAAGGGGGCCATTAATACAATTAATTATGGGGTCCATTATTAATGAGAAATTAAAAGATTTCCTAAGTCTAAATGAAAATAACATTTTAAATGTTACTTAAATTGCTTTATTGGAAATCGAACCATGTGGAGAATATAAGAGTCTTCAAGATAAATCAAATTCATTATGTGATTGTTATTTCTTTCAACTTGATATTGGAGAGCATTGGGATTTGGAGAGACCAAGGGTTTCTCCAAGTTTTCAGAGCTTTTTACCATTGGAGTGTGTAGCTACTTCATTGTGACAGCTACCTGAGGTGGTAAAATATCTTCCAAGGGTTGCTTTTGAGTTGGCTGTAACCAACAGTCAAATTTGTGCAAATTGGAGAAAGATCGATCAAGGTTTTTGAGCAGATTCTTTTGTGAAGTGCAGAATAATTATGGGGTTGTGTTAATTCAACGCTGGGCACAGTAATTACAAGTTGTACAGCCTTTTCACACTCAGTTGTACTCTTTTCTGCCCTATCCGTACTCTTCTAGAGGTGAAGCGAATATTTCTAAATGTGGAGAAGTTAATTACAGCAGCAGGTTGGAATCTAAATCAAACCCAGCTATGGCTGCCAGCAATCAGGTTTTAATTTAATGAACTTCATCCTCCATTTGGAAATGCATTTGGTTGTAAGAATTGTTGAACAAGTTCAATGAAGGAAGGAGAGGTTGCACGATAAATGTTTGATATAATGCTATGGTTATAATCTTCATAGATAGCATAACAGTTTGCATGCCAACTGTTTGAGTTAATGTCCAGTTGTTGTAGGTGCATATTTACATTGTGTGGGTCATCTATTTGCATTCAAAAAAGACAAAGAATAGCATTTATATCTTTCTTATTCAATTTAATGATCATTGGAAGCCTTCAAACTTCATTTAAATGCATCAAAAGTAATTGCAAACCAAACTGAAGTTAAAACAACAAGTACAAATATTGTATGCAAAGTGTTTGACAATATTCCTTGGAGTTCAAATAAGCAAAAACAGGGTCAGATTAGACAAGGGATATTACAAACCACCTGAAAGTCATGGGTTTTTGTCTACAAGCTCTAATCTCCAATGGGTATTTCATCCACTGAAAAAAACACGAGCATAAAGCTTTGTGAAAGAAAATCAAAGATGCAATAGTTTCCAAAATTGAATAACTTTTGTCTTTTAATATGCATTAGGCCCAAAACGGACACCCAAATTCCAATGCCTTGCTCTGGAAGATTCTCCGAAATGGTTTGCAAAGATAGGTTATGACAACTGTCATAATCATCAATGCATTTGGTCATAACCGTCACATGGGGCCAACAATAAATTAATAAAATAATACCAAAGATGCTTCCAAGACTCCAATTCCCTCCTATGTTGGAACCACTAAAAAAATTAATAAATTTTATATTTATTTGTCAATGAGAATTGCATAGAGACAATATGAATATTAAATAAATAATATTTTCCAATGTGTCATGTTACCTCAAACTTATTATGTATAGACTGTGGGAACTTACTATTTTAAATGTGTTATTTTTGGAAAAAGATATATGACTCATTTCACAAACACTGATTATATCCAACATAGGTTTCCTTATTTAAAAATTAGAATTCAACCTCTAAGTGACACTATTCAAATTCCTTAGCATTTATTTTGGGCACAGGATGATGCCTATTTACTTTAAATCTACGGAATACACCCCAAAAAACCCATAGAACGAATCTTAACCTTATATGCTCAAAAAAAGAGGCTCTATTTCATTGCCAATGTAGCAAGAAAATTCAATGCAGCAACCAAATTAGTTGAATGCTGTTTTCAGCCCTTTCAACAATGTCTCGTGCCTTTTATAGCAGCTTTTTCATTTGATTCATTCTACGTTGTCACATTCTATTGAATTTAATAGTTTGCAGGGATAACGGGAATCAAACATCTGAACTCTATGCCTCCATAACATCAAATACCAATCTTTTACATGCATTGCACATACTAGATCTAATGTTTAGGATATTGGTCACATGCAATAAATAATCTCCCCAATAGCTCTCTCCAACAACTCAAAGGATCCATGACTTCACATTCAAATCTTACTAGTCCTTGGACAGTGTAAGGATTCAAAAAAAATCTTCAGCCATCTCTTTTATTCTCTTCAAAAACCCATATAACCTATTCTTTTGTTCTATGCATGGTGCACTCCTAATCTTTCAATTTGTTTGGTGTCTTCAAAAAGGTATTAAATGATGGAGACTGCGGGCAGTTATTCTTCATGGCTGCTTTCCAAAATTCATTTGACCAAATTCATTAAGAAAAGAGTGGACTGTAATCCTATTAATTTAAACGAGTAGAGAAAAACATAATTAAACAAAACAAAACAGTCGAAAGTAAATTAAACACAACAAGGACATGACACACAAGATTTATAGTGGTTCACCATAAAGGCTACATCCACTCTCAAGCAAGGAATGACTTCATTAATTGATATCCAATCCACTACAAACATGGACTGCACACAATTGTTTATATAATCATATTCAGCCATGAAACCAAGAGTTGGGAGAAGGTGAATGGCCATGTGAGCGTGAGCTTCACATTCCCAACAATCTCCCCTGTGAAGGCCAACAATACAGCCATGCAGTGTGACATCCCTGCTTCCATTTATAAACTCACATTACAACCAACCTCCAAGACTTTAACTTTGCGAACTCTTGTTCACATACACTTCAGATTAGCCTTCTCCAAATCAAATCAGAGTCAAAGGAATCTTCTCGTTCTGCAAGCACAAACTTACCCATTATTCCATAATCAGAAACACTACACTCTATAGATTCAAAGTATACTCCTCCTTCATCCACAACATCCATAAATCCTCCAAGGTAGCACTTATGATTTCTACCTTTTCCATCAACAGCATCAACCACTTTAAAGACCTGATCATCTACACCTTCAACATCCTCACCACCCTCAACTGAGGGGTTCGCACCAATGTCAACATCAAGTGCCCCTTGGACTACCCACTTTCCTTCTACTTCCCATAGAAATCCATTTTAGAGTTTGCATTAAGTAAATGACTCCAAAAGAAGCTCATCATCGATGAAGATGTCTTGGTAGACTAACATTTTCACAGGTTTATTTTTCCTTCTTCCCTTTAGAAGATGAAGATCTTGGCCTCCTTTGTTAACCTCCTTTTCACGCTCTACGGTTTCGTCAACATGACTCGCCGTGCAGTTGTAGACAGAATTGCGGTAGGCCGACCAGGGCGATTGTCGACATCGTTGCCACCTGTTCCTTGCACTCCACAAAAGAATACGTTGTACCAATATCTATACCGATCGCAGGACCCTCAACTGAGCCCGCATTCAAGCCACAAAAGATCTGATTTTCACTAGCCAAAAAAGTAACATTGAAATGCACAGTAAACAAAAATGCCCTGCCCAATAAACCTTGGGCCACCACGGCGGACCCTACAATCAAACCTTTACAGTAGAGCAAAGCAAGGTTATTAGGGTCAAGAGGCCCTGTAACCAAAGATGGCACATTACGCTTCTGTTTTTATTCTTCGTGGCTTGCTCGTAATTCAAGGCATGGCCATCAATGGTCATGTTCATCTCTAGCGAAAATATCCCACTAGCTTTGCAATCACTTTTACACTGCAATCCCCTGGATGAAACCTTGTTATCCACTCTGCTAAAGCAGTTCGTCATCACCTTCTTTTCTCTGGAAACCAAACCCTGCTCCTGTTGTTCCTTCTCCAACAAGGTATTCGACACAGATACAAGGTTCTCGGACCTCTTCTTCTGCTCCCAATCTACAATGGCCTCCTGTGGAGGTTCATCTTTGTTCTCTATAGCCTTGACCACTTGTGGTTTCCTTCCACCAAAGAGAATCTTCTCTATCAACAAGAGATGCATTTCTGAGAGGAAAGATTCCTCTAACAAGTTCCATTGTGTGTTCCCATCATTTTCCTCTGCCTGACTCAAGGTCTCTTTAGAAAACTCCCACTCTTTCTTGAAGTTGTCTTTTTCTAAATTCATCATACGACACAAAACCTCTATTTTCTGTTCCACAACAATTAGTTGGTCTGTGAGTAACAAATTCTCTTCCTTCAACCTCACAATTTGGTTCTCTTGGTAGTCCTCCCAATTCTCGGCCTCCTCTTCCTCAATTTCATCTTCACTTGCCTCAACTTCTTCAAACTCTTCTAGTTCTTCAACAACTTCCGCTTTTGATTGTGAGCCACTAAAATCCCCCTTCACCACAGATACAACATCCATTTCCCAATCAAAACTATTGATATATGCTTCAAGAGTCGAGAAGGAAACATACCCAACATCCTCCTCCTCTTCAACTGAAACCTCCTCCTTTTTCCAGCCATCCCACCAATGTAAATGGCACTTCGTTTCAGCTTTTGCTTGCGCAACATCACTCTCGGCCAAGTCTAAATTGCCAAGAAATTTTTCAATGACTGAATCAACTTCATCATCTGAAACTACAAAATTAGTTATACCCATTAAAATATACTTGAAGTATTTAGAAGCACAGAACGAAAAACCATTTTCCACCTCCCAAATTTCACCTTCTTCTTCTTCTTCCATCTCTGCTCAATTCAACCACAACTCTGATACCAACTGTTAATTTAAATGAGCAAAGAAAAACATAATTAAACAAAACAAAACAGCAGAAAGTAGATTAAACACAACAAGGACACGAGACACAAGATTTATAGTGGTTCACCATAAAGGCTACGTCCACTCTCAAGCAAGGAATGACTTCATTAATCGATATCCAATCTACTACAGACATGGACTACACACAATCGTTTATATAATCATATTTGGCCATAAAACCAAGAGTTGGGAGAAGGTGAATGGTCATGTGACCATTGGGCTTCACATTTCCAACAAGTCCACCATGATACAAGAGCATCACTTCAAGTGATGCATTTGATGCTCACTTTGATGTTAGGAGTTTTATTTGAGTTATTGTGGGTCATAGGGGGTCCATTGGAATCATTTTCACTAGTTTAGAGTGTTTGCTTTGGCCTAAGAATTGAAATTTTGCTTTTCCCCCCAAAATACAAATTTGAAATTTCTAGAGGTTTTTGGCTTGTGTGAGAGTTGGGGTTTGTTCCTCAACCTTATATTTAGGTTTGTTTATGCAAAGAAGGTTTTGGAAGACCATAAAGACCATGTTAGGTCTCTTTTCATGTTTTGTTTTAGTTCTAGGTTGCTAAAAAGGGCATAATGTTGCAAGTTTATGAAAAAAGGTCAAAAAAGAATTTAGGTTTTTGATGCAAAAAGGTATGTAATCAAATTGTAACTGATTATTTATGTTAACACACATGCAATGAAAGATAATACACGCTCCAAGAAGTTCTGGAGGCGTTTGGGATGAAAACTCTTTGTTTTTGACAGTTTTATGACATTTTTTCTGCTATAACAGTCTGAAAAACAGCCTTGTATGGCCTTGTACGTAAATTTGCAGGTCTGAGAATGGATGGAAATGATAGTGGTGTGTTTCCAGGTTCAAATGCTTTAGGTTTATACAATTTCATTGATTTTTGTTCAAGTTATGGCAGAAACACTAGAAACTGCCCTGCTAAAAAAGTATGGTTTCCAGCGAGAGCAAAAAATTCATAACTTGAAATTGCACTGTTCAAAATTGCAAAATATTTGTGAAAAGCTTCCCTAGATTGCTGCCCAGGTTCCCACCAAGGGAAATTTCATTATCTGATCATTTGTGCAAGATATTGAGGTCTGTGTGTGTCATTTAACAGTAAAGACTATCATAAAGCCCTGGTGAGTTGAGGGTTTGTAAAAATCTTAATTCTTGAGAATCCCTAAGCAAGGTGAGGTTTTGAAGAGGTATTGTGGAGTGTGTTGAAGGCTTGAGAAGCCTAAGAAATCATAGTAGTGAGTGAATTTGTTGCAAACACCCTTGTAGCCCTTTTCTTGATCTAGATTGAAAAATTGTCAGAATCTTTCTCAAAGATAGAGTTATTGAAACTAGAACTCATTTGTTGTTATCATTCATGTTTATCCTCTGCATCACACCAGCCCTTCAGGCATTCAAATTTATTAAGAAGTGATTTGAAATTGTAGGCAAAACATGGTAGACATTCAACCAACTTCCATAATGCAAACATCATATTGAGTAGAGACCAACTGTCCTACAAGCCCTCTCTGTAGTTTTTTCTTCCATACTTCGACAGCAACCTGTGTGCTCTAAAGTGTGGAATCTGCAAGAGAATCAAACAACATCAAACACACACATGAAACATTATGTTAGAGTTAGAAATCAAAATAGAAACTAAACTAAGTTAGCTTCAAAATTAAGAACCTCAAGCACGTCTCATGTTCCTCTATCTCCAAGGATCTTCAAGATTCAAGGTGGCTCTCACTTGGAAGAGCACTTGATCTTTTAGATGTCAACCTAAAGAACGAGATTGAAGGATATGCCAAGATCAAAACGAATGCAACTAAAATCCTCGCTAGATGATCAAATGATATGAAAAGATGAAATGCAAGATATGAGACTAAGACAAATTGAGCTCCTTGATAACCTGCAAAATGACTATAAGTTTGATGCATGAGATGATTGATCTAGAATCAAAAAGGCATTATAAGGCTATCATAAAAAGTCTCTCCTTGATTGATGGATAGAGGCTCAATTTATAGAGTTGGAGGCTTGAAAACCGACGGTCAAGATTGAAGATTGATCAAGGGCTAAGATTGAAAGGGAATGCGGTCCCAGGTTTGAAGGCTTAGCCTTGTGACAAGTGTCACAAGGAGAAGTGGGTGCAAGGGTAAGTGTGCGCAAATCTTGGGAAGTCCAAGAGGTGACAAGTGGAAAGACTTGTGGAAAGGTGTAAGGGCTAGTGGAAGAGAGTTTATGACACACGGGCCAAAAGGGGAAAGAGTAGGGTGGCTCTATGGAGAAGATGTATCCTCACACATGTGCGAGAATCACTTGATCAAAGGTAATGCAGACATGTGAAGTGACTTGTGAGTCACATGTGGAGTCACATGTGGGTTTGGGTGGATGTGTAGTATTTTTAATTTGAATAAATACTAACATTGGTTAGGCTTTGGATTAATTAGGATAATGAGGGGTTCTAGAAGAATATTAGCATGCTAATGGAAAATGTAGGAGAATGCAAGTGGAGGGAAATAGGCATTTTTAGATAGAATAAAATATTTATTTTAGCCAAAAGGGGTGCAACTTGTATTTGTAGGATTTGGCCAGTGGAGGGACTATTCACAAATAAATAATGATTTATTTAAATGCAAAGGGATTTAATCAAATGTAAATTCAATTAAAAGGGAAAAAGGGAGTTTTAATTAAATAAATAAGATTTATTCAATTAAATGGCTAAAGGGTACTTAATCAAACCTTAGTTTAATTAATAGGTTAGGCTAGAAGAAAAGGATTTTAATCAAATCTTTAATTTGATAATAGGTTGATTGGAGGAATAGGGATACTAATTAAACCTTAGTCTAATTAATAGGCGAATGAATGATGATTAAATGAATAAAATTCATTTAATTAGTTGTGCCAGTTTTAGGTGTCTACTTAAATCTTCAACGGGACCTTTCAACCCGAGCTCTAATACAAATTGAAGTAGAACATCAAAGTGAAGGCTTTCCAAAAATCTCCATTAATATCTGTGACTAATGTTGTACATATACAGATGAGAAAACGTAACAGAATAGAAAACTGAAATCTACAACTACCAAAAACTAATAACTAATCTTAATGTTCATTATCTTACATAGATTTGGCATTGCATGAAGACCTACTTATAAAACCAAATTGTAGTCTAGTGTCTTATCCATTAGACAGTGTAGTTAATGAATGTTTTTATCCCTATTTGCACAAATTGGTTGTGTCTAGGGACCAAGACGCATACTCGGGGCCTAGGAAAACCTCCAAATCAGACTTTGTAAATGCTTTAAATTTTGTACATGATTTATTTCGTTTATTTTAAAAAGGGAGATACCCCTTCAAAGGTTATTGTCACAAGCGCTTTAAATAGCTGAAACGTAGCTCTGAAAATGAAATCATCTCAGTTGCCTAAGCCTTCATGATCCAGAAAAAGCATTCATTGCAAAAATAAAACATACAAAATAACATGACACCAGAAAAACTTAATGACAGTCCCGGACCATTTGTCTCTGCTCGCTTTTAACAATCATGGAGTAGAGTATCTCCTAGTTATTTTATAAGACACATTAGAAAAATATGAATCCCCTCATACTAGCTCAAGCGCAACAGGGGATTGAAGTAGTGAAGAATAATTTCGTCCCACGCCTAAACATAAAGCTGCTCCCTCAAATGTTGCACATAACATCCAAGTACTAAAGGGAGAATTTGTTTAGAAGGTACACAACATATACAACCCTTAAGGGCAATTCGATTAATATAGTTTCCAAAGATCCAAAAATGTAAAATCCAATGTACATAGCATACCACATGGCTCCGAAACTTCCCCGTTTCTGGATTGATAGACATAACTGTCGTTCCAGTGAACACCAGCTCCGGCCTCCATGGTAGAAGCCCAAATCTCATCACCATTGTCCACCTTGTGGTGATGTCATTCGGCCCTGTCTGTGCAACATTCACATACAATGCACATTACATTGAGTCCATGGACTGCAGTGCCACTAACAAGTACAAGTAATCTAATGACAACACCTGTTTCAGTGAGTGCAACTGAAAAAGAGGACTAAAGATCAGCCTGAGAAGGCTAATGTTGAAGAGATAACCATCAAGAGAGTCGTGTTTGGTAATTGGGTCCCGGAATTTCACATCCTTCTCATACATGCTTTTGTCGATTCCCTGTTCGTCAAACAATCGAGGAAGATCAGCCTCCAACAATGACATCACCTCTTCACAACTCCAGCTACCACTCCCCTGCACTCTCACTCTTTTTCTCTGTATTCCCCATACTTTATATTCTGAATTTAAACCCACAGATTGCCGGACTGTGCCACAAAATCTGAATTTGGAGCTGCAGCGCGATTCCAATTTGATACACCTCCAATCTGAAAGTGAAAGTCGAAGTGAATGCCCCAAACCAACACCAACTCCACTCCAACTTCCCATTGTACCACCCCAACCTCTGTCACACTAATATGTCGTCGCCCGTTTGAATGGTGTATATTTGTCGAAGTATGCATTTGCATTTGCATATATCATCGCTCCTTTCCCACGTAATAGTGGCGACGTCTACTCAGGCATAAGGATGACATTTCATCACATTATTAATTAATTGGAGAAAAATAGGGTTGTATTTTGATTTTTATTATTAATTAATTGATTAGTGTTTATTTAGACATAAAGATGTACATTTGTTCGTGTTATTAATTAATTTAAAAAATAGGTTGTATTTTGATTTTTTAATTAATTAATAAATATGACCAAAGATGCAATCTAATATTTAGATCAATACAACTATCTTTTTTCGAATTATCAAATAACTAATTCCATTAATAACAAAATTATTTAATAATCAATTTCATTAATATCTTTAAGTTAATTAAATAAATGCAAGCAATTATGTTTGAAAACAAGTCAATTTCTATTTAATTTTGAACACATTTTTCAATTCTTAAAAACATTTCTATCTTATTTCATATGTTATTTCATACTAGTATTTACACTATTTTTATGCTTAATATATTTATTTCATGTCTACATATCATTGTGCTCATGTTTCAAGTTGTGTGCATGAATAAGACCCATCCAACACTCATAGATTTAATTCTTAAGATTCAAATTTTAATCTTGTCCAATCTGCATCTTTTTATTTTTTTCCTAGGCCAACTTAGTACATATTGCACATGAGTATTGTTTTGTACAAGTATATTTAATTAATGGCATTCAAATGCATTCATTTTACACATCTTAGAATCATCACATTCCTTGCACTTAAAGGGCAATTATTAGAACACTTCAATTGATATACCAAAGGAACATTTACTTTGAAATATTATTATTGAAGATAGTTGCACACTTGTTTGTTCCCTATTGATTTTAACAAGGTCATATTGTTAGTCTCTCTTGAGAATTGACCTAAGAGAACATGTCCCTTAGTGATTTGACAACCTCCTTAAGGAGTTTCTAAGCATTGTTAGTCCTTAACATAGAAAATAATAGCAAATCAACTGAATCAAAATAGAAGAAGTGTGTAGCCAATAACATTATATATGCGCCTTGAATTACAAATCTATGTTTAAATAAAAATGGGTGATCCACAAAGTGTGGTAAAGATGTCACACTCCAATCCATCAACTTATAAATTTAATCAAGCACTAGCTTACTTAGATTAATAAAACATGCACATGTATGTTCAACCAACAAAAAGTACAATAATAGTATCTAAATTATAGAAAAAATAATCAATTACACGCATAATTGCAAAAAATAACTATTGTTGGAGAAATCTTCTAATGGGAATCAAACTCTAGGAAGTGTCAATTGAGCTCCTCATGCCATTCAATCACACTTATAATGTGATTTTGCATTGCCCATATGTCTTACAATACCCAAGTGTACAATATCCTAAAGTAACATGGCATATAACAATCAATCCTAATATCTATAGATATCCTAGGCACTATTACAACTAAGTCCTTCATCCTTATGAAAGCTTAGAGATATTATCAGATCTATTACACATGGTTCATCATACATTATGTGTAAGGAAATAATGAACTACCCTATATGCATATATTGCAAAATAGTTAATGGGGAATAATCATAGCATCCTAAATCACCATTAATTACGAGATATTTTACATGCATGCATTTCCTCCTCCCTTAATGACGAATGTTTTCAAATATGGATCATTTCAATTCATGCCTTTCTTTTTTCTCTTGACATCCTCAAAAGGATACACAATACCTAGAAGATGAAGATGTTGTAACTTTTAAACCTATCACAATTCTTCATTTTTTTCCCTTTCTTGAAAATTAGTTAAAATGGCATCGAGAATAACTAATAAGAAGTTGGAAAAAGTCTTCTTCCTGGGCATTTAAAAATGATTTTTGACATTTAAATCATTCAACAAACTTTGAAATGGTTGTTAACGATTATATTGTATTTCCAACTAAAGATTATGAAAGAAAGCTAATTGAAATTATCCAAACATGCTTTGAATTGGATACATTAACCAATTGCCAAAAACAACATGTGAAGAAAAACTCATGTCTAAATTAAACCAAAAATACTAGCAAAACCATTCCATAACAATAGAAAACATAGGTTTTTATAGTCTTGACATCACCATGAACCTCCATCTTTCAATGGCCATAACTTCTACATAGACTCTAAATGAAACACTATTTTTTTGAGATCACATTAATTTTAGAGAGGAGTTTGAATATATAATTTGTTTCTAATTTAGGCACAACTTATATATTTTAATTGGCCTAAAATAATCCTACAAATTATTATTCTTTAGTAGTCATGCTCTTTAACACTTCATAAAGCCTCATGCACACTTTAATGTATACTTGTGCTCTCTAATAGTACTTAACAACTTTGATAGCCTCATATGCACTTACATAGACATGATCTATTATCTTCAATAGCCAAGCAATGTAATTTTTAATATTCAAGATTCTAATGGTCCAATATCCAAAATTTAAAAAATTGCTTCATTGATTGCAAATGACACCCCTCATACTAGGAAGGTTTTGGTGCCTAATGTCTATACCAGCCATAACACATCATTACTTTTTTTTTACTTCTCATGGGACTCTCAATTTCCTACACATGGGGTCTAAGAAATCTATACCAAACATAATAAGTGTACACAAAAGCACATGTATTTTCACATCTAGGAATTTAGAATCATTTATCATTGTCTTTTACAATCATTTTCATTATATAGATGGTCTTTAAAACTTGCAACACAAAATAAGAAACCACTCACCCATGCCTACCCAACATATGTCTTATCACAATGTAAAAAGAGCGTAAAGTGTCAAATCCTAACAACTTGTGGAAACACAAATGATAGGAACATCAAATATAATAAATGAAGTTTTCACTTAGCATGACCCATGTTTCAAATCTCCTCCTTGGACCTAAATAACTTGCAAACTATCCTACCACCTCAAAAGAACATTTAAGTTAGTGAACCTAAATAAAATGCTCTTGAATTATTATTGTCTTAATAAATTCCTTTTTAGGAAAATCATGTTGCAATTTCTTAAGGGTGTTGTCAACAAACAAAGTGACATGTAAATGATTAGAGAACACATTGGTAAATTATGCACTATAAGTGGGTTTCTCATACTTTCCCCCACACTTAAAGCTCCTCCAAACTCCATGATCTCTAACAATGAGTTATTCAAACAATGTATAACACAAACAAGTAGAGGATTAAGCATGCAACTACAACCAATGGAAAATTTCTATCAAAACTTGATGAAAGGTTTAGTTGCATCCCTTTTTTAGCTTATTCCTTCAACACTTGAGAAACTACCTTATCAATCGCAATTGCCAATTCACTCTCTTAAGTGTGTTGGGGAAAGGGTGTTGCACACTTTGTACAAGAAATAATTAATTTATTATGTAAAATAAATATTTAGTTTTGGTTCATCCTAGAAAGATTGTTTTTCCACATTAAATATCTATTTGGATCCACTTGTAAAGTTGAATGTGACATTGGCTAGATATTTTATGTGTGAATTACACATGATGAATATTTTATACCGAGAAACTTAGTACCAAAAAGTAAATTTTGGGGTAAATGGTTTCGTGTGCCATAGTTTTGAGGCACATGGTTTTAGCTATACTACTTGATTGTATTGTGTGAGCTTGATTCTATAAAATAAAAAACATGTTTAGTAGTTGAGGTTGGCTAGTTTGAGTAATTTGTCATTTGTAGTGAGTTCTCTTATTGAATACATATGGGATATGTGGTTGCATGGGATGTGTGCGTGCATCATTGCCCATTATTATTGGACATGTGGAGGATACATTAGAGGAACTTGATGTTTCTTAGCTATTCAAGGAACCCTTTTAAGTGTATTGTAATATTTTTTATTGTTAAATAAGACAATGAGTGTAGATACATTTTGAGGATCAATTTTTACCTCTTAAGGATTTTCCCAATATATATATCATGTAATACTATGATATATCTTTGTTCTTTACATTATGTTTATTATTTTGTATCCACGCTTTTATCTCATAGGGTTATGTAGGAACTAGTTTGATCAACCCAAAAAAAATTCTAATAAATGTTATCAGATCCATGGTTGTGGTGTGGAAGGAAATGTACCTAGATTTATTCAACCCTTGTATGAGTAGAATTGATTCAAACTTGAAGCTATGAAAATTCTCAAGAGATTTAAGATATTTCAAGGTACCATATATATTATGCAAGTTGTAATAATGCATATTTGTGGTTATTTTTTATGAATTTGAGGTTTGAAAAGAGAGTTGAAAAAATAGTTGATTTTTTTTTTGTGTGTGTGTATTTACCAATAGGGGGTTTTGGTGGGTAACTTTCATACCTCACAAGTGGATCTAAAAGGCTTGAAAGATGAAGATTAACATAAAACTCAACCCATTGGTCACTGGGGCCTTAAAGAAAACATAAATTCCTCCCTCCTTTCTTATTTTTAGGGTGAAAGGAAAAAAATAGTAATCCTATTTAGAGAATAAATTATTTAAATAATTAAGAAAAGGTAAAGGGTGAAAGGTCCACAAACCCCATATCTTACTAGGATAGCATATAGCTACCTTTTGAGCTAAGAAATATGGGGTGTCAACCACTACAAATGGTCATCAACCATTGGATAATGATTGTTAAGCCAATGGGCTTAACCACTACTTGGGTGAGGCCTGAAGATTGAACTTTAATTCATATAGCCACCCATTTTCCACTCACTGACATCAACTATATGGTCAACCATTTGACCTCCTCAAATCCTAATGGAGTACTTTTTTTGGAGGACATAAATTTCACCCATGGTGTCAAATTTATGAATTATTACAATCATCAAAAAGCTCTCTCTAAGAACAACATAATGGTATGGTATTAGTTGTCTATTTTTTTATTTTTTTTTATCAAATTTTTGTGTCACAAAATTTTCATTGCTTTAAAATAGTTAACAAGTCATAACTTTTGTATACCAAATAATATTTTCAATTTCAAATAAGTGACGAGCAAAATTTTTCGTGTACTACATAGTGGATTAGATGGTTTTTCACTTAGAAATGAATAAAGAGAGGATTATACTTGTTTGGAAAATTACAGGAGCTTGAGATTCAATGTTGATTATGTCAGCATCCAAAAAAATTGAAGGTGAAAAAGTTAGAATGCATGTTTTTACAAGACCTGTATGATGCTACAATAGGTTGGTAAATTTGGTGCTTTTTGATATACATTTACAAGTGTTTTTAGAGTTTGAACTTTGATGGAGATAAGTACACAAGTTGTCTTTTCATTTGAGGGCATGGTAGACACATGTGTGAGACTTGGAGTCTTGTTTCAATAAAAATTGAGTAGAAAGATAGTGATGGTGATGAATATGGTGTCACATATGTGTTGAATACACCCCAAAATTGAGAGAGAGTATGATTCGGTCTTTGAGCAAAACTTTTATTACAACTTTACTTTTAAAAATCTAATCACCATCAACGAAAGATAAAACAATGAATGACAATGCACAAGAGAACACAAGATTTATGGAAAACCCAAGGATAAAAACAGTGGTGAGAGATATCTCACAATATATAAACAAGATTACAAATTTGTTTTAAGGCTCACTGCCTAGGGAAGCACACTACTCTTAGTAAGGACTTACTACTGAGGCACACTACCTTAGGGTAAGATACAAAAGGACCTAAGAAAGAGTTTCACTATCTCAAAGCAAGATACATGAATATATGATTTACAATGAATAAGCCTTCAATATCACAATCTCCACCAATCTTCTTACAATGTAGGTGATCTTGACATGCTTCCTCAATCAATCATAAATAATTCAACTCCAAAAATTTCACCACAAACTTCTACGGCCTCAAATTCACATTTTCCACAATCCACATTTATTCACACTAATTTTATCTTCTATTTATATCCTCCTCAACATCTCAAAACTCCATTTAGGTCGATGAGGATAGGGGACAAAGAATGATCCCAACAAGTCAGCCACAGAAACATCTTTATGATGAAAGTTGTCTAATCAAGGAGATGGAGAGGACCTAAAAAAAACTTTAATACATCTATCCATGTAGCTACAAACATCAAACACATAGGTGCACATCCTCCAAAGTCAGCAATAGGGTAACATGTAGAAGAAATGAGTAGCACTTAACCAGTTGCTCCAAAAACACACCTCCAAATGAATTTATGTAACATGGATCACATAAAGACATAGCAGGACCCAAAGACACCTTTTAACAACCTCCAATTCTAGCACAAACCCCCAAAAAAATAGTGCAAGAAAGAGAATAGACCTAGTCAGCCAAATAACTACAAATCACCCTGAAAAATCAACCCCAAACACAATGCGGCATCAAAAGGATCAATCATTATCATGTGGAGTACCTAGAGAAATTCCAAGAACCCTCAACAACATCCCCATACACTTGTTTCAAACTACCATATCAAATCAAGTTGGTACAACCAAACTGATACATAGTTCTTCATACTCGAATGCCTAGACAACACATTCACAAGATAGATCAATGTCAAAGCAACTTGTGAAACACTTCATGACTTGAAATCTAACCTAAGACACTATGTAAATAGTATAATAATGTTCACCAAGTTTCATCAATAGAAACATCAATGAAAATAAAT
The DNA here is from genome assembly GCF_030272615.1 of Cryptomeria japonica. Classification (NCBI taxonomy): domain Eukaryota; kingdom Viridiplantae; phylum Streptophyta; class Pinopsida; order Cupressales; family Cupressaceae; genus Cryptomeria; species Cryptomeria japonica. The sequence continues at coordinate 422,415,175 of NC_081405.1, read as the reverse complement.
TTAAAGCATTTTTTTATTAGTCTGAACAAGACACCAAACTTCCAACACTGTATTTACTAGAAACGTAAACTACAACACTAGGGACCTAAACAAGTAGGAGTATAATGTCCATATAAAATTTAGATTAAATCCAAAACCACAAGACCATATCATCAAGAGAAGAGTAATATAGATCATTCTCCCAAGCAATCATCAATTGACTTTTTTGAATTCACACACTCGTTAATTTGCAATGACCAAAAAATCCTTGTAGCAACAATTGCTCACTCAAAACCAACAAAGGAGATAACCTATCATTTGGAAGCATACACAATATCATCATAAACACATCCACTTCATCACCATGCTTCTAATCCTCATCTCAATATTTCTAATGCTCATCTCTATACTTTTCATCCCCATCTTAATGCCCTCAATACTTGTCTTAATATGTTATCATCATGACAACATCTCTGCCATCGAAACATGAGAATCAATGCCATCACTATTTTTTAACACATGAACATCATCATACCAACAACATCAACATCAAGAAGGTGGACATCAACAACAAAAAACATCTCCGGCTATCAACTATCTACACTATTACCTTAACACAACCATATGCACTATACATCAATGATGACACCTAAGATATCAATATCTAGTAATCACATCAACATCATATAATTCCATCAAAATTATCATCGGCACATAATTAATGACAACATACAAACTGAGGGTTGACATCAATGACAACACTTAGTCATCAATGACAACAACTGCCAACAATCTCCCTATTTGTCATCGATGGAAATACTCACTGATCATATGTACTATTTATTTTCTCTCCCCCTTTAATCACCATCTCTCCCCCTTTGAAATCAAGGAAAAATGATAAAGGTCTTCATTGATTCTAAACTCTTTACTCATCAGTACTTTCTCCTATCTACACTTTTTTCTAAAACTATCATACATGCTTCCCCTATTAATTAGCAACAACCAACAAACTACCTACTCACTGCGAGGAGTAGAGAACATCAATCCAAGAGATATATGATATACCTTGAATTTAAATCCCTAAATATATGAACCATCTTATGAATCTAATCAAAAGGAGGGGCAATAAACCCTAGCTTCTTCTTGAGATACATAAATGTATCCTTTGAAAGTGCCTTTATGAAAATGTTTGCAATCTAATCCTTTGTAGAAACATACTAGAATTTGACTTCTTATTTTTCAACCTTCTCTCTCAAAAAGTGATACCAAATATAAATATGTTTAGTCCTTGAATGCATCATTGGATTCTTTGAAATGTTTATAGAACTTGCATTATCACATATGATAGGAATAAACTCATCGTGTGTCACCTTGATTTCGTTCTATGTCTTTTTCATCCGCAACACTTGGGTGCAACAAGATTTTGTAGAAAAATACTTAGCCTTTGTTGATGAAAAAGATATTGAATCTTACTTCTTACTAAACCAAGAGACCAATTTATTTCCCAAGAAAAATGCATTACCAATGGTACTTCTTTTATTATCCACACAACTAGCCTAATCAACATCAGTATAAGAACTCAAATAAAATTCAACATCCTTTTTATACCACAACCCATAGTTTGAAATGCCTTTCAAGTATTTGAATATCCTTTTGACATACTTCTCACAAGATTGCTTAGGATTATCTTGATATCTTGTAACTAAACATACTGTATGCATGATATTAGGTCTAGAAGTAGTCAAGTATAGCAATCCCCCAATTATAGACCTATAAAGAGTCTTAACAACTTGAGGTGACTCATTATCAATGTTAAACTAACAAGTAGCCATAGGGGTACTCGCTAATTTATAATCTTCCATACCAAACTTTTTCAACATCTCTTTAACATACTTATCCCGAGAAACAAACATACCATCATCTAGCTGAGCAAATTGAAGTCCAAGGAAGAAAGACAGCTCACCAATCATTGACATCTCAAACTCTTTATACATCTATTCTACAAGCATCTTACTCGTACTATCATCTCCTCCAAAGATAATGTCATCAACATATACTTATCCAACCTTGCATACTAATCCATAGGGGCTTGTTTGAGACCATAGAATGACTTTTTATGTTTGCACACATTGTTTGGATCTTCTGACAACTAAAATCCATCAATTTGTTCTATCTAGACCTCTTCTAAATTGTCATTCAAGAAAGCTAAATTGACAGGGTATGTGTAGAATCATGAGGGGCCAAACTAGGCCCTTAAGTGGTGATGAAAATTTTTAAAAACAAAGTTAAACAATTTGATATGAAAATTTGAATAGGCTATCAACATAATTTCAAAAATATGTAACAAAAGAATTTGTAGCAAATTGAATGTAGTTTCTAAGCTACTAGTTGCTTTCTAAAAAATAAAAAAGAATCTATTCAGTGGTGAAAATTTGAAATTTCAATGTAGTAGTACTAGGTGTATGTTTTACCAACCTAAGTACATTAAAAACATTATATTTTTTTATGAATCTCTAAATACAGTTAGAGGACACATGCCCAAATGTGACATATTTTTTCCAAAAAAAATTCCAAATGAATTTTTTACTACAACTTTTTAAAATAAAAAAATATGTATGTCTAACCACTGTAACTTGGTTAAAACATTATAAAATTCAATTTTTTTTTCTAGTTGTATACAAAGCATAGAATGTGGTGCATCTTTTGGATTCAAAAAATGTGAAATCATTTGAAAGATATAGATGTTTTTTTAATTATCCTATCAATCATAGGATGTTAAAGCTTGGATGCATCGTAAGATTTGATATTGATGTAGTCAATGATATGCTTCAACATAAAAACTTCCTAATTTTTAAAGAATATGAGAGTTTCCTTTTAGGATATGTTCCGATTAAAGACTTTCTTGGGCCCAATATCAACCAAGAAGACATCAAGGACCAGGGAGGAAAAGGTCTAGGACATCAATTGGGCAAGCTAGGTCACCACGGAGTTGATGATGAAGTTTTAGAATTAGGGAAACACTTTGGCAAAGGTGAAACTACTAAGAAACCTCCTTTGTTGCATTGATGGTTTCTATAATATGATTTTGAGAAACCTCTCCCTTTCCTCCCTCTCTATGCACCTCTCTCCTCTCTCTCACTCTCTTTCCCCCTAGCTCTAGATTCATCTTTCTTTCTCTTTCTCTACCTCTCCATTCCCCCCCTCTCTCTCTCCCATTGTTTCTACTTCCCTCTCCCCCCTAATTACCCTTTTTTCTCATTCTCATTCTCTCTTCCCCCTTTCCCTACCATTATCTCCCCCCCTCCTCACTAATTATGTTCCCCCCCTATATACTTTTTTCTCACTCCTTCCCTCTCTACATCTCCATCCTTGTCTCTCACCTCTCTCTCTCTCTCTCTCTCTCTCTCTCTCTCTCTCTCTCTCTCTCTCTCTCTCTCTCTCTCTCCCTCCTCACCCCTGTCACCATTTCTTCCCCCTAATTACCTCCCCCCTCTCTCTCTCCCTCCCTCCCCCTCACTTTATATATATTGTAATATACTATATATAATAAAATATATAATATATAATATATAATATATAATATATAATATACAATATACAATAGATGATATATGATATATGATATATGTTATATAATATATAATATATAATATTATATACTTTATATTATATATTAAATATATATAGCACATAATATTTATTATATATTATATATATTACATATAAATATATAATAGGATAATGAATGGATATCAAATGGTAAATGATATTTGATCTTGGATCGAATATTAGTTACCTTCAATGTGTAAAAAACAAAAAGAGCGCCAAATGATTTCCCTTGGTGCTCTTTTTGTAAAACTTAATGGATATTGAAATTTAGGATTAGATATTCGATCCTAGTTCTTATATTTGTTTAGTGAGCCATACAAAAAAAGACAGTGGATCATTTTGAGCATTTCAATGGTCCCCACATTCCTTTTACAATTGGCGAACATGGGTTTCTATCTGATACAGACAAATTTCAACTTTTGGTGCACTTTTTCACACAACATTATCTTTATCAATCATTTTTATGCATCTTTTTGCAGGTATAATAGGGAGCAACAATTGTCATTAACAAAAAGGCAAGAGAAAACTCATAATAGAGAAAATTGAAGCATATAGAGAAAAAGATAGAGAAAGTCATAGGAAGAGAAGACAAGGTATGTCAAATATTGGTCAAGGTGAGGCCTCTTCTCGACCTATAAATATTATTTTAAGTGAAGATAAAATTGAAAAATAAAATGATGAACATGGTATTGAAATTGAAATTAAATATGTTGAATATCAAATTGAATATGAAAATGAAAATGTTGGAATTGACATTGAGAATCAAAATGGTGATAACATTGATAACATTAAAATTGAAAACATTGAAAACAATGAAATAATCGAATATTATGTATCACCGAATTACATCATAAATAAGACATTTGTGTGAAAGAAAGTCAATTTCCAAATCCAAGACCTTAAAGAACCCAAAATGGTTACTTGAAATTTATGAGAGCATTATAAAAAAAATTGAAGGAAAGAGGTCAACATGAATCATATGGTTGTTGACCACACAAATTTTCAATGAATATTTTAATAAAAAGACATTGACCAAGCAATGCTAACTTTTTGTGCAATTGCTAAAGATACACAAAATAAGACATTTGCTAGCCAAATTGAAAATTTGTGTGAACAAAAATATGAAGAAAAATGTTATTATTGCCAAAAATATTTTTTAATGCCCTCAATTCTATTGGAAAGACTATCAAGGAAAAAGATAAGAGAATTGCTTGCAGGGTGATCACAACCTCGTTAGTAAGCCATCATTTGAGAAAGCATCATTTTATAAGACAAACTTGCATTGATTTCAACATAAATTGTAAAACATTGAATAGGGCACTTGCAAGAAGGTAGATACTTGATGATACTCTTCAAAATGATACATGGAGTTTTTGTGGAGGCCTTTTCATGTTGTTAAGAAGCTAATAAATAATTTAAAAGAGGAAATTCAACCATTTTGGCACTCTATGTCATAACCCTCTTTCTCCATTTTGATAACTTGCTACTACTATTGTTATTGTTATTAAATCATTTTTTGGTTTTGTTAGAAATGATTTATCGAATATGGCTAAAAAAGTTATTATAATAAAGAGAAATAAATAATGGATACACACATACACACTTGAAAACTTAATTTAAATGAAAATTATTTAATTACTCATTTTCAATAGAGCACATGTCGTAGGAGAAATTGGAAGCTTCTAGAGGGAATCTTCATTCTTCATTTTTCATTTTCTTGCATGTAACTCCTCCATTAAGTGATCGATCAATTTTGCATGAGGATAATTTAGGAAAAAGAATCTTATTTTCAATTAATTCTCTTGATAGTGGAATTGAAGAATCTTTTCTATATAACGTATGCAATCTTCCGAAGGAAGAGGGGTTTGGATTATTTTGAAGGAAATTTTCTCAAGTCTCTTGTTGAAAGTAGTAGGATTTCTTGTAGTCATATTTCATTTGTAGATTTGATGTTTGTTTGAAGAAATTTCACCAAGCTGCAAGGAAGGATCAAGAAAAAACTAGCTTGAAAATTGGGAGAGGATTCAACAACAAGCTTCGACAATCTAGGTTCTCTTCTTTGCCTTCTCTTATTTACATATGAGAAATTTGTATTATATATATATATAATTTTTATCCATCTCTTGGATCTCCATTTATAAATGAATTATTTTATTTTTAAAAATCAAATAAAATCTTTTTCTTTTTAATTAGGGGGAATCTTTGATAAAAGTACTTTCCAAATAAGACATATAAAAGATATCTTTATTATATATTTAATCTTCTTTAGGGAAAAAGAAAAGAGAAAAAAAATAAAAATCAGATCTTTGCCCTTGCTCTCTAAAAAAAAAAATAGACTAGATCTGTGTAAAAATCTTATTTCCCTTATTTAATTATTCTTACAAGAAATAAACTCTCCTCTCTATGATTATATGTTGATCACCTGTGTATGAGTCTTGTTCTTTATTTAATTATTTTCTGTGAATTAAACTTATCTCCCTCTCTCGGGATGTGAGTTTGATCATTTGAGTGTAAATTTTATTTCTTTAATTAATTCTTACATTTCTATGAATAATCATACCTCTCTGAATATAAGTTGATCATCTATATAGATTTCATCATTTTTGTGTAAATCTTAATTCGTTAATTAATTTATTCTCCTATGTGATTAGTCTTACTTCCCTGTGAATGTATATTGCTCTTATGAGAGAAAATTTCATTGTATTTACTATCCTCTATGAAAACAAAGTAAAATTTCCTCTCTGTGATAACAACAGTGTATAATTAGTTGTTTACTTTATTTGCCTCAATCCCATGCACATTGTGAAGATTCATTCTTTATTTCAATAACTTCCTCATACAAAAATAATAATAATATACCTCTGTGATCAATTTATAACTTGCAATAATATCCTCTCTGTAATTTTCCTCTCCTTCTAGATTTAGGGAATTAATTGTCAAACCATTATATATATATATATATATATATATATATATATATATATATATATATATATATATATATATATATATATATATATATATATATATATATATATATATATCGTAATATAATATTTAAATAACTCGACTCATATTCTTTTTTGAATATCCATTTTCTTCGAAGCGTTATTCTTTCTATTTAACGAGGAAGTAGGAGTTTATAGCAGCCAGGGTTTTTCAATTAGTTTTTTTTTTTCCAGTTGTTTATATAAATATAGATTTACATTATCATTTGTAGATTGTAGTATAAAAAAAATTGATTGTTAAAAATTAATATAAAATGTGTCAAATAATTGTGGTTAAATTTTAATAAAAATAGATTGAAAATTTGTTAACACTAATTGTAATTTTAAATTTAATTAATATAAATAAATTGTAAATTTTTTATTTTTTTTTTGATAGGTAATAGGCTGTAGCCACAATATTTTGAATTGTTATTATTATTATTGTAGTCACACAAATCTGTCCAGCTTAATTAAATAAATATTCGCTATTTATTTGATTAAAAATCCACTAGCCATCAAGTTAATTAAATAAATATTTAATTAATTCATCTCCAAACATTCTCCTATTTATTAAATAAATTATTCAATTTATTTTAATTAATTCATTAAATCAAATTCACAATCAATTAAATAAATAAAATCTATTTATTTAATTAAAATCCCCTTTTCCTCTTTTAAATAAATTAAATAAAAACATTTATTTAAATCATTATCCCCCCCACTTGCATTTTCCTACAAATGCAACTTGCACACATTTATTGGAATAAATGAATTTTTATTTTAATAAAATCTTATTTTCCCTCACCCACCAAATCTAATTGCATTCCTAAATCTCCTTCTAGATTCTTCTAACCCCTTCCTAATTAGCCTAATCCATCCCTTAATTATTGTCACATTCCTAAGCAAAATGAAGTCACTTCTCAAAGACTTCAAAAGTCTTTGAAAAACATTTAATGCTTTGGGTGTTCAACAAATTAACCCCCAAAGTCTTCCAAGACCACTAATGGCTCTTACATGACTATTTATGGCTCTTACATAACCATTTGTGGTTATTTCAAACTTGTCTCCCCAAACATTTATTGTTTTGACCATATTTATCCCTTTTTACATTTGCACAAGAGTTTATCCATTGGATAAAAGCTTTATTCTTTGAATAAAGAGTTTATTCATTCAACTAACCTTGACTTTAACTCTCAAGGTCATATCAAGCATTTAATGTTTATTCCCTTTCCTCTCAACCTATCTCACATTGACACTTGTCATCCTGGGATTGGGTTGAAAGCCCTCACATGGATTTGAAATCATTCAATCCTGACCCTTGTTGAGATTGCTCAATCTCAACCATCCATTGCTCCATTTTTCCTATAAATAGAGCCCATTTCTTCATAATCTAGATCCTGAAAACTTGTATGCATTTAACCTATAGGCATTTTAGAGAGCATTTAGCATAGCAAACTAAAATCTTGTTATTTTGGTTAAAATCAATCATTTCAATAGCATCTAGTATTTTAGCTTTTCATTTTATATTTGGAGCAAAATACTCAAATCTCAATCCTCCATAAGCATCCATAGTACAAAAAGCTGCTGAGAGCTACACTATTTTGGAACTTGGAGAGGAGAGGAACAAGGGAGAAGGAGCTAAGAGCATGCTAAGAGGCATTTGGAGATGCCTCATTATCTTTGTTTCATTTGTTAGATATATTAGCATGATTTTAGTATCTCTTTTGATATGCCTGTTTAGATTAGTTTTTGATTGACTAACACTAACGATTTTCTTGTGTCTTGTGTTGTTTGTCATTTGCTAACCTTGTCTATTTAGCAGTGCATCATTTGGTGAACCCGACGTGAATCCAAACACCAAAAAGATCATTTTTTTTAACCAATAACATGTTTGAATGTTGAAATTGTCATACAGGTTGCGCTTTAGCGCTATTGAACTTGTTCTAGCGCTATTGATACTTGTTGTTCTAGCGCTATTGTTCTTACAATAGCACTATTGTATCAAGTTTAGCGCTTTTGACACTTTTTTTGGCACGTTTGACATTGTTTTGGTGCTATTTGTAGTACCCCTACCCTAATCAATCTCTAATCTTGGTTTAATCTTGGTTAGTTTATCTTAATATAATGGTATAGTCAGATGTTGATTTAACGCATAGCTGTTGATGTGGTTTCCACACTAGTGTATGCAAGTTGTTAGTGTACCTATTTCATGGTATTAATATCGGGCTAACGCTTTCATTAAATTTTATATATGTATGCATGTATGACTCTTGGTTGCAGGAAATTTCAGGTACAACGCCGCATGAGTGCGAGGTTCGTCTTCACCTGGATTTGAAGGTCTGAGTGTACCTCTTTAATCCTTAGAGTTGGATTAGGTGGTCGTAAGACCCTAGTTGACCTTAGTCGTGCTCAAGTGAGCATCGTCAGTCATCGTCGGTAATCCCTTTTTGTTTGGGTTTGCGAGTCGTCTGTTTGGTTGACCTTCTCGATTTGTGTGCTTGGTGTGCATGGTTAAATTGATTAATTAGTCCATAGTAATTATCTTGTTTAAATATGTATTTGTGCATTAGAGATTAATAGACTAGATTAATCGGGATTCCATTATGCGATTTTCGTTGATATTGGTTTGCTCGTTTTAAATTGGGAGTAAGTTCGATTAAATGACTGATTTTGAATATTAAATGCATTTTGTATATGTTGTTGAAAAGAAAGTTTTGTATTTAATTGCAATAGATTTAATTGTATTCTGTTGGCTTTTGAAATTAGAAAGGTTAAATTGAATTAAAGGAAGAAATCAATTTTGAATTGAAAAGCAAGTCAATTTGTTGCTATAGTTAGAAAAGAATTAATTTGGAGAGTTATTTTTAAATAAAAATTTTAATTCCAAAAAATGGAATTTTGGTCAACTCTTCCATATAACCTAAAATTTGGGGGAAATTTTGGGGGATGGTTATTTTTGGAAAATTTTTGGATGGAAAGAGTTTTTGGGATGAAATTTGGGGGTTTTGGAGAGGAGGGAGTTATGTTGGATCTGACAGGTGGGCTCTCCTTCAACTATTCCAGGATTGCGTATGAAGGTAGGATTCTGAATTGTTTTCTTGTTGCCAAAAGAATGTACTATTCTGGTTGAAAGAAATGAATCTTTATTGAAAAAAATCAGTTTGATTGAGTAATAGAGTAGAATGGAAATAAGATCTTGAATCATCCCTCCTTGATTTCATTCTTTGTTTTCAAATCAATTTCTGGTTTGCTAAGAATGATTTAAAATAAATAAAATTGAAATTTATTTGGGGGTTTGGCAGATTAGATGTTAGATTTGTGAAGATCATTCTTATTTGGCCAATATGCTGTTGGATTTGGAGAAATTTTCCTCTTTCCTGGTCTGGGTATTTTTAGTATTGCTTATGAAAGAATAAAAAACCAAATTTTTTTTTTTTTATTTATCCAGTCTGTGTGAGACGGTGTTTTCCTTGCTGTGTATGAAATTTTTAACAGCAAATTTAAAAAAAATATAATATTAAACGAATTTTTATCGCATTCATTGTTTTGGTTAATGGCGGAATTGGGGGTTTACGGTATTGCCAAGGCCCTCGACCCAGGTTTGGGGAGAGCCAAGGCTTCCCTAAGCTTGGGGAGAGGCCTGCGGAGGCCATGCCGTGCTCTCCACGCAGCCTAGGCTGGGTGGAGACCACGTCATGGTCTCCCCAGCCCTTCTGCAGGGAAAGGGAAAAACCGCGTGGGAGAAGCCCACGTGGCCCCCACGTGGTTTGCTTTGAAGTTTTTTTAAAATATTGTATTTCATGCTTTTTTTTATTATTTTTTTAAATGAAAAAAAAAATAAACAAATAAATGAGTTTGTTGAATTAAAAGTATTTTTTTAAATAAAGTTTTCAGTTAATTATTAATTATTTTAAATATATATGATTAATGGAAATTAATATATGTATATAAACTAATCGATATTTAATTCGAAACTTGTGCAAATGCATTAATTATTAGTAAGATATATTTTATTAATAAAGATTAATAATTATATATTAACTAATAATTAACTGGGTTATTGTGCACTTTTAGTCGTTAATTGTGTATATTTTATTTATCGTGGAATAGTAAATATACTCTTTAATTAACAGTTAATTTTGGATTCTTCTATACGTGCGTAGGGAAGTAAGATTTGGATTTTGGAAATGATTATCTTCATTTGGATTCCCTTTTTATATTTATATTTCTGTGATCCGTATAGAGCAACTGGACTTGTAAATATGAAACTATAGAGGTGGTTTTGAACCAGTATGTCAATGATGTTTTATTGGAGATTAAATATCTTATTTAATTGATTAATGGTTGTCTGAGTTTTATTAATATGAATTTGGTTTAAAAACTCATTATGGCTTAATATGTCTGTTCGATGCTTTGAACCTTAGAGAGTTAGAAAACCAAGAACAACCTATTCCTAGATGAGGTAGATAACTGTAATCTGATATAGATCTTGTAGAAAACTTGATCGAATTTTAATGTTTAGATCAATTCGGAAAGATTGTATCTGTTGAATATTCCTTTGCGAGTTTAATTTCTGTATTCGCTTTTGCTTATGTAATGGCAAGTCGTGCTTGTTTTGATAGGACCCTGTCGTATGGAATGATTTGGGGTACCTGTTTCAGTCCTCGATTCCGAGTTGACTATTGTATTGTGGTGTTGTCGTAGTTGGTCATATCCTTGTGTGGGTGTTGAATGATGATTTGTGGTTGACCATTGTTGGTCGGGCCTCTAGTTAGAGTACCGTTAGTAAGTGTGCATCTATGAGTCGTGTTTGACCTGATGGTTGTCTCTCCCTTCTTGAACTCCGTTCGTCTGACCATGCCTATTCCTTGGTTTTTGAGTTCGTCTGAGTATAGTCTAGTGTCGTATGGGAAAGTGGCTTTCGATTGGGGGCCGCGCCCAAAGTGGTTGCTGGGTAACCCGTCGAAAGTGAGTCTAATAAGTGATAACCTTTAAGTAGATTAGAATGTAATCTCTTAGTAAGATAATTGTGCCTCACACATGGGACGAGTGCTATCATAGATTCTGTTGAGCACTATTTTTGAAAATAAAAATAAAAAAAATAATATATGTTTCCATAAGCATGAAGGCTAATGGATATTTCGGCCAGTAAACTGTATCGAGCACTGCAGGAGAAGTTTCATCGAAAGAGCGTTTTCATCGACACAGGGCATATAAAGCATTAAGCAAAGGTATTTCGGCAAAAAGTTACCTTCGATGAACGCAAGAAACCGCTCATCGATACTCCAAGTTTCATCGAAAAGGTAAAAGCAAAAAGCGAAAAAGGCAAAAGGTGATTTCGAAGGAATGTCGTTACCGAAGAAACTCAAGAGACATTCATCGAAATGCAAGTTTCATCGATGAACGTGGTGTCGAACAAAAGAAAAGCTGTTTCATCGATAAAAAAAGGATATCGATGAAAAGGGGATATCGATGAACACTCATAAGCCTTCACCGAAGAAAGAAACTCATCGAAAGTATGGCATCGATGAAACTCAAGAGCAACTTGTCGAAAAAGGGGTCTATCGATGAAAAGGTGATTTCGATGAGTCTTAAAAGTGGCTTCTCGACATGAGCCATTCACCGAAACAGTTGTATCGAAGAAAATGAGCTTTCGATGGAAAGTTTGAACACTCGGCCGAAGACAAGGGTTTCATCGATAACTTGAAACGCGCGCACTTTGAGCGAACAGTACTTCCCGCGAAAGAATTAAAGGCCCAACTGAAAAGTGTCACATCTGCAATTAAGTTTAAACACTTGAGTAGCCGTTATGGATGCAGAACATTAACTATGCACAAGTTGCCCATACAATCACAGTTGAACTGAGTAAATTCTCGCAAGAATCAGATCGATGCTGAGAGATTGGAAGCTGTGAAGAACTTGCAGAGACTTGCAAACGATAACCAGAAGGGTTGAGCAGTCTACCAAGTAAGTGTTGTCTCTCTTATTTACTGTAACTATGGAACCTTCATCTTCTTCTTCTAAGAGGAGTAGGAAAGGAAAAGAGTTAAACCCTGAAGAGAAGCCCAAGAGACAGAAGAAAGAAGGGAGAGCTTTGACTCAGGACTTATTAGACCAGTGTCCATCGTCTAGTGTAAGGTCCAAAAAGATTAAAAGTGAAGAAGAAGGATTAGAGGACAGATTTGAAAATCTAGGAGACATTTGGACTGAGATAAGAGGGCATGAGTTATTTTTGTTTGGTTACAAAAGAAGGGATGCACCTGAACCCATTAGTAATCTATGGAAGAGGAACTTAGGCAAATTAGTAGTTCCAAATGTGTTTGTAGACGTAGAATTAATGAAAGCTCTGGTAGATTGCTACAACCCAAGAACTAAAACCATATGTGATTACAGAGGGAATACATTAGTAGTAATCAACAAGCAGACTATTGATATGGTTTTTGATCTAGACTGCGAAGTCGAGGAGAGCATCGATATGAAGAAACTTTCACAGGAATTCTTTAGTTTGGAAAATATCTACAGGACTTGGAGGCTACCTGTCCACAGGCCAAAAGTGGGTGGGTCATTTGTTCAGTTTGGCAAAGATGACAAGGTGCCATTTGATGTCAACCACTTCCATCCATATTTCAAATATACGTATTATGCTGCAGCCCAAGTACTAGGCCTAGAGGCTCATCCACTCATGGATATTGGGGTTATGGTTCTGTGTGCTGATATTCAATCAAAAGACCCTAGGTCATTTGATTTTGCTACTTATGTTGCGGATGCCTTGAATCATGGGCTGGAAAAATTGAAAGGAGACCTTGTGAATGTTCACTTTTCATTATACTCCTTGCTAATGCATATTCTTCTCTATTGTGGACAAGAAATTAACTTCTGGCCAGATGAGTTCAGCATTAGGTCTTATGATAAGAATGGTCTGAAGAAGCCGGTTCAGTTGTGGGTATCAGCATGGGACCAGAGGTTTATAAACAACCAATATTGGCATTTTCAAGAATACTTTGTGAAACCTCTCAGTGCAGCTTTTGGACAACACAGGGATTATACTTTGTCCCCTGAAATCAAGACGTTCCTCAGGCCAAAGGATTTCTCTCCAGAGTCACAGATTGAACATAATTGGGGTGATTGGTATTGCCATGATAATCACACAGAGATAAGGGTATTTGGATATGAAGGGCAACCCCACATGCTTCCAATTACGGTGCCAAACAGAGTGGCTAGCTTGGAGATTATAAGGCAATTGTCTATTGCCAGTGCAAAACATTTAACTGATTTTGGTAAACAATCTATTGTTCCAGGTTTATTAGTTTTCTCTGATTTCATTGTCAAAAGTTCAAAGAGTTATCATTTATTACAGAATAAATTAAATTACTATGGCATGACTCTGGGTGAGCCTAGGGAGAATTTTGATCCCGAAGGATATATAAGAGCTGCCAGAGCCTCACAGAAACTCAAAGCTGGGATACATATGGCCAAAATGCCAGACGACCTAATTAAGAACCTTGAGCGAGAGGAGGCCAAAGCTTTAAAAGGAAAGAGTGAGTTAGTCTGGGAGGCCTACAAATGGAAAAGGGCAAGGGGAATGATAGATGGAGACCTAATTGGAAATCTCCAAGATCCTCTGGAAGTAGCTAAAAGGCTGCTTCAACATGAAGCTGAAATTATGCACAAAGTTCCTTCACAATTCCTTCACTTCATTAATACTGAGAAGGACAGTCAGCCCCTAGCTCACATGTCACCGAAATCAACCGCTAGTAGTATCCCACCTGATTCTCCTAGAGAGGATTATCCTCCTGGTTTCGAAACAGAAATGAACATGGACATAGGAGAAATCAACATCAAGGATGTTGTTGACATAAGAATGACTGAGCATGAGGACTTCGTTGCTGATGATGGATTCGCCTCCTCTAGGGAATTCCTTTCATTTTTATATCAATACAAAGGGGCTCATGTCAAACGAAGCATGGCTGGAAAACCAGAGGAGGAACAAATGAAGAGATTACAGGATGAAATTGATGTCCTCATGAAAGACATGACTCCTGAAAAGGGGAGGAAATTATTAAAAGAGGCCGGTGTGATCATCTTCTCTGGTTGGGATATCAACTCAGCACTCTTATTTGATGGCTTTTTGAAAAAACAAGATTTGAATCAACAGGTGTTGCCCCAGGAGGTAGATAAACTGTTCCTAGGCTCTGGATATGATCCAGACAAAAAAGCTCTCCTACAGTGGGCACTATATCCAAAGGGGAAGAGGCCAATCATTGTGGATATAGAAGAAACCTTTGGACATCTCATGGTTCATCAGGTTGGAAAGACTGATCCTAGGGTCACTGCAAAGCTCAACCTGGATGTTGCAAGATTGAACTTGGACCAGACAGAGTTTTTGGTCAGAGAGAACGTTACATACAAGGGATTATATGAAAAATCCAAGGAGGAAAATCAGAAGCTGCAAGCAAAGGTATTGCAATTAGAGACGGGGACTCCTATCAGCGAATACACCTCATACCCCGCAGGACGCAGCTTGGATGACGTCTCTGATGCTCTGTACTGGAAATATCAGGCAGAAAAAGCCAATAAACGCGCAGACAATGTCCAACAAAAGATGGACAAATTGGTCAACGACATTGTAGGACATCAGTTTAACACCATGCTCTTACAGGTCGAACCGTATTGGACAGTTTACAATGGAACGATAAAAGCGCTAACAGAGCATGAACGATTAAGAGCACGATTGCAGGGAGTGCTAAGCAATGTCGATACCATGACACCAGAAGAAAAGACTGAGGGCGATGCGTATATGGACAATCATGTCAAACTCGAAGATATGTTGAGAAGAGATTTAAAAGAATTAGATGATGAAAAACCCGTTGGAATGCCCTCCGTCTACAAGGAAGGAGAGGTAATAACCTTGGAGGATTTGCGAAAAGAACTTATCAGCGTCAAGGATTGGGCCTTGTCAGAAATTGATCGGAGTAAGGATATGGCCCCTACCGTCAACCAGATAATATTCAAGTATCTGACGCTGGGGGATGAATTGAAAAAGCAAATGCCTCGAATCAAAACATTTAAAGACGATGATTACATTCATCATTTGGGGCTTTTGAATCTCTTTTTACTTAAGTTTAGAAATGTTCAAGTTAATGATTAATTTTGTAAAGGGTCGTGTCTCTTCGTGAAGAGCTTTCATCCTCATATATATATGAGAATGATTTTTGTAATGTAGGGGATAGATATTAGATAGGATTAAGAGCGAAAGACCGACAGCTTGTAAGTCTTCTGTGTACGAACTTCAATGGAATACAAATCTTCATCAATTGTTTCCCTGCATATGTGTTGTGGATTATTTCATTTTCTTTTGGCAATCGTCTGTGATATTGTCTGATAAAGATAAGGTTATTCATGTTCTTAAGATCAAATCTATGCTTTATGTTATAATGTTGCAACAAAAGTTTTGCTTGCGGATTATAATTGTTCCTTGCAAAGCTTAATTGACTGGTCCCTTAAGGGTAGGGTTAAATTCACTCAATCAGCATATAATATAAGCATTCATTTGGTTTTAACAGAAATAGTAACTGACAGGTTCATAAGGGATGAATTAAAAACTGTCTCACAGATTCGCACCATAAGTCCTGAAGAAAATTGTAATGACTCTGCAACCCAATTAACGAAGAAGGCACTGGCTAAATTACAAATTACCCTCATCATTTCTTCATTTTGACAGCTATAGAAGTAATTAAGAAACACAAAGCAAACAATTATCATAACAACAATCTTGAACTCGTCTGCTATATCTCCATTCAAGGAACTCATGCCATTTCAAGATCAGGAGATATCAGATTAGGATAACATATCTGCTATAAAAAGCACTGTTTATTGGAGACATTCAGTGAATAGGTATACCCACCTTGGTCCTGCAGAGCCTAAAGTGAGAGAGTAAGCAACCAAACAGGTTCACTCTACATGTTGGCCAAGTCAATTGGAGGGTTTGACCATAGGGACTGGCATTTCCTTAGAACCTATCCAATCTGTTGATTTGAGACCCAACAGATTCGACATGCTGTGAAAAGGCCTGAAATGGCAAACCACCATCCTTGTCTTCACGAGAGGATGTGTGGGTCCACATGAGGCTTGGATGGGCCAGAAGCTCGGATTAGGTTGCCAGGGTAACCCAGTGTATGGGGCCGGGACCTATGAAGACTTGCCATGGTAACCATACCAGGTTTTGTGATGACACTTGTCCCTACGTTCGCTAGTGTGTTGTCGTTTTGTCCTGTTGAGAGTACCTTTGTGGGTCGTCCTTTTGTCTCTGCGCTTGTGAGTATCAGTTTCATGTTAGACCTTGGGTGGTGATGACTCAGTTTTGTGGATGCTCTCCTGGACCTTTGTATTAGCTTGATTATGTTCAGCTGGATCCTTTACTTTTCAGGGATCGTTTATGCATTAATTGACTGATGCGGTCGTTTGTATATTGTTTATGTTTCGCCTTGATGGCCGGATTGTAATGGTGTAACCTCTTGTATTGTTAACTTTATTAATTATCAAAGGGGTCTTGCAGTTGAGCAGACCCGGAGATGTAGCCCTTTAGGGGTGAACTCCGAGATCATTATGGTGTTATGTGATGTATTCTCTTATGTTTCCTTTATTCAGCTTTATCATGTATGATTAGCTTATGTTAGAATGGGTAAGTGGATAAGATGGAATTAACTTTAAATGTTTATATGTAGTTCTTTCTTGAATGCCATGTTGATCGAATGCATAAGTGGTTTAGATGAGATTTATCGTAGATGCATGTATGCAATCGTCTCTTTAATGCAATGGATTGGAATATGAAAGAATGTAACTTAGAGTAATGGATATATTCAGTTGTTGTAAGGAAATTAAGTATGCTTGAAAAGATCTCTTATGTTTATGATGAAATCCTAGTGTGTTAAGATATTAGATGTATGGCTTGTAATTTTAAATGAAAAGCTTGAATGAAGATTATGAATAGATCTTAATGGATGAGTCATTGCTTGTGATTTATATTTCCATCTTTTGAAAGAAATTATCCTGATTAAGAATTATCTCGTTATTAAGATAATCAGCTATTAGATTAATTGTGTGAGTTAAGTGAATTGTGAAATTTAAGTAATCTCATTGGGAAACTCTTTAGGTGTTAGTTGATGTCTTCCGCTATGTAATCTGAATCTTTGATATCTTGTTGTATCTTAATGTGGTGTAACTTTAAAAAAAAAAAATTTGCACTCTATTCTTGTGTTATGGCTTAATCCCTTCGGGGTTTCCTGGTGGGGCATTACATTTGGTATCAGAGCCCATGTTGCAAACATTGGGATCTCTGGTGTCGCATGTGCCCTCTATTGGTGAGAGGTGTATCGACCTTATGTGTATGCTTGTCCTCCTTTTGCATGTGAGTGATTGAGCAGACCTTAGCTTGTGTGTAACGTGTGTGTTCACACCTTGTTTTCACCTTCTTGATGTTGGTGTTTGAGTGCTTATATGTGCATTGTGTGCTTATTGATGTCTTGGTCTACGATTACTCTTATTCTGAAGGAGAGTCGTATGTACCTTCCCTTATTGAGCGTTGTACTCTTTAGACTAATCCATTTGGGTTGGTCCATGCTTGTCTTGAATCTGAAAGTGCGAATTGTGTTTGTTTAAAGATTATGATCTAGCTTAATGTTGTCCACTTGAAGGACTAGTATGGCAATCATTGAATGTTTATTTTGTAGAAAATTAAATGATTATCACCATTCCTCTCTTCTTTCTGGAAATTAAAATGATTAAGATATGTGTAGTTATCTTTGATTTGAGTTTCTTGTTTGCAAGAGAGAAAAGGGTGTGACTTCTTGAACCCTTGAGTGAGCCTCATGATGCTTATGTTTTTAGATTATTAAGGGGCTATGGGTTTTAAAGTTAATAATGGCTATTGGGAGAAAACTGTATGTGTATGTTTAAAGAATTCTCCATGTGTATTTTGTAGGAGTAGCATGATTAAATTCTATCTTAGTAAGGTGCATTGCTATGCGAATAGTTGAATTATGTGAAACTGCTTGGGTTGTAGAAGAAGTATTAAAAAGAGCATGTTATTGTAGCTTCGAGGGAGTATTAATGTGTTCCCTGAAAGATTGTTTTATGTGTTTTCCGAAAGATTGTCTTATGTGTTTCATTAAACCAGTTTGACTGAAGATTTATTTTAGCAAATGCTCCATTGAACTCGCTTTTGGGTATATGTAATTACCTTAATGTGTTTAGAAAGTGCGAATGAAAAGCTTGTTTGATGTGCATGCATTAATATGTTTTATTTGGTTAATATCTCCTTGCTTATCTTTGATCGTAATGTGATCTCCTCTAATAGGTTGCAAATTATGACATGTGTCCGTATTGTAATATTATAAGTGAGTGTTCTTAAGAGGTCTTGCATTATCGAAAAGATTGCCTCTCTTGATCTTTGTTTTGTTTGGAAAACTAGAACCGCTTGTTGCAACCATAATTATTGGAAATGTTTTGTTAGGCTGATTGTCATCCTTTTAACGGTAGCGAAATGAAAACCGTGTAATTAAAATGATAGGCTTATAGTGAGAAATTTTATATTATAGTGTGATCTTGTTGATCTTGTGCCTTCGCAGGAAATAATTTGGTTATCAAACTCTCTTTCCCTTCTCCTTGCCTAATCATAAGATTTTTAGAAATGATATTAAAGAATGCATTGATTTAAATAGAATGTTTATAAAACATGTGAAATTGTATGTTTGCTTTTGGCTTCATAGTGATAGATGAAAGTCTTAAGCTTTAGAAATGAATTTGCTTAGCTAGTAATTAGTTACGGATGCTTAGTGAAATTTAAGAAAGACATAGGAATGATGTTATTTCCTTATATAATTGTGAATTGTTAATAATTTCAGTACTTGTATCTAGAGTAAACTTGATTCAGTTATTTATATAGAAAGCATAATTGAAATCTTCCTTGAATAGATGTTAGCGTACTGAAAAGTACTCCCCGTAAATGTGACTAAACCAGTACTAGTGTAATTGTTTGTATTGTAAGAAACCAGTGCTTATTATATGTGCCCATGGATTGGTGAAGTAATCAACCATGGAGGATATATTGCTTATGAGTATGGGAAACCATACTGTTTATGTGATGTTGCTTATTTGTTTCCCTGCTGAGAACCAAACCTCGGGTTGTGGGTAACTCAGTATGTTAAGGGGTAGTATTCGAAGTAACTGTTCCTTGAATAGTATGGATTGGCGTACGAGTAATGTCGGCGCGAAGCGACGTTAGCTTCTCTACTTCGAGGAATGATATAGTTGTACTACTAAACTGTATCAAGGTGTACTCAATACTTTCCCTTTGATGAATCTATTTATAGGTTTATGCGTGTCATCCTATTCCTCTCCTTTATTTGAGCATTTTTGGATGGTGATTCTTGTGTATAGTGATGGTGTGATTTGGAGGATCCTTTGCCTTGTCTTCATGAAAGGTAGGTTTATTCACTTGTGCTACCAGTTAGTATGTGTTGGTGGGCATGTGGGTGGACCATAGTCATGTATACCTCTGACTTACGGCGAGTATCCTTCTAGATACGTCGCTATGCGGGATGTGACCTGCGCGTGCTTGTTCCGCGAGGTACACTACCATGCGGGATACGTCCATTGTGTGTTTTCTCCACTTGGGGTATTGCCATGCCGCGTGACGACGTGATGCAGGGTGATGTCGAGGTGCACACCGCCATGCCATGTGGTACTGCAATAGCTAGTTAGTTGTTCCTTCCTTCCTCGTTGGTGGCTAGATGCTAGTCACACAATGATGTTATGTGCAGTTGTGATATTCTTTATATTTCTTTGGGGATCAGCAATTTATTTTACTTTGACTTTGAAGGTTTAGCCACGATCTTGTGATCTTTTGCACTTCTGATTTGGTGTTGAAATTCCGGATTAGTTTCTTGCCTTACTGTTGGAATTGATGATTTATTAGCTTTATTCATCTGTACTTTGGTGGCTAAACTGGTTTATCCTTATTGTTTTTGGATGCTGGTCTTGTGTCGAGATGTGAAATTCCTCTCCAAGGACGTATGATACGGAATTGGTAGAGTGTGTGCGAGGAAGTAGTTGTAGGGAACCTTGAGGATGGGGGTATGTGAGGCTGTGTTGCAGCTAGGATCCACTACCTACCTTTCTGTGGTGACTATCTCTTGGAGGCTAACCACCTTGCTCAACAAGGGATATTCACAAAGGTCTTGTATGGAAGGTAGCACCGCTATGGTGTGCCTAGCACCATCGAGCCTTTGAGTGAGATATTGGATTCTTATGATCATATTGTTGTTCTGAGATCAGGCATAGAGATGCTGATCGTGCATGTTATCTTTGACCGAGCATTAGACATGCTCACATGTGGCCTTTTCTATTATGCATTCGAGTTATGTGGATGGTTATTATTTGTATCATGGAGTAGATTGTGTTAACTTGTCACTATGTTATGGGACATAGTCTTTGGAAAGGTGTTCTTATGCCTGGCAAGTGTAATCAATTGAGTTATTTATGTTGCTCTTATTTATTGAAAGTTAATTTGGTTGTAGAAATTGATATTTAAGTTAGTTCTATTCAATAAAATTTTATGATAAAGATGGATTGGTAAAGGAAATTGATCATGATGGCATGTTTTCTTGTCATTTTTGGTAGATGATTATGGTAATTGTTGTTTACCTCTTTGTAATGCTTTAATTTGGTGTAATGAAAGGAAGAAAATTCTTGTTTCTCTGCTATGATTGTGGATAATTCCTAGAATATTTTAAGGAATGTATGGTTTTAGATGTATCTTGCCAATGGATAATGGCGTTTGTTAAGGATTTTGCAATAATATTTCATTTGATTATGGAAAGATTTCTATGTGCAATTTGATCTTTGTTGAATGAGTTTCAGGGCTGATGCGTACGACATGTTCTCCATCTAGCCTTACGACTTCCAGGAGTAAGTCGAAACCTAGGGGGGAAGAATGTAGTACCCCTACCCTAATCAATCTCTAATCTTGGTTTAATCTTGGTTAGTTTATCTTAATATAATGGTATAGTCAGATGTTGATTTAACGCATAGCTATTGATGTGGTTTCCACACTAGTGTATGCAAGTTGTTAGTGTACCTATTTCGTGGTATTAATATCGGGCTAACGCTTTCATTAAATTTTATATATGTATGCATGTATGACTCTTGGTTGCAGGAAATTTCAGGTACAACGCCGCATGAGTGCGAGGTTCGTCTTCACCTGGATTTGAAGGTCTGAGTGTACCTCTTTAATCCTTAGAGTTGGATTAGGTGGTCATAAGACCCTAGTTGACCTTAGTCGTGCTCAAGTGAGCATCGTCAGTCGTTGTTGGTAATCCCTTTTTGTTTGGGTTTGCGAGTCGTCTGTTTGGTTGACCTTCTCGGTTTGCATGCTTGGTGTGCATGGTTAAATTGATTAATTAGTCCATAGTAATTATCTTGTTTAAATATGTATTTGTGCATTAGAGATTAATGGACTAGATTAATCGGGATTCCATTATGCGATTTTCGTTGATATTGGTTTGCTCGTTTTAAATTGGGAGTAAGTTCGATTAAATGACTGATTTTGAATATTAAATGCATTTTGTATATGCTGTTGAAAAGAAAGTTTTGTATTTAATTGCGATAGATTTAATTGTATTCTGTTGGCTTTTGAAATTAGAAAGGTTAAATTGAATTAAAGGAAGAAATCAATTTTGAATTGAAAAGCAAGTAAATTTGTTGCTATAGTTAGAAAAGAATTAATTTGGAGAGTTATTTTTAAATAAAAATTTTAATTCCAAAAAATGGAATTTTGGTCAACTCTTCCATATAACCTAAAATTTGGGGGAAATTTTGGGGGATGGTTATTTTTGGAAAATTTTTGGATGGAAAGAGTTTTTGGGATGAAATTTGGGGGTTTTGGAGAGGAGGGAGTTATGCTGGATCTGACAGGTGGGCTCTCCTTCAGCTATTCCAGGATTGCGTATGAAGGTAGGATTCTGAATTGTTTTCTTGTTGCCAAAAGAATGTACTGTTCTGGTTGAAAGAAATGAATCTTTATTGAAAAAAATCAGTTTGATTGAGTAATAGAGTAGAATGGAAATAAGATCTTGAATCATCCCTCCTTGATTTCATTCTTTGTTTTCAAATCAATTTCTGGTTTGCTAAGAATGATTTAAAATAAATAAAATTGAAATTTATTTGGGGGTTTGGTAGATTAGATGTTAGATTTGTGAAGATCATTCTTATTTGGCCAATATGCTGTTGGATTTGGAGGAACTCATCCAGAAGTTCCTAGCTCATTACTCTCATAACATTGAACACGACATCACCATGGCTGATCTGTGCAACACTAAACAAAAACCAGGTGAACTATTCTCAGTATTCCTGCAACGATGGCATCAAATGTCTAGCAGACATTCTCTTCAGTTACTTGAACGAGAACTAGTGGAAATATTCATTTCCAACTTAAACAAAGAAATGGAATTTCACCTGGATGTCAAAGACACAGACTCTTTTAATGATATGATCACCAAGGGTTTGAAATGTGAACGGGCCCTCATCAAGAAAGGACTCATCAAAATCTTTAATGAGCCAGATGGTCCTCGCCCATGCTTCAATAGTGATAAACCAAGCTTCTGGAACAAAAACAAGAATATCATCAACGATGGGGTTGTGGATGCCAGGACTATACAAAATGCACAACATGTGGTTCGGTTTGCAGGACAGAATCCTCCACCTCAGAATAACACAAATGTTCCTTCCAATCAAGGTCACATCACATCTCATGATGAACCAAGACCTCGTCAGCAAAAACAAAAACGCACATACACTCCCTTAGGGGAACCCATTGAAACAGTATTGCGACAACTCATTTCTCAAAATTTGATCACTCTACCAAAAACATCAAACTATGAACCTCAGGTCAAACCTGCATGGTGGAGAGATACTGAACACTGTGATTTCCACCAAGGGAGAGGACACAAGACAAGTATTTGTCACCGATTGAAAGATCTTATTCAGGATCTTATTGACCAAGGAGAAATTGAAATTGAAGGACATGACCCAAAAACAACAAATAATGATCATCTGATGTTCAAAAATCCACTTGCATCACAAGATCAAAGGGGTCCTTCCACTTCTAGGCGAGGCACTGATACCACAGATTATACACAGGATGCGTATAATTACACTGTAAATCATCTATATGATGCCAGTGAACAAGTTGCAACTATAACCTTCAAAAATCCCAACTCAAATTGCAATGTTGTTACGCGTCGTGGCAAGGTCACCATAAAGGCAGCTCCACAAGGCACCACCTCCATACCAAAGCAGTACAATCTTGTGGAACAATTAGACAAAATTCCTGCGCTTATATCCATTTTAGAGCTTTTGCACCTATCGCCATCTCATAAAACTATCTTGGATCAAGCACTCCAAGAGGCATCAGTCCCTGCAAACCTGAATACAGACCAATTTCAAGCCATGGTTGGAAATCTAAAGTCATCCCCTTGTCTCACTTTTTTCGAAAGTGACAACTCTTCTTTCCAGCTACCTCATAACACTTCGCTACACATTGAAGGCTTTATCAATCAGCATAGGATCAAGTGAGTCTTGATCGATAATGGAGCAGGCTTGAATATTTGTACACTTACAGTTGGTCACAACATTGGGATATGCCATAGAATCAGTGGATCCTCGTAAGAAGATCACAATCAAAGCCTATGACGATGCAAAGCATTCATCCAAAGGAGCTGTGGTACTACCAATCCGAGTGGGCCCCGTGGTAAAGCACATCATCTGTCAGGTTCTGGACCTTCCTCTGCCATACAATCTATTGTTAGGAAGACCTTGGATACATGCCATGCAAGCCGTTCCATCTACCTACCATCAATGTATCAAGTTCCCACATAACAGTGTAGAGATCACAATCCTGGGCGATGCAAATCCCTTTGTGTATTGCCATAATATCAGCCATCAACTAGAGATTACCGTTCCTAATAATAGAGAAGCCATTTCCTCCACATCATATATAAGTCCCACCTCTCTTGCCAATTCGAACACCACTATACCAAAGCAAGAAAAGCTTAAAATGAAAATAGCAGAGGAAGGTCCTAGGGAATACAACTTGAGTCAACTCTTTTGTGTGGGACAAATGCCCACTTCTCCTATAACACATGGTAAACCACAGTAGTTACTCCAGCAACTACTAACCACGCCCGCATGTGCTTTGATGCCTTTCATCCTTGGAAAGAGTCAAGAAGAAGAAACCCAAGACGAGGATTTAGCAGAATGGATCTATAAAGATCCCATCACCACTGATATACTGCAAGTTAAGCTGCCTACAGATCAGTATGGCAAAGGTCTCCTCATTATGCAAAGAATGGGGTATGATGGTCAGAGTGGTTTGGGGTATTGCAAACAAGGACGACATGAACCTCTGCTACCGGAATTAAAGCCCAAAGGTAATACAAGCCTAGGCTTTGAAAAAGAGATATTTCCTAAACTCAAATTCAAAGGAAAACCCAACAAACCATTATGTCAGCCTACTACAAAAAGGACACCTTTCATTATCAAAGCAGCATCAAGCACCACTACAACTGCCCCACCGAGGCTCAGAATCCCAACACCATCATCTACAATACCAATCATCCCACTAATCAAACCAGTAATCCCATCCACAGCAGCCATCACATCAATAGTACCATTAGCAATAGTATCTATGGCACCAACAGTTCCAGCAGAAGCCTCTAAGTCAATACTACCAATACTCCTTGTACCAGATTCTTTAATCCCCATCGACCTTCCTCCAGTGCCGATCACTACAAAGGTACATCAACCAATCACACCTGCAGTATTTAACTCAAAGACATCCCAGTATGGTATAGTAATCAGATGCTGGAAAGTGACTCAGAGACCGACTCACATGAGCGGGAATTTGATTATGTACAACTTAACACTTCAGATGAGGAAGATGCACCACTACCTCCGCCACGCAAAGACATCCCTGTTTACGGAGAAGCACAGATAAAGACCACTTGGGTTCCTGAACTAGAAACATCTTTCACAGACCCTACGTCTCATCCTATGTCTGATTTTGACAGGGAGAGTACCATTAACGCCCTTCACCACAACATCTTAACCCTCTCCGATACATCTAACACGCTTAACCTAAATGATAAAGTAATGCCCATTATTCACCTTGAACTCATAGAATGGAACCAACCAAATCCCCCATGTCTTGACTTCTTCCAAAACGATGAGGCCATCATTGACTTTTTGGAATTAAGGGATAACCTACCAAGTGAGGATCACAAAGCTGGATTCACCATTGAACTTAATAGCGCAACATACTTTGGGGCGGATGCCAAACCCTTCAGCTGCAAAAATATAACGATAAAACATGGATCTTCCAGTGAAAACCACACTGTGGCACTGTTTGATCCGACAAAAGTAAAAAGAAAGAGCGTATCCAACGGTGAAAACCTCTCTGAGGCACCTGAGGATGAAGGGTTTGACATTCTCCCTGCTAGTGCACAATAGGAACGATCAACGATTCTCATCAAGGAAACCAAATAATACAATGTGGGGACTCCTGAAAATCCTCATCTCATACATTTGGCATCTCTTCTCACTCCAAAGGAACAACCTAAATTTATAGAGTTCTTCCAGAAGTGTCAAATCAACTTTGCATGGTCATATGCAGACATGCCTGGGCTTGATCCTGATTTAGTCATGCATCACCTCACCGTAGCAGAAGGAGCCAAACCTATCAAACAAAAACTTCGTAAGATGCATCCTCAAATTGCAGTACTAATCAAAACGGAACTCAAGAAACTCCTAGATGTTGGTTTCATTAGGCCAATTGATTATGCAGAATGGATCTCCAACATTGTGCCTGTCGGCAAACCAAAAGGGGGTATCCGCATTTGTACTAACTTCAGAGATCTAAATAAGGCTTGTCCTAAGGATGACTTCCCCCTTCCAAATATCAACATCATAGTGGATCTGACAGCAAGACATGCCATGCTTTCACTCATGGATGGCTTTTCTGGATACAATCAAATAAAGATCGCACCAAAAGATCAACATAAGACAACCTTCACCTGTCCATGGGGCACATATTGCTGGAATGTAATGCCTTTTGGTCTAAAGAATGCAGGAGCAACCTATCAAAGAGCAATGACCACCATCTTCCATGACATGATGCATACTATGATGGAAGATTATGTTGATGACTTACTAGCAAAATCACTCACTAGAGAAGGGAATCTCCACATATTAGATAAAATCTTTGATAGACTGGAACATTACCATGTTCGACTCAACCCAAAGAAATGTGTCTTTGGAGTAACCTCCGGGAAGCTTCTAGGATACATTGTCTCAAGCAAAGGTATTGAGGTCGACCCAGCAAAGGTAAAAGCAATCATGGACATGCCACCACCAAAGAATATCAGTCAGCTAAGGACATTACAAGGGCGGCTTCAATCCATCCAAAGATTCATTGCACAATTGGCTGATAAGTGCCACCCATTCACACACCTGCTACACAAGAACATCCGCTTTTAGTGGGATGCCCGATGCCAGCAAGCATTTCAAACACTTAAAGACTATCTCATGAATCCACCATTACTGATCCTACCAGATCCAAGTAGACCATTGTTACTATATATCTCAGCAACAAGTACAACATTGGGTGTACTACTGGCACAACATAATGCAAAAGGAAAAGAATGTGTTGTTTACTACATCTCTCACACACTAGTAGGCTATGAACTCAATTACACGCCTATTGAGCGAGCTTGCTTAGTAGTAATCTTAGCAGCCACTAAACTAAGGCACTATATGTTAACACACAAGGTGCAACTCATTGCAAAGATTGATCCACTCAAGTATTTACTTAGCAAAGCAGCACTGATAGGCTGCTTGGCCAAATGGGTGATGATTCTAAGTGAATTTTATATTGAGTACGTAGATCGTAAAGCTATTAAAGGACAAGTTATTGCAGATCAGTTGGCCGATGCACCCCTCATAGGTGATCATCCTCTCATTTCCAATTTTCCAGATGAAGAGATATTCATGATCACAACAACACAACCATGGAAACTATACTTTGATGGTTCATACACTAGGCATGGCTCGGGGGCAGGCATTCTATTTATCACACCTCAAGGTGATAGCATCCTGAAGTCTTACAGGCTCACATTTCCATGCACCAACAACATAGTAGAGTATGAGGCCCTGATCACAGGACTCAGGCTAGCCATACAATGGAAATTACAAGAACTACAAGTATATGGCGACTCCCAACTGGTCATTCAACAAGCAACAGATGAATATCAGACCAAGGATGATAAACTCATGCCATATAAGCAAATGGTGGACAATCTAAAGACATCATTTACTACTATCACTTTTGAGCAGATACCAAGAGATCAGAGTCGAGCTGCTGACGCTATGGCTACCATCGCATCTCTCCTAGATCTTCCACAAAATTCAACACGCTACAAGTTCTTGGTAGAACAGCTTTGGATTCCCGCTTATGATATCCCCGAATCCGAAATGATATGTCACCTTGTCGGTTCTGAATCCCCATGGTACGGTGAATTCTACACCTATCTCCGCGATCACACCCTTCCTCCCAACCAATCGAATAACCAACGTAAAACCTTCATTCGCCAAACTGCTCGATATACCATTATTGCTGAGACCCTATACCGACGCAGTCTTGATGGTACTCTCCTTCAATGTCTGGAAAAAGATGAGATAACAAAGGCCTTAGAAGAAGTACATGAAGGAATTTGTGGAACTCATGCAAGCGGTCCGTCACTAGCCAAGAAACTCCTACGCAATGGATACTATTGGCCATCTATGGAAAAAGATTCCTACTACTTTGTCAAAAAATGCAAGAAATGTCAAGTTCATGGTGACCTGATACATGCACCAGCCCAAGAACTACAACCAATCACAACACCATGGCCTTTTTGTCAATGGGGCCTTGACCTTGTGGGTAAGATTCATCCATCTTCATCTAATGGCCATAAATTCATTATTACCGCCATCGAATATTTCACAAAGTGGATCGAAGCTGTTCCACTTACCCAAGTCACCGGCAAGAAGATCGCCTCATTCATTCTCAACTACATCATCTGCCGGTATGGTGTGCCCATGTCCATCATCACAGATAACGGTCTTCCTTTCAAAAATCAGGATGTCTGTGAACTTTGTGAGAAATTTCATATCCAACACCGCTTTTCCACTCCCTATTACCCACAAGGCAATGGTCACGCCGAAGCATCCAATAAAAACATATTGAGGATCCTAAAAAGACAGTCAATGATGTCGGTCGTGATTGGCATGTTCAACTGAATTGAGCACTATGGGCATATCAAACTAGCATTTGAACCCCTATAGGCGCAACTCCCTACTCATTGGTCTATGGCGTCGAAGCTATCTTACCTATTGAGGTGGAGATACCATCACTACGGGTTTCCTTGCATAATCTAATAGATGATGAAGCGTATAGAGTCTCACGCCTCCAAGACTTAGAGTTACTTGATGAGAAGTGACAAGCTGCATACAATCACCTCAAAGCCTATCAGCAACGCATGAGTAGAAGCTACAATCACCGAGTTAGATCTCGTACATTTGAGGTAGGTGATCTTGTTCTCTGAGAGAATCCTTGTAACCAACCAAACAGAGAACATCAGGGCAAGTTTGAATCAAACTGGCTGGGCCCATATGTTGTCACTGCTGTATTCGGATCCGGGGCATATCAGTTGGCTACATCAGAAGGAGAACCGCTCGCAGATCCAATCAACAACATGCACCTCAAACGGTTTTATACCTAAGCTGTACAGAGCATCAAGCTCCCCTGCATACCAGAAAATACCAAAAACATTCAAAAAAATGTCCTGAAGAAATACAAAAAACATCAAAATAGTAAGGAAAAACCATGCATCCAAACGGTGAACAAACACTCCGGTGGCACCTTGGGTAAGTGCAATGGTGAAAACCTGGTAAACATGCGCCACTCGTAAAGATAATGGCTCCAGCATCTTTCAGGCTCATTGCGATCACATTCATGCATCCACACATCCATCCCAACCATGGCTTGTTATTTGATCTGTAATCAGAGATAGTACTTCATGCGTCTTGCATCCCACTTTTTCATAGTCATGTCTAAACTTGGAGGCAATACGTTTAAATCTAGTTGGTGGAAGTGGATTCTACATTACTTATGATTCATTAGGTAAAACATTCAAAGATGTCTCACAAAATCCAAAAACATTCAAAAATGTCTCACAAAATCCCAAAAACCATTAAAAATCACACAAAAACATGGCAACACCTTGTACATACTCATCAACACAGATACAAAACAAACATTGACATAATACTCACACGATGACCATTTATCAATCAAACCACACAATCAACATCAACAAATCAGAATTGTCTTTAACAAGGATGCATCCTTCCTTACCAAAACAAAGATAAAAGTGACGCTTTCTTTGACAAGAAAATTATGTTAAGCTATCAAATACTTGGTTGATTTGTGAGTATAATCATTCATTTATCTGTATCGGGATCTTTCAGCATTATTTTGTATCATTTGCACATTATTTCCGATGAAGTACTGGGGCATGTACTAATGGTGTCTATGTGGGAAGTTCACCAAGCTACGTGATCTTATGCCAAATGCAGTCATGGATCATTACGGCTTGCTGACTACAGCGTATACCTCGACCATATGAGCATGTACCATTACCAAGGATCCTTATTCTTTATTCTTTATGTATATACTGTTTGTTTGCAGGAACATTGCTCTTCCTTTGGTTCCTTCCCCCTCATCGAATTTGGATAAAGGTTTCTATCTCTTAGTATGGTATGCACTTGTCTCAGGATATGATCAGCCTAAGATCAAGGAGGACGATCCAAGTCATGCATGAACGAAGATAATCCTTGTCTGTTCCGCAAGCAATACTCCGGTCGACTTGACCCTTATATCAAGTCATTTGTATTAACTTGCTATATAAAATCCATGTAAGGAATACTCAGGTCATCTTGAATCATTATGTCAAGATGCTTGTATTCTCTTCCAACATTTTAAAGCTCAATGATGAAAATAGAGCACTATGGATCATCATTTTCATCTCATTTTTTTATATCTTGCATTCCGTTGCATATCACCCATCCATTCATATGATTTATATGCCAAAAGTAAACAAGGTTCGTATGAACAGTTATGTAAGAATTGAGCTGGTCTTGGATACAATCACGACCGAGTCCTCTGATACATCATCAATGCATCATGCAAAGTCTCAAAAACCTTGCATTCCTCATGGTCATATCATCATCGCATTTAGTTGCATCTTGCATTAAGTACATTCATGTCATTTTTAACTTAACATTGCATATAGTTCATTTTTGACATTAGTTTTCATTAATCATTTGCATCATTGCATCAATCATAAATAATTAGATTCATTCGTGGGATCAAATTGTCCTTGATTAAGCCATTTACTATGCATTCATTTATTATCATTTATCCATCGTCATTTCATTATCCTTTCTCATTTATCATTGCATACATTCATTAGTGAAAAGGTGCATTCATTCACCCATTATTAAAATATCTTATTATGCTCATTTTAGGATTCATTCACATTGCATTCATTATCCTCTTTTTAAATTGCATTAAGGTGTAGTTATTAAAACCAGGAGTTGTATTATCATCATATTATGATTTTTACTTAAACATATTTATGCATTTAGATCATAAAACCAATTGTTTCCAAAAACACATTTTTCATACCATTTTTATCCATTTATACATAGGCATTCATTTAAACATTATCATATAAACATTTGTACTTTACATTTTGTTTATCCATATTACATTCATCTAAAAACATCTAGATGCATATCCATACATAAACATCATTCATTCAACCATTACATTAACATCATCGCATAAATTATCTCATCATTATATTGCAATAGGAAACACCAAAATCCTGTTCATAAATCATCATAAGCATACATCATCATCGTGACATTACATACATAAAGCATTACATCAAAAATCAAATAAATCATACATATAAACCTGCATTCATATGTCAGTATCCCACATCAAAAATCATCATAAAAACATGCATATAAGAAACATCTCATCAAATGCATACATATACACATATCCATCTAAGCAAATAACTCATCATCCTGCATAAACATCCATACATAATCAACTGCATATCATCAAAATATGGGATCTCCTCATATATATCATCTCATATATCAGAGTACAATGAAGTCTACAAAATCGGCTACCAAGAGCCATCCAAGATACAGTCCAAAAAATAAACAAATGATACAATACATATATGCAAAAATGCTCTCTCAAATGCCACTCTGGCCAGATGTTGTACCACCATCGCCACCTTCTCCCCCACTGGTGCCCACACCACCTGATCCATCTCTCCGTGGAGGCCTCATCGAACCCCCACTCACTCCTGCATCCCCTGATCTCTCTCTCCGCAGAGGACCCATCACACCCCCACTGCTCTGCACCCTCTGTGATCGCTCTGATCTGGCCTGCCGCATCTGAGAATAGCTAAGAGCTCGCTGACTAGCTGGCACCACCTGCTCATATAAACCCCGCCAGTAGTCTATCTCCGCCTGTACTCGCTGCATCTCCCTCATCACCTCCCTCGTAGGCCCCCGTGCTCCTACTCCAATCCAGACTCTCTCCTGCAGCTCTGCTAATCTCTCCACTGCACTATCCCTCTCCTATAGCACCACCGCCAGCTCTGACTCCCGTGCAAATAGCTGCACATCCCTAGCCGCCACCTCCGCCTCCAAATCCTCTACCCGGGTCTGCAAGTGTGCTATCATGTGATCTCGAAGATCTCTCGTGGCTCCCTCCCCGGTATCCATCACAGCCTCACCTATACCACCCTCTCCAGTAGCCCTCTCCCCTCTGTCCATCGGGATCTCCCTCTCCATACCCCTCCCACCTAGTCGAACTCCTCCCTGTATCAGCGGTCCCTGTGCTATCCATAGTGGCAGTCCACCTCTCCCTCTCTGCTAAATCCGCATCCCCAACCCACCACCTCCTCCACCTCCTCCTCCTCCACCTCCTCCACCTGCCCTCGACCTCCTGCCCTCCTCCGTCTCCGTCCCCTCTCATCCTCAAAATTCGGGATTGGCTCTACTGGATCTGATATCCGTAAGATCGAGTGCGCCGCCCGGTACTGCATATACTCATCTAATACTCCTGCATCCACGACACTCGGTCGTATATCCCACGGTCTCGCCTGTAGCATCCAAAACTCTGCCAGTTCCTGATCATACGGTAGCACTGGCCCCCATGCGTACCTCTTCCGAATCACCCGAGCATACTCTCCTGATCCACTAGGCAGTCCCTGCTGCCGTCTAAACTGCCTCATCACTCTCTCGGGCACCTGTCTCTCCACATAGTACGAGGTCCTCCCAATGAGGAATCAGGTCATAAAAACATAGGGTACTGCCTCTGCATCATCATCCCATGGCTCACACTCTAGGTATGGTCGCCATATGACTGCATCTAGATCGTCCAGTGCCCACC
Organism: Cryptomeria japonica; assembly: GCF_030272615.1. Lineage (NCBI taxonomy): Eukaryota > Viridiplantae > Streptophyta > Pinopsida > Cupressales > Cupressaceae > Cryptomeria > Cryptomeria japonica. The sequence goes on along the minus strand of NC_081405.1, from coordinate 422,381,968 downwards.
GCCACCACTCTAACTTCCCCAAGTGGGGCTGACTCATCATGCTGTTATACATAAACATATACGGTTGATCTACTACGCGAAACCTCAGACTCACTGGTCGAGTCACTGGTAGGTGCTCCCAGGCCTAAATATGCAGCAGCGTCACTCCCACTGCTAAGGAGCCCCTCCCTCGATAAACCACCTCATGAAGCTCCTGGTAAAGGTGCGCCAGCACGCACGACCCCCATGCAAATCGAGTCCCCTCGGTAATCATCATCTCGATCACCTGCCCCCATCCCATGGCCAAACCATGTGATCACCTGTCAGGACATAGAAGTCCTCCCATGATACTTGATAGAACTGCTGGTAGAGGCTCATATAACGCAGCTATCTTCTCCCAGACAATAGAACCATCATCAATAAAAATATCCTCATAAAAAAACTTTGAACTGTAAGGGTCCCCCAGGATCTGTCATCTGTGACCAGCTCCCCCTGAATCAAAATCCACAGGATGCGCCACACATCCTCTAGGGTCACTGTCATCTCCCCCTGTGCTAGATGGAAGGTGCATGTCTCGCTATGCCACCGCTCGGCTAACGCTATGATCAAACCGTGATTCATCCGAATCACGGGCATGTGCATCACCTCATACAATCCAGTAGCAGCAATACAATCTATCTCTGCCTCTGTCAATCGATCCCGCAACCCCTGTGTCGCAGGATGTCTCTCGCGTAACTGCAACACGCCTAGATCCTCCTGTACATGGACATTCATAAATCACCATTAGTTGTTTTGTTTCAAACTTTCTTAAGTTTAAACCTAGACTATCAACAGATACTTTGATCAAGTATCTTCGAGTCTCAACAGGTAAGCAATCATGGCAACCTCGACTTCAACGGGCATTTATCTTAAAAATGACCTAAGTCTCATCAGGCTACTATGGTTCAAAACAACTCCCACTTCACATCGCCATCCATCTATCATTGACATCGGGAGATTTTCTTCATCCAAACTGGGGCATCTTTTTATCCTAAAACAAAAGCACTATTTTACCAACAAAAGCACTAGTTTCTTAACAATAGCGCTACAACCCTAACAAAAGCGCTCAATAAGCTATCCAATAGAACTCAAACTACAAATGCGCTAAAACAACTACACAGTAGCACTAATTAAGAGCAATAGCGCTCAATTAAGCACTCAATAACACTTATTAATCAATAGTGCCTAAACATGCATACAATAGTGCTAAAACATTTCAAAAACGCTCAAACAATAGGCCAATAGCGCCATTGCGGCACCATAGCTCTAGTTCATTGAGCAAAAGCGCCAAAACCATAGTTTCAGCGCTCTTGCTCCAACTCGACTTAGACTCAGCAAAAAACCTATCAAAAATGCTTAAAAATTTAAAATTCCAATTTGCGTACCGTTGGTTCGTAGTCGTCTGGCCGCTGGAACCGTCAGACTCACTCAAATCTGTGCTCTGTAATCGGTATCGGCATCCTGACTGCTGCTCACTCCTCCAAAACGTCACTATCAGAGCTTTGGTTTCACACTGGTCGCGGTCACAAATGATCCTATTTTCATCACTTTCACCCCATTTATATCCTTCACCGTCACCATAACTTCCCCCCGCTCACCGCCGTGGTCCCCGTAAACTTCCCGAGCTCCCCATTTCTCCATTTTACCCCCATTTTCTTCTCTTTTTCACCCGTATGGCTAACTCCTTTTCTTCTAACACCCTGCCAATTTTCATTCTTTTTCGAGAGGTCGCCTGATTTTTTAAAAAATTTCGGCCCATCTCTTGAGGGGACATACCACCCATTAAATTTACATTTTATGGGATATTTCTTCACACCTATTTTTCTTTCTTTGAAACGACGCGATAAACCGCACCGTCTCAAAGAGGGGCAAATTTGGTCACACAAATCTGTCCAGCTTAATTAAATAAATATTCGCTATTTATTTGATTAAAAATCCATTAGCCATCAAGTTAATTAAATAAATATTTAATTAATTCATCTCCAAACATTCTCCTATTAATTAAATAAATTATTCAATTTATTTTAATTAATTCATTAAATCAAATTCACAATCAATTAAATAAATAAAATCTATTTATTTAATTAAAATCCCCTTTTCCTCTTTTAAATAAATTAAATAAAAACATTTATTTAAATCATTATCCCCCCCCACTTGCATTTTCCTACAAATGCAACTTGCACACATTTATTGGAATAAATGAATTTTTATTTTTATAAAATCTTATTTTCCCTCACCCACCAAATCCAATTGTATTCCTAAATCTCCTTCTAGATTCTTCTAACCCCTTCCTAATTAGCCTAATCCATCCCTTAATTATTATCACATTCCTAAGCAAAATGAAGTCACTTCTCAAAGACTTCAAAAGTCTTTGAAAAACATTTAATGCTTTGTGTGTTCAACAAATTAACCCCCACAGTTTTCCAAGACCACTAATGGCTCTTACATGACCATGTATGGCTCTTACATAACCATTTATGGTTATTTCAAACTTGTCTCCCTAAACATTTATTGTTTTGACCATATTTATCCCTTTTTACATTTGCACAAGAGTTTATCCATTAGATAAAAGCTTTATTCTTTGAATAAAGAGTGTATTCATTCAACTAACCTTGACTTTAACTCCCAAGGTCATATCAAGCATTTAATGCTTATTCCCTCTCCTCTCAACCTATCTCACATTGACACTTGTCATCCTGGGATTGGGTTGAAATCCCTCACATGGATTTGAAATCATTCAATCCTGACCCTTGTTGAGATTGTTCAATCTCAACCATCCATTGCTCCATTTCCCCTATAAATAGAGCCCATTTCTTCATAATCCAGATCCTGAAAACTTGTATGCATTTAACCTATAGGCATTTTACAGAGCATTTAGCATAGCAAACTAAAATCTTGTTATTTTGGTTAAAATCAATCATTTCAATAGCATCTAGTATTTTAGCTTTTTATTTTACATTTGGAGCAAAATACTCAAATCTCAATCCTCCATAAGTATCCATAGTGCAAAAAGTTGCTGAGAGCTACACTATTTTGGAACTTGGAGAGGAGAAGAACAAGGGAGAAGGAGCTAAGAGCATGCTAAGAGGCATTTGGAGATGCCTCATTATCTTTGTTTCATTTGTTAAATATATTAGCATGATTTTAGTATCTCTTTTGATATGCCTGTTTAGATTAGTTTTTGATTGACTAACACTAACGATTTTCTTGTGTCTTGTGTTGTTTGTCATTTGCTAACCTTGTCCATTTAGCAGTGCATCAATTATTATTATTATTATTATTATTATTATTATTATTATTATTATTATTATTATGTTTGATTAGATTGACCCAAGACCTTCCCCATCCTATGGAAGGCCAAGAGTCACAACTTAGAATTCCACTTTAGATGTCCCTATTGGGAATTGAACTTGGGTCTCCACAGCGAGAGCCCAATGCTTTAACCAGTTAAGCTCAACCCCTTGGACATAAATAAATTATAAATTTGTTAGCACTAATTGTAATTTTAAATTTTATTAATATAAATAGATGGTAATTTGTTAACACTAATTGTAATTCTAAAGGGGTTAAAATTGGAGATTTAGCCTTCCTATAACTGAGGCAACATTTAGGGAGTAATTAATTTTGTGGAATTAAATAACTATTTTAGATTAATTAGGGGAATTTATTTTCCCAAGTGTTTGGAACAACTTTAGTAGGAATAATTAATTGTGTTGTGGATAACTCAACCTTATCAAGCCAAGAGGGTCAAAATCAAAGAATTTACTTGCAAATAAATTTATGGTTAGACTCCTCTAAGTAGTCTTATTTAGTTAATTGGATGGTTCATTTTACTTCAATTTATTTGGTTAAAATCAACAAATTTAGATTTGATCAATTGTCTAAAGGAACTTTTCTTAGCAACCTATGCAAGTTACTTTTATTGTTGTGCAAGTTACTTATTCTTGTTATTATCATGCAAGTTACACTTTCTTCCCTATCCAATTCATGCTAGTTGCGTAATTGATGTTACATTTCAAGAATCTAGATAATAGCTCCCTATTTCGAATATTAATCACCTAGTAGTAGTAAGTTGTTACTTTTGAGTAATTCTCTTAACTGCTTTTATGGAATTAATTTCATAGATATACTCTCAATTATTTAATTCTTGCAATACATAGAGTAATGTTACTTTATTTTCTCTTCTTTCAAGAGAATAATAGTTGGATTGCTTAGATAGATAACTAAACAATAGGTGATGGAAAACAAAACCCTTGCAGCGTTCGGTATTTACGGTGCCTATGGGTCACACTTACAGGTAATGTCGTTGTGTTGAACTACTGCACTTAATGCCTAATAAATTTTCATCAATAGCGTATGTGGCATCATCCCTATAAATCATCGAAGAGTAATAAGGGTCACATGGATGTTAAGATCCAAGGGGCGGGTAATCTCTCTTGGATCGATAATCTAATAAGATAATATTTAAATGAATTTACATCTGCTCAGATAAACCTTAGAAAACCCCTTTAGGGTTGGTTGAGTAAGATGGTTTTAAAACTTTGTTTTATCTTCATGATTGTTTGGCATTTGATAATGGGTCAAGGGTGACGCTTATGATAGGAAATAGGACCTATTTGTTTAGGCCACAAGTAATAGGCCACCTTGAGCCCTTTGCTTAAAGCTACCGTCGTGGATAGCAACCGCAGAGCAACTGTCTCAGACATTGACCCTAGAAAGGGTTGCATACCCACTAAAACAATTTACATTAAAGCATAGATTAGAAAATAGAACTACATACTTTACGACTTGATCTTGTGCCGAAACGGGTATGGAGGCAGTCTAGGGATGAAGGTGTCCCTAGTAATCAGGCGTTCGGGGATTTGGTCTAGGATGTTGATCGAGCGAGTAGGTGGTCTACGAAGTTCCTTGGCTTCTCCATCAAAGGGGACATATTTACTAATTGGAAGTTTTTTTTGTTTTTTTTAAAAGGTAATTCAACGCATACTCGAAAGGAATCCCGTATGGATTCGCTAGACTTCCTAAGGCTTTAGGCTGAATTCCGAAGCGGAATTCAAGCTTGCATTATGTTACCTTATTTACTCTTAAGGATGGCAACCTTCGTGCACTCCTATTAGAGGAGTGTAGTTCTTAGAGAGTGAATCAGGACCCTGATGGTCCCGATTGGTCTAAGTCTCTAGCCAGAGCACCCCCTATCCCAAGTTGGATAGATGCCTACCCCATTTGGGTAAATGCCTATCCCGTATTGGATAGATGAAACCTCATGTCCCGTATGGACAGATACCTAACCTGTATGGTTAGATACTCATCCCAGATGGATGAATGCCTAATCTGGTTGGATAGATGTCCAGAGTATGTGATTGAATCAAACACAAATAAATAAATAAATTAAATTTTAAAAAAAAATAGTCAAAAATTATTGGGCTAAGTAGAGTGGGTTATTACATGTCTCGTGGAAGTTAAAATCCAAGGGGCGGGTAATCACCCTTGGATCGATAATCTAATAAGATAATCTTTAAATAAATTTACATCCGCTCAGATAAACCTTAGAAAACCCCCTTTAGGGTTGGTTGAGTAAGATGCTTTTAAAACTTTGTTTTATCTTGATGATTGTTTGTTGTTTGATAATGGGTCAAGGGTGACACTCATGATAGGAAATAGGACCTAGTTGTTTAGGCCACCTTAAGCCCTTTGCTTAAAGCTACCATCATTTGTAGCAATCGCAAAGAAACTGTATGGGACATTGACCCTAGAAAGGGTTGTGTACCCACTAAAAAAAATTACATTAAACCATAGATTAGAAACTAGAACTACATACTTTACGCCTTGATCCTGTGTTGAAATGGGTATGTAGGCAGTCTAAGGATGGAGTTGTCCCTAGTACTCAGGCATTTGGGGATGGGGTCTAGGATGTTGATAAACTGAGTAGATGGTCTGCAAAGTTCCTTAGCTTCTCCATCAAAGGGGACATAATTACTAATTGGAAGTTTTTTTGTTTTTTTAAAGGTAATTCAATGCATACTCGGACAGAATCCCATATGGATTTGCTTGACTTCCAAAGGCTTTAGGCCAAATTCTGAAGGGGAATTCAAGCTTGCATTATGTTATCTTATTTACTCCTAAGGAAAACAACCTTGGTGCACTCCTATTAGAGGAGTGTAGTTCTTAGAGACTGACTCAAGACCCTATGGTCCTAATGAGTCTAAGTCTTTGGCCAGAGAACCCCCTATCCCAAGTTGGATAGATGCCTAACCCTTTTGGGTAGATGCCTATCCCATATTAGATAGATGAAACCTCTTGTCTCGTATGGAAATATGCCTAACCTATATGGTTAGATGATCATCTTGGATGGATGAATGCCTAATCTAGTTGAATAGATTCCCAAAGTATGCGATTGAATCAAACACAAATAAATAAATAAATTAAATATAAAAAAATAATCAAAAATTCTTGGGTTAAGTAGATTGGGTAATTACATGTGGTATCAGAGAAAAGGTTCAAATCTAGGCCTTGAGCTCACTTCAACTTACACAAGTAAGGGAGTGTCTTGTAATGGTAGAGATTAAATTGTAAAATCTTAAATCACGAACTAACTATATAATTTAAATTTCAGGTAAAACCCTAGATGGCTAGAGGAAGAGGAAGAGGAATAGGAAGAGGAAGGGGAAATGGAAGACGTGCTACTACTAGGAGACAAAGGGAACCTAACCATGAAGAAAATAATGAAGTAAATCAACAAGACCGGGGGAATAATGAAGATGGGGTTGAAGCTATAATCAACTTGTTGATCGAACAAAGGGATAAGATCAACTTCTTGCAACAATCAATGCAGGACCTTAGGACAAGACATAATAACATCAAAAATAGAAGTGGAATTGAAAATGAGAACGTTGGCAACAACTGAGGGAATGAGATGGACAATAAGAGGGAAAACAACATGATGGAGCTTTGTAAGGATTTGAAGAAAATCACCCCACCTAAGTTTGATGGAAAGCAAATTGGTGAAGGAAATGAAAATTGGTTAAATGAAATGGAAAAGTACTTCAAACTAAGGGACTTTAGTGAAACAACCATGACCTTATGGGGCTCCTATCAACTCATAGGAGAGGTAGCTAGTTGGTGGACTAACACAAAGGAGAAAAATGTATATAGCAGGGATACGATCACATGGGATCAATTTGTTCACCATTTTCGTAAAAGGTGGTTACCACAATTGTTCTTCGATGAGAAGGTGACTAAATTCCATAGTCTTTGACAAGGGTCCTTATAAATCCAATAAAATTGGGATAAGTTCGCTAAATTTCTTAAGTACGTACCTATGTACCAGAAGGACGAAGAAGGTCAAACTAGGAAGTTCATTTTGGGGTTGAATAGAAACATAGGGGCAGAGGTTGACATACATGGACCCAAAAACATGAACGCAATACTGGAAAATTCCCTAAGGCAGGAGTGAAAGATTCAAGCCTTAACAACAACAAGATGAAACTTTAATGGGAATCATTCATTTAAAAGGAAGCAAGAATTCAAGGGGAATACCAACTTCAACAAAAGTCAAAGGAATAATTCTTTCGAAAGAAGGCCACCCCCTAATCAATATCAGAGGAATGGAAATAATAAAAATAATAATAGGGGCAATTATAACAGGATAACTTACCCACCAAGGACCAATGAAACAAGGAATGATCCTCCTAGGAATCAAGTAAGGCGGGTGTAAAGCTCTGATGCTAATAGTAAACAAGATGAGCGGGGGGGGGGGGGGGGGGGGGTGAATCATACAAACTTAATCTTCAATATATTCAACAGATTCAACTTCGATAGCTTATACTTCAGAATACATAACCAAAATTGTAAAACATTCAAACTCATGAACAGATAACATCACAACACATATAACACCAGATTTAACGTGGAAACCCAAATAGGGAAAAACCACTGTGGGATTTCAGACCCACTAAGAAATATAGCCTTCTAGAGTATGCTCGGTTAAAAGCAAATCCTGTTAAAGATTACAAACACATTGCTAGATGTGACCCGGTTAAGGGATTTCCCTCAGACTTGTTAGAGTCTTGCACTTTGTTAGAAGTGACCTTGTCAAAGGATTTCAAACACTCATTTAGAATGTTACCTTGCCAGAGGGTTTACAAATAAGACTGTTAGGTCCACTCGGTTAAGAGATTTCGTATCACTTACAAAATAAATAACAGTAATAAATATATCTGCAACTTCACATCTGAAATGCTAAAGTAGAATATATTTGCTCAAAACAATCTTGTCATAAGACTTATCTAGTCCTTTGATGGGCTTGCTAGGCTTCTCAATATGTTCTTCAATTGGATCTTCAAGCTTCTGAGCTCAGTAAACATTCTTGTAGCATCACTGTGCATACATTTGCCCGCATGTAGTGTTTATCAACAATTTCTTATTTATAAACATTTTCTGACCGCTTAATCTCCTTGATCACATTTCCCATGATCAATCTTAGCCATCAGATCATCAAACTTGACTAGGTTCAATGTATTCTTCGATCTGAAAATGTTTTACCTCGCCTTGGAACTTGCATTCCTTCCTTGGAACTTGTGCTAGGTTATTGCGGTTCAATCTGTGTTTTAGATCTTCCTCCTGTATTTTCCATGTCGTCGATCCTCAACAAACTTCTTGCACGACAAACCAATCATTTATTCATCTCCAACTCATCAGCATCCTTCATTAAATAATGCTTTTATCCATCCAATGCGATCTATTATAACTCGGTTGTTACTCGGTTAATACTGAACTTCGTTCGGTAGACATTCTGCCTTCTTTAACCGATATCGATAACCTTAGGGTTTACCAACTAGGTACCTTAGGGTTTACCGACTAGGTTCCTTGCTCAGTGACATAATACAGTATTAAACTTATAATGAACAACATGTGTAGGATATCAAAGCAATCAAAACAACATGATCTCATCATTGTCTAACTCGGTAATAGTTGCCCATTGAATAACTTATATCTCCCCTTTATTATCACATTTTTTCTGTGTCACTTACCGACCTCCTAATACTCATCAACACATACTTCTCAAGATATGGCAACATTATACTAAATCAGAAAATCAATTTCTTGGCATCAATGACAAAACAATATTATTAAGACAATAATCATCCTTCTTTAGTTATATCAACAATCTCCAACAACCTTCTCAATATCCTTATTGAAATGCCAATAGCGGGGACCACCAGGTGGGTGTTTTATGTGTGGAGGAAACCATTTTGTTGGAGAGTGCACAAGAATGCAAGGTCAGATTAGGGCCAATCAATGACAACAAGGACCTCAACAAAGGATTCATGCAATAGTTAGAAACCAAAGAACAAGATTTCAAAATGTTCCCATGGAAACTACAGGTACACTATTTGAACAACCAATTTCAATTCTAACTGACACTAGGTCATCTGAATGTTTCATTTCACCTGAATAGTAAGTAAATTTGTAGTAAGAGTTAAACAAATGGAGTCATCATGAACGGTTCAATGTAGGGATAAGGCAACTAGGGAAGTAACTAAGTGTTTACCAAAAGCTAGGGTACAATTTTCCGAGTTTTAAATAAGGGTAGATCGCTATGTGGCACCCCTAGGGTTACATGACGTAATTATTGGAATGAGTTGTCTGATGGATCATCAAGCTAGTGTGGATTGCTACAACAAAGTGGTTGAGTGTTTGGATGATGGGGGAAGAAGGGTCAAAATCCAAGGAAAGTTTAAACCCATTAACATAGAAACCTTATTAGCCATACAATTAAAGAAGGAAAGAAGAAGATGAGGCCTAATCTATATAGTTGGAATTGATGATGGAGAAGAGGAAAATACGCAACCTTTGAAAATACCCCCTTCTTAAAAGAACTCAAGAATGTATTTCCAAAAGAATTACCAGGCTTGCCCCCTAAAAGGAAGTTTGACTTTTCTATCGACTTACTACCAAGAGTTGAAACAACATCGAGGGCACCTTACCGAATTAACAAAACTAAATTATAAGAACTCAAAATGCAATTGGAGGAACTCTTAGCTAAGGGGATAATAAGGCCAAGTGTATAACCATTGGGAGTGTCAGTCTTATTCGTTAAGAAGAAGGATGGGACCTTAAGACTATGCATTGACTATAAGATGTTGAACAAGGTCACAATAAAGAATAGGTATCCCTTACCTCGAATAGAGGATCTTTTTGACCAAATGAAAGGAGGGGTAGTGTTTTCAAAGATTGATCCCTGATCAAGATACCATCAACTCAGAATTAAGGAAGAAGATATTTTGAAGACAACTTTTAGGACTAGATATGGGCATTATAAATTCATAGTAGTACATTTTGATGTAACCAATGCCCCAACTGCATTTATGAACTTATTGAATAGTGTGCTTCATGACTACTTGGACAAATTTGTCTTGGTATTTTTGGATGACATCTTGATTTACTCTAGAAATGAGGAGGAACATTTAGTATACCTACAAATGGTCTTGCAAATATTGAGGGAACATAAGTTATATGGGAAACTATCAAAATGTGCCTCCTTCAAAGAAAAGATTAACTACCTTGGGAATATCATATCAAAGGAAGGAATAGGAGTTGATCCAGATAAGATAAAGGCAATAGTAGAATGATTAATCCCTAAAAATGCTTTAGAGGTACGAAGTTTTATGGGGCTAAAAAGGTACTATAGGAGGTTTGTGGAAGGATTCTCTAAAATAGAAAACCCTATCATATCATTGCAAAGGAAAAGTAAAAATTTTGTGTGGACAAAGCAAAGTGATAAGGCATTTCAAATTTTAAAAGAAAAACTAAATACAACACCTATCTTAAGGGTTCTAGATCCAAATGGACACTTCACAGTTGTAACAGATGCTTCTATTGAAGGTTTAGGAGGAGTACTTATCTAAAATGAAGGGGTAGTGGATTATGAATCTAGGAAGTTGAAGACTCATGAAGTTAATTATGCACCCCACGACTTAGAACTAGCAACAATTGTGCATGCCCTACAAAAATGGAGACACCTCTTACTTGGGAAGCCCTTTGAGTTAAAATCAGACAACCAAGGACTAAAGTATATTTTTACCCAACCCCACTTAAATGCTAGACAAAGAAGGTGGTTATAATTTCTAAGTGAATATGATTTTGAAATTGAATATATTAAGGGGAAGGAAAATAGGGTGGCAGATGCTTTAAGTAGGAGGAGGCACTTGATGACTATAGCAACATTCAAATCCACTTTCAAGAAGCAAGTAATGGATGAGAAATAACATGACCCATGGTATGAGAAAGTAAAATTAACTTTAGAGTATGATCCAACAGATCCTAAGGTTGAAGGGTATACATTACATGAAGAAGGGTTGCTAAGGTACAATAACAGAATCTATGTTTCAAATTCAGGGGACTTAAGGAAGGTAGTCTTATCTAAGGGCCATAATACTCCTTACTCAGGGCACCAGAGGGTTAATAAAATTTGAGTAGATCTGAAGAAGGTATACTTTTGGAAAGGGATGAAGAATGACATAGTTAAGTATGTGGCTAAATGTTTGGAGTGTCAAAGGGTAAAAGCAAAGCATAGACGTTTGATTGGACTATTACAGTTACATGATGTACCTCAACACAAGTGGCAATTTATTAGTATGGACTTTGTGCAAGGTTTTCCCATGTCACATTCTAGGAATGATACAATAATGGTAGTAATTGACAAACTCACAAAGGTGGCATACTTTATATCAGGGAATTTGTCGGATGATGCACCTACTTTGGCAAGGTGCTTTGTTAAGGAAATATTTAGGTTTCATGGGATGCCAGAGAAAATTATATTAGATAGAGATGCTATATTCACTTCAAGGTTTTGGACAACTTTTCAATCAACTTTGGGAACTTGGCTAAATTTTAGTACTGCATACCATCCTGAAATTGATGGTCAAACAGAAAGGACAAATCAGATTTTGGAAGACCTACTTTGCATGTACTGCATGGACCAACAAAAGAAATGGGAAGAGTACCTACCACTAGTAGAGTTCTCTTAAAATAACACATTTCAAACATCTTTGGGAATGACACCTTTTGAAGCATTCTATGGTAGGCCATGTCGAACACCTTTGAGTTGGGTCAATCTGGAACATAGAGTAATAATTGGCCTAGATATGTTGAAGAAAATGGAAAGGAAAACTAAGGAAATTAGGAAAACATTGAAGAAAGTCTTCGATAGGTAGAAAAGTTATGCTGACAAGAACAGGACACCAAGGGATTTTGAGGTGGGAGAGAAAGTCTTCCGAAGGGCTAGGCCACACAAGAGTTCCATAAGGTTTGGAAAAAAGGCTAAACTTGCACCTCATTATGTTGGACCTTTTGAGATCTTGGAATGGATTAATCCAGTTGTGTACCGGTTGGCCTTACCTCCCCAATCGATTCGAATCCATGATGTCTTCCATGTATCGCTTCTTAAAAAGTATGTGCCTAACGAGAAACATATTTTGAATTGGGATGCCTTACAGGTCCAGGAAATGAGGGGATAATGATAGAGCCATTCAAAGTCTTGGAGAGGTTGTAGTACCAATTGCACAACAGAGAGGTTGATCAGTGCAAAGTACAATGGAATCAGTATGATGAAAAGAATGCTACATGGGAAGATACTAGTGAAATGCAGCAGTTGTTTCCTTTTTTGTTTTAGAATGGTCATGAAGTATAGACTCTTTACATGGTTACATTAAATAAGTGCATTGCAACGATGCACAATTTAAGGGGGGAAAGATGTCATAACCCTCTTTCTCTATTTTGATAAAACTTGCTACTACTATTGTTATTATTATTAAATCAGTTCGTGGTTTTGTTAGAAATGATTTACTGAATATGGTTGAAAAAACTATTATAATAAAGAGAATTAAATAATGGACACACACATACACACTTGAAAACTTAATTTAAATGGAAATTATTTAATTACTCATTTTCAATAGAGCACATGTCCTAGGAGAAATTGGAAGCTTCTAGAGGGAATCTTCATTCTTCATTTTCTTGCATGTAACTCCTCCATTAAGTGATAAATCAATTTTGCATGAGGATAATTTAGGAAAAAGAATCTTATTTTCAATTAGTTCTCTTGATAGTGGAATTGAAGAATCTTTTCTATATAGTGTATGCAATCTTCCGAAGGAAGAGGGGTTTGGATTATTTTGAAGGAAATTTTCTCAAGTCTCTTGTTGAAAGTAATAGGAGTTCTTGTAGTCATATTTCATTTGTAGATTTGTTAAGTTTGTTTGAAGAAATTTCACCAAGCTACAAGGAAGGATCAAGAAAAGCTAGCTTGAAGATTGGGAGAGGATTCAACAACAAGCTTCGACAATCCAGGTTCTCTTCTTTGCCTTCTCTTATTTACATATGAGAAATTTGTATTGTCAAAAAATATATATATAATTTTTATCCATCTCTTGGATCTCCATTTATAAATGAATTCTTCTATTTAAAAAAATCAAAGAAAATCTTTTTCTTTTTAATTAGGGAAAAGCTATGATAAAAGTACTTTTCAAGTAAGGAATATAAAGGATATCTTTATTATATATTTAATCTTCTTTAGGGAAAAAGAAAAGAGAAAAAAAAAAAAAATCAGATCTTTGCCCTTGCTTTCTAAAAAAAGATTTAGTCTAAATCTATGTAAAAATATTATTTCCCTTATTTAATTATTCTTTCGGGAATAAATTCTCTTCTCAGTGATTATATGTTGATCACTTGTGTATGAGCCTTGTTCTTTATTTAATTATTTTATGTAAATTAAAATTATCTCTCAACTCTTTCTCTCTCTGGATGTGAGTTTGATCATTCGAGTGTAAATTTCATTTCTTTAATTAATTCTTACATCTCAGTGAATAATCACACCTCTCTGAATATAACTTGATCATTTGTATATGAAGTTTATTTAATATTTTCTTGTGAGCTAAACCCATTTCTCTCTCTGAAAGTAGATTTGATCATTTGTGTGTAAATCTTAATTCCTTAATTAATTCATTCTCCTCTGTGATTAGTCTTACTTCCCTGTGAATGTATATTACTGTTATGAGAGAAAATTTCATTATCCTTTGTGAAAATAATGTAAAATTTCCTCTCTGTGATAACAACAATGTATAATTAGTTTTTTACTTTATCCTTCTTGAGAAAACTTTATATATATATATATTGTAATGTAATATTTAAATAACTCGACCCATATTCTTTTTCAAAAATCCATTTTCTTCGAAGCGTTATTTTTTCTATTTAACGGGGAAGCGGTAGTTTATAGCAGGGTGGAAATGCAGGCATGAGAATCTCCCTTCACAAGTCAAATATTTCATGATATATAATTATATTGATTTCCATTTGGGAGGAAGGGATTCTCTTCTAGTCCCCTGCTTATCTGTTACCAAAGGTGGGTCAACTGGTTGCGTGAATTCTGCCCTCGCACTTCGTGCACCCTTGTTTTGAGGTATTTTTCCCCGTCTACTGGCAACCCTACTACCTCTGTAATCCACTCTTTTGTCATGATAATTCTAAACCCTTTCACCTATGCTTCCCCATCAGAAAATGTACGGGTGATTTCTCTTGCAATATCCTCATTAAACTCAGTTAGCATCAAAAAATAATCTAGCCAGCCATTATTTCAGAAATTAGGTTCACAAACCTGATCTTGCAGAAGGACATCATGCACTGTAGGTTCATGGAGAACTGGCGAACCACCCATTGCAACACTAGCACTCACAACTCACCACTTGCAAAAATATACCTAATTTTGTCTAAACTCTACAAATTCTCAAAAGAAAATATGCTCTTCTTTCAAATAACCGAGCCACAATTTCAAAATAGCGAAAGGCTAGCGAAGAAAAAAAGGCGGCGACAAAAGGTATAGAAATAAGAACAGAGTACATGATGTCACATCAAACCGAACTAATTTTAAATTTAAACTTTATTTGAAACAACATAAGAATTATCCATGAGAATAATTCACCATCGTACTTTCCCCCCCAACCTAAGGTGTAACAAGTGTCCACACATGTGGAGGATCACTAAAATGAATACTATGTGTTTACACATTAAGATGGCTATGAGCGATTAAATAAATATTTAATATTTATTTAATATTTATTCTTCTATCAAATAGTTAATTTGAAAAGATTAATTTATTTAATTCATTTCATGTCCTTCTATTAATTAATTAAATTGAAATATTTTATTAATTAATTAATTTATCCTTTTCCTCTAATCAATTAATTAAATATCTAATATTTAATTACTCCTCTAATCAATCAATTAAATATCTAATATTTAATGGTTATTCTTCTATCCTATAGTCCCAAATATTAAATGATTTCTTAAATTATTTACTTCATTTCCAACTCATCCTTCCATCTCCACTTCATCTTTCCTTTGCCAACTCATCCATCATCTAGCTAAATTAATTCAACAAAATTAAAATAAATAAAACATTTATTAGCCACTTATCTCCAACTTCCAAAATAAATGAAATATTGTGTACGTACACATATTTCTTAACCTTCTTCTATATTCTCTCTAACATCCCTATATCTTAGGAAGGACTTGAGTCCACTTGTCCTTTTATGCCTAAATCTTCTCCAACCATCTCTAGATTCCCTCAGTCAGCAACCCAGTGAAGGTGAGATGAGTGACACTTGTCTTCTCCTTCCCCCTTTCTCTCAACCTTCACCTTTGCTCACAACCATCCAAATTTGCAGATCTGATCATGACCATTGATCTCAGACACATCATCTTATCCTCTCAATAGTCTATAAAAGTAGGAGTTTGAGTTGAGAAAGAGTTAGTCTTCAAGTTAACAATTTGAAAAACTTATGCATCCGTGAGTTTTTATCTTGAAGCAATTTAGCAATTTAGCATTTCTCATTTAGCATAATCATTTAGCTTTAAATCATTTGCATTGCATATCATAATATCAGTTAACTATCAATTATTAGTCCATTCTTCATATGTCATCTTGGAAGCTATCAGTGCTTATTTGAGAGCAAATCATCTACAACCAAGAACAGTGGAGTTAGGACACAATGAGACTTAAATCATGAAGGTAATAATAGTGTTTTTATTTTATATTATTTTCATGTAGTTTCATTGGTTGAGTTTGGATTTCTTGTAGCATTTCCTTTGTATTTTGTGAAACTAATATGTTGCAGGTAGTATTCTAATGATGAAATTCAAGTTGACACATTTTGGCGCCCACTGTGGGGCTCAAGCCTCGAACTTATCTTTCTAATATCCTGTCTTATTCTCGCAAAACTAGTTTAATACTTTTGTAAGTCAGTTTCACGCATTTGTGAAATCTGATAGCCCATTTGTTGAGTAATTTAGTACTTTTATCACTTAGGTTAGTGCCTTCTTTCAATAGAATAGCACTTTTAATCATTAATTCACACATTCAAATAGTAGGTTAGTGCCTTTGTCACACAGGTTAGCACTTATGTAACATACGTTAGCACTTTTGTGACATAGGTTAGTGCATTTGACAGATTGTTTAGTGCATTTGACAATTGTTTTAGTGCATACATTCTCTATTCTGGTGCATTTGAAACAGAGTGCAAATTTTTTAATCAAATCTTGAAATTAGGCTTGTGGAAGGACAATATATATGAAATATAAAATTTAAGCTATATTCCATATATATTGTCAGGATGTTTGAGAGGGGTTTCGAACCTCTAGGAGTTATAATGCAAGATCTACTTTTTGGAAGATCCTCCAAATTTCAGACAGTCAAATTTCAAGGCATTCGAGGATCAGGAGTGAAAAATTTGTAACCAAGATTTGAAATTAGGCTTGTGGAAGCCCACCTAAGGTTTTGGATTTTCACTACTTTTTTTTTGCAGATTTTTAACAGTTTCTTGCAGATTTGGAGGAGTTAAGTTAGGATTTAGTGATTTCTTTTCTAGCTTTTTTAAAGTTGGTTAAAAATAACTCATGTTTCCTTTTGGGTAAAAAGAACTTCATTTTTCAATTTGGTGTTGTAAAAAGTACCTCACTTGTTTTGGGGCTCTAAAAATAATCACATTTGCAAGGTAAAAAGAACAACAAATCAAACTTTTACTTTCTTGCAAAGTTGGGATTCACACCTCAAATTTTGGGCTCTAAAAAGAGTAACAATCTTTCATTTTCTTGCAAAGGTAAAAAGCACAATCAATCTTATTTTTTGCAAGTGAAAAAGAGCAATCAACTTGTCCATTCTTACAAAGCAAATTACTTTTTGCAATGATTTTCATTTTGTTGACTAGGATTTCCAATTCCTACTTTAGAAAATCATTTACTATGTGGGGCTAAAATAAACACCATGCTTGTTGGAGAAAAATCTCCAAATAGGACCATTCTCTTAATGTTGCAAACAAAGAGGGATTCCTTATAAAGCAGGATTTGGCAAAATCCTATGATAGGGTTGAATGGCGGGTTCTTTTTAGGATCATGCAAGCCTTTGGATTTGATGAGAAGGTTATCAAAATCACTAGAGAGATGAAATCTATGCTGAATTTTTCTATTCTTGTTAATGGATCTCCTTCCAGATTTTTTAAGTCTTCAATGGGTCTTATGCAAGGAGATCCTATCTTTCTCATTCTTTTCACTATTTTGGCGGAATGTTTGAGTAGATTGATTCAAAAGTTGAAGGAGAAAAGGATCATCAAAGGATTGCAACCCTCTTCAGCTAACTTCTTCTGCACTCATCAACGGTTTGTTGATGATACTATATAATTGGGATACTCTTCTGTGACTGAAGCATTTGCCTTAAAAATGCTCTCAGCTCTTATTCCCTTGCTACTGGCCAATAGGTTAACTTGGAGAAATCTGCTATTTACTTCATCAACACTCCCTTGTTGAGGTAGCAAAGGATTGCTAACATAATTGGTTGTAAGGTTGAGTTGCTCCCCTCTACTTATTTGGGAATCCCTTGTAATGCCCCACCAGGAAACCCCGAAGGGATTAAGCTAAGACACAAGAATAGAGTGCAAATAATTTTATTTTTTTAATTTAAACACAACATAATGATATAATGAGATATCAAAGTTCAGATTACAAAACGGAAGACTTCAATTAACATCTAAAGAGTTTCCCAACGTGATTATTTAATTCAACAATTAACTCAACTCACGCTAATTAATCCAATTAAGTTGATTAACTTAATGACAAGATAATACTTTAAACAAGGATAAATTTCTTTCGGAAAGATAAAAATATAGATCACATGATAAGGTTCATCCATTGAGGTTAAAAGTATAGGTGACATGATCAAGTTCATCCAATAAAATTTAACCAAACATTACGTACAATCTTATATTTAAGCATATGCCATGCATCTAATTTCATAACGTACTTTAATTTCATCATAAACTAATGAATACTTTCCATGCATACTTAATTGCATAATCAATAACTGAATACATTCCATTATTCAAATTTGCATTCTTCACTGTCCAATTTACTGCATTTAATAAGATGATTGCATAGATGCATTTAAGATTAATTTCATCTAATCCACTTTATACATTCTAACATAATGTCATCCGTACATGCTAAACTAAAAAGGAAACATAAGAACATAAGCATCACATAACACCAAATTGATATCAGAGTTCACCCCTAGTGGGCTACATTTCCGAGTCTGCTCAATTGCAAGACCCCTCTGATAATTAAATAATAGAAAATAATACATAAGGTCACATCATTTATAATCCTACCATCAAGGCGAACATAACCAATAATACATACGACCACATCGGTCAAATCAGTACATGAATGATCCTTGAATAGGAAAGGATCTGACTGAACATAATAAGAAGCAAATACATAGATCAACTGGAGCATTTGCGAAACTAAATCTTCGCAACCCATCATAAGCATCCCATGGTCTAACATAGATATCAGGTTCTCACAAGGGCATAGAAATCAAGACGACTCCACAACAGTGCTCTTATCAAGATAACACAACAACACACTAGCGAACATAAGGGACAAGTGTCATCACATAACCTGGTATGGTTACCATGGTAGGTCTTCATAGGTTCTGGCCCCACCCACTGGGTTACCCTAGCAACCTATTTTGAACCTCCAGCCCATCCAAGCCCCATGTGAACCAACACATCCTATCGTGAAGACAAGGATGATGGTTTTCCATTTCAGGACTTCTCACTGCATGCCGAGTTTGTACTAGCACTCATCCCATACGTGAGGCACAATTAACTTACTTAGTGATTCAATAACTAACTCTCTAATATGCTATTAGGTTATCACTTATTTAGACACACTTTCGATGGATTACCCAGCAACCACTTTGGGCGCGGCCCCCAATCGAAAGCCACTTTCCCAAATGACACTAGACTACACTCAAACAAACTCCTAAACCAAGGAATACACAAGGTCAAGCAAACAGAGTTCAAATTGGTAGGAATACCCACTTGGTCATACAAAACTTCATACAAGGTGCACTGATTGACGGTACTCTAACTAGAGACTTGACCAACTATGGTCAACCACGAATTAGCTTTCGACACCCGCATAAAGGACACGACCGGTTACAACACTATCATAAGAAAACAGTCAAAACTCAAGAGCAAGGACACAAGCAAGTACCCAAATCAATCATACGAGAGTGTCCAACAAAACAAAATCAAAGACTTTCCATTTCTTAAGCAAATGAGAATACAGAAAATTAAACATGCATAGGCATAGATTGGAAAAGACAATCCTCTTTCCTATTGTTTTCACACAACAATCAATCCATATTTCTAAAGGATCTAACTTTGATTGCAGTTATCTACCTCATCTAGGTACAGGTCGTTCATGGTTTTCTAACTTTCTAAGTTCATTTGCATCATAAAATAACATGAATACTTTTTCATGAGTTTTCAAACCATAAACACATTAATATAATTGTAATTATATGCACAAAATATAAAGATATAATTAAATATATATTAATTAACCCAAAATTTTATATTTAATTTCCAAAATAAAATAATTATTCCATAGTTGAACGAAACAATTTATCTAAGCTTATCTTTTCCCAGAACTTAGTTACACTTTTCAAAATATGAAAATTCAGATTAAAATAAACTAAGATAGATAATTATTTCTATTTCCGTCAAACAGAAATACCTAATTTTAACCTTTCAAAAATCAGGTAATGCCCTCTCATAGATATGTATCTACAAACAAAAATACAAATTAAATATTAACTAGTATATATATATATATATATATATATAATTAATAAAATATATACAAATTAATAATTTAATCATTAAATCAATGTACTATTTAAAACCTTTTTAATAGTTAATATTAAAAACTTTTAAATATACTATTTAAAACCTTTTTAATAATAAATATTAAAAACCTTTAAATAAACCAAAGTTTAATTTTATTAAAAATTAGCAAAAAGAGGAAAATGTGGGGCCCACGTCCCAGCACAGGGAGTGGAGGCTGTTGTTTTGGCAGCGCTGCTACCCAGAGGTAGCAGACGCTACCCATTGGTAGTGCTGCTACCCTTTGGTAGCAGGCGCTACCCTTTGGTAGCGCTGCTACCCGAAGGTAGTAGTCGCTACCAAATGGTAGCACTGCTACCATAGGGTAGCAGCCACTACCGAATGGTAGTTGTGTGTGTGAAAAAGTGGTCTGTAGCTGCAAGCACAACACTTCAATTAAGTCATTATATGCATGGTTAGTAATCAATAATCAATAAGTAATAAACCATAACAAAGCAACTAATTGCTTTCTGAAAGATGCAAGTATAATATTGCTCTCAGATTGTTATAAGCAATACCATTGACTAGACTACCAAGACGAAGGATTAAATCTATATGATATTAACTATATGGATGCAAGATGGATGAATAATTCAAGCAAATAATCAATTCAAGCAATAATGGATGTAAGCAATAATAGATGAGTAAAATGGATGCAAATAATCTAAAAAAGCACAATAATCTTCAATGACTCCAGAGCGAAATTAGCGTGATAATAATCTCCAAGCGTGTTCTCAAAAATCTCCGAGGTAAATTGGAATGAGAGCTGAAGACTGAATTTATAAAGAATTACCAAGAGAAAAGCTCAATTTAGAATTAATTGAAAATAATTGAGAAATCAGGTTGAGTTAACCTTGAGATAGATTCCAATTATAGTTTAATTGAAATGCATTCAAATTAGAAGTCCAAGTTGCATTGGAAATAATAATAAATTAATTCCATGCATTTGTGATAAAAATCGATAATTCTTTTATTTATTCAAGAAAAGAGTCTTTTCAATGCAACTGAACTTCTTTTTCTGAAAAGGTTTGAGTTCTAATTTTAGAGAATAATTCAATAATTCAATTTAATTGTTTTTCTGATTTCAAGTTCTAAATTTAGAAAAAGAAATAATATCTCAAGTTTGATTTCTCTATCAATTCAATTCTTTTATTTTAATTTCAATTCAACTATTGTTTTGTAATTAATTCTTCTTTTGTAATAAATTAATTCCTTTTGCATGATTAAATGGCAATTTATTAATTAATTAAATATGCAAGGATATTTAATAAATTAAAATGGGATAATTGATCAAAATGATATTCTTGGAAATGATTTAATTAATTAAATAAATATTTAATTAATATTGAGTAATTGATTTGCCATGTGATTTTTGATGATTAAAGAATTAATAATGTGCTCAAGATTGATTTAATTGCCTTTGGTTAGGACCTTGGTGATGTTATTGAGATTAGGGGCCCATAGTTTAGATGAACATTTTTAGGGTATTACATTTGCCCCTCTTTGAATTAATGTGCGAGTAACGCGCTGGTTCAAAGAATGTGTGATGTCTAGGAGATGTCAGTTCTGAACTTGAATGATCACGAACTAGATGAAGAGCAAGGTGTTTAGCTTGATTCGAAGCGACAAAGATGAATGAAGTCTGATTAAAGAAATATCGTTCCCGAACTTGATTGAACTAAGGAACGATAGAAACAAAAGATACCGAACTTGAACTTGATTGATCAAGAAGCGGATCTTACTGATCTAGAACTTGATTGAACTTAGATGCAGTGAGTGATGATAAAAATCGATCTTGAACTTGATTGATCAAGATACGATGAAGATAAACTATCTAGCTTGATCAAGAAACGAACACTGAACACCTGCTTAGATTGAGTGTGATCAAAGATACTCTTTAAACTTTTGATTGAGTTTAAACAAATAATCAACTTGATTTGAAGCGATGAAACTAATTAACGTTAAGAGATTGATTCAGATGAAAGACAAATATCAGCTTGATTTGAAACGATGAAACTGATATGCCCCGAGCGATTGATTCGATTCAGATAATCGAGAGATCTCAACTTGATGTGAAGCGATGAAGCTGAGATACGCCTTAGCAATGAGAATTGATTTTCTTTAGTTAAAAAGAGTTTGCTCGACTTTTGATGAAGATTTGAAAAAAATGTTCTCGACTTTGAAGATGTGAGGTCATAAGGTCGTGAGTATGCCCCCTCAGGAACGAAATCGAAAGATAGGGAGGGTACATGATAGGCAATTGTTGGCGGTAATAAGTTATTTGAGCATAAATTGATTCTGAGGAATATTTGAAAAATTTGGCATTGATTGATGAGATTGAGCGCAGAGTTGATCGTGAAGTTGATGTGTAGAATTGAAATTGATATTCAGCGTTGAAATTGAGCACAATTTGAAGAAAGAATGAGCATTTGATGAAAAGAGTGCTAAGCGGTCCAAATTGTGAAATTGACTAGCAAAATGATCTCAAATTTCGATTTCGATCCCGAAAATGGAATCAAAACGGTCAAATTCGCTAAGGGTACAATTTTCATGTCCATCGGAGCAAGTTGAAAAATTAGGTTTTTGGCTATATATGGGACGAAAGTGTCATTTTCAAATCATTTTAACCCTCCAAGTTTGAAAATTCAAAAAGCCTTCTGTGAAGAAAATGGTGGTCCCTACTCGTCAGCATCGATTCGAGCCCCAGAGACGTCATAATCGACCCCGAAACTACGAGCCAACAGTAAGTGATCGATCTTAAGCCTCTTTATGTTTTCAATTTTGAATTTTTTTTGGCTCATTTTTCAAGTTTTTCGCATGTTTGGGGTCGGGTTTCACATTTTATCGTGTGAGACAGGATTCTGTCTCATACGAGTAACTAGTAAATTTTCTTTTGTCGTTTGAAGTCATTTAAATTATTGTTCAGGATGCACCATTGTATTGTACGACAGGTCTGTAAAAGACCATTTTGTCATGCGGGACCCAATGAGGTTGTTTTATCGTGCGAGAGCTATTCCTGACTTGTACGAGATTTTGTCTCTCTGTGTTTTGTCGTTCAGGAGACAGTGAGCATTTTTGAAGGTCTAAATGTGAAATTTTGATTTTGCATTTGACTTGGTTGGATTTTCTTGATGTTTTACTTCTCTTGTAGGCTAATTTGGAATGTTTTCTGATGCTTTGTTGTTGGGTTTTTGCAGGTTCGATTACCTCGTGTGCTCTTTAGATGCATTTATCCTCCTACTATGGTGTTAGTTCGACATTTATCTGAGGTTGAACAGGCTCATATTGATGTATGTGGTTTGACTCATCTTCTTGGTTTGCTCGATATCCGTGTGAATCACGGAATGCTCACAACATTGGTAGAGCGTTTCCATTCAGAGCATAACACTTTTCATCTGCCAGTGGGGGAGTTGACTATCACTCCCGATGATGTATATACGATCCTTCGTATCCCTTTCGTTGGGGATAAGGTGGATTATGATTCAGGGCACCTTCCAGGATTACAAGCAGTGAGGCATGTCTTTAGAGAACCTGACATTTTGACTCGTTCCATTAGTTGGGACATATTGATGAGTAGATACAGCGAAGAGTTTCCTCTGGCATGTGTTCTAGAAGGATTCATTGGTTGTTTTCTGATGCCAGATAGAGGGCAGCAGGGTTTCCAGTGTGGTTGGGGCAGGATGTTGATGAGATTGATGGACTCCCCTCAGAGGCTTGGTTAGGGTTCTTGCTTGCTTGCTCACATGTATCGCGAGATGCATGAGATTGTGTATAGAGATGGTCAGAGCATGGCCGCAGGTGTATATATTTTACAGGTTTGGGCTTGGGAGCATTTTCCCATTTGTCGGTCGGTGGTAGATGATAGTAGAGAGCTCGGGCAGTCGATTATATACAGGTATGCCGGTTATATTACGCAACCCCATCTGGGCAAGATAGATTTTTGGTGGCGACAGTTAGATGATTTGATAGCCATAGTGTGGAGACCTTATAAAGGTTTGGAGCCTTGGGATGACTGGCGGCTAGTCCACAGGGACCTTTTTGTCACGCGTCCTCTTATTGGGAGATCGCAGACCATTATGGAGCGGTTCGTCATTTCTCGAGTGATGAGGAAGTATGGTCGGCCTTAGGGGATCTCGCAGGAGTATACAACATATGCGCGTTATGCGAATGAGGAGAGATAGGGATGGTCTCCTTGATTATCTTATGCCTTGGCCATGCAGGAGCTGACTAGTCTACAACGCCTCAGATGGGATTATATGGATGATGTTGCGGATGCGGGGGTATTTCCCTAGTACAGAGAGTGGTTCCAGTAGCATCCTTTTCCTAGATTTACTGATCCGGGTGAGTAGGAACCATGCATTGAGGATGTTGAGGAAGATGCCCCCGCACAGGTACAGGGATAGGGTAGGAGACAGGGACAGGGACAGGGATAGAGAGTCGAGGCTCCGAGGTGGATAGATGGTGATCCTAGTACTAGTAGCAGCAAGGTTCTAGTTGAGGGTGGACAACAGAGGGGTGAGGGAGGATCCCTTGGGAGAGTAGGAGTGAGATTGGGTGGAGCTGAGGAGGAGCGAGCAGCTCCGAGACAGGTCCGGCAGTAGAGGGAGGAACAAGGTGGTACTGGAGGCAGAGATGGAGGTGGAGAGCCGGTGTGAGAGCAGGGGACATACACAAGATGGTTGATGAGAGCACGTCTTGCAGAGCTGTAGTCACAGTTGACAGTGGCTCAGACTCAGCTGGCAGAGCAAGACCAACAACTTGTAGAGGTGAGGGCTAAGAGAGATCGACAGTTGGCTGAGCTGAGAGAATAGCGTGATCATCATCTTGCGACGATGAGAGTGGAGTGAGACACCCTCCAGTAGGAGGTTTTACATCAGAACAACAGGGCAGCCTACTATGTCGCAGCATATAGCATGGCAGTTCTAGTAACGCAACAAGTGATTCCTTATTCTTAGTATATGGCACGTTCTGAGGGAGCTCGGGCACCTCGACAGGATCCCGGTCATCAGGCTCCTCCTCCTCTACCAGGCGATGAGGGAGAGGCTTAGAGCTAGATATTCTTCTTGTAGCTTGGATATATTTTTTGTAGACACACCCATTGTTTTTTAGCCTATATGATTCTTGCTTCGATGGGAGTTTGTATATGTCATTCGACATCATTTTGTACTTTTAGACTTGACATGATATATATATATGAGATCCGATTTGACTTCATCGTACTTGTGTTGATTCATTCATGAGATGCCTTTTATATGCTTTGTTCTATATGTATGCATTTCTTTTCAATATGAATGTATATAATGCAAATGATTATGGATGTCTATTTTTATTTCTTTTCATATGCAAATAAATGAATGTGTAATGAGTAATATGAGTAATGCAATGTTTTCATTTTTTTCTATGCAATAAGATGAATGTAGATGAGTAAATAATGAAATATATGAAACTATATTAAATGTTATGTATGCAGCTAACATCTCAAAACACAAGTACTCGATCGAAGAAATTATGATAAATAGACCGCTTAGCGTAAGAAATGATGATGCTTTCAACTCTCATTCAGAAGATAAAGAGATTATTATCATACCGAAATCACTCTAAATTCACAAAAATACAGAATGATATGCAAAATGTATCCTAAACCTAGTCACTGGATTTAAAATACTTAAGATTCATCACTGAGCATAACAAACACAACAGGCAAGTTAGAGTTCCTTTCTTTTTCAATGTGCAATATTAATTATCTTGTCCGCAATGACCTTTTTTTCGTTCATATCCTTGGACAGATTTCGCAGGGACCCGAATTGCATCATAAAGAAATTCCCTCAAAACAGACAAAGAAATGATATGGACCTCCTTGTAGCATACAAATAAGTGGAGTTGAAGTATGTGAGGCGATTCCACCTTGTTGTGAAGGCTCTTATCACAGACACCTAGCTAATTTATATGTTTCTAGACCATTGAGATTATTCCTACAAGAAGAAAACAAAGAAAATATTATGCCCCCAATCCTTAGTCACAATAGACTTCCTCGAGTTACTCAGAAGGATAATAATTGAAAACCAATATAAAAGACAACACACAAAGAAAATTTTCATTCATAGCTCAAACTTTTTAGTGATTGTTTTCTATTATGTTGTTTTGCTTGTTTACTCAGTGATAAAAACTCTTTGGTAGTTAGGAGACAGGTGACTGACTCAGAGTGGATAACCAGGATTCACTGACGGAAAGATGACTTGGTTGACATTGCTTAGGATATGTAAATTGCTCTGTCGAGTAACCTAAGACTAGGACATTGATCAATTTCAAGTCATGAGGGTTCCAACGAACCAGGATGTCACGAAAGTGACTGAAAAATGTGTACAAGCGAAAGCAAAGATGCATGAAAGTGGGAAATGCCAACGTTGCGTTGATAGATGGAGCACTCAAGTACAAGAGGCACTTGTTTACCAGGTTTTCACCTGCTTGGCAGAGATTCAAATTTTTTTTTTTTACCAAGTTGCCTGTTTACAATGTAGGGACCCAACCAGTTGGGTTCAAACTTCCCTTTATTGTCACAAAACTGTTGATTTTTTAGATTTTCTCTCAGAACTAGGTCACCAACCTGAAATTCTCTTTGTCTAACTTTCTTGTTATATCCTCTAGACATTCTCTTCTGATACACTCTAAGATGATCAAATGCCACTTGTCGATGCTCATCCAGCAATTCGAGTTCTTGCAATCTAGATATTCTATGATCTTCATCAATAACAAGACCTTGCAAAGAAACTTTTAGATATAGTAGTTCTACTTCAATAGGTAGTACTGCTTCAGACCCATGCACCAAAGAGAAAGGTGTAGCCCCAGTAGGTGTTCTGATACTTGTTTTGTAAGCCCATAGTGCAGGATTGAGCTGCAAATGCCAATCCTTCCCAGATTTATTCATTGTTCTATGCAAGATAATCAGTAGGTTTTTGTTATACTCCTCAGCTTGTCCATTACCTTGAGGGTAATATATCGATGACCAGTGTTGCTTTATTTTGAATTTCTCACAAAGCTCATCCAGATATTTATTCTTAAACTATCCTCCATTATCAGTCATGATGGACGAAGGTATCCAGTACCTACAAATGATATAGTTTAGGATGAATAAGGTGACTTGTTTACCGGTTGTTTTAATGAGCGGAACTGCTTCTACCCACTTGGTGAAATACTCAGTGACAATTATGATGAATTTATGTATGTTGGATGAAGCATGATATATCTGACCAATGAGATCAAAGGCCCATTGTTGAAAAGGCCAGTGTGTTATAAATGGTATGAGGTCCCTTGCTGGGGCATGTATGAGATTTCCATGAAGCTAACATTTCTCACAAGTCTTAGCAAATTGGATGGCATCTTTTTCCATGTCTGGTTAGTAGTAGCCATCCTGTAGTAGTTTCTGAGCTAAAGTAAGGCCATTCGAATGAGATCCACAAATACCTTCATGGACTTCCGATAATGCACATTTAGATTCTTCAGTTTCTAGACATCTAAGCAATGTACCATCCAAACCTTGTCTAAATAAATCGTTAGCTATGATAACATACTGCAAAGTGTTTCAAGTTAGGTTTCTTTTCTCATTTCGGGTAAGATTTCCAGGGATAATTTGGTCACATAGATAGGAATAGATGTGGTTGTATCGAGATGAGTCATGTCCAATAATAGAACAGACTATTTGGGTCTTAGGAGAATCATAAGCGGGGTAATATAACTCTTCCACCAGGAAATCAAAGCAAAAATTGGACTCATGTAACTCAGGTATAGATGTCAAGGTAGCCATAGCATCTGCTGCTCTATTTGCGGACCTACTAATATGTTGGAATGATACAAAAATAAAATACTTCTTAAGATCATCAACCATTCTCTTGCAAGGCATCAGTTTCTCATCTTGAGTCTGATAGGTATCGTTGATTTGATTAACCACTAGTTGAGAATCTCCATAAATATACAATTCTACAACCTTTCATTCAATAGCCAGTTTTATCCCATTCACTAAACCTTCATATTCTGCAATGTTGTTTGTGCAAGGGAATAGAATCTTATAAGACTTTGAGATTGAATACTTATGAGGAGTAATGAATAATATGCCAGCACCTGAACCATTTTGAGTAAAGGACCCATCAAAGAACATTTTCCAAGGTTGTTGAGTAAGGCGCCTTATAGATTCATCTGGAAACTCTATGTGTAGCGGTCGAGAGTCTTCAAGTGGAGCTTCAACAAGTTGATTAGCAATTACCTATCCTTTTATGGCTTTGTGTTCCACATATTCAATGTCAAACTCTGTAAGGATCATGACCCATTTCGCTAATCTTCCTGTAAGTGTTGCCTTATTGAGAAGATACTTGAGTGGATCAATTTTGGCCACTAGCTTGACTGAATGTGCTAGCATGTAGTGTCTCAGTTTTTGTGATGCAAAGACTAACGCCAAGCATGCTTTTTCTATTATAGTGTAGTTCATTTCATAAGACACCAATGTCTTGTTGATGTAATAAATAGCTCATTCCTTTTTATTGTCATGTTGCACTAGAAGTGCCCCCAGTGATGAATCAGTTGCTGATATATATAAGATTAGTGGTTTACCCTGAATTGGTGGCATCAATATCAGTGGATTTGACAGGTACTCTTTTATTTGCTGAAGATGTTGTCCGCACTGCTGATCCCAGTTGTATATTATTCCTTTTCTCAATACCTTTGTGAAAGGTTGAGCTTTGTCTGCTAGCTGAGAAATGAATCGTCTGATGGATTGGAGACGTCCCTGTAGACTTCTTATTTGACTGATGTTCTTCGAAGGTGGCATTTCCATTATAGCTTAGACCTTCTAAGGATCAACCTCAATTCCCTTCTTTGAAATGATATAGCCAAGTAGTTTACCAGATGTCACTCTGAATGCACACTTCTTTAGATTTAACCAGAGTTTGAACTTTTCCATTATGTCGAGTATAGGACCTAACTCTTGAATATGTGTTGATCTTTTCATAGTCTTCACTAAGGTGTCATCAACATAATATTCCATATTCTTATGCATCATATCATGAAAAATGGTAGTAACTACTCTTTGATAGGTTACTCCTGTGTTCTTTAGCCCAAATGGCATGACGTTCCACCAAAAGGTTCCCCATGCACAGGTGAAAGCTGTCTTTTCTTGATCTCCAGGAGCTATTTTGATTTGATTGTATCCAGAGAATCCGTCCATTAGTGAGTACATCTCATACCTAGCAGTCATATCAACTATCATATCAATATTTGGTAATGGAAAGTTGTCTTTCGGACATGCTTTGTTAAGATCTTTGTGTTAGAACCAATATGGAAAGCTAATGTACTGAGAGGGGAGGGGTGAATTAGTACTCCAAAACTTTTCTTC
This sequence comes from Cryptomeria japonica, assembly GCF_030272615.1. Lineage (NCBI taxonomy): Eukaryota > Viridiplantae > Streptophyta > Pinopsida > Cupressales > Cupressaceae > Cryptomeria > Cryptomeria japonica. The sequence continues at coordinate 422,352,289 of NC_081405.1, read as the reverse complement.
AATAATAACTTTACTATTATGCATAAACTAAATAGTGCAGTAACATAATATAAAGCTAAAACAAATAGATAACAATCATACATGATTCACTCCATAACACGTATATTTTGGTTACATAGAAACTCATGGTTAGAGAGAAAAAATGCGGTGGGGATGGCACCCAAAACTTCACTACTGCAATAATAAAGAGTGCTCGGTTAGAGCTACATGTTTAGCTATTTCTGATAGTTTACCCTGTTAGGAGTAACAAGATCTGTTAGATCTACCTTGCTAAAGGATTTTATAACACTTCATCTAAATGCTGCACCTGGTTAGAGGCTTTACAATTTATAGACTTGATTAGAGTCTTTTACCCTGTTAAAGGTTTCTCTTACAACTTAAAAATATTACAATAAAATCATTACAAATATCTACAACTTTACATCTGGAATGTTATAGCAGATTCTATGTGCTCAAAATAAGTTACCTTGCTTATAGCATACCTCGGTAACCCATATAGTAACTCGGTAAACCCTTCTGTTTACTCTATTCTTTAACTGTTCTCTAAAAACCTTCTCGGTGACCTTTGTGTCTCTGTAACAGTCTTCTTATACTCATGCACACACACACTTTTAATTCTTAACTCATGTTGTATAAATAGATCTCTTATGATGGTGATTCATTCATTGCTTCGATCTTAAACATATGATTTATCAAATGAATAACCATGCAAATTATTTCATTGGTTAAATGACCTCAAAATCATACACAATCTTTAAGTGCAATTTTCAATGTGATAACAGTTAGATGTGCCTCGATCTTGTAACACGTTTTCATATGCATGTCCAGGTTCAATGAATCTGGTAGCACGTTTCACTCGGTGTATATCAACTCGGTGTGTCATCTTTGCTGCTTGGTAGACATGAAATGATACTCGGTAGACAACTCGGTGTATACTACATTTTGAGACTTACTTTCTTCTGTAACTGATTAGACTGTGCATACCGACTGAATATCTCGGTAGAGATAACCGACTAGAGTATATAGAATGACTTTGACATGAAACTAATGGCAACTTGATAAGTAGTAACAATCTCCCCTTTTGACATTAGTTGAGATGTTTGACAAAAACTACTTTCAAAGTTATAACTCAATAATCTATATATTTGCAAAATTTGACTATGCTGATAGTATATACAATAGTCAATAAAATAATATATCCAGATATACTCCCCTTATTGATATACTGTAAAAAACTTTGATTTTGCATGCTTGGTGATCTGTTCTGTTTACTGCTCAGTGCACTGCTCTTGGATACTCTACGTGCTCTGCTCGGTATACTCCCCTTGTATACTATACTCCTGTTGTTTGATTTTATACTTTGATGCTTTGAATGCTACACTCCCCCAATACTGTATCACTCCCTTACTACTGTAACATATTACTCCCCCTTTTTGACAAACATCAAAACTTAATTACCATTCGAGGCTGGTAACTGGTCAAAAATGGATTTGTACTTGGTCCGAGCTTCGGTGAGAGTGACAGAAAGGGCATTCTTTGTTGGCAATATTGCATTATAATAGACAATGAAAGATTGTTGGTATTTCATAAGGATATTGAGAAGGTTGTTGATGATTATGGATATAACTGATTAAAGATGTTTACTGTCTTGATATTATTATTTTTTCATTGATGTCAAGAAATTGATTTTCTAATTCAGTATGATGTTGCCATATCTTGAGAAGTATGATATGAAGATTATAAAGATGTCGGTAAAAGACACAAGAAAGAATATGACTAATAAGGGGATGAATAAGGTATTTAATGGGCAACTAGTACCGAGTCAGAAAATGATGAGATCATGATGTTTAGATTGTTTTAACATCATACATATGTTGTAAATGTAAAGGTTAATACTATACTATGTTATCAAGCAAAGAACCTAGTCGGTAAACCCTAAGGAACCTAGTTGGTAAACCCTAAGGTTATCGCTATCGGTTAATGAAGGCAGAATGTCTACCGAGTGAAGTTTAGTATTCACTGAGTTGTTACCAAGTTGTAACTGAGCTATAACAGAATGCATTAAATGTTTACATGCATTATTTAATGAAGGAAGCTTATGAGCTCGAACTGATCAATGATTGGTGAGTCGTGAATGAAGTTTGTTAATGAATCTAAGGCAATGAAAAGTCGGCATGAAGATCTACAGCTCAGATTGAACCACAATACCCTGGCACAAGTTCCAAGACTAATATGCAAGTTCCAAGGCAGGGTAAAACATTTTCAAATCGAAAGATGCATTGAACCTAGACAAGATTGAAGATCTGATGGCTATGATTGATCATGGGAAATGTGATCAAGGAGATTAAGCGGTTTCCTAATTGTTTATAAATAGGAAACTATTGATAAACAATGTATGCGGGCAAGTGTATGCACAGGGATGCTACATAGTGATTACCGAGCACAGAAGCTTGAAGACCTGTTTGAATAACAGAGTATAGAAGCCCAACAGATAGACAAGATTAGTTCTATGTCTAGATTGTATTGAACAAATAAGAATCTGCTTTAGCATTTTAGATGTGAAGTTGCAGATAGATTTTATTACTGTTATTTTGTGAAAGAAACAGAAAATCTCTTAACTGAGTGGACTTAACAGTCTTATTTGTAAAACCCTCTAGCAAGGTGACATTCTAATTGAGTGTTTGAAATCCTTTAACAACGTCACTTCTAACAAGGTGAAGATCCTAACAGATTTGAGGGAAATCCCTTAACCAGGTCACATCTAGCAATGTGTTTGTAATCTTTAACAGGATTTGCTTTTAACCGAGCCTACTCTAGAAGAGTATATTTCTTAGTGGGTCCAAAATCCCATAGTGGTTTTTTCCTATTTGGGTTTCCACGTTAAATCTGGTGTTATGAGGTTTATGATGTTCATATGCTTTTGAGTTTGCATGTTTAACATTTTTGGTTATATTACTGAAATATATGTTACTGAGGTTGAATCTGATGATTTTATGGAAGATTAAGTTTGTATGATTCACCCCCCCCCCTTCATCTTGTTGGCTATTGGATCTATACTTATATTAAGTATCAAAACTATCAATTGGTATTAGAGCTTTGGACTCCGGAAGGAAAGTTTAAAGGCACTTGAGTTAAAGATCCAAAGATATATAAGAGGGATGCACCGAAGCTGAACAAGTCAAGTTTCTCCACATGGCAGAAAAGGATGAAGCTACATCTATCAGGAGTTGGAGAATATGTTGTATACTATCTGGAGAATGATTTTGTCACACCAAGCACCTATCCATTGACTATGGAAGAGATAAAGGCAAAGCAAGAACATATTCAAGCAATGATTGAAATAACATCTGCATTGACCGATTCAGAGTTTAATGATCTAGAAGGCTGCAATGATGCAAAGGGAATGTGGGATAAGCTCATATTAGTATATGGAGGAGATGAACATGTTCAAAGAGCAAAAGTAGATAGTCTAAGAGGAAAAATTGAATCTATGAGGATGAATGAAGGTGAGAACATAACTCAGTACAGTACAAGACTAAAGGAGTTTGTCAATCAAATCAAAGGAGCAGGTGGAACTATTGAAGAAAAGGATATAACAAGTAAGTTGTTAAGAACCCTTCTACCAACTTATGCAATCCGAGCCTCTGCAATCAATGAATTGAGGTTTGTACCTAATATGCCAGTTTCTTTACATGCTACTATTGGTAAGCTACATGCATTTGAGTTAAGTAATTTTGATAACAGTGGATCTTCAGTAAATAAAGTTGAATCTGCATTTAGTTCTTTTCATCTTGATGAATCTAATGATTTCAATGAAAGAAAGTATAAGTACTCTGAAGGAGATTCACAGTGGAGCAAGTGAAAGATTTTGTAAGAACATGGAGGTAGTACACAAATTATATGAGGAAATCAGAAAGCAAGAAGAGTTTGAAGCACTATTAGCCAAAAGGTTACCGAGAGGAAAAGGTAAGTATAAAGGAAAACTACCTTTGAAATGTTTCAATTGTGATAAAATAGGACATATGGCTTCTAACTGTCCTGACAAAGATTCTACTGAAAAGAGAGATTACCGAGATGATAGACAGAAAGATAATCATTACAGAGGACACCGAGACTTCAGAAGAAGAGATAGAAAGACATGCCTAATAGCTGATGAGGAATCCAATGATGATAAATCAGATGAGACTGATACAGAGGAAGTAGTTTATGTGGCTATTAAGAATGGATTAGATGAAGAAAGGTATGAAGAAAAAGCCCTAATATCTCACATAAACACTAATGATTCTTGGATTATAGATAGTGGATGCTCACATCATATGACAGGAGATAAACACAAGTTTGTTATATTAGAAGATTATGATGGAGGCTATGTTAGATTTGGTAATGATGCACCATGTCCAGTGAGAGGTAAAGGATCTATAACACTTCTTGATAATGCAAGATGCAATGATGTTTATTGGGTTGAAGGTTTGAAATACAATTTGTTGAGTGTAGCACAGCTAAACAACATAGGTTACCAAATAGAATTTCAGAAAGGAATTGTCAAAGTTCATGACAAAAATGGAAAGTTAGGTGCTACCGGGACACAAACAAAAGGTAACACATTTCACCTTGACTCAACTCGGAATAAGTGTTTGCATGCAAAGTTAGCTGATACCTGGTTATGGCATAAAAGGTTTTGTCATGTCAATTTTGATAATCTAATCAAAATAAGCAAGAAGCATAGAGTAAGAGGTCTACCGAGTCTTGAAAAACCTGAGAATGCTATGTGCCGAGGATGCCAGATGGGTAAGATGACAAGATCAAGCTTTGCAAGTAAGTCTTACACTTCTAAAGGAATTTTAGATCTAGTGCACACTGATCTTTGTGGTCCTATGAAAGTTCAAAGTTATTATGGTGATAAATATTTCATATTATTTGTGGATGACTATTCAAGGATGATGTCAGTAATTGTTTTAAAAAAAAAATCAGAAGCTTTTCAAATGTTTAAATGGTACAAGGCAAGAGTTGAAAATGAAACAGGAAGACAACTGAAATGTCTTAGATCAGATGGAGGAGGAGAGTTCACATCTGATGAGTTAAACTTATTTTGCAAAGATCATGGTATTAAAAGATAGGTCTCTACACCGAGAACTCCATAGCAGAATGGAATAGCTGAGAGAAGAAATAGATCTATTGTGGATTGTGCTAGAACATTGATGATTGAAAAGAAGGTGCCACAAATATTTTTGAGAGAAGCAATAAGCACAGCAGTTTACACCTTGAACCAAGTTCAATTGAAGAAAGATACTTTGAAGACACCATATGAAATCTGGTATGATAAGAAACCTAATGTAAGTTATTTAAAAATCTTTGGAAGTAGATGCTATGTTCATAAAGATGATAGAAATGGCAAATTTGATCAGAAAAGTGAAGAAGGAACGTTTCTAGGTTATTCTTCTAGAAGCAAAGCATTTAAATGTCTGATCAAATCATCTAACAAAATAGTAGAAAGTGCAAATGTGAAAATTGATGAATTTGTAGAAAGAAATGATGAAGGAAATTCCAAGGAACCAGAAGACTATGATGAATTTGCCTATGTTCAATCGAGAAGACTGTTGAAGAAAATGAAGAGAATATCCAGTTACCGAGTGATGAAGAAGATCATACAGAGCCTACCGAGCCTATATTAGCCAAGTATGTCAGAAGACATCATGCACTAAGTCAGATTATAAGAGATAAGGATGATCCAATGATGACAAGGAACAAACTGAGACAAAACACATGTTTGATATCTAAATATGAACCGAGAATAGTGAAAGAGGCATTTAATAGTGAAGATTGGATAAATACTATGAAAGAAGAGATTGATCAAATCAAGAAGAATGACACATGGACACTAATCCCAAGACCGAAGGACAAAAATGTAATCAGTACAAAGTGGATTTTCAGAAGCAAGCTAAATGAAAAAGGAGAGGTCATTCGAAACAAAGCAAGACTAGTTTTCAAAGGTTATGCTCAAGAAGAAGGAATTGATTATGGTGAAACTTTTGCACCTGTTGCTAAACTTGAAGGAGTAAGAACATTGTTGGCCTATGCTGCTTTCAAAAATTTCAAGATATATCAAATGGATGTCGAATCTGCATTTCTGAATGGAATATTAGAAGAAGATGTTTTCATTGAACAACCTGAAGGATTTGTTGAAGACAAGAATAAAGATCAGGTATGTAAATTGAACAAAACTTTATATGGTTTGAAACAAGCACCAAGAGCATGGTATGAAAGATTGCACTCTTATTTGATTAAGATTGGTTTTATAACGACAAGTGAGAACATCAACATGTACATGAAGAATGATGAAAATGGAATACTGATCTCAGCCATATTTGTTGATGATATTATATTTTGTGGAAAGGACTCTTTATGCAAGAACTTTGGAAATAAAATGAGCAAAGAATTTGAGATGTCATTAATCGGTGAGATAAAGTATTTTATAGGTTTATAGATACTACAAATAAAAAATGAGTTTTTCATTACTCAATCCATGTACATAAAGGAAATCTTGAAGAAATTTGGAATGGAGGATTCAAAACTAGTAAGTACTCCTATGACTACCAACTGTAAATTATCAAATAATGATGAATCTGCATCTGTTGATGAGACACTTTACCGATCCATGATTGGAAAGCTACAATATGTTGTTCACAACAGACCAGATATAGCACATGCAGTAGGTATAGTTGCAAGATTCTCTACAGATCCTAATGAAACACACATGACAACAATCAAAAGAATTTTTAGATACTTGAAAGGCACAAAGGATTATGGCTTAGTATATCAGAAAGGAAATGATTTTGATTTATAAGTTTATACTGATGCTGATTGGGTAGGCAACATTGATGACAGAAAAAGCACAAGTGGAGGAGCTTTCTTTTTAGGAGAAAGACTAGTGAGTTGGCTTAGCAAGAAACAAGGATGTGTTTCACAATCAATAGTAGAAGCTGAATACGTTGCTGCAGCATTGAATTGTACCAACATTGCATGGATCAAACAACTATTGGAAGGTATAAATGAGAAAGTTACCGAGCCAGTAACTATATTCTATGACAATACTAGTGCCATTAATATTTCAAAGAATCTTGTTATGCACTCTAAGACAAAGCACATATCTATCAAATATCATTATCTTAGAGAAGAAGCTCAAGAGAAGAAAGTGGTATTGGAGTATGTTAGCACAAAGGAACAAATAGCAGATATCTTCACCAAACCACTACCAAGGGACACTTTTGAATATTTCAAAAGTAAGTTAGGGGTCCCACCCCTATCTTCTACTCACTGACCGAGTTTAGTGAAAGCATCAATCCGATGACTCTAATGAATATCTTTTGGGAGTTGATGTTGATTTATACACTTTAGGATGTTTTCTAAAGGTATACAAGAAATAATACAAGAAATACTACAGGGAACAAGAATTGAAGACAAATGCTCTGACCGAGACTCAGTTGATACACAACAGCAGGAAATAACTTCTTATAGAAAGTAATTATGTTTTAGTTCTTTACTTTTTGCCATTGTTGTCAAAGGGGGAGAAGACTACTATAAAGGGGAGAAGACTAATATAAAGAGGAAGAAGACCTATCAGGGGAGAAGACTAAAAGAAAACTGAGCAGACTACAGATTGGAAAGAAGACTGAAAACAGGAGAAGTCTAATGTATGGGGGAGAGCATTTCAGAATTTCAGAATCATAGCAATCCGAATCTTTTAGGGTCAAATCAATTGGTTTTGCCATCAATGCCAAAGGGGGAGATTGTTGGCAATATTGCATTATAACAGACAATGAAAGATTGTTGGTATTTCATAAGGATATTGAGAAGGTTGTTGATGATTATGGATATAACTGATTAAAGATGTTTACTGTCTTGATATTATTATTTTGTCATTGATGCCAAATTTTTTTTTTTTCTAATTTAGTATGATGTTGCCATATCTTGAGAAGTATGATATGAAGATTATAAAGATGTCGGTAAAAGACACAGGAAAGAATATGATGAATAAGGGGATGAATAAGGTATTCAAGGGGCAACTAGTACCGAGTCATTAATGATGAGATCATGATGTTTAGATTGTTTTAACACCATACATATGTTGTAAATGTAAAGGTTAATACTATACTATGTTATCAAGCAAAGAACCTAGTCGGTAAACCCTAAGGTTATCGCTATCGGTTAATGAAGGCGAAATGTCTACCAAGTGAAGTTTAGTATTCACCGAGTTGTTATCAAGTTGTAACTAAGCTATAATAGAATGCATTAAATGTTTACATGCATTATTTAATGAAGGAAGTTTATGAGCTGGATCTGATCAATGATTGGTGAGTCGTGAATGAAGTTTGTTAACAAATCTAAGGCAATGAAAAGTCGGCATGAAGATCTACAGCTCAGATTGAAACACAATACCCTGGCACAAGTTCCAAGACTAATATGCAAGTTCCAAGGCAGGGTAAAACATTTTCAGATCGAAAGATGCATTGAACCTGGACAAGATTGAAGATCTGATGGCTATGATTGATCATGGGAAATGTGATCAAGGAGATTAAGCGGTTACCTAATTGTTTATAAATAGGAAACTGTTGATAAATAATGTATGCGGCAAGTGTATGCACGGGGATGCTACATAGTGATTACCGAGCACAGAAGCTTGAAGACCTGTTTGAATAACAGAGTAGAGAAGCCCAACAGATAGACAAGATTAGTTCTATGTCTAGATTGTATTGAACAAATAAGAATTTGCTTTAGCATTTTAGATGTGAAGTTGCAGATAGATTTTATTACTGTTATTTTGTGAAAGTAACAGAAAATCTCTTAACCGAGTGGACTTAACAGTCTTATTTGTAAAACCCTCTAGCAAGGTGACATTCTAATTGAGTGTTTGAAATCCTTTAACAAGGTCACTTCTAACAAGGTGAAGATCCTAACAGATCTGAGGGAAATCCCTTAACCGGGTCACATCTAGCAATATGTTTGTAATCTTTAACAGGATTTGCTTTTAACCGAGCATACTCTAGAAGAGTATATTTCTTAGTGGGTCTGAAATCCCACAGTGGTTTTTCCCTATTTGGGTTTCCATGTTAAATCTAGTGTTATGAGGTTTATGATGTTCATATGCTTTTTAGTTTGCATGTTTAACAATTTTGGTTATATTACTAAAATATATGTTATCGAGGTTGAATCTGATGATTTTATGGAAGATTAAGTTTGTATGATTCACACCCCCCCCCTCTCATCTTGTTGGCTATTGGATCTGTACTTGTATTAAGTATCAGAACTATCATTCTTTACACTGTCCATTAAAGAATTTTGTGCTTGAATATCAGCTATTAATGATATTGTGCCATCTAGAGTGCTTCCCTCTTGTGTAGTAGATAATGAGATGGCTCTGTTGATCTATTCTTGGACAGATTAAAGATGGGGAAGGAATAATGTCTGAAGGGTCATTATGTCCATCCTGATCTTGTGTTCTTCATTTCTTAGGTCCAATGGTTGAGCCATGAGCTGTTGTAGCTTTGTATAAAAATTCTGAACTGAATTTGGCTCCGTGGTCAACTTGCTTGAGAGATCAGTGATCTCTTTCTCAATTGCCTTTGTTTTATTCTTAATGTCTTTAATGAATAAAGAAAATGTGCAGAGTTTCTAAAATAAATAAAGAATGTGCTTGAGTTGAGGAGTCAACTCAGCAATAAATTTGACAAGTTTAACTTTGCCAATAGCTATAGCTTTCTGTACCTCTTTTATCATTTTTGCAGTGAGCTCCTTGTCTTTTAGCTTGCTCAAATATTCCGATGCATCTACTCCAGATGTATCTATCTTTGTTAGGAGTTCATCCGGTTGAATGTGGATGGCTGCATCTGTTGATACTGTAGCTTCAAGTAGCATATCTATTAAGAGTGCTTTCACCTTCTGAAGTACCTTATTTTTCTTTTGAATGGCCATTTGCTTCTCTTGTTGGGCCTTTGCTTTGCATAGTTCACTGAAATCAATGAGTGCTTGCCCCTTTAGTTTTGATATGTCTACACTGGGCAACACTATTGGTTTTGACAAATCAACTTTAAAACTATGGTTTTTCATCTTCTTTTCTTTACCTTTCACCGATGGAACTAAGACAAGGGCTTGTGAGGCTTGATGACCCTCGGTAGGTTGCTCGATAGAGGAAACACTTTGATCGGTTTCTTTAGCCTCTGTAGAGTCCTTTGGTGTCTCAATACTTGGTGTCTCAGTTTCAACATTTGTAGTGCTAGAAGGTGCTTGAGATGTCTGTTCTTGAGTAGTACCTTCTCCTATTGTAGACTTGTGACATTCGGTGCCTTGCTCCGTGTCATGAGGGGTTTTGGTTAAGACAGGTTGCTTGACCGGTGGATAAGGTTGAACTTGTTCCAAGACTGATTCACTAGATACAAGTTTTGCATATGCATTGCCTTCTATCATTTCCTATTCCGGTGCCTCTTTATCCATGACATCTTCATCTATTTGAATGGTGTCAGCAGGGTCTCATTTGGTAGCATCAGGACCTTGCTCAGTGACATCAACAATTTCAACTGTAGCTTGCTCACCGACATCCTTGACTTTAAATATTTCCTACCACTTTGCTTTTGTCTCATTTTCAACTTTAATATACAGCCCATTCATCAGTTTTAAGGCTCTCTGCTTGACAAGAAACTTTGAATTGTAGGTTGTCAGATGTTCCTTTATTTCAGCTATTGACATGTCAGGAAAGAGGTGAACTAGACTTCTCTCTCTAATTTGTTTCTCCGAGTCCATTGCATACTTCCACCTATTATCAATATGCAAGTAAAGTTCATTTGGAAGTGACTTAGCTAGTTCCAATGGAGCTAACCGAAATTGTAGAAGTGTGCAGATGACAACTTCCTCAATTTGTCTCTTCTCATCATTATTTCTGGTTTCATACTTGACATATCTAAATGATCCAAATCCTCCATATTCTTTCAGATTAGCACAAAAGTTTTCAACACTATGTATATTTACCTTCTTGCTCTTGACAATTTGGAATTTGCTTGCATCCTCTGATTCAGTATCACTAGACTCTTTTGCCAAAATGAGTCTCCGAGTAGATTTCTTGTATGTCTTTGTTACCTTGGGAACAATAACACTCTTTGTTTTCTTACTCGTTGAGGCTGCAGATGCTCTTGTGTTAGGTTGCTTTACTGGAGGTGGAGTCGATGAGGCCTTTGATGTGTCCTGTTTCTTTCTCTTCAACACTCTACCCTTAGGAAATTCAGTGCTTAGTGTTATAGTTGCCTCTTGGCCTTCAGATTCCTCTTTGGTAATGGCAATGGTGCCTTTGACAGGTGTAGAGGAAGAGTCTTCTCCAAATTTCTCTGACAATGCCTTTATCATTTTTGTTGCCTTTCTTGTAGCTTTGGCTACTACAATGCTCATCTTTACCTTTTCCTTCACTTCCTCATAGGTTCCATACCTTAGCTCAGTAGCATGTCTTGGCAATGTAAGAAATGCATCAATTTGTTGTTGTGTGATCTCAAAATCAATTCCGTAACCCATTGGTGACAAAGATTGAGTCCTCAGTTACACAACATTCACATAATAGTAATCGGTGTCAACTTCAAAACATATATCATTTTTGTATTTCTCCACTAGCTGGGGTGGAATCCTATATCTGTTATGCATTTTCTCTTGAAATTTACTGAAGTAGTCATCCATAATATCATTGAAATTATCACCTAACTTCTTGATGAAGTCATTTATCTGATGGGTGATTGGTCGATGTAGTTCCCAAACAACTTTATCGACTGATGGAAAGAATTTTTCAAAATAGAAAAACATGCATACTAGTAATGATCCAAACTTTAGAGTATTAGCAAAGTTATTTTTCTTCGGCTTCCTGATGATGTTCAGATTTTCAAATAGGTTCTTCAGCAACACCTCACATAGATCAATTTTCATTCCTTTTTTCACAATTTTGTAAGCCAGGTCTACTGCTGCACAGGGTACGCTGTTTTCCCTTGCCGATTGGAAGAAACAGTAGCCTAAAACTCTAATGGCAAATTTTAGTTCTTCATCTATGACATTGTTTAATTTTAATCCTCTACAATCTTATTCCACTCTGGTTAAACTAATCAATTCCTTTTGTGATATCATCTTTTGGGCTCGGGCATGATCATAAATGGGGTAGCCGGTAATCAGATGAATGATTTCCTTGGTAATCTTAAATGGTTGCTCTTCTAGCCACAGGAAATCATCGTGAACTCTGCTTAGAACAAACTTTACCCACTGGGGTTTGAACACACGGGGATAGGTTAGGGCTTCAGTTAATCCCTTGATCTTGATGTGCTCATACTTGTTGTTCAATTTACCATTGGTGCACAGCTCATCATAGGTGTCTTTAATTTCAACATGACCGAGTTCTTCAACACGACATTTGGTGAAGAATCTCACTTCCTCGACTAACAACACTCTATCCGGGATGAGTGAAAAGGCGGTTTTGTCATCCAGTTCAGATGCAACTTCGGGAGTCAAAGAGTATTTTAGTGAGGGCTTCTCTACATTCTTGATAACTACAGGATCTAGGATCTTAGACACCATTGTAGATTTCAGATAAAAGCTAACAAAGGATCCTTAGGGTTTTAGGATTTTCAAACAACTGACACTTTATACTTAGCAGATAATGGCAACTAGATAAGATCGGTAAATCAACTTAACAATGCATTGAGATTGATGTAAATACCTTGAATTTGCTTTGTAGGAGGTTTTGATCGCCTTGGATTCGCTTTGCTCTGCTCTCTCAAAAACTTGGTAAGTGTAAATGACCGCGAAAATGCTTTTAAGTACACCATATGCCTTATCGGGCTCTATGCGGGTTAGGTCAAAAACATTAAATGCACTCAGTTCCATTTTTTTCGCTTTAACCAAGTAACCAAACTTCCTTCATTCACCGACTTGACAGTTTTCCTGTATAGTGCTTCAAAAGACCTTGATAGAATTTCAAACTTACTAATACATCTTGATTATGCAGATTTGAATTAAGTACATGATAAAATAGGAACTGTTAAGATTTAACCTTGAGAGAATGCAGTCCCTTCATACCTTTACCGATTAATTTGGAATAGGTGCACCTAACTCAGTAGGTAAGGTGCTTTCTTTATTTGACACAATTTCCTTCCTTTTCCAAATCGTCTTCAATTTTTCTTTTATTTCTTCAGTGTCTTTTCTAGTTTGATCTCTGCAATCTCCAGCTAAGTGTCCAACTTTGTGACAATGAAAACATGCCATACCAGGATTTCTCCATCATCTTCAGTTGTTCATTCTAAACCTTATAAAATAGTTGGCACTTATATGTCCATATCTTCCACAACATTCACACCATATCCTTGTATTGTAATCCCATGGTACTGCAGAATACTGTCGGTAAGGATGTGTGTGAGTTCGGTAACCTCTAGCATTTGCTCGATGTGCAGACCACACATAGTTCTTTTGCTTAAGCCAGCACTTCTCGATACTATGTCCATATCTATTGCAGTTTTTACAAAACCCTTTGAATTTTGCCTTCTGATAATTGTTAACAAACTTTGTCCTACATTGATTAGATGTGTGACCATTTTTATTGCAATTGTAAGAATAACCTTTGGACTTAGTGACATTCGGTTGCTTACCTTTTCTGATTTGACACATGTTGGCAGTGTGACCTTGATTTCCATAGTAGTTGCAAATAGGCTTCTTTCTTTTGATGTTATTCTTGTTTCCAGCTTGCTTTTATGATTCTCCTCTCTCGGTAGTATGAATTCCCTTCTTGGTAGAGTCTTTTCCTTTGTAACTGAGTCTTGCATCTTTGTTGGGTCTTCTCGTATTCAGTTGCTCATCCAACATCTTTGATGCTTCATAACTCTTCTTGAGTATTTCTTTGGATTTCTTCTCTGATTCAAGTTCATCAGTCAACCTTGATACTTCAACTTTCAATGCTTGATTCTCATCATTTTTCAGAATTGCTTCATGATGTGCATAACCTAGTTGATCTGACAAATTTTGTTGAATTCAAGTCAACCTTGTGATTTCATCATTCTTATTAGATACTAAGACTTCAAGTTGTTGTTTATCTCTTTCTAGATCTCTTACTTTATCCTCGGTTGTTCTCAATGCATCAAGATTTTCAGTCATCTGTGTGTTGAAATGTTCATGTTCTCTTTTCATTGCTTTCAGTTGATCAACCAGTGCTTTGTTCTTTTCTTTCAATAATCCAATCATTTCTTCAGTTTCTTTAGATATACTATTCTCAAATGATGTCTCAATTTGTTCCACTAACTCTTGAGAATCCTGCAAATTATCAGATAATCTTCTTCTTACTTTCAGAGATTTTATGCATTTGTCTTTGCATGTTCGCAATCACTTGATTAGCATGATCCAGTTCTTCTTGCAGATACACAATCCTCCGAGATTGTTTATAGCCTTCCATTGATAAGATCTTTCTCTTTAGGCAGTTAAACCCTTTTCCAAGATTCAAGCTCTGATACCAATTGTTAGGCCCAATATGTAAAGCTAATGTACTGAGAGGGGAGGGGTGAATCAGTACTCCAAAACTTTTCTTCAATAATAACTTTACTATTATGCATAAACAAAATAGTGCAGTAACATAATATAAAGCTAAAACAAATAGATAACAATCATACATGATTCACTCCATAACACATATATTTTGGTTATGCAGAAACTCTTGGTTAGAGAGAAAAACTGCGGTGGGGATGGCACCCACAACTTCACTACTGCAATAATAAAGAGTGCTCGGATAGAGCTATATGTTTAGCTATTTCTGATAGATTACCCTATTAGGAGTAACAAGATCTGTTAGATCTACCTTGCTAAAGGATTTTACAACACTTCATCTAAATGATGCACCTGGTTAGAGGCTTTACAATTTATAAACTTGATTAGAGTCTTTTACCCTGTTAAAGGTTTCTCTTACAACTTCAAAATATTACAATAAAATCATTACAAATATCTGCAACTTTACATCTGAAATGTTATAGCAGATTCTATGTGCTAAAAAAAAGTTACCTTGCTTATAGCATACCTCGGTAACCCATACAGTAACTCGGTAAACCCTTATGTTTACTCTGTTCTTTAACTGTTCTCTAAAAACCTTCTCAGTGACCTCTGTGTCTCTATAACAGTCTTCTTATACTCATGCACACACACACTTTTAATTCTTAACTCATGCTGTATAAATAGATCTCTTATGTTGGTGATCCATTCATTGCTTCGATCTTACACATATGATTTATCGAATGAATAACCATACAAATTATTTCATTGGTTTAATGACCTCAAAATCATACACAATCTTTAAGTGCATTTTCCAATGTGATAACGGTTAGTTGTGCCTCGATCTTGTAACACGTTTTCATATGCATGTCCAGGTTCAATGAATCTAGTAACACATTTCACTTGGTGTATATCAACTTGGTGTGTCATCTTTGTTGCTCGGTAGACATGAAATGATACTCGGTAGATAGCTCAGTGTATACTATGTTTTGAGATTACTTTCTTCTGTAACCGACTAGACTGTGCATACCGACAGAATATCTCGGTAGAGATAACCGACTAGAGTATAAAGAATAACTTTGACATGAAACTAATGGGAACTTGATAAGTAGTAACACTTTGAAGTCAGTACAAACTCTGATAGACTTGTCTGCCTTTGATAGAGGTACTATGTTTGAAATCCATTCGGCATAATCTATAGCTCTGATGAATCGAGCTTTGAGTAGTTTTGCTAGTTCAGCCTTGACTAATAGTGCTACATGCGGGTGCATCTTACAGAGTTTTTGCTTAACTGGTTTTACTCCTGGTGTAATTGAAAGATGGTGCATAATGAGATCAGGATCCAAGCCTGGCATATCAGAGTATGTCCATGCAAAGTTTATTTTCTTTTCTAAGAATAGCTGAGTGAACTCCTTCAATTCTTCTGCTGATAGTGATTGAGCTACATGAATGATGTGTGGTGTCTCTTGACTCCCAATGTTCACTGGCTGAGTTGGCTTGATCAATATGGAGGACCTTTCCTGGAAATGATTTGGCAGTATATCAAGTATCTCACCTTCAGGTGCCTCAGAGAGGTTTTCACCTTTAGGTACGTCCTTTATTTTCTCTTTTTTAGATTTTGACACCGCCACAATGTGGTTTTCACCATCAGATCTTTTATTTTTATTTTTCTTATTTTTGCAACTAAGATACTTGATATCCGCTTCAATCATGTTTTCACTCTGTTCACTGGTGGAAGAGTCTATAGGTTCGACTGGATTGAGATAATAGGCTAACGTATAGTCATTGGCAAAAGTAGGTATATTCATGGGCTGGTTTTGTAAAGTACAATCAATCAATTCGGGATGTACTAAGGATAAATCTTGGATAGGTTCAAGAGCATTCACGGTATTGTTATCACATCGGTGGATCAAAAAGTCAAGTTCCAGAAGAATACCTTGCGTAAGTGTCTTGAGACTAGGAAGAGTCAGATCATGATTATTAAAGTTCATGTTAATATTTAGTTGATCTAATCCAATAGACATACTTGTAATGTCATTCACTACGCCAGACTATACGTCATATCATGGTTTAACAGTGATAAGATCAGTAGACAAATTTTCATTGTTTGTATCAGCTGATTCAAGATTTGAGGCTGAGTAGATATTGTCCTGAATAGGACTGTCATCAGAGTCATCAGGTGAAGTTTCTGAGTCTTCTTCAAGTGATTTAATAAGTGTATGTATGGTATCAACACCAACATCTTTAATACTGCAAGTTCCTTCATGTTTTGGTTCATTTGTCACTTGTATCTGACACACCTGTTGACATGATGTTGTTGTTTCTGTGATTTGCTACCATCCACTCCATTTAGCTTCTTCTGGATTGATAACTGGTTCTTGTTCTGTAGCTTCCAACTCTTCTTGTGTAGTACTATACCTGATTTGTTCTATTTTAGGATAGGGGTACATAGATGAGAAGCTTTATGGTATTCTTCCTTCTTTCATTCCTTGTTCATAATTTGCTTGTCTCTTTTGTCTAATTTCCTGTATTTCTTTCTCTAGTTTTATGTGCATCAGCTCTTGAGCATCATTTATGACATCGCTAGACTCTTCTAGAGTTTCTGTAGTGGATATGTCTAAGAGGTGGTCAGGACCCCATTCATACTCGTTTGAATTAGTCTCTGAATCATCTACTTACTGCCTGCCAGTATATGTGACTGGAACTTTTAGTGGTGCAAACAATTCTTTGATTCTTACTACTTCATCTCTTATATCCTCAGGGACCTCAACTTCTTGTATTATTGTAGTTGATACCATCGAAGCTTGAGCACTGACTGTTTCTTCTTTCTTGACTACTGATTCCTCTTTCTCTTTTCTACAATCTGCTTTTGTTTGTTGAGTATCTACTTCCTGTAATGTTAAAGGTGGTATTCTTTTCTGCCACTTAGACTTACAAACATGTTTTTGGTCTGATGTCTTTTTCGAATTGTATCCCAATCCAGCCTTATCATTTGTGGATTTGGTTTGTAGCTGAATTGGTTCAGTAATACCTTCCTTTTGTTTTCCCAGAGGACCAGTACCTGAGTACCCCATGCGTTGAATCATTTTGTAGCTAGGACCATATTGGTTTGAGGAAATCTCACAATGTTGTACCTCCTCATTTTGACTATCTTCCTTAAAGAGTCAGTTAAGAACAACATCTTCCTTTGTTTCATCCGCCAAGGAGGTAGAAGATTGTACAAAGAGACCATCATATATAGTATTCAGAGCTGAAGTTTGTGTTCTCATAGCCTCTGATGGCTTGCCCAACTGTTTTGATGATAGAGGGAGAGAAACTAATGAAAGTACCGGTTCTATCTTGTAGCCATCCATGCCGATATTTCTAATCTTCAATCTCTTTTCTAAATCTTTCATTAGTGCTTCTAGATCTGCATTTGGAGAAGCTGCCCTATTATGAGGCACAAAAGTATCTGCACCTTTTGTCAATGCATTACAGATGACATTTGTATCAATAGGAATACTGACTTCAGCTCCGTTATAAGGAAACTTTAAGCATTGATGGTATGTTGACAGTACTGCCTTCATTTCATGAATCCGTGACCTGCCCAATAATATATTATATGACAATGGAATATCAAGAACTTGGAAAAGGACATCTCTCTCTATTGGTCCCACTCTGATAGGTAATGACACCAGACCTTTAGAAGTCCTTTCTTCCTCATCATAGGCTTTTATTGTTATTTTCTTGCCAAGATCAATGACATTTTCAGAGAATCCTAGTTGTGTAAGCAGACTGTAAGTACAGATATTCAACCTTGCACCTCCATCTATCAAAACATGTTTGACTCTGTGTTTATGGATCGTGGCTTCAATATGCAATGGCTGGTTATGTGGATGATTTAGTGAGTTATCATCTTCTTTAGAGAAGGTCAGAAAGTGAGGTGAAGTCAGATGACCCACCATAGACTGAAACCGATCAATGTCTAAATCTTTTGGAATGTTGGTAGTGAGCAATGCTTTGTCTAGGATCTCTTTGTGAGTAGATGAGAGTTTTAGCAATTCAAAGATTGAGATTTGAACATTTGTCCTTTTCAACTGTTCAATGACACTATATCCAGAAGATGATGATGAAATTAGCCTTTTAAATTTGTCCAAGGTTGATTCTTTTTGTTTGTTTGGCAAGGCTGGTGGGTTTGATGTTGCTTGAGCTAGGTCGGAAGAACTAGCTCCTTGGAGGGTGACTTTCTTTTGAGAATGGGTGAGAGCTCTTGCATATCGTGATTCATTTGGTTTATCTTGGACTATAATCATATTGCAATATTCTGAGTGGGAAGGCTCAATCATGTTGATAACATTGTCTTGACTGGCATAAGTATAATTTACCTTGGCACCTCCTTTGGTCTTTGAAGAATCACCTTGTTCATAAACAGGCAAAGGGTCTTTAAATGCTTTATGATCTGCATTAGTCGGATGATTCCCAACAACAACTTTACCAATGTCTATGAGATCTTGAATCTCATGTTTTAGCTTCATGCAATTGTTTATGTTATGACCTTTATTCCGATGGAAGTCATAGTATTCATTTTCTCTCCACCATCTTGGTTTAACTTCTGGATCATATGATTTGGAGTTATCTAGTAGTGTTATCAAGTTGTTTGCCAATAGAGTTTTGAAAGAGAATTCATACGATTCTTCGAAAGGAGTAAAATCATGCTTAGGTTTAGAAAGCCAAGGCCTTTCTTTGAACCATTCCTTTGTTTTCTTTGGTGGATTCTTTGCTGCAGCCTCAACGGCTTTAAGTGCTTGTGTACCACTAGCCAAGTTGAATATTATGGATTTTGAGTTGGCTTTGACAGTGTCTACTACTCCATCGTTAACAACATTCTTGTTGTTGTCTTTGCCAAACTTCTAATACTTGTTCTTCTCTTTAGAGCTAGATCCTAGTTGTGTTTCTTTCCAAGGTGCGATATCCCGCTTGTTTAAGAGCACATCTTCCATTCGAATGGCATTATCTACCATTTTGTTAAATGATGGGTGTACTTGCATTTGTATACTATATTTCAATTCGAGGACCAAGATATTGACAAATATATCCATTTTTCACAAAGTCTGGGATAGGTCGAGAATACCTAGAAAACATCTTTCTCCAGCGTTGGATAAAAGTAAGAAGAGGCTCTCCTATTTTTTTTTTAGTATTGCAAAGCTTGATCATTGTCACGGGATGTCGAATGTTGTATGAGTACTATTGTAAAAATAGTTGGATTAGTTCTTCAAATGTTTTTATTCCTTTGGGTAGACTTGAGAACCAGTCCATTGCTTGACCCCCCAAACTCCTTGGGAAAAGGCGCATGAGGTATGTTTGATTGTGCATGAGCTCCATACAGGCGGCACAAAACTCTCTGACATGATCTTGAGGATCCAAGGTACCATCATACTTATCAAATTTTGGGATCTCCGCTCGTGAAGGAAATGGAGGCATGTATAGATTCTTGTCAAATGGAAAGGGACATATCATTTCCAGAGAATATTGTTTTGGGGGCTTGTCCTTATTCTTCAGTTCTATGACCTCCATTCATAAGGCTATTAATTGTTTGTGTACCATGAGTATAGGTGATTCTTTCTTTTTAATAACGAGCATCCGAAAATCATATCCAATAGGAAGTTTAGCCCCTTGTTTTGCTAGTTCTAAGAAATAGTCTTCCTTCTCTTGGGTCATGATAGCTTTCATCATTTTTTTAAAGTCTTTGTCCTTTTGACAGTCAAAGATTTCTTTTTCTGGAGGTTCAGTGTCTTCGTCAGCCTCACTTGATGATGAGAAATCATTATCATTTTTAGGAATGTTATTACCCTCCTTGTTTTCGTCATTGTCTTCCATCTCATATATAGTGGGAGATTTAGGCTCATCAAAAATTGGTTCGCCTGATGATGATGGTATGTCAGTGAGTGGATCCTTTTCATAAAATGGATTATCAGTGTATGAAAAGGGTATTCCTTTACCTTTGGCTTATTTCTTACGAGAACTCTTGGTTTGTGTAGGCATTTTTATGGATTAGTGCGACCTAAAGTTGTTTGTGATGCAGAGGTCAAGATCAATTTCAGAGCTAGTTGTTCGGTTAATGTATCGTTTGGGAGAAACAACTAAGATTCAGTCTAGTTTCAGGAACGATCTATCTTGTATAAGACATTTATCTAAGTATATTCTAAGCATAGTGTAAGATTCAGTTTGGTTTCAGGAATGATCTATCCTGTATAAGACGTTATCTAAGTGACTAAAATTTGATAGGTAGTTGATTGAACTAGCTGAAAGATGATCGACCAAATCGTGCAACGCAAATGGCAGAGGTACACTGTCTTGATTTGTTTATGCTCAGGAAAATTGATAACCAATATTATGTTCACTATAAGCTATTTTTAGGCAAGTTTGACTATTCTGTTCTGATAAAACTAGAGACTCGTACAACAAGATTTTTTGAACCGGACGACAATTTAGCAGTTATAGGAAGACAAAAGTTCTATTTCGTATGAGTTGTTGTCTCGTACCGTAGACAGATGGGTATGTGCAGGATGACAAAAGACTCAAAGCAGTTATATTTCGTACGACATAGGATACAGAACTAGACGACAAATTAAAATGACTCGTACAACATAGGATCAGGTATAGGATGACAAATCAGAAGACTCGTATGACATAGGATCAAGTGCATCATGATAAATTATCAGACTCGTACGACTGTTCACAGGACAGAGCCTAGAAATTCTAAGTTTTTTTTCGATTGCTGAGTATGACCAATTCTGAGATGCACTGATTTTGGACCAAGATACAAATTTTAGACTTAAGATGGACAAGTTTCTGACATGGACAAAGTTTCTACTTAAGATGGACAAGTTTTTGACACGAACAGAGTTTCGACTTAAGATGGACTAGTTTCTGACATGGACAAAGTTTCGACTTAAGATGGACTAGTTTCTGACATGGACAGAGTTTTGACTTAAGATGGACTAGTTTCTGACACAGATAGAGTTTCGACTTAGGATGGACTAGTTTGTGACACAGACAGAGTTTCGACTTAAGACGGACTAGTTTCTGACATGGACAGAGTTTCAACTTAGGATGGACTAGTTTCTGACAGAGATAGAGTTTCAAATCACTGAGTTGTTTCTTGTCTTCTCCAATTTTGGTATTTCAATTTTTGTTTCAGGGATGAAAATACAGAAAACAAGTAGTATGTATAGTGATTCCAATTACAACATGCAAACCCTAAGGAATTTGGTGACGAAAGAAAACCTTTGCTTGTAGACTCAGATACACACCCAATAGCTAATCAGAATATGGATGTTGAGTCTCATGCAATGGATTCTCAACACCATATTATCCGACTCCAAATGCTAATGGGGGCACGAAATGACAAGTATCTTGGGAGAGTTACTATCTCTCTTGCACAAAGATTATCCCCCTTTCAGAGATGAACTGGGTAGCTTCTAATTTTAATTGGAACTAGTCAGGGATCTGTTCCGCACGTCGAGGTATAAACTCAATTAAGAGGTCTCCTAGCCTTGAAAACTAAGGTTTAATATACCCAAAGGTTCGAAGGAGAGCTATTCCCGAGCACTGTCATTGACTTGATTTTCATCAAATCACGTTTATTTTATAGTGGGTTGGAGTACTTGCCATCTAGTCGTTCCCACTTAGGTTGTTCCCCTCACACCGGTCGTAACGGCTTTAATTGTTTTTCAACCCCTCGGGAGGGCAGGCCTGCTAAAGATGTACAGATCTCAAACAAAGAAAAAGCCTCAAGGGTCTGGATTTTTTATTGTCTAGAAAAAGACAAGAGCATACTCTCCTACCTCTCAGAATTTTCTAAAAACACGAAAGACAAATTTGTTCTTTAACCAGATAGCAAGTTAGGTTCCTAAAAATGAATTTAAAGAATACACGATGTTTAGTCGATTCTCCTTAGGCAACCTGCAAAGACAACGAATCAGTAGTCATATTGTCTTTGTGCGACAAGCATATTCTTTGACGAGTATTCTGCAAAAACTAATTAGGCTATGAAAAATTCTGAGATAGATAAACAGTCAAGGTCAGTCGTCAGAATAATAAAAAAATCATGCAATTTTGCCTCTTTTTTTAATTTTTTACTAGAAAATATAGAGTCGTACGACAGTATGAAAATGCGTATGATACAGGATCCCAAATTGTACGAGACAGGATTCCAATTCATAGGACACCTATAGTTTGTCGTTTCGGCCTGTGGGAATTGTCGTACGAGATGTACGGATGAAAAATCAAAAAATCTAAAATCTGGAAAATAACAAAAAATAAAGCAGTCAGTCTTGGAGGCCAAAAAATGTAGTCTTTGGGCCCCACGGTGGGTGCCAGAGATGTGTGTGTGAAAAAGTGGTCTGTAGCTGCAAGCACAACACTTCAATTAAGTCATTATATGCATGGTTAGTAATCAATAATCAATAAGTAATAAACCATAACAAAGCGACTAATTGCCTTCTAAAAGATGCGAGTATAAGATTGCTCTCAGATTGTTATAAGCAATACCAGTGACTAGACTACACCAAGACGAAGGATTTAATCTATATGATATTAACTATATGGATGCAAGATGGATGAATAATTCAAGCAAATAATCAATTCAAGCAATAATGGATGTAAGCAATAATTGATGAGTAAAATGGATGCAAATAATCTAAAAAAGCACAATAATCTTCAATGAATCCAGAGCGAAATTAGCATGATAATAATCTCCAAGCGTGTTCTCAAATATCTCTAGAGTAAATTGGAATGAGAGTTGACGACTGAATTTATAGAGAATTACCAAGAGAAAAGCTCAATTTAGAATTAATTGAAAATAATTGAGAAATCAGGTTTAGTTAACCTTGAGATAGATTCCAATTATAGTTTAATTGAAATGCTTTCAAATTAGAAGTCCAAGTTGCATTGGAAATAATAATAAATTAATTCCATGCATTTCTGATAAAAATAGATAATTCTTTTATTTATTCAAGAAAAGAGTCTTTTCAATGCAACTGAACTTCTTTTTCTGAAAAACTTTGAGTTCCAATTTTAGAGAATAATTTAATAATTCAATTAATTGCTTTTCTGATTTCAAGTTCTAAATTTAGAAAAAGAAATAATATCTCAAGTTTGATTTCTCTCTCAATTCAATTCTTTTATTTTAATTTCAATTCAACTCTTGTTTTGTAATTAATTCCTCTTTTGTAATAAATTAATTCCTTTTGCATGATTAAATGACAATTTTATTAATTAATTAAATATGCAAGGATAATTGATCAAAATGATATTCTTGGAAATGATTCAATTAATTAAATGAATATTTAATTAATATTGAGTAATTGATTTGCCATGTGATATTTGATGATTAAAGAATTAATAATGTGCTCAAGATTGATTTAATTGCCTTTGGTTAGGACCTTGGTAATGTTGTCGAGATTAGGGGCCCATGGTTTAGATGACCATTTTTAGGGTATTACATCTACGAGAGCAATCTTGCTAGTATTTCTCAATCTTTTGACCCTAATGTAAAATTAACCATAAGTACTGAAGGACAAATTATAGCCTTAAATGTTCAGATCTCAAGCCTTCAAGCGGATAAGGAGAAAGTTTTGAGGAAAGTGGGTGAACTCCAAAACCCGATTGCCATCTGGTTAGATACTGTGCTAAGTGATAAGGCATATTGTATGAAGGAAATGACCTGACCTATATCATTAGATTTGTGAGAATTAGAAATTCATGGTACTATATTTAATGCATTTATCACAGTTTTGGATAACCTAAAGAGTGGGTGGGATACTCACCTGAGATTTTTGAAGACTTTTTATGCTGACCTCTTCAAGTATTTGTAAATTGTTTGTCATTTGTATATCATTTTTTGGCAGCACCCCATCTTTGGCATTGTTGTCAAAGGGGGAGAGATAAAGTGAAAAATGTACAGACTAATTGTGTATAGAGTGTATAGTTTGGTGATGCATATTTTTGGATTGTTGATCTAAGGGGGAGCCTTAGAATTCTTTCATTCTTGATCTGGTGTACAGGTTTCACAAGGTTCAACACTTAGACATTTTTCATAGGCGTTGCCATCAATACCTAAGGGGGAGATTATTGGCAATTAACACTCATCTGGTGATCTTGTATGCTTGATTTAGGATTTAGGGTTGTAATTGATGACAACTCTTCTTGAAGATTCGATCTGACGGTCATGATTCATCTTATCTGGAAGCTAGAGTTAATCGGTAGGCAGTTAATCGGTAAAACAGGGCTATTTCAGTGATTCATCTTATCTAGAAGCTAGAGTTAATCGGTAAAACAGGGCTATTTCAATGCAACTGAACTTCTTTTTCTGAAAAGCTTTAAGTTCTAATTTTAGAGAATAATTCAATTTAATTGCTTTTTTTATTTCAAGTTCTAAATTTAGAAAAAGAAATAATATCTCAAGTTTGATTTCTCTTTCAATTCAATTCTTTTATTTTAATTTCAATTCAACTCTTGTTTTGTAATTAATTCCTCTTTTGTAATAAATTAATTCCTTTTAGATGATTAAATGCCAATTAATTAATTAATTAAATATGCAAGGATATTTAATAAATTAAAATGGGATAATTGATCAAAATGATATTCTTGGAAATGATTCAATTAATTAAATGAATATTTAATTAATATTGAGTAATTGATTTGTCATGTGATTTTTGATGATTAAAGAATTCATAATATGCTCAAGATTGATTTAATTGCCTTTGGTTAGGACCTTGGTGATGTTGTCGAGATTAGGGGCCCATGGTTTAGATGACCATTTTTAGGGTATTATAGTAGCGATGGTACTTGAAGGTAGCAGGAGCTACCCTTCCACGTGGTGGGGGGAAACCCTGCCACGTGGGGGGTAAAGTAATTTTTTTATTTTGTTTATTTTTAATTTTATTTTAAAAAATAAACAAAATACCCCTAATTGCAAAGTCTCAGACAAAGACAAAATAAAATATAGAAATAACCTTTCAGAATGCATGGTTTTCTCAAAAATCCAAATTTAGAAAAATTAGAACTAAAATAGGCAAATATTCCCAACCAGAAGATCATATTTGGCAGACTAAGATGGATTTATACCATTTATCCAATCCATTCAACCAATCTTGCCCAAAAAAAACTAATTTCCCAGAGTAAAACTTAAATCTGAGAACAATCATGGAGTTTTAATAAAGTTATTGAGAACAACCAAGATTTTAAATTGGAGGTTTGATAAGAAAGCAAGGAGGGTTTGAGTCTATGATTTCAAGGCAACTCTTCCATTTCCCACACAAAATAAGAGTTTATCTACAACCACAACCAGATTTCTTTCCAAAAACCATACAATCTCAACAAAACAAGAAATCAAAGAGATGAAGCAGAACCTACCTCATTTAGCATTCCTGGAAAAGATCTGATGAAGAGTCCAACCTCCCAACTCAAGAAATTTCTTCTTTTCCAAAATCCTCAAATTTTCATCCAATATATATATATATATATATATATATATATATATATATATATATATATATATATATATATATATATATATATATATATATATATATATATATATATATATATATATATATATATATATATATATTCCAAAAATCCTCTCCAAAATAATCCTCCCAAAAATATTTTCAAACCTAGGTTAAATGGGAGATTGTTGACCAAAATTTTTATTTTTCAATTTAAAATATTTTCATTTAAAATAAAATCCCAAAATTCCTTCTTTTTAACAAATCATATATATTAAACTTGCTTTTCAAATTAAAATTGATTTTCTTAAATACTTGAAATTAACCTTTCTATTTTTTTCTTTAAAGGGCAAAGAGATAAAATTAATTCTATTTCAAATAAATTTAAATCTTTCCTTTCCAAAAGCATAAACAAAATAAATTTATTATTTAAAATTAACCATTTAATTGTACTTGCTACCAACTTGCATTGAGCAATTCTAATTAACGATAAATCGCATAAAACGGACCTATTTAATTTAATCCCCAAAATACTAATGTGTAAACACACAAAACATGCAACCCAAGAAAACCAAACAGATAGACGCCCTGTATACCCCACCAAAGGGGATACTGACAACGCTCACTTGAGCACAACTATGGTCAAACGAAGGTCTCATGACCACCTAATCCAATTTATAAGGGCCAATGAGGAACACTCAAACCTGTGAATCCAGGTGGAGACGAACCTCGCACCCATGTGGTATTGTACCCACAATCTTCTGCAACCATGAATCACACATGCATACATATATATATTTAATAAAAGTGTTAGCCCGAGATTAATAACACTAATCAGGAGAACTAATAAGCTTACATACAAATTTATGTGAAAACCACATTAACCGGTACACACAATAATTAAAACATCTGACTATAACATTATAACATGATAAACTAACTAAAGTCAAACTGAGATTAGAGTCCGATTAGGGCACGAGTACTACATTCTCCCCCCCTAGGTTCCGACTTACTCCTGGAAGTCGTAAGGCTAGACAGAGAACATGTCGCACACATTAGCCCCGAAACTCATTCAACAGATATCAAATTGCACATAAGAACCTTTCCATAAATAAATGAAACATTATTGCTAAATCCTTTACGAATGCCATTATCCATTGGCAAGATACATCTAAATCCATACATTTCTTAAAATATTCTAGGAACTATCTATAATCATAGCAGAGAAACAAGAATTTTCTCCCTTCCATTACACCAAGTTAATGCATTACAAAGAGGTAACCAACATTTACCATACTCATCTACCAAATATGATAAGAAAACATGCCATCATGATCAATTTCTTTTACCAATCCATCCTCATCATAAAAATTTATCGCACAGAACTAGCTTCAAAATTCAAGTTCTACAACCAAGTTAACTTTCAATAAATAAGAGCAACATATAGTACACAATTGTTTACACTTGCCAGACATATAAAATCCTTTCCAATGACTATGTCCCATAACATAGTGACAAGTTAACACAATTTACTCCATGATTACATATAATAACCATCCACATAACTGGAATGCATAACTCAAAAGGCCACATGTGAGCATGTCTAATGCTCAGTCAAAGATAACATGCATGATCATCATCTCTATGAATGATATCAGAACAATAATATGATAAAAAATATCCAATATCTCACTCAAGGGCTTGATGGTGCTAGGGCACACCATAGCAGTGCTACCTTCCACACAAGACCTTCATGAACACCCCTTGTTGAGTAAGGTGGTTAGCCTCCAAGAGATAGTCACCACACATAGGTAGGTAGTGGATCCTAACTGCATCACAGCCTCACATACCCCCATCCTCAAGGTTCCCTACATCTACTTCTTCGTACACACTCAACCAAGACCGTCTCACACGTCCTTGGAGAGGAATTTCACATTTCAACACAAGACCAACATACGAAAACAATAAGGATAAACTAGTCCAGCCACCAAAGTACAGATGAATAAAGATAATAAATCATCAATTCCAATAGTAAGGCAAGAAAATAATCTAGAATTTGCAACACCAAATCAAGTAAGCAAAAGATCACGAGATCGTGGCTAAACCTTCAAAGTCAAAGTAGAATAAATTTCTGGTCCACAAAGAAATAAATAAGAATATCACAACTGCACATAACATCACTATGTGACTAGCATCTAGCCACCAATGAGGAAGGAAGGAACAATCATCTAGCTATTGCAGTAGCTCATCATGTGGTGCGGCCTAGTCACACATCCACACAGCATGGCAGTGTGCACCTCGACATCACCTCGCATCACGTCGTCATGTGGCATGAAAATACTCCAAGCGACGAAGACATGGAATGGATGTATCTCGCATGGTAGTGTACCTCGTGGAAAAAGGCACGTGCAAATCACATCCCGCATAGCAACGTACCTCACAAAATACTTGTCGTAAGCCAGAGGTATACATGGCTAAGGTCCACCCACATGTTTGCCAACACCTACTAACTGGCAGCTCATGTTGACAAAACCTACCTTTCATGAAGACAAGTCAAAAGATCCTCCAAAATACACCATCACAATGCTCAAGAATTGCCATCAATAAGCTCAAATAAAGGAGAGGAAAAGGTTGGCACACATAAACCTTATAAATTGGTTCATCAAAAGGGAAAGTATTGAGTACACCTTTAATGCAGTTTCATTATTTAACTATATTTTTCCTCAAAATAGAGAAGCTAAAGTCACTTTGCATCGACATTACTCGTACGCCGATCCATACTATTCAAGAAATGGTGACTTCTAATACTACCGCTTAACATACTGAATTACCAACAACCCGAGGTTTGGTACTCAGTAGGGTAACAAATAAGCAACATCACATAAACAATATGGTTTTCCATACTCATAAGTAAACATATCCTCCATGGTTGATTACTTCACCATCCCATGGGCACATATAGCAAGCACGGGTTTCTTACAATACACAAAGAAAGCACCAGTATTGGTTTAGTCACATTTACGGGGAGTACTTTTTAGTACATTATCATCTACTCCAGGAAGGTTTTAATTATGCTTCCCACATGAATAACTGAATAGAATTTATTCTAGATACAAGTACTAAAATTCTTCTTAACAATTCAAAATTACATAAGGAAATAACATCATTCCTATATCTTTCTCTAATTCCACTAAGCATTCATAACCACATTACTAACTATGCAAATTTCTTTCCAAAGCGTAAGACTTTCATTTTTCAATATGAAGCCAAAATGCAAAAATATAATTTCACATCTTTTATAAACATTCTATTTAAATCGATGCATCCTTTAGTAGCATTTCTAAAAATCTTATAATCTAGGCAAAGCGAAGGGAAAGAGAGTTTGATAACCAAACTATTTCATACATAGACACAAGATCAACAAGATCACCCTACATGCTAAAATTTCTCACTATAAGCCTATCATTTTAATGGTACGATTTTCATTTCACTACCATTTTTGAAGAGTATCAATCGGCCTAACATGACATTTTCAATTATTATGGTTGCAACAGAATGTTCTAGTTTTCCGAACAAGAAATCAAGACAGACAATCTTTTGATAATACAAGACCTCTTGTGAACACTCACTACTTTTAATTCAATACAAAACATATCATAATCTGCAACCTTTCTTTGAAAATATAAGGTATGCTAAGAAGGTAAACGAGGAACTATCAACTAAATAATATATATTTATGCATGCACACCAAACAAGCTTTTCCTTTGCGCTTTCTAATCATAATAAGTCAAGCTAAGTCATTTATATATATCCAAAAGCAAGTTCAATGTATCATTGTTAAAATAGGTCCTCAATCAAATCTATATAATGAAACACATAAAACAACCTTTCATGGAACACATTAATACACTCTTAGCCACTATCACATGTTCCCCTTTTTATACCTCTTTTACACACATGACAGTTTCACATAACAACTATTTGCATATTAATGCACATACTTAAGATAGAATTTAATTATGTTACTCCTACAATACACATGGAGAATTCTTTAATGTAAACATACAATTTTCTCCCAATAATCAAAATGAACTTTTAAACCCATAGCCCTTTTATTATGTAAAAGCACAAAAGCATCATTAGGTTCACACAAGGGTTGAAGAAGTCACAACCTTTCTCTCACAATAAGAAAAGTCACATAAGAGATAATTACACATTTCACAAACATTTTAAGTTCTAGAGAGAAAGAGGAGAAAGAGTGATAATCATTCAATTTTATACATCGTAAGCATTAACATCTACCATACAAGTCCTTCATGTGGACAACACTAAGCTAGATCATAATCTTAAAACAAGCACATTTTGTACTTTCAGATTCAAAACAAGAACTGACCAACCCAAATGGATTAGTCTAAAAAGTACAACAATCAATAAGGAAGGTACATACGACTCTCTTTCAGAATAAGAGTAATCATAGACCAAGATTTTAATAAGAAAACAAAGCACATATAATCACTCAAAAGCACCAACATCAAGAATATGAAAACAAGGTGTGAACACACACGTTACACACAATTAAGGTTTGCTTGAAAGAATATGCAAAAGAACAGAACATGAGTCATTAAGATCTTCAAGATCCTATTCCTCAATCACATGCATACAAAAGGAGGACAAGCATACAACATAAGGTCGATACACCTCACACCAACTAAGGGCACAAGCGACACCAGAGACCCTAGTGTTTTCAACTTCGCTCTAATACCAAATGTAATGCCTCACCAGGAAACCCCGAAGGGATTAAGCAAACAGACAAGAATAGAGTGCAATTTTTTTTTTTCAAAAAATTAAACACAACACAATGATACAATGAGATATCAAAGTTCACATTACATAGCGGGATACTTCAATTAACACCTAAAGAGTTTCCCAACGTGATTACTTAATTCAACAATTAACTCAACTCACGCTAATTAATCCAATTAAGATGATTAACTTAATGACAAGATAATACTTTAAATAAGGATAAATTTCTTTTGGTACGATAAAAATATAGATCACATGATAAGGTTCATCCATTGAGGTTAAAAGTATAGGTGACATGATCAAGTTCATCCAATAAAATTTAACCAAGCATTAGGTACAATCTTACATTAAACATATGCCATGCATCTAATTTCATAGCGTACTTTAATTTCATCATAAACTAATGAATACTTTCCATGCATACTTAATTGCATAATCAATAACTGAATACATTCTATTATTCAAATCTGCATTCTTCATGATCTAATTTACTGAATTTAATAAGATGATTGCATAGATGCATTTAAGATTAATTTCATCTAATCCACTTTATGCATTCTAACATAATGCCATCCATACATGCTAAACTAAAAAGGAAACATAAGAACATAAGCATCACATAATACCAAATTGATATCAGAGTTCACCCCTAGTGGGCTACATCTCTGGGTCTACTCAACTGCAAGACCCCTTTGATAATTAAATAATAGAGAAGAATACATAAGGTCACATCATTTACAATCCTGCCATCAAGGCGAACTTAACCAATAATACATACGACCACATCGGTCAAATCAGTACATCAATGATCCTTGAATAGGAAAGGATCCAACTGAACATAATAAGAAGCAAATACATAGATCAAATGGAGCATCCACGAAACTAAATCTTTGCAACCCATCATAAGCATCCCAGGGTCTAACATGGATATCAGGTTCTCACAAGGGTATAGAAATCATGATGAATCAACAACAGTGCTCCTATCATGACAACACAACAAAACACTAGCAAACATAAGGGACAAGTGTCATCACATAACCTGGTATGGTTACCATGGTAGGTCTTCATAGGTTCCGACCCCACCCACTGGGTTACCTAGCAACCTATTCCAAACCTCTGACCCATCCAAGCCCCATGTGAACCCACACATCCTTTCGTGAAGACAAGGATGATGGTTTTCCATTTCAGGACTTCTCACTGCATGCCGAGTCTGTACTAGCACTCATCCCATACGTGAGGCACAATTAACTTACTTAGTGATTCAATAACTAACTCTCTAATATGCTATTAGGTTATCACTTATTTAGACACACTTTCGATGGGTTACCCAACAACCACTTTGGGTGCGGCCCCCAATTGAAAGCCACTTTCCCAAATGACACTAGACTACACTCAAACGAACTCCTTAACCAAGGAATACACAAGGTCAAGCAAACGGAGTTCAAATCGGTAGGAATACCCACTTGGTCATACAAAACTTCATATGAGGTGCACTGACTGATGGTACTCTAACTAGAGACTTGACCAACTATGGTCAACCACGAATCAATATTCGACACCCGCATAAAGGACATGACCGGTTACAACACTATCACAGGAAAACAGGCAAAAATCAAGATCAAGGACATGAGCAAGTACCCAAATCAATCATACGACAATGTCCAACAAAACAAAATCAAAGACTTGTCATTTCTTAAGCAAATGCGAATACAAAAAATTAAACATGCATAGGCATAGATTGGAAAAGACAATCCTCTTTCCTATTGTTTTCACACAACAATCGATCCAGTTTTCTAAAGGATCTAAGTTTGATTGCAGTTATCTACCTCATCTAGGTATAGGTCGTTCATGGTTTTCTAACTCGCTAAGTTCATTTGCATCATAAAATAACATGAATACTTCCTCATGAGTTTTCAAACCATAAACACATTAATATAATTGTAATTATATGCACAACATATAAAGATATAATTAAATGTATATTAATTAACCCAAAATTTTATATTTAATTTCCAAAATAAAATCATTATTCCATAGTTGAACAAAACAATTTATCTAAGCTTATCTTTTCCCAGAACTGAGTTACACTTTTCAAAATATGAAAATTCAGATTAAAAGAAACTAAGATAGATAATCATTTCTATTTCCCTCAAACAGAAATACCTAATTTTAACATTTCAAAAATCAGGTAATGCCCTCTCATAGATATATATCTACAAACAGAAATGTATATTAAATATTAACTAATATATATATAATTAATAAAATATATATAAATTAATAATTTAATCATTAAATCAATGTACTATTTAAAACCATTTTAATAATTAATATTAAAAACTTTTAAATATACTATTTAAAACCTTTTTAATAATTAATATTAGAAGCCTATAAATAAACCAAAGTTTAATTTTATTAAAAATTAGCAAAAAGAGGAAAATGTGGGGCCCACGTCCCAGCACGAGGAGTGGAGGCTATTGTTTTGGCAGCACTGCTACCAAGAGGTAGCAGACGCTACCCATTGGCAGCGCTGCTACCAAGAGGTAGCAGACGCTACCCATTGGTAGCATTGCTACCTGAAGGTAGTAGTCGCTACCAAATGGTAGCACTGCTACCATAGGGTAGCAGCTACTACCAAATGGTAGTGATGCTACCCGAAGGTAGCAAGAGCTACCCTTCCATGTGGTGGGGGGAAACCCTGCCACGTGGGGGGTAAAGTAATTTCTTTTTTATTTTATTTTATTTTAAAATAGAATACCCCCAATTGCAAAGTCTCAAACAAAGACAAAACAAAATACAAAAATAACCTTCCAGAATGCATGGTTTTCTCAAAAATCCAAATTTAGACAAAACAGAACTAAAATAGGAAAATCTTCCCAACCAGAAGATCATATTTGGCAGACTAAGATGGATTTATACCTTTTATCCAATCCATTAAACCAATCTTGCCCAAAACAAACTAATTTCCCAGATTAAAACTTAAATATGAGAACAATCATTGATTTTTATCAAGTTTATTGAGAACAACCAAGATTTTAAACTGGAGGTTTGATAAGAAAGCAAGGAGGGTTTGAGTTTGTGATTTCAAGGCAACTCTTCCATTTCCCACACAAAATAAGAGATTATCTACAACCACAACCAGATTTCTTTCCAAAAACCATACAATCTCAACAAAACAAGAAATCAAAGAGATGAACTAGAACCTACCTCATTTAGCATTCCTGGAAAAGATTTGATGTAGAGTCTAACCTCCCAACTCAAGAAATTTCTTCTTTTCCAAAATCCCCAAATTTTCATTCCAATATATATATTTTATTTTTCCAAATATCCTCTCCAAAATAATCCTCCCAAAAATATTTTCAAACCTAGGTTAAATGGGAGATTGTTGACCAAATTTTTTATTTTTGAATTTAAATTATTTTCATTTAAAATAAAATCCCAAAATTCCTTCTTTTCAACAAATCATATATATTAAACTTGTTTTTCAAATTAAAATTGATTTTCTTAAATACTTGAAATTAACCTTTCTATTTTATTTTTTAAAGGGCAAAGAGATTAAATTAATTCTATTTCAAATAAATTTAAATCTATCCTTTCCAAAAGCATAAACAGAATAAATTTATTATTTAAAATTAACCATTTAATTGAACTTGCTACCAACTTGAATTGAGCAATTCTAATTAACGATAAATCACATAAAAGGAACCTATTTAATTTAGTCCCCAAAATACTAATGCGTAAACACACATTAAATCAAATTAAATACTAAGGATTAAATACTCAATTTAACCACACACAAAACATGCAACCCAAGAAAATCAAACAGACAGACGACTTGTATACCCCACCAAAGGGGATACTGACGAACGACTGACAATGCTCACTTGAGCACGACTATGGTCAAACAAAGGTCTTACGACCATCCAATCCAATTTCTAAGGGCCAATGAGGAATACTCAAACCTGTGAATCCAGGTGGAGACAAACCTCGCACCCATGCGGTATTGTACCTGCAATCTCCTGCAACCATGAATCACACATGCATACATATTGTAGTCACACAAATCTGTCCAGCTTAATTAAATAAATATTCGTTATTTATTTGATTAAAAATCTACTAGCCATCAGTTAATTAAATTAATATTTAATTAATTCATCCCCAAACATTCTTCTATTAATTAAATAAATTATTCAATTTATTTTAATTAATTCATTAAATCAAATTCCATTCAATTAAATAAATAAAATCTATTTATTTAATTAAAATCCCCTTTTCCTCTTTTAAATAAATTAAATAAAACATTTATTTAAATCATTATTCCCACCCCACTTGCATTTTCCTACAAATGCAACTTGCACACATTTATTGAAATAAATGAATTTTTATTTTTAATAAAATCCTATTTTCCCTCACCCACCAAATCCACTTGCAAAAATCTAATCCCCTTCTAGATTCTTCTAACCCCTTCCTAATTAGCCTAATCCATCCCCTAATTATTGTCACATTCCTAAGCAAAATGGAGTCACTTCTCAAAGCCTAAAAGTCTTTGATAACCATTAAAGGCTTTCAACCTTCAACCACTAAATGTCTCAAAGTCTTGGATAACCTTTGAAAGCTTCCAACCTTCAACCACTTAATCCACAAAGTCTTCAAAAGCCATTAATGGTTAACCCAAACCCTCCTACATGGTTAAAACATTTGTTTTGACTCAACCTCTACCCAACCCAAAGGTCTCATCAGGCCTTTAATGCTTTGACCATGATTATCTCTTAATCATTTGCACAAAGGTTTATCCTTGGATTAACTCTTAATCAAATGGGTAATCTTAATTTAGACTTGACCCTTACCTTCTAGATAACCATGAAGTCTTCTCAGGCATTCAATGCCTCCAACCCCTTCTCTCAACCCAACCCTATGCTGACACTTGTCACCATTTTATTGGTGCAAATTGTGCACATGGATCCCCAACTTTCAAGCTTGACCCTTGATTAAACCCTTCAATCCTGGCCATCCATTGCTCCATTTTTCCTATAAATAGAGCCCATTCCTTCATAATCCAGATCCTGAAAACTTGTATGCATTTAGGCTATAGACATTTTTAGAGAGCATTTTTAGCATAAGAAATCTAACATCTTATCATTTTGGTTAAAATACATCATTTTAGCATTAGTATTAGCTTTTTATTTCATCATTTAGAGCTATACTACAAATCTCAATCGTCCATAAGCATCCATAGTGCAAAAAGCTGCTGAGAGCTACACTATTTTGGAACTTGGAGAGGAGAGGAACAAGGGAGAAGAAGCTAAGGCCATGCTAAGAGGCAGTTGGAGATGTCTCATGATCTTTGTTCTACTTATTAGATGTATTAGCGTGTCTCTTTGTGTCTCTTTTGGTATGCCTTCATATGTTTAGTTTTAGATTGACGAACACTAATGTTTGTGTGTTTTTGTGTTACTTGATCATAGACTAACCTTGTGCCATTTAGGAGGGCATCACATATATATATATATATAATAAAAGTGTTTGCCTGAGATTAATAACATGATTCAAGAGAACTAATAAGCTTACATACAAATTGATGCAAAAACCACATTAACCGGTACACACAATAAGCAAAACATCTGACTATAACATTATAACATGATAGACTAACCAAAGTCAAACTGAGATTAGAGTCTGATTAGGGCAGGGGTACTACATCCCTCTTGGTTTGGCTCCTCCAAAATCTTTCTGGAATTCTTTGGTTGATAAGTTCAACAAAAAACTAGTTGGATGGAAAGGCTCTCTGTTGTTGCGGGCTGGTAAGCTCCAGCTTCTTTAAGCTACCCTTAAGAATCTACCTATTTATGCTCTTAGTTTGTTTAGTATACCGGTCAAATTTGCAGAAGCGTTAGAAAGAATTCAGAAAATATTTCTTTGGTCTGGTGTGGAATTTAAGAAAAGGATTGCTTTGGTTGCTTGGGATAAAGTCTATGGTCCTAAAAGTAGTGGTGGGTTAGGTATCAAATCCCTTAAACCTTTCAATGAAGCTTTGCTAGCCAAATAGGTTTGGAGGGCCTATGGTATTAAGAGAGATTGAAGTAGGGTGTGGTTTGACAAATACATCCATAATCAGCCCATTCATTCCCTTCTCTATTCTGAAGATATCTCTGCTGGATCTATTATTTGGAATAGTATGATAAAATCTATTAAAGTTGCTAAAGCTGGAGCTGGCTGGGTCCTTGGAAAAGGTAACAAATTCAGATTTTGGGAGGATGTCTGGATCAAAGATGAGCATCTTTTTAACCAAGATTGCAGCCATATCATTGAAGATTTTAAAAGGAGGTTTGGTTCTATGGTCTATAATTATTGGGAGGAGAATAAATGGGTTAGACTTGATGTTGTTTATGTTGGATTCTCTTCGCTCCAACATGATTTGTTGTCCTTTTCTATCAGAAAATACTCAAATGATGTCTTCTTATGGAAGAGTAATCCCAGGGGTACTTTTATTGTTGCTTCTACTTACAAAAAGATATCAACTTAGGCTTGTAATCCTATATGGACTAAAGTTTGGAATAGATTCCTCATTCCTAAAGTTAATATGTTTTTCTGGCTTGCCACTCATAACAAGATTCTCACTGTTGATAACCTAGTCATAAGAGGATTTATGATTCCTAATAGGTGTGAGTTATGTCAAAAAGAGGCCGAGTCTGTGGATCATTTGTTCATTCATTGTTCTTTTACCTGGGAAATATGGGGCAAAGTGTGGACGCAATGGAAAGTTGATTGGGTTATGCATAATAGTTTTAAGGAAGTCCTTTGGCATTGGATTTTCCCTACCAAGCTTCCCATCATCAAGACCCTTTGGTCCTTTCTTCTTCCTATGACCTGTTGGCATATTTGGAAGGAGAGAAACAATAGAATTTTTAGGGAGACTAAGTGTTCTTCTCAGGTGGTCTTTGAAAAGATTTGTAGGGCTATTAAAGAAAACATCAACACCATTCACAAAAGCAACAAGCAGTGTAGTTATATTGATATGAATGATAATAATAAAAAAATTCTTACAGAATGGAGATTAATGAATAAGGTTTGGAAGTCTGATCTAAAGTGTAGAAGAGATAATGTGGTTTGGATGTTCCCTCCTCATGATTGGGTGAAGGTGAACTTTGATGGAGTGGCTAAAGGAAATCCGGGTAATGCTAGTGGGGGAGGTGTTATCATAAATTCTCATGGCTTTTGTGTTGATGTGATTGCTTCTCCCTTTGGAATTCAAAACAACCATGTTGCAGAAGCTCTAGCAATATTAAAATGTCTTTAGCTTGCTCAGGGTTTCACTTTTTTAAAAAATTGGCTGGAGGTGGATTCCCTTAATATAATTTAGGTTATTAAAGGTATTAGTTCCCCTTCTTGGAATATCCAAAATATCATTGATAAGGCAAAAAAAATGTTAGATTTTTGTGATAGTGTAGTTATTACCCATACATTTAGGGAAGGTAATAGGGTAGCCGATTTGTTAGCTAATGAGGGGGTCATTTTAGCGAAAGATGCTAATTATATCAAAGAGTCATCATGTAAGAACAAAGTTCGAGAGCAATTATTTTATGACAAGATCAATGGTACATATTAATCTCATCATTACCCTTTTTGGTTCGGACTTCAATGACAGAGTTTGGAGTGAGGCGGATTGTCAGATGATGACTTGTTTCGGGCGTCACATTAATGAGTATAGGTGTGAAAGGCCTTATCATATTAATTACTAGGTTAATTTGCATGTTTTAAAGGGATACTTGAAAAACAAGATAATTACCTTGGTTTTCAATTCCAGCTTCTTTGTTCTTCAACATCTGGTTAGTTTGTGCTCCCCTGAGGGTTTCGATTTGAACTGCTTCTACATGATGGGTGGAAATCTCAACCGTAATCAACCCACCAGCTGTGATAGTTGGAAGGGTGAAAAGAAAATTTGGAGAAGGCTGCATAAAAATGGCTTCACTAATTATATGGAGAAATTGCATGGGAGAAAGAAGCCCGTTTCCCATGGTTTTGCCAAGGGTTGGAAAAATAACAGAGTTACTCTATTTTTTTAGACTTGGAGAGTGGATGAAGAATTGGTGACCGAGGTGATTGGTTTGCGGAAGGTCGGCATCAAGTTTTATAGAGATCATAAGTTCTCGATGGATGCCATAAAAAATTTCCCCAAGAATGAAGAAGAAAGGGCTCGCCTTGCCAAAAAAGATAATATCTCCTATTATCTCCCTAACCAGGTAAACTCGTTTTCGCAAAAAATGTTGAAAGTGTTAATAGAGTATCATATTGTTGATGGTAGGTTCTTGAAAGTCTATAATTCTCACTTTGTTATCCTTAATCACTTTCACCATGGTTCTAAGATATCTTTGCCCTTCTATCTGGCCTCCTCCCTTAATGACAGTCTGGTTGAGCATGCTAAGAAACCCAATTCCTACCCCATTGCCCATCAAGGTCTTATTTTGTTAATTTATGAGTATCTTAAGGATAAAGTTAAGGCCAATAATGATGATCCCCTTGTGGAGAGTGCCCATATCTCTGAGGATGATGACAGTTCTGAGTCCGATGAGGATTCTACCAATCCTCCCCCTAAAAATAAATCGAGGGTTAGTAAGAAAGTTGAAGAAGACACTGAAGAGACGAATGATCCTGAGAAGGAGCAGGAGAAGGAGGTGGATAAGGAAGAAAATCATGAGTAGGAGAAGGAGGTGGAGGGTGAGAAAGGAGACAAGGATAATGAGCAGGGTAAAGAGGATTTTGATGAGTCAGAGGAGAAGGAGAGTCCCTATGATACAGACAACATGGATGAGGTTTAGAATAATATGGAGGAGGGCAACCCTAGGCCTGAGGATTCTGCCCAGGACATGGAGGATGCAGATACTATTTTGAGTGTTGTTAGAAATAGCTCTCTGGAAATGTTTAATTTATAGAAGTGGGTGATTGGTAATATAACCAACATTCAGGAAAAATAGAGAGAGTTGGAGCTCAAAATTGATAATATGGTTAATGATATTAATGATAAAGGAAAAGAGGAAAATTTTGAGGATAATAGTGAAGCAGAGGATGAAAAAGAAATTCCTGATTGGTCAAAGGGTGAGATCATAAAGGGAGATGTGAAGCACCTCGAGGATGTGGCAAGGACTCTCAAAGAAAAGGGTTAGTCTGATTGTGAACTGATAAACAACAGGGTTCAAAAAATTGAGAGTGCTCTAAGGAAAATCATGGAGCATAGCTTGGCTATGATGAAGGTGACTTCCCAAAATATGAATACGTTGGTTGCCTGCCCAGAGAAGGATAAGCAGAACAAATATATTGTGATTGTTGATGATGAGTTGGGTTCTAGCTCTGTCCAGTATTCTTCCAGATGCAAAACTAGGAAAATCATGGAGAATAGCTTGGCTATGATGAAGGTGACTTCCCAAAATATGAATACGTTGGTTGCCTGCCTGGAGAAGGATAAGCAGAACAAATATATTGTGATTGTTGATGATGAGTTGGGTTCTAGCTTTGTCCAGCATTCTTCTAGACGCAAAACTAGGCAAAATGCTAAAGATTTGGAGTTGAAGACTAAAGGTAATCAACATATGCAGGAAAGCAAAGACCTTAAAGAGGTAGCAAATGCATGGATGATTCTTGTCAAGGATGCTAAGGAGACCATAAATATTTTCACCTAGATGTTTTAGTTTTATTTTAGGTGTGCCAGTTTCTCGTTGGTCTTTTGTTGTACTTTTCTCTGGCTGTTGTCTTTTGTGCTGGTCTTTTACTGCCTTTCTTTCTTCATTCTCTCCTTCTTACTTCTCTAATGCTTTTCTTTATGATATGTAAGTGGGTTTCGAGTCTTTTAAAACCTGTTTTTCCTTAATCAAAAACATCTCCAAATAGGACTTAGCCAACAATTGCTTTGAAAAGGTTAAAAAGAATTTTTATTGCTTTGTCTTAAGTGGTAGGTATATGCTCTCCCCTTAATTGGGTGATCAAAAAGCCAAACCCACTTTTTCATTGCTTTATTTACTTTCAAGCATTAAATCCTTTAGAGGGCCTGCCTTCTCGAAGCATCGAAAGGGCTAGTGTGAACGATACACCCAAGTGGGAAATGACTTTCTCGCCAAGTATTCCAACCCACTATAATCAAATGTGGAGGCTGATGAAAATCCCCTCTAATGGAAGTGTGTATTTGATAGCCTTCCCCTAGCATCCCTGTGATGCAAAAAGCCTTTGTTCTAAAGGTTGGGAAGCCTCTTAATTGAGTTTAACATTTGTCGCGCCGAACGGAATCCTTATTACGAACCATAGAAGTATAAGCTTTGAGCCGAGTCAGTTTCCATACATTGGCAATATCATAGTGCAAGGGTGGGGAAGAATCCACCCCGAATATTAATCACCATATATCTCCCAAGATAACTACCCAAATGTGAAGAAATTCACTTTGGGTTAATTTCTGGCAAAAGGCAAAAAAATGGGCACCCTCTAGGGGGTGACAAGGTTGTTTCAGCTGATGGAGTATCAAGACTAGTG
The DNA here is from genome assembly GCF_030272615.1 of Cryptomeria japonica. Classification (NCBI taxonomy): domain Eukaryota; kingdom Viridiplantae; phylum Streptophyta; class Pinopsida; order Cupressales; family Cupressaceae; genus Cryptomeria; species Cryptomeria japonica. The sequence continues at coordinate 422,310,935 of NC_081405.1, read as the reverse complement.
GGATATGATATTGTTGATGACCTTTGAATAAAGTGTCTATCTGATGTGTCCTTTATTGTAAATCAAACTAGTGAAAACATTGGGGATTTGAAAATATCCTCACAAAAACATACACTCAATGTTTAGCATAGGGATGATCATTGTTTTCATGTGTGTCTTCTTGTTATGAACATTGATATATCTTTCCAATCAACCAATACAATAATTAATTCAAAACAAAGAGCAAAGAGCAACCTTAGAGAGAAAGGAATTTCCAAATCCAACAAAGCATCTTTTTGAGGTGGTTATCAACTTTTCAAATCATCTTTAGGCAATACTTCCATACAACAAGATTAGGGGAGTATCAAACCAAGTGATCAAGAGTTTATCATCCAACTATCTCAATGACAATAATACCTAGCTAGGTATTCAAGTTAGTCAAATCAAGTTTCCATATCGAGAAACTTTATCCATCTCATTTGACATACTTTTTCATAGGGGCCTATCGAACAAACCCTCTATTCAACTTAGTGAGCTTGGATATCCAAAACGAAGTATCCATCAAGCCAACAACATCAACCTATCCAAACTAAAACTTTGATCACTCATGTGACCATCCCTTGTCCCTTGAAAAAGAAAAATCTTATTCAAAGAAAATGAGTCCGAGCCTAAATCAAGATCAAGATATCATGGCTCTCCAATCTAATCCCATTTTTTATCAAGATCCTACCTATCAAGAATCTTATTATTATCCCCTAATATTTTGGTATTCCATCCATGATGATCCCCTTTTATCTCAAGAGCAAAGTCCCATTCAACATCCACCTCCTAAACAAGAGCATGATATCCCTTCCATCTCCTTCATTAATCTAATTCAAAATCAAGAGAAAAGCACAAACTCAAATAATCCTACTCCAAGTCAAGATCAAGATCAATGAATCCTTTCATCCTCCAAATCCATTTTAGGTCCTTTCATTCCAAAGTCAAACTCTTCATCCTCCAAATCCATTTTAGGTCCTTTCATTCCAAAGTCGATCTCTTCATCCCCAAAATCCATTTTAGGTCCTTTCGTTCCAAAGTCAAACTCTTCATTCTCTGAATCCATTTTAGGTCCTTTCATTCCAATGTCAAACTCTTCATCCTCCAAATCCATTTGAGGTCCTTTTGCTCCAAAGTCAAACTCTTCATCCTCCAAATCCATTTTATGTCCTTTCATTCCAAAGTCAAACCTTTCATCCTCCAAATCCATTTTAGGTCCTTTCGTTCCAAAGTCAAAATCTCCATCCCTTCCATCCATCTTGGATCCTCACTTCCCTCCATCTACCATTCCATCACCTCAAAAGATCTATAAGAAAGATCATCAAAGGCACACATCTTTGAACTTCTTTCAAACATCTATCTAAACATCTTTTCAAAACTATTCTTCCATCATTTCCTTTATCTATTTTGGGTTCTTATGTCCCAAAATTCAATTTTCCTCCATCTCTTCATCACTTCTTGACTTGTGTACCAACACTCATCTTGAATACATTTCCATCTATCCTTGCACAAATCTTCAAACATTCTATCTGTTATCCAACACGAACTCAAAATGCAATTGGAGGAACTCTTAGCTAAGGGGCTAATAAGGCCAAGTGTATAACCATGGGGAGTGTCTGTCTTATTTGTTAAGAAGAAGGATTTGACCTTAAGACTATGCATTTACTATAAGATGTTGAACAAGGTCACAATAAAGAATAGGTATCCCTAACTTCGAATAGAGGATCTTTTTGACCAAATGAAAGGAGGGGCAGTGTTTTCAAAATTGATCTCCGATCAGGATATCATTAACTCGGAATTAAGGAAGAAGATATTTCAAAAACAACTTTTAGGACTAGATATGGGCATTATGAATTCACAGTAGTACATTTTGATGTAACCAATGCCCCAACTGCATTTATGAACCTATCAAATAGTGTGCTTCATGACTACTTAGACCAATTTATCTTGGTATTTTTGGATGACATCTTGATTTACTCTATAAATGAGGAGTAACATTTAGTACACCTACAAATGGTCTTGCAAATATTGAGGGAACATAAGTTATATGGAAAACTATCAAAATGTGCCTTCTTCGAAGAAAAGATTAACTACCTTGGGCATATCATATCAAAGGAAGGAATAGGAGTTGATCCAGATAAGATAAAGGCAATAGTAGAATGGTCAATCCCTAAAATGTTTCAGAGGTGCGAAGTTTTATGGGGCTAGCAAGGTACTATACGAGGTTTGTGGAAGGATTCTCTAAAATAGAAAACCCTATCATATCATTGCAAAGGAAAGGTAAAAATTTTGTGTGGACAGAGCAAAGTGATAAGGCATTTCAAATTTTGAAAGAAAAACTAACTACAACACCTATCTTAAGGGTTCTGGATCCAAATAGACACTTCACAGTTGTAACAGATGCTTCTATTGAAGGTTTTGGAGGAGTACTTATCTAAAATGAAGGGGTAGTGGCTTATTAATCTAGGAATTTGAAGACTCATGAAGTTAATTATGTGCCCCATGACTTAGAACTAGCAGAAATTGTGCATGCCCTACAAAAATGGAGACACTTCTTACTTGGGAAGCCCTTTGAGTTAAAATTAGACAACTAAGGACTAAAGCACATTTTTACCCAATCCCACTCAAATGCTATACAAATATGGTGGTTATAATTTCTAAGTGAATATGATTTTTAAATTGAATATATTAAGGGGAAGGAAAATAGGGTGGCAGATGCTTTAATAGGAGGAGGCACTTGATGACTATAACAACGTTCAAATCCACTTTCAAGAAGCAAGTAATGGATGAGAAAGAACATGACCCATGGTATGAGAAATCCAAATTAACTTTAGATTATGATCCAACATATCCTAATGTTGAAGGGTATAGATTAGATGAAGAAGGTTTGCTAAGGTACAATAACATAATCTATATTTCAAATTCAAGGGACTTAAAGAAGGTAGTCTTATCTGAGGGCCATAATACTCCTTACTGAGGGCACCCGAGGGCTAATAAACTTTATGTAGATCTGAAGAAGCTATACTTTTAGCAAGGGATGAAGAATGACATAGTTAAGTATGTGGCTAAATGTTTGGAGTGTCAAAGGGTAAAAGCAGAGCATAGACATTCGGCTAGACTATTACAGTTACATGATGTACCTCAACACAAGTGGAAATTTATTAGTATGGACTTTGTGCAAGGTTTTCCCATGTCACCTTCTAGGCATGATACAATAATGGTGGTAATTGATAAACTCACAAAGGTGGCATACTTTATATCAAGGAATTTGTCGGATGATGCACCTACTTTCGCAAGGCACTTTGTTAAGGCAATATTTAGGTTACATGGGATACCAGAGAAAATTATATCACATAGAGATGCTAGATTCACTTCAAGGTTTTGGACAACTCTTCAATCAACTTTGAGAACTCGGCTAAATTTTAGTACTGCATACCATCCTAAAACTGATGGTCAAACAGAAAGGACAAATCAGATTTTAGAAGACCTACTTCACATGTACTGCATGGACCAATAAGAGAAATGGGAAGAGTACCTACCACTAGTAGAGTTCTCTTAAAATAACACATTTCAAACATCTTTGGGAATGACACCTTTTGAAGCATTGTATGGTAGGCCATGTCGAACACCTTTGAGTTGGGCCAGTCTTCAAGATAGAGTAATAATTGGCCTAGATATGCTGAAGGAAATAGAAAGGAAAACTAAGGAAATTAGGCAAAGATTGAAGGAAGCCTTAGATAGGTAGAAAAGTTATGCCAACAAGAACAAGACACCAAGGGATTTTGAGGTGGGAGAGAAAGTCTTCCTAAGGGTTAGGCCACACAAGAGTTCCATAAGGTTTGGGAAAAAGGATAAATTTGCACCTCATGATGCTAGACCTTTTGAGATCTTGGAACGGATTGATCCAGTTGTGTACCGGTTGGCCCTACCTCTCCAATTGAATTGAATCCATGATGTCTTCCATGTATCGCTTCTTAAAAAGTATGTGCCTAACGAGAAACATATTTTGAATTGGGATGCCTTACAGGTCCAGGAAACAGGGGGAATAATGATAAAGCCATTCAAAGTCTTGGAGAGGCTGTAGTAGCAATTGCGCAACAAAGAGGTTGATCAGTGCAAAGTACAATGGAATTAGTATGATGAAAAGAATGCTACATGGGAAGATACTAGTGAAATGCAGCAGTTCTTTCCTTTTTTGTTTTAGCTTGATCATGAACTATAGACTCTCTATATGGTTACATTAAATAATTGCATCGGGACGATGCACAATTTAAGGGGGGAAGGATGTCATAACCCTCTTTCTCCATTTTGATCAAACTTGCTACTACGATTGTTATTATTATTAAATCAGTTTGTGGTTTTGTTAGAAATGATTTACTGGATATGGTTGACAAAACTATTATAATAAAGAGAATTAAATAATAGACACGCACATACACACTTGAAAACTTAATTTAAATGGAAATTATTTAATTACTTATTTTCAATAGAGCACATGTCCTAGGAGAAATTGGAAGCTTCTAGAGGGAATCTTCATTCTCCATTTTCTTGCATGTAACTCCTCCATTAAGTGATAAATTAATTTTGCACGAGGATAAGTTAGGAAAAAGAATCTTATTTTCAATTAGTTCTCTTGATAGTGGAATTGAAGAATCTTTTCTATATAACATATGGAAGCTTCTGAAGGAAGAGGGGCTTGGATTATTTTGAAGGAAATTTTCTCAAGTCTCTTGTTGAAAGTAGTAGGAGTTCTTGTAGTCATATTTCATTTATAGATTTGTTAAGTTTGTTTGAAGAAATTTCACCAAGCTACAAGGAAGGATCAAGAAAAGCTAGCTTGAAGATTGGGAGAGGATTCAACAACAAGCTTCGACAATCCAGGTTCTCTTCTTTGCCTTCTCTTATTTACATATGAGAAATTTGTATTATCAAAAAAATATATATAATTTTTATCCATCTCTTGGATCTCCATTTATAAATGAATTCTTCTATTTAAAAAAATCAAAGAAAATCTTTTTCTTTTTAATTAGGGAAAAGCTTTGATAAAAGTACTTTTCAAATAAAGAATATAAAGGATATCTTTATTATATATTTAATCTTCTTTAGGGAAAAAGAAAAGAGAAAAAAAAAATCAGATTTTTGCCATTGCTTTCTAAAAAAAAAAAATAGTCTAAATCTATGTAAAAATATTTTTTCACTTATTTAATTATTCTTTCGGGAATAAATTCCCCTCTCTGTGATTATATGTTGATCACTCATGTATGACTCTCTCTCTCTCTCTCTCTCTCTCTCTCTCTCTCTCTCTCGCTCTCGGGATGTGAGTTTGATCAATCGAGTTTAAATTTCATTTCTTTAATTAATTCTTACATCTTTGTGAATAATCATACCTCTCTGAATATAAGTTGATCATTTGTATATGAAGTTTATTTAATATTTTCTTTTGAGTTAAACCCATTTCACTCTCTGAATGTAGATTTGATCATTTGTGTGTAAATCTTAATTCCTTAATTAATTCATTCTCCTTTGTGATTAGTCTTACTTCCCTGTTCCTCTTTGTGATAACAACAATGTATAATTAGTTGTTTATGTTATCCTTCTTGAGAAAACTTTATTTGCCTCAATCCCAAGCACATTGTGAAGATTCATTCTTTATTTCAATAACTTCCTAATACAAATTAAAATAAAATAAAATAATATACCTCTGTGATCAATTTATAACTTACAATAACATCCTCTCTGTAATTTTCCTCTCCTTCTAGATTTAGGGACTTAATTGTCAACCCATTCATATATATATATATATATATATATATATCTATCGTAATGTAATATTTAAATAACCTGACCCTTATTCTTTTTCAAAAATCTATTTTCTTCGAAGCGTTATTTTTTCTATTTAACGAGGAAGTGGTAGTTTATAGCAGGGTGGAAGTGGGGAGCGGAACCCCCCCAACTGCCCCTACGGTCACTGCTACATCAATGGCTGCAGGAGTAGTGGAGGGCCCACAACCCCCACTCTCCCTCCCTCCTTTCTTCTTTCATTTATTAAAGCCTTGTCGAATATGGAGTTTTTCGATTAGTTTTTTTTCGAGTTGTTTATATTATTATAGATTTCCATTATCATTTATAGATTGTAGTATAGAAAAAATTGATTGTTAGAATTAATATAAAATGTGTCAAATAATTGTGGTTAAATTTTAATATAAATAGATTGAAAATTTGTTAACACTAATTGTAATTTAAATTTTATTAATATAAATAGATTGTAAATTTGTTAGCACTAATTGTAATTCTAAATTTTATTAATATAAATAGATGGTAATTTGTTAACACTAATTGTAATTTTAAAGGGGTTAAAACAAGAGATTTAGCCTTCTTATAACTGAGGTAGCATTTAGGGAGTAATTAATTTTGGGGAATTAAATAACTATTTTAGATTAGTTCTAAGAGATTTCCACAATCTTTCACACAATCGAATCCAGAAATGCTCTCTTGATTATTTTAGATTAATCAAGAGAATTTATTTTTCCAAGTGTTTGGGACAACTTTAGTAGGAATAATTAATTGTGTTGTGCATAACTCAACCTTATCAAGCCAAGAGGGTCAAAATCGAAGAAATTACTTGCAAATAAATTTATGGTTAGACTCCTCTAAGTAGTTTTATTTAGTTAGTTATATGGTTCATTTTACTTCAATTTATTTGAATAAAATCAACAAATTTAGATTTGATCAATTGCCTAGAGGAACTTTTCTTAGCAACTTATGCAAGTTACTTTTATTGTTGTGCAAGTTACTTATTCTTGTTATTATCATGCAAGTTACACTTTCTTACCTATCCAATTCATGCTAGTTGTGTAATTGATGTTACATTTCAAGAATCTAGATGATAGCTCCCTATTTCGAATATTAATCACCTAGTAGTAATAAGTTGTTACTTTCGAGTAATTCTCTTACCTGCTTATATGGAATTAATTTCATGGATATACTCTCAATTATTTAATTCTTGCAGTACATAGAGTAATGTCACTTTAATTTTCTTTATTTCAAGAGAATAATAGTTGGATTGCTTGGATAGATAACTAAACAAGAGGTGATGGAAAACAAAAACCTTACAGTGTTCGGTATTTATGGTGCCTCTAGGTCACAATTACGGGTAATGTCATCATGTTGAACTACTGCACTTAACGCCTAATAAAGTTGCATCAATGGCGTCTATGGCATCGTCCCTATAAATATTCGGAGAGTAAGAAGGGTCACATGGAATTTAAAATCCAAGGGGTGGGTAATCCCCCATGGATCGATAATCTAATAAGATAATCTTTAAATGAATTTACATCTGCTCAGATAAACCTTAGAAAACCCCTTTAGGGTTGGTTGATTAAGATGCTTTTAAAAAATATATATATTAATGATTGTTTGGCCTTTGATAATGGGTCAAGGGTGATGTTTAAGGAAATAGGACCTAGTTGTTCAGGCCACAAGCTTTAGGCTACCTTGAGCCATTTGCTTAAAGCTACCATCATGGGTAGCAACCACAGAGAAACAGTCTGGGACATTGACCTTAGAAAGGGTTGCGTACCCACTGAATAAATTTACATTAAACCATAGATTAGAAAAAAGAACTACATACTTTACGCCTTGATCCCATGCCGAAACGGTTATGTAGGCAGTCTAGGGACAGAGTTGTCCCTAGTACTCAATTGTTCAGGGATGGGGTCTAGGATGTTGATCAAGTGGGTAGATGGTCTGCAAAGTTCCTTGGCTTCTCTATCAAAGGGAACATAATTACTAATTGGAGGTTTTATTTTTTATTTTTAAAAAGTAATTCAATCCATACTTGGAAGGAATCCCATATAGATTTGCTTTAATTCCCAAGGCTTTAGGCCAAAATTCAAGGTGTGATTCATGCTTGCATTATGTTATCTTATTTACTCATAAGGAGGGTGACCTCGGTGCACTCCTATTAGAGGAGTGTAGTTCTTAAAGAGTGACTCAGGACCCTAATGGTCGCGATGAGTCTAAATCTCTGGCCAAAGCACCCTATCCCAAGTTGGATAGATGCCTACCCCGTTTGGGTAGATGCTTATCCCATATTGGATAGATGAAACCGCATGTCATATATGTACATATGCCTAACCCATATGGTTAGATGTTCATCTTATATGGATGAATTCCTAATCCGATTGGATAGATGCCTAGATTATGCGATTGAATCAAACACAAATAAATTAATTAATTAATTAAATAAATAAATAAAACAAAAATATAGTCAAAAAATTCTTGTGTTAATTAGAGTGGGTTATTACACTCTAACTCTAGAGCATCACCCAATGTAAAGGATTTTTTAAAGTCAAGAACTGGCTATTGAGACCACATACCACATCCTAAACATTTTTTGGAATCAAGCCAAATATTTTTTTATAAACAAACTTGTGAAAAACATCCAACTTTGCAAATCTCACAAAGGGCATTTGAATCTTGTAAGTCGTTTTATTGTGCACCTTTTAAAATTTGCAATGCCTGTTGTAAATAATGTGTTGAGTTTTCAATGTATCATGAACTATTATGCTATTTTCATTCTTCTTTAGAAAACAACAAAATTTTGGAGGATTGTGGTGCAATGCAATTTTCAAAGTCAGGGACTTGTTACATGTATTTTTATGTGCTAGAGATGGTGGATGATCTTTCTATTGAATTGATTGTTTAAATGGGAAGTGTTCACAATGTGGTGGCTTGTCAAATTTTGTTACATGTTTTCATGAGGCTATCAAACACGAATTTGGAAAGAAAATCATCAAGAAGAAGAGATATTACATGGTAAAATATATTTTGAAGAGTGGAGGTGAAGGTTTTAGGTGCGAGCTAGTTACCAGAGAAGTTGGTTTTGCTAATTTTGTTTTATATTTTAAGGAAATTTTTTATACAAATATGCAAGGCACAACCATAGGTCTTAGTGGTTGGATCACCAATTCAAGATGCCTATGGACTCTTCTTGAATGACATTATTATATTAGTGATTGATTTTACAAAAAATTACACATTGCAACTACAAACTGAGGTACCATATCAATATTAAAATCTCATTCATATTGTCATTTTTTGCCACAACACATATAGACATGTCCCTGATAGTACAAAAGAGGATGAGAAGATAAACAAGGAGTACCAGTTTCAGAGTGATGATAGATCTCACTCGTTAGAGTATGCGCAACATTGTTTTGAGAATTTTTTTAAGTTCCTGTAAGAAAAATATATTGCAATGGATCAACATCTCATTTAGTCATATAACTACATGATTTAATTTAAGAATGCTCGTATATTTATTGGTTGATTAGAATGCATGCAGAGAGGGGTGTACGTCATATTTGGAGTTCTTTTTTAAAAAAAGGCATGGGAAAGGAGAGCATTGGTTAAAGAGAAATTGAGGATTTCAGGTGTTAAATTTAGTGATGCACATTCTATTGTTGATTGGTGTAGTTCAACATTGTCACATGGAGGGACACTTGATTTAGAAGTGTGCAGGTTCTTTTGGTTGGTTGATGAGGGATCACTAAGAGATAGGTTGGATTGTTAGACACTTGGAGAGTCTTCAAAGATGCATTTATTTTGAAGCTAAGATGCAAGTACATGGACATTTGGACACGAGAGTTGGTTTATTTTTGTCAAAATTGTATTAAGTGTGATCAAGGTCAATGTAAATCAAGTGAATACATAGATACTTGTATTCCATAGTATCTAACTCCTTTATCTCAAGCAATATCCTCTTTACCTGATAAACTAGAAATTTCACTTGAATATGAGCATTTTTTTAGATCTTCTACAACTAGGACATGTTTTTACAATTGTTGCACCTCAAGGGATTAGAGAGAAATTGAACTGTTAGATTGGGTTGATATCGAAAGTAAATTGAGAGAGGGGGGGGGTGTTGAATCAGTTTACCAATAATAACATCAATCAATTCAATTATAAACCTTAAACTGAAGCACAAATCAATGGAGAATATAACATGAAAGAATAACACACATAACACCAATATTTTGACGTGGAAAACCCAAAAAGGGAAAAACCACGGTGGGAAACCCTACCCACAATCAAATGAATACTCTGCAGTAGTATTGTGAATGATTACAATGGGGTCCGCACATGCAGAAAGGCCAACAACCTAGATCGCACTACTCATCACAAAGGGAAGTCTCATTGACTTACAAAATCATTGGACTACAATCCAAAATACAATGAACCATGAAAGTAACATCTACAAATGCCTGATACAATTCCGATTAAGCAATGATGTATGCCCTGCAATACAACACCTTTCCAACCTACTTCTGAATGATATGACTTATTCGCTCATGAACCAATCTCTGCTAATGCATACTTAGCCAACCATAACTATCGCATACCATCCCCTGAATTACATCAATAAGTCACCTATAAATACAAATTGTCAACCTTATTAATAAGGTCAGCTAAACCCTAAACACATAAATATAAAAAATTACATCACCCGATATCACCAAGATAATATTACGATTTACATTACATAGCATGGACCTAAATTAAATAACCAAACAATTAAATCCATCAAGAATTGCGCAAAGACCAACATCCAACATGCTTCACTTGCCGGTAGAAACCCTCAGTGAAATTTTAACCGGATCCAAATAGGACCACCTTAACAGTATGCCATCCAATGCAAAGTCATCAAATACTTAGGATATGATTGAGAAGCACCAATAGCATGATAGAAATCGATTCCGTAAGCCAGACCCAAAATCCACGGATGAAGTCACCAAATAATGCACACCGGTAAAGATAACTAGGAACGCCAGAAACTGGTAAAGCCAAAAGCAAGCTGGGAAAGCCAAGAACAAGCTAGTAAAGGCATAAGCTAAATGGTAACTAGATAACAAGAAAATAACCATCAGAAAAGCATCCAAAACTGATTCCAGAGATCTGATCATATTGGATCAGAAATACAACCAAAGACAAGATGATCACCAAGACTAACCGGGATAGTCTCCAACTGGGAAATAGTGTTGACATCAATGACAACACTTAACCATATCAAGTATATTTCCAACAATATCCCCCTTTGGCATTAATGGCAACACTGAATGTGAAAAACATCCAAGTGCCAAGGAATGCCAACAATCTCCCAAAAGCTAAACATGAATACCCCTTCCCAAAAGATCTGATAGTTTTTCACATGAGTACCTCTCTCCCCCTTTGACATTGACAAAAAAAGATGGATACCAAGCCAAGAATACTGAACCAAACAGCTGACTACTCCCCCTAAGTAGTAGCACCAAATTCATCAACCCAGATCAGAAAAGTGTGTCTGATAAGCTCACCAGATTGATGCATCCTTGCTGTTAGCATTTGGCATTATAACAGACAATGGAAGATTGTTGGCATTTCATCAAGGATATTGAGAAGGTTGTTGATGATTATGGATATAACTGATTAAGGATGTTTACTGTCTTAATATTATTATTTTGTCATTGATGTCAAGAAATTGATTTTCTAATTCAGTATGATTTGAAGAGTATAAAGATGTCAGTAAAAGACACAGAAAGATTATGATGAATAAGAGGATGATTCAGGTATTCAATGGGCAACTATTACCGAGTCAGACAATGATGAGATCATGATGTTTAGATTGTTTTGACATCATACATATGTTGTAAATTGTAAGGTTAATACTATACTATGTTACCAAACAAGGAACCTAGTCAGTAAACCCTAAGGAACCTAGTCGGTAAACCCTAAGGTTATCGCTATCGATTAATGAAGATGGAATGTCTACCGAGTGAAGTTTAGTATTTACCGAGTTGTAACCAAGTTGTAACCGAGCTGTAACAGAATGCATTAAATGTTTACATGCATTATTTAATGAAGGAAGCTGATGAGCTGGAACTGATTAAATGATTGGTATGTCGTAAATATAGTTTATTAAGAATCTATGGCAATGGAAGATCGACAAGAAGATCTACAGTTCAAATTGAACCGCAATACCCTAGCAAAAGTTTCAAGAATTATATGCAAGTTCCAAGGTGAGGTAAAACATTTTTTAGATCGAAAGATGCATTGAACCTGGTCAAGCATGAAGATCTGATGGCAATGATTGATCATGGGAAATGTGATCAAGGAGATTAAGCGGTTAGCTAATTGTTTATAAATAGGGAACTGTTGATAAACAATGTATGCAGGCAAGTGTATGCACAGGGATGCTACATAGTGATTACTGAGCACAGAAGCTTGAAGACCTATTTGAATAATAGAGTATAGAAGCCCAACAGATGGACAAGATTAGTTCTATGTCTAGATTGTATTGACAAAATAAGAATTTGCTTTAGCATTTTAGATGTCAAGTTGCAGATAGATTTTTGTTACTGTTATTTTGTGAAAGTGACAGAAAATCTCTTAACCGAGTGGACTTAATAGTCTTATTTGTAAAACCCTCTAGCAAGGTGACATTCTGATTGAGTGTTTGAAATCCTTTAACAAGGTCACTTCTAACAAGGTGAAGATCCTAACAGATCTGAGGGAAATCCTTTAACCGGGTCACATCTAGCAATGTGTTTGTAATCTTTAATAGGATTTCCTTTTAACCGAGCATACTCTAGAAGAGTATATTTCTTAGTGGGTCCGAAATCCCACAGTGGTTTTTCCCTATTTGGTTTTCCACATTAAATCTGGTGTTATGAGGTTTATGATGTTTATATGCTTTTGAGTTTGTATGTTTAGCAGTTTTGGTTATATTATTGAAGTATATGTTACCGAGGTTGAATCTGATGTTTTTATGGAATATTAAGTTTGTATGATTCACCCCCCCCTCTCATCTTGTTGGTTGTTGGATCTATACTTACATTAAGTATCAGAACTATCAATTGGTATTAGAGATTTGGACACCAGAAGAAAAGTTTAAAGGCACTTGAATTAAAGATTCAAAGATTTATAAGAGGGATGCACCGAAGTTGAACAAGTCAAGTTTCTCTACATGGTAGAAAAGGATGAAGTTGCATCTATCAGGAGTTGGAGAATATGTTGTATACTATCTGGAGAATGATTTTGTTACACCATGCACCTATCCATTGACAATGGAAGAGATAAAGGAAAAGCAAGAGCATATCCAAGCAATGATTGAAATAACATCTGCATTGACCGACTCAGAGTTTAATGACCTAGAAGGCTGCAATGATGCAAAGGCAATGTGGGATAAGCTCATATTAGTATATGGAGGAGATGAACATGTTCAAAGAGAAAAAGTAGATAGTCTAAGAGGACAACTTGAATCCATGAGGATGAGTGAAGGTGAGAACATAACTCAGTACAGTACAAGACTAAAAGAGATTGTCAATCAAATCAAAGGAGCAGGTGGAACTATTGAAGAAAAGGATATAACAAGTAAGTTGTTAAGAACCCTTCTACCGACTTATGCAATCCAAGTCTCTGCAATCAATGAATTGAGGTTTGTACCTAATATGCCAGTTTCTTTAGATGCTACTATTGGTAAGCTACATGCATTTGAGTTAAGTAACTTTGATAACAGTGGATCTTTGATAAATAAAGTTGAATCTACATTTAGTTCTTTTCATCTTGATGAATCTAATGATTACAATGAAAGAAAGTATAAGTACTCTAAAGGAGATCACAGTGGAGCAAGTGAAATATTTCGTAAGAACATGGAAGAAGTACACAAACTGTATGAGGAAATCAAAAAGCAAGAAGAGTTTGAAGCACTATTAGCCAAAAGGTTACCGAGAGGCAAAGGTAAGTATAAAGGAAAACTACCTTTGAAATGTTTCAATTGTGATAAGATAGGACATATGGCTTCTAACTGTCCTGACAAAGATTCTATTGAAAAGAGAGATTACCGAGATGACAGACAGGAAGACAATCATTACAGAGGACACTGAGACTTCAGAAGAAGAGATAGAAAGACATGCTTAATAGCCGATGAGGAATCCAATGATGATAAATCAGATGAAACTGATACAGAGGAAGTAGTTTATGTGGCTATCAAAGATGGATCAGATGAAGAAAGGTATGAAGAAAAAGCCCTAATATCTCACATAAACACTAATGATTCTTGGATCATAGATAGTGGATGCTCACATCATATGACAGGAGATAAACACAAGTTTGTTATATTAGAAGATTATGATGGAGGCTATGTAAGATTTGGTAATGATGCACCATGTCTGGTGAAAGTTAAAGGATCTATAACACTTCTTGACAATGCGAGATGCAATGATGTTTATTGGGTTGAAGGTTTGAAATACAATTTGTTGAGTGTAGCACAGCTAAACAACACAAGTTACCGAATAGAATTTCAGAAAGGAATTGTCAAAGTTCATGACAAGAATGAAAAGTTAGCTGCTACCGAGACACAAACAAAAGGTAACACATTTCACCTTGACTCAACTCGGAACAAGTGTTTGTATGCAAAGATAGATGATACCTGGTTATGGCATAAAAGGTTTTGTCATGTAAATTTTGATAATTTGATCAAAATAAGCAAGAAGCACCGAGTAAGAGGTCTACCGAGTCTTGAAAAACCTGAGAATGCTATGTGCCGAGGATGCCAGATGGGTAAGATGACAAGATCAAGCTTTACAAGTAAGTCTTACACTTCTAAGGGAATTTTAGATCTTGTGCACACTAATATTTGTGGTCCTATGAAAGTTCAAAGTTATTATGGTGATAAATATTTCATATTATTTATGGATGACTATTCAAGGATGCTGTCAGTAATGTTTTTAAAAGATAAATCAGAAGCTTTTCAAATTTTTAAATGGTACAAGGCAAGAGTTGAAAATGAAACAGGAAGACAACTGAAATGTCTTAGATCAGATAGAGGAGGAGAGTTCACATCTGATGAATTCAACTTATTCTGCAGTGATCATGGTATTAAAAGACAAATCTCTGCACCAAGACCTCCACAGCAGAATGGAATAGTTGAGAGAAGAAACAGATCTATTGTGGATTGTGCTAGAACACTGAAGATTGAAAAGAAAGTGTCACAAACATTTTGGAGAGAAGCAATAAGCACAACAGTTTACACCCTGAACCGAGTACAATTGAAGAAAGGTACTTTGAAGACACCATATGAAATCTGGTATGATAAGAAACTTAAAGTAAGTTATTTTAAAATCTTTGGAAGTAGATGCTATGTTCACAAAGATGATAGAAATGGCAAGTTTGATCAGAAGAGTGAAGAAGGAACATTTCTAGGTTATTCTTCTAAAAGCAAAGCATTTAAATGTTTGATCAAATCATCTAACAAAATAGTAGAAAGTGTAAATGTGAAAATTGATGAATTTGCAGAAAGAAATGATGAAGGAAATTCCAAGGAACCAAAAGACTATGATAAATTTGTCTATGTTCAATTGACAACTCTTATCGAGAAGACTGTTGAAGAAAATGAAGAGAATATCCAGTTACCGAGTGATGAAGAAGATCATACAGAGCCTACTGAGCCTGTATTAGCCAAGTATGTCAGAAGACATCATGCACCAAGTCAGATTATAGGAGATAAGGATGATCCAGTGATGACAAGGAACAAACTGAGACAGAACACATGTCTGATATTTGAATTTGAACCGAGAATAGTGAAAGAGGCATTTAACAGTGAAGATTGGATAAATGCTATGACAGAAGAGATTGATCAAATCAAGAAGAATGACACATGGACACTAATACCAAGACCGAAGGACAAACATGTAATCGGTACAAAGTGGATTTTCAGAAACAAGCTAAATGAAAAAGGAGAGGTCATTCAAAACAAAGCAAGACTAGTTTGCAAAGGTTATGCTCAAGAAGGAATTGAATATGGTGAAATTTTTGCACCTGTTGCTAGACTTGGAGGAGTAAGAACATTGTTAGCATATGTTGCTTTCAAAAACTGCAAGGTATATAATATGGATGTCAAATCTGCATTTCTGAATGGAATATTAGAAGAAGAAGTTTTTATTGAACAACCTGAAGGATTTGTTGAAGACAATAATAAAGATCGGGTATGTAAATTGAACAAAGCTTTATATGGTTTGAAACAAGCACCTAGAGCATGGTATGAAAGATGGCACTCTTATTTGATTAAGATTGGTTTTATAACGACAAATGAGAACAACAATATGTACATGAAGAATGATGAAAATGGAATACTGATCTCAGCCATATTTGTTGATGATATTATATTTTGTGGAAATGACTCTCTATGTAAGAACTTTGGAAATAAAATGAGCAAAGAATTTGAGATGTCATTAATCAGTGAGATAAAGTATTTTATAGGTTTACAAATACTGCAAATGAAAAATGAGATTTTCATTACTCAATCCAAGTACATAAAGGAAATCTTGAAGAAATTTGGAATGGAGGATTCAAAACTAGTAAGTACTCCTATGACTACCAATTGTAAATTATCAAAGAATGATGAATCTGCATCTATTGATGAGACACTTTATTGATCCATGATTGGAAAGCTACAATATGTTGTTCACAACAGACCAGACATAGCACATGCAGTAGGTATAGTTGCAAGATTCTCTGCAGATCCTAAGGAAACACACATGACAGCAATCAAAAGAATTTTTAGATACTTGAAAGGCATTGAAGATTATGGCTTAGTATATCATAAAGGAAATGATTTTGATTTAAAATTTTATACTGATGTTGATTGGGCAGGCAACATTGATGACAGAAAAAGCACAAGTGGAGGAGCTTTCTTTTTAGGAAAAAGACTAGTGAGTTGGCTTAGCAAGAAACAAGGATGTGTTTCACAGTCAACAGCAAAAGCTGAATACATTGTTGCAGCATTGAATTGTACCAACATTGCATGGATCAAACAACTGTTGGAAGGTATAAATGAGAATTTTACCGAGCTAGTAACTATATTCTGTGACAATACTAGTGCCATTAACATTTCAAAAAATGATGTTATGCACTCTAAGACAAAGCACATCTCTATCAAATATCATTATCTTAGAGAAGAAGCTCAAGAGAAGAAAGTGGTGTTGGAGTATGTCAGCACAAAGGAACAAATAGCAGATATCTTCACCAAACCACTACCAAGGGACACTTTTGAATATCTCAGAAGTAAGTTAGGGGTTCTACCCCTATCTTCTACTCACTGACCAAGTTTGGTGAAAGCATCAATCCGATGACTCAATCAAATATCTTTTAGGAGTTGATGTTGATTTACACACTTTAGGTGGTTTTCTAAAGGTGTGCAAGAAACAATACAGGATACCATACAGGGAACAGGAATTGAAGACAAAATGCTCTGACTGAGACTCAGTTGATACACAACAGCAGTAAATCACTTCATACAGGAAGAAATTATGTTTTAGTTCTTTACTTTTTGGAATTGTTGTCAAAGGGGGAGAAGACTAATAGGAGGGGGAGAAGACTAATATAAGGGAGAGAAGACTGATTGAAAAGACTGAAGAAAATTGGAGAAGTCTAAAGTATGGGGGAGAGCTTTTCAGCATTTCAGAATCACAACAATGCGAATCTTATAAGGTCAAATCAATTGGTTTTGCCATCAATACCAAAGGGGGAGATTGTTAGCATTTGGCATTATAATAGACAATGGAAGATTGTTGGCATTTCATCAAGGATATTGAGAAGGTTGTTGATGATTATGGATATAACTAATTAAGGATGTTTATTGTCTTAATATTATTATTTTGTCATTGATGTCAAGAAATTGATTTTCTAATTCAGTATGATGTTGCCATATCTTGAGAAGTATGATTTGAAGAGTATAAAGATGTCGGTAAAAGACACAAAAAGATTATGATGAATAAGAGGATGATTAAGGTATTCAATGGGCAACTATTACTGAGTCAGACAACGATGAGATCATGATGTTTAGATTATTTTGACATCATACATATGTTGTAAATTGTAAGGTTAATACTATACTATGTTACCAAGCAAGGAACCTAGTCGATAAACCCTAAGGTTATCGCTATCGGTTAATGAAGGCGGAATGTCTACCGAGTGAAGTTTAGTATTTACTGAGTTGTAACCGAGTTGTAACCGAGTTGTAACCGAGCTGTAACAGAATGCATTAAATGTTTACATGCGTTATTTAATGAAGGAAGCTGATGAGCTGGAACTAATTAAATGATTGGTATGTCGTAAATATAGTTTGTTAAGAATCTATGGCAATGGAAGATCAGCAGGAAGATCTACAGTTCAAATTGAACCGCAATACCCTAGCACAAGTTCCAAGAAATATATGCAAGTTCCAAGGTGAGGTAAAACATTTTTTAAATCGAAAGATGCATTGAACCTTGTCAAGCATGAAGATCTAATGGCTATGATTGATCATGGGAAATGTGATAAAGGAGATTAAGCGGTTAGCTAATTGTTTATAAATAGGGAATTGTTGATAAGAAATGTATGCGGGCAAGTGTACGCACAAGGATGCTACATAGTGATTACCAAGCACAGAAGCTTGAAGACCTGTTTGAATAACAAAGTATAGAAGCCTAGCAGATGGACAAGATTAGTTCTATGTCTAGATTGTATTGAGCAAATGAGAATCTGCTTTAGCATTTTAGATGTGAAGTTGCAGATAGATTTTTATTACTGTTATTTTGTGAAAGTGATAGAAAATCTCTTAACCGAGTGGACTTAATAGTCTTATTTGTAAAACCCTCTAGCAATGTGACATTCTGATTGAGTGTTTGAAATCCTTTAACAAGGTCACTTCTAACAAGGTGAAGATCCTAACAGATCTGAGGGAAATCCCTTAACCGGGTCACATCTAGCAATGTGTTTGTAATCTTTAACAGGATTTTCTTTTAACCGAGCATACTCTAGAAAAGTATATTTCTTAGTGGGTTCGAAATCCCACAGTGGTTTTTCCCAATTTGGGTTTCCACGTTAAATCTGGTGTTATGAGGTTTATGATGTTTATATGCTTTTGAGTTTGTATGTTTAGCAATTTTGGTTATATTATTGAAGTATATGTTACCGAGGTTGAATCTAATGTTTTTATGGAAGATTAAGTTTGTATGATTCACCCCCCCCCCCTCTCATCTTGTTGGTTGTTGGATCCGTACTTACATTAAGTATCAGAACTATCACTTGCATCTCTAAGTCTCTTCTGGAGGGCTGGTGATCCCCAACTGATCTCTGAGAAATTTAAAAGTTTCTTTAGGTAATGGTTTAGTTATAATATCTGCAATCTATTCCTTAGTAGACACATAAACCAATCTGACTTCCTTTGCTTCAACCTTTTCCTTCACGAAATTATACCTTATAGAAATGTGTTTTGATTTGGAATAAAATATCGAATTCTTTGGCATATTAATAGTAGTAGTATTATCACAGTGAATAACAATAGGCTCATCATAACTTACCCTTATATCCTTTAACATTTGTTTCATCCATAAAATCTGACTACAGTTGGTAGCAGCTACAACATATTCTACTTCAATAGTAGACAATGAAGTGAATGATTGTTTCTTACTAAGCCATGAAACCAACTTCTTCCAAAGAAACAATGCACCGCCAGTAGTGTTAATCTGGTCATCCATGTCGCCTGCCCAATCAGAATCTGTATATGCACATAATGTGAAGTCATCATCCTTAGGATACCATAACCCAAAGTTTGTTGTACATGTCAAATATCTAAATATTCTCTTGACAACAATATCATGAGTTTCTGTAGGATCTGACTAAAATCTAGAAGCAATACAAAGAAAATTCATTATATCAGGTCTAGACTGATTTAGGTACAACAAACCTCCAATCATTGATTTATATATGCTCGGATTCACTTTAGGTGATTCATTGTCCTTTGACAATTTGGAGTCGGTTATCATAGGAGTATCGACAGGTTTAGAATTCTCAGGTCCAAATTTCTTAACTCCTTCACATACTTAGTTTGACAAATGAAAATACCTTTATCAGTCTGAATAATCTGCAAGCTTAAGAAAAATTTCATCTCACCAATCATAGACATTTCAAATTCATTCTTCATATCATCAGCAAATTTCATGTACAAACCTTCTTCTCCTCCAAAAATGATATCATCCATAAGACTTCAATAGTCAATATATAATCATGCTCAATTTTATAATATAAGTTACTGTTAGCATTACCTTTACTAAAACCAAGTTTTGAAATATACTTGTCTAGTCTATCATATCATACTCTAGGGGCTTGTTTTAGTCCATATAAAGCTTTCTTTAACCTGCAAACCATGTCCTTGTCTTCTGATAAAGAAAATCCATCAGGTTGCTCAATGTAAAATTATTCTTCAATATCTTCATTTAGAAATGCACATTTAATATCCATCTGATATACTTTGTAGTTTTTGTGTGCAACATAAGCAAGAAAAAGGTCTTACCGCTTCAATTCTAGCAACCAGAGCATAAGTCTCTCCATAATCAACACATTCTTCCTGAGAATAGTCTTTACAAACCAATCTAACTTTGTTCCTTACCACTTTACCTTCCTCATTCAGTTTAATCCTGAAAACCCATTTAGTTCCAATAACGTTCTTGTCTTTAGGTCTAGGTACAAGTTCCCATGTCTTATTATTTTCAATCTGATCTAATTCTCCTTCCATTGCTTTTATCCAATTTTCATCCTTACTTGCCTCAATAAAAGATTTCGATTCAATTTGATAAATTAAACATACCTCTTCAGCAGCTAACCTTCTCGTAGTCATTACGCCTTTCCTTTTATCTCCAATGATCTGATATTCAGAATGATTTAGCTTTACATACCTGGGAGTCTTTGAATTTTCTTGTTTTGTTGACTCATTTTGTTGTTCCTCTATCACTATTGAATTTTCTAATGTTACCCGAGTCACGGGTTCACTGTTCTAAACTGATTCTTTCATTACCGGTTCAAGTTTGATAAATTCATCTTCTAGTCCATAATCATAAGCTCAAATCTGATTATTGCCATGCTCATCCACCTTGATATTTATGTTTTCCAATATCCTATTCAATCTTTTGTTATAACATCTATATTCTTTACTCTTAATAGAAAAACCCAAAAATATTCCTTCATCACTTCTAGGATTAAAATTACCTAATGCATAATCTCTTCTAATGTAACATTTGCTTCCAAAAATTTTGAAATATCTGATAGTAGGAGTATGACCAAACCATAATTCATAAGGAGTCTTACCAGTATCGCCTTTAATGTGTACTTTGTTGAAAGTGTATGCAACGGTATTGACAACCTCTCTCTAATAGATATTAGGTAATTTAGCTTCAGCCATCATATTCCTTGTAGCATCCAAGATTGTTTTGTTCTTTCTTTTCACTAATTTGTTCTGTTTTGGAGTTCTAGGTGCAGAAAATTGTCTTCTAATACCATTCCTTTCACAAAAGTTATTGAACTCACCCAATGTAAACTCACCGCCATGATCTGATCTCAAACATTTTATCTTATGTCCCATTTCAATCTCAACCATAGCCTTAAATATTTTGAATTTCTCAAAAGCTTCAGATTTATCTTTCAAAAATGCCATCCACATCATTCTAGAATAGTCATCAATAAGTAACATAAAATATCTCTTCTTGAAAACTTTTAGTTCTTTCCGGTCCACACAAATCAGTATGAATAAGATCAAGAACTTTATTAGATTTATCATGTATACTCTTGAAAGAAGTTCTAACTTGCTTACCCTTTTGACATTCTCTACATAATAGATTATGAGGTTTAACAATTTTAGTCAAATCTCTGACAGTCAATATTGAACTGATCTTCACTATGCATTTAAAATTTACATGACACATCCTCTTATACCTTAACCAAATTTCATCAATTTGAGCAATCAAGCAAGCCTTATCACCAGAGTTCAAATGAAAGTTATTACCTTTAATCTGAGTTTTGGAAGCAATCTCCAATCCACATTTATTAACGATCTTTCATTTTCCATCTTTGAATTGCAAATGAAATCCTTTATCCACCATCAGAACTACACTCAAAACATTATGCTTTAAGCCTTTAACATAGAAAACATTATCAGTATTTGTCTTACCGTCCAATAATATTGTTCATTTGCCTTTGATCCTACATGCCTGGTTATCTCCAAATCTGACCAATCTGCCATCAAATTCTTATAGTGATAGAAACTTTCTCTTGTCACCAATCATGTGATGTGAGCATCCACTGTCTATAACCCATTCATCCTTTTCCTCAATTTTAGCAGCCCGAGCCTTTTCCTCAGTATGTGTTACTTCAATGATAGATTTTAGAGATTCATCCTTGATAGCAATAAAGACCCAATATTTACCGAAGAAAGCTCTATTACCGGATCCACTCACGGGTTCATCATCATCATCATGAAAAATACCAACATCATCATCACCAACATAATAATAAGATTTATCCTCATTCCTTCTAAATCTAGGTCTTCTCTAATATTCAAGGTTAGGCTTATAATTCCTCACAAATCTTTCATGATTACTAGCAGCTCTTTCAGGACATCTAGAAGCAAAATGACCGATCTTATTGCATGAAAAACATTTAAAAGGGACTTTTCCTTCATACTTACTTCCAGCTGGTCCTCTAGGGATTCTTCTAGCAATCAGGACTTCCAGCTCTTCCATCTCTCTTTCTTCACTCTTAATTTCCTCCATATCCTTAGCGTACATTTATTTCCAATCTATCTTCTATTTGCCGAAGGTAGATGCCTTAAATGTAGTCTCAATTTTAGCAACATTCTGATCTCCAAGTTCTTCAAGTTCAAAAGCAGTCAATTTCCCAAGTAATGTATCTCTAATCATAGGGGTACTTGACATTGTCTGGAGTTCATTGATAGCAGTATCCTTCATCTTATAATTTGGAGGAAGAACTCTTAGAACTTTTGACACTATTTCATCTTCACTGACATATCCACCACAACATTTGATACCAATGACAATCTAATTGACTCTATCCATAAAAGAACTTATCTTCTAATCCTCTTCCACCTTCAAAGTTTCATATCTTACCTGAAAACCTTCAATTTTAGCAATCTTCACTGCCTGATCACCTCCATAAAGAGTTTCAAGATTCAACCAGGTCTTCTTAGCATTCTCCAATTCTATGACATTCAATAGCTTTTCATCAGATAGGGCGCTCAACAAAGCTTCTTTTTCTCTTACATCATTTTTAGCTTTCTTTTGTTCATCAATAGGTGTTGGTGTACTAGAATTAGGATCATGAGCTATATATCATTTCTCCACTATCTCCCAAACTTTTGTTCCATGATATCTGAGATGAATCTTCATCCGCTCCTTTCATATCTTGTAATTTGTACCATCAAATCTGGGACTCTCCTTCCAGTAAGGATTGAATGTAGAACTAGATGCTAATGCCATCAGATCTCCTCAATAAGTTAAGCTTCTATAGAGAGGACCATTCTCTAATACCAATTGTTACAATGGGTTGATATCGGGAGTAAACTGAGAGGGGGGGAGTGGGGTGAATCAGTTTACTAACAATAACATCAATCAATTCAATAATAAACCTTAAAACAGATCACAACTCAATGAATAATATAACATGAAAGCACAACACACAAAACACCAATATTTTGACGTGGAAAACCTGGAAAGGGAAAAACCACAGTGGGAAACCCTACCCACAATCAGATGAATACTCTATAGTATTATTGTAAATGATTACAATGGGGTCTACACATGCAAAAAGGCCAACAACCTACAATGCATTGCTTATCATAAAAGGGAAGTATCGCTGACTTACAAAATCATCAGACTACAATCCCGAATACAATGAATTGTGAAAATACCATCTATAAATGTTTGATACAGTTACGGTTAAGTACTAATGTCTGCCCTGCAATACAAAACCTTTCCAACCTACTTCTAAATGATATGACTTGTTCACTCATGAACCAATCTCTGATAATGTAGACTTAGCCAACCATAACCATCACATACCATCCCCTGAATTACATCAATAAGTCACCTATAAATATAGATCCTCGACCTTATTGATAAGGTCGACTAAACCCTAAACCCATAAATATAAAAATTACATCACACAATATCGCTGAACCAATATTATGATTTACATTACATATCATGGACCTAAATCAAATAACCAAACAATTAAATCCTCTGGGAATTGTGTCAAGGCCAAAATCCAACACGCTTCACTTGCCCATAGAAACCCGCAGTGAGAGTTTAATCGAATCCAAATAGGACCATCTTAACAACACACCATCCAATACAAATTCATCAAATACTCAGGATATGATCGAGAAGAACCAATAGCATGATAGAAACCAATTCCATAAGATGGACCCAAAATCTACAGATAAAGTCACCAAATAATGCACACTGGTAAAGCTAATCGGGAACTCCAAAGGCCGATAAAGGCACAAGATAAATGGTAACCGGATAATAAGCAAATAACCATCAGAAAAGAATCCAAAATTGATTCAAGAGATCTGATCATACTGGATTAGAAACACATCCAAAGCCAAGATGATCACCAAGACTAACTGGAATAGATCTAAGCGAGATAGTCTCCAACCAGGATACAATGTTGACATCAGTGACAATACTTAACCATATCAAGCATATTGTCAACATGAACTACTAGTTGGTATGATGTATACATGGAAAGCATAAGCTAACCCAACCAATGCCATATGATGATGGTTTCATGTATCCTATAGGTTTAGTTGTTGTTATTGGAACTTGCTTGTGAACATATGTGATTAGAAAGAATGACATGCCTACATTTGAAGACTATGAGAAACACAAAACTATTATCATGTATTTGCACCTTGTTATAGCAACAAATGTTAATTTATTGAAGCACCATTCCAAAACAAGGACAAAAGATATATGGATAGTTAGTAGTGTTGATCATGAAGCAATAATGGATACTCTAGAGCTAAGAGATGACCCTTCAGGAACACTTGAATAGCATGTATACCTCATACAAAATGGGAAAGTATGATAATATCAATATCTTATTCATAGTCATTCTTAATTTCATTTCAAATGATGATCACAAAACTTTGGTATTAACATTGTTTATGTTTCTTAACAATTATTAACAAATGTAGGTCTCTTTGATGGACAATACTATTGCATCAATATTTTGCTTGAATGTTGTGGGTACATTCGATGCAATTCATACAGAGAGATCTTCATGGTATACTCCTACTTCTTAATTTATTATTGTGCATTTCATTTCAAATAATGATCATAAAAAATTGTTATTTGCATTGTTTATGTTTCTTAACTATTCTTAACAAATGTAGCTCTTTTTAATGGACAATACTATTGCATCAACATTTTGCTTGAACGTTGTAGGTACATTCAATGTAATTCATACAAAGGGAATTTCATGGTATACTCCTACCTCCTGATTTATTATCATGCATTTTATTTCAAATAATGATCATAAAAAAAATTTTGTTCATGTTGTTTATGTTTCTTAATGCTTCTTAAAAAATGTAGGTCTTTTTGATGGACAATACTGTTGGGAAAATGTTGTCTCAATCTTGCATTTACATGAGGTTAATATTTATAGTAAGTTTTCATTTGAGCACAAAATGGTCCAAAATTCTCCCCAAAGATTTTGGTTGGCTAGATAAGCATTCTGGTAAATTTACGTCGCAAGATCATAACTAGTTTTGAAGATATTAAATTTTCCATTTTGGAGGGGTCCAATGAAAGGTTTAAATTTGATTTTGAGGACTTTAGAGGCCCAAAATGCATTTTAAAGTGGGTGTAATTAGCATATAATTATACGAGTTAATAGAGAACTTCTCAAGATTTTTGGCGCTTCAAACGGTTCGTCAATAGGACACACGGTTCTCAAGTTATGGCCTTCGAAAGTTTGTACTCCTGAAATAGGAAATATAAAATACATTGGACATATAAATGAGTCGTAAAAAGGGAGGGACACATCATAGGGCATCTAGAAGGGAGATAGGGTCAGCTACACCTAATTAGGTAGTTTTAGCCCATGGTTTTGCAATACCATTTGACGGTTTCTTATATGGTATCTCCTATATATGAGGTGTGTGAGATAGAGGTTGGGTGTAAGTGTCTTATGGCTATTGAATTACCTTTGAATCTTTGATTAGTGGCAATCTTGCGATGAGATTTCTCTGCAAGTATATTGTAATCTATTTTTGATTGCTGAATAATATATTGGGCGGCTTTTGGAGTGTGGGGGTTTTCTCCCGAAAGGGTTTTCCCCACGCAAATCACTGTGCTATGGTTTGAATGTTATTATATCTATTTTTGTTTTCTATAACTGTTGTGAGGATCTGTAAAAAAATTTGCATTACCCTACTCTCAAGGTTAGTGTAGGAAGTTGTTCCCCTACTTAACTTCCATACAAGTGATATTAGAGCTTGATCACTTTTGGTTTCATTTGTGAGTTTTTGGGTTTTTTGAAGTAATCTAGATTTGAGTGGGAGCTTTTGCAGAAGACACTTTTTTATCTTGTTGTAGGAATTTTCATATGGCAAGTTCATCAGAGAAAATAGAGGTGGAGAAATTTAATGGAACAAATTTTGAGATATGAAAGCTGAAGATGGAAGATTTGTTAATAGATCGAGATCTATGGGATGTTGTTGATGTGAATGTCCAAAGGCCCTCAGATCCTAATGTGGCGGCTTAGTATGATATTATGGACCAAAAAGCCAAGGGTCTAATCAGATTGTGCTTGACAAACTCTGTTCTGATCAATGTCCACAAAGAAAACACTGCAAAGAAGCTATGGACTAAGCTTGTTGAAATGTATCAAGCAAAATCTTTATTAAATCATATTTTCTTGAAGATGGAAGAGGGTGGACAAGTTACAGACCACCTGGAAGCATTTAATATGTTGGTGGCTTGATTAGTTTTCATCGGTGTTAAGATGAATGCAGAGGAGAAATGTCAGATCTTGCTTTGTTCTTTGCCTGATTTGTGAGATTCTCTTGTTATGACTATTAGTAGTACTTCTATTGTTTTGAAGTCTGAAGATGTGGTGGGTGCCCTAACTATTCATGGAATACCTAAGGAGAAAGGAAAGAACATGAGATGTGATAAGTCCAAATTGAGAGGCAGACTGAAATCTCCTGGAAAGTCCAAAATCATTTGCTAGAATTGCAGTAAACTAGGTCACATCCATAAGGACTGCAAAGAAGAAAAGAAGAAGAAAAAGAAGATTGATTCTAACTCTAAGTTCAAGAAAGAAGATGGTGATGCATTTATTGCATCTTTGGTGACTCATGTAGGTAATGATGCTTGGTTAATTGATTCAGATGCATCTTTTCCTATGACTGCCAATAAAAATTGGTTTTTTGAATACGAAGAATTTAATGGAGGTAAGGTGTACTTGGGTGATGATTCACATTTAGACATTGTTGGTCGAGGTAAAGTTAGAATCAGGTTTTCTAATGGTAGAATAAAAAGGATTAATGGTGTGTTGTATATCCCTCGATTAAAATGAAATATGTTATCTATGAGCAAACTAATAGATGCGAGTTTGCAGGTAGTCTTTTCTGAAGCAAGATGTAAAATGATTAAGGGTGCTATGGTAATTGCTAGAGGTGTTAGGTTCAATACTTTGTATAAGCTACATGCATACATTGTTGAGTGTAATAGAACTTTTGTAAAAAGTAAATCTATGGAAGATTTGAGGGTTTCACCTTCAGCAGATGGAAATTGCTTTTGGGTACTTAAGGGTGTTCTATCTTCTAAAGCAAAGTTACCTATACAGAAGACTATGTTATAGCATCAGAGGCTTGGCCACATTGGAGAAAAGGGTCTAAGGACCTTGAAAAATAAAAACCTTGTTGAAGATTTGAATGATTATAATCTTGACTTTGATTTCTGTGAGCATTGCATTTATGGAATGAAAAATTGTATTCAATCTTATTCATTCTGATGTGTTTGGTCTTGTTTATATTCCTTTGATTGTCAAATCCTCATATTATGTTTCATTTATTGATGATTTTAGTAGAAGGACATCAACGCTTGTTGATAAAATTCCTATGGAAGCATGGTTGGGTCACAAGCCTTCATTGAGACATCTTAGAGTTTTTGGTTGCGAGGCATATGCACATGTGCCAAAGGAGAAGTAGACAAAGTTGGAGAACAAGGTTGTGAAATATATCTTCATCGGGTATAGTTATGGTGTGAAAGGATACAAGCATTGGGACCCTATTGTACAAAAGGTAATTCATAGTAGAAGTGTTATTTTTAGAGAAATAGAGTCTCCTTTTGTTACATTACAGCCATAATAGAATAAAAAGGAAGATGTGATTCAATTTCCTTCTACACCTGAACGAGTTGAATCAAGATCCCTAGATAGGGAAGAAGTTGAGGAGAGCTCATATAGCTCTAAATCTTCAGAAGAGGAGGAAGAACCTCCAACTTAGCTTGTTTGAAGGTCTACAAGACGTATACAACCACCTGAAAGGTATTCACCTGATGATTGGAGATGTATTTTTGCTTTGAATACTAATGTGGATGACTTGAAATTTGTAGAAGAGGCATTAGGTATGAATGATGCAAAATCT
This sequence comes from Cryptomeria japonica, assembly GCF_030272615.1. Lineage (NCBI taxonomy): Eukaryota > Viridiplantae > Streptophyta > Pinopsida > Cupressales > Cupressaceae > Cryptomeria > Cryptomeria japonica. Next base: position 422,282,392 of record NC_081405.1, on the reverse strand, counting down.
TGGAAGATTGCTATGGAAGAAGAAATAGCAGCTTTGAAAAAGAATGATACATGGGATCTTGTACCATTGCCTGAATGTCAAAATCTTGTTGGTTGCAAATGGGTGTTCAAGAAAAAGATTGGTTTAGATGGAAGCATTGAGAATTATAATGTGAGGTTGGTTGCAAAAGGATACTCTCAGGTTGACAGTGTTGATTATGGTGAGATATTTTTCTCTTGTTGCCAAAATGACATCTATTAGATTTTTGCTTTCTATTGTTGTTGCTTATGATTGAGAGGTTGATAAAATGGATGTGAAAACTACTTTCCTTCATGGTGATTTGGAGGAGGATATTTATATGACACAATTGGAGTACTATGTAGTGAAAGGTAAAAGTAATTTGGTCTATAAATTAAAGAAATCCTTTTATGGCCTCAAACCGAGTCCTAGGATGTGGTACCATAAATTTGATACATACGTGTTGAGTTTGGGATTTGAGCGTTCTAAATCATATCATTGTATTTATTATAAATCTAATGGTGATCATTTCTTGTACATTGTATTGTATGTTGATGATATGTTATTCATTGGTAAAGGGAAAGGTATTCTTTCAGAACTAAAGTTTCAACCTGCTGCTAAATTTGAAATGAAAGATCTTGGTGTAGTGAAACAACTTCTTGGGAGGGAAATTAGAAGATATAGAGTGAATTAAAATTTATGGCTAGGCTAGAGTAAGTATGTGAATTCAATGTTACAAATAGAGTGAATTAAAATTTATGGCTAGGCCAGAGTAAGTATGTGAATTCAATGTTACAAAGGTTCAACATGCAGGATTGTAGACCATTATGTGTTCCTTTTGTAGTTGGAACGAAATTATCTATTGCAGATTGTCCTACATCCCCATCAGAGATGGAAGACATGAGTAGAGTGCCTTACCAAAGTGAAGTTGGAAGTTTGATGTATGTTATGGTCTATACTAGACCAGACATTGCCCAAGTAGTGGGATTTTTCTCTAGATATATGTCTAATCCCAGTAGAGTTCATTGGGATGCAGTCAAAAGTGTTCAAATATTTGAAGGGTACCTCAGAGTATTCTTTGTGTTATCATGGTAATTTAGTTGGAGACGTGATTTCCCTAGATATTTATGGTTATGTGGATTCAGAATGGGCAGGTGATATTGATAGCAGAAGATCCACCAGTGCTTATGTGTTTATTTTATTTGGTGGTGCAATTAGTTGGATGAGTAAGAGACAGGTTGTGGTTGCTTTGTCCACTATTGAAGCAAAGTATATGGCAGCTACTCATGCTTGTAAAGAGGCCATTTGTCTTAAGATACTATGTTCATACATTGGAGTAAAACAAGGAGTTGTGATAGTTTATTATGATAGTCAGAGTGCAATCTGCCTAGCTAAGAACCCAACATTTCATGCTCGGACCAAGCACATTGATGTTCAGTATCATTTTGTCATAGATATGATCAAAGATGGCAGGGTGAAGCTGATTAAGGTAGAAAATTTGACGAATTTTGCAGATTTTTTAACTAAGGTTGTGAGCACAGAGAATTTTAGATGATGCTTGAAGTCTATGGGCCTCATGGCCCCTAGCAATTGATTCATTGTGTGGATACTCCCTTTGCTCTTGCAAGGTGTTCAACAAGTGGGAGATTTGTTGGGAAAATGGTGTCTCAACATTGCATTTACATGAGGTTACTATTGATATTAAGTTTTCATTTGAACACGAAATGGTGTAAAATTTTCCCCAAAGCTTTTGGTTGGCTAGATAAGCATTCTAGTAAAGTTACGTCACAAGATCACAGCTAGTTTTGAAGATATTTAATTTTCCATTTTGAAGGGGTCCATTGAAAGGTTTAAATTTGATTTTAAGGACTTTATAGGCCTGAAATTCCTTGAAAAGTGGGCATAAATGGCATAGTAGTTTACGAGGCAATAGAGAACTTTGTGAGTTTTCTGACGCTCCAAACGGTTTGTCAATAGGACACACGGTTCTCAAGTTATGGCCTCTGGAAGTTTATACTCCTAAAATAGGAAATATAAAATACATCGGACACATAAATGAGTTGTAAAAAGGGAGGGACACATCATAGAGAATCTATAATGCAGATAAGGTTGGCTACACCTTATTGGGTGGTTTTAGCCCATGGTTTTGTAATATCGTTTGATGGTTTCTTGTATTGTATCTCCTATATATGAAGTGTGTGAGATAGAGGTTGTGTGTAAGAGTCTTATGGCTATTAAGTTACCTCTGAATCTCTAATTAGTGGTACTGTTGCAAAGAGATTGCTCTGCAAGTATATTGTAATCTATTTTTTATTGCTGAATAATATATTGGACGGCTTTTGGAGTGTGGGGTTTTTCTCCCGAAAGGGTTTTCCCCAAGTAAATCACTATGTTATGGTTTGAATGTTATTATATCTATTTCTATTTTCTGTAACTATTGTGAGGATCTATAAAAGGTTTTTGCATTATCCTCTTCTCAAGTTTAGTGTAGGAAGTTGTTCTACTACTTAACTTCCTTACAAATACTATTGTATCAATATTTTGATTTAACATTGTGGGTGCATTCAATGTGATTCATAAAGAGGTTTCTTCTTCATATACTCCTACCTCTTGATTTATTATCCTGCATTTAATTTCTTAACAAATTTAGGTATTGACTTATATGCATGCACTTTTTATACAAGCTTGGAGTAGGACATGAGGTTACGATGGATGTCCTATTTTGATTAGGGTTGTCCTAGGTTCATTAGGTTCATTATGCTTATGTAAAGATTTGCATTTGTGTGAATTTTAAATCTTAACAAGATTTTATTAAATTAATATAATTCAATGATATTTTTGGATAATAAACTTAGTTTTTGTGATGGCTTGGAAATGCAAGGGTTAGGAAAATCATGGGAAAATCTAATTCAACTACCATATCAAAGAAGTGAAATTTATCCTTTTGGTTGGAGAATCTAAGGAATGGAAGATACAATGCATTATTAACAATAGCATCCCTTTGCTTCATTAGGTTTGTCCTATTTTCATTAGGATTGTCCTAGGTTCGTTAGGAATTCATGTTACTTTTATTGTTCAATTACTTTTAGTCAGTATTCTTTCTTAAATACTGACATTTTTAATAATATTGCAATGTAGGTGTCTTTGAGAGTATCAATGATTGGAGATCTACATTATGGAGCAAGTATATCTAATGCACATGTATTAGTTGTGTATCAAGGATATCTTGATAATAGGATGCATTAATGTACTTGTACAAGATGACATTGATGTAGTTGTGTTGGTGATATATGATGTATTTGTACATGATGAGATTGATGCAGTTGTATTGATGATATATGATGTACTTGTACATGACAACATGAGCAATCATAAGGACATGTAGTTGTAATGGTGATTATGTATCTAGAATGTCTACAAATTACGATGATTATGATGAAAAAGATGCATAGACTAACACATCATATGTGTATGACCCACTTATGTAAGTTCATGGATGTCAAATGTATGTGTAATGTTGATTATGTATCTGTAATGTATGCAAATTAAGTTGATTATGATGAAATAAATGTATAGACTAAGAAAGTTTGTGTGTTGGACCTACCTACATTTGCATTTATAATGTTAATGCATTTTAGTTATCCTTTGCATTCATATGCATTATCATTTTCATTAGTGCTTAATATAGGCTTGTTAGTCTATATTATTCTCTTTATCCCCATTATCATTTCATTAAGGTTTCCCTACATTCATTAGGATTTTCCTAGGTTAATTAGGGCTTAGTATAACCTTGTTAGTCTATATTTATCCTTTTATCATCATTATCATGTTATTAAGGATTCTCTACATTCATTAGGGTTGTCATAGGTCCATCAAACCTTAATATAGGCTTGTTAGTCTATATTTATCCTTTTCATCCTCATTATCATTTCATTAGGACTACCCTACATTCATTAGGGTTGTCTTAGGTTCATTAGTGTTGTTCTAGGTTCATTGGGGCTTAATATAAGTGTGTTACTCTATATTTATCATTTTCATCCTCATTATCATTTTATTAGGGGCCTCACGTGATCATGTAGGTTAAAAGGACCATTGGTATGTGCCCCAAATTCTAAAAAAAACTCGTCAAAGTTTGACAATTTTTTGAACTAAGGGCACTTAAGAGATAGTGTCACTATAGTATGACCCTAAACGTTCAGCCAATTTGGGAAGCAAAACAAGAGCATGCCTGGCATAAAACCTCCTACGTAGATGTATTTGCACTAACAGTTCATTCCCACAATGATCAAAATGAAAATTAGGCTACCTTGTATGTTTGCATTACATGCATCTGATGATTCTTGCATCAACAAAAAAATTGGTGCCATAAGAAAATAGCTTCGATTATTGAAAATATGAGATAGGTTATTGTAGAGGAGCTTCATGTGATCCTTTAGGTTCAAACAAATCATTCGTATGTGTCCTTTTTTTTAGAAACAACCTGCCAAAGGCTGATAGTTTTTTGAATTTAGGGCACTTAAGATATGGTGCCACTATGGTATGGCCCTTAAAGTTCAAATGTCAAGAAGAAAAATAGGAGCATGCCTAGCATAAACCCACTTACTTGAATATTCAGAATGATGGTTTGTGTCCATGATGAATAGGATAAAATTATCCTACCTTGAAACTTTACATTACATGAATCTGACAATTTTTGCATCAATAAAAAAAAAATCCTAAGAAAATAGACTCCAAGTCTTGAATATAGGGGCCTCATGTGACCCAATAGGTTCAAACGGATCATTTGTACGTGCCCCGATTTCCAAGAAACATCCCATCAAAATTCAACATTTTTTTGAATTGAGGGCACTTAAGAGATAGTGTCACTACAATGTAGGTTTGAATGTTTGAATGAGTTCGGAAGAAATACAGGAGAATTCTTAGCAGAAACCCACCTAACCGGATGTGTTTGCACTAATGAAAATTATGCTTCCTTGAAACTTTTCAATGCATGCATCTGATGATTTTTGCATCAATAGAAAAATTACTTCCCTAAGAAAATGGCTCAAAGTCTTGAAAATTGAAGATAGGTTATTGTAAAGGGGCCTCACATGACCTTGTAGGTTCAAATAGATCATTCGTATGTGCCATGAATTTTGAGAAATAATTTGGATCAAAGTTCAACAATTTTTGAACATAGGGCACTTAAGAGATAATGTTGTTACGATATGGCTTTGAATGTTCAGGCAAGTTGGGAAGAAAAATAGGAGCATGGCTAGCATAAAAATACCTACCTAGACATGTTTGCACTAATATTTCACACCCATGACAAACAAAACAAAAATAGGATATATTGCAACTTTGCATTGCATGAATCTGACAATTTTTGCATCGATAGAAAAATTTGTCCCTAAGAAAATGGCTTTGAGTCTTGAAAATATGAGATATTTTATTGTAAAGAGGCCTCACATGACCTTGTAGGTTGAAATAGATAATTTGTATGTTACCTAGATTTCAAGAAATGACCTATCAAATTTCAACAATTTTTAAATTTAGGACACTTAAGAGATAGTGTTGCTACTATATGGCCCCAAACGTTTAGGTGAATTGGGAATCAAAACAAGAGCATGCCTAGTATAAACCCACCTAATCATATGTGTTGGTGTTGACAACTCATGTGCATAACAATTTTAGCAACTTTTTTACAACTTTTCGTAACGTTGTAAATTGCACCCTGTGCAATTCCACGTCACATAAGTACCTTCACTTTAAGTTGATTGAAGTAATTCATCACCTATTTGTCCTTTTTTCTACATGGATTGCCTTGTCATCTTAGAACTTGGCTTTTATCGAACGTGTTGACGGATTGACCTGTTGGTTGAAAATTTTGTAAACAAGGGAAGTTCAAAAAATTGTGGTTTCAACCATAGTATGCGAGATTAAATCTCTCCTAATTATAGGGAAGGCTCTTTATTTTTCTCAGTACTCTCCTCTACTTAGAACTAAATTATAACTATGAATTATAATCTAAACTTTGGTGGTAAATTGTCTTCTTCCCTCTTTTAGAATAGATGTTATTCTTTTATCTTTTTTTTCAAAAAAGAATTTACAATTTGGAGCAGTAATTATTAATACAACTTTGAAGTTACTACAAAATAACTAAAAGTATGCTAATGAATATTACAAATAACAAGAAGAAAATTTTCCATGAATGTAGAGCAAAGTCTTTTGTTGCTTCCCCGAGATGAGAAAATAGTACTCAAGCACAAAGTCTTCAAAATACTATAGTCCTATCAACCTTCAATAAATAAGTTTTTTAACCCAACGTACTTTTCAAGATAACAAGACAAATCCCAAAGTCTTTATATTGATATCTAAATATAATTTTAATAGTCTTTTCTCGAAATAACAAGATGAATCTCAAAGTCTTCAAACAACTATCCTTGTACTAATTACTAATTATATTTCATAAACGTTGAAATGTAACACAAAGTTTACAAGACAAAATTTGTTCTACTCTTTAGTAGCATTTCTCCACAATGCTTTTACTTGATCGAAATAAGATTTTATAATAAGAATGAACACTCTCACCATAAACCACAATATATTCAACACAAATTATGAATGTCAAAGATGTCTTCTTATTTGATCAAATTCGCAAAATAACAATATGAACTCAAAATTTTACTTTTCTCTTCACTTTGTCGGAGTTCCTTTGTATAAGATTAAAGATGATAGATTACAATGACCACCCTTATGTATGTATGTATGTGTGTATGTGTATGTGTATGTGTATGTGTATGTGTATGTGTATGTGTATGTGTATGTGTATTTATGTATATATGTATATATATGTATGTATGTATATATACATACATACATACATGCATGCATATATATACTACATATACATATATACATATATACATACATATATATACATATATATGTATATGTATGTATATATGTGTACACACACACACACACACACACACATGTGTGTGTGTGTGTACACATATATACATACATATACATATATATGTATGTGTGTATGTGTGTATGTGTATGTGTATGTGTATGTGTGTATGTGTATGTGTGTACATACATGCATATATGTATATGTATAAGTATGTGTGTGTGTGTGTGTGTGTGTGTGTGTGTGTAGACACACACACACATACATAAATACATATACATATACATATACACATACATACATACATATATGTATGTATGTATACATGCATACTGTGATGCTAAAAATGTTGTTAGTATAAGAGGCATACACATTTAATGAGACAATAAAAACATAATTGAAAAGCTTAATTAAAAACTAGATTAGAAATACAAACCACAAGCCTTCCTTGAAATGTCCCATTTTCCTCTATTCTTGAGGACCTTGAAGGTGTTGGATTGATGGGCTCTCAGTGGAGCAATGACCTCCAAAATGACAACTCAAGAGTTGAGAAGCTATTTGATCATGATTGACTATGGAGATGATATGAAATGCATGATTTGAGAACCTAGATTAACATGCTATGATTAATCCAAAATCTAATTACTAGATAATTGAAATGCAAATTTCCTATAGTAATAATGCCTACATTGATATGAGATGGGATCCTTATTGCTCCAAAATGAGGGATATTTATAGGAATTCAAAGGCCAAAGCTGAGGTGGCAGGAATCGACGGTTCAGATTTGATCTGAAGATATCAAGGGCCAAGATTGAGGAAGTTGGAGAAAAGGTTGAAGGAAGGGACAATTGTCATCTTTGTGGTGACAAGTGTCAAGGAGCCTTGCACATGAGAGGGAAAGTGTCCAAGGGAGGAGACATGTGGCAAAAGTGCCATGTCTCAAGGAGAGAATATCCACATCATGAGAGGTTAGGATAAGGAGTTTAGAATGTGCAAGATAGGATAGGGTTAGTTAGACCCAAGATTAGATTGAATGGGTTAAGTTAGGGGATGGTTAGGTTAGGTGGTTAAAGTTAGGAGCCATGTGCTCATTTGAATTTAGAAATTCAAATAATTGGAAAATGGTAATTAATCTCAACAAACTTGAGTTTGTTAATCTTAATTAGGGATTAGAAGAATTGATTAATATGGGGAGACATTAATTAATTTAGAATTAATTAATCGGAGGGGGATGTGAGATGAACTATATAAATAAGTCATTTAGATTTATTTAATAGTAGATGAATTGAGAAATTAATTAAATTGCTTGTGAATTCAATTAATTGGGAAGGGGAATTAATCAAATAACTGTGTATTTAATTAACTATCTTCAGACCATTTTTAGGTGTATACACATACATATATGTATATGTACATATACGTGTTGGCCATTTGGTGGAATTGATTATGTGTTGCATTGATGTTTTGTCATTGATGTCAACACTAGTTGTTTCGATGCTTTACCGACACCCTTTTGGTCTCGGTAGGTTGAGTATTTTTTGGTTAACTTGGATCTGGCATGATCTGGTTGACTCTGGTATAATCTAGTGATGGAATTGACTTGTTCATAATAATTTTACTCATATTTGGTCAGTTGATTTTGGTCTGGTGATTGGATGTTATCCTTCTTGCTATGAAGATTGGTTTCTGGTTCCGGCGAGGGTTTCACTGGCAGAGATTTTGGTGGAGATCTTTCATGCATTGCATAATTGGTGTTGGTGCAGTATCTGATGGAGTTTCAGGATGCTGTTGGTGATCATGTTTGAGACTTGGTGTTTGGAGATCATTGTTGAAGCATGTGGAACTATACTTGGTCCTGGTTGATCTAGGTTATGGACCGGCATTAATATAATGTGTGGATAGGACCTATTGTTGTATTTCTGGGATGTCTTATGTGCGGATATTATTTGTTTTGGTCTAAGGATGATGTGGCTTGTAATTATGTAATTGGTTTATTGTTTGGTGGCCGACCTGATTGTTTATGGTCGAGGGTTTGTATAAATAAGATGTAAGATCTCATTGTAGATCATCATGGTTATTGTAAGAGGTCATGGTAAAGAAATGTAATGTGTGAATAATGTAATATCATTCAGGCAGAGGAGTTGGTCGATCATTGGAGATCCAATTGGGTTTGTAAGAGGATTTAGTCCTCTTGTATTGAGCTTAACCGAAACTGTACTCAGGCATAGGAGACACTATCTTTTCCACTTCAACACTTCTCCGGATTGTAGTTTGGATTTGTATGTAGTCAGTGAGGCTCCTTTTGTGATGAGCAGTGTGCTCTAGGTTGTTGGCCTTACTTGCAGGCCCCTTCATTGTAAATTCACATACTTACTGCAGAAGTATTATCTGACTGTCGATAGGCTTCCCACCGTGGTTTTTCCCTTTACCGGGTTTTCCATGTACAAATCTTGGTGTTGTGTGGATGGATTTTATTCTGTGATTATTGTTTATGCTTAATTGGATTAACTGCTATTTTGGTATTATTGTTTTGGGTTCCGATATTGTTTTTTTAAACTACTAAAGCTTCTGGTAATCTGTGACAACTGATTCACCCCCCACCCCTCTCAATTATCTTCCAATTATCTGAACTGTCTAACAATTAGTATCAAAGCTTTGGTCCTCTATGCAGAAAGATTAACCACTTCAGGAAGATCCTATGGTGACTAACAGTTCAAGTTCATCCAGTTCATTTGGAGCTATCTTTTGAAGGGATATACTAAGGCTTGAAAGAACAAACTATACAGCATGGAAGACTTAGATGGAGACTCATCTAATATGTCTCGGCAAGGAGATTTGGGAGATCACACAGAATGGTGTCACACCCTATAATCCGAGATTTGGAAATCGTCCTTCGACAAACTTGGACAGAAGCTTGAGAATGATTGTAGAGCAAGAGAACCCCTCTTGCGTGCACTTTCTGATCAAAAAATTATGGGATTAATAGACAAATCATCTGGAAAGGCTATATGGGATAAGTTGCAAACTCTTAATGGAGGTGACCCTACAGTAAAGATTGCTAAACTTAATAGTTATTGGGTGAGATATGAAAACCTGAAGACGGAAGAAGATGAAAGGATTACTACATTCATGGAAAGGGTAAATGAGATTGTTATGGGAATTCAATGTTGTGGTGGAACTTCGAGCAAAGATGAAATTGTTTCTAAAGTCCTGAGAGCCCTACCATCGGCTTACAAAATGAAGGCTACTATTATTAATGAGTTGAGAACAATGGCTAATACATCTGTCAACAGAGACACTTTGGTCGGGAAACTATCTTCCTTTGAGCTTGAGGAATTTGGACCTTCTGAAGCTGTGAAGACTAAACCTGCTTTTCATGCATCTACATCTACAACCGGTAAGCAAGATTAGAAAGCTTTATATGAAAAATAATTAGAAGATATGAAGAGAGAAGATGATGAGTTTGAGAAACTTGAAACACTATTTTCTAGAAGAATACCAAAAGGACTAGTAGGAAGTAAGTATGAAGGAAAAGCACCTTTTAAATGTTTTGCATGTAATAAGATTTGTCATTTTGCATTTAGATGTCCTGAAAGAAATTCAAGATTTGAAGAAAGAGTTAAAAAATCATTTAAACCTAACCCTGGATATCAGAACAAGCATAGATTCAAGAAAAACAGAGACAAATCATGCTACATAGCAGATAAGGAAGGGATTAGTGATTCAGATGATGAACCGGTAGAAGACTCTGCTAGTGGATTTCGTAATGGGAAGGAATGGATATTCTTGGCTATCAAGGAAGATGATCTGGCACTGGAAGAGAATGTACCTGAGGAGAAGGCACTTGCTGCTAAAATTGAGGATAAGGATGAATGGGTAATCGACAGTGGTTGTTCACATCATATGACTAGAGATAAAGGGAAGTTTTTGTCTTTGCATGAAATTGATGGTGGACTAGCTAGATTTGGAGATGACAAGGCATGTATGATCAAGGGAAAAGCAACTATATCATTGCATGTATGATGAAGGCATATTTCTTGGTTATTCTAATGAAAGCAAAGCATATAGATGTTATAACAAGAGATTGTAGAAAATAGTGGAGAGTGCTAATGTCAAAGTAGATGAGCTGAGCAAAAGTCAAATCATAATTTATGAGAAGAAACAGGCAATGGAAATGATTATATCTGAATCGGTAGCACCTTTAGTAGAACAGAGATTTCAACCAGTTATTCTGGCAACATCAGAGAATTCTACAGTAACTAAAGATCAAGGAAGAGGAATAGAGAGTCAAAAGACTCCTAGGTATGTAAGATTGAATCATTTTGAAGATCAAATCATTGGGGATTAAAACAATGGAGTGATGACAAGAAGAAGAATGACAACCTAATGAGGTATGTTTAATTTCACAAGTTGAACTGGTATCAGTAATTGAGGAATGTAAAGATAAATTTTGGTTAAAAGCTATGGAAGAAGAATTAGATCAGATTGAGAAAAATAACACATGGACTTTGGTTCCCCGACCTAAAAAAAAAAATGTTATTGGAACTAAATGGGTTTTTTAGGAATAAATTGAATGAGGATGGTCAGGTTATAAGGAATAAGGCTAGATTGGTTTGTGAAGGATACTCTCAGAAGGAAGAAATTGATTATGGAGAAACTTTTGCACCGGTAGCTAGGATTGAAGTTGTAAGATTATTTCTTGCCTATGCTGCTTATAAAAACTACAAGGTTTATCAAATGGATGTTAAATGTGCATTCTTGAATGGGGATCTTAATGAGGAAGTTTATATTGAGCAACTTGATGGTTTTTCACTATCAGATGATATTGATATGGTTTGCAGGTTAAGGAAAACTTTATATGGATTGAAACAAGCACCTAGAGTTTGGTATGCAAGGTTGGATAAAGATCTTTTGAAGCTTGTTTTTACTAAGGGCAGTGTTGACAGTAATTTATATTATAAAATTACTGATGATGATATTTTAATTGTTGAAGTATTTGTTGATGACATTATTTTTAGCGGTGAAGATAAATTATGCATAGAATTTTCTAAGAACACAGAGAAAGAATTTGAGATGTCTATGATTGGTGCGATGAAACTTTTCTTAGGTTTGCAAATTACTCAGATTGAAAAAGGTATTTTTATCCGTCAAACTAAATATGCTAAGGAATTGTTGAAGAAATTTGGTATGGGAGATTCTAAACCGGTAAGTACACCTATGGTTACAAGTGAGAAATTGACAAGGAAATATGTTTCTGGATTGATAAATCGTACAAGATACAAATCTATGATTGCAGATGTTGATTGGGCTAGAAATGTTGATGACCGAAAAAGTACTTCTGGTGGAGCTTTCTTTCTTAGAAAGAAGATGGTTTCATGGATTAGTAAGGAATAGTCATGTACTTTTTTATCAAGTATTGAAGCTGAGTATGTTGTTGTTGCTACTAATTGTACACAAGTTTTATGGATGAAGCAAATATTGAAGGATATAAAGGTGAATTGTGATACATCGGTAGTTATTCATTGGGATAACCCTATTACTATTGATATATCAAAGAATCTAGTATTTCATTCTAATACAAAGCACATATCTATCAAGTATAACTTTTTGAAGGAGAAGGTGGAAGAAAATGAAGTTAAACTGCTTTATGTGAACACTAAAGAACAAATTGCAAATATTTTCACTAAACCTTTATCCAAGGAATTATTTGAGTACCTTAGAGATAGATTGGGGGTTTATGCCCCTCCAGCAGAGACTTGATTGATGTGGTTTGGTATCACTTTGGTATATATTATTAGAGATGCTATTCATTCTAGCACTGATGTGGGATGCTACTGCTCAGGAGGAGTAGTCAGCTTTGAGATTCAGAGGCTTATGTTTTTGCTTTGATATTTCTGTCAGATTTCTGGTATTGATGTCAAAGGGGGAGAGATAGTGATGTGAAAAAGAAATTTAGAACTTTGCAGAGATATTATTGAGAGGGAGAGAGACATTGATATTCAAAGCCATATGCAGGAGATTGTTGGTTGTTTTCCATAAGGGGAGACTCATTTGGCATTTCTTGGTACATAGATTTTTTTCACATCTAGTGTTGCCATCAATGCCAAAGGGGGAGATTGTTGGCCATTTGGTGGAATTGATTATGTGTTTCATTGATATTTTTTTATTGATGCTATTTGGATGCTTTACCGACACCCTTTTGGTCCCAGTAGGTTGAGTAGTTTTTGGTTAACTTGGATCCGACATGATCTGGCTGACTCTGATATAATCTGGTGATGGAATTGACTTGTTCATAATTATTTTACTCATATTTGGTCATTTGATTTTGGTCTGGTGATTGGATGCTATCATGCTTGCTATGAAGATTGTTTTCTAGTTCTGGTGAGGGTTTCACTGACAGAGCTTTTGGTGGAGATATATGATGCATTGCATAAGTGGCGTTGGTGCAGCTTCTTATGGAGTTTCAGGATGTTGTTGGTGATCATGTTCGAGACTTGGTGTTTGGAGATCATTTCTGAAGCATGTGGACCTATACTTGGTCCCAGTTGATCTAGGTTATGGACTGACATTAAGGTAACGTGTGGATAGGACCTATTGTTGTATTTTTGGGATGTCTTATGTGTGGATATTAGTTGTTTTGGTCTAAGGTCGACATGATTTGTAATTATGTAATTGGTTTATTTTTTGGTGGCCGACCTGATTGTTTATGGTCGACGGTTTGTATAAATAAGATGTAAGATCTCATTGTAGATCATCATGGTTATTGTAAGAGGTCATGGTCAAGAAATGCAATCTATGAATAATGTAATATCATTTAGGCAGAGGAGTTGGTCGATCATTGGAGATCGAATTGGTTTTGTGAGAGGATTTAGTCCTCTAGTATTGACCTTAACCGAAACTGTACTCAGGCATAGGAGATGCTATCTTTTGCAGTTCAACACTTCTCTGGATTGTAGTTTGGATTTGTATGTAGTCAGTGAGGCTCCTTTTGTGATGAAAAATGTGCTCTAGGTTGTTGGCCTTCCTGAAAGTGCATGCCACTTCATTGTAAATTCACATACTTACTGCATAAGTATTATCTAATTGTGGGTAGGCTTCCCATCGTACTTTTTCCCTAAACCGGGTTTTCCATGTACAAATCTTAGTGTTGTGTGGATGTCTTTTATTATGTGATTATTGTTTATGCTTAATTGGATTAATTGCTATTCCAGTATTATTGTTTTGGGTTTCAGTATTGTTATTTTAAATTACTAAAGCTTCTTGTAATCTGTGACAACTAATTCACCCCCCCCCCTCTCAGTTGGCTTCCGGTTATCAAAATTGTTTAATGATTGGTATCAGAGCTTTAGTCCTCTCTGCAGAAAGCTTAACCAATTGAGGAAGATCCTATGGCAACTAACAGTTCAAGTTCATCCAGTTCATTTGGAGCTATCTTTTGAAGGGATATACCAAGGCTTGAAAGAACAAACTATACAGTACAGAAAATTCAGATGGAGACACATCTGAGATGTCTTGGCAAGGAGATTTGGGAGATCAAACAGAATGGTGTCACATCCTATAATCTGGTATTTGGTAATCCTCCTCTGGAAAACCTGGACAAGGAGATGGAGAATGATTGTAGAGCAAGAGAAGCCCTCTTGCATGCACTTTCTAATCAGCAAATTATGGGACTAATAGACAAATCATCTGGAAAGGCTATATGGGATGAGTTGCAGACTCTTAATGAAGGTGACCCTATAGTAAAGATTGCTAAACTTGATGGTTACCGGGTGAGATATGAAAACCTAAATATGGAAGAAGATGAAAGGATTACTGCATTCATGGAAAGGGTAAATAAGATTGTTATGGGAATTCAATGTTTTGGTGGAACTCCGAGCGAAGATGAAATTGTTTCTAAAGTCCTGAGAGCCCTACCATCAGCTTACAAAATGAAGGCTACTTCTATTAATGAGTTGAGAACAATGGCTAATACATCTGTCAACAAAGACACTTTGGTTGGGAAACTATTTGCCTTTGAGCTTGAGGAATTTGGACCTTCTGGAGCTGTGAAGACTAAACCTTCTTTTCATGCATCTACATCTACAATCGGTAAGCAAGACTAGAAAGATTTATATGAAAAAGAATTAGAAGATATGAAGAGAGAAGATGATGAGTTTGAGAAACTTGAAGCACTATTTTCTAGAAGAATACCGAAAGGACCAATAGGAAGTAAGTATGAAGGGAAAACACCTTTTAAATGTTTTGCATGTAATAATATTGGTCATTTTGCATCTAGATGTCCTGAAAGAATTTCAATATTTGAAGAAAGAGTTAAAAGATCATTTAAACCTAACCCTAGATATCAGAACAAGTATAGATTCAAGAAAAACAGAGACAAATCATGCTACATAGCAGATGAGGAAGGCATTACTGATTCAGATGATGAACTGGTAGAAGACTCTGCTAGTGGATTTGGCAATGGGAAGGAATGGGTATTCTTCTCTATCAAGGAAGATGATCTGGAACTGGAAGAAAATGTACCTGACGAGAAGGCACTTGCTGCTAAAATTGAGGATAAGGATGAATGGGTAATTGACAATGGTTGTCCACATCATATGACTAGAGATAAAGGGAAGTTTTTGTCTTTACAAGAAATTGATGGTGGATTGGTTAGATTTGGAGATGATAAGGCATGTATCATCATGGGAAAAGGAACTATATCATTGCATGGTAAGAACAATACTGACAATGTTTATTATGATGAAGGTTTGAAGCATAATCTTTTAAGTGTAGGACAATTGGTAGATAAGGGATTTCAATAATAGTTCAAGGATGGAAAATGCAAAATCATTAATAGATCTAGCTTGGAGATTGCAATCGGTACATAAACAAAAGGTAACATATTTCATTTGAACTCCGGTGAGAAGACATGTTTGATTACACAGATTGATGAGAGTTGGTTGTGGCATAAAAGGCTGTGTCATGTGAATTTTGATTGCATTGTAAAGATCAGTTCAACTAAGGTTGTTAGAGATATACCTAAGATTATGGAGCCCTATAATCTGGTATGTAAAGAATGTCAAATGGGTAAACAAGTCAGAACCTCTTTTAGGAGTATACAAGATAAATCAAATGATGTTCTTAATCTTATTCATACTGATTTGTGTGGCCCTGCTAGTGTTAAAAAAATTCATGGTGATAGATATTTCATGCTAATTATTGATGATTATTTTAGAATGATGTGGGTTACTTTTTTGAGAGAAAAGATTGAAGCATTTGAAAAGTTTAAAATCTTTAAGCCTAAAGTGGAAAATGAGACAGGATTGAAGATTAAATGTTTGAGATCAGATCATGGTGGAGAATTCACATCTAGTGAGTTTAATAACTTTTGTGACAAGCATGGTATTAGAAGACAATTTTCTGCTCCTCGTACACATCAGCAGATGGAGTTGTGGAAAGGAAAAATAGAACTATATTGGATGTTGCTAGAATAATGATTATGGAAGCTAATCTACCTCATATCTACCAGAGAGAAGCAGTTAGTACACCGGTTTACACATTCAACAGAGTACATAGCAAAGGAGAAATCAATAAGACACCTTATGAATTATGGTTTGGTAACAGACCTACAGTTATGTATTTTATAATTTTTGGTAGTAAATGTTATATCAGGAGAGATGATACTATTGGTAAATTTGATTCTAGAAGTGATGAAGGCATATTTCTTGGTTATTCTAATGAAAGCAAAGCATATAGATGTTATAACAAGAGGTTGCAGAAAATAGTGGAGAGTGCTAATGTCAAAGTAGATGAGTTGAGCAAAAGTCAAATCATAATTTATGAGAAGAAATGGGCAATGGAAATGATTATGTCTGAATTGGTAGCACCTTTAGCAGAACAGAGAGTTGAACCAGTTATTCTGGCAACATCAGAGAATTCTACAGTAACTAAAGATCAAGGAAGAGGAATAGAGAGTCAAAAGACTCCTAGGTATGTAAGATTGAATCATTTTGAAGATCAAATCATTGGGGATTAAAACAATAGAGTGATGACAAGAAGAAGAATGACAACTAATGAGGTATGTTTAATTTCACAAGTTGAACTGGTATCAGTAATTGAGGCATGTAAAGATAAATTTTGGTGAAAAGCTATGGAAGAAGAATTAGATCAGATTGAGAAAAATTACACATGGACTTTGGTTCCCCGGCCTAAAAATAAAAATGTTATTGGAACTAAATGGGTTTTTAGGAATAAATTGAATGAGGATGGTCAAGTTATAAGGAATAAGGCTAGATTGGTTTGTAAAGGATATTCTCAGAAGGAAGGAATTGATTATGGAGAAACTTTTGCACCGGTAGCTAGGATTGAAGTTGTATGATTATTTCTTGCCTATGCTGCTTATAAAAACTACAAGGTTTATCAAATGGATGTTAAATGTGCATTCTTGAATGGGGATATTAATGAGGAAGTTTATATTGAGCAACGTAATGGTTTTTCACTATCATACTCATATGGTTTGCTGGTTAATGAAAGCTTTATATGCATTGAAACAAGCACCTAAAGCTTGGTATGCAAGGTTGGATAAATATATTTTGAATCTTGCTTTTACTAAGGGAAGTGCTGACAGTAATTTATATTATAAAATTGCTAATGATGATATACTGATTGTTGAAGTATTTGTTGATGACATTATTTTTGGAGGTGAAGATAAATTATGCATAGAATTTTCTAAGAACATGGAGAAAGAATTTGAGATGTTTATGATTGGTGAGATGAAATTTATCTTAGGTTTGCAGATTACTTAGACTGACCAAGGCATTTTTACTTGTCAAACTAAATATACTAAGGAATTGTTGAAGAAATTTGGTATGGGAGATTCTAAACCGGTAAGTACACCTATGGTTACAAGTGAGAAATTGACAAGGAAAGATGTTTCTGCATTGATAAATCCTACAAGATACAAATCTATGATTGGAGATGTTGTTTGGGTTGGAGATGTTGATGACCAAAAAAGTACTTCTGGTGGAGCTTTCTTTCTTAGAAAGAAGTTGGTTTCATGGATCAACAAGAAACAGTCATGTACTTCTTTATCTACTGCTGAAGCTGAGTATGTTGTTGTTGCTACTAATTGTACACAAGTTTTATGGATGAAGCAAATGTTGAAGGATATAAATGTGGATTGTGATGCACCGATATTTATTCATTGTGATAACTCTGCTGCTATTGATATATCAAAAAATCTAGTATTTCATTCTAATACAAAGCACATACCTATCAAGTATAACTTTTTGAAGGAGAAGGTGGAAGCAAATGAAGTTAAACTGATTTATCATAACACTAATGAATAGATTACAGATATTTTCACTAAACCTTTATCCAAGGAATCATTTGAGTACCTGAGAGATAGATTGGGGGTTTCTACCCCTCTAGTAGAGACTTGATTGATGCGGTTTGGCATCAGTCTGGTATGTATTATCAGATATACTATTCATTCTGGCACTGATGTGGGATGCTACTGCTCAGGGGGAGTAGTCAGCTTTGAGATTCAGAGGCTTATGTTTTTTCTTTTATATTTCTATCAGATTTCTGGCATTAATGTCAAAGGGGGAGAGATAGTGATGTGAAAAAAAAAATCAAAACTTTGCAGAGATATTATTGAGAGGGAGAGAGACATTGATATTCAGAGCCATATGCAGGAGATTGTTGGTTGTCTTCCACAGGGGGAGACTCGTTTGGCATTTCTTGGTACATAGATTTTTTTCACATCTAGTGTTGCCATCAATGCCAAAGAGGGAGATTGTTGGCCATTTGGTGGAATTGATTATGTGTTGCATTGATATTTTTCATTGATGTCAACACTAGCTATTTGGATGCTTTACCGACAACCTTCTGGTCCTGGTAGGTTGAGTAGTTTTTGGTTAGCTTGGATCTGGCATGATCCAGTTGACTCTAGTATAATCTGGTGATGGAATTGACTTGTTCACAATGCTTTTACTCATATTTGGTCAGTTGATTTTGGTTGAGTGATTGGATGCTAGCCTGCTTGCTATGAAGATTGGTTTCTGGTTCCAACGAGGGTTTCACCGGTAGAGATTTTGGTAGAGATATTTGATGCATTGTATAATTGGTGTTGTTGCAGCTTCTGATGGAGTTTCATGATGTTGTTGGTTATCATGTTCGATACTTTGCATTTGGAGATCATTTTTGATGCGTGTGGATCTATACTTGGTCCCGGTTGATCTAGGTTATGGACTGACATTAAGGTAACATGTGGATAGGACCTATTGTTGTATTTTCAGGATGTCTTATGTGTGGATATTATTATTTTTGGTCTAAGGCCGACATGGTTTGTAATTATGTAATTGGTTTATTGTCTAGTGGCCGACCTAATTGTTTATGGACGAGGGTTTGTATAAATAAGATGTAATATCTCATTGTAGATCATCATGGTTATTGTAAGAGGTCATGGTCAATAAATGTAATGTGCGAATAATGTTATATCATTCAGGCAAAGGAGTTGGTCGATCATTGGAGATCAAATTGGGTTTGTAAGAGGATTTAGTCCTCCAGTATTGAGCTTAACCGAAAGTATACTTGAGAAAACACCACTCCATTGTTTGATGTATGAGAAAATGTAAATATCTGATTTAGACTCCCATTTCCCTCATCAACATCATCTTCTACCAAAATAAGGGAAGGAGAACAAGAATGCCTACCTTCCTTTTATTGCTAGGTAAAGGGATTCTTGATGAAGGATGACACACTTTTGACCCTAAGTGAGGGGTTTGTTTATATTGGACATACATTTCTAAGTGAAGAAGAGGTTGCAGTCAAGGATATACACCTTCTTGTATAAGATAGAATTCTTGAGAAAACACCACTCAACAAAGGAAAAGTGGATCCTTAGAAAGGATAGGAAATATCAATGCCCCCCAAGCATAGAAACAATGAGAAGTATTTCACAACCTCTAAGGAGAGATTATATATAATAAAAATGCACCACTTCAAGCAAAGAAAGTTCCTAAACAAGGAACACACATGTACTCGCATGAATGAATGTTCAATGCAAGAAAAGATATTATTTTATGCAAAATTCAACTCTAAAGAAGAAGTGAATCCTTAGAGAGATGAAAGAGATAAAATTATTCTTGACCCCAAGCATATAGATAAGAATAAATAGACTATTATGTTTATCGCCAAGTATGATTGCACCTAAAATTGTGATGGCAATTTACACTCATTTGATTGGTTTCATATGTTATCATTGATGGCAACATGTTCCGGCTTCATTCTTTGATTTGGTTCTTCATCGACAGACACTTCACCAACACCGACAGGTATCTTACCGATAGGAAGAATTCTATGGGTACCGATATTGGAGGCCGACATGATTCACAAATAGGATACCGGTATAGGAGGCCAGCATCATTGGGAGATCCGACAATTCATTTTGATAGTTATGTATATATGTAAGGAGCCGACATGTATAATCATTTTGTAATTATCTATGTAGGTCGACATGAGTCATGAAGGATTGTAAGGGTATATAGGTCAGTTGATTAGATTATTTTGTAAAATGAGAGATATGATAGGATATGATGGAAATAATTGTGATTGAGGATGTTCTAATGCGAAGGTTCTTCCGGTAAGGGTTTAGGGTTTCAGAACCAGAACAGTCGGAGCTTGAACCGGAGCTCAATTAGGCATAGCAGATGCATTAAATGAGTTAAGGCTTATGTTTTATTATTCAAAGTGATTGTAGTTAGTGAGACTCCTTCATGTTGAGTATTGTGCTCTAGGTTGTAAGCCTTCCTACATGTGCAAGCCCCCATATTATGTAATATCTTTTCATATGGCTAGTGGATTGATATTGTGGGTCACAAATCCAACCGTGGTTTTTCCTCTTTGTGGTTTTCCATGTATAATTATTTGTGCTATGGTATTCATTTGTGTGATTTCTTATTGATTTCTTTGCTTCTTTCAATTATATATGTACCGGTTTACCAGTTGGTGAATGCATGTTATAATAAGGTTAAAATTGAATTTAGCGACAGAACACTGATTCACCCCCCCCCCCCTCTCAGTGTTCTTGGATTCCAATAATTGGTATCAGAGCCTTGTGCGTCGGAGGAAGTCTAACAACTTGAGGGAGATCCTGAATTTGAAATCCACTGATATGAGTATGGAG
Source organism: Cryptomeria japonica (assembly GCF_030272615.1). Classification (NCBI taxonomy): domain Eukaryota; kingdom Viridiplantae; phylum Streptophyta; class Pinopsida; order Cupressales; family Cupressaceae; genus Cryptomeria; species Cryptomeria japonica. The sequence continues at coordinate 422,261,333 of NC_081405.1, read as the reverse complement.
AAGCAACTTGAGGTAGCACTTGAAGATTATGATGCTGAAAGGATGAAGAACTTGAAGTTACAAGATGAATTGAATTCTGCCAAGGAATTCATTCTTATCCTACAAGAGAGGTTGTCATCTACTCAAGCTAGGAGGAAGGAACTTCTTCAAAATTAGAATAATGATGAGAAAGATGCCCTTAATGAAAAATGTCAGAAGCTGAGTCAAGAGAATTTGGTCATGAGGAATGAAATTCAAGCCCTAACTATGAGGATGTCAAAGGAGATTGAAGATGAGAAGATGAATCAAGAAAACCTTGGGAGATCTCTGAAAGGTAGATTTGAAGAATGCATCCGATTGGGACACTTATCTAGAGCTTTTGGAGAAAGCCTATTCGGAAATTTTCAAGTATATTCAGCTCCGGTAAGGTGTTTTAGGACACATTCTTTGTACAATATTTCATTCTTCGTCCTGGGTTTTGGTATTGTTTTTGTCATTAATGTCAAAGGGGGAGGTATATGTGAAAAATATATTCTTGACATTAGGAGATATGGAGTATTTTGTACAAATCATGATCACAGATAAATATTCAGCTCAAGTTGAGTAGTCTCAGGGTAAAACCGACAGATGGAAACCATTATCATTTTTCACATGAGTGTTGCCATCAATAAAAAAGGGGGAGATTGTTGGAAATTGACACTCATTTTATTGGTTTCATATATTGTCATTGATGGAAACATGTTCTGGCTTCATTATTTGGTTTGGTTCTTCACCGACAGACACTTCACTGGCACCGACAGGTATCTTCACCAGTAGGAAGGATGCTACAGGTACCGGTATTGGAGGCCGACATGATTCATAAATAGGATACCAGTATAGGAGGCCAACATCATTGGGAGATCCGACAATTGAAAATTCATTTTGATATTTATTTATATATGTAATGAACTGGAATGTATAATCATTTTGTAATTATCTATGTAAGCCGACATGAGTCATGAAGGATTGTAAGGGTATATAGGTCAGTTGATTAGATCATTTTGTAAAATGAGATATATGATAGGACATGTTAGGATATGATGGAAATGATTGTGATTGAGGATGTTGTAATGCAAAGGTTATTCCGGTAAGGGTTTAGGGTTTCAGAACTGGAACAGTCAGAGCTTGAATCAAAACTTAATCAGGCATAGCAGATGCATTAAATAAGTTCAGTCTTATGTTTTATTATTCAAAGTGACTGTAGTCAGTGAGACTCCTTTGTGTTGAGCAGTGTGCTCTAGGTTGTAAGCCTTCTTGCATGTGCAGGCCCCCATATTATGTAATATCTTTTCATATCGCCAGTGGATTGATATTGTGGGTCACAAATCCCACCGTGGTTTTTCCTCTTTGGTTTTTTCCATGTATAATTCTCTATGTTATGGTATTCATTTTTGTGATTGGCTTATTGACCGCATTACTTGTTTCAATTATAAATGTACCAGTTTACAGATTGGTGAATGCATGTTATAATAAGGTTAAAATTGAATTTACCGACAAAACACTGATTCACCTCCCCCCCCCTCTCAGTGATCTTAGATTCCAACAAATTGTACCACCATGAATGATAATGAGCACCCAATAGGTAAGCTAACAATGTCACATAGTGAGGAGAAACATAATAGGAACTTGAATGTTATTTGAAATGATCATAAGAAAGAAGGCATTCATTATCACATGTTACTTTTATGATACCCAGATCAATATATTGTTGTATTTTAGTTTGCAAATCTTTACATTCATTAGTAAAATGGTCATGGATTTGATGATACTTGCAAAAAGTAGAATTCTTGAGATGTTGTCTATGCTTCCTTCTTCATTTAGGCAAAATAAGAGAAAATAGATTAGCATGAAGGAGGTTGGACAAAAAATTACCTTGTTGTAATGCCAAATTGGAATGATAAGACATAGATTCAATAGACAATTAGGGAGGGTATTTTGACAAAGGAGGACTTTGGAAACCTAGACCCTCTTTGGAAAAGTGTGATTAAGATTTCTCATGACCCTAAAAACTTTGTTGCACAGATCCTAAACCATGCCCATTACATTCATGTGTATATGTGGAAATGTCTAGAGGAGATGGTTCATTCTTCGTGTCAAAGTCTAAAAAAAACCCATCATCATCAAGACATGTGTTGGAAGGAGAAGAAGCCTGGATAAATTACACACAAGGCTCCTTCAAGTATTTAATCTTAGATTGAGGGATCTTATACCCATTAAAGGAGGGTGTAAAGTATAATGTACCCCAATTACTTGCTAAGGAAGTGTCATTGATAGGATATCGTGTTGTTAAAGGAATCATAGTATTAAATGGGTAAATATATCCCACTTCATCCTAAGTGAAAATATAAGGATTAGGATCAATCTTTATTGTGTGAAGTTCATTGTTATACATGAATTTGATTGTACAATGAAGGGTAGAAGGAAATTATATCATAGCATAAATCCATGGTCTACATAGAAGGAGATTATAATTAAGATGGATGGGAATGACATGAATAGTAGTAGTTAAAGTCACGGGTCCTACTTTGGTAGGTAATATGACTATAGCAAGTGACTCTCTAGGAAAATTATGAAAGCCATGAACACAAAGAGTATCGGGTTGAATAGAAGAATAATCCCAATTTATCTTATCTAATAAATCAACACAACAATTATTAAGTGCTGACTCATTATAAACTAAAGTGCCTCTAATGTTTTGTTCATCAACATTAGGACTAACAATAAGGGTATCATCTCTATTTCTAACCTCTATAGAAGAAAATTCATCTTGTGAGAATGTAATATCCTTTGGTGTAGAAGAAGGATGAGGAACCACCCTTTTTAAGTCTTCTTGGATCAACCTATTATGTGAAGGTGACTATTGAATCAAATCCCAAAGGGAAATCTTAGCTAAGATATCATGGAGTTTCTCAACAAGATTAGGTTCCCTATCAACATATTTCTTAGGATGAGGGGGGGGGGATGAAGGGAAGTGATAAGAACATTGGGATCTTTCTTTTTGGCACAGGAATTAAATGTGTGGTGTATTTTTTAACCATATTTTTGTTCAAGTTCCCTTTTCATATCACCTCTATCACATAAGTATTTTGCAAATTTTAGGATATTGGGAGGTTTTTTGGCTTAGGATTCTCATAACTAAAAACATGAATGGTATTGAATTGATTAGGTTATTTTTTCTACAAGGATAAATCTTTAGAGGGGAGAGCATCAAGGAAATTGCTAATGATTTCATCTTCTTCCTCTAAGGTATCTTTATGGTTAAGACAAGCTTTAAGAGAAGGACAATCATAACTCATTAATGCTTCATCTCTAGTTGGAAACTCGTTAAAATGAAAAAAAGGGTATGGTATCACTAGGAAAGGTAGCTACAATATCATTTTCTTGCACTAGAAATGATCCTCATGGAAGAGGTACAATTTAGGAAAAAGATGAACATCATCCTTCAAAGATTCATCTCTAAGAGCGATATCTTTGAAAAAAGTATTCAAATTCTCTTCTTGCACCAATGTACCCTCATTGGTAGGACCAATTTTGGGAGAGGGTAAATCATAGCTATGAATAAAAGGGAGAACTAAGTTATCGTCATATGCATGAAAGGAAACATCATGAACATCTTTAATGTAACCTGAAATTGAACTAGCAAAATAAGATAAGAACTCCATATGCACTTATTATCAAACAAGAAATTCATATGTCATGTAGCCAAATTAATATCCACTTAATATATGCATTGAAATTATGAAAAATCATAGATTTGAAATATAATTTAATAATTATTCAACCCACAAGTAAATTTTAGGAAAATAACTTAGGGTTTTTGTGAATTTAACCTCTAAATTTTAATAAATTTTTTTTTTAAATTATAATATATGAGTGCAAAATTAAAAATTAAAATGCATACAAATTAGATCTGAGAACATAAATAAAAAATAATGGTGTAAGAACTCGAGTCCACCAAAATGTAATGGTGCAAATTTGGAAATTAGGGTTTCAATTATAGAACCACAAGCAATCCCAAATTGACCATTGCAATGGGAAAAAGGGGTGAACCTAATAGATCTAATCCCAATCCTACTAAGGAAGGGCTGATAATTCTAATTAGATTCACCTGGGGTGAAATTGGACCTATTCTTTACAAGGATTGAATTGGATTGATTGAAATTAGGGTAAAATGAGGGATAATTGAGGTATTGTAATAGAAATAGTAAGCTATAGAAGTCCTACTGAGCCATTGACTTGGATTTGGGCAAAATAAGATGTCAGGAATTTACCCTTAGAAGCTCAACCTAATTATTTGGGACTGGGTAGTATTAATTAACCATGGACCTTTGAATTTTCCTTCGTCAAAAGCTAATTTGTTTGTTACTGTTGATTCTATCAGATTCTCTGAGTATAGCTCTGCACCTATTTCCTACACACTGAAACAAAGGTAAATATGTTGGGAATGGAGATTTTCCTAAGTTAAATCACAGTTTAGGAATTAACCTTGAATGAAATATTGCAAATACTAAAATAATTGTTAAGGAAATATACCCCAGGTCTGCAATTATTGATGGTGATGCATTGCTCTTTAAATATAATCACAAATGTTGTATGTAGTGGCACGACAAACACATGAACATGAAAAACCCTAATCAACACACACATGCTTGCATAAGATTATAGTAAATTTGGTCCAAAATGCTTGAATTATTAATATGTAGCCTTGAAGATCTCTAAAAATGTTTGATGATGAATGCTTCACGAATGCATGAATAATGGGGTATGTAAACTTATGTCAAATGAATTAATAAGATGTCTTTATGTAGGGTTCCCTAGGTAAATTACCAATGAGGATGACCTCCAATGGTTGTGTATCCACGAGGATCAAAAACCATCAGGGAGATATAACACCTGACCTATTTAAAATTGGGGCCTCTCTAAGAGGGACCATGGCATTCCACACTCTAGTCCCTCACAATTGGTATTCATAGCCTCAAAATTGGAGAATATGATCAGATCATACCTAGAGAGGGGATGGAGATAGGACATGCTAAAGTGGGAGCCCAAACATGAGGTGTAAATTGAACTAGTGACAATTTGCGATGCTAAACTAGGTGATTGCTTGTACGATCTTAGAGAGATCAATAAGAGATCTAGAATGGATAAAAAAGAACTTAAAGAGAACATGGATGTTTTGATTAATTGCCTTAAAAAAAATTATTGATCCTTTTGTGTTATCAATCAATCAAGACCAAGCAAATGTGGAGCTCACCTCTCCCAATGCCTACTCTATCTTTCATAAAGTGCAAGAAGATAGTTTCTATGGCAAGGTCACTAGGGAATGGGTGGAAGATATAAGCATCAAAGGTCTCTATTTTCTAGAAAAAATAAAAATGTATATGATAGTTTGGTCCACTTAAAGTAGAACATTCACTCTAAATTTTAAGGATGGAAACAAGATAATACCTCATGGAGTAAGGTAATTGATGAACTAGCAGAATTAATGGTTATGGATCCTACCCATATTGTCATTGAAAATATTCTCATTGACCAAAATGATGTTAGATTCAATATGTGGACTAAAGCTGTAAAGTTTAGAGGACAGTTAGTCAAACAATACCTTATCAATCTCAATAAAAACATGAAAGATGGTAATAAGATTTATGCACAGAGATAATCAAGTTGTTTAATGGTGTGGTCTACAAAATTAAGGAGAAAAATAAAATTGAGGATGCAAAATTGATGAGATGAAAGAAGAAATTTATAATGTTGTCAATTTCTTTTTAGGCAGACATCCATTTGAAAAGGAAAATTTACAAAAACTGGAAAGTATTAGCACCACCATCCATTAGAATTTAGAACAACTTTCAGCTCTTCAAGAAAGGATAAAAAAAAAATAAAGTTGAAAAGGTGGTGTGGGATATCAGGTTGAAATCTATAGTGATTACAGGACACTTAGAATCTGTTGACAATTGGCATAACTAATGCAGATGAGATGATGCAGGTGATGTAGTTGAATGTGGATGACTGAACCAATAGAGGATAGAAGAATGAGATTTTGTGGTTAGATGACATGATCACTAATTTGTGTTTTTATTGTTGGTAATTGATGTGAACTGATGTTAGATAACAATTTTTGATGTTCTTGATGTTTTGGTTTTTCATCTATGTGATTTGGTTTACCGGAGACAGGGTTTACCGACAGAGAACTAAAGTTTGTGAATTAGGACTTTAACCGGTAAAGCAAAGATATTTTGATTGAATTGAGTGATCAGTAATGTTTGGTGATTTGTGTTTTGAAATGTGAACTTGTATCCTGTAAAGGAGTATATAACCGAAACCACATCTTGTGATGATTACCGAAAGGCATGTTTCAAATTTATGATGATTTTTTGCTAAGGTTTTAGTAGGGTTTAAGGATTGGTGAAGAAATCATTAAACTGGTAATGATTTTGGCTATGATGGTGATCGAAGATGAGTCTAGATGAAGGTAGTAACATGACACAACCCATGTGAATGATTTTCATTGTGTTTTTGGCACGTATGATGGAGGAATTTCTTGGGAATGTGCAAAGTGCTTAGTGGAGTGAGCTAAGGGTTTGAATTTGGTGCAGATCGGATTTTCGTGATGAGTTATGATCAACCAACAGTTGATATTGCAATGTAATTTGATGTAATGATCTTTATATTAATCTCTTATGATCTGTATTGAATTCATGATGTAATTTAGGCTTTAAGGCTAACCTAGTTGAGATGGCTATTTAGGTTGACACAGTTGATGTTCATTGTGTCGATAGTCCTAGAGAATGTGTTGAGCCATCCAAGTGAAGTGTAAGATCTTCCTGAGAGTTGCAATGTGTTGTGTATAACTAGATCTGATCAAGCAAGTAGAGAAGTGCAAGTAACAGATCATTTTTCTTAATGTTGTTCCCTAACAGTTGCAGTAGCTAAATCCCTTAACCGGGTAGGTCTTAATAGGCCTCAAACATTTAAGTCCCCTAACAGGGCAGCTCTCAAAAAGAGTGGTAAATCCTCTCACGAGGTTGATCCTAATAGGTCATCAAGCTCCTAATTGGGCTGCTAGGCAAATCCTTTAACCGAGTGACTCCTAACAGGGTCTACTCCTAAACTGGTGTATTGTAAGCTCCTAACAGGGCTAAGCTCCTAACATGGCATACTTCAAAAGACTACAAATTATTGTGGGTACCAACTCCCACCGTGGTTTTTCCCTATTTGGGTTTCCACATCAAAACTTATGGTGTTCATGTCTGGAATGCTTTTCATGTGTTGAAGTTGTTTATATTTCATTTCATGCATTATTTCTGATTACCGATTAAGATGGGTTATGTTATTTTATCATAATTTTAATAGAGGCTACTGGTACTGATAAGAAGTTGTTAGAGAAAGTATTATGATAAGATTGATGAGTTGATATATGATAAAAATGATATGATTGCTTAAGTGGTGAAAATATTTGCGGTAAATGATTTGATTAACGTGTTAAGCAAATTTGATCAAGAGATTGCTAGATCTGATTTAAGAAGTTGGGATATTTGTTAAATGGTTTTAGATCTGATATAAGTTTGTTTTTTAGTTTTTAGTTTTATTTGGTGTTAATACTATTTCACCTCCCCTCTTAGTATTAACCAGATCCTCATAGGCTTAACAATTGGTATCAAAGCTTTGGTCCTCTAATTCCAGAAAGCCTAACCGCTTGAGGGAAAGATTCTAAGGAGGACAAGATGATGAAGATAGAGGGTCCTAAGTTCAACAAGGAAATTTACAAGTTCTGGAAAGATAAGATGAAGATCTACATTAAAGGTCTTGGTGCACAATATTGGCAACATGTGGAAAATAGATATGTTGCTCTTACCAGTACTCCCTTAACACCGGATGAACTCAAAGAGTAGAAAGAGAACATGAAAGCCTTAGAAGCTATTGTAAGTACCTTATCTGATTTATAATATATTGATGTTCAAGGAACGGAAACTGTACATGAAGTATGGGAAAAGATTGATACAATCTATGGAGGAGATGAGCATGTACAAAGAGTCAAAGAGGAAATCTTGAGAGGAAAGTTTGACGACATGAAAATGCTTGAAGGTGAAAATATTGCACAATATGGTCGGGGAATCAAAGAAGTTGTTGGTGGCATAAAGAGTGTTGGAGGCAAAATAGAAGATGATGCAATAGTAAGTAAGATTCTTATAACTCTTCAACCTCAGTATGCTATAAGAGTATCTGCAATCCAAGAACTTAGATCTAAGGACAAGGTAACTGTTGATTCATTGATTGGAAAACTTACAACTTTTGAGTTAAATAGTTTTGAAAATAGTGTAACAAAATCTACTAAATCTGCCTTTAAAGCTTTTGTTACTGGTTCATATGCTAGAAAAGGAAAATATATATGTCAAAATCATGAGTGTAGGTCAAGTCATGGAAGTAACCGAGGAAATGAAGACAATGAAGATCAAGTGATGGAACTTGAGGCATTGTTAGCAAAAAGATTTCCAAGAGGCACTGGTAAGTATAAAGGAAAGCTACCTTTGAAGTGTTTCTCTTGTAGTGAAATTGGTCTTATTGCTTCTAACTACCCTAACACCGATAAGAAAGAAAGGTTCAAGAAATTCAAAGGAAAAGACAGGAAACATTGTTATGCTGTAGTGGTGATGAGGAGTCTGAAGATGAAGATGATAATGAATAAAATGTGTTTGTAGTCGTAGTCGTAAAGGAGGAACTATCATATGAAAAGGCACTAGTATCTCATATGGAGAATAGTGATGAGTGGATTATAGACAGTGACTGCTCACACCACATGATCGGAGACAAAAGTAAGTTCTTAACTCTTAATGAATTTGATGGAGGTGTTGTTAGATTTGGAAATAACTCTATCTGCATGGTGAAAGGTAAAGGTTCTATCTCTCTAAATGGGAAGAGTAATGTTGATGATGTGTTTTGGGTTGATGGTCTAAAGCATAATCATTTAAGTGTTGGTCAACTCAATGATAACAGATATTTGCTTGAGTTTAAAAGTGGAGTCTATTGAATTCTTGGAGGTACTAATGAACTGATTGCTACTGGGAAGCAAACTAGAGGTAACTTATTCCATTTGAATAGTAATGTTAATAATTGTCTAGTTGCAAGAATGGAAGATAGCTGGTTGTGGCACAAGAGATGTTGTCATATGAATTTTGATAACTTGGTGAAGGTAAGCAAGTCAAGTGTTGTAAGAGGATTGCCACAAATTGTTAAACCGAATAATGTGATATGTAAAGATTGTCAAATTGGTAAAATGACCTCTATTGCTTTTAAGAGAAAGAAGTGTACATCTGAAAATATTTTGGATTTGGTACATACTGAGCTCTGTGGCCCTATGAGAACAAAAACTTATTTTGTTGATAGATATTTCCTGCTTTTTACCGATGACTATTCTAAAATGATGTGGGTTACATTCTTAAAGGATAAATTTGAAGCTTTTAGTAAGTTCAAATCATATAAAGCTCTAGTTGAAAATGAGACCAGTAAGAATTTGAAATGTTTAAGATTAGACCGGGGAGGTGAATTCACATCTGATGAATTTGTTAAGTATTGTGATGAACATGGTATAAAGAGACAAATGTCTGCTCCGAGGACACCACAATAGAATGGCATAGCAAAAAGGATCAACATAACAATAGTTGAAGCTGCAAGAACTATGTTATTATAGGGTGATGTATCCAAAATGTTTTGGAGAGAAGTGGTCAGTACTGCTGTGTGTACTTTAAACTGGGTACTGGTAAAGAGAGGTAACAATAAGACACCCTATGAGTTGTGGTATGGGAAAACTCCTTCTATAAGTTATTTCAAAAAAATTGGTAGTCAATGTTTTATTAAGAGAGATAACTACACAAAGAAGTTTGACGCAAAATATGATGAAGGAATATTTCTTGGTTACTTTACTAAGAGTAACGCATACAAATGTTACAATAAGAGAACTAAGAAAATTGTTGAAAGTGCTAATGTGAAGGTAGATTATCTATCTGGAAATTATGAAGGTACCAGCAAATTTGAACCTTAAAAGAATGATAATGTTGAGAAACTTGTTATTATTGAATCAGAAGCACAAAACAATGAAGAACTGGCAAATGCAGAATTAGGTGCTCAACTGGTAAGTGATGACAACGATGAAGAAAATGAAGAACCTGATGCAGAACCCATACAGGTATTACCTAGATATGTCAGATTAAACCATTCACAAGAGAAGATAATTGGTGATAAGAATGCAGGTGTGAAAACTAGGAGGAAGATCCCAGAGAAGTCATGTTTGATATCTACAATAGAACCCAAGATAGTAAAGGAAGCACTAAAAGATGATGATTGGGTTAATGCAATGAATGAGGAATTAGATCAAATTGAGAAGAATAAGACATGGTTGCTTGTTCCTAGACTGGAGGATAAGAATGTAATTGGAACAAAATGGTTCTTTAGGAATAAATTGAATGAAGAAGGAAAACTTGTGAGAAACAAGGCAAGGTTAGTCTGCAAAGGGTATGCTCAAGAGGAAGGTGAGGATTATGGTGAAACTTTTGGACCTGTTGCTAGATTAGAAGGATTGAGGATGCTACTACAATTTGTCGCATATAAGGGACTCAAAGTCTATCAAATGGATGTCAAATCAGCCTTTCTAAATGAGATTCTAGAAGAGGAAATATATATTGAACAACCAAATGGATTTTCCTAGACTGATGATAAGGACATGGTGTGTAAACTGCATAAAGATTTGTATGGTCTAAAGCAGGCACCGAGAGAATGGTATGAGAGATTACATGCACATTTGATCAAGATTGGATTCCAACATACTAGTGAGGACAATAATATTTATCTGAAAACTGATGGATACAAGATGCTGATAGTTGAAGTGTTTGTAGATGACAATTTTTTGTGGCAATGATGATATGAGTATGAATTTTGTTGATGAGATGAAAAAAGAATTTGAAATGTCTCTAATTGGTGAAATAAAGTTCTTTATTGTCTTACAGGTCCAACAACTAGATGGTGGTATCTTTATTTGTCAAAGCAGGTATATCAAAGAGGTGTTGAAGACTTTTGGCATGGAAGACTACAAGCCGGTAGGAACGCTGATGGTAACAGGCTGCAAGTTGACAAAGCAAGATGACTTCCCTAATGTTAGTGAAAAAGAGTACAGGTCTATGATTGGCAAGCTACATTATGTTGTTCATAGTAGGCCAGACATTTCTCATGTTGTTGGATTAGTTGCTAGATTTCAAAAAGAACCTAAGGAGAGTTACATGGTGGCTATGAAGAGAATTTTCTAGTATCTCAAAGGCACAATAGACTATGATTTATGGTATCCCTGAAAAGGAAATTTTAATTTGGATGTCTTTATTGATGCTGATTGGGCAGGTAATATGGATGATCAGAAAAGCACAACCGATGGAGCTTCTCTACTTGGTGGAAGATTAGTGGCATGGACGAGCTAGAAACAAACATGTGTTTCTCAATCTATTACTGAAGCCGAGTATGTTGTTGCATCCATGAATTGGACATGATCCATATGGATGAGACATGTGCTAGAAGGATTCAAGATAGATATGTCTGAACTTGTGACTATCTAATGTGATAATACAAGTGCAATCAACATTTCTAAGAATCTTGTTTTTCATGCTAGAACCAAGCACATTGAATTGAAGTGTCATTTTCTAAGGGAAATAGTTCAAGAAAAAAAGGTGAAGATGGAATATGTGAAGAGTAAAGATCAGTTAGCCGATATCTTTACTAAGCCCTTACCGAAGGCTACCTTTGAGTTTCTCAGAAGTAAACTAGGTGTTAGACCCCCACACTGGAAGAACTAGAATGTTGGAGATGCATCAATCCTGCAGATTTCATGTTTATCTTTCACTAAGGATTGATGAAGGTTCAGGATACTCATTTGGTGGAGTAAGTCTAATGTATAGTTCTAATTTAATACTCTGGTATAATTGTCTGATTTGATTAGAAGAGATGATGGAAGAGGCAACAAAAGAATTGAAGATAAGTGATGCATTTATACCTTTGGCATTGTTGTCAAAGGGGGAGAAGAAGAGAAATTAGATATGGGAGAAGAAGAGCAGATATGAGAGAAGAAGAAGAGAAATCAGATATGGAGAAGTTGAAAGATCATATTGTCAGATTGAGTGAAGCATTGGTTAAGGGGGAGATGACAAAAGGATGAGTACCGACAGATGATGTGCAAGCAAGTTGCAGATATTGATGTTAATCTGATTGGTGTTTCCATCAATGCCAAAGGGGGAGAATGTTGGAATTTGGCATAACTGATATAGATGAGATGATGCAGGTGATGTAGTTGAATGTGGATGACTAAATCGCAAGAGGATAGAAGACTGAGATTTTGTGGTTAGATGACATGATCAGTTATTTGTGTTGACATTGCTGGCAATTGATGTGAATTGATATTAGATAATGATTTTTGATGTTCCTGATGTTTTGGTTTGTCATCTAGGTGATTTGGTTTACCAGAGACAGGCTTTACCGATAGAGAACTAAAGTTTGTGAATTAGGACTTTATCTGGTAAAGAAGAGATATTTTGATTGAATTGAGTGATCGATAATGTTTGGTGATTTGTGGTTTGAAATGTGAACTTGTATCATGTAAATGAGTATATGACCAAAACCGCATTTTGTGATGATTACCAAAAGGCATGTTTCAAATTTCTGATGAAGTTTTGCTAAGGTTTTAGTAGGGTTTAAGGACTGATGAATAAATCATTAAACCGGTAATGCTTTTGGCTATGACGGTGATCGACGATGAGTCTACATCAAGGTGGTAACACGACACAACCTGTGTGAATGATTTACATTGTTTTTTTGGCACGTATGATGGAGAAATATATTGGGAATGTGCAAAGTGCTTAGCAGAGTGAGCTAAGGGTTTGACTTTGGTGTAGATCGGATTCCCATGATGAGTTATGATCAACCAATGGTTGATATTGCATTGTAATTTGATGTAATGATCTGTATATTGATCTCTTATGATCTATATTGAATTCATGTGTAATTTAGGGTTTAAGGCTGACCTATTTGAGATGGCTATTTAGGTTGACATAGTTGATGTTCATTGTGTTGGTGGTCTTAGAGAATGTGTTGAGTCATCCAAGTGAAGTGTAAGATCTACCTGAGAGTTGCAAAGTGTTGTGCATAATTGGATCTAATCAAACAAGCAGAGAAGTGCAAGTAACAGATCATTTTTCTTACTATTGTTCCCTAACAGTTGCAATAGCTAAATCCCTTAATCAGGTAGGTCCTATCAAGCCCGAAACATTTAAGTCCCCTAACAGGGCGTCTCTCAAAAAGAGTGGTAAATCCTCTCACGAGGTTGATCCTAATAGGTCATCGAGCTCCTAACAAGGATGTTAGGCAAATCCTCTAACAGGGTGACTCCTAACAGGGTATGCTCCTAACCGGGCGTATTGTAAGCTCCCAACAGGGCATACTTCAAAAGAGTACAAATTATTGTAGGTACCAACTCCCACTGTGGTTTTTCCCTATTTGGGTTTCCACGTCAAAACTTATGGTGTTCATGTGTGGAATGCTTTTCATGTGTTGAAGTTGTGTATATTTCATTTCATGCATTATTTTTTATTATCGGTTAAGACAGGTTATGTTATTTTATCGAAAGTTTAACATAGGTTATCGGTACTGATATGAACTTGTTAGAGAAATTATTTTGATAAGATTGATGAGTTGATATATGATCAAAATGATATGATTACTTAAGTGGTGAAAGTATTTGTGGCAAATGATTTGATTAATGTGTTAAGCAAATCTGATCAAGAGGTTGCTAGATCTGATTTAAGAAGTTGGGATATCTATTAAATGGTTTCAGATCTTATATAAGTTTGTTTTGAGTTTTTAGATTCAGTTGGTGTTGATACTGATTCAACCCCCCTCTCAGTATTAATCGGATCCTCATAGGATTAACAGAATCATCTCAAGTGTAGAAGATATATAGGCATTTCAAGGATCAACTTGCAACCTCTCAAATATGCCCACTTGTTCAAGCAAATGTGGCCTTGCCAGCTCAACTTTGATTGGTTTATTTTTAATATTTTAAATGTTTCAAGTTATTGCAAATAATTTCTTTCAAAAATTTATTTTTTAAAATCTGTATATTTAAATGGGTCGTTGGTAATTTGAAAGGACTTATTTTGATTCTTTTGAAAGAATCGGTTACTCAAAGACAACAATTAGTTTTTGGAATCTATAAATAAGTACTATATGGACATGCGATTGAGTTGAATTTTTAAAAATCTAGTATCATATTGTCATCTTTTGGAAAGGTTCTAACAATGGAAAGAAATAGAGACAAATTTTGGATTTTGGTATTTCTGAAAAATCTTCTTTTTTCTGTGTGCAACAAGTGAGATGCTTTCCTTTGTGGTGATTTAGTCTATTTTCTAACATTATATGAAAAAAATATTTATTAAGTAATTATTAGATTTGTGGTTATGATATTGTTTTATTATTATCAGTTATTGATGTGTGCATTAAAATTGGTAATGATGATTTTGTGAAAGAATTTTAAGTGCTCTCAATATTTTTGTTAAGAGAAAATTAAGAGAATTGTTCAAGTTAGAATTTAAGACAGTTTATAGCTCCAGTTCTTTATATTTGTTGCATGCTTTTTTCATGGCATTGGGAAACAATTAGTTACCTTTTCTACTTTCAGGTTGAAAGAATACTTGAATCTTTCTATATTTAAATTGCAAGAAAATGGTAGTTTAATCCTAAGTGGGAGTTGTACCACATTAAAATTCAAAGGGAAACAAGTTATATTGTTTACCTAACTATTGGTTTATTTGTGTTACTCATTTTGGGTGTATAAATTTTATTCTTTATTTGAGTTTTATGAGAAACCAAATTCGTTAACCAACACCTAGTAAATCTATCATTGAAATTAGTGGTAGATTCATGTGATCCTTGAACAATACTAGTGAATTTATTTATAAGAAAACTAGGATAAGTTTTAATGCCATTTTTTCTTTGTATACTCTTTTGATTTCATCCCATGATCTTATAATTTCATTAGAAATATTTTTATATCAATATCTACCTTCATCAATTAGAGATTCCATGAATAATTTCATAATTAGATCCTCATCTCCTACAATAAAATCATCAATGAGATTAGCAAAGGCTTTAAAATGATCTTCACCAAAATTTGCATTATTTCCTAAAAATTTCATCAATGCAGCCCTAATGTGATTAGATATTTGATTTGGGTAACCAAGGATACCAATGAAGTCTAGTTGTTTGTACCTTTCCAAATGCATAGGTCTTCTACCCAAAAAATTATTTCTTGTCATATTTTTTTATTATTTACATTTCCCTAAACATTAGATTGTGGATTCCCTTATAGGTTTTGGTACAAGATAGGATTTGCACCTCTTTATGGATTGTGCACATTATTCATACCTTGTCCTTTCCCTATCAAACCCCCCATATTTAAATTTTTCTAATTTGGTTGAGTATTTATAGATGCATTTATGTTAATTATGGTTATAGGAGGAGGAGAATAAATTGAGAATTATATGCAACTCTTAAGGCTTCAAGTTGCAATTTCATTTCATCTCTTACCCTTGTAGTTTTCAAATATTCTATTTAAAATCTTAACTCCTTTATCTATTTTAACAATTCATCTTCTTTAGGCATGGATGGCATGTATGATGATGAAGAAGCTTTATTAACACCTTGAATATTCTCCACATTTTCTATTGGATTACCTATAGTATTTATTGGTTCCACATTTATAGGGTTTGAAAATGGATTTGTATGTAGACTATTTTGGTGAGAATAAAAGGGATCTTTTTGTCTCTCTAATTATTGCCTTTCAAAAGCCTCTTGAAGCTTGGATTCTACAAAATTGGAAGACTTCTTAGGGAATCTATTTTATGAGAATGGGTCATTTTGAGAAAAAGGGGACCTTCTTATTCCCATTCCTCTCCATGTGTTTACCTAGATGATTATTGTTATGAGGGACCAACGGTTTGTTTAAAGATCTCCTTCTATCCATATTGAAAGTACTTCTTAGGAGATATTTTAGGGTCACCGCCCCAATGAGTTTATATATATATTTTTTGAGTAATTAACATATTATCTAATTATTTAAATAATTAGGTCCTTTAATTACTTTATTCACTTAAGTTAAAATTAGGTGTTTTTTCATTTTATTCAATTAGGATAATAATAGCTTAAGTTGTCTCATTCATTATGATTGTGGCACTTAACACTAGCTAGTTTAATCTAGTTTTAGGTTTTGCATCTAGGGTTTCATCTTTACACTTGTATAACAATATATTATATTATTTGGAATCTATCCAATCTCATTACAAATTAATCTCAATATGGAATTCCTCTTTAGATCAATTCTTTCTCAAGGTTGTATAACATTAATCATGGCTTTTCTCTTCAGATGTGATATGTGTTTTTCTTGTAGTTTATTCATGAGCTTATGAGGTTAAGTTTGACATGGTATTAGAGCTCTAAATTTACTAACTTCTTGTCCAATTTATGAGAGTACCAACCTTCAAAAAAAAATCTTCTCATATTGGAGAAAAGCAATATCTAAATTTTCTTTATATCCATATAAAACCATTTGGGTTGATCTTAGTTTTCCAAGATTCATCATATTTTGCAAGAAAATAAAAAAATTAAAAGAGAAGTTAAAAATAGCACAAGAAAAAAGAAAAAATCAAGATTCGACTATAACTTTTTTTTGTAAATTATTTAGAAAAATGGTTTATAGCTTTAGTTCTTCACCCTAAAAAATTATCTACATTTCTGTTGGATTTTGAAGAAAGTGAGAAAATTTTGTAGAAATCAAATTGACAAGGTTTTGTTATTGGTATTTATTTAGCTAAATTTAGCCTATACTTATTTTGCCATAACTTTTGCATACAATGTCAAAATTGAGCAAACAATATATATTTGGAAAGGTTATTTTGAGTAAATTTTAGTGGTGGTGGTTTTATCATTAGATTCAACTCCAATTTTTTTGTATGCTCAATCAAAGCTAGATCTTTTGTTTCTACTTCTAAGCTCATAACTTTTCAGTGATGTCTCCAATTGTTGTGGTGTTGGAAAGGTGACTTAGAGCTCTTAATATCTAGACATGCACTTTTTGGTATTTTCTTATTAGATTTTCTCATTCCCCTTGAACATATAAATTGCATACCCTATGATAATGGTACTTTTGATATGCTTGGGTATGTCACAAATCTCTCATTTCCTAATGGACTAGAGACTTGTCTCTCAATTCTACTCCTCATATTAAGACATCATCTCAATATTCATTATCTTGTATTATTTTTAATTAGATTGGAATTGGATCTTACTTGACCCCCATTAATTTAGTTCAACTAGACATTGTTCTTCCAAATATAAATTCTTGGGATTCGTATCTTGTAGACATATCATCATTGTTTGTGGAGTTTCATTTTGCACGTCTAGAGGATTATTTTGAGAACATTCATCTCCTCTTTGTTGGTAGCCACTCTAGTTTTCTCAGCTTATCTCCATTGCCCATGGAGTATGTTCTTTATTATTTTTTTCATAAAAATAATTTGTCACCTCCTTCATTGATTGGACATGTACTTGATCAGTTTGTGGCATCATCATCCTTCATGGACATGCCAACATTTGAACAATTTCTAAAGGTACACATTATTTGCAGTTGAATTCTTACATATTCTTGTTTATGGGAGTAGCCTATAATATCTTAAGTGGATTTGTTTCTTCATAAGGGGAAAAACGGTGTTTGTAGGCAGTGGATCATGTTTGGTCTTCGGGCTATCATCATTCGCATAGGAGATACTTATTCATTGGGGGAGTCATATCCTCATTTTTTCTCTTCTAAGGGCAGATATTGATTGTACTTATATGACCAATTTAGTAAATGGAGTGACATTTGAAGTCTTTCATGTTTAGTCACATGTACCTTTTCATTTTTTTTTCTCGCTTTTGGAGAGGATTTTTCTCACACTAGATTTTTCTCCTTATCTTTATTTGTGAGAGTTGAATTAGTTTGTACATGGGTACCTAATTATGCCTTTCTTTTTGGGACCCAATCATACTTGCATTCATCATTTGATCATAGCTTATCCCTGAGTTAGTTTTAAAGGGGGTGTTGGAGTAATTAGGACATTATCTAATTATTTAACTAATTAGGTCATTTAATTACTTTATTCACTTAACCTAATCTTAAAAACCTTTTCCTTTTATTAAATTAGACTAATAATAGCTTAAGTTTTCTCATTTATTATGATTGTGACACTTTTCACTAGTTAATTTAATCCAGCTCTAGGGTTTGTATCTAAGTCTTTTATCTTTACGCTTTTATAAAAATACCTTGTATTCTTTGTAATCTATCCAATATCATTGATGAGCTAAAATAATGGCTCTGTTTTGATAGATTTTTTTCATAGAATTCCTGCTTAGGTCTTGTGTCTGGGTAATATTGGGTCAAAAGACTTTCCTAGTTGATGTCTTTTTAAGTATTTCTGGAGCTGATTCATCATATACCTAGGGTTGTTATCTAATGATTTGTAAATGGTTCATCTATGAAAATTATCTAAATAAATCTTAGAATGTGGTTTAATTTATGTTATGTTAACATCAATAGATACGCATGCTTTTGTGCATATTAACGTCATGATGCAAGGTCAGCCAAGATGAAAAAAAGACTAAGTTGGTGGTTAAGAGGAACGTCAACATGCCACTACGATGTAGACCCAGTCAAAGTGGAACAACATTGAAGAAGATCATAACCACTTGACCACTTACTCAATAGAGTGGTTTGTGGAACATTCATAATTTTTCCTAGTGGATCTTAAATCCAAGAAGGAAGTCGCGCTATATCTTCTCAGCTACATGACAGTTGTTGTTGTTATGTTTTCCTGTGCTGACTTCTCCTTTAATGTAATAAACCCTGTTCGTCTATTTCTTTGGGACGTGGGTTGATGAGTTAGGAATTTGTTATAAAGTTTTCTTATAAATAAAAGGTCTCTATCTCCTCTCAAGGGGATGAAACGATCATAAAATTTGTAGTATCCAGTTTTCAGACTTATGTATTTTGCAATCAATTTGGAATAAAGAAGACAATGTTATTTTAAGCTTATCAGTTGTTATCTAGAGTTCTGGATATACTCACTCAAGGGGCCCCACTTGTTGAGTAGTTCCTTTGTGTTTTTTAGTAAATTTCCGTCTTGCAATAGTTGTCATTTTGGCATTTGATTGTTCCTGCAGCCACTGGAAATAGTTCCTGTGTCTGTTCCTGTAGCCACAGCAGGTAGAGTAGCTCCTATCCACTAGCCAGAACATTGTCATTTAGTTAGTAGTTGCTTAAGTTACCTTCAATTGTGAGTTCTGAAAAAGTATTAGTTCATCATGTTTTTTCATATTTATTTTAAAGAATTTCCTTTTCCAACAGTAGGATAGAATGGTTGCAAATTGAACCTAGTGCACATACAGTGCTGGCCCGTTTCAAGTTTGTGTCCCTGGTCAATAAAGTAAATGAGTTGTTGCTACCGAAAAGCTAGTTGTTCAGTAAGGATTCCCAATCCCTGAATTGAGTTTTTATAACCTAGTTGCCATTCCAGTTGTGAGGACCAACATTTTTTGCGCCATTGTCGGGGATGGTGCCAAACTAAGAACCTGTTGTAACCATTAGTTTTAAGTTTTCTTAGTTTTCTTTAAGAATTAGCTCTTAGAATTCCTTCATAAAATCTGCATGCACAGAAGAAGAAGAGATGCATTAGGAATATTTCTTCCCTCGCATTCCACTCATGAAATAAGATCAGATCATGTTAGGAGCCAGAAGGACAACTGAGAGGGGGGGGGTGAATCAGTTGTCAATGAATTTCAATTCAATTATAAATTGATTAAATGATTAAACTTAATACTTAATACTGTTAAACCAAACTTAATGTCGGTTAACAGAATAGCAGTTTATATCAATACCGGTGAAACTTAATGCATGAAACAGAAAGAGAAATAATATCCACAACACATAACACAGATATTTTTGACGTGGAAACCCTGTAAGGGAAAAAACCACGGTGGTAAACCTTACCCACAATCAGATGATACCACTGCAGATAATATGTGTATACAAATGGGGTCTGCACATGCAAAAAGGCCAACCGCCTAGAGCACACTGCTCAAATGGGAGTCACAATGACTACAGTAGGATGGTTAAATCCTAGAATAATGTACTGCTTCAAAGTGCATCTGCAATGCTGGATTCAGTGCCAGTTTAAGCTCTAATAAACACCTTCAAACCTTCCTTTAACCTTCAAATGATGTCTTCTTGATTCACTCTATGATATGCTCATATGATCTTCAATATTCACACATACCATGACCATACCATACCACAATTCCACACTTCATCTCACAAATGAGATCTTACATTTATACAAAACCTAAGACCAAATGCTAAGGTCGGCTCACTAAGAATATTACATTCAAATCAATTACAAAATAAGTCTTGATGCGATACAACATGTCGGCTCAATACATTTACAACAATAGCCAATCAATAAATCACCTCCATAACGTGTCGTGCTGATCTGGAATAGATAACGTATATCGGTCCATAACCTAGACCTATCTGTCGGTAACATCAAATATGTCAACCCGATTAGACCAATAACCAAAACACCAAAACCAAGTATCCAAACCATGTCTTTGACATAATCAAGTGATCTCCAGATGATAACAAGTCATCATCAATGCCAGTGAACCATATAACCAGTCGGTGAGCATATACCGATGACTATGCATAAGTCACCGACCTTGTCGGTGAACACAATGTGTTAGTTAAATAGTAAACCAATATAACCATAGTGCCAAATCAACAATGTAGATCTCCAGAAGGATAAGTGTTGACATCAATGACAAAACCAATGCAACACATCCATAATACCAACAGATCAAGCCCCAGAAATAAATCCTTTTGTTGAAACTTTTGTGCAAACTAGAAACCAAGGTGTTTTTTATTTATCCGAGGGAGACCTTGACTTCTTAAATGAACTGACTGAGCAAATGTTTTTACCTTTAGTTCTTTATCAAGGACCAATGGCAGCAAATCGTCCACCTCTACCTGCAAACCCAACATTTGAGTTTCCTATTCCTGACTAGCATGATAATGCAATCTTGAAGAATATACCAACCTCCTCTCTTCCAAAGTTTTATGGCTTGGTCACAGAAGATCTAGATACCTTTCTATTTGAATTTGACATCCTCTGTAGAAGTTATGACTATACCACTGATCTCCATAAACTCAATTTATTTCCTGCTACTCTGAAAGAAGTTGCTCTTAGGTACTTTATGAGTTTAGGTAGAGATGTAATCACTGCCTAGGATGAAATGAAGGAAAACTTCTTGGAGAAATATAAATATTATTGTAGGGGAATGGATCGACATGGTGATGATATCTTTTGGATGACACAAAAAGAAGATGAGAGTCTAGAAGATTATCTTGAGAGGTTTTTGTTCAGTGTAAGGAAATCCAAGCATAACACCTTGAGTGAAGAATCTTTGAAATTAATTTTTCTAAGGGGAATCAATGAGAAATGTATTGACTCATTGGACCTCATGGGAGGAGGAGAAATTACTCAAGTTCAATGGGACGACATCAGGAAAATCTGTCAAAAATATTCCATAGCTTCTACCAAGAAATGAAGACACTATATGTCTGGTTCCTCAAAAACAAAAGCATCTACAACAGTTTCAAGGATGGAGATAACTCATCCGGTAAAAGACTTTAAAGAGGATATTATTAACAATACGGCTACCCAGTTGGATACACTTCAAGCAAGGAAAAAGCATGAAGAAGCGGAGGCCATGCTCGCTAAGTTTTGTCCTCTTTGTCAGCAAAAGAAAAAAGACTGCAAGTGTAAACTCCTCACTAAAATTGACAGCCAGTAGGCTCCTCCAGATTTCAAGCCAGTCTATGGAGATGATGAACAACTCTTTTATGTTGCATAAAAAAGGCCTTGGCCTCTGAGACAAGGTATGCCACAAGATCCATTGTCTTTTTCTAGTCCTTATATGAACTTTAATGCACAAAATAATTAGTGGTGACCTCCATATTCCCAAAATTTTGGGAATTATACTCCTCAGTCTTGGAACATCTCTCAAAACCCTTGGACCAATTATCATATCCCTTCCTTTCAGTGGCATAAGCCACAAGGGAATTGGTCACCACCTCAAGGTAACTGGCAATAGTCACCGCAATGGAGGGGAGGTCAGCAATGGTCAAACCAATCATCAGGTTTCTTGTAGTCATAACAACAGTCCCATCAGCCAGCTTTAATGCCACCAACTCCTAATGCTGCTCCACCCAAGCCAACTCAAATGCCAACAAAACCTGTGCCAAATCCCAATAATAAACCTCAACAACAATAACAAGTTTATTCAGCCGATCCTAATCAATATCCTGCATATTCTCTTATATAAGTGATATCAACTTACGGTCGGGAACAACTTTGCCTGCCCCATCTCCTCCATTTATAACAGAATTACCATCTAAGGAGATTTCTCAAGATACTACACCTAATCAACCTTAAAACTCTAAGTAGGTACCTCAATCTGAGACTTCAGGCACATCTATTAGAACACCTCCATTTCCTCAAAGATTGCAGGTAGAAGTGTCTAGGCAATAGGATGACATAGCTTTTGATCTTATTGATCAGTTAAAACATATATGTGTAAAGATTCCACTATTCCAAGTTATTAAGGATATTCCCATATATGGAAAAGCTATTAAGGAGGCATGTTTAAAAAAACCTGGATGGAAGAAAAAGGACCCACAAACAGTCCATTTAGTAGGGCAACTGGTTGATATTATGTTAGGAAAAGTTGTTGTCCCTAAATATTCAGACCCAAGTAGTCCTATTGTGAAGGTAGTCATCAATGGAACTCAAATTAAAAATGCCCTGATAGATTTGGGAGCAGCCATAAATGTGATGACCAAGGATGTCATATAAAAACTCAGTATTACTAATCTTAGGTCTACCCCAATAGTTCAGCAGCTTCCAGATAGCTCCATTGTTTGACCGGATGGGATGGTTGAGGATATTGTTGTCACACTAGATTCTTGCGAATATCCAACTGATTTTATGATACTCTCTCCTAAAGCAACATTGGGGGGATATCCAATCATTTTGGGAAGACCTTGGCTTGCTACAACTGATGCATACATAGGTTGTAGATCAGGGGAGATGACCATTTCAGATGGTATCACCACTAAAACTCTTGCAGTTTATTCTCTAGCACAACCACAACTTGATCAAGAGCAAGAAGTATGGCCAGGTATAGGAGAAGAAGCAGAGGAATTTAATTATGTTCAGTAGCTAATGATGTTGACTAGGGAACCATTCATAGAACTCCAAGAGGATGATAAAGTACTCTCTAACATCATAGGAAATCATTATAGAGCAGCCCAATAGTTGTCTGGTATGCCAGCATGTCCTTTGCATACACTCCTCCTATCTACAAGTTCTTTGGATTCTCTTGCAGCCACAGATATATTTCATACCTTACTACCGCACGAAATCCAAACCTCTTATTTATATGAAATATCTAACATTGAGTCAATCACTCAAGTAGAGGTTGCTTCAAGAAGGAACCTGAATATCAATAGTCGAATTACAACAGACCAAAGATTGTCCTTAATAGAACTACTCAAGACCCATAAACAAGCCTTTTCATGGGATTATCATGACATGAAGGGATTAGATCCTACATTGTGTACTCACATGATTTATATAAGAGAAGATTGTAAACCAGTTAGACAACCTCAACGAAGGATTAATACTGCATTAATGGAAATAGTCAAGGAGGAATTACAAAAGTTACTTAATGCAGGGTTCATTTACCCTATTTCAGATAGTCAATGGGTATCTCCTCTAGTTATAGTCCCTAAGAAAGGAGGTAAATGGAGAGTTTGTGTGGACTATAGGGAGCTCAACACTCCTACTAAGAAAGATCATTTCCCACTTTCATTCATTGATCAAGTATTAGATTCTTTAACAGGCAAGCAATACTTTTCATTTTTGGATGAATTTAGTGGTTACAATCAAATCAAAATAGCTCCAGAAGACCAGGAAAAAAAAACCTTCACTTGCCCTTGGGGAACATGTGCCTATTTAGTTCTTCTGTTTGGTCTGTGCATTGCTCCTGCAACCTTTCAAAGGGTTGTCCTCTTTATATTTTCAGATATTTCCCATGATTGTATGGAAATCTACATGGATGATTTCACTGCTTATGTAGCCACCTTTGAGGAAGCATTGCAAAATCTTTCCAAACTATTGCAACAGTGTGAGGATCATAATTTGTACCTAAACAGTGAAAAATGCTTCATGATGATGCAAGAAGGGATAGTATTGGGACATCGTATTTCTTAGCTAGACATTCAATTTGATCTAGCCAAAATTGAGGTAATACTTAACCTTCCAGCTCCTGCAAAACAAAAATATGTAAGAAGTTTTTTAGGCCATTTCGGGTACTATAGGAGATTTATAAAGGACTTTAGTAAGATGGTAGGACCTCTATATTCTCTCTTAACACAAAATGCTGAGTTTGAATGGACGCCATCATGTGAAGAGGCATTTTATGAACTTAAGGGGGCCTTAACCTAGGCTCCTATACTCAAAGGACCTGATTGGTCTCTTCCTTTTCACATTCACACAGATGCATCAGATTTTGCAATTGGAGTAGTCTTGGGGAAGAAACAAAGAGTTTTGGAGAATGCAATTTATTATATCAACAAAAATTTGCAGGGACCTGAGCTAAATTATACTGTCATGGGAAAGGAAATGTTAGTTGTTATCTATACCCTCAACAAGTTCAAACATTATATCACTGGGTATCACATCTTTGTGCATATTGATCATGCAGCATCAGGTACCTTATGAATAAAAGTTCCATTTCAGGTAGGTTGGCACAATGGTTATTGCTAATGCGGGAATTTGACATCACTATCATCAACAATCCAGTTAAGGCAAATGTAGTGGCAAAATTTTTGTCCAGACTTCAAACACTAGATGGTCCTGAAGCCATTGATGATTCCTTTCTAGATGAGCATTTGTTTTCAATTAATGTGAACATTCCATGGTATGTAGACATAGCTAACTACTTAGCTGCTAACAAAATCCCTCCTTATTTCTCACCAAAAGAAAGAAGGTTACTGGTAGAAAAGAGTTTCAATTTTTCATGGATAGCAGATTGCTTATTCTATACAAGGCCAGATCAAGTTATGAGGCGATGTGTTAGAGAAGATGAAACTTATGATATCCTTCATGCCTGCCATGATGAGCCTTGTGGAGTTCACTTTGCTGCCAAGAGAAAAACTCTAAAGATACTGACTACAAGATATTGTTGGCCGACTTTGCACAAAGATGCAGTCAAGTATACCAAGAAATGTGATAGATGTCAGCAAATGGGAAGACCAACTAGGTCTGATGAGATGCCTTTGCATCCACAAGTGTTTGTTACACCATTTGACAAATGGGGGATATACTTTGTTGGGCCAATTGATCCATGCTCAAATGGCAGGTCATACGTCCTTGTGTGTACTGGCTTTGTTACAAAATGGGTTGAGGTCAAAGCATTTAAACATGCTAGGGATAACAAGCTAGCAAATTTTTTATATGAGGATATCTTTACACTTTACATAATATGAAGTTCCCAGAGAGATTGTGATAGATCAAGGGACACAATTCACTTCCACTTTGATCACCGCACTGGTCAATGAATATAATATAAGGCATAGGAAATCCACTCCCTACCATCCTCAAGCAAATAGGCAAGCTGAAATCACCAATAGGGAAATTGAATCTATATTAACCAAAACAGTAGCTCTTCATCGTAAGGATTGGTCTAGTAGGTTGTTTGAAGCAGTATGGGCCTACCAAACAACATGGAAAACCACTACAGGTTTTACACCCTTTGAAATGGTGTATGGGACACAATCTATTATGCCTATAGAATTTGAGCATAAGACACTTAGAACAGCCATAGCCTTGGATATGACTCTCTCTGCAGCACCACAAGATAGGCTCTTGTAGCTTAATGCCTTGGACAAAATCAGAAAGTCATCCTTGCAGAACACAAAAATAATTTAGAATCAACGCATGAAGTGGCATGATAGATATATAAAAGACAAAGCATTCAAGCCAGGTGATTGGGCCCTTCTCTATGATTCCAAATATAAGGACAATTTGGGAAAATTGCAGATGCGTTGGTTAGGGCCTTATGAGGTGATTGAAACATTCTCTAATGGTGCAGTACGATTGTCCACAATTGATCATGTCAAATTCAAATTGTTGGTGAATGGTCATTGCCTGCACCTCTTTCCAAAGAGAAATTCCTACAACAATTCACTACTCCAGAAAATGCCAAGATTCATGCAGCAACAGGCAGCGGCCTTGTCGTTTCACCTTCTTCCTAAATATTTGTTGCATGCACATAATAAATACTTCCATATTCCGTGGAATTACTTTTCTTCGCAACAAATATTCCATTTCCGTCTTCACTCATTCCCTTCCACTTCCATCACTCATTTCTCCACCTCGCTTGTTGTGCATAGTGGACCAACTTCCTACATAATGAATTTCTCCAATTGCTGCCATTATGGCCCAATATCGAGTACGCTTGTGTGTATTTATTTTTTGTTACATACATGTAATTAAACCATATTTCATATCGTAATGATATTTGCATAGTGTCCTTTTAAGTCATCTTTCGCACGTGCAGACACCTGTTAAACCTTAGGTTGGGGGGGAGTACGATGTGAATTATTCTCAAGGATGATTCTTATGTCATCTCAAATTGAGTTTAAATTTAAATTATTTTGGTTTGTTGTGATATTATGTACTCTGTTCCTTTTGTCTACCTTGAGTTATTTTGGAATTGTAGTTGGGTTCTTGGCAAATAGAGCATATTTCTTTTGAAAGTTTGCAGAGTTGGGCATATTTCCACCATTGGTGAGTTGAGAGTTTCAGTGTTACAATGGGTGGTCCACCAGTTCGCCATGAACCTACAGTCCATGATATCCTTCTACAAGACCAGGATTGTGAACCAGAATTTTGCAATAGTGGGTGGTTAGACTATTTTTTTAAGCTAACTGAGTTCAATGAGAAGGTTGCAAGATAATTCACCCGTACATTTTCAAATGGAGAAGCTTAGGTGAAAGGATTGAGAGTTGTAGCGACAGAAGAACAGATTGTGGAAGTAACTGGGTTGCTAGCACACGAGGAAAAATACATTGAATCAAAGGACGCACGAAGTGTGAGAGCAGAATTTACACGACAGGGAGACCCACCTTTGGTAATAGATAAGAAGGGGGGCAAATGAGAATCCCTTTCGCCTAAATGGAGAGCAGTAGCGTCATATGTCATAAAATATTTAACTTGTGAAGGGAGATTCACATGCCTGCATTCCCATCATTTTAAGCTTATGAGTCATCTGCACCATGGAAGAAGAATGAATGTTCCAAATATATTGTACAATCTTCTTTCCATTAGCTCAACAGAAACACAAAAAGGTAGGCCTCACTCTCTTAATCATCATTGTTTGATTAAGTTATTGATTGAAAGGTATTTAAGAGATGTTTCCTAGATGTCCTGGGATTAATTTGTAAAAGTTAGAAGATTTAGGGTAGATAATGTGGGTCCAGTGGAACCGCTCCCATCTCAAGAGCTAGAAAATTTAGAAAGACCTGGTCCTACCATTGAACCCTCATCCTCTGAGATATCACCAGTTCAAAATGATCCTGCAGCAGAGGAACACTGTCACATGCAGAATAAGCCTCGACAGGGGTTCCTTCGCAAATCCTAATAAGAACTAGGGCTACTGCATGGAGGGAGAAAGGAAAAGAGAAGCATATTGACACAAAAAAGAAGAAAGAGAAAGGAAAAAGTGGGGATTTATCCTCTCCTATTGCAAAGAAAATAAAATTTGCAAAAGAGGTTTCTCCTGCAACCACTGCAGTAGCTGAGGAAGCAACTGAGGAATTAGGTATAGAAAGTCATCTTGTAGCCGCCAAAGAAATGTCTCGAAGAAGAAGCGGTAGGCTTCGAAAAAAGCCTAAAGATCATAAGCAATCAAAAAAGTTGAATGTCAACATTCTGGTTGAGTCTCCAGAGCACGAACCACATTGTCCTTACCAAGATGATATTCCTTCACCCTCACCTAAGGAGCTTAGTAAGGAAGAAGATGAGGATGAGGAAGAAGAACTCCAGAACCCTCATGAGCAGCTACAGGAAGGTGTAGGCTTTGATGGACTTAACAGTTTGGCCTCTGTTGCAGAATAGATTATTGAAACAGGAAGCGAGGTTGGAAAGTCGAAGCCTAAAGCAACAATTTACAGACCACCTTCTTCTCTTACCAGTCATGTTGTTGCACTTGCCTTTTACTAAGAATGGGAATTAGAAAAAGCAAAAATGCAGAGGCTTATTGACCAACAGAAGAAGGTTATTGAACAGAAAGATGAGGAGATTTCTGAACTTGAAATTAAGGTGGAAATGGTAGTCACAATGGTACTGCAGCTAGTGCAATGCAGAGCGTCGCCTCAAGTTTACTCTTTGTATTTGAAGGAACAACATATTTTTTTTCTAATGGTGAGAATTTTTATGAATCTAAGCACCTCTTTAAAAACACCTGAGGAGTTCTATCATGTCTACCAAACATCTCCTACAACCATAAAAAAATTGCTTTGTGAATTCTATTTACATAATTACGTTGTTCCTGATGACGCTGATTGGAATCCTCTGCTTTACATTGGAGATATTCAACTGAGAGCTCTCATGTCATGGGTTCAAAATAAAATTACAAGGGGAGAACAATTCAAGATACACAGGAAGGAATAACTTGATCTCTCACTTCCGTTGAGAGATGAGTCAAGAAATCCAAGAAGGATTTATTACGACTGGCAGAAAATTATGTCTCAGCCAGATTTTGGGAAAAACATTCTACCCCTGAGAGAAGAAATATATAGGGAATATGAGAAAATGGCTACATGAGAAGGATAGGTAGCAATTGGACATTTAGTCCAATGCTAGAATAGCCTACGGGATGAGTTGAAACAGTTTGAGCCACACTCCTTATCAAATTATCATGCAGCACTAAGGCGGGCACCCATATATATACATTTGGGAAGAATGAAAGGAAGACACTAGTTGCCCCTTAGCTTCCAACCACCAATTCTCCTATGGCCACTAATAGGATGCGAGAATAATGACCCATCATACGATGAAGCAGCAGAATGCTCCAGGTGGACACGATTTGAAAAGATGAAAGGGTTCAATTGGAGTTTGTCTACAAGAAGTTTTGGGCAGGTTACCCCCGACAATTTTAGAATCAATGCTAGAATTCGAAACTTTCCTATTGTTGGAGGATTAGCAAGAAGCTAGGTTAGGGGGAAATGATGAGCTGAAATAATGGCTTTGTTTTGATAGATTTTTGTCATAGATTCTTTCTTAGGTCTTGTGTTTGGGTAATATTTGGGTCAAAAGACTTTCCTAGTTGATGTCTTTTTAAGTATTTTTTGGAACTGATTCATCATATACCTAGGGTTGTTATCTAATGATTTTTAAATGGTTCATCTATGGAAATTATCTAAATCAATCTTAGAATGTGGTTTAATTTATGTTATGTTAACATCAATAGATACACATGCTTTTGTACACATTAACGTCATAATGCAAGGTCAACCAAGATGAAAGAAAGACTAAGCTGGCGGTTAAGAGGAACATCAACATGTCACTATGATGCAGACCTAATAAGAGTGGAGCAGCATTGAAGAAGATCATAACCACTTGATCGCTTCCTCACCAAAGTGGTTTGTGGAATATTCATAATTGTTCCGAGTGGAGTTTAAATCCAGGAAGGAAGTCACGCTATATCTTCTCAACTACAGGATAGTTGTTGTTGTTCTGTTTTCCTGCGCTCACTTCTTCTTTAATGTAATAAACCTTGTTCACCTATTCCTTTGGAATGTGGGTTGATCAGTTAAGAATTTGTTATAAAGTTTCCTTATAAATAAAATGTTTGTATCTCCTCTCAAGGGGATGCAACGTTCATAGAATTTGTAGTATCCAATTTTCAGACTTATGTATTTTGCAATCAATTTGGAATAAAGAAGACAATGTTATTTTGAGCTTATCAGTTGTTATCTAGAGTTCTAGATATATTCACTCAAGGGGGGCCACTTGGTGAGTAGTTCCTTTGTGTTTTTCAGTTAATTTCCATCTTGCAATAATTGTTGTTTTGGCATACAACTGTTCCTGCAGCCACTGTGTCTATTCCTGCAGCCACAACGAGCAGAGTAACTCCTATCCACTAGCTAGAACATTGTCATTTAGTAGTAGTTTCTTAAAATACCTTCAATTGTGAGTTCTGATAAAGTATAGTTCATCATGTTTTTGCATATTTATTTTAGAGAATTTCTTTTTCCAGTAGTAGGATAGAATGGTTGCAATTTGAACTTAGTGCACATATAGTGCTGGCCCGTTTCAAGTTTACGTCCCTGGTCGATAAGGATGATTCATTGCTACAAGAAAGCTATATGTTCAATAAGGATGTCCAATCCCCGAATTGAGTTTTTATAACCTATTTGCCATTCCAATTGTGAGGACCAAGAGTCATTATAGGTTAATCTCAATATCAAACTCCAATTTCGGTTAATTATCTCTCAAGGTTGCATACCATTAACCATGACTTATTCTCTTTAGATGTAATAGGTGTTTTTCTTGCAAGTGACTCATGGGCTTGTGGGGTCAAACAAATAACTACAACAATATTTATAATTGATCTTACTAGATTAAGGTTTGTTCATTGACAACTCCCCAATATAGTCTCCAATATAATTATGTTTCCATCTGATTTTTTGGTTATCTCTATAAATTAGCTATCTTTAGTCCCTAAGACTCTTAGATTAGTGGAAAAAGAACAAGAGACGATAAATTGTTTTCCTTTGTACTTTAGCCTTTGCAGACCAAGGGGTGGAACTTATTACTATATTTGAAATGTTGGACCTTATATCTTGAGGTATTGATCAAATCATAATGTTGTCATTACTTTTATTAAGGTTTGAAAGACTTTATATTAGATTAGCTAGATCATTAATAAATTATGCACTTCATCACCTTAAGAACATGGAACAATTTGTACAAAATGGAATTAAAATAAAAAAAATTCTTTTGTATTTTAAAAATACTCTCCAATTGGTGACTATCTAGGATAAGAGAGTTAAACTATTACATGCAATTGTCTTTTCTCACAACAAAATTTCTTACTTAAAGGACTAGTCAAGATATCACTATCTTACAATCATATATCTAAGAAAGGGTATAATCTACAACTAACTCAAGGATCCTTCAACACATCACATATTCCTCCATATCTTATTTAGAGCACATATAATTCATTACTTGAATAGAAGTAGTAAACAAGATACATCATATAGAAAATGTATACTAATAATTTTATAAACCCTTGTTTTCTTTACTTAAATGCAAATGCACACATTCAAGGAGATAATTGCAAAAAACACACACACAAAGTGTTTTTAAATTAGCTCAAATCTTAATATAAAATTATCATACGAAGTGTTTTTATATTAGCTCAGATCTTAATATAAAATTGTCATACAAAGTGTTCTATTTACATGTAAAAACAATTCTTCAATAATGAATAGTGCCTCTCTTTATTAAATATTTATAAAAACCCCAAAACTTTCATCTTGATCCAATCTGACTATCTTTTTAATTATATTAAGGATCCTTTTTATAGTATTACAAGTTCGTTTACAACTATTAGATTTTCACAATCCATATTAACATTCATTAAATGTTTATGGATTCGATTGTGTAAGCCAATTTTTATCATGAATGTTTTTTAAATCACACTCCGTGATTCATCATCAGGATGAACAAGAATACCATGGAAAAAGAGAGGATAAGAATATACAAGTCACAAAAGGAGAGGGAGTGGGGGAAGGGGTACAAGGGGATTGGCAGGAGGAAGGGGATAAACACCTAAAAATAAAACAAGAACAAACAAAGGAACAAAAGAACATGACACAAAAGAAGAAGGATAGGAGGGGAGGGGGAAAAAGAGGGGGAAATAGTTAAGAGACCGAGAGGAGGGAGGAGAGAGAAGAATGACAAGGCAATATCAAGAGGAGGGGTCAAGAAGGGGGATGATGATGGCCCTTGAGGGTGGAAAGTAAAGGGTGCCAAGAAAGGCTAAGGTTTAATCCTTAAAAAACTTGACGGTTCCCTTGGTAGTTGGGTTTTCTATAAAGCCACCCATACCAATTTATATCTCGACTCTTCTTCACATCACCACCCCGGCCAAAAAGTTGGGATCCTTACAACCCTTTCCTTGAGAGCCTATCACGTTTGTGATATTGATAACCTTAATTAGGAGATCGCCCATCTTCATCAAGTCTTTAGGTGGAATGGATATTCGAACAAATAAATCACTAGAGCCTTCCACCAAGCCAAATCCTATTTCCAATTTGTCACCAATCCCTCACCTTCCCAACCTTCTCTTCTTCTGCATAAGTCCCTTCCTTATGTTGAGGTCATTTCCCACAAGATCGCTAAAATCCTTCTCAAAAGAGGTCTTCGGTGTGCTTTCAAACCTCTTTTCACCTTGAAGAGGCATGTCCCTCCTCTTAAATACTCCAAGGATGCCTTTTTAGAGTCAAAAGTCTACAAGGTTGTTTTCTCTTGTGGCACCCCATATATTGGTGAATTAGGTCATTCATTCATTACAATAATTAAAGAGCATGGTTCTAATATCAAACATGTGCGTGTTATCAAATTAACCTTACCTGAGCACTCCTCTGCCACCAAGCATCACATTCACTTAGAGGACACTGAAATCCTATGCAAGGAGAACAAATACTTCAAAAGGAAACTTAAAGAGGATGTCTTAATCATCAATCATCCCAACAATATTAATCGAGATGAGGGGTTTAACTTTAGCCTCTCTTGGCACCCTTTACTTTCCACTATCAAGGGCCATCATCATCCCCCTTCTTGACCCCTCCTCATCATGTTACCTTGTCATTCTTCACTCTTCTCCCTCCTCTGGGTCTCTTAACTATTTCCCCCTCTTTGGCCTCCTCTCCTCCTATCCTTCTTCTTTGGTGTTATGTTCTTTTGTTCCTTTGTTTGTTCTTGTTTCATTTTTAGGTGTTTCTCCCCTTCCTTCCACCAATCCCCTCGTACCCCTTCTCCCAATCCCTTTCCTTTTGTGCTTTGTGTGTGTGTCTATATGTTTGAGTTCTCTCTCTATATATATTCATTATCTCTTTATAGATATAGACTTTGTTTATATTTGTGCATTCTCTCTCTCTCTCTCTCTCTCTCTCTCTCTCTCTCTCTCTCTCTCTCTCTCTCTATATATATATATATATATATATATATAATTTTTGTTGTTTTCATTTTTCTTATCTTTATTGTTTTTTCTATTGTTTCTTCCTTCATTACCTTTGTTACCCTTTTTTCATTTAGGTGTTTTTTTCTTCTTGACTTCTTGCTTTGGATTTTATTTTCACTTTTATTATTTTTTACTTGTTCTTTGTGCCTTTTCACCCCCCATCTCTTTTTATTCTTTGTCAGATTTGTAGCTTACTATCTTTCATCTCCTTGGTATTCTTGTTCATCCTGATGATGAATCACAGAGTGTGATTTAGAACATTGATGATAAAAAAATGGCTTACACAATTGAATCCAGAAATAATTGAATATTACAAGTTCTTTTTAAGGAAAAATGCAAAATATGTCGGCTTAGGACCTAATAAATACTTTTCACAATATTCTACTATTTTTGTTACATAATAGACTTGGGAATTTTTACCTATTATAATATATATATATTTTTAAAGCAACTCGAGGATCACATGTTTTTCTATTTAATAATTGAGCCATTTGCCAAAGCCAAAAATACCACAATGCTTCAAAATTGTCAAAATATTGTCATATATTGAGCTGGATTTGATTTGCTAAAATATGATGACCAATTAAAATAAAAATATAACTACCCACCATAATTATTTTCCCAAACCAAATATGTCTATTTTGATGATCTTTCATTATGGTTAGCATACATTGCATCAAAAAATACCCTTATTTCTCTACTAAAAATACCACAAATCATTCCTAGGACATACATCTCCTCCAATGTTGTTTTTAATAGACTCATATTTAATTCATTGTCCACACAAAAAAAGGATACTACATTAGGGTCGATATTGTTGAGATCTATCTTCCATTGCTCAAGAGCTTTTGTTTGACCTTTCTCATCCTTGATGCTAGGAATCACCTTCTTCTCCACTGAATCAATTTCTTATCAAGCTTCAACATATTGGACACCAAACTCTTTATTACCTTCATCATCTTATGGCCTATTTGATCTCTATAGGCCTGTTTGGATCAGATTTTAACACTTTGATAATTTGTCTTATTGTTGGGGTCCTTGGCATCCATTTATTTTTTATCTCCTTAACATTTCTAGAATCCAAATGATGTTTGGATACGGAAAAATATAGGTCTTGATAGGCCCTATATGTTTCATCCACCTTGCCATTTATTCTGGATAACCTATGGTTAACCAGACCTGTGACCATTTTGCTTATGATTTGCATTTTATCCTCCTTTATTTCTCGATTTGCTTCTTCCATTCATTTATTTTAGAGAGTAATTATTCTCTATCTCATGTAAATACTTCTACATAACTTGAAGGCATTCCAACAATGGGAACAAGTGCACTAGATAGAACCAACTCCTTATCTCCATGCTCCCCAGTTTTCACCAAATCTTGCATGTATTTTTGTTGAAACTCAATGTGCCTATTTTGCAATTTTTTCATTGTGGCTTCACCAAAGAGTGCAGTATTTACCACCAGATATGTTTCTTGTGGGTAGGAGTTTCTAACACTCTCTTTACCATCACATCACCTCTTATCTCCTCAACACTATTTACAAATTTGTGCTTTATTACTATTTGGTTCCAACACCCAAATTGCTAGTGTCTCAAAACTAGAGTTAATTCCTTAACCAAAGAAAGCCTACTTATCATGTTCCTCTGTGATATAAACTTATTTATTTTGTGTTTTTATTGTATTTGTAATGGTGGAAAATATGGTTTCACAAATTTAGCTATGTAAACTATGAAATCCACTTATTCTCGCATTAAACATTACATCGAGGGGTGAAATGAATTTGATTGATCCAATATCCACTTCAAGTATGAAATGGATTGAATGTAGATAAAAAATCACTACCCCTTTAGAGGTAATTGAGGGTGAATGTGTATTATTGAATTTTAATGTTATATCTAGGAAAAATGAAAGAAAATTAACATAAAATAACATGAACAACAAGCTACAAATGTGGTACATAGACACATATATAGATTAGAGCAGAGGGAATATAGAAGAACCTGTGTTATTAAATTCAACTTGAACGTACAAGACCAAGATGCTTGGGATAACCTGGTCTAGTGGTTGTCAGATGCAAATGAACAATAAACTTTTAGAATCAAAATGTCACTTAGAATCTATTCCCAAAAGTTCATAAAAAATTAACACAACTGAGATGCCTGAGGCAATTAGGTCCTTTGATTTTTGACTCTACAAAATTCAAATATGATCCTTATCATATCCTTTGTTGGATTCTTTGTTTGTTGCATTTGGCTTTATTGCCTACACACAAAAATAAGGAATATAGTGTTGTTGATAAGGGTTTGCGTAGGTCAAACCTAAGGTTTTGAATCAAACCTTGAATTGAAATTAAAAATTGAACTTGTAATGAAATTAAATTAATTGAAAAGCTCACCTTTTGAGGGCAAGGCTATATCTAATTTTTAATGATTGAATTAAAACTTGAAACCTTAATGAGTCTTGCCTTGAAGTTTTTATACAAGGGTAAATGATGTCATGTAGAAAGTCTTCAAAATATCCTGGTCATGGATGCCATCATGAATACTTGAAATCTGAAGTTGATCTCTCTTTTACCACCTTGATGGTGCTTGATTACTTGCTCGCTTGAATTTGGAACTGATCTTGAAAATTTGTAATTGAGAGATCTTCTTGTGTTATTAGAATGAGGGGGTTAGGCTTGCTTTTATACCTAACTGCCCCAAACATGTTTGAAATTTCAAAGTAAGAAGACACAAAGAATTGTTTCTTGTCTCCAAAGTGTGACCATTGCAGGGTCCGAATTTAGGCCCTTTTGGGAGGACCATGGTGCCCAAGGTGTCCTAGTCTTGTCGATCAGGATTGAAATTTTAACAAGGTCCCACAAAGGTGACAAACATGTTGATTTTAGGTTGGTGTGAGTAGAATCAAAACGAGGTCAGGCCATGGAAGGATGGAATGTAGAAATGAGGTCTAGATCAGGATACAATTGTATAGGGATACAATTTTTGACACTGCATCTATCCCCCACTTTAGCAAGAGTATGAGCCTACATTAATACTCTTGATAAAGTACAAAGTAGCATTGCATTTTTTTGTCAATATATTAAAGAGGCAAGTCACACCAAACCCCCAAGGACTTAGGATCTATATATCTAATATGAAGATCAAAGGAGCCACACATGAAGAGAAAAGAAAGCATGAATATGTTGGCCTAGTAATTCTAATGCTTACTATGAGTCATGTTGAAAATTTTGAATTGAAAACAGATGTAAAAGATCACAAAACAAAAGGCTTAGTTTGTAAAGTAATTTGAATAAGTGAATTTAATCAATTGCAAAATGGGTATTGTAGCATGTACCGAACATGTCATGTTGTGTGATCAAAAGGGTACAAACCAAGTCTCATGGTATGTGCACAAAATGTAACAATGAGCAGTGTATGCCCCCATGTTGAAGTGATTGTGTATGCCTTATCAGGAGAAATTTCTTTAAGGTAGCATACATGCATTCAAAAGACAATCGCATTGCCACAATGATATGAACCGAAGAAAGGACAAATCAAGGGAAATGGTCACAATAAACAATGAGAAAGCACATAAGATATCCACTAACTAGGTTCAGTATGTTCTTTTGATAAATCATGTATATCAAGTATGATTGTATTGAATTGACCTCGTCACCCAAAGGTAGTAGAACTACAAGAACAATGAAAGAAGAGAACACAAGATCAACAAACAAAAGTTTTTTTGGGTCAAAATGGTAGAGACAAAAGAGAGAGATCTCAACTATTTGCATCATCCCCAAGTAGACAACACAAAGGCATATTTATGAAAAACAGCACATGTATGATGTAACATTGATATGATGTATAAAAGAATTGAGATACAAATAAAAGAATGTCACAACAAATTTGACCTATTTATTACCTTATGCCAACAAAGCAACAAGGTTCATCCAAAATTATCTTAATATAACACAAAGACATATCACATAGTAGATCATTGGGGAAACACATTATGTACAAGCAAACATACATAAGAGTCTATTGCACAAGTGAAGCTAGTCAAGCAAATTATCCACCCCCAATCTTTCTTAAAATTACTTAGGGATGGTGGAGAAGATGCAAGAGGAGAAACAATGAGCATGATAGATGGAGCTACTACAAGTTCCACACAAGGATTATGCTCTAATGATGATATTGAAAATTGTGAAGATAGCTCATGATTAATCTAAATACCCTCATAAATATCATCAAAATTATTAGGATCAATAGTGTTATCATTAGCATTAATGTGAATACCATCATTTAGGTTAATAATCATAGGATATTTAATAGGTAAAGGAAATGAACATCATTTTGCATAAACATTTTTCACTTTTGATGTGGTGGATTAAGTTTAACTTATTTCATAGGGTTAGGAAAAGGTTGGACAAACGGGACCAATTCAACATTTGGCATCTTTGGGGAGAAATTGGTTTGGGAATCAATTTCATGAACCTTGGCACAACACTTCATCAATGAAAACTATGATTTATCTTAGTTCAACTGAAAACATACAAAGGTTGAGGATCAATCAACATAGGCTTCTTTTCTTCCCTTGTAGAAGTGGGGAATAGAAGAAACCCCACTAGGTTGATACATACAAGATGTTGGGTGCTTTAATTTATAAGATATAGGGGATGGTACTACAACATATAGAGGAGGAATAGGAGTAGGAAGAAGTCCAAGTCCAGGATGAGTAGGAGGAATATCCATAGGTCAAGGTTTTAGGATTCCCAAAGATATTTAGAGGGGGGGGTGAATCAGTATCTAACCGGTTACTTCATTTACTTGAATTAAAACATGTAAAGCATATCAATATTGTGTACCGGTAAACCAAAAATAATGCAGTAAACAAGAATAACAACAAGCACATGAAAAGCACACCATAACACAGTAGTTTAACGAGGAAACCCGGTGTGGGAAAAACCTTGGTGGGATTTGTGACCCACAGTATTCACTTACTGGCCAATAAGGGAATATTACTATTTTACAAGAGGGGCCTGCACATGTAGGAAGGCCAAGTGCCTAGAGCTCACTGCTCAATTACAAAGGAAGTCACACTGACTTATAAAAATGGATTATACAAATCCAATGTCTTGTACTACTTCAAATTAGCATCTGTTATGCCAGATCCAGTACCGGTTTTAGCTCTGCTTCATACATAAACCCTTAACCTATAATTCGCATAGTAGGTTTGCATAATTTCACCTATCACTTTATTACTAAATGTTCTACAATGATCTCATACATATATGAGTCATATTACAACTCGCCATGTCGGCTTAGAATGATTTTACAATTAATTACAAAATATATTATCAACAAAATTCCTGTCAGCCAGAGTGCTGGTATCCATCCTTTCACTGTCGATGTTCTGTGTGTCGGTGTGGAGTTTGTCGTTGCCGGTGCCAGTATATTTGTCTTGTCGGTATCATATGATTGCAAGGTTGCCATCAATGACAAAACCTTCAATCACCTACAATTTCTCATTGGAGTGTGCATTTGCCAACAATCTCCCCCTTTGGCATTGATGGCAACACTCATTAGAAAAATCAAAAAGTGTTCAAAAATGATATCCAAAAATAGTCTGCCAAAAATGTCTTACTAAAACTATATGATCACAACTGTGTGCTCCCCCTGAGCAGATGAACCAGTTTTCTCATTCCTCTACTCCCCCTTTGACATCAATGACAAAGGTTGTCATTTGTTGTTAGTGGAGTCCTGCCTGAATTCTTGTAACCGGTGGGTTACAATCTGAAAAATGTCTGTCAAAACTAGATTTATTCCATTGCTGAATGTTTTGTAGCCTTTTATGGCTTCTTGAGTCCTCTGCACTGTACTGGTGAGTATGTGTATTTTCTCTTCTAGTGTCTTTAGTCTGGGAACTAGAGCCTCAGATATTTCTTTTCTCAAAGAAATAAGATACTCTAGTCTTGGACCAAGTCTGCATTTTAAGTCCTTTGCTTTGTCCTTTATTCTTTGTTTTTCATTTTCTAGTTTCTTGATTTTCTCTTCCTGCTCTGCAATTTTCTTCTCTAATTCCAAAAATGAGTCTGATGTTCCAATCGGATTATCAGCAATATTATTAATCTTATCTTGTGCTTTTTTGATTTCTTTGTCAAGATCCTCTATTAATACATCCATTTTGCAAGTGTCCTTGTACAATTTCTTGAAGTCAAGAATGATTTCACTGAGTTCCGGTAAAAGAGTATCCATTTCCTCTTTGTTCTTATTCACAATTTCCATAAAGAATTTTTCTTTCTCTTTTATCATTCTTTCCTTAAATGTATCCTCATTTATTTTGTCCAGTGTTATTAGGTTGTCGATTATATACTTAGACAATGTGTCTAATTGGCTCAAAGAGTCTTTATTCTCAACATTGCACTTTGGTGCTATCATCTTCAAAATTGGTAAAGTGTCATCTATAGCCTTATAGGCTTGTGCATTGCACTCTGTTATTTTCTTTATTGAATCTAACAAGACCTCAACTACATTAGTAGGTATGAATTCTATCATGGTTGTACCGGATGTTTGTCCAACTATTTTTACAATTTGTAATCCGCTGGTTGTAGTTATAGCTTTGCTTTCCTCTTTCTCGGGAGGATCTGTTTGAGTTTGCATTTCTACAAACAAAATTTTAGGCTTTTCATTTTGGGTTGGTGGCACTGTCTCTGTCTGTACCTATGAAGGAGCCTGTTGCTCTACCTGTTTCTCTGTGTTGTCTACTGTCGGTTTTTCCTCTGTGCTGCCTGTGTCGAGTTTGTCGTTGCTGGTGCCGGTATATTTGTCTTGCCAGTATCATATGATTGCAAGGTTGCCATCAATGACAAAACCTTCAATCACCTACAATTTATCATTGGAATGTGCATTTTCCAACACACGAATCTTTAAGTTTAATCAAGGCAGATATCATCTCATTTTTTCATTTTTGATAAGATAGGAAAAGTAGATCATTTCAAGGTTTCAAAAGTTTGAGTTGTTGAGGCCAAAAGTAATCAAGGGTAAAATTTCCAAGTCTCGTTGGTTGAAAAATGCTATGATTGATAGTGACAATATGTCCATTATGAGGGAAGTTCAAACACTGTGAAAGGTAGAAGGTATAACTTTTATGTAAGAGAACCAAGGATGTCCTAATTTCATACAAAATTGATTAAAAAATAGGGATAATAGTGAAGGTAATATCTAAACATTTAGTGCCAACCTCAACTGGAAGAGTGATAGAGCCTATTAGGACAAGTGAAACCATCATGCACCTTAATCATAATATCATTTTTATCATATGTTTCTTGATGAAATTATTGTATAAAGATATTTTCTTCAATAATAACATTCACCATACATATTGGATCAATGAGAAATCCTTGTGAGAGATTTCCTTTAATCTTCACAGTAATGTACAATGATCCATTAGTTGCTTCAATAGTCTCCCTAGAATCAAAGGTAGTACATGCTCCAGGTTTAGGTTTGGGTTGTTCAATAAGGCTCACAACAATGTTAGATGCTATGCTCGGCTTAGATTCAATGACATTAGTAGAATGAGAAGGAAAAGGATTAGTAAAGATTCACAAATTCTGATTAGGAGGTGCCACAAATTTTTTCCCTCGTCATTCAAACCCTCCAAGTATATGGTATTGGAATCAATAAGGTCTTGGATCTTATGCCTCAATTTGTAACACATTTTAGTATCATGGTCAACTTGATGACGATATTGGAAAAATGCTTTATGATTGAAAGCAACTGGTAAAGGCTTAGAGGTATCTATAGGTTTAATGGGAGGAAGTTGCCACTCATTAGAACTCATAAATCTATACATTATAATGTGTTAAGATTCATATAGTAGAGGTAATTCTCCTATAAATAATGATGATAAAGTGGCCACACCTAGCATTGTGGTTGCGACTTGTGTATTAATGTGATTGGAA
Source organism: Cryptomeria japonica (assembly GCF_030272615.1). NCBI lineage: Eukaryota > Viridiplantae > Streptophyta > Pinopsida > Cupressales > Cupressaceae > Cryptomeria > Cryptomeria japonica. The sequence goes on along the minus strand of NC_081405.1, from coordinate 422,219,878 downwards.
GAGTTATCATTGATCTTGATGAAGCCTTTGTTTTTCTTTTGGAATGATTGTTGTGCACTATCATTCTTATCAACCATAGCCATTGAAGAAGATGATTTAAACTAGCTCCCTTGAAGTTGATAGTTATGACTCCTTGCACAAAATTGTGTGAAAGATAAAAACTCAGAAAATAGAAGCTTATCTCTAATATCCTTTTGCAAATTAGTAATAAAAATTCTTTGAGCATCACCATCAAGCACGAGATAAGAAATTTGTGAATGAATTTTTCTATATATAGCAATGAAATAAGTCACTTTTTCTTCAACTCCTTGCTTGAAATGAATCAAATTAGTCAAAGTAATTTCAAGACAAATTTATTTTGAAATTGTTCAATGAATGTATTAGCCAATTGTTGAAAATAAGTGACCTAATAACAAGGAAAAGAGAAATACCAGTGCAAATATTTATCTCTAAAAGTGTGAGCAAATATTTTTTCCACGAGTCTATGATCATGGGAGAAATCACTACACAAGGTTTTAAATTTTCACATGAGTCAAGGGGTCACCTTTTCCATAGATAACTCCAATTAGGGAATTTTAACACTATTAGGATCAACTGCATGAACCATATCATCAAATAGTCAGCTAGATACATTATATGTGGGGACATTGAATTTAGATTGGGTCAAAGAATCTAATTGTTGTTATAAGGATGACACTCTTTAAGCTAGGTTATTGATAGTGGCCTTAGTGGATGAGTTGGAATTTGACATGTTGGATTGAGATGGAGATGTAATATTGCGATAGGTTTGTGGAGGTTGAGAATAAGGAGGTGGAATATTATGGTATATTGGTAAAGGAGATGGTTGGGAAAAAAATGGAAGGCTAACAAAAGAAGGTGTGTAGGAATATTGATTAATAGGATTGCCCCCATGAATAACATGTGTAGGATTAGCATTTTGTTTAGATGCAGTCATGGTAGAAGATGTATGTGTAGACACATTAAGAAAGGATGTATGCATAGGGATGAAATGATGAATTTGATTTGTAGGATGAAATTAACCAAGAGTTTTGGCACAAATTTTTATTAGCATAACATTGGTATCAATAATATGAGTAATGCCATGAAACACATACACACAAATTTCATCACTTTGAACCATTCTCCTCAAGCCTTCAATCAAGTGGATTGCCTCACTATTTGAGTTTTATTTACCCATCCATTATTGAAGCTTATCCAACTCATGGTCAAGCTTCCCCAATTGGTCATTAGTAATTCTAGTTAATGATTCATCCTCATCATGAGAAGTGTGAGTGGAATTATTCTCCATAATGTTAGGTATGTCTTGTGTAGGGATTGAGTATTTACTCAAGTTCCTATAGAATAGGTTATTCAACATAGGCTCACACCCCTTAGTATTTAAACTTTGGGAAGCCATAAATATATAACTTTTTCTCACCAACATATTGGATGTAGATGAAAGGGTAATAAAATTCATACACAAGGAAGGAATAACTGTATCAACAAAAGTGAAAAAATGATAATTTTGATAATGCAATCTAAATAAATGATTTAAAAATATAATTTTATTATAAAATTATTGATTAACCAATGAACTAAGCAAATAGATGCTTAAAAATCTAAAAATAACATGCAATGTAAATCAGATTTGAGCAAACAAACCATAAATTATGCAACCCACAAATCATTTTATAACAAAATATCTAGGGTTTTAATGAATTGAACCTCTACATATGTATAATTTTAAATGTGAATTGATTAAATACATAAAAATTATATTTGAAATTGAAAATTTTAAGTAATGCAAGAACTAAGTCGAGTTCACCAAAATATAATGGTTGAAAATAAGGTTTCATAAATTTAGCTATGTAAACTATAAAATTCACTTTTTTTCACATAAAACATTACATTTAGGTATGAAATGAGTTTGATCGATTCAATCTCATCTTCAAGTATGAAATGTATTGAATGGAGATAAGAAATCACCACCCCTTTGTAGGTAATTTGAGGGTGAATGTGTATTATTGAATTTAGATGCTAGATTTAGGGCAAATGATGGAAAATTAAAATAAAAAAACATGAACAACAAGCTACAGATATGGTACATAGAAATAAAATTATATTAGAGCAGAGGGAACATAGAGGAAATTGTGTCAAAGGGCCCAAAATTATGAGACCAAGATGCTTGGGGCAACCCAATCCTGCGACTATTAGATGCAGATGAACAAGAAACTTTTAGAATTAGAATGTCACTTATAATTTGTTCTAAGAAGTTCATCATAAATTCACGAGACCATGATGCTCAGGGTGACCCAATCCTCTAATTATTTCTTCTACAAAATTCAAATTGATCATCGTCGTATTCTATATTGGATTCTTCATTTGCCATGTCTAGATATATTGCCTACACATAGAAAGAAGGAAAATAGTATTCTTAAAATGGGTTTTCCTAGGTCAAACCCTAGGTTTTGAATTAACCCTTGAATTGAAATTGAAATTGAACTTGTAATAGAATTGATTGAATTGAAAAGTACACCTTTTGAGGAGAAGGCTAGATCTAAATTGAAATGCCTGAATTGAAACTTGATACCTTGATGAATCTTTCCTTGAAGTCTTCATGCAAAGGTTAATGATGTCTGTAGAATGTCTTCATAATGCCTTGGTCATGGATGCCAACATGAATGCTTGAAATGTGAACTTGACCTCTCCTTCATTGCCTTGATGATGCTTGATTGCTTTCTCACTTGAATTTGGAATTGATCTTCTAAAATTGTAATTGAGATATCTTCTTGTGTTATAAAAATGAAGGGGTTACGATTGCATTTATACCTAACCACACCAAATGTGTTTGAAATTTTGAAGTAGGTTGAAATGGAGAAAGCCTTCCCACCTCTAAAATGTGACTTTTGTAAGTTCCAATTTTGGGAGGACCATGGTGCCCAAGGCACCCTAATATTGCCAAATAAGACTGAATTTTTAACAAGGTCCCACAAAGGTGCCAAAAATGTTGATTTTGGGTTGTTATGAAGAGAATCAAAGTAGGATCAGGGCATAGAAGGTTGGAATGAAAGAGTGAGGCCTAGGTGAGGATAAAATTGTATAGGGATGCAATTTACAATGCTATAGTACCAAAGGCTAGAGCAATTTGTATATACCAATTAAGAAACAATAACATTCTACTTTCTCTTACCATATGCTTGCCTTATTCAAGAGATATATTATGTACTTCAAAATCTATTTGAGGCAAAACCTACTTTTCCACCTCCTTCCACTGAGAAGGATACAACTTATTTATCTCCTTAGCAACTTTTTTTTAATACTATTCTTGCCTAACTCTTACCACATAGTATTTGAATTTTTTCATCTTCTTAAAATCAACATTTGACAGAAATTATGACAAGCAAGAGCCCTTATGTCACCAGTGTTATTTGTAGCCATTTTTAAGTGCTCTTCACTTTTCATTTTAGGCATGATATGTAGAATCATCTTTGATAGTGAGGACTCAAATTCAATAGCATCTAGCCTTGTTGGCTCTTCTACTACATCTTTTATCTCAATAATTGCTTTCTCTTTCTGATTCAGACTAGAGGTCTTCCACCTCTTAATTTGTTGCTTTGTAGGTATAACAATAGCTTGAGATTGATCCCTTGAATCCTCACTCCTTGATCTAATATATTTTTATTGGAGCACCAAAATCTCTCTAAATTGCAAGGATTCACTCTTCTGCTACCATCAATTGATGTACATTGGAAAATATCTTTTGAATTTCAACTATTTTATTTTCCTCATTTATAAAATATTCTAGGAACTTAGGGTCTTTCTACATTTTTAAATTTTCACCCCTACAATCCCCAACAATTTCCTTATTTTATCCATCACCTCCTCAATTGTAAGGAGATTTCTTATTACATCTTCATTAAAATAGAAATAATGAGAAAATGGAAGCCTCTTCATGCTAGCCCTAACTGCATCAATGAATCCCTCTAGATTAAATTTGATAATAGGGCACTCAAAAATCCCATGTCTTTGTAGAATATGATATATCTGAACTAAACCATCCTTATTTGCACCCTAAATTTTAGAAAAATTCAAAGAGGTTGGAAAAAATGAACTTTATTTTTTTCTGACCCTTTAGATAAGACTTGTCTGACTCATTAAAGAGTCATATTATCTCCAAGTATGCAATTATCTCAGACACACATACTGACAGGATATAGAGATTTATAGGGCACCCCTATATTATAAATTAGGTGGAGTAAGAATGGAGTTCCAACCACCTCAATTGTGCTTGATTCCCAATAACAGGTTCCTCTTAGTTCCTAAAAAATTTCATGATCTCCTTTGGCAACCTCTCTACATTTTCTCAAAAATAGAGCAACAATTTTTTCATAAAGAACTCCTTGAAAATGATAAAGCTTGAATTATCATAATCCATATCCCATACATAGGTCCAATATTTCATAGAGTGGGAATTACTTTTTGCATAAGCATATATAATCTATATAGTATTGTCAAATAGACCTTTACTAGGATACAAGAATGTGGCACATTAATGAATACCACTTGCAATCAAACTTTGTAGTATTGGCCTTAATGGCCACCATTTATTTGTGCATTTTGTCCATCAAGAAGGTTGTAAAATCAAATTTATTATTTACCATGTTATCTTGTATAGTTGATGCCATGTACATCACACTAATTGCAATCTTCAACTCAACATTCTTTCTAACAATCTAACATAAATAATGGTAGGTATTGATAAAATAATCTTCAAATGTCTCTAGACCAAAGGCTCATCCTCCATAAATGAAATCTTGATTGGCTTGGCACCTTAACCTTTGATCCTGTACTTTGGAATGTACACTAACCTATACACACTCTTATGTAGTTGGTATGTCTCTCTAAAGGTATTTAAATTTACTTACTTTATTTACAACCCTATTCAACCCAAATACATAATAAATGAAGGCCTTTATGAAAGAAATTATTGGAGCTCTACTTCTAGCTAAAACACTCCTTGCCTTAGCATCACATCTTACAATAGCTATGAAAAATTCATCATCAATAAAGACATTGGGCACCACCACTTTTCTTTTCCCATATATAACATCAATCCATTCCTGAGAGGAAAGTGTGCTAATCATTTTTTTTACTAGTGTTCAAATAGGGACCACCCTAAAACTATCAATTTTATATCTATGACTCCTTCCAAATAATTAATTATCTTGTCATCGGGACCTCCTCAACCATAGACATTTGTAGGCCTTCTATAAAACCTAGTGCACTAAAAGAAAAAGTTTTCCTTAAACCCCTTTTTAGTTGCAAATAATTTGTTTTTCTTAAACTTAGGATTTGCAAACAAGGGAAGGGTTTATAATTTATATAAATTCTCATCTATTCACTTCAAAATTCATTTCAAATCAAACCACAACAATAATTACAAGCTTATAAATATGAAAGGGGCCTCATTCCTTCAGGCAGTAGGGTTTGTTAAACGAGGGGTTTCAACGAAGGATGGTCGAATGATCTTGCTTCCCTCTTTGGGCTATAACTTCCTATCGGGGGTCCCTTCCTCGAGCTTCTGGTTAGGCCTTCCGGTTGACCCTCCTTATTCGAGTTGTGGAGGATCTTTCTTCTTTCTCTATTTTAAAAATGCATCTATTCAAATTATGAATGCTCCAACCCAACCTAGCAAATTCGAGCAATACAATTTTCATATTACCATCTTATAATCCATGTCACAAGAAAACCTAGTTTATCACTTTTGTTGCAGAGAGAACAATTCACTAACAAAATCAAATTGAAATGGAAAGTAATTATCCAAATGATCCTGTTGGCGTATTTATTTTGATCGAACATGCAAAATATTGACCTAAACCAATCTTTTTGTTATTAATGCATATTCATTTGACCAATGGTGCTTGAAACTAGCCATTCATAATTTTGAATGTGGACCATTGATTTAGCAAAATTGCATCAAGATTGATGATTATGATTAAATAGGTCAGATTTAAAAATACCCTTACATGCCGATGAAAATATTGACCAATTAGAGCACCACATGCAACACAACACTTTTACCATGAGCAATAGTAAGTGTCATGAGTCAGCATATCACACACTCACAGATGAAAATGAGGCCCATCTTTTTGACACCATGCTACCACAAAAAGGCTCTTCTTAGCTTTGTAGAACATCAAGCTCACCTCCATGTGGCATTATGTAGTACCCACTCTTTTTTTGGCTTGTCAGACTTTGTGGTTTTGAGTTTCTATGTGGCTTAGACCCTTTTGGTGTTGGTCAATTTTGACATTAGATGTGATGCTTATTATGTCTCTTGACTTATATGTGATATTCACGCTTTATGCTTGATGGATCGATGATGATGTCTATGATGTGATTATATGATGTTATTTATGCTTGGTTAGTCAAATAATTATTGAGATGGATTAAATATGTGTTGTTAGGATTAATCATTATGTTTCTCAATGTTTATTTGATTTGACATAGACTATATTATGTCTTTGATGTGCTTGGGTGAAAGGGAAAAGTGTCGCACTACTCTTTATGAGTAAGCTATGTCGCTTCCATTCCCTTTTCATAGTATGATGTTATATGGATCATATGTGTATATATATATGCTCAATAGTTTATTTATGCAGCTGCAGGTACCGAGCATCGACTCCACCTGAACCTTGAGGTCTGAGTGTGCTCTATGACCCAATGGTAATGTGGAAAAATATGGAGTTATAAGTTAGACCCTTGACATGACCATCGTCCCTACGAGAATGAGATTTTTTTCAAGTAGCCCTGTAGTTGTCCGGTCATGTCTTGCGAGTCTTTGTGTTTCGTTGGTTCTTAGTTCTTCATCCTTGAGTGTAGTTTTATGTTTATTTAATTTGGGGGTTAAAAGGAAAATTAATATTAATACATAAAATGAATTAATGAGCTTAATTTATTAATGTTAGTAATAAATGGAAAATTTGTAGCAACATTATATTAAATTAATTTGTTGAGCTAAATGATTTAAATTATTTAACTAATTTTGAAAATGGTTATTTAAATTTGGAAATAAGACATTTAATTTGGTATTTTAATTGTTCTCTTAAAATATATTAAAAACCAATTATATCTATTTGTTTTAAAATTAAATTATTTGAGTGTGTAAAAGGGGTTTGCGAAATATAATTAATTATTGGAGTTAGTGGGTTGAATCTTGCACGCAATTTGTATGGGGAGTTACTTTTTGGAAAAAGGGGATATCTCCTACTTTTTCAAAAAGGAAGGGGGAGGAAATTTTGGTTCTCGTGAAGAATATTTCCTTTGAATTTTTGGGGATGGGATTTTGAAATGAATATGGGGGGAGTCTGGTGAATTTTTTTGGGGGAAAATGGAATTTTGGTTTTGGGAATTTTGGAGGAAAAACTGAAAAATAAAGTACAGAGGGAAGGGTTTGGAAGAATTTCCTAGAGCATTATGGAATTGTGTCGATTGTGTTTTGCGGGATTGAGATTTGGTGAAGTAGTGGATTTCTTTGGGATTTTCACTTCTACCTCTATGTTAGCTTCCAAATAGCATATAGAGGTAGGGATCTAGATCCCCTTTCTACTTGTGTAATTTCATCAAAGTCTGAAAGAAAACTAGTTTTCTTTGTTTTGCTTTAATGGAAAAATTAAATAGAATTGTCTCCTAACTGGGAAAACTTTGGGTTATTGATTCTTGAATTTAATTTCGGATTTAAAATTTGTGTCTAGGAATAATTTTTATCCGTGACTTTGGTTTTGTAGGATTAGTAATTTTAATTACAACATAGAATTTTTGGTTATTGAATTGGTTGTGAATCTGGGTTATAATCCATGTCAGTGGCCTTAAATTTATGGTTTTCCCTGATTGAATTTGTCTTCAGATTTCAATTGATTTTTTTTCTAGGTATTAAAAAAAATTAGAAGATTGATCTCCATTTATGAATTTCGAATTATGGATCAAAATGGTTAAACTTTCTTTATTTGGAATTTTGACCAGTGAATCCTTGTTTTAATTTTTTTTAATATATAATATGTAATTTATTCTATAATTTTATTTTTAATGTTTTTTTGTTTATTATTTTTGTTGTGGGGAGCCTACCGACAGTTGTGGGGGTTCAACCCACAACCCTCTGTCTGATAAAAAATAATAATAGTAAAATTATAGGAATGGATTATGATTTCTTAAATGTATTGAGTGACAAAATGTTAGTTTTATTGTGCAAATTTATAAGGAATAAAGTGGGTAATAGTGGTTTTATTTTTGGGGTTATTAAAATTAGTATTAACTAAAATTAATTGATGTTAATTGATGTATAGGTAATGTTAAGGTCTCTTATAGTATTAAATTATGATTGGTTCTCTTATGTTTGGCATAATGTGACCTTGTATTTGCTTTTGGATTTTGTCTATCATAGCTGGTAACACAAGAATATTGTTTAATGTACTTTCGTTCCAGAGGCTAAGGAAATATTTGAGTCCTTTATTGCTAATTGATATTCTTTGTCTCATAATGTAATGCGATTAGTGTCTTGCATGCCTTTTATGTTAGTTACTCATTCTTTGTTCTACATTATATGCCCTTGTTTGTTATCTTGTTCTAGGAAGTGAGTCAAGCTTTGCTATGGTAGGGGGTTTTGTCTCTTTGTGGTTTCGAGTGTCATAGATCATGTGAGGTATTTTGGTTTCCTAGATGCAAATCAAGGGGGAGTGGCTTTCATTTGGGGCTGGGACCCAAAGTGGTCGCTAGGGTAACTCAATGAGGGTTTTGTAATCAAGTGGAAATTTAAATAATGAACTTGGGTGGGTAGTTAGATCACATTAAAAAAGATTAATTGTTGCCTCTCTTACTCTCAGATGTTTGTTTAGGTCTGAGGTAAGTGGAGAAGGCTTGTAATGGCATCCAATCTTTTCCCTTTGAAAGGTTGGTATGGTCCTCTAGTGTTTGTATGGGGGTTGGGGGTTGGTAGAGGTCACCAGGATAACCTAGGATGGGGACCAGGACCTAGTGGAGACTGACCAGGGTAACCCATGATAACCTATTGATGACACTCTTCCCTATTGCATACCTAGTGGTCTCTTTTGGTTAATTTTCTTTCCTTGGTTTGTTTGGGGCCTCTGGAATTGGTTGGTTTACTTGTGAGTATCTTGTGAGTCTCGTATGAGTCATTTGTGTATCCTCTTATACTTCCTTCCATCTTTTGGGTCTGGCTGATACCTCCTAGCATAGGGGGTGGACCTGATGGTACAACAAGGTTGGTTGGAGTTCCTTTTGCACCCATTAGGTCTTTTCCATCCTTCACCATGATCGTGGTGGCTTGCGTGAGGATTGAAGACTTGCATAATGAACCTGATTTATGTATCCATCTCACTATTTGTACTCTTGGAGATTATATCCTTATGGATACATTGTAATACAATTTGATGACCATATGTATATTTTCACGACAATGTAATATGTATCATGATATTAATATATTTTATGAGGTTTCTTATGCTCTTGTATGTTTGGATAATGTTATTACTTGAGTAACATCGTTATGGAGCCTTGAGGACTATTGCTAGTTATTATTTGTACATCTTTTCTCTTATCATATTGTATCATGTAACTCTATGCATATGTATGGTTTATTTTACTTTCAAAAAAAAAAAAATATTTGCATTTTCATTAGTTTATTTGTTTAAGTCCTCTGGGCCTCATAGTAGGGGCGTTACACATTATATTGTAGTAGTGTGCATTTGGCTAGAATTTGATAGTTATATCATCGTGGGGGTGCACTCCAATAAAAATAAAACCAACTTGGGCCAAACAACATATCTTGGGAGATAGATTTGGACCCACTGGACATTTGTTAATATTGTACAACCTCATGGGACGTGCCTAATTTGACTCCAAAACCATGCAATATCATATGATTGATAACTTTCATGTTGTGCGAACACAAAAACTATATAATAGGCACATAATGGCTACAAAGCTCGGTAGAAGCGTTGTGAATGTTGTCCCCCACTATAGTATAACACGAAAGTTATCAACGCACAACAAGACATTTTTGGAGCCAAAATAGCTATAGCTCAGCCTCGTGGTTCTGACATATCTAGATCTCGTAGGTACATATTGATCATTGATTCCACTTCCATAAACATTAGCCCAAGACTTATGAAAATTAAGCAAGACATGACAAGCCAATAACTAGGATATGAGAATATGCATGACACTAGACACTTTAAGTTATAACTTAAGTGCTTTATGATTGGGACTAGTAGGTCAACATTAAAATAACACAAGCCTAAGATTTTAAGGCTAGGAAATGACTTTGCATACTTAGATAGTTTATTTATAGGGTTTAAGTAGATAGAGAGGTCAAAAAATGTGCAGATCTCTACTAGTATCTCGGGCTTGACTTGTACAATCTTGAAGGCGTGATCCTATTTTTAGAGGAAAATATGAGATTATTTGTAGAATCAAATAAATGCACCAAATATAATAAATATTTTTAACCACCACTTAGATGAGTGAAACATGGGATGTTCCAATAATAATCTGAATTCAAAATCAATAGGTTATTAGAATTGCTCGAGGAGATAAGCTTATAAGTCAAGAGGAGTGATTGATGTCCTCCACCTCTCCACTCTCTTACCATCTCTACCACTTTACCTTATTCTTCTTCCAACCTTTCCACTTGCCTTTGAATTCCGTCCAAGCATCTTCCCACTCTCTCCCTATCTTGGGTAAAATTTCTCCTACGTGATCTCAACCATCCATCCCTTTTAGGATGAATTCAAACTTGAAACCATTGGTCTATTTGTCTCTTAAACTCTAATTTGAATCTTTGCTTCCATTTTATTTTTAGCCACCAACTTTGAGCTTTTATTTTATTTGGTTGTTTGCTTTTTTAGGGCACTCATTCTTACAACTTGGAAGAAGACTCAAAGTCTACAGAGACTTTCTTGGGAGTGATTATCTTGTTTTCATTATTTTAATGTTGCGTCATTTGATATTTTGAATATTAATATGACTGTGCACTCTTATTTCTTACATTCTTCATAGAGTAGTTTGGTTTAGCATAAATTTGAGGAATAGGTGGCATTCTGTTGATAATTTATGTGCTCTAGATTTCAGGCTACACTATGATCCAATACTTTTTTATGTGATTATATCTATGTCAATCATCACTTTGAGTTTCACACACCTAGCCTTTGAACACATGCTAATTATCAAGGTTTAGTGTTTATACATGTACCTTTAATGGGCATGTTATGCTAGGGTATGAAAGTCTACTATCTTCTCTTTTATGCATTGGTCAAATCCATTGTTCTTGTTTTCACAATGTATAATGATATGATAATGAAAATACAAAATGGAAGGAGTTTGATGTAGATGTGTTTCTAAGTTGAGATATTTCTTAAATGTTGTAAATATGATTTAATGGTATATAATTATGATAAATTCTATTTGATATTTCAAATGATATATATATTTTTCTTTAAACAAGCAATCCTAAGTGTTTGATTCAAAAATTTTGTGCTTATGGAATCATATTTTGAATTGAGTTTAGCTCATGAATTAAGGAAACCCGTAGTAATGAAGATACACATAATCATAATAATGGTGGCACGCGGGATATAAAAAATGTAGGAATAGGATTTAGGTTTTGACCATTAAAAAAAAATGGAGCTAAATTTAATCAATTTACACACTAGAACTTTCAAATTAAACATTAGAAAAATATACTTATCATTAAGAGTAGAATAAATATAATAAAATGCAAATATATACAAACTAATAATCAATATTATGATTTTTATATTCCAAGATAAAGTAACAAATGTCTTGAAGGACTCAAATATATATCTAAGTTGTAACGACTTTTGAATAATAGTGAATAAGGTTTGTGCATGTTATGGGCTATTTTTCAACTTTGGATGCACAATTTTTTTTTGTCTTTAACACTTTGATTTTCTCTTTGTTTTTCTTATTATATTTCATTTTAGGTTGTGATTTCATGGTTGACCCACATGAATCTTCAACTCCCTCTTTCTCATCTTTCAAAAAACTTATTTTTTTCATTTTCAGGTTGTGATTTCATTTTAAATGCAACAGTTTTATTAAAAAAAATTTTAAAAAATGATTTAAAAATCAATTGCTACCTTCCTTAAAGCAAATATATCCCCATAATCATTTTTAATCCTAACTCTGTGGTAGATGATTTAGTTTTCTTCTAGAGGCATGTCCTTATTTGTAAGTTCATGGGGTTCGATCTAATTTAAGGACACTTGAAGATTAGGCTCATCAATATTGGCTAATTGAACAAGACATGGAGATTACCCTAGTTGTCAATGTGTATTTTTTTTATTTTGATAATATTTCTAATTATGTTTGATTTTTTTTAAGGAGACACTTATTTATTCAAAAATGTTGGTCATTTCATCATACCTTGGCATTTAGACTATCAATATTGTGGAACTCTTTTCTAAGGTTCCAATTTGGATTCATTTATGTGCCCTATTGCTAATTTTTTGGAAAGATGAATTTTGATAATTTTAGTTAATTTGTTTGGTTTCTATTCGGGTACCTCATACTAGTTAAGTACAAATCTATGTTGAGCTAGATTTAAATAATCCTTTACTCATAAATCTTTATATTTCGTGGAGAGATTTTATTTGGAATCAAAGTTTGGATTATAAAGTAATTCCTTTTAGATGCAAATGGTGACATCATCATGCACATCTATTATTCATTGTCCCTAACTTAAACCAAATGATTCTTCTAAGAAATTGACACAAGAGGATAAAAGAATAAACAAAAGAATTATTGAATGCTAATGGATTTACCATGGCTAGTAGGAAAGTTAAGATTGAACACCTCCAAATCCTAGAGGACCTATAGTATGTAAAATAAATAAAAATATTTTTTCTATTATAGTAGAAATACTCATCAAATTTAGGATTATCATGATGGAAATTGAGAATGGATAGTAGTAAGTTAGGTGAATTATGAAATATGTAGGATTGAGCAAATCAATGTAAACTATAAGATGCTATTTTTTTCAATGATAAGCAAGATTGTACAAAACAAGTCCTTCCATTTTTTTGGGATTCAAGATGTGCCTACTATCATTATTAATGTGTACCATGCCCTTTGGAGAAAAAATGTGTATTATTTTTATCCAAAACCTTCTTTGTATTCCTAACAAGTCTCAAACTCTACAAGATAATCTTTCGATCTTTGAAAAGATAGAACATGTGCCTAAAACCCCTATCATAAACTATCGTATATAAGAAAAACTTTTTTTTTCATCTAGAAGATGACTTGAAATCAATATATTAAAATAAAATAGGGAAATAGATCTATCAAACAAGGCTTTAGGTATTAAACAATGTCAAAATAAAAAAACAAGGGAGATGAGAGATACTCAAAGTAGGTCATAAGATTGATCACATGATAAATCCCAATCTTCTGGAGGACATATTTTGACTTTGGGTCTTCTCAATCAAGTGGTTTCATCCCTCTCTAGCCCACCTCAATCATGATTATTTCGTGGAATGGAAGAGGGCTTTGAAATGCCCAAACATAATATTGTTAGAAGAATGATTAAAGATTTTAACTCCTTTATGTAATTAGTTTAAGAAACTAAGATTCCCAAAGAACCAAATCATTTTTTGGTAATAATATTAGTAGTTATTAGGAAAGTATTACAATTTATATCCATGGTCTATTTATTGGTCTTACATATGCTTAAGATTCTAGATATTTTTCTCTACAAATGTTATTCAATTTTTAATGCTAGTTTCTCATTAAAAGGGGTTACTAGTACTAGTAATCTTAGTATCTAATCATTAGTTGTAATGCTCACTAAGATTCCCCAAACTAAAGTTAAATTTTGGGATGATCTATAGGTTCACATAGGTGTTCCTCTACATGATTATCCTTGGATTATCGGAGGTGACTTCAATGCTATGTTATCTCTTAATGAAAAAAGGGTGGACTTCCTACCCTCCCTTCGCTAATCTTATTCTTCTAGGAAATATTAATCAACTTAAGTTATTGAATACCCTAATTAGTGTTTGTTCTTTTATTTGGATTAATTGAGGAATTAGGGACACTTTTATTGAACAATGTTTGGATATATTTTTGGTAGGTGATTCTTTGCCTTCACAAAATCATTGACTAAACTCTTCCATCCTAAAAAATGTGAGTTTGGATGGCTAGCCCATAACATTACATTAGAAAGGATCTTATAAGCCTCAAAATACCCCTTTTAAATTTCAGATCTTGTGATTAAAAGAATATGAATTGTACGAAAGAATAAACTTTGGTGGTAGGTAGGTTAGCCTTGTCATGGTACAACTTTATATACTTTGTTTTACTTATTATGTTTTATAAAAAAAACTCTGAGGATGAATTTTTTCTCCAGGTTGTAACATTATGTAAAGGAAAAATAATATTTTAACAATCTCAAGGTGATTCAAAGATAGGACAAGTTTAGGATTTTATCCATTCGAGGTATCCAATTAGAGGTGGTTTCTCCCTTTTATGATTTGTTGAAAGTTTCCACTAATTTCTTTGTCGATAAAATTTATAATTTTGAATTGTACTCTTTGATTTATATCCCCTCAAGATAATTATTTCTTTAATTTCTTTATTTCTTTTGATGGGTTAGAGTAGGTGTTTTAATGATGAAAAAAAGATAAAACTGTAGGTCTAGATGGTTTTCCTATCTAGTTCTTTCAAGATTTCTCAAATAAATTATCAAAGAGAACATTTTGAAGCCTTTTGAGGAACTGCACACCTAAAAACAAATGTTAAATATCTTAATAACTTTTTCTAACTTTGGTTCCTAAAATAGATCATATTTTTTACTTTTTCTAGTTTCCAACTTTAACTCTTTGTAATACTACATATAATATTTTTTCAAAACTATTATTCAGTTGTTGAAATGGTTCTTCCTTCTATCATTTCTCCATAACATAGGGGTTTGTTCATGATCCCCAATGGTATTATTATTAACTTGCAAGCTATTCACTCTATGTCTGTTAAAAAGAAAATTTGTATGTTCATTAAAACTTGATTTTTCTAAGGCTTATGACATGGTTTGTTAAAAACTTGTGAAAGATATTTAACTTGGTTTTATTTTTGACGAGAAAAAGATTTAATGGGTCATGGCTTGTTATACCTCTCATTTTTCTATGATTACAAATGATTTTCTTTCTAATATTTTTATTTAGAACGACGCTTGTGTAAGGTATATTCTCTCTTTATATCTTTTTCTCATTTTGGTAGGAATTGGTAGGTCTTTAAAGATTCTTGATTTAATTTGGTTTTTTTTGGTTTCCACATGGTGAAAGATATGGATCCTCTTACCCATACTTTCTTTGTGGATGACACTTGTTTGATGGACAATACCACTGTTGAGGAAGCTACTAATATTAAGTGAGCTCTTGACATTTATTGTTGTGCATTTGGTCAACTTTGGAATAAAAAGTCTCAATATGAAGCCTCATCTTCAAGAATATGTTGCTAATATCTTTATTTTTACGTTGCTTTTCCTCCCAAATATTTAGGTATCCCTCTTTTTCATGATTGCCTTGGAAAAAGAGATTGTAATGCTGTGTTGGATTATATTCAACATTATATTAGTCATTGGACACATAGATACATCGATTTGGCTAGATTTATTGCCCTTCCTAAAGCTATTGTTTCAACTCTCCTAGTTAATAGATTTGTGTCTCATGCAACTCTAAAAGGCACCATTTATGGTTTGGTTTGTGAGATGAGACAATTTATTTGGGAAAGAAATTTAATGAAAAATACATGGGATAAAATTTGTCAGCTTAAAGAGAGAGGAATATTAGGTTTGAGATCTTTAGTCCTTAACAATATAGCTCTTTTTTCAAATTATATTAGATACACTATGTGGAGGAATAAAATTGATTGGGGAAAACTATTAAGCACATGTACTTAGATGTGGAGTATCATTCCTTCATTCTTAATATGTTGACCCTTGGTAAGGGTTCTTAGATATGAATAATAACAAGGTTTGGTAGTAATCTCATCAAAATTGGCCTCTTCTAGATTGCGGGGAAGGGTGAACTTACTCTTTTTTGGAATGATACAATCCAGAATGACATAGACATCTTTGTATGAAATTATTTAATTTCATTGAATTAAAATGTAATATATTGCAATTGAGTGGAGTTATGTTTTTTCCAGGAGTATGAGGTCATGTAAGACAGTATGAGGATTTATAAATAGAAACCTAAAGATCTTTGACTAAGTCAATACTAGTTCTCCCTTCTCATTGACAAACTGCTCATATTTTAGAATCTTGGAAGGTCTCTTTAGATACACATTAAAATATCTTTGGATAAGGTATAAAAAGTTTTGGGATCTATATAATACAAATTAGTTATAAATCTCTTTTTGTATAAATCTTGCAAATTAACAACTCTAAGCTTTGGGAAAGGGTTTGGTATACAAATGTTAGCAAAATGTTAATGCTTTTTTGTGTGGATTAAAGTTTTTGATTAATTTATTTATTATAATAACCTTTACAAATTTGGAATTCATTGTCTAAATAGATGTTTCTTTTGCCTTTAAGATAGAGAGATTGGAAGAAATCTTACTTTAGCCCATCCCATTGCCATTTCCTTTGCTATCTATGGTGTGATTTGTTGGAAGTTTCATGGAATAGTTAATGATTCTATCCAAAAATCTCATGTGAATTAGCCACGACTCTCTTTAAAGCTAAAAACCCTTAATTTGATGCATCATATTGGTCCTAGTATGTTTTGGTGAATATTTGGTGGGAACACGATCACATGATTATTAGTGGTACAACTAGACATATTTGTTAGATTTTGGGTGAAATATGGCTATTTTGAAAGAAGCATGTCAAGTTTGAATTTAAGATTATCAAGTGAGTTCTTAATATGAATTAGAGTTTTCATGAGACATGGTATTTTGTGGTTTCTCCCTCTTCTACATCTTCCAATGATAACCCTCAAGATTATCAACTTACCAAATGGGAACATCCTCCTTCGTGCTTGGTTAAAATTAATGTTGATAGAGCTTCAAAAGTGAGTCCTAATTTTGTTGGCACGGGAGGTGTTTGTTGCAACCATAACACTAAAGTCAATTTATAGTTCATTGGTACTCTTGGTGTTGGCTCTAATAATTTTGTTAAGGCTATGATAATATACCAAGCTCTTGTAGAAGCAAAACTAAAGTTTTTACTACTATTATTCTAAAATTTAACTCTAAATTATCACTTCAAATGAAGTCTTACTCTCACACCTAATAATGAAAACTAAATGAATGTAAGACATCAACATCTCCATTTGTAGTTTCAATGTTGTTAATGTTGTTGAGTCAAATCATACTAGAAGGGAAGGAAATTAGTCTGCCCATTTATTGGTTAAGTCAACTTTCAATTGGAATGGTATCAAGATTGATATTGAAAATAACAAGGATTGTCTTATTCGAGACTCAAGTAGAGACTTTAATATTCTTGTGAATGCTAACTATAGCGCTTCTCTAGATTCTTGATTCTTACCAATGTGCTTGTTTTTTCCTATCAAAACAAACTTTTCTTCTAATACTTAGATCATATATATGATCTTCAAGAAAACAAATGATTATTCCTTATTTTTTATAATTGAAGGGTTCTTCCTCTCTTGCTGATTGTTTATATTTTTTTGAAATAAATTGATGTTTTATTATAATATTTTTCTCTTCATGTTAAAAAAACAAAACTAAATACATTCAAAACAGGACAAAGAGGTTGCCGTCAAACTCATTTGAAAACAGTGGAGTTGAAAGGTCAAATAGAGAAAAATAATAAGAAGGAATTCAGGTGATACTGAAATCCTTGGAGACTAAGAGCAAGCGGAAAAGAAACGTAAGTGGGGAACGCAGTGGAACATTTTCATTGTTATTTGGTTTTGAGGGCAGGGAAGAGCACATTATCTATGGCCTTTTCATGCTTACTGAATCGACAGCAACATTACATGCTTCGCGGAGTTCTTCAGCTTCACTCAAGTAACGGTCTTTATTATTTATTGCAATGTATTGGTAGGAAGAAAAATGGGGTTAGGTTTAGGTAGTCGTCAATACAAGCACGAGTACCAAAAATGCATGTTTGGTTTTTTAATAAACAATCATGAAACTTCGCCTAGTAAACTTAGAGAAATGACAATTACAGTAGTTGGTTTTATTTTTGCACATTTTAAATAGATGTACAAATGATTCCTTGGATATTAAATATAGTGGACAAAGAGCTAAATAGTGAAATTACTAAGGAAGAGTACACAAACAATATTGACTTGATGCTGAATGGTTTGGTAAATTAAACGTTTTGAAATGTTTGTGTTGTCAATGCGTTGCATGATACATCTTGAATCTCGACGTGACAGTTGGTTTGAATAGTAGTTTCTTGTTTGTGACCCAACCGGAGGCAAACAGGTTGCATAACTATGGATTAGTGAAATATTATAGATCAGGACATGCAGGTTCTTTGAAGGCTGCTTTTTCTTTTTCTGTACGGCTATATCCTCCTCACCTCCAGATTCACCGATCTTGTGTCCAATACATACCATATACTGTATCTCTTGGACACGCCTCTAAAAATGTACCCATCGTGAGATATAGCTCGAGTAGCTTTGGAAGACATGTCAAATATGGCTAATATGAAATTAATCTGTATAACACAAAAAAAGAAGAAGAAAGTATTTTGATTTTTTGAACAGAAGTGTAATAAAATACTAAATTCCGATACAAGGTCAGGCAAAAATCCCAGTTCTCGCATATATCAATTGTATACGTACTCATAATTGGAGTTTTTGGCTTGAGACATTTCTGTCATAAACTCTTCATGTTTATATATATCCACACACATAAATATAATGTGTGCGTACACACATATATTTGCTAAAATTACTTAGTTTAGGTCCAAGAACCAGAAAAAAAAGGGAATGGGACTTAACCTAGGGCTCAAATTGAATCCAAGAAGCAAAAGTTTTTCACAAGGTATCAACAAAGAACTATATAATTCTACCCAAACAGACATACTATCAAAATAGCTGAAGCCATAAGCGATACGACCCACCACACCCCAAAAAACAAAGTAGTAGAAAAAAAAAAGAAACAATCTAGTTTGGGGCAAAATACGTAGGCCTTGGTGCCCCAACATATACCCAATATATTTACTACATACTAAATTCCACTTTATCTCCATATCACCACATTTATTCAGATAAAAGGATAAGCCATCAGTGGGAGATATACCAACACAAAAAGACAATTTAATGACATCTCCTTCGGCCTCATTTCACAATCCAATATTGGGAGGATGAGCTTTGATGTTCTCCTACATCAATCTAATTGCATTTTGTGGAAAATTTTCCCACCAAATACTAGCAAAGGAGCCCTCTCTATCTCATAAACTCACCCCTTGATTGGCAATCCAATCCACCACTTGATTTCCTTTTCTACCTGTTTGAGAGAAATGAATATCTTCAAACTTATTGGTCAAAATCTTAGCCTCCTCAATGATCACCTCTAGTCTCCAATTCCGAATTACTTCTACATGTTCTTCACTCCAATTACCAACTTTGAGTCACCTTCCACCTGTAATTTCCTCCATCCTTTGTCTTTGGCAATCATTAATCCCCACAACAATGCTCTTGCCTTAGACATATTGTTTGTCTCTGTACCAAAATCATTTGTGTAGAGATCCACCAATTATCTGTTTGGATCCCTAAAGACACCACCATCCCCAACCTTCCTTGGATCACCTTAAGGGGCACCATCAAAATTGAATTCAATCCATCTAGGATCCAGAGGTTGCCAAACACAACTCAACGGCTTCATGTTGGTTTCCGTTTGTTTCTCCTTAGCCATCTAAATTGAGGTCAAGCATTAGCCCATTAGAGTTTATTATCTCTTATGAATCACTCATATATTTCTCCAAATTTAGAGATGGCACTTTCCACTAGATCCCATATTTTTTCTACCTTTTTCTCAATTCCTTGAAAAGTTCTTCTATTCTACTCAAGCCATATGTTCCACACAATCAGAGTAGGTGCATTGTTCTAGATGAATTGAAGGCATGGAATTTTAATCTTGAGATTCCAACTCTCTAGGAGGTTGGGGATGTTAGGAGGTGCAATCTAAACGAACCCCAGTTTATTTAGGAAAAGAGCCAAATTTTACAGAGCATGTCACAATGGAGAAAAAGATGGTTGTTGTCCTCATCTTTCTTTCTTCACATCGCATATCTTGAAGGGCCCTATCTACCCATGATCTACAATTCAATTTGTCCCATGTTAAAGCATGGTGTTTCTAGGCAAGCCAAAAGAAGGTGTTTGCCTTGGGGAGGCCTTTAGTGCTCCAAATATTCTTACTAGTACAAGAGCTAAGGTTGTCCATCTTGCTAAATTAGTAATGGAGAGCACAGTCAACAAGATCCTACCATTGTCATGACCTCTGCAAACCATCATATCTTCAATATTGGCACTCAAAATAGGCCATTTTTCTATCCTTTCTTGGAGAGAGGTGCAAGCATCATCCAAGTCCACCTTTGGAGAAGTCAAAATTTTTCATCTTTTATGTTGAGGACTTCCTATCATGTAATCTTTTACCAATTTTACTTCTAAATTTTCAAAAATGATTGACTAAAGGGTGCAAAAAACATATTTCCTTCAATGCTGTAATGTCCCCTTCTCATTGATGACCTTCCAGTGGTCCATTAGCCTATTCCTGAGACCCGTACGCTAGGTGGAATGAAGAATGAGGGTCCAACATTGATAAAGCGAGGACTTACTATTTTTAGTAAGTAAGGGAATGGCTATTCTGGTGATACTGTCCTACTGAGCTCTCCATGCTCTGTCATTGGGCGCGAAGATCATGCTTTTCGGAGCATTAGTTCTTGACTTACTATTTTTAGTAAGTGGCAGTATGGCATAATTCTATTTCTGGCAGTGGACAGGTTCCTAATCCTGCAGCAGTTCAGTGGTCTTCTTGGCTCAGTTTCATCCTGGTGTTGACAGTAATCAGTACGCGAGTCATATGCAACGCAATTAAATATTATTTCCTTATCCTAAGGTTTAATATTTAATTAATTTGATTAATTGCTACTGATTTATGGAATTTGGGATTAATGTCTATTATCTCCTAAGTTTGGTGAAATTCATGTGTAATAGGGGATGGCGAAATTCATGTGTAATAAGGGATGTCGAAATTACTTAGAGGAATATTATTTTTATATTGCATCTCTAATATTTGCCAAAGTGTTTAACGTGGGTCCATGCCTTTGGCGTGAAGTTTGACTTGTGGGAAATGGCGCTACACTTGGGGTCCACATGAGGTGAAATGAAATGCAAATGAAGGAACTGGAGTTTGGCGGAATTGGCATTTGAATTTTGATGGTGAGAAGTTATAAATAAGAGCCTTGGGCTCCCATTTGAGGCATCTTGAAAATTTGTAATGTTATGTTGCCGGTTTGGCGACAGAACTTGAGGCTTCGGAGTGTGTCTCCCTAGTGCTTCCGGGTTTCGTACTTGAAACATAGTACCTAGCTGCGTGCTGTATTCTACTACATTCTCAAAGCTTGCCATAGACATTTTTGGTGTTGAAGTGATTCTGGAGACTTGCTGGTTTTGCCTGTGGCTAAAGTACATTTTCGATCACACCTCTCTGCTGAAGCGACCGACGGTTATGGGTATCAGCTCTATCCTCCTTCCCAGCAATGGCGATACATTTTGTGAGTTTATAGCAATTTTAATTAAGCTTTGAATTTCCTAGACCAAATCGAAATTCTTAGGCTAGGCGTGGGTTTTTTGTTTGCATTGGAATGCGTGCCAAATTAATGAGGGGTTTTTGGTAATATGGTTTTGGTTAGTTGTTGTTGCACTTGATATATTGTGGGTTTGGGACTGGTTTGAAGTGATTTGGATGTACATTGAGGGAGTTATGAGCTTTTTAGCATTTTCATAGGCCACTGATTTGTAATTCCAGCCTGCAGATTGGTTTTAGCAGAACTTCATGTTTTTATTGTGATAATCTGAATTAATCTGAATTACTCTCCTTCTTTTATCTCTATTTTTGTAAGGTTAAGTAGTAGTACTACTAACCAGTTCTGCTTTGTTATTCTCATCGCACTGAAAAAGTGGAAGAGGCTGGCTTGCCGCCTACTATCAAGCAAATTTGTAATTTCAGTCCTCCCACTGCATAAGTGGTCAAGTGATAGTTATGTGTAATGGTCCTCCTGCTGCGTAAGTGGTCGAGTTGAGGTTGTTATGTAATTGCAGTCCTCTCGCTGAAATATTGCGGTTGAGTGATTCTTATTTTGTGTATCTTACTTGGCTGGTTCATCGCCAAGTTTCCTTGTTTTCCTGCTGGATAAGCGGAAGGGGTTGGCTTGCCGCCCAAGCATTGCATTGTATTTCAGTTTCCTAAGCTAATGACCCCCTCAACACCGTATGCTCTCACCTTCCCACATTGGGCACTTGGTGATCAGAAAGTGGAAGGGTTCCTTTCCCAGCATGTTTCAGTTTATGATTTCTAACCTTAATGGGTTAATTTCTTGTTAATGTTTAGTGTTGGCCTTAAAAGTAAAAAAAATATAGTTGGGATATTACAGTGGTATCAGAGCTGGTTTTCCTGCCAGCCTGTGAGTTTCAGTGGGTTCAGAAGTCTCCATGAGTGACAGAGACGTGAGATACTACAACAAAGAGCAAAAGAGACAGCATTTTCAAATTCCGACAGTGCCGGAAGAGGACACTTTCTCAGAAGTACTGAGAAACAGAGGGAAGGATGTAGATACTTCAGATTCAGTGGATTTAATGGTAGATAAGACTATAGAACCGAATGAGGCACCTGATAAGAAGGCAGAGAGACAATTCAATGCCATGATGGACATGATGTCTCTACTGCTGGCCAAGCTTAACTAGAACGTTGTTGGGGTCCCTAATCAACCCAACAATGGACCGGAAGCCAACACTTCTAACGCTCCTGTAGGCAATGGAAACGGGAGTAATAACGAGAGTAACAATGGAGGTTCAACTCGAAGGCCTTTAGAACCCGTATTTCTGCCAAGAGAAGTACAACAAGCTGAAACAGAGATACGCACAGCTGATGAAATCAGAAATAGCTACATGGAGTATGCTTCACTTCCTGGTGAGATCCGAGATATCCTAACTTTGGATTGGTTTATGAATCAGAAAATGAAGAGAGGAAGGAGGAATGACTATAAGTCTGCTGCCCCAAGAGATTATCAGCAAGCTCTTGGAAGAGTGACCTTAGCACACTTTGATGGAAGCGCTAAGAGTACAGCTAGAGCATGGGGTACAGAAGCTGGACAATTACTTGTCCTTGAGGCCTATGCCGGAGGAGGATGCCATCAAGTTTGCTACCTTGCACTTGGATGGAGTGGCCCACGAATGGTGGTACCATAGGTTGGTCACCCTTGTTCATAACTTAATCACCACCTATGCTGATTTCACCAACAAATTGATTAAGAGATTCGACACCAGGGATCCAGAGGTGAAGTTTAGAGAACTTGCACAACTCAGGCAGCAAGGTTCATTGGACACTTACGTGACTGAATTCCAAAACCTGTCAGTCATGGTGAGTAGCATCTCAGAGAAGCGGTTGGTTGTCCTTTTCACTGAAGGACTTGAGGAACCTTTGAGAGGTTGGGTCAAAGCTTTTGATCCACCCACCCTGGCAGAAGCTATTAAAAAATCTCGAAGCATGGAGTTGGCTGCCCCAAGGAGTAAAATTCAGTCCAAGCCTTTCCCTTTCAAAAAGGATAAGAAGAAGTTCACGAATCAGACCAAGAGGTTCCCTCCTCGTATGGATGATGAGCTCCGTCAAGAGCTCCGGAGGAAGAATCTTTGTTACTCTTGCAGAGAACCTTGGGCCCCCGGACATAAGTGTCATGGAAAGGGGAATTTGCATCAGATGGAGTGCTATTCTGCAGATGGATCAGATTCTGAAATTTCAGAACAACAAATTGAAGTTGAGGACAGCGAGTATGAATAGGCTCCTGAAGGGCCTGAATTTGGATCAGAAGATAGAGGAGTGGTTGCTCAACTCTCGAGCATTCACAAAAATGAGTCCTTTAGAGTTTGGGGTGTGATTGGAGAGCATCATGTCATTGCTCTCATTGACATAGGTGCAACACACAATTTCATTGATGAGAGGATTGTTGCAAAAAGGGGACTAGTGGCAGAGGAAGTTGAGGGCTTCAAAGTCATGGTAGCAGATGGCTTCACTATATCCTGTAATCGAATGATTTCCAACATGTCTCTGAAGTTGGGGAATCATGAAATCAGAGATGATTTCTTTGTGGTGAGCATTGGTGGGACTGATGATGTAGTCCTCAGGATTCAATGGCTGAGGTCTCTTGGTGAGATCACACTAAACTTACAAACCATGGAGCTGAAATTCATGTCTGAAGGGAAGAAGGTAGTGTTGAGAGGAATCTCGCATGGGGGACTTAAAGTGGTATCCTTGAAAAAAATGGAAAGGCTGATCTGCCATAATCAGGTGGAGTGGGCAGTAGAGTGTTTGATAATGCCTTCAAATCCATTGGTAGACAAGGGCAGCTATTCCTCAGATATTCAAGCAATAATCACGGATAGAAGTAAGATCATGGTCATGCCCTCAGAACCACAAAAAGAGAATAGGAACTATCCTGAAGACATTCAAGCTTTGATAACCAAGAGAAGCAAGGTGTTTGAAAACCCACCTCCTGGCAAACCCCTGAGAGAGGTGCCGAACACATTATTGAGCTTGAAGAAGGAGCTAAGCCAGTTATGATTACTCCTTACCGATATCCTAAGAAGCAGAAAGATGAGATTGAGAAAGCAATTCAGGAATTGCTTGACATGGGTTACATCCGGCCTAGCAAAAGCCCCTTTGCTTTGGCGGTTGTTTTGGTGAGAAAGAAGGATGGGACCATGCGCATGTGTGTGGATTACTGAGCCCTGAATCAGAAAACCATCAAGAATCGGTATCCTATTCCGAGGATTGATGAGCTCATTGACGAGCTACATGGGGTAGTGTTCTTTTCCAAGATTGACCTCAGATCGAGGTATCATCGGATTAGAATGAGAGCATCAGATGTGGAGAAGACCACTTTCAGATGCCACTTTGGGCATTTTGAGTTCCTAGTCATGCCCTTTGGCTTGACTAATGCACCCACTACATTTCAGTCATGCATGAACAAAATCTTCCAAGAACAGCTAAGGAAGTTTGTTTTGATATTCTTTGATGACATACTCATATTCAACAAATCTTGGAAAGAACATTTACAGCAGTTGGATGAAGTGTTAAGCATATTGGAATCCGAATCCCTGTTTGCCAAGGAGTCCAAATGTGAGTTTGGGATGTGTTGTGACGTATTCACACATCGCCCCATTGCAAATGGGGACCCCTGCTTTTTTGCTTTCTAGGGTTTGTTTTCTAGGTCTTTTAGGGTTTTGTCTATTAGCCTTTGCATTTTGAGTGTCGCCAAGGGGATCACCTGGATAGCAGGTCCTGCTGGAGTGATGTCCTGATCCTAAAATTTGGCTAAGTCGGAATGTCCTGATCCTGAAATTTGACTAAGTTTGGAAAACTGAAAATCCTCCAAAAACTAGATTTTGCAATATAGCTCCTGGAGGTCTGAAACCACTCTCAAACATCCTGAAAGTATATATGGAATATAACTTAAAGTATAAGAAACTATCTTTCTTCTTTCTTATACTTAAATGTTATATTCCATAAAATGATCCTGACAGAGAGTTCAAAAAGTCAAATTTCGCTCTTGACCCTTCTAGAGGGTCCAAAGCGAATTTCGCTCCTGACCCTTCCAGAGGGTCCAAGGCGAAAATCAACCTAGGACTCATTCCTTGCCTTATTTGACCAAATTTTGATTTGCAAGGCATTTTGAAGGGAAAATTGGAAATGATTCAAAACCTTGAAGAAAATGATGAATTTTGGACAAGGAAAGGCAATTTCGCTCCTGACCCTTCCAGAGGGTCCAGAGCGAAATTTTGAATAGCTCTCATCTTGCAATGAAAAAAGTCAAGTTTTGGACATAGATGAAACAAGGACATCTCCCTTTACCCACCCGAGAAAGTGTCAACTTGAAAAGATGAAGGACTTTGTTGAAAACCTAAAATTCGCTCCTGACCCTTGCTGAGGGTCCAGAGTGAAAATTTTATGGGGGATGTTTTTGCTTAGTTTTGGAATGTCAAAGAGGTTTCAAGGTGAAAAATGAAACATTTTGAGTCTAGATTGCAAAATTCGCTCCTGACCCTTGGTAAGGGTTCAGGGCGAAAATCTTAGTAGAAGACATTTCTTGCCTTGTTTGGTCAAATTGAGGTGATTTTGAGTTTGAAAAAGGAAGAACCAAGCCTAGAAAAGGAAATTCGCTCCTGACCCTTCCAGAGGGTCCAGGGCGAAAACCCTAAATCCTATCCTTTCTTCCAAAGTTTGAGCAATGCCAAGCTTAGACATGGGTGTAAAATGACATTTGAATTGCCTTGAAGTTGGGTTGGATTGCTAAGGATGCAAGTTTTGATGCTAAGAGGAAAATTCGCTCCTGACCCTTGCTGAGGGTCCAGGGCGAAAATCTCAAAATCTCCCATTTTGCCTTGCAAAACGAAATCAAACTTGGATTGGGAGCAAGAAGAAAGATATTTCCTGGCATTGTGAGGTGGATTGAAGTTGGAATGATCAAGAATTTGCTCAAAAAACTCAAAATCGCTCCTGACCCTTGCTGAGGGCCCAGGGCGAAAATTGCAAAATCAACCTATTTCCTTTGAGTTTTGGCTAAGGCAAGGATGCACTAGGGTAAAAATGGCCTTCAAAAACATGATGAATAAAGATTTGCTTCTAAAACTTGATGATTCTAAGCCAGGGAAGAAAAATCGCTCCTGACCCTTGCTGAGGACCCAAGGCGAAAATTTGAAAAACTCTTATTTCACCTTGCAGAAACGAAGCAAATTTGGATGAGATGAATGAAAGGGATCATTGCCTAACCTTGTGAGGTAGATTGGGGTTAAAATGATGGAGGAGTAAGCACAAATTTGAGAAATCGCTCCTGACCCTTGCTGAGGGTCCAAGGCGAAATTTTTGTTAATCTTCATTGAAGCCTTGATCAATCATTGATGTTCCTCAAATCCCCCAAAATTGCTAACTTCGAAGCATTTGGAAAGATTAAATCAAATTCGCATTTATTAAGGCATTGACAATTTAATAAATTAATTTTTAGGCCTTGAAATAAATTAAAAATTCCCCTTGGAGGCATTGAAATTAATTTTGAAAATGAAAAAATTAAGTTGGGCGCTCAATATTTGTTATTTGCCATTATTTGTCAAGTCGGCCTTCTTCTTAGTGGTTTTTATTTTATTTTAAGGCTTATTTGCTAGGTCGGCCTCATGGTTGATTAGGGTGAGCGCTCTATATAATGGGGGAGTATTGCTTTAAGTTTCAAATCATTCATTCATCCTTCTAAGTGCGAAATTGAGGAGCAAATTGGAGAGGCGAATTTCTAGATTGAAGGATAATTTCCAGATTTTGGAAGGTATTTGAAGGCGAATTTCCTGATTTTGAAGAAGCTAGTGGAAGGTAGAGCTCTTTTGAAGACTAATGGAGGCGTAATTCATCCAAGGGAAGACTACAATCTAAACCTTGTCTAGCAAAATCCAGTCTTCTTTCATCATTTTCGAAGGTCTTAGAGTTAAGTACTCAAGAGAAGGTATGGAAATCATTTTGAAATTCTTCGTCAAGGCTTGTTTTAATTTCATAGCAATTTTTGAAAAGAAGTCTA
The DNA here is from genome assembly GCF_030272615.1 of Cryptomeria japonica. Classification (NCBI taxonomy): domain Eukaryota; kingdom Viridiplantae; phylum Streptophyta; class Pinopsida; order Cupressales; family Cupressaceae; genus Cryptomeria; species Cryptomeria japonica. The sequence goes on along the minus strand of NC_081405.1, from coordinate 422,192,034 downwards.
AGACTTGAGAGTTTGATTTTGTTGATTAATTAATTAGGAAATGAAGAATTCTAGATTTATCATGAAATTTCCTAATCAATATCTTGAATCTTCCCTTTGGAGAGTCTTAATTTCTACACTTTAAGATATAATGCTTAAAGACTAATTTTGGAATTTTTTGTGTAGGCATCAAATGGCGACTCCCAAGCCTGGAGGATCTACAAGTCGGCAGGCTCTCATCAAAGAAGATCCGGTCCAGGATAAGGACGACCTTCTCCATCTATTCTCCAGTCTAGCATCGACAAGGACGACCTTCTTCGGTCAAGCATTATCAAGAATAACTTCTTCCAATCCAGCATTCCAAGGCGAGGTACATCATCATCCTGCACATCAAAGACAAAAGAAGTCAAAGCAAGGGTTCGTTGAAGAAGCAGATAGTTTCAGAAGAGTTAATTAAAGCTAGCTTCTCAGCAACATCAAATTGGCATCAACCAAGTGTCAGACAAGGTGGCATCCTAGTCATCGCTCCTCCAGTCGGGTTGGTCCACCTCAGCATGTCCAGATTCGATGTACCTGACTCATTAAAGGTGGCACAAACTTCGATGTACCTACCCCAGCTATCCATTGGTCGAATATTCCAGAGAAGACGTGTCCAATTAATACAATTATTTCATTGGTCGGAATTAAGTTTGTTGTAATAAACCCTAATTAGGGTTTTCTTTGTAGAATCTTGGCCATTGATCTCAAATTGATCTTAGCCATTGAATTGTATTAAGGGCACTATATAAGCCCCGGCTCTTCATTTGTAAAGGCTAATAGGAAAGAGTTAGTGAATAGAAAATAGTTAGTCACTAGTTAGAAGGTGAGTAGTCAGTTGATAGAATAGCAATTAGAGTAGAATAGGAGGACAAGGCAAGAAATTGTTGCCATTGATTGTAAATAAACTCCATTTTCATTGAAGTAATGGTGAAGTGTGTCGTTTCTTGTAATATGCATGGTTTTTTGTTGAATCTTCAATTCTAGATGGTAGATGATTAGATTGAATGAAGGAAATTGTTGAATGCACCTGTGTGGAATCCGTCTAATCCAAACCACTAGCCTCTTGCTGATGGTAAGTGTGCCTTGCATGGTCAACTGGAATAAAATGAGCTTAATCTTAAGTCGTTACACGTCTATTGTTTCACGCATTATCTTGAATGGTGATCAGTGTCAGATGGTGTACGATTTGAACATATTGGAAGCATCCCTTAGAAGATTGCACTGAGTTGGTGTTGAATTGTTCAGCCTGATGGTGAGACCCAGCCCAGTAGGACTCCACCTAGTCATTCATCCATCTTCTCGCATTCTAGGTAGTAGAGTAGACTTCCTGAACCTTGCATCTTTTGCCATGTGTTTGTCTTCCAGTTAGTAAATAGGACTCGTGATTCCAGCAAATCAGACGTTTAGGTCATCAAGTGTAAGTCCCCTTGTGATTCCAGCAAAATCACATCATACCACAGAGAGCTTATCCACATGTAGAGATCCTACAACAAAGAACCTTGAAGTCATCCCGATTGATTCTTTTCGCGACATCTTCAGCATTCAGAGACTTTATTCAAGAGAGGATAAGGTACCTTTAGGTATTTTATTCTGTGTTCGCATGTGCATAAAAAACACATCAACAGGATGGAAGAGTTGCTCTACCTTGGTCACATCGTCAGTGCAGGAGGTGTGAAGGTGGATCCTGAAAAGATTAGAGCCATCATTGATCGGCCTACTCCCAAGAACATAACACATTTGAGGGGATTTTTGGGATTGTGCGGATTTTATCGGAGGTTTGTGAAGGGATATTCTTAGTTGGCTGCCCCCCTCACAGATCTTACAAAGAAAGGAGCCTTTGAATGGTCCAAAAAGGCACAAACAGTATTTGAGGAGTTTAAAAGGATCATGAGTTCCTGCCATGTTTTAGCATTGCCTGATTTCACCAAGCCATTTGAGCTACAGTGTGATGCATTTGGAGAAGGTGTTGGTGCGGTCCTCATGCAGGATAAGCATCCTATAGTCTTTGAGAGTAGGAAATTGAGAGGTCCTGAAAGACTGTATTCAATTTATGACAAAGAAATGCTGGCCATAATGCATGCCCTTGAGAAGTTCAGGCAGTACTTGGTGGGGAGTAAATTCATTGTTAAGACTGATCACAATAGTCTTAAACACTTCATGCATCAGAAAGATTTGAATGAGAGACAACAAAAGTGGGTGAGTAAGCTGGAGGCTTACGATTTCGATATTGAATATGTTAAGGGTAAAAACAATGTTGTGGCAGATGCCTTATCTAGAAGACCCCATTTAAGCTCATTATGCGAGCTTACTGCTGATTGGAGAGAGTTGCTGCTTGCTGATTATGCCAAAAATCAGTTTGCAACCAGCCTTATAGAAGGTACTTTTCATGATGAAAGGTACAAATTGGTTGAGGGATTGATACTGTACAAGGGGAGAATCTTCATAGTGGCTGAATCTAAGTTAAAAGAGAAGATTTTGAAGACTTTCCATAACATCCCCCTTGCTGGTCACCAAGGATATTTCAAAACATACAGGCAGATTCGGGAGAGATTCTCTTGGAAGGGACTTAAAAGTGATGTTTTGAAGTTCATTAAGGAGTGTCATACATGTCAGAGGCACAAAGATGAGCACACTCTACCAATTGGTTTGTTACGACCCTTGCCTATTCTTGGTCAAAAATGGGAAAGTATTTCCATGGATTTCATCACAGGGTTGCCTCGGGCTCAAGGGAAGGATAGTATCTATGTGGTGGTGGACAGACTTACAAAGTTTGCTCATTTCTTCGCCATCACAAGCTTTTTTACAGTAGCACAAGTTGCTGAAGTGTTCTTCCGGGAGGTGTTTAGATTACATGGGTTATCGAAGAACATTGTGAGTGATAGGGACAGCAAGTTCCTAAGTGTTTTTTGGCAAGAGATTTTTAGATTGTGTGGTACTATGCTCACTCCAAGCACCGGTTATCACCCTCAAACTGATGGGCAGACCGAGATAGTGAATAAGTGGTTGGAAGGCTATCTTAGAAACTATGTCTCGGAGCAGCAAAATACATGGGTGAGATGGCTTCACCTAGGGGAATATTGTTACAATTCCTCCTATCACATGTCCATCCGGATGTCACCATTCATGGCACTATATGGTTATGAAGCTCCTAGCTTCGTGGACTTGGTATTTGGTGATAGCAGAACCCCTTAGGCAAAAGATATGATGCAGCAAAGTCAGGATATTCTGAGGATTCTGAGGGACAATCTCCAGCATGCACAGAATCAGCAGAAGTTGTATGCTGATCAGCAGCGAATTGAGCGCACCTTTGAGGTGGGCGACATGGTTTATTTGAGGCTCTAGCCCTACAGATAGTCTACTCTCAAGAAGAGTGGGACTGAGAAATTGAAGCCACGATTCTATGGGCCTTTCAGAGTCAGCAGAAGGGTTGGAGAAGTGGCGTATGAGTTAGAATTGCCAACAAGTAGCAGGATCCATAATGTATTTCATGTGTCTCGCCTTAAGAAGGCTCTTGGACATAATGTTGTTGCTTCAGCTGAGTTATCTCCGTTTGATGAGGAGGGAGAGTTGGTTTTGGTTCCTGAAGCTATCCTTGAATTCAAGGAACGATCTTTGAGGAGAAGAGTGATCAGGGAATACTTGATCAAATGGAAGAATCTACTAGTAGAGGATGCTACATGGGAAAATGAGGAGATTTTACTGCATCCAGCCTTACAATTGCTTGAGGACAAGCAATTTTGGGGAGGGCGGACTGTAATGTCCCCTTCTTATTGATGACCTTCCAGTGGTCCATTAGCCTATTCCTGAGACCCGTAGGCTAGGTGGAATGAAGAATGAGGGTCCAACATTGATGAAGCGAGGACTTACTATTTTTAGTAAGTCAGGGAATGGCTATTCTGGTGATACTGTCCTACTGAGCTCTCCATGCTTTGTCATTGGGCGCGAAGATCATGCTTTTCGAAGGATTAGTTCTTGACTTACTATTTTTAGTAAGTGGCAGTATGGCATAATTCTATTTCTGGCAGTGGACAGGTTCCTGATCCTACAGCAGTTCAGTGGTCTTCCTGGCTCAGTTTCATCCTGGTGTTGACAGTAATTAGTATGGGAGTCATATGTAACGCAATTAAATATTATTTCCTTATCCTAAGGTTTAATATTTAATTAATTTGATTAATTGCTACTGATTTATGGAATTTGGGATTAATGTCTATTATCTCCTAAGTTTGGCGAAATTCATGTGTAATAAGGGATGTCGAAATTACTTAGAGGAATATTATTTTTATATTGCATCTCTAATATTTGCCAAAGTGTTTAACGTGGGTCCATGCCTTTGGCGTGAAGTTTGACTTGTGGGAAATGGCGCTACACTTGGGGTCCACATGAGGTGAAATGAAATGCAACTGAAAGAACTGGAGTTTGGCGGAATTGGCATTTGAATTTTGATGGTGAGAAGTTATAAATAAGAGCCTTGGGCTCCCATTTGAGGCATCTTGAAAATTTGTAATGTTATGCTACCGGTTTGGCGACAGAACTTGAGGCTTCGGAGTGTGTCTCCCTAGTGCTTCCTGGTTTCGTACTTGAAACATAGTACCTAGCTGCATGCTGTATTCTACTACATTCTCAGAGCTTGCCATAGACATTTTTGGTGTTGAAGTGATTCTGGAGACTTGCTGGTTTTGCCTGTGGCTGAAGTACATTTTCGATCACACCTCTCTGCTGAAGCAACCGACGGTTATGGGTATCAGCTCTATCCTCCTTCCCAGCAATGGCGATACATTTTGTGAGTTTATAGCAATTTTAATTAAGCTTTGAATTTCCTAGACCAAATCGAAATTCTTAGGCTAGGCGTGGGTTTTCTATTTGCATTGGGATGCATGCCAAATTAATGAGGGGTTTTTGGTAATATGGTTTTGGTTAGTTGTTGTTGCACTCGATATATTGTGGGTTTGGGACTGGTTTGAGGTGATTTGGATGTATATTGAGGGAGTTATGAGCTTTTTAGCATTTTCATAGGTTGCTGATTTGTAATTCCAGCCTGTAGATTGGTTTTAGCAGAAGTTCATGTTCTTATTGTGATAATCTGCATTACTCTCCTTCTCTTATCTCTATTTTTGTAAGGTTAAGTAGTAGTACTACTAACCAGTTCTGCTTTGTAATTCTCATCCTATTGAAAAAGTGGAAGAGGCTGGCTTGCCGCCTACTATCAAGCAAATTTGTAATTTCAGTCCTCCCATTGCATAAGTGGTCAAGTGATAGTTATGTGTAATGGTCCTCCTGCTACGTAAGCGGTCGAGTTGAGGTTGTTATGTAATTGCAGTCCACTCATTGAAATATTGCGGTTGAGTGATTCTTATTTTGTGTATCTTACTTGGCTGGTTCACTGCCAAGTTTCCTTGTTTTCCCGCTGGATAAGCGGAAGGGGCTGGCTTGCCGCCCAAGCATTGTATTGTATTTCAGTTTCCTAAGCTAATGACCCCCTCAACACCGTATGCTCTCACCTTCCCACATTGGGCACTTGGTGATCAGAAAGTGGAAGGGATCGTTTCCCAGCATGTTTCAGTTTATGATTTCTAACCTTAACGGGTTAATTTCTTGTTGATGTTTAGTGTTGGCCTTAAAAATTAAAAAAAATATAACTGGGATATTACAAATGCTTTAACTTCTAACTAGCGATTGTGCCAAAATCTAATCTTGTCCCCTTTTCCCAATTTTCATTCAATATCTAAACTAATGAGCTTGCAATAGGACCTAAGAAAATTCCAAATGCTTGAATCCATGGGGAGATTCAAAGTGTTTCTAAAAAGATCATTGGGATTTTTCTCTAGATATTTAACTTGTATGTGTTAATGCAAATTGCACTTATTATAGATATAGATAGATGTGAACTAAATCAAATTTAGTCTTCTATTTGCAGGTAAGTATCTTTAAATTCAGTTCTTTAACTTCTCTAGACTCAAGTAGAGAAAGACAAATCACAGGTATGTAAAGATGTATTTAGAATCTAATATTAAAGAATGCAGTAGATGATTTGCAACTAGTATAGTATCAGTTACTTATCTGTACTTTGATTGATATGAAGTAGTGCTTGATATATAATATTGCTCAAGTTTACCTTGATCACCGATAGACCTCGCCTAGGTAAGTATACAATAATGTTTGATATGATGATTAATTCACTAATAGTGAATGCCCAGCACTTGAAAAAATATATTCAATCTGCAGTATAAACTGCCCTTAATATGATGTCGATCTGCGATATAGAATGCCTTGGATATTGTTATCAATCTGCAATATCAAATGAATATATAATGTCAAACTATATCTTGTGAATATATGAGTCGTTGGGATTATCTCTGCTGAAGAATACAAGTCATTTATCAATTTCAATGATTGCATTCTTCCATCGAATGAGGCTATGTATGAATTGTAGAACCGATCCATGATCGGTTGTGTCTCTTCAATATCAAACGGTATGTCTTAATGGTTAGTTAACTAACTAACCCGATTCATATGAATCTCATTAGTTAGTTAGTACTAACTAACTATTAGTATGTTAACAATACAAACATGGATCGAACTATAATTCAATCGCATCTCCAGCACTTAACATTTGATATTGATTCATATATGTCTCAAGTTCATCTTAGATGTGAAGATATTAATCCAAGTCTTACATCGGTATGGTCTGTGCTTCAGTTTGTATATATATATGTGAATATATGCAAGGCATATGTTCACATATATATATATATATATACAAATAGATCTCAGTAATCTGACCATAGCTACAATATCTTCAACACTCCCTCTTAGCTAGGGAAGATTAACTAAGTATGAACAAGTTTAGATATCACACTACTTGTGATATCAAGGAGTATATTAAATATCAAGTCAACATGATATTTAAATATCCTGGTTATGGTATGTATACTGACATCATGATGTCTACCATAACTCATCGTGGCATATCCATGGATATTAAGTCTGCATAATATCCACCATTATTCATCCATAAGGAATATTGATACATACTCGATATCAAGTCAGCATGATATCTATCAATAATTCAAAACAATGATAACTATCAAGACATTTCCATAAATATCAAGTCAGCATGATATTCGTCGTGATAGTAAGCATTGTAAAGTCGTCACCTTACAATACTGAATACAAGTGTTCATTATTAGAAAGATCGTCACCTTCCCATAATGTACATAGGAGGGCAGGCCCATTAAAGTCAGAGTCAACACATATGACAACAGAGAGTTTACACATTAAACAACTTTATATATATAAGTACAAATAAAACAATTTTGAGACTGTCTCAATTACATTTCAACCATACCAAGTTTCTTCCTGAAGTGCTCCACTTTAGCTCTTGAAAGAGGCTTGGTGAGAATGTCTGCCGTTTGATCGCTTGTACTAACATATTCCAATTGAATAGCATGTCTCTCCACCATGTCTCTTACATAGTGATAGGGGATTTCAATATGCTTGGATCGATCATGGAATACTGGATTTTCAGAAAGCTTTATACAACTTTGATTGTCACACAGAAGAGTGGTAGGTTTTAGAGGCTTTCCAAATAGTCCCACAATCAACTTCCTAAGCCACACCACTTCTCGGGCTCCCATAGAGGCTGCTATGTATTCTGCTTCGGTAGAGCTTTGAGCTATAGAGGAGTGTTTCTTGCTTGTCCAAGAGATCATGGCAGATCCTAGATTGAAACAGTATCCAGAAGTACTCTTACGGTTAGTCACACTTCGAGTCCAATCTGAATCTGTGTATCTATGTAAGTCGAAATCAACTTTCTCATATTTAAGGCCATATCCAATAGTGCCTTGTAGATATCTCATGATATGTTTTGCTGCCACAAGATGTATTTCTCGAGGTTCACACATAAACTGACTTAAAGCATTAACTGCATAGCATATGTCAGGTCTAGTGTTAACCAAATGCTTAAGTGATCCAATGATCTGTCTATAATGAGTAGGATCCACAAATTTGGACTTTGCTGTAGCTTCCTTCAACTTGTGCAAGTTTCTTTCCATGGGTGTAGACATCGGTCTACAGTCCATCATTCCAAATCTCCTCAATATATCAATGGTGTATTTTCCTTGATTCAAGAAAATACCATCAGGTTTTTGCCATACCTCCAAACCTAGGAAGTAGTGTAAGAGTCCCAAATCCTTCATATCAAATTCTGCAGCTAGATCCCTTTTACATTGGACAATGAGATGGTCCTTACCCGTGATTAGGAGATCATCTACATAAAGTTTCTCTGATCAGCAAGTCACCATTAATAACCTTAAAATAGAGATTTGGATCTACAACATTCTTTGAAAATTCTAAGTTCATGAGATAGCTGTCAATTCTTTCATACCAGGCTCAGGGAGCTTGTTTTAGCCCATAAAGAGCTTTCTTCAGTCTGCACACATGAGTTGTGGCATCATGAACTATAAAGCCTTCAGGTTGTTCCAAGTAAACCTCTTCTTCAATAATTCCATTTAGGAAAGCATTTTTAACATCCATTTGATGAACCTTCCACCCTTTGGATGCTGCAATGGCTAATATTGTTCTAACCGAGGTGTATCGAGCTATTGGTGCAAAAGTTTCTTCGTAGTCAATACCTTCTTTCTGTGAGAAACCTCTAGCAACAAACCGTGCCTTGTGTTTTTCTATACTACCATCTGCAACATGTTTAATCTTGAATAACCACTTGGAGGACACAACTGATTTTGCTTCAGGTTTGGGCATTATGTCCCAAACATCATTTTTCAAGATGGATAGGTACTCTTCCGTCATGGCATCTTTCCATGCTTGACTCTTGAGGGCTTCACTAACACTTCCAGGCTCTGAGTCCAAGATTTCATTCATCAGTGCATCATAAGTTAGTTTCTGAGGCCTCTTGCTTTCTCTGAATGTACCATCAGATGCTGTGAAGCTTCCTGCTTCCCCTACTATTTTCCTAGCCCAGAGTGGTTGTTTCTTTTTGTTGATGTTTGGATTTTCTTCTTGATACTCCCTCTGAATTTCAGCTTCAGGTGGGCTTTCATAAGAAGTGTCTTCAGGAACTTCTGTCTGAACTTCAGGGAAGTAACATGTTTCCTCGTTTGAGGGAGGATTTTGTATTTCCAACTCATCATAATTCTTTGCCCTTTTGAAGGCAATATCCTCCTCAAATAGTACATCGCGACTTAGCTCTATTTGTCTCTGTCCAGGAATCTGGATTCTATAAGCCTTTGTAGTCTCACTGTATCCCACAAAAATACCTTTCTTTCCGGAAGGCTCCAACTTTGTTCTGTTCTTTTTGGAACATGAATATATACAGGACAACCAAATATCCTTAAATGACTTATGTCTGGTTTCCGACCTGTAAATACCTCCTCTAGAGTTTTGTGTTAAGATGAGAATGTGGACATCTGTTTTGGATATAAACTGCTGTTCGAGATGCTTCTGCCCAGAATGAGGTATCTAAGTTCTGATCGAACATCATTGATTTTGCAGCTTCCACAATAGCTCTATTTTTCCTCTTAGCTACTCCATTTTGTTGGGGATTATAAGGTACTGTAAACTCCCTCTTGATCCCTGCGGTTGCACAAAACTCTTTAAACAATTCTGAAGTATATTCTCTCCCATTATCTGTTCTCAGAGTCTTAATTTTCTTCCCGAATGAGTTTTCTGTCAAGGCTTTGAATTCTTTGAATCTATTTAGAGTTTCTTCAAATTCTTTGCACTTTAAGAAATAGATCCAAGTCTTCCTTGAAAAATCATCCACAAAAATCACATAGTATAAGGCTCCACCTATGGAGGGTTTGGACATAGGTCCACACAAGTCTGAGTGGACTAGCTCCAATGTAACTTTGGTTTTGCTTGAGCTATTTTGAAAAGAACCTTTGGTGTTCTTTCCTAGAGCACATCCTTTGCAGGTCCCACAGTGCGAGGGGTTTAACTTAGGTAATCTTGTTACCATCTTGTCTAAAGAGTTTAGAGCACGAAAATGTAAATGCCCTAATCTTCTATGCCAAATTTCACTCAAGTCTATAGTTTCATGAACAAGGGCTTGTTTAGGTTCAGTGCACAATTTGTAAAGATATCCATGCCTCTTTCCTATAACTTGAGCTTTCTTGAATGTAGATGTTTTAGGCCATGCCACGACTTTTCCATCCATGAAGGTGACCCTATAGCCATTATCCTCAAGGGCAGAAATGGATATCAGGTTCCTTTTGATTTCTGGTACATATAGTACATCCTTCAACTGAATAGTTATGCGTGATTCTAACTTGATTGTACAGGTCCCTACTCCCTTCACTGGATGTGCGGAATCATCTCCGATGGTAACTTCCTCATTAGTTTCTTCCACCATATCTTCCATGTTTTCTCGATATCCGGTGATATGTCGGGATGATCCACTATCAATCACCTAGGTGCAGGATTTGTTGGAAACTTGATTTGAAAGTGCTGTGTAGAATGTGAGCATTTCAGATTCCTCTTGAGAGTATGTTTTTCCAACCTTGGCATATGTTGCTTGCTTCTTTGTTCGATCTGGACAGTTAGTAGCATAGTGTCCATATTGGTCACATCGAAAGCATTGAATTTGAGAGACATCTTTTCTTGGTTTGCCCTTTCCATTAAATTTTCTCTTCTTCTTGAAATTCTTCTTCTTTCCCTTCTTCTTAGAGTTGGAATTAGTGTTAAGAACATGAATGTCCTCATCTAAGCCCTTTTGTTTGCTCCCTTTGGTGAGTAGTCTAGTTTCTTCTAGAAGACAGTCAGATCTTAGTCTGTCCAAGTTAGGAAGTTCAGGTCTTGCACTTATGCCTTGCACAAAAGGTTCCCATGAGTTAGGTAATCCACTTAAGGCAGTGTAGGTTAATTCCTTTTCATCAATTTTACATCCAACTGAAGATAGTTGATCTCGAAGTGCTGTTATCCTCATGAAGTAAGCATTTATAGTTTCATCTTTATTCATGCTTATGTTGTTTATTTGCCTCTTGAGTGCGAGTGTCGTGCCGGTATTATTGATTTCAAATGCATTTTCAAGTGATTTCATCATGAGACGTGCAGTTTCTTGTCTTGCTGGGATTGGAACAATGTGATCTTGAACAACATCTATGATCAATCTCATGGCCTTCTCATTGTTTTCTATCCAATGAGATTTTTCTGGTTCATCTTTAGGTTCGGTGATTTTATCGTATACATATGAGTATAATTTGTTTTCCTTTAGCAACATAGTGATTCTTAGCTTCCATGATGAAAAGTTATTTGCTCCATCTAATCGATCCTCGAATCTGATCGTGCTTACCATGTTTGATGAAGGAATTTGATTAGTCTTCAAATTATGTGATCTTTAGTTACTCAAGTTCAATTTAGGATCAGATTATATCCTGGCTCTGATACCATGTTAATGCAAATTGAACTTATTATAGATATAGATAGATGTGAACTAAATCAAATTCAGTCTTCTATTTGCAGGTAAGTATCTTTAAATTCAGTTCTTTAACTTCTTTAGACTCAAGTAGAGAAAGACAAATCACAGGTATGTAAAGATGTCTTTAGAATCTAATATCAAAGAATGCAGTAGATGATTTGCAACTAGTATAGAATCAGTTACTTATCTGTACTTTGACTGATATGAAGCAGTGCCTGATATATAATATTGCTCAAGTCACCTTGATCACCGATAGACCTCGCTCAGGTAAGTATACAGTAATGTCTGATATGATGATTAATTCACTAATAGTGAATGCCAGCACTTGAAAATATATATTCAATCTGCAGTATAAACTACCCTTAATATGATGTCGATCTGCGATATAGAATGCCTTGGATATTGTTATCAATCTGCAATATCAAATGAATATATAATGTCGAACTATATCTTGTGAATATACGAGTCGCTGGGATTATCTCTGCTGAAGAATACAAGTCATTTATCAATTTTGATGATTGCATTCTTCCATCGAATGAGGCTATATATGAATTGTAGAACCGATCCATGATCGGTTGTGTCTCTTCAATATCAAACGGTATGTCTTAATGGTTTGTTAGTAATAACTAACTAACCTGATTCATATGAATCTGATTAGTTAGTAAGTACTAACTAACTATTAGTATGTTAACAATACAAACATGGATCGAACTATAATTTAATCGCATCTCCAGCACTTAACATTTGATATTGATTCATATATGTCTCAAGTTCATCTTAGATGTGAAGATAATAATCCAAGTCTTACATCGGTATGGTCTGTGCTTCAGTTTGTATATATATATGTGAATATATGCAAGGCATATGTTCACATATATATATACAAATAGATCTCAGTAATCTGACCGTAGCTACAATATCTTCATTTGTTTCCTTACTCCAAAATTTGTTTCTTTCCATATAAACTCTCTGGGCCATTTTAGCCCCAAGACCCTATTTATTTTCCTAAATTTCTGAATTTAATTTCCCATGGTTTTAGGCTTGCATATCTCCTCCCATTTGACTAGATTATACTTGAAGGTGTTTTCACTACCCTCCAAAGAAAGATATTCTAGGAAGCTTCCAGGATCTTGGACACTTTGCCTGGGAGCTAAAATGCTGACATTACATATATGGGAATTGAAGCCAATGAAGCTTTAATCAATGTAATTTTGCTCGTCTTTGTGAGCCATTTACCCTTCCAAGAGGCCATCTTCTCTTGTAATCTATCAACCACCTTGCTCCATTCCACCTTTGCAGTTCTTTGATCCAACAGTGGCATCCCTAAATACTTACTAGGAAACCTATCTATCTCATAACCTAGAATCCTTTGAATTCCAGGTTTTCCACACAATGATATTTTAGAAAGAAAATTTTGGATTTCATTCCATTGACTTTTTGTCTAGTAGCTTGCTTATATTGTGCAAACACCTTTTTCATACATCTCGCTTCCCTAATCACTTCACCAAAAAGAAGCGTATTATTAGTGAATTGTAGGTGTGCGATGTTACTTATTCCTCTAGAGACTTGCAACCCTTTGAAGTTCCCATGTTTGGCGTCTTTCTTTAGTGCTCTTCCTTGAACTTCTGCAACAATAATAAATAAAAAAGGGGAGAGAGGGTCACCCTAACTTAAGCCCCTTTTTACATTGAAGAGATCCATAGCAATTCCATGGATTAAGATGGCATAGGAGGCAAAAGATATGCAATTGTATATCCATTTACACCATGCCTAATAGAAGTTGAACTTGCACATGGCCTTTAAGAGGAAATCCCACAAGATTATGTTATAGGCTTTGTTCATGTCTAGCTTAACAACAATGCCTTCCTTCCTCCTTGTCTTAATGGAATGGATAGTCACATGAGCTAAAACTATACCATCCAAGATTTTCTATTTTTGAGGAAACAACTTTGTTCCTCAAAGATTAGATCATCTAAGCACTTCTGAAGCCTAGTTGACATAGCCTTAATAATAATTCTATACACCATATTACACAGAGTGATTGATGTTATGGGACTTCTTCCCCAAGAGAGATAATAAAGTTATGAAATATCTCTTTAGAATTAAAAGGGAGATAAAAATAAAGGATATTATAATCCTTTGGTTTTAATAAAGATTAATAAAGAATGTTTATGAAAAATTCTCTTAAAAGAGAGGAATAATTATATTTATTAAAGGATAATTAAAGGTGACCTTTCCAAAAGGGTGTGATGGTTTGGAAACCACCCTTTAAAAGGTTATGTAAGTCATTTATGTGAGACTTGGAAGGGGGCATGGAGATCACTCATGGAAGAAGAAGGTCGTGGCTTGGTAGGCTATGAGGCATTTGGAGAAGGGGCACACAACGTGTCCAACTCGGGGTATATCGTACACCTTAGTACCTTGGCCAGGACTTTGTTATTTATGCCATGAAGGTAGGTTGGGTTCTATGTAAGAACATATGGGCTCTATTTAATCTATTAAATGTAATAACAAGGCTAGATTGTGTTGTTAGAAATCGTGCGTAGAACAAAAATCGTGAAAACTCACGAAAATAGAGATTATGCGCTAGTAACACAAATCGGACACAGCCTTAAATTCACACGAAAAACATGCCGCCAAAAAAATGATGCGAAAACAGGTCACAGTTTGGGTTTGCAGAGAAGTATGTGATGCAGTTTAAAAACTAGATTGTGGGTAGGAGAAAATGTGTGAACCGTAGGAAATTTTTTTTTTCGCTGCTAAAAACGCTGCCATGAATGAATGCAAAAGTACGTCGGTGCAGACGATAAACAAAAGTCATGATGCCTCGAAACATCCACAACCCCTCATGCAAATTTAAAAAAAAAAAGCAAATTATAGGAGAAAGAAAATCTGCCTAGAAAAAAATTTCGCGAACAATGTTATTCCATAAAAAAACAATAAAAAAATTTCTAGAAGAAAAATCCAGGTAAACAGAAGAGGCTACAAATTTTTCATTAAAAAATTCGCCAAATCCTAAAAAATCCCATCCACCCTCTCTGATACCATGTTATGGTAAATTGATGTTGTATTAAAACAATAGAGGCGAAAGCACTATATATAGAATTTACAAGAGACGATGTTTCTAAAAGAAACGATCGTTAACAAAATGCTAAAAGGAAACTTTCCTTAACTAAGTCAACTAGATGACCATTAATGAAGCAATACATATACATTATTCTAATAAAAATTGCAGCTCTATACCTGTTCCTACACATAGTAGAGAATAGAAAATTGTTGGGATAGGGGTTTGCCTTAGGTCAAATTTCGGTTTTGGAATTAACCATGAAATAGAATTGAAATGTAAATGAAGTGCTGTAATAGAAATGATTTCCTTTCAAGGGAAATGCTGAAAATGTCTGAAACACTAATGATATACTTTTTATGAAGTTTTGTTTGTCTTCACAAGGTGTTAGGGTTTCATGTAGATAGTTTTCATAAAACATAGAACATGAATGCCATCTCCAATGCTTGAATCTTGACTTCACTTCTGCTCCAATGCTTGAAAGAAAACTGATTGCTTGCTCACTTTAATTTGAATGAATGCTTGATTGATTGGATGTTGGATTGATTGAATGTCTTTTAAAATGAGAGGGGTAGACCTCTTTTTATACATGCTAGTCAAAAAACATTAAATTTCCGACACGAGCCGACATAGGATCTAAGTTCCCACCCAGTTTATGTTACCATTATGAGGACCCAAAATGGGCCCTAATTGGGAGGACCAGGTGCTTGGCCCATTAGGGACTTAGGATTTTGGGGGAGAAAGTGCAGATGATGAAAATATTGAGTTTGATGCATGGTGTGAGCAAGTTCAGGGCTCCAATCAGGCCTTGGGGGACGAATACCAAGGTGAGGGCCCAAATGAGGACAAAATTGTAAGAGAGTACAATTTAGGACACTACAATATATCCTGCCAAGAAATAGGTCAAGGTCAGCTTGGGAAGTAGTTCAAAACGTGTGGAATAAGGGATGAAAAAGAGGCCGACTTGGGTTTAAAGGGTAAAATCCCCTCCAAAGCATGTGGAACAAGTTAAAATAAGGCAAGCACCAAGATAGGAAGGAGAGGCCGCTCAGAGATAAGAGGAAGTCAATATGAAAGTTGAAAAACAATATAAACACTTGTCTCAGCGGACCTCCTTGTCAAGAATGCAAGTGTTACATGGAGCATATATTAAAGAAGGATCAAAACAAATACTTTCCACATCAATGCAAAGTGAATTCAAGGCAGATCATGTGCGAATTCAAACAGCAGACAAGTGCGAATTAAGGAAATCAGATCCCAAGCAAGTATGAAAAACTAAGGACAAGAAGTTCGCATTGAAAGTTTGAAGAAGGGTGAATTTGTGCAAGAAAAATTGCAGGTGTAGGGTTCAACAATGCAACTTAAGGTTTACCAAAGCATGAAGAAGGTCAACCCTTATCAAAGCAGAAGACAATCAATTCATGGAATGCATATAAAGGTGAAGCCCAAACATTCATTTTCTAAAACAATTCAAATCAGATCAGAGTAGAGGAAGGCAAATTTAAGGGCAGAAGTAAGTGTGAATTGCTGAAGCAAATCAGATTTCAAAGCCAAGCAGTGTGGAATGAAAGGAAGGACTGAATTCCAGCAGAGAATAGGTGCGATTTTGTGCAACATAATTGGACTCCAAGACAAGCATTGAATGAAAACAGGAAAAAGTTGCAAGTAGATGACCTCTTGAAGGAAAGAAATTAGTAATTCATATGCAGATTTGAGCATTTTCCTTCACAGTTTTATGCATTTCTAGAACTGTAGCATCATTTCCATTAGAATTTGAAGTGTTGAAAATGTCGCTTTCAGATAATAAGGAGGGCTTGTGAAGTGTTCTTGATGATATTTTTAAAATTCAAGTGAACTTGTTGCCTAGGATGAAATTTATTTCACAATGTCTCTTTGAAGTGTGTTAGTCAACATGAATCAGGAATGCAAGGTTAAACTTTCGTTTTATTATAGTCTTGCATTTCATTAATATAAAGGTTTCATTCACTTTCATGATTTAAGATATTCTCTTTCTTTTTAGGAATGATTGCAAGGTTAATGTAAGGAGATGGATGAAAGGACTTAATTACGACAAGAAGATCAAGATCAAGGAGATCATGGAGGATACAACCACGACAAGAAGATTAAGGATTTCCAAGAGGAAGATCACGAAGGATCTCCAAGATGAAGATGAAAATGTGAAAGATGAAACCTAAGGAGAGTATTTGAAGAAGCAGTTCACTCCTAAGAAGATAGTTTCAGAAGAGTTAATCAAAGTTAGAAATTCAAGACTTCTTTATGATGATATAGAAGTTGAGTTGAAACAAAGATGAAGGAAGGAGAAAGTTTACAAGATATACAAGTTGATGTGGTGCCTACTCATCTCCACCAATGGCAAGCCAAGGATTATTGTCTCCAAATTCATTGAACTTGATTCATCCAAAGGAGAACAAGTGGACATGTGAATGCATTGAATGAAGTGTCCTCATCTACTCTTTGTAAATTTTGCCATTGAGGCTATGTTAATTTTCATTGGCCCTTTTCCTCAAAAGGATGTGCATTTAAGGACTTGTAATTTTCTCATTGGTAGATATTAAATGTAAGGGTGGTAGTTATAACTAACTTCACGTAGGGTTTCATTGAATTATCTTGGCCATTGATTTAGAATGAATCTGGGCCCATCATTTGTAATCAAGAAGTCTGTAATATCCCAGTTATTTTTTTTTTTGATTATTAAGGCCAACACTAAACATCAACAATAACTTAACCCGTTAAGGTTAGAAATCATAAATTGAAACATTCTGGGAAAGGAACCCTTCCACTTTCTGATCACCAAGTGCCCAATGTGGGAAGGTGAGAGCATATGGTGTTGAGGGGATCATTAGCTTAAGAAACTGAAATACAATGCAATGCTTGGGCGGCAAGCCAGCCCCTTCCGCTTATCCAGTGGGAAAACAAGGAAACTTGGCGGTGAACCAGCCAAGTAAGATACACAAAAGAAGAATCACTCAACCGCAATATTTCAACGAGAGGACTGCAATTACATAACAACCTCAACTCGACCGCTTATGCAGTGGGAGGACCATTACACATAACTATCACTCGACCACTTATGCAGTGGGAGGACTGAAATTACAGATTTGCTTGATAGTAGGCGGCAAGCCAACCTCTTCCACTTTTTTAGTGGGATGAGAATTACAAAGCAGAACTGGTTAGTAGTACTACTACTTAACCTTACAAAAATAGAGATAAGAGAAGGAGAGTAATGCAGATTATCACAATAAGAACATGAATTTCTGCTAAAACCAATCTACAGGCTGGAATTACAAATCAGCAGCCTATGAAAATGCTAAAAAGCTCATAACTCCCTCAATATACATCCAAATCACTTCAAACCAGTCCCAAACCCACAATATATCAAGTGCAACAACAACTAAGCAAAACCATGTTACCAAAAACCCCTCATTAATTTGGCATGCATCCCAATGCAAACAGAAAACCCACGCCTAGCCTAAGAATTTCGATTTAGTCTAGGAAATTCAAAGCTTAATTAAAATTGCTATAAACTCACAAAATATATCGCCGTTGTTGGGAAGGAGGATAGAGCTGATACCCATAACCGTCAGTCGCTTCAGCAGAGAGGTGTGATCGAAAATGTACTTCAGCCACAAGCAAAACCAGCAAGTCTCTAGGATCACTTCAACACCAAAAATGTCTATGGCAAGCTCTGAGAATGTAGTAGAATATAGCACACAACTAGGTACTATGTTTCAAGTACGAAACCGGGAAGCACTAGGGAGACGCACTCCGAAGCCTCAAGTTCTGTCGCCAAACCGACAGCATAACATTACAAATTTTCAAGATGCCGCAAATGGGAGCCCAAGGCTCTTATTTATAACTTCTCACCATCAAAATTCAAATGCAAACTCCCCCAAACTCCAGTTCCTTCATTTGCATTTCATTTCACCTCATGTGGACCCCAAGTGTAGCGCCATTTCCCACAAGTCAAACTTCACGCCAAAGGCATGGACCCACGTTAAAGACTTTGGCAAATATTAGAGATGCGATATAAAAATAATATTCCTCTAAATAATTTGGACATCCCTTATTACACATGAATTTCGCCAAACCTAGGAGATAATAGACATTAATCCCAAATTCCATAAATCAGTAGCAATTAATCAGATTAATTAAATATTAAACCTTAGGATAAGGAAATAATATTTAATTGCGTTACATATGACTCCCGTACTGATTACTGTCAACACCAGGATGAAACTGAGCCAGAAAGACCACTGAACTGCTGCAGGATCAGGAACCTGTCCACTGCCAGAAATAGAATTATGCCATACTGCCACTTACTAAAAATAGTAAGTCAACAACTAATGCTCCAAAAAGCATGATCTTCGCGCCCAGTGACAGAGCATGGAGAGCTCAGTAGGACAGTATCACCAGAATAGCCATTCCCTGACTTACTAAAAATAGTAAGTCCTCGCTTCATCAATGCTGGACCCTCATTCTTCATTCCACCTAGCCTACGGGTCTCAGGAATAGGCTAATGGACCACTGGAAGGTCATCAATGAGAAGGGGACATTACAAAGTCTATATCAGGCTTGACCTTTTTATTTGTAAGAGTTAGAAGTGGTAGAAGTAGTGGTAGGAGGAGATAAAAAATTGTTGCCAAGACTATGCTGGAATAAATACATAATTTTCATTGAAGATATGGTGGATCTTTGTGTGTTGTTTCAACATTTTGCATGGTTTCTACTTCTCAAGTTTTAGTTGAAGTTAATTGATTGTAATGGGGAAAGGTGAAGATATGTGATGAATTCCTTGGTTTATACCATTTGTAGTTTGTTGATTGCAAATTGTAGTGTATGGTTAGTTTGAACCTCATTTTGGTAATATTTGGATTGTGGATATTCACTTGGATTGCTCCAACATTGGGTATTTGGATGGATGTTTGCAATATGAAAAGCTTTTAGTACCTTAGAAGATTGCATTCTTTCTATGGCATTGTGAGCTATCTTTGGTTAATTAGAAAGTAGTTCCATAAGGAATTCATTGATCTAAGCACTATCCATTATTTTCATTGACATTAGGTTTAGCTTAGATTTTTCTAACCTTATCCCTTTTGTCTTTTATTTGAAGTTCAAGTCAGTCTAGTATTCAAGTTCTAGTTAAGTGTAAGTCCCTTTGTCATGACAACAAATCACATCATTCATCGAGTCTATCCATTGCATTGTCTAGATATAACATTTCTAAACCTTGGGGCAGCCTTAATTGATCACATTGTTTAGCATTTAAGGTTTCCTTGTTCAAGAGAGGATAGAATACTTGGTATTTTATTTTGTGTTGGCAAGTGTCACAAAACATGCATCGACAGATAGTATGTTTGATTGGCTTACTCAAGTTCAATTTTTAATGTAAATTGTCACATAGGTTAGTAGTTGTCTATGCTTGAAAGGGTTGAAGCTATGTACATACTTCCCAAGTGAATCCCTAATCAGACTAAATATTTCTTCTAATCACAACTGCACAACAACTTGTATAGCCAGATCTAAAGAGGAGTATCTTGGAACACTTTTTGTTGTGGATTGAAACGTGGCGACTATACATGAATATAAAGTTCAACATCGCCCACAAACCATGGACTCCCGTTGAGCACATTATCCCACTCAAAATCTGATCGAAAGACTTTTAATAAATCCTAACACTAGAAAACTAACCTTTGAGTTGAGACCCTTCCAATTTTGTTTGATCCAAGATTTGATCTTTTCCAAAGACAACCAAATACCAATGAATTTGGTGATAACGACATTCTTCTTCAATTTCTCCACTTTAGAGTTGAAGAAACTGTTTGGGATTTATATGCAAGGAATCTTCTTTGAAATTTGCACGTTGACATTACTCACAAAAATCTGGTTAATGATCTTATCATGCCTTTTGGGACTCCTCTTCAAAATCCAGATCTTGAAAATAGTTACCAAGAACCAATGAGTCATGCTTGGTAATCGCCTTTGCCTTCCTTGGAACCCTCCTTTCCTACTACTGCTCCTTGAGTTTTAATCTGATCGAAAGACTTTTAATAAATCCTAACACTAGAAAACTAACCTTTGAGTTGAGACCCTTCCAATTTTGTTTGATCCAAGATTTGATCTTTTCCAAAGACAACCAAATACCAGTGAATTTGGTGATAACGACATTCTTCTTCAATTTCTCCACTTTAGAGTTGAAGAAACTGTTTGGGATTTATATGCAAGGAATCTTCTTTGAAATTTGTACGTTGACATTACTCACAAAAATCTGGTTAATGATCTTATCATGCCTTTTGGGACTCCTCTTTAAAATCCAGATCTTGAAAATAGTTACCAAGAACCAATGAGTCATGCTTGGTAATCGCCTTTGCCTTCCTTGGAACCCTCCTTTCCTACTCCTGCTCCTTGAGTTTTAATCTGATCGAAAGACTTTTAATAAATCCTAACACTAGAAAACTAACCTTTGAGTTGAGACCCTTCCAATTTTGTTTGATCCAAGATTTGATCTTTTCCAAAGACAACCAAATACCAATGAATTTGGTAATAACGACATTCTTCTTCAATTTCTCCACTTTAGAGTTGAAGAAACTGTTTGGGATTTATATGCAAGGAATCTTCTTTGAAATTTGCACGTTGACATTACTCACAAAAATCTGGTTAATGATCTTATCATGCCTTTTGGGACTCCTCTTCAAAATCCAGATCTTGAAAATAGTTACCAAGAACCAATGAGTCATGCTTGGTAATCGCCTTTGCCTTCCTTGGAACCCTCCTTTCCTACTCCTGCTCCTTGAGTTTTATCAGTATCTTCAATCTCAAGTCACTTGTTGCCAATCGCCATTATATATATATATATATACACCAAAGAAACGAAACTCGGACTCGGCTCGGACTCGGCAAGGCCAAATCGGACTCGGACTCGGGACTCGGCGTCAGACTCGGCTCCAGACTCGGTTGGACTCGGGAAAGTGAAAAACTCAAAAAATTTAGAGATTTTTTAAGATTTAAAACTTGTTTCATGCACCCTTTATTGAATAAGACACAATAACATCATCAAACTTGGCTCATTTCATTACATAATACATACACAAGTATACATCTATGATCTATCACATAAGCATAAACGCAAATTGTAGCTGAAGGAAATAACAAACATAGATATATAAATATTGTCAAATGTATACAATATTACAAAACTCATGGAATAAAAAATCCATGTCATCATATGATCATCATCAAATGTTCCATACAAATAACAAAGGTAAATACATCTACAAGCCTATGGCGCAGAGGAGTCTGCACCCTCCGGCCCCGACGTCGGCTCCGATGAAGGCCCCGCCCCCCTACGAAGGCGTCTAAGGTAGGTCATAGATGATTGGGCAGCCATAGCCGCTCCTCGTGACACCACGCCATGCTCACCAACATCAGGAACATCTGTGTCACTGTCACCATCTCTGTCACTATCACCATCTGCCTCTGAATCTCCTCTCTCTGCTCGTGTTCTCTGCTCCTCCTCTGCCATGGCTACAGCCTCAGCCTCTATATCTACCTGGTCGATCCAATCAGTGTCATCATCACTAAAGACAGCCACAGGATCTGTCTCAATGGCCCACTCTGCCTCAGGATCAACCTCATCTAGAACAAAAATAACACAAAAAAAAAGAGTCAAAAAAACCATTTAAAATTGTTTTTTTTTTAACTTATCTTTCACATCGCCGCCGGCCGAGTCCCAGGCACGGGACTCGGCCAAACTCGCCAAACTCGCCAAACTCGGCGAGTCTGGCGAGTCTGGCGCCTGGACTCGGCCGAGTCCGAGTCCGAGTCCCCAGGACTCGGCGAGGGTGACTTGCACTCGGACTCGCCGAGTCCAGGCGAGTTTAGGCGATTTTCGTTTCTCTGATACACACACACACACACATATATGTATGTAGATATATGCATGTATATGCACATATTTACATACATCCATACATACATATGTATGTGTGCATATATGTATACATATCTGTTATACACATTTTGTATATATATAGATATGGTGTATGCATGTATACACATTTATTTGTTTATTAGTCAAAGATTTATAGGGGCCTTTGTCTAGAAAAAGTACAAAATGGTTACAAAATCAATGACTTTAAAGCTTGAAAAATAAAACAAAACATATAACCATCCAAAACAAAATTGGACCACAACCATCGACCAAAAATCAGTAACCTAGCAAAAAGTTAACTACAGAGATCCAATCATCAACCTTGCACCCAAGAGCCACTCCCTAGCTAACCATGCTTGCATCACCACTTTTTCGTTACCACCCAAATCACCAATACAAGCAATGCCTACATAAGCCTCATCCAAAGCTAGGAATTTCACATCATGGAAGACTTATACTTGCTTCTTAGCTCTCAACAAGGAGGGCAAAGTGTAGGCACTAGAGACTTCCAAGTGCCCAAGAGAGTGGGTCACTGTAATATCCCCAAATAGGGATAATAGAAAAATAACAATATTTCCATTTCTAGGGCACAAAAAATTCCGATTTTTTATTTGAATATAAGAAATTCTACAACAAACTTGGATTTATAATCAGATTACTGATCTGATTTTTCTGCTAATAGAAATAAATTTATGAGTATTACTAAATATAGGAAAAGTACATAGAATCCCTCTAATTCTGCCCGTAATTTTTTTTTTTGAGAAAGAGGGCAAAAATTTATTTAGAGACAACAAGAATACAAAGCCAAGGGCAACCGGCCCAAACCAAGAACCAACAAAGAGAAAAGGCATCCCGAGGGACACCCCTTTCCAAAGAAACAACTATATCTTCCCATCTTCCCTAATCTTTCAAGAATGACAGAATAATCTGGGGACAAAGGCTCCCATTCCTCAATATCCCACCCACCAGGATTCTTTGAAGCCCACTTAGCCAAGCAATCTGCTACCCTATTCCATTCCCAAGGGATATTCCTAAAAGAAATACACTCCAGAGCCAAGCTTAAGTTCAAAATCTGCCTGATTATAGAGGCTAGCTGCCAGTTAATATCTCCCAAATCCTGAGCATTTAACATGTCAATAACAATCAGCGAGTCTGACTCACAGATAATCCTTCTCCACCCTAGAGAATGACCTTTCTCGATAGCATGGAAAATAGCAAGTGCTTCCATAAGATTATTAGAGTGAAGCTGTAATGTCCCCACTTTGAAATAAAATTCAATAATAAATGATAATAATAAAATTAAAATATTTAAGATTAAATTAAAATATAAAGTAAAATAATTAAATATAATTAAATATGATTAATTAAAAATTAATTAAGTTAATGAAAAGTCAAAAGAAGTGAAAGGAAAGGTTGTGACTCCCTCAACAATGAGATATAAAAGGGAGAAGAGAACCTCATTTGAGAGGGGGGAATAATTTGGAAATGAGAAGTGCAGATCTGATTTAAATGATAAGTGTAGATCTGATTATGAGAGGTTGTGTCCCTTTCAAAGGGCAGAAACGATGAAGAGTTGCACTCTTTCAAAGGGTGCTAATGGTGAAAGGGTGTATCTCTTGCCAAAGGGTATACATGATGAAGAGGTGTGGCCTCTCCCTCACATTGAGAGATATAAAGGAAAGGAATCAAAAGCATCTAGTAAGATCACCATGGATCAAATCAGATCAGAACTGTTACTAAGTTACAGGCAGTAACATCCTTGTTCTTGGTGGTATGCATGGGGATGTGTTTAATAAGTATGCTTAATATATGAAGCCCGATAATGTTCTTATGCAGAATAAATAGTAATATTAATATGGACTGCAATATGTATGACAGTCATACTTAATTTCATATATATATTCATAATACATAAGAAATTAGTATACGTATAGTCTAAAACATGTTATTACTATCAGTATTTAAGAAGTGGGGAAGGAGATGTTCCTAATAGGGGACATTACAATTGGTTTGATACTTACATTAAGAACTAGGGATGTTTGATGGACGAATAATTTATTTATGAATATTTAATTGATTGATTTGTGAAATATCATTGATTTGATGCATGTTAAGGTGGAGTTGTCTCCTAATATATTCAGTCTGAGTCATAAGTATCTTGAAATTGATTAATTATGGCTAAAGCATCCCTAAACCCATAAGGGGACATTACAGAAGCCCTTTAAAAGTAGAAAAAAAGAACACAGCTCTACCCTCACTATCTCTACCAATGCCTCCAATTCCTGCCAATCTAGGATTTCCTCTAGAAGATCTATCCATGTTTACTTTTAAAACTCCCTTCAAAGGAGGGAGCC
Source organism: Cryptomeria japonica (assembly GCF_030272615.1). Lineage (NCBI taxonomy): Eukaryota > Viridiplantae > Streptophyta > Pinopsida > Cupressales > Cupressaceae > Cryptomeria > Cryptomeria japonica. The sequence goes on along the minus strand of NC_081405.1, from coordinate 422,167,219 downwards.
ATCTCCCTTCTCGTTGGACTTTTTGCCTAGTCCTCCTCATTCTTCTGCTAACAAGAGGTTTCAAGCCATTATCAACTAGATTCAACTTCTTCACAACATCCATATCAGTTGGATCCACCTCAACCGAAAGATCACACTTGCCCATTATAGTTTCCTTAAGCTTTTCAAGAATCCTATGCAATAGGAGCCCATTCTCTAATTCCATCTCTTGAAAGATTCTTTGGTTTCTTTCCAATGAGATTCCAAATGATGAGAGAGGGACCAATAAACCACACAATCTAGAGAAAAGGAGTTAAGGCTGGAGGTCTACCCAAGCTTTCTTAAAATTCCACTAAGGAGGTGGCATGGACACAAGCCCGATTCCATAACCCCCACCAAAAATGCTAGATTTCCGTTGAGTAGGAGCATTGAAATAAAAGATGAGACACCCCCTCTTCATTATTTTTACAAAGGACACACATTGAAGGTCCTTGAAATCCTCGCTTACTCAGATTATCCCAAGTCAGACACTTGTTTTGGGCTACCAACCATAGAAAAAAATTGCACTGAGGCCAAGAGAAACTATTCCATACTTGTTTCCACTAGGAGATGTCTCTACTGCCATACCACTTTCTATCTAGTTTAAGGTATCTTAGAGATACCGAAAATTTGCCTTTTGGGTTAGGACTCTAGGCTAAAGTATCACTCTGCCTAAGGGAACTACACAGTCTTTCAACAAGAATCCCAGCGAGCTCTTCCTGATTCTCCTCAGAACCACCCAACAACCATTCCTAGGGATCTTTCCAATAACATATCTCCATCTGACCCTAGGACTTAACCTTCTTGAAATCCTGTACCTTACACCAACCGGCCTCAACAAGGAGGTTGCAAAGAGTCTGGAGATGAGGGTACTGAGACATAATTGGGGGATGTCCGTTCCAAGAGTCATACCAAAACAAGGCTTTAGAACCTCTATTACATATCCAAAAAAGACCATCCTTGATAAGCTTGGCCTCTCTCTTGAGAGTGCCCCAAATCATTGACCCCTTCCCCTCAAGAGGACATCCAGGCACCTCGCCACCACTCACTCCTCTTAGATACTTATGGGAAAGAATCTTGGCACAACCTTGATGCTGACAAGTGCACCACCTCCAATATAACTTAACAGACAAAACTAGATTATTCATTCAAGCTGGGCGGAGCCCCGGTCCTCCTTCCGGCTTGGTTCTACAAACAGATTCCCACTTTTCCAGACTCCACTTGGCCGAGAGCAGATTGCCAGACCAAAGAAATCTCCATGATAGAGCATCCAATTCCTTCACAAAACCCAAGGGGGCAATTTGAACAAAAAAATTAATCAGGGGGAGGGCCCTGAAAACTGACTTCAGGAGAGTCACCCTGCCTGCTGAAGGGAGCCAACACAAGGTCCAATGGCTAACCTCCTTGCGGAACTTTTCCAAAATTTTCTGCCACAAATCTCTACGTTGTGATCCCAAACCAATTCTGCCCATAAATTGCGGAAATGGATTACAATGATTTTCTTGTATTTTTCTGAGATAAAGATGATTAAAATATGCAGATTTAGATACAAATACCTCAGAATTTGTCTTCAAACCCTAGCTGCCTTCATAAAAGACATCAAATCTTAGATGACATTGTCAAACGCCTAATAAACCAGCTCTAGGTTTGATAATCTTGTCCTTTTTGTTGCTGTCCTCAATGATGCTCAGAATTATGAAGATGCCTTGCTGTAGTTATTCCAAATCTTAACATGGAACTCTGGCCTCCAAACCTGATAAACAATTGTAGCCCTGAAAAAAGTGTGCTAGGGCTTCACAAAACAAAGCTCTTCCATTGAAATACACCCTTTTGACTATGGAGAGCCCATATGTCTCTCCAAAACCAAGGATACTCAATGGTTTCAAACCTTATGCCAATATTGCAGCAGCAATAGATAACAAACTCATAACATAACATAATGAGCTCTAAAAGAACCCTAGAATGTTATATAATAACTCCCAAAGGGACGAATTAACCTTAGCCCTTGATTCATCACCATTTAATCCTATGCTTCACATTAAAACCCTAAAAATGAGCCAATAGGCTCCTAGAAAACCCACACCCCCTTGGCCTTTTCGTCACATGCTTTTTAATATCACTTAAAGTACAGCCACTGTTAGATTCTCCTTAACTTTTCTTAAATCAATGTTGTAGACTTTTAGTTTCTGTAGTTCTCTAGACCTGATAAGCATTTCCTTCCCTACCAGGTTGATGTCTGCCATCTAACTATTGCTATAGGACTGACCTCCTTTTTCTCCTCACCATTTGGCTTGTTTAATACAAGGTTTGGTCAATTTAAATGCATTGACGAATGGAGTTTGAGTAGCAAAAATGCTGTTCAACAATTGGCACAATAACTGCTAGATCCTACACAAAATCTTCATAGATGGAAGCTTTTGGTCTATGAGGGCCACAGTCTCTCAAACTAGTATCACTAAGGATGGTTTTAATAAAACCAAGTGTAGCCAAATCTTTCAAGTGGAATGTGTTAAACCAATTTATGATTTGACACTCTACCTTGGAGGTGAGGATCATGAGGCTTTGAGGAAAATGGGGCTTGAAAAAGCCTTGTTGTCTTTCCATGGCTGCACTAGACCACACAAGTTGAAAAAACAAACACTGCAAATTTTGATGCCAAATTCCCCACCAAAGCCTACAACACACAACAAAGGGCAAGAGTCAAGAGAAACTATAGGTTCCTCAGCTTAAAAAAACTCATGCTTCAGCAATAAATGTGATATGTAAATCACCAAAAATCTCAAAGAATGTGTAATGTCCCCTTCTCACTAGTACTCAGACATTGATGGAGTTTGGCCTATTACTTGACCCTCGTAGGCCAAGGAGTTAATAAGAGGATCGCTTGGTCAGTGTTTGTGGCTTCACATTTAATTTTTATATGATTTTGGGTGAAATAATGTATTCTCACATATGATGTTATTTGCACTTTATACTATAATGATATTTTAATATTATTTAAAAAGTGCAATTAAATATTATTTAAAAAAAAAAGGGGGAATCTCTAGAAAGTGCAATGAAATATTTCTTCTAGGAGGCCAACCACTTGGAGAAAAAGAATAAATAGAGGGGGAAGCCTTATTGTTGAGCATCCAATGTTTTGACATCTTCTTTGTTTGATGGCTTGTGGAGCCAAGGGTTTCTGCAGTTTATTTTCAGTCATAGAGAACGATAACTCTCTTTGATTGGCATTACTGAAGTGGTGAAAGATCCTCTGAAGGTTGCAATTGAGAGTGAGGGATATTTCAGTTCTTCGCATTGGAGCTTATTGAGTTTGTAGTGATATTCATGGAGATTAACATAGAGAGATGCTTCAGCTTTATGGTCTTTTGATGCCCATTTTATATCTGTACTTTGAGGAGAAGATAGGTGATCTCTTTCAGGAGCTATTGGAGGTGATTTTAAGAAGATTTGGAGGAGATTTCAGTCATATACCAGGTCTGCCATGGAGGTCAACCAGTCTTACTGAACCTCATATTTTTGTTCATTCCTTGTGATTGAAGAGGCAGAATCTTGTGGGTAATTGCTCAATCCATTCGTCTTGCCGTGGTGATCATTTCCATCATTCATTGGATGCTGGAAACTGCTGTATTAATTTTATATTGCATCTGCAAAACAAGGGCAGGAGGCGGCCTCTAGCAAGAGGGCGATTTGGCAACTAGAAGGCTAAAAAATTATCCCAATAAAATCAGACTTCATCGTTGGGCATCCCTCTTCCAAACAGCATCTCCAAATCAGGGATATTACAAAATGGAGATGTCTAGCCTATGTGCCACCACTTCACTCAATTGCATGAGCCATGATGGGAGGAAATAAACACAAGGCATGCTACCATAAGCCTCCATGCATCCCCATGGTTAGCTTAACCTGACCACTCATTGAGGCCCAACCAAGAGTTGGGAAGTACATTATATAATATTTCTAGTGGATCATTGGCCAAAAAGTCTGCCACTGTGTTTGCTTCCCTAAAACAGTGCGAGAACACAATCTCATGAAATGAGCTGCTTAACACTTTCTCTTCCTCCAAAAGTTTCTAATGTTTTCAATTAGGATAGTCACCTTTCAGAAGGCTATTAATGACAATAAAAGTCACCTTCAACAACTAGTTTCTTTGTATGTCCCCTTCCTAGGTGACAAGTAGTTGAGCAGGGATTGACCTATCATCTGGTTCCTGTAGGCCAGTGGAGTGAAGAGGGAACTCGTTCAAGAGTCATGGAGCCTTGCAGGGGGCTTTGTGAGCCAATTTAGACATTGAGACGACAATTCCTAGTTTTTAGGAGGGATCCCTATTTTTTAGGGAATGACTAAGAGTTGGTTCTGGGGTGTCTAGGAACCATTATGGATCATTTGAGACCATCTCCTAAATTTTAGGGAGGGGTCCTATTTTTTAGGGAGGACTACCAGCAGATTGGTTGATTTCCGGAGGGCCACAGAGCATAACAGGATCGCTTTTGAGCATTTCCAGAGGTTTGGAGACAATTTCCTACTTTCTAGGAGGATTCCTACTTTTCAGGGGATCACTGCCAGTTGGCCTTCAAGACTCAGGCATCATCCGTGATCAAGTGGCTTTAGTCAGAATTCTGTTTTGAGTCCAGATGAGCGTTTCGTGAATAAATTGGGAAATAGTTAAATATTTCGTAAGTTGGGTTAAATAAATAACTATAAAGTGAATTATTATAATCATTTTATATTATAATAAAGTATAATAAAGTACCCATGGGGCACATTTATCTAGAAGTTATAACTTAAAATGGGGCCATTTTATATTATGATAAACTAGACCCTTGGCTTAATTCGAACCAAGAGAAGGCATTATAATATGAAATAAAATTGTGTTAATACATGAAATGAGAACCCTAATTCGAAATTAGGGCTAGGGCTGGGAAAAAAGGTGAATAAAAGAAGGAAAAGGTAGCCATTTGAGACATATTCAGGTTCATTTTTTACATTGGCAACAGGTGGGAGCTCTGGAAAGGAGTATTCTACAGCAGATTGGTTTCCAAGAATGATAACTCTTGGCAGAATTGGGTAGTTGAACGAAACCCCAGCTTACTTAGCTTTGTTTGCAATTCACAGTTCAGAAATTATCCACAAAGGGGTTTGAATTCAGTGCAGGTTAATTGATTTCAGATTGGCGGAGGGTAAAAACTTTGTTTTCAGATTGCAGATTGGAGTTTTGTGAAGGCAAATCACATTAAAATTGGTCTACCAACAGTAGCCGTAGTATTCCAGTAAGAAGCCACGTTTTTCCAGCAAGGCGTGAGGGTTTTTAGAAGGGAATTTCATTATTTCAGACCTTCTGAATTCCATCAGCAGATCGGCATCAGCAAAGGAGGCATTTGCAGCATTCAGACCCTTGTTTGTATAGTTTAAGGGTATTGGGTATCAAACCCTAAGGTGTGACGTAGGGTTACAGCTAGAGAGGAAGCTGGTATAACTCATACAAGAGCAGGAGTATCAAATTCAATCGGGGATCAGTCTTTGCCTTTATGTTTTTGAGCTGGAAAAAGGATATCATTCGCTGTATCAGTCTGATTTCAGGTTTTAGAGTGTAATTGGTATGTACATCAGTTACTATTCCAGTTAAATACATATCAATTGTCCTTATTATGAGATGTATGTTTACTAGTTTTCTTAGAAGTATTCTTCCTAGCATTTTCATTTATTGCACATCTCAAGCAAAAAGAAAGACTCTAAACCAAAACAAACAAACAAACATGAATCGGTCACCTATACGCCGGACAGAGATAATTTGGTAAAACCAAATCAAACAAACTGCTTCAGATCAGTCAGGGATCTTTCTTGCAGCCAAGTGAGGAAAGTAGTGAGATTCTTGTACAACTACTTCCCACTCAACCCCATTATTAGTGTAACAACCCAGAAAAAGAGATAGCCCGTGAACAAGAAACCCTTCCTCATTTATGAGCACCACACCTACCTTTGCCAAGCTCGCATTTCCTCTTGAAGCAGCAGCAAAATTTAACTTAAAGAACCTGTATATACACATATATACATACAAACATGTGTATATATACACATTTTTATATACATACATGTGTATATACACACATGTACACACAAATATATGTGTATGTATGACTGTATATATGTATGTATGGCATTTCAAATCTTGATTGATCACTTCAAAATGAAGTCTTCCTCTCACTCCCAACAGTGACAATTGAAGAATGTTAGAAAGACATTAACATCCTCATTCGTGGTTTCTATGTTGTCAAGTTGAACTATACTAGAAGGAAAGGAAATTAGGTTGCTAATTTCTTGGTTAAATCTACTTCTGTTTGGAATGGCATCAAAGTTGGTATCGGAAATAATTAGGATTGCTCTATTTGAGACTTCAGTAGAGACTTTAGTGTTCTTGTGAATGCTACCTACAATGCCTGTCTGGATTGAGTATTGTATGTATGTTAAAATTAAATATGTTTATGTTAAAAAAATCTTCTAAAATGCCACTGGCCAAGGAGACACATGATTACAGGCATATGCGTTAGTAGCTACAGCTTTATGAACAGCTTGGATAGCGAATGCACTAACAAACTTGAAACCCTAAAATACTCTGCACTTTCATGTATGTATATATGTATTTATGTTAAAAATTACTATGTTTATGTTATAAAATCTTCAAAAACACCAACAAAGGGCCAAGGAGACACATGATTACAGACATCTGCTTCAGTAGCTACCTCTTTGCAGCTTAATGAACAGCTTGGATGGTGAATGCATTAAGATAATTGAAGCCCTAGAATGCTCTACATTTTCATTCTGTGAAAGCCCCACAACGTATGTATTTATCTATTTATTTCAGTATTCCTCAAAATGGAAGGTTGTTGTTTAGCTCTATGGTTGTTTCTAATTGAATCATTCAGGGATAGATCTGAATAAAAAATACATCTTTGATTTGGTTTTCAATTATCGTTCTCTTGTTCATGGGTGAATCTGTATAATTGGTTGTTCAAATTATTATTTTTCGTTAGGTGTTTATTATATAATGAGAGCATTTTCCAAGTATAAGATGATTGACTAATGCTATAAATCTGCATCGTATAAAATGATTTTGAATGGAAAAGAACAAGGGTTAGCAACTGTTTTTGAATCTCTAGGATTGGATCTGCATGTTACCTAAACTTTAAGGTCAGAAAGGACAAATTTCAAATAATGACCTGGATGGACCTTTGTTGGAGTCAACTATTTGTTCCTGTCATGTGTTGAGACTTTTAATCTTAAAGGGAATTGTATCTTTGTAGAACTGAGGTTTAATGTTATAATTTTGTGTTTCAATAATTTTTCTAAATTATTGATGGGTAATTAGTGTTGTAATAAATATGTGAGTGGGTATGGGCAATTGTAGATCTAGATGTTTTTTAATCATTTTCATTGTAAAGACATTTGGCATAGGAATTCTTATTTTGATTTTGTTCTTTATTCTTTATGATTTTTTGACAGGATATATTCATCGAATCAATGCAAAGGATCAGGAAATCTCTGCCAATATGTTAGGATATAATACATGGCATGTAAGGTGATCTTGACGTTTTTGTATGATTAGAAAGATAAATTTTACTCATAAAGATGTTCATATTTACTTTATTTGTTTTGATTGAGTTTCTTTTATTTTTTCACCTAAATTAATGTGCATTCACTTTGGTGTCCCTGCCCAAAAAACGTATCAAGGAAAGGCTGAAAAAAAAAAAAGCAGTATTGACCTGAAAAATGGATCTGGTTTTGTATTTCATGGATTCAAAACTTTAGTATGTATGTATATTTGGATTCCTCTTGAAAATTTATGCAAGTTTAAAAAACAGCATGTCATTTTGAGCCTGTATGCAAAATTTATTAGATGAAGGACAAGAAGAGAATCCAAGAGAAGTGGATGCCCCACTTTGCCTCTTTGCCTTTTCCTAGTTTTGTCTCTTTCCGAAAGGAGAGGAACACCCAACTTTGTCTTTTCCATGTAGAAGAGGTGAAAAGTCACAAAATGGAGTTGAAAGGTTACACACTGTCTCTTCCATTTCCAAAGGGGAAATCAAAGGTCACATATGCCTTTGTCTGTTTCTTAAGGATTTGAAACTTTATATATCTGTAGTGTAAGCTTGATTTAAGCATTGATGGAACTTATAGTCTTGTATCTTCTGCATTTGGAGCTGTTTGTGAGTATTGTTCTCATATTTTGATTTTATTGTGGTAAGGCAGTTCATTGAGAGTTTGCAAATTGATTTTTGGAGTCTTCAATCGTTTGTGTAAAGACCCTTACTAATTCTGACCTGAAGTTTTTCAGTTTTGGCTGAAAGGCATTATGTCAAACACTTAGCATACCTCTCAAATAAGCCCGATTTCTGATTACTGTTATATTTGGGTGCAGTGACCTTACTGTCTAATGGTTGGAATTGACTGTTTGATGCAGCCAATTTACTGAGTTTGTTTTGATTCTTGTTTGCAAGTTTATGTAATCAAATAAGCATTTGTTGGATGAATGTTGATTTTCAGATTGCATCCAGGAAGTAGAAAATACACAAACAAGAAATACTTGCAACAAAGCACTGGAAACAAGAGTACTTCAACTAGACTTCTTACCACTTCATTACTGATTCAGATATTACAAATCATTTTTTTTTAAAACATATTGCAGACCTGGTAATCGCTCAAAACATGGAATGAATGCACAGAATTGCTCCCAGCATCGACACTACGCATGAAGCACTTAATGGTGGTTTGTATAAGCTACTCCTAATCTCCACACACTTACAAATGTATTCCAGCTTCTGCAATTATGTGCACAGCTACTGGAGGTTCAAATCTTCAAGTATTCATCCACTTTGATACCCGCATCTCCAAAAATGGAGTTAGCAATGGAATACGGGCTGCTAGAAACCCACGCAGGTTAGAAGGAACTCTTTCCTTGAGCCATGGCTTTCATATGCTGCCAACCACCTCCATTATTCGTCCTACTTGTTGTATTTAGACTGGTGTAAGCTCTGTGCGTGATGCAAAGGGGTCACCTGGTGAAGTTTGCCTCTCTTCACACCCATGTTTTGTTACTATGGAAGATTTGAAGCCACCCCGAACTGGAATAATGCCACCACAAGGTTATTGAGAGAGAGAATCTCAGATTCGGCGCGATTTGGAGAAGAGTCACTCCAGTATGCTCTAGGTTTGCGTCCAGGAAGCGCTTAGGGTTCGTCTAAGCTGCAGGCGTTGAACGAAGACTTTATCAAAAAATATGGTCGTGAATAATGCCCAAAATAACCCGAAATTTCCTTATGTATTCGCTTTACACAAGTCTCCTCATTGCATGTTCGTCAAGCCACAAAATTAAATCGCTTTCTACCTCCATCGACTCAATAGTAATAAAAAATTATCGATTCCACTTCCCGACCAAATTCCTTTGTATTGCATATCCTTCAAAATGTTCATATATTAAATTTAATGTTCTCACTTGGTGTTAGGAAAAATATTGCCTAAGTCAATTATCGCCCCATATTAATATTAAGTGGGCCCACCATTAATTAAATATGAAATTAGATATAAGTTTATACCCATAGGCTCTTTTCATATTTAATTAACGACTTCTTCCCTTATTTAATTTGCTCTAGCATCCAGGAATAAAATAAGGCTAGAAAATTAATATTAAATTGAACAGTAGGCAGTGGGGGACATTACAGTTTGGGAGAGCTCTTAGATGACCTATAGGATGCAACCTTTTGTATTCAATCCATTTAGAGTACTTAAGTGAATGTGACTCACAATTATGGTAGAGTTTTTATCCACAAGGGGTTTGTCCACATTATTTGTTGTGTCTCTGTAAAAAGCCACCCTAGTGGGCAACCAACTTTTGCACTTTCCCTTTCACTTTCAATGGTTTAATATTCAGGCATATTTTCAAACAGTTTGCATGCATTAAGATACTATGATGTTTCTGCTGTAGTTTTTATTTTCAGTTTGGCTATATATTTGAAACTCACATTTATGAAGCATGCGATATGTGTGAAAATAATCTTCTTTGCTCAGAAAAGTAGAACAACGTTTATTGACTGAATAAAAAAAATTATCATTTGTACCCAAACTGAAAAATTAATATCCTTTACTACATAACTGATTAAACTTTAAAGATTACAAGGGCGATGAAATAACCAGCTGACCTTTCCTTAGCAAGCACCAGTCTGAAAGTGAGATGCCAATGTTCAGAAACATAAACAGCAGAAGGAAAATATCAGTGAGCCACAATGCTTGTTTAGAAGACTCAATTCAAATATATCTCTGCAAACTGTATTACTCAGAAATTCCAAACAGCACTTGAAATGAACATGGGAGACTTAATGTAGATAAGATTGGTTGCTACAAACTCTCCATTCTTCAACTCGTCCAATGAAAGTGTCCACGAGCAGTACCAAATCACCCTCAATTTGTCCTCTTCTCAGTGCACTAGAACTTGAGGGAATGAACAGCAGCAAGATCATCAGTTTAGGGTCACAACCTGTCCCTCTAAATTCATGCCTATGGAGGGAAGAATCCCACAATGCTACAGCAGAAGCTTCTAACTTGAAACTGCCTCCAATCTCTTGTAAATATTCCAGCATTAACCAAAATAGAGAGCTAGGTGATGGATGCCCACACACTGATAATGAGGTACATAAATCTGTATGTAGATTATTAAGAACTTGGTGTGTTTTTTATGCAAGTGGAACTCAGAAAAAAATACCTAGAGATATCCTATTCTCTCTTGATCAAAATCTCTAAGTTACCGAATCGGAATCGGAATCGGAATCGGGTACATGGGTACGGTACGCAGGTACGACAAAAAAAAATTGAGGGAGCTGAGTATGTTTTGGGTACGTTAGTATAAAAAACATATAAATATCATAAATATGTATATTAAAATTTAAATATATTAATTATAAATTAAAAAAATATTTATATATATTAAAAATTACATATATTAATTATATATTAATATTAAATATATACTTTATAAATTTAATATTATATTTATATAACTATTAAGATATAGTTTTTACGAACAATATACTAATATAATGTATAATAATTTTAAAATAAACTATTTTATATATTTCATTATTAAAAATTAGATATATTAATTACAAATTAATATTAAATATATCTTATAAAATTTATATTATTTTAAATTTGTAATCTAATTATATAAGTACTAATATATAGTTTACGGGACAATATATTATGATAATGTATAACGATGAAGGTTTACGACAGCATATATTTTCAAAAACATTATCTTAATATATAGTTTATGGGACTATATTAATACATGTATATATATGCAAACCTTAAAATATTAATTATCATAAACTACTAAGAAAATATATTCGTCTAAAACATTATCTTAATATATAGTTTACGGGAAAATATGTTAAGATAATGTAAACTACTAATCCATGAAGGTTTGCGACAGCATCCATGGATTCCATCATGGTTATTACCATTCGGACAAACTATATTCGTTGAAAACATTTTTGTTCAGGCAGAGTAAATAGTTTGGACGCAGATATCTGCGGGCGTTGAGTTGGAGCCAGCATATGGAAATCGTCGCCGTAATGCCCTCAAAGTCGAGTTTGGAATCCGTGTTTATTATTTTTGGTAGTAATTTTTTTTTTGTTTAGGTTTTCAGAGGTTGGGAAGTGAGCAAAACAGAGTGAATGAATCCTGGCCATTTTTCCACTGATTCCAAGCCGCTTCCGATTCCAGGACGTTTCGTACCCGGAATTGGCCTTATTTTCCCACGATTCGGTAACTTAGCAAAATCTTTATTGTGCTAAACAGATGGAACGTGTGATCACAAAGACGACTCCAAGGTTCCAGATTCATGCAGATAGTCTTAGTTGGTTTGTTGTGATATGTTGGTAATCTCAAGGGGGACTTACACAATTGTTCGAGGAGTGAATCGATCAAAGGATTCTTCTAATTGTTGACGCTTGTGACTTTCTTCTTTTTTGGAATGATTTTCAATGAGTGCTTTTCAATCGTACTTCTACTAAGAGTGAGAAAACAAGGCAAAAGGATGAGGGTTTAGGAAGCTACTTTTAATCTTAAGCTAATCCTATGAACTCTGGAGACGGAAATTGCAAAAGTGGAATCCAAAACCAATTCTTGCTTCGCCAAATTCAACAACTACAGAAGAACGGTGCAATCTTCTAAGGAAATCAAAAGATTTTCATATCACTCATATTCATGAACATTTTGAACAATGAATAAAGCAATAGAAGTTTTCTTTATTGGTTCAGGCTAACTTTGCACAATAATTGAAAATCATCCAATTATCAAACGTATGAACACATTATTCCACATAGAACAATTCCATCAAATCCTTCATTCAATCTAACAACTTGAAAATAAAATCTATTCTATTGAGAGCCAAGAAACCATGCTAACTTTCAAAAGTAGACAAAATTCACCAACATATGAACAATGAATTATGTCTTAGCACTTAAGAAGTATCACTACAACAACTTCTTAGAATTGTCTCCCTTTACAAATGAGAGGAGACTTCTTATAATCCTCTCCCTTTACAAATGAGAGGAGGGTTTATATAGGCACCCCATTACAAAGCAACGACCCAGATTGATCCAAGATCGATGGCCAAGATTAACAAATAAAACCCTAATTAGGGTTAATTGTAAAAAACTCCTTACGGCCAATGGGAAAATTACAACACTTTGGATAACCAATGAGAAAATAGGAGCCGCTTGTTGAGTTTGGTTCATTGCACCTGGACATGTCTGACTTTGATTTTAGATTTCCAAAAGAAATCCAAGGTCGATGTAGGACCTTTCATCCTTGTATGACTTGATCTTTTTTGAATGTCTTGATGAAGTGTAAGTCCTCCTTTATTCCTTTCGTCCTTGGGTTCCACCTTGAAGCGTGAATGTTGTCTTTCCATGCGTTGTGGAATCATCTTTCCAACTGGTTCCCTTGTTTTATCTTCACCTTTTCTCGAAGTCTCTTTCTTGAGCTGACATCCATATATCTGAAAAATATGAAAAATTCCTAAGTTAGGGAAATAGGCATGATGTTATATGACAAATTTCAAAAGATAACTCTGATTTTCTGATCAAATTCTTGAATATCAGACCCAAAATCAAACTAAGTAAAGTCTGAAAAACGAAAAGTCAGAGTTACAAGTTTTTTGTAAATTACGGAATTGAGTCTGATTATGAACCTCAGGAATGAAATTCAAACTTTGAAACATTCTGAAAACCAAAATCAGATTTCGAAAATTCTTGAAATTGTGAAATTAAGTCTGATTCGCACTTTTAGGAATGAAAATCAGACTTGGAAAAGATTCTAGAAGCTATAAAATCAGACTAGGAAAATTCTGAAATTGGTAAAACAAAGTCTGATTTAAAAAAAAATTCTGCTTCCAAGATTGAAAAAAAAACACAAAAAAGCAACCTTGTTCTTCTAATGAAATTCAAAAAAATGTTGCAGAAAAACCATACAGAAGTCTGATAATCAGAATTTCAGAAAGGGAGAAGGAAATTTGGAGTTCAAAATCTGAGAATTCTGCCTTGACCAAGCTTCAGACTTGCAAGAATTGAAGAAATCCTCAAAGAAAAGCTTCTGATTTTTATTTGGAAGCTTGAATTCTTCCTTGGAATTTGTTGTGAACCTACAAATACACTTTAAATTTGCCTAGAATTTTGGGAAGGATGCCTGAGAGAGTTCAAATTTCATAAGGATGAAAGGAAAATTGTGAATGGTGAATTGCGAAGGCTGATGTCGTATAGGAAGTTTGAAGTCTGCCTTGCATTGTTTTTTTTTTGCTTTAATGAATTTTAAAGGCAATGAATGTGGTCAAGTTTTAGGCCTTGAATCGAACTCTCCTTGTGTTTATTTTGTATTTTATGTTTTAAAACTTGTTGCAATTTTTCCTCTTTGATTCATTCTAGAAGCTTCCTTATTTTTGGTGAATTCTTCCCGCTTTATTTCCTTTTTCAACTCTTCTCAATGCTTAGGTGAATTCCAGCTTTTGTTCCAATTGTTTTTTTTTCTCTTTCCTTCAAATTTCCAAGCATGACTTGGGCGAATTTCCATGTGCTTTGCTTTTGTTCCACCTCACCGAATTCGTTTCTATTGTCTCTTTTTTTTTGTGCTTTATTTCTTTTTCGCTTTGATTCTTTATCCCTTAGGCAAAATATCCCTTTGGTTTGACTTTTGCTTTTCTTCAACACTTTGCCAAAGTTTTTGAAACTCTTCTCTTTCACTTCTATGGCTGAGGCGACCTGCATGATTTGAACAAGGAACTTCTTGATTTTGGCTTCAGACTTAGCCATTTCTTCCAGATCTTCAACTTAGTTTTTTTATTTTAGGAATGTATCTTCTGGATTCGAAAACTTGTTCACAATTGGTGCATTGTGGATGAATTCTTCTGAAATAACCCTTGCTTGTTTTGCCTTAAATTTTCAGTTTTGATGGTTTGGCATTTTGTCAAACACTTGGCATGCAAACCTCTGAATTCTGATTTTTCTGGGTTTGAAATGAATTTCTGAGTTTGTGTAATGTCCCCGCTTTGAAATATAATTTAAAAATAAATAATGATAGTAATATTAAAATACAAAAGAATAAACATAAAATTTAAATTAAAATATAAAATATTATGGTTAAATATAATTAAAATTTAATTAAGTTAATGAATGGTCAAAAGACATGGAAGGAAAAGTTGTGACTCCCTCGAACATAATTTATGGTAGGGAGAGGAGAACCTCATTTGAGAAGGGGTAGAATTTTGGGAATCAAAGGTGCAGATCTGGTTTAAATAAGAAGGGCAGAACTGATTGTGAAAGGTTGTGTCCCTTTCAAAGGACATAAATAATAAAGAGTCACACACTTTTAAAGGGTGTGTCTCTTGCCAAAGGGCATACATGATGAAGAGGTGTGACTCTCCCTCACAATGGAGGATATAAAGTGGAGAAGTTTTCATTTGAGAAGTAGGGATCCATGGAATAGAAAAAAATATATGAAGTATTAGAAGCAGATTTAGGAGCAGACCTAAGTCAGAATTATAAGAAAATCTGGAAGAATGATATGAACATTTATCAAAGAGATTAGAACACAAATACAAATCTGCGAACAGTAATAAATCAGGCATTGAAGGAAAAGAAGAGGAAATATTAAATCAATAACCAGAGAATCAGACTTGATGGAATAGAAAGGTTTCTCATACATACACACACACATATATATCTGAGTATAGGCAGTAGATCAGATTGATATAAACAACAGACCTGTCCATTTAAAGACGGAAACAACATCAAACTAAATCTGTCCAAATTAGCACTACAGACTGAAAAGAGACAACCTGCAATAATTCTACAAGTTTATTGGGCAAAATTTAGTGTCCTCCCAAAAGGGGACATTACAGTTTGTTGTTTGAATTTTGGATTGATTGTGTTGCAATTACATGTACCAAATAAGAGAGAACATAACAAACAACTTAACAATACCAAAGGAACCCTTTATTGGTGAAATATGAGGTATGATTACAAATAAATCGGGTATTTATCAGACTGTAACAGCAAGTACAAACCCTAAGTATTTGAGTGTTCAACAACTACAACATACCTGGATGATGCATAACTCCAATGGCAATTAGATGAGCAATGTAGAAGACCATATGATGATGAAACAAACTCAAATCTGGACTCCAACAAGTCTGAGATTTCTGTAGATAAGTGGAAGGTCTGAAACACAATGCTGATTACAAATTTGGTAATGCCAAACTCTCCAAATCTCCTCCGAACCCTAGCACAACTTAGCAATGAAAATACTAACAAACCCTTGCTCAAACAAATCTAATTTGCTGCAAGCACTCTTCACGTCATTGTAGAAGCACTGTTCACGTCACTGTTCACAACACTGTTCATATCACTACAAATAATCCCCAAAATTAATTTTGAATGAATTTATTACCTCTTTAAGGAATGTTGGGGTTTCGTCCAACCTTCCAATCTCCAGGGAGTTTTTGTTCCCAAAAGTCTGTTTTGCTGCTGAAACTCTTCTCCAGAGCTCAAATCCAATTTGCAGTTGTAAAAATGAATTATGATTGTATGCCAAAATGAAGCCTCCTCATGTGTTTTTATTGAATCCAAACCCTAATCGTAGCTTTAGGGTTTCAATACTTTATTTTAATAAAGTTTAATAACTTTATTCTTCTCCACCTTTTTATTTACCCAAATTTTAATAAAATAATGTCTCCTCAAGATGTGCATTGAAAATTGGGCTCATAATGTATTTAATAATTCATTTTTTTATGTGTTAATACCCCTCAATGGCCCCCTTTTTAAAACAACTTTATCTTACTAGGGCAAGGGGTCCTTTTATTACTTTAATAATTTATTATAAAGTGACATTATTAATCACTATTTTATTTTAATTAAATATTAAAGCCAATTCTTTAATATTTAATTTTTATTCAAACCACATCACCTGGCCATTCTGAATTGAAAACTGATGATGCATGTGCCATCCTAGTGATGTCCAAATATAGCAAGCAAACTGACAGTCCCTTACTAAAAAATAGGGATTCTCCCTAAAAAATAGGAACTACGACCCAAGCCTCTAGAATGATCCTTGAGGTCTCCTGATGCGTTTCGGTCAACTCCCAGTAAATCCCTAAAATTTAGGAACCCCTCCTAAAAAATAGGAGATTGTTTCAAATTGCCCAAAACAACTTATAAAGCCCTTGCGTAGCTCCACAAACCTCTGGATGGGTTCCCTATCCACTTCGTTGGCCTATGGAAACCCTAATGATAGGCCAATCTTGCTCAATTGTCTGTCAACTAGAGAGGGGACATTACATCTTCTGTCTTGACACTTGTCCTGAACTTGAAACCATTCATGATCAAAAGAGCAAAAACAACTTAAGAAAAAGCAACTTTCTATTTTTAGAAAAAAGCAAAGCCGAAAAAGAAGGTTCTTGGATTGGCCTCAAAATGCCAAAAACAAAACATTCTAAATTTAGAAAAAAGAAAAAAAAAGCAAATTTCCTAAAAAAGCAAGTTCTTAGAATTGACCTCGAGAAATTGCGATTTTACTCCTTCGGCCTTTCTAAGCACATCTGCGACATCAAAACACTCTTCTGACCATCCCTTCTCCTTACTGATTTTGCTGATTCCATATTTTGACAAACTTGACTCATTCGTAGAGGCTAGATACATGAGACAAAACCCTAGGACGCCAAAAGCCTAACCTTAAAAAACAAAAAAAAAGGGGGGTTCCCATTTGCAATGGGTGATGTGTGATTATGTCACAACAGAACTCCACACCTAGGGTTACCACTCCACACACCTAGGGCGAAATGTTCATTGAAAAATAAATCGCCTATGGCTCACTATTAGAATCCCTCTAAACACACAATACAATTATCAAAACCTTACACCCAAGATAAAACACATGATGAACTCTCATACCAAGAAGAATAGGGTGTTCAAATAAAAACAACTTGCCAAACCTTAATCATATAATTTTGT
Source organism: Cryptomeria japonica (assembly GCF_030272615.1). Lineage (NCBI taxonomy): Eukaryota > Viridiplantae > Streptophyta > Pinopsida > Cupressales > Cupressaceae > Cryptomeria > Cryptomeria japonica. The sequence goes on along the minus strand of NC_081405.1, from coordinate 422,149,649 downwards.
TTTGAAAGAAGTCTTCACTAGTTACCAAATCCAATCGCTAATCTCCAATGCGGAATCTAAGTGACTCTACTAAATATTAGTCAGGGTAGATCTTTCACCACTGGAGCCAATCTTTCATCCTCAAGAAGGTTGAGATGGACCAAGCCTAATCTGTAGAACGACAAGGGTGTTTAGACAAGAGATAATAAACATCAGCATAGAGCAAATGAGCTCCAAAATCCCTTTTTATAAACTCCAAGCTCAATGCCCTAATCAAGGTTGTGCAATCTTTTAAATTTAACTTTATGAACTCCTTATGTTTCACTATGTTGGCCCCCACTTCTAAAGAGCACTTAATTATTTTCAAAACCTTTAGCCCACTAGGCACCAATATAAAGTTACTTTATTAAATTTAAATAATGGTAAGTTAAATATACAGTTTAATTTTAATACATTAACGATATTTAAATAATACCTCAAAACACCATGAGTTGTCAATATATCATTATCAATGTAATCATTTATTGTCCCAAAATAATAACACTGCCCAAACCAACTGGGTTGTCAGAATATAATTGATGCTTACATGAGTTCATACTATAAATAGCAGTGTTCTTCGAGGACCATAAGTCATCAAGATTATTAAAGTAATCACCAAGTATCCCAAAATAGTAACATTGCTAAAACCAATTGAATCTGTAAGGTGACAATTGATGCTGACACGAGCTTTTATTATAAATAACAGTTTTCTTCGAGGACCAAAGAGAACAAACTTAGAAAAACCCTGAAAGTGGCACTTACTATAAAAGTAGTGTTCCTTAGGGACCAAAGAGAACAAACCCAAAAAAACCCATAAAGATCAATGTCTTGCAAAAACTTACTATAAATAGCAAAATTCTTCGAGAACCAAAGAGAACAAACCCCAAAAAACTTAGAATGATTAGCCCCATGCAAGCACTTAGTATAAATATTATTATCCTTTGAGGACCAAAGAGAATAAACCTCAAGAAACCCAGAAAGATTAGCGCTATGCAAGAACTTACTATTTTTAGCAATGTTCTTTGAGGACCAAAGAGAACAAACCCAAAAAAACCAAAAAGATTAGTGCCATGCAGGCACTTACTATAAATAGTAGTGTTCTCTAAGGACCAAAGAGTACAAACCCATAAAAACCTAGAAAGACTGGTGCCATGCAAGCATTTACTATAAATAGAAACTATCGATGAAACCCATTGAAATTGAGAATTGAGCTCACCAAGAATATAGGAACACTCCTTGCGAAACTTGAAATCTCTAGCAACCCCTAAAAACTGGCCAACCCTAGCAGAATAGGAAGGCATAAAAATGGGGACATTATAGTTTCCATTGTTGATTGCAATTGTTCCCTCTTTTTCTTTTTCCTAAGTGCCATTTTTTCTTGTACTAGTAGTAGTCAATTTTATTGTTTCCATAACTTACTCTTTCTAAATTCTATAAAATGATGTCTAAGTGAGAGGGGTATTTTCCCTAATTTATAGATCAAGCATTGATTACTCGGAGTTACAATAGACAATGCTGATACAAAGTTCTTGGAATTTTAATTCTAGGGCTCTTACCATAATCACCAATGATATATTTATTTACCTATGCATATGATATTAAGGGCTGATGGAGACGCTGACATGTGATGCACATCCCTTTAGTTAGTTATATTGGGTTGCATGGATAACTTGTCTAATCAATTGTATTAGGTAATGAGTTGTCCTATATTGGGATTAGTGGCATACTCTTCCATGATGTTATAAAGAGGAATTACATATATAGGTGGTGGAAATCACTATGATGGGATGTGAAAGGTATTATATTTACTGTAGATTTCAAGGTGATGATATAGTGTAAAATGGCTTTTGCTATAAGGAATATTTTACAATATTGCTATACTTTGAGGGGTTTTTCTATTTTTGAGTATATTGTATTTTAAGGCATCTTGGCCCACAAACATCTCTTGCATTGTTTAATCTCTATTCTTATTCTGCATATTACTTTTTACCTCACATGTTTCTGCTATTATACGTATGGGTCCTTACAAGTGGTATTGGATTATTTATTTGGGCAAAGTGGGAGAAAATTTTCATTGATTTTTTGTAGGAAAATAACTTATCTTGTAGAAGGCTGTTTTCCTCACATAGGAGTCCAGTTATGGAGATCTTGTAGTTGTTGGAAAGAGAGTTTCAAGTACTTTCCAAAATCTGGTCATTGTAAGAATTTATAGTGTCAGAAGGGATAGGCCCATGTAAGACCTTGCAAAGTTATTTTTGACAATTTTTTTAAGTGCAAAAGTAGTACAAAAAAGTATTCCACCTTTGATGCCTTATTCTCCTCACATAATAGTCCAATTGGGGAAATCTTGGTGTTGTTGGAAATGTGGTCATAATAAGGATTCTTAGTGGACCTTCAAAATCTAAATCTAATAATTTTTTAAGGTGTGATCTTAATTTTTTTTTCATATCATTAAATCCAAGTAAGCAAATTAAGTTTCCTTTTTTTGTAATTGAATTGTTAGATCTCCTCTTCTGCTTGATTCTATTTTCAGATTTATAGTACATGATGTGATAGTTGAAAATAAGTGTTATTGAAACACGTTTTCATGAAGATATTTAAGTTTGATGGGAGTGGTGATGCTAATGAATCACTTTGGTTATATCTTGTTGGTGAAGTGTGGGAGTGGTACAAGTCATTGGGAAATTTAACTTTTCATAGGAAGAAATAGAATAGGTTTGCTTCGACATATGGGAGATGAAAGAAGCAAATGAGAATGAAAGATGAGGACGATGAGGAAGAAAAAGATGAAAACAACGATGATCATTGATAATGATCATAAGAAAGAAGAGAATGAGGACAAGGAAGAAGAATATGGAGAAGAGGTGGAGGATAAGACTTCAAGTAATTTAGCTCCAAAGAAGAAAGATTCAATACATGAGTTCCATTAATGCATTCAAAAGGTCATCATATCTATAAATCCTTGCAGCAGACTTCATTCGCATGGACTTGGCTCATCAACTATAGGTCAGAGCAAGAATAACAAGGAAACTATCATAGATGCTAAGAATGTTAATTTTTTTTGGAAGATTTGAATCTCACCATGGACAAATATGTTTTGTATTCAAAATTTTATGTTTTGGATATTGATGGGCTGGATATCGTTCTTGGATATTTTTGGTTAAAGACCCTTAGACCAATTAATTTTAATGTACAAAAGAAATTTGTGAAGCTTTGATATGGTTTTTCTAATTTTTTAGGATACTACACATAATGTGGACAAAGGAGGTCAAGATAGAGCAAGCAGGTGAATTTGAAGAAGAGTATATAAAGAACAATCAAAAGAAGAAGAGGAAAATGAAGAAAAGGAATAAGAGAAAAGGAGTACTATAGTGCCAATGAAACAAGTGGCATAAAATGTTGAAGAGTTTAAAGAAGTGGAGGAGAATGTTGTAGAGTTGGGAGAGAAAGTGACTAATGGTGTGGTATGTAGACATTCACATTTTTAGGAGAGGCAAGAATCATGGAGCTATTGTGCTACATATTAAAGGAGTGCTAAATATGTACAAACATAGAAATGAAGGAGCAATCACTATAGTTATACATGGAGTCGAAGGAACAACTTTGGACATCCATGTAATTAAAGGAAAAACCATAGTGGATCTCGATTGAACCAAAGGAGAAACAACTATTGAAATCCATGGCATCAAAGAAGTTTTGGTTATTCATGGAAGAAAAGGAGTTAATATGGAGCTGAATGGAATCATAGTAGTACAACAAAATTTGCAATAAGGTTTGGGGATTAATACAATCAAGAGAAGCTAACCAAGACAATCACATACGAGTGGTTGGATGATAGAGTATGGTCTCATGTGTCAAATGATTTATATGATTCACTATTTGGGCTTTTCTCACATTTTGGGGTTTAAACCACTAACACTTCAAGATTATTTTATATATGCATGTTAAGATGCTACAAATTTTCAAGTCTATTCTATTCATGCTTTATTTTTGTCAAAGGAGAAGAGCCTATCTTTTGGCATTTATATTTTATTATATGTTTAGATTGGATTTTCTTTAAATTTTGTTTCCTACTATTTTGTTTTTTGTTGTCTTGCAAAAGACAAATTAAAATGCTAACAATTTCTAGCAACTCTACTAGGGAATGAGGTACAACAAGCCAATCTTTTTGTAGGAAAATCAATCTTATTGCTTTCGGTTGAAGTCATTTCATCTTGGCTGATAAGGCCTACGCTAGATTGTAGAGGAAGGCAAGTCTTGTTGATCTTGTCTTTTAGAGGCTCAATCAAGCACCTTTAAGTGAATGTAGTTCTTCACTAATCGTTGTTGAACTCATTTGAATATTTTCAGTGTTGGACAAGACCACTTTTAAAAATGGGTGATAACGCTTATAACAACAATGGTTCACCTTTGTCTCATCTTTTCTCAAGATCTAGCATTGGTCCCTTGGCTCTTGCAAAGCACGATGACTTTTTGCATGGTTAGAGTAAAGGTTTCCCAAAGTTTTTTGGTGATGACACCCAACACCTTTATAAACACATTACAACTTGCACCACAACATGCAACATTATAGGATTGGCTTGCAAAGATGTTCTAGTTAGACTTTGCCTTGAAACATTAGTGGCTGTTGTAGTTGATTGGTACCACTATCTTGTTGCAAGTGCAATCATCAGTTGGGAGATCATACTTGAAAACTTTTTGTCATGTTTCAAATCAGTCAAGGATGGTCATATTCTTTTTGCATAGCTCTCAAATGCAAAGAAGGATAGCAATGAACCTTTGAGAGTTCCTTGCATGATTTAATAGCCTTGTTGGTGAAATCAATGATACTTCAAATCCTTGCTCAAAGATCCTTTTAAGTTGTTTTATTAACACACTTCCATCAAAAGTTGCTTTCATGATCAAATCCAATGGGATTGTTGAGCTAATAGAAGCTAGAAAGACTCCATTGGGTCTATGGTTCTTTTCTTTGTTGATCCTCTCTTGCTGAGAATGGTGAGTGACATGACCAACACAAAGAGATAGATTCAATAAAATGTTCCTATTCTATAGTACCAAGGGCGTCCTCAAGAAGATAAGAGGAATAAGAGATTCAAATTATCTCCATTTGCAATGTTTTCTTTGGGGGTGCCACTTGACGACAACATTAATAATTTTTGCTCTTTCCACAAGGCAAGACATCACGATGCTATAAATTGTTTGGAAATGCATTGCATGATGTAGCCCATAGCTTCTTTCAAATCAAATAATCAAAGGGATTCATGTAACTTTCAACATGTTTGAGATGAGCTTGATGGTAGCTCTATGATAGGATATTTCAATGTGGACCTTTTTGTGCTGAAAAGTAAATATATTCAATGATTCTACATGCTTGTGGAGGCAAAGAGCTGTGAAAGTAGGTGGCTAAAAAGAGGAACATGTGTGAAGAGAATCCATTGAAAGAAGCAACAATGATGCCTTGTTTTTTAGAGACCATTTTTGCATTTTCATTGACAAATAACAAGGTGTTGGATTTTCCATGTATCTCACAAACATTGGTCAAATTTATAACAAAGGATCATTGATGCTTAAAGAAGACCAACTTTCCATGTTGGACGCAAGATGAATTGCATATCATATGTTCTTTAAATAAAACATTTTGCAAAGAAAAATGATTGTTGAGTTGTTCTTAATGAGCAAGAGGACAACGACTTTGTCCTGGATGGAGAAGCATCAAATGAATTCTTTTTGCATTCTAAGATTTGTTTGAAAATCCTACACATGACAAGACAAAAGAAGGAATGGAATACATATCTTCTGGAAGATAATTTTGATCAAGAGGCATGCATCATATCTTGAATATATTGAGGATTCATTATGCTAGGACTTGGGTGATATTCACAAGTAAAATGTCCATGTAAGAAGAGTTTGTATGTAGAATGCAACGTAGCGGGTTTTGGGTGTTGTGGTACAACATACATGCTGGCTTACATGTGGTGTTGTGACATCAGCCACAAGTCACTTGGAAGAGAACTCACAACTGCATATGGAAAATGGCGAGTTTTTAAAAATTCAAACTCTCAAGGATGAAAAATTGTGTTAGTGAAATTTGGAGGACGAAAAACCTCTTGGTTTTGATTAGGATTTGAGGACATTCGGATCAAGTATGTTTAGACACTAAATGTAAACACCTTGAGTAACCTATTTGATGAAGTAAAGATAACAAAAGTTGCAGATTTCCTAATCAAGATACACAACTGAAGATCCAAGATGAAGAAGGAGGAGGTTTAACAGTCGCAATATTTTGTCTGGGTATGTTTGGGCTTTATATGCTTCTTTTGCTAGTTATCCGTGGGTCCCATAGGCTGTTTGGCCTCGTGGAGGTTATCAAATACATTCATTCATTTATTCAATTATAGAAATGAGACTTAGACTTGGCAAGGGTGACTCGACTTGAGATTTGGCAAAAAAAACTTAGTGTAGACTCGGGAAGTAAAAAAGTCAAGAAATTTAGAAATTTTTAAGGATCCAAAACTTGTTTCATGCACCCTTTATTAAATAAACCTTCAAGACACAATAAGATTATCAAATAGAAGCTAGTTTGATCATATACACAAGCATACATCAATCACATAAGTATAAACGCAAGTTGGAGTTGAAGGAAATAGCACACTTAGATATATAAATGTTGTCAATATATACAAAACTCATGGAATATGAAATCCATGACATCAAATGTTCCAAAAAAATATCAAAACGATAACTAGAAGTCTATGGCTCAGAGGAGCTTGCATCCCTCCTACAAAGGCAGCTAAGGTAGGTATTGGATGATGTAGCAGCCATAATATTTTTTTAACTATGAATATGCAGAGATTTGCAGCAAGGGATATGTATCATGTAGATTTTTATGATCATGATTCACTATTGGCATATTAATTGCATAGACTTAGAGTTTGATGGGGGTTTGGGGGCAACACCAAAACCAGATCAACGGTAGCACCCCTCGCAGGGGTCTAAGGGTAAGAGAGAGATAGGCCTAGATCTTGGGGGAGAGAGGAGAGAGTGGGATAGAGGTAGAGAGAGGGAATAGAGGAAGAGTGATAGGGAGAGAGATAGGTCTAGAGTTCAAGGGCAGATAAAGTGAGTGAGATTGAGAGAGCGAGAGAATGCTGATAGGAGCTTGTTGATTACTAAAATTTGATTGTCTGAAAATTTATAAGATCTTAAACTTAGAACTTGCATTATAATTCCTAGAGATCTGAAACCACTCGAAAAACATCCTGCCAATATATACATGAAATATAACTTAAAGTATAAGAAAACTTATACTTAAATGTTATATTTCATATATATATTCAAATGAAGAGAATGAGACTAACTTGAAGAAAAGATGGGGAGTTGCATGTTATATTTCATGTATATTTTGGGGGCATGTCATAAACCAAAAAAGCATTTAAAGTATGAGATTAAAAAAAATAATTCTGAGTCTGGCCGAGTTCGGACTCGGTGAGTTTGGCAAGGGTGACTCAGTTGTGTTCGAGTCCGATCCCCCAAGATTTGCCGAGGGTGACTTGACCCGAGACTTGCTGAGTCCAAGCAAGTTAGGCAAGTCTCAGAACTCTGCTCTCAATTCTCTACTTTAGTAATTCTGTCCTTGACATGAAACTAATCCTTAAAAATTGGTTATTAGTTGATTCGTTATTCATTTAGGACTATCTAGGTTCATTTTCAATGCCTATCTCTCTCTATATATATTGATTGATTGTTACTATGGTTTGAATTCAAAACTAAATGGTACAGCCTTACAGGTGTATGACTCACTGCATTCAGTAAAAGGAGAAAGAAATTTTACAATGCTAGCAAGAGCACCACACCAAGTAGGGCAAAAGGTTAGTACCTTGTATTCTTCCTCCTTTAAGTTATATCTCAAATGTTGATTTTTTTATCTGCTCTTCTATTTTGAATTTATGATCTTTCCTAAGAATCTTTACAGGTTATTGTTTTCACATTTTTGTTGCCTAGAGAATTATTTTCTTTTCCTGTGGCTCTCTATAGCAAGGCTATTGTAAGGAAAGCTCCTGTGAGGTATCACTATTGCAAATTTGCTGAAGTTTTACTCTGAGGGCACACATTTTAAAGAAGAAAGACTTTAGGAAAAGAAAAGAACTAAGACTTATAAGGCCTAACCTTTACCCAACAAAGGATAAATTCCTAAGAGGTATTCACAGAGATGTAAGAATATTATTATTTATATGTTAGGTGAAAGGATAGGCATTAAAGACTGATTATAATTTGAAAATAAATTAAAATCATCTTAAGTATGCTGGTTTTAGAGACTTTTTTGTAACAGACATAGCCATTAGGCTAGCCATTGAATATTCTGTCTATAAGATTTGGGCTTTTGCTGAATGAGAAAACAAGTCAAGTTAGCTTCTTTGACTGCAGTATGGGAACTAAAGTTATAGTCCATTGTGAAAGGAGGAGATGGGTCAAAGATTACCGCTGAAATGGACATTCAATTGTCTACTTGTAGCAATTCTTTCCTCGACATGTAACTAATCCTTAGTAATTGGTTATTAGTTGCTTCATTATTCATTTAGGACTATCTAGGTTCATTGTCAATTTCTATTTCTCTGTATATATATTGATTGATTGTTACCATGGTTTGAAATTCAAAACTAAATGGTGCAGCCTTACAGGTGTATGATTCACTGTATTCAGTAAAAGGAGAAAGAAATTTTACAATGCAAGCAAGAGCACCACACCAAGTAGGGCAAAAGGTTTGTACCTGGTATTCTTCCTCCTTTAAGTTCATCCCAAATTTTGATTTTTTTTAATCTATTCTTCTCTTTTGAATTGATAATCTTTACTTAGAATATATACAGGTTATTGTTATCACATGTGTTGCCTAGAGAAGTGTTTTTGTTTTCTTGTGGCTCTCTATGGCAAGGCTAGTGTAGAGAAAGCTCCTGTTAGTTATCACTATTGCAAATTGCTGAAGTTGTACTCTTAGGGCATGGCTGATAAAGAAAAAGTATGAATCCATATAAACTAGTCATTCTTTTTTGGTTACACTGTATACAACTTAACGCTAAAGATAACTTTTTTTCTATTTAATATTGTAAAAGATAATGTAAATGAGATGGAAATATGCTTCTTGGTTTTATTAGAACTTAGGGAAGGTCCTTTGGTGTTGTACATAATCTTTAACTCATCATAGCAATTTTTTTGACAAGATGGTTGAGTGAGTGAAAGTTATGTAATTAATTTATATTTAATATTGTAAAAGACAATGTAGATGAGCTGGAAATACACTTCTTGGTTTTATTAGAGCTTAGGGAAGGTCCTTTGGTGCCTCTATTGTACATAATTTTTAATTCATTATAACAAATTTTTTGACAAGATGGTTGAGTGAGTGAAAAGTACCTTCTTCCTTTCTCCATTATGTATAAGGACATGTTGAGTTGCCATTTAGTAGTTATTGCACCGATATTTGTTTGAGAAGTGCCTGCCAATGCTAAAATTATCCTGAGGTGTTATTATTCAAAAGTTTCAATTCATGGGAATCTTATTTGATGTTGTACTTGTTATTTGCAAAAGCATCCAATCAATCTGTAGATCTTTGTAACAGGTCAAGGGTATAAAAATGCACACTAGACTAATGATTATAAAAGGCATTGATAGTCTGGCATATTTTATTTAACAACACTTATCCATAATGAAGAAATTGAAGGCTTTGCAAAGCTTTACCATTGCAAATTTTTTAGATTGGCTTCTGATTTTTCGTGAACATTTTACGAAGGATTTCCTGCCCACAAATCATGTTGAAGCTATTTATGGTTGTGTTGACGTGTATTTTGTACACAATCATACACAGAATAAAATACCGACAGGCATCTTATCCTCTCTTGAGAAAATAGTCTCTAACTGCTGAAGATCTGCAAAAAGGATCAGTTAGATAGACTCCAAGGTTCTTTTAGTGGGGTCTCCACGTGTGGACAAGCTCCAGTGGTATGATGTGATTTGCTGGAATCACAAGGGGACTTACATTGAACTTCCGATCTGCTTTGCTGGATACAGGCTCTTACTAACTTAGATTAAAAAAAATGGAAAAAGGATAAGGGCGAAGAGAGGATCTAATCCTAATACTAAGAATGTAGGAGCAATGACTTGACCTTTTGATGAAACTCTAACTAGATCTTGTTTTGACATCAATGGAACATCTACACAAGACTAGTGCGATCTTCTAAGGGAGCTTTATGATGTTCAAATCATCACCGCAGGCATAGATACCATCCAAGTTGATGCATATCAATGAAGAGGCGACAAATTGAAATTGAGCTTAAGTTGAATGATTCCAGTTGACTACGCAAGGCAAGTCTGCAATCAACAAACTGCTAGTAGTATGGATGTACGAATTCCACCATCAATCAATCACATTTCCTCCATTCATCTAATTATTTACCATCTAGGATTGAAGACTCAACAAGAAACCATGCAAATTGCAAGAAAAACGACATATTTCACCATTACTTCAATGAAAATGGAGTTTGTTTACAATCAATGGCAACAATTTCTTGCCTTGTCCTCCTATTCTACTCTAATTGCTATTCTATCAACTATATTCTAACTTTTCCAACTATTTACAACTCTCTCTAATCATCTAAAATTCCCCTTTTACAAATGAAATGCCTGGGCTTATATAGTGCCCACAATACAATTTGATGGCTTAGATCAATTCAAGATCGATGGCCAAGATTTTACAATGAAAACCCTAATTAGGGTTTGTTACAACCATTACATAACATTTAATGTTTGACCAATGATAAAATTGTATTGCTTGGACACATGTCCCTTTTAGAAAAATTGACCAATGGATAGCCAGGGTAGGTACATCGGAGTTTGTGCCACCTTCCATGAGTTAAGTACATTGAATCTGGACATGCTGAGATGGACTTCACTGATTGGAGAAGTAATGACTAGGACGCCACCTCATTTGACACTTGTAACTTGGTAGATATTCATCTTGAGGTTGTTGAGAAACTTGCTTTAATTAATTTCTCTGGATCTATTTTGCTTCTTCAACGAGCCCTTGTTCTAACTCCTTGCGTCCTTGATGTGCAAGAAGATGATGTACCTCGCCTTGGAACGCTGGATTGAAAGAGGTCGCCCATGTCCTGGCTAAGACCGTCCCGGCGAAGACTGTCCTGGCGAAGACCGTCCTGGATCCGGCTTGATTTTCCTTGAAGAGACCTCCATTTGATGCCTACACAACATTTCAAAATTAGTAACATGATTTTGCAATACATAACATAAATTAGAGAGATAGATTTTAGGAAACCTCATGATAAGTCCCTGGAGTTATCATTTCCTAAAATACAACGATTGAGCTAAGGGATTTAAAATTCAAAATTTGAAATATGACGATGAATGAATAAAACAATAATAATTAAATCGCCATACCTCGATAGAGAGCTAACTCTAGAATGCAAAAACAAAATTTGCCTAGGCAAAATTGAGGTATAAAGATAATCTTCAATATGATCCCTTCAAATTTGATTTCGCCACCTCTGGAGAGAATGTGATCTTCAAATTCGCTCTTGGTGTGGTCTTCGAATTCACACCACCTTTGATCTTCAATGCAATTCGCACCTCTTCAAACACACTTCGCACGCCTCACACCATCTTGGGAATGTCTACGCCACCTTTGGTTTGAAGTCGCACCACCTTTGGAATGTCTAAGCGCGCCACCCTTGGTCTTCAATGCAATTCGCACCACCTTTGGAGTGTCTTCGCCACCTTGGATAAATGAAACTCGCACTATATTCGCCTCTTGTCAACTCGCATGAAGGAAGGTAAAATAATGATGTAGAAAATGATAATTCTACCCCCCTTATATAGCGCTTGCATCCTTTACCCTTTAGGCCGACTTAATAAAAATAAAACCATTTTAAAATGATTTGCAATGACATAACAAGGCCGACCTCCATATATGAGCGCTCAAATCGATTTTTTTTTTTTTTTAATTAAATAATTAACTATTAATGCCTTGCATTTTTAATTGAGGATTTCGATTTTAAATAAAGGCAAAAATAATTAATAAATGTTAACGCCATATTAAATGCCAATAAAAAATGGATTTTCAGATTTTTAAATTGATTTAGCATTTAAAGAAAATTTGAATTGTTTAATTTGGCGCCACAAAATATGAAAATAAAGGGACGTACCTCATCGCTCTGGTCCCTTGAAGAGGGACAGGAGCGATCCATGATTTTTGGCATGATTCTTGCGTTTTCAACATTCAACCCCTTCATTTCCACGTCCCAAATCGATCATCTGGTGGTCCTTCGAACTTGAATTTCTTCCTTGTGCGAGCAAGTGCGTCCCATGACCATTATCGCCCTGGTCCCTTGGAGAGGGACAGGAGCGATCTCCATGTTTTTGCTTGAAATTCTTCATTTTGGTACGATCCTTTCCTTGCATCATCTTTTGAATGTCATTTAAAACCCTGTGCGTCCTTGATTTTCAAAGAATATCATGCGCTTTGTCTAACATCGCCCTTGTCCCTTGGAGAGGGACAGGAGCGATTTCCATGTCTTCACGTTCACCTTGCATCTTTGACCTTCGAAATATCATTGCTCGTGTCCTTTGCGCTTATTTCCATTGGCTTTCATTATGTGTTTAGATGCATTAAAGGGACCATCGCCCTTGTCCCTTGGAGAGGGACAGGAGCGATCCATTATTTCTCCTTGATCTTGGCGACTTTTAAACTTCGATCTCCTTTGCAATGTCCTTCAAACGTTGTCCTGGAGCATATGTAACCTTGTGTATCTTTGTCTTTACGTAAATCTTGCATGGATTAATCTAATATATCAATATCGCTCTAGTCCCTTCCTAAGGGACAGGAGCGAAGTTCATCATAACATGCTTGTTCTTGTTTGTACCAACTTGCAATTATCTTCATTGCGTGGAATGATGTCCTTTCGACCCTTTTGGTAACTTGAAATTTGTTTGCCTTTTGAAATTTATGCCATTATGTAGATATCGCTCTGGTCCCTTGGAGAGGGACAGGAGCGATCTAGGTCTTTAGAGTGCAAATCCTTCCATGTGATGACCTTTGCAACGTTGCGCTTGATGGAAATGCCTTGAAATGTCCTTGCCACCCTTCGTCTTGGCTTGGATCGGCCTTGAACCTTGGAGGGACGACCTTGAACTTTGGAGGGACGTATCATCACCATTGTATCGCCCTGGTCCCTTGGAGAGGGACAGGAGCGATCCTTCCCTTGTGGCTTTCATCTCACTTTGCCATGCTCTAAGTTTATATTCAACGGATTCGTCCTCCTTTACTCTATCCGTCCATGCCTTGACATTGTTTGTAATTTTGCAAAAAAAGCAATTATATCAAAAATCGCTCTGGTCCCTTCCTGAGGGACAGGAGCGAACTAGGCATTTAACACTGGTATGGACGTCCCAAAAATCTTCAATTTATATTCAATGTGCTCATCTCATGTTTTCCCTTGTTTTTGAACGTAAACTTGCCTCGACCCTTGTCTGGATTTTGCAAAATGAAGGAAATCGCTCTGGTCCCTGGGAGAGGGACGAGAGCTACAAGGTACCTCGCCCTGGTCCCTTGGAGAGGGACAGGAGCGATTTAGTCAATATAGGTCATTCTCCTTCGTTTTTGCATCTCAAATTATATTCATTTGGCAAAGTATCTTCCTTCGGACATCCTCAAATCATTAAGTTCTCAAAATCTTGCAAGGACAAGGCGAAATTTGAATTGTAGCTCCGGTCCTTTACTGAGGGACAGGGGCGATTTTCCTCCTGGAGGCATGTCTGTGCTCACGAAAATCTTCAATTTATATTCAATGGAAAGATCTCGCCTTTCTCCATCACTTCCAATTCGTAATTCATCTTGACCCTGCAGGAATAGTAAAATATTTGAAAACGAGCTCCCGTCCTTCACTGAGGGACAGGAGCGATTTTGCTCCTACAGGCCAAAATATCATGATTTTACACATTTTATCACTTCACAAGGCGAAAACAAATCATTTGAAATGCCTAGGATCAAAAATCAAAAATGTCAAAATTTGGTCAAAAATATTCAATTGGACAAAAATTCACATTTCATCTTCAACACTTAGACAAATTTAAGCTTTGCATCAACATTCCAATTGAAAATTAGACCATTCTGGCGAATTCATTTCATTCAAAATTTGCATTCTAGAAAAGGAAAATCAAAAAGCTCCCAAAACTGACTGGATTTTGGTCCGAAAAGACGGTAATTAGAACCCTAAGGCTTGACCCTAAATCCAGACAACTAACCGACTAGCAAAACCCTAGAAAAAGCAAAGCGAAAACGAGCAAAACGAGCAAAAAAACATGGGTCCCCATTTGCAATGGGGCGATGTGTGAAAACGTCACAACAGGTTGATAGATTGCATTTACAGACCAGCCCAGGGCTAACTTCTCATTTAAATATTTAGATGCAACCATTTTTCATTTTCATTGCTAGGATTAGGATTCTATGTAGATCAGGGATGGATCTTACTTTTCACATTCCATTTTAGTCCTAGCATATCCTAAACAAAGATTTTATCTTGTTGACAATTTCATAGATGCTGAAGTAGAATGAAAGTCACTTGTGGAGAACATGAGTGGCTCAAAGTAATATTGTGGTTAAGATATATTAAATTTTATTGTTAAAAAGGCAGTTTTGACCAGCCTTCACACTCACAAGGATATCTATTTGCATCTACATTTTGTTTTCTCCCTATTTTCATTTGTTAGACACAATTCTATTGTGAAAGAAGTTGCAGTTTTAGTAAGGTTGCTACAAACCATGCTGCCTTCCCTTGGTGCATTATCCACCTGACTTCCATGTATGACATTCTTTAATCTGTCTAGTTTCTTTGGTTGAGTTGAGTCTTTAGTTTTTAGTAGGTTTACTAGAGTCTTGCCTAATATATGAAGCACTAATTTTTGATTCCATTTCAAGGATGATATTTACTAGATCCTCACTGGTGAACTGAGGGGCCCTCCTAAAACCTATCTCTTGCATCATATCATACTTAGACCAAGGCTGAGAGAGAACTAGTTTGGTGAAAGGTGATTTGTGTCTACAGCACACCATGTTTCCCTTTGGAGGACCCATTTTTGTTTATCCTTTTGCAACCCCATGGAGTGGTTTTAACCAAAACAGTTATTCAAAATGTTGTGGATTAGCTACTTTTGCATTGGGGATTAAAAATGTTGTGAAGTTATTCAAGAAAATATATTTATATTTTTGTTCTAAATGCTATATGTAAAATAAAGTACATCTTTTTAGTCTAATTTAATCACAAATCTTGTAGCCCATTTGATAAATGGTCAATATTTTAAAATTTTATCTTTTGCATAATTTGAACTAGCTTGCTTAGTCAATGAACATTGAGTCATTTGTATGTGGACTGTGATCATATGATATCTTTGTGGGTTTCCACTCAACTAATTTTGCTGCAATGTATGATGGGTATACACTTTTAGTGTCAACTCAAGGAAATAAGATTCACAAAACATATATTGTATATAGACATATCAAACCAAGTTGCAGTATAATGAAAAATAATTTGTTTAAAAGTAAACAAATATGATGGTTGAATTAAAGAAAACATGATATAGAACTGGAAATTAGTCAAATGAACAACCAGTTTGTTGTACTCAATCCAAAACTCGATTGTATTACACGATTGACGATACCTATTTTTTGTCATTAATCTGTCCATTAATTGTGTTCAGTCAAGGTCTGTAATAGTCATTTCTGGCTGAATGGCCAGATTATTGTGTCAAAATGGAAAAGTTTGAATAAATAAACAATTCTAGATTGTTTTTCAATTTTAATTGCAAACTATTAATTTTCAATAAATAATTATTTTAAAATAAAATTAACAATTACTTATTTTATGATATTTAAAAATTAAAATACTATTATTTAAAAAAAAGAAAAATAGAAAATAAAATAAATGAAAAAAGAAAAGGGTTAAAAAAGGCTGTCGTGCCTCTTCACAAAGGACTTAATTCTTTTCAAAGAAGGAAAGAAACGGTCAAAACTAAGACAAAATCATAGTCAATACAGCAGCGACCAAGTAAAGAGGGTGACGTCAGCAAAGTCAGAACAAAGAAAAGTTAGGAATAAATTGCTGGCAATCCAATCAGCATCAGCAGCAGCAAAGGAAAAGTGCAGTCAACTTAGGAAAAAGAATGCTAGAATGTGTGGCTCATCGACAAATTTTGTTCTTTATTTTAAATACTGCCGGAGTTGGTAATAAAGTGCACCTCCCTTAGGTAAAAGGGAAGTACACCTTTTAGAAACATTTGTTACCAAAGAAAAGCTGCAGTCACAAAGGGACACGCAGGTGTCATGAATTCAACCAAAGCACGTCAAGTGGCGTTAGCAAGGTGGTCAGCACAAAAGCTTTGTCAAAACAAAAACTGCAACTAGGTGAGTAAAATTGTTTAGATTTACATAGATAAGTTTTGATGTATTTTTGTGTTTTAATTGCTTGTATAAATTAAAAAATAAAGAAAGTGTTGTGTATGTGTGCATGTATTTGTGTAATTTAGTAGTATGCATGGTTTCAGCATTGGGGTTTATTGTAATTTCTTAAACACACTAGTGATTGATTACATGACTAACATGTTGATATAAGGTCTTAATGAAATGTGCTGATCATGCATGGTGTAGAGGTGTGGATGCTTGGAAAGTTGTTTATGAAAAATAAATTGAATGAATGATTCAATAATCGGATAATTACATTGAACGATATACACACGTATATATAGAGGTTACAAGACGATGTTCTATAATTAGAACATAACATTAAAGTAAAAGACTAAAGAGCTAAACGCTAAATTAAGCGTGAAAGCTAAATTAAGTGTGAAAGCTAAATTAAGCTTAAAAGCTAACTACATAAAAAAAGTAAATGACCATTAACCAAGGAACTAAAAATAGGTGACTAACATAGAATTAAATATTCTAACACCCTCCCTTAATGGTCATGCTATCTATCACACTAAGCTGCCCTCTAAATTTGATAAACTTTATCGGGCTCAAGGACTTGGTGAGGATATCTGTAGTCTGATCTTCTGTAGGATTGTACTGCAGTATCACTGATCCATCTTCAACATGTTGGCGGATGAAATGAGAATGAAGCTCCACATGCTTTGTCCGCTCATGGAAGACTGGATTTTTGGCTAGTTTTAGAACCCCTTGATTATCACAAAACAAGGGAGTAGGTCCTGATTGAGACATTTGCATGTCTGCAAGCATCTTACGTAGCCAAATTGCCTCACATGCTGCGTTAATAGTTCCCCGATACTCTGCTTCAGTTGAGGAAAGAGCTGTTGCCTGTTGCTTCTTGCTGGTCCATGTGACTGCACCTGTACCCAAGCTGAAAACATACCCAAAAGTTGACTTTCTGTCATCAACACAACTTGCCCAATTTGAGTCTGTGAAACCAACCAGCCTAGGATCTTTGCTTCTGCTGTACAGAATGCCAAAATCAAGAGTGCCCTTCACATATCTAAGCACACGCTTCGCTGCAACCCAATGTTCAACTTTTGGGGCTGACATGAAGCGAGAAATATAGCTCACAACATAACTGATGTCAGGTCTAGTGGCAGTGAGATAGATGAGGCTGCCCACTAGTTGCCTGAATGAAGACTCATCCACTACAGGTGAATCTGATTTGGCTGATAATTTGAGCCCTATCTCCATAGGTGTAGATGCAAGTTTACAATCTTGCATTCAAAACTTATCCAATAAGCTCTTGGCATACTTTGATTGAGAAATGAATATGTGGCTATCAGTTTGCCAAACCTCTACATCGAGACAATAATGGAGAAGTCCCAAATCTGTCATATCAAAATGCTGACACAAATTCTGTTTGACCTGCATGATCAGATGTGCTGCATTGCTAGTAATGATGAGACCATCAACATAGACTACTAGAAATAGAATATCATCACTAGTATGTTTGACATACAAATTGGGATTTGAAGGACTCCTTTGAAAGCCTTGATCAATCAAGTACTTAACAATTTTGATGTACCATGCACGAGGAGCCTGTTTGAGGCCATAGAGTGCTTTAACTAGTCTACATACTTGGTGTTCCTTACCGACAACCTTGAAACCTGGAGGCTGCGTCATGTAGACTTCTTCCTGCAAATCACCATTGAGAAAGACACTCTTGACGTCCATTTGATGGACTTTCCATCCAAATTGAGCTGAGAGAGCGAGGACAAGCCTAATGGTACTCATCTTGGCTGTGGGAGCAAATGTCTCCTCATAGTCGATGCCCTCCTTCTGTGAAAACCCTCTTGTCACCAACCGAGCCTTGTACTTATCAAGGCTTCCATCAGCTTTATACTTGACTTTAAACACCCATTTGCAGCCAATGGGCTTCTTCCCTGGAGGAAGATCGGACAATACCCAAGTGTTGTTTTTCAGAAGACTATGTTGCTCAGTTGCCATAGCCTTTTCCCATTCAGGTACACCTTTAGCCTCTGTATATGTTTGAGGCTCATAAATACTGTGAATGTTGGCCATAAGAGCAAAATTAACTGTGTGTTGCTTGCTCTTACCTCTAACTGATCTACCCTCAATGAGCGCATCATCATGAAGATCACCAATGGTCTTGGCCCACCACTTAGGTCGGAGAGTAGAAGTACCAACGTCTACTGCAGGATGAAGATTACCTGGAATATCTGGAGCAAGCTCCTCTGGATGTGGATCTAGAAGATCCTGAGGAAAGTCAGGGGGTGCACTGTCATGCCTGGGAGACCCTACAACTTTAGAGTCAACTGAATCCATCCCATCAAGTGGAGCTAAGGGAAGACGAACACCCATACTTGCAACCTTTGGAGGTTGATCCTCACTGCTCAAATCAGGAGAGGAAGGCTGAAAAGGTCCTCTTTCTTCATCAAATACTACATCTCGACTGAATATGAGGTGGTTAATGTCTATATCAATCAACCGATATGCCTTGTGGTTGTCACTGTAGTCGGTGAACATCAATTTCCGACTCTTTGGATCCAGTTTGGTGCGCTTGGCATCTGGAATCCAAACATAAGTTGTAGAGCCAAAAACTTTCAAATGACTGATTTTGGGCTTCCTACCAGACCAAGCTTCCTCTGGAGTCATCTTCTTAATGGCCTTTGTGGGAGACTGGTTCAAAAGGTAGATTGCAGTGAAGACCGCTTCTGCCCAAAAGTATTTTGGAACATTTCTATGCTCCAACATAGACCGAGCCATCTCAGTGACTATACGGTTCCTATGCTCAACAACATCGTTCTACTGTGGGGTGTAAGGTGTGGTAAGCTGATGCTTAATTCCATGTGATGCACAAAAGTTGGTGAACTTTGTAGAAAAAAATTCCCCTCCATTGTCGGACCGAAGAGTGACTATCTGATAGCTAGACTCTTTTTCCACTAAGGCCTTAAACGTCTGAAACATGGTGAACACTTTGATTTCTGCTTAGGAAAATAAACCCACATGCGTTTGCTGAAATCATCAACAAATAATAGAAAATACCTGCATCCAGTGACTGATGGAGTGTTCATGGGACCACAGAGGTCCGCATGAATGAGTTGCAAGACCTTGGATGCTCTCCAAGCGTCTTCATCTGAAAACGGAGTCCTATGCTGCTTTCCATCTTGACACGCTCCACAAACTCCATGATTTTGAGTTTGAATCTCAGATAATCCTACGACTAGATCCTCTCAAACCAACTGAGAGAGATAGTGGACATTGAGATGCCCATATCATTGATGCCAAAGAGTGCTGATGGAAGTACTCCTAGCTGCCATGGCAAGCTCTTGAGAACCAGTAGAATCAACAAGTCTATAAAGACCATGATCCTCAATACCAACTGCAACTGTAGTGCGAGTCTCCCTGTCAACAATGTTGCACTTGTGCAACCCGAAGACGACATCCAGCTGTGGTGAATGCTGCATAATCTGACTGACTGACAGTAGATTGAGCTTCATGCCAGGTACAAAGTATACATTGAGGAATATTAAATCCCTCCCACCAGATGAAATCTGAATGTTGCCCTTGCGGACAACAGTATACTCTTCGCCTCCACCAAAGATCACTGAATCAGTGAAAGGCATGTACTCTGTAAACCAATCCCGACGATGTGTGAAATGCCAAGAGGCTCCAGAGTCAATGTACCAGGCTGATGATTGAACATCATCAGAGGAGGTTTGGGCCATGAACGCATAGAAGGTAGATTCCTTGTGATTAGGATGCGTGGCAGAATTGGCTTTCTGCTTGGACCCGCCTTGTTTGGATTGCTGGGATGCTATCAATTTCCGACAATCTTTCACCAAATGGCGCCATATATATGATAGTAGGAACACTGTAAGCTCTTCTTTTTGGAAGACTGGTGAGGTTGACCTTGACCTTTCTGCTGGAAGGACGGAGCTTTACCCTTGTACTTATGCGAAGCTGAGGCTGTGAAAGCCTGTTCAGTGGATGAACTAGCACTGCTTCCAAACTGTTGCTTCCATCAATCCTGCTATAGCAGCTTGTTGCAGAGATCAGGAAACTTCAAATCAACACTAGTAGAAGAGATATTGAGCATATCAATGAAATGCTCGTAGGATCTGGGAAGGCTTTTCAGCGTGATCACTACCATATCCTCTTCCACCATGGTGCGGCCTATAGCATCCAACTGATCACGGATGTCCTTGATCTTCGTAAGATGTGCCTGGATAGATGACTTCTCATCCATCATGATAGAAAACAACATATTCTTCAGAAAGAAAGCTCGGCTCTTGTCGGACGTTTCATGAAGATCCTTCAAAAGATCCCAGATCTCTTTTGTTGTTTTACCAGAAGGCACCTGTGGGAGTTGATCATTTGTGATGGAGAGTTTGATAAGCATGACAGTTCTTAACATCATGTTTGTCTTGATCATCACCTGCTGTTGTAGGAGGAGATTCCTTGCCCAAAACAATCTGATCAAGGCAACGATACTCAAAGATGGTAAGCATACGTTGTTTCCAGGTGTTTTAGTTGCTGCTGTTGAACTTCTGACTGTGTTCCAACATGATGTTGGTTAATGATGCCATCACGAAAATCAAGGTCAACTGAGTGAAAGCAAGAGACAGAAGAATCTGATTTAAAAAAAATCAAAATAGAAGTAGCTGCTGAAAAAACTGAAATCCTAAAGGAGAATTTTGGCACGAATTTCAAGGTTTGGAAGAAACCCAAAAATTAAAATTTTCTGCAAACTTAAAACAGCATAAATGGTGCCCAGAAGATAGCAAAATTCCCGACGTCCACAAAATTAGCAGAAATTGCGAACTTTTTAAATTCCAAGGCAAATTCATTGGCACAAAATTTGAGGCATGGAAAACGAGGCACCCACAAAAATCTGAGACCAACCCATTAAAGCTCTCAAAAAACCCACCAAGAATTTGAAAACAGAATGCAGATCCAACGGCTCAAAAATCGAGGCACGAAAAATGATGCACCCAGAAAAATATGATGACGACCCAGTTGAGGTCTTGAAAAACCCACCAAGAATCTGCAACCAGAATAAAATTTTGACTTGAACTAAAGGGTCAAAACCCTAGTCGAAAATTGCAGAAACCCTAGGAAAATTTTCAACCTGCAAAAAAATCTGCCCAGGAAGAGAAAAAGAACCTGCTCTTTTAAAAAAAAAAAATCAGTTTAAAAAATCTCTTCAATAAAAACTTCGAAAAATTTTAATTAACAAAAACTTTTGAAATTTTTAATTTCCATGCTCTGATACCATGAAAAATAAATTGAATGAATAATTCAATAATCGGATGATTACATTGAATGATATACACACGTATATATAGAGGTTACAAGACGATGTTCTATAATTAGAACATAACGTTAAAGTAAAAGATTAAAGAGCTAAACGCTAAATTAAGCTTAAAAGCTAATTACATAAAAAAAGTAAATGACCATTAACCAAGGAACTAAAAATAGGTGACTAACATAAAATTAAATATTCTAATAGTTTAGAATCTCATAGTAGCAAAAATCGTTTGGAGAAAAAAATTGGCAAACCAAAAGTAGAAGATTTTTTGAAAAAATCGGCAAAAAATTGGATTTAAAAAAAATATAAAAATTGGATTTAAAAAAAATATAAAAATAAAATGAAGTTTAACCCATGAATTGTAGAAAATATTCTTTTGTTGTTTATATTCGTATTGCTGATTACATAGGCAAATATTTAGGTAACTCTTTAAGAGGGTAGTCACCAAATACACCAAATAGTTGTCTTAGTCTGAGATCAAATATTAGCTAAGTCTATGAAGTAAATGAGATCAAAATTTAACAGACAAATAGTAAAAGTGTAAGCCATTTTGAAGTGATCCAAGAATTTCATTGTGATTGAGGCAAGGAGTTTTGTAGGGTTAATTCAATATTTTAGAAAGCTTATCAAACCATATTCCACAATTGCAAGGCTTTACATGCTTTATATCATAGCAACAAAAATCGTTTGGAGATAAAATCAGCAAACCAGAAGTATAAGATTTTTTGAAAAAATGGGTAAAAAATTGGATTTTAAAAATTGTAATTTTTTTTCGAAAAATAAACACAAACTACTTTTAAAAAAAAACTTAAAGGCATTTCCATAGCATAGAGATATAGAGAGTAAATAAAATAGAGTTTAATCCATGAATTGTAGAAAATAGATTTTTGTTGTTTATATTCATATTGCTGATTACATAGGCAAATCTTCATTTAACTTTTTAAAAGGGCTTTCACCAAATACATCAAATAGTTGTCTAAGTCTGAGATCAAAGATTAGCTAAGTCTATGAAGTTGCTGAGATCAAAATTTATCAGATAGAGATCCAGCTATTGTTATGAATTTAGTAAAAGTGGAAGCCATTTTGTAGTGATCCAAGACTTCCACTGTGATTGAGGCAAGGAGTTTTCTAGGGGTAGTTCAATATTTGAGAAAGCTTATCAAATCATATTCAACAGTTGCAATGCTTTATTCCACATTGATTCTGATTTTGTCTCGGATCAACCCTATTTCTAAGCAATTCAGTAATTTCACGAGTTTTTCTAGGGATTTGCAAGTTTTTACAATGATTTTTGTCACTTTTTTTGCCATATTTTAGGGTTTTTAACATGAGTTTAACATGATTTAAATGCCAAAAAAGTTGAAAATTGGATCAACAATTGGTCAATCATTTTTTTATGAATTGGGATGTTTTTAGGGAATAAATTGGCTGGCTCCAGGATTCAGGATTAATCGGGTATAATCACGATTTTTTGCAGACTATTGCTTCTATGGAATTTTAGATATACCTAAACAAGTTTTGATATATATTTGTGTTCTAACTGTTTATGTAAATAAAAAAAGATGTGTGCGTATGTGTGCATGCATGTGTGTAATTTACTTGTATGCATGGTTTCACTATTAGGGTTTACTGTAAACTCTTAAACACACGAGTGTTTTATTACTTATTAACATGATATAAGGTGAGAATGTCATGCATTGATACAGATTTTGCATTTGCCATCTTTTTGATTGCAAATAATGTGCCATTTCTATTCTTTCCATCGAGATATTAACTAGTTAATTATGCGTGTCTGCAGGTAGGTTTGCAGCTCTCTCTTGTAAGTCCTGGAATAATTCTGGAACCATATAAACCTCCTGAACCTGTTTCCTTTTTGCAAAGGTTTGTATTCATCTCAAGTCGTTCTCTCTTAATTTATAACATTTTACATAAAGTAGTATAATTGGTTGATTTTCAACTATACATGATTGTTGTAAGCCACATAACACATTATGTTACTGTTGATATTTGCCTGGGTGTCTAATTGAGTTTTGAATCAGTACAGTAACATATGCAGAAATATGATATCATTATACACCTTACAAAAGAGATAGTTATGCTTTACTGCTCCACAACATATTTCTCCTATGATTATTTAGTATTTACATGAGTGTATAAAATAACCATTGCTTTTGATGTTGAATGGATTTATAAAATGACGTGTTTGAAAAGGTGTATTGTGTATGTGTGGTTCCTAGAGAAAATATTTATGGATATTTCTGAATATAGGAAGTAATGTAAAGGTGCTTTTGTTGGTTAAGGCCTCACAAACATGCGAGTTTGGCATATGAAACTACTTTGCTATACCTTAGATTTTGTTCAAATTTAGTACCCCTTGGCTCTCAACTTGAGGACCAAGTTTGGGAGTATATTGAGATTTGCCAGTTGACCTACAATATCCTACTAAATGTTCTACAATATTCTACTAAATGTTTAAAAGTAATACTTTTTGTGCATTTTAAAGCATTTCTGATTTTAGGATATAAATACATGTTTTTTGAATTGCATATTAATTACAAATGTCTTGCTCATTCCAGCATCGACATGAGACCAATACAAGCTCCTTACGAGAAAACACACCAGAAATCACCTGTGGAAGACCAAGAGTCACAACTTAGAAATCCACCTTTAATTAGAAACCTCTTCCATGTTAGAAGCCAACCATGGAAGACCAAGAGTTACAACTTAGAATTCCACTTTCTTGAGAAGTCCCTATGGGGAATTGAACTTGGATCTCCACAATGAATCCCAATGTTTTAACCAATTAAACTCAACCCCTTGGACAATATATAAATACATGTTCATATACCTCTTGTGTAAATATTATCCTTTTATAGAAAAGAAGCTAAATTTTATTCGTACACATTGTTATCATTTTATGACACCCTTGGTTCATCAGCGAGAATCGATCAGAGATAACTTTATGCTAGTCACTTTAGTACAACAATGATAAGGAACCATAAATTTTTTGTGCTAATTACGTGTTGGGCTGAATTAGTTTACTTGTATTGCACATTCTCCCTTATATGGTTGGCCTTGTACTATATTTTCCATGACTTCACTACTAACACATAATGAGAGTTGTTCTCTAGGATTGATTTTTGGATTCCTTAACTTACAATGTATTTTTTCTAGGACATAGTAAAATTTTTTTTAATATGCTTTGTGCATCTATTCTTGTCCATAATGGTTTGTTGCGTGGATAGAATACTTGTAGACTCGTAGGTAAATGCTTGTTATTTGATTCCATTGTTTTGGACCTTTATATTGGTCAGAGTTGCTTGGCATGTGCATTGCATACATCTGATATAATTAACTCATTTTGATTCCCCAACTTTTGGTGCATCTACCATTCTCATAATAAATATATATTACGTAAAATTTGTAGTGTATTTTTGGGAGGACTGTCACATAGAAATCACATAAAAGGAAGATGCCTTTGTAGTATACACGTTGTTGTGGAACCAAACATTCAATGTCTAAATAATACAAGAGGGTAAAGAGATGTAAAGTGAAAGTTATGGATGGAAAGATTAAAAGCTTAATTGTATGTATTCCCAATTTGCTTGCACAACTGCATATAAGTTGCTTTAATTGCAAGATAAATTTAGTCTTGCATAATTAGAGTTAGATTACAAAGAACATACATAAGAGAGCAAAATATGATAGAGAAGGGACACATATATAAAACCAATCTCAAGCAAAGTGAGTGAAAGTCGTTTTCTAAGTAATTCTTAATGAGAGCCACACTTTTGTAATGTCCTCTTTTTATAGATTTTCCAACATCTTTGGAAGCTCCAACTTTGTTGGAGAGTGCCATTCTCTTTAGAAGGGAGTTTAGATAATGATGTTGTATTCAGGGGATCAAGATGTTTCCGTTTATGCTTTTTGGGTGCAGTTTCATAATTTTTGGTGAATTCTAAATTTTAAGAGGAATATTTTATTTTTGGAAAGTATGAGTTTTTATCAAGTTGGACCTCCAATGAGCTTTTGAGTATGTTGCCATATTTAGAATTCACCTTCGGGCTATTTTTGTATTTTCCTCGACTTTGGACAGATGTGTGGAAAATAATTTAGTAATTAAAAAATTAGTTGCTGACTTGTCGGAAAAAAAAAAAAAAGACAACTTATGTTAATTATTTAATTAGTGTTAAGGTCACTTTTATGGAGCAAAAGGTTTTATTATTTAAAAAATGATTTGAAAATATTAATTCTTAGAAAGTTCCACAAGGGATCATAAAAGGTGGACGAGGAGACTCATTTGGGCATTCTAGATATTTGATGTTTTTTTAAAACCCCAAATGTGGAGGTTGAGTAGGTTTGTTCAACAACAGCCCTAGGATGAAAAACCTATGGCAAAGATTGGTTCTGGGATTAAAAGATCTTTCCTAGCCAATAAAACATGGTTTGTGCAGGATCACAGTTTGTGCAGAATGTTTGAAAGGGAAGAGGTTGTTCAAAATTGACATATATTTCTTGCTTTGGAAGATTCACAAGTGTAAATCTCTTAAAGTTTTGCTAGCAAAATTAAATTGGTAGAAACTGTTGATATTCTTTAGGGCATTGGGAGATTGCATGCATACTTATTTACATAAATATTGGTTTGGTGCAAGAGCACTCGGGCATATCTGCAATCAACACCAACCAAAAAAGTGTTCCTGTTTGTTTTTCTAAATTTTGGTTTGTTTTGGTCTGGGTTCTCTGTATTCAGTTTTGAGTTTCGCTATGTTCGTCTAAAACGATAATGAATTAATGTAGAGGGTGAAAGGGAAAGTTTGAAATACAGATTAAGGTTGCAATTGCCAAATAGATATGATATGCACAAAATGGTGTCGAGTGCCTCAAAGAAATAATAAGTGATACAAAAAAATTTAAGCAAATGCAATTGGCTGGTGTAAAGAACCAATCTCAACTTTGTCGGCATCCTCACAACTTGTGAAACCTTGGAGCAAGGTACGAACATCCATCAAGACATAATTGAAATGAGATGATTGCAAGTAGCCACGTGTACAAACCTGGCTGCTTGTTACAAAATGAATTTGTTGAAAAAGACAAGGAACATTTAAACTAGTACATTTGTCAGGTGTCTAAACCGGTGAACACAAGTGTGCAATGTATTATCAAAAGAATTAATTAAAATTTTTTGTTTTGGACATCAAATTGGGAGAGGAAAGGCTGTAGAGCACGGGTTAGGTGAATCAGTAGTAAATAAAACTTGAAAGTCTTATCCAATCAATCCTTTTGCAAAACTTATTCAAAACTTATAAACCTAATTCTGAAATGAAAGCACCAAACCGAAATCTGGAAGATACACCCATACAAAGAAATCAATGCATAAAAGATTGTGGAAACCCAAGATGGGAAAACCATGGTGAGAAATGCTGCTAGGATCTATTATCTTAATCCAGCCTCACAGTTAACACTTAAATTACAATATTTAAGGTCACCAACCCTAAGGAGTCACCGACCCCTACTGAGAGCACCGACTCTCTACAAAATCACAACTTGTCAAAATAAGCACCAATTCAGTATCCTGAAAATCTAAACAAACTGTCAAATGTTCTGATCTGAAACATTACATTCTCAGTATGACCAATCAGATTGTCACAAACTAAATGATCGACTTTTTGCTATTAGAAGTATCTATAATCTGTAAACTGTTTACAATAAAAAAAAGAAAAAAACTCGTCAAAATCAACTCAGTATTCAACTATCCATATAACAATATCTCTACCTGCAATCTATGAATTTAAATATTCATAAAACAATATCACTGTCTGTAACCAAGGAATTCAAATATCAATATCGTTGTCTGTATCCAAGGAATTTCAAAGTCAATGTCACTGTCTGCAATCAATGTTTGTTAATCCAGAATGATACCTTTTGAAAAAAACTTCATAAATAAAATATGACTGCACAATTAAACTACCCCTTGTTTTTATCACTGTTATCTGAAGAATGTCTTCTGTCCACTTAGTGCGAACTTCTACAGCACATCCTTTCCACTTAACGCTACAATCATGGAATTACAAATGTGTTTCTTAACAATAACATAGACATCTCACACCAGGTTTGTCATGAAAAATATTTCTATCCTTCTGTATTATGCTTCAGATCATAGAAATCATCAACTTACACCCACGTCTTTCATGATGTAATAGATGAACATCGATCAAAGAGAAGTTATAACTTCTCACAAACTACCTTCTATGTCGGTTGCAACTATCATCAACTAAAAACTAGTTCCAACTGATGAAAAAGATAATACTCTCGACTTATATCATCGATGTCTTTTATCATTCCTTTAAAAGAACAATTTGTTTGATGTGAAATATTGAAGGTTTTCTTGATAAAACTTTCCATGAATCACAACACAACAGGTGGCAATGAGTTACAAGTAGAACTGAATCAGACAATAGTTTGACTAACCAGAATTCATGGCGCAAAACAGATCGAAATATTGTCTTCCAAAAACAATCTGAAATCATTTCCATATTATCATCACTGTTACACATTATGCAGATTGGAACAATATTGCTAAATTCTGGTAAGATCCATGTTAAATTAAAATGACCTAGAATAAGAAAATCTGATTATTGTATCATTCTGATATAAAAATATACTGCTGTCTTATAACGATGTCTTTCATACTGATAGATTCGATACACAGAAAGCCATAGTTGAACTATTCACCAAAAGCAAAAACTTGCCAAGGCCCAAAAAAAAAACTCGGTGAAAACTCGGCAACTAAAAAAATTGCTTAAATTTAATAGAAATACATTTTTTTTGCAAAATTCAATGTGGAGATGCATCCATCCAATGAGTCAATGAATGAGTATACAAAAGACACAAGCTGAGTCTAGTTATATTTGATTGATTTAAATACAAATTGGGTACAAAATGGCATCCTTTTGTGGAATGCTGATGGCTGATAGCCTGAAACAAAATGAAATAGCAAATTGTTCTTGTAAAACTAAAAGTAAATACTACATCAAAACATTTTACATCTTCCTCTTCCCAGCTCTAGTGAAAACCAAGGGAGAGATAGAACTAGAGGGTCTAGTCCTAGGAGTCTGATGTGGCTTATCCACCTTGCCAAAATTAGGTTGAGGATAGCACCTCTCGTAGGGGTCAGAGGGTGAGAGAGGGGTAGAGAGATAGGTCTAGATCTTGGGGGAGAGAGGAGAGAGTGAGATACAGAGTGTTAGAGAGAGGGGATAGGGGAAGAGTGATAGGGAGATAAATAGGTCTAAACTCTAAAATTCGGGGAAGTGAGTGAGATAGAGAAAGCAAGAGAATGCTGATAGGAGCCTACTGATTACTGAAATTTGACAAAGTCTGAAAATTTAAAAGATCTTCTAAAACCTAGAATTTGCATTATAACTCCTAGAGATTTGAAACCACTCTCAAACATCCTGCCAATATATACATGAAATATAACTTGAAGTATAAGTTTCTTATACTTAAATGTTATATTTCATGTATATATTTTGATGAAGAGAATGAGATTGAGTTGAAAAAAAAAATTTAGATAATTTTTTGATGTGTTTGGGCTTCTTTTTTTAATGCAGGCAAGTTTGTCAAACTTGCCAAGTTTTTGTGAAAAGCTCGCCAAAAACTTGCTGAGTTTTTGTGAAAAGCTCGCCAAAACCTCGGTGAGTTTTTCCCCAAAACTCTACAAGTTATCTCTGTGAGTGCATCTATGCAGAAAACCTTCACGAAGACACAGAAATACATTGCTTCAGAAAATAAGGCTGCAAGTAAATAGACTTGATAAACTTTCAGGAAAGTATTGTTTCAATGTTTGCAAAGTACTTTTACTACATCTTAGCATCATTTGACATCAACGACAAGTTGTCTAACAATGGCATCTATGAAGAAGAAGAAATAAAACGTTGATGAGAAGAGGAATCAATTACATTTTCCATCAAATTGCTAAGGAGAAGAAACTGAAAAGGTACCATCATCAAATAATGAAACTAATTCTTGGTAGTGATCATGAAGTGGCCTTTTTAAAAAAAAATAGATAAAAATAGAGAATATTAGCAGCAATGGTCAAGAAGGAGATTCGATAGGAAGCAACGGGAAATTCATGTGAAGGGGAGAAATAATAGACTTGCATAGGGGTGAGTGAAGAGTGTGGGTAAGGGTGTGGTGAAAAGGAAGATAAGTGTGTTGCCCGCAGTGGAACCATAGAGGCATGGTGGATAAGAATGAGCTAGCTCAAGGCATAATAGGGAAGTTAAGGATTGTGAAAGGATAAGCTAGAATAAGCTACCACAACTAATCTACCTCTTGATTAGTTAGCTTGATTAGAATAGGGGGTTAATTAATTGGTAAATTAATCAGCCCGCTAGCCCCCCTCCAATTATAGTTGAAAAATAGAGGAGCTTCGTTGGAAGATAGCCAAGAGGAACAAAGATGAATATGTGGTAAATGTTGACCCTAATTAATAGAGAATCTAGAGGTGCCAAAAGTCTTTAAATACGAAGAGACCATAAGATGAGATGAATAAACAAATGCAAATTTTATTGACAAAAAATAAGTGCACAAAGAGAAATAAAGATCATTGAGTGTTCAAATCTGTAAAAGTTTTGTTGTAGAGTAGAAATATGTATTTATGCATTTGTTTGGAATGACACTTTAATATTCAATGTTGCAAGTGATGTTTAAATTTTAAATAGAGGAACTTAGTTTGTTTTGTTATTTGGAATCTCTGTTTTGTGTTGGTGTTAGAATTTTGAATTTAGGCAATTCTTGAGAGCTCTTGCATGATTTGTATCAGAGTAGGTTTTCTTGAGCATGTAGAGTCTACACTAGGGCCTGGGGGTTAGAAGTGTGAAGAAGCTCATGTGGGCTGTTGCAGGTGAGAAAGAGAAGTCCTAAGCAGTGAGAGCTTGAAGTTGTGATTGAAAGGGTGATAGAGATGTTGCTTCGAAGAGGAATGCCTAGAATAGAGGAGGTGTTGGAATGATTTCAAGAAATGATACGAAATGATATGATAGAGAAATGAGGTGAGATTAGCTACCAAAAATGCCATAAATTTAGAAAGTGAAGAAAAAAGTGAGGTGGAAGAACACAAAAGAGAAGAACCAGAAGAAGTTTGAGAAGACATATTTTTGAGGGCTCTTGCGAGAGTCATGACGAGCAACAAAATGGATAAAGCAAGCTTTTCTGGATCATTAAATTTAGATGAGTTGATTGATTGGATAGGGGAGCTGGAAGAATACTTTGAAGTGGAGGAAATCAGAAACCCGCAGAGGGTAAAGCTAGCCGAAATAAAATTTAAGGGGCATATTGCATTATCGTGGAAAGGGTTGTAGAGAGAATGGGTAATGAATGGAGAGTCGAGGATAACAAGATGGAATCAAATGGTGGTTAGATTGAAGAGAAATTACATTCCCAGAGACAACGAAATGGATTTATTCAAGAAGCTGCAAAATCTGAAGTAGGAAGATATGAGTGTAAACTAATACATGGAGGAGTTCTACAAGCTGGCCATTTGATTGGGAAGACATGAGATTGATAGGGAAAAGGTAGCCAGGTAAGTGAATAGCTTGCGATTCAATATTCAAGACAAAATGAGTATGTTTCATATTAACATTGTGGAATAAGCATATCAATATGCATTAAAGGATGAGGCAAAGTTAGTGAGAGGACAAATAAACAACTTAAAAGTCATGGAAGATTTTTAGTAGAGAACAAACAAGTGAGCAACAATAAAGGAAAATAGATTGAAGAAGAATCAAAGCCCAAATGGAGTAAGGAAGCGGGCCAAAATACAAAGGAAAAGGAGTTCCCATCAAGAGGACATGGTAGCGGCAACAGAGGGTTCCATGGCAAATGTTATGAGTGTGGAGAAGTTGGTCATCGTGCTTATGGGTGTCCTCAAATACAAGAAGTAGCAAGAAGAGTGCAACAAGAAACGACTCCGCACAAGAGGATAAAGAGAGTGATGCATCCCCGAAAGGTGAAGACCTTAAAGAAGGTGAAACTCTCATGATGAGGAGAGTGTTGGTGAATCTGAAGGTAGTTGAGGAGGAACCATCCCAAAGGAGTCTCTTTCGAATCGTGTGCAAGGCTGGAGGTAAGCGTTGCAAGTTTATAGTAGATGGCGGTAGTACAAAATCTAGATTACTTAGTTTCGAAGGAGATGGTAGAGAAGCTAGGTTTGAAAAGGTGTAAGCACCTTAGTCCATACAAAGTTTCATGGTTACAAGAGGGACATGAGATGATTGTGTAATGTCCCCTTCTCACTAGTTTGCAGACATTCGTGGAGTTTGGCCTATTATTCGACCCTCATAGGACAAGGAGTTGATGAGAGGGTCGTTTGGGCAGTTGCTTGTGGCTTCACAAGTTATTTTTATATGATTTTTGGTGAGATAATGTATTCTCACATATGGTGTCACGTATGAAGTCAATTGCACTTTATATTATAATGATATTTTAATATTATTTAAAGTGCAATTAAATATTATTTTAAGGTGCAATTAAATATTATTTTTATAAAAGAGAATCTTCTAGAAGGGAGGCTGATCCATGTGAGAAAGAATAAATAGATGGTGAGGCTCATTGTTTGGACATCGATTACTTGACATCTTCTTGTGTTATTGAACTTGTGGAGCCTAAGGTTTGTGCAGTTTGACTATTCGATCTTTGGGAACAGAAACTCCCATAGATTAGCATAACTAAGGTGGTGAAAGATCCATTGAAGGGTTGCATTGTTGAGGTGATAATTCAGTCATTTCAGTGGTGCTTAATCTGAGGCCAAGGGCCATCTTGCTTGGGGTTTGATTTTTGAGTAGTCATTGGAGACATTTTGGATGCTAGAGAACTTCATCGATTTTTCTACAAGGAGCTGATTGCATCGATTTTATTACTGAGTTATTATTTCAGTCATTTTCAGACTTTGTCATGGCTAAGGAAGAACCATGATTTTGATCATAGGGCCCATTTGATGCAGAGACTTCACTCCCAAATTGGAGCGCTCACTTCCTAAGGTGATATTGAAGGATTTGGTGCTTAGAAGGAGTCTTAGTAGCTGCGGGTTATTTATTACAGTCTGAAGCAAATCTGAACAGGGGCGGCTAAGGAAAGAGTTTGATTTTGGCCTAGGAGGGTTACATTTGATTGGTTATTGCTTGCTTCTTCATATTCAGCACTGGGCGACTTTTCACAACAGGTTCATTCTATAATTTTTGCATTACTAAATTATTTATGGTTTCTTGCTGCCATAGACGGCTATATATGTATTTCTGTGTTTAAGGGGTGTATGCATACATTATCAAGCTTTAAGCTTGATTGATTGTACTTGGAAATTGCACTCAATAAAGGAGAAATAAGTTGTAGGCCACTATTTGATGATATGTCTATGATGATAGTAGTTGCATGCCAAGTGTTTGTGAAAATGTCTCTTGGCTGTAGGTGCACTTTTTTCATTTGAAATTCATATATATGCATTGGAAAAATCAAAAGAAGTCATGTATGCATTGAGTTTACAGCTTAGATATCATTGAAATCATTTGCAAGCATTTTTGGTGCCTCGGTGTCAATAACACTCAAAGTTATCAGACTGACAACTCAGACCAGCAAGTTAAAAGATTGTATGTGATAATATTCCGTGAGCTATAAACATCAAAATTTTACATCAGATTGGACAAGGGATATTACAGACTGAGTGAGCGGTGTTTGATTAGTTTTCAGATTGGTTATTGCAAAGATGAAGTGTTATGTGATGTGATACTTATGAGTGCTTGTCATTTGTTGTTGTGAATGCCATAGCAATTTGACAGGAAGGCCATTCATGATGGTTGTAAGAATGTGTACACCATCCAGAAAGATGGTCAAAAGTATATGTTAAATCCTCCAATGAAGAAGGGGAAGCGAGCAAGGGAATCAAGCTCCATAGTTTGTTGCAGTGTTGGAAAGCAGTGAATAGAGGAAGAGGAGAGGGCTGAGCACAGTGATTCACAAACATTCAAATGGAAGATTTCAAGGGGAAAAGGCAGATTGGATTCCTATTTATTGCAAGAAAATATCAGTCTAAAAGAATGTAATGGTCAGACAGGTGGATTGTGTGTCGAAGTTGATGAAGAACAGAAGAGGGAAGGCTCCTGTGGACAAGGAGCAAAAGTGGATCAGAAGCAAACATGGGATCACCGTCTTGTGCATCTCTGAATGTTCCTAAGTTACATTTCACTTACCTAACGTGTCTGGTGTAGGATCACTTGAGCATATTTGCTGTCAGCACCAACCAAAAAAATGGTCCAGTTTGTTTTTTTGAATTTTTGTTTGTTTTGGTCTGGCTTCTCTTTATTCAGTTTTGAGTTTCGCTATGTTTGGTTAAAATGATGATGAATGAATGTAGAGGGTGAAAGGTAAAGTTTGAAATACAGATTGAGGTTGCAACTGCTGAAGAGATATGATATGCACAAAATGGTGTCGAGTGCCTCAAAGAAATAATAAGTGTGATACAGAAAACTTTAAGAAAATACAATTGGCTGGTGCAAAGAACTGATATACTCAACTTTGTTAGCATCCTCACAGCTTGTGAAAGCCTGGAGCAAGGTACAAACACCCATAGAGGCAAAATTGAAATGAGACGATTGCAAGTAGGCACGCATACAAACCTGGCCGCTTGTTACAAAATGTATTTGTTGAAAAAGACAAGGAAAATTTGAACTAATACATTTGTCAAGTGTCTAAACTGGTGAGCACAAGTGTACAGCATATTATCAAAAGGATTAATTAAAAGCTTTTTGTTTTGGACATTGAATTGGGAGAGGAAAGGCATCTATAAAAAAGAGGAAATAAAATGTTGATGAGAAGAGGAATCAATTACATTTACCATCAAATTGCTAAGGAGAAGAAACTGAAGAGGGTTCTTCATCAAATAATGAAACTAATTTTTGGCAGCAATAATGAAGTGGCTTTTAAAAAAAAAACAAAGAAAAATAGAGAATATTAGCAGCAATGGTCAAGAAGGAGATATGGCAAGAAGTAGAGGGAAATGCGTGTGAAGAGGAGAAATAATAGACCTGTGCAAGGGTGAGTGAAGAGTGTCGGTAAGGGTGTGGTGAAAGGGAAGATAAGTGTGTTGTCTGTAGTGAAACCACAAAGGTGTGGTGAATGAGAATGAGCTTGTGCAAGTCATAGTAGGGAATTTAAGGGCTGTGAAAGAATAAGCTGGAATAAGCCACCACAAATAATCTACCTCTTGATTAATCAAACTGCTTAGAATAGGTGGTTAATTAATCAGTAAATTAACCAGCCCGCTAGCCTCCCTACAATTATAGCTGAAAAATAGAGGAGCTTTGTTGGAATATAGCCAAGAGGAATATAGATGGATATGTGGCAAATGTTGACCCTAAAGAATAAAGAATGTAGAGGTGCCAAAAAAGTCTTTAAATACTTAGAGACCATAAGATGAGATGATTAAACAAATTCAGATTTGAATGACAGAAAACCAGAGTGTAGAGAGAAAGGAAGGTCATTGAGTGTTCAAATTTGTAAAAGTTCTGCTGTAGAATAGAAATACGCATTTATGCATTTGATTGGAATGACACTTTAATTTTCAATGTTGCAAGTGATGTTTAAATTTAAAATAGAGGAACTCTGTTTTGTTTTGTTGTTTGGAATCTCTATTTTGTATTGTTGTTAGAATTTTGAATTTTAGGCAATTCTTGGGAGCTCTTGCATCATGGCCGCTACATGGAACCAGGGCAATATAAATAAAAGTATATTTTCACAAGATTCATTCATTATAGTTTATAGTGGATGATATTACCAATTGCAGCAGTTTGAAGTCCAGGGGTTTGGGAAAAGTGCATTTGTAAAGTCATGTTTGGAAGCAAAGGGATAAATCGCTGAAGAGTCCTATTTAAAATAGGACTGAAAAGAAGAATTTTGGCCAACTTTATACATTATAAAGTTTAAATGAGACACAGCGAAAATAAAGGCAGCTTAATGAGTCTCATAATGAAGTTTAGACTACTTGTAAGTAGCCACCAGCCTTGAACAAGGTAAAAGTTTCAAATTAAGACTTTTATCCTCTTTATGTGGGATGAATAATAAGGGTGCCATTGCAATTTGTACTAATTGGTCATGAATTGTTAAGCTTGTGTGGAAATAAAGGTAAGAATGAGTTGTGGAAGTCTTGGAAGAGGCGTGGAAACTAAAGACAACTCACATCTATGGGTTGAGAACTTGTTTCAAGTCAAAAACAGATGTCCAAGCTACCAGACATTGCATTTCCTAGCCACTGCTGATTTCAGTTCATTTTATCTTTCCAGTTGGAAGTGTTTTCAGCCACCCTAAGAGGACGTGAGGATGTATGGAACATAAGCACCATATAGAAGTGACGTGGTAGAGATTTGAAGGAATCACTTCTATTAATAAAGTCCAAGCAGCCATTGGTGAAGTGAAATGAAATGTGCAAGGTATTTTGGTAGTTTTGAAATTATTCAATGCTGTTTTGAAGACTAATACCTAGAATTTTAGGGAAGGTGGTGATGTGTTAAAGGAGGACCATGGAATGATGGGAGCGAGGTTCTGCCTCTACTCAGTTTTTTAACCACATTTGATTTGGGAGTAGTTCTTTTGTTTAAGGAGAAGGCAGCTGTCTTTGGAGCTATATGGGATTTTTATTGTTGTAAGTTTGTAACAGGTTTCTCAGAAGTGTAGAAAAAACTGCATGTCCCAAGTGCTGTTCAGATATTCGAAGTATTGATTGAATACTCCAGCTGTACCTGTGATCATTATGTGCATTAACATTCAGAAATACCTTCGGCAAACAAAGGTCACGACTCATCATTTCAGTGATGGAAATCTGAAATGTATTGTCAATCTGACCATAACAAATAATATACTTGTAAGATTGAATGGAGTTTATTTTCACGTTGAATTAATTTCTGGTTCATAGTTAAACATTGTAATACCTTCAGTATACCATATCATTTGGAATGTTAGTATTTTAATTACCAAACATTTGCAAAACACAAAGATTGGTTGAAATGCACAATACTCAGCCGTCCACCATTTGTTTGATGAAATTTCTCTGTGTTGAAACTGTGAAATTTCAAGTTTGGAAAGAAATATTTGGTAGTACAACTTTAGAGTTTAGATCACACAATTGAGGAATTCGTGTTTGTGTGGGTGGATATATCCAAGTTGGACATTGATACCATGTGAGTAAGATATGGTTTTGTGAGTAACCCGCACGGGTAGCGGAGATGGCTTGGGATGTGGATTTGCTCCCTATTGGTTCTAGGTTCGACTCTGAGGCCTGGGCTTACCTGATGCACGTGGATTGTGGGTGTTTGCGTGCATCCCCGGAGGATTAGTCCCGCCTCAGCTCGCCCCTTCTTGACTCCAACTTGGCAATAAGTAAGACCAAGGTAAGGCGGGTTGGGCACTGGGCTAGGTTGTGGGGATACCTCTGGCGTAACAAAAAAAAAAAGATATGGTTTTGGGGTGTAAGGCTTCAAAAGCCAACATTTTTTTGCTTATATTTACATGACATCGTGTTTATTGTATTCTTGGGTATGTTTCATGTATTTTCCATGTGGGCCAAACATTTAATGTAATTTGAGATGACCAAAGCCTACCCATGTCTTTCCTTGAGTAACATCCCCTAGTTAGTTGATTGACTAGTATTTGACTAATAAATATTTGGGTTTTGGGGTTTAAGAATTCGAGGTGATTTTTTCAACCTTAGATTTGAGCTTTAATTCTCACCTTCACTTGATAGTTGGAGCTTGTACTTGAGCTTTTTTTATCTTAAATAGGATTCATGTACCTTTGTATCAGTGTTCCACGACTGTTGGGGACGGGGGGATGCATTTCGGGGACGGCGGCGGTGGGGGGCTGGCAGTGCTGATATAGCTATACATATACTTATAGTACTTGAAAAACTAGTTGTGAAAAATGTATAACAGTGTAAGGATTACATTTCAAATGAAACTTTAGGAAATTCAAACTAGTAATAGTAATTGCGAAATAAAATTTGACAAATGAAATTGTCAAATTGGGGATTTCTATTATATCAAAAATATGAATATATGATGTCATAGGAGATATCATAAAGTCTATAAAGATGATTACATAATTCATCATTACAATGAGTAGCAAATCCAAATACAAATACTAATAGCAATAGCATTATGTCATAACCCCTCTTTGGACATTGGATTATTGTGATTAAATAAATACGATAATTAAAACATTTATTAATTAACATTTAATAATATTGGAAAATCGTCTCATTTATGAGACTTCACGATTTTCCTCTAAAGTGAGAGGGTTGTCATAACCCCACATCCTGGTGATGTAATTAATAATAGATTTTGTGATTCTTCATCATAATAGTAAATTATCATTTATTATGTAATTAATTATTGATGTTAATAGTAATATTAATCATTTATTAATACAAAAATTAATTAAAATATAAAAGAATAGCTTATGATTAGAAGCCGTCTTGATTAAAGGGACATTACAAGGTGATCTTTTTATGGAAAACAACGATTAATTAATTAATCAAAAAAAAGCATCGATTATAATGACAAAGGGTGCAATTTAATTAAGACAAGTCAACAATTTACCAAGACTTCCAAAGGAATGATTTACAAAGGAATTAGTCGGCATACGAGAGGTGCGATTTGTAAAGAATAATGGAGAGTTGCAACCATTCGTATTCATATCCCTTTGAAGCGTATTAAAGAAACAACAATAGTCATTCTAAAGGGGGAGGGGATTTCATCAGTTATTCA
Organism: Cryptomeria japonica; assembly: GCF_030272615.1. NCBI lineage: Eukaryota > Viridiplantae > Streptophyta > Pinopsida > Cupressales > Cupressaceae > Cryptomeria > Cryptomeria japonica. The sequence goes on along the minus strand of NC_081405.1, from coordinate 422,111,008 downwards.
CCTTGTATCCATTATTGAATCGATCATTTTGAGCATTCTCCCTCGGGGGCCAAAACAGTGGCATACAATCAAGCTCGATAGTGGGAACAGCCCATACATTGCATATTTCCAAAGACAAATCAGGAATAGCAACTATGTTATCGCTATAAACAATATTGAGAATCTGTTTGCATACTTTTAAAGCATTGATCGGAAACAGCAAGAAGTATTATCAGTGATAGAAAGTAGATAATAACACATTATTATTGTCAAATCAGACACCACGTCTATAGTGCAACACTTATTGAGGATCGTTCAGGTTGAAGCAGTGATCATATAACTCATACAGTCTGATCACATATATATAAATTACGGTCCTAGTAGTTGAATGTATAGATCCCGTGCCAATATACTAAGTGAAGATTGATCTTTCTGTCAGTTCAGAGAAGGGTGGACTTCTAATCGAAGTCAAAAGCAACAGCCACATACAAGTCAGCAAGTCATAGAATATAAACTGATAAACAAAGTTTGAAGATACCACGTTAGATATTTCTGAATTGGAAAGACCCGGATGGAGAACTTAATCGGTGACAAAAATTATGTGTTCTAATCACTAAATATTTTCATTAAAAAGACTAAGGGATATGGACATTATCTGACAAACTCGATCATATCAGGTCAGAACTGTTATTTAGTTACAGGCAGTAGCACCTTTGTTCTTTGTGGTATGTACATAATATATAGAGCCGATATCATCCTTATGTAGGATTTAATAAACTTAATAATAATAATATAGTTCTAATAAAAATAATAAAGCTGTAATTATAATTATTATATAGTGTAATGATATTAGGTGGGAATATAACTCAGAAATTATTCTTTTAGACTGATCTTCAGCAGACTTATAAAGGAAATTCCTAGATAGGCAAATTACATAATATTAGTATAAGAGTGAAGTATATGAAAGCCAATGTATAAGAACATAAGAATGGCAGACCAGATCTGTTATGTGTCAGATCTGTCTGACACATTACTAATATATGAAAAGCCAATATATAAGAACATAAGAATGGCAGACCAGATCTGTTATGTGTCAGATCTGTCTGCCACATTACTATATCTACTTATTTATGCATCTATATAATTAGAATGATCAATGAGGGATAACATAAAGATGGATAATAATAAATATTAATATAATAATTATAGTTATTATTGATATAATAAAAAGTAATTATTAACTAGTAAATTAATAAATATTTATTAATTTACTAAAACAAAGTATTTATTAATTAATGGATAATAATAAGTATTTAGTAATTAAAAATTAATAAATGTGTAAATGATTTATAAATCAAAAATAGGATTAATTATTTAGTATGGTAAGATAGTGTTGTGACCATTTCACACATCGCCCCATTGCAAATGGGGACCCCTGCTTTTTGCTTTCTGGGGTTTGTTTTTTGGGTCTTTTAGGGTTTTGTCTGTTAGCCTTTAGCTTTCGAGTGTCGCCAAGGGGATCACCTGGATAGCTGGTTCTGCTTGAGTTAGGTCGAGTTGGTAAGTGATGAAGTTTGAAAGTCCTGATCCTGAAAATTGGCTAAGTCTAGAAAGTCCTGATCCTGAAAATTGGCTAAGTCTGGAATGTCCTGATCCTGAAATTTGACTAAGTCTGGAAACTGAAAAACCTCCAAAAACTAGATTTTGCAATATAACTCTTGGAGGTCTGAAACCACTCTCAAACATCCTGAAAGTATATATGGAATATAACTTAAAGTATAAGTTTCTTATACTTAAATGTTATATTCCATAAAATGATCCTGACGGAGAGTTCAAAAAGTCAAATTTCGCTCCTGACCCTTCCTGAGGGTCCAAAGCGAATTTCGCTCCTGACCCTCTCAGGAGGTCCAAAGCGAATCTCGTCCCTGACCCTTCCAGAGGGTCCAAGGCGAAAATCAACCTAGGACTTGTTCCTTGCCTTATTTGACCAAATTTTGATTTGCAAAGCATTTTGTTTGGACTTTGGAATTGATTGAAAACCTTGAAGGAAATGATGGATTTTGACCAAGATTAGGAATTTCGCTCCTGACCCTTGCTGAGGGTCCAGAGCGAAATTCATTATAAACTTCATTTGCCACCTTGTTTGAGCTTGAAACCTTGTTCCTGGTCTTGAAAACGATCTTACCTTGCCCTGTGAAGTGATTTGAAACTTGAAGATTGAGTAGTTTTGCCTAGATTGTGAATTTCGCTCCTGACCCTTGTTGAGGGTCCAGAGCGAAAATCCTATTTGAGCCTATTTGTCACTAATTTTGGCTAAATTTTTATGTGCAGGGTCTCCTGGAAGGAAGGTTGAACATCATTCAAAGGTTTGGACGCTTGAAATATGGTGAATTTTGGGCAACAAAGGTAAATTCGCTCCTGACCCTTGCTGAGGGCCTAGGGTGAAATTTTGAATAGCTCTCATCTGGCATGGAAAAAAGTCAAGTTTTGGACATAGATGAAACAAGGACATCTCCCTTTACCCACCTAAGAAAGTGTCAATTTGAAAAAGTGAAGGATTTTGGTTGAAAACACAAAATTCGCTCCTAACCCTTGGAGAGGGTCCAGGGCGAAATCATTAGCAAATCTCATTAAGACCTTGATCAAAAATTGATATTCTCCAGTTTGCACTAAATCACCAAAATTGCTAAATTTGAGGCGTGTGGAAAATTAAATTTAAATTTGAGAGCATTTTGCATTTAATGAATTAATTTTAGGCCTTGAAATAAATAAAAAATGTATCTTGAAGGCATCTAAAATTAATTTTTTGAATTAAAATTTGTTAGTGAGCGCTCAAAGGCATTATTTTGCCTTTATAGGCAAGTCAGCCACATCTTTAAAAGAGTTTTTATTTATTTTTTTATCCCTTTTGCCAAGTCGGCCTTGGAGGAAAGAAGGTGAGCGCTCTATATAATAGGGGGGCATTGTTTGAAGTTCAAATCATTCATTCATCCCTTCTAAAGTGCGAAATTGAGGAGCAATTTGAGGAGCGAAATCCAGAAGATTGAAGGCGAAATTTTGCTAAGTGTGGAAGCTAGTGGAAGGTGGAGCTCTTTTGAAGACTAATGGAGGCGTAATTCATCCAAGGGAAGACTATAATCTAAACCTTGTCTAGCAAAATCCAGTCTTCTTTCATCATTTTCGAAGGTCTTAGAGTTAAGTACTCAAGAGAAGGTATGAAGAATCAAATTGTTTGGAGTTCTTATTCGAGATTTGTTTTGATTTTCATAGGTCTTAAGTCTTGAAAATCCAATTTCCATTCATAATTAATTTGAAAATGTATAATTCTTGATTTATCATGACTTTTTCAAATTAATATCTTAAGTTATACCCTTGAAAGGTCTTAAATTTCATGCTTTAAGGTTTGATGCTTAAAGACTAATTTTGGAATTTTTGTGTAGGCATCAAATGGCGACTCCCAAGCCCGGAGGATCTACAAGTCGGCAGGCTCTCATCAAAGAAGATCCAGTCTAGGACAAAGATGATCTCCTCCAGCTTAGTATCATCAAAGAAGATCAAGCAAGGATAAGGGCGACCTCCTCCAGTCTAGCATTGACAAGGACGGCCTTCTTCGGTCAAGCATCATCAGGAATAACTTCTTCCAATCCAGCATTCCAAGGCGAGGTACATCATCATCCTGCACATCAAAGACAAAAGAAGTCCGAGCAAGGGTTCGTTGGGGAAGCAGATAGTTTCAAAAGAGTTAATTAAAGCTAGCTTCTCAGCAACATCAAGTTGAATATCTACCATGTTACAAGTATCAGACAAGGTGGCATCCCAGTCATCACTCCTCCAGTCGGATTGGTCCACCTCAGCGTGTCCAGATTCAATGTACCTAACTCATGGGAGGTGGCACAAACTTCAATGTACCTACCCCAGCTATCCATTGGTCGAATTTTCCAGAGAAGACATGTGTCCAATTAATACAATTATTTCATTATTCAGTATTAAGTTTATTGTAACAAACCCTAATTAGGGTTTTCATTTTTGAATCTTGGCCATTGATCTCAAATTGATCTTAGCCATTGAATTGTATTAAGGGCACTATATAAGCCCCGACTCCCCATTTTGTAAAGAATAGAAAAGAGTTAGTGGATAGAGAGTAGTTAGAAGGTGATTAGCCAGTTGATAGAATAGCAATTACAGTAGAATAGAAAGAGAAGGCAAAGATTGTTGCCAAGATGTTGTTGTAAAAAGCCTTGTAAAAACTTCATTGAAGAAATGGTAAAATTTATGGGTCGATTCAACAATTTGCATGGTCTCTATACTTCTCATATTTGATTTCATGTTATTAGATGAGTGGAAGAAATGTGTTTGATTGATGGTGAAATTTGTATATCCATACTACTAGCAGTTTGTTGATTGCAGACTTGCCTTGTGTAGTCAACTGGATTCATTCAGCTTAAGCTTAACTTCAATTGTCGCTTCTTCATTGATATGCATCAGCCTGATGGTGTCCATGCCTGTAGTGATGATCTGAACATCATAAAGCTTTCCTTAGAAGATCGCACTAACCTTGTGGAGATGGTCCTGCAATGTCAAAACAAGACTTAGTTAGAATTTCATCAAAGATCATTCATTGCTCCTCCATTCTTAGAGTTAGGATTAGATCCTTTCCTCGCCCTCGTCCTTTTTCCTTTTTTTTTCAAATCTAAGCTAGTAAAATCCTGTGTTCCAGCAATATTCAAAGCAAATTAGACGTTTAGGTCGTCCAGTGTAAGTCCCCTTGTGATTCCAGCAAATCACATCATACCACAGAGAGCTTATCCACACGTAGAGATCCTACAGCAAAGAACCTTGAAGTCATCCCGATTGATCCTTTTCGCGACATCTTCAGCATTCAGAGGCTTTATTCAAGAGAGGATAAGGTACCTTTAGGTATTTTATTCTGTGTTCGCATGTGCATAAAAAACACATCAATAGATAGCTAGTACTTGATAGACTAAAAAAAAAGGGTAGAACATCCTAGGTTGGATTTATGTTAATATTGTTGACGGGAATAATCATTATGTTATCTTGTTATATTATGTTTATGTTGTCGTCAGTAATAATGAGTTACGGCGGTCAGTTAGTTAGCCGACGGGTAGGTAGTTGGAGTCGCGACGGTTGTGTCATACCCCTTCGGGTATTATATATTGTGTACCTTTTCTTCGAAAGAATCATGATAGTCGTGTCAGATGTAATGTTATAAGCACTTATTGTACATGGACTGTGGAATTAATACAGAGGCTGGTTATTTAATATATTTCCATTATGTTCTGTGCATTTACTTTCTGCATTTAACCGTTTACCCGAGAGGGCAAACATTTGGCGCCGTTGGCTAGACGAACTCGAGAACGGAAGACACGGATGGCGCACAGACACAATGGGCCTACCCGTTGGTGAAGTAAACCCGGAGGCCGACGACGCGCGGACAGAACTGTACACAAGAGAAGACACGGCAACGCGAGAATTTTCGATTTTGCTACAAGTAGCCATTCAGACATATGTTCGACGAGAAGCGGCGGAGGAAGAAATCCCACCAAGTGCAGTGTGGACAGCGCTGGAGTTTAGCCCGACAGAAAACCGGTTGATGAACCACCTCCCCCGGTTTCTTGCACAGGCATCGCTGGCACAACAGGCCCGCCTGGAGGAGATTGCCTAGGAAGAGCGACGACAACAAATCCTGCAATGTTACGAAGAGAATAGCCGACGGGAAATAGAACGAGATGGCACCAGGCCAGGACGAAATTGAACCTTTGACTTATGCCCAATAGACTAAATAAGGACAAAAATAAAAGAATACAGAGTGACGAATGGGAAGTGGCACAAACCGCATTGAATCTCAGACAGCAGATAGAACGAAGGCGTAGGCTAAAGCAGCTTGCCGAGGGACGACCGACCGAGGGGTTGCCCGAAGGGAACCCAGGAGGTGTCATGAAGGTTGCGGAGGCAGAGATAGACGGAGAGAACTACATTGTCTACACTGTTGTAGGGCTGCCAGAAGGAGTCACGGAGGGTGCCGAAGGAGAACTCTACAGTTCGCCAGAATACCACCGTAGGGTAAGAAGCCGCGAAGAGTTGGTGGAACAAACAAGGCGAAGTCTAAACCTGATCGACGCTACCAGAGACTTGCTAAAGAATTTGTCCATTTCAGAGGAAAACCGGAGGGAGACAACCAACCGGAGGGAGACACTGGAAGGTGACGTTACGACCGAAGGTGCCGAGGGCGCACAAGGGTACCGTACGGGAGGCAATTTGTTTGGTTCGGTGTCAGCAACTTTTTCCGGAGGACCCACGAGTGGAGGTTCAGTTGCAGGAGGCGGAGGATCGCCAGGTACAAGCACACAAGGAATTAGAGGAGCGAGAACCAGCGGTGGGATGGCGAGTAAACAAAAAATTGCCAAAGTTCACAGGGAAGGGCAAGGAAGACCCCTTACGGCACTGCCGTACATGTGAAACCATTTGGTCCGCCAACGGAGTAACAGACCAGGATGACTGGGTACAACAGTTCCCAGCCACGTTACGAGGAGTTGCCATAGATTGGTACTCCGATGTGGACAAGCAAAAAGTGGCCACGTGGGCCAATCTACAGAAGGAATTCACGGGGGAGTTTCGGTTGCTCCGTGATGATAATGAAATTGTAACGGAGATATACAGTACCAAACAAGGTACCAGGGAGACAGTACGGGCATACAGTCGGAGGCTGAAAGAACTCTTGGGTAAAATGGAAAGCCAACCCGCAGATGGATTGAAGAAACGATGGTTCGTTGAAGGGTTGAAATCCTCCCTACGGAGGAAGATGAAAATTGTACCCCCGACGTCATATGACGACGCTTATAATAGGGCGATGGACCTGGAGAGCGAACACAAAACATCAAAGAAGAAGAAAAGTAATAAATCCTCATCCGAGGACAATGACTCTTCACAGGAAAGCAGCAGCGACGACGAGGCTGGCAAACAGGTACAAGCGCTCCAGAAAGACATGGAGCGAATGAGAAAGGAATTCAAAATAATGAGAAGCACTGGTCCGAACGAAGGGGACATATGGTGCACTGAGTGCAAAGAGGAAGGGCACACAAAGGGTACTTGCCAAAAGAAGGCATTCTGTGAGATTTGCCAAGTGATGGGACACTCCACCAAGGAGTGCCCGTACAACATGAAAACCCGAGGTACTCAAATGAGCCAGGTGTTGTTCACGGAGAAGGCCACAACATCCGCACCAGCGGGTACCGGCCAACATACTAACACAACGACATCATCTGGAGGATACCGGGACAACAGACGCGGCGACAGAAGGAATAGCAACAATAACAATAACGGAAGCCGTATCCAGTATGACGCCAAGGGCCGACCAATTATCCAATGTAGGGCCTGTAATCAGTGGGGGCACTTTGCCCGTGATTGCACGAAGGAAGCCACCCCTCAGCACCTCTGCCGTTGGTGTGGGCCAGGCGACCATGAGGACGCAAATCGCCCCAGGCAGGGGTTAATCTCGTCAACATTGAGAAGGCTGAGAAGACTGGTGAGAAAGAAGTACTGGCGATCACCCGCACCCAGACGAAAAAAGCCACTTATCCCGACCCCCGTACGGAGAAGGAGAGATTACGGGAGGCAAAGGCCAATATTGAACGTGAGATGACGACCGAACTACGGGACAACGAGGTGGCGAGTACATCATTCCGTACGGAAGCAGAAAATAACATCATTGGGCAAATATTGCAGATGGAGGTGCCGATAAAGGTAAAAGACCTTCTAGACTCTATGCCACAATTGAGGACTGCCATCCTCACCAATGTGCAAAGCACCGCATTATCGAGTACACCACAGGTAGGGGTTCCCGCCACTGCATCGTCGAGTGCACCACAGGTATGGGTTCCCGCCACTGCATCGTCGAGTGCACCACAGGTGGGGTTCCCGCCACCGCTTCAAAGAGTACACCACAGGTGGAGGTTTCCGTCAGCCCTTCGACTGACCCGATGTTACTAGCCTTGAGCAGTGGTAGACACCCTGCTGTGGTAGAAATGGGTATCCGTGGGACGATTCTGAAGGACACCATTGTGTACGGAGGATCTGGGGTGAATGTACTACCAGAAGAAACATGGAAGCGGCTGGGGAAGCCCACCCTGTGGCCACCCACATTCAACCTGGTGGGAGCGGACGAACACTGCATTAAGCAACTCGGCCTGTTGATGGCCCAGCAAATGACAATTGGTACGCAACCATTCTTGTTAGATTTTGTGGTTATTCCTTCGAAGAAGAAAGGCTATGACGCCATCCTGGGGAGAGCGTGGTTGATCAAGGCAAGGGTAAACCACAACTGGAAGAAAAATACACTTTCCATGGAGAAGGGAGGGCGGAAATATACCATTGACCTACACACCTAAGATGTCGGCGAAGAGCTCGCCTCTTCAGACTCTGACTCAGAGGACTCTAATAAAGGGGAAGGGGGTCCCGATGAAAGGAAGGGGAAGAACGCGATGGAGCCGAACAGTGAAGGGGTGCTCGAATTGGAGGGATGTTCTGAAGATGAGGTATGCTCACTTAACGGGCTCTTCCACTGGCAAATGGAGGATTACAAAATGTTCCGAAGCTACAGGCTCGAAGTAGAGGAACCAGAGCAACCAACAGAGGTGTACCTGCCGGAATACAAATAATATTTGAAGGGAGACGCCCCAAACCCTAGCGACGTAAATAATCCGAAGAGTGTCAGCAACGATTGGAACCCTGTGTGGAAGGCCGTAGCCTTCAAAATCTTTATTATCCTTCTTCTTCTTATGTACGGGAAGGAGACCGTGGTCCCTGTAGAATTTGTGGTTCCAGGTCTTCGGATGGTCATGGAAAATAAACTTGCCACCAACGGGCCCAAATTGAAACCCTCCCACGCGAAGCGCGTAGAGGACCCGAGAGGCCGGACGGACACCCGAGAACCCAAAGGGGGACTCGAGAGGATTGAAGGGGACCTAAGAGGCCGGGCAAGCGACTCGAGAGGCACGGGACAAAAGCAGGAGACTTTTGGGCGAGGAAAACCGAGAAGGATGAAGAGCGATCCCAGAGACAGGGGACTCGAGCCGAAGACTCTCTAGACAATATTTAAAAAAAAAAAAAAAAAAAGAGAAAATGGCCACCTTACGGTGGAACCAAGGTGACACCACCGTGCGGTGGACGGTGACACCACCTTGCGGTGGAACCACCGACGGTGGCACCACCGTGCGGTGGCACCACTGTGCGGTGGAATCATCGACGGTGACACCACCGTATGGTGGAACCACCGACGGTGACACCATCTTGCGGCGGTCACACCGTGCGGGGGGAGCCACCGAAGGTTGTTGCCGAGATATGAACCCACCAGCGCACACCGCACAGCCCGACCACCGCACAACACCGAACACCGCCGCACAGCAAGGGATAAAGGAGGAGGAAGACGCTCCGCACGGCCTGACCACGCACGGTACGGCCCGATCAACACGCACAGCAAGGGTTACGCACACCAATGCGCAGCAGCCGCAAAAGGAAAAAGAAAAAAAAAAACCAAGCCCGCATGATTGGAGATGCCAGTGTTGTTGTTGACCGTACAAGGAGGTTGTATGGCCGGGGTGCCATTGGGGACATTACAGTGCTAAAAAACAAAAAAACAAAAAAGGACGACAGCCAGATTTCAAATGATTTGCTGGAGTTTGAAGCCAGGACACTGGAAATTCAGAGTGGAAAAGAAGGGTTATGGCGCACTGCATTTCTTTGATATTTTTTGAAGCCAGGATACTGGAAATTCAGTGTGCCAGAACCCTTCTTATCCACTCTGAATTTCCAGTGTCCTGGCTTCAAACTCCAGCAAGTCATTTGAAATCTGGCTGTCGTCGTGTTTTTTTTTTTTTTTTAGCACTGTAATGTCCCCGATGGCACCCCGACCATACAACCTCCCTGTACGGTCAACAACAACACAAGCATCTCCAATCGTGCGGGCTTGGTCTCTTTTTTTCTTTTTCCTTTTGCGGCTGCTGCGCATTGGTGTGCGTAAACCTTGCTGTGCGTGTTGATCGGGCTATACGATGCGTGGTCGGGCCGTGCGGTGCGTCTTCCTCCTTTATCCCTTGCTGTGCGGCGGTGTTCGGTGTTGTGCGGTGGTCGGGCTGTGCGGTGTGCGCTGGTGGGTTCATATCTCGGCAACAACCTTTGGTGGCTCCACCCGCACGGTGTGACCTGCTTTGCCTCGCCCAAAAGTCTCCTGCTTTTGTCCCGTGCCTCTCGAGTCGCTTGCCCGGCCTCTTAGGTCCCCTTCCATCTTCTCGGGTCCCCCTTCGAGTTCTCGGGTGTCCGTCCGGCCTCTCGGGTCCCCTGCGCGCTTCGCGTGGGAGGGTTTCAATTTGGGCCCGTTGGTGGCAAGTTTATTTTCCATGACCATTTGAAGACCTGGAACCACAAATTCTGCAGGGACCACGGTCTCCTTCCTGTACATCAGAAGAAGGATAATAAAGATTTTGAAGGCTGCGGCCTTCCACACAGGGTTCCAATCGTTGCTGACACTCTTCGGATTATTTACGTCGCTAGGGTTTGGGGCGTCTCCCTTCCAATATTCTTTGTATTCCGGCAGGTACACCTCTGTTGGTTGCTCTGGTTCCTCTACTTCGAGCCTGTAGCTTTGGAACATTTTGTAATCCTCCATTTGCCAGTGGAAGAGCCCGTTAAGTGAGCATACCTCATCTTCAGAACATCCCTCCAATTCGAGCACCCCTTCACTGTTCGGCTCCATTGCGTTCTTGCCCTTGCTTTCATCGGGACCCCCTTCCCCTTTATTAGAGTCCTCTGAGTCAGAGTCTGAAGAGGCGAGCTCTTCGCCGATATCTTGGGTGTGTAGGTCAATGGTATATTTCCGGCCTCCCTTCTCCATGGAAAGTGTATTTTTCTTCCAGTTGTGGTTTACCCTTGCGTTGATCAACCACGCTCTCCCCAGGATGGCGTCATAGCCTTTCTTCTTCGAGGGAATAACCACAAAATCTAACAAGAATGGTTGCGTACCAATTGTCACTTGCTGGGCCATCAACAGGCCGAGTGGCTTAATGCCGTGTTGGTCCGCTTCCACCAGGTTGAATGTGGGTGGCCACAGGGTGGGCTTCCCCAGCTGCTTCCATGTTTCTTCTGGTAGTACATTCACCCCAGATCCTCCGTCCACAATGGTGTCCTTCAGAATGGTCCCACGGATACCCATTTCTACCACAGCTATGTGTCTACCACTGCTCAAGGCTAGTAACATCGGGTCAGTCGAAGGGCTGACGGAAACCTCCAACTGTGGTGTACTCTTCGAAGCGGTGGCAGGAACCCCCACCTGTGGTGCACTTGACGATGCGGTGGCGGGAACCCCTACCTGTGGTGCACTCGATGATGCGGTGGCGGGAACCCCTACTTGTGGTGTACTCGATAATGCGGTGCTTTGCACATTGGTGAGGATGGCAGTCCTCAATTGTGGCATAGAGTCTAGAAGGTCTTTTACCTTTATCGGCACCTCCATCTGCAATATTTGCCCAATGATGTTATTTTCCGCTTCCGTACGGAATGATGTACTCGCCACCTCGTTGTCCCGTCGTTCGGTCGTCATCTCACGTTCAATATTGGCCTTTGCCTCCCGTAATCTCTCCTTCTCCGTACGGGGGTCGGGATAAGTGGCTTTTTTCGTCTGGGTGCGGGTGATCGCTAGTACTTCTTTCTCACCAGTCTTCTCAGCCTTCTCAATGTTGACGAGATTAACCCCTGCCTGCGGGCAATTTGCGTCCTCATGGTCGCCTGGCCCACACCAACGGCAGAGGTGCTGAGGGGTGGCTTCCTTCGTGCAATCACGGGCGAAGTGCCCCCACTGATTACAGGCCCTACATTGGATAATTGGTCGGCCCTTGGCGTCATACTGGATACAGCTTCCGTTATTATTATTGTTGCTATTCCTTCCGCCGCCGCGTCTGTTGTCCCGGTATCCTCCAGATGATGCCGTTGTGTTAGTATGTTGGCCGGTACCCGCTGGTGCGGATGTTGTGGCCTGCTCCGTGAACAACACCTGGCTCATTTTCGTACCTCGGGTTTTCATGTTGTATGGGCACTCCTTGGTGGTGTCCCATCACTTGGCAAATCTCACAGAATGCCTTCTTTTGGCAAGTACCCTTTGTGTGCCCTTCCTCTTTGCACTCAGTGCACCATATGTCCCCTTCGTTTCAACCAGTGCTTCTCATTATTTTGAATTCCTTTCTCATTCGCTCCATGTCTTTCTGGAGCGCTTGTACCTGTTTGCCAGCCTCGTCGTCGCTGCTGCTTTCCTATGAAGAGTCATTGTCCTCGGATGAGGATTTATTACTTTTCTTCTTCTTTGATGTTTTGTGTTCGCTCTCCAGGTCCATCGCCCTATTATAAGCGTCGTCATATGACGTCGGGGGTACAATTTTCATCTTCCTCCGTAGGGAGGATTTCAACCCTTCAACGAACCATCGTTTCTTCAATCCATCTGCGGGTTGGCTTTCCATTTTACCCAAGAGTTCTTTCAGCCTCCAACTGTATGCCCGTATTGTCTCCCTGGTACCTTGTTTGGTACTGTATATCTCCGTTACAATTTCATTATCATCACGGAGCAACCGAAACTCCCCCGTGAATTCCTTCTGTAGATTGGCCCACGTGGCCACTTTTTGCTTGTCCACATCGGAGTACCAATCTATGGCAACTCCTCGTAACGTGGCTGGGAACTGCTGTACCCAGTCATCCTGGTCTGTTGCTCTGTTGGCGGACCAAATGATTTCACATGTACGATAGTGCCATAAGGGGTCTTGCTTGCCCTCCCCTGTGAACTTTGGCAATTTTTGTTTACTCGCCATCCCACCGCTGGGTCTCGCTCCTCTAATTCCTTGTGTGCTTGAGCCTGGCGATCCTCCGCCTCCTGCAACTGAACCTCCACTCGTGGGTCCTCCGGAAAAAGTTGCTGACACTGAACCAAACAAATTGCCTCATGTACGGTACCCTTGTGCTCCCTCGGCACCTTCGGTCGTACCGTCACCTTCCGGTGTCTCCCTCCGGTTGTCCTCTGAAATGGACAAATTCTTTAGCAAGTCTCTGGTAGCGTCGATCAGGTTTAGACTTCGCCTTGTTTGTTCCACCAACTCTTCGCGGCTTCTTACCGTACGGTGGTATTCTGGCGAACTGTAGAGTTCTCCTTCGGCACCCTCCGTGACTCCTTCTGGCAGCCCTACAACAGTGTAGACAGTGTAGTTCTCTCCGTCTATCTCTGCCTCTGCAACCTCCGTGACACCTCCTGGGTTCCCTTCGTGCAACCCCTCGGCCAGTCGTCGCTCGGCAAGTTGCTTTAGGCTACGCCTTCGTTCTATCTGCTGTCTGAGATTCAATGCGGTTTGTGCCACTTCCGATTCATCACTCTGTATCTTTTTATTTTCGTCCTTATTTAGTCTATTGGGCATAAGTCAAAGGTTCAATTTCCTCCTGGCCTGGCGCCATCTCGTTCTATTTCCCATCGGCTGTTCTCTTCGTAGCATTGCAGGATTTGTTGTCGTCGCTCTTCCTAGGCAATCTCCTCCAGGCGGGCCTGTTGTGCCAGTGATGCCTATGCAAGCAATCGGGGGATGTGGTTCATCAACCGGTTTACTGCCGGGCTAACCTGCAGCGCTGTCCACACGACACTTGGTGGGGTTTCTGCCTCCGCCGTTTCTAATCGAGCGTATGTTTGAATGGCTACCTGGAGCAAAATTGCATTTACTTTCTTCATTTAACCGTTTACCCGAGAGGGGAAACAAATATTGTTTTGTCTCTTAAATGATTTAGTTAAGTTATAAATATATTGGAAATCGATTAATTACGGTTAAAAGTATCTTGATCCAAATAGGGGGCATTACACATTACAAAAGACAAAATGCCAAAATGTCAAAACTCAAAATGTAGCGAAGGGAGGCGTCTAATCATCTATGAACTCCTCATCATTGGAACTGGTGGACCCCTGAAGGTCAAGATCCCTCAAGATCACACCAACTAGCCCTGCATTTGAAGTGGTAGGATCATCCTCATCAATTTGTGAAGGCTCCTCTTGCTCTACATCCCATCATGCTGCTAGACTCTCCTTGTACACAAGTGTCTTGCGGTTGATGAGACTCAAAGCACTATGTACAACCACAAGCTTCTTTGCTCTGTTAGAGGTGAGTCTGTTCCTTTTAAGAGAGTGGATGAAGCTATATGTAGACCTATTCTTCTTATCTGCTGTAGAATTGGAAACCTGGGATAGTAGACAGATAGCTAGAGTGGTGGTCGAAGATCTCAGACCATGACGATTCCACCACAAAAGTGGGTCCTCTTGTGGCATAGTTTCGATATCCATCTTTGCCGCATCTGAATAGCCTCTAAGAGTTGTAAATTTTGTCTACTCGGTGTGAATTATGCCGACATCTCTAGAATCAAACATCTTCTCTATGCACCTAAAGGAACCTGCCTTCACCTCATATTTTTGGCAGTGCTGATGTAGCTATACATATACTTATAGTACTTGAAAAACTAGCTGTGAAAAGATGTATAACAGTGTAAGGATTACATTTGAAATGAAACTATAGGAAATTAAAATTAGTAATACTAATTGCGAAATAAAATTTGACAAATGAAATTGTCAAATTGGGGATTTCTCTTATATCAAAAATATGAATATTTGATGTCATAAGAGATATCATAAAGTCTATAAAGATGATTACATGATTCATCATTACAATGAGTAGCAAATCCAAATACAACTACTAATAGCAATAGCATTACAAAAGACAAAATGCCAAAATGTCAAAACTCAAAATGTAGCGAAGGGAGGCCTCTAATCATCTACGAACTCCTCATCACTGGAACTAGTGGACCCCTGAAGGTCAAGATCCCTCAAGCTCACACCAACTAGCCTTGCATTTGAAGTGGTAGGATCATCCTCATCAATTTGTGAAGGCTCCTCTTGCTCTACATCCCATCGTGCTGCTGGACTCTCCTTGTACACGTGTCTTGCGGTTTATGAGACGCAAAGCACTATGTACAACCACAAGCTTCTTTGCTCTCTTAGAGGTGAGTTTGTTCCTCTTAAGAGAGTGGATGAAGCTACATTTAGACCAATTCCTCTCAGCTGCTGAAGAACTGGAAACCTAGGATAGCAGACAGATAGCTAGAGTGGTGGTTGAAGATCTCAGACCATGACAATTCCACCACAAAAGTGGATCCTCTTGTGCCATAGTTTCGATATCCATCTTTGCCGCATTTGAATAGCCTCTAAGAGTGGCAAATTTTGTCTACTTAGTGCGAATTATGTCGGCATTTCTAGAATCAAACATCTTCTCTATGCACCTAAAGGAACCCGCCTTCACCTCATCATCCTGAATCGGTGTCACTCTAATTGGTCTAGCCTTGTACCACTTAGGATTCAAGGCAAAGGCAAACATATGCAAAGGAGTGTTCAACTTGTCCCATCTGTGTTGAATGATTGGTCGGATGTGCTCGTTGTAGAATGCTAGATAGGGGTCCTTCACTTGCACAATAGCCCTCATTTGGTCAAGCATAGAGTCGATGCACTCATACACCTCTCCAAGGTTAGGTGCATCCCTATCCCCATATCTGATGACCTGGAATACTGGAGAAATGATGGAGACAATGTATTTCGCATCAGTCCAAAACACATCACTCTTCACTATGTCCTTCACCCTTCTCCCCTGCTCTGTCTTGGCCGCGGCCCACCTATTCCACTCATTAGTCATAACCATGAGTTGCAATGCCTCTTGCAACTCAATCATTCTCTCCAAGAGAATGAAATATGATGCATATTTGGTCTCAACTGATTTCATGAACTCCTTTACGAAGGTCTTGAAGAGTGCATGTGAAGTGTGGTGGTTGTAGATAAACATCTGCACATCTCTCGCATTGCTGACCACCCCTCTAATCCAATCAATCTTCCCCATGTCCTTGAGTGCGTTGTTCATGGCATGCACACAACATGGGATCCACTAAATATGTCTATGGGCTGCCTCAATGAGTTTCCCTGCTGCTCTACACGCATGGGCTGCATCTGTCACTACTTGGACCACATTTTGTGGTCCAACCTCCTCAATAGCCTCCATGAGGACCTGAAACTGAAAATCGACATCTTTGCGATGCCTTGTATAATCAACTGCTCTAAGGAAGTATGGGCTCTCTGCACATGTGGTCATGATGTTGATGAGTGGGCAATGGCTAATGTCCGTCCACCCATCCATAACTATGTTGCACCTAGATGCCACGCAACATGCCTTCATCTTCTCCATCAAAATATTGATCTTGGAATAGCTCTTATCCAAGATCAAGGTCCTCAATTTCGTCTCACTTGGTGGAACATATGATGTTCCTCCCTTCCACACCATAGCCATCATCTTCTTGTAATAAGGAGATCGTGTAACATGAAATGGGATGCCATTGGCAAAGAAGAACTTGCCAATGGATTCATCCATCTCATCTCTTAGCTGCACATCAAACATATCAGCGATGGGGTTACTTTGTGATGTTTGCAACTTGCGTTTCCTTGTCCTCCTAGCCTCTCATGATTGGGGCATGGCACTAGAAGTGGAAGTGGCTGGAGGTCTGTTGGCGGCATTATTGTACAGGGGAATAAGATCAAGTTAATTATGTGTAATTGTTTTGGTTAGTTGGCAACCGAGGGGTGGTAGTTGCGGTGCGACGGTTGGCGCTCGCACCCCCTCGGTACCCTTTTATACTGCGGAATGTAACTTGTAACATACACTGATTATGAATAGAACATCTGATATACTTTGTCTGATATTTACGGCATTAGTCTGTATTATGTTCCTTATGCCTTAAGTTATTCACCCGAGAGGGCAAACATTTGGCGCCGTTGCCTAGACGTACTCGGGAACGGAAGACACGGATGGCGCACAGACACAATGGGCCTACCCGTTGGTGAAATAAACCTAGAGGCCGACGACGCGCGAACAGAACTTTACACAGGAGAAGACACGGCAACGCGAGAATTTTCGATTTTGCTCTAGGTAGCCATTCAGACCTACGTCCGACGAGAGGCGGCGGAGGCAGAAATCCCACCAAGTGCCGTGTGGACAGCGTTGGAGCTTAGCCCGACAGTAAACCGGTTGATGAACCACCTCCCCCGGTTGCTCGCACAGGCATCGTTGGCACAACAGGCCCGCCTGGAGGAGATTGCCCAGGAAGAGCGACGACAACAAATCCTGCAACGCTACGAAGAGAACAGTCGACGGGAAACGGAACGAGATGGCGCCAGGCCAGGAGGGAATTGAACCTTGAACTTCTTATTTTCAAATAAAAGTGTCATTGACATGAGTTGTATTTGAGCAGATGAATTAATAAAAGACATTTTGATTTATGAATTGTGAGTTATGGGAATGTGCGACAATTAATGCCAAACCTATTGAATAAAGATAGGAATAAAAAACCAGAAACGAACGAGTGGGAGGCCGCGCAGAGGGCCTTGATTCTGGAGCAGCAAGTAGAACGTAGACGGAGGTTGAGGCAACTTGCCGAAGGACGACTTGCCGAAGGGGGGCCCGAGGGGAACCAAGGAGGTGTCACGGAGGGTGTAGAGGCCGATGAAAATTTCTACGCGTCGCCAGATCATCTTAGGACGTGGAGCCACGAAGAATTTCTAGAAGAAACAAGGTCACGGCGAAATCTAGTCGAGGAGACTCGGGATCAGTTTAGAAACTTATCCCTTATGCCACGGAGTGAAGATCACTAGCGGGAAGCAGGAGTGGGCGCGTGTGAGAGCAAAGGGGAGGGCAACCGTACGGGTGTAGGTGCCACAGAGGACAGGCAAAACACCGTACCTCTAGTCGTCCACGCAGGACACACCACCAACGCCACCGGAGGAAGCAACGCAGGGCCACAGACACAGACACAACCGCCCCCAGGAAGACGACCAGGGATGGCGAGTAAACAAAAATTGCCAACGTTCACAGGGGACGGCAAGGAAGACCCCTTACGGCACTGCTGTACATGTGAAACCATTTGGTCTGCCAACGGAGTGACAGACCAGAATAACTGGGTACAGCAGTTCCCAGCCACGTTACGTGGAGTTGCCATAGATTGGTACTCCGATATAGATAAGCAAAAAGTGGCCACATGGGCCAACCTATAGAAGGAATTCACGGAGGAGTTTCGGTTGCTCCGTGATGACAACGAAATTGTAACAGAGATATACAGTACCAAACAAGGTACCAAGGAGACAATACGGGCATACAGCAGGAGACTGAAGGAATTGTTGGGTAAAATGGAAAGCCAACCGGCTGAGGGCTTGAAAAAACGATGGTTCATGGAAGGATTGAAATCCTCCCTACGGAAAAAAATGAAGATTGTACCCCTGACATCATATGACGACGCCTATAATAGGGCGATGGACCTGGAGAGCGAATACAAAACATCAAGGAAGAAGAAAAGTAATAAATATTCATCTGACGATGATGAAGATTCTGACAAGGAAAGTAGTAGCGGTGGCGAATCGAGTAAAAAGGTACACGCGCTCCAAAAGGACATGGAACGAATGCTTAAAGAATTCAAAGCCATGAAAGGGAGTACAAGTAAGACGGAAGAAAATGAAGTGTGGTGTACCGACTGTAGGAGTGACGGACACACCAAGGGGTCCTGTCCCAAGAAGGCTTTCTGCGACATTTGCCAGATTGCGGGACATTTGACAAAGGAATGTCCCTACAATATGAAAACCAGGAACCAACAAGTTCTCTTCACGCAAGAGCAGCCGGCCCCTGGAACTTCGCAAACCGCCAACAATAATGCATCATCTGGCAGATATCGGAACAACCGGTGAGGGGGGAGGACCAATAATAATAATAGGAGCCGAATCCAATATGATGCAAAGGGACGACCAATGATCCAGTGCCGAGCCTGCAATCAATGGGGCAACTTTGCTAGAGAATGCACCTCAGAAGAAACTCCACAAAAATTATGCAAATGGTGTGGGCCTGGAGACCATGATGATGGAACGTGCCCAAAGTTTGGAGTAAACCTGCTCAACATCGATAGGACGGAGGAACGGGTATTGGCAATCACACGGTTGTAGGCAAAGAAGGCCACATACCCGGACCCTCGCACAGAGAAGCAGCGGGTGCTGGAGGCCAAGGCGGAAGTGGCGAAGGAAATGTTGGCACAAAGGAGCACCTAGGAAGCGATAAGTACCTCCCAATCTGAGGCGGAGGAGAATATCCTGAAGCAAATGTTGCAGATTGAAGTGTTGGTGAAAATGAAGGACCTCCTGGAAACGATGTTGCAATTACGTACGACACTCCTACGTACGGTCCAAGTAACCCTGCACAGTCAGGCAACCCGGGATACGGATGGTACCGGCAGAACACCTACAGACCCATTGGTCCTGACACTATACAGTGGCCGACACCCAGCGGTGGTAGAAATGGGAATACTGGGAACCATTCTGACTGACACTATCGTCGACGGCGGGTCTGGAGTGAATGTGCTTCCGAAGAAACCTGGAAGCAGCTTGGCAAACCAACACTATGGCCGTCAACCTTTAACTTACTGGGAGCGGATCAACATGGTATCAAACCCCTTGGAACGCTCATGGCGCAACAAGTGACCATCGGGACAACCATTTGTCCTCGATTTCGTGGTGATTCCGCTAGCCAAGAAAGGATACGATGCCATTCTGGGCAGAGGGTGGTTGGTGGCAGCTAGAGTGAATCACAACTGGAAGCGTAACACGTTGTCAATGGAAAAAGTTGGGAGAAAATTTATTGACTTGAAGACACAACTTGTGAGTGAAGAACTCGTGTCAAAGTCGGAATCAGACGGCGAAGGCGGAGTTGATGGAGGAAAGTACGGAAGGGAATCGAACGAGGAAGGCGTTCTCGGAATCCAAGGATGTTCTGAGGACGAGACCGATTCCCTTAATGGGCTTTTCCACTGGCAAATGGAGGACTACGAGTTGCTGTATGGGTGTAACATGTTGCAGGTAGACAAGGATCGGGACGAGAACGAATTTCCGCCGGCGTACGGGGAATACACTGAAGGGGATGCCCCAGTCAACGAAGTACTAGCACACAGGTTTGACATGACAAAACTAATCCGGTATGAAGAATCGGTAAAACCTACAAACCTCGGCACGGAAGCAGAGCCAAGAAACATCCTGGTTGGTGACGATTGGAACCCAGTCTTGAAAGCCGCTGCGTTTAAAATATTCATGGAATACAAGGATGTATTCGCTTGGACGTATAAGGACCTCAAAGGGGTGCCACTAGAACTGTGCGTACACAAAATTTCACTCGTACCTGGGGCCGTACTTGTACGGAAGAGGCCATACAGAATGAATAAAAACTATGCGGCAAGAGTGAATGATGAAATTGAACGTATGCTCGAAGCCGGGATTATTTTTAAAGTGCAGACCAACGAGTGGGTATCGCCCATAGTGATATCCCTTAAAAAGGAGGCAAACCAGATACGAATCTGTGCGGATTTCAGATGCCTTAACGCGGTCACCATAAAAGACCCGTTTCCAATACCATTCACGGATAGCATCTTGGAAGAAGTGGCCGGTCATGAAATTTATTCATTCATGGATGGATTTTCTGGGTATAACCAGATATCCATCGCCGAAGAAGACAAATTAAAACCACCTTCGTAGTGGAGGATGGCGTGTACGCATATAATCGAATGCCGTTCGGATTATGTAGCACACCAGCAACCTTTCAACGGATAATCCTTCACATATTTGAAAAGATGTTAGTAGGGAACTTCAGGGCGTTCCTGGACGACTGGTTCATCTACAGTAACCAAGATACACATTTGGCCGCACTGGGCGAATGCATGGAGAGATGCAGGCGAGCTTGCCTAGCACTCAACCCCAAAAAATGCAGATTCATGGTGCCTCAAGGGAAGCTGTTAGGACACATAGTGTGTAAGGCTGGACTCAAGACTAACCTAGACAAGATTCGGGTGATAGTAGAAATGCAGGCACCCATAGATGTCACGGGAGTCGAATCCTTCCTAGGACACATAGGGTATTACAGGCGATTTATCAAAAATTTTGCTCGAGTATCCTGCCCTTTGGACAAGCTGACAAGGAAAGGTGAATGGTATATATGGAGGACGACTCAGGAGGAGGCCTTCCAAGAACTGAAGTCACGGTTGGTGGGTGCGCCAATCCTAACATATCCTGACTGGGACAAAGAGTTCCATGTACACGTTGACGCATCCAACTTTGCCATAGGGGCCACACTGGCGTAGGTTGGCGACCACAGGCTAGATCACCCGGTCTACTTTGCAAGCAGACTCCTGTTGAAGGCAGAGAAAAATTATAGCACCACAGAAAGGGAAGTCCTCGGGATGGTGTACTCCGTCCAGAAATTTCGACATTACTTGCTCGCCACCCCGTTCACATTTTATGTGGACCACCAGCCTTTAATGTATCTGGTTAACAAGCCAATTATCCAAGGACGAATCAGCCGATGGCTGCTATTGCTGCAGGAATTTACATTCAACATTATAGTAAGACCTGGGAATAGCCACGTGATAGCCGAGCAGCTGTCGAGAATTCAGTCAGGAGAACCAGCCGAAGGAGTGAATGAAGATTTTCCAGACGCTCACTTATTTTGCATCGCAGTTCTCCCCGCCTGGTATGCAAGCGTGGGGGAATATTTGTCGACATCACAGTTCTTGAGGGAGATGCCACCAGGAGAAAGAAGGAAACTGGTACTGAGGAGCAGGACATTCCAACTCATTAATGGCCTATTGTATAAAATGGGGCCCAATCAGATCCTACGACGATGCGTCCTAGAAGAGGAAATTCCGGGCGTCTTAAGGGAAGCACAGGAAGGGCCCACAGGTGGACACATGGGGCCCAACACCACGGCGAGGAAAGTTCTGTTGGCAGGACTGTGGTGGCCGACACTACATAATGACGCCAGGGAGTGGGTAACAAGCTGTGATACATGCCAACGGGCCGGACGGCCATTAAAAAGGGATTTTATGCCCCTCAACCCATCGAATGCTCAGGAACTGTTTGAGAGATGGGGATTGGATTTCGTTGGACCATTAAAACCAAGTAGAGCTCGACGATGCAGATACATTGTAGTGGCAACAGAATACTTGACCAAGTGGGTGGAGGCACGGGCCTTACCCAACAATTCGGTAGTCAATACAACAAAATTCTATGAACACATCATTACGCGGTATGGGATTCCAATCCAACTGACGAGTGACAGAGGAGGCCATTTTGTAAATCACATAATCCGATTGCTGACAACAAAGTTTAAAATCTTCCACTCCTTATCAAGCCCCTACTATCCACGGGCGAACGGGCAGGCCGAGGCGACCAATAAAATAATAATGTCGGTGATATATAGGTCTTGCGGAGTGGAGAAGGATGACTGGGAGGAGCGCCTACCGTCAGTACTCTGGGCATACCGAACAACTTACAAGGTAACTACTGGACAGACCCCCTTCCAGCTAATGTATGGACAAGAAGCCGTGGTGCGAGTTGAATTCATGGTGCCGAGTCTACGGATCGCCATCGATAATCGACTTGGCGACATGGAAAGCCTGAGGGAGAGACTGTACACTTTGAACAAATTGGAGGAACGAAGGATGATGGCTCAGTGGGCGACAGAGACAGCCCAGCAAAGACAGAAGGTGTGGCACGACAAGCATCTTCGGCGAATGAAGTTTACTCCCGGACAGCTGGTTTTGAAATTCAACGGGAAGAACGAAATTAAACTGGGGAAATTCAAAGTCCGATGGTTAGGGCCCTTCCGGATACGCGAGGTCAATACGAACGGGGCGATTAAGTTGTGGACGCTGGATGGGAAGGAGATACCAGACGTAGTCAACGGGTCGAAATTAAAGGTCTATCACGAATAGAGGGAACCGGGACCCTCCAGTCAGTCAGTCCGCTAAAAATTGGAGAACATTAAAAAAAAAAAAAAAAAAAAAAAAGAAAGTGGCCACCGTATGGTGGGACCACCGAAGGTGGCACCATTGTGTCGTGGTCACACCGACGGTGGGGCCACCGGTGGTGGAAGCCACCGAAGGTGGTCACCGCACGCAGCCCGCGCAACATGAAAACACCGCACACCGCCTTGGCATTAAAAAACCCTTCGCGCAACATTAAAACACAGAAAAAAAAGAAGACGCCGAACATGCCGCACAACTCGACCACCACGCGACACCACAGTCCGCACACGCCGCACAGCTCGACCACCACGCAACACGCACAACAAGGGAAAAAGCACGCCGCATAGCAAAGAAAGAAAAACACGCTGTACCAACATAAAAGGACACCATGTAGGCCACGCGCAGGGGAGAAAAAGAAGCAGCCGCCCGCACAGCGGCAACCATACACAAAAGAAGAGGGCCATTACGAAGGTGTACGATTTTTTTTTAACAGGCAATCAATTATACAGCGATTAATGGATTCAGCAAGGAAAAGAAGTTGGAAAAAATAGCTGCATGCCTCTTCCACTAGCAGCCAGAGGGATAGGGATAGCAATATCAAGATTTTAGCGTCAGGAGTACGTGTTGCAGGCGGCACCATGGATGCCAGCATCCGACAAAAGCAAAAACAGAAGGCACCACAGGCTGCCATAAGTGCGAAAAACACAGTGACGCCACAAAATATCACTTTTGAAGGCCTGAATGGATCAGAATGCTGGAAATGGTGGCAGGACACCCTCGACAATGACCTGGTGAAGCAAAACCTCCGTAAGGCACAAGTAGAGTGGGCTGTTCGGATGCCCGTGTTCCCTATCCGGGAGTATGAGGGTGCCCTACGCTTCATGGTGGACACCTTCGACAGGCACACATGCACCAGCACGTTTGAATACCTCCAGAGGGATGTTACTATATCCTTCAAAGCGGGGGATTTCACGAGGGTATTCGGCATTCCAGGCAGCCAGGGCAAGAAAATAGACTTGAAGGCCAAAAAGATGACGCGAGAGGAGGAGTGGTGGATTAAATTAATCTCCCGGAACTTGACGACAGCAGAGTTGGACAACGTGGCTAGTGCCACGAAGGTCGCGGAATCCGTAAGACTTTTGTTGCGGAGGGCCACTGGAGATGCTTTATGGATGTCATCAAGAGCAGATTGACAGGGTCGGGTAGGGCGTCGGACATCGCCCTCCCTCAGATTATGCTGATGAACGGGTTGATGAATGGCATTGTGTATGATTGGGCCGCGTTACTGGCAGAGCGTATGTATGAGTTTTTGACGCTCCAGCATCGCACATTCTATATGCCTCACTACGCTATAGGGTTATTCCTGGAGGCCACGCGAGAAGCAGTGTTAGAGGACGACTTGGAGGTACGGTCGTAGGGACTGTTGACAGCAGGAGAGCCTCCAATAATGTATTGGAGGCACTTGGACATTGGGCACTCTTCTGCGAAGCGGAAACGGGCGGTAGATATGGCCTCGACCTCAGGGGAGCCTGATAGCGGGAGAGATTCCAGCAGCGTGGAGGATTCAGAGGCGGAAGATGAGGACGATAGTAGCCAGGCGACAGAGGAGCCTGTACGAGTCCTGTTTGCCCCACCCCTGTTACCGATGGGCACGCTTGTGCCATCATCTGGAGTGGGCGGCACCTGTATTCCGGCCTTCGGGTAGAGCCAAACGCCTGTTACACTTGGTCCCCTCCAGCACGAGTACCAGGGAGCATCACCGGGCCCAACCACGGTGGCACTTACCAAGGACATGGCAGAGTCAGGGACGGAGGAGTTGCCGCATCAGGTAGTGGTCGCTGAGGAGCAGGGGCTGACAGAGGTGGGGGTGGTGGATACCGAGCCTCACGTGCGGTTGGACGTCGTGGGTAGTGAGGCAGTGGTGACTGTTTCTGCTTCCTTGTTGGAGGAGCCGACAACAGCGAACCATCCCCTGGTCACGGAGATGCGTGCCGACCTCATGGCTATGCAGAGCTGGCTCACACAGCGGTTTCAAATGACACTGGCACAACCAGAGGGAGCTGTTGTATTCTCACTGTGTCGAGAGACTAGAGCAGAGGTAGTCGACTTGGATGACTCATCAGGGGAGGCACATGGACTCACGGTTGGGAACGAGGCGGGGGAGGTCGCCTTTGCTGGGCAAGCACCAGGAGATGGTACACCTTCGGTGGCGGAGGAGGTACCTTCACAGCATGATACAGTTGTGCTCGTTCCACCAGGGACTTCACAGCGTTCGGCGCAAACGGGGGAGGATGTTGAGACCTATCTAGCTGACATGGCTGATATGGTGACGAGGGGTAGGCGGGTGGTGGCCGTTGCCTAGACGCAAGCATTGCAGCAGGTGGTGCTGGAGCTAGAGCAGGTCTTACAGTTTATGCGGGTGGGCTGCCCGGCAGCGTTTTCTACCTGCTTTGAGTCTCAAGGGTGGCCGACTGTTGAGACAGAGGGGATGTTCCAGGCTTGGAGGTTGCGTCAGCCCGTTGTAGAGAGTCGGGTGACGGCAGTTGTCCGCGAGATCGAGCAGGTCTACCGGGATGCCTATTATACATTGAGGCATACACAGCAGGAGTCTGCGGCCCGCGAGGCTGCACGCGTCGCGTTGGAGAGAGATGTGGCTAGCCAGCAGGCCTCATGGGCAGCCGAGAGGGCGCAGTTGTTGGCACAGCTAGAGATGGTCCGCACAGAGACGGTTGAGACCCAGGCAGTGAAGGCCGAGGTAGAGACTCGTTTGGCAGCCGAGCAGACTCGGTTGGTCTGCGCGACGGAGGCAGTGGATACAAAAGAGAAGGAGTTGCTGGAAGCCGCACACGTGGTGAAGACAGCTTTGGAGAAAGTATTGGTTGTGGAGCGGGATGTGACTGCACGCACTCAGCAGGTGTATGAGCTCCGCGCCCGCTTGGCGGCCCAGACACCAACATCTCACCCTTCTGCTTCAGGGACGCTTCCTCAGCACCCTCCCTAGTCTTTCAGATATGTATATTGTATAGATTGCATTATCTCCATTTTTGTAAGTCGCCTGGAGACGACTTTTCTTTTTGGGGGGGATGATGTTGGCGGCATTATTGTACACGGGAATAAGATTAAGTTAATTATGTGTAATTGTTTTGGTTAGTTGGCAACCGAGGGGTGGTAGTTGCGATGCGACGGTTAGTGCTCGCACCCCCTCGGTACCCTTTTATACTGTGGAATGTAACTTGTAACATACATTGATTATGAATAGAACATCTGATATACTTTGTCTGATATTTACGGCATTAGTCTGCATTATGTTCCTTATGCCTTAAGTTATCCACCCAAGAGGGCAAACAAGGTCTGAACATCATTCCTTTCATTTGCGAAGACTGTGATGTGTGAGAAGTATGTTGCATTTGCTGGCTCTGCTAAAGGGCTGCCCTAGCATACAAAGTAGTAGGGACTGAAACATCTCTATCATCTGGAATGCCCCAAAGCTTGTTCATCTCAATTATGTATTCTATATTTTTAGTTTCCTTAAAAAACTTACAATGTTCCACACCTTTTCTTGTCCAAACAATGAAGTGTGCATTCACTTTAGTAATGCTACCAAACCATTTATCCCCACAAATGTTGCATTTTCACTTCCTTGTACCCCCACCTGTACGTGATGTGCCTTCTATTCTTGAAGCAAACTATCTTAGAGGAGATTTAGGATCATAAGCACCCATAGCATATTGTGCCAACAACTTTGAAGGGCAACCTGTACTAGCTGTTGTACTCGCCATGGAACTAGATTGGGCTCCAGGGTCAGCCCCATGGTCACCCCCCTCATCCTCAGGTTTAAATTCTGAATCATTTTCACTATGAGAATGGATTTCCGTCTCATCCTCACTCATGTCATGGGAACTCATTGTGATAGTGACACTGCATTAAAAATAAAAATAAATTCAGCCTAGTTTAACAAATTGAAATACAAATTTGAAATTTCAATTTTGAAAACAAAATTTACAATTTATAATTTAATTTCATATTATTTAAAATGAAAATTTGATGTTGAATATTGAGGGCAAAATGATGAATGATTTATTTCTCATTTTGCCCTCAAGATTCAACATCAAATCTGATTTTGAGATGAATTAAAAAAAAACAAGTTTAAACAAACAATGAATTGAAAATCAGAAAATAAAACAAACAAAAAACAAGAAAAAGTTGAAAAACCCTACCTT
The DNA here is from genome assembly GCF_030272615.1 of Cryptomeria japonica. Classification (NCBI taxonomy): domain Eukaryota; kingdom Viridiplantae; phylum Streptophyta; class Pinopsida; order Cupressales; family Cupressaceae; genus Cryptomeria; species Cryptomeria japonica. The sequence goes on along the minus strand of NC_081405.1, from coordinate 422,083,862 downwards.
GTGCTTGAAAAATCTCTCTAAAATGTTGTAGAATCCTCTTCCTCCTCTTCTTGCTCTTCACTCCTCTCACACTTGCACTCACTCTTTTCACTCCTTAAATCAGACTTCTCCAAGTTTTTCCTCCTCTTCAGCTTGCTGGAAAAAAAGATTAGACTCTGAAAATGTGAGTGAAATCACCAAATATGGTGGTTTTGTGTTGTTTTGGGGGAAGGGGTGGGGCCCATGTCAAATGAGGGTTACCCCCCAACCCTCAAAAATAACACTCTTTTTTTTAAATTAATTTTTTTGATGCCTTTTTACATTCCAGCGATGGGAGACGTTTGGACGTCTCTCGCCCCCCGAGAAATGCCTAGGCATCTCCCAAGGAGACGTTGAGACGCCGAGATGTCTCCCAAGGAGATGTGGAGACATTTCCACGTCTCCTTGGGAAACGTGGAGACGCGGAGACGTTTCCCTGTCTTTGGCAGAGCATCGGTGTGGTGGCGGGATGGTGGGAGATGTCACGTCCCCGTTTCCCTGTCCCAGAAATGTCCTTGTCTTCGAAACGCGGCCCAAAAGTGGGGGAAACACGTTTTGGTGGAACACTGCTTTGTATGTTGATGATGACATAAAGTCTGAAATCTGTTTGAGGTTTTTCACATGTGATTGTTTCAAGCTAATCTAGAGATTTCTAGTTCTTTTCTTGACAATTCTCATTTATATGATATATTTCAAGTAACTTTTAAGTAACTATTTGAACTGAGAACCTTGGAAATGAGATCCGAGAGGGGTCCTAAAGATTTGAGGTGCTAGTTATATTTATTCAAAAAGCAATATTAAGATAGTAGTCACATAAACATATAGATCATAGGATACAATGATAAGAAGCTAAACAAAGGGATAAATCTGGATCTTTTAAATTTATCTAGAAGTCTTCTCCAAACTGAAGAGCTAATTAATCTGCATTGTTTCATGGATTCCTTTTTTGCTGTTTGGATCCCTATCGTCTTTTTCCTCCATGTTTTCCTAGATGTGTCCATTTTGATATGCCTGCTTATGTTTGCTTCTCACATTCCTTTATCCCAACTATTATGGCTTCCCTGTTGTTTCTTAAACCATATTATTGTTCCTCCTGTCCAGATCCGCTCCTTCATTCACCTCTTTGTTTCTTCCTTCTTTGCTAGTCCTCCCTTTGCTTATCCTATCCCTGCGAAATCTTTCTTTGTTTTCCATTTTACCATATTGTGTATTTTTAAATTTCAAAAAAAGCCAAGCTATAGGTATTGACCATAAGAGGCCAAACTATAGGTTTGGGCCATGAATAATTTGGTCACAAGCTGGAAATAGTAGAATAAGTACAGGATAAATGGCAAGAGTATGACTGACCTGTAGTACCATTTGTTATGTGCTGGTCATGTATATTCAAGAGAAACTAGGAACATATAGTGTTAAAATGTATATACTGTATAAGACTAGAAGGACAAAAAATTTAATATTTTATATAGGTAATAATAGTTTATAAATCTAAGATTCAAGAGGCATGTACTCAAGGATTTGTCTGTACACATCGTCTCTTGGTAACTGAGGGTCACTTAGAGTTAGAATTACTACATTTTGGTTGGCAGCCTGCCTCTTAAAACTTAATAGCTTCCAATGTAAAGTTGATCTTGCAAACACTTTTCTCCTCACAATTCCTCACAATTTTTTAACAAATATTTTGACTACTTTTAATTCATTGTTCTATATTTGCATAATTTAGTGGCTTTCTGTCATTGTTTTACAAATTTTCCTATCGTAAGATTGGCTAGTCTTTCAATTCTGCTTTTTTACTTAACTTTACATATATTATTTTAGTATAATTGGTTAATTTTTCAAGTTTTTGGTTGGTTTACATGAAGATTCTTTACAAGGGCGGGCTGGAAAAGGACTAGGCAGGATTTGATCTCAGAGGTAGATAATTCATACCAATATGTGTTTGGCTTTGTTTATCCAGAAACTGTAGAATTTTTTAAATTTTAGAGCTGGTTTGAAATATTCCATTATCAAATTTTTTTGTTCATAAATGGATACTTTGACTGAGTAAATTCATTTTGACAACAATAGGCTTGCATGGTTCCATTTTCTAATTTAGCATCTCCAACAGAAAATCGATCCAAAAGATTGCCACGTTTGAATACTCTTGTCCAAGTCTATATTGTTATACTCAGAAAATTTGTCTTCTTTGAAGACTTAACAATTTTCGGACCCAATCTTTAAACCCAATGATAGCAAAAGCCCAAAAATATTCAGCTCATTAACTTTAAACTCCGTTTATTGACTGATATAAAGGTATTCTTAATTTTCTTATCTTATTCCGAGAAATAGACTTCAAAAAACTAACATTAGGCAACCGAGGTTGTACTCATCTGTCACTCGTGGAACCTCACAGGCTGACAGGAAAACCACCTCTAAAACTGTTGTAAAGTTCCCACAAATCTTCTATAGAATTTTCACTTTCATTCCTGAATTAAACAGTTTCAGTTTTACCAACAACAGATCTTGCTCAGAATGCAAGTAGTAGTAAAAACAAAAATATATATAAAACTGAATTGATTTGTAGAAACTAATACTCAGAAAATTATATATTCAATCTGAAATAGAGATTGTTGCAATCAGAAATAAACATTGTGCTCCTATACTCAGAAACTTTTAATATCTCAGAATCTAGGAACTTTATGCAAACCTCAAGGAACGAAGAATATGTCAATTCTGATCATCAAATGCGCAACCACCATGTTATTTTACAAATATGTCTCTGAAAGAGACACTAACAAATTTCTAGAACTCCATACATTAAATCCACTAATGAAATCTGAGTGACTCTGCCAACACCAGCTAGGGAGGAATCTTTCACCCCCGAAACTGATCTTCCTAAGAGGGTTTGCATCCTCAAGAGGTTGATCTGGATCAAATCCGGACTCTAGAACCACAAGGGTTACAATCATAGAAAAAGAATAAACTCATCATCTCTCCATTTAGCCTCTCACTAATCTTTTATAACCTTGTAGAAAACTCTTCAAATAGACCCTTTCAGCTTCCCTCTCTCTTCATATTTCCCTTTCTCGTTTTTTTAATTTCTTACTTTAGCTTGGGAAATAATAAAGTGGCCTTGACATAAAGTGGTCACTTAACATAGGAATTAATGACCATATTAGATAATGAAAACTTAATTTTCATTATTTAATTATATTTCTAGGCTAGATAATAAAGGGATATTACAGTTTATCAGTTATGACTTGCTTTCTATTCTATTCCTTGGATAAGTGCACATCATACACAAGACTATAAGCTACAGGGATGTTCTTCCAGTTGTGATTTATTAAGACGTCTTCACTATCAATATCTAGATGAACATATTTTATATTGCTGAAATGGAATAAATTATCTCCAGTGTTCATGCTTGAATCCAAGTAATATATAGATAGATTTACCTATTTACTTGCGTCTTCAAGCTCTGACACTTGTGGCACATTGTCTTCAATACAGACCTGTGAATTGTCTATGTGAGGTAATGTCTAATAGATATCAATTATTTAATCATTGGATGGAGAGATAGACATTTCTCCTTCCCCATCATGCAAAAATCAGTATTTATCAGTTTACTATTGCATGTATTCAACAAGGTTTCCTCATAATCTGATATGTTTGAAAACTATATTCCTTGGTCATTTTTGGAGTGCTCAGCACAATGCTACCTAAGTTTCTCTCATCATACATATCGTCATTGCTCAATGGAGAATCTTGCCACTCAATATTTGATATAAAGTTATTAATAACATTATCCTCTTGAGTATTATTTACACTATTCAAATGGAAAGAGTCATTGTTGTTGTAGTGTATACCTAGGTTTGGATATTCTGCAAGTGGATTTGCTTGATTCTGTGCATTTTGAATTAAGCCTTCAAGGTAAGAGCATACAGTGCTTTGACCAGACTAACTACAATGTATGCAAACCGAATGAAATGATGGCATGATCGACCTCCATCAACAGATTCAACACTTCTTTAGTGGACAATATGCATTCATGCAATCCATGAACAAAATGTCTAAGCTGGCTCAAACCAAAATAGTTGATTACACTAGTTTGTTCAATGCCAAAACGGGCTAATGATTCAATACATTGGGTCCAATGGTGAACTGACTAAGATCTATTAGCATGATATGCATATGAATTTGTGGTAAACCATCCAGTTTAGCAAGATAAAATGCATACAAATATATACCTTTAGCAGTACTACCATTCGAGGTTTACAAGACAAGCATGGATGCACTACAAAATAAGATAAATGATTGATATACTGCTGGAACAAGTCTGTTATAATATTCTGATTACAAAATTAGATTGCTGCAATAACACAAATTAGTCTGAGAGAATCAAAATGAGCATGGAATATCATACGCAAAATATGTGTTCAACAACTCAGCTGAAGAATACATTGAAAGTTGAAGCAAGAGGCTGATATAGTGCTGATACAACTTTGTATTGCTGTCACATTTCAAAATCAAAACTGATGTATGCTGAAATACTTTGTAATCACCTTCAGGTGCTAAAACAACAACCCATTGTGAAAGCAAACAAGCCTAACCACTAAACAGCAACTGCAAATGCATCCCAAACACATAAAACTATTAGAATATTTAATTATATTTTAGTCAGCTATATTTAGTTCCTTGTTTAATGGTCATTTAGCTTTTTAGTTAATTAGCTTTTAAGCTTTATTTAACGTTTAGCTTTTTTTTTTAGTTAATTACACTTTAAACAACTTGTTCTTAATTTAGAACGTCATCTTGTAATCTCTATATATACGCTTGTATATTGTTCAATGCATTATCCAATTATTGAATCATTCATTCAATTTATTTTTCATGGTATAGAGCATGGAAATTAAAAATTTCAAAAATTTTTGTTATTAAAATTTTTCGAAGTTTTTATTGAAGAGATTTTTTTTAAACTGTTTTTTTTTTTTAAAAAAACAGATTTTTTTCTCTTCCTGGGCAGTTTTTTTTGCAGGTTGAAAATTTTCCTAGGGTTCCTGCAATTTTCGACTAGGGTTTCTCCCTTTTGTTCAAGTCGAAATTTTATTTTGGTTGCAGAATCTTGGTGGGTTTTTCGAGAGCTCAATTGGGTCGTCAGATTTTTCTGGGTGCATCATTTTCCGTGCCTCAATTTTTGAGCCGTCGGATTTGCATTTTGTTTTCAGATTCTTGGTGGGTTTTTTGAGAGCTTTTCTGGGTAGATCTCAAATTTTCTGGTTGCCTCGTTTTTCGTGCCTCGAATTTTGTGCTAGCGAATTTGCCTTGAAATTTAAAAACAGTCAGCAATTTCTGCTAATTCTGTAGGCGTTGTTTATGCTGTACATTCGACCTAGGGTTTCTGCCCTATTTTTTTTTGCGTTTTTTTTTGGAAAAAAAATCGTCAATATTTTCTTGTTTTGTTTACAAAAAAAAAATCAGAGGTGTTTTTTTATTTTCTGCAAGTTATTATTTTTCATGAAAAATTTAATGTTTTAAGTTTGCAGAAAATTTAATTTTTGGGTTTCTTCCAAACCTCGAAATTCGCGCTTTGGAATTTATGCCAGAATTCTCCTCCAGGGTTTCAGATTTTTTGTGTAGTTGCTTCTATTCTGATTTTTGAATCAGATTCTTTTGTCTTGTGCCTTCACTAGGTTGACCACGTTCAACCTCAGTTTCTGTGATGGCATCTTTGACCAACATTATGTTGGAACACAGGCATAAGTTCAACAACTGCCACAACACCTAGAAACAGTGCATGTTCATGATATCTGAATATCGTTGCCTTGATCAGATTGATTTAGGTCAGACCTTGTCTTACAGGTCCCATGGTTTTCACGATTTTTTCCTGAAAAATTGTCTGTCGGTTTTCTGATTTTTTCCACAAAAAATCATGGGAGGGTTTTCACAATTTTTTCCTCAAAAATTGTTCGCAAGGTTTATAATTTTCCCTTAAAAATTCTCTCATCTGTAATCCGCGATATTTGCGTAAGATTTTAATTATCTGGGTTTTACCATTTTTTGCACAAAAATGATGATTTGTAACCTCAAATTTCTTGGTTTTTCAATTTTCTCCTCAAAATCGTAAATTCTCTTTTCGAGGATTCCTGTTTCAAGGTTTGACGGTTTTTTCCTCAAAATCGTGCTTTGTTGTAGTTAGTTTGGGTCGCACCTGCCAGGGTGAACATCTGCAACCGTGATATCTTGCAGTCAGTTTTGGAGTTGATACTCTTTTGCAAAAGGGTTTGCCGATTTTCCTCAAAATCATGGTTTCAAGTTTCAGTTTGGTTATCCGCCAGCATGTTGAAGATGGATCAGTGATACTGTAGTGCATTCCTACAGAAGATCAGACTGCAGATATCCTCACTAAGTCCTTGAGCTCGACAAAGTTTCTCAAATTTAGAGGGCAGCTTGGTGTGATAGATAGCATGACCATTAAGGGAGGGTATTAGAATATTTAATTATATTTTAGTCACCTATATTTAGTTCCTTGTTTAATGGTCATTGAGCTTTTAAGCTTTATTTAACGTTTAGCTTTTTCTTTTTAGTTAATTACACTTTAAACAACTTGTTCTTACTTTAGAACGTCATCTTGTAATCTCTATATATATGCTTGTATATTGTTGAATACATTATCCGATTATTGAATCATTCATTCAATTTATTTTTCAAAAACTAATTGATATCAGACTGAAATAGAAGTCAGGTCTGAAATAGGGATCGATGCTGCTGGTACAATAGGTACAACCCACAAAAACCTCAAACATCCTCCTAGAACATGTTATAATCTTTAATGAAGTTGCATTTGTAAAATTTAGCAATCAAAACTTCCTTAAAATACATCAAATATTTCCATTTTACCAAACTTACAGAGAGAATTCAACTTGCAACATCAATGTGATCTTAGGGTGAAATCACCATATCCAGCTAGAAGAGTTTCTTGCCCTTGGAATTGGTATTCCAAAACGGTTTTTGCCCTCAATAATTTCTTTTTTAAGTTCTAGCTGAGCAAATGAAAATGAAATTAGAAAAATAACTCAGTAACGCTTCTTCTCAAAACCGAACCTCCTTTTATAACCTTTTTTAGAGCCATTTTTAAAAAAGAGTGTTTTTCTGCTTTGTTTGAAAAAAACACTTTTTTGCTTTTTCATCGTTTTTACTGAAAAATGTTTTCTTTGCTTTTTTATTACTCTTTGGGAAAACATTCTCCCTTAATAAAAATATTATGTAGTGTTTTTATGAGCACTTTTCATTATCTTGAACCTAGCAACACTTTATTTGCACACTTAAAACACCTTTTTTAAAAAATAATTAAATGTAAGCTTTTAAATAAAATATTGAAAAGTAACTTTTTATTATTTTAACAACTTAATTTAAATTTTTAATTTATTTTCCTTTTTAATGCCAATTAGCTTATGGGAAAACTTTGGAAAATAAGCTAATGTCCAAACAATTGTCCACATGTGAGAAGGGGATATTATGAGCTTTTTTAGAAAAAGCAACGAAATAGCTTTTTTGGGAAAAAACAATTTTCGAAAAAGAAATGAAAAAGCAACAAAAAAGTTATAAAAGGGCCTTGGGACTTACGAAGAAGAGCTATGGTGTTATATTCATTTTCTAGTCTCAGTAAGAAAGAACTTGTGTTCATATTTCTTGAGGATGGAAGCCCTCTTGGAGTATTGGTTTCGAGGACAAAAACCCTTCTAGTTGGATTTAGTGATTTCACCTTGAAATGACATTTGCGTTGTAAGTGAAGTTTGTTCCAGTTGGTGTTGAAGATGGAGATTTTTTATGTGTTTTAACAAGGTGTTGACGGGAATAATCATTATGTTATGTTGCTATATTATGTTTATGTTGTCGTCGGTAATAATGAGTTACGACGGTCAGTTAGTTAGCCGACGGGTAGGTAGTTGGAGTCGCGACGGTTGTGTCGCACCCCTTCGGGTATTATATATTGTGTACCTTTTCTTCGAAAGGATCATGTTAGTCATGTCAGATGTAATGTTGTAAGCACTTATTGTACATGGACTATGGAATTAATACAGGGGCTGGTTATTTAATATATTTCCATTATGTTCTGTGCATTTACTTTCTGCATTTAATCGTTTACCCGAGAGGGCAAACATTTGGCGCCGTTGCCTAGACGAACTCGGGAACGGAAGACACGGATGGCGCACAGACACAATGGGCCTACCCGTTGGTGAAGTAAACCCGGAGGTCGACAACGCGCGGACAGAACTTTACACAGGAGAAGACACGGCAATGCGAGAATTTTTAATTTTGCTCCAGGTAGCCATTCAGACATACGTTCGACGAGAAGCGGCGAGGCGGAAATCCCACCAAGTGCCGTGTGGACAGCGCTGGAGGTTAGCCCGGCAGTAAACCGGTTGATGAACCACCTCCCCCGGTTGCTTGCACAGGCATCGCTGGCACAACAGGCCCGCCTGGAGGAGATTGCCCAGGAAGAGCGACGATAACAAATCCTGCAACGCTATGAAGAGAATAGCCGACGGGAAACAGAACGAGATGGCGCCAGGCCAGGAGGAAATTGAACCTTTGACTTATGCCCAATAGACTAAATAAGGATAAAAATAAAAAGATACAAAGTGACGAATGGGAAGTGGCACAAACCGCGTTGAATCTCAGACAGCAGATAGAACGAAGGCGTAGGCTAAGGCAGCTTGCCGAGGGACGACCGGCCGAGGGGTTGCCCGAAGGGAACCCAAGAGGTGTCACGGAGGTTGCGGAGGCAGAGATAGACGGAGAGAACTACACTGTCTACACTGTTGTAGGGCTGCCAGAAGGAGTCACGGAGGGTGCCGAAGGAGAACTCTACAGTTCGCCAGAATACCACCGTAGGGTAAGAAGCTGCGAAGAGTTGGTGGAACAAACAAGGCGAAGTCTAAACCTGATCGACGCTACCAGAGACTTGCTAAAGAATTTGTCCATTTCAGAGGACAACCGGAGGGAGACAACCAACCGGAGGGATACATCGGAAGGTGACGGTACGACCGAAGGTGCCAAGGGAGCACAAGGGTACCGTAGGGGAGGCAATTTGTTTGGTTCGGTGTCAGCAACTTTTTCCGGAGGACCCACGAGTGGAGGTTCAGTTGCAGGAGGCGGAGGATCGCCAGGTACAAGCACACAAGGAATTGGAGGAGCGAGACCCAGCGGTGGGATGGCGAGTAAACAAAAATTGCCAAAGTTCATAGGGGAGGGCAAGGAAGACCCCTTACGGCACTGCCGTAAATGTGAAACCATTTGGTCCGCCAACGGAGTAACAGACCAGGATGACTGGGTACAACAGTTCCCAGCCACGTTACGAGGAGTTGCCATAGATTCGTACTCCGGTGTGGACAAGCAAAAAGTGGCCACGTGGGCCAATCTACAGAAGGAATTCACGGGGGAGTTTCGGTTGCTCCGTGATGACAATGAAATTGTAACGGAGATATACAGTACCAAACAAGGTACTAGGGAGACAGTACGGGCATAGAGTCGGAGGCTTAAAGAACTCTTGGGTAAAATGGAAAGCCAACCCGAAGATGGATTGAAGAAACGATGGTTCGTTGAAGGGTTGATATCCTCCCTACGGAGGAAGATGAAAATTGTACCCCCGACGTCATATGACGACGCTTATAATAGGGCGATGGACCTGGAGAGCGAACACAAAACATCAAAGAAGAAGAAAAGTAATAAATCCTCATCGGAGGACAATGACTCTTCACAGGAAAGCAACAGCGACGACGAGGCTGGCAAACGGGTGCAAGCACTCCAGAAAGACATGGAGCGAATGAGAAAGGAATTCAAAATAATGATAAGCACTAGTCGAAACGAAGGGGACATATGGTGCACTGAGTGCAAAGAGGAAGGGCACACAAAGGGTACTTGCCAAAAGAAGGCATTCTCTGAGATTTGCCAGGTGATGGGACACTCCACCAAGGAGTGCCCGTACAACATGAAAACCCGAGGTACGCAAATGAGCCAGGTGTTGTTCACGGAGTAGGCCACAACATCCGCACCAGCAGGTACCGGCCAACATACTAACACAACGGCATCATCTGGAGGATACCGGGACAATAGACGCTACGGCGGAAGGAATAGCAACAATAACAATAACGGAAGAAGTCTCCAGTATGACGCCATGGGCCGGCCAATTATCCAATGTAGGGCCTGTAATCAGTGGGGGCACTTCGCCCGTGATTGCACGAAGGAAGCCACCCCTCAGCACCTCTGCCGTTGGTGTGGGCCAGGCGACCATGAGGACGCAAATTGCCCGCAGGCAGGGGTTAATCTCGTCAACATTGAGAAGGCTGAGAAGACTGGTGAGAAAGAAGTACTGGCGATCACCCACGCCCAGACGAAAAAAGCCACTTATCCCGACCCCCGTACGGAGAAGGAGAGATTACGGGAGGCAAAGGCCAATATTGAACGTGAGATGACGACCGAACGACGGGACAACAAGGTGGCGAGTACAGCATTCCGTACGGAAGCGGAAAATAACATCATTGGGCAAATATTGCAGATGGAGGTGCCGATAAAGGTAAAAGACCTTCTCGACTCTATGCCACAATTGAGGACTGCCATCCTCACTAATGTGCAAAGCACCGCAGCATCGAGTGCACCACAGGTACGGGTTCCCGCCATCGCATCGTCGAGTGCACCACAGGTAGGGGTTCCCGCCACCGCTTCGAAGAGTACACCACAATTGGAGGTTTCCGTCAGCCCTTCGACTGACCCGATGTTACTAGCCGTGAGCAGTGGTAGACACCCAGCTGTGGTAGAAATGGGTATCCGTGGGACCATTCTGAAGGACACCATTGTGGACAGTGGATCTGGGCTGAATGTACTACCAGAAGAAACATGGAAGCGGCTGGGGAAGCCCACCCTGTGGCCACCCACATTCAACCTGGTGGGAGCGGACCAACACGGCATTAGGCGACTCGGCCTGTTGATGGCCCAAGAAGTGACGATTGGTACGCAACCATTCTTGTTAGATTTCGTGGTTATTCCCTCGAAGAAGAAAGGCTATGACGCCATCCTGGGGAGAGCGTGGTTGATCAACGCGAGGGTAAACCACAACTGGAAGAAAAATACACTTTCCATGGAGAAGGGAGGGCGGAAATAGACCATTGACCTACACACCCAAGATGTCGGCGAAGAGCTCGCCTCTTTTGACTCGGACTCAGAGGACTCTAATAAAGGGGAAGGGGGTCCCGATGAAAGCAAGGGCAAGAACGCGATGGAGCCGAATAGTGAAGGGGTGCTCGAATTGGAGGGATGTTCTGAAGATGAGGTATGCTCACTTAACGGGCTCTTCCACTGGCAAATGGAGGATTACGAAATGTTCCAAAGCTATAGGCTCGAAGTAGAGGAACCAGAGCAACCAACAGAGGTGTATCTACCGGAATACAAAAAATATTGGAAGGGAGACGCCCCAAACCTTGGCGACGTAGATAATCCGAAGAGTGTTGGCCACGATTGGAACCCTGTATGGAAGACCGCAGTCTTCAAAATCTTTATTATCCTTCTTCTTCTTATGTACGGGAAGGAGATTGTGGTCCCTGTAGAATTTGTGGTTCCAGGTCTTCGGATGGCCATGTAAAATAAACTTGCCACCAATAGGCCCAAATTGAAACCCTACTACGCGAAGCGCGCAGGGGACCTGAGAGGTCGGACGGACACCCGAGAGCCTGAAGGGGGACCCGAGAGGATGGAAGGGGACCTAAGAGGCCGGGCAAGCGACTCGAGAGGCACGGGACAAAAGCGGGAGACTTTTGGGCGAGGAAAACCAAGAAGGATGAAGAGCGATCCCAGAGACAGGGGACTCGAGCCGAAGACTCTCTAGACAATATTTATTAAAAAAAAAAAAAAAAGGAAAAAAATTTTGAAAAAAAATCGCACTGGCGTACGACAGCGACCGTACGGTCAAAAAAAGAAGAAGAAGAGAAAATGGCCACCGTACGGTGGGACCAAGGTCACACGATTGTGCGGTGGACGGTGACACCATCGTGCAGCGGTCACACCGTGCGGGGGGAGCCACTGAAGGTTGTTGCCGAGATATGAACCCACCACCGCACCGACCACCGGACAACACCGAACACCGCCGCACAGCAAGGGATAAAGGAGGAGGAAGACACACCGCACGGCTCGACCACGCACCGTACGGCCCGATCAACATGCACAGCAAGGGTTACGCACACCAACGCGCAGCAGCCGCAAAAGGAAAAAGAAAAAAAGAGACCAAGCCCGCACGATTGGAGATGCCAGTGTTGTTGTTGACCGTACAGGGAGGTTGTATGGCCGGGATGCCATCGGGGAAATTACAGTGCAAAAAAAAAAAAAAAAAGGACGGCCAGATTTAAAATGATTCGCTGGAGTTTGAAGCGAGGACACTGGAAAAGAAGGGTTTTTGGCATCTTAAAATATCACTGAAATGATGCGCGCCATGGACTTTCGTGGGGTTTTGAAGGTTGTAAATTGGACCCCGTGAGGGGCGCTGCCCCTTGACCACGCTGGGGCGTTGCCCCAGACCCCGCGAGGGGCGCTGCCTCTCGACCCCGCTGGGGGCGTTGCCCCGAGACCCCCAATTTATGTTGAGCTACAGAAGACCACGGGAAGTGTTGTGGTTGTCCGTATTGTGAGAAAGAAGCTTGCAGCTAAGCATTGGCGGGGAAGCCATAAGTCGTAGAGGGAGACGGATTTGGAGGTTGGGAAGAAATAGAGTTTGAGGGAAGGCATTGCAGGTCCGCGCAGTTGTATGACACTAGGGAGTTATTCAGTTCAGTTTTTAGCCTTTGGGGAGTGTGATGGAGGATTTGAGGTGTTTCCTAGCCTTTGTGCCAGCGGATTGTGGCCACCTCCAGGCAGGATAGGTACGCTTTGAGGAACTCGGAGTATGTCTCGGCTGGACGTGAGGTTGCCTTGGTGGATGCACAGAGGGCTCGAGAGGAGCTGACCACCAGGTTGGAGGCAATAGTCACGTGAGACTTAGTTCAGCGTATCCAGGAGTTGGATGCCGGGAGAGCAGCACGGGTGGCTATCGAGGACAAATTGGCTAGGGAGATAGTATCAATTGAGTAGCAGTTGGTGGAAGCTGAGACTGAAAAACGTGTTTCGCAGACAAGTTTGGGTTAGGCACAGGAGGACTGTGATGGCAAAGGAAGCAATATTGGTGAAATCCGCACTTGAGCATCGGATGGTAGCAGAAAAGGGTTTTCAGGCGAGGACGCAGCAAGTGTATGGCCCGACTGGCGTCAGTAGTTTCTACCGTTCATCTTTATTTTGTATTAAGTCGTCGGAGTCGACTTCTTTTCTTGGGGGGGATGATGTTGACGGGAATAATCATTATGTTATGTTGTTATATTATGTTTATGTTGTCGTCGGTAATAATGAGTTACGACGGTCAGTTGGTTAGCCGACGGGTAGGTAGTTGGAGTCGCGACGGTTGTGTCGCACCCCTTTGGGTATTATATATTGTGTACCTTTTCTTCGAAAGGATCATGTTAGTCGTGTCAGATGTAATGTTGTAAGCACTTATTGTACATGGACTGTGGAATTAATACAGAGGCTGGTTATTTAATATATTTCCATTATGTTCTGTGCATTTACTTTCTGCATTTAACCGTTTACCTGAGAGGGAAACACAAGGGTTCTATGCTCATTTTTCTTGGTAATATTTGCTTGACTTTTCAAATGATTTATAAGTTTCCAATGCATTAGTACTTGTAATTGCTCTACTGTAAAGTCCCTGTTCTAGGAGACAGGCAAATGAGCATGGTTGGCCTATTATCTGGGTTCCCGTAGGTCAGTAGAGTGGTTAGGAGACCCAACCATGGGTCATGGAGCTTTGCAGGGGGCTTTGTAAACCATTTTAGGCACTCAGATGGCAATTTTTATTTTTTAGGAGACTACTAGTTGATTGTCTGACCATTGGAGGGTTGAGGAGCATAGCAGAGTGGCTTAAGAGTCTTTATCATCAATTTGAGACAGTCTCCTAATTTCTTGGAGCATCCCTACTTTTTAGGAGAAGACTGCCAGTTGTATTGCCACATCCAATCATCATCCTTGGACAGGTGGCAACATTCAATTTTCAGCTGGGGGAGGCCAAGTTTTGGAATTTGAATAAATTTTAAATATTAAAGTTTTGACTTTAATATTTAATTAAAATGGAGTTAAGTGATTATAAAATCACTTTATAATAATGTAATAAAGTGTCATAAAAGACCCCATGGCACGACTCCCTAGATAGATATAAGTTTTTTTTAAAAGGGGGGCACTTTATTAATGATGCATAAGACCCTTATTGGATCGAACTTCTCTAATAGAGGAAAATTTATTAATAAAATGCAAGTTATGGCTCGTTGTGACCTATTTCACATATCGCCCCATTGCGAATGGGGACCCCCAGTAGTCTGATTTTTAGGGTCTTGCCTTAGCATTGCAATTTCATAACTCCATTTCTTTGAGAATCTGTAGTTAGAGTTTTTGAGAAGTCATCCAGGTCAAGTAGGGAAATCATGCTTGGAAGTGTCTGGACTGACATCAAATTGCTCAGAAGGCTCGAAGGACGAAAAACACAATTGCTTAGGGTCAATTCTGACACCTTCCTATTTTTGTTGGATTCTGCTTTTTTGCTTTTTTTTTTTTTTGATTTTGACACCAATCTGGGAAGCAACTTTTTGCCTACTTTTTTTGCTTTTTGCTTTTTTGCTTTTATCCAACTTTTTTGAAAGTTGACCTAGGATTTCGTCGCTCAGGTCATGGCAATAGGGTTCCTATCTTTGAAATAAAAAAATTGAGTCTCCAAGTGTAAAAGGCAAGAGAAAATCTCTAGACAGGATGTTGTTCCAGATGTTCCAGACAAATGTAAATTGTTGATCAAGAAAATTCATCCAAGTTTTCATGGCATAAATGGAGAACACTATGTCTTAGGCCATCCCAAACCCCACCTTGATGAAAATGGCAATGTCTTGTGCCATCCAAAGTCTGCCTTGCCACTTGATAAAAAATGTCTTGCCATCATGAAGTCCATTCAAGGTAGGAGTTTCGAAGGTCCAAGCCATCATAAAGTCTGCTCAAGGTAGGAGTTTCCAATGTCTGAGCCATCATGAAGTCCGCCCAAACATGGCATGAAACACTCATAGTCTGCCCTAGCAAAATGAAGTCCGTTCAAGGTAGGAGTTTCCAAGGTCCAAGCCATCATAAAGTCTGCTCAAGGTAGGAGTTTCCAACGTCTGAGCGATCATGAAGTCCGCCCAAACATGGCATGAAACACTCATAGTCTGCCCTAGCAAGATATCAAGTGGCTGGCCAATGTTGAAGTCCACCCAAGGTTGAATGCCAAGTTTGTCCCGCCAAGTGTGAGTTTCGCCTAGATGAGAGGGAAAACATCCAAGCCATGCTGAAGTTTGCCATGCATATTGTGCAAATAGCTGCCAAATCCGCCCAAGATATGTCTAAGAAAACATCCAATAAGGTGAAGTCCGCCTTGCACTTGGTAAGAATGGCATGAAGTTCATAAAGTCCGCCCAGCTAGCAAAAGACAATGTCCAAGGCAATATGAACTCTACTTGGACACTTAGAAGAAATTGGCCAGCCAAAGCTAAACTCTGCCATGGCATGAAAGAAGATGGCCAAACACTCCTAAAGTCCGCCATGGTTTATGGTCAAATAATCATGAATTTTGCCATGCCATGTATAGGAAATGGCTTGAGTAAAGTGAAGTCTGCCTTGACATATCTAGGAAAATATCCAACAAGGTACCAAGTCTGCCCCTTCCATATGTTGAAAAATTAAGTAAAATGGCCAACCATTCACAAGGTTCGCCTTGGTCAAAGTGGCGTGGAGATGATCAAGTTCGCCAAGAAGAAAGGAAGAAATGGCTAGAGAAAGGGACAAACATGGCATGAAACACTTAAAATCCACCATACATGAGGGTTTAACCATGTTTGAAGTTGGAAAAATAAACTCAACACTTTAGAATATTTTTGAAAAATCCAACACAGAGAATTTTTTTTGAAACTCTACACTTAAAATTATTATTTTGAAAATAATTCAACACTTAGAAAATTTTGAACTCAAGAAGAATCTAGAAGATTCCATGCTAACTCATTCAAAGAGAAGATTAAGTTTCCATTTTGACAAAAAGGGTCTAAGTTCGATGAATCTATAAGAGAACAACATGAAGTTGCTAAAAGAATCGATTTTCTCCATCCTTATATCAATTCGACTCGTCATTTTCATTTCATTCTTCTTCAAGTTCGAAATTGAAGAGCTCTCTCTCTCTCAAGGTTAAAGAAGATAGATTTTTGAAGGAGGATTTTTGAAAGATAAAAGTAAATTTTTAGAGTGAAGAACAAATTTACCAAGAATTTCCAGAAGTAAAGGCATATTTTTCAAGAAATCTAGTCAAAAGTATAAATTCGATGGTTCAAAATTTGAGTTTGATTGATTTCTTTCATCCTTCTTCTGTCTTAATCACTTATTCTCACAAAATTTGCTTAGTGTTGGGCCAAATTCTTCCATTTTCAGTTTGATTTTTCATAGAAATATAGCTTTTGACAGGGTGAAAGTGAAATTCTAAAGCAAAACGTCCAAAATCAAAGTTAAAACCTGAAATTTTCTTGAAAGTAATGTTAAAATTTTCATGTTTATTGCAGGTTGATGTCCAGTCGAGGAGGACTTTCAAGAAAAGTCCAGATGAAGTTCGCTAGCAAAGGGTTGCAGCCTAAGTCAAAGATCATTTCCAAGTGGAAAAATGTTAGAGACACCAACCTCGAACACGTGGACTTCAAAGATTTCAAAAGGAAAATGTACGGGCACAATGGACACGTACCTACACCTTTTGCTTGTCGAATGATGAGAAATGGCCTTGTCTAGGCAGTTGGATTTCCGCTAGCTATGGAATGTGTTGAGTTAATGGTTGAGTGTGCTTTACATTACAATCCTCAAGAAAGACAAATCATTGCGCCAGATGGGAAAGTATTGGCTCATCTCAGAGAGTTAGCCATTCATGAAGCATTCAAAATTCCAAGTTACAACCGAACCTCATATAAAACTAAGGAAGAAACCAAAAAACTTTATGAGGACTAGCTTGAGCTCTACGCGGCAAATATCAATAAGTTGTGGTTGGAGAAGCCAAGGCCCACTCTCAAGAAAGTGCCAAAGAGATTGCTTCGCATTGAATTCAAGGAGGATTATGGTGATATCATTTTGCTGTTAAATAGAGTAATGGGCAGCCCTCAGGGTACCCCATTTGAAACATGGATGTACTATTTTATTGACGAGATCGCCTTAGGTGTCAAAATGTTCAATTAGTCTCGGATAATCAGCGACAACCTTAATGAACAGCTGAAAAATTTGGAAAGGATGAAGCCTTTTTAGATGAGCTCCTACATTGTTTACTTATTGGCAAGAAACTACAGATATACAAGATTGATTTGCAAGTGCATAGTAGGCAATGGTGAGAATGAATTTAAGTCCTATGACTGTTATCGACAGCTGCAGCTTAGCGAGAAGGCCCACTTTGAAAGGGTAAATGATGCATTTTTAATGTACATCACCAAAACATTGCAGGGAGGAACTCATCAGAGGCTCACTTAGGAGGCCAAGAGCTTGATAAGCAAGTATGGATCTTGGTTTATCTAGTATCCAAGATTCACATACATAAGAGTCCAAGGATTTATCGGATGTCTGTGATATCCCTTTGCCAATTCTAACCTCGAAAGTGCTGATTAAAGGCTCAAGGAATATTGTCAAACACTTTGCATACAACCTCTATGCTTGCTAGTTTGTGTATCAGTTTGTTAATGCTTGCTTGAAATGTTGTCCAATGCGATTTAAATACTTTCCAAATGATTTCTAAGATGTCTAGGCAAAGAACTATAATGAGAATGCAGTTCTTTTATCTTTTTGAATGCATATAGATGACCAACACAATTTAAATATGCACTTACAGCAACTAGACATAAATTCAAACTGTTGGTATACAAACTATTAGGCTATTTATGAAGATTATAACCATGGGCATTACATCAAACATTTATCATGCAACCTCTCCTTCCTTTCATTGCTGTTGTATCTCATTCAATTTATTCAACGGCTTACAAACCAAATGCATTCCCAAAGGGATGATTATGAATTTTTTATCAAAACCTGATTATAGGCAGCCACTGTTGAGACTAATCACGAGTTCAGTCTGCTGCATATAAGCCACTGCTGGGACTGGTTACAAGTTCAAATTGCTTGTTTGGAAGAATGGTACGGTTGGAGATTAGAGAGTTGTACGGCCTAGAAATAACGTGCCCAACAATTAATGATCACTGCCCAAAGTACTCTACTTGTTATCATCAACAAACTACTAAATACCCTTGATTGATCCGACTTAATTCGCACAAGTGTGACCTCTGAGTGAAGCCACTCCGATTGCTACCCTCAATGGATATTTCACCACCTCAAAATAGCTGTAACATTGAAGAGTTGACGCTCTCCAATGGCTCGAAGTGTTGGAAACTCTTGGTTTCTTCCCATCGCTCAAGAAAGAGGAATAAAAAATGCTCAATCATAATGAATTCGATCTTCTCTTGGCACTTTATATATTTCTCATGAAAGGGTCAATTTCCCTCTAAAAAACACCTTTTTAATTATTTAATAACATCACCAAATTTGCACTTTATTAATAATTAATATCCTCCTTGGTCTTGGTGCCTGAATAATTAAATAACATGGCCCCCTTTTAATGAAGTGCAAATAATTTTTTTATAATATGCCTTTAATGATTAATTATTAATAAAGTATTACTTTATTAGTAATTAAAATAAGATAACTCCATAAAAACTCATTATTTCCTGATTTCGTCTAAACTAGGGAGTTAACCACGACATCCATTGCGCATCCAACTAACTTACTGTAAATAGTAAGTGTGTGAAACTGAGTCAAACGAAGAGCAATCCTGAACACTTTTGACCTTCGGAATGGGAATAAGCCTCCTGCATTGCCAATTGGGATCCTCTAATCGTTAGTCTTAGCCTATGAGGGCCAGTAATAGGCTAATCCAATCATAAACCGTATCAGCCCACCAACAAAATGATCTTGCTTGAAGTCCTTAGACAATTGGAAACATATCAAGGCTTCTAAAGAACCAAACAAAAGGCGGCCATTTCCTTTCCATTTTTCATTGGAAATATGTTGGAGTCTTGCCCAACAACGTAGGCAACTGAGAGTGCCAGGTTGGAGATGCAATGGTACACATTTACATTTTACCGGTCCAGGGCTAATTTCGATCCTCACAACCATATTGGGTTGATCTGGAAGATTTTTGGGCAAATGCTGTAGACGAGTTTGACATCAGGAAAAGACTGTGGTTCAAATTGCCAATAAGCTTTATAGGAACAACCGAGCTTTTCCGTTTACCTGATCAGTTAGAAGATTATGGATAGTACACTCAGCTACGCTTTGATGAGAATTGGCCTCTTCCTCCTGTGAAATGGTCAGAACCAAAGCTCGCAGATTTAGCCACCTTAATGATGCCAGTTGTCAAGTATTCACAATGGTGGGTTGATCATCGAGTCCAAGTTCTAAAGTAAAGAAATTTGACCCTCACTTATAACTTGATCTGCGAAATGGAATCATATTCTTCAAATGCAGGAGCGTCCCAAAGTGTCGAGCCAATTGAAAGCACTAATTGTAGGAAAAGGAAGGAGGCATTTGAGGGCTCTTCAAGGTCAAAGAGGAAGAAAGTTGTGAATGAGGAGCCTGCTCAGAAGAAGCAGATATCAGAGCTATCCCATCTGCCATGTCCAGGAATGTGAACAATGTGTTAATTATTGAGGATGAATCATTGGCTGAAATAAATATTCCTTCTCCAATCCATGAGGCAAATATGGAGTCAATAGAGTAGGAAGATGAAGAACCCCCATCTCCTACAGGCACAAAAATACTCGAGTCAGAAAATGAAATGGATATCCTAGGCGAGGAATTTCAAGTGGGAATGATTTCTGTTGTTCGAGGAGGTCAGGATATTCCATGTGAAGAAAGTAATCAGGAAGAGGAAGGCATTGAACATCCTACGATTCTTGATTGGTTGAAAATAAAATTACCTATGGAAGTCCAAGAAGAAGATGACTGAGTTGATTTGTTGGCCAGATTAGGGAAGGCTGCTACAAAGAAGCCAACCAAGAGGTTTCCCACAATTCAAAGAGATGAAACGGGCTGCTGTATAGTTCAGATTGCAGTGCCAAAAGTGGACAAGGCGAAGGAGGATATTACTCCTCTAGAGTATGAAATCACCACTATCGACTTGGGACCAACTACAAAGGGGCAAGAGGTTGAAGACTTGGACAATTCGGTCACTTCCATGAAGGCGAGATTGCAAAAGGAGATAGGAAAGAAAAAAGAATACAAGAAAGAAATTGAGCGCTTGAAGGAATATATTCAGCACTTGACCAAGCCTCTTAATCAAGGCGATACAGTGGCTCCTCCACTTTTGAATTCTTCATAGGAAGCAATCAAAGATTTTGAAGAAGAAAAGGTAATAGCCAGAGAGGCCAAGGAGTGGATAGCGAGCAAAAGTGAAGAAGCGGCCAAATTTGTAGAAAGATTAATGTTAACATATGGGCAGGCTTCCTTTTTGTTGTCCAGAATTGCGAACATGGCAGAAGCATGGGAAGACCTTCATGATGTCCAGGACACAATTATCCTGTGCCTTAGGGTGTTAAAAGGAATTCCTAAGTAGGAATTGATTGATGGAAAAGTAATTGCAGCAGGGCTGCATATTATTTCAACACATGGTACTGGGTATTGGTTGCACGAAGTGTAGTCCTAGAAAAAGTGAAAGTTGATAGTATTAAGGTTGAGGAGTAGATTAGAGAAATGCAAAACAAGATTTTCCTTGTAACTGCTGATCTACTTGAGAAGGAGACCATCCGAGAAAATGATATGCAGTTGGAAATTCTAAAGCGTAGAACTCGAGAGATTTTCTTCACCATCATTGGACTAGTCTTGAAGCAGAATTTGACTAAGGCATCGAATTTCTTGTCCATTTGGGATGGCTGTCAGAAGCAGGAGTTGGAATGGGAGATTGCTTTTGCCACGTGTGCAGATGGCTTGGACGGATTAGAATTCAAGGCCAGTATGCTGCAACATGTCATGATGGAGGAGGTCAGCCCGATCGTGTCTAGATTCATTGAACATACTGCCGCTCAAGCAGATAAGGATGTACCTTCCTAGGAGATATCTCCTCGTGCCACTTGTCCTCCATACATTTGTTCTTGAAGTTATTTTGGGAAACCCTAACTAGGGTTGTTACGTTTTCATCTCAATTGTTAATCTTAAATTGATCTCGGCCTTTCATTTATTTTCTAGAACTCTATATAAACTCCTATTCTCTCATTTTGTTGTGTGGAGAGACTTATGAAATTGTTTCTAAGAGCTACTTTGGTAATAAATGTCCATTTGCTGTTTGCTTTGAAGCCTTATTGTTATCACGTGGTTGCATATTTTCTTCAACAATAGAAGAGATTTGCTTAGAGTAAATTTGCTTTTTCAAAGTTGTTAGATGAATGAAGGGTTTGATAGTATAGATTGGTGAAACAATTGCTCATACTTTGTTTGAATGAATGATATTTGTTCAATGTGTAAAGTTAACTTGAGCTTATATTGTGGATGCTTTAACTCTTACTTGGGATAAATATTGTTCGTTGGGAGGTATTATTCATAGTATACAAATCTTTAGCACAATCCGAGAAGATTGCACTTACTTTGCCTAGCTGTCCTTAGAGTGATGAAGTAGAGTATTGTTATCAGTTTCACCTAATCTTTATCGTCTCTTTAGTTCTTAGGAGTAGCATAGAGTTTCTAAACCCTTATCCTTTTTTTTAAGCTCGAAATTGAAAATCCAAAAATGAAAGAGAGCATTTATTGGCAAATTTGTCTCAGTCCTAACTTGTGAATGATATTAGTTGAGTGTAAGTCCCCCTTGTATTTCAGCATACATGACCAAGGAAGCTATCCAACATAAAGTCACTTGTTTGCACATATAAACCTTGGAGTTGTCATGTGGTCTTTCTTTGCAATCTTGTCATACGTAGTGATTTTTCTCAAGAGAGGGTACAGTGTCCTTGACATTTTATTCTAATGTTCGGTGAATGATAAAACGTACACCAACATAAATTGGCGCTAGAAGAAGGGCTGAATACATGAACTCCAGATTCTATCATTTCAAATTTGCGGAGGTTATCTCAAGCCATTTTTTACCCTCCGCGCCCAACATAAATTGTCACTAGGAGGGCTAGAAACAACAACAAATTGCTCACAAGTTGAGGTAGTAGATATGATGTCGTATGGTGTTACCGTGCGAGTTTCCTTTTGATCTACTGTTTGAACAATTAGAGCGAAGACAGACATACATTATTGCTTAGTTACATTCGCTTGCTTGGAAGTCTCAAACAGATTACACTGAATTCAGACAAGTGAGCCACATTATTTCTAAGGAGGAAGAAATGGGTCGACAAGTTGATGAGGCAACCGAAAGAGATTTGGAGGAACACAGATTCTTGGTCCTTTAACGACAGATTGTTGAAGATATACAACGACAAGCTCTTGAACCAGTCAATCAATCACCACCTTCCCACCCCCATAAATCTGAGTTTTGTTAACATGATGCAAAATGGTGCTTCCAAGTAGTGTTCTTGATCCAAGATAGGACCCTGATCCAGTACTGCTACCAAACTTAGGCTTCCACGACGAGCAAAAGACGTCATTACAAAATTGTTCACCCTAGCGTGGAAAGTAAGAGGAAACACTCTTGATTGGTTTCAAATGCATTTTATTCTGAAAGTTATTCTTCTGTTCTTAAAATCCGAATTTTGAAATGAAAAATCAGTCAATTTTATTCTTGCTTTTTGCTTTCCCAATGTTGGTTTATTGGCATTTGATCATGAATAAACACTATGCAAACTATTGAAAACAAACCCAAGCAAAAACCCTCAACAAAACAGTCATAAAACATTATTATAGCAACTTGGAAACAAAAAAAATTCAATTCAGACTAGATAGGGATCTTTCAGTGGTATCCGAGCCTTGATTCTGCCAACCTGAGGTTAGAAATCAGTTTGCTTCATTTGCCGGTTACATCAATGGCCAGAATTAAGGGTGGAAAATTATTACCTACCTTCCTTCCTACTTCACCAATGAAGGAAAAGGTACCTAGCTGTGAAAAAATAACGAAAGATCCTACAAAGTTAAGAGAAACTCAACCTCAGAACAATCAGGAATTGCAGTGTTTAGATGTTGCACATTCAAGGAAAAGTAGGCACTCTAAGGTTTTATCGTCATCAACATGTACAAGTAAGAGGCCTCATTCCAAGTCATTCAATGATGCAATTATGAGCAACCACCATAATTATTGCACTCTTCCTAAGGAAATATGTGACCTCCTTTGCTTCACACAATTTATGGGTCTACCCAAAGAGGATGATGATAATTTGGTATCTATAAGTTCAAATCAGCAATGTAAGAGGAAAGATTATTGAAATGAAGTATGCAAAAATCTACATGAAGAATTTGTTAAACATGCAAATCCGGTTCATGAAGACAAAAGGGTAGCATTGGGGAGCGACTCACATGAGGCTTCATCATCTTTGCGAGAAGATTCACAAGAGGATTCTATAGGAGAGATAAGTATGACTTCCCTTGATATTAGATATGAGATTGGCATGGATAATGATGGTATGGATTCTTTAGGTGATCACAATGCATCTTCTAGTGTGATAGTTGATTCCAATGATGACAAATTCCTACACATAAAGAAAAATCAGAACATGGCACTTCAGATTTGGGAGTCAAACATGAAGTATATATTGTGGATTCAAGCCACGAAGGTTTTAACTTTGAACATCATACCATGGAAGATGTTAAAAGGACGCAAGATATGTGTGATGGGTGGTTACAAAGAACTAAGAAGGCAAAGATGCTTGCTGCCCAAGCAAGACAACACCTACAATAGGTCAAGGAATGATGCAGCCAGCTAGATAATGCAAGGAAACAAAGGGAATCATACATTAGATCATTATTTCTTCCAAGAGAAGAATGTATACAAGTTGAACGTGCAAAGGAAGATCTTCTTGAGGTAAACAAACAAGAAGAACATGTTGTTGTGTGTGAACAAGAGAAGATGTATAATTCAGAAAATATAGAATGTTTATCTAGTTTGCATCACGAGGATCACGAGTTACCTCTTTTAGAGAGTTCTTTCAAGGTTTAAAACTATGATGATAATGGACACACACTTGGTGGACTAGCCACTATTATTATACCTATTTGTGAAGAAGGAAACATTATTGATTCCGTTTTGATTGAACATGCATCATCCACAATGAAAGAACAATTGCTAAGATCATATGAGGTATTTTGTCTCAGACAGCTGACTATAGAGACTAAGAGATTCCCTAATAGTAAGATCTTACAATTTGATAATGTTTGGTTTGTTTTGCATACTATACCATGTAGTTGGTTAGTGATGAAAGACATATCAGCTTTAGCAGCTAGAATTTTATGTTACTTGCAGCAGGTCACACCTCATAGGCCAGCATTCATGGAGGAACAATCTTCCCTCAAAAAAGATACAAGAAAGAGCAATAAAGGCACCTTGGAAAGGTATGGGCATAATTCTAGTTCTTTGAGTTGGGACAGCAATATCATGACATCACATGGGCACAAATCCAAGAGGGATAGTGGTGACAAGAAATGTAGCATGATAAACATTCATGAGTGGATAGATAAGTATGAGGTAAAGATTGAAACTTCAAATTGCCAACAATCTGATTTTATACCAGCAGTTGAAGAAGGGCATGAATCAATTTGTGATACCTTGATGGAGTATGATAATGATTTTGCTTCAAAACATGATATGCTACAAGATAGAGCTGCCAAATGTATGCAAGTGTACTCTAATATTGAAGACTTACAAGGCAAAAAAAGAAAAGTTATAATCAGTCCTAAATCCCTGATTAAGGGCAGCAGCACTATATCTCTTTATACTCGTGAGTTAGCTGCCTATTTTCATGAGAAAGTAAGTGCTAGGGGCTCTCCAATTATTGGCATTCAGATATAAACATTGAGCATGAATTTTACAAGAAAAAGGTGCTTGTCTCAATTGAAGATTTGCCACCAAGGTATGATCCTAATTCTCTGATTTATAACAGCAGTGATTCATCCTCCCCTTTTTATGACGTTGGTGCTTTTAATCATTGGGAAACGAGTCATGATAATTCTATTATGATGGGTACACATGATGCATGCTTTGGTCATGATAAGTCACATGGTATATCTCATTTTAGGACTGGGTTTATACATTTTGGAGCAGCTGATATAACTCAGTCCCAAATGATGAATGATGATTGGCTAGAAAGGGCAAGGCAAGGCAAGTTATTGGCTCAACAAGCCAAGATCAATCTTTAACATGTTCACCATTCATTTGATGATGTTGGACATGAGTTGCTTAGTTCAGAATTTCCATTTGAGGTATTTGATCGTTCTCATGATGGTGATAGTGGTTTGATTGATGACTCTCTTAGTGGGCCAGCCACTCAAGAGTTGTCATTAATGAGCATTGATGGCACAGTTATTTTCTTTATGGGGTTGTTTCATGATTTTTTTGATATGGCAGTGATATCTGCAGTTGTTAGTAATTATTATTATGATTGATATCAATTAGTTTCATGTGCTTGGGATGCATTTTTAGTTGTCCAGTGGTTAGGCTTTTTTGCTTTCATAGTGGGTAGTTGTTTCAACATATGAAGGTGGTTATAAAGAATTTCAGTATGCATCAGTTTTGATTTTGACTGTGTGACAATAGTAAAAAGTTGTATCAGCACTTTATAAGCCTATTGCTTTAACTTTCAAAGTATACTTAAGTTGGGTTGACGAACACACATTCTGGGTATGATATTCCATGCTCATTTTGAGTCTTTTAGACTAGTTTATTGCAGCAGTCTGATTTTGCAATCAGAATATTATATTAGACTTGTTCCAGCAGGATATCAATCATTTATGCTATTTTGTAGTTCATCCATGGTTGTCTTGTAAACCCCGAATGGTTGTATTGCAAGAAATTTGTATGCATTTTATCTTGTAAAATTGGATGGTTTACCATCAGTTCATATGCATATCATGTTGATAGATCTTGGTTGGTTCACCACTAAACCCAATGCACTTCACTAGCCCATTTTAGCATTAAACACGTTGGTTAAGCTGGTGTAATCATCTACTTTGGTTTTAACCAGCTTAGATATTCTACTAGTGGCTTGCATTAATGTATGTTGTTTGTTGAAGAAGTGTTAATTGAGGTTGCCTGTGCCACCTGCGTACTATGGTCAGCTTGCCATCATTTCATTCTGTTTGCTTACATTGTAGTTAGTAGTGTGGTCGAAGCACTATATATTCTTACCTTGCCCAATTGGGGATCTAGACAATCAAAAAGCGTGAAGGCATTGCATATGCATTTATATCCAAAAAGAAAAAGTAGGGTGGCTTGTTATAGATCATATTTTATTTGCCTTAAATTTAGGTGATAAAAAGAGGCTCAAATGGCATAGGCTTGCATCAAGTTAACCATATAAAAGTTCTACTAGCACTATAAAAGGGTGGCTTCATATATATGGGTGCATGCCTAGACTAGTTTAACCATTATGCAACTACACCAAATAAGTGTTATGATCGCCACCTAGTAGCAATGCACATAATTCCTCTTGAGTTTTGAGTATAAAGTTGGCTAAAGTGATCGATATTTATGTGAGTAGTATAAATTTTGAATAGCCCAGGATGAAGCTTGCGATATATTCTTTAGTATATCGAACCTCAAAGCCTTGTATGATGGGACTTTGAAGCTAGGACCTACAACTGCAATGCGATCCACCATGCCTTGCCAACTTGGAGAGACCTAAGTTCTCAGTATAATATAGGCTATAATAGTGTCAGGGATTCCTAGTGATTTTATTTGTTTGATTGTAAACATTCTTCCTTGGCCTTGTACTCCCTAAACTAGGTTGTGATCTTGACGTAGTAGAAGGTGCAAAGAAGGTGTTCATGTTGCCTCCCCTTTTGTTTAGTCTTCGAGCTACAAAACCAAGAGTAGATCGAGTCTCTTGTCATTTGCTATGGTAGTTGCCCCATAAAAATTGACCCTTGCCTCTAAAAAATATGATTTTACTTCTTTTCCTATCCTTTCCTTTTTGGCCATACTCTTGAAAAATGCTATTAGAGTTTCATGTGTGTAAGGGTAGCATCTAGAGGGCTCCTTTTGCAAGGTTGTACATCATGCCTTGTCATTTGTGACAAATGCCATTTGAAGCAATATATGCTTCCATTGTATATAAGCTGTCATCCTTGTTTGACATGCTGCATGTCTATGCAAAGGCTCTCTCCACACAAAGAAATCAATTTAGGCTTTTCATATGTTTCAAGGTTTTAGCCTTTTCCTTTTTACATCTAGCAGAAACCCTTAGTGCTCAAATCTGATCATTCTCACCTTTTGATATACCTATATGTCCAATGTCAAATTGCCTGCACCTCCCAATATACCCAAAGGTGTGTGGAAAAGTGACAATACAAAAGAGCAATCCTCATCAATATACCAAACCTTACGATATACCTCACCTCCCTATATACCCAAAGGTACATGGAAGAGTGATAGTATTTGGAAGACAGATGTACATGGGAGAAGAATGATATGGGAGGGTAGATTGGCACCAAAAGATATGACATGGGAAATGTCTAGGGTCTATCTAATTGCAAATTTTAATGTCCCCATTCAAGACCTGAAGATGATAAGAGTCGATATACGATTGGATAAGTTTCAATTAAACTTATTAACAGTTAGTCATACTCTTATATATAATAATCACACCGACAACGATCAAACAAAGGGTCAACCCTATGAAAGATACGATGAAAGAGGCAGCAGCTGCAAAGATCAAGATTAAACATGAAGTGTTAACAGCGACAGTCATCCATATGAGAAGATCGATAGCCAAGCTATGAACAATTAATGATTATAATTATTGATCATACATAAAGCTGATATACCTAATAATGGTCAAAGACTAATAGGCAACGATTCAAAGATATGATATGCAAACCAGTAGATTGGCTAAGGCTGCATACCTTGGAGAAAGAGAAGACAATGGTAAGCATCTTGGCAAGGTATTGATAAATATCAACTAGGCGACGATGACTATTATTGTTAATCAATCTAAGGAGAAGACAAGAATTAGTCATCAGTAATAAAAATAGGAATAATTAATGATATCATAACAATAGGAATAATTAATGATATTGGTTACAATACCGATTGAGACAAGCATGCCAAACTACCGATCATACACTAATCGATATCTTGTTGAAAAGGCATCGTATTAATTACTAGTGATTATGATAATCAGACATCGTTTATAGAAAGGATTAAGAGGACAGTGATGAATAAAGTCTAATCATTGTTATGAAGAGATCGATATAGAAGGTAGGTGACTAATTGATCCTCAAAGGTTGCCACTTTTCTGATTTAGGTGATATAAGAGTAAGTTTCAAACCAGTGTTCCACGTGCGTCGGGGACGCGTCTCCGGGATGGGGGGACCAAGGGTCTAAATTTGGGGACGGCAGGGGGACGGCGACGGGGGGTGGCGGGGTGGTGGTGCTCATATACTTATACATATACATATAGTACTTGAAAAACTAGTTTTGAAAAGATGTATAACAGTATAAGAATTAGATTTCAAATGAAACTATAGGAAATACCAAGATTACTTAGATTAGTAATACGCAACTAATTGCTAAAAGTAAATAAAATTTGACAAATGAAATTGTCAAATTGGAGATTTCTCATTTCTATCATATGAATATCGAAAAAGGAAAACGAAAATACGAATATCTGATGCCATTGCAAAGTCTATAATAATAAAGATGATTACATGATTCATCATTACAATGAGTAGCCAAATACAAATACGTGTAGCAATAGCATTACAAAAGAGACTGGAGTCAAATACAAAATGACAAAACTGAAAACTCAAAATGTAGCTAATGGAGGCCTCTAATCATCTGCGAACTCCTCCTCACTGGAACTGCTGGACTCTTGAGGATCAAGGTCCCTCAAGCTCACACCAACTAGCCTTGCATCTGAAGTGGTAGGATCATCCTCATCAATCTGTGAAGGCTCCTTTGGCTCTACATCCCATCGTGCCGCTGGACTCTCCTTGTACACAAGTGTCTTGCGGTCCATGAGACGCAAAGCACTATGTACAGCCACAAGCTTCTCTGCTCTCTTAGAGGTAAGTCTGTTCCTCTTAAGAGAGTGGATGAAGCTATATGTAGACCAGTTCCTCTCAGCAGCTGAAGAACTGGAAACCTGGGATAGCAGACGGATGGCTAGAGTGGTGGTCAAAGATTTCAGGCCATGACAATTCCACCATAAAAGTGGGTCCTCCTGTGCCATGCTGTCTATATCCATCTTTGCCGCATTTGAATAACCTCTAAGAGTGGCAAATCTTCCCCACTCAGTGCGCATTGTGCCGGCATCTCTGGAATCAAACATCTTCTCTATGCACATAAAGAAACCCGCCTTCACCTCATCATCTTGAATCGGTGTCAGTCTACCCGGTCTAGCCTTGTACCACTTAGGATTCAAGGCAAAGGCAGCCATATGCAAAGGAGTGTTCAACTTGTCCCATCTACGCTGAATGATAGGCTGGATTTGCTCATTATAGAATGCTAAAGAGGGGTCCTTCACTCGCACAACAACCCTCATCTGGTCAAGCATAGAGTCAATGCACTCATACACCTCTCCAAGGTTAGGTGCATCCCCATCCCCATATCTGATCACCTGGAATACTGGAGAAATGATAGAGACAATGTATTTCACATCAGTCCAAAACACATCACTCTTCACTATCTCCTTCACCCTTCTACCCTGCTCTGTCTTGGCCTCAGCCCACCTATTCCACTCATCAGTCATAACCATGAGTTGCAATGCCTCTTGCAACTCAATCATTCTCTCCAGGAGAATGAAATAGGATGCATATCTAGTCTCAACTGGTTTCAAAAATTCCTTCTTCGCGAAGGTCCTGAAGAGTGCATGTGAAGTGTGGTGGCTGCAGATAAACATCTGCACATCTCTCGCATCGGTGACCACTCCTCTAATCCAGTCTATCTTCCCCATGTCGTTGAGTGCATTGTTCATGGCATGCACACAACATGGGGTCCACCAAATGTGTCTATAGGCTGCCTCAATGAGTCTCCCTGCTGCTCTACACACATGGGCTGCATCTGTCACTACTTGAACCACATTTTGTGGCCCAACCTCCTCAATAGCCTCCCTGAGGACCTGAAACTCGAAATCAGCATCTTTACGATGCCCTGTACAATCAATTGCTCTAAGGAAGTATGGGTCCTCTACACATGTGACATTGACGTTGATGAGTGGACGATGGCTAATGTCCGTCCACCCATCCATAACTATTCTGCACCTCGATGCCACCCAACATGCCTTCATCTTCTGCATCAAAATATTGATCTTGGAATAGCATTTATCCAAGATCTAGGTCCTCATTTTCGTCTCCCCTGGTGGCACATAAGATGGTCCTCCCTTGGCCACCATAGCCATCATCTCCCTATAATAAGGAGACCGTGTAACATGAAATGGAATGCCGTTGGCAAAGAAGAACTTGCCAATGGATTCATCTATCTCATCTCTCAGCTGCACGTTAAACATATCAGTAATGGGGTTGGTCTGTGGTGTTTGCAACTTACGTTTCCCAGCCCTGGCGGCAGAAGTGGAAGTGGATGGAGATCCAAACATCATTCCTCCCTTCTGCGAAGCATGAGAAGTATGTGGCACATTCTGGTTGCCCTGAAGTGCTGCCCTAGCAGACAAAGTAGTAGATATTGAAATATTTGTGTCATCTGGAACCCCCCAAAGCCTGTTAAACTCAATTCTGTACTGTATATTTTTGGCTTCCTCCAAAAACTTACAAAGTTTCAAGCCTTTTCCTCTCCAAAACAGAAAGTGTGCATTCACCCTACTAATGCTACCGAACCATTCTGTGTCACAAATATTGCACTTCCACTTCCTTGTTCCCCCACTTGAATGTGATGCAGTGCCTTGTACTGATATTCGTGAAGCAAACTGTTTTAGAGGAGACTTAGGATCAAAATGACCCCTAGCATATGGTGCCAACAATTCTGAAGGGCAACTTGTACTAGCTGGTGCACTTGCCATAGAACTAGATTGGGCTCCAGGATGAGCCCCATGGTCACCCCCCTCATTTTCAGGTTCATATTCTGAATCATTCTCACTATGAGAATGGATTTCCATGTCATCTTCACTCATGCCTTGGGAGCTCATTGTGAAATTGACACTGCATTTCACAAAATAAAAATAAAAATAAAATCAGCCTAGTTTAACAATATATTTTAAATTTTTTTTCCTATTCATCTCAAAATGAGATTTGATGTTGAATCTTGAGGGCAAAATGATGAATCATTTTGCCCTCAAGATTCAACATCAAATCTCATTTTGAGTCTTGAGATGAATAGGGAAAAAAAATCCAAAAATGACATAGAACAATGAAAATCAGAAAATAAAACAAAAAAAAAACAAGAAAAAGTTGAAAAACCCTACCTTGTGTTTGAAAAATCTCTCCAAAATGTAGAAGAATCTTCTTCTTCCTCTTCTTCTTGCTTCTTCTAACTCCTATCACTCTTGCAATCAGCTTTTCTCACCCCTTCAATCAGTCTTCTTCAAGTTTTTCCTCCTCTTTAGCTTGCTGGAAAAAAAATCAGTTTACCAAAATGAGAGTTAAATCTAAAAGAAACATGCTTTTGTGTTGTTTTGGGGGGTTGGGTGGGGCCCACGTCCAATTAGGTTTACCCCTTAATCCCCCCAAAAGGCACATGTTTTTTAAAATATGGCTTTTTCGGTTTGTTTAGGCGTGGGAACGGGGGAGACGCCTGGGCGTCTCTCGAGGGACAGGGAGATGCCCAAGCGTCTCCGAGGAGACGCGGAGACGTGTCCATGTCTCCCTGGGAGACGTGGAGACGTCTCCATTTCCCAGTGGCGATTGGGTGGCGGTGGCTTGATGGCGGGGGACGTCGCGTCCCCGTCCCCCCGTCCCCGAGACGTCCCTGATGGGGGGACGTGCCCAAAAAGGGGGGGGACCATTGTGGAGGCTGCAATTAAGAGGGAGTTTTGTGTTCCATACAATCCTCAACAAAATGGTGTTGCTGAAAGAAAGAATAGGACCATTGTGGAGGCTGCAAAGGCTATGATCCACGATCAAGACTTGCAGACCTATCTATGGGCTGAGGCTTCTAAAAGAGCAGTATATATCCAGAATAGATGTCCTCATCGTGCTCTAAAGAACATGACCTCGGAAGAAGCCTTCACGGGATCCAAACCAGACATTAGTCACCTCAGAATCTTTGGAAGTCCAGTCTATGTTCATGTGCCCAAGGAAAAGCGATCAAAGTTGGAACCCTCCGTAAAGAAAGGCATGCTAGTCGGATACAGTGAATCCTCCAAGGCCTTCAGGATTTACATCCCAGGTCAAAGGTACGTTGAGGTAAGTAGGGATGTTACATTTGAAGAAGACATTGCTTTTAAGAAATCGAAAGGTTCTTGTGTTATTGATGAATCTAATGATAATCAAAATATAAACGTTGATACTAACCTTGAGATTCAGAGGGAGCAAGTTGAACCTCCACCTCAAGATGATCATGATGATCCTCCAGAACCCATGAATCCCACTGATATTCCTAATGACATTGTTGTTACCAAAAAGAGGCCACTTTGGGTAAGAAACACCATCCAAGAAGCTGAAAGATTTGCTGCTCCAAGTGGCACCTTTCGTGAAACTAAGAGACCTTAGGTATTTTCCAACTACGTTTCTTTAATGTGTAATCTCATTGAAACTGAACCTTGCAATGTTGAAGAAGCCTTAAGTCATCATGCTTGGAAGCTTGCTATGGATGAAGAATATCAGTCAATCATCAAGAATGATGTATGGGACCTTGTGCCCTGACCCAAAGGTAAATCTGTTGTTTCCTCTAAATGGTTATTTAAAATTAAACATAATGCCGATGGTAGTATTGAAAAATATAAGGCTAGATTTGTAGCGCGTCGCTTTTCCCAAAAGGAAGGCATAGACTATGAAGAAACATTTGCTTCTGTTGCTAGATATACTTCCATTAGAACAATAATTGCTATTGTTGCTGCTAAGGGTTGGAAACTACATCAGATGGATGTTAAGACTGCCTTTCTCAATGGTGTCATTGAGGAAGAAGTCTATATTGAGCAACCTGAGGGATATGAGATTCAGGTTAGATTAACCCATGTGTGCAGGTTAAAGAAAGCTTTGTATGGTCTTAAACAAGTTCCTCGTGCTTGGTATGAAAGAATTGATAAATATTTGCTAAGTCTAGGCTTTCGTAAAAATGATGCTGACCTTAACATTTACTTTAAAGTAGCCAATGATGAAATGCTAATTCTAGTTCTTAATGTGGATGATTTATTTCTTACTGGTAAAGATGAACTTATTATTAGATGCAAGAAAGAGCTAGCTTCAGAATTTGAAATGAAAGATTTAGGTCTAATGCATTATTTCCTAGGTCTAGAAGTATGGCAAAGATCTAACGAAATCTTTCTAAGTCAAGGGAAGTATACTATTGACATTTTGAAAAGATTTAGAATGATGGATTGTAAACCAATGTCTACTCCTATGGAATCTAACTTAAAGAAGTTAAGTGTTTCTGTAGCTAACTTTGAATTTGCAGATCTATCCGAGTACCGACAGTTGATTGGATCACTGATGTATCTAGTTAACACTAGACCAGACATATGTTTTGCTGTAAATGCTCTCAGCCAGTTCATGAGTTTGCCCAAGCATGTTCACCTTGTTGCAGCCAAGCATATCCTAAGATACTTGCGGGGCACAGTTGGTTTTGGGCTGAAGTATCCACTTAACACTCCAATAACCTTGGAAGGTTATTCTGATGCAGACTGTGCTGGAAGTGTCAAAGACAGGAAAAGCACCTTTGGTATTTGTTTTAGCTTGGGCTCTGCAGTGATCTCTTGGGCTTGCAAAAAACAATCCTCAGTGGCATTGAGTATTGCTGAAGCTAAGTATATTGCAACAAGTGTAGCGTCCAGAGAAGCAGTGTGGCTTCGTAAGCTTCTTGCTGGGCTGTTTGGTTAGCCATGGGATCCTACAATTATTCATTGTGATAACCAGAGTTGTATTAAAATGTCTATCAATCCAGTGTTTCATGACAGGTCAAAACATGTGGAAACCCATTATCATTTTATTCGGGATATGGTGCAAAGAGGTGCTATTCAGCTGAAGTCTGTCAGCACTGATGAGCAGGTTGCAGATATTCTTACCAAGCCTCTATCCAAAGTGAAGTTTGTGTACTTCAGGGATAGACTTGGTATTGTGGAAAATGAAACTCCGATTGAGAGGGAGTCTCAATTTCAGTGATACTTTGTATTGTATAAAACCATCCTCTGTGGGCTATGTAAGGTGGTATTGTAAACTTCTCAGGGAGAAGTATAATTCTTAACCATCCTCTGCAGGCAATGTAAGATGGTATTGTAAATGTTAACCACCCTCTGCGGGCAATGTAAGGTGGTATTGTAAACTTCTCAGGGAGAAGTGTAATTATTAACCATCCTCTGCGGGCAATGTAAGATGGTATTGTAAAACTTCTCAGGGAGAAGTGTAATTGTTAAACCATCCTCTGCGGGCAATGTAAGATGGTATTGTAACCTTTGGCCATCCTCTGCGGGCAATTTAAGATGGTAGAAAAGGATCCTCTCCACTCTCTGTGAGCAATGCAAGGTGGTTCCTGTCTATGCTTGTGTGCAAGCTGGAAGATTATGATTATGATTCTATTCCCTAATTAAGAGGGAGTGTTGTTGGTAATTAGGGCTGGCGGATTCCAATTGCCTTGGGCAACATTGGAATCCACCTCCATCATATAGGGCCTGGCCCAATACCTCTCAGCTCATCTAAAAAGCTTCCACACTTCACCCAAACCCAACTCGCCTCTTTGATAGGGCCGACCCTATTTCGATTTACTTAAGAGGAATTAAAATAAATAAAATGTTCAATTGCAAAGAAGGCCGACATAACTAAGAAGTAATATGACTCCTATAAATGTATCATATACTTCTCATTATCATCATTCAGTTTTCATAGAGATGCAAAATATATTCGGTGAAAGCAAAATTCATAGTAAGGCAGTTAACAACAACGAACTTCACCAGATGGCAGCAGATCTATAATAGGAGACAGCGAACTTTATTAGACAGTAGCAGATCTCCAATTGAAGACAGTGAACTTCATAAGATAACAGCAGATCTCCAATTGAAGACAGCGAACTTCATAAGATAACAGCAGATCTCCAATTGAAGACAGCGAACTTCATAAAAGGCAGCAGACCATCTCCAAAATATAGAGAACTCCATTGAAGGATTGTGAGCTACTTGAAAGGTGCTGCTACTCTTGCTACGCACAGAAAAATCCGATGAGGAGGACTGCAAATCATAATCTTCATTAGCAAACTGATTGTGAAGGCTTCTATCTCTTCTTTCTTGTGACTGCAACCTCTATACTCCAGATAAGTGTGTAATGGTCAATTGAATTCAAAATCATAATCAGATCTGAGGATCCTTTGGCTGGGTTTTTCCTCCTAGGAGGTTTTCCCAGGGTAACTGTGCTTTGTCCTTGTGCATTTCATTTCCTTTATTATGCTCAAGTCTGGAAAACAATAAATTAATTAACCTAGTCTAAACTAATTCTGATTTTCTGAGTTTTATTCAATCTGAAAGTACCAAAAATTAACATCAAGGGTGTGGTAACAAGATAAAAGTTTGTTAACCATATGTATTTTCTGCAATTCCACTTTCCATATTATGTAGTTTCCATTCAAACATGGGTGTTTTATGCAGATTTATTTATACCAAATTTTGCAAGAGATATAGACCATTACATGATTGCAAGGACAACCATCTTTGATACTAGTGTTAAAAAGACATCTTTTTGTCTTTCGAACATTGACCTTTATCTTCACATATTCAAATTTATGATTTTCAATTTTACATGGTTATAGCTTTGGAGAGTTCTATTTATGTGGCATTGATAAGTGCTTATTCATGTCACAGCTTAGGACTGCATATGCAATTGCCAAATTGCGAAAACTTGCAGGTTACTCTAAACCAAAGTTCTATCGAGAGGCTGTACAACACTATAAGGAGGTAGTTATAATTTATTTAGTTTGGTTAAATAAATATTTTCTCTTATAAATGACTAAGGACTCAGTGTGCCATAATGATTCATTTGTTTTAGATTGCTAACATCTTTTGATACACACTGCATGCATAACAGTAAGGTCTTTAAAGAAACTATAGCCGATAGAGTAACTCCTATGTAGATATGGCTATTTAAAAATTGATAGAATCTAGCTTTCAATTTGATTAGAAACTTAACAGAGGTATGTTGGGTGTAATTAATTCCTAACAAAATTCAGGAGTATCTCTGAAAACCTTGTCAATCTTCACAAAATGTATGCCTGACCATCCATGAGCACTATACTGATCCTACTTAGATTGTCTCTATTATTCTGTGATAGATTTGTTCATCTTACACATTCCCGTTTTTGTTGAATGGCTCAATAGTTGTCTTCTTTTTCTATTTACTTCGTGTTGTCATTGTTTCTGTTTACTTTGTGTTGTCATCGTTCCTTTATTGTTTTCTTTATTAGTTCAGTTTTGGGTCTGGTGCAAGTTTTGGTGATGGTAGGTATTAATTACAGACAGAACTGGTCAATCATTCAGTATACTGTCCCAATAACTGTGTCCAACCTCTTGGTAAAGTTGCAGATTCAATGAAAACCTAATAAATGACATTTATGTAACATAAATTGCACTCTATTGATTGATTTGAAGAAAAATATACAAATCATTTGAGTACGAAGACGATCAGGTGGAAGCCCTCCTGAAGATATGGAAGCAATTGCTTAAATACTAGATTTGTCAGGAAGCTGAAGATACTCATCGATTAAGAGGGCAATTGAAATAAATAGAATTAGGACTTAAGCCAACAATCCTTTGCCCAAATCATAACTCCAACACCTAGTAGCCAACAGTAATCAATAAAGTTGGCAACATAGCAGACTAATACAATCAAATGAAGCTTAACATAAACTCAACTGAAACACCACATATGACTACTGCCATATAGATCTAACAACACAATGATGAAGTGATATAACTTGGTCAAGTGACAAGGTAAAGGGATCCTGAAAACTGCCTCTATTCCCCACTTGGGATCCCACATCACAACCAAATGAGTGTGAAAGATCCCAGCCAATCTAAACTGAATTTTTTCTAAGTTTTTATACTGCTGATGGAGGTTTGGAATGGTTACTCTGAGGTTTTATGCTTATGTTTTGATGTCAATGCTTGCATAGAGTTTAAGTGTGAAAGAATTGCCTAGGAAATAACACTTTGAACCACAAAATGAAGGAATATAATTGACTGGTAATTAAATCAGAGTTCTGATTTTTGATGAACAGCAATACAATAACTTCTAGATTTAAGAATTCTAATTATTCAGGACAACAAATAGCATACCAAGAGTTCAACG
The DNA here is from genome assembly GCF_030272615.1 of Cryptomeria japonica. NCBI lineage: Eukaryota > Viridiplantae > Streptophyta > Pinopsida > Cupressales > Cupressaceae > Cryptomeria > Cryptomeria japonica. Next base: position 422,046,140 of record NC_081405.1, on the reverse strand, counting down.
CCCATCCTGGAGAACATTTTATTGATGAATTGAAGAATGAAACAATCTAAGGGCTTCCAGCTGCTGCAAATGGGCCCAAATGGTTTTATTTGATCCTAGAAATATTACCTAAAACAAAAGTTGGAGTTCCACTAACTTCCACACCTAGCTCCCAGGAGGATTTATTCAAAACTGATCAAAACAATAACTGGAGGACAAATTTATTCTTGTAATCAATAAAAATCACTGAAATGCTGGTGTGCAATGCTGACTACGAGGAATTCAGGAGATTCAAGCCCTCTAATGGCTGGTTCGATTGTGTCTAGCACCTTGGAAGACCACCAAATGGTACGGTTGCATATGGAGGCTGTACAACTGCCATAGGAAATGAAATATCTGCCTTCTAAGTCTGAAATCCTCTCCAATCTGCATATAAATTCTCTGTAGATGCTGAAATAAATCTTAATTGAGGCCCAATTAGGAATTCCAGGTAAATTCCTCCATCTTGTGAATTGGGGTATTGTCCAAATTGACCTTTCCTTTAAGGAGTTTCCGTTCCTCAAATTTGCTATGCTGCTGAATTGAGTTGCAAAGCTCAATTTCCAAAAGTTGATTGTAAAAATGATTTCCAAGATGCCAAAATGAATCTCCTCACCTCACTTTATTACTTCCCTAACCCTAATCGAACTCATTAGGGTTTTGATTATTTAATTTAATGAAACTAATTAAATATAATAACCTCCTTGCCAAATCGCCCAACTTGAGGGTCTTATTATTTATTGACTTGGCCCCACCTTTTAAAAACACTTTATGCCTAGGAAAATGTGCCATGTGGTCTTTTTAATAAATTCAATTCAACCTTGAACTTTTCTTATATAGTCCCTTTAATTAATTTTGTCTATTTTTAAAAAAGTGACTTTATATTACAATAACATTGTAATATCAAACAATAACACTATCAAGCGCCCAAATGCCAAGTTTAGACCCCCATGTGCCATCACTATCATCTTCTATTCATTGAATTGACCTGCGAAGATGGCTAACAGGTGAACTTCTATATCTGAGTGATCTACTAGGAAAGAGGGGACATTATAGTCCTCCCTTCTTGGAATTGCTTGCCCTCAAGCAACTGCAAATCTGGATGTTGAAGTATCATCTCTCCTTCCCATGTGGCATCCGCTATAGGAAAGTCCTTCCAACGTACTAGATATTCCCTAATCACTTTACTCCTCAACCTCCTCTCCCTCATGTCGAGAACTTCTGCAAGAATCAGAATCAATCGACCCTCCTAATCTAATGGAATTAAATCAAGTGATGGAATCACATGATGTCCCAAAGCCTTCTTCAAACAAGACACGTGAAATACATTGTGTATCCTTCTTTCAGAAGGTAACTCAAGCTCGCATGCTGTTTCTCCAATCCTTCTCAAAACTTTATATGGGCCATAAAACCAAGGTTTGAGTTTCTCTGCTCCACTCCTCTTGAGTGTACTCCACCTGTAGGGTTGTAGGTGCAAAAACACCATGTCACCAACCTCAAAAGTCCTCTCAACACGGTGCCTATCTGCATACATCTTCTGCTGGTTTTGTGCATGCTGTATGCTATCCTTAAGTGCCTTAAGGATATCTTGAGTGTCCCGTAGCAAATCTTGAGCTCTAGGCACTCTACTATCACCCTGCGCCAAATCAACAAATGATAGGGCATCATAATCATACAGGGCTCGGATGGGAGTCATACCAATGGACATGTGGTGTGTAGTATTATAACAATACTCGCCCAAATACAACCAACACACCCATGCTTTTTGCTGACCTGACATATAGTTACACAAACACCCCTCTACCCACTTATTCACTATCTCTGTGCGTCCATTTGTGTGAGGTTGGAAACAAGTACTAGGGGTCAACTGTATACTTGCAAGATGGAATAGCTCCTGTCAAAATATACTCATGAATGTGCTATCCCTGTCACTAACCATGGTCCTGGGAAGTCGATGGAGTCTAAACACCTCATGAAAGAATAACTCAGCTACCTGAGATGCTGTGAAGTCAGCTCCAGTAGGGAAAAATTGTGCAAACTTCGTCAACCTATCCACAACCACATAATTGCAATCCTTCCTCTGGACTCTCGGAAGTCCAGTGATAAAGTCCATCGAAATACCCTCCCACTTCTGCTCAGGAATAGGCAATGGTTGCAGAAGATCAGTTGGGAAAGTATGCTCTGACTTCTTCTGCTGACAAGTCATACACTCACAGACATAACTAAGAACATCGTCCTTGAAACCCTTCCATGAGAATCTCTCACAAACCTGTCTGTATGTTTTCAAGTAGCTAGGATGTCCTGCTAGTGGTGTGTCATGGATGGCACATAGAATCTTTTCCTTCAGTCTCGATCCAGGAACTAAATAGATTCTATTCTTATAGTATATCACATCATCAATCACAGTATACCTGTCATTCTGAATCTGTCCATCCATAACCTCACATGCAAACTAGTTTTTTGGAATACTCAACTAAAAGTTGAGACTTCTAATCAACTGAAATCTCACTCATGGAACATAGGGCTGCAATTGAAGGCCTCTTGGAAAGTGTATCAGCAACAACATTTTTCTTCCCCTTGTCAAACTCAATGTCAAAATCATATGCCTGTATCTTCCTAACCCACTTCTGTTGGCACTCATTTAGTCCTTTCTGTTCCAAGAAGTATTTCAGACTATTGTAGTCGGTTCTCACCACAAACTTCCCACCAAGTACTGCTGAAACTTTGCCAAAGCATGTATAATGGCAAGCATCTCCTTATCATAGGTGGAGCACAATCTCTCATTATCCCTCAATTTCTTGCTTTCATATGCAATGGGATGGTGGTTTTGCATAAGCACTAGACCTGTGCCTTATCCTGATGCATCGCACTTTAGAACAAAGGGTTGAGAGAAGTCTGGAAGAGCTAAGACTAGACACGTGCTCATAACTTGCTTGAGTCGATCAAATACACTCTGTGCCTCATCTGTCAATCTAAAAGCACCCTTTTGTGTGAGGTCTATCAATGGAGCTGCAAGCTGTGAATACCCCTTCAAAAACCTCCTATAATATGCACATAATCCAAGGAAACCTCGCAACTTTGAAACATTCCTAGGTGTCGGCCAGTCAAGTATTGCCCGTATCTTTCCCAGATGAACCTTCACTCCATGTGCACAAATCACATGCCCCAAGTATAATATCTCTGTAAGCCCAAATTCACATTTGGACATCTTGGCAAACAGAGATTGAGCCTCCATAATACCAAGAACCTCATCCAAATGCATCATGTGCTCCTCCCAAGTCTAACTGGATATCAAAATGTCATCGAAGAATACAAGCACATACTTACACAACTGCTAATTGAATACATGATTCATACATGACGAAAATGTAGTAGGTGTGCCAGTGAGACCAAATGGCATCACTAAAAACTCATAGTGTCCTTAGTGACATCTGAATGTTGTCTTATGAATGTCCTCACAAACATAGATCTGATGGTATCTTGATCGAAGATCAATCTTCAAAAAATACACTGCACTATGGAGCTCATCTAGTAACACATCTATGCGCGAAATCAGATACCTATTCTTAGTTGTCTTCTTATTTTGTGCGCGGTAGTCAATGCACATGCGCATAGTGCCATCCTTTTTCTTTACCAGCACCACAGACGAAGCAAAGGGGCTAGAACTAGGCCTGATGAATCCCATGTCCAATAGCATCCAGATGGTCTTCTCTATCTCATCCTTAAATGCCTTAGGATGACGATGAGGAACAATAATCATAGGCTTGGCACCCTCCTCTAGCTCTATTACATGCTCAAAGCCACGATCAAGAGGTCTCCCAAAGGAAGATCACCAAACACAACACCATGCTTGTCCAAAACAGTCTGGACATCTATATGATATGGCTGCTCATTAGGTGTAGAAGGTGTCTTGGATGAAATGAAACACTGTGCCACCCAAGCAACGTCTTTATGTTTGAACAGAGACTCTATCTAGCGTGTTGAGACTACCATAGGTCCACCATCTAACAGAGCCTTCAACACAACCTTCTTACCATCTTCCATAAACTCCAACTCCATCCTCTTGAAGTCCTGAAAATATATGCCAAGTGACTAAAGCCACCAGATGCCAAGCACGACATCAATCTCTCCAAGAACAATGTAATGTCCCTACTAGTTAGAGATCACTTTCTTGCAAAACAGATTGTTAGAATACAACAAATATATATACATAACTAATCTAACTTGTATTTTAACTTTATAATGCTTAATTAACATTAATCACAATTCTTATCTAATAAAAAGGATACGAATGCCATATGACGATATGTCCTTAGGCGGCTGTGGGCTCGCCTTCTTGGAACCCATCTTGGTTCCAAGCCCTCCAGGAGATCGAAGATGAATTCAATCCTTTTCTTGGATGTAATTTCTTACATCCAAGCCATCCAGGAAATCGAAGGTTAATTGGATTCATGTCTTGGATGTAATTTCTTACATCCAAGCCATCTAGGAAATCGAAGGTTAATTCGATTCCTGTCTTACACCCAAGCCATCCAAGGAAGACCCTATGTCAATTCCTTGCCTTGGGTGATGCATCTCATCATCCAAGTCCTCAGAGGGGACCGGCCAAATCCATCTCTTCCTGGTTGAACTTAGTCAATCAAGCCATACATATGCATATAGATGTTCAGTATATATACTGCCCTAGGGATTATCATAATCCCTCCCTTAGACTAAAGGAGTTTCCTCCCTATAGCCTCCAACATGTGATTACATTTATAATACATTTTATCTCTATTTTCCATTCCATAATCCACATTTACGTATTCCTAATTTAACATGTATTTCCTAACATATATTGAGCAAAATATCCTGTTAGGTCCCGAAGACAACTGAGAAGGGGGGTGAATCAGCTGTCTAATAAATTCAAACCAAAAACCAATTAACCAACTTAATGCTTAATACCGGTAAACCAGTTAAGTATGTCGGTAGACAGTGTTAACAGTAAATTGCTATACCGGTAAGGATTAATGCATGAAACATAAACATAAAGTCATCCACAACACATAACACCAATGTTTGTACGTGGAAACCTTGTAAGGGGAAAAACCACGGTGGGAAACCTTACCCACAATCAGATGATACTACTGCAGATAGTAAGTGTACATAAATGGGGTCTGCACATGCAGAAAGGCCAACAGCCTAGAGCTCACTGCTCAATCAGAAAATGGGAGTCACACTGACTACAGTTGGATGGTTAAATCCAATAAGAATGTACTGCACAAAATAGCATCTTCTTATGCTGGATTCAGTACCGGTGTAATGCTGATATGCTTATACAAAAACCTAGCTTCACCTTCAAATGATGTCTTCATGTATAGCTCTGCTTAATCTCGCATATATCTTCACACAATTCTTTTTCGCATTCCACACTTGATCTTACAAATAAGATCTTACATTTATACCATACCCTAACACCAATTTTAGTAGGTCGGCTCTACAAGATATTACAATAAAATCATTTTACAAACAATATAGTATCCGATGCAATAACCGATTAAACATGTCGACTTAATGCATTTATATCAATAATAAATCATCTCCATAGCATGCCATGCTGATCTGGAGAAGATAAACCTACCAGTGTAACCCTAGATAACCTGGACCTATTTGCCGGTAAAAGCAAATATGCAAATATGAATATACCAATGATTAATTCTTCAAAACAAAGTGTCCACACGATGTTTTCGACATTACCAAGTGTCTTCCATATTATTCCAGATACCGGTGAACATTATATCCTGCCGGTGAACCATATACTAGTAACTGTTGCACAGTTTACTTGTTTGCCGGTGAATGTTGCTGGATCTCCAAAGTGCTTGTTTTCAGTAGGTGTTGACATCAATCACAAAACCATACCAAAATACCAACATATCCATTATCCAAAATTCATATTTATTTATTAACGTATATTCCTAACCATTTATTGAGATGTATTTATTAACATCTAAGAACCATTCATTAACATATGTAATAAAATGTTCAATATTTATATTCATCACATATGTATTAAAATATTCATTAATATACGTATTAAAATATTCATTATTAATATTCATTAATATTCATTATTAATATTCATTAATATACGTATTAAAATATTCATTAAAATATTCATTAATATATGTATTAAAATATTCATTAATATATGTATTAAAATATTCATTAACTATATTCATTTACATATACATTTGTGACATCCCTTACCTATCTACACCCACCGTAGCAGTTTCCAATCTGCAGTTCCTAATTGTTTGCACACAATGATGGACTGCTGTTCCAGATATGATAATAAACATACGCAAGGTCTGGTTGCTTTTACTGATTTCTGCCTTTATCTTTTATGCAGCTTCAATGTGCCTTAATGCAATCTGCTCCTTAGAGCAAACCAAACCGGATTATAAAGAAGAAAATACCCATTCCCCCCCGAATTGAATGATAGAACTTGCCTTCTTATATCTTCTACTTGGCACGAGGAATCACGTGTAAAGGACATGACTCATGTCTCTTCTTAATGGCATCATTCTATAATACTTCTAATCGCTGCATTAATCCATATCGGGTTTGTATACAATAGTTAACACACCCATTCATTATTACTAATCACTGACAATGGATTGTCTTCGTGTCTTTTCACAAAGACATTAGTTTATGTTTAACATAGATAGCCATTGTTAATCTTATTGATCACTGTGTATTCCTATTCCATGCCGTATTTCTTCTTATGATATCGATTATGGATGATAATCAATCAGTAATGCTGTTTAAATATCGATCCCATCATTATCTTCTATTATGATCAGTCCATGCCTTAGCCGATTAGATCTTTGAAATATCGATGATCGATGATGATCTTATTAAATTAATATTGGCATATCTTATAGCTTAATAGTCAATATGTATTTTAGGTAGAATAGATTCTTTCTATTTTTACTTTCAGTTATCAATTGTTTCTTTAGGAAACATCGTCTGTATAATTGTCTATATGTACATTCAATTATTTTATTATTTATTTTTATTTGAATATTTTAGGAATATTATTAGTAATAAATATTAATAGATATTAATTAATAATATATTTAATAAATAAATAAATTCCAAATAGAAATTCGTTGTTATTAATAATAATAATTTCTTCATTTAGGATGTATATAATGATCAATGAGGGGACATGACAAACAATAACATAGAAGTCATCAGTCAAAGTATAGTCACCCATTTGTATATAGAGTTGTGGGACTCTCTTTGCACACCTCATAGTAAAACCTTTTGTGTAATGTCCCTACTAGTTAGAGATCACTGTCCTGCAAAACAGATTGTTAGAATGCAACAAATATATATATATATATAACTAATCTAATTTGCAATTAAACTTCATTTACTTAATTAAAACTAATCTCAATTCTTATAAAGGATACGAGTGCAGTACTGGGACATGTCCTTAGGTGGTTGTAATGCTCGCCTTCTTGGAACCCGTCTTGGTTCCAAGCCATACCAGGAAATCGATGGATAATTTGATTCCTGTCTTGGATGTAACATTTTACATCCAAGCCTACCAAGGAAGACCATCATATATGATCAATTCCTTGCCTTGGATGATACATCTTATCATCTAAGTCTACCAGAGAGGACCGGCCAGATCCGTCTCTTCTTGGGTGAGCTTTCGACACCCAAGCCTTAACATATATGCATATGAATACTCAGTATATACTGTCTACCAGGGATTATCATAATCCCTGAATTAGGCTAGGGGGATTTCTCCCATTAGGCTCCATCACATAGCCAAATTATTGTCATTCATTAACATCCAACATTTCATAACCATTTATATTTTCATTATCATTTAAATTATAATTTATGTCTGCCATTACCTAGTCCAATATGTGGATTGCCCACATTTTACTGTTATCATTACAGTAGTAATATATTGCTAATATATTACTATATTATCATTATATTATATCAGATTATATTAACCTTAAGCACTTCAGATTTTATTTACATTATTATGTTATTTATCATCTTTATACTATATTAATAGTATTATTATGTATTAACAGATTTGATTATGTTAATAACATTAAACTGTATTGACATTAATTGTATTAATAATATTATTATATTAATCATATTAATTTATACCAGCATTGTCAATGTTAACAAGATCAGATTCTATTATTATTGTTAATTATAATATTAATATTATGCTGAATTAATTATATAGCATCTGACGTAATTATTGACTGTTCATATAACCTTACCGTAATGCCTTTTTAACAGTCAATGTGACTGCTGTGCTCCCTTCTCTATCCTTTCTTTTCCTTCTTCCCCCCTTTTTTTTATCCCCTTTGGATAGAGGTTGATCCTCATTAAGTATCTTGGTATCAAATGGTTGCATCTTTTGGGAGTAGACACATCTTTGTCAAGGATTAATTAATCTTTCTTAAGATCACACCTTTCCATTATTCATGAGTATTTGTTATTTATACAAATTAGCCTTTTCTCTTAATCGTTGCCTTACATCACTACTTATAATTGCTGTCTAATGAGTAATCATCCTTTGAATAACTAAACATTTGATTAGTTAACATTTGTGATAAATCCCTTCATGGGGGCGATATTGATAATATTATGTTGATGGCTACGTATGTAGTAATCTATAAGTTCTATTACTGATTGCAATCATCTCTTGGCTAAAGTTAATATATTCGTTTAGTTGCCTTGAGACTTAAGTCTTCTTTGCCATGTATTGCTGATAATAAAACGATTATAATGATTGCTCAATATATTCTATTTTCAATTAATGAGTTGACCATTCGTAACAAGCAATTTGTAATATGTTTCCCTGAGCGGTGATTACATCAATTGTCATTATTATATGGATTAATGGCTTGGTGGGATCCATCTGAGGTAATCGCTGTACAAATTCGCCATAATAGAGAACTTTCCTCTCTGTTTATCCACGACATAGCTATTTTTTTTATTAAACATTGTCAAAGCAATTCGCTGCTTCCATTCTTTTAGTTCTGAGCACTACCACTTAGAGAATCGGTCTTGCTACGAAAATCGGGTATATTTCTTTAATGTACTTCAAGTAGTTTTTAGAGTATTATAAGGATGATATCTCTTATTATATATAAATTATGTTTAAGTAGTTTTTAGAACAATATAAATTATAATATAATATTAATTTATTTTTATTTGAATAGATCAAGAATATTATTAGTAATAAATACTAATAAATATTAATTAAATAATAATATTTAATAAATAAATAAATTTCAAATAATTATTCTTTGGTAATTATTATATTAATTAGTAATAATAATTGTTTCATTTAGGATATATATATAACAATCAAGGAGGGGACATGACATTTTGAGGGCACAACTGGGGTGGAACACTACATATTGTGGTATGACATACCATAATATTGTCTAGGAGATAATTGTTACAGAATATGATATTACTGTTACTATTCCATATTCTTATTTTGCATATATATATAATATAGGATAGATGTAATGATTTCTGTAGAACTCCAACGGCCAACCAACCAGTCATTCCATTGTGGAGGGGAGATATGGTACATACAAGGAGGGAAAGTAGCCAAAGATCCATCTGGGTTATGCAGGAGGTAGAATGACAAATGTGCTTTCGTGCCCCTGAACTACAAAGAGTTAAGCAGGAGTCAGTACGGCGGTTCTACTTCTGTGCCCCTGAACTTGTTGGATAGGGTCAAAGGCGCCTTTTATGATCTCCCATGGATGCTGCATAATGGCGATGAATTGTTTGAGTGGAACTTCAAAAGCATCTATTGAATGTCTTAAAAATTGTAACTCTATATGTTCATTATTGAATTTTATATTTATTTATTTTGTGATATTACCCTGGTTGCAGGCGCAAGATTAAGATGCTAATTGGACAATATACATTTCCAAGCATCATCCAAACCCTAATTAGGGAAATTTAGGGCAAATTCAGTAAGGTCCCCCTAGGGGACATTATAGTTAGAGTTTCACTTGATTCTCTTTTCAAGGTAAACGAGTTGTAAAGACATTTAAAACTGCTTTGGTATTGATTTTCCTTGGGGTACTTTATTTGATTTTTGGCGTTTTCTTGGGTTTTAGATTAGGAGTCTTTAGTAATTGGGCCATCTATGGTTGGTTGAAAGTGTTTATTTACTCAAGCTTATTGAAGCACTCGTAATCTTTTATATTTCTGCATTTCACATAACAATGATTTGTTGCATTGGTTTGGAAGCGCACACTACCCGTCGTTAATACTGATAGATGTTTCTAATTTATTAAGCATTTTTCAATATTTCTAACATAATGATTGTTGTTTAATTTAACTTTTTAATGAATTCAACTTGTCTTGGTTCATATGCAAGGTATGAGAATAATGACTAGTGGCTTCATTTTTTCAGAAAGTGTGGATACAAATATGAATCTCTTCGAATATAATCTTTGTTTCTCCAAATACAGATAAACACATTTTTAGCACAAAAAGATCAAACATCGCTACGGAAGCTTGTGACAGAGAATATGTATTCAGTGAGTTTCTAAGAGCCACCTATTATTTACTGAAGGTTGTAAGATAATTTGGTTTGATGTATTCTCAGTTGGAATTGGCCACTCTGATTAATGAAGTTTTATTGATTTCTTTCCTTCTGTGCTGAATATACAGACCTCAAATTTTGTTGGAATTTTTTATGTAATCATTTTAATTTCTATCCTTCTCAAATATCACTTGCAACTTTTTACCCTTGAATATAATCTTTGCCTATCATTGGATTAGATTTTCAAAAAGGAAATAAAGCAAAGGGAGGGTATTTGGTCTCGTGTGCATTGGGAAATGATTGAGCCTGCTGTTAAAGTACAAACATTACAAGCTCGCATGGTAAGTGTATATGAATTTGCTTGGAAAACAAAAAATAGTAAACTAAAGACAAACAACCATCCTAGGATATCTGATATTATTTGTGTTTGAGATCACTTAATTAATGCTTTAGCATACACTGATTGGTCTTACTTCACAATTGCAATAATTTATCTATAGAAGTAGCTCTTAATTTTAAAGTATTCATTGTTTTCAACCTAATGACGGATCTCGAATGGGACCTAATATGTCTGAATTTCTTCTCTTTACACAGTTTTCTCCAAACATCTTTCTTACAATAGCTAAGATGTTAATTTTGTAAGTGATTGATTTCTTGACTTACTAGTGCAGATCGGGGTGGACAAAGACAACCTGGATAAAGCATTTGTGCAAGTCACCCTTGAAGTGTTAACTAACCAGGTACAAGGAACTTTTCTACCATATCTATATTTGGCTAAGAGATAGACACAACATTATTTTTTTTCTTATGTAGCTTGATTGTGTTCATATAACATGGAATCGTTTGTGCATTATTTCTCATGTCTTGGAAGGAAAAGCTTTCACTATTGTGTTAAGGATTTATTGTATTTTTTATTAAAGAATATTACTTCAAGACTGAAGTTAGAGGCCATATTTTAAGTAGATCTTTGTTTGAGGGATCTAACATATTGCCAACTGATGTTATGACATAGGAAGAAACCGAGTAATAGAAAAGAAAAAAGAAAATCAGAACATGGGAATTTAGAGTGCTTATTAAATCTAAATTGCCTATTCAACTCTCTAAAATAAGACTTTGCCCATTGATGTCTCGAACTGAATTTTTATTTTTGTATTTTTTATGATTCTAACAATTTTATAATGAAAATGGATAAACATTCACTTTCTGATCACTGAGTACCTGGATTGGGCAAGGGGAGAGCATATGGTGATTGGGACTAATTTATTGGCAGGAAATTGCTTAGTTCTACAGTGCATGCAATGTTAGAAATGAATTACACGATCTTTTGTCTTGGCAGCATAGCCTTCGAGACTAAAAATACTGAAATCAACTACAAATTTATTAGCCCTCTTGGCCGTAAACTGCACAGAAATTTATATGAAGAAAATTTATATCTAATCTAGCAGAGATTTGCACAGATTCACAAAAGGCAATAATAACTCAAAACACACTATTTCTGAATATAACTGCAGAATTCTTCCAGAAATGTGTTTTAAACAACAGAATTATTACGCAAAAATTGACATAAAATATAGAATATCATACCCAAACAAGAGCGGTTGATATAGAAGATAATGCACCAGCTGAAATTAATTAATATCTTCTAAAATCTGAACTGATATCAGAAGTAATCTTTTTTATAATCAGAACAAGCTGCAAAAGCAACTCACAATGGTTGGCTAGGTTCCAGTACTCCTCAAAAAGCCTCTAAACTATATATGTCTCTTTTTTGTTTTTTTGTAGCAGACCAAAATGAGAACTTGTCAGACATTGTCTGTAAAATTCCCTTAATTATCTATTGGGTTTATGTTCAATTCATCAGACAGAGTAATGAAATTGATTCACACAGTGACATTTGTCTCATAAACATAACTCAGTTTCAAACAGTGACATTTGTCTCATAATCACAAGTCAGTTTCAATCCCTTTGGCTGGTACTTCATTTACTGACAAAATAAACATTCACTATTTTAGGATGAATACAAAATAGTGCACCTGGTAGCCATAGTAAAATTGTAGATGCCCCCCCCCTCTTGATCTGTTAGTTATCAGTTGCAGATCTGGATTTCAACGTGAACATGTCTAGCAGTCTTCTTGGTTATATGTTGTCACTCCCAGTCCACGACCCTCTGGATGTGCATTGAGGGATACCTTCAGATTGGAATTCTCTTCAGATGCAACACGACAATATTGCCCCCATCACGTTCTTCCCCGATGTGATTCCTTGTGTCTGCATTGATCCCAAAATGATACCCGATATCGGGTTTCGCATTGGCTCTCCTGAAGCCAACCCACTCCACCTTGCTTCTGTCACTCCTCCGATCCTCGTGTTTGTAGACGGAAATAGCCTAATCGATGAGCCTCTGTCTCACGTGCGCAAACTAATGTTTGTGTTGACTAGACCCGATACTGGGTTCTTTTGACGCGGTGTAGATTGTTGTGCCTTCGGGTAAACTCTGCGTTGCTTAATGGCGTGCCTATCTGTCAATCTCCAGATAGATTGGTTGAGGCGTGGGTAATCTCCGTGAGGTTTAATGGCGTGCCCTTCGGTTAATCTCCCAAAAGATTGGTGGAGACGTTAGAGTGCTCTTAGCCACGGTGTCAGCCAATATTCCTGCTGTGTATTACTTCGCATACTTTGCTTCCAATAGGCCAGTTAAGATGGCGAAAGGAATTCTCTTGTTTAATACTTGATATCTCCCAAAGAGATCAATCTTCACTTCAAATTGTGTATATATTCCGCTGTATTCATCTCGGCTCCCATCCATCCTTTTATTGCATCAAGTAGTTAGAAATCCCGTAATAGTTAACACTATTTACGGTGCTAATCAAAAAGATATAAGATAATTGTTGACGGGAATAATCATTATGTTATGTTGGTATATTATGTTTATGTTGTCGTCGGTAATAATGAGTTACGGCGGTCAGTTAGTTAGCCGACGGGTAGGTAGTTGGAGTCGCGACGGTTGTGTCGCACCCCTTCGGCTGTCATATATTGTACCACCTCCGGGTGTTGGAGGACATGTAATGTTGACGACAGATTATAATATGAACATCTTTTGACATTAATGGCAAGCTTATTTTGGTACTTCTTTTGTATTTGCATTGTGCATTGCTGTTCGATTTCTGTATTCTTCCTGTTTACCCAGTGAGGTAAACATTTGGCGCCGTTGCCGAAATTATTTCGGGAGGGACGGGAATATACTACATGGCACCAGGGAGTTATTCAGTTCAGTTTTTAGCCTTTGGGGAGTGTGATGGAGGATTTGAGGTGTCTCCTAGCATTTGTGCCAGCGGATTGTGGCCACCTCCAGGCATGACTGATACGCTTTGAGGAACTCAGAGTAGGTCGCGGCTGGACGTGAGGTTGCCTTGGTGGATGCACAGAGGGCTCGGGAGGAGTTGACCACCAGGTTGGAGGCAATAGTCGCGTGAGACTTAGTTCCGCGTACCCATGAGTTGGATGTCGAGCGAGCAGCACGGGTGGCTATCGAGGACAAATTGGCTAGGGAGACAGAATCATTTGAGTAGCAGTTGGTGGAAGCTGAGATTGAAAAACGTGTTTTGCAGACAAGTTTGGGTTAGGCCCAGGAGAACTGTGATGGCAAAGGAAGCAATATTGGTGAAATCCGCACTTGAGCATCAGATGTAGCAGAAAAGGGTTTTCAGGCGAGGACGTAGGAAGTGTATAAGATCCGGGCCCGACTAGCGTCAGTAGTTCCTGCCGTTCATCTCTATTTTGTATTAAGTCGTCGGAGTCGACTTCTTTTCTTGGGGGGGATGATGTTGACGGGAATAATCATTATGTTATGTTGGTATATTATGTTTATGTTGTCGTCGGTAATAATGAGTTACGGCGGTCAGTTAGTTAGCCGACGGGTAGGTAGTTGGAGTTGCGACGGTTGTGTTGCACCCCTTCGGCTGTCATATATTGTACCAGCTCCGGGTGTTGGAGGACATGTAATGTTGATGACAGATTATAATAGGAACATCTTTTGACATTAATGGCAAGCTTATTCTGGTACTTCTTTTGTATTTGCATTGTGCATTGCTATTCGATTTCTGTATTCTTCCTGTTTACCCAGTGAGGTAAACAATAATGTCTTTTAATCATAATGCAAGTGAATATTAATTATTTATATAAACGAATGGGAGGATTTATATAATATAATAAATATTTTTAATACATTATTCAATCATTTGTTAGGGGACATGACAGTCTCCCCTGCCTCTTGTTGCTTGCCCTCAAGCAACTCCAAAACTCTGTCATTTTCCCAAGTGGCATCTGTTGTCGGGAATAATCATTATGTTATGTTGTCATATAATGTTTATGTTGTTGTCGGTAATAATGAGTTACGACGATCAGTTAGTTAGCCGACGGGTAGGTAGTTGGAGTCGCGACAGTTGTGTCGCACCCCTTCGGGTATTATATTCTGTGTACCTTTTCTTCGAAGTAGGATCAGGTTAGTCGTGTCAGATGTAATGTTATAAGCACTTATTGTACATGGATTGTGGAATTAATACAGAGGCTGGTTATTTAATATATTTCCATTATGTTCTGTGCATTTACTTTCTGCATTTAAATGTTTGCCCGAGAGAAAAAGACCTTCTAGACTCTATGCCACAATTGAGGACTGCCATCCTCACCAATGTGCAAAGCACTGCATTATCGAGTACACCACAGGTAGGGGTTCCCGCCACCGCTTCGAAGAGTACACCACAGGTGGAGGTTTCTGTCAGCCCTTCGACTGACCCGATGTTACTAGCCGTGAGCAGTGGTAGACACCCAGCTGTGGTAGAAATGGGTATCCGTGGGACCATTCTGAAGGACACCATTGTGGACGGTGGATCTGGGGTGAATGTACTACCAGAAGAAACATGGAAGCGGTTGGGGAAGCCCACCCTGTGGCCACCCACATTCAACCTGGTGGGAGTGGACCAACACGACATTAAGCCACTCGGCCTGTTGATGGCCCAGCAAGTGACAATTGGTACGCAACCATTCTTGTTAGATTTCATGGTTATTCCCTTGAAGAAGAAAGGCTATGACGCCATCTTGGGGAGAGCGTGGTTGATCAACGCAAGGGTAAACCACAACTGGAAGAAAAATACACTTTCCATGGAGAAGGGAGGGTGGAAATATACCATTGACCTACACACCCAAGATGTCGGCGAAGAGCTCACCTCTTCAGACTCGGACTCAGAGGACTCTAATAAAAGGGAAGGGGGTCCCGATGAAAGCAAGGGCAAGAACGCGATGGAGCCGAACAGTGAAGGGGTGCTCGAATTGGAGGGATGTTCTGAAGATGAGGTATGCTCACTTAACAGGCTCTTCCACTGGCAAATGGAGGATTACGAAATGTTCCAAAGCTATAGGCTCGAAGTAGAGGAACCAGAGCAACCAACAGAGGTGTACTTGCCGGAATACAAAGAATATTGGAAGGGAGACGCCGCAAACCCTGGCAACGTAGATAATCTGAAGAGTGTTGGCAATGATTGGAACCCTGTGTGGAAGATCGCAGTCTTCAAAATCTTTATTATTCTTCTTCTTCTTATGTACGGGAAGGAGACTGTGGTCCCTGTAGAATTTGTGGTTCCAGGTCTTCGGATGGCCATGGAAAATAAACTTGCCACCAATAGGCCCAAATTGAAACCCTGCCACGCAAAGCATGCAGGGGACTCGAGAGGCCGGACGGACACCCGAGAGCCCGAAGGGGGACCCGAGAGGATGGAAGGGGACCTAAGAGGCCGGGCAAGTGACTCGAGAGGCACGGGACGAAAGCAGGAGACTTTTGGGCCAGGAAAATCGAGAAGGATGAAGAGCGATCCCAGAGACAGGGGACTCGAGCTGAAGACTCTCTAGACAAGTTTTAAAAAAAAAAATTGTGAAAAAAAACACCACCATACGGGGCCATACGGCAGATGACCGTACGGTTGGAAGAAAGAAAGAAAGAAACGTACGGTCATATGATAGGCGACAGTACGATCAAAAATTTATTAAAGAAAAAAAATTGAAAAAAATCGCACGGTTGTACGACAGCGACCGTACGGTCAAAAAAAAAAAAAGAAGGGAAAATGGCCACCGTGCGGTGGAACCACCGATGGTGACACCACCGTGCGGTGGAAGCACCGACGGTGACACCATCGTGCGGCGGTCACATCGTGCGGTGGGAGCCACCGAAGGTTGTTGCCGAGACATGAACCCACCACCGCACACCACACTGACCACCGCACAACACCGCACACCGCACAACAAGGGATAAAGGAGGAGGAAGACGCACCGCACGGGGTTACGCACACCAACACGCAGAAGCCACAAAAGGAAAAAGAAAAAAAGAGACCAAGCCCGCACAATCCACACAGCCACGTAAGGGCAAAACGACCGCCACAGGTAGACCAAGAAGCCGCACGATTGGAGGTGCCAGTGTTGTTGTTGACCGGAGGTGTGTCCGTATGGTAAGAAGGGTGTCGACCGCACGGGAAGGTGGCCGCACGATTGGAGGTTGTATGCCCCTCGACCCCGCTGGGGCGCTGCTCCAGACCCCGCGAGGGGTGCTACCCCTCGATCCCGCTGGGGGCGTTGCCCCCAGACCCCCAGTTTATGTTGAGCTACAGAAGACCACAGGAAGTGTTGTGGTTGTCCGTATTGTGAGAAAGAAGCTTGCAGCTAAGCATTGGCGGGGAAGCCATAAGTCGTAGAGGGAGACGGATTTGGAGGTTGGGAACAAACAGAGTTTGAGGGAAGGCATTGCAGGTCCGCGCAGTTGTATGACACTAGGGAGTTATTCAGTTCAGTTTTTAGCCTTTGGGGAGTGTGATGGAGGATTTGAGGTGTCTCCTAGCATTTGTGCCAGCGGGTTGTGGCCACCTCCAGGCAGGATAGGTACGCTTTGAGGAACTCGGAGTATGTCTCAGTTGGACGTGAGGTTGCCTTGGTGGATGCACAGAGGGCTTGGGAGGAGCTGACCACCAGGTTGGGGGCAATAGTCGCGTGAGACTTAGTTCAGCGTACCCAGGAGTTGGATGCCGGGAGAGGAGCACGGGTGGCTATCGAGGACAAATTGGCTAGGGAGATAGTATCAATTGAGTAGCAATTGGTGGAAGTTGAGACTGAAAAACGTGTTTTGTAGACAAGTTTGGGTTAGGCACAGGAGGACTGTGATGGCAAAGGAAGCAATATTGGTGAAATCCGCACTTGAGCATCGGATGGTAGCAGAAAAGGGTTTTTCAGGCGAGGACGCAGCAAGTGTATAAGATCCGGGCCCGACTGGCGTTAGTAGTTCCTGCCTTTCATCTCTATTTTGTATTAAGTCATCGGAGTCGACTTCTTTTCTTGGGGGGGATGATGTTGCCGGGAATAATCATTATGTTATGTTGTCATATTATGTTATGTTGTCGTCGGTAATAATGAGTTACGGCGGTCAGTTAGTTAGCCGACGGGTAGGTAATTGGAGTCGCGACGGTTGTGTCGCACCCCTTCGGGTATTATATATTGTGTACCTTTTCTTCGAAGTAGGATCAGGTTAGTCATGTCAGATGTAATGTTATAAGCACTTATTGTACATGGATTGTGGAATTAATACAGAGGCTGGTTATTTAATATATTTCCATTATGTTATGTGCATTTACTTTCTGCATTTAACCGTTTACCCGAGAGGGCAAACAGCATCATCATGAGGCAGATTTTTCCATTTGATCAGATATTCCCAGATAGTTCTATTTCGCAGTTGCCTGTCTCGTGTTTCCAAAATTACTTCTGGTATCATTTCGAGCTTCCCTTCATCATTCAGAGGAGGTAAAACCTTGGACACTGACACCTGTTGGTGTTGGAAATAAGCCACACCCGGATCGACGATGGACTGGTCCAAGAGGGGCCAGTAGCTCAGTGGTAGAGCACTCCAGCAGCGTATGGAAGGTCCTAGGTTCGAGTCCTAGCTGGCCCATGTCTCAACAACACCTGCATTCCCAGAGCTTTCTTGAGACAAGATACATGAAATACATTATGTATTTTGCTATCTACCGGCAAATCAAGTTCATATGCGACTATACCAATCTTCCGTACTATCGGATAGGGACCATAAAACCGAGGCTTTAGTTTTTCAGATCCACTGCGTTTGAGAGAAGATTGGCGATAAGGTTGCAACCTGAGAAATACCAAATCTCCCACTTCGAAATGGCATTCAACTTGCTTTTTATCTGCATAGATTTTCTATTGATTCCGAGCACATTGCAAATTCTCCTTAAGAGCTGACAAAATGTCTTGACTTTCTTGAAGCCAATCACGAGTTCTAGGTACATTGCTCTGTTCAAAAGCAAGGTCAAGAAAAGAGAGTACATCATAGCCATATAATGCTTTGAAAGGAGACATACCTATTGACATATGAAAGGTAGTATTATAACAATATTCACCCAAATATAACCAACGAACCCAAGCCTTTTGATAACCGGCCACATAATTATGAAGATAACCTTCAATCCATTTGTTCACTATTTCCATCTGTCCATCGGTTTGCGGATGGTAACTGGTGCTATGATTCAACTCTGTACCTGTCAATCTGAAAAGTTTCCCCCAAAATATGCTTAAAAATTTGCTCTCTATCACTGATTATAGTCTTTGGTAAACCATGTAATCGGAAAACTTCTTTGAAGAATAACTCTGCAATCTAAACTGCTATAAATTCTATAGTGATAGAAAAGAAGTGTGCAAATTTTGTTAATCTATCAACCACAACAAATATACAATCTTTACCTTGGGATTTTGGTAAACCTGTGATGAAATCCATGGATATACTTTCCCATTTCTGATCTGGTATAGGTAGTGGCTGTAATAAACTGACAGGATATGGTTGTTCTGCTTTATTTTGTTGGCAGGTGATGCATTCCTTGACATAGCGTAGGACATCGTTTTTTAAGCCTTTCCAAGTGAACCTTTCTCTTATCTGACGATACGTTTTGAAGTATCCGGGATGCCCTGCTAGAGGAATATCATGCATAAATTGGTTAATTTTTTCTTTTAACTTTGATCCCGGAGTTAAATAAATCATGCCCTTGTAATAAATAACATCATTAACAACTTTATATTTATCATCCTGTATATTACGATCTAGCAAATCACATGCAAAACAATCCTTTGAATACTCGACCAGCAATAAAGATTTCCAATCAGCTGTTACGATAGATAACGCATTGATTTTAGGCCTTCTAGATAAAGCATCAGCAACAACATTATTTTTACCTTTTACATATTCAATCTCAAAGTCATAAGCTTGAATTTTACTGATCCACTTCTGTTCCCTGTCATTTAAATCTTTTTGTCCCAAGAAATATCTTAGACTGTTATGATCAGTTTTCACCACAAATCTGCTGCCAACCAGATACTGTCTAAATTTTGTCAATGCATGCATGATTGCCAACATTTCTTTATCATAGATAGAATATAATTTCTCAAGTTTATTAAGTTTCCTGCTTTCATAAACTATAGGATGTTTGTTTTGCATTAAAACTGCCCCTATTCCATCACCAAAAGCATCACATTCCAACACAAAAAGCTGATTAAAATCTGGAAGAGCAAGTATCGGACAAGAACTCATTAGCTCTTTAAATTTCTCAAATACATGTTGTGCTTCCTCAGTCCATCTGAATGCCCCCTTTTTGGTAAGATCTGTCAAGGGAGCCCCAAGCTGTGAAAAACCTTTGACAAACCTCCTGTAATAACTGCATAAGCCAAAGAATCCCCTTAATTCTGTAAGGTTCCGTGGTGGTGGCCAATCCAAAGTGGCTCTTATCTTTTCTTGATGAACCTGTACCCCTGTTGCACTGATCAAATGCCCTAAATACAAAATTTCACTCATTCCGAATTCACATTTAGATGCCTTTGCATACAGTGATTGTAATTCCATAATACCAAGGATTATATCAATATGTTTCAAATGCTCTTCCCAAGTTTTGCTATAAATCAATATATCATCAAAGAATACGAGCAAAATTTTTCTTAACTGTTTGTTAAAAATATGATTCATACAGGACTGAAAGGTTGCCGGAGCATTTTTTAGACCAAACGGCATAACCAAGAATTCATAATGACCATAATGACAACAGAAAGCAGTTTTATGAATGTCTTGTTCTCTTAATTTAATCTGATGATACCTGTTGTGACCATTTCACACATCGCCCCATTAAAATGGGGACCCCCTCTTTTTGCTTGTTTTGCCTATTCTTTTTCTCTGCTTTTTAGGGTTTTGGTAGTTTGTCAGTTGTCTGGATTTAGGGTCAAGCCTTAGGGTTTCTGTTTTGTCGTTTTCAGGCCAAAGTCCAGTCAGTCTTGAGAGCTTTTTTGAGCTTCCTTTCGTAGGATGCAATTTTGAATAAAGTGAATTCGCCAGAGGCTAAGTGAGTTGGTCTATTTTCAATTGGAATTTTGAATGAATTTGTCTAAGATTGGAATTTTGAATGAATTTGTCTAAGTGTTGATGATGAGATTTTGATTTTTGTCCGATTGAGTAATTTTGACCAATTTTTGAGAATTTTGATAATTGATCCCGAGTATTGGAAATGACTTGTTTTTGCCCTGTGAAGTGATGAAAATCCCAAAATCTTGATATTTTGGCCTGTAGGAGCAAAATCGCTCCTGTCCCTCAGTGAAGGACCGGAGCTCGTTTTCAAAAATCTTACTGTCCCTGCAGGATCAAGATGATCTTTCGAGTGGAAGTGGTAAAGGGAGGCATGATCTTTCCGCTGGATATAATTTGAAGAGTTTCATGAGCACGGAAATGCCCCAGGAGTAAAAATCGCTCCTATCCTTCAGTGAAGAACCGGAGCTTAAAATCAAACATTGCCTTGTCCTTGCAGGATTTGAACAACTTGACGATTTGAAGAGATCAAAGGAGATATGTTTTATCAGTTGAATATAACTTAAAGTGCCTTCGTGAAGGAAAATGGACCAAAAATGCAAAATCGCTCCTGTCCCTCAGTCAGGGACCAGGGCGAAATTCAGTGTAGCTCCTGTCCCTCTCCCAGGGACCTGAGCGAAATTCCTCATGAGGTATGTTTTGGGCAAAAGGCAAGCAAGTTTTAGGTTTGAGGCAAGCAAAGATGATGAAATGAACCCGTTGAAGGCAAATTGAAGATTACAAGACATCAATAGGAGACTCAAATTGGCCTAGGCGCTCCTGTCCCTCAGTCAGGGACCAGAGCGATTTTTGCCTTAAGTCAATTTCTTGCCAAGTTTGAATGAATTCCAAGCCATGGATGAATGAAAGGATGCACAACAAGACCATTGAAGATAATTTTTGAAGTTGGCAAAGTGGAGTTGAGCCTGAAAATGCAAAATCGCTCCTGTCCCTTAGCTAGGGACCAGGGCGATATCTTAGTTATGTTGCCTTTCCTCCAAGTTTAAAATCACTCCAAGTCAGAATACAAGGTGGCAATGACGATGGAGGTGTCTCCACAAAGAACGAAGTATCAAAGGTCGCCAATATTAAAAGAATTGCACCAAATGTCCAAAATCGCTCCTGTCCCTCAGTCAGGGACCAGAGCAAAATCTTCATGAAGGCTTGAGTTTTGAAGGTTTACCAAGTTTTAAGTGTTCGAAAGGGATTGAAGAACATCATTTTGAGCCTTGAAGATAATTACAAGTTAATATGATGGAAGATTTTCACTATATACCCAAATTCGCTCCTGTCCCTCAGTCAGGGACCAGAGCGAAATTCCTATGAGGGCCTAAGTTTTGAAGGTTTATCAAGTTTCAAGTGGCCAAAAGGGATCAAAGGACCTCATTCTACATGGTGAAAGCAATTGCAAGTTGATACAAGCAAGGATGAGCCCAAAACATTCAAGTTCGCTCCTGTCCCTCAGTCAGGGACCAGGGCGATAATCATCATACTAGCCAATTCCTTCAAAATTCATGCCAAGTCAAGGTTATGCGAGGTTACACAGGGTCTAAGGTATCTTAAGAAGATGATATGCAAAGAAATCTAACATCAAAGGTGATCAATTGAGCTAAGGAGACAACATCGCTCCTGTCCTTCAGTCAAGGACCAGGGCGATTTTCACAAGATCATTCATTTTCCTTCAAAATCGTGACAAGGCAAGGATACATAAGATCAAGGATATTGTTTGGAAGGCAATGAACGAGGAACAAAGGTTACAAAACGACAAATTTAGGCTAAGATACAAGGATCGCTCCTGTCCCTCACCAAGGGACCAGGGCGAAATCCATCTAAACATCTAAAATGCCTTGTTAAAAACGAATAGAACAAGCATGGAACAAAAGGATAACATCATTACTTGCCATATAATGAAGATTGGTGGTTAAAGAAGCAAGATCAAGGAGAAAACACCAAGATCGCTCCTGTCCCTCACCAAGGGACCAGGGCGATATCACCTCAGGAGGCATTCATTTACAAAATCAAGTCACTCAAGTTCGAAGTTCCTTGTAAACATGCCACTTTCAACATGGAGATGATGGTTTCAAACGTCAAAGGCACAAGAATCAAGATCAAAATGGTAATTCGCTCCTGTCCCTCAGTCAGGGACTAGGGCGATAATGGTTTGTGTCTTTACCTTTTCTAAATTTGGCGCTAACAAACATTTTTTGAATTTATTTTAAATGCTAAAAATCGATAAGTTTGAAAATTCAATTAAGTAGCATTTAAAAAATTGCGCTAAAACATTAATTAATTAATTTTTTTTGCCTTTTAAAAATCGAGTTTATTAATTAAAAAACGATGGCATTTAATTAATTAATTATTATTTTAAATAATAAAAAATGGCGCTTGGATATTTAATTAATTAAT
Organism: Cryptomeria japonica; assembly: GCF_030272615.1. Lineage (NCBI taxonomy): Eukaryota > Viridiplantae > Streptophyta > Pinopsida > Cupressales > Cupressaceae > Cryptomeria > Cryptomeria japonica. Next base: position 422,022,690 of record NC_081405.1, on the reverse strand, counting down.
TTTGCCTATTTAAAAATCGAAAAAATTAATTATAAAGGCAATTAATTAATTTATTATTATAGAAAATTGGAGCGCTTGGATTTATTTTATAAAAGTCGGCCCTTGTTATTTATTTAAAAATCATTTTAATTTCTTTATTTTGGCAAAGTCGGCCTAGAGGTAAATGAGAGGTGAGCGCTTATAAAAGGAGGGTTAAAATTTTCATTTTCACATTATCATTTTATCATCTTTCATATGCGATTTTGGAGAAGTGCGATTGGTATTCAAGTGGAGCGAATTTCCATTCCAAGGAAGGCGCAAACATCATCAAGGGAGTGCGAACTTGAAGTTAAAGTAGGGCGAACTTGCCAAAGACATTGAAGATCACATCAAAGACCCCAAGGGTGGCGAATTGATAAAGAGGACGTTCATTTGAAGAGGGATCACGTGAGAAGCTTCAAATTAAATTTTGCCTAGGCGATTTTCTTCATTTTGCATTTTAGAGTTAGCTCTCAAGTGAGGTATGGCGATGTGATCCCTTGTTTTAAATTTTGAATTTTGATCGTCATTGCTTCAAATTTAGAATTTTGAAATTTTGAATTTCATTAGCTCAATCGTTATTTAGGAAATGATAACTCAAGGACTTATCATGAAGTTTCCTAAAATTAATCTAATCTATGTTATGCATTGCAATATCTAGTTACTTATTATGAAATGTTGTGTAGGTATGGCGACCCCGAAGGCGGGAGCATCCACCAGTCGTCCAGCTCTCATGAAGGAAGATCAAAAGACCGAAGAAGTAGAGACCAAGATCGTGTCTAAGTGGAGCAACATTGGAGATACCAACTTGGGCAACTTCAGCACGAAGAAGTTTCGAGAGGTCCCTTACATTGGCAAGCCATCACCTGTCGCCAGGAGGATAATCGAAAGTGGCATCATTAAGGCGGCCAGCTTCCCTCCAGCAGTACAATGCCATGAGTTGATGATCGAGTGTGCTCGTCATTATGATCCTCAATCCAGAACAATCATCTTTCAGAAGAGGCTATAAGTGAAGCTTTCCATCTTCCAGAGCACAGAGATATGGTCTACAGGAGCATAGAAGGAGCCAGGTCAATGTACGAAGATGATCCAGATGCTTGCCTAAGCATCATTAACAAGAACTGGTTACTCAAGAGTCGCCCTCGCCTGAGCAAGATACCGAACACACCACATAGAATCGATTTCCAGGAGGAGTACAGAGATTTGATTACAATGCTCAACCGAGTCACAGGAGCCCCTCAGGCCTTCTACTTTGAGAAGTGGATGTTCTACTTCATCCAGGTGATAGTTCAGGGTAAAGGAACAATTCATTGGGCTAGAATGATTAGCCATTGCTTGGACGTACAGTTGAGGAGACTAAAAGCTACCAAGTCCTTCCACATGAGTTCATACGTCATATATGCTTTGGTTAGGAGCTTTGAGTACGCAGGACTACCTCACAGAGGAGTGATTGGAAGAGGACCCGGCGAGGTCAGAGTTTGTGATTCCTATGTTCACTTGCATCATCCGCCAGGAAACAACTACAAGTTAGTTAATGACACCTTCACGATGAACATCACAAGGACGTTGCAAGGCGGGATCCACAATAGATTATCTCAGGATGCACAGGAACTAGTAAAGAGGTACGGTGCTTGGTTTATCCAATTTCCGAAGTTTACTTATATCAGAGTTCATGGATGTCCTTCACCTCCATACATGTTGCCGAGATATCGGACAGACAGAATAGTGTTACTTGAGGTAACAAGACAGCTGGCGGCCTATGCGAAGGCTTTCAGACACAGACATGGAAATGGAGTTCCCGTACCTATCATATTGGGCAATTCAGTTGAGGTATGTCCTAATGCTTTAGCCATGGATGACGCAGAGAAGGAGTTAGCTTTGTATTCTTTTTCATTCTTTGCCTTGAGAGAAAGCTTTGATCCACATGGATATATAGAGGAGACAGTCGGTAGGAAATTTAAGCATGAGTTTCAGATAGAAGATTTTATGATGAATCTCTTGGATGATCTTGAAGTAAAAAGAAAGATGCATTCTAGATTGCCTTTGGATTTCATCAGGAAATGCAGGATTTACAGAGTGGCCGACCAAGCTCAGGACAGTGGCAGACATCTCCAATCATCCTATGATCGAGAAAGCAAATCAGTGAGGTTAGATTGGAATGAGCTCGAGGTTGTGGATCTAGATACTTTAATGGCTCCAGTCTTGTCTTGTACTCGCAGATGGGTTGATGTGCAGCATCAGAAGTTGAGAGAGCAGGGCATAGCTATGACTTTCACCTTGGAGGAGAGACCAGCCGAAGGTGGAGCTAGTGTAAGCGAAGGCAATCCTAATCCTAGAAATTCAAGAGAAGGCAACCTTCGAAGTGCAAGTGAAGGCAATCTCCATCCGAGAGGCTCGAAGAGGAAAGAGAGACCTAGAAAGAGAGAATCTTCCAAGAAGAAGCAAGAGGCCAACCGAGATCGTTCATCCGGCACATCTTCTCGACAAGAGAAAAGGACACTTGAAGTGGAAGAGTCTATGGAGTCGATGGTACAGAATGATAGGCAGGAAGGGGGACAGGTACCTCAAAAGTCACCAAGTGGATCTCTCCAAGATTATGAGCTACATGAAGACAAGAACAATGACGAAGTAACATCTCCTCCCAGAGAAGAAGAAGCATTGCATAAGGAAATACAGGTCAAAGAGACAAGATCGGCCATCCCAGATTGGTTGAAGGAAAGATTAACAAAAGTGATCGTGATTGAGGACGAAGACAATGTAATTGACTTAGAGAGCCTTGTTGGACATTCCCAGGAAGTGACAGAGAAAAGGAAGGCTACCAAGATGTCCAAGATGATTAGAGATGAGACTGGATCCAGAAAATTACAGATAGCTACACCGGCGGTGGACAAATATGAAGGGGAGATCCTAGCAGAGGAATATGATATAGAGACATTTGAGCTAGGTCCATCCACAGCCGAGCAGACACTAGATGATGCCACAGATTCTTTTGAGGCATTGAAGGACAAGCTTAGAGAAGAAATGGAGAAGAGTAGAAAGCTTGAGAGGGAGGTCGGTGCATGGAGAACATATTTCAGCCATCTCAACCAGCCTTTAGGACGTCAGGATCCAGCAAGATCACCCATACAGGCACTTCCCCTTCAATCAATTGGTGAGGCAGAGAGATTCAGGAGTATGGTCCAGCGTATGAGTACTTGGATGGACAAATCTCATACAGTTACCGTAGAATTTGCAACAAGGATGATGAAGACTATTCATAGGGCTATTCAGGTTCTTGAGATCATCCACAATTTGATGATAACGGTAGCCGCTTTTGCTCATACCAAAGATGTTATCATTCCTGTCTTGAAAGTAATCAGACAAACATCGAGGAAGGTCTTAGCGTAGGGAAAGATTATGGATGGAGGACCTCACAGTTTACTTCAGTGGTCAACCTTACTCCAGATGAAGGAAGTTCTCTTTGAGGACATCAGTACTAGATGCAGTCATGTTGAGGAGGTGATCAACCCAATCCAGGACAGAGTATTTGAGGTACTACGTACCATTCTTGGCAGGAGGATCGAAGTTGAGACAGATGTGGATTTGCAGGAATTGGAAGATAGAATCAAGGTCATCTTTTGCAAGGACGCTAATATCACAGATGAGCAACAGGACCAGATGTTTGCTACCATGCTCCTGATTGAAAAGACTAAGGAACTTGAACTTACATGGGACACAGCTCTTCTAGATGCATTTGATCAGGTCATCCACTTGGAAGAAAGAATGAAGAATCTTCCCGAGATTCCAATTGCTGAAATCGAAGGAATCATATCAAGATTCATTGCATATGCTAAAAAGGAGCATTGGAAAGGGAATAAGATTCTAGATGAGAAGTTGTTATAGATGACATGGCACCTTAATTGTCATTGGTCTATGTCTCCTAGATTTTTGTGCCAAATTTAATATTTGGCTATGCATTTAATATTGTTCAGTAAAAAGGGGGCTATTTGTAATAAACCCTAATTAGGGTTTAGGTGTCATGATCTTGACCATTGATCTGCTTTTGATCTGGACCATTCATTGTAATTGAGGATGCTATTTATACCCTCATTTCATTTCATTTTGTAATTAGAAATAGCTAGAAAATCAGCAATAGAGAGAGATTAGAGTTTAGAAGCAATTTACTTTTTGTAGCAAGATTGAGCTTTGAAGAAAGAATTCAAACAATTGTTGTACATGATGGCTTTGAGATCAATGAAATATTGAAGTTATGGTGTTTTGTTGCAATTCTCTTAGTTATCTTCATGGTTGTTCATTTTCCTTGAATCATTTCTCAATCAAAGTAGTGTGTTAATTCGAAGGACAAAGTGTTGGACTTGATCTTTGGTAGGATTCGCTTTCCAAACCACTAGCTTCTTGCTGATTGTAGGAACGCCTTGCGTGGTCGACTGGAGAATACTCGAATCACTTAACCTTCAATCGTTATTGTATCTTGAATATGTACCTTCGTGGTAGTGTCTTTGATCTTTGATGTGTTGAAGAACCATTTGTTACCTTAGAAGATCGCATCAATTTCAATTGAGTTGTTACTTTATGGCAATGTTGAAGTTGGTTGAATCTTGCCAAGTCTTGTCCACATGAAGTCATTCTTAGGGTTAGATTAGATTAGACCTCTCGCAAAACCCTATCCTTTTGTTATTTTTGTAAAAGTTTGTTTAGTTCAGCAAAATCTTCGGCAACGTAAGGCCCCTTGATGACATAGCAATCACAATGACCACTGGTGCTTATCCACACGTAGAGACCCTACCAAAAAGAACATTGGAGTCATCCTAATTGATCCTTTTTGCGAATCTTCAGCAGTTAGCGACTTTATTCAAGAGAGGATAAGATGCCTTTGGGTATTTTATTCTGTGTATGATTGTGTATAAAATACACGTCAACAATACCCTGATCTGAAATCAATTTTAGAAAAATAAATAGCACCATGCAATTCATCTAACAATTCATCAATTTGAGGAATTGGATACTTGTTTTTGATTGTTTTCTTGTTAAGAGCTTTGTAATCAATACACATTCGAAGAGTTCCGTCCTTCTTTTTGACCATCACTACAGATGAAGCAAAAGGACTAGAACTAGGTCTGATATGTCCCATATCTAATAACTCCTTAATTGCCTTTTCTATTTCATCCCTGAATGTTTTAGGGTGTCTATAAGGAGTAGTAATCACTGGTTTAGCACCTTCTTCTTATTCAATAGTATGTTCAAAACCTCTATCAGGTGGGACTTCTAGAGGAATATCATTAAAAACCAAATGATGTGAATCTAATACTGTTAACAAATCAGCTTGATAAGATTTAGATTCAAAACCTGATACCTTGTTGGAGATTAAACATTGTGCTGACCATGCCACATCTCCATGTCTGAAAATAGCTTCCATTCTTTTCGCATTGATGATCCGGGGGCCACTGTTAGACATACCACGAAGGACTACCTTCTTATCATCAATTTTAAAAGAGAATTCCATTCTTTTAAACTCTGTGTATATTTATCTAATGTTTCCATCCACTGTATGCCCAAGACAACATTAGTGTCAGCCAAATCAATCACATAGAAATCATCAGTAACAGTGTAATTGACAATTGTAATATTCAATTTAGGAACTTTATGAGTGCTAGACAAATTAGTTCCACCTGCTACTCTAACATCAAATCCCTCATGTTTTTTAGTCTGCAAACCACGTTTTTCCACAAGTGTTGCATCTATAAAATTATGAGTAGAACCACTATCAAGTTTAACAATTACACGCTGTCCATTCAAAACTCCTCTAACTCTGAAAATATTATAATGTGGGGTTCCTGTCATGGATGCTATTACTCCTTCTCGTTGTTTGGTACCTGTGTCTGACTCAGTATTCTGAGGTGTTCGTTCTATGCTAGGATCGACATTCTCTTCATCCTCACTGTCAGACATAACCTCAATATAATGAATTTTCCCCTTCCCTAAGCATCTGTGTCCAGGCTGCCATGCTTCCCTACAACTGAAACATAGTTTTTTCCTTCCGAGCTCTTCTCTTTTCTCTTTATCTAGCCTGTTTTTAGGGAAATTATCTTTGTTGAAAGGTTGTTTGTCCTTTTCCGGTTTAGGAGGAGGTCCTTTGTTAAAAAGTTTTCCTTTTGAAGATGGTTCTAATTCTCTTGCTCTTTTGATAGCTGTTTGTAGAGTAAGGGGGTTTAAGGATTTAACCCACCCTTTGAGGGAATTAGACAATCCATCTATAAATATCACAATCTTGTGTCTTTCTGAAATTTCAGTAACTAAAACAGCCAATTTTTCAAATTCAGAAATATATTGTTCATCAGTTCCAGTTTGCTTCAGCTGAGTCAAATCAAGATGTAATTCAAGATCTTTCGAATCAAACCTATCAATCAGTTTCTCAGTGAACTCAACATAAGTGCCTATCAAATTATGACCCAAGGTTATTTGTCCATGATGCCACCATTCATGTGCTACACCTTCAAGATGTAATGTAGCATATTTAATTGCCTCTTCTTCCAACATAGGATTTAATTTTTGCACATGTAATGTATCTAATTTTTGCACCCAAGCCCGAGCAATTGTCTTACCTGAACCATCAAAATAAGGAATGGACATTTTCCCAATTTTTCTTTGTAATTCACTGTTATTTCCTCGCTGTCCTCTTGGCCTATGTTTCATTCTGACATCTAAATATTCTCTAAATGTCATTGATGATCTGAATTCTTTGCCGGAACCTAACCAATCCTGATGTATTTCTTCTTGTATTTCTCTTATTGTAGGTTCATTTTTAGGTGGCTGGTTTCTAGCAGGAAATGTAGGCATAAATGGTCTAGCTATTCCTGTTCTTTCTGGCTGATTATTAACTGTCTGTTCATCTCTACCCCCATTGTTTCCCCCATTATTTTGATGTTGATTATTCTGTCTTCCATTATTTTGGTGCTGATTTATATTATTGGCCATAAACTGGGTCATCAAGTTGGTCATTCTATTAACGTTATCTTGCATATCTTGTTGACTTCTGATTAGCGCAGCCAATAGATCCCTATTGTTATCTGGGTCTCCCATGTTGGTGTCACTGATAAGTTCCTCGTCAGTTTCTGTGTGGCTATCCTCAATTTCAAATGGAATAGATGAACTATTTTGTGCTAAAGGAGAGTTTGGAAATCTGTTCTGATGGGCCCTAGTACTTCGGATATTATAATTTCCCTGGTGCATACTCAATTGTGCATTACGTTTTCATGAAATTTCGATACCCTACAGGCTGGCAGGACGCAAAAAGCTCTGATACCACTGTAAAATTCCCTTAATTATCTATTGGGTTTATGTTCAATTCATTAGACAAAGTAATGAAATTGATTCACACAGTGACATTTGTCTCATAAACATAACTCAGTTTCAAACAGTGACATTTGTCTCATAATCATAACTTAGTTTCAATCCCTTTGGCTGGTACTTCATTTACTGACAAAATAAACATTCATTATTTTAGGATGAATACAAAATAGTGCACCTTGTAGCCATAGTAAAATTGTAGATGCCCCCCTTCTTGATCTGTTGGTTATCAGTTGCAGATCTGGATTTCACTGTGAACTTGTCTGGCAGTCTTCTTGGTTATATGTTGTCACTCCCAGTCCATGACCCTCTGGATGTGCATTGAGGGATACCTTCAGATTGGAATCCTCTTCAGATGCAACACGACAATATTGCCCCCATCACGTTCTTCCCCGATGTGATTCCTTGTGTCTGCATTGATCCCGAAATGATACCCGATATCGGGTTTTGCATTGGCTCTCCTTAAGCCAACCCACTCCACGTTGCTTTTGTCACTCCTCCGATCCTCGTGTTTGTAGACGGAAATAGCCTAATCGATGAGCCTTTGTCTCACGTGCGCGAACTAATGTTCGTGTTGACTAGACCCGATACTGGGTTCTTCTGACATGGTGTAGATTGCTGTGCCTTCGGGTAAACTTCGCATTGATTAATGGCGTGCCTATCTGTCAATCTCTAGATAGATTGGTTGAGGCATGGGTAATCTCGGCGAGGTTTAATGGTGTGCCCTTCGGTTAATCTCCCGAAAGATTGGTGGAGATGTTAGAGTGCTCTTAGCCACGGTGTCAGCCAATACTCCCACTGTGTATTACTTCGCATACTTTGCTTCCAATAGGCCAGTTAAGGTGGTGAAAGGAATTCTCTTGTTTAATACTTGATATCTCCTAGAGAGATCAATCTTCACTTCAAACTGTGTATATATTCCGCTGTATTCATCTCGGCTCCCATCCATCCTTTTATTGTATCAAGTAGTTAGAAATCTCGTATTAGTTAACACTATTTACGGTGCTAATCAGAAAGATATAAGATAATGTCTTTTAATCATAATGCAAGTGAATATTAATTATATATATAAACGAATGGGAGGATTTATATAATATAATAAATATTTTTAATACATTATTCAATCGTTTGTTAGGGGACATGACATTGTCTCACCCTTCAACTTGTACGACAACCTTTGCTAAGATTAATACTTTGTAATGTCCCCATCCAAGTTCGAATTCAAGACAAGACTTATGTGTATTCATATGTATGATTTGTACCATATGTATATTCATGCCTTACATATAAGCTCCTTGCCTTGCAATGAATGGGTTTCATGTTCTACGTGTATTTATGTTCATGCTTCCTGCCCTAACATCTTTGCCTTGCTCGTATTTATGTACCCTGTGAGTATCCGTCATACTTCATGTGTATTCATGCAAATGCTTCATGCCTTTAGTATATTCCTGTGTATGTGCTACATGTATGCTTCATGATACAAGTGTATTCATTTGTATGCTTCATGCTCTATGTGCTACATATATTCGCATGTACATTTCATGGCTTAAGAAAATTCATGTGTATTCACATGTATGCTCCATGTCTGAGTGAATTCATGTGTATACTTCATGTTTTATGTGCTATGTGTATTCTCATATATGCTTCCTGCCTTAAGTGTATTCATGTGTATACTTCATACGTGTATACGATTCATATAGTCAGGTGTATGACTCAGGCTTTAAGTGCACTTGTGTACGATTCGTGTCTTATGTGTATTCATGTAAAATGCACCGTACGTCAATTCGGATGCATACTTCATAAATTCATGTGTATAATTCATGCCTTATGTTTTACATGTTTGATTCATGTCTAATGTGTTTTCAGCATAGTTACTTCATGGGTGTATGTGCCTTCCTAATGTAAACACTTCCATGTTTGATGAGTCTCTAATCAAGTTTATTCCATGAGTGTTTTATAAATACCTATAAATGCTTCAAAATTTATATTCTTGTGTTTGAACTGGGGTGCATGTTTTAGATTATCAAGACACTTTTGTCTACAAATAAAATTGATAAGACATTAGTAAAAACGATATAAGATTGCTGAACATAACAATGCCATGATAATCCATAAGTAGAGTGACGAAGTAAGAATACAATGAGTATAATAACTAATAAGTTTGAAATGTGTCAAACCATTCACAATAAAATCTTGATAAACAATAAGGCACTAATGCCATACAACAATAACCATAAAATCATAATAGGTTCAAATACATAGCTTGGCAAGCTTATAGAATTTGTTGTCCTATAGTGCATCATGCATATGGATAGGTTATTGGGCATTTCCTAGACATTTCAATCTCCAATTTAGATGGCAATTCTGTCATGTTGCAGATATCAACATGAAATTCAGTAAGTATCAAACACTCTTTATATAGACTGATGAGTTTCCATAGCATCTTCTAAACCTATTTATGGTGCAGACCCTACACATTTTTGAGAAATTTATCTCGCTGATTGCCATAGATCACTTAACTATAGAGTAGACATTATCACCCAAAACATTTCTTGGTTCATGTTTTGCAACTTAAGTGCAGCCAAGAACAAGCTACCTGGACAACTAGAGGTTTGTTTTGGAGAAATAAACATTCTGATGATGCAGTGGAAACAACAAGGGGATTACCAGAACTACCCCATGAATTCTGAGTTGCTGAAAAGAAAGGAGAGAAGCATTTGGGAATATACTTGGTATCACATAGAATTCTATCGTTGTTGAGAACGAGATGAAATATAATGGTTTTGGTAAGCTCATGGCATTAAAATCTGAGAATGTCAAAGGACAATATTTGGAAAGGTGGTGTAACCAATTTTGGGACCCCGAAATTTATATGATAATGTAATCAAGTTTAACAGACTTTAAAGTAGAATGCTTTGAGGTTTTCTATCAACTTAATCGGGATCCCAACATCAACTTGACAACTTAAGGATGCTTGTGGGCAAGCATTTTCAAGGAGTGGAGACTGTAATGTCCCCATCCAAATTCGATTTCAAGACAAGACTCTGTTAAGCATTAATGTGCTAACTCGAGAATCTCCTTGTATTAGTTTTATGAATGATGTGAACAAGGAACAGTGGATAATCTAAGATATAGGACAATGATCAATATGACCAAAGCTACAAAGGCAACTTTATAACAAGGTGGCTTGGACTAACTCTGTTAGTGAGTGGCAAGAGACTTGTTGGTGACAACCAACTTTATGTAATTAGAATGGTCGGGTATGGTCCATGTCTGATCAACTTTATGTGCAGTTCATGATCGACTTTATGAGACCAAAATTAGGATGTAAAGTTCATGATTGACTTCATGTGATAGTCAAGTTTCTAAGACAATCAATGATCAACGATGATAAGTCTTGATATTATCGGCATAATTGAGAACCAAGGAATTTTATGTAAGTATCGACTCCTCATGGTGACCGTAGGATAAGAAGTAGTGATCACAAGAATGCTAGACAGCGATTATCATAACCAAATGATGCGATTCTTCAAGAGGCTGATCTTGTTAGAAAGGTGTGATGTCTATTTGAGGAGTAAGTATTAATAATTAAAAAGAAAAGAGAAAGGTTTATGTCAAGGCAGTAATTAACATAAATGCACAAAAGGGAGCAATTAGATAACAATTGTCTATTTAGTGATACGATTAAGGGAAAGGTATGTCCATTCCCATGAAGAGTTGCAACCATTTGGTCCATAAGGTATTCAAAGGGATTGATATTCATTCCAAAAAGAAAGAAATAAAAAGAGATCGATCATTAAAACAAGAAATAAAAGCAGAAAGGAATCTCAGGTCTGATCTCAGTCATTGCAAAAAGGGACAAGGAATCAGCCAATCACTATAAACACTGGTATGCTGTATCAGTTCTATACATCTCTGCTGTTCATATTAATAATATATTGAAAATGCTATAGAATCATATATAGAACTTAAATTTCATGTATGACAGACCCCTATATATTAGATTATGCAATTCATGTATTAACAATAGTTCTTTGGAGTAATCCTTAACAGTATATTGAATAAAACACCTTAGAAATATTCTTGCTATTGGAAATGCAGTACTTTATTTGCAGCATTCTATTCTATTCCTATCATAGCTGCCTAATGGCTATGATGTGCTTAGGAAAAGACTATACTTATTATATTAGAATCAATCCTACCTTATTGGGAATCAATCATGATTAAGTATGAATAATATATCCAAGTTATGCATCAGTCATTATAAATATAAAATATGCTTGTTTAGCAAGTTGTCGATTGGTAATTTAAAACCCTAATCCTAATTTGTGTAATTTATGTTTTTAGGTAAAAGTTAGTGCAATATGGGAAGGGGACATTACATACTTGCTATTAAAAAAGTACATCCAAGAGCTATAAAGTACAACAAAACACAAGGCAAAGTTGTGATCACTTTTTAACATGGTGCGATGGTTTATAATCCACTCAACAAATTCCATGCTGTATGACAATCCTTCGCAATAGTATGACAACTTAGGAATAAGAAACATCAACTGATAATATGTATGATCCTCTTTAACTTGTACAGCCACTTAGTTTGAAAGATAAGGCTAGAATATTATAGATTGGTATACCAAACTATAGAAAATCCACAATACCACTTCAAGCCCAAAAGATGTGTTGCTAGATAAAATGCTATCAAATCCCGTTCAATTTGTACAACCCTTCACAATATTGATTAGATTTGTTAATCAAATAAGATAATTGATATTCACTTCAAAATTGAAAACCCACACTAGAACTATAGACAAGTTTGTAATCTGGAAACTTAAAACAATCACATAAACTCTGAAATCCACACAACACATCAAATCAACTGGAATTGAATAATCTTCTACAACTATTCATCAGACATAATAATTCTTGTATGAAATTTCTCAAATTGATAGGAGGGTTTCTGTCCTTGAATCCAAAGGGAAACTTAGGGGGTTTATGTACCTCTGAATATTTATGCCATAAGGGTTTATGTACCTCCGAATATTTATGCCATAAGGGTTTTCATCCTTGAAATCTCAGTGCCAATAGGGTTTTGATCCTCAGGCAGATTGATGAACATAGGGGTTTAATCTCTATAATGGGGGTTTATTCACAAAATAATGAATGATCTTTATCAATGCCCAACTCCTTTTACAGGCTCTTTTATAGAATATAATATTTTATTTTTCCCTTTACCCTCCAAAACTTCTCTTTCGAAGTGTTTAGAAATATTCTTGAAGTATAGAATACTTTTGGCCCCTAGTCCTAGTGACCTTTTATTGACCCTCTTATACAACTTTGTAATGCTGAAACATAAGTTGCGTCTTTATGGATATAACATAAAGTTACTTATTGGACAACTTAAATTTTTTAAATTGCTTCCCTTATATCACCCCAATAGCCTATGGAAAATAAATAATAGGCTAAGGTGAATTTGATATCTTCGTTTGGTAAAGGGGACATAACAGCCCATCCTTCAATTATCCAACTATTAAGGTATTTGTTAAATGCAAGGACTTTAGAATTTTTATTTTCTGTTTGTTGAAAGCAATGGTTAACAATGTAGAAGTGACCATTGCCAAAAATGAAAATCTTTAGGATTATATTCTGACATTCTCTTTTATTTTTAGTGTCTAGAAATGCTAATTTGGCCAAAAAGAATATAGTTGCTTTCAATTTGTATTCATGAAGAGCCTCTCTAACATTCCCAAGAGTCTCTTGCAATCCTTACTTTGACTTTGATGACAACAGTAAAGGCACAAAAGTTGGGAAGGAAAAAGTCAAGAAGTTTTTATAATACTTGAGAGGAGGAAACTTTTTGAAATGGATTTCAAGAATGGATACTTGAATCATTAGAAAGACAGAGGTAAATTGATTTCCTTTCTTGGCATGGAACTTAATGAACTCAAAGACTGCTTGATTGATATCGGACATATCAAGGAAAGAAAAAGTCCAATGCTAGGATTTTTAATGTCACAAATTTGGTATTAGCAGTAGTTTTAATATTACTAGAGGAACAAAAAATGGGATGAAGGATGCTCAAAGAATTCTTGTTAATGTCATCAAGTCATAAAAGAGGGGACATTGAGTGAGGTGATTGTTATCAGTAGCATGCCAAGTGGCATGAGGGATGTCACAGAGTAGGCAACATATGCGTAATCAGCGTACAATTCTTATTGTTATGTTTGATAACATTGGTTATCCGACAATGTATTAATTGTCCAAAATAAGTTTTTGTCACTCTCGGGTAGCTATAACTGTCGGTTGGTTGACGATTGTGTTCCTCTTGGCAACCGTCAGGTCCTTTAAATATGTTGTGTACGTCAAGGAAGGGGGGAGGGGAGAGTTGGATCAACTGTAATCCTTGGCCGACTGTTTTTTGTCATCTTCTCTGTAATAAATAAGATGACAATGCACACCCCGACCTCTCCTCTACTTCTAGGGATGTCGTCTTATCCCTATCAGTAGTAGTTGCTTCAGTTTTACTTTGTCCAGCTCCAATTTTGTTTTTCCTTGTCTGGAAGATGACTTCATTTTTGGGGGGGGGGTTGATGTAGTCGACAGTTTTGTTGTGGTTAATAAATAAGGTTTTGTTAAGTAATAATTGGCCATGTAATGACATTTGTTCTGAGTAGTTGTTGGTAGTTGCTGATGGTTGGTACACTTAACCAACTGCCAGGTACTATATGTACTTCATGGTTGTCTTGGAAACCATTATTATTGGTTACACATTCTGGAATAAAGGATACATCTTTCTGGTCATGTTCAGATGTTTAGTATTGTTATGCTATATTGCTATATGGTATGTTTCTGTTACTATTTACTCTGCATAATCTAAACTAGTTCCCTTTGGGTGTAAAACAATATGTTAGCAGTGCATCGATAGATTGCTGATGTTAGTATGACATCCAGAGAGAACATGGATGCCACAAAGTTAATGACATCTATAAAATTTTAATGTCCCCATTTTTATGCAGTCTTGTTTTGTGAGTGTTGGCTAGTTTTTAGGGTTTTTTGTAGGTTTCTAGATACATCGGGAGGGTTCCAATGTTCTTGGTGATTTCAGTTCTCAATTTCAAAGGGTTCCAACGGCAGTTGCTATTTATAATAAGTGCTTGCATGGCACTGATTTTTTGGGTTTTTCTGTGTTTGTTCTCTTTGGTTTATGGAGAACACTGCTATTTATAGTAAGTGTTTGCATGGCACTGACCATTCTAGGTTTTTTGGGGTTTGTTCTCTTTGGTCCTTAGAGAACATTGCTATTCATAGTAAGTGCTTGCATGGCATCGATCTTTTTGGGTTGTTTTGGTAGTTGTTCTCTTTGGTTCTTGGAGAACAATGTTATTTATAGTATGTGCTCGAGTTGGCATTAGTTATCATCTTCCAACTTCAGTTGGTTCCAGAATTTTCAATTCTTCGTTTTTGATGTCTTGACAAGTTTTCGTTAAGGTGATGGAAATTATTTCAATAATTTCACTTAACTGTTTAGAAAATGACTTTTTATTCTTTTTAATATTTAACTTAAGTGATAAATATTTTATAAAGTATGTTTCAGAAAGGGGACACCTAGCTGAGAGACATAAGTTGTTCGAGGCAATATTATATTTGAATATTATTCTATATAATGGGATTTTGGCTCTCTTTCCTTCATTTTTCTTGTGTTCACATAACAAGATGTTGTCGAAATGAATTTGGAGAGTTCTTTCAGAGATTGCTGAGGATGAATCCCCTCTACAATCGATCTGGTTTCAGTGGTGAAAGCAGATCAACTATTGTTGATTTCTTTCAAAGTTTTTCTCAAAGTCTGGTGATAAGGGTTTGATGAAAATGAAGGTATATGATGTTTTCTGATTTGGATTTTCTGGGTTTGGTGTGTTTGTCGTGTTTAGTGGATTTTTTTGGAGTGCTGTTTGAGTTGGCAAGTTTTGAAGGTTTTTCTTCTCGCTGGTTGTACATTTTCAGAAGTACAGGAACCCTGGTTTTTGTTCATAACTCTTGGAGAGATTATTATTTTCTTCTGGGTGTTGTTTCTAAGGCTTCCTATCAGCTGGGCAAAGAAGATTCATATATTACTTATGAGTTTTGGATTGCATTTAAATTTTCTAGGGTGAAGTCACTAGGTACAGGCCGTACACATCTTTTTTGATGCATGGAGGGTTCAAGGAGGCATTATCTTCTGTTTTTGAAGCTGCAAATTCATTCTATGGTGGCACCTAGGTATCAGGAAAGAAGACTGAAATGTTGACAGCAGTTTGAGATGAAGACAGGCATTTAAGAATATATTTTCAGATCGCCCTGAGCCTTTCTAGTGCCCAGTTTACATTGTGCAGAATTTTCTGAGGTCATTTTCAGATTGAAGGAAGATTGGTATGCATTGGCTGCTGTTTGGGTGTGACTGAAATTTAATTGCAGACCTGTTGTAGTTATTCAGTGAGCATTAGATGGTGATTTTGGTATCTTCTCAGATTTGTAGCTGCAAAGGACCTTTATCTCTGTAAGTACTCTTGTTTAGTTTTATTGTCAAGATCATGCATTGGCCTGAGCCTTTCTAGTGCCCAGTTTACATTGTGCAGAATTTTCTGAGGTCATTTTCAGATTGAAGGAAGATTGGTATGCATTGGCTGATATTTGGGTGTGACTGAAATTTAATTGCAGATCTGTTGTAGTTCTCTAGTGAGCATTAGATGGTGATTTTCGTATGTTCTCAGATCTGTAGCTGCAAAGGACCTTTATCTCTGTAGGTACTCTTGTTTAGTTTTATTGTCAAGATCATGCATTGGTTTTATTGTTCATGTTGAATGCCAGACTATCCAAATTTGTAAACAGCAGTATGTATGGTGAAGCTATTTCAGTTTGGGGTGATGTAATGCTGTGTTTTCATAGTCATGTTCTTGCTTTAAATGAATGAAACAAAATCAGATCAGATTATTGCGAAAACATTTACATTGTGTTGGCAAGCATTGTGTGCCAAAAACGCTTGAACAGAAAAAAAATAAAAAATAAAATCAGGTGTATAGATTACAGTGGTATTAGAGTTTGTTTTTTCCTGCCATCCTATTGGGTTGTAGTTGCTTATTCTAGTCTTCAGTTGCATTTTAGAGCTTCAGTGATTGTTTGTCAGTTTCAGTGGCTTACTTTTAGAACCTCTATTGATAGTTGCTAGAACAGAGTTGAAAAGATGTTCATATTTGACAAGTCCGTCTGTGAGATGATGCAAAAATTACTTAATTTGATGATCCAGACATTAAAAGGGCGTTTTTAAAGATTGTTGCAAAAAACAGACATAAGGAACCAAGTATAAAAGAAGATGAGCAAAAGAACCCACATCAAAAAACTCAGGTGGATGAAAGGGAGCCCACAGTAGAGCATTTGGATGGAGAGATTGCTTTACGCCATCAGGAGTGTATGATAGAGCCCTAGGATGATACGTTAGACATGCATACAGTTACCATTGATGAGTTTTTGCATGAAGGAAAAGACAAAACAGCAGCCTTGGGGTCAAGTTCAGATTTTTCCAGTGATGTTGGTCTAGATGGATATCAGTTGGATGTCCAAACAAAGCCTTTGGGGATGAGTGACTATGATAGTTTCAGACTTTATGACTTGGAGAGTTACTTGTTTAGAGGATCCATTACATATGAGGTACATACTTTCACCGAACAAAGCAATCAGCCCTTAAAGTCCTCGGGAACTGGGTGTGTTAGCACCCAAGTATGACGAGGATCCTTATTGGGATGAATTTCCTTTTGACTATAGTGCTGTTCTAACTTCATCTCCGCAATTATGTATGATGGCATTGAATGTGTTCATTTTGAGAAGAGCAATCTTGAAAACAAATTACACTTATAATTGCATGGAGCTGATCTTGAGCAAAGGCCTAGTGACGTGGTTGATTTGGAACCTCAACTTACTGCTAATAATAGTAATGGAGAGGCATAGGGGGCTTGGGATAGCCTTGGGGTTATTGCTGAAAGGCATGACAAAGGGTTTGATTTTGGAATTCATCATAGCGGCAGTTTACTATCCTCACATGAACATGATTGGAAGAATCAATTTGTGGTGTCTGCTGATAACCCATTGTTTGAGTTGGGTGTTGACATGGCATATGACTACCCACATTTTTGAGCTGGATGATGGAACTACTACTGGTTGTATTGTCACACTTGGTGAAAATAGCAAGGTATGGGATCCATGAGAAGATTCAGGACTTGAGTTGGAGTATGCTTTTCAGCTTGGTGTTGATCTAAGTTCACATTATGAGGTGATTGGTTACCCTCCCAAGAGACGACTGGATATTAAATGTGCAAATGAGGAGACAGATGAAGATTGTAATTGGAGTGAGATGACACTTGAAGGCATCATCATTCCTAACTACACGAAGAATTGGAAGGTAACTTGGGTATGCAATCTAATGACTTCAGTTGAGAGTTATTTTCTTGTTGGTACTCGCTTTGAGTTGCATCATTCTTGCATTAAGTTTGGTCTTGTGTTTTGGAGTAGGCCAACAAGAGGGACTTTTCATAAATTATCTAAGTTGATGAGTTGTAATGCCCTTCATATGTAGTTGGAGACGTAGTTTGTTCATGGAATGTATTGAATCATGGAGACTTCCACATTTCAGATTTTGAAAAGTTCCAAACAATATTTTTGATCTTGCTAGAATTTTCAGAACAACAGCAAGAAAAGTAAGTTCAGAACTTGTTTGGCATGAAGAATTGAGATCTATTGCCTCTAGACCTATAGTGGAAAATGTTTGCATGGTTGAGTTGCAAGAAGTCCAAGTTGGTACCATTCACCGTGATGAACAAGAAGGCATTATCAAAATGAGTATTAAGTTTTATGCTGATCATAGTGCTGTGGATCTGCAGTTTGTGGGTGGCACTTGGATGTGTTGCATTGGAGGCATTTTCTTTGGAAAAAAAGCCTTGGGTTGCATTAGAAGATCTTCTGATTAGACACATATGAAGAGAAGAGTAGCACAACACAAGCATGGTGGAGCTGCTTCGTTACTTCAAATTCAATATAGTGGTCACCAAGAGAGTATTTTGGCAGGCTATGGCCACCACATAGATGTTCCTTGGTGGAGAATAGTTCATAATTTCAGTTTTGATTCTGCTGTTTGGATGCATACCAGCCACTTCCAAAATAACTTTGTCAAGGGAAGTAAAAGGATTCAATTGGTGATTGTTTGGAAGTGTTTTCAAGCCACTTCCAAGTTGTTTTTGAGCAATGCAATGTTCATTTTTCATGCTAACGTTCGGAGATCCCTTTGGTGCAGCTGTTGTTCCTTGCATAGAGAGTTGAACTTGTTTAAATCAGATTACTCTTCATTGATTTCAGTCTTAAACAGCAGCAGGCATATGCCTATTCAATGTGTTCAAATTGTGGAGGTTCATCTTGTGAAGGAAGGTTGGTGATTTGAATTTGGATAGTTTACCCTTAGAATTCATTCAGGACGGTGAAATTTCGCACACTTTGGTTCATCATCCAGAGACTTTTGGAGTTGAAATTGTGAGAGTTTTCACAAGTCATCATGGTTGTATCAGAATAGTTTAGAGGAGGCATATTAGATCCATGTGGTGTTATGGTGATGAGTTTGTTAAACTCTTGCAAATGATTGCATTCCTATTAGCAAGAAGATTAGAAGAGGTTGCATTTGTAGTTGTGACTCTACATGACTCCATGAGGAGATATGCTAAGGATTATAGTCTTGGGTTGAGAAGACTTTTCTTCTTGTTGCCTGAGATCGTGTTAGGTAGTTGGATTGTAGATATGGACTTCATTGAGATGCCTTGGCATGAGATGTTTCATGGTGTAGATTTCAGCCCTTACAGGTATTTTAGTTTGGGTTTTGATGATGATTACATTATTGGGTTTCAAGAGAGGAGAGTGCAGATTTGGCACGATGATTACAGTTATATTCATAATGGTGCAGTTTCAACATGCTGGGTTCTTTTCTGAGACTGACATGGGATCTCAGGACCTCATTGGTTTGCAATCC
This sequence comes from Cryptomeria japonica, assembly GCF_030272615.1. Taxonomy (NCBI): domain Eukaryota; kingdom Viridiplantae; phylum Streptophyta; class Pinopsida; order Cupressales; family Cupressaceae; genus Cryptomeria; species Cryptomeria japonica. The sequence continues at coordinate 422,003,288 of NC_081405.1, read as the reverse complement.
GGATCAGTCTGGTGTTCCTGGTGAATCTGATGTTGCATAGGCATTGCTTGAGGACAAGCAATCTTTGGGAAGGGAGGATTGTAATGTCCCCATTTTTTTATGCCATCGCGTTGGCTAGTTTTTCTGGTTTTAAGTAGGCTTCTAGATATGTTGGGAGGGTTCCAATATTCTTGGGAAGCTCAATTCTTAGTTTTAGTGGGTTTTGACAATTGTTGCTATTTATTGTAGTGCTTGCATGGCACTAATCTTTCTGAGTTTTTCTGGGTTTGTTCTCTTTGAAAGAACACTGCCATTTATGGTAAGTGTTTGCATGGCATTAATCTTTCTAGGTTTGTTCTCTTTGGTCCTTAGAGTACAATGTTATTTATAGTAAGTTCTTGCCTGGCATTGATCTTCCTGCGTTTTTCTGTGTTTGTTCTTGTTGATTTCAGTTTGAGTTTTCAGAGTTTTGCTTGAATTTTGGTGATAAGAGTTTTGATGAAAATGAAGGTATCTGAGGCTTTCTGATTCGGATTTTCTGGGTCTGGCATGTTTAGTGGATTTTTTTGGAGCGCTGTTTGAGTTTGCAAGTTTTTGAGTGTTTTCTAGTTGCTGGCAGTACATTTTCAGAAGTACAAGAACCCTAGTTTTTGTTCATAACTCTTAGAGAGATTAATTTTTTCTTTTGGGTATTGTTCCTAAGGTTTTATATTAGCTGGGCGATGAAGATTCATATATTATTTATGAGTGTTCAATTGCATTTGAATTTTCTACAGTGATGTCACCAGGTACAGGCCATGCACTCCATTTTTGATGCATGTGGGGGTTCAAGGAGGCACTATCTTCTGTATTTTTAGCTGCAAATTCATTCTACAGTGGTGCCTAGGCATCAGGAAAGAAGACTGGAGCATTGACAGCAGCTTGAGATGAAGAGAGGCATGAAAGAATATATTTTCAGATTGCCATTAGCCTTTCTAGTACCCAGTTTACATGGTGCGGAATTTTCTGAGGTCATTTTCAGATTGAAGGAAGATCAGCATGCACTGGCTGGTGTTTGGGTATGACTGAAATTTAATTGCAGACCTGTTGTAGTTCTTCAGTGAGCATCAGATGGTGATTTTGGAATGTGCTCAGACCTGTAGCAGCAAATGACCTTTATTTCTGTAGGTACTCTTGTTCAGTTTTATTGTCAAGACTCAAGATCATGCATTGGTTTTATTATTCATGTTGAATGCCAGACTATCCGAATTGGTAAACAGTACTATTTATGGTGAAGTTATTTCACTTTGGGGTGATGTAATGTCGTTTTTCCATAGTCATGTAGTTTCTTTAAATGAATGAAATAAAATCAGATCAGATTATTCCAACAACATTTACTTTGTGTTGGTAAGCATTGTGTCAAAAACACTTTGATAGAAAAAACCAATTTTTTTTTCACGGTATATGTTACAAAAATAGAATGTTATAGGATATTATTTCAGCTAATATGATATTCACTTCTAGGAATGTGAACCAGCATTATTGGATGACATCAACATTCTTTTGAGAAGCCTCCACTTTGGTTAAGGTTTTTATCTTGAGTCTTCTTGTCACTCTTGTTAGAGTTGTCTCTCAGATTTTGGTGCGTAGTGAATAGCTTCACTGTAATTGATAATAGATAAGAAGTGAAAGGGTTTCTTTGATTTAGAATTCCATTGTGCAAGAGTACAAAAGCGTCCATTTCATGTAGAGTTCTTAGTTGGAAGACTCTGCGGACTCGCCAAGACATGTGAGTTTGTTGGCGGGCCGAGTCGACTTGCCACGGACTCACGAGCCAAGTCCAGGAGAGTCAAAGCCAAAGACTCTCGAGTTTTTTCTGAGGACTCGCATGAGTCTGATGTTGGGACTCCCGTGTCCTATTGAAGGACTCTTGCTGTTTGTTGACACCGCCTAGTGACAGTTAAAACATGTTTTTATTTTCAGTTTTCCTCAGTTTTGCCATTTGTTATTGCTGTTTAGTTTGCTGTTTTTAACATTTGGACATATCATTATATGTAATTTTGTAAACATATATAAACTTATGCTGCTGTTATACATTTTAAAGTTTGTAAGTATGAGTATGAATGATGAAATTTCAAATATTGAGTGTTTGGAGATTATATGACGTGTAATGTTTCAATTATGGCTCTTATGTTTCTTAAATGCATTAATTTGTTTTTTTTTTTTTGTAAAACTACGGTTCTCTTTTTTGCCGAATCCTTGCCGAGTCCTTTCTTGAATTTTTGCTGAATCCATGTCCAATTTTTGGACTGCCGAGTCCGCAATTTTTCCAACTATGCTAGAGTCCATTATTTTGAAGAGGCCTCTGGACATTCATAATGAATTCTCATATTTCACTAAGTTACTTAAGGTAACGAAGCTTAATGATGGGCTATCAATGTTGTGAGATGGAAATTTCGCACTGACACACAATATACTATGAACACCACACACTTTTGAAATTTCACTCAGACACTTTTGAAAGTATTGCTTGCTTGTTATACATAAAGTCTTCCAAAGAGAGTAGCACTTCTTCATCTTGCAACTTTGAAGGTGTTTAGGGATGTAGATCTTGACATTTCACTATGTAATGCATTCTCATGAAAGAAGTTAAATACAATTTGAATGCATTATCACCAACAACTTCTAAGATGAAAAAGGTGTTAGGATCAAGGTACCATCTAAGTTGTAAATCCTTTGTCATATTGTACGGTTCCAACATTCTTAGAAAGTGTCCTTAGGCACTTAGGGTGTATTGAGAAAATAATTTGTAATATTTTGTTCTCACCATAGTTTGTAATACATTCATGAAGGATGAAGGGTGAAGGGTTCTAGTAATAGTGGTAAAGGTGACGTGCACATAAATATTTAATTGATTTTTTCCCAAATGTGGAGGCCTAAAATGGGACAGTAAAAGACATGTGAAGAGGACAAAAAACTGATTGTTGGGCTTCTCCAAGTAAGCGTTTGGAAAAAGGCAACAATTTTCTCTTGATTTTCCTTCATTTATGGCATTTCATGTGATGCTTTATTTCCAAGTGTGGGCAGGCACTTAGGTTGCAGCGAAAGTTTTTGGAGCCAAAACTTGTGTCCTTTCACATTTTTAGGAGGCAAACCAAAGGATGGGACATTTGGAATGAAGAGTAATATTTGGGCGTCAAGTTTGGTGCACAAGACCTCTTTACAACTCTATAAATTTAGCTCCTTGAATGTGGAAATTGGGTGGAACAGTTGAAAGTAGAGTTATACTGTAGGTACAAGAGCCTAAGAAGGAACATGTTTGAGCATAAAGAGGTTGCTCACATGTACATAGAGGCTGCCATATTGGAGGCAAAAAGGAGAATGGAAGTGTGTGACAAATTGTAATTTTGTTTTAATGATAATGCGTACTTGGCCTTTCTTCTTGGTAGGGCTTTTTCCCATGAGGGTTTCTCCATATAATGTATCATGTGATGCTTTTATGTTGCTGGTTTGTGCCTCTTTTCTGCTATCTTATGCTGATGTTATCTTTTATTTATTGCTGTTATAAGTTCACAGGAGAGTGTTGTTAAGCATGTTATATTGGCTGATTTTTAGAAAGAAAATGGATCTAATCATGGTAATTCCATATTAAAATTAGTTAGTTTCAAATTTGTATACAAATTTCATATTTTCATATTGTAGTAGTCCAACCTTGGTATCTCATTGATTGATGCCATAAATTGAGAACAAATCTTTAATGCTAATTCATTGGATGGAGATTGAAAATTTCTCAACAAAAGGATCATACCTTAATGGCCTAGTTTCTTGTTTTGTCCTTGCTACCTCTCTTTACCTAGGGAGTAGGGACAACCATATTTGATCTCCCACCTCGAGACTATGCTCCAAATAGTGTTGATCATGTTTTCCCTTATATTTGTATTGAGACGTGTCTTATTCACCTTGAGCTTCATTTACTAAAATCCGCTAAACAAATTGTATTTCTTTGATCACCTCTAAATCTTGTACATCTTGTTCCTTGGTCTATTCCAGTGCAACATCAAGTGGACTAGTAGGCAACTACCCCAAACAAAGCCTCAAATGCCGACTAATATGTAGAGAAATGAATTGTTGGATGTAGGGTAAAGACTTATCCCATGCCTTGGGACACTTGCTATTATAACTTGTATACCATTGTCTCATTGATTATCTTTGTTTGTTATCTTTTTAAGGATGGAAAGCTATCCTCATTTGGAGCTTATATCCATTTTCTCCCATAAATTGAACCAAAACCTACCAACAAAACATCTTTATCTGAAATAATTGACTGAACTAGTCCACAGTGCATCATAGTTGAAAAACTTGAACCCAACAATTACTTTGACTTGGAAAAGACTTAGGAAATAACCTTTGCAAATTTATTGAACATTTGAAAATACACATTTTTAAAAATAATCTTCAAAAATACATATTATTGGATTTGTAAAACACATTACTGATTTACATCTTATATAAATCAAAATTAAAATTTAATACATGTCATTGACCAAAAAATGAGTTACAATGCCACACCTAGTTCCACTAGCCATGCCATTTGTAGAAGTTGTCTCATCTAATGAGATTTTTAGCTAGTTGTGTGATAATAACATCTAACTTGGCACACTTGAGAGTTATATCCCAATTCATTGTAATCAAGTTTCTTATGTGAGGAGATCCCAATAACTAGTGGGAGTTTGAGAATGGAGAGCCCAATGGTGTTGAGGGGCAAGGCCCCTTGAGAGGGTTTGGAGACAATGTCCCTAATAGGGTTGAGGGGCAACACCCTCAATGGGTTTGAGGGCCAACGCCCTTGTGGGGGTCTAGGGGCAATTCCCCCAATGGGGTCGATGTGCAATGCTCCCAATGGGGTTGAGGGGCAATGCCCCTTGCAAGGTTCGTCCAGGCCCAAGTTAAGGCCTTTGAAACCACACAAACCTTCATAGCACACATCTTTTTCACAATTTTATCACTTAAGGGGAAAATGAGGTATTGGTTAGCAATAGTGTACTCAAAACGCAAAAATCATAAAAGGTTTTAAACAGTGAAAAACAAATTTATACCCTCATTTAGGTGAGTTTTTCATAAAAAGTTGCATGCTTCTAGTGATTTTTGACAAGTTTTAACCAAAAATCACCTTGAGTTTTGCAAGAAATCATTGGCAAGTAACTTTCTAGGGTTTTTGATTTGCAAGTGCTTTGTGAGTTTTTCAATGATGATTGACATAATCTTTGTTGGTGGTAATTTGTCGACATAGGAATAATACTTGTTATGCTTAGTTAATAATTGGCCATGTAAATGTTCCCGTAGGGATTAGTTGGTAGTTGGCGATAGTTGGTATCTTCGTCGACTGTCGGGTAGTATATATATGCTATGTTGTAACGGGAACAGGAACATTGTGATTTTTGTATCTAGTTTTATATGATGAAATAAAGCTACATCTTTCTGCCATATATGTTTTGTGAATTATTTGTGAATGATATCTATTAATGTTCATGTACTTGCTACATTCTGTTTACTTCCAGTAATCTGAGAATTCACCTCGTAGGGAGCAAACATTTTGGCGCCATTGCCGATACGAATTCGGAGATCAATATGGTGGCAGGCGGTAGGCATGTATAATGGGCCGACCATTTGACCAACAGTTTATAGTAATTGAAAGTGATACATGAGGAAGTGACGCAGGAGGAAGCACAGGAGGATCAACTAACGAAAGATTTGGTGGACCTATGGGAGGTTTCGGTCACCCAGTATGTGTAGAGGGAAGCTCAAGAGAGAGATGTCCCTAAAGGCATGGTGTGTGGCGATCTCACGGTCAACACTGTTGTCTTCGATCTTCTCGGGAGTCTTTCGAGGTTGTTGGCACAAAATCTCATTGAACTACAAGACCAAAGAGAGGAAAGCAATCGTGAATGTTATCGGTAGCAAATACTGCAACAGTATGAAGATCAGAACTGTACGGAAGAGGTAGAGAGGCATACAAGTAGACGTTGTACTTTTGGCAATTAATGCCCCTACGACCGAACAAAGACCAATGGCGTACCAGAACCACTCGAGAGGTAGGGGAGGGATTAGTACGGAGATCTCTTCGTATAAGAGAACAAAGTGAGTGTAGATAGTTATAGGAAATTACTAAAGGCTGGGAGAGTCCAAAAAGGAGAATCAAGAGTCAGAGAGTGAGCTGGAGCCGTAATTGGGAGAGGTAGAAACTGTGTACATGGAACTAGTTGGTAGAGGTTGCTAAAAACCTACCACTTCCAGACGTAGTGGAAGAAGATCTCGTCGACCAGGTTGCACACTTGACGTCGAGTGAAGAGTCAGGAATCGAGTCTCTAAACAGCCCGTCTGAAAACTTTGAACGTGACGAGGAGGAAGTACAAAACCTTGAAGTCGAGGTTGCAGAGATTTTTGAAACCAACTTGTACCAAATTGGAAATTTGTCTCTCGTGGAGGAATAAAAAATAGGAGGGCCTAAGCTGAAGACTTCGGGAAGGAGAGACTACAAAACCGAAGGGGACCAAGGTGCGGAAGATGCGGAAAGTGGATGCCTAGAGAGCTCGCGCATGGCCGAGAGGGCAAGAGAGGCACAAGAATGTGAAGAGCAGGACAGTTCAATCAGGTTGAACGCACATGGTACCTTCCAAGTAGCACACAACACCTTCCAGGCAAGGACAATGTTGCAGAATTAGATTAACTCAAAAAGGCAAAAACTTCCAAGGTTCATAGGTGATGGGTTGGAGGACCCTAAACGACATTGTTAAACATGTATAACGATATGGGAGGGAGATGGAAAAGATGACCAGGACTACTGGCCGAAGGTGTTCCCTGCTACTCTTCAGGGGATTGCCATTGATCGGTAGACAGACCTCGACGCCCAACACAAGGTGGGATGGAATAATCTAAAGAAGGCATTCAAGGAGGAATTCAAACTTTTGAGAGATGACAACAAGATTGTGGCCAAAATCTACAATACCAAGCAAGGAAAAAGTGAAAGTGTTTGGGTTTACAATTGTAGGCTGAAGGAATTACTAAACAAAATGGAACACCAGTTAGCCAATAGCTTGGTTCGTGGAGGGACTTGTCTCGTCACTCAGAAGGAAAATGAAAGTGGTCTGTCTGCCATCGTACGATGAAGCCTATAACCAAGCAATGGACATTGAGAACGAAAGAAAAACATCCAAAGGGAAGAAAAGGGTGAGTGATGATGACAATACAGATGGAAGTAGTGATGGATATTCAAAGACCATGCAAGCCCTACGAAGGGATATGTTGCAAATGATAAAGGAGTTGACAACAGGGAGGGAGCGTGCCAAGGAAAGCAAGGAAGTATGGTGTACTAATTGCAAGGTAGGTCATACCAAGGACACTTGCTCGAAAAAATTGTCTTGTGACATCTGTCAAGTGCTGGGCCATTCCACCAAGGAATGCTCGTACAATTTGAAAACAAGGAGCACACAAGTGCTCTACGCCCAAGGGGAATAGGCTACCCCGCCAACCACACCACTCAAACCACCAGCAAACGCCGATGCCTCGCCAGGAGGGTATCATATCAATCGGCGAGGGAACAATCATTCTAACAACACACTGAGGAGCAAAATCCAGTACAATGCGAAGGGGAGACTCATGATCCAGTGTCGAAAGTACAATGAGTGGGGTCACTTCGCTTGTGAATGCCAGAGCAGTAACAATAGTTGGAGTTTGCTATGTAAGTGGTTTGGACCAAGTTACCACAAGGATGTGGACTACCCAAAGAAGAAGGGAGTCAACATGTTGGACATCAAAGAGCCAGGCGAGAAGGTATTGGCAATCACTAGGCTCCGAACAAAGAAAGCACTGTACCTTGATTCATGTATGGAGGAGAGGCTCCGAGAGACAAAGGCCAATGTTGAACGGGTGATGATGGAAGAAAGAAGAGTCTCACATGAAACCGCTAGTTTTCCACTACGGGCGGAGTCTAAAAAATCCATAATGTGGTAGATGTTGCAAGCCATCGTACCTGTACGAGTGGCAGAACTTCTACAAACAATGCCACAATTGAAAGTAGCCCTCAACAATGTAGTTGACGAACCAATCAACCAGGAACAAAGTAAACCAATGGCAAAATCAATCGATAACCTGGCTACTAAATCCATGCTACTTATAGTAGGACTAGAAGGAAATCGATAGTGGTGGAAATGGAAATCAATGGATGGAGGTTGACAGACACCATTGTTGATGGAGGCTTTGGAGTGAATGTGCTTCTTGTAGAAACCTGGAAGGGTCTCGGCAAGCCAACACTCTAGCCGCCAACCTTCTGGTGGCCAACCTTCCAATTGGTAGGTGTTGACCAACATGACATCAAACCCCTCGGGACACTCATGCCACAAAAGGTCACTATTGGCACTCGGTCCTTCCTCCTGGACTTTGTGGTCATTCCACTGGAAAAGAAGGCATACGATGACCTCCTTGGAAGGGGTTGGTTGATTGCCACCAAGGCAAATCATAACTGGAAAAAGAACACACTCTCCATCGAGAACGAAGGGCGGAAGTACGTCATTGATTTGAAGATTCAAGTCATGAGGAGTTGGCATCCTCTGACTCCAACTCAAATGACTCTCATGACTATGAATGGGGTTCGAAGGACGGAAAGTGGAAGATGGAACCCAACGATGAAGGGGTGTAGGAATTCGAAGGTTGCTCAAAAGATGAAACCAGCTCTCTTAGTGGGCTCTTTAATTGGTAGATGAAGGACTACGAGGTCTTCCACTCAGAGTGTTACATGCTGCAAATATGTGAGATTGAGGAGACTGGCGAAGGTATGGAGAATGTGACCTTCCCTCCAGAGTTGAGGAGTGCCGAGAGGGTGTGGCTTGGGTGGATGATACACCCACCCATCGGTTCAAGAGGGAGAAGGCTATCAAATATGGGGAACCGAATATAAAGAAAGTAAACCTGGGAGATGATGACAACCCGAAGGTGATTCTTGTAGGGGATGACTAGAATCTCGTACTTAAAGCCGCAACATTCAAAATATTTCTAGAGTACAAGGATGTCTTTGCATGGATGTACAAAAACTTGAAGGGGATACCTTCAGAGTTGTATGTACATAGAATACCTGTCGTACCTGGTGCCCAACCTGTATGGAAGAGGCTGTACAGGATGAACAAAAACTATGCGGTAAAAGTGAATGAGGAGATTGAAAAGATGCTCGAAGAGTGCATTAGCTTCAAGGTAGAAACGAGTGAACGGGTATCACCCATTGTCATTTCCTTGAAGGAGGCAAACCAAATCTGAATCTATGTAGAATTTCTATGCCTGAATGCGGTGACAATCAAAGACCCCTTCCCAATTCCATTCACTGACGACATCGTGGAGGAGATGGCAGGACACGAGATATATTCATTCATGAATGGATTCTCGGGGTATAATTAGATCAGCATTGTCGAAGAGGACAAGCTGAAAACAACCTTCGTAGTGGAAGATGGAGTGTATGCCTACAACCGGATGCCTTTTGGTCTATTCAATGCCTCAACCACTTTCCAATGAATAATATTACATATTTTTTTGACAAGATGTTGGTGGATAATTTTGAAGCCTTCCTAGACGATTGGTCCATTTATAGTGAATAGGGAACCCACATAAAGGCGCTAAAGGAGTGCATGGAAAGATGCTGACAAGCCCGATTGACTCTCAACCCAAAGAAATGCCGATTCATGGTGCTGCAAGGCAAGTTGTTGGGCCTCATATTGTTCAAAGAGGGATTGAAGACGGACCCCGACAAGGTAGGTATGATTGTTGCAATGGAGAGTCCAATGGATGTGATGGGGGTGAAGTCCTTCCTCGGGCACATAGGCTACTACTGGCGGTTCATCAAAGGGTTTGCTTAGATTTCCTATCGGCTTGACAGACTGATAAGGAGGGGTGAAACATTCCTATGGGGAGTTGAGCAGGAGGAGGCCTTCAGGGAACTCAAGTCTCGATTGGTGAGTGCACCAATCCTCGCGTACACCAACTGGGACAAGGAGTTTCATGTACACGCGTATGCTTCCAACTATGCCATTGGTGCTATATTGGCACAAGTAGGTGCACAAGGGCTAGGCCATCCCATTATTTTTGCGAGCTAGTTACTCTTCAAGGCTAAACGGAACTACAGTACGATGAAGAGGGAGGCACTCGACATGGTGTAATCCGTACAGAAGTTTCGACACTAAGTGCAGGCAACCTGTTCACATTCTATGTGGACCACCAAGCACTCATGTACCTTGTCAATAAGCTGATCATCCAGGGCAGGGTGAGTAGGTGGCTACTTCTACAGGAATTCACCTTCACTATCATAGTATGTCCCAAGAGAAGGCATGTGATTGCTGACCAACTCTCTAGAATCAAATTTGGAGAACCTCCGGAGGGGGTAAATGAAGACTTTCCGGACGCTCACCTATTCTAGATGGCAACACTACCTCCATGGTACGAAAGCATTGGTGAATATTTATCCACCTCGACATTCCCGAGGGATATGTTGTCGAGTGAGTGGCAGAAGTTGGCAGTAAAAAGTAAAACATTCCAGTTGATTAATGGCCTAATTATAAGATGGGACCCGACCAAGTCCTACGGAGGTGTTTAATGCAGGAGGAGATCCCAAGTGTACTTAAGAAAGCACATGAAGGGTTGGCGAGAGGCCACATGGGACTTGACAACACCGCACAAAAGGTTCTCCTGGTGGGGCTATGGTGGCCATCTATACATACGAACTCTCAAGAATGGGTTGTGGGGTGTGACACATGTTAGCGAGCGGGCAAGCCACTAAATAGGGATTTCATCCCTCTATTTCCATCCTAGCCACAAGAGTTGTTCGAGAGGTGGGGCCTCAACTTCGTCAAACCCCTGAAGGTGAGTAACATGCACTGGTGCCGGTACATCATAGTGGCCACAGAGTACCTCACGAAGTGGGCAGAGGCAAAGGCTCTTCCAAACAACACTGCCATCAATAAAATAATTTTCTTGTATGAGCAAATTGTCATAAGGTTCAACATCCCAATTCAAATTACCAGCAACCACGGGGTACACTTAGTGAACTAAGTTATTAAGACTATGACGATTGATTTTAGGATATATCATAATCTGTCAAGTCCATACTACCCTCAAGCGAATGGTCGGGCTGAATCTACTAACAAGATGTTGGTGTCAATTATTTATAAGTCCTATGGGGTGGAGCAAGAAGATTGGGAGGAGCAGCTTCCAGCCGTACTATGGACGTATCGTACCACTTACAAGTGACAACAAGCCACACACCCTTCCAAGTCATGTACGGGCAGTAGGCGGTAGTACTGGTAGAGTATACCTTATCGAGCCTGCGGATTGCTGTGGAAAACCAGTTGGGTGACACGGAATGTTTGAATGAACACCTCGTGAACTTAACAAGATTGGACGAACGATGGATGATGGCACAATGGGCTATGGAGGTTGCCCACCAGAGTATGAAACTTTGGCATGACAAACATCTCCGGTGGATGAACTTCCGACTAGGCCAATTGGTTTTGAAATATAACAGTCGTAATGAAGTCCGACTGGGGCAATTCCGAGTTTGTTGGCTAGGAACTTATAGAATCCAAGATTTTAGGACAAACAGTGCAATTAAATTATCGACATTGGATGATAATCCCATTCGAGACCTTGTGAATGGCTCCAAGCTGAAAATTTATAGAGAACGTGAAAAACTTGTGGTTGCCATCAATATGTTGGGATACGCCACCAAGGGAGATTGGATAATCGGCCGCAGTGATGCAATTGAGGAGGACCTCGTGATTATGGAGCAACCTTATAGGCTTGATGAGAATTGGGTTGACCCTGTGACATTCCTGGAAAAAAGGATGGTGCAAAAGCATATTGAATGTGTCGTCGTGCCCCGAATACACAAACACCTCACAAATGCATACTTTGATACCCCAGCCCTGTGGGTAAGGTATGATGGACACTGGATAAGGGCCCCGTACAAAGGAACCCGTCTAGGGTACATAGCCGATGAAATCGATGAAGAGGCTGAGGTGCGACGTAAGGAAGAGCTAGTTGGGAATAGAGAAACGAGAATTGCCCAAAATCGTCGAGTTTGGGTGATTTCTGAGTCGAGTCATGCTGACAGAGTCCAAGGGGCTTGGACTTGGACTTGGCCGAGTCTGGGGTCCAAAATCGCCTGGACTCAGCCAGACTCGACTAGACTCGGCCAAACTCGGCCAGACATAGACTAGGGTCCAAAATCTTTAAAAATCTCTAAATTTTTGGAGTTTTTCACTTTCTCGAGTCCAGCCGAGTCTGAAGCCGAGTCTGACTCCGAGTCCTGAGTTCGAGTCCGAGCCGAGTCTGAGTCCCGTTTCTTTGGTTGGGAAAGAAGAGGAGCCACTCGACTTGGAGTTAGAAATTGGTCTTGCATAGTACGGTGCAACTCTCGGCCTGTGTTTAAAAATGGTTATCAAGGCAGAAGACCAATTCATTGTGGAAATGCACTTGGGGCATAGTTCGAGAACTCGCCAAGACTCCCTGAGTCCTGGTGAGTCTTGAGCCGAGTGACCCTAGCCGAGTTTTAGGGATTCGGGACTCTCCAAGGACTTGCTTTAGGCAAGACTCACTAGAAAATAGTATTTTGCCTTGTCCTGCCGAGTTTTGCCAATTATTGTGCCGAGTCCCAAGTCGGGTCAGCCTTGGCGAGTCCGCGCTGAGTTCGAGTCTTTTTTCTATGACTTGGGAGACAAGGAGCCAACCTCCTACTCACTTTGGCGGGTAATTCCCAATTTGGCGGGCCCACCACAAATTGATGGAGAGACAGTGACCTGGTATCGATAGTATGGGGGGCGGTACATTGATGGACGGTACAAAGGAGTGGGACCAACACCTTTGCTTGACAAAATATTTGTCCTAGTGTATATAGGCACGTGCTATTAGCAAGAGTGTTTCAAAAGGCCGCATTCACCTGTTGGTGGCTATATGACTTAGAAATAAAGGTGTGACTGAAGAAGGACCCCGTAGGAGTAAAATGGGAGATAGAAGAATAGAGATCGATAATGTTGAAAGGCCAAACAAAAAGCAAAGGAGAGAAGAAAACAAGTTGGCAAAAACAAGGCGACAAAACGACTTGCACGGAAAATCAAATTGTCTAGATTAAGGAAAGCAAGTGTTGGGATAGAAGTGGTGGTACACCCAAAAGCACGAAAAAGAACCCAGGAAGGATTGGAAATTGAAAGGCGTCCACCAATGCTAAAGGTACGGAAAATTAAATTTAAATATTCCCGCAGAAGTAAAATATAGAAAAATAAATTTCAAAGGAAAATATTAAAGTTGGAAAAATTAAGGCAAGTTATAATTACAAAAAAAGAAGGGTTAGAGGTCATTGAAAAATTAAAAGGAATGGGAAAAATGATAAAGTCAATAAAGGAAAAATTATATGAAGCAAAAAAATATGTTTTATAAAAAGTTGATAAATCATTTGGTTGTACCCCAAACCCTGAAAATAAGAAATTGTTATAAATTCTCCCACCCTACCATTGTAATAGAAGAGGCACAAGTTTCATCAGAAGGCACCTTGTGCAAAAGGAAGGAATCATACGAGTCCATATGGAAATTACAGGCAAGCGATAGGAACAAACATCAATCCCAATCCGTATAGACGTCACGTAGCGGAAGGAAATCATTGTACGAATCTGTATGAAAACTACATGCACCTCAATTCCAATTGGTACGGAAGTCACCGTGTAGAGGTTTGAGAAGCCAAAGGTGTGTACGGACAAGGTTAGTAGCAATTCCTCATAGAGACAAGACTTTGCATGAGGGAAGATTGGCGTCCGTACGGAACCCGTAAGGAAGAAGTGGAGTGGTATTTGTACGAAGTCTGTACAAGTTTGAAGAAGGCTCTCTGTATGACAACCAACGAAGATACAGGTATGGTCAAGCAGGAAGAAGAATGTTTGAAGAACCAATTCCGTACAGTGGAATAGAAAGCGACTTGCAAAGAAGCATTCCATATGAACAAGAAAATCGAAGAAATCTGTACATAAAATATTTCGTGCGGCCAAGGAGGGAGAAATTCGTACGAGCTGGTGGGAGAATTGGTACGACAAACAAAAACTGTACGTAGGAGTACATGGTTCATATGAGGGAAGCCCGAAAAGCAACATAGCTCATACACAAGCAATTGAATTGGATATCATATGGCTACTGTATAGTGAAGGAAGCCCACCATCATCAATTCTGTACAGGGTAGGTAAGCAGAGTTACCTGTACGAAAATCCCTACGATGTGCCTATAAGTGTGTGTCTAGCGTCGTCACATTCTTATGAAGCATAAACCATATTGTATGCCAAGGGAAAAGGCACACAACCTATAGAAGGAGATTGATACTATACAATTGGCATAGTTAGGACAAGTTGGGGTGACCCTAGTCACACAAAAAAGGGGACAGTTATAATAACCGTCATAATGACAGTCAGACTAGCAATAAAATTCAAAAGTGCTAGATCCCCATACAGAGAGCCATGGCAACCAAAACAAGAGAAGCTAGCAGCAGTAAGAAGGCCAAGATACGGCCCAAGGTGTAGTGCGAACGCAAGGAGAAGGTGACAATAGAAAGTCTGGCATTTGAAAGTTTAACAAGCAGTGAGTGTCATACTCGGTGGGATGAAACCCCACCAGACCACCCTCTAAAGACTTCACTTAGGAAAGTCGAAGTAAACCATGCTATACAGATGCCGGTGTTTAACGTAAAAGAATTCAAGTCCGTTCTTTGTACCCTTGTAGTAGGGTTTGACTCTCGTGCACAAAAGTCTATTGTGCAGTACCAAGGCTCTACTATCACAGTATCGTTCAAACCTCATGAATTTTAGTAGGTGTTTGGCATTCCGGACATAGGGGAAGCAGCGACAAAGTCAGCAAGCAAAATGAAGAAAGAAAGGAAGGAGTTTTTGTTGAAATTGGTTTGTCGCAATGACCCGACGTTGGCAGAATGGAAGAGCTTGTGGACTAGTAGTAGCAACAAGGGGTTGAAACAAATCTTTATTAGCAATCCTAACTGGCGGTGTCTTATGGACTCGGTAAAAAGTAGACTCACTGGAGCTAGCCAAGCATCTGATATAGCCGTTTGGATGATAGGACTAATGAACGACATTTGTAACGGGAAGGTCTATAATTGGGCCAAACTGCTTTCAAAAAGGATTCAAGACTTTCTATCCTTGGAACACAAAACCTTTTATATGTGCCACCACGCAATAGGCCTATTCCTGGAGGCAGTAAGGACACAAGTAGCACCTAACAGATGGTACAAGTTCCAACCACAGAGCAAGGTTGATCCTAACAAATCGCCAATGTACTACTGGGTACATTGGGATACCCTTGGGAATGAAAGTGGACAGCCGTCTAAGGAGAAGCGAAGGTAGGAAAATGAGCCAAGCATAGAAGAAGAGGAGAGCTTTGAGGAAGAAGAAGAGGAAGAAGACACAAAAGATGTGGAGAGCAGGATCGATGTTGATGGGTTCAGATTGGCACCCCATGGCACCGATTCAGAGGAAGATGTGGAAGAAGTAGAGGGGCCACACTTAGAAGGAGAAGAAGGGGAGCAGTCCACAATAGCTAAGGAGGAAGTACGGGCACCATCACCACCACCGAGGGGAACAACACAGACTACTTGTACGACAGAGAGGGTTACAACGAGGGTTAGATTTGCAGCAGCAAAGCTACCCTCTTCGGCACATTTGGTATCGCCCAAGTCACCTATAATAGCTACAACCCATGGAGAAGCCATTCCCATAGGTGTTTTGTTCCAGGAGAGGATACCTGCGACGCCCCAACAAGCATAGCACCATGTGGTGTCCTTCCTGCAAGAAGTCACACTTGCAGTGGAGGGAGTGGTACTACAAGATATTCCTATGGAGGATATCCTTGCCTCTACGCCCGAGGGAGTGTTATGGGAGGTTCCTCCTATGGCTGAGGGAATGGTACAAGAAGATACCCCTAAGGCCAAGGGAGTGGTACATCAGATTGCCCCTGTGGCTGAGGGAGTGGTACAACAGGTCACCATTGCGAAGGGAGTAGTACATCAGGTTCCCCTACGGCTGAGGGAGTAGTACAGGATACCTCTATGGTTGTGAAGGAGATTGTCATATCAAACAGAGAGGTACCAGGGAAGGATGTGGATGCCTCCTTAGATAGTTGGCTGGGCAAATTTCCCCGAGCAGCACACGCACCCCCACCCCCTTCACCACTTACAGTTGTGGGTGGCCAAGTTACAGGCGAGCAGCAAGGAGGAGAGGCAAAAAGAGAACACGAATACAATCATAGACATTGAGGATGATAGCACCTAGTTGGGAGAAGTAGGAATGAGGGGTGCTGAGTCAAGGTGAGAGGGGGAAGACCATGTAGACAATAGTGTTTGGGTGTTTAGACCAGACCCATAGGATGCATTGGATCCATTTGAAGATTTTTAGTGGAGTTAGATGGCTTCACAAACGTTGCTCGGGGGATTGCAGACTTGGTCCGATGGGTGGATGTAGACACAGTGCCTGAGGTAGAGAAGCTCCTCGATTTTATGATGACTGGATGCCAAGAGGAGTTTGCATGCCATTTCACACAACATGGTTGGCCAGCTATTGAACTCAAGAGATGGTGGAGAGTTGACGAAAGATGCACACCATGGAAGGACAAGGGATACTGGGGTCCATGCTCAAGGGCATGGAGAGTTCTTTCAGAGAGATTTTTTTCTAGATGCATATGGCCCAGATAGAACAAGAAGCCGCCAAGGAAGAGGTTGTGATCATCTAGAAGGAGCTGGACCGCCAAATGAAACTTACAGTGGTTGAGCAAAAGTTACGAGCTGCTCTAGTGGAGGAGGTGCAGCACCAGCTTACTCTTGTGGCTAAGCAGAGTGCCAAGGTGGGGGAGTTGGATGATTGGTTGGCTGTACTCACGGGACAGTTGGAGCAGAAGGACAATGACTTAATGGAGGTAGTCTATATGGTAAAGACAGCCAGGGAGCGCTAACTTGTTGCCGAGTGCGACCTACGGCTCCGCACGGAGCAACTTCAGCACCTCCGACAGCAATTTCCAGCATCCTCCACTACTCCAAGCACGTTTTCTCACCCTCCCCGTCCTTAGTAGTGTATAGATTAATAGCCCCATTTTGTCTTCGTTGTCTAGAAGGCGACTTCTTTTTTTTGGGGGGGGGGGGGGGGGGGGGCGCTGATGTTGGCTGTAATTTACTGAGATAGGAATAATATTTTTTATGCTTAGTCAATAATTGGCCATGTAAATGTTACCGTAGGGATTAGTTGGAAGTTGGCGACAATTGGTATCCCCACCAACCATTGGGTAGTATATATATGCTATGTTGTAATGGGAACAGGAACATTGTTGTATCCAGTTTTACATGATGAAATAAAGCTACATGTTTTTGCCATATATGTTTTGTGAATTATTTATGAATGATATCTGTTAATGTTCATGTACTTGCTACAGTCTGTTTACTTCTGGCAATCTGAGAATTCACCCCGTAGGGAGTAAACAATCTTCTCCATTGGCCTCTTTTGTGAATGGCTAAATTTGAGCAACCATAGCTACAGCTGAAGTGACCTTCAAATTTGGTGGCCTAGATAGCACATCTGCCACCATGTTTGGGTTTCCTTATATTTGATCACCAAATGATGTTAGAAAATTTGTTATTGATGTCAAACGTAAACAGACATTTCAAAAACAGATATTTTTTATTACACAGGCTTACTTTGGATTCCAGAACGGGGACTTACAATTCTATCTGAAACATACTTACCTCCATTTGCTGATATAGATGATCTGGGCATTATTCCCAATCTGCATGTGATTTGATTTTTAAAACACGAGAACATGGATGTAATAACAGAAATGTTTTTTTGGATCAGAAGACTGATAATGATCGATCACAGTATTCATGGGTTTCAAAGGTTCATAGACTTCAAAGAATCCATGGGTTTTAAAATTCATACACTTCAGTCTACATATATGCTTATTGGTGTTCATATATTCGATGGTTTGGTGTTGTTTAGTTGCAACTGTCTGATTGATCATAAATTACAATCTCCTTCCAACTAATCATCACTCATTGCAAACAGCATGAGGTGTTTGATTTATTTATTGTTTTGGGCGCTAGACAACAAAAGGTTTCTTGATGCTTGTTAAGATGAGTTCAGTAATAACTGCATAAGGTGGTTTGGCAGTTGTCAACTGCTTGCTACAACTTCTCAATCGACATAGTTATCTCATTAAGAAGGACAAAGCATTAATGGTAAAAGGAGTTTTTTTGGATATGCATGGATATATGTACACACAGCACACACACATTGATGCAGGAGCATTGATTTTGTCCAATTTTGATTGTTCGTTATTAAATAATTTGTTTTACTTTTGTTCTTGTTAGACAAGTTTTGCGACAGTTATTTGGATTTGTTTGTAGTTATTCGAATTAGCTTGGTAGTGAATTAGTTTGGCAGTTATTGGGAATTCAATCTTTGTCTTCAAAAGTAAATTTAGTAGTTGAGGAGGCAGGACTAGACAAAATTAGGAGGAGAGGACCCTCGGTAGGCTTTGAAGGGTCGTTCAAATTTTTACGTCGGTTTTGATAATATGGTTTAAGGATAATATGTATCCATAGACCAGTTCGTAATTTGTATGGAGATATCAGGACCCTAAAGTCTGAAGTATAAATCTGTAAAATCTGAGAATGATTTTGTAAAATTGGAAAGGGTTATTGTAAAATCTGAGTTTAAATGACTAGGAATATTACAGCAAAGGCACAGGTATAAAACAAGTTCGATGTTATAAAGCAAAAAGAGGGTTACAATCTTTGCAGAGAAGATAAAAAAGTGCTGATTTCTGAAGACTACAGGCAGAGCATTATGTGAGAAAATCTGATGACAGGTTACTAACACCATAAATTGAAAACAGACCAGAGCATCTAAAGGGTGATAGTAGTTTGTTTATAACAGTTGGTTTTTATATTGACAAAAAGTACAATATTTGAATATTTCAGATTTGAAAACAGAAATAGGTTACTTTGATTGTAACATTTTAAAGATATCAAGTGTAATGGTCTCAGTTTTGAAATCAGTGACAGCTTACTTGTAACATCCTTGTGGTTGGTGCCTAAGGATGCTGAATTGGTGCTCAGACTGAGAATTTTATGTTTGTGAGAGTCGGTATTCTTAAATAAGGAGTTTGGTGAGGGTTGGTGCCCTAAACTATGTATACTATTGATTTGTGAGGCTGGATCAGGACAGTAGATTCTACCAACATTTCTCATTGTGGTTTTTCCCATTTCGGTTTTTCCATGTATTTTTTGTGTACTGTTCTCTACTTGTTGCGTTCTTTTCAGTTTTGTTTTAAGTTACTCAGTTTATCCAGAATATCTAATTGTTTAAGGATTTGAATACTTCTTAAAAAGATGTCGACGCCTCATTCAAACCTTTCATTTTATGTTTAACATTAGACACTTAAAAAACCCACCAATTCCATTGTCTTGTTTATCCTAAATAAAAGTAATCAAAATTGGTTGGTCTCTTGAATCAATATTATAGCTTAATTGGAACTTACCATTGCAACTTTTCAGTTGCTTTGGTGTCCTTTGATGATCTATTTGGCTTCATCCGTTACCCACCTATAGTTGTTAGCCCATGTCACGAAAATAACATTTCTAATATACAAATATGAATTCCTCAATATTATATAAAAAGCATCTAGTGAAATCATGTCCATATCCACCTCATTAATAGATTGTGGGCTTATCCAAAGTCAAAATTGTACCTCTTACTAACCTGAATTTCTACACATTTATCACCCAACCTTAATGGGTATGGATGAGGATGATCATGTCTTTAAATTTTAAAGAA
This sequence comes from Cryptomeria japonica, assembly GCF_030272615.1. NCBI lineage: Eukaryota > Viridiplantae > Streptophyta > Pinopsida > Cupressales > Cupressaceae > Cryptomeria > Cryptomeria japonica. Next base: position 421,983,426 of record NC_081405.1, on the reverse strand, counting down.
ATCTTTCAAACAAGATTATCTGAAATTAAATTGCATTGAGAATTGGGATCTACAAATGCACTTACTCTTCCTTGTTGACTTGTAGTTTGAGAGGGAAAAGTTTGCTCATCTCTTTAAGTTCTTTTTCTGAATTGATTTTTGTGGCTAAGTAGCCAGCTTTCATTTACATTCAAACTGTCCTTAGACTCCACCTGTTTTTGAATGGTGACCATGGACTTCTTAGAGTTCTCTTTGGATTTATTTATTAGGTGCAATTCTGGATGCAACTTCCAATGCTTATCTTAGTATGACCATCAATATTGCAATGACGAGAATGATTCTTTGGATCTTTGCATTGATGCACAACAATATTTGTCTTCCCTAATTACTTTTCTTCTTGAAAATTCTCTCTTTTTCTTTTTTGTGCTGATAGATGTTATGAGCTTGTTTGAAAGACTCCCCTTCTCCTTACTTTTTCTTCTTCTTTATGTATAGGGTAGTACACATCCTTCATCCAAATCTTGCGGTTTGGAATTTATCATCCTTATATGAAAGCGTGTATGGAGTCCTTCAAGGTGCTTACTAAGACATCTTCCTCTTCTGAATCCATGTACAATAACATTGCTTGTCGTCAAAACTTTGTGGTGCAATCGTACACATGTTGCCACTACTATATTTGAAGAATAGTCATGTAATATTTTGGTTTATGTCATGGCCAATGGGTAGAAATTCCTACACAATAAATCTTTGAAACCTTGCCATCGATTCCCATTTATTCGTTACTATTTTCTTGTCCCCTGTGATGATATTAGATAGCTTTCCCACCATAAAAGAGCATGACCAAACACTTTGAGACATGCAAAAAAAATTCTTTGCACCTTACTTACATTGTGTATGCTAAAATATACATGCATGTGTCTTGCCCATGTATCTAGAATCTACGCATCTCTCTTTTCTTCAAAAGATTTGATTTTAATTTTATACATCCATTTGTTTTACCCATGAATCTAGAATTTATGCATCTTTATGTTCTTCAAAAGATCTGATTTCAATCTTGGTTTTAACTTTAAATGGAATAGTTTCAAATTACTCCTCATTTTTTGGCCATTCTTTCATTCCAAATGGTCTATTGGTTACCTTCTCCATTCTGTCCAATATCAATTTTTTTGGCTAGAGCTTGCACCAAAGATAGATGATTGTTCTTAGGTCATTAGAGTTTATTGTCAGGTCATAATCTCTTGTTGAGCAATCCATGTTTGGTTCTTCATCACCCTCTCTATGTTGACTTCTAAGGCTGTCACTCGGGCATTCGAATTGTCCATTCTCATTCCTTTGTTTCACTCCCATATGCCCACTTCTGGATTACCAACTATCAATTCCTCACCCTTTGAAGACCTTGTCACTGTCACACGACTCTCAATTCAATCCCCAAAGTTGTGTAACTTGCTTTGATACCAAAAGGATTTGTAATCTTGTCAAACAAGTTGTAAAACCTATAAACTATTGGAATAAGCTACTATTCTACTTGCTTAATCACAAATGACAGAAAATGATGGAAGAGCGTGTTGGTTGAAACTTTTGTACACCTGAGAAGATGTACAAAATTGTGGTTTCAGCCACAGTGTGTGAGTATAAAACTCTCCTAATTTAGGGAAGGCTCCCCCTTTGCTTTCTACTCCAACAATTCAAAAATAAACTCTTAACTCTAAATCTATTCTAAATCTGGGTGAAACTCTGTCTTGTTCTCTTTTTTCAGAAAAGACACTCTTTTCTCTTCTTTCAGAAAAGAATCACAGCTGAAAGCACAAATGATTAATGAAGTAAACTAAATAAAGAAGCAAAGTTTCCATAAAGGCACAAAGTCCTCCATTGCTTCTCCGGGATGGGAAAGCAGAAAGAAAACTCAAAGTCTTCAACTATCTACTCTCCTATCAACCTTTTCTTTGATGATTTTTTGGTAACAAAGCACAATATGTAGCAGCTCAAAGTCGAACTACATGATGCACCTCTTATGCACAAACATAGAAAACAAAAGCAATACAAAGTTTGCAACTTACACCCTTTGCTTGAGTGTCCTACAATAGTTTCAAACGTGACAAGCAACTCAAAGTCTGCAGTGTCAAATCTGAAAACCAATCTAAAAACGCCAAACACAATAAGCAGCTCAAAGTCTGTAAGATTGAGCTTGAATCCCTCTTGTATAACACCTCAAAACTCACAATCAATCCTCTGAAAATGTCGTCACATAACACCTTGAATCACCACAAAGTTTGAAAGCAACTTGCTTGGTTTAATTGACTGCAATCTGATTTACAACTAAGCTCAAAGTCTTAGAGTGTACATACAAATTGGTAGAGTTTTGTTGCATTGCCAAAAGATAAAAATTACAAAGAGCACCCTCGTCTATTTATAGGAGAGGAGGCTGGAGAAAAAGGTGGGAGGATCCCAACTAACTTGAGAAATTTTCTCAACCACCATGACTTATTCCAACTACAGTCCTAATCTAACTCAACTTGTAGTTGCCTTACATGTAATTACATTTTACAAAAGTGAAAGTGAAAGTGACACTTGCAATTACAAAACTTGTTTTTTATATGTAACTTGTCAAAACAAAATTATAAATGCACAATTGAAAGTATTCTATGTGTTCGAAGCCACGACTCTAACTACATCATCCTCTATTTTGAAAATCTTCATGCTGCTACAAAACACTCTATGATCGAGGTAAATGACATCTTGCACTAGAACAAGAACTTACACCCTTGATAGTCTTTGTGTCTTTAACCAGCGAACTTCAACCTTTCACATGCTTGGGGTAGTACCATTTCTTCAAGAGGGAAAGAGATGCCTTCCGATTTTCATTTTATGACCATCTCTATCTTGAAAGCATTCTATAATTTGCATCCATGAATTGTTGTTGTATCTCTTCTTCTTTTGTTCACTGATGAAGAGCCCATAACACTTTATTCAAGATGATATTGTTATAAAACAATGCCCATGCCTTGATTTGTTGGCTTGATACGGAAGAGCACACGGTTATACTGAGAGGGGGGGGGGGGGGGGTTGAATCAGTATAACAACAAATTTCACCAACTTCAACTTTTTCAACTTCAATTACATGTATATAACTTTTTTTATAAACATATTCATTGCTGATCAACATTCACATGTAATATAACTATTATGAAAAATAGAACACAAGATATATACGTGGAAACCCTTACGGGAGAAAACCACGGTAAATCAATGCTTTTATATATTTCTTCTTTTACAATATTTGTAGGCACCAACCCCTAACTTTGTTTGTGAGCACCAACCCATTGGAAGCACCAACTCCCAAATGTAATTTGTGAGCACCTACCCACTGGAAGCACCAACTCCCAAATCTGAATTTTGTGAGCACCAACCCACTGGAAGCACCAACTCCCACTTCAGAATTAGTGAGCACCAACCCACTTCATATAAATCTGAATTTCCACCTTTACAATGTTGCTATAACAACGGATGATGGACTTTGATCTTCTCAAATCTGCTGTGATGAATATTACTAATCAGTCACATAAATCTGATCATAATCTCCTCATAACTCTGTCATAAATATGTTCTCAAACTGCACATATAAATCTACTCATAAGTCTTCTTTATCTCTGCACGAAATGCTGCATAATCCTCCCACTATATCTGCATACACTTCTCTTCCATCATCATCAATATGTCTTTATAAATCTGCACACATTTCTCTTTATATCTGCATATACATAAATCTGTCATACAAATCTGATCATGGATTCTTCACATGTCTGTCATATAAATCTGTTCATAATCTGCCCATATGCCTGAGACTACTCTTCTCACAGTCTTCTCATAAATCTGCACTTGATCCTCTTTAAAACTCTCCTTATACCTTCAGCACTATACACTGCTCACCTACAGGTGTATATAATTATTATCTTCTCAACATATATACACCCACGACTCTCTTCCTCTCTTTTTATATTTTCATAGTTCACACATAATACCTTTCTCACATTCTTCTCATACTCACTGCCTTATAGTCTGAAGATTATTTCAGACTTATATACAGACCACACTCTCTCTTTCAAAATTTTCTTTTCATTTCTCTAACATACACCGCTCATATATGTTCCAGCATAAAACAATACACTCTACACATAAAGGTCTTCTATTATTTTTCACTCTGTCAAATGTATCTTTTCACAAATTCTTTACAAATTTGTCATATGAATCTGCTCATTAACTTAGGTCTGATATCTTCAGTCTTATCTTTCATGCCAACATTCTTCTTATTTCTGCAAGGTTCTGTCTGTTATATTAGCATGGTCACAGTCTAAAGTAAATTCAGAATTATGTTACATCACTCTCTCTGTCTTTTATTATTTATTTACACACTTAATATTCTACTTCTATCTGGAGTATAATTTCTGAATTATATGCTCCTTCTAACTGAAAGATAATTTCAGAATTATATTCTGCTCATTCCAACCAACACACTGTTGACGTGTATTTTATACACCATCATACACAGAATAAAATACCAATAGGCATCTTATCCTCGCTTGAGAAAAAGTCTCTAACTGCTGAAGATTCGCATAAAGGATCAGTTAGGATGACTCCAAGGTTCTGGTTAGTAGGGTCTCTACGTGTGGACAAGCTTCCAGCGGTATGATGTGATTTGCTGTTTCCTTCAAGGGGTCTTACGCATTCCGAAAGTTCAAGATTTTACTAAACTAAAGAAACTTTCAAAAAAATAACAAAAGAGTAGGGTTTGAAAGAGGTCTAATCTAATCTAACCCTAAGAATGACTTCGTGTGAACAAGACTTGGCAAGATTCAACCAATTTCAATTTTGCCATAAGATAACAACTCAATTGAAATTGATGCGATCTTCTAAGGTAACAAAATGATATTCAATGCATCAAAGATCAAAGATACTACCACGAAGGTACATATCCAAGATACAATAATGATTGAAGATTAAGGGACTCAAAGTATTCTCCAGTCGACCACGCAAGGCGTTCCTACAATCAGCAAGAAGCTAGTGGTTTGGATTACGAATCCTACCAAAAATCAAGTCTCACACTATGTCCTTCAAACTTATACACTACTTTGATTGAGCATGATTCAAGTAAATTAAACAACCATGAAGATAACCAAGAAAGTTGCAACAAAACACCATAACTTCAATATTTTATTGATTTCCAAATCATCATGTACAACAATTGCTTGAATTCCTTTCCTCAACTCAATCTTGCTACAAGATAAAATTGCTTCTAACTCTAAATTCTCTAATACAATAAACTCTCTGATATCTAACTATTACTCTCTAGTTACAAATGAAATGAAAAATGAGGGTATAAATAGCATCCTCAAGTACAATGAAAGGTCCAGATCGAAAGTAGATCAACGGTCAAGATCATGACACCTAAACCCTAATTAGGGTTTGTTACAAATAGCCTCCTTTTTACTGAACAATATTAAATACATAGCCAAATATTAAATTTGGCACAAAAACCTAGGAGACATAAACCAATGACAAATAAGATGCCATGTCATTTATAACAACCTTTCATCTAGAATCTTATTCCCTTTCCAATGTTCTTTTTTGGCATATGCAATGAATCTTGACACGATTCCTTCGATTTCTGCAATTGGAATCTCGGGAAGATTCTTCATACTGTCTTCCAAGTGAATGACCTGATCGAATGCATCTAGAAGAGCTGCGTCCCAAGTAGATTCAAGTTCCTTCGTTCTTTCAATCAGGAGCATGGTGGCAAACATCTGATCATATTGCTCATCTGTAACATTTGCGTCCTTGCAAAAGATGACCTTGATTCTATCCTCTAATTCCTGCATATCCACATCTGTCTCGACCTCGATCTTTTTGCCAAGAATGGTACGAAGTACCTCAAATACTCTGTCCTGGATCGGATTGATCACCTCCTCAACATGGCCACATCTAACACTGATGTCCTCGAAGAGAACACTCTTCATATGGAGTAAGGTTGACCACTGAAACAAACTGTGAGATTCCCCATCCAAGATCTTCTCTTGCGCTAAGACCTTCCTTGATGTGTGTCTAATAACTTTCAAGACAGGAATGATAACATCCTTGGTATGGGCGAATGCAGCTACTGTTATCATCAAATTGTGGATTATCTCAAGAACCTGGATAGCTTGATGGATAATCTTCATCATCCTTGTTACAAACTCAATGGCCACTGTATGAGATCTATCCATCCAATTACTTGTACGTTGGACCATGTTCCTGAATCTTTCTGCCTCATTGATTGATTGAAGTGGAAGTGCTTGCACTGGTGATCTAGCTGGATCCTGACGTCCCAAAGGTTCATTGATGTGACTGAAATACGTCCTCCATGCACCGACCTCTCTCTCAAGCTTCCTATTCTTTTCCATTTCTTCTCTAAGCTTGTCCTTCAACGCCTCAAATGAATCGGTGGCATCATCTAAAGTCTGCTCTGCTGTAGATGGTCCTAGCTCGAATGTCTGTATATCATATTCCTCTGCTAGGATCTCACCTTCATATTTGTCTACTGCCGGTGTAGCTATCTGCAGTTTTCTGGATCCAGTCTCATCTCGAATCATCTTGGACATCTTGGTAGCCTTCCTCTTCTCTGTTACTTCGTGTGAGCGTCCAACAAGGCTCTCTAAATCAATTGCATTGTCCTCGTCCTCTACTACGATCACCTTGGTTAATCTTTCCTTCAACCAATCTGGGATGGCCGATCTTGTCTCTTGAACTTGAATTTCCTTATGTACTATTTCTTCTTGTCTGAGAGGAGATGTCATTTCATTGTCCTCTTTATCTTCATCTAACTCATAATCTTGGAGAGATCCATCTGGTGACCCATGCTGTGCCTGTCCCTCTTCCTGCCTATCGTTCTGCACCATAGACTCCATGGATTCTTCCACTTGAAGTGTCCTCTTCTCTGGTCTAGAAGAAGTACCGGATGATCGATCTCGGTTGGCCTCTTGTTTCTTCTTGGAAGATTCTCTCTTTCCAGGTCTCTCTTTCCTCTTCGAACCTCTTGGATGGAGATTGCCCTCACTGACACATCGAAGGTTACCTTCACCTGAATTTCTAGGATTAGGATTGCCTTCACTCACACTAGCTCCATCTTCGGCTGGTTTCTCTTCCAAAGTGAAAGTCATAGCTATACCTTGCTCTCTCAACTTCTGATGCTGTACGTCAACCCATCTCCGAGTACAAGATAAAACTGGAGCCATCAAAGTATCTAGATCCACGACCTCAGGCTCATTCCAATCTAACCTTATTGATTTGCTTTCTCGATCATAGGATGATTGGATATGTCTGCCACTGTCCTGAGCTTGGTCGGCCACTCTGTAAATCCTGCATTTCCAGATGAAATCCAAAGGCAATCTAGAATGCATTTTCCGTTTTACTTCGAGATCATCTAAGAGATTCATCATAAAATCTTCTATTTGGTACTCATGCCTAAACCTTCTGCCGACTGTCTCCTCTAAATGTCCATGTGGATCAAAGCTTTCTCTCAAAGCAAAAGATGAAAAAGAATACAAGGCTAACTCCTTCTCTGCGTCATCCATGGCTAAAGCATTAGGACATACCTCAACTGAATTACCCAAAATGATAGGTACTGGAACTCCATTCTGATGTCTGTGTCTGAATGCCCTCACATATGCTGCCAACTGTCTTGTTACTTCAAGTAACACAATTATGTCTGTCGGATATCTCGGCAACATGTATGGAGGTAAAGGACATCCATGCACTCTAATATAAGTGAACTTCGGAAACTGAATGAACCAAGCACCGTACCTCTTTATGAATTCCTGTGCATCCTGAGATAATCTGTTGTGAATCCCACCTTGCAACGTCCTTGTGACGTGCATCGTGAAGGTATCATTAACTAGCTTGTAGTTGCTTCCTAGCGGATGATGCAAGTAGGTATAGGAATCACAAGCTCTGACCTCGCCGGGTCCTCTTCCAATCACTCCTCTGTGAGGTAGTCCTGCGTACTCAACACTCCTGATCAAGGCATAGATAACGTATGAACTCATGTGGAAGGACTTAGTAGCCTTGAGTCTCCTCAACTGTACGTCTAAGCAATGGCTAATCATTCTAGCCCAATGTATCGTACCTTTCCCTTGAACGATCACCTGGATGAAGTAGAACATCCACTTCTCAAAATAGAAGGCGTGAGGGGCTCTTGTAACTCGGTTGAGCATGGTAATCAAATCTCTGTACTCCTCCTGGAAATCAATCCTGTGCGGTGTGTTCGGGATCTTGCTTAGACGGGGACGGCTCTTGAGTAACCAGTTCTTGTTGATAATGCTTAGGCAAGCATCTGGATCATCTTCGTACATTGACCTGGCTCCTTCTACGCTCTTGTATATCATGTCCCTGTGCTCTGGAAGATGGAAAGCTTCACTTATAGCTTCCTCTGAAAGGTACGCCAAAGTGTTTCCCTCATTGGACACGATCGTTCTGGACTGTGGATCATAGTGACGAGCACACTCGATCATCAACTCATGGCACTGAACAGCTGGAGGAAAGCCGACCGCCTTAATGATGCCACTCTTGATTATTCTCCGGGCGACAGGTGATGGCTTGCCAATGTAAGGGACCTCTCGAAACTTCTTCGTGCTAAAGTTGCCTAAGTTTGTATCTCCAATGTTGCTCCACTTCGACACGATCTTGGTCTCCACTTCTTCGGTCTTCTGATCTTCTTTCATGAGAGCTGAACGACTGGTAGATGCTCCCGCCTTCGGGGTCGCCATACCTACACAACATTTTATAATGAGAGACTAGATCTTACAATGAATAACATGGATTAGAGAGATAAATTTTTAGGAAACTTCATGATAAGTCTTTGAGTTATCATTTCCTAAAAGAGATTGAGCTAGGAATTCAAAATTTCAAAATTTCAGAATTTAAGTTATGACGATCAACTATCAAAGTTAAAATAATAAATCCATATCGCCATACCTCAATAGAGAGCTAACTCTAGAATGCAAATGAATAAAAATCGCCTAGGCAAAATTGACGTTAGATCTCTCTTTAACGTGATCTTCAAACAAATGTCCTTCTTATCAACTTCGCCACCCTTCAAATCTTTGACGTCCTTGGCAAGTTCGCACAAATGGATCTTCAAATTCGCACTCCTTTGGATAGTAGTTAACGCCTTGGATGATACTTCGCACCACCTTGCATAAACTAAAATTCGCTCCTTGAATACAACTCGCACCTTCTTTGTCTTCCTCAAATCGCATTTGAGATGATAAAATGACAATGTGGAAATGAAGATTTTCACCCTCCTTTTATAGTGCTTACCTCTCACCTCCATATAGGCCGACTTGGTAATTAAATAAGGCAATTTAAACGATTTTTAAATAAATACAAGGGCCGACCTCCATGATACAATGAAATACCAAGCGCTCCCTTTGATTTTTTTATTAAATTAATAATTAATTATTAAATGCCATCGTTATTATTTAATAAACTTCGATTTTTTATAAGGCAAAATAATTAATTAATACCAAGCGCAATATTTAAATGCTAATCAATTGAATTTTTTAATTCATTGAATTTTAGCATTTAAAATAAATTCAAAGAAATGTGTTTGAGCACCAAATTTTGACAATAAAATATACGTACCTCATCGCCCTGGTCCCTGACTGGGGGACAGGAGCGATCCATCAATTTGGTCTTGATCCTTGCATTTTGACGTCCAAAGTCATTATCTCCATGTTGAATTTGCCATTTACGTTGGGTCCTTCGAGCTTGATTAACTTATCCTTGCGATTGAATGTCTTTAAATGTGATATCGCCCTGGTCCCTTGGAGAGGGACAGGAGCGATCCTCATGCTTTCTCCTAGATCTTGCATCTTCGATCTTAAATCTTCATTGTGAGGGACAAGCAATGTTTATTCTTTCATTCCTTTCTCGTTTCACTTGAATTCTATAAGGCGTTTTTGATGTTTAGAGGATCATCGCCCTTGTCCCTTGGAGAGGGACAGGAGTGATCCATGTGTTTTCTCCATTTCAAGCTTAAATTGGTAACATCTTAACGTCCATCTCCTTTGTATCGCCTTCCAAATGATGTTTAAAACCTTGTGCAACTTTGCCTTGACGTGGTCTTCAAAGGATAACGAGTGTTCTAACCAATATCGCTCTGGTCCCTTGGAGAGGGACAGGAGCGATCCTTATGTCCTGGCTCAAATTTGCAAACTTTCGATCCTTGTTCTTTGTTCATTGCTTTCCAAATAGCGTCCTTGACCTTGCCTATCCTTGCCTTGTCATGCATTTGAAGAAAAATGAAGGTTCCTATGCAAATCGCTCTGGTCCCTTCCTGAGGGACAGGAGCGATATAGCCTCTTTGTTCAATTCGATGATCATTTAACGTTTAACCCTTTTGCATATCACCTTGTTATGATGCCTTAGACCTTGTGTAATCCGCAAAAACCTTGACCTCACGTGATTTTTGAGAGATTTAGCCAATATGATTAACATCGCTCTGGTCCCTTCCTGAGGGACAGGAGCGAACTTAGGTATTTTGAGCTCGTGTTTACTTTGTTCAACTTGCCATCGCCTTCATCGCATAAAATAAAGTCCTTTTGATTCCCTTGGACATTTGGAACGTGATCATTTTTCAAAATTTAGAGCCTTTATGCAAATTTCGCTCTGGTCCCTTCCTGAGGGACAGGAGCGAACTTGGTGTCTTGGTGTGATTCCTTCAACATAGGCGACTTTGGAGACTTCATTCTTCATTGATATGCTTTAAAATGTCTTCACCACCTTGTACTTCATCTTGGAGTCTCTTGAACTTGGAACAAAAGGCAATATATCCATTATATCGCCCTGGTCCCTTCCTGAGGGACAGGAGCGATCCTGGTCTTTGGGGCTTCATCTTACATTACCACCTTCGAAAATTATCTTCAACAGATCCGTTGTTCCTCCTTTCATTCATCCATGCCTTGGGATTGATTGTAACTTAGCAAGAAATTTGTCTAAAACAAAAAATCGCTCTGGTCCCTGACTGAGGGACAGGAGCGAACTTAGGCATTTAGGTCCCTTGTTGACGTTTCATAATCTTCAATTTATCTTCAATGGGTTCAATTCATATCCTCCCTTGCCTTCAAACCCAAAACTTGCTTGATCTTCGTCCAGAACATGCCCTATGAAGGATTTCGCTCTGGTCCCTGGGAGAGGGACGGGAGCTACAAAGAACTTCGCCCTGGTCCCTTGGAGAGGGACAGGAGCGATTTTGGCATCCTGGATCATTCTCCTTCACGACGGCACTTCAAGTTATATTCATTTGATAAGACACATCTCCTTGGACCTCTTCAAATCGTCAAGTCGTAAAAATCCTGCAAGTACAAGGCAAAATTTGATTTGTAGCTCCGGTCCTTCACTGAGGGACAGGAGCGATTTTGCTCCTACAGGCCAAAATGTTAAGATTTTACACATTTAATCACTTCACAAGGCAAAAACAAATCATTTCCAATGCCCGGGATCAAAATCAAAAAAGTCAAAATTTGGTCAAAATTACTCAATTGGGCAAAATTTACATTTCATCATCAACACTTAGACAAATTTAAGCTCTGTACTCAAAAATTCCAATTGAAAATAGACCATTTTGGCGAAATCATTTTATTCAAAATTTGCATCCTACAAAAGGAAGCTCAAAAAAAGCTCTCAAAACTGACTGGATTCTGGCCTGAAAAGACGGCAATTAAAACCCTAAGGCTTGACCCTAAATCCAGACAACTGACTGACTACCAAAACCCTAAAAAAACGAAGCGAGAGGCGAGCAAAAAGAGGGGGTCCCCATTTCAAATGGGGCGATGTGTGAAATGGTCACAACACACACTTCAGTCTGTACTTTCAGAATTTTAGTATTCCTATGTATATTAAAAAAATGTCTTTAATACATAGACAGTAGCATCTTCTTTTTCCGCTTTTCTTAGCATTCTGTGTTTCATTCACTCACAGCTTCCCATCTCATATTCTTATTGTATTTAAATCTTCTTTGAAAGAATACGACTCCTAAAAGAGAGACGATGCTTCACAATAGATATATTCTTTTTCTTACAAATTATATCTTCTTACCTCCTTTGAGACGCCTCCTTTCGTAAATATAACTCTTCCAAATAAATCGTACCTTTTACCTGACTTGTCTTAAATGACATATATATTAATTACTTGACAAACCTTTCTTATCTCAAGCGCTGCCTTTTGACCTTGAATAAGACAAAAAAGTTTACCTTTTTGAATAAGACAACATTGCATATGAGACAAAGAATTTGTCTTCTAGTAAACAATTTGTCCTCATGTGAAGAGCGTTGTCTTTAAGAATATTAATCACTTTCTTTCATGTGATAAACTTTGCACCTTTTCATGTATAATAATTGTAGGTTACCATTTGGCGAGTCTTCTTAATCACATCTTTCTGGGAAAACATTCTTTAAGAAAAATACTCATTTCCTTTAATGAACCATATCATTTGGAAAGAAAATACTGTCTTACCAATATGTTAATGATTATTGACTCAGTCAGTCATTACGATATATGAATGTTTATTAATATTGACTTATTGCTTCCTTTTGTTTCTCAAACAAATTGCCACTTTTTATCACTGTTCTTTATTAATGAATATCATGTTTGTTTCGACTGCTACTTTACATGATACTTCTAATATGCATATCAATAATTCTTTTCATAATCGACTGCTACCTTTGCTTAATATTATTAAGGCATCATTCTGCACGTATCAATTTCTCCAATAGAATCATTGCATTCAAACTTTTAATTTGCTAATGATTAAGTTATTGTTTGTTCTATGGACTACTTACCAAATCTCTGCCTTTGTATTAGTCGTTCAATTGCTGCTTATATTTGTAGTCGATGCCATTTATTATTAAGTCACTGCTCTATAACACTGCTACCATGTAAGTCCATTCCTTTGTCATCATGGATCGCTTGCAATAATCTTAGACCAACTTCTTGAATCAATGCCTTCATATCATTTAACATTAATCACTGTTGCAAATTATAACCTGCTCATTATTAATTAAAGGTGAAGTCATCTCTTTGGCATCCCAGACCAAAAAGAAGTCAACCGGCAATCTTCTTTCTTCATGCAAGTCTTCTACAAACGCTTGTTATTCCATAATAGGCAATTATTTCAAAGGTTGGCTTGTATCTTATGCCTGTGATCTTCCCTTGCATAGAATCTATCTTTGAACAATTCGATAGTGGCATTATTACTTCTTTTAACATGGCATTATTAAAACTTGTATATGGATCAAAGCCTATAATGTGTGTCAACAAATGAAAGGGCCTCACTTCACTACTCAATGTGTACTTCTGTTGGAGACCTGCAATATAATGAGTAATATACTCCACAGTAAGAGGATCATGCAACAGTCAATCTATGATTTTGAACTTTGACATCTATGACTAACATTGTCTTCTCATATTTGACATCAAAGACATCTAACTCCTTTGACATCAATGACAACATTTCCATCAGATAGATCATGTGTGCAAACAAGATTGACAAGGGAAGGGATAAATTGATGCAAAAATGGGCTCACAAGTGAATTTCAAGTTTTGGAAACTGCATTACATATGTGGAAAAACAAGAGCATCAACTTGCAATTATGGAGGACAAACATGCAACTTCATATGTGTAATGGGTAACTACAAGTTTTCACTTGTAATTGGACCTTTAAGACTCATTTTCAAGTGTTTTTTGAGTGCATTTTGGACCAATTTCGAGTTTTGGAAAGCTGACTGCAAGTATGAAAATGGGAAAAACTCTTGTGAAGATGTAACTGCAATTGGGTTTTAAAATTCCGACTGCAAGTAGACTTTAAATGGGAAAAATGGATGAAAGTGAAATGAATTGATGGCGTGGTGAGGAAGGGATTTCGACATGAAGGAGAAGATGGAAGGAATGATACCAACCGGTAATGGCAAACTTTATGTGACAAGGAAAGACACATTTTCAGCTTGACAACTTTGGAAGAGGGAGAAAAAATCACCTACTTGTAATTGGATTTTGAAATCCTGAATACAAGTAAATAAATGAGAAATTCAACACTTGCAATTTTGCAAAAAGAATGTTAATTCTTTTGACAATATGGGAAGAACAATACTATCATTTTCACTTGTACCCGGATTGTAAAAACTCGAATACAAGTAGAAATGAATTTTCAAGAGGGGAAGTATTCAAGTTGCAATCAAAAACAACTTGGGAAGAACAAATAAAAACCTTGAATGATCAAAGCCGTATGCAAAAATAAGGAGGAGAAGAAATATGCCCAAGATGCTTTATAAGATAACAATGGAGCCTCCACGTTTGAGCATTAAGGCACAAAAATCGCCACATACAAAGGAGAAAAAGCACAAAAAACATTTAAAGAAAACTTTCCCTACTTGGCATCAAAAACTAATGTTGAATGCGAAATGCCACGAATGCCAAACATGGCAAAAATCACGGGTATGGGCGCCAAAAACGCGGGGCACACACAACGGATAGAGAAGCATTCATGGTGCCATCTCCTTATCAATCGGATTTCGTTGAATGCCAATAAATTCACTGTGCCCTTGGGTAGAAAAACGTGGTCGGGTTTCTTGAATCAGACCACAAGCAATGAGCATAAAAATTTGGAGCAAAAAAGATGCAATCAGGTTATAAAAACCCCATTACAAGTTTTAATAAAACTCACTTTACAAAGGGGGCCTTCAAAATCGGGTTTTGACCAAGAAAGACAAAAACACAAAAAAGAAATAAAAAGACTTGTAAAGGGGTTTGTAAAATGCTATTACAAGTTTATAAAAGAAAAGAGAGTAGGAACTTTTTAAAAGAGTTACAAGTTCTCATAAACTTGTATATTTAAATTTACTTGTAGTTTGACCAAAAAGTTCCTACAAAACAACTTGAAGGACAAAAGGGGAAAATGGAAAAGAAAAAGCAAATAACAAGTTACACATCTTTTATAAACTTTCACTTGTAATTGCTTGAAAAAACCCCTACAACTTAAAAAACAAAAAGATCTCTTTACTTGTAAAAGAAGGAAAATTTCTCACTCGTAGTCTAGAGGAAAAAACCCGATTTTGGAGGAGGCCAAGCAAACCAACTCAGAATGCGATAAAATTTGAAACGTGGATCAAGGATGAACCGAAGATTAGTCCAGTTCAGAAAGGAGCAAAAATTTTGTCTCGAAAAGTGTACCTTAAGAGTAAAATCTCCAACTTGCAGTGAGTGCTCTGAAACCTGAAATTGCACAGAAAGCTAGGAAAATGAAGGCCAAAACTCACCAATACTTGGACAACAATGGAAAAGACAATCCCCGATGATTTGACACTAACAAATGTGAGTTTTGCTTCTCGTAAAACGTTCCTTAGAGACAAAAATGACACATTTTGAGCAAAAAATTGTATGAGTTGTCACATTTTTGAAAATTCAAACATGAGGATAATAGAGTGCTGTGGGAGAATAGAGAAACTTGATGGAAACTTGTGAACCAGCATACAACATAATTTTGACTTGGAAAACCCCATGGAGGGAAAAGACAGCTGGTAATGGCAAATGCCCAGCTACATATTGATTATTATTATTAACATGAGTAGAATGAGGGGTCACAACCAATTGTTGGTCCAACTGCACACTGTGAAGCATGTGGAGTCTTCATTCGCTGAATTCTCCATTCTCTTACATATACAATTCTTGAAATTCACTGAATCCTACCACTAGATTTGTGATGCCATCTTATTGATTTTTGGAACCTTTCCCATGCATCAGAAGTTACCTATTTAGAATTGGAAGCACCAAAAGTCAGTAGGATCTGTTTCAGATTCTAGGTTCTGTGTTGTGCTGAAACCACTGCTTCTTGTCAAAAGTGTTTTAAATTGATGCCATGATGGTTTCATTTCTGCTGCAGCAGTTTTGTAACCGCCTCGTCTTAAAATGGCAGTTTTGTCCTGTTTACAAAACTAATTGTTTTCTGGAGTTTCCAACTTCTAGATTTCATTCAACTGATGAAGATGATTGACTGTTTGGATTCATATTGATTAAGTATTCTGATGAATTGTTTTTTTCTCATCTATAACAATAATTGTCAAAAGCTGTATGTGATGTAAGATGGTCACGTGAAACTTCTTTTGGTTTGTGTATTGAGGATTTTGAATAGGGTAAATGCAGGCAAATATGATCAACCATAAGGACTTGTTAGTGTAACTTTTTGGTGAATTACAGTATTTTTTTCTGGTTCCTTGTTTCTGTTTTGTTTCCTGCTGTTCTGCTGATGGTTGGCTGCTGGTTCGCTGTTGCTTTCTTTTAAGGCAGCATATTGTTGTATAGGGTTTCAGGGACCCTTTCAAAATGTTGTTTTAATCAATTTTTTTTTGGTGAAATGGACACTGTAAATGTTCATAAGATGATTAAGGAACATCAAATTGGAGCAAGTTTTCTTTGTCATAACAACAATGCAAGGAAAATGAAAAATCTTATGGTACCCAAATAGAACAGTCTTATCCCTTAGAAGCAAAAATCAATTTCATGTCTCTTCAGGTGTGCGATTAATCATACCATAAAATGTATTTTACAGCATGTTATAGTTTTTGCACGAGTTTATTGCAGTTTATCTTATATGTCCTTTCATTCAACAGGGTTTCCTTTAAATTACTAGTTTTTTAATTCATTAAAACTCAATAAAATATTCAAGAATGATATGAAAAATTATATCCCAGTGATCTTGCTTTTTTTATTTAAAATGGTCAATATCAAGAGAATTTTTTAAATTTGATTGATAGATGTATTTATTTTCTTTTTACTTCGAAAACTGTTTGTACAGAACTTTAGATCATAAATATCTGGTTATAAAAACTAATTAATTTTCATGTTGATCATTCTTGGCAGAAATTTGCAGCGTATGATTTGCAAGGAAAATGTGTTGCTGGAGATATTGATGCAAAGGTATAATTAATTTTTGAATGAATTCTTTTTTTAAGAGGAAAGTTTAAGACAGATACAAACACTTTTACCATTATCATTTAATCCCTATTGTATTCAATCAATAATAAATGCTATGAAGTATGAATAAACCTACGTTGAAAGAACAATTCTTTGCTAGAGAAACAAATCTAAGATTATTGAACACGACAACAATCTTATAGGGTACGTTTTTTTTCCTTTGATCTTGAAGTCACAAAGTTGCTCTCACCACAACATTTCGCTCAACTACAATGAGAAAATCTGTATAGAATTCTACTTGCATTTATAGATGTTTAACTGCACCAATGGATCTCTTTCCAAAGTTGCTAAGTGGATGATGCTTGAGTAGAAAGTATTTGTGAGAAGACACAAAAAAGGCTGCAAAGTATTTGTGCTGTAAAAATTAGAAAAGACGAGTTGGCACCCTAAATCCTCTGGGCATCTCTTTCCATATACTTGTAGAGAAGAGGACAACATTATAACCTTCTAGCAAGAAGGCTTTATTTGTAGAATGGAGTGAGAGTTCAAAGGTTTACAGTGTCTACATTCTAGAGCTAAGGAAAGTTGTAGTCAGTAGGGATGTCAAGTTTGAGGAAGACTTTGCATCCAAAAAATCTCAAGAATTCATTCCAGTAACAGAGGATGAGCAGGAAGCTCTGAAGGTTGGATCTCCAAAGATTCTAGTTGTTTCTAGTTTAGGACAACGGCCTTTAAGTGAGGGAGGAGAAACTTCAGCCCCTTCTTCTTCTTCTTCTTCTGTTAGGAGACCTTGATGGTTTGAGCAAACATTGAGGGATAAATACAGGCATGTTGAGGCTCCTAGGAGCACATTCAGGGAGAGCAGGCCTCTGAAGAAGTTTCCAAACTAGATAGCATTGATGAGTAACATCATTGTGTCTTCTAGCCTCCAAGAAGCAGTGGATTGGCAACAAGCTGATATTCTGACCAAGCTCTTACCCCATGTCCCCATGCGGCTGCTTAAGTGCAATTTCTGCTTAAAATTAAGCAGCCAGAGTGTTCCCATACAAATTTTTAATTAAGAGGAAAGGATAAATTGGAATCTTTTCCTATTTAAGTGGAGCAGCAGCTGCTTAAAACTTAAAAATAAGCTTTGAAAAAAAGGGGGGGCTGGAAATAAGCAGCAACTGCTTATTGAGAAGATTGACACGTGGCTCTCCAAAACAATTTCTCTCTTTTTATTTGTTTCCAATTTTTTCTCCACAATTTATGTGACCAATTAGAATTAAATATTTCTTTTAATAATGCAATTTAAGATGACTGCTTATTTTATAAGCAGCAAAATTTTACATTCATGGGGCCACTAGCTCCACAAATTAATGCTAAAAAAATTGAGCAGCGGCTGCTAGCCAAAATAAGCTAAGCAGCTGCATGGGGACCTGCCCTTAGAAAAAAAGAAGTTTTAAGCATGTGTAATGGACACCCTTGATTTTTTGAAAATATGTGTTTGCAAATGTCAACCAAACAGGTAGTTCGTTAATTGTTGAATTTTGTATTTTACTCAAGATGAATGTTTACCTCACTGGGTAAACAGGAAGAATACAGAAACTGAACAGCAATGCACAATGCAATTACAAAGGAAGTACCAGAATAAGCTTTCCATTAATGTCAAAAGATGTTCATATTATAATCTGTCGTCCACCTTACATGTCCTCCAACACCCGGAGGTGGTACAATATATGACAGCCGAAGGGGTGCGACACAACCGTCGCGACTCCAACTACCTACCCGTCGGCTAACTAACTGACCGCCGTAACTCATTATTACCGACGACAACATAAACATAATATACCAACATTAACATAATGATTATTCCCGTCAACATCATCCCCCCCAAGAAAAGAAGTCGACTCCGACGACTTAATACAAAATAGAGATGAACGGCAGGAACTACTGACGCCAGTCGGGCCCGGATCTTATACACTTGCTGCGTCCTCGCCTGAAAACCCTTTTCTTGTACCATCTGATGCTCAAGTGCGGATTTCACCAATATTGCTTCCTTTGCCATCACAGTCCTCCTGTGCTTAACCCAAACTTGTCTGCAAAACACGTTTTTCAGTCTCAGCTTCCACCAACTGCTACTCAATTGATACTATCTCCCTAGCCAATTTGTCCTCGATAGCCACCCGTGCTGCTCTCTCGGCATCCAACTCCTGGGTATGCTGAACTAAGTCTCACGCGACTATTGCCTCCAACCTGGTGGTCAGCTCCTCCCGAGCCCTCTGTGCATCCACCAAGGCAACCTCACGTCCAGCCGAGACATACTCCGAGTTCCTCAAAGCGTACCAGTCATGCTTGGAGGTGGCCACAATCCATTGGCACAAATGCTAGGAGACACCTCAATTCCTCCATCACACTCCCCAAAGGCTAAAAACTGAACTAAATAACTCCCTGGTGTCATACAACTGTGCGGACCTGCAATGCCTTCCCTCAAACTCTGTTTGTTCCCAACCTCCAAATCCGTCTCCCTCTACGGCTTATGGCTTCCCCGCCAATGCTTAGCTGCAGGCTTCTTTCTCACAAGACGGACAACCACAACACTTCCTGTGGTCTTCTGTAGCTCAAAATAAACTGGGGGTCAAGGGGCAACGCCCCCAGCGGGGTCGAGGGGCAGCACCCCTCGCGGGGTCTGGGGCAGCGCCCCCGCCGCCAAGACCAATTTACAACCTTCAGAACCCCACGAAAGTCCATGGTGCGCATCATTTCTGTGATATTTTATGATGTCAAAACCCTTCTTTTCCACTCCGAATTTCCAGTGTCCTGGCTTCAAACTCCAACGAATCATTTTAAATCTGGTCGTCGTCTTTTTTTTTTTTTTTTTTTTGCAGCATACAACCTCTTTGTACGGTCAACAACAGCATTGGCACCTCCAATCGTGCGGCTGCTTGGTCTACCTGTGGCGGTCGTTTTGCCCTTACGTGGCTGTGTGGCTCTTTTTTTTCTTTTTCCTTTTGCGGCTGCTGCGCCTAACCCTTGCTGTGCGTGTTGATCGGGCCGTGCGGTGCGTCTTCCTCCTCCTTTATCCCTTGCTGTGCGGCGGTGTTCGGTGTTGTGCTGTGGTCGGGCTGTGCGGCGTGCGGTGTCTTTCTTGTTGCGCGGGGTTGTGCGGCGTCTTATCCTTGCGCGGCGGTGTCTTCTTTCTATCCTCAGTGTGCAGCGTTTTATCCTTGCGCGGCCTTCGGTGGTTCCACCGCACGGTGGTGTCACCGCACGGTGGTGATTCCACCGCACGGTGGTGTCACCGTTGGTGGTTTCACCGTATGGTGGCTCCACCGCACGGTGGTTCCATCGTACGGTGATGCCACCTTCGGTGAGCCCACCGTACGGTGGCCTTTTTCTCTCTTTCTTTTTTTTTTTTTTTTTTTTGGTACTTTTACTTGTTTTGTTTTTTTATATATATATATTTTTTTCCTCCAACCGTACGGCCCCGTACGGTGGCGTTTTTTTCACTTTTTTTTTTTTGGTGTCCCTTACGATCGCTGTCGTACGATCGTGTGATTTTTTTTCTCTTTTTTTTTTTTTTTTTGGTAAGTTGTCTAAAGAGTCTTCGGCTCGGGTCCCCTGTCTCTGGGATCGCCCTTCATCCTTCTCGGTTTTCCTCGCCCAAAAGTCTCCTGCTTTTGTCCTGTGCCTCTCAAGTCGCTTGCCCGGCCTCTTAGGTCCCCTTCCATCCTCTTCGGTCCCCCTTCGGGCTCTCGGGTGTCCGTCCGGCCTCTTAGGTCCAATTCCATCCTCTTGGGTCCCCCTTCGGGCTCTCGGGTGTCCGTCCGGCCTCTCGGGTCCCCTGCGCGCTTCGCGTGATAGGGTTTCAATTTAAACCTATTGGTGGCAAGTTTATTTTCCATGGCCATCCGAAGACCTGGAACCACAAATTCTATAGGGACCACGGTCTCCTTCCCGTACATAAGAAGAAGAAGGATAATAAAGATTTTGAAGGCTGCGGCCTTCAACACAGGGTTCCAATCGTTGCCGACACTCTTCGGATTATTTACGTCGCCAGGGTTTGGGGCGTCTCCCTTCCAATATTCTCTGTATTCTGGAGGATATTGATCTGGCTCCTCTCCTTCGACGCTTAATACGTTACAGGAGGGTGAGAACATCTCATAGTCCTCCTGCTGCCAATGGAACAATCCATTTAGTGAATCTGTGTCATCCTCCGAACAGCAACCTCCGATTTTTAATATGCCTTCGGCATTTGGGTCCATCCCCTCTCTCCCTTCGTCTCGTGGGTCATTTTCCCTCTCGGATTCAGATCTCGAGGAAGAGGCAAGTTCCTCGCTCACCAACTGCGTCCGGAGATCAATAGTGAATTTCTTGCCTCCGCTCTCCATCGAGAGTGTATTTCGTTTCCAGTTGTGGTTTGCTTTCGCTGCCACCAACCATCCTCTTCCAAGTATGGCGTCATACCCTTTCTGTTTCAATGGAATGACAACGAAGTCGAGTACAAAAGGTTGTGCACCCACGGTGACTTGCTGTGCCATCAACATGCCGAGGGGTTTAATCCCGTGCTGGTCTGCACCTAGCAGATTAAACGTAGGTGGCCAAAGAGTGGGCTTTCCTAGCTTTTTCCATGTGTCCTCCGGAAGGACATTTACTCCGGAACCGCCGTCTATTATAGTATCCGTCAG
Organism: Cryptomeria japonica; assembly: GCF_030272615.1. Lineage (NCBI taxonomy): Eukaryota > Viridiplantae > Streptophyta > Pinopsida > Cupressales > Cupressaceae > Cryptomeria > Cryptomeria japonica. The sequence goes on along the minus strand of NC_081405.1, from coordinate 421,961,784 downwards.
GATGGTGCCCAGGATGCCCATCTCCACCACGGCTGGGTGTCGGCCATTGTTGATGGTAAGTACAACTGGATTTGTTGCCGAGCTTCCTAGTATGGGAGCGTCCATGTCTCTCGGTTTGGGTTTATCAACCTTTGTGCCCAACAACACTGTCCCCAATTGCGGTATGGTGTGTAGGAGGTCTTCCAGTTTCACAGGTACCTCCATTTGGAGCATCTGTCGTACAATGTTCCTCTCCGCGTCTGTGCAGTAGGGTCCAGATGACTCGTGTGTCTCTCCCCGTTGGGCTTTCATGGCCCTTTCTATTTCCTCCCTTGCCTCCGTCATTCTCTGCTTCTCGGTGCGGGGATGGGGGTATCGGGCTTCCTTTGCCTGCCCTCGGGTAAGAGCAAGGATGGCTTCTTTACCTCGTGTGTTGCCTTCGATATCAATCAGATTGGCCCCTACGCCAGACTTCGGACAATCGGCATCTTCATGGTCACCGGGGCCACACCACCGACATAGCTTTTGAGCAGTGTCATTGTTATTACACTCTCGTGCGTAATGACCCCATTGATTGCAAGCCCTACATTGAATCATCGGGCGTCCCTTCGCGTCGTATTGGACCCTGTTTCTGGTGGAATTATTATTATTCCCCCGTCCGCCTCGTTGGTTTCCTCGGTAGCCTCCGGAAGATGCATTATTGTTTGAGTCCGATGTGGAGGGCTGCTCATGTGCAAAGAGCACTTGCTGGTTACGTGCCTTCAAATTGTATGGGCATTCCTTCGTAGAATGTCCCATGATCTGGCAGATGTCACAGAATGCCTTCTTGGGACAGACACCCTTTGTGTGGCCGCTCTCCTTACAATCCCTGCACCACAGTTCATCATCCTTGCTTGTGGTCCCCTTCATTGTCTTAAACTCTTTTAACATCCGTTCCATATCCTTCTGAAGGGCCGTGACTTTCTTCTTCGGCTTCTCATCACTGCTACTCTCTTCTTCTGACGTATCATCTTCAGAGGATGACGAAGATCTAGTCTTCTTCTTTTTGGCCGTCTTATTTTCACTTTCCAAGTCCATGGCCCGGTTGTATGCATCATCGTAGGATGTCGGAGGCACAATTTTCATCTTTCGTCGTAGCTTAGGGTTCAGACCCTCGACAAACCACCGCTTCTTTAAGCCATCAGCCGGTTGGCTTTCCATCTTTCCAACTAATTCCTTTAGCCGGCGGCCATATGCCCGTACGGTCTCCTTCTTTCCTTGCTTTGTTCTATGTCCCACGTAGTTACCCCGGTTTTATCCAAGTCTGAATACCAGTCAATAGCCACTCCTCTCAGTGTGGCGGGGAACTGCTTCATCCATTCATCCTGGTCAGTCACCCCGTTGGCTGTCCAGATGGTTTCGCAGGTACGACAATGCCGTGCGAGATCATCTTTGCTATCCTCGTTGAATTTGGGCAACTTCTGTTTGGTCGCCATTGATGGAAGTCGTCCACTTGGAGGTGGCTGTGGCCGTGTCTGCCCTCCGGCGCTGCTCCCTCCGATGCCACTGATGTCTCTTGTGGTGGTGACCAAAGGTACGGTGTTCTGCCTTGTACCTACCGTGCGGTTAGCTTCCCCTTCGCCGTCACCCGTGCCCGGCTCCCTTCGGTGATCCTCCCTTTGTGGCGTGAGAGCGAATACCGTGCGATTAGCTTCCCCTTCGCCGTCACCCATGCCCGGCTCCCTTCGGTGATCCTCCCTTTGTGGCGTGAGAGATAAGTTTTTGAACCGATCTCGAGTCTCTTCAACTAGTTCTCTCCGTAACCTAGTTTCCTCCAGAAACTCTTCGAGGCTTCTCGCTCTACAGTAGTCTGGCGACGCGTAGAAATTCCCCTCGGCTTCTGCACCTTCCGTGACACCTCCTTGGTTCCCTTCGGGCAACCCTTCGGCAGGTCGTCCTTCGGCAAGTTGCCTCAGCCTCCGTCTACGTTCTACACGTTGTTCCAGAATCAAAGCCTTCTGCGCAACCTCCCACTTGTCGGTTTCTAATTTCTTATTTCTGTCTTTATTCAATAAATTGGGCATTAATTGTGGTACAATTTCATGTTTCACAACACCTAAACCAAAACACAACACGTCTTTATTAATTCATTCTTTTGTATACAATCAACATAATTCTTCCGCTTCTAACAGTGTTCTTTATTTCTCTCCCTTCACAATTTAAGGATTATTTGTCCTTCGTCGGTCTTCCCTACGTCCGTCATCCTGGCGCTCATGAAATTCTCGTAAGATTTGCTGTCGTCGGTTCTCACGGTAGGTGTCTTCTCTGCGGTTTTGAAGAGCCAAAAATGCTTGAGCCAGAAGGTTAGGCAAACTGCTCATTAACCGATTCACCGCCGGGCTTACACCAAGCGCGCTCCACACAGCATCCTCTGGAACAGCCTCAATGGTGGCTTCCCTCCGTACGTGTGTTTCGATGGCCGCTTGAAGGATGCAAGAGAAATCTTTTGTGAGTGCTCGTTCTCCTTCGAACAATTCTTGGTGATCCTCGTCAGGGTTACTGCTCGTCCCCTCGGGCAATGGTTGTCCCATTATCCCTATGCCATGTAGTATATTCCCGTCCCTCCCAAAATAATTTCGGCAACGGCGCCAAATGTTTACCTCACTGGGTAAACAGGAAGAATACAGAAACTGAACAGCAATGCACAATGCAATTACAAAGGAAGTACCAGAATAAGCTTTCCATTAATGTCAAAAGATGTTCATATTATAATCTGTCATCCACCTTACATGTCCTCCAACACCCGGAGGTGGTACAATATATGACAGCCGAAGGGGTGCGACACAACCGTCGCGACTCCAACTACCTACCCGTCAGCTAACTAACTGACCGCCGTAACTCATTATTACCGACGACAACATAAACATAATATACCAACATAACATAATGATTATTCCCGTCAACAATGAAGAGCATACACAAGAATAGTATATTTGCAACATAATGTATGAACAATGAACTGATAACAACTACTCTTCATTCAACCATTATCAAAACTCATTCAAGATATTACAAATCTGAATTAAACATCATTGCAGACCTGGGAAAATGGAGTTCTGATTGTGATTATACAACAGCAACTCTGCTACAGCAGCCTGTGCGTACAAGAAGGGATACAATCGACAAACCCAGCACTCAATGCTCAGAAAATAAGGCATAGAAGTCTGCTACAGAAAACTGTGTAAAGATAAACAGGAATGAACCACTTAATAAAGATAAACTGCTTCTCCAATAACAACCACATGGTAGAGGGGAGGGCCACTGCCTGTCTAAGGGGCGATTTGGCTTAATAAATTTAGTTCATATCCAAATCTCACAAGAAATAGCTCTAAGAAATGCACCCAGCTAAGAGGAATGCAAGGGCAAAGTACCCAGAAGCGACTTTAAACCTCTCAATGATATGAACCAAAACGTGCGTCAGCCTCCACAAATAATCACTTACAGAATTTCTGGTAATAAGCTCCAGTAAGGCATATGTCTCAGTCACCAGCTCCTTCTATTCCCCAAATCATCCCTTCAACTTGCAATCATATGCTGATAATAAGCCAGAATGTAGTATATAATTATAATGTGCGCAAAGATCATACCAGTCATGCAGGCACCAAACTAAATCTCCAGACTGTATTTTGCAGCAGCGTAGAGATTGTTAGCTATGAGGGTTTTCCTCCTCAAAATCCCTTGAAATGAACTCTCCAAAGAGCTCACAATGTCTCCAAATTCTCTGACAAAAGAACCCAAGGGTTTCTGTCCTAGTGTAGGAAATTGAAAGCCAAAAGCTCCCAAATTCTCCAAGAGGAAAAATAATAAAACCAAGCATGAGAAATGAACTCCACTAAGTTGCTTTTATAACATTTTCAAGAGGCTTCACTCTCTTTACCAATCCATGTGGGATTAAACATTTCTTCATAAATAAGCCTCACATAAGGACATAAAAAACAATGTTGTGCAACTAGGCCAAGGAGTACAATTTACTTAAGTCGTAAAGTGACAATATAATAGAATTAGTAACTAAAAATCAAAATATATTTCTTTTATCTTTGGACTTCTGTCAGTTTGTCTATGATCTCTTTAGTGGAATTTTCTTTGGATCTGGTTTTTGGTGTTTGAGGTTGTCTTCCTTTTCCCCTCTCCACCATTCCCTATTATTACTATTGCAATTATATCTTTCTATGTTAATATAAATATTATAGGCCTTGGCCTTTTGTCTAAAAAAAAACACAATTAAACTTCATCCAACGTCCAAGAATGACATATTTCACTGCTGGGAAAATAGAGGCGGACTCACTGCTAAAAATAGACACCTGCTAAAATAGTAACTGCTAAAAATAGTGAGTGTGTCCAAACGCCAAACTGGCCCAATATGGGATGCACTAAAACTTACTATAAATAGTAAGTGCTAAAAATGGCCACTGCTAAAAATAGAAAGTCTTGGACAAGCTGTCCGAAATCATTCCAAAAGGTGTTGTTCATCTCCATTAATGTATCTAAACTCACTGGTGCATCAGAAAACCCCCCCAGTGCTGACACCAACTGCACTGCGAGAGAACCCTGAAAAAATGGGGACATTACAGCATGCAGAGACAAACCTAGATTGGTGCATAATTCCTTCCTTGCTAATAGCTAGTGTTGAGTTTTTAGCTTAGTTCAGAACTTTTGTACAGGTTTATTGTGAATGCACAGTAGTTCAAGTTATGTCTTTGTTGTAATTCACATTAGTGATTCAAGTGAAAGCCTTTTATTTAGTTAATTAAGTCTAATAAAGTGTAGATAAGAGCAAATGATTTAAACTTATCTTCCAAGTTATTTCCTATGTAAGATTTTTTATTTTAGGAAAAATGAATTTTTAGCTGAATAGTATAAAGGTAGATGCAAGATAGAAGTTCAATAGTGTAATAATTTTGTGCAGATTTCAAGGTGTAAAATGTCTCATACTTGTGTTCATTTTTGCAGTTCAAATTCCAATGATTTGTGTGATTATTTTAATGTTTATTAAGCATTAGAAAATTAGTTACCGTGATTGGAATTTTAATAAATCAACATCCCAATCTTATTCACAGCCCTACTTAATGTTTAAATATATTATCTTTGTCACTCAAGTATGTCTTAGTCAAAAGAACTTGCCAAGTTAGAATAATCATGTCACAACCAATGAAAGTGAGTCTATAGATAATAGAACATACCACTATCACAACTTAGCACAAAGTTCTGAAATTTGTCACATTCACGATAACACATTCTTCGCATTACACAATACTTCACAATTTTAGTAACTTTTAACAAGATTCATATTTGGTTCATGGATTCCAAGGGTTAACTACATCAGCGTGCATTCTATAAAGGGATTAGGATTTAGTAACCAAAGCTCAATGTGTAACCACATTGTCAAAGATGAACAATAGGGACCTTGACTCCTTGCCTATACATTTTAAACTAGTGATTGCTAGAATAACCATAATATTCAATCTAAGACAGATTTATTAATATAGATTAAAGAGAACTCAAGATCCAACTAAAACTCCAAGGTGGGATATTTGAAAAATAACTCATAGAGAATGATAGTGGCAATAGAGATATAAACAAATATTGAATCCATTTGTACAAGTCAAGAACTCTAGTCTCTTTAGAACTTCTAAACAATCTTTTTCTTCTACAAAAATTCTTTACAAGATTATCTTTTTAAATTAAAGATAAGTCACATGGGATTGCCTCTCAATAGAGCCATTACTTGAAGCTCCCTTTTCTCCTACTCTTGGGGGCATAGAGCATTACAAAGTGTGGTTGTGCAAATTGCTGGGGAAAACTTTGACTATTGTTTCTTTATTGAATCAAAAATTGCTAAAAGTCATATTGGAGCAATTGGAACTAGAAGACATATAGGTAGAGGGGAGAGATTGGGTGAAAGGTGGGCCTGTCTGTGGGGAATAGGAATGGGTTTCATCCTACTCTATAACTGACAAGTTGCCTTGGCATTTTTAGTTGTCTCTTTCAAGACAACACAAAACATAATAATATGTTAGGATAAACCTCTCTTGAAATGATGAGGGGAATCTCTCTAAGATCTAAATTAAACCCAAATTGTAAGTTAAACCGACCCTTGACACCAATCTATAAACAATTGTAAAAATATCAACACCATACAATATCATCTTTAGGTTTTGCATTACAGAAATGACTACTTGCCTATGTTTTTGCCTCAGGTACTAGACCAACAACAATGTATCCCACAATTGAGATTTTATGAATGAAGCACTTATTTAACACAACATCAACACCTTCCTACTATATAAAACAAAGACCGACAATTTATTCTGTAGACTATTTGGAAGTAATAGCACATAGATGACATTTGATTTTACGAATTAAATAATTAAGTTACATACAAGGCCACAATGTAGATAGAAAAATAACTTCACAACAAAGCTTGATGGTAAAATCAATTTTCAATTCAACTAATGGAATTACAAACATAGGTTGAAATTTTAATGACACTTATAGTAGCATAAGCATGGCATGAACCATCATTAAGAATGTCTCATGTTTAAAGTACTTATTTGTAGATTACAGTATGCCCAATTTTAGAATTTGGGATAATAATTAATTTATTCTCAAAATTTATTGTTATAAAATACAAACACTTTAAAGTTTATGAAAAGTAGGAAAGAAAGCACTTTAAAGAAAAACCTAATCTTAAAGAAATAATAATTTAAAACTAACATAAAACAACCTAAAAACAGGCTTACACTCTCCATCTAGTAATAGAACCTCTGGAAATAACAATTTCTATAAATAGCCATGGCTAAAAATAGCAAGTTGACATGAGCACCCTGCATGAATCTGAAACGACTTTCTTCTTTGAAACTTGACTAACAAATCTCTAAAAATAGCAACTTTCAAAAAAAAATAGTTGCTAAAAATATAAAGTTGGATTAACCCCTCTATGATTATTTGTAAAAGCTTTTCCTTAAAATAGCAGTTTTTAAGGATAGATTTTTCATTTTGAACCTGTGTTACCCCAAGTTTTGGGGGCAGGGATGTTAGGGGATGGGGACGATAGGGAGGCCATTTTTTAGGGGACGACTACTAAAAAAAGAGGGAAAATTTAAAAAATATAGAATATTTCAAATATTCATATAATAGCATTGGTAAGGCAAACATCATATACATCATAGAACCTTAACACACAATGTTAGAGTTCAATCAAGATTTTCATTTCATAGAAAGTGGCAAACAAATCAAGTTTTAACAAACTTTAATTTCATTCATTGACAATGTGCATTGATCATGTTTACCCACCTAAACTAGGGATCTTTGAGAATTTGGGGTTGACTTGTAGGTTTGTTATCCTCCCCTTTTTGGTTTAAGGGCATGTGGAAAGATGGTTGTAGGTGAAGTTGAGGTTTGTTAAGAAATTAAATTTATATCAGACTGATGCAATTCGTTCAATGTGCAGATTTCCCTTTCAATTCAGAGTATTCAGAATTTAATCCTTCCAAAACATGAATGTCAACAATGATAATGTATCAAGGGCAGTGCAGGGGTTTTCTTCAAGTCTGAAATTTGTTGATCAAGGGAGAGAGAGCATTTATTGATTTCTATATCCTTCTCTCTTGAAATCGGCGAATATATATATATATATATATATATGTTTAGTGGGACATGTTATGAGGGGACATGTCTCCACAATGTGGAGGCATGTCCACTCATAACGTGTCCCTTACATACCAAGGGATGCGAACTTTATTTATGTTAGTTAACTTAACTCTTAACCAATTAAAGTCGTCGATCTGTGCAAAACACATTATCAAGTTCGATTTATCAAATACGAATATATAAGTTCGATCTAATGAATATGATCATGTAAACTTTGATCTTGTTATATACAATGATGCCTTAATGATCATTACATGATACAAGGCAAGAGAAGAATAAAATCTGATCACTCATAGATTAATGTAGAGTTTCGATCAGACATAAGGATGATGGCTTGCAAAGTATTCAAAGTGATTATTCTTATAAACACAAGGAAGGAGTATGTGTGTATGTATGCCAGTGGACTGACATACATACATACATGCTTATATGTATAATCAGTATTAATGGTCACCCTTATATCTGACCGAAGCTACTATGCATCAACACTCCCTCTTAGCTAGGGAAGATAATCAAGTATGAAGATATCACCGAACTCGTGATATTGGAGGATGGTTTAAGAACATCAAGTCACATGGCATTCTCCACATAAACATCCAGGTTATGGTATGTGCACTGACATCACGTCTCATGATGTCTACCATAACAAGTCATGGCATTTCCATGGATATCACGTCACATAATACCCACCATGATCATCTCATAAGGAGCATAATGATTTTCAACTGATATCAAGTCTCATGATATCTATCAATAAGCCCAAGAGATATTAACTATCATGACATGTCCATGAATATCAAGTCACATGATATTCGTCATGATAGTGAACCGATTATGGTAAAGTCATCACCTTACAATGTGGGATGCAAGTGTTCATTATTTGAAAGATCGCCACCTTTCAATAATGTACATAGGGTAGGCCCATAAGTCATAGAGTCACACATATGACATAAGAGTTTACACATTAAACATCTTTATTTATATTAATACAAATAGAAATTTAGAGATAATCTCAATAACTTACATTTCAACCATACCAAGTTTCTTCCTAAAGTGTTCAACTTTCACTCTGGGGAGTGGCTTGGTAAGAATGTCTGTTGTTTGATCACTTGTATTAATATACTCCATCTGGATCACATTCCTTTCTACCATGTCTCTCACATAGTGGTAAGGAATCTCTATATGCTTTGATCTATCATGAAATACTGGATTTATAGACAGTTTGATGCAGCTTTGATTGTCACAGTGGATGATAGTAGGCTTCAAAGGCTCTCCAAATAATCCCACAAGCAGTTTTCAGAGCCATATTGCTTCTCTTGCTCCCAAAGATGCTGCAATGTATTCGGCCTCTGTGGAGCTTTGAGCTACTAAAGACTGTTTTCTGCATATCCAAGAAATCATAGCTCATCCCAAATTGAAGCAACACCCTGATGTGCTTTTCCAATTAGTCACACTTCCAGCCCAATCAGAATCAGAGTAACCATGTAGATTTAGATAAACATTTTTATATTTGAGTCCATGTCCAATAGTACCTTGAAGGTACCTCAATATATGCTTAGCAGCAACAAGATGTATCTCTCTAGGTTCACACATAAACTAGTTCAAGGCATTCACTGCATAGCAAATATCCGGTTGAGTGTTAACCAGGTACATCAGTGATCTAATTATCTATCTATAAAGAGTAGGGTCTGCAAGTTTGGATTCTGCTGCTGCTTCTTTTAGTTTATGTAGGTTGGTTTCCATGGGTATCGACATTGGTCTGCAGTTCCACATTCCATATCTTTTCAGAATATCAATGGTGTATTTCCCTTGATTTAGAAAAATACCATCTGGTTTCTGCCAAACTTCCAATCCAAAGAAGTAGTGTAGACTGCCCAAGTCTTTCATATCAAATTCTGATGCTAGGACCTTCTTACATTGAACAATGAGGTGATCTCTTGTAATTAGCAGATCATCAACATACAGAATAAGTATCAACAAATCACCATTAATTACTTTAAAGTAAAGATTTGGATCTGCATCATTCTTGGAGAATCCTAGACCCAACAAATAACTGTCGATCCTCTCATACCAAGCTCGGGGAGCCTATTTAAGTCCATATAAATCTTTCTTCAGTTTGCACACATGTGAAGCTACATTATGAATCACAAAACCTTCAGGTTGTTCTAGATAGACTTCTTCCTCAATAGTCCCATTTAAAAATGCAGTTTTCACATCCATTTGATGGATCTCTCATCCTTTAGCAGCTGCAATAGCTATGACTGCTCTAATGGAGGTATACCGGGCAACAAGTGCAAATGTCTCTTCATAATCAATACCTTCCTTTGGTGAGAATCCTCTGGCGACAAAATGTGCTTTATGTTTCTCTATACTGCCATCTGCAGCATGTTTAATTTTGAAAAGCCACTTGGACGAGACAACATATTTCTCTTTTTGTCTAGGAACTATGTCCCAAACATCATTCTTTAGAATGGATTGGTACTCTTCTATCATAGCATCCTTCCAGACTTGATGCTTGAGGGCTTCTGCAACACCAGTAGGTTCAGAATTAATGATTTCACTCATTAATGCATCATATGTTAATTTGCGAGGTCTTTTACTCTCTCTGAATGCTCCTTTGGGTGTTGCATGGATTTCTGCTTCTTGTATCATCTTTCTAGCCCAAAGTGGTCTCTTGTGATTATTTTCTGGTTCCTCTTCTTGAGTCTTTAGGGGAATTTGACTTTCATTTGTAGTTTCATCTGGATACTCCCTCTGAAACTCAGGAGCAAGATCTTCTTCCATACCTTTGTGTGAATCTGGTATTTCTATCTTATCTGATCGCCTGGCCTTCTTAAAGGCAATGTCTTTTTCAAAAATGACATCTTTACTTAGTTCAATTTGTCTTTGTCCAAGTATGTATATTCTATAAGCTTTTGAAGTTTCACTGTAGCCTACAAATATTCCTTTTCTCCAAGAAGGTTCTAGTTTCAATCTCTTCTCGAGGCACATGAATGTAAATTGGGCACCCGAATATTCTTAAGTGACTGATATCTGGTTTTACACCAGTAAAGGCTTCTTCAGGAGTTTTATTTTCCATGTGAGAGTGAGGACATCTATTTCGAATGTATATGGCTGTATTAAAAGCTTCAGCCCAAAATGAGGTTTCTAGGTTTTGATCATAAAGCATTGCTCTAGCTGCCTCTACTATAGTTTGGTTTTTCCTCTCAGCAACTCCATTTTGTTGAGGATTATAGGGTACAATGAATTCCCTCTTAATCCTTGCATTTACACAAAACTCTTTAAAGATTTCAGAAGTATCTTCTTTCCCATTGTCTGTTCTAAGTATTTTAATTTTCTTCTCGGAAGAATTTTCTGTGAGAGCTTTGAATTCCTTAAACCTTTTAAGGATCTCTTTTGATTCTTTGCACTTGAGAAAGTATATCTAGGTCTTCCTGGAGAAGTCATCAATGAAAATTACATAATACAAAAATTCTCCTATGGAGGGTACAGACATGAGTCCACATAGGTCAGAGTGGACTAATTCTAACACAACTTTAGTTCTACTCAAACTATTAGGAAAAGTACCCTTACTGTTTTTCCCCAAGGCACACCCTTTACATGCCCCATTGTGAGTTTGATTTAGTTTAGGTAGTCCGGTTACAAATTTATCCATAGAAGTTAGGGCGCGAAAGTGAATATGGCCTAACCTTCGATGCCATATCTCATTTGAGTCAGAAGTCTCATGAAAGAGGGCTTGATTTGACTTAGTGCAAAGTTTGTAAAGGTGTCCTTGTCGTATGCCTATAGTTTGGGCCTTCTTTATGGTTGAGTTCTTCAACCATGCTAAGACTTTGCCCTCCATAAATGTAACTCTGTATCCGTTATCTTCAAGAGCTGATATAGATATTAAATTTCTCTTAATACCTGGCACATATAGTACTCCAGTGAGTTGAATAGAGATCCTGGATTTCAATTTGATGGTGCAGGTTCCAACTCCTTTTACCGGATGTGCAAAGTCATCCCCAATTGTAACCTCTTCATTAGATTCTTCTACCATAGTTTCTAAGTGATATCGGTATCCTGTAATGTGTCTTGATGATCCACCGTCGATTACCCATGTGTTAAGTTTGTTTGAGAATTGGCTAGATAATGTTGAGTAGAAAGCAAATTTCTCAGAATCATGTTCTATATTTGTCTTTCCGATTTTAGCAAATGAGGCTTGTTGTTTTGTTCTGTCAGGACACTTGACCGCATAGTGTCCATATCGATCACACCTAAAACATTGAACTTGCGGCAAGTCTTTTCTCTACTTGGATGAACTTTTTCCATGAGAATTTCTCTTCCTTTTGAAGTTCTTCTTCTTACCTTTCTTATGAGAATTTGTGTTAAGGACATGAATATCCTCATCTATAGGTTTCTGCTTCCCTTTTGTTATTTGTCTTGACTCTTCTTGTAGACAATCAGATCTTAATCGATCAAATTTAGGAAGCTTGGATCTTGCGCTTATTCCTTGGACAAATGATTCCCATGAATTTGGAGGACCGCCTAAGGTTACGAGTGTCAATTCCTTGCTATCAATTTCATATCCAACTGTTGATAGTGTAATGGACACCCTAGAATGCCCAAAAACTAAACCAACTGCTGATAGGAATTTAGTCAAACAGTTTGCATCCAACTCCTTATTTCTCCGTTTAATGTTTAAATCCCCTTATAGCTTCGGAAATGAAATGTTTGTTTGTTTGTTTTTAAGTCTTTGCATAGATTTGAAATCACATAACATGAACTAGAAGGAAACTACAATAATATGCAACATGAAGATTGAACTACTGCGGATATGATATTATTTCCAGAATTATTAAAATCAAATACATAGCAGATTTTTCAACTCACTAAATACTCCAGCATTTTTGACATAATATTCCAGCAATGACTTCCCATCTTGCTGCTACAGTAACATGAATAGTGCCGTGCTACAGTAACGTGAATAGTGCCACGCTACAGTAGCGTGAATAGTGTCGTGCTACAGTAACGTGAATAGTGCTGCTATAGTATTAATCAGTCTTCAATCAGTCCAATATCTTCATAAAACCATCTCTTCAGAATGGCATAAGCATTGGTCAAGAAGTGGAGAAGGTATGAGCAAGACACCAAATCTGCCTGTAGCTGGAGATGCACCCAATCTGCCTGTTAATGAAGCTGATAGCAATGGATTCCAAAGGCCAAACCCCAAGGGAATGACGTCTAGAATGTCACAAGAGAGGATAGACGTCCTCTAATGCCAAGAACGGATCTGCAACTCACACATCAATTTCTTCTCATATTCAACATGTTGAATGAAGCCACAAAAGCTTCCTTTTATTCTTTCTCCAAGGGTCGACCCAACTCACTTGAGCAATGTGGGATAAAAGATGTGCAATATAAAACATATTAAAATATTCACTTATGTCTCCCTTGGGTGCCCCTTCGATTTGCACACATCCCCATAAAATAAATATTAAAGTAACACTTTAATATTTTACAATTAAATTAAATGTTACTTTAATAACACTTCAGGCATTAAAATATATTAGCAATCGGACTCCGAATAGCGCGAGTGATAGCTCGTCGGAAAGCTCTCGCCGAGGAGTATCGAATCCAATCACCAAAACTAGCCTCCGTTGTGTCTTGCTGACATACTAAAAATAGTATGCCTGAAACTAAGTAAATCAACTCCATTTTGGCCCAAACTGGAAATGACTAGGCCAAAACACTCCAGGATCCCCTTAAACCCTTCGTTAGCCCCCGGGACCATGTAGAGATAGGCTAACGCACATACACTTGGTCAACTCCTAAAGTGGGGACATTACAGTCCGCCCCCCTTGAAATTGCTTGTCCTCAAGCAATCTCAGTCCAGCCTGTTGTATCACCTGCTCATTCTCCCATGTAGCATCTTCCTCCGGCAGGTCTCTCCATCTGACCAAATACTCCTTCACTATCCTGTTTCTAAGTTTCCTCTCTCTGGTGTCCAGAATAGCCTCAGGTACTAACACGAGCTTCCCCTCCTCATCCAAAGGGGGTAAATCTGCAGAAGGTACTACACTCTGACCAATGGCTTTCTTAAGCCTAGACACATGAAATACATTGTGTACCCAACTGCCCTCTGGAAGCTCAAGCTCATAGGCGACTTCGCCCACTCTGCGAATCACCCTGTAGGGACCATAAAATCTAGGCTTCAACTTCTCTGCTCCGCTCCTCTTGAACGATGACTGCCTATATGGCTGTAGCCTCAAATACACCATGTCCCCCACCTCAAAACTGCGCTCTACCCTATGTTGGTCAGCATACAACTTTTGCTGATTTTGAGCCTACTGTATATTCTCCTTGAGCGCTCTCAGGATATCCTGACTATCGTGCAATAGATCCTTGGCTTTGGGCACTCTGCTGTCCCCCAAAGCCAAATCCATGAAGCTTGGTGCTTCATACCCATACAATGCCATAAATGGAGTCATCCTGATGGTCATGTGATATGTGGTATTGTAACAATACTCACCCATGTGTAACCACCTGACCCAAGCTCTCTGTTGTGCAGTCACATAGTTCCGTAAATAACCTTCCACCCATTTATTTACTATCTCAGTCTGCCCATCTGTCTGAGGATGGTAGCTCGTACTAGGTGTAAGATCTGTACCGCATAGCCTGAACAACTCTTGCCAAAAGACGCTCATGAACTTGCTATCCCCGTCACTAACAATAAATCTCGGTAGCCCATGCAACCTAAAAATCTCTCTGAAGAACAAATCTGCCACCTGAGCTGCTGTGTAAGAAGAAGGAATAGCAAAGAAGTGAGCAAACTTTGTCAATCTGTCTACCACCACATAAATGCAATCTATTCCCTGCACTCGTGGTAAACCAGTGATGAAGTCCTTAGAAATGCTTTCCCATTTCTTGTCCGGAATGGGCAAGGGCTGTAGTAAACCTGCAAGAAACGTGTGCTCTCCCTTATTCTGCTGACAAACTGCACACTCCCTGACATACCTCTGAACATCATCCTTGAGCCCCCTCCATGAGAACCGCTCTCGGATCTGCCTATAGGTCTTGAAGACCCCTAGATTCCCAGCTGTAGGCACATCATGAAATACCCTCAGTATCGCCTCTCTCAACTGTGATGACGGAATCAAACAAACCCTGTCCTGAAATCTGATCAATCCATCTATCACCTCATAGCGATCATCCTATATAGTACCTGAAATCAACCCAGAAGCCCAAGTATCTCTGACATACTCTGCTATAATCTTATCCCTCCAATCTCCTGTAATCTCTACAAGAGCACAAATGTGAGGTCTTCTGGATAAGGCATCAGCTACTACATTCTTCTTCCCTTTGACAAACTCAATGTCAAAGTCATAAGCCTGCAATTTAGTGACCCACTTCTGTTGCCTGTCATTCAAGTCTCGCTGGCCCATGAAATACTTTATGCTGTTGTGATCAGTCTTGATCACAAAATTCCCTCCAACCAAGTAGGATCGGAATTTGGCCAAGGCGTGCATGATGGCCAACATCTCACGATCATAAATAGAATAGCTCCTCTCCACACCTCGGAGCTTCCTACTCTCAAAAGCGATGGGGTGCTCCTCCTACATCAATGCTGCTCCAATCCCATCACCTGATGCATCACAATGAAGCTCAAAAGGCTTCGCGAAGTCTGGTAGAGCTAGGACTGGACATGAAGACATCACTTGCTTGAAATGCTCAAAACACCTCTGTGTTGCCTCTGTCCACATGAAGGCCCCCTTCTTAGTAAGATCTGTCAAAGGAGCAGCTGTCTGAGAAAACCCCTTAACAAACCTCCTATAAAAACTACATAAGCCAAAGAACCCCTTAAGCTGATAAGGTTCGTAGGCGTGGGCCAATCAACAATAGCTCTAATCTTTTTAGGATCCATCCCAACTCCCTTTGCACTGATAATATGACCAAGGTACAAAAGCTCTGTCATCCCAAACTCACACTTAGACTCCTTGGCATACAGTGACTCTCTCTCCAAGATAGATAGCACCTCCTCAAGATGCTGCAAATGCTCCTCCCATGTCCTGCTAAAGACCAAAATATTGTCAAAGAAAATCAAAACGAATCTCCTCAAATGCCCCCTGAACGCCTGATTCATGCAACTCTGAAAAGTAGCAGGAGCATTGGTTAGCCCAAATGGCATAACCAAAAACTCGAAATAACCATAGCGACACCGAAAAGCTGTCTTCTCAATGTCCTCTGCCCTCATACTGATCTGATGATACCTTGATCTCAAATCTATCTTTGTGAAGAAGCATGCCCCATGTAGCTCATCTATCAGCTCATCTATCCTCGAAATGGGGTACCTGTTCTTAATGGTTTTCTTGTTCAAGGCCCTGTAGTCAATGCACATGTGCATTGTTCCATCCTTCTTCTTAACCAAAACAACTGCTGAAGCAAAAGGGCTTTTGCTTGGCCTAATGTGCCCCATCTCCAACAACTCCTTGATGGCTTTCTCTATCTCATCCTTGTGTTTTTTTGGATGACGATCGGGTGTGATCATAATGGGCTTACCCCCTCTTCTAACTCAATGACGTGCTCTATCCCCCTATCTGGAGGAATGCCATGTGGAATACTTCCAAATACCTTGGCATGACTATCAAGGATGTCCTGCATATCAGGCGGATGACTCTTAACCTGTGGCTCTGGTGATGCTGGCATAATCAAGCACTCCGCTGCCCACTCAACATCATCATGTCTGAACAACCTCTCCATCCTCCTCAAAGAAACTACCCTACAACTGCCATTTGATAATTCTCTGAGTACCACGGTCCTGCCCTCATGCTGGAACCTCATCTCTACTCTCTCCATGCTGAGAGTAAACTCTCTCAATGATGCCATCCAAGTCATCCCTAAGATAACGTCATAATCATCCATGTCCACAATATAGAACTCATCCTGAAGCTCATAACCATCTCCCAATCTGATGCGAAGATTTGTAATCTTCTGTGTGCATAGTAACTTGTGACCACTAGCTACCATGACTCGGAATCCTGAATGTTCTTCAGTTTGCCACCCTCTCCTAGCCACTAACTGTGAATCTATGAAATTATGTGTGGCCCCAGTGTCCAGCAAAGCAACCACCTTCTATCCCTGTATGGTGCCATGCACCTTAAAAGTAATTGCCTTTTGAGCACCTGTCAATCTAGCTAGGGACTTCTCATTCCCTAAACCCTCCTTAGTGGCACTGCTCTCACCATCAGACTCTGACTGCTGCTCCTCATCCTCTAACTGTGACTCCTTAGCAGAGAAGTACTCCATCTGGTTGGCCTTAGCCTTAAGAGGACACTTGTGAGATAAATCCCACGGTTCCCTACACTGAAAACATAATTTTTTCCGCCTCAACTCGTTCAGTGTCTCATTGTCTAACCTCTTTGATTCTTTTTTCAGAGGCTGAGAATCCCTATGTAGAGGTTTATTATCCTTATCCTTCTTGAAGTGTGGATCCTTAGGAGTGAACTTACTCCTAGAAGCGGAAGGTGCAAGATCTCTCGCCTTCCGAATGGCATCCTGCAATGTGAGGGGATCATGTCCCTTCACCCAACCACGAAGAGGCTCTGACAATCCATCCACAAACAGTACAATCAACCTCCTCTCCGAAATGTCTGTAACCAACACTGATAGTCTCTGGAAATGTGAGATGTAACTGTCGATAGGACCCCACTGCCTTAATTGAGCTAACTCCTTGAAATGGAGTTCTGGATCCTTCATATCAAACCTGTCAATCAACCTGTCAGTGAACTCTGCGTATGTGTCTATCTGATTATGGCCCAACGTGACCATACCATGGTGCCACCACTCGTGTGCACTCCCATCCAAGTGCAATGCAACATACTTAATCGCATCCTCCTCAAGCATGGGATTAAGCTGGAAATAAGTATCTAATTTTTGGACCCATGTCCGTGCTGAAGCCTTCCCTGTACCATCATAGTATGGAATAGACAACTTTCCCAACTTCTTCCTCATCTCATAATTTTGTTGTCGGTTTCCTCTCATGGGCATATTCTTGAGTCTAACATCCATATATTCCCTGAATGTCATCTCAACCTGTAACTCAGGGCTAGAGTCCCTCCAATCATCCATAATCATATCTTGAATCTCTTGCTGTGTAGGACCGACATTATTCTGGTCATTCTGTCTCGGAGGAAACTGTGGCATGAGTGGTCTCGTAGTAGAAGAACCTGCTCTAGCATATGTCCTGGTTCTCCTGTTAACCGATGCGTCTCCATTACCTCCATTATCCTATCCACCTCCCTGGTTAGCATTATTACCTTGATTGGTATGATTACCTTGGTTGCCATTATTACCTCGGTTGGCATTATTGCCTTGATCTGCTCTCGTCAAATGTTGTGTAAATGCTATAGCCATCTGTTGCAATGTAGCCTGGAGCTCCCTCTGACCCCTAGCAAGATCACTGAGCATCTCCCTAGTGCTAGGTTCTCCCCTTTCTCCATCTCTGTCACCCATGGTTGGTGCTGAAAAAGGGTCACCCTCCTCTTCAATCTCTGGTGAATTCTGTAGGTTTGTGTTTGACCTGTTTCTCCTCAAGTAATATTGATGTGCTGGACGCATGAAACCCTCACAGGATGGCAGGAAAAACAAGCTCTGATACCAGTGGAATGGACACCCTAGAATGCCCAAAAACTAAACCAACTGCTGATAGGAATTTAGTCAAACAGTTTGCATCCAACTCCTTATTTCTCCGTTTAATGTTTAAATCCCCTTATAGCTTCAAAAATGAAATGTTTGTTTGTTTTTAAGTCTTTGCATAAATTTGAAATCACATAACATGAACTAGAAGGAAATTACAATAATATGCAACATGAAGATTGAACTACTGCTGATATGATATTATTTCCAGAATTATTAAAATCAAGTACATAGCAGATTTTTCAACTCACTAAATACTCCAGCATTTTTGACATAATATTCCAACAATGACTTCCCATTTTGCTGCTACAGTAACATGAATAGTGCCATGCTACAGTAACGTGAATAGTGCCGCGCTACAGTAGCATGAATAGTGTCGTGCTACAGTAACGTGAATAGTGCTGCACTACAGTGCTGCTATAGTATTAATTAGTCTTCAATAAGTCCAATATCTTCATAAAACCATCCCTTCAGAATGGCATGAGCATTGGTCAAGAAGTGGAGAAGGTATGAGCAAAACACCAAATCTGCCTGTAGCTGGAGATGCACCCAATCTGTTTGTTAATGAAGCTGATAGCAATGGATTCCAAAGGCCAAACCCCAAGGGAATGACGTCTAGAATGTCACAAGAGAGGATAGACGTCCTCTAATGCCAAGAACGAATCTGCAACTCACACATCAATTTCTTCTCATATTCAACATGCTGAATGAAGCCACAAAAGCTTCCCTTTTATTCTTTCTCCAAGGGTCAACCCAACTCACTTGAGCAATGTGGGATAAAAGATGTGCAATATAAAACATATTAAAATATTCACTTGTGTCTCCCTTGGGTGCCCCTTTGATTTGCACACATCCCCATAAAATAAATATTAAAGTAACACTTTAATATTTTACAATTAAATTAAATGTTACTTTAATAACACTTCAGGCATTAAAATATATTAGCAATCGGACTTCGAATAGCGTGAGTGATAGCTCGTTGGAAAGTTCTCGCCGAGGAGTATCGAATCCAATCACCAAAACTAGCCTCCGTTGTGTCTTGTTGACTTACTAAAAATAGTAAGTATGCCTGAAACTAAGTAAATCAACTCCGTTTTGGCCCAAACTGGAAATGACTAGGCCAAAACACTCTAGGATCCCCTTAAACCCTTCGTTAGCCCCCGGGACCATGTAGAGATAGGCTAACGCACATACACTTGGTCAACTGCTAAAGTGGGGACATTACAGATAGTTGGTCCCTTAGTTCAGTGATTCTCATGAAATATGCATTGACAGATTCTCCCTTATTCATGCTTATATTATTAATTTGCCTCTTTAGGGCAAGGGTTCTGCCTGTATTATTTATTTCAAATGCACTCTCAAGAGATATGAACATAAGATATAGGTACAATATGATCCCTGACTGCATCCATTATAAGTTTCATGGCTTTCTCATTTCTTTCAATCCATTGAGTTTTCGTAGGTTCATTTTCAGGTTCGGTTGTCTTTTCTTTTACGAAGGAGTCTAATTTATTCTCCTTTAGAAGCATCATAATTCTGAGCTTCCAAGATATGAAGTTGTTGGCTCCTTTGAGTCGATCTTCAAATCTGATCATGTTTGACATTGTGAAGAATGAAATGTGACTGCAATACTTAATAGATGATAGTCTGATGTCTCAAATTTAATTTGGATCTCCTTTTACCAGGGCTCTAATACCATGTTGAGAAATTAAATTTATATCAGACTGATGCAATTCGTTCAATGTGCAGATTTCCCTTTCAACTTGGAGTATTCAGAATTTAATCCTTCCAAAATATGAATGCCAACAATGATAATGTATCAAGGGCAGTGCAGGGGTTTTCTTCAAGTCTGAAATTCGTCGATCAAGGGAGAGAGAGCATTTATTGATTTCTATATCCTTCTCTCTTGAAATCGGCGAATATATATATAGTTTTAGTGGGACATGTTATGAGGGGACATTTCTCCACAATGTGGAGGCATGTCCACTCATAATGGCTCCCTTACATACCAAGGGATGCGAACTTTATTTATGTTAGTTAACTTAACTCTTAACCAATTAAAGTCGCCGATCTGTGCAAAACACATTATCAAGTTCGATTTATCAAATACGAACATATAAGTTCGATCTAATGAATACGATCATGTAAACTTTGATCATTGTTATATACAATGATGCCTTAATGATCATTACACGATACAAGGCAAGCAAAGAATAGAATCTGATCACACACAGATTAATGTAGAGTTTCGATCAGAAACACTAGAAGGCCATAGCTAGGGACAATAGAGACATGGCATTCGTTGAAGGTGAATGCCCTTTTACTTAAATCTTCAAAGCTCCTCTCTTGCTACTACTTCCTTTGGTGAAATACTTCCTCTCACCTTCTAAGGTTACATGTGAGTATGAGTAAAGATCAATTTATTCTTTCTTTGGAGTTGGCCATGGGAAATCTTGTTTATAATGTCCAATCCCTCAAAATATCATTTCCATATAGTCAACTAGGTTCTTAAGGAGTTAGAAGGTTAATCTTATAAATATACTTCAAGGATGTTTGAGAGTGCTATAAATCTTGATGAACTATAACAACGAAGATTGTTTTTGAGGATCTCTTCATATTTAGACTTGAGCTAACTTTAAGGATTTCAGCAATCAAAGTTAAAGTTTTGGGGTGATATAATAAGAGGAGATCTAGGGGATAAGTGTCAAGAAATGGAGGAGCACACCAAGAGGAAGGACAACTAAGGCAACAAAAATAACCCACAACAGACCTCTCAACAAGTACTTAAGTTGGTCCAATGCCTTCTATATTGGGGAGCTAAATGGATGTAGGAGTTCAGAGAAAACCAAACATTGGTAAGGTTATTTCCAGATCTATATAGTGTCAACAATCAGGTGCGAGTGGTAATGGGAAGATTTAAAAATTGGTAAGGTTATTTCCAGATCTAAATAGAGTCAACAATCAGGTACGATCATATGCTAGGATGAGAAGAAGATAGAATCATAGAAATAATTTTAAAACATGGCTTGCGGGAATGTTGCAACAGATAGGGATTTTGTAGTTCTTGGAAACTTCTTTGGCTCTCTTGGAACACTAATATTTGCAATGAGACTAACCCTAATATGTGGAAAAAAGGGAGTAGATCAAGTGATGAAGGGCGCATGCTAATGTCAAATGTGACATCATGACAAATTTTGCTGGGAAAAAGACTTCATTATTGAAATTTTCTTATCAGTATTGCAAGCTTTCAGCCATTGGTTTGTCTCTAGTTACCTAACTATAAATATCAAAAGAAACAGTCTTTTTTAAAGATAATTGATAATGCTTGAGTTCAAAGAATGTAAGAAAAACATGAAGACACCTACACTAAGGACAAGTCTGTTAGTTTTTTTGTTGTGTTAGGGGTATCCCCCGGACCCAGCCCAACGCCTAACCTGCCTTACCTTGGACTTACATATCGCTAAGTTGGGGTTCAGGAAGGGGCGAGCTGATGCGAGACTAAAGAGTTTGTTACCATTAATCTATTGTGAACTATTTACAAGTCCACTTAATTGAACTGAATTGGGTTGTAAGCTGTAGTTAAAGGTGATCTAAAGAGTTTGTTATCATTATCCTATTGTGAACTATTTACAACTGTCCACTTAATTGAACTCTCTTGGCTTCCTCTTGAGTTTTTCTTAAGAAGGTGCTTTTGACTTATGTTTTTGTCTTCTCCAGTTGTATATTTGTAGGAGGTGAAAAATGAACCATGTGAATTTACGTGAATGATGAAAGAGTGAACATACATAAAAATTGGGATAGCTAGGGAAAATATTTAAGTGGGGTGATCAAATATCCATTTGAGACAGATAAATGGAAATTGGTTACTTTTGTTGAAGATTTGCAACTCATTGAGAAAATAGAGGATGTTGGAACCTCTAGTTTGGAACCTAGATACTTGTACATATGTTGTTCCAGAAGCTTTGCAATAACATGCATTTGTGGAAAAGATGCCATATATTGTAATGAAGACCCCTTAGGTGGGAGTGGCTCGATATATGGTTGTTGCCCAAGCAAGCTGCCATCCATTTATTGACAAACTGCTGAGGGATTCACCACAAATAAATTTTGAGATGCAGATGTTGGATTGCTCTTCTCTTTGTCCTAACATTAAAATCCAAAATTGGTTGTTTTGTTTTTTTGGCTATATATTTCTTAAGTACTCAATAACAAGCAATGGAAATTAAGGGACAAGCTTAAATTGTAACTGATATTGGGCTAAATGGTATCTTTTGCAAGATGCATAACTTATATAGTTGCCATTTACTATTGTGTATTCATTTTTATCTATTGCCAGCTTTATTGTGAATTTTAGTCTATAGGAAGAAATTTTCCACTTTATGTCAGCCATCACTTTCTATACCATTGCATTTTAATTTTTCGACCTTTACGTTTCAACTAGATGCATAGATTACATTCCATCTTTGCCATTTTCTTCATTATTAGTTATAACTGCATTGCACTGGAGTGCCTTGACTGCTGATTCTTTATTGTTCTTTTCTACTTTTATGGTTTTATGGAGGAACAATTCTCTAACATTGATTTATATTATTCATACAATTTCAGGTGCTAGTTCGAGATGTCTGGGTATTTGAGAGATCATTGTTTCAATCTGATGCAAGATGGCGCCTTTGTGGACGGATTTCTTTGTAGAACAGAATAACATGCATTATGCATATGCATCGGAAATTGAGTAATTTTTTTTGACTATATGGCTGCTTGAGCTCATGTTATTGGAATGTTAATGCAAAGAAAATTACCCAAAGGAAATTTTTTCAGATTAAGCGCTAAAACAATGAACAAAGATGCAAGACTATTAATAAGATGATTCATTCTGAGGGTTGTGGAGCTATGTTGTTATGTCTAATAGCAGTTTTTCCTAGCAAGGATGGAAAACATTGTCAACTTGGAGGAAGTCTTTTTCTTCTTTGTGTTTGTTGTCTATGATCCTTTAACCATCAAGTCTTGTGCTATTTCTAGGGTATCTCCAAGTCTATATGGGGGACTCTCATTTATGTTTGTTTCCATACGTGCCACATGTGATAGAGAGTCCCCATTTTCTATCAAAGCCTTTCATTCGATTCTATTTCCCTTCATTTTAGTTTTGCTTTTGCTTTTGCTCTTTTAGCCTTTTTGTTAATTATAGAAGTCTATAGGGAGGCTCCTTCATTGATCATGTTTTGATGGTTAGAGGTAGTATTTAGAATGATGGAAAGACTCATCACAATTTTCGTATTGGACTCACTTTGGCATCCTTGTTATTTGTGTACTTCTAGTGCTCATATTAATAAATTATTAATGAACATTTTATTACCTAATGGCAATGCTCTCTTACTAACTAGTGCTATAACAAACTTGTCTATTGGGCATAATTTTAAAGTGCATAGGATGAGCTAAATTCATTTGCCACTCATAGCAAGATAATAGATATAGATGCATAAGATATTAACCAATCGGTAATGATTACTAGTGAGGAGAGCATATTACATTTGTGAAAAATGACTTAGTTTTAAACTACATATCACATTTGTGAAAAATATCGGGATTGGGATTTTGTTTCATAATGAGTAAAGAGTACATTAAAGATATATTGACCATAAGGTTGAAATATTCAATGGCCTTAGTGGATTCAATTGAGAAGGCAACTTTAATTATGAAGTTTGTTTTTCATCATATTATTTTAGCAAATACATCCTATCATGTTTAATGGTACAAGAAAATTGTTAAATGTCTAGAATGAATACTAAGAGAAGGCGATCATTTTGTAAGTGGAAACTATGGTTTATAAAAGGAGGGTAGATTATAATCATGTAGATATAGGCGGCAAGTAATTTTATGAATAAAACAAGGATGGCAAGGGCAAATATATACATAAGCATGAATACTTGACTAATGATAATAACAATTGGAATATATGATTCGATTAATATGAAATCAAAGATCTAATTTGGCATTCCAACACCTATGGAATTTCATGGTCATGAAGGGCCAACAAGAAAAAAATCATTTATTGGGCATATTTCATTTCATATTGAGTGAGGCAATAATCAGTACTAGATACTCAAAATTGAACCACAAGAGGGAGAAAATGAGAAAAAGATGGTTGGAAATTTTTTCATGGTCACAAATATAATACAAGTAGTGTTGCAATGTGTGCACACCCTTGATGTTGCCATCTCCATGAGAAGACTAAATCAAATATTCAAACACATATTGGTGACACACATAAGGAGAGATGGTATAACATCTCAATAAAGGAGTGGTAAGCATCTTAATGGAGCGCTCTCTAAAATAAAAGAACAACATGAGTAGAGGGTCATCACCAACTCAATCTATGAAGAGGTGCACAATGAATTTGGCATTAAAACACACAACATAAGACTACAACAAAAAAGAGACCAAACAATTCCTTCCCTATCTTTATTAACTAGGGTGAAGAGGCGAGTTAGATTCATTAAGAAAGAAGACAATCCATTCCAATTTAGCACATTTATAAAATATCATGCAACGTTCATTTCTTCACTAGGCTCATTTACTACATTCAAATCCTCATTAGTACTCCACAAGCACAAGAGAGATTAGGTGCTTTTAGCATAAAGTTTTTTTATTTAGTTTTCAACAATACAACGAAAGAAAGGTATCAACAACTCATACATATAAGATCTCATTACATTTTACCAACAAAAATGTATCATACAAAGAGGAGAGAAGAATATACTTATTAACCATACATATGAGACTTGATTCTCATCTCGCAATGTTTAAATAAGGATCATAATTGAAACACGAGTACCTATTTCTTTTCCAATACAAAGAGGAAGAATAATAATTACCATATCAATTTATTAATCTCACTGAGTCTTTTGTCATTATTAAGAGAACTAGATACATGGAGATGATACTTTCATATATATTTAATAATCTTTTGATGATGCCATTCTATCATAAGCATAAGAGTAAGGCTATCATATCTTTACTAATAAGAGTCAATATGATGTGAATAATTCAATTACCAATCAATGATACTTCAAGAAAGAAGTCAAAGATAACATACATGTCATGATGGCAATTAATTTCTATTTCATCTACTTTTCAAGACACAGTAACAAGAAAAGAGCACAATGATTACACATACATGCTAGCAAAAGATGAATCATTTATTCCTTTCACTATCAAGCATAGGAGACATAAAATTGGGCGATATGGTGATCATTACAAATCAAAACCGATCAACTCACACAAATTATTGGGAACGTTTATCCACTTTATTTTGGTTCCATAAGCATAGGACTAGATCAATGTGAGAAATATCTATCAATTTATAAAGTCATGGCTTAAAATAAAACCTTTATTCGATATTTTAATTAATCTAGTTAATTCTTTTACCTATACGCAATACTTATAAAAGAAGAAATGACCAAATGAAGAATTGTTCCAAACACCATGAACAAAATCTCAAAACCTTCGAAACACACAACATAATTCAAACATTAGAAGAGTGTCCCAATGATGTAGAAAAATATATCACAACATGCATGTTGAGGTGGTAATTGCACATTTAAGTTTTATATAAAAAACTGCCTAAAAGAAAAACCAAAAACCTATGCTTGATATTGATTACACAAACAAGAAGCTAATTTTGTAGGAAAATAGACTTTTTCTAAGTTGAAGATCGATTACCAAAAGAAAGAGACAACATACATAGTCTAGTTACAATAAAAGTGATCAAACCAATCACACTATCAAATCCCCAATCAGGTTACATAAACAAAAAAACAAACAAACCAATTTAGATAGTATCATATAGAGTATCATATCTATCACATATTACATCAACATGTAGATAATACTTGGACACATATTTAAAAAATAGATTGCAATAGAATTATATTATTCTTTATCACTATCATTATGTGGACCTTCTTCCCTTTCATTGTCTTCTCCACCCTCTCTATCAATTTCTTTGGCCTTTCCTTTGTCATTCTTTTTGGGTGCAAATCTATTGATCTCAAAGGTATCATATTCTTTGCCAAGAGGAAGAGATATCTGTCATAACCCTCTTTTTGGAACTTGATATGACTTGCTATTATTATTATTATTATTATTATTATTATTGTTATTCTTGTTGTTGTTGTTGTTGTTGTTGGAAAGAAAAGATAAATTGAAATGAGGTTGAAGCTTTAAATAAAAAGAAGAATTAAATAATGGTGACAAACTCGTGAGGTCATAATTTACTTGGAAATTATTTATTTCCTCAATATTCTAATTGAGCACATGGTGTAGGAGAAATAAGAAGATTCTAGAAAATCAATTTTCAAATTCAAAATATCAAGGAATAAATATTATATTTAGCAAATATATGACATAGGAGTTATAAATTATTTTATGACAAGAATAATTCTATTCATAGTTCTTTTTATGACAAAGGAGTTACAAAATTTATCTTTGATAAAATGGAGGAGAATTCAAATTTGAATTTTAAATGCATGGTCAAATGTAACCCCCACTATGACAACAATCATTTTTGCAATAAATTAATTATTTATTTTCTCAATATGTTATTTGGCACATGTTGTAGGAGAAATAAGAAGCTTCTAGAGGAATCTTCATTCTTTAGTTTCCTTGCATGTAACTCCCCCCACTAAGATATTAATCAATTTTGCATGGATCCAATATTGGAACAGAATCATTTCTTTCAATTAATTCTCTTGATAGTGGAATTGAGGGATCTTTTCTATATAATGTATGCAAGTTTTTGAAAAGAGGGGGTTGGTTATTTTGAAGAAAGAAATTTTCTCAAGTTATTGAAAGTAGTAGGTTTCTCTTTGAGTCACATTTCATTGTAGGATTGTTAAGTAGTTGTTTTCAAGAAATTTCACAAAGTTGCTAGGAAAGATCAAGGGAGGCTAGCTTGAAAAATTTGGAGGGGATTCTACATCGAGCTTTGAGTATCCAGGTTCTCCTCTCTTCACATTCTTTCAATTGACATACGTGAACTTTGTATTTTGCAAGAAATAGTTTATTTTCTCTCTTAGAATTTATTTCATATAAAATATCCACCATCTTAGTTAATTAGAAAAAAATAATAAAGGAAATTCTGTTAATTCAAAAAAAGAATATATATATATATATTCGTTGTTTCAAAAAAAAAAAAGTAAACCTTTTCTCCTTAAAAATGGATGTAAGGATATCTATTTATTTAATTATTTTTCTTTAGGGAAAAAGAAGGAAAGAGATCTTGCTTTTGCTTTCTTTTCTATTTAAGTCTAGATTTGTGTAAAAATCCTCTTTTTCCTATTTAGTTTTTTTTTTTCGAAGAATTAATTCTTCTCTCTGTGAATAGAGATTAATTACCCGTGCATGAACCTTGTTTTCTTGTGTTTATTCTTTTCTTTCCTGTGAATAAAAAAATTAATTTCTTGTGTATGAATCTTGTTTCTTATTTTTATTCTTTTTCTTTCCTGTGAATAAAGAAAAATTAATTTCCTGTATATGAATCTTGTTTCTTATTTTTATTCTTTTTCTTTCCTATGATTTAATCTTTCACTCACCCGTGGGTTTGATCAATCAAATGAAATTCTTATTCCTTAATAGTGAATTTTTGTTTCTACCTCTTTGTGATTATAAAGTTGTGCACCAGAAGCTTATTTTTCTTTGAATGAGGGTTTGATCAATTGTGTGTATTTCTTTTTGTTCCCTTATTTTTCCTTTGTGAGTAGTCTACTTTTCTGTGATTATAGGAAAGGAAATTTTCAAATGTATTTGATATTCTCTGTAAGAATGAAATAAAACTACTCTCTCTCAAAAATCTATTCAACAAATTATTGGTGCCTTGTGTAAAGTATTTTCTTTGAAATTTTCCTTTCTTAAATTATTGTTTTATATCAATGTTTCCATAAAATCATTCTCTTAAATAAATCCTTTATTAAATTATTGTTTTATACCAATGTCTCTGGAAAATCATTCTCTGTAAATAAACCTTTTCAAAAAAAAAGAAAATACATCTTAGGAATGTGTGAAATCTGTTGATGCCTTCTGAAAATCATTCTTTGTAAATAAAACTTAAAAAAAAAATACATCTCAGGAATATGTGAAATCTGTTGATGCCTCCAGAAAATTATTCTTTGTAACTCTGTAATTTCATCATACAACTATTATCTATATTTTATTTTATTTAACCACTAATAAATAAATCAGTAGTTATTATTTCCATGAATAAAATTTAATCAAAGTAAGATTAGGTATTAATAGCTTTTAAATAAAATAAAAATATAATAATTTATTAATAATATTAATATAGTAAGATTATGTTAACACTAATTTTAATAATTTGTTGTAATTATTAATTTTAATAATATGAAAATGCATACATAGAAAAGGATTGTTAATTTATCAAATTTTGTTGTAACACTATTTGTAAATTCTAAGGGGGATTAAAATTGGAAATAGGTCCCAACAATTGAATCTAGATTAGATAAATGGGAAATCATTTGTCAAGTGATTGGAAAACTTAGATAGGAATGAACAATTTAAATTCTTCACAATGAATTTTAACTAAGTAGATTTATATTAATTGGATGATTCATTAATTTCATGAATTTAGATTGATATTTCCTTTCTTACCTAAGTATCAATATTATTTTAAAAGGGGGTAAAATTAGAAAAAGACAAATTTAATGTCATGCAAGTTACATATTTATTGTCATCATACCAAATACATATTTATGATTATCATGCAAGTTGCATAATTGAAGTTACCATAGTCCTCATTTTGAATATAAATCTCTTAGTAGTAGTAGGTTGAATATTGGATTGCTCTTTATTAGATTCCAAGATGCAAAATAAACAAGGTATTTAGTATAGTCAAACCTAATAATGGTCAAATTTATTTTCTAACCTTAAGAAAACATAAGATTAGTTAAAGGGGGAAATTCCATTTAATGTAGGGGTGAACCTTATAATAAAGCTTCATACAATCTGCATGGTATAATCTATATTGTTATGTCATTTATATTATCAAATCTAAAATCATTCTACCATGAGACTTGTCTTAGTTTGCGAACCTCAAGTCAGGTTTTCGTCTTTCGTTGTAAATATCTAATGAAACTTAGCTTCGAAGATGAATGAGTTATGATTTCCTATTGTTGGATTCTTGCCTTAATATGGGTTTTGAGAATCCCTTTCCATGATCACTTAGAAGATTAAACAACAATTTTAATTGAGGAAGATCTAGGAGGGAACCTTAGCTCCCATCTAAGAATTTGAGATTGATAAAGTTATTAAATAACCAAGGGTTAAATTTCTTCAAGTGGGAGGGTTAGTTAGTTACCTCCTTATAATGTTGCGAAGGTTTTGGCATTGGCTCAAAAGCAACTAGACAAATATTATAACTATTTAGGAACTTTTTGTATTTTGGTTAATTGGAATTATTTAGGAACTTTTTGTATATTGGTTAATTGGAATATTGATTAATTGGAATTACTTAGGAACTTTTTGTATATTGGTTAATTAAAATGGATTGATTGGAATTATTTTCATTGGTTAATTAAAAGTGAATTGATTGGGATTAATTGACAATCGTGTTCATATTTGTTAACTAATTTTTTTTTGATATTAATAACGGCTGATTAAAGGTAGATTGATTGGTATTAATTAGGAGCCTTATTCTTACTGGTTAATTCGCAAGAAATCTGTCTCTCTCCTAACCTCATATTTCAAACATGGGTAATGTGTTTATCAAGATCTGTTCCCTTCAAGCAAGTAGGCACTAAATTGGTTGGTAACCTTCTTGCAAGCAATTCAATATCTTTCATGTATTAAGTGCTTATTAAAAGTGTAGCAGTTAGTGATTCAAATCATTTTGTAAGCTATTTCCTACAAGTATCCTAGCTTTCAAGAAATTGGAATTTTCATGTATTTAGTTCAAGAATTAGAATTTTTTTTATCATAGGTCTTTTCACGAGAATGTTACTCCAAGGTAGTTGATTTATTTATTTTTCATTCTTGACAAATGTTCTTTTCGATTATATCTTATTTTCAATGTCAAGCAATAATTTATTTTCCATGTAATAGTTTGGTAATTGTTAAGTAAAATTTTATTCAAGCTTTAGTGAACTTATGGTTCATTTCTAGCTGGATAACTAAATAAGTGGAGTTGAAACCAAAACCTTAGCAGCGTTCAGTATCTATGGTGTCTCTGGGTCACGCTTACAGGTAAAGCCATTGCATTGAACTACTGCACTTAACGCCTAATAAAGTTGCATCAACGACGTCTGTGGCATTGTCCCTATAAATCATCGGGGAGTAATAAGGGACACTTGGAAGTTAAAATCCAAGGGATGGGTAATCCCCCTTGGATCTATAATCTAATAAGACGATCTTTGAATGAATTTACATCCGCTAGTTAAACCTTAGTAAACCCCTTTAGGGTTGATTGAGTGAAATGCTTTTATAAACTTGGCTTAATCTCGAACAATTATTGGCAATTGACAATTGGGTCAAGGGTGACGCTTATGATAGGCGTTAGGACCTAGATGTTTTAGGCCACAAGCAATAGGCCACCTTGAGCCTTTGCTTAAAGCTACCATCATGGGTAGCAACCACAGAGAAACTGTCTAGGACATTGACCCTAGAAAGGGGTGCGTACCCACCAAAATAGTTTACATTAAACCATAGATTAGAAAACATAACTACATACTTTACGCCTTGATCTCGTGCCGAAACGGGTATGTAGGCAGTCTAGGGACGAAGTTGTCCCTAGTACTCAGGCATTCGGGATGGGGTCTAGGATTTGGTATAATAGATGGATTACAAAGCCTCCTAATTGAAATATAAGGAAAATAAAGGAAAAAGTAATTCAATGCATACTCGGAAGGAATCCCGTATGGATTCGCTTGACTTCCCGAGGCTTTAAGCCAAATTCCAAGGCAAAATTCAAGCTTGCATTATGTTATTTTGATTTCTCCTAAGGACGGCGACCTCGATGCACTCCTATTAAAGGAGTGTAGTACTTAGTGAGTGACTCACGACCCGAATGGTCCTGATGAGTCTAAGTCTCTGGCCAGAGCACCTCCTATCCCAAGTTGGATAGATGCCTACCCCGTATGGGTAGATGCCTATCCTGTATTGGATAGATGAAACCTCTTGTCCTGTATGGACAGATGCCTAACCCATATGGTTAGATGCTCATCCCGAATGGATGAATTCCTATTCCAAATGGATAGACGCCCAGAGTATGGGATTGAATCAAACACAAATGACTAAATAAGTTAAAAAAAAAAAAAATAGTCGAAAATTCTTAGGTTATGTAGAGTGGGTTATTACAATATCCCATCCCAACTGGAGCAATTTAGTTCTGGTGAGTCATTTCCAAGTCCCTTACTACATCTCTCCTCTTTTGATATTGATGCTCTTTACAATACTACTTCTAAAAGTTAATGTATTCATCCCCAGGTCAATGGGTCAAAAATCAACATCCTAGATATTTTCTTTATGAATTGAAGCAATTCCATCATCCATTATCTTCACGAATCTTTCAGTTGACATCTTCTTCAGTGTGAATGTTACCTATGCAATAATAGTAAGCATTGTGAGTCTAAGATTAGACTCAATAGGAACCCTCCATTTGCCTTGGAAAATATGTTCATTTCTTCTCTACCGCATGAACCAAAGAATAACAAGAGACAAAACAAGCAAAAAATAATTAGAATTCTTACTCCGATCGTGGACATAATTAGCAAGCATTTCAAACCAAGAGACTTTGTTAACAACATTCCCCATTCTACAATGTTGCGCATAAAGATTGACCAAATGTACAAGACAAAATTACAATGGAAAAAAATGTGAAAACAATCCTCAACACAACCACAAAATTGACAATTAATAGGTTTCGGGCTGATTACCAATTTCTACAAAATCAATTGCCATCTAAAGCATTGCTTCTTAGGCTCAATACCATTTGACCATATAACAGTGGGAATTTTTTTCCACTCTTTATTGTTTAGGTTAGTGTTCCAACATTTATTCACATGATCAAGTACCCCATAATCCTAGGTGAGCGTCTTGTATAGGGAGTGGGCTTTAGGATTAGGGAAGGGATTTCCATCACTTCACTTATATTGCATTAAGTTTGTGTCTTGGAGATTAAATAATGCTTTTAGGATTTCCTAATTCTAATTATAATTATTGGAAAACAAGTTATTTAATTATGTGATGCCATTTTGGTTCCAATTTTTAGTAGAGTACCCTTGTAGGAGTGCTAATCACTTGGCTTTAAAACCAATGTTCCACTAAGGAGTTTTGAAACCGTAGAACTTATTCGCAATAGTGTTCATTGTCATTGTGCCATGAAGATTCCCTCTACACATTTCTCAAGCCCTCCAAAAACTCCTAAAGACATCAAATCCTAAAGGGGTAACCCTAAACTTACCAAAGAGAATGTCATGACAATGTAAACACTTCCATTCCTTGGTTTTTCTAGGAGTAGTACCTTGAATGCTCCTTCTAATTAGTACTTTCCATGGCTTATTTCCTTCTAAGGCCTTGACAATCCATTTTGTAGCCAAGGCAATGCTTTGCTACTTCAAATCTAAGCCCCAACCCCCCTAGGTCTTTACTTAAATAACACCATTCCCATTTGATAGAATTCACTCTTCTCTTACCTTTCCCATCCGACCATAGAAATTGTTCTATAGTTTTTTGTACTTTATCATCTCGATAACTAGTAAAGAACTAGATAGGTGCATGATAAATGGTGTAAGAGGATAAATTTTTTTTGCATACCTAAATTCTGCCTTCTAGTGAGAGAAGTTTCTATTCCAACTATTTTCTTTCTATCTTTGCATACATCCATTCCCACATCCTAGGTAGTGAGGGGGGTATAGAGAAGGGTATACCTAGGTATCTAACAATTTTTTGAGGCCCTCCCCATTGCCACCCAAATTGACTAAGCTAGTCAATAGGGTTATTAGACCAACCTAGTAATGTAGATTTAGCTTGAGAAACCTTTGATCCAGAGGCATTAAAAAATAAATCCAATATGTTCACCAAGTTGACCATATTCTCTTTGTCTAAGGTAGGAAGTAATGCAGTATCAACTACAAATGAAATGTTGAGCAGAGAAAATTGGTCTGATAAAGTGATTCCTATTATTTTGGGACCTATTTTTCTCATATTTCAGTGCATAAAAAAAGGCTTCAAAGACAATAACAAACATGGAAAGGGCTAAAGGACACGCCTATCATATAGATCATCCAAGAGTAAATGGACCAATCAACTCACCATTGATATCAATTTGGCATTAGCATCTTGGAAGAGGACTTTGATAACCGTGAGGACACTAAGTATTTAATTTAAACAACCCATTTTTGGGTCTATCTCTACCAAAGTCGGCGTCCTTGATAATGATACTAGTCTTGATGGGATGATGATACAATAGACCTCTAATTCACAATGAGTGGAATAATGTTTGTCAGCCTCCTTGCAAGAACCTTGGCAAAGATTTTATAGGAGACATTCAAAAGGGTGATTGGTCTCCAATTCTTGATATTACTCTTTTCCTCATCTTTTGGAAGCATCTTAATGATTCCTTTGCTAATATCTTCTCCTAGAGTTCCTTGTTTAACACCTTCTTAGTATACAATATAACGGTCATCCACAATCCAATCAAGATTGGCCTTAAAAAATTGTGTTGGCAAGCCATCTGACCTAGTGGATTTGCCATTCCAGAAGGAATTTATAGCAGTAATGATTTCTTCCTTAATAATATCTTTGCCTACACTATCTACTAGTCCCAAGATGGCCCAACTTCTTAGGAATAATTCTTTTGCAAATGGTTTGGTCTTGTTTACATTTAGTGTTATCATTTTTTGCAGTAAACAATGTTTTGTAGAAGTTCAAGAAGGCATTTTTAATTTTTGAGTTATCATGGAACTAGTGACCATCCACTAGTGTCGAGCCAATGGCTTCCATACTCTATTTGGATCTAAGGATGTTGAAGGAATATTTTGATCCCTTATCTCCTTCTTTGATCCAATTAAGCTTAGCCCTTATCCTAGCCCCTTGAACTTTAGAAGTTTGGAATTTCCTCAAGTTGTGTTGCACAACCTTGTACTAACTAGTTAGATCAATGTTTTTTGGTTTTGATTGCAACTTGTTTTTAATCTCATAAAGTTTCTCTTGCAATCTATATTTCACCCTTCTATTACCCACGTTATTCCTTTTACCTATGGTATTAAGTAACTTCTGCATGTTGGCTACTAAATTATTCCAATATCTTCTAGCCTATCCCTCTCTACTCAATGCTTTAGTAATACTGCTTAAAGTGTGCAACCCCTCCAAACAATCTTGATGATTAAGGATTTCTATATTTGATTTGAACAACCCATTTTTGGGTCTATCTCTACTAAAGTCGGTGTCCTTGATAATGATACTAGTCTTGATGGGATGATGATCCAATAGACCTCTAGGTTCCACAATCACCCTATTAGAGACATCACTATTGTCAAAGTAGAAAGCATACCTCTAAGCACAAAACCGCTCAAGTCTATAGGAAATCCTTTTCTCTACACCTTGATTATTACGCCAAGTGAACCACACACCAATGTTGTCCTTTTAGTGCCTTCTAACGAGTCAAATAGTTTCCACATCTTCTTCAATCTTTCCTAGATGAACTTCACGTTTCCTTTCCACCCCATGGGTTACCCCCTCTCTTATCTTCCTTGCTTTTTGTCATGTTTAAATACTCACCAAGTATCCAAGGGATATTGGGAAGAGAATTAGCTATCCACTGCAAAAGGGCAATTCTTTAATTATTCTCATTAGGGGCATACACTACACAAATCCCAAATTTAATATTATGTCTTTCTATTTTAATCTAAAGGAATCTATTTCATAGGGAGCAACTAGATCCTTTAATGAATTTGATCCAAGACATATTAGCCAGGATTGCAATACCTTCCTTTCCTTTCTCATGATCTGTGTGGAATAGAAGGGCATCCCTCTTTATAAATTTCAAATTATCAATCAAACAAAATCATGTAGCCTTAACTTCTCATAATAACAAGAAGTATATGTTCTTATTTTGGTTGCAAAATAATCTAATATTGTATTTCCTATCTAGGGACTCTAATCCCCTTATGTTCCAACTAATGAACTTGATCATAGAAGGTTATACTGAGGGATCATCTTTGCCACTTTTGCAAAGTCTTTCAAAGTATTCAAAGAGACTTGTCCTTTTACCTTTCTCGCGTACTTTAACCATGTTATTGATCCTACTGACATTCTTCCTCTTTTTCTTGGTTTTCTCTAGGTTGCCTATCTTACCATCATTTGCACTTACCTTCTCAATGTCTTTTGGGGTGGGGTTAAGGCATTCCATGTCTATCATCATCTCATCATTCTCACTATCGGCTGTAGTCCCTTTTGAGTCCGTTGAGAAGGTTGTGTCAGAAAGGTTAGATAGTAAGGTATTCCCAATTTGATTTTCCTTACAAGAGTTATCAAGAATTATATCTATCCCCTATTCTGTTGGAGGACCCTCTTTGTTGTCTTTTAGCACTACCCCTTCAACATCTGGTGTATTAGAAGTGTTAGTAGGGCCTGCACATGAATTTTCTATTCTCTATCTAAATTTATGTAGCTCTCTCAATTTATCTAGCACTAATTCCTAGCCACTTTTCTCATGCTTAATGATCATATTAGAATCTTTTTCATTAATAATAATCCAATTCTTCTTCAAATGAGTATCAATTGTTTCCTTTTTGTCTGCACTTGCAGCCTTATCTTTATCCCCATCACCTTCAGAAGGTGATCCCATGGAGGTTAGGTTTTCCTCCTTATGATTGACTATAGGAAGATCTTCCCCAAGATTATTGGTCACTGCTTCTTCTTTTGGCACCATGGTAGCCTTCCCAAGGGGGTCATCTTCCAAGCGGGGTAGAGTTCCCATAGATTTACTAGCATTTTTTTTCCCATCACCCTTAAAAGGTGTTCCCATGGAGGCTAGTTTTTCTTTATTATGAGTCATTTCTAGGGTATATTTCCTAGTATTACTACTATTTTCAGCTTTGTTATTAGTATCAATAATTTGTCCATAGGCTTCACTTTCAAAGAGAGAAAGGGTTCCAAATTTGTTCAAAATGTTGGGGATGGTAATCATTATTACACAAAAGGCCACCAAGGGTTGTAATTTCACATCTATTGACTTGGCATTTATATTTTTTTTATTGTTCAAAATGTTGGGGATGGTAATCATTATTACACAAAAGGCCACCAAGGGTTGTAATTTCACATCTATTGACTTGATCCTCAAGGGAAAATTCCAAAATATTAGGTATTTGCACTCCTTCGTTAAAGGACATTAAAATCATATCATCCATGTGAGGAAGTGTAGCATGAACATCATCTGGTTAGAGAGTTCTCCTTATATGTTTAACTAGGAAGGGAAGAAGCTTCCACATTTGCATAGGGACATTTTTAATATTAATCCATCTTGGACTAGAACAAATAAATTTTCATGTTGTGAGACATTTGGACACCATGAAATGGTCTTGAAAAGGAATTTGCCCACATTCCAAAAAAGTTCTCTAGAATCATTTCTTGCATACTATGATTTTTAAGGATTATCAAAAAATCCCTTTTGAATAATGCAACAAAAGGAGACAAATTCCTAGTCTTTCACCTCAAACAATATTTAATCTGATCATCAAAAAACATTCTAGTAGGGAGAGCATTATCATCTAGACAAGAAAAGAAAATTGCCACATTCTTGAGTTTGCTTTCCTAATTTTTTAAAGCAATAATCATTTCATTATTGGGATCAACCTCAAAACCCTAGGAAACAGAGGGTCCTTACCTCCTATGGGTTGGACATTGTTGCCTCCTCTTTGGCTTGCAAGGGGCCCTGAACCATTTCCTTTGTCTCCCACATTGAAAGCTTCCATCTCTAACATATTTTTTGAGTCTTCTTCTTGTAGGGATTCCTTAAAAGTTTTCTTTGCCTTGTAACATTCATCATTGTCACTTTGTTTTGAATTCTTATTTGCTTCCTTCATCCACAAGCCCACTCTCCATATGGATCACACAAGAAATAAAAACATTTTTTTGAGCTTTCAATTATTAAGGGTAATCAATCAACAATTCAAAAAATGGTAGAAAATGGACTAAAGCACTAAAAAAACACAAATGATGATACAAGCACATGAAAATCACACAAATTGCAAGGAAAAAGTAGATACTTCTAGTGAAGGTTGACATCCAATGCTCCTTGAGAATAATGAGGGTTTCTCATGGTTTAAAAGGCAACCTCCTTCACCCTAGTGTGCATTCGATAGGAAAATTGACTTAGAAAGTTTCATTACCAAAAAAGAAAAAGAAAAAGAAAAAAATGCCTAGAACACTTCCATAGTAGAGTGGATACTTTGCAATCCTTTGGCCACTTCTGAAATGGCTAAAAATGCATACAAATCATGTTTTTGAAGATGAAATTTACACAAATATCTAACATTTTTCTTGAGCTTCCTAAATTAATACAACAATAATGAGTTCTCTATGATAAAAAAAAATCACTAAATAAGATTTAATGATACTTCAATGTTTTTTGTGGCTCCAATTCATTCAAGAATGGTTTAACGTACTACTAATGTTTAAAAATGAAATGGGAGTCCTAAATTTTTTTCCTATAGAATGTTCAAACACAAATGTAGTAGGTATCAAGATCCAACCTTAGAATTACAAAATGTCATTTTTCAAATTTAAGTAATATTTTTCTTCTTTTAAACAAAATCCATGAATTGATTTCCAACTCAATCTTATCAATAAAATAATAATAATGGTGATTGCTAATTGATTACATTAACTCAATGCATAATTTGAATAAAAACCAATAATTATTACCATTTCACAACTTTTCTCAACAATACAACACATGAAGATGGTCACATCACAAATGAAAAAGTCTTGAAGAGAATGAAGCACAAAAATTATAAACTGAAGAAAACACATAATATCACCTACAATTTGGTTTTTAATCTTTTTGACTTTTTACAGATTTCAACTAACAATTTTTTTGCTTTTTTTGTATAAGCTTGCCTTATTGAAAAAAAATAGTTTTTATACAAAATTCACTACAATCGATGTATTGGAGGTGTAACATTTAATGATGTGATTATTCTTACCAAAAGATAATTATTAATTATTATACAATTAGAATATTTAAATATTTCTTTTATTTTTTAAACAATTGTGTTCCTCTACTAAAGATTTTGAAATTTGTTAGATGGTTGCATTGTAAAAATGTGCTTGAGTTAGTGAAGTATCTTAGAATATGTAGTATGTTTTCCATTAAAGGACAAGATTAAAAGTATATGACAAGTTTGTGGTCATCAACCAGTCCTTTAAGTTTGAATTCATCCCTACATTAGAGTTCAACTCTTCTACTCACTTGTGTTCCTTTGTATTATTTTACCTTTCTTACTATTTGTAAACTAGTATTTATAAAATATCTTGATAGGCATGTCAATGAATTACAATTGAACATGTTCACCTAGTTCATCTACTACAAATATATATGAATGGTTGAAAACATCACTCAATCATGCATATGCTACTAGAATGTTTGTAAAGATATATATTTATTTTAGTTTACCAAATCCAAATTTTTATGTTGCTTAGAATGATAGAGGATTTATCAATTCTAGAGGACTAAAGTTATTACATTGAATGACTTAAACACAAGGACATGACAACATATCACACAAAGTTATGTTTAGTCAACCCTGGTTGGGAGTTAGTCAAATTTGAATTTGGGAAGGATGAGTCCATAATCGCAAGGATGTCCTTGCATTTTTTTAACTTGTATTAGAACATGAAAGGGGCCAATTTTAAAGTGACTAATGTGTGTATGGAAATATGTGTTTGCATAGGAATAATAAATAAACAAACAGGGTGGTTATAAAGTGATACAGTTAAGGTCAAAAGGTCTAGAATGAACTATCCAACCTTGCAGCCAAAAATATATAGAAATACAACATAGATTGAAATGTAGAAAGAAACATAAAATTTTATTGATGAGAATAGAATTAGATGCATGTAGGCCTTCACATGTTCCTTATATTTGGCCCATTGAAACCACATGCAACCTTAGAGGTCACCATGAGCTTATTATAATGATAACAATATAACAAAAGATTTTTGGATCACCCTTCCCCTATCTACTAATCCCTAACTACCCATCCTACTATTGTCGATGCTCTCATATGCCTCTTGGTGTGTCTAAATACTAATATTCGTCACTAGAAGTGATCTACATAATCTTTCTAGGTCCCAAAGTTGGTGTAAAGTGTGTATGAGTCCTACTTTCTTGAGATGAATCTAAATGTTGGTGCGAATAGGTTCAAACCTAACTAGAAGTCACTAGACTCCATATCAATCATATGGAAATCTCCAGTAGCTTTATGAGGCTTAGGAGAGGTCTACATGCTTCTATACTTTGGTATGATTTGGTTTCTTCTAAGATGACCTTCCATCATATCCCAGGGTTATATGAAAAGTAAGCCTCACATGTTGCCAGGTGTGCTCCAAACTTATTCAATTCATCTTCTGCAATCCAAGTTGCATCTTCTACAAGCTTATTTCTTCATTTTTCTTGATATTCCTTGTACTCCTTATTCTTGGTGTTGCAATTAATCTAGTTGTAGACCAAAAAAATGAGATGATATGATCATCTTAGGATAACTACCGAATCCTTGAATCACAACTAATGTCTAATCTAGGCTATGAAGAACATGAAAAAGGGAGTAACAAGTATAAATATAGAACCCTCAAGTATATAATTCCTAAACATCAAACAAGATGATTATGATAATAAACGAAAGCATGATTAGCGAAAATGAATGAAATCAAGAACATGAAACTATCAATACCAAAAGCACCAATTAAAAACTCCCCTAAGATCTCCATAGTCCTCAAGTCTCCTTCAAAATGTTGATAATATTATTGCCCTCAAAAAATTGCAAGCATAAACGTATGATCAAAGAAGACCTCAATTATGGTGGTTAACCCAAAAAGGGAATCAAAGATTTGAATTTATAGGGATGGAGGGAATATGATCAACGATCAAGTTTGAATTCATCCTAGAAGGGATGGACGACTGAGATCATGTATGAATTTTTTTGCCAAAATAGGGAGAGAGTGGGAAGATGCTTGGATGGTATCCAAATGCAAGTGGTAAGGTTGGAAGAAGAAGAAGGGCGAGTGGTGGAGGTTGTAAGATCATGGAGAAGTAGGGAATCTAGTGAAAGGAATCATAGGACATGTGGCGATGATTGTAAGAAAGTGGAGAGATGGAGGAAAAAGGGAGGATTAAATAATAAAATTATTTAATCTCATGAGCAAGCGGGTGAAAGTAAATAAACATTTATCAATATGTCGAGACTGAGGAATGAAATATTAAATGGAAGGACAAATGGATTTATTTATTCAACCATAGAGGAATAGTTAGTTGATTAAATAATAAAATTATATAATTATAGGACTTTAGAAGAAAAAAATGGGAATAATTAATCAATTAATTATGAGATAAATGATAATTAATTAAATAATATGAAATTACTTAATTATATGGAGAGGAAGGATGATTAGTATGCTGATTAAATAATTAAAAAATTTTAAGGGTGAATATTGATGGTTAGAAGAATGTTGATTTTTAGTGTCTACACTAGCTATTGAGGACCTACTTAATTTGCCCTGATGGTACCTATGACAACTGCTAGTGATTTAATGAATCCATGTTATCCTCATGTGCCCCATGAAAGCAGTAGAGGTTTGCAATGTTGAAGATTGGTGAAATGTCTATTCCCTCCTTTAACTCTACTTCATAGGCATTTTTGGAATCAAACTTCTAGATGATCTTGTAGGGTCCAAACTTCTTCATCCTTAACTTATTGTAGATGCCTACTAGAAATCTCTCCTTCTAGAGAAATACCATGAATTCCTCTTCAACTTCAAATTCTTTGTCTTCACTTGGTGTTGCTCTCTCCTTGTATTGGTTGTTCATGCGCTCCAAGTGTTGCCCAAACTCTTAGTAAACCTTCTCTATGTGTTTCACAAACTCCTATTTCTCCATTCTCTTCTTACCTCATGGGTTATTGTCTTAGAGTTTGTTCACTCTCTTAGGATAAATTCTAGTAAAGATTTGAAACGGTTCCCTTCCTATGCTCCATTTTATTGAATTATTGAAAGCAAATTTCTTCATGTTGCAATATTAGATCCTAATTCTCTATTTTATCTCCTACCAAGTATCTAAGAAAATTCCCCAAGCTCATGTTCATTTCCTCACTCTGTCCATCAATTTGCAGGTGAAATGTTGAACTAAATTTTAGGTTTTCTTGCATCTTCTTCCACAACATCCTTCAAAAGTATCTAACAAACCTAGTATCCTAGTCTAAAATAATTCTCTTTGGCACTCTATGTAGACTCATCACCTCTCAAAAGAATGGTCAACAATATGGACCATATCATGAGTCTTCTTGTAAGGAATGAAGTGTCCTATCTTAGAGAATCAGTCCACCACCATGAAGATAGAGTCATGTCCCCTCAGATTTCTTGACAACCCCAACACAAAATCCATATGGATATCCTCCCAAGGTCTTTCTATAATTGGAGGAGGCTAAGAGAATCTAGTATTCTTGCTAACCCCTTTTGCTACTTGACAATTCCTACACTCTTGCACATATTTTAGAACATATTTGTAGATCTAAGGCCAAAAGAATCCTTTCTTCACCAAAGACAATGTTTTGTCAACACCAAAGTGCCCCACCAACCCTCCAAAATGTTTCTCTTTGATTAGGTTCCCTCTCATTGAACCCATAGCAATACACAGTTGATTTCCTTTGAACAACATGCTCTCTTGGATGAAATAGTCTATCCATTTTCTTTTGTTTGTTACTACTCATTCTCCACATGCCTTCCATGCCTCTACAAAGTCTAGATCATCCTTATACATTTTCTTTAATTATTCAAATCTCATTATAGTCACCCTCATCTACATAATACAATTTATTTTTTTACTCAATATTTCTACAACCTTGTTTGATTTTTTGTTGTAGTGTTTGATGAAAAAGGTGTAACTCTACATGAAATCCACCCACCACATGTGCCTTTGGTTTAATTATCTTTGACTTTGCATAAATTGTAGTGCTTGGTGGTCAGTTTACAATACAAATTCCTTTAGCAAAAGATATTGTCTCCATTTATTTAGTGCTTGAATTATGGCATAGAATTGTTCGTCATATACTAAATATCTCCTCTAAGAATCCTTCAACTTCTTGTTGAAATAGGCAATGGGTCTTCCTTCTTGACTCAGAATAGCTCTTATGGCACTGCCACTGGCATCACAATCCACCTAAAAGACCTTATTGAAATCTAGTAGAGTCAATACGAGTTGGTCCATTAATTTATGTTTCAGCAACTCAAAAAAACTTTGTGCTTCAAATGTCCACTTGAACTCCTTCCAGTCTCTTCTCATCACCTCCGTCAAATGTGCATAAATGGTACTAATCTTTTAGATGAACTTTTTATAAAACAATTGTCAAGCTATGAAAAGATCTTACCCACCAAAGTCTGTCGATGTAGGCCACTCTATGATTGTTCTCACCTTCTCCGGATCCATCTTCAAGCCTTTTGCAAAGATCATGAATCCCAAATAACCATCTCATTCTTCATGAATTTCTTGATGTTGATCAGTAACTTCTCTTCCCTTAATCACTAGAACACTTGTCTAATATGTCGAATATGTTCTTCCCTTATC
This sequence comes from Cryptomeria japonica, assembly GCF_030272615.1. NCBI lineage: Eukaryota > Viridiplantae > Streptophyta > Pinopsida > Cupressales > Cupressaceae > Cryptomeria > Cryptomeria japonica. The sequence continues at coordinate 421,918,598 of NC_081405.1, read as the reverse complement.
TTTCTAAAATCAAAATATCATCCAAATAAATGATGGGGAACTTACTCAAGAACTCCTTCAGTACTTTTTTGATCAACCATGAAATGCCCCGCTAGAAACCCTAAAGGAAAACAATACAACTAGGCAACTAAAAGGGTGTAATAATTTATTTTTTTAAAGATTAAGTGCATAATCATATCAATAGCACGTTTAACGACACAACGGAAGACTAACACATGATTTCCTAAGGGTTACCAATGAAGATTAATTTGTAGATTATATTAACACTATGGTTAATCCAGTTGTTCAACTAATTAGGAAAATCAAATGCCTAAGATAAAATCTACACATACATCTAAATTCCATAATGAAAAAATCAAAGTACTCCAATGCATTCATTTCCTATAGATCATATATACAAAATTTTAAAGCACCTGAATTAACATACATTCCAATGACTCCCTTTTACAACATCCATAAATACATGGTTACCAAAAATGCCACAGATTACAAAGTTACAATATCAAGGTTCCATAAAAGTTTGATACAATGACTACAAGGTCTCAACTGAACAATGATCATGAACATGAGCTGGTACATGAACCACAAACCAAGAACACCAGCGAAGCCCTTCCTCGCCTGAAGATACATTCCAAAACATCTGATGGGAAGTGGCACTACCACCTGACCATGTGATCCCGAAATGGAACCACCCCACCGTGCTAGGAGATAGTAGAAAACCCTCAAGCAAGCAAAGTAAGACAAGTACGAAAGGACTACAAGACTCCGCAAACATCCATGTGACTCAACTCACAAACACTGGTGACTCTAAGGAGAGAGTGTCATTGCATAGCTTAAGATGGATACCATGGTACAACCTCCTAGGTCCCAGTAACCTCTCTCGACTTCCGACTCCAACTAAGTATCATGCGGACCCTACTAATCCTTTGATGAAGACAAGGTGGTAAGTTTGCCATTCCAGGCCTTCTCATAACACTATGAGCCCTGTAAAAGAACTGTACCTATGCATGAGGCACATTATCTTAATTAATATTTATTCTAATCACCCCCTAATCAATTATTAGGTTATTACTTTTTATCTGACTTCCGACGGGCTATCCTGTCATCCACTTCAGGCATGGCCCCCGCTCGAAAGCCACTCTCTCTCATAGGAAACTACAAGAAAGGTCTCTCTACGAGAACTCTATGGCGAAACAGACAGCCATACCTAATCCTGAAACCACAAGTGAAAGATACACAATTACTAACCAAAGGTTGACCATTTGGACAAAACACACAACGGCTCACATCAATAAGGTTATACATCAACACCTGACCAAGGAAATATAATAACATAGGACACAATGACAACTCAACCAGAATAGCAACGAAATTTAAACTTGACTAAAAACACCATTTACACAAGATCCTAATATAGACAATCTTTTCTTAAAACAACAAAATGCATAAATAGCTTTCAAATTAAGACTTCCAGAAAATAAGAATTACAACTATATTAATACACTATTTAATAAGTCATAAACCTAATGTTTCATCTTTTTCGTAATTCAATTCCAAAGTTTCTCTCTCTATCCTCTGACTCTGTTTCTAAAGGATTGGGTGATCTAATTTTCTAAGAGTTTCACTAAGTTTAATCTACCAACTTTCATGAAATATATCATTAATGCATCTATACTTGCATGATCATAATAAATTGATTGATATTGTGACTCTAACTATTTCATAAATATAAATCTAGATCATTCTCAATCTCTTAAATCCTTTCAACAAAACATACTAGAATTGAGCCTACCTCAAGAAACACAATCCATAACTATTAGGATCCTTGATAACTTCAAAGTGTCTGCAATACATCTGGGTTCCAATACTTTCCACCTTGGCGCTCTTCTATCTCACGAGATCTCTATCCTGAGTCCTTACCCTTTCTATATTATGAGAATTTCTCTAATAATAATAAAGTAATTAACACTCATTCAAGAGCATAACCCCTAAGTTTGACACTAAATCGGAGATGATCATCGTTGATCTTTTACGACTTGATCATAAACACATCAAAATCTCCACTATTCCATTCTCCCTAATTTCTTGTCACTCTTTTACGTTCTTGCTCTCCTCTATCTTGCTCTCTTTTTCTTTATTTCTCTCTGCTCCAACTTGCTATTTTCTATCTTCCTCTATATCTTTTCCTACCTTCTCTTCTTCATTCCATTCTCTAATCCTTCGTTGCCTCTCACTTCTCCCTTCTCTTCCAACTCAATGGTCTATATATATAGTGTTGTCATCTACCCTCTTTCCTACTTTCGGGCTATCTCTCTTAGTGGTGGATTGATTCTAAATGACACCACTCAAGGTTTTATTGCAACATAATAGTCCTAAATGGTTTTGAATTCTTATGTGTTCACCATGCAAAGTTATAAATTAACTTCTTATGTGACACCACACCTCTAAAGTGGTTAAGTCCATATTTATAGATTATTCATGAGGCTTTTAAATCCAAGACTAAGTCTATTTTACTAAAAAGACCTTCCTAAAAACATGCAAAGTTAACTAAATTCAAATGTGCACGTATTGTTTTCTAAGAGCAAAAGTTATGAATGCCTACCACGTACATGGGTTGGTTGACGTGGTCCATGAGAAACCAAAGTTGCAACGTGATTTGTTAGCATATTTAATGGAGGAGGAGTGGTAGTCGATGGTGTTTACGCTTTCATAAATTCAAATAACTTATCTTTAAACCCGCTTACTACCATAGAAGGATCTGCAACGTGGTTTATCCTTTAAACATGGTTTATACTCCCTACGCCTGCATGCACACATGTTTAGGCAGATTGCAATGTGGTTTATTTGTATACAAAAAGGGAGGAGGGGTCTCTTACAATGTGGCTAATTGCTTGCTTGGTGGAGGGTCTGCAACGTTGAATACATCTACAAACACTTAAGTGTTTGTTATATGAGAGATTATTGCCTTTACTGCTAAGTTTACTGCTATGATTATCCATGTCGATGGCTATCTACACTCTTAGTTTGCGCATAGATGCTAGCCTACATGCCTAGTCGGCCACCCTCATCGGCTCCTAACTAACATGCGACATAGTCGCTAACCTATGTCTAACTCAAACCCACCACCTTGCTTATTATATATAAATATATAATAAATGATTATATTATTAGTTGCAATGTAAATAATAAACTTAAACGTATAGATAATAATATACAATGCTAATTTATATACTTTGTAGAATACATATATATATATATATATATAATCTGAAATGAATACATAGGTATAAACAAATTTCATGATAATTGTATATATATATATATTATATATACGATCAAATTCAAAGTTATCTAACTAATATTTATATAAAATTTGTATTATTGTAAACAATACGATCCTTAATCAAGATGCATTTCTTTTTGTATGAAAGACAATAATGATTTGATATATAGTACGTTAGGTCTTAAATCCAAATTATTTAACTTATAAATAATCATATTAAGAATAATCAACATAAATAGACATGAATCATAATTACCTACACGTATATATATATGTATATGATCGAGTCCGAATATACATATAAAATACGTATTGCTATACTATAATTTTGAAAACCAAACATTGAATATAGTTTCGATAATTCACCTACTTCTACATGAAGGACGTTAAATCATAGAGTCACTATTTAATTCCCATTATTAACAACTTTTCACCATTCATAGACAAATAAAATATAACATGCAATAATTAAAATCACTAAACACACAAACTGAGCAAACCTCAAGCAAAAACTCATAAAAGATCAAACAACAAAATACGAAGACTGAACAAACTGACAGGATGACCAATTGACGACACTCACATGAGTGTAACTGAGTAAAATAGGGTCAAATACTATCTCCTCCACTTCTATAAGAAAATATAAGGCACACTCAGACCTGTGAAGCCAGGTGGGGACGATACCCCGTACCTACCTGGTACGTGTACCTGCAATATCCTGCATCACCGAACCACACGTGCATATATACAATACATAAAACATGGCATACACACCGATGAAGTAGAATCACAACATTCCTTGTCTCACCAAAATGAGTGAAGGAAAATCGTCCCCTTGCATCCAATACACTCGCAGACATACAACATATAATTCCAGAGTGCATAGATAAAGTAAAGTGTCAGTACATAGCAATAATCCATAAAATGCCATAAATCACAATTATTGAAATACTGAAATTAAATTATGCATCTCATATCCAGATAAAGCATGAAATAATGTCATATAAGTCTGAATAACAAATCATGGTAATGTATCCACTGAAAACAACCAATAAAATATGAGTCCAAAGGAGTAGGGGTACTACATCCTCCCCCCCAAAACTAGGCTTACTCCTGGAAGCCTAAAACAAATAAGAATACAACTCTCTCTGTTTGACCATCTGTTTCTGGATGATAAGGTAAAGAACCCAAAGGAATGATTCAAAGGTCAACTAAAGTAACTATGGTTCCTAGATTCAACTCACAACTAGGAACAAAGGCATCTACGAAAACATAGACACCTGTAGCCAACTCTACTAGCTACCTCCCCTAGTTTTCTTAGCCATGACCTAGCACTACAAAAAGAAAGCAGTTTAGATCTATGGTAAGGATAAACAAGGGAAACACAAATATTAATACCTAAGCAAAAAGGTCAAATTGGATAGGCTCACTACAAACCCAGAGTACCCAGTATTGAAACTTATGCTCTAATACCAAATGTAATGCCCCGCCAGAAACACTAAAGGAAAACAATACAACTAGGCAACTAAAAGGGTGTAATAATTTTTTTTTTAAAGATTAAGTACATAATCATATCAATAGCACGTTTAACGACGCAATGGAAGACTAACACATGATTTCCTAAGGGTTACCAATGAAGATTAATTCATAGATTATATTAACACTATGGTTAATCCAGTTGTTCATCTAATTAGGAAAATTAAATGCCTAAGATAAAATCTACACATACATCTAAATTCCATAATGAAAAAATCAAAGTACTCCAATGCATTCATTTCCTATAGATCATATATACAAAAGTTTAAAGCAACTGAATTAACATACATTCCAATGACTCCCTTATACAACATCCATAAATACATGGTTACCAAAAATGCCACAGATTACAAAGTTACAATATCAAGGTTCCATAAAAGTTTGATACAATGACCACAAGGTCTCAACTGAACAATGATCACGAACATGAGCTAGTACATGAACCACAAACCAAGAACACTAGCAAAGCCCTTCCTCTCCTAAAGATACATTCCAAAACATCCGATGGGAAGTGGCACTACCACCTGACCATGTGATCCTGAAATGGAACCACCCCACCGTGCTAGGAGATAGTAGAAAACCCTCAAGCAAGAAAAGTAAGACAAGTATGAAAGGACTACAAGACTCCGCAAACATCCTTGTGACTCAACTCACAAACACTAGTGACTCTAAGGAGAGAGTGTCATCACATAACTTAAGATGGATACCATGGTACAACCTCCTAGGTCCCAACTCTCTATCTTGGTAACCTCTCCTGGCTTCTGGCTCCAACTAAGTCTCATGCGGACCCTACCAATCCTTTGATGAAGACAAGGTGGTAAGTTTGCCATTCCAGGCCTTCTCATAACATTATGAGCCCTGTACAAGTACTACACCTATGCATGAGGCACATTATCTTAATTAATATTTATTCTAACCACCCCCTAATCAATTATTAGGTTATCACTTTTTATCTGACTTCCGACGGGTTATCCTGTCATCCACTTCAGGCACGGCCCTCGCTCAAAAGCCACTCTCTCTCATAGGACACTACAAGAAAGGTCTCTCTATGAGAACTCTATGGCGAAACAAACAACCATACCTAATCCTGATAAACCATAGGTGAAGGATACACAATCACTAACCATAGGTTGACCATTTGGACAAAACACACAATGACTCACATCAATAAGGTTATACATCAACACCTGACCAATGAAATATAATAGCATAGGACACAATGACAACTCAACCAGAATTGCAACGAAATTTAAACTTGACTGAAAACAACATTTACACAAGATCCTAATACAGGCAATGTTTTCTTAAAACAACAAAATGCATAAATAGCTTTCAAATTAAGACTTCCAGAAAACAAGAATTACAACTATATTAATACACTATTTAATAAGTCATAAACCTAATGTTTCATCTTTTTTGTAGTTCAATTTCAGAGTTTCTCTCTCTATTGTTTGACTCTGTTTCTAAAGGATTGGGTGATCTAATTTTCTAAGAGTTTCACTAAGTTTAATCTACCAACTTTCATGAAATATATCATTAATGCATCTATACTTGCATGATCGTAATAAATTGATTGATATTGTGACTCTAACTATTTCATAGATATAAATCTAGATCATTCTCAATCTCTTAAATCCTTTCAGCAAAACATACTAGAATTGAGCCTACCTCAAGAAACGCGATTCATGGCTATTACGATCCTTGATAACTTCAAACTGTCTGCAATACGTCCGGGTTCTAATACTTTCCACCTCGGCGCTCTTCTATCTCACGAGATCTCTATTCTGAGTCCTTACCCTTTCTATATTTTGAGAATTTCTCTAATAATAATAAAGTAATTAATACTCATTCAAGAGCATAACCCCTAAGTTCGACACTAAATCGGAGATGATCATCATTGATCTTTTATGACTTGATCGTAAACACATCAAAATCTCCACTATTCCATCCTCCCTAATCTCTTCTCACTCTTCTACGTTCTTGCTCTCCTCTATCTTGCTCTCTTTTTCTTTATTTCTCTCTGCTCCAACTTTCTATCTGCTATCTTCCTCTATATCTTTTCCTACCTTCTCTTCTTCATTCCATTCTCTAATCCTTCATTGCCTCTCACTTCTCCCTTCTCTTCCAACTCAATGGTCTATATATATAGTGTTGTCATCTACCCTCTTTCCTACTTTCGGGCTATCTCTCTTAGTGGTGGATTGATTCTAAATGACACCACTCAAGGTTTTATTGCAACATAATAGTCCTAAATGGTTTTGAATTCTTATGTGTTCACCATGCAAAGTTATAAATTAACTTCTTATGTGACACCACACCTCTAAAGTGGTTAAGTCCATATTCATAGATTATCCATGAGGCTTTTAAATCCAAGACTAAGTCTATTTTACTAAAAATAACTTCCTAAAAACATGCAAAGTTAACTAAATTCAAATGTGCACGTATTGTTTTCTAAGAGCAAAAGTTATGAATGCCTACCACGTACATGGGTTGGTTGACATGGTCCATGAGAAACCAAAGTTGCAACGTGATTTGTTAGCATATTTAATGGAGGAGGAGTGGTAGTCGATGGTGTTTATGCTTTCATAAATTCAAATAACTTATCTTTAAACCCACCTACTACCATAGAAGGATCTACAACGTGGTTTATACTCCCTATGCCTGCATGCACACATGTTTAGGCAGATTGCAACGTGGTTTATTTGTATACAAAAAGGGAGGAGGGGTCTCTTGCAACATGGCTGATTGCTTGCTTGGTGGAGGGTCTGCAACATTGAATACATCTAGAAACACTTAAGTGTTTGTTATATGAGAGATTATTGCCTTTACTGCTAGGTTTACTGCCATGATTATCCACGTTGATGGCTATCTACACTCTTAGTCTGCGCATAGATGCTAGCCTACGTGCCTAGTCGACCACCCTCATCAGCTCCTAACTAACATGCGACATAGTTGCTAACCTATGTCTAACTCAAACCCGCCACCTTGCTTATTATATATAATATATAATAAACGATTATATTATAAGTTGCAATGTAAATAATAAACTTAAACGTATAGATAATAATATATAATACTAATTTATATACATTGTATAACACACACACACACACACACACACACATATTTAATCTCAAATGAATATGTAGGTATAAACAAATTTTTTGACATAAACAAATTTCACGATAATTGTATATATATATATATATTATATATATACGATCGAATTCAAAGTTATCTAACTAATATTTATATAAAATTTGTATTATTGTAAACAATATGATCCTTAATAAAGATGCATTTCTTTTTGTATGAGAGACGATAATCATTCGATATATAGTACGTTAGGTCATAAAATCCAAATTATTCAACTTATAAATAATCATATTAAGAATAATCAACATAAATAGACATGAATCATAATTACCTACACGTATATATATGTATATGACCGAGTCCGAATATACCTATAAAATATGTATAACTATAGTATAATTTTGAAAACCAAACATTGAATATAGTTTCGATAATTCACCTACTTCTACATGAAGGATGTTAAATCATAGAGTCACTATTTAATTCCCATTATTAACAACTTTTCACCCTTCATAGACAAATAAAATATAACATGCAATAATTAAAATCACTAAACACACAAATTGAGCAAACCTCAAGCAAAAACTCATAAAAGATCAAACAACAAAATACGAAGACCGAACAAATTGACAGGATGACCAACTGACGACACTCACACGAGTGTAACTGAGTAAAATAGGGTCAACTACTATCTCCTCCACTTCTATCAAAAAATATAAGGCACGCTCAGACCTATGAATCTAGGTGGAGACGATACCCCGTACGTACCTAGTACTTGTACCTACAATATCTTGCATCACCGAACCACACATGCATATATACAAAACAGAAAACATGGCATACACACCGATGAAGGAGAATCGCGATGTTCCCTATCTCACCGAAATGAGTGAAGTAAAATCCTCCCCTTGCATCCAATACACTCGCAAACACACAACATATAATTCCACATTGCATAGATAAAGTAAAGTGTTAGTACATAGCAATAATCCATAAAATGCCATAAATCACAAGTACTAAAATACTGAAATTAAATTATGCATCTTATATCCAGATAAAGCATGAAATAATGTCATATAAGTCTGAATAACAAATCATGGTAATGTATCTACTGAAAACAACCAATAAAATATGAGTCCAAAGGAGTAGGGGTACTACAAACCACATGAATGTTCTAGGTGCATTAGTGAGTCCGAAATGCATTAACAAGCACTCATATAATCCTTCATTCATCTTGAATGCAATTTTCCACTCATCTCCCTCCTAGACCCTGATTTGATTGTATTCACTCTTGAGATCAATATTGGTGAAGCATCTTGACCCATTCGATCAATCCATTATGTCATCCATCCTTGGCAAAAGAATTCAGCATTCTATGGTGGACCTATTGATGGCTCTCGAGTTGGTACACATCCTCCATTCTCCATCATTATTTGATGCCAAGATAACAAGAACAACACACATGCTTAGACTTTCCTAGATCAATCTCTTCTCCAACAACTCATGGAATTGTCTTCTCAACTCGACAATTCTTTGTTAGTGTCATCCGGTGTGTCACTTTGTTGGGAAAGATTTCTCCTGATATCAAGTCTATATGATGGCAAATATCTAGACCAGTGGCAGTCCCTCTGGAACATTATCTAACACAATGTCTTGAAACTTTTGAATCAACTTTGCTACTTCTTCTTGCGCTACCTCCTTTTCCTTTACACTGGCATCTCTAACATCTATATTGCTACATTTCCTCAGAATAAGTGCGAATAAATTTCTCTTATTCTTCAATTCATCCAAGAAATTCCTTCCATCCACTAAATAGATCCTTGCACTATGACCTACCACCTCCTTCTATTCTTCCTCCAAAGGAATCAAGATTTGTTTCTTTCCCTCCTTGGTTATGGTGTAGGTATTCTTCCTCCCATCATGTATGACCCCTTCTATCATATTTCCAAGGCCTCCTCAACAATAGGTGGTAGGCATCCATTGACATTATATCACACAAATAATTCATCCCTATACAAACCAATGTGGAAACTGACAAGACATTATTCACTCACCAAAATTTTGTGATCATTTTTTATCGAAGAAATTTGATATGGGTCTGAATGCTTGATCCTCTTTAGGTTTAGCTTTTGTACCATCTCCTTAGAGACCAAATTTTTTGTGTTACTATTGTCAATGATAATCTTACAACACTTGCGTCCTGACTTGCACTTGGTATAAAGTTGGCTTCCCTCTACAACACGACTCTTCTCATTACCAATGATTCACTCCTCTTTGGATCTCCTGCAAACTCGAATGACCAATATTTTTCCTCCTCGGCATAGGCATTCCTAACTCCAAAGTCTACTGATTTCTTGGTACTTCCTTGTTCGCATTCAAAGGGATTATTCCCAATTTCTTTGTACTTGGAACATGTTCCTTGGAATGTTCCCTAATCTAATATTCTCTTAGTCTTCTCGTACTCTTTATTCCAATGATGGTCCTCCATTTCTCTTTGGTCATGGAATGAATCCTCCTTGTGCCTCCTTTCTTCCCTTTGAAATGGGCTCCTTTCTTTGTCTCACTTTTCATAAGGCCTCCTCTCAATTCATTACATCCATTTTTTTAAATCCCTTCAATTCTTGTCGCCAGCATCTGCTATGCCCTTCTAGCCTTTTCTTCAACCTTTAATGCAAACTAGTAGGCTTCCTCCATTGTGGTCATCTAGACCATGCTTAATTCCTCTTGAGTGTTGGTTCCGAGGCCATTAATGTATTGCATCACCTTCTCTCTTGTGGATTCACAGTGTCTAGTCCTAATGATTATTTTGCAGAATTCTTCACTATACTCCTTCACTATCTTCTCCCTTTGATGCAAGTTTTGAATCTTCTTCACCAATTCCAATTCGTAGTCTACAAGTATGAATTGACCATTCAATTTAATTACCATCCTATCCCACCTCATAATCTACTCCTTTCCTCTCTGGTTCTGGTCCAACTACACCTTATTCCACTAGATGGAAAGATGTCCTTTTAGCTTGGTCTTGGTGAACCTTACTCGCTTTGGGCCTTCTATGTCCTCAAATTCAAAGTATTATTCCATCTCATTTATCCAATTAATCAATTCTTTTCGATTTAGGCTTCCGATATAACTAGGGATTTTGATCCTTGGTTTATTTTTCAATATTCATACTCACCTTCATCATCTTAATCTAATCTAGCTTCTCCTCTTATTTACTCTCCTCATCTCTCTCTTGCATCCTTGGCTCTTCATTCTTTCTCTCCTCTTCTGTTCTTGAGTTTATACTTTTGCTTCTATCTTCCTCAATGATATCTAGTTCATTCTTTATGGCTCTCATCATGTCAATCATCTCCTCCACTCATTTGATGACATTGGCCATTGCTAACATCCTCCTTGGCAACAAATTTTATTTTGATCTAGGCATGACTACCTCAACTCGGTGATTTGGTTCCAAGTTACAACTACCTCACTTTGACGATCAATTGAGAACACCCACATCTCGCCTCCAATCAATGATTTGTCCACACCAAGGCTCCTCTATAACTCTCACCTCGAAAACTCTTGCCTCCTCAAGTTTGAACCTTTCTCTAATACTACTTGATGCAGTCAAGGTCAAAGGGTCCAAAATGGATTGTCCAACATTTTAGCCAAATTTATGTTAAAACACAACACACAATGGAATACAAAAATAAACTTAAAATTTTATTGATGAAAACAAAATGACTACATGCATGCAGACCTTCACATGTTCCTTATACTCGACCCATTGACCCCACATGTGAGCTCAAAAGATTCCATGGGCTTATTATAATGATAATAATAAAACAAGTCTTTTGGATCACCCTTCCTCTATCTACTACTCCCTAACTACCCACCCCACTACTGTTGATGCTCCCATATGCCTCTTAATGTGTTTAAATACCAATCCCTACACTAGAAGTGATTTGCATCAACCTACCAGAGTCCAAAGTTGGTGTAATGTGTGTAGCATCATAAATTGTAACCTTGTATAATTTACACCACTGATCATGTCCCTACTTTAGCATGTCTCATTTGAACTCTCTCCTAGGTCCATTTTGGCATTTTTACCTCAAAACTGATGTCATCTTTCTTCACAGAGAATTGAACCTATGTCTTGGGTTGTGCACTATGCTTTCCTACTTGTTTGCCCTGTTTTTGGTGGATAGGGGTGCCTAGGGAGTCCTACTCTAGGATAGGGATGCCCAAGGCATCTTGGTCCTCTTTAAAAATGACCTATTTTGAATATGTCAATGCAATTACCCTTCTTAGTGATTTTGGACCTCGTGTCCCAATATGACCATTGGAGGTCAACCTAATTGGGAAACCACCTTGAGAACCCTATATAAGAGCATCCTTTTGATTCGTTTTCATCATCCATTCATATCCACACTTCATTAAATAACATCAAGCATCTTCAAGCATTCATGGTAGCATTTCATCCCACCATATCCTTCCAACATTTTCAACATCACGAATAAAATTACATTAATCTTCATGCAAGCATATATTTATGTTTGATTCATTCATGTTTTGTCATGTTATTGCATTAATACTTGTGATTACATTAAAAGAGCATTGCATCATCAAACTTCATCAATTGTAGTAGATTTGAGATATACCATTTAACATTTACTTTAGCATTTCCATTTACAAATTTAATTCAATTCAAGGGTTAATTCTAAACCCAAGGTTTGAGCTAATCTTTCCTTATTTCTGTGTGTAGGAAATAGATTCAGAAGCTTCAGACGAAGATTCTGGTAGAGGAGATGACAATGATAAGATATAACCTTTGGAGAGGTGAAAAGTGAAGGATCAAGTCAACCTTTGCATCTCGGTCCCATGAAATTCTAATGAACTTTTGGAAACAAATTTTAACTGACTTTCTAATTTTGAATGTTTCTTGTTCGTCTGCATCCAACAACTTTAGGACCAAGTCACCCCAAGCATCCTAGTCTTATAAATTTTGCCATATTTTCTAACAAGGTTCCTCTATGTCCCTTCTCAAATCTATATCTACGTCTCCATACCACATCTATAGCTTGTTGTTCATGTTTTTTTTTATGTCAATTTTCCATCATTTTTACTCGATCTAGCATTTGATTTCAAATTCCTTAATCACCCTCAACTCAAACAAGGAGAGGGTAAAGTCTAATCATCATTTCATTCCATTTGGTGTTGAATCTATTAATTTTACTCCCCTCTTTCATGTTTAGTGAAAATAAGTGGATTCATATTTGTGGATCCCTATTTCACCACTAAACATTTTGGTGAACCTGACGCTTCTTATATTTATATTATTTTTTATTTTTCACTTTCAGAATTGTTTTTTCATAATGGAATTTACAAAATCTGATTGGTTTTCTATTTCACATGTGATTGCATCATTTATTATCTGTTTTTATCAAAATTATGTGTTGGATAATAGCTTCTTCCACTTCATGTTGCTTGCATTCTTTCTATAATGCTCCCATTTTCAAGTTCTCCAAAGTGCAGTTGTTGCTGACTTTTTGGGTTTGTGTCAGCTTATTTAGAGGCATAATTTGATTTTACCAATGAGCTAAGGTGGTTTAGAGGAGTCACACAATTCTTTAAAATGTTATATTTGGCTTATGGTTTGGGCTCTAAGATTCTTGAAGGGAACATCTATTTTTAGTAGGTCACCCAATTGAGTTTGTTTATCCTATTTCATCATCTGGATCACTCATGCAATCGAATTTCAATTTCAATTATTTTTTACCATTGTTGCTAATTGGGTGTATTATTGATCTATATTTAATTAATTTCACTAAGGTTGCCATTTTAATTAAAATAATGTATCAGGCACCTTAGTGTTATAGCTCATTGGAAAGAGAACATAGAGTTTTAAATTTTGAGACACTTAAAAGTGGCTTTAAGTGATGAAAATATTTAAGTAAATTAAATCACTTTTTGGAGTTACAATGACTTAGTAAATTAAAAAAGTGATTTTAAAAGAGAGTTTCTAGAAAGTCCCTAGAAGGCTTATAAAAAGGTGAATTGAGAGCTCATTTGGTATGTTGAGTTTAGATTCTGATATTGCTTCTGTTTGGAAGAGATTACTTAATCTTTGGTTTGTGAGGACAAAAAACCTTGCAAGCAACATTCTTTACTTTGTTGAGAGATACAATCTAGAGGATACTTGGTGATTTCATTCAGAGGTCACTGTTGTACTCATTTGGAGAATACCCACATTTAAATTTTTGGAGAGTTTGTTGAATATCTAATTGATAGAGATTGATTTGGAGGGTTTTGTTGTTGTTCATTGTTGGTTATACTTCTTAATGCTATCTGTACCATTATTTGCTACTAATTAGTTCAACACTCAACCATACCATTTTGAAGTCACTTGGTGAAGTACCTAGGGTTTCTACAAATTGTATTTGTTGGTCATTGTTGTAGCTGACATTTATTTCATCAAACCAAAAAATGGGTATGTTGGAAATAAACATGAAATATCATTTTATGATTTGGGTTTCTCTTACATATGATAGATTTTGTAAAATGAGCTCAAAAATTAATTCTGGAATTTTTCAGCTACTCGTATTTTTGAGTTTCTTTAAATTTCTGAGTTGTTAATTTATTATAAAGTACTTTATTATCTCCACTTTATTTGGTAACTTAAATCCATTGTAAAAACATTCAAAAAATAAAAGGAACAAACAAAAAATCAAAGTATGTAAACAAGGTTGCTTATTATTTTTTCATAGTACTTTCACAATTGCATAGTAAGGGTTTCAAAGATACTTCCTATTTATAAATCATTTTTCCAAGGCTTTTATCCATGTTTCATGTTATTATATAATGATATTTTTAAATAAATTAATGGAACATGTCAATTTCATAAAATCTTTGGTAGATAATACCCTTGATAATCCTAGAGATGATATGGAAATAGCTAATACATGTGCCTCTCCTAGAGTATCTTATGAGGAAAGAATCAATACTCCTATCAATGATATCTACAAGGGGGAGGCAACATTGAAGAGTAAAATTGAATTTCCCTCTTATCATAAAGATACTTTGGTGCAAGTGGGAAAGGAAAATATGTTAATCTTAGTACATTAATCACTCTAGACCATCCTTATTCTCCTAGAGCTTATCTACATCATCAACATATTTTGAGGCAATATAATGTTATGCATTTTATTCATGACATATCCCCTAATATAGCATTGATCAAAGATGAAGCCTTAGATGATAAGGATTCTCCTTCCCAACCTAACAAACTGGACATGAATAGTGGTGATCTAAAGGAGAATCTTCCTACAAAGGATATTCCTTCCTCATCCATTAATCCCTTTGGCCCTTCAACATGCCATTACACAATTTTTTTTAAAGATCCATAATGAAAATCCTTCTTCACAATTGAAAACATCCTATGAGGTTGGATATAATATGATTTATAAACAAGGCTATAGTGGACAAGGGCTTGGAAAAATGGAACAAGGAATTAAGGTCCCTATAGATCCTCCCTTACAATGCACTAGAGAAGGTGTAGAATTTCCTCTCCCTTATCTCCTTTTACCACAAGAAGCAAGTCAAGATCACTTCCCTCCTTTAATTTTCCATATACCTCAAGGGGCAAGACCTATCCATGCTAACAATAAAAAAAACTAGCCACATGAATCTTTTGGAGACTAAAATATGATAAAAATGTCACTTTTCCTTTTATCACATATATCAATAATTATAAGAACAAGGATGGTAGTGTGCATTTTATTTTTCATCATAGTTATTCTTATTCTTTTGGGATTTCTAAATCTTTTAAATAATTTGTTCAAGATTTATATGATAGAGCTTGTATTCATCTCACACTAGATCGCATGCCTTTTCTCAATCAAAATTTGAAGGTAGTGCACTAACACTCCCTTTGGCCTATTATGTTGCTCCTCACTATGTGATCTTAATAGCTTTCCCATTAGGGGCTCTTTGTCTTTCATGATTGTACAATCTCATGTGTAAACATTCTTGGCTAGAAACATAACAGTCTTTTCCTTGTTTCCATGCTTGGGGAGCAAGAATAATGTTTTAATTCTCTCTCTCTCTCTCTCTCTCTCTCTCTCTCTAATTTTTTTATTTTCCTTTACTAAGTTGCATTTTTCATAACTTGAGTTCCTTTCATGCATAGAGTGTCCCTCCATGCGATTACATGTGTGTCCCTTTGTTTGGAGTTATTCTTTGTCTGGAATGGTACATCTTTTATAAATAATCCCTCTTTCCTTCATCAGATTTCCACTTTTTTTAATAGTGGGGAAGGTGTGCATTCTTGGTCTCCTTCCCCTTTCAAATATGTCATCCTTATTAAATATCACTTCTACTTTGGAGTTAGATATCTTTGGGTAAGGATATCTTCCTCCTTGCATCCCTCAAAAGGATCCCTTTACACTCATTGCAGGATATCTCTTTTACAACTATCTTTTCCATGCTCATAAGAGTTATGCCTCTTTGGCATGGAGATATGTACATTGTTTCTTAAATTATATCTCCTTATTGACAAATATGTTTATTCTTGTCTCTCTTTCTACCTTAAGAAATCAATATAGGGCTATACTGACATCTTAAGGTCGGGGGCATACACCATGGCCTCCTTATAGCTTATGTACAATTCAAGTAGTGGATTTCATTACATATAATGCTTTGCTTGGTTATCCTTTTTCATATTCATGTTTCATATTTCCTTCCATACAAGGCTTTTCTTGGCTATCTTTTCAAATTCAAGTTGCAGATTTCTTTGCAAACATGCTTCAATTGGTTATCATTTTCAAATTCAAGTTCAGTTTTCCTTGCATACAATGCTTTTCTTGTTAATCCTACTTCAAATTCAAGTTGTCGAGTTCCTTGCATACACTAATTTTCTTGGTTATCCTTTTCAAATTCAATCTACAAATTTCCTCACATACAATTCTTTTCTTAGTTATCCTTTTCAAATTCAAGTGGAAGATTTACTTGTATGCAGTGCTTTTTTTGGTTATCCTTTTCAAATTTATGTTGTGGGTTTCCTTGCAGACAATGCTTTGTTTGGTTATCCCTAGCACAATTTTGTAGGATGAGTGGAAGTAGCATAACACAAATTGCTACTTTGACTCTTCCTTTCCACACAACATAACACAATTTATTGTTTCATGAGAATATGTGCTTCCATGGATTACGTAACATAACACAACTTGCTGTCTTGTGAAATCCATGTCCCTTCTTTCTTCCATGGATCACCTAGCATAACACAACTTGCTATGCTATGTAATCCATGTTTCCTTTTTCTCTTCTCCATGATAACATATCTTGCTAGTTGTTGGATCATGGTTCATCAGTTGATGCATGTTCTTTCTCTTTCCATGTGACCACTTGTGCTCTTGTAATAACATTTGAAGAATGATATTAGTGGTTGAGACATTTTGACTATTGAGGTCTCTTCAACTAGTTGGCTTGGAGCTTTTTTTCTCAGTACTAACCCCTTTTGTCTCTTTTTGTATGTCTTTGATGTGACTTTTTCTTTGAATTTTTTTTGTTGTTGTCTTATTTTATGTGTCCTTACATATGATTGTATGAGTTAAGATTCTAGGCTTGAGGGCTTGTTTCTTTGAATCTAGTGATATCTTATCTCTTTGTAATCTTGCTCCTAGTTGCTCCCATCTCTCCCTTTCTCATTCTACTAATTTATCATGAGTATGTGTGTAGGCTCATACTCCTACTAAAGTGGAGTTCATAATAAATTATAGGATTGAGATGTCCAAGGCGACCCAATCCTCTGCTTTTTGCCTTTGCAAAGGTCATATTTGATCATTGTTGTCTCCTTTGCCAAAATATTCATCTGTAGCTTTTGAATCTATTTCCTACACATGAAAAGAAGGGAAGATATGTTGTTGATAGGGGTTTTCCTATGTCAAACCCCAAGTTTGGAATTAATCTTCATTTTGAATTGAAATTGTAAATTGAAATGTTGAATGATATACCTCAGGTTTGCTGCAATTAATTAAGGTTTATAAATGCAATGCTCCTTTAATGTAATCACAAGTGTTGATGCAATAACATGATGAACATGAATGAATCAAACAAAAACAAATGCTTTCATGAAGATTGATATAATTTTCTGCTCCATGATGTTGGAAATGTTGGAAGGATATGGTGGGATAAAATGTTGTCTTGAATGCTTGAAGGTGCTTTATGTCACTTGATGAAGTGTGGATATGAAGGGATAATGAAAATAAATCAAAATAATGCTCTTATATAGGGTTCCCAAGGTAGTTTATCGATTAGGCTGACCTCTAATGGTCATATATTAAGACATCAAGATCCAAAATTATCAAGAAGGGGAAGTGCATCACCATATTCAAAATAGGTCTTATTTAAGGAGGACCAGGACACCCCAAGTGCCCCTATCCTAGACCTAGACACCCTAGACACACATGTCCACCAAAAATAGAGAAAAAAAGCAGTAAATGAGAGTGCACAACTCAAGACACAGGTTTATTTTGTTGTGTAGAAAGATGAAATCATTTTTTAGGTAAAAAGGTTGGAAATGGACCTGGGAGAGAGCTAAGATGGGACACACTAAAGCAGGGGCACAAAAGTAGTAAAAAATTTACAAGGTTATAATTTACAATGCTATAGTTTGTATTAGTCTTTGTTGATTGAGGGGGACCTAAATTTTGGTGTGAATATGTTTGGATCTAACTAGATATCACTTGGCCTTATATCAATCACATGATATGTTCCATTAGCTCCATGAGGCTCAGGAGAGGTTCACATGTTTTTGTAATTTGTTTCGATCCGATTTCTTTTGGTACACCCCTGCATCATAGAGAGATATGCAAACATATGAATTGGGGTAAAGGGTAAGGGTATAGGAATGTTTAATGAGTGGGTGGGTGGCATAAGACAAGGGAATTTTCACAAAATCATGATTTTTATCAATATATCAGTGTAAAAGAATGAAGTTTCCACAATCCATATTATCGGTTATAACAAATTTATGGGTTTAATTTTGTAATTTTTTATCAACAACATTTTATATCAAAAAATCATGATCCATTGTCAAGATGAGATAACAAGAGATGTATCAAGATATAGCATCAAACCAAACACTCTAAATAGATGAATACCTTCTCTCACAATCTCATCCTGGTGATGGATCATGAAATTTGACCTAAAATATGGATATAGTCAATCTAGAAACATGTTATAATAAATCAATGTATCAAGGCACTCTCCTAAAAATGGGCCCTAAAATAAATGAGATGAAACTTGACATTACAATTTTTTTAATTATATTTTCCCCCTTTGAGGTGTATCTGAATCCTAAAATGATCATGTATCTCAGAGAATGTAGGATTCATAAACATGTGTATAAAATAAATATTGTAACATTAAAGGATATAAAAAAGGGTCCATGTAAATTAAAGGATCCTACAGGGTTTCATCATGTAATGTTTTCCTTTAATCATGCATTCTCCATGGGAGCTAATAATATGTCTCTATAAGCACTTGTAACTATCAAGATAGTCATGAGTGTTAGGAATAGGATATACATATAATGAAAATATAAATAGTCCAAATGAAAAGTGTGACAAGAACATGGGTTGAAGATAGTGTCAACAAATAATGATGTTACCCCCAACATGAGTAAAGGATGGTTTTGAAGGCCTTAGTTACACAGAACATCTATATAAGTATGTGAATCACTAGAGAAAAATTTAACCTTATTATGACATTGAAGAGAACAATCAGACCTTAATAAAATTAAGGAGTTAAGTCTTTAGTGATGATGAAAATGTAAATTGATGGAATAAAGCTAAAACTATGGCATAAAGTGAGAACAATGGTACGAAGCTAAGACAATAGGTTAGAACCATAATAACAATGGATTTGAAACCATAGGCCAAGTCCTCTAGCATAAGCTATATTAATGGTAAGCACAATGTGTAAAAGGAAAACATGATATACTTGAGCATAAAGGCATGTCCATGATGGTGAGCATGTAAGGAGAGGATATGATGTACCTTATGTGTAAAGTGTTAGGAAAAAGAGTATTTTACACCTAGCTATTTTTAATTATGTAAAAATAAATATTTATTTGTGGTGAATCTTAGGAGATAAGCCACATTAAATATTTATTTGGCTCCACTCTTAAATTTGTATGAGATATTGTTTAGACATTTTACATGCAAGAGACAAAAAAAACATGTTTAATATTTGTGGCAAGTATTTAATTTTGAGGTCAATAGTTTCATGCTATTGTGGATTTGAAACACATAGTTTTGTCAATACCACAATTATATTTTTATGAGCTTGATCCTACAAAATAAAGCACATCTTTATTGGTTGAGATTGGTTGTCATTTGTATTGAGCTCTCCTATAGAGTGCATATATTAAGTATGGAATAGGATGTGTGGTTTTATGGTTACCCCATTATGCCTAGACACATGGATGATGCATTAGAGGAGGTTAATGTTTTATAAATATCCATGGATAGTATAAATGGATTGTAATGCTTTTATTGTTGAATAATACATTGATTGTGGATACTTTTGGAAGCTAGGTTTTTATTTCATGAGGGTTTTCTTAGGGAATATCTTGTGCAATCTTGTGGCATGTTTTTTGATATTTCCATTATGGTTATTTTGAGTACTTGTTTTCATATTTTCTCTCTTGGGATTATATGGGAATACTTTATATTGTTATGTAACATCCTAAAATTGCATCTCTTGCAATTTTCAACTACATTTGGGTCTTCACCTTAGTGTTTGTGCCCCTCGGCTTGATCGGAGACTCAATTATGCTCATACATTTCAAAATATTTATTTAATTCATTGATGTACCTTGCCTGCACCTTGATCCTACCCTAAATTAGGGCGAGACCAGAGCATGGTGCACTAGTCCCCCTTAATGGGGACCTATCTTAGATCCCTCTCCCTTTTCTAACTCAAATTTGAAGCAAGCAAATCCCCTCTATGTTGGCTCATGTCAGAAAATCGATCAATTAATCCTATGAGAAAGTATGGAAGATGGATTTCCCCTCTCATTTGAAGAGGGGAATGTGCATAAGAGGTCTTCAAGCATTCAATAGATCAAGAATTCAAGCATTCAAGAGAAATTGAGCATTTTTCATTCTTTCTTAAAGCTTTGGAGGTCATTATTCTACTTCATGAAACCATAATTCCATGTGGAGGCAAGCAAAACTTCACAAGGAGGTATAAAAATTTCATTTTTCAAGAAATTCAACATCTCGTTAAGGAGGAGGATTTCTACTTTCAGTCATTTCAATTACACTATTTCAACCACATGGTTAATTCCAAAACTGGGGTTTAACCTGAAGGCACAACCTTATTCTCAACACATTCCCCTTTCCTTCTGTGTGTAGAAAGAAGGTGCACAGTTGTTCTTTTGGATTTAAGCTTTATTTGTAGAGATAGAAAAACCCTTTTCAATGCATAGAAAGTTCAGAGGACCAAGTTGGGGGCGACCTAGTCCGGACACATGGTCCCTGCAACTTTTGGCAGATTCACAGAGTAGCTTTGAATCATCTCAAACTTCTCTGATCTAGGTGCATAACTAAATCCCAAATTTGTAGCTCATTGTTTTCTTATACTTTATCTTCATTTACAACACTTAGTCTTAATTTAATTAATCAACTTACAAAAGAGGGTCAATTACAACCAATCTACTTAGTATTCAATCCTTGTATCATTTAGGATTGGATCTAGTAGATTCATCGCCCTCTTTTGAATGTAAAGTACCCAAAGTGAAAATTGAGCTTAGTGAATCCTCCTTTCCATGTGGAGAATTGACTAAGCCCCCAATTTTCCACTTTACATTTTGGTGAACCTGATGTGTCTTATGCTTGCTTTTGATTTTCATTTTTAGAGTCTTTTTTTTATCAGTAAAAGGCCAAAGCCATAATTTTATTAATTTTTCAAACCTAATACAACCTGGCTCACTAGGGGCACCAGTAGGAAAGACCCGGGTGGAGAAAACCTCCAATCTTGCCCCATAAGAGAATATGCAATCAGTTGTTTCTTTATAATTTCGAGGAATATACATTCCTCAAGTCAAGAAATATTTGTCTAATTATTTACAATACAAAACATGTCTCTGTACAAGGTACTGCCATAAATTTGAGCTTATGAAGTAGTAGGATTCATAGCCCCTATTCGGTTATCCCCAATAAGGCATTATTTTGTTCTTCTCTTTATCCTTCCCACGGAGACTAAACTCTCGAATCCTCAGTTCTTAGTATCAATAGTTTGTGATAGATGTGATTCCCTACACTTCAGAAGCCAAAAAACAAAACAACTTCCAAACTTCTAGACTAGTTGTTAGGCATCAAATAAAACCATGCAAACAATCTATGGTTAGCAAATAATCTAACATCATAGAGTATTCCAAATAATCATAAAGCTAAGAGGTGCATTGACAAGCTATCTAGAATGGTCCTGTCATCTGTAGCCTTGTAAGATCCTATAATGCTGAAAAATTCACAACTCAACAATAGGGGTTAGGCAAAATAAATATCATTATTCACTCTATCCATATCATCCGCTATCCTTACTCAAGCTGAAATAATTTTTCAATCATCCGAAATAAAATTTAAACCATCTTGAAAATAACAAGCCATATATTAGCCATCTTTAAAATTAAATTTAAGCCAACCTTGATATGTTAACACTTATACTCAAGAGAGATAAGACAATTATGACTTATTGAGACAACCATAACAAGATGCCCATCCTTATGAAGCATAAAATCTTGTTAGAGATAAGCAATAACTTACTGAAATCAAAGTAAAACTACCAAAAAATAAATCTAGAATGCTAGAGAAACAAGAATATAACTTGAGAAGGAATTAATCATCTGCCCTTTACTAGTGCATAATGAAGATAGAACCTAAGAGATATTATGAGTCAACCAAGATTGAAATCTACAATCTTAAAATGCTCAATAATGAAAGAACTACATATCCCCACCCAAAGGTCGAATTACATGGGGGCACTTTAATTCTCCAGCATCATCAATAACAACATTTCGTAAACAACACATAAGAATTCTAATGAATAAAAGTAATAGAATCATTTGAGAAGGAACCATCTCTATCTCAGTGACTAGAAGGGAATCAACCAGACTATCCATATACATGAAATCCAGTCTGATGTTGAATTCTGTGACCATATCCATTCGAGAAAGAGAATACATTCTAAATAAGCATAAGAAAAAGAGTGTACACACACACATATAAATATATATATAAATAACAAAAAGAAAAAAGTATACATGTCAGTATATTTACATATAAGTATATGCAATATACATACATACATACATACATACATACATACATACACACATACACACACACATATATATACATACATACATAAATACATATACATATACATACATACATACATACATACATACATACATATATATATGTATGTATATATACATATCTGTCTCTCTCTCTCTCTATATATATATATGTATGTATGTATATCTCTTTCTATATATATACATATGTATGTATATATACATACATATGCATATATATATAGAGAGAGATACATACATATATATGTATGCATATGTATGTATATATACATACATATATATATATAGATATATATATATAGAGAGAGAGAGAGATACATACATATATATACATATATATAGAGATATATATACACACACACACACATATATATATACACATATCTATATGTATATGTATATATAGATATATATGTATGCATATGTATATATGTATATATGTATATGTATATGTATGTATATGTATATGTATGTATATGTATATGTATGTATATATGCATATATATGTATATGTACATGTATACATATGTACATATATATACATACATATACATATATATACATACATATACATATATGCATACATATACATATACATATACATATACATATACATATACATATATGCATATATATACACATACATATACATATACATATATGCATATATATATATATATACATACATATGTATGTATGTATATACATATGTGTACATGTATATATATGTATATATGTATAGGTATATATATCTATATATACATATATATTTATATTATATATACATATATACATATATACATATATACATATATACATATGTATATACATACATACATACATACATACATATGTATGTATATATGTATATAAACTCTACACATATATCAATACCTAAAATGTTACTATGAAAATCATAACATAATATTTACCAGATAAATAGATAACCATGTCTTTACCTAGAGCTTAGTTTGTAGTATGAGAAGTCCTATTATCAAAAAGACATATAGATTTTGTTTTAGAAGTCTCTAAACAACCCACAAGTCCAAAATAAATAAGGAGTCCATACCCTAATCATCATTAATAGGAACTGGGAGCATCACCAAACTAACATCTAACTATATTCTACAGAGGAAACCTTAATTAGTATCTAAATCATGGAACTAGGGAGACGACATGTTGCCACTTGTGCCTTCACTCACCTTCCTTTTCTGCTGCAACCTGACATTCCTCCTAGCCCCCTAAAGGTGAGAAGCCCTAGTAATGACAGGGGGTCAAACCTAAAAGTTGCTCAACCCTACCTCAAGAAATTATAGTGGGGGCTCAAATCCTTAAGCTCTCATGTATTCTACCCTCCATTTGGTGCCCTTCACTTGCTTCAAATGCAACCACTTTTGGAGGAAATCAATATTGCGTTCCATGATTGATTTTCTCTCTATGAATTGCTTCCTATCTTTAATTACTAGAATAAGGCGATGAACAATGCCATCTTTTTGAGGTTTGGCCTTCTTTCCCTTCTCCAACTCGTAATCTTTTGGAAAAGGAATTCTCAAATTTTCATTCACATTGTCTACTGGAATTTCCAGGCCCTTGAGGAATTCTACCCTAAAGATTGCTTTGCAAAGGTTAATTACTTCTTCCTTTGACAACTTTAACACCAAAATGATTGTCGCAAATGTCGTTGGAATGTCAGGGTTTACTTTGAATCTATGTTCATAATTGATCATATCCTCCTCCACAATTTCATGAATTACCCTAACCGATAAATCATCTAGGTCATTTAAAACCCTACACCACCATTCTAGTTTGACCTTACCCCTAAACACCATCATCCTAAGCTCTGCCTTGGGAAACATCACAATGTGTGACTCCATTGATGTTAGCTACTACAATTCAAAGAAATTTTGCAAGAAACAAAGGTAGACCATCCTGTTTAATAGCTAAAGATGGTGTGGATAATTAATGGTGATAAAATCTCATGTTAAGTGAGAAGTCCCTTGAGAAGTATGGGTGATGATGGAGATCTACTTGATCTGGTCATCTCACCAAGAAATCATGAGCTGCTAGCTACACATGTTAATACTAATATTGAGGGTACTCATTATCAAGACCTCTACTTCTAGAAGTGGGTTTCATATACTTACATTATTAACTAAGGGGCCATTTAATATCAAAGTAAGATCATTTCTCTAAGAGTCACTTTTCTTCCAATGTTTCTATCCAATACTAACCAACCCGTAGGCATGCAAGAGTCTCGACCACACTGAAGCCCTCACTATTATTTATGATTTATAGTCTTCTCTTTTAAAGCCTTTGAAAGGGACAATAGCCCATCCTATGTTGTTGTTAAAATGTTTATGAGGTATAAATACATTCCATAAAGCTATAAATAATTTCTTAATCTACTTCCTTTTCCTAAGTATTTACCTCAGAGGTGACCTATATTGAGTGTATCAATTTTTGTCATATTCTTAATTTCAATCTTAATAGATTTACTTTAAGCTGGCAAATTTAAGTCTGTCTTGCATATATAAGTGTATATATAAATGTAATTATATACCTTCTAAGAATTGAGTTGTAGATAATTAAAATCATCCTATAATCCTCTTAGGCTCAGCTGAGCTGTTACTAGTAAGAATGACTAGTTATATACAAAGGTTGAGTCATCCCTTATTGATACAAATAGCAATCCTCTAAACCCTATTTTGAATATTTGTTTGCATTATTGTCAGTTATCCTAGTTTTACTGATATTCTACAACTGCCTTGCTCTCCCAAATCTTGATCTTGCCAAGGATTTAAGAGTTCCATCAAGCAACCTCCTTACATAATGATGTTACCATCGACCCCCATATTTGCTAGTTCATCTGGGCTAGAGTTACCCTCTCTATATATGTGGTTGAAAATTATCTTCTTGAATGATTGGACTAAATCAAGGGCTCTTGTTAGAATTACATTAATCCTCCAGTTTGGCGTAGATCCTTTTCTTAAAGTATTAATCACAACTGTAGAATCGCCTTCAATGGCCAATTTCTCCACCTTCTTGTCTTTACATATGAGAAGCCCTTCCACAAGGGCCACCATCTCAACCATGTTATTAGTTTCAAACCAACTGGTTTTGCAAACCTTTCCTCCTCAATTCCATTTAAATTATGAAGACAACTTCCTATGCCTGCCTAACCAGGGTTACCACGTGATGCACCATCAAAGTTGAGCTTGAACCATCCATTCTTAGGAGATTGTCACCTACATTCTTCTCTCTTACATTTATTTTCCTCAACTCTAGGCCCAACATAGGGAGGAATCTTAAGCCCAATCCATTTTCCCCTCATCTTCTCATCCCGGTAAGTCATTTTGGCCATCTTTTTTTGCTAATTCAAAATCCTATTGTTTACAATTTCAGTGATGGCAACCTCCATTTTATTTGTTAGTTGTTCCCAGGTCATCTTCTTGTCCTTAAATACTCGTCTATTCTATTCTTTCTATAGCTCCCAGATAACAATAGAGGGTGACACTATCCATAGGTTGCCATACAAAAAACTCTTCTTTATGACAGCCCAATCTTGGAATATTTTCAAGATGGAGTTGGGCAAAGCTGAGCTCCATCCCAACTTGTTGCAAAGCCACATCTAGCATTGGTGAGATAATCTACAAGTTAGTAATATATAATCAAAACCCTCATCTTCTTCTTCACATAGCAGGCATCTACTTGGTCCTTCATAACCCATTTTTCTGAACCTATAAGCAGCCAGGACCCTGTTCTGTAAAGCTAACCATGAAAACATGTCAGCCTTAGGTGAACAATTTTTGTTACAATGATATATTAGACTTGGGCCTTAACTGTCTTCTGACAAGGTAGTTATACTCGTCCTTAGTATTGTAGTCTCCAGATTTTAAGCCATCCCAAACCAATCTATCAACCCAAGAGTGAAAGGTTATATTCCTATTTTTGAGAATCCTCGAGATCTCTTCTCTTTCCCAGTCTAGGATGTTAATGTTAGACAAGGATTTCCATTTCCATCCTTTAATTTTCATTTTCAGATTTTATTCATATGCAATTAATTAATTCATATTTGCAATATTTTTTGAAAAATATAGCTTATGCACTTAATTGTTACATCACTTTCATAGCTAGTGTTCACCTTTACATTTTGGTGAACTCAACTCCTTACACCCTTAATTCTGATTTTTGTTTTTCAGATTTGAGTGTATGCAATTTAAAATTGAAATTTTCAATTACAAGCTTAATTTCTTTGTAATTTTAAAAAATTTAGAGGTTAAATTCACAAAAACTGTAATTTTTTATATTTAAAATTGAGCTTGTCATTTGTCTAAATTGCATTAATTGTTTCAGATCTGAGAACTCTTCAATTTTACAACTCAAGTTTTCATTTGCATGTTCAATTTTCAAAATTTTCAAAAAATTAAGTGGTTAAATCACATAACCCTAAATTTTAATTTTAAAATTGAACTTGTTGATTGTGTAGATCTTGAATTAATTTTCAGAATTAGGTCCTTGCATCAATTTCAAAATTCACTTTCCCTCCTTACAACATTCAAATTTTCATATTTAAATTTCTAAAATTAAGTGGTTTATGCAACAAACCCTAATTTTTAAAATTAAATTAATCTTGTGCAATTTCAAATTTTCCTTTGAGCATTTAATTGATTCAATTAAATCTAAAACCTCTTCTTGTACTTCTAAACATCATAAAAGTTGGCCCTTAAGTGTGCTCTTTTAGTTGTTCTTTCAATTAATCATTGTATCAAACATCCTAAGTGTGTCCTATTTCGACCTTCAAGGCTTATTTTCACATATCTCGACATCTCCAATTCACATATCCTTCTGGAATTCGCATTAAAATCACAATATCTTGTTTCCCTAAAAAATTTGGAAAAAAGTTGGCCAGACCAAGTCACTACCTACTTGGTCCCGACTTTTTCTCCTCAAATTTTGGGAGCTTGTTTTGTCTACATTTTACTACACAATTCTAGAGATTTGTGGTATATTTTATTGATTTTACGTCACCCTAAGGTTGGAAACAAATCTGAATTTGAAAATTTCAACTTTCAAAATTAAGTGGTTAATTACATAAACCCTAATTTTTAAAATTAAATTGATTTTTTCAACATTCCAAAATTTCAAAATTGTAAAATTAAGAGGTTAGATTTGGATAACCCTAATTTTAAATTTAATCTTCCTCCCCCTTTTTCAATTTTCTTTTTTAAAATAAAATAAAATTAAGAGGTCATTTTCAGCCCTAATTTTAAATTTCTATCTTCTAAGGGATAATTTCAAATTTAAATTAAGAGGTTATTTTTGCAAAGCCCTAATTTTAAATTTCAATTTCCTAGGATTGCATTATTCTTTCAATCATTTGGCATTCTAAAATTCAAATTTCTAATTTCCCTCCCTTAGTGCACGAGTTTTACTACTATCAGTCTTACATATAGTATCCCTATTAGGAGAAGTTATAGAATTAAGGTTGCCCAAGGTTTAATTACCGAGAAGATGGAGCCTAATTTGGCTAGCTTTTTCAATGAGGATATTGGTGGTTCTTCCGATCCTATAGATATTCTCGTTTATCCTCTTGATAATTCTCAGGATGTGGAGGAATCACTAACTAGGGTATCCATCAACCAATTGGTGAAGATGGACAATCAATTTGACAATTTTCAACAATGGATGAGTCAAGAATACCCAAAAAGTGAAGCTCTCCCATTGATTGAAGGATTAAAAAGAATGATTCAATGTGATAAACATGGTGTTGATATCTTGCGTGGTATTTCTCATATTATTGATTCTAATATCATTCCTATGAAGAGTTCTGCTAAAAACCCAAGTTATACACAACCTCCTAGTCAACTTAATCATTCCATTCCTTTAACAACTCCTATGACTAGTGTGCCTACCTTCACATCAAACATCATGGATCTACCTCTACGTGAAATATCACACCTACAAATGTTAGTCATGGGGGAGATACTGTTACTACTTATCAAGTTGTCATTAGTTTTATGCCAAAGTTATTCTATATACTCTAGTCAGTTACTACTACTGAGATATTCAGTCAGTATGCATAGTCTAGTCAGTTATAGAAGAAAGTAGTCTCAGAGCATAGTTTACATCGAGCTGTCTACCGAGTATCATTTCATGTCTACCAAGCAACAAAGATGACACACCGAGTTGTTATAAATCGAGTGAAACGTGTTACCAGATTCATTGAACCTGGACATACATATGAAAACGTGTTACAAGATCGAGGCACAAAGAACTGTTATCACATTGGAAATTGCACTTAAAGATTGTGTATGATTTTGAGGTCATCTAACCAATGAAATATTTTGCATGGTTATTCATTTGATAAAACATGTTTGTAAGATTGAAGCAATGAATGGATCACCAACATAAGAGATCTATTTATACAGCATGAGTTAAGAATTAAAAAGGTGTGTGCATGAGTATAAGAAGACTGTTACAGAGACACAGAGGTCACCGAGAAGGATTTCAGAGAACAGTCAAAGAACAGAGTAAACAAAAAGGTTTACCGAGTTACTATATGGGTTACCGAGGTATGCTATAAGCAAGGTAATCTATTTTGAGCACATAGAATCTACTATAACATTTCAGATGTAAAGTTGCAGATATTTGTAATGATTTATTGTAATATTTTGAAGTTGTAAGAGAAACCTTTAATAGGGTAAAAGACTCTAATCAAGTCTATAAATTGTAAAGCCTCTAACCAGGTGCAACATTTAGTTTAAGTGTTGCAAAATCCTTTAGCAAGGTAGATCTAACAGATCTTGTTACTCCTAACAGGGTAAGCTATCAAAAATAGCTAAACATGTAGCTCTAACCGATCACTCTTTATTATTGCAGTAGTGAAGTTGTGGGTGCCATCCCCACCGCAGTTTTTCTCTCTAACCAAGAGTTTCTGCATAACCAAAATATATGTGTTATGGAGTGAATCATGTATGATTGTTATCTATTTGTTTTAGCTTTATAATATGTTACTGCACTATTTGGTTTATGCATAACAGTAAAGTTATTATTGAAGAAAAGTTTTGAAGTACTGATTCACCCCTCCCCTCTTAGTACACTATCTTTCCATATTGGGCCTAATAATTGGTATCAGAGCTTGAATAAAGGTTTAACTACCTAAAGAGAAAGATCTTATCAATGGAAGGCTATAAACAATCTCAGAGGATTGTGTATCTGCAAGAAGAGCTGGATCATGCTAATCAAGTGATTGCAGACATGCAAAGGCAAATGCAAAAATCTTTGAAAGTGAGAAGAAGATTATCTAATGATTTACAGGACTCTCAAAAGTTAGTGGAACAAATTGAGACATCATCTAAGAACATTATATCTGAAGAAACTGAAGAAATGATTGGAGTATTGAAAGAAAAGAACAAAGCACTGGCTGGTCAACTAAAAGCAATGAAAAGAGAACATGAACATTTCAGCACACAGATGACTGAAAATCTTGATGCATTGAGGACAACCGAGGATAAAGTAAGAGATCTACAAAGAGAGAAACAACAACTTGAAGTTTTAGTATCTGATAAGAATGATGAAATCAAAAGGTTGACTGGAATTCAACAAAATCTGTCAGATCAACTAGGTTATGCACATCATGAAGCAAATCTGAAGGATGATGATAATCAAGCTTTGAAACTTGAAGTATCAAGGTTGACCGATGAACTTGAAACAGAGAAGAAGTCCAAAGAAACACTGAAGAAGAGTTATGAAGCATCAAAGATGTTGGATGAGCAACTGAATACAAGAAAACCCAACAAAGATGCAGGTCTCAGTTACAAAGGAAAAGACTCTACCGAGAAGGGAATTCATACTACTGAGAGAGGAGAATCATCAAAGCAAGCTGGAAACAAGAATAACATCAAAAGAAAGAAGCCTATTTCCAACTACTGTGGAAATCAAAGTCATACTGCCAACATGTGCCAAATCAGAAAAGGTAAGCAACAAAATGTCACTAAGTCCAATAGTTATTATTACAATTGCAATAAATATGGTCACACATCTAAACAATGTAGGACAAAGTCTGTTAACAATTATCAGAAGGCAAAATTCAAAGGGTTTTGTAAAAAATGCAATAGATATGGACATAGTACCGAGAAGTGTTGGTTTAAGCAAAAGAACTATATGTGGTATGCACACTGAGCAAATGATAGAGGTTACCGAACCCACACACATCCTTACCGACAATATTCTGCAGTACCATGGGATTACAATACAAGGATATGGTATGAATGTTGTGGAAGATATGGACATATAAGTGCTAACTGTTTTATAAGGTTTGGGATGTACAACCAAAGATCATGGAGAAATCCTGGTATGACATGTTTTCATTGTCACAAAGTTGGACACTTAGCTGGAGATTGCAGAGATCAACCTAGAAAAGACACCGAGGAAATAAAAGAAAAATTAAAGATGATTTGGAAAAAGAAGGAAATTGTGTCAAATGAAGAAAGCACCTTACCTATTGAGTTAGGTGCACCTATTCCAAATTAATTGGTAAAGGTACGAACGGACTGCATTCTCTCAAGGTTAAATCTTAACAGTTCCTATTTTATTATGTACTTAATCTACATAATTAAGATGTAATAGTAAGTTTGAAATTCTATCAAAGTCTTTTGAAGCACTATACAGGAAAACCTATCTAGTCGATGAATGAAGGAAGTTTGGTTACTCGGTTAAAGCAGAAAAAGGAAAGAAAGTTAAGTGGAACCGAGTGCATTTAATGTTTTTTGACCTAACCTACACAGAGCCTGATAAGGAATAATGTGTACTTAAAAGCATTTTCGTGGTCATTTTCACTTACCAAGTTTTCGAGAGAGCAGAGCAAAGCAAATCTAAGGTGATCAAACCTCCTACAAAGAAAATTCAAGATATTTACATCAATCTCAATGCATTATTAAGCTAATTTACCGATCTTATCTAGTTGCCATTATCTGCTAAGTATAAAGCGTTAGTCTTTTGAAATCCTAAAACCCTAAGGATTCTTTGTTAGCTTTTATCTGAAATCTACGATGGCACCTAAGATCCAAGATCCCATTATTGTCAAGAATGTAGAGAAGCCCTCACTGAAATACTCTTTGACTCCCAAAGTTGCATCTGAACCAGATGATAAAACCACTTTTTCAATCATCCCGGATAGAGTGTTCTTAGTCGAGGATGTGAGATTCTTCACCAAATGTCGTGTTGAAGAACTAGGTCATGTTGAAATCAAAGACACCTATGATGAGCTGTGTACCGATGGTAAATTGAATAGCAAGTATGAGCACATCAAGATCAAGGGATTGACTAAAGCCCTAACCTATCCCCGTGTGTTCAAACCCCTGTGGGTTAAGTTTGTTCTGAGTAGATTTCACGATGATTTCATGTGGCTAGAAGAGCAACCATTTAAGATTACCAAGGAAATCATTCATCTGATTATCGGTTACCCCATTTATGATCATGCCCAACCCCAAAAGATGATATCACAAAAGGAATTGATCAGTTTAACTAGAGTGGAATCAGATTGTAGAGGATTGAAATTGAACAATGTCACAGATGAAGAACTAAATTTTTCCATTAGAGTTATAGGTTACTATTTCTTCCAATCAGCAAGGGAAAACAGTGTACCCTGTGCAGCAGTAGACTTGGCATACAAAATTGTGAAAAAGGGAATGAAAATTGATCTATGTGAGGTGTTGCTAAAGAACTTGTTTGAGAATCTGAACACCATCAGGAAGCCGAAGAAGAACAACTCGACTTATACACTAAAGTTTGGATCATTACTTGTATGCATGTTTTTCTATTTTGAAAAATTCTTTCCATCAGTCGGTAAAGTTGTTTGGGAACTACACCGACCAATCACCCATTAGATCAATGACTTCATCAAGAAGTTAGGTGATAATTTCAATGATATTATGGATGACTACTTCAGTAAATTTCAAGAGAAAATGCATAACAGATATCGGATTCCACCCCAGCTAGTGGAAAAATATAAAAATGACATATGTTTTGAAGTTGACACCGATTACTATTATGTGAATGTTGTGGAACTGAGAACTCAATCTTTGTCACCTATGGGATACGAAATTGATTTTGATATCACACAACAGCAAATTGATGCATTTCTTACATTGCCAAGACATGCTATCGAGCTGAGGTATGGAACCTATGAGGACGTGAAGGAAAAGGTAAAGATGAGCACTGTAGTACCCAAAGCTACAAGAAAGGCAACAAAGATGATAAAGGCATTATCGGAGAAATTTAGAGAAGACTCTTCCTCTACACCTGTCAAAGGCACCATTGCCATTACTGAAGAGGAATCTGAAGCCCAAGAGGCAGCAATAACACTGAGCACCGAATTGCCTAAGGGAAAAGTGTTGAAGAGAAAGAAACAAGACACATCAAAGGCCTCACCGACTCCACCTCCAAAGCGACCTAACACAAGAGCATCAACAGCTTCACCGAGTAAGAAAACAAAGAGTGTTACTGTTCCCAAGGTAACAAAGGCCTACAAGAAATCTACTCGGAGACTCATTTTGGCAAAAGAGTCTAGTGATACCGAATCAGAGGATGCAAGCAAATTTCAGATTGTCAAAAGCAAGAAGGTAAATGTACATAGTGTTGAAAACTTCTGTGCTAATCTAAAAGAATATGGAGGATTTGGATCATTCAGATATGTTAAGTATGAAACCAGAAATAATGACGAGAAGAGACAAATTGAAGAAGCTATCATCTGCACACTTCTAAAATTCCAGTTAGCTCCATTGGAACTAGCTAAGTCACTTCCAAATGAACTTTATTTGCATATTGATAATAGGTGGAAGTATGCAATGGACTCAGAGAAACATATCAGAGAAAGAAGTCTGGTTCATCTCTTTCCTGACATGTTAGTAGCTGAAATAAAAGAACATTTGACAACCTAAAACTCAAATTTTCTTGTCAAACAAAGAGCCTTAAAACTGATGAATGGGCTGTATATTGAAGTTGAAAATGAGACAAAAGCAAAATGGCAAGAAATCTTTAAAGTCAAGGATGCCGGTGAGCATGCCATAGTTGAAATTGTTGATGTCACCAAGCAAGATTCTGATGTTATCGAGAAAGACCCTTCTAACACCATTCAAATAGATGAAGATATCATGGATACAGAGGCATCGGAACAAGAAATGATAGAAGGCAATGCATATGCAAAACTTGTATCCAGTGAATCAGTCTTGGAACAAGTTTAGCCTTATCCACCAGTCAAGCAACCTGTCTCAACTGACACCCCTTAGGACACGGATCAAGGCATTGAAGGTCATAAGTCTACAACAGGAGAAGGTACTACAAAAGAACAGACATCTCAAGCACCTTCTAGCACTGAGAATGTTGCAATTGAGACAACAAGTACCGAGACACCGAAGGACACTATAGAGGCTACAGAAACTGACTAAAGTGTTGCCTCTATCGAGCAACCTATCGAGGGTAACCATTGTCTTAGTTCCATCGGTGAAAGGTAAAGAAAAGAAGATGAAAAAGCATAGTTTTAAAATTGATTTGTCAAAACCAATAGTGTTGCCCAATGTAGACATATCAAAATTAAAGGGGAAAATACTCATTGATTTCGGTGAACTATGCAAAGAAAAGGCCAAACAAGAGAAGCAAATGGCCATTCAAAAGAAAAATAAGGTACTTCAGAAGGTGAAAGCACTCTTAATAGATATGCTACCTGAAGCTATAGTGTCAACAGATGCAACCATCCACATTCAACTAGATGAACTCCTAACAAAGATAGAGACATCTAGAGTAGATGCATCGGAGTATTTGAGAAAGCTAAAAGACAAAGAGCTCACTGCAAAAATGATAGAAGAGGTATAGAAAGCTATAGCTATTGGCAAAGTTAAACTTGTCAAATTTATTGCTGAGTTGACTCCTCAACTCAAGCACATTCTTTATTTATTTCAGAAACTCTGCACATTTTCTTTATTCATTAAAGACATTAAGAGTAAAATAGAGGCAATTGAGAAAGAGATCACCGATCTCTCAAATAAGTTGACCACAGTGCCAAATTCAGTTCAGAATATCTATACAAGGTTACAACAGCTCATGGCTCAACAATTGGACCTAAGAAATGAAGAACACAAAAACAGGATGGACATAATGACACTTTAGACATTATTCCTTCCTCATCTCTCATCCGTCCAAGAATAGATCAACTGAGCCACCTCCTTATCTACTACACAAGAGGGAAGCACTCTAGATGGCTTAATATCATTATTGGCTGATATTCAAGCACAAAATTCTTTAATGGATAGTGTAAAGAATGCCCTCTCTATCGCTCTCACTGAAGCATGAACCAAGTACAAATCCATTTTTGACCAGTTACCACCCCCGAATGGTAATTAAGTTTTGATGTTTGTCAAAAAGAGGGAGTTGTATAGTATTGGGGGAGTGATATAGTATTCAAAGTATCAAACAAAAGGAGTATAGTATACAGGGGAAGTAAACCGAGTAGAGCAAGCAAAGTATCCAAGAGCAGTAAACATAATAGTAAGCAAAGAATGAGAACAGATCACCGAGCATGCAAAATCAGAAATTTGTATAGTATATCGATAAGGGGAGTATATCTTGATATATTATTTTATTGACTATTATATATACTGTCAGTATAGTCAAATTTTGCAAGTATATAGATTATTGAGTTATAACTTTGAAAGTAGTTCTTGTCAAACATCTCAACTAATGTCAAAAGGGGAGATTGTTACTACTTATCAAGTTTTCATTAGTTTTATGCCAAAGTTATTCTATATACTCTAGTTGGTTACTACTACTGAGATATTCAGTCGGTATGCACAGTCTAGTCGGTTATAGAAGAAAGTAGTCTCAGAGCGTAGTTTACACCGAGTTGTCTACCGAGTATCATTTCATGTCTATTGAGCAGCAAAGATGACACACCAAGTTGTTATACACCGAGTGAAATGTGTTACTAGATTCATTGAACCTAGACATACATATGAAAACATGTTACAAGATCGAGGCACATAGAACTATTATCACATTGGAAATTGCACTTAAAGATTGTGTATGATTTTGAGGTCATCTAACCAATGAAATATTTTGCATGGTTATTCATTCGATAAAACATGTTTGTAAGATCGAAGCAATGAATGGATCACTGACATAAGAGATCTATTTATACAGCACGAGTTAAGAATTAAAAAGGTGTGTGCATGAGTGTAAGAAGACTGTTACAGAGACACAAAGGTCATTGAGAAGGATTTCAAAGAACAGTCAAAGAATAGAGTAAACAGAAGGGTTTACCGAGTTACTATATGGGTTACCGAGGTATGCTATAATTTTGGTAATCTATTCTGAGCACATAGAATCTACTATAACATTTCAGATGTAAAGTTGCAGATATTTGTAATGATTTATTCTAATATTTTGAAGTTGTAAGAGAAACCTTTAACAGGGTAAAAGACTCTAATCAAGTCTATAAATTGTAAACTCTCTAACCAGGTGCAGCATTTAGTTTAAGTTTTGTAAAATCCTTTAGCAAGGTAGATCTATCAGATCTTGTTACTCCTAATAGGGTAAGCTATCAGAAATAGCTAAACATGTAGCTCTAACCGAGCACTCTTTATTATTGCAGTAGTGAAGTTGTGGGTGCCATCCCCACCACAATTTTTCTCTCTAACCAAGAGTTTCTGCGTAACCAAAATATATGTGTTATGGAGTGAATCATGTATGATTGTTATCTATTTGTTTTAGCTTTATATTATGTTATTGCACTATTCGATTTATGCATAACAGTAAAGTTATTATTGAAGAAATTTTTTGAAGTACTGATTCACCCCTCCCCTCTCAGTACATTAGCTTTCCATATTGGGCCTAATTAATACCTCTTCTTTCATTCCTCCTACCATGAGTGTTCCCCTTGTTACCCAATTACACTCACCACCTACAAATGTTTTCCAAGGGGGAAACTCCTTCACTCACAATTCCTTCATTCCTCCTATGAGTCTTCCATGAATTACCAAACCTTGTCCATTACCTACTTATCATAGTGTCCCACCTCCTTATTCCCAATCTCTTCCTCCATTCAACAATGGTACTCTTCCCCTCTCAATCCAACATGTCTAATGTCAATCCTTCTACCGAAGCTACAATCAATAGTCTAACCCAAACAGTGTCTTCCTTGCAACAATAAATAGCTTCTATGAATCAATCCAAGTAAACAGTGTGCCCACATTTGATGTAGCGAGCCCATTAATCAATGAAATTGTTAGAGCCATCCCTCCCAAACATGTATAAGTCCCTCAATTAGAACTTTATAATGGAAAAGGTGATCCCTTAGCTCATGTTAAAACATTCCAAACTTTGTGCAGTGACTTTTCTCATGATCAAATATTGTTAGCGAAATTGTTTACTAGAACATTAAGGGATAGAGATTTGCAATGGTATTGTTCTTTGCCTCCTTACTCTATTACTTCTTTTCAACAATTGGCTAATTCATTTATTCAATAATTTCAAAACAATATTGGCCCTAAAGTTACTTTGACTGATTTGATGCATTGTAAACAAGGTGTTAACGAAAAAGTGATTGATTTTATTGGTAGATATAAGCATTTATATTCTTAGATTTCTTTTCCTATGCTTGATCAAGACATTCAAAATATTTTTATTGATAATTTACAAAAAGATATTAGGGATTAAATTCTCTTAACTGAGTTTACTTCCTTTCCATACTTGTGCACAATACTTCATAATTATCAACTAACTGTGAGTCAATTGGAAAAATCATCTCTTTCCATGGCTTCGAGTGATAAGGGTGATAGTGCTCAACAATCATTTGTGAAGTTCAAGCCAAACAAAGGATTCATCAAATTCAATGACAACAACAAAAAAAGTCAACTAGTAGGCGCTATAGGTGCGCCTCCTTTGTCTAGATACTTTAAAAAAGAAAAAGAATTTACTCCTTTGAATGAATATTTGCATAGCATTATGTCAACGTTCATACAAAGGAATGTGTTAAAACTTCCCCAAATCAAACTGATTGATCCATCTAAAATAGCTTCACGTTACTTTTATGCTAAATCCTTTTGTCAATACCATCGTCATCTTGGTCATGATACTAAAAAATGTTTTTCATTGAGAAGTAATATTCAATTATTGATTGATAACAATACCATATCTATGGCAAGTGTGAATGATAAAGGAAACAAATCCATAGCTCCTCCTAATCAAAACCTTTACATTTTCACTAATACTTTACCATCCCATTCCACTAATGTGGTTGAGATTGATCATCTTGCTTTCTGTCCCAATGATGTGACCATTCAATCCAATAATGTGGTGAACCTTGTAGATCAACAAGAACCTCCTAAGGATTTGTGTATAACATTTGATCCTAGTGAGACCATTAAAGCACTTGATGGCCCATTATACATAAGTGCAAAAATCAAAGGCATACCTTCTAGAGGAGTGCTTATTGATCCTGCTTGCAAGTGTACTGTGATAACTAAAGAATTTCTTTATACTTTGCAATTACATCGAGTGATATATGATGATAGAGATGTGATAGTTAAATTTTTTTATGGATTCTCTTGTTCTGCTATTGGTTCTATAACACTTCCTATTGATGTTGTCACTAAATACTTGGATGTTTAATTTTCTATCATTCCTATATCCAATCAATTTCATGTGATGTTGGAACATCCTTGGCTCTCTTCCATGAAAGTGATCGCTTCTACTGTTTGCAAGTGTTTGAAATTTTCTCATAATGATAAAATCAAAACTGTTAATCATAGCATATTTCAACCTATAATGAGGCATGGAGATGTTTGTCTTGATTACTTTTGGTCCAAATGATTCCAACCTCTTCAACCTAGAAGTGATTCTCTCTTTAGATCATATCAAAATTGGAAAAATGAGATGATTTTGTCATTGAGTAAACCTAGAAATCCTACACTTAGCATTCCTCTTGATGATCATATACCCCTTCTTGAGGACAAGATTATTCTTCCTCCTAAGGAAAGAAATAATCTTCTTCCCAAAGGCGTACCTATTCCTTGTCCTAAAACAAAGAGTATCCTTTCTCCTAAGAAAAGAGGTATTCTTCTTCCTAAAGAAGAATATATTCCTTCTCCTATGGATGAGTCCACTCCTCCTCCTAAAGGTAGAAAAACTCTTCCTCCTAAGAATCAAATTATTCCTCCTAAGGCTAGACCTATCCCTCCTCCTCATGATGGACTTGGTCTCCTTCCTACACCTCCCATTCCTCCTTTATATGACGCAGTTCCTCCTCCTTCATCCTATAGAGAGAAAATTCACAAGGAGGTATAAGCATTTCATTTTTCAAGCAATTCAACATCCCCTCAAAGAGGAGGATTTTTACTTTTAGTCATTTCAATTACATTATTTCAACCACTTGGTTAATTCCAAAATCGAGGTTTAACTTGAAGGAAAACCCCTATTCCCAACACATTTCCCTTTACTTCTATGTGTAGAAAGTAGGTGCACAATTGTACTTATAGATTTAAGCTTTATTTGTAGAGACAAAAAAACCCCTTTTTGATGCGTGAAAAGTTGAGAAGACCAAGTTGGGGGCAACCTGGTATGGACACGCAGTCCCTGCAACCTTTGGGAAATTTCCTAGAGCAGCTCTGAATCATCTCAAACTTCTCAAATCCAGGTGGACGACTAAATCCTGAATCTGTAGCTTTTCATTTTCTTATACTTTGTCTTTATTTCTAGTACTTAGTCTTAATTCAATTAATCAAATGAAAAATAGGGTCAATTACAAACAATCTACTTAGTATTCAATCCTTGCATCATTTAGGATTGGATCTAGTAGATTCATCCCCCTATTTTGAATGTAAAGTCCCCCAAGTGAAAATTGAGCTTAGTGAATCCTCCCTTCCATGTGGAGAATTGGCTAAGATCCCATTTTTTACTTTACATGTTATAATATTCTCTTAAATATTATCAAAGCCTAGTTGTAACATTGTGAGAGGGGATATACTAGGAATTTGTAACCCTTGCTATTATTATATTCATGCGTGTGGTTTCATCTATGGTTTTGTAGGAAAATAAGAAGTTATTTTCAAGGTCATGAGTGTGTTTGTTGACCTGGGTTATTGCAAATATGAGGTAATGAAATTTTCTAAAATATTTTTTTGCGAGGGTTTTGAGGTTGAGATATTACTAGAGACCTCCTAGACAAAATAAACCTCATCCTTAAGTTTCTAAAGCCCAAAAACTTATGGATATATAAATAGTACTACATATTTTGGAGTCAAATTCCTTTGCCATTTTTTAGGGTAGTAAGGAATCTAAGACAAAATGTATTTGTATGATTGTACAAAATCATAATGATTGTGGGAATATATATTATTCAATGCAATTATAGTGACAAGTAGCAAGGTACTTTTGGCAAAGAATCATAATATTTTGCCAAATCATAAAGTATAGAATTTGTAAAATATTTATTTTAAAAAATTTAAACAAATTATGATTAAAGGAGGTACAACTGTAATAAAGGTTTAATTTTTATTTATTTTTTGAATGAGATGCCAACTCCCCAATTTACCAATGGTACAAAAAGTAGTTTAACCCAAACCATAGTGTCTAAATATCATTTGCTATAGTAAGCTAGTGCCATTGGTGGGCCATCACCGAAACTCACAACCAACAATACCACCCACTTACAACCCACTAGCTAGCATCATAAATCACTCTCTAAACATTATGTTGTTATATAGGTTTGGTCATTAGATTTGTCTATTTTTGTTAAAGAAAATATAGATATAAGAATGGATAACAAGTGATATCTTGAGCATACAAAATCAAAATTTAGATTTTGTGTAATTGGCAAAGATAATTTTATAATATACTATGTAGTGGATTATGTGGTTTTTAAGTGGGTTGAGAAAAAATAATTTATTTGAGAAATTGTGTGAGCCTAAGCTATGAAGAGTGAT
This sequence comes from Cryptomeria japonica, assembly GCF_030272615.1. Lineage (NCBI taxonomy): Eukaryota > Viridiplantae > Streptophyta > Pinopsida > Cupressales > Cupressaceae > Cryptomeria > Cryptomeria japonica. The sequence continues at coordinate 421,877,347 of NC_081405.1, read as the reverse complement.
TATGTAAGCAACTAGATGAACATGGGAGTGAAAACTTGTGATCCTATGTTTTTATGAGACCAATATGATGTACAATAGGTTATCAGATTTGGTACTTCTTGATACATGTTTAGAAGTATTTTTAGAGTGTGATATTTGATGGAGATGAGTATGTAGGTTGTCTTCTAGTTTGAAGGCATATTTGATACATGTGTGAGACTAGGAGTCTTAGTTCAATGAGATTTTGGTGTAGGCATAGTAATGGTGAGCTTATTATGGTGTCATAAATATTGATGCACATTTGAGAATTGGAACAACATTGTTATGTATAAATTTAATAGTATTGAGTTATGATATTATATTTATGCATGATTATAGGTGGTGGTGTGATTTAGTGTTAGCATGTTCTTCTTATCTCGTGGATGCTTGTTTGGTTCCTTGATTAATGGCTATTTATTTGTGGATTTTTTGGGCAGATCATACCTAGAGCTGATCTAGTAGTAAAGTCCTGAGAAGCCTAATACAGATCAGGCTGTGTATTGGGAGGGGGTGACAAAAAAGGAGTTTAGGGAAATATTTTTAAAAATAGGGGGATTATTTAGTATGCCATGAATGCATGTGCTATAAACTAGGTTCACTAAGTGAAGCCCTTGTGGATTACATACACAACTTGGTAATATGAGATACACTTTTTTGTTTCATCTATGAGATTGATTGGTTGAGTAATGTTGAGGATTTTCTATTTGTGAAGGAGGTCTAACTTGAGAACTTAGCACATTTAGGTGTTGGAAGAAGAACCTATTATGTGATATTATTTGTAGGTGTTTTGTCTTTGTTCTATAGTTACCTCTTAAATGTTCATGTTCATATTATTTGGAGGTTGAGAACCTAAGAGTATAATGGTGACTAGTTATGAAAAAACATGAAAGGGTTTTTTTAGCACATGTGATTATTACCCACACATTGGTATGATTATTGACTGGTATACTTGGTATACCGTGATCTATTTTTAGATTACATTATCCATGGAGATTGAGTTTTGGATATATATCTACTTAATTGATAATTTTGGTATATGGAGCTTGTGATTATAGTTTATGAGTAAAATTTGTTGTTGGAATGAGTTCTACTAATGGTTTTCCATACTTTTGGAGGTATCTTGATGGAGCATGCGAGATTGCTAGAAATTCATGTGTTTTCATGGATGGATATAATGATTCATTTCATCAATTAACCCTTATGCAATGTATACAAGTGGTCAAATGCTAAGGAAAAAGAGTTGTATAGCTTGAGCAAGAAAAAATATTTTTAATTATGTAAAATAAGTATTTATTTGTGGTGCATCTTTGAAGATATGTTTAGCTTCATTAAATATTTTTAAGTCCATTTTTAAAGCTTTGTGGGATATTTTTAGATATTATATATGGGAAACATAAGATATATATTTAATACTTGTGGAAAATATTTAGTTTTGGGGTCGATTGGTTTTTTCTCTCATGGTTTTGAAACATACTTTTTTTCAATATCACAATTGTATGTGTGAGCTGGAATGTATATAATCAACCATATGTTTAGTGGTTGAGGTTGGTTGTCATTTTTATTGGTCACTCCTATATAGTGGATATGGGAAGCATGGCATGTGTTGTGTGGATGCATGAATACCCATTATTCTTGGACATGTGGAGGATGTTGGCTTGAAGATGATGTTATTGATGTAATAGGTTGATTGATGACTTGTATTGTGTTGTCATTAATGGAAACCATGTTCTGTCAGTCATGTCCAACTGGTAAAGCCTAACTAGTAGTGGAAGTAGTTACACATTGAACCGGTAAGAAGGTCATCAAACCGGTAAACAGTGACAATGCTATGTTTAAGCAATCGGTATGAAAGATTGGTGAAGAGTCAAGTGTTGCGGTTTGGTATGCATGTTTATGTGATGCAGTCACCAGTAAGGAGGAACCTCAAGGAGATCATTTCAAACTGGTCAACAAGAGTAAACACAATGAAAACACAAGGATATGATGGAGGTAATGTAGAACAACTTGAATTATAACATGAAATCTAAATACAATCAATCAGTAATCAACCCGGTTACATAAATCGGCACATGGGCCTGCTTGAACATACAGAATAGGTCACAACTGGGACCTTGAATCTCAAAATCTATCTTCTACACTCAGTCTAGCTACTTGATTCTACATTCTAATGCACAATTAAAATGATATATATGGTCCAAGAGGATCCGATCTTCCCAAAAGGGATAAAAACCCAAAGAACAAGACCTAATGTGTAAAATCAACAAGCTCGGTCTCCGTCAAGAGATTCCTCTAGAAAATCCAAAGGATGAAGTGTAGATCGTGAGAAAAGGTTGGCCACATGCTAAGGAACACTAGAATCAATGCCCAAGGCTCCGCAAGCTTTGGAAGGGTTCCAGTAATTATCCAAATGCAATGTAGTTTGAAAATAAGAAAGATGATCAAGTCTTCAAGTAGAAACCAACTCCATAGGATCTGGTGAGCCAAAACCGGTACACATAGAAAGAAATGCAAACAAAAGGAAAATGTTTTTGGTTGATGCAAGATTTTCATGAACCGAGAATTCTCTTGCATTAGAGATTCAGGGTTATTGAAAAAGTGAGTCTCTCACTTTGTTGGGTTCAAAGGAAAACCAAGGTGGTCTACCTCTGCCTGAGAAATCCAAGATGAATCTTCAACTGGTCTTCCCTTCCCCTTCACCAGGTACTCTTGATACTGACTTCTCGAGGTACTACGCCCAATTCTACTATCCAAAATATCCTCAATCTGATCTAGTTGCCTCCGGGAAAAGTATTTCTCCAAGTCTACAATACTGTCCTCACTAAATCCTAGTTCATGATACTCATGAAGGTCTACAATATTGAATATAGGTGATATGTTCAAGTCATCTAGTAGCTCCATTTCATATGCATTTCCAGAACTGAATTTCCTCAAGATCTTACAGGGTCCAAACTTCTTCATCTTCAACTTGTTATAGGTTCCAACTGGGAATCTTTCTTTTCTCAGATACACCATCACTTCATCACCAACTTCAAATTCCCTATGTCTCCTCTTCTCATCTGCCTTATCCTTATACTTGTTTTTCAGGTCATCCAAATACTGCTTAACCTGAATATGCAAGGATTCCATGTGATCTGCAAAGTCTTCTGCTTCTGAACTTCTCTAGTCTTCACTATTGATATCCTTTAATTCTGATATACCTCTAGGATCAACTCTGGTAACTATCTCAAAAGGTTTTTTTCCGGTACTCCTATTCACTGAATTATTATAGGAAAACTCTGCTTGTGCTAAAATCAAATCCCAACTTCCGGTTTTCTCTCCCACCAAACATCTCAACATATTTCCCAAGCTCTAGTTAAATACTTATGTCCGTCCATCAATCTGTGGGTGAAAAGTAGAACTGAACTTCAAATCTATCTTCAACTTCTTCCAAAGTGTTCTCAAAAAATAGCCAAAAAACTTATTATCTTTGTCTGAAACTATGCTCTTAAGTAACCCATGAAATCTCAATACTTCCTTGAAAAATAGGTCTGCTACATGCACTGCATCTAATGTCTTCCTACAAGGTATGAAATGAACCATCTTAGAGAATATATCCACCACCACAAATATAGAATCATTCCCTCTCTGAGTTTTAGGTAATCCTAGTATGAAATTGATGCTTATATCCTCCCAAGGTCTTATCGGTACTATCAAAGGTTTATACAATCACACATCTTGACTACTACCCTTTGCGACTTGACAAACTCTACAACTTTGCACATATTTCCTAACATCCTTATGAATGTAGGGCCAAAATTACTTCTCACTCACCAAGGCTACTATTTTGTCAACACCAAAGTGTCAAGCTAATCCTCCATTATGTTTCTCCTTAATCAGATTCTCCCTCATAGAACTCTTAGGTATGCACAGTTGAACTCCTCTGAACAATATCTCATTCTAAATGAAATAATCCAACCACTACTCCTATCTACCATAACCGATTCTCTACATGCTTTCCAAGGTTTTCCAAAATCCTGGTCATCATCATACAAGGTCTTCAACAATTCAAATCCTAACACTGTCACTCTCATCTCTGTTAGCAAATTCCTTCTCCTACTCAATGTATCAAAAACTTTTTTAGATTTCCAACTTCTATGCTTAAACACAAAGGTGTAACTCTGCAAGAATTCTACGTATCTCATATGTCTCTAATTCAACTTACTCTGACTGTTCAAATACTACAAAGCTTGATGATCTATATATAACACAGACTCCTTAGGCAAAAAGTAATGTCTCCACTTCTTCAAGGCTTGAACTATGGCATAAAACTTTTGATCATACACTGAATATCTCCTCTAGGCATCATTCAATTTCTCATTGAAATAAGCTACTGCTCCTATTTCTGTTCCACTTGCATCACAATCCACTTGAAATACTTTGTTGAAATTCGGTAAAGCCAACACATGTTGCTCAATCACTTTCTATTTCAATAACTCAAAGCTTTTGTTTGCTTCAGTGGTCCACTTGAATTCCTTCTTATCTCCTCTCATGGTCTTATTCATAGGGTTACAAACTGAACTGAAATTTCTGATAAACTTCCAGTAGAAACTAGTCAATCCATGAAATGATCTTACCTCTCCAATTCTTTCCGATGTAGGCCATTCAACAATTGCTTTCACTTTCTCAGGGTCCATCTTCAATCCATCAATAGATATCACAAATCCCAAATAGACTAACTCATCCTTCATGAAAGTACACTTCTTAAGATCTATCAACAACTTCTCTTCTCTCAACCTCTACAAAAATTGTCTCAAATGCAACAAATGTTCCTCTTTTGTCTTACTAAAAATCATAATATCATCCAAGTACATAATAACAAACTTACCTACGAATTTGTTCAATACCTCATTCATCAACCTCATGAAAGTACTTGGTGCATTAGTTAACCCAAGAGGCATCACCAACCATTCATATAGTCCTTCATTTGTCTTGAATGTTGGCTTCCACTCATCTCATTCTCTCATCCTAATTTGATGATATGCACTCTTCCAATCTATCTCTATAAAGTACTTTTCTCTACTCAAATTGTCCATTATGTCATCCATCCTAGGAAAAGGAAAATGTTATTTCATTGTGATCTTGTTTATGGCTCTTGAATTGGTACACATCCTCCATTCCCCATCCTTCTTAGGTGCTAACACTACTGGTACTACACAATGTAAGGAAAGCACAGTGTGGAAACGCCTTCTTAATGTCAATTAATAGGGAAGAATGTAGTTTAAAACTTTTACAGGACGTTAAGAATCATATAGACAAACAAATAGAATTAACATAGAGACAGAACACCAAGAATTACATGGGAAAACCCTTTCGGGAAAAAAAACCCACCACCAACAGTTGAACACTTTATTTCTAGTAAATGAATTTACACTAAAGTTTCAGTCTGCAACTACTGGTATTTGTTCTCAAATTCTCACAATCTGGACACTACAATCGGCATACTGTGTGTGTGAAAAAGTGAAATAAGTCTCTATAAGCTGCAGGCACAACACTTCAATTAAGTCATTACATGTATGGTTAGTAAATCAATAATCAATAAATAATAAACCATAACAAAGCACAATTGCCTTCTAAAAGATGCGAGTATAAGATTGCTCTTAGATTTTTATAAGCAATACTAGTGACTAGACTACACCAAGACGAAGGATTTAATCTATATGAGCATGAGATTAAGCTAAATGGATGCAAGATGGATGAAAGATTCAAGCAATATGGAATAAACTAAATATGCAAAAAGCTAAACTAAGATACAATAATCTCAAAAAAGCAAGCACAATATCTTCAATGACTCCAAAGCAAAATCAACATAATAATAATCTCCAAGGTGTTTATCAAGTATCTTTGGGGTGATTTGAATGAGAGCTGAAGGCTGAATTTATAGAAATTCACAAGAGAGATCAAGAAAAAGCACAATTTAGGATTAATTGAAACAATTGAGAAATCAGATTCAGTTAACCTTGAGATAGATTCCAATTATAGTTTAATTGAAATGCATTTAAATAAGAAGTTCAAGTTGCATTGGAAATAAGATTTAATTAATTCCATGCACTTGTGATAAAAATAGGTAATTCCATGCGATTATTTGATTTATTCAAGAAAAGAATCTTTTCAATGAAACTGAACTTCTTTTATCAAAAGCTTTGAGTTCCAATTTTAGAGAATTTGATTAAATTCCTTTTAATTGCTTTTTTGATTTCAAGTTCTCAATTTAGAAGAAGAAATAGTATCTCAAGTTTGATTTTTCTCTCAATTTAATTCTTTTATTCTATTTTCAATTTAACTCTTGCTTTGTGTATTAATTCCTTTTTTTTGTAATAAATTAATTCCTTTTTTTGCATGATTAAATGGAAAATTTATTAATTAATTAAATATGCTAGGATATTTAATAAATTAAAATAGGATAATTGATCAAAATGATATTCTTGGAATGATTCAATTAATTAAATAAATATTTAATTAATATTGAGTAATTCACTTGCCATGTGACATTTGATGATTGAAGAATTAATTATGTTCTCAAGATTGATTTAATTGCCTTTGGTTAGGACCTTGGTGATGTTGTCGAGATTAGGGGCCCATGCTTTAGATGACCATTTTTAGGGTATTACATTTTCCCCTCTTTGAATTAATGTGCGAGCAACGTGTTGGTTCAAAGAATAGTTGATGTGTCTAGGAGATACCAGTTCTAAACTTGATTGATCACGAACAAGATGAAAAGCTAGGTGTTTAGCTTGATTTGAAGGGATGAAGCTTAACATAGTTGATTAAAGCGATACCGATCCTAAACTTGATTGAACTAGGAACGATAGAGAATGAAGATACTGAACTTGAACTTGATTGATCAAGAAGCAGATCTTACTGATCTAGAACTTGATTGAACCAGACACAGTGAGCGAAGATAAAACCAATCTTGAACTTGATGGATCAAGACACGATGAGTGAAGATAAATTGTCCAGCTTGATTTGATGTGATGAAATTGAACACCTACTTAGATTGAGCGTGTGATCAAAGATACTCTTTAAACTTCTGATTGAGTTTAAATGAATAATTAGCTTGATGAAAAGCAATGAAACTGATATGCCCCTAGCTATTGATTCGATTCAGATGATCAAGAGATATCAACTTGATATGAAGCGATGAAGCTGAGATGCCCCTTAGCAATAAGAATTTGTTTGAATTTTTTTAGTTGAAAATATTTTTGCTCGACTTTTGATGAAGATTTGAAAAAATTTCTTGACTTTGAAGATGTGAGGTTATGAGTATTATGCCCCCTCGGGAGCGAAATCAAAAGATATCGAGGGTATATGATTTTAGGAAATTGTTGGCGATGATAATGTTTTGAGCACAAAAATGATTTAGAGGAATATTTGAAAATTTGGCGATGATTGATGAGAAAAAAATTAAGTGCAAAGTTGTTTTGTAGAATAAAATTGAGATTCAGCATTGATTACTGAGAAATTGAGCTCAATTTGAAGAAAGAATGAGCTTTTGATGAAAAGCGCTAAGTGGTCCAAATTGTGTGAAATTGACTAGAAGAATGATCTCGAATTTTGATTTCGATCCCGAAAATGGAATCAGGATGGACAAATTAGCTAAGGGTACAATTTTCATGTCCATCAGAGCAAGTTGAAAAATTAGGGTTTTGGCTATATATGGGGTAAAAGTGTCATTTTCAATTCATTTTAACCCTCCAAGTTTGAAAATTAAAAAAACCTTCTGTGAAGAAAAATGGTGGTTCCCACTCATGAGCATCGATTTGAGCACCAGAGACGACATAATCAACCTCAGAACTATGAGCCAACGGTAAGTGATCGATCTTAAGCCTATTTATTGTTTCAATTTTAAATTTTTTTGTTGAATTTTTTAATTTTTGGCATGTTGAAGTCAACTGTTTTCATTTTTTGGTGTGAGATGGGATCCTATCTCGTATGACAAACTAATTAAGTCTATTTTCTCATTCAAGTCTACTAGTTTTGTCGTATTGCAACTACCCTTGTGTCGTACAATAACCTTCAAAAGAGCCCATTTTGTCATTCTATAGCTATTCCTGTGTCGTATTAGTCTTTTGTCGTACTAGGCCTATTCCTGACTCGTACGAGTCACTGCCTCTGTAATGTTTTGTCATATGGAAAACAATAGGCATTTTTGAAGGTGCAAAATTGAAATTTTGATTTTGCAGTTGACGTAGTTGGATTTGTGTGATGTTTTACTTCTCTTATAGGCTTATTTGAAATGTTTCCTGATGCATCATTGTTTTATTTTTGTAGGTTTGATTGCCTCATGTTTTGTTCAGATGTGTATATCCACTGATGATGACATTAGTGCATCAAATATCAGATGTAGACTGGGCACATATTGATTTATGCATATTGACTCATCTTCTCGAGTTACTCGATATCTGTATGAATCACGATATTCTCACGACATTAGTTGAGAGGTTCCATTCAGAGCATAACACGTTTCATTTTCTAGTTGGGTAGATGACGATCACTCCCAAGGATATTTACAGGATTCTCCGTATCCCTTTTGCTGGGGATAAGGTTGATTATGATGCAACATAGCTTCCTGGGTTACTAGCTATTAGACAGGTTTTTCAAGGATCCTGATATTCTGACACATTCTATCAGTGGGACGTGATGATGACCAGGTACAATGGGGACTTTCCACTGGCTTGCATCTTGGCATGTTTTATCGGCTACTTTCTGATGCCGGACAGGGGACAACATGGGTTTTTGTGTGGATGGGGCAAGATGTTGGACATACTTATTGAGCACCTCCAGAGATTAGAATGGGGTTCATGTATTCTGGTACACATGTATTGTGAGATGCATGAGATCGTCTACCGAGAGGGGAAGAGTATAGCTGCAAGAGTTTTGATTTTATAGGTATGGGCTTGGGAGCATCTCCCAGTTTGTAGGCCAATTGTCGATGAGGGCACGGATCCACAACAACCCATTATTTATAGATATTTAGGTTATGTTACTCAGCCCCATCTAGGCAAGACATATTATTGGAGACAACAGCTGGATGACTTGATAGCCATGATATGGAGACCGTATAGGGGTCTGGAGCCTTGGGATGATTGGAGAGCTGTATGCAGAGACCTCTTCATTACATGACCTCTCATAGGCAGATCACATAGTGATCGAGCAGTTTGTTGTTACTCGAGTGATGAGGTAGTATGGTAGACCTTAGGGGGTCTCGCAGGAGTTTACTACATATGCATGTTATGCAAATGAGGAGAGGCGTGGATGGGGGCCTAGGCTATCATACGCCTTAGGAATGTAGGGGCTAACTGGGTTACAATGACTCAGATGGGACTATATGGATGATGTTGCAGATACGGGGGTATTGCCCCAGTACAGGGTTTGGTTTCAGCAACATCCATTCTTGAGATTTACAGATCTAGCGGAGCAGGCACCTCACATAGAGGAGGTTGAGGATGATGCCCCCATGTAGGGATAGGGATAGGGACATAGATAGGGACAAAGATTGGGATAGAGAGCTGAGGCTCCGTGGTGGGCAGGTGGCGATCCTGGTGCTAGTAGCAGCAGGGTGCCAACTGGTGGTAGGCAGCAGTAGAGAGGAGAGGGTGGATCCGTAGGGGTTGTTGGTGTTAGACTGAGTGGAGCTAGGGTACCTAAGGGTGGAGGTGAGGAGGAGAAAGTAGCTCTGAGATAGGTCAGGCAGAGACAGGAGGAGCAGGGTGGAGCCGGAGGTGGAGAGCCTGCGAGAGATAAGGGGGCCAACACAACGCGGTCGATCAGAGCACGCCTAGTGAGTTTACAGTCATAGTTGACAGTGGCACAGACATAGCTGGTAGAGAAAACCAACAGCTAGCAAAGCTTAGAGCAGAGAGAGATCATCAGGTCACAGAGATGAGAGCAGAGAGGAGGGTAGAGACAGACACTTTGCGGTGGGAGGTACTTCATCAGACGAGTCAGGCAGCCTATTATGTTGTGGCTTACATTGTAGTAGTTTTAGTAGCGCAATAAGTTGTACCTTATTCTCAGTATATGGCTCGATCTGAGGGAGCTTGGGCACCTCGTCAGGATCCAAGCTAGTAGGCTCCACCTCCTCCACCAGGCAATGAGGGAGGGACCGAGAGCTAGATATTCTTTTTGTAGCTCTGAGAATTTTTGTAGACACACCCATTTTTTGTAGCCCTTATGATTCTTTCTCTAATGGGAGATTGTATATATCAGTTGACATCATTTTGTACCCTGAGATAGTGATGATTATATATACAAGATCTTGATTTGACTTCATTATACTTGTGTCGATCGATTTATGAGATGTTTTTTATATGCTTTATTCTATATGTATGCATTTTTTTTTTCAGTATGGATGTATTTAAATGCAAATGAATATGAATGTTTGTTTTTGTTTCTTTTCATATGCAAATAAATGATGAAAATAAGTAACGAGTAATGCAATTTTTTTTTTCAATGCAATAAGATAAATGTAAATGAGTGATAATGAATGTATGAATCTATATAAAATGCTTATGTATGCAGCTAAACATCTCAATACACAAGTACTCAATTAGAGAAGTGATGAAGAATAGACCACTTAGCTAAGAAATGATGATCTTCCAACTCTCATTCAAAAGATAAAGAGATCATTGTTATCATATTGAAATCACTCTAAATTCACAAAATACAGAATAAAATGCAAAATGAGATGCAAAATGAAATGCAACCTAAACCTAGTCACAGGATTTAAAATGCTTAAGTTTCATCACTGAGCATCAACAAACATAGTAGGTAGATTAGAGTTCCTTTCTTTTCATGTGCAATATTAATTATCTTGTCCGCAATGACCCTTTTTTCGTTCATATCCTTGGACAGATTTCACGGGGACCTAGATTACATGATAAAGAAATTCACTCAAAATAGACAAAGAAATGATGTGAACCTCCCTGTAGCATACAAATAAGTGGAGTCAAGGTATGTGTGGTGATTTCACCTTGATGTGAAGGCTCTTATCACAGAAACCCAACTTATTAGATGTTTCCAGATCATCAGATTCATTCCTACAAACAAAAAACAAGGAAAATATTATGCCCCCAATCCTTGCTCCTCTTAGTCAAGATAGACTTCCTCGAGTTACTCAGAGGAATAAAAATCAAAAACCAATATAAAAGACAACACACAAAGAAAACTTTTCATGCATAGCTCAAACTGTTTAGTGATTGTTTTTCGTTATGTTGTTTTGCTTGTGTACTCAGTGACAAAAATCTTCAGTAGTTAGGAGACAGGTGACTAACTTAGAGTGGACGATCGGGTTTCACTGACGTAAAGGTGACTTGTTTGATACTACTTAGGACATGTAATCTACTCTGTTGATTAAGCTAAGATTAGGACATTAATCAGTTTCAAGCCATGGGGGTTCTAACGAACCAGAATGTCACAAAAGTGACTGAAATATATGTACAAGCGATAATAAAGATGCATGAAAGTGGGAATACCAACATTGCATTGATAGATGGAGCGTTGAGTACAAGAGGCACCTATTTTCCAAGTTTTCACCTACTTGGCAGAGATTCATTTTTTTTTTTACCAAGGTGCCTGTTTACCAGGTTTTCACCAAGGCATTTTTTTCTTCTATTTTTTTCAAGACTTTTTATGATTTTTATGATTTTTTTAAAGACTTTTTTAGCTATAGAGGTTGCTGGAGTAGAGAATGATAAGTGAAGAATTTCTTCAAGTGGATGGTGTTGATCAGTTCATAGAGCTGTTCTCCTTCTGAATTTGAAAGTTGATAGGCACCAGAGCCAAATACTGCAGTAATGATGTAGGGACCCATCCAATTGGGTTCAAACTTCCCTTTGTTGTCTTGAAGCTGTTGATTTTTGGGATTTTTTCTCAGAACTAGGTCACCAACCTGAAATTCTTGTTGTCGAACCTTCTTGTTATATCCTTTAGAAATTCTCTTTTGATACACTCTGAGATGATCAAACACCACATGTCGACGTTCATCCAACAATTCGAGTTCTTGCAATCTAGATATCCTATAGTCTTCATCAGTAACAAGACCTTGCAAAGAAACCCTTAGAGATGGTATTTCTATTTCAATAGGTAATACTGCTTTAGACCCATACACCAAAGAGAAAGGTGTAGCCCCAATAGGTGTTCTAATACTTGTTCTGTAAGCCCATAATGCAGGATTGAGTTGGAGATGCCAATCCCTCCCAGATTTGTTAACTCTTTTGTGTAAGATAGTCAGTAGGTTTTTGTTAGATGCCTCAGCTTGTCCATTACCTTGAGGGTAATATATAGATGACCAGTGTTGTTTAATCTTGAATTTCTCACAGAGCTCGTCCAGATCTTTATTCTTGAATTGTCCTCCATTGTCAGTCATGATGGACGAAGGTATCCCATACCTGCAAATGATATGGTTTATAATGAACAGAGCTACTTGTTTACCAGTTGCTTTGATGAGTAGAATCGCTTCTACCCACTTAGTGAAGTACTCCGTGGCAGTTATGATAAACTTTTGTCCATTGGATGATGCAGGATAGATCTGACCAATGAGATCAAAGGCCCATTGCTGAAAAGGCCAATGTGTGATGAAGGGTATGAGATCCTTTGCTGGAGCATGTATGAGATTTCCATGTAGCTGACACTTCTCACAAGTTTTAGAAAACTTTATAGCATCCTTCTCCATGTCTGGCCAGTAGTAGCCAGCCCTTAGTAGTTTCTAAACTAAAGTAAGACCATTCGAATGAGATCCACAAATACCTTCATGGACTTCCAATAATGCACATTTAGACTCTTCAGTTTCTAGACACCTCAGCAATGTACCATCCAAACCTTGCCTAAACAAATCATTAGCAATGATGACATACCACGAAGCATTTTGGGTTCGGTTCCTTTTCTCACTACGGGTAAGGTTTTTTGGGATAATTTGGTCACGCAGAAAAGAGTAAATGTGGTTATATCAAGATGAGTCATGTCCAATAATAGAACAGACAATCTGGGACTCAGGAGAATCATAGGCAGGGTAATGTAACTCTTCCACCAGGAATTCAAAGCAAAAATTAGATTCCTGTAAATCAGGTATAGATGCCAAGGTGGCCATAGCATGTGCTGCTCTATTTGCTAATCTGGGAATCCCCTGGAATGATACAAAAGTAAAATACTTCTTGAGATCATCAACCATTCTCTTATAAAGCATCAATTTCCCATCTCGAGTCTGATATGTATCATTTATTTGATTGATGATTAGTTGAGAATCTCCATAGATGTGTAATTCAACAACCTTCCATTCGATAGCTAGCTTGATCTCGTTTACCAGAGCTTCATACTCTGCAATGTTGTTTGTACAAGGGAAAAGAATCTTATAAGCCTTCGGGATTGAATACTTCTGAGGAGTAATAAAAGTATTCCAACACCGGAACCATTTTGAGCAAAAGACCCATCAAACAACATCTTCCAAAATTGTTGAGTAAGGTGTATTATTGATTCATCTGGAAACTCTATATGCAATGGTTGAGTGTCTTCAAGTGGAGCTTCAACGAGTTGATTTGCAATTACCTATCCTTTGATGGATTTGCGTTCCACATATTCAATATCAAACTCTGTAAGTACCATGACCCATTTTGCCAATCTTCTGGTGAGTGTTGCTTTGTTGAGAAGATCCTTGAGCTGATCAATCTTAGCTACTAGCTTGATGGAATGTGCCAACATGTAGTGTCTCAATTTTTGTGATGCAAAGACCAATGCCAAGCATGCTTTTTCTATTATAGTGTAGTTCATTTCATAAGACATCAATTTTCTGCTGATGTAATATATAACTCTCTCTTTTTTATTTTCATCCTGGTGTGCTAGAAGTGCCCCTAATGATGAATCAGTGGCTGATATGTATAAGATCAATGGTTTTCTCTGAATTGGTGGCATTAGTATTGGTGGATTGGACATTTAATATTTGATCTATTGAAGGTGTTATTCACATTCTTGATCCTAGTTGTATATTACTCCTTTCCTTAATACCTTTGTGAAAGGTTAAGCTTTGTTTGCTAGCTGAGAAATAAAGCATCTGATTGATTGGAGACGCCCCTGTAAACTTCTCATTTGACTGATGTTCTTCGGAGGTGACATTTCCATTATATCTTGGACCTTCTCAGGATCAACCTCGATCTACTTCTTTGAAATGATGTAGCCAAGTAGTTTACCAGATGTCACTCAAAATGCACACTTTTTTGGATTTAGCCGGAGTTTGAATTTTTCCATTCTATCTAGTATAGGGCCTAGATCTTGAATATGCATGGATCTCTTCATAGTCTTTACTAAAGTGTCATCAACATAATTTTCCATATTCTTATGCATCATGTCATGTAAGATAGTAGTTACCACTCTTTGGTAAGTTGCTCCTGCATTCTTCAACCCGAATGGAATGACATTCCAGCAAAAGGTTCCCCATGCACAGGTGAAAGCTATCTTTTCTTGATCTCCAGGAGATATTTTGATCTGATTATAACCGGATAATCCATCCATTAGTGAGTACATCTCATACCCAGCAATCATATCGACTATCATATCAATGTTTGGCAATGGAAAGTTATCCTTCGGACAAGCTTTGTTGAGATCTTTGAAGTTTGTGCAAACCCTAATAGATTTGTCCGCCTTTGACATAGGTACTATGTTTGAAATCCAATCCACATAGTCTATGGGTTTGTTAAATCCAGCTTTAAGCAATTTTTCTAGCTCAACCTTGACTAGTAGTGCCACGTGAGGGTGCATCTTACGGAGTTTTTTCTTGACTGGTTTAACTCCTAGTGTGATAGAAAGATGGTACATGATAAGATCGGGATCGAGGCCTGGCATATCAGAGTACATCCATGCAAAATTGATCTTCTTTTTTGAAAAGAGATGAGTGAAATATTTCAATTCTTTTGCTGACAATGATTGAGCTACATGAATGATGTGTGGTGTCTCTTGACTCCCAATGTTCACTAGTTGTGTTGGCGTGATCAATATAGAAGACCTTTCTTGAAAAATGACTTGGAAGTATATCAAGTATCTCACCTTTAGGTGCCTCAGAGAGGTTTTCACCCTTAGGTGTGTCCTTTATTTTCTCTTTTTTAGATTCTGACACCGCCACAATGTGGTTTTCACCATTAGATCTTTTATTTTTATTTTTCTGGTTTTTGTGACTAAGATACTTGATATCTTTTTCAGTCATTTTTCACTTTGTTTGTTGGTGGAAGAGTCCATGGGTTCAACTGCATGGAGGTAATAAGCTAGTGTGTAGTCATTGGCAAAAGTAGTTACATTCATGGGTTGGTCTTGTAGACTATAGTCAATTAATTTAGGATGTACCAAGGATAGAGTGTGGATAGGTTCGAGGGAGTTCACGATATTGTCATCATAACTTCGAATCAAAAAGTTGAGTTCTAGAAGACTACCTTGCGTAAATGTCTTGAGACCAAGAAAAGTCAGAACATGATTATTAAAGTGCATGTTAATATTTAGTTGAACTAATCCAATAGACCTACTTGTGGCATCGTTCTCTATGCCAGGCTGGACTTCATATCATGGTTTGACAGTAACAAGATCAGTAGATAGATTCTTGCTATTTACATCAGATGATTCAGAGTTTGATACTGAGTAAACATTTTCATAAACATGACTGTTGTCAGAGTCATCAAAGTCGTCGGATGAAGTTTCCAAGTCCTCTTCAAGTGATCGAGTGAATATATGTATGGTATCAACACCAACATCTTTAATATTGTAAGTTCCTTCAAGATTTGGCTTATTTATCATTTGTATTTGACACACCTGTTGACATGATCTTGATGGTTCTATGACTCCCTATCGTCTACTCCATTCAGCTTCCTTTGGACTAATGACTAGTTCTGCTTCTGTAGCTTCCAATTCTTCTTGTGTAGTCCCATACCTGATTTGTTCTGTTTTATTAGAGGGGTATATAATAGATGAAAAAAATTCTGGTATTCTTCATTCCTCCAGCCCTTGTTCATAGTATGCTTGTCTTTTTAGTCTGATCTCCTATATCTCCTTTTCTAGCTTTAAGTGCATCAGCTCTTGAGTGTCATTTGTGATATCACTGGACTCTTCTGGAGTTTCTGTACTGGATGTATCTGAGAGGTGGTTTGGACCCCATTCATACTCGTTTGATTTAGTTTCTGAATCATCTACTTGTTGCCTACCAGTGTATGTGATTGGATTTTTCAGGGGTGCAAACAATTCTCTGATTCTTTCTACTTCATCTCTCATATCTTTTGGAACTTCAACTCCTGGCATTGTCGTAGCTAACACCATTGGAACTTGAGATCTGTCTGTTTCCTCTCTCTTGATTGGTAGTTCCTCTTATTCTTTTGTACACTCTACTTTTGTTTGTTGAGCGTCGACTTCCTGTGATGTTGAAGGTGATGTCTTTTTCTTCCATTTAGACTTAGAAGCATGTTTTTGGTCCAATGTCTTTTTTAGATCATACCCCAGTCCAACCTTATCATTTGTGGATTTTGTTTGTAGCTGAATTGGTTTAGTAATACCCTCTTGATGTTTTTCTAGGGGACCCATGCCCTAATATCCCATGCATTGGATCATTTTGTAGTTGGGACCATATTGGGTTGGGGAAATCTCACAATGTTGTACTTCCTCATTTTGAATATCTTCCTTGAAAAGCCACTTAAGAACAACATCCTCTTCTATTTCATCTACCAGGGAAGTGGAAGACTATACAAAAAGACCATCATATATGATATTCAGAGTTGAATTCTGTGTTCTCATAGCCTCTGATGGTTTTCCCAACTGTTTCGGTGATGGAGGAAGAGAGACTAATGAAAGTACTGGTTCTATCTTGTAGCCATCCATGCCAGTATTTGTAATCTTCAATTTTGTTTCTAAGTCCTTCATCAGAGCTTCTGGACTTTCATTTGTAGAGGCTTCTATATTATGAGGCACAAAGGTATCAACGCCTTTTGTCAATGCATTACATGGGAGATTTGTATCAGCAGGAATACTAACTTCCACTCCGTTATAGAGAAATTTTAATCATTGATGATATGTAGATGGAACTACCTTCATTTCATGAATCCACGACCTGTCCAGTAAGATATTGTATGACAAAGGAAGATAAAGTACCTAGAAAATGACATCTCTTTCTACTGGTCCCACCCTGATTGGCAATGATACCAGACCTTTAGAGGTCCTTTCTTCTTCATCATAGGCTTTAATTGTTATTTTCTTGGCCGGATCAATGACATTTTCAGAAAACCCTAGTTGTGTAAGTAGACTATAAGTATAAATATTCAACCCCACGCCTCCATCTATCAAAATGAGTTTGACTCTATGTTTATGGATCATGGCTTCAATGTGAAATGGTTGGTTATGTGGATGATTTAGCAAGTTGTCATCTTCTTCAGAGAAGGCCAGATAGTGAGGTGAAGTCAGATGACCCACCATAGATTGAAACCGATCGATATCTAAATATTTTGGAACATTGGTGATGAGCAATGCGTTGTCCAAGATTTCTTTGTGAGCAGAAGAGAGTTTTAGTAATTCAAAGATGGAAATTTGAGCGTTTGTCTTTTTCAACTATTCAACAACGCTATATCTAGAGGATGATGATGAAGTTAGCCTTTTAAATTTATCAAATGTTGATTCTTTTTATTTGTTTGACGAGGCTGGTAGGTTTGACATTGTTTGAGCAGAAGTTGAAGAACTAGCTCCTTAGAGAGTTACTTTTCTTTTGAGAATGGGTCATAGCCTTTGCATATCATGATTCATTTTGTTTATCTTGGCTTATAATCACATTGCAATATTCAGATTGGGAAGGCTCAATCATGTTGATGACGTTGTCACTGCTGGTATCAGTATAATTTACTTTGGCACCTCCTTTTGTCTTTGAGGAATCACCTTGTTCGTAAGCAGGTAAGGGGTCTTTAAAAGCTTTATGATCAACATTTGTTGGTTGATTCCCGACAACAATTTTACCAGCGTCTATGAGATCTTGAATCTCATGAGCTTCAAGCAGTTGTTTGTGTTATGACCTTTATTTCGATGGTAGTCACAGTATTCATTTTCTCTCCACCATTTTGGTTTGATTTCCAGATCATATGGCCTAGAATTATCTGGTAACGTTAATAGGTTGTTTGCCAATAGAGTTTTGAAAGTGGATTCATATGATTCTTCTAGAGGAGTGAATTCGCGTCTAGGTTTCGAAAGCCAAGGTTTCTCTTTGAACCACTCTTTTGCTTTCTTCAAAGGATTTTTTGCTATGGTTTTAGCTACTTTGAGTGCTTGTGTGCCACTAGCCAAGTTGAATATCATGGGCTTTGAGTTGGTTTTAACAGTGTCTACTACTTCGTCATTAACAACATTCTTGTTGTTGTCTTTGCCATACTTCCAATACTTGTTCTTTTCTTTAAAGCTAGATCCTAGTTGTGTTTCTTTCCAAGGTGAGATATCTCCTTTCTTTATAAGCACATCTTCCATTAAAATAGCATTATCTACCATTTGGTTAAATGATGGGTGTACTTGCATTTGGATACTATATTTCAATTCAGGGATCACATTGTTGACGAATATATCCATTTTCTCAGCATCTGGAATAGGCCGTGAATATCTAGAGAGCATCTTTCTCCAACGTTGGAGGAAAGTGAGAAAAGGCTCCCCCATTTTCTGTTTGGTATTGCAAAGTTCGATCATAGTAACAGGATGTCGAATGTTATAATGGTATAGTTGTAAAAATAGTTGGATTAGTTCTTCAAAAGTTTTTATTCCCTTAGGTAGACTTGAGAACCATTCCATTGCTTGTCCTCCCAAACTCCTCGAAAAAAGGCGCATGAGATATGTTTGATCGTGCATGAACTCCATGCAGGCAGCACACAATTATTTGACATGATCTTGAGGATCTGAGGTACCATCATATTTGTCAAATTTTGGAATCTCAACTCGTGAAGGGAAAGGAGGCATGCATAGGTTTTTGTCAAATGGAAATGGGCATATTGTCTCCAGAGAATATTGTTTTGGGGATTTATCCTTGTTTTTCAGTTCTATGATCTCAGCTCGTAAAGCTTGTGATTGTCTATGGACCACTATTAAGGTGATTCTTCCTTTTTAGTGACGAGAGTCTGAATGTCATATCCAGTAGGAAGTTTGGTGCCTTGTTTTGATAGTTCTAGAAAATAGTCTTCTTTTTCTCTACCCAAGATAGCCTTCATCATTTTTCAAAAATCTTTGTCCTTTTGACATTTATGAATATCTTTTTTTGGAGGTTCAGAGTCTTCAGCTTCACTTGATGAGGAATCATTATCGATTTCATGAATATTGAGGTTGTCTTTATCATTTTGTTCTATTCTAGGTATAGTGGGAGATAAAGGTTCATCATAAACTGGTATCTCTAATGATGAATGTTTATCAGTCAGGGGATCCTCTTTGTAAAATGGATTATCTTTATATGAAAAGAGTTGCCCTTTGCCTTTGGCATCTTTCTTATGAGAACTCCTAGTTTGAATAGGCATTTTTATTGATTGGTGTGACCTAAAGTTGTTTGTGATGCAGAAGTCAAGATCAAATTCAGAGCTAATTGTTCGGTTAACATATTGTTTGAGAGAAGAAACTAAGATTTGTTCTAGTCTCAGGAATGATCTATCCTGTATAAGACGTTTATCTAAGTTGATCCAAGAGAAGTGACTAAGACTCAGTCTGGTTTCAGGAAAGATATATCCTATATAAGACGTTATCTAAGTGACTTAAGTTTGATTAGTAGTTGATTGAACTAGTTGAAAGATGATCGACAAAATCGTGCAACATAAATGGCAGAGGTACATTGTTTTGATATGTTTATGCTCAGGATGATGATAACCAATTTTATGCTCATTGTAGACTATTTTAGGCAACTTTGACTGTTCTGGACTGACAAAATCAAGATTCATGCGATAGGTTTCACAGGACCAGACGATAATTCAATAGCTTCAAGACGACAATAATAGTGTTTTGTATGAGTTGCTGCCTAGTACTGTACGACAGAGGGTATGTCTAGAATGGCAAACTGATCAATGTAATGTTTTATCGTACAACACAGGAGTAAAGCTTAGATGACAATTCTCAGAAGTGGATGACAAACAATTAGGATTTGTACAACATAGGATTGAGGATGAAACGACAGACTGTTAGGACTGATAGAAAATCATACGACACAGAATATGAACCAGGACAATAAATAAGAAGACTCGTATGACTGTTTAATGGACAGAGGGAAAATTCTATGTTTTCAATGACTGAGTATGACCAGATTTGAGATAGACCGAGTTTTGATCACTGACTGACGATGAACAGTTTAGAGGTGGACTAAGTTAATGACAGCTAAGGTATACTAGTTTGTGACACAGAAAAAGTTTTGACTAGGATAGACTAGTTTTGGACAGAGTTTCGACTGGGATAGACTAGTTTTTACACAGACAAAGTTTTGACTTAGGATAGACTAGTTTTGGATAGAATTTTTGATCACTGAGTTGTTTCTTGTTTTCTCCAGTTTTGGTATTCCAGTTTTAGTTTTAGGGATGAAAACATAGAAAAAACGTAATAGGAATAATAACTCCAATCACAACATGCAAACCCTATAGAATTTGGTGAGAGAAGAAAACCTTTTCTTGTAGACTCAGGTACACACCCAATAGCTAATCAGAATATGGCCGCTAAGTCTCACACAATGGATTATCAACACTGTATTAGCCGACTCCAAACACTAATGGGGGCACGAAATGACAAGTATCTTGGGAGAGTTACTATCTCTCTTGCACAAAGATTATCCCCCCTTTCAGAGGTGAACCGGGTATCATCTAATTTTAATTGGAACTAGTAAGGGATCCGTTTGACACGTCAAGGTATAAACTCAATTAAGAGGTCTCCCAACCTTGAAAACTAAGGTTTAATATAATCGAGGGTACAAAGGAGAGCTATTCCCGAGCACTATCATTGACTTGATTTTCATCAAATCACATTTATTTTATAGTGGGTTGGAGTACTTGGCGTTTAGATGTTTCCACTTGGGTCATTCCCCTCTCACCGACCGTAATGGCTATAGAGTTATTAGTTCCTCGGGAGGGCAGGCCCGCTAATGATGTACAAATCTCAAACTTAAATAAAACGCCTCAAGGGTCTGGATTTCTGATTTCTCAAACCTAACCAGATAGCAAGTTAGGTGCCTAAAAAAAAATGAATTTAATGAATACACAATGTTTGCTTGAATCTCTTCAAGCAACCTGCAAAGACAACGAATCAGTAGTCATATTGTCTTTCTGCAACAAGCATATTCTTTGGCAAGCATTTTGCAAAAACTAATTAGGCTATGAAAATTTCTCAGATAAACAGATAACGAGCTAGGGTCAGCGTCAGTATAATCAATTTGGACAAAAAATTGAACGAATGAAAATTTCTTTTTAACCAGGAAAATACATAATCGTATGACAATTCTTACCAGATCGTATGATAAACCGTACCAGATCGTACGACACCTACAGTTTGTCATTTGGGTGTATGGGAAATGTCGTATGACAATTTGCAGAAACTGTACGGATGAAAATCTGAAAAAGTCAAAATTCCGAAAAAAATAAAAATAAATAGTTAGTCTTGGAGGCCGAAAAGCCAAAAAAAAGTAGTCTTCTGCCTCACGGTGGGCGCCAAAAATGTGTGTGAAAAAGTGAAATAAGTCTTTGTAAGTTGCAGGCATAACACTTCAATTAAGTCATTACATGTATGGTTAGTAAATCAATAATCAATAAATAATAAACCATAACAAAGCGACTAATTGCCTTCTAAAAGATGCGAGTATAAGATTGATCACAAATTTTTATAAGCAATACCAATGACTAGACTACACCAAGATGAAGGATTTAATCTATATAAGCATGAGATTAAGCTAAATGGATGCAAGATGGATGAAAGATTCAAGCTTTATGGAATAAAATAAATATGCAAAAAGCTAAACTAAGATGCAATAATCTCAAAAAAGCAAGCACAATATCTTCAATGACTCCAGAGCAAAATCAACATAATAATAATCTCCAAGGTGTTTCTCAAGTATCTCTGGGGTGATTTGAATGAGAGATGAAGGCTGAATTTATAGAAATTCACAAGAGAGATCAAGAAAAAGCACAATTTAGGATTAATTGAAATAATTGAGAAATCAGATTCAGTTAACCTTGAGATAGATTCCAATTATAGTTTAATTGAAATTCATTTAAATAAGAAGTTCAAGTTGCATTGGAAATAAGATTTAATTAATTCCATGCACTTGTGATAAAAATAGGTAATTCCATGCGATTATTTGATTTATTCAAGAAAATAATCTTTTCAATGCAATTGAACTTCTTTTATCAAAAGCTTTGAGTTCCAATTTTAGAGAATGATTAAATTCCTTTTAATTGCTTTTCTAATTTCAAGTTCTCAATTTAGAAGAAGAAATAATATCTCAAGTTTGATTTCTCTCTCAATTTAATTCTTTTATTCTATTTTCAATTAACTCTTGCTTTGTGTATTAATTCATTTTCTTTGTAATAAATTAATTCCTTTTTTAGCATGATTAAATGGCAAATTTATTAATTAATTAAATATGATAGGATATTTTATAAATTAAAATAGGATAATTGATCAAAATGATATTATTGGAATGATTCAATTAATTAAATAAATATTTAATTAATATTGAGTAATTCACTTGCCATGTGACATTTGATGATTGAAGAATTAATTATGTGCTCAAGATTGATTTAATTACCTTTGGTTAGGACCTCAGTGATGTTGTCGAGATCAGGGGCCCATGGTTTAGATGACCATTTTTAGGGTATTACACATACGATAATCAGTTACATTCACCATATTTATCCAATGACTTCATATATCAGATTTTTGACAGTTCATATGGGCAACAACACCAACAGTTTGAAGTCTAACTGTTTGTGTCAGTCTACATTCATGAGAAACACAATATCCTACATGCACCAGGAAGTCAGGTCGGTTCATATTCATATACATTGACAAGACCATCTTTAATGTCCAAGTGTTTATATTTTGGACTCCGGTTTGAGTGCACACCTGTAGTCAGTCTCTACTCCATCGACCATCAGAAAGACCACAAAAGCATTGCTCCAATCTCCTGATGAACCAATGACTCGATCGGGCCATCAACATAGCTTCCATCTTGTCAATCCGATCACCGATATCAACCCGATCACCGAAGGCAACCTCATTGGGTCTCAGTGTAGCAAACAACCAGTTCTCCCGATCTCTGATGATACCTTGATCACCCAAGGCAATTCCATCGGATCATCGAAAAGACAACCAAAAAGCTATCTCGATCATCTGATCTTCCCTGATATGCTCGATCTCTCTTTTTCCATAGTGTTACTCCCTAGTTCGCCACATGATCCACCTGAGCACAACCTCATCCACCACTAGACTGATTCCCTTTCCTCTTTCTACACTTCACCATGTAGCACCCCCTGATTGGCTCCGGAGTCCCTGCCCTACTACCTTATCATGGCCTCACTAACTGCTTGAAATGAAGCTATTCTTTATCGCTGGGTCACGATGGATATTCTAACGAGAAGTTTCCCATCATGACCTAGCGACCTCCATTGGATCAACCTTGATCTGCTTGACCGTTATCTCACCTGAGCTGTTCTCTTGTCGGGCCCCACCACTTGGTTGCCAAGCCGCGATGGATAACATTTGTGCATCTCGCCATAGCGGTATAGCAAAAATCATTGATCCACCTTCAACCTACATGGTCTTTAACTTGCTTCTTTTTGCATGTGTTTTGTCGCCTAGCCGTGGGGATTAACTTTTGATCATCTTCCCATTGCGGTATAGCGACAACCGTTGGATCATCTCATACTTGCTCACTCGATAGCCAATCACAAGAAGAGGGTTCCATCGGTCCATCAACAAGAGTCACACTGACAACTTTTCCATCGGGATAGGTTACTCTGATCAGTCTAAAAACAAGTCAAGTTAATTCGAGGCACATTTCCAACAAACTCCCACTTGACTAGGAATTTACTGGACCGTTTACCATTCCAGACATTACTGAGAAACGTGAGTATCAAGACCCATAGAATTAGAACACCACCTGAACTTGTGAGTGCTCACCAGTTTCGTCAAGGCGTCTGCAACATTTTCCAGAGTGTCTACCTTGTTAATAATAAATTTTTCATCTTCCACCATGTCACGGAAAAAGTGATACTGAACATCAATATTCTTTGATCTAGCATGGAAAGTAGGATTCTTCACCAAACATATGGCACTCTAACTATCACTCTAAATTTTAACCTGCCCTGCATCAAAACCAATATCTGAACTCAAACGCCTAAGCCAGACAACTTCTTTACAAGCATGTGTGGCTACCATGTATTCTGCCTCTATAGTGGACAAAGCGACTACAAATTATCGCTTTCTCGTCCAACTAATTGCTCCACCATTCATGACAAAAGCATATCCACTGGTGGATCTTCTGTTGTTTATGTCTCTTGCCCAGTCAAAATCCACAAAACCACATACACTGAGAGTTTTCTTTGAATCATCAGAATGACCATGATAGCACATAGAATAATCTGAAGTTCCTTTTAGATATCTAAACACCTTCTTTAGAGCATCCCAATACAACCTTCCTGGATTCAACATAAACCTACTAAGTACTCCCACTAGTTGGGCAATGTCTGGTCTTGTACAGACCATAGCATACATCAAGCTACTAATAGAACCTGCATAAGGTATGTTCTTCATGTCAGCAATCTCTTTTGGAGATTTCGGACTGTCAAGCATCGACAACCTAGTTCCCTGCAAGATGGGAACAACCTGTGATTTATAGTCGGACATATGAAACCTATTAAGAACATTGGTTATGTACTTTCTCTGGCTGAGCCAAAGTTTCTTCTTAGATCTATCCCTTTTGATCTCCATTCCTAGAATGTACTTTGCTGCTCCTAAGTCCTTCATTTCAAATTTCATAGATAACTGAGATTTTAAATCTGAGATCATGCCTTTTGTATTTCCTATGAACAACATGTCAACTACATACAAAGCTATGATAAGAATCCTATCACCTTCATTTTTGTAGTAAACACAATGATCAAATTTTGATCTCACAAATCCCAAGGACAAAACAAATGTATCATACTTTTGATAGCACATTCTGGGAGACTGTTTCAAACCATACAAAGACTTCTTGAGTCTGCAAACCAAGTGTTCTTTACTTTTTTCCACAAAATGCTCAGGCTAAGACATATAAATCTCTTCTTCAAGATCACCATGAAGAAATGTTGTCTTCACATCCACCTAATCAATCTCCCAATCATATGCTGCTGCAGATGGCAAGAGAAACCTGATAGATGTCATCATAGCCACAGGAGAAAAGATCTCTCCATAGTCAATACCTTTCTTTTGAGAATACCCCTTTGCAACCAATCTTGCTTCGTACTTTTCAATGCTGCCATCTGGACCATACTTCTTTTTGAATACCCACTTGTAGCTTACAGACTTTCTGCCTTTAACCAATGGCACCAAATCCCAAGTTCCACTTTTATCTAGTGATGACATGTCATCATTCATGGCTTCCAACCAGGAATCTAAATCAGGCATCTTAGTAGCTTCTTTGACAGTCCTAGACTCATCACTATCTGCAAGTAAAGCATAAGCACAATTAACATTCAACATAGAGTGACTGTACTTATTAGGTGTATACCTATTAGGTTGCCACCTCTCTTAAGTAGATCTTCTCAACTCTGGTGTTGAGGCTTCTTGAGGTTCAACAGGAGGCTCATCATCATGTTCTTCTTCAGAACTACTTGAACTGCTTGAACTCTCCTCATCTTCAGGTATCTATTAGTTGGAGGGATTTAAACCTCAACTTCTCCTTGCTTTCCTATGTTGTGATCTAGTGACATAGGTTTCAGCTCATGAATAATCACACTTCTATTGTACATAACCTTACCAGTCACTGGATTCCAAAGTTTGTATCCTTTCACATCAACTCCATAGCCAATGAAGATACATTTCATGGCTTTGTTATCCAACTTAGATCTATTAACATCAAGCACATGAGCATATGCCTCTGCACCAGAAACATGAAGGTGCCTTAAAGAAGGTTTCTTACCAGACCATGCTTCCATAGGTGTTTTGTCAACCAATGCTGAAGTAGTAGAACGATTCAGCAAGTAACATGTTGTAGCAACTGCTTCAGCCTAGAATTTTTGTTCCAGCCCAGCTCTGCTCAACATGCTTCTTGCTTTCTCCATTAGAGACCAATTCAACCTTTCAGCAACTCCATTTTGTTGTGGAGTGTAAGGTAAAATATTATGTCTCTTAATTCCATAATCAACACAATACTTGTCAAAATCTGCTCTACAGTATTCACCACCATTGTTTGTTCTTAAACATTTAATCCTTCTCCCAGTCTAATTTTCAACAAGGTTCATAAACTCCTTAAACCAACTGAACACTTCTGATTTACTTTTAAGAAAGTACACAAATGCCCTTCTTGAATAATCATCTACAAAAGATACATAGTACTTAGACCTAGACAGAGAAGGAACATCCACTGGACCAAACACATCAGAGTGAGCATAATCCAAAATGTTAGAAGACATATGAGAACTGGAATAAAACTGAACATGGTTATGTTTTCCGTATATGCAGTGTTCACAAAAATCAAACTCAAAACTACAATTATCCAAACCTTCAACCAAATTCTTATTCTTCAAAGCTTTTAAACCTTTTTCACCTATGTGGCCTAACCTATTATGCCAGATTAAATTCCAATTTTAGAGAATGATTAAATTCCTTTTAATTGTTTTTCTGATTTCAAGTTCTCAATTTAGAAGAAGAAATAATATCTCAAGTTTGATTTCTCTCTCAATTTAATTCTTTTATTCTATTTTCAATTAACTCTTGCTTTGTGTATTAATTCATTTTTTTTGTAATAAATTAATTCCTTTTTTAGCATGATTAAATGGAAAATTTATTAATTAATTAAATATGATAGGATATTTTATAAATTAAAATAGGATAATTGATCAAAATGATATTATTGGAATGATTCAATTAATTATATAAATATTTAATTAATATTGAGTAATTCACTTGCCATGTGACATTTGATGATTGAAGAATTAATTATGTGCTCAAGATTGATTTAATTACCTTTGGTTAGGACCTCAGTGATGTTGTCGAGATCAGGGGCCCATGGTTTAGATGACCATTTTTAGGGTATTACACATATGATAATCAGTTACATTCACCATATTTATCCAATGACTTCATATATCAGATTTTTGACTGTTCATATGAGCAAAAACACCAACGGTTTGAAGTCTAACTGTCTGCGTCGGTCTACATTGAAGAGAAACACAATATCCCACATGCACCAGGAAGTCGGGTCGGTTCATATTCATATACATTGACAAGACCATCTTCAATGTCCAAGTGTTTATCTTTTGGACTCCAGTTCGAGTGCACACCTGTAGTCAGTCTCTACTCCATCGACCATTAGAAAGACCACAAAAGCATTGCTCCAATCTCCTGATGAACCAACGACTCTATCATGCCATCAACATAGCTTCCATCTTGTTAATCTGATCATCGATATCAACCCAATCATCGAAGGTGACCTCATCGGGTATCGCTATAGCAAACAACCAGTTCTCCCGATCTCCGATGATACCTTGATCACCGAAGGCAATTCCATCGGGTCATCGAAGAGACAACCAAAAAGCTATCCTGATCATCCGATCTTCCCTGATCTACATGATCTCTCTTTTTCCATGGTGTTACTCCCTGGTTCGCCACGTGATCCACCTAAGCATGACCTCATCCACCACTGGACTGATTCCCTTTCCTCTTTCTGCACTCCGCCACGTAGCACCCCCTGATTGGCTCTGGAGTCCCTGCCCTACTACCATATCATGGCCTCACTAACCGCCCGAAATGAAGCTATTCTTTATTGCTGGGTCATGATGGATATTCTAATGAGCAGTTTCCCATCGCGACCTAGCGACCACCATTGGATCAACCTTGATCTGCTCGACCGTTATCTCACCTAAGCTGCTCTCTTGCTAGGCCCCACCACTTGGTCGCCAAGCCGCGATGGATAATGTTTGTGCATCTCGCCATAGCGGTATAGTGACAGTCGTTGATCCACCTTCAACCTACATGGTCTTTAAATCACTTCTTTTTGCATGTGTTTTGTCGCCAAGCTGTGGGGAATAAATTTTGATCATCTTCCCATCACGGTATAGCGACAACCATTGGATCATCTCATACTTGCTCACCCGATAGCCGATCACAAGAAGAGGGTTCCATCGGCCCATTGACAAGAGTCACACTGACAACTATTCCATCGGGATAGGTTACTCTGATCAGTCTAAACACAAGTCAAGTTAATTCGAGGCACATTTCCAACAAACTCCCACTTGACGATGAATTCACTAGACCATTTACCATTCCAAACGTTACTGAGAAAAATGGGTATCAAGACCCATAGAATTAGAACACCACCTGAACTTGTGAGTGCTCACCAGTTTCATCAAGGCGTCTGCAACATTTTCCAGAGTGTCTACCTTGTTAATAATAACTTTTCCATCTTCCACCATGTCAGGAACAAAGTGATACTGAACATCAATATGCTTTGATCTAGCATGGAAAGTAGGATTCTTCACCAAACATATGGCACTCTAACTATCACTCTAAATTTTAACCTGCCCTGCATCAAAACCAATATCTGAACTCAAACACCTAAGCCAGACAACTTCTTTATAAGCATGTGTGGCCACCATGTATTATGTCTCTATAGTGGAAAAAGCGACTACAGATTGTCGCTTGCTCGTCCAACTAATTGCTCCACCATTCATGACAAAAACATATCCACTGGTGGATCTTCTGTTGTTTATGTCTCCTGCCCAATCAAATCCACAAAACCACATACACTGAGAGTTTTCTTTGAATCATCAGAATGACCATGATAGCACATAGCATATTCTGAAGTTCCTTTTAGATATCTAAACACCTTCTTTACAACATCCCAATGCAACCTTCCTGGATTCGACATAAACCTGCTAAGTACTTCCACTGGTTGGGCAATGTCTGGTCTTGTATAGACCATAGCATACATCAAGCTACTAGTAGAACTTGCATAAGGTATGTTCTTCATGTCAGCAATCTCTTTTGGAGATTTTGGACTGTCAAGCATCGACAACCTAGTTCCCTGCAAGATGGGAACAACCTGTGATTTACAGTCGGACATATGAAACCTATTAAGAACATCGGTTATGTACTTTCTCTGGCTGAGCCAAAGTTTCTTCTTAGATCTATCCCTTTTGATCTCCATTCCTAGAATGTACTTTGCTGCTCCTAAGTCCTTCATTTCAAATTTCATAGATAACTGAGATTTTAAATCTGAGATCATGCCTTTTGTATTTCCTATGAACAACATGTCAACTACATACAAAGCTATGATAAGAATCCTATCACCTTCAGTTTTGTAGTAAACACAATGATCAAATTTTGATCTCACAAATCCCAAGGACAAAACAAATGTATCATACTTTTGATAGCACATTCTGGGAGACTGTTTCAAACCATACAAAGACTTCTTGAGTCTGCAAACCAAGTGTTCTTTACCTTTTTCCACAAAGTGCTCAGGCTAAGACATATAAATCTCTTCTTCAAGATCACCATGAAGAAATGTTGTCTTCACATCCACCTAATCAATCTCCCAATCATATGTTGTTGCAGATGACAAGAGAAACCTGATAGATGTCATCATAGCCACAGGAGAAAAGATCTCTCCATAGTCAATACCTTTCTTTTGAGAATACCCCTTTGCAACCAATCTTGCTTTGTACTTTTCAATGCTGCCATTTGGACCATACTTCTTTTTGAATACCCACTTGTAGCTTACAGACTTTCTGCCTTTAACCAATGGCACCAAATCCCAAGTTCCACTTTTATCTAGTGATGACATGTCATCATTCATGGCTTCCAACCAAGAATCTAAATCAGGCATCTTAGTAGCTTCTTTGACAGTCCTAGACTCATCAGTATCTGCAAGTAAAACATAAGCACAATTAACATTCAACATAGAGTGACTGTACTTATTAGGTGTATACATATTAGGTTGCCACCTCTCTCAAGTAGATCTTCTCAACTCTTGTGTTGAGGCTTCTTGAGGTTCAACAGGAGGCTCATCATCATGTTCTTCTTCAGAACTACTTGAACTGCTTGAACTCTCCTCATCTTTAGGTATCTATTAGTTGGAGGGATTTAAACCTCAACTTCTCCTTGCTTTCCTATGTTGTGATCTAGTGACATAGGTTTCAGCTCATGAATAATCACACTTCTGTTGTACATAACCTTACCAGTCACTGGATTCCAAAGTTTGTATCCTTTCACATCAACTCCATAGCCAATGAAGATACATTTCATGGCTTTGTTATCCAACTTAGATCTATTAACATCAAGCACATGAGCATATGCCTCTGCACCAAAAACATGAAGGTACCTTAAAGAAGGTTTCTTACCAGACCATGCTTCCATAGGTGTTTTGTCAACCAATGCTGAAGTAGGAGAATGATTCAGCAGGTAACATGCTATAGCAACTGCTTCAGCCTAGAATTTTTGTTCCAGCCCAGCTCTGCTCAACATGCTTCTTGCTTTCTCCATTAGAGACTGATTCAACCTTTCAGCAACTCCATTTTGTTGTGGAGTGTAAGGTACAATCTTATGTCTCTTAATTCCATAATAAACACAATACTTGTCAAAATTTGCACTACAGTATTCACCACCATTGTTTGTTCTTAAACATTTAATCCTTCTCCTAGTCTAATTTTCAACAAGGTTCATAAACTCCTTAAACCGACTAAACACTTCTGATTTACTTTTAAGAAAGTACACAAATGCCCTTCTTGAATAATCATCTACAAAAGATACATAGTACTTAGACTTAGATAGAGAAGGAGCATCCACTGGACCAAACACATCAGAGTGAGCATAATCCAAAATGTCAGAAGACTTATGAGAACTGGAATAAAAATTAACATGGTTATGTTTTCCATATATGCAGTGTTTGCAGAAATTGAACTCAAAACTACAATTATCTAGACCTTAAACCAAATTCTTATTCTTCAAGGATTTTAAACCTTTTTCACCTATGTGGCCTAGCCTATTATTCCATTTTCTCAGCAGGAAGTTTAGCTTCCAATGAGTTAGCATTATGCATCATTACAGTTGTCTTAACAGACTTTTCAGAGGTTACATTACAACATATAGGTTCAGCATTTAACTTATATAGTGTACCAATGCAATCACCCTTGCCAATATAATGGAACCCCTAGTCATCTTGCAACCACCAAATACAAATGTAACTTGTACTCCAGCATTATTAAGTTTACTTATAGAGAGAAGGTTTCTTGCTAGACCTGGTATATGAAGAACTCCATTGATCCCCTTCACTCTACCATCTGGGAATTGAATTTTAATTGTGCCTCTCCCTACAATCTCCAATGTAAAATCACTAGCCAAGTATACCTTTACACCAACATATGGTTCATACTTTGAGAGCCACTCCTTGTGGAAGGTCATGTGAAAAGATGCACCAAAATCTACTAACAAGGTTTCATTTGAGGTAGGCACTGTCAGGGTTGCTACAAATGCATCTACATCACTATGAGAAGATTCAGTGTCAGCATACTTCTTCTTTCTCTCCTCCTTGCAATCCTTTCAGATATGCCCTTTTTGCCCACAGTTCCAACACTCCACCTTTGACTTCTTTCTTGGAGATTTTGATCTCTCTTGAGACTTGGACTTGGACTTCTTTGATTTCTTCTTGTCTTTGTCCTTCGATCTGCCTCAAATAGAGAGTGCATCTTTTGTCATCTCAGAAGGCTTCTTTCTCATTTCTTCTAACAAAAGAGTATTAACCACAATATCCATCTTGAACTAGGTCATAGTAGTACCGATAGCCATCACTAAGTGATCCCAAGAGTTAGGCAATGAACATAACAACAACATGCAATGTTCTTCTTCTTGAATGGTCACACCAATAGAAGTTAACTGTGCAAGAACCATGTTGAATGCATTCAAGTGGTCTGCCAATGGTGTTTCTGCATCCATCTTCAGAGAGTACAACTTCTTCCTCAAGAAAATTTTATTCACCAAGGATTTTCCTTGATAAATATCTCCCAACTTATTCCAGAGAAGATGTGTAGTTTTCTCCTCATGGACGTTTAACATAACAGAATCAGCAAGACATAGTCTAATTAGACCCCTTGCCTTCCGGTTGGCTAATTCCCAATCCTCTTACTTCATGCCTGTAGGTTTCTGCCCAGACATAGCAATCCAAAGGTCTCGGTCAACCAACAAGTCTTCCATCTTGAGTTTTCATAG
Source organism: Cryptomeria japonica (assembly GCF_030272615.1). NCBI lineage: Eukaryota > Viridiplantae > Streptophyta > Pinopsida > Cupressales > Cupressaceae > Cryptomeria > Cryptomeria japonica. Next base: position 421,844,884 of record NC_081405.1, on the reverse strand, counting down.
TTCGAAACTAGAACCATTAAATTTTTCCATGTCTATGCGCCCTGAGGTGCTCACCATCTTAACCTATAAAACAAACAAGTAGACACTCTACAAGACTCCCACTAAAACAAAACTGACACAAAAAACCAACCCTACCCAACAAGGATAACAAAATGGGCCAAGATCTAATACCACTTGTAAGGAAAGCACAGTACGGAAACACCTTCCTAATGTCAATTAACATGGAAGAATGCAGTTTAAAACTTTTATAGGATGTTAAGAATCATATAGACAAACAAATAGAATCAACACAAAGACAGAACACCAAGAATTACATGGGAAAAATCTTTCGGGAAAAATCCCCACCACCAGCAGTTGAACACTTTATTTCCAGTAAATGAATTTACAATAAAGTTTTAGTATGCAACTACTGGTATTCGTTCTCAGATTCTCACAAATTGGACACTACAATCGGCACATGATAATCAGTTACATTCACCATAGTTATCCAATGGCTTCATATATCATATTGTCGATAGTTCATATGAGCAACTACACCAATGGTTTGAAGTCTAGCCGTCTGCGTCGATCTACACTCATGAGAAACACAATATCCCACATGCACTAGGAAGTCGAGTTAGTTTGTATTCATATACACCAACAAGAACATCTTCAATGTCCAAGTGTTTATCTTTTGGACTCTAGTTCAAGCGCACACCCGTAGTGAGTCTCTACTCCATCAGCCATCGGAAAGATCACAAAAGCATTGCTTCGATCTCTCGATGAACTAGTGACTCGATCGAGCCATCGACATAGCTTCCATCTTGTCAACCCGATCACCGATATCAACCCAATCATTGAAGGCAACCTCATCAGGTATTGGTGTAGCAAAAAACCAGTTCTCCTGATCTCCGATGATACCCCGATCACCGAAGGCAATTCCATCGGGTCATTGACAAGACAACCAAACAGCTATCCTGATCGTCCAATCTTCCTTGATCTGCTCGATTTCTCTTTTTCCACGATGTTACTCCCTAGCTCTCTATGTGATCCACCTAAGCATGACCTCATCCACCACTAGACTGATTCCCTTTCCTCTTTCTACACTTTGCCACATGGCACCCTCTGAATGGCTCCGGAGTCTCTGCCCTCCCTCCTTAGCACAACCTCACTAGCCTCCTGGAATGAAGCTCTTCTTTGTCACTGGGTCGCGATGGATATTCTAACAAGTAGTTTCCCATCATGAGCTAGCGACCATCGTTGGATCAACCTTGATTTGCTCGACCATTATCTCACCTAAGCTGTTCTCTTGTCGGGCCCCACCAGTTGGTCGCCAAGCTGCGATGGATAACGTTCATGCATCTTGCCATAGTAGTATAGTGAGAGTCGTTGATCCACCTTCAACTTGCACGGTCTTTAACTCACTTCTTTTTGCACGTGCTTTTTCACCAAGCCACGGGGAATAACTTTCAATCATCTTCCCATCGCGGTATAGCGACAGCCATTGGATCATCTTGGACTTTCTCACCCGATAGTCGATCACAAGAAGAGGGTTCCATCAACCCATCGGCAAGAGTCACACTGACAGCTGTTCCATCGAGATAGGTTACTCTGATCAGTCTGAACACAAGTCAAGTTAATTCAAGGCACATTTCCAACAGACAAGGGCTTAGACTTTCTTTGATCAAACCTTTCTTTAATAGCTCTTGCACTTGTCTATTTAACTCATCATTCTCTATCAGTGTCAACCGGTGTGCAATTTTGTTAGGAAAACTAGCTCCAAGAATTAAATCCATGCAATGACTGATACTTCTTACCGGTGGTAATCCATCAGGCACATTATCTGAAATGATGTCTTCATATTCTGTTAGTAACTCCTTTACCTCCTTTGATTGTTCTTCTTCCAGTTCTGGTCTCTTAGTCTTCTTAGGAACCAAGGAAAAACATACTTTCTCATGTCTCATTCCATCCAGGAACTTCCTCCCATCCACCAAACAGATCCTAACATTCATACAAACTTCACTCTTCAAAGGCTCCTCCAAAGGTAACAAAGTTTGCTTCATTCTATTTGCCACAATGGTGTATATGTTCTTTCTCCCATCATGTATTGCCTGTCTATCAAATTGCCAAGGTCTACCCAACAAAAGATGACAAATATCCATCGGCATAATATCACACAAAACTTCATCATGATAATTCCCAATTTTTAATTTCACCAAACATTGCTCACTTACCAACAACTTATGTTCATCCTGAATCCATGCTAACTGATAAGGCTTAGGGTGCTTCAATCTTTCCAAGTTTAACTTATTCACCATCTCTTTTGATTCAAGATTATTTGAACTACCACTATCAATAACAACTTTACAGCACTTACCAGATACCTTACATCTGGTCTTGAAAAAATTTCTCCTTTGCAAGGGCTCTTCATCTTCTCCGATATGACATAAAAATCTCCTCATCATCAACAATTATCTATCTTCCAATTTGTTAGTTGATCTAGTGGGGTTTTCTTCCACCACTACTTCTCTTCTGGTATTTTTTGTCTTCTTACATTCAAATGCATGATGTCCTTCTCCTCCACACTTAGAGAAAGTACCTCTAAATGTTCTCTTGTCTTTTCTTCCAAAATTCTCATCCCCGTAACCATTCGGTTCTCTCCTCTGGTAGAAATTTCTATCATATTTCCGGTATGAATTACCTTCTTTGTTTACTTCCTTGTCCTTGTTATGATCTGTATAGGTGCCTCTACCTCCAGTATATCCTCTTCCTCCTTGAAATCTACCTTTTGTAAACCTTCCACCTCTATCTCTCTGCCTCTACTCATGTCTTTTGTTTAACTTTTCTTATACTTTTAGGGCATACTGGTAAGCCTCTTCAACACTCTCTAATTTGATAAAACTAAGTTCATCTTGTATATAAATCCACAATCCATTTAAATATCTTGCAACTTGTTCAACTTCATCATCAACATATATGGATCTGATATTCAACTTGTAAAATGCTTCAGTATATTCCTTCGCACTTGATTCCTTCTGTCTCAAATTCTGCAACTTCCAGAATAGATTTACTTGATAATCAACTAGTATAAACTTTGATTTTAACTTAGCAACCATCTGATCCCATGTCTTAATCTTCTCTTTACCTCTCCTCTATCGATCAACTTGTAAATTCTCCCACCAAAGAGATACATGACCTTTCAACCAGGTACATGCATATTTCACCTTCCTTTCCTCTGTGGTGTTCTCAAAATCAAAATACTTTTCCATCTCTGAGACCCAATCCATCAATTCATCAAAATCCAACTTTTCATCATATTTCGGTGGGGTAAAATGTGGTTTAGTATTAGCCCTAATCAAAACTCTGAAAAACCTTTCCTCATCCCAATCAACTGCAAGTGGGTTTACTTGTTCTGTTGGGGCTTCTTCTCCTTCATCTTCACTTACATCTTCAGTACCTCTTCTTTGTGCTATCTCCATGACTTCTAACTGGGCTGCTATCTCTCACAACATCTCCATCACATCAAGGTCTACATTCCCACTCGCTCCACCATTCCTAGTTCTTCTTCACGCTATCTTTCACCAGTTCGCTACAGCTGCAAGTCAGATCCACAGTTCGCCACCCTACAACAAAATTCTTAGGACAACTGGAATGAAAACTCGCTCTAATACCACTTGATGTAGTCACCGATAAGGAGGAAGCTCAAGGAGATCAGTCCACACTGGTTAGCAAGAGTAAACACAATGGAAACACAAGGATATGATGGAGGCAATGCAAAACAACTTAAATTATAACATGAAATATCAATACAATCAATTGGTAATCAACCGGGTTACATAAACCGACACACAGGCCTACTAGAACATGCAGAATAGGTCATAATCGAGACCTTGAATCTCAAGATCTTTTTGGCATTCTGGTGCATTTTGTATGACCGGTGAATGATATGGTTGTCATTGTTGGCAACATCATTTCCCAAGTCCTCATAGTCTATCGACAATAAGTTGACCAATATACAGTGGCTAACCGGATAAACAATGCATAGACAGGCTAAGTAGTGAGTAGACCGACACATAAGAGGACAACTGATAAGCAGTGAGTAGACCAGCATAGAAGAGGTCAACCAACAAGCAAAGAGTAGACCGACACATCAGTATACAAAAGGCAATCGGTAAGTAGATTTTGATCGGTACACTGGTAGAGTTTGTAATTGACAAATTGGTAACATTCAATTAACATCCAGATAAATTGACAGTCTTCTCCAGTCAACCAGCAGACTTATCAGCATGAACAACTATTTTGACAGAGATTCCTAGAATGCTTTCTGGAGAGTGATTTATGGTGCGGTAACAAAATTTTGAATAGAATTCTTTGGAGGGAAAAGTTGGCGACATATCCAAAGGGTATTAAATTCACTTAATTCATTTTGATGAGGCTGTTTCTTATGGGGAGAGTGTGAATATAGTGGGAGCAAAGCATAGTACAGAGCCAAAGGATATAGAACTGACAAAGTGCAAAGATGAATGTATAAGCAGGAAACTGGTGGTGTGCAGAGAAGATACAACCAGTGCAGATAGAGTTTGTTTTTACAGTGTGATCTGATCAAGCTATCAGTAGCTACTCTAACAGATCATCCTTCTATTGCTTTCTAACCATTGCAACCAAAATCCCTTATTACGGTGAACTCTAACAGGTCCCATTGTAAAAATCCCTTAACATGGTGTCATCTTAATTGATGATCTTAAGACCTTTAAAAAGGCTACCTCTAACAGGGTAAAGGCACTGATAGGCCTTAGACAAAATCCCTTAACCGAGTGACACCTAACAATGTCTTTGTAATCTCCTAACAAGGATGGCTTCTTACCAAGAATACTTCAAAAGAGTACAAATTTTGTGAGTTCCTACTCACACCGTGGTTCTCCCATTGGGGTTTCCATGAGATAAATCTTGGTGTCACTGTTTATCTTTTCATGCATGCATAATCTTCTACAATAAATGTTTACATTGATGAATGATAAGTTAGTACAAATTTGAGTTAAATGTTTTAATTGGATAAAACCTGTTAAGTGTTGATTCACCCCTCCCCTCTTAGCACCGGTTGGGACTAACAATTGGTATCAGAGCCATATTCCTCTGGAGTGAAGCTTGACAACTTGAGGATATAGATCATGGAAGAATACCAGTATTAGAAGCAGATTGATGAAGCAAACGAAAGTATTTCTTAGCTGAAAGAGAGACTAAGAAAATCTCTTGCAAAAAGAAGGGAATTAGCTCAACAACTAAATGAGAGTCAAGACATCATAGATCAACTCTCTAAATAGAGTGGATCTGAAGAAGTTGAAGAAGCAATCTTAGAACTCATGGAAAAGAACAAGAAGCTGACCGAAGAAGTCACACATATCAAAAGAGAACATGAAGGTCAGGCCCTGAGAATGACTGAGATACTGGAAGCCAGTAGAAGTGTTGATGAAAGAAAGAGGGAGGCAAAAGAAGATCTGTCAAAAGATGAAAGAGCTTGGAGGCTTTTTGAAGATGCCCTGAGAGAAAATGATGCAATCATGGTTGAGAAAGATGAAGAAATCCAAATTGTCACTCATGAGAATGCATATATACATAAGCATCTGCATGACAACACAGAAGAAAAGGAGAAGATGATGAAAGAGATTGAACAACTCAAGAGTGAGTTGAAAACTAAAAATGAGAGAAATGAGAAGTTGAGGAAATTCAATGAAAGCTCTGAGAAGGTAGATAAATAGTTGAAGGCTCAGAGAAGAGCAAAGGAAACAGCCGGTCTTGGTTGCCCCGGTTTAGGTCCTATGGAAACTGGAGAATCATCTAAATCCAAAAAGATGAAGGATGATAAAAGGAACCATTTAGAAATGAAAAGTATGAAGTTTTCCAAATCCTCTTGTAATCATTGTGGTAAATTGGGTCATAAGACTAATGACTGTAGAAATAAACTGGTTAGTCAAAATCAGATTTTCACCTTTGATGGTTACTGCCATAATCGTCATAAGTATGACCACACTTGTAATACCCCTTCTTGATCAGACCTTTTTGGACTCATGAGACTTTAGTTGACTATTCAGTGGATACATTATTGTTATATTTGATTCAGACTTTATGCGATGTTATTACATGCTTTAACTTGATGTGTAGTGTATGCTTTCATGTAGTATTTCATTACTTATGTTAAATGATATTTTTATGGATTACTGACATGGATTGAAATTTATTTTATATGTGTGATGCATTATTTACATGTTTCATGTTTGCAAGTGTATGGAATTTGAGGGGATGATTTTCCTTCACTCACTCCGGTGAGACAAGGAACGTCATGTTTCTCCTTCATCTGTGTGCATGTCATGTCTATTTATATATTTGTCTATATGCACGTGTGGATTCCTTGATGCAGGACATTGCAGGTACAAGTACCAAGTAGGTATGGGGTATCGACTCCACCTGGTTTCATAGGTTTGAGCATGCCTTATTTGTACGATGGGAGTGGAGGAGATAGTTGTTAGACCCTAGTTTGACTCGTAGTCACACTCGTTTGAGTGTTGTCAGTCGGTCATCATTTTCTGTTTGACCAGTATGCGAGTCATAGTGCTTTGGTATTTTTGTTTTGTGTCATCGTTTGGTTTTCTCCCATTTTGCGTGGTTCCAATTATTTGAAAAGATTTAAATTGAGTAAATTGTGTTATTTTGTGTGGGCGTATTTAATTTAATTAATATGCCTAGAGTTTAATGATTAAATAAAATAAATAGAGTTGTTAAATTAAATGGTAAAATTGCATGTTTTTTATTACAAGAAAATCGGGTTTTGACGGGACCCCGAAACCCTTTACAAAGGAACCATAAAAGATAAAAGCATTAAGAAACTAAATAGGACAGACAATGAAAAAACCAGCAAAGTACTGGATAAAAGCCAACACAAAAGTCCAACACTACTAGCAAAAATAGAAAAAAGACAAATTACATTATGTTTTTAAGGGCATTAGCCAATTTCTAGCTAATCCCTTTCATTTATTTGATACTCACCCTAAGAATTGGGATTTCCTTTGAAGAAGCTAAGGAAGCCTTTTTCAAGCTTGCCCTGGTCCTTTTAGCCATACCTCTAGGAGCACTATCCACATTCCCAACCTCAGTAGTAGCCTCTTCAGCATCAAGGTCCACAATAGACTTGGTAGGGCTGGGACCATCAAGGTATTTGGTTATTTCCTCCATGTTCCTGGTCATAGAGTTGAGGATCTCCGGAATCAAAATCAAGAAGTTCTTCATGGCAACCTTCCCTTCCTCTAGCTTGTTGATCTGAACTTCTAGCTTCTCCACCTTTTCGTCCATTTCCTTTTTCCATTGCTCCAAGTTGCTTTCACCTTTATGTCCCCGCTCTTCTTGATGTTTATCCTTTTTTCCATTTTATTAATTCTTTCATAAACCCATCTATCAAAACCCAGACGAGCATGAGACTGGTTCTTAAGCTTATCCAAGATGAGACTATGTTTCCATTTCCTTGTCCTCCTATTTTTTCTGGTTATTCGGCTCCTCCATGGGCTAGTTGTTGAGATCACCAGGGCTCGCACTGTGGGTAGGTTCCTCCTTATTACCCTCATCCTCTTCCTGTTTTTCCTTCTCATTACCACTATCCATTATGGATGTTTCCTTGACCAAGCTTTTCTGATTGGAATCTTCCTCTTCTCCTCCTTCTTCTTCCCCAACTTCCTCATCTTTCCAGCTCTCCACCCTATCAGTATCATTAGTCTCCATATCACTACCTTCTTTTCCCATATACTCAGGATCAACCTCCACATCCTTATGTTTATGGCTCAAATCCGTGTCCTCCACATTTTTCTCCACAGAGCCTTTTTAGCCCTTTTACTCTGTTTCTTCTCATCCTTGCCGGGCCAGAATCCTCACTTTTCCTCTTGCCTTTGCCCGGGGACACCGACACCCTTTTGTTTTCTTGAATCACCAAAATCTTGCAATGCTCATAAATGAGCAAAATAAGACCATAATGTAGCACAGGAGAAGAGGGATTCTTACCATGCATGTTATATTATGAAAATAGTAGTATTAAATTATTTAATAAATAAATTAGTTAAATGCAATGCTATTTGAATTTTAGTTCAAATGTTGAGTTAAATTCTTATGGGAAAATAAAATGAATAAATAAGCATTTCCATTTACCTTTTTGGTTAGCTTTTAGATTTTATTTTTATGTAAAAATAATTGTGGCATGAAAAAGGGAAATTAGATTTTATTACTTTTTAAATATCTTATTCTTATTGGTGGAGGAACCTTTTAACCTAAAAAATTTAGGTTGAAAATACTTTTCCATATATTCTTATGGGTTCACGAGAAGAGAAGGAGGCATTTTTGAAAACAAAAACTTGGAAACCATTAGGAAGGAAGAAGTTGGATTTTGGAATTGGTATGTAGGATTGAAGCCCATCCACTATTTTCTTCCTGGATTGCTTTGCAGGTTGGGTGGATTTCCCTCTTTGTTGCAATAAAAATTTGAATGTTTGAGCTATTTCCCTATGTGTGTGATTAAAAAATTGTTAAATCTTATTGGTGATTCTTGTTGAAAGTTTGATTTGGAAATAGAGTAGTTGCTATTGAATTTGATTAAATCCCAAATCAATGTGTTTTAGTTGAAGAGATTTTCTAATATCTTGTTGGTTGTGTGCTCCAAGCTTTTGCAAAAATTTAGTTTTTGATTATTTCTTCTATTTAGTAGTAAGAAATAGATTTAGTTTTTTGTTTATTTACATGTTTTTATTTGTCAAAATTTGGGGGTTATGCTGGAAATTTTTTGTTAATTTGCCTCTTTGCTTGATGCAAGATTCTTTATGTGTGAAGAAATAAAAAATAAATCAAATCCTCTCTAATTTCTTAAGTTTCTTTTGAAATTTTGCCCAATATCTATAGATATGGACCTTTTATGCTTTATTGGTTTGACATAATTCCTTATTGAAAAGAATTCATTTCAAAATTTATTGCTCATTGTTATTCTTTTACCAGTGATTTTTGGTGTAGTTTATGAATGGTTTTTATGTTAAATAAAGTTAAAAATAAAATAAAATTATAAATTGAACCCACGTGGCAGGCTAATCCCACCACGTGGGATGGTAGTTGCTACTACCATAAGGTAGCAGCACTAGCGGCGGTAGTGACTGCTACCGATTGGTAGCAGCACTACCGACAGGTAGTCCTTGCCTTAGCTGCTTTTACCTTTCTTTTCCCTCTTTGCGGTGTTAAATAAAAAGTGGTTTCTATTTAATAACAGTGCGTGATTTTTTATGTTTTCATTTTTAAATTGTATTATATTATTATATATACTTTTCAAATCAAGACATTAGTTTTGCATGGTTAGTTTAGTAAATTGGATTTATTCTAGAAATAGATTAAATATTTTAATATAATTCATGTTATATGTTTATATATATTTAATATGGATTTTATTATTTTTTTTGGAATATTGTATTGGAAATAAGAATTGAATGACGTCTTAGGATGATGTATTATAAATGTGGGGTGTTTTATTTAATTTCAATTGAGGAATTTGCAAGTGTTTATGATATTGATATTTTCAAAGATTTTTTGAGTTCGGTCTTGGTGGATTTAGCATTTCTTGCAAGGGTTTATTTTGTTGCAATTCCTTGTCTATGTTCAGTCGTCTTGTTGTGGCGTATTTTGTACCTCTTGATCAGGTGATGTATTATGACCTCGTTGTCATAACCATGTTGTTCTTATTCCTTATGGTTAACCAAGGGTTAGTAAGTCTTTGTTTTTGGTCACCTGTATTTTGGTAGAGGTGTTATGGCTGTCTGTTTCACCATAGGGTCCTCATGGAGTGACCATGTTCATTTAGTGTCCTATGAGAGAGTGGCTTTCGAGTGGGGGCTGCACCCAAAGTGGATGGTAGGGTAACCCCTTGAAAGTCAGATAATAAGTGATAACCTAATAATTGATTAGGGGGTGGGTAGTTTATAACATTAATTAAGATATTGTACCCCGCGCAGGGTTGAGTGCTCATAAAGACTCAAGATGTAGTGGGAAGGCTTGGAATGGCAAACCAACCACCTTATCTTCACGAAGGGTTGGTAGGGTCCACACGAGACTTAGATGGAACTGGGGGTTTGGGAAAGGTTACCAAGATAACCCAGGATGGGGGCCGAAACCTATGGAGGCCTACCTAGGGTAACCATCATAAGCTATGCGATGACACTCTCTCTTTAGGGTCACTTGAGTATTGTGATGTTGAGTTCACTTGGAGTATCGTGGAGTTGTATTGTTCTATCGTCCATGTCTTGCTTATGATTGCTTGAGGGTCTTCTGCTATCTCCTAACATGATGGGGTGATTCCATTTTGGGATCACATGGTCGGGTGGTAGTGGTACTTCCCATCAGATGTTCTTGTTCGTGCCTTCATGTGAGGATTGGCTTCATAGGTGTTCTTGTGGTTCATGATTCATGCATCATCTCATGTTGGAGATTATTGTACTTTTGAGACCTATGTGGTCATTTGTATTAGTGGAATTATGTAACCTTGTTTTTGGTAAAGATGTAAATTTTACATTTATTATTGGTAGCCATGTATTTTATGAACAATGTAATCTTAAGTTTGGATGTTATTTATCAGTCAGACAGTTATCCTTATGCTTTCTATGAATGCTTTATTGAAGAGAAAATCATATTGTAATACTTTCAATTTATAAATGATGATATCTATTATATGTTTATGGTTTATTATGCTCAATGAGTAATTGATGGATAATTGGATTAATCGTAATTATGGAATTTAACCTTTCATTTTATTCTTCGTTGGTAACCCTTTAGGAATTCTTGTGTTAGTCTTCCGCTTATGTTATTATTGTGCAATGTAGTAATTAATGCACTTAATGTGATCTATACTTTTTTTTTAAAAATTATTTCACCCTTAGTTGCTTAGTTGTTTGGTTTTCCTTTGGGGTTCTTGGTGGGGCATTACAGCACTACTTATGAGTGTAGATCTCAATCTAGCAGTATGTCAAAGAGAAAAAAAGATTTAATGGACATTGCTTCACATGCAATAAGTTTAGACACAAATCTGAAGAATGCAGGCTCAAGTCAAATGTATCAAGATCACCATTCAAACTGGTCAGTCCTAACAAAAGGAGTAATTAGTTCAATGTCATCTGTTCCACGTGTGGTAATTTTGGTCATGTTGCAGAAAATTGTAGAATGAGAATGGGCTAGATAAATAATTCAAGACCATGGAGGACAACTGGTATGGCATGTTTCAACTGCCATAAGATCGGTCACTTAGCCAGAGAGTGTAGAAACCAATCCTACAACTTGTCTGAAGACAAGAACAGGTTTAGAAAGAAGAAAGAGAAAAATGACCTAAAAGGAAAGAAGACAATTGAATAAGTAAAAAATGAAATGAAAAAAACATGGATCAAGAAGGAAGAAGGAAAAGAAGGAGAATGTCATTTTGAAACCAAGTCATCATCCATCGGTGATGATAGTTCCTCTTCTAACTATACATACCAATGCCTAGGGGGAGCACATATGGTAATATTACTTTTGAATCCCCTTAACAAATATAGGGATATGTCTATCTACATAGTTGTGATTCATAAAAGCTAGTCTAAAATTTCTTGGTTGAAGAATGTCTTGTGAGTTAGTTATTTGTGTATTGGTATCTGTAACAAACAACCGGTAAAGTCAAATCAGTGTACTTTAAGTTGTAAGTTTTAAAAATAACCGTTGTATTATAACGCTAATAAATCTCAATGGATAAATAAGGAAATGTCAACACATTTTCATTTATCTTGTTTTCTTGTGAAATCTCTCGAGCTCCTGTGCGATCAAAGGCGATTGGAATCTTTCCAAGTAATATTTGTGTGGAAAGTTCAATTAGAGTGGTAGTGGTGTTTGGTATTTCTAGGGAGAAGGTATTCAACTTCGTCTGAGAAAAGCTTGTTTGAAGGAAATCATGGAAGTGCTAATATCGACTCCTGTGTTGGTTGAAGCTATCAAAGAACCCCAACTCGAGCTCAAGCTACATTTGATGAAACTCGTTGAGATCGACATGACTGGTGCTTTGTCATCTATTCCCTCCAATGTATTGTTGGTAGAAGACATTCACTCCTACATTCATTGCAAGCTTGAAGAACTTGGAGACATGCTCATTTGAAATGAGTTTAAAGGGTTATGTGTTAATGATCAATTGAAGGCAAAATTTCTATCTCTGAAGACCAAGGGTTTGGCTAATGTTGTTGATTTTCTTGATCAGTATCATGACGACTAGGTTAGGTATGTACTAAGCAGGGTTCATGATCATTTTTTTGTTGTTGGAAGCTCAAGCACCGATCAAGATTACAAAGGAGGTGATTAGAAGAGTGATAGGGTTTAGTGAAACTGGTGAAGCATTAACCCTAAGAATGATTTCATCATCTGAAGTCATCTAGTTAACCAAATCTCAATGTGATAGTAGAGAAATGACAATCACACATATTGAGGATGCTGAAGTAAGATTTGCCTCTGCAGTGCTGGGTTACAGTGTTTATCAATCAAGCCGGATTAATAGTGTGTTGAGCGGTGCCATACATGTTGGCTATCGAATTATCAAGGAGGATGCAACCTATGATATTTGTGAGATTATTAAAAGTCAATTTATGGTGAACATGGAAAGAATTAAGAAGGACATGAAACAATCCTTCAAATATGGCTCACTTCTGGTATGTATATTTTTTTATGTGCAAAATGTTTTCCTCGGTAAGGGTAAGGTAGTATGGTCTGAAGAGAAACCTATCATGGTTCAAATAGGTGAAATGTCTAGGGATCTAGGAGATAAGTTTGGTGAAACAATGTGGGGATACTTTAAGGAATTCCAAATTAGGATGCATAAGAGGGAAAGAATTCCAACCGGAATAGTACATAAATACAAAGACAACATTTGTTTTCTCATAGACACAAATTGTTGTATCATTCAAGTAGTTCAACCTAGAACCTTTTGGGTTCCACCTATGGGCTATGAGGTTGCAGCAAATATTGTTAAAATTTATTTCAATATGCTACTATCCAAACTGATAGACTCGAAGGCACCAAAATAAAACAGGAACTTCAAGTACCAATTATGAAAAGAAAAGTGAGAAGAATGATTGATACTCTTGACAAGAAATATGAAGGTGAAGCATCCGATGTCACTACCTCTACTGGTGCTAGTGAGCAAATAGGGGTCAAACCAAATAAAGATGAATAATTAATAGGATAGAAGAAGAAAGTGTCAAAGACAAAGCCAAAGGGGATTGCAACAACTAAGCCTGCAACATATACAAAAGATAAGGATTCAGGTACTCATGTATCATCCCCAAGTAAAGATAGACCGGTAGGAGTGACATATTCCAAAAAGAAGAAGAGTGATGGAAAGGTTGATTCAAAGCTCAAAAAGGATGAGAAAGAGGGTGATATTACTAACACCCAATCAAATGTGGAAATTAAAGAGGTTAGAAGGAGTGGAAGAAACAAAGCTCCAACAATTGATGAATTGGTCCATGAGATCAAAGAGTCTGGAGGTTTGTTTGGTGTTGGGAGAACATATTCCCTCAATAATGCACAAGTTTTGTAGGACTCCTAGTGAATTATATGGCATAATCCCATCAAATTTGCAAGATCAAATTGAAGGGAGATGGAAAACAACTCTAGCTACTAAAAAGGAACTCAGATTAAAAGCACTCATGGAAGTGCAACATGAATTAGACCTTGATCAAGCTTCACTAGTGGCTGAAGAATGCATTCAACATTTCAAAATAAGGAATAGAACTGGGAGAGTGGCAGTAGGTGAAGTTGGGAGCAGTGCATGCTGAAGGTGTTTCCTTGTGGAAGAAAATTATGGATCAACAAAAGGAAGCTGAAGAAGAAATAGAAAAGGGAACAAAATAGGACCTAGGTGCAGCTGCCCTTGACAAAGGGAAAGGTAAGAAAAAAGACTCCACTGAAAACTTTGATACTTTCACAGTTGAGGACATCATAGGAAATTTTGTGTCAGATATTCCCAATCTGACAAAGGATGTCGAACAACCAGTTCACACTTCACTGGTGAAGGAAGCTGATCAAACTAAGCTTCCCGGTCAAGATGAAGTGATAGTTGAAGACATTCCTTATGAGGATACACCTCACAAAATATTATTGATACCAAATCCTATTCTCTCTAAAGAAGGAAAAGAGGAAGAGAAGAAAACAAAGGAAGGAAAAGAGGAAGAGAAGAAATCAGAGGATAAGAAAGCAATGATGGATACTCCTCCGGCAAAGACGAAGTTAGATTTAGAAAATGAAAGTGAAAAGAAGAAGGTAAGAATCATCATAGTAACTAGTTTAGAAGTTGAGACTGTAGAAAAGGAAGATGAAATAGAGGAGGAAGAAGAGGGAGACTCGGTCATTGATATAAAGAAAATGACTCCCAAGCAGCTGATGAAGGTTTCAAAAAAACTGAAAATGCAAGCTGAAAAGGCTAAGTTAAGAGCAAGAAAAAAGAAGGCAAGAATTCTCAATTATGCCAAAACAATTCTTTCTGACCTAATTCCTGACATTGTTGTTGATAATATTGCCCCCATCATTGATCAATTAAATGCTCTTGTTACAACAATCAGTTTAGAGACATCAGATCTAGAGAAGGTTGCAGTAAGGAAATATGAATCAAAGAGAGGAGATAATTTAATGGAATAAATATCAATTGGAAAAGTTGCTCTCTCTACCCTAACAGAAGAAGTTAGAAATATACTTCAGGAAGTTGATCATTTACTGGTTAAATCTTCAAGTTTTACCAATTTCATCAGAGATCTTGAAGACAAAAGAAATCAGATTCAAAAAGAAATTCAAGATCTGATAAGTTCTTTTGATCCTCTCACCAGTTCAGTATCAACTTTCGCTAGCAAGGTCAAACAACTCAATCAGGAAATCAAAAGGTTGAAAGAAGAAGAGGACAAACAAGGTCTTAGTTTGTTAGAGTTACAGTGCTACCTGGGACCAATTATTAACTTCATGCAAATGAACATTAAAGAAGCTGACTGCCTCATAAATGAACTTGACTACAAAATAGTTGATGATATGGAGCTTTTCATTGTAGTGATGCATGGCCACTTCACCACCATGAAACATGTAAAATCTTCATTGGAATCCTCCTTGAAGGTAGCTAAAGAAAATTTTGATGATATTTTTTCTTTACTTTAAACAAAATAAGTCATTTTGTATAGTCTTTGCCATTGATGGAAAAAGGGGGAATTTTGGAGTCTTGTACAGTGTGAGTTACAGGGGTTAGAAACAGGGGCCAGAACCGACATAGTTTTGTAGTATTTGCCACCAATGCCAAAGGGGAAGTTTGTTGGCATTTTGGTGCATTTTGTATGACCAGTGAATGATATGGTTGTCATTGTTGGCAACGTCATTTCCCAAGTCCTCATAGTCTATCAACAATAAGTTGACCAGTATACAGTGGTTAACCAGCTAAGCAGTGTGTAGATAGGCTAAGAAGGGAGTAGACCGACACACAAGAGGACAACCAACAAGCAATGAGTAGGCTGGCACAGAAGAGGTCAACCAGCAAGTAGAGAGTAGACCGACACATTGGTATATAAAAGGTAATCGGTAAGTAGATTTTGATCGGTACATCGGTAGAGTCTGTAAATGACAGACTAGTAACGTTCAGTTAACATCCAAATAAATTGGCAGTCTTCTCTAGTCAACCGGAGGACTTATCGGCATGAATGACTATTTTGATAGAGATTCCTGGAATGATTTATGGAGAGTGATTTATGTGTGGTAACATAATTTTCAATATAATGTTTTGGAGGAAAAAGTTGGCGATAGATCCAAAGGGTATTAAATTCACTTAATTCATTTTGATGAGGTTGTTGCTTATGCAGAGAGTGTGGTGAGAAAGTGTGAATAGGGGGAGAAAAGCATAGTACAGAGTTGAAGGCCAAAGGACAAGCATAAGTACAGAGCCGAAGGATAGAGAACCGACAGATTGCAAAGCTGAATGTATAAGAAGGAAACCAGTGGTGTGCAGAGAAGATACAACCAGTGCCGATAGAGTTTGTTTTTACAGTGTGATATGATCAAACTATTGGTAGCTACTCTCGCAGATCATCCTTTTGTTGCTTTCTAACCATTGCAACAAAAAACTCTTATTAGGGTGGACTCTAACAGTTCCCATTGTAAAAATCCCTTAACAGGGTGTCATCTTAATTGATGATCTTAAGACCTTGTGAGGCCTCGCCTCAACTCAGTTTGACATTCAGTAGATTTTATATTTTAGACTATTATGGATACTTTGTTTTGATGCATTTTGAGACTTAGAACTTATATGATTTCAGGATATTGGATAACATTGCTATGATTTGATGATTTACTTACATGCTTTATGGGATAGAACACTACATGATTGTTAGATAGGATGATATTGCAATGATAGATGTCGTTATTGAATTTGCAGGACTTTACTCTGAATATAGAACTATGATGTATGTTTAGTTTATGTGAATTGGGATGAAATTGCTTATGTGAAATTGCTTGATAAAAGATGTATTCAACCTGTGCAGATGAAAATTGTATGCAAGTAATGATGTGTATTGTTATATTATTGAATTATATTATATATGGATATTTGGAAGTACTAATGTGTAAATCGAGATGCGCAGGAAATTTACCATGTGAGCATGGAAAATTACGGAGAATCAAACCTAGACTTATGTATGTTCGTAAAGCCAGGGTTTGTCTATTTGAAGAGACAACACCCCGTTTGTGTTGTATTTTATTCGTATCAGTATATGCTGTATGTGTGTTATGTGTTATTTAAATTTATTGTGTAAAAACCTCAAGAAACAATTTCATGTTTATTTTTGTAAAAGTATTTTATTAGTGTCACTTGACACATGTGTGGATTTAAATTTAAATATTTTATTTTGTCTCTTGATGGGAAAGTGTTAATTATAATTAATTTTAAATAAAATAATGTGTTGTCAAAAAGATATTTTGAGAATATAATTTTGGAGTGGTCAACTTATGTTTGACCCGAAAATAAACTTCAGAGGGGTTTAAAATGGGTTAAATAAACACCTAGGGGTAGTTTATTAGGGTTTCCTGAAGCCCATAAGGTATACCTAGGGGTTAGGGGTAATTTTAGGCAAGTTTCTACTTTATAATGATCTTTTTAACGCTTTAAAAATTGGCTTTTTTGAGTTGAGCGAAAATTGAAGATTGAAGTGAAATCAAATCAAGATTTTTCCCTCTTGGAAGGAAAGTCTTTTTGCATTTTTGCTTTCTTCCTTCTTTTTGTTGATTTTTTTAGAATCCTGTGAGAACTCAGAGAGTGAGCTTCTTAAGGAAGATTTTTGGGAATAGCTGGTTAATCACCCACTCTCCATTTTTGAAGATAGAAGAAAAATTTGAAAGAAAAAAAATAATGTTATGGGATAAAGAAATTTATTAAGGAAAATAAAGAATTGTGGATTGGGCAGCTCTTCTTCAGATATCATTATAACCTTTGGGCAGATTAAGGTTGGTTTCATTTTTACTCTTAATGACTTGTTCTTGTTTATTTCTGATAGTTGATGAATAAGAAAATCTGTATTCTTGAAAATAAATGTTGAAAATCTTTTGGTTTTGTTTTTGAATGAATGTGTTTTGGGAGTTTTCTCAAGATCTCTTTCTCTTGGGAGAGAAGAGGATCTTGAGGGTGGTAGCAGTGACAGCCCTCGAGTGAGAGACTCTCTTTTGAGAGCGATCACAAGGGATCTTTGTGTGACCCTTGCTGCATGGCCTGTTTGTGCAATGGGGGTCATAAGGAGGGATTATAAGGCTAGAATGCCTTTGGGGGGCATAAGGATTATGGGGTTGAGATTCTTGATATTTTTTTTGTGCCATGAGGTGGCTTCTTGTTATTACATACTTGCAGATTCTCCTCAGGGTATTTGGTCCACTACCACCCTTTGAAAATGTTCACCACCAGAGTGTGGTGCTGTGAAAGCCAGGTTGGGAATGTGTCTGGAATGTTTGTATGTTTTGTGTCTCTTTGTGTTTGCCTGTTTGATACCCGTCTAGGAATTGGTTCTCCGAGCTCGGGGGTGGCTACCAGTTAGCCTAGGCTGGGAGGTGAGCACTCCGTGGTCAGTTTTGTGTTTTCTATTATGCAGGAAATCCAGAGGAAAGAGGATAGAAATTCATGGAAGATATTCAGAAGATTGAAATTGAAGATATTTGAATTTAGTTGCAGTTATTGTTTTAAAGTTGTTGTGAATAAATGCCTCATTTAAAAGAAAGGAGAAGCAAGTTGTAAATTTTGTAATAATAGATTTGAAGTCTTATTATTGTGACTGTTCAGAGAAAACATTCTGTAAATTTGGTAGTATGTATTAAAGATGTTTTAAAGAAAGAGAAAAGGCTTGATTTTACTTCTAGTATAATTGAAAAAAAGAAAAGTAAATTAGTGAAGCATGCAAAGCTTCTTGTTTTATGAAAGAAATAAAAAGTCTGTTTTCATTTGGATTTTTACCTGTATTTTTAATTGAGTCAATTTAGAAATTTATTTAAGCTGAAAGCTTTAAGTATTTTAGATAGAAAGAAAAGTTGTTTTATGTGAATATTTTATTTAAAGAAATATTAAAGGATTTCTTATTACAAAAAAAAAAGAAACGAATAATGTATCTTTGTGAAATACTTTAAATTGTATTTTTGTTAACATTGATTTAGAAGCTTGTTTTATAGATGCATTTAAATTAATATATATATATATATATATATATATATATATATATATATATATATATTTATACATTTTTGATTTAACTTAAGGTTATCTTTTCCTTTATTATATTAGCTTAAGATTTCGCATGTAAAAATTCTCTTTTAAAAATATATATAAATTTATTTGGAATTTAAATTTATCTTTTTATCTATGCATGTTAATTTTTGTAAATACCACATATATATATATACATATATATAAATATATATATTTATATATTTATATATATATATATATTTTTAAATGTTAATTGTTTTAAAAAAAAAATAATTTTAAAAAAATATAGGTTGGGGACCCCGCGGGCTTCACTGTGTGTTCGCACAGTGGACGACCGCGTGGCGCCCACTGTGTGCACACACAGTGGAGCCGCTTGCGGCTCCCACTGTGTGGGCACACAGTGGACGGCCGCGGCCGCCACTGTGTGGCCACATAGTGGTGCCGCCAGCGGCGCCCACTGTGTGGGCACATAGTGGTGCCGCGGCGCCACTGTGCGCACACACAGTGGTGCGCGCGGCCAACCCGCCACCCGAAAACCTGCCTTCTTCCTCCCGTGACCTGCAATTTGATTTCATGGTCGCCTTAGGGGTCTCGGCCCAGCATGAAAACTGTGACATGTTAAATAAGATTTATGGATAAAAACCCTAGCCCGGATGGGCTAGGGCAAATTCGGTTTTCAATTAAAAGTAAAATATTAGTTAGTTAGATAATATAAATATGGTAAAATTAGAACCCTAATTAGGGTTGGGCAGCAATATGGCTTTTAATTAGGAAATTATAATGGAATTCAAATTTAGAATTAAAATATTTTCCATTTAAGTAAAATATGAATATATATATATGTTTCCATATAAACATATGGGAATATATGTATGTATATAAATGTATGAATTTGAGCACTTGTATAGTAATTAAATTTTAATATATAAATATATGCATAATCAATATGTATATATGTACGTTTTATATGTACACAATATTGATTTGGGGTAAATTATACAGAAGAAATTAATTAAATTTGCTAAGACTATATAGTCATAATGGAGGACAAATTAAAATAACTCTCTTAATACTTTTAGTATGAATAAGTTAATAAAACTATTAACTAAATATCTTTTGGAGATAGAATCTAAACCAGTAGGTTTTCCCGCAATTAAAATATAACTTTTTAACGAAGCTTAGTCGTTCGAAATTAGTCAGAATTTAATAACGAAATTTTCTTTAACGCTTGTAGCAAGAGTGTACTTGCTAATTAAACTAGTATCTTTTAAAAAAAAAATTTGTTCTGTTATTGCCCTAAATTTTGGGCATGACAGACCTTTAACAAGGCTACCTATAACAAGGTAAAGTCACTAACAGGCCTTAGACAAAATCCCTTAACTGGGTGACACCTAACAGTGTCTTTGTAATCTCCTAATAGGGATGGATTCTTGCCAAGCGAAATCTAGAAGAGTACAAATTTTGTGAGTTCCTACTCACACCGTGGTTTTTGCCCATTTGGGTTTCCACGAGATAAATCTTGGTGTCATTGTGTATCTTTTCATGTATGCATAATCTTATGCAGTAAATGTTTACATTGATGAATGATAAGTTAGTAAAAATTTGAGTTAAATGTTTTAATTGGATAAAATTGGTAAAGTGTTGATTCACCCCTCCCTTCTCAACATCGGTTGGGACTAACAAATCTATCTTCTATGCTTAGTCTAGCTACTTGATTCTATATTCTAATGTGCAATTACAATGATATATACGATCCAAGAGGATCCAGTTGGCCCAAAAGGGATCAAAACCCAAAGAACAAGACCTAACGTGTACAACCAACAATTTCAGCCTCCGCCATGAGATTCCTCCAAAAAATCCAAATGATGAAGTGTAGATCGAGGGGAAAGGTTGACCACATGCCAAGGAACATAGAAATAAATTCCCAAGGCTCCACAAGCTTTGGAAGGGTTTCAGTAGATCACCAATGTATAGGTTCAGACAACCGGTAACAAGAAGCTATCAACTGGTAACAGGAAACTGCCAAGGAAACCTATAGCGATAACTTGCCGGTAAATGATCCAAATGCGACGTGGTCTGGACATAAGAAAGATGATCAAGTCCAAGTAGAATCCAACTCCATAGGATCCGGTGAGCCAAAACTAGTACACATAGAAAGAAATGCAAATAAAAGGAAAATGTTTTTGGTTGATGCAAGATTGCCATGAACCGAGTGTTAGCACATATTTTTGCAAAATATTTTTATGCTATTTAATGATGCATTCTAGGTATATTTCTATCATAAGAGCATTTACTATTGGGTTGTATGTGTAGGAGCTATGTTGCAGCATCCTAAAAATCCAACTGCGACCTATTTTCTGAATGGACAAGTATCACTTGGGCATGTTAAGGATTGGCACTGAGTGGGGACTACATGAAGAGGTTTCATTATGACAATATTGGGATCCTTATAAGAGCATTTTTGCACATGGCAGAGATTGGGCCTATGTGATGGGATCTGACATTTTGTTAGCACATATGAAGTCTCCATGGAAGATTGGAAGCATCAACATTCATGAAGAGGAGCTTAATTTGCATGATTTTCAAATTTGAGTTATCGACATAAGTTACCTCGACAAGACCGCCTAGTCAAAATAATGAAAGGATCTATCTGCATAACCCAGACCAACCATCCCGAAGGAGAGCTAAAAAGAAGTTCATAATGGAAGGTGACTCTGTGCACTGATCTGAGGAGATGACTTTATTAGAGTGACCTTCACCAAGGAGAAATCACGAAGAAGGGTTCATCGGCATAATATTCACTATCAGAGTTAATTTGAAGTCATCAGGATATCAGAAAGTGTAAAAAATAGCTACCTCAATACCCAATAGAATGGAATCATGGCAGATGGAAATGAGGTTTCATGGGGATAGCCTACACTGAAATAAGTGACTAGGAAAGTAACAAGGTGAAGTCATCAGGATAACATCGGCTAATCGGAAGAAGACATTTTTTGCTACGCCGATACCCAATGAGGAAGCTAAGGTAGTTGCTAAGAAGGAGATTTCATTGGGGGAACATAGGCTGATAGACCATAATAACATAAAGATAGACAAGCTAGAGCCCGATCTCATCGGGTCATCAGAGAAACATAAGATAGGTTGTCCTGACACCCCATAAGCTTTGAGACATGATGAAAAAGAAGGAGAATTCATCAGGATAGGTCAAGTTCAGCGAAATGAAAGAAAAACGGCTACGTCGAAGCCTAATGGATTGATCAGAGAAACCTATGCCGATTAGAAAGACAGAATGCCACATCATCATTGCATGTACAAATTGGAAAAGCATACATATGGGTGGTGCCAAATGATTGAATCATCGGGAGGAGTTATGCCGATTAGCCATTGTAAAATCTGATTCTAAACAGATCGGCCCACCGTTATTAAATGCAGACAACGGGTAGGTGTGTGTTTGCATGAGGCAAATCATAGCAAGATTTCAATTGAGTAAATGCTTCTAATGTGTCAAATCTATATATGGGAGTTTGTACAAGGAATTTGCATAACAAATTGAAGCAAACATAAAGATTGAAGTGCAATTGAACCATACAGAATTGAATTTCAAGAGGCTTGAAAGATTCAAATATGGAGGGTTCGAAAGGCAAGAGGAAGGTCATTGAAGTCTCTAATAGTGCCTCGAAGAAATCTAAAGGTGGAGAAAGCTTGTAGAAGCGAAAGTTGAATCGGGACATGATCGACCAAATGAACTCACCAAGAGCCAAGTCCTGAAAGTCTAAGGTTAATTTTCCTATCCGTGATCAACTAGAGGATGATTATAAGGAAATTGGTGATGTCTAGACTAGGGTTAGGGGGCATGAATTGTTCCTCTACCGTTACTCATGAAGATAGAAGCTGATGCTGATATCTAATCTGTGGATTACCAGTCTAGGTAAGCTCATAGTTCCAAATGTATTTGTGAATATTGAATTGTTGAAAACCTTGGCTAAGAACTACAATACTATGAAGAGATGCATCCAAATTCCCAGTGGTGATGCATTTATTCGCTTCAATATAGCCACAATCTACAAAGTGTTTGATCTAAGTTATGAAGCAGATGTGCCCCTATCCTTTCAGGAATTGAAAGAAGAATACATAACCATGGACATGACCTATCAAGTATGGAACTTAGCCATCCAGAGGGTAGAGAAAGGGAAGCTAAATGATGAAGATGGTCCACCCTATGATGTAAATATTTTTAGACAGTATTTACAATACACATATATGGCTTGCAGACAGGTAGGAGGAATGGAAGCTCCAGATGTAGCATGAATGGGGCCATTGGTTCTTGCAGTAGACATTCAAAGGCATGAACCAATACAGTTTGATTATGCAACCTATTTGGTCGACAAACTGCATGAGGGTTTTTTGAATCTTCAGAATAACCCTGACAAGTCCTTCAAGCATTATTCACTATTAAGGCATATTGTGTTGTTCTATGGAAGATTGAGAGGACTATGGCCAGATGTCTTAAGGGTAAATGCTCAGGGCAAGGATGGACAGGATCAGCCTATACAGTTGTGGGTGTCACTGTGGGATTCAAGGTATGATAAATTTCATTATGTGAGATTTGAGGAATTTTTTGTTAAACCATTGTTCAAGGTTTATAATGTGCTATGTGAAGGGTCATTCTCAGAAGTGATTAAAAGATTTCTTAGGCCACATGAATACAAGGATACCATAGTCAACCATAATTGGGGAGATTCATATACTTGTAGATATTTCACATTTATTAGGGTTTTTGGATTTGAAGGTGCTCCCTATGTGCTACCAAAGCCCATGCCAGACTAAATTGCTTACTTGGAGATTGTGAGACAATCAAGTGTCTCTAATGCACAACACTTTGGGGGTGCCCACAAGAAAACCTTCTTACATGGGACTCTTCAGTTGGGAGATTTTAGAATAGTCCCTACCAGAGCTTACGGAGCCATAAATAAGAAGATAGTGGATGAATTCAATCTGTATATACACATGCCAAGGAAGAACTACGACCCAAAATGTTACATCCACATGTGCAGAAAAAGACAAAACTTGGGAGATTATCTCCATGAGTATGATGACTATGAGGATCTATGCAAGAACAAAGAGTTATAAGAACTGGAAAATGTTGTTGATGACTTGGAAAGAAGATTGGAAGAAAGGAAGTAAACACTTGGGGATCTGGAAGGAGAAGACGAAAAGGATGTGGAAAGTGATTTTGGAGAGATTGCAATAGTTTCTAAGCTTCAACTACTAGAAAAAGAAGATGAACTAGATGCTCAAGACAAAATTGTAGCAACACTGAATGTAGATTTAGATGCTAGGCTAGAAGAGCATACATCTTTTGTATCAGATGATGAATTTGCTAAGTCAAAGGAGTTTAAGTCCTTTTTGTATCATTTTAAAGGAAAGAAATTAAGAGATGCAATGCTAGATGTGACACCAGAGAATGAGGTAGAAATGCTCAGGAAGTTGAAGGCAAAAATTAATTTTGAGTTAGAGAACATGACCCCTCAAAGGGGAAGACAACTTCTTGTAGAGGGAGGAATCATTCTTTTCCCAGGCTAGGACCTCAATGCATCTTTTATTTTTGATAGCTTGTTGCATTTAGATAAGAAAGATTTTAAGTTAGACATTCATGCTATTAATGATATTTTTATTGGATCAAGATATGATCCAGATGATGAGGCTATGCTTTTATGGGCCCTCTATCCCCTGAATAAGAGGCCAAAAATTATAGATGTTGACAAGGCCTTTGGCCATATGATGAAACTAAAAGTTGGAGAAATAGATCCCATGGTCATAGCAGAGATGGGGATAGATCTTTCAAAGTTGAACAAAGATCAGATGAAAAGGGAAATTGCAAAAAAGGAAAAATAAAAAGCTTTGTATGAAGAAATATTGAAGAGAGGTGGTCATCCAGTGCCACAGATTATAGATGGTTCAAAGATAAAAAAGAGGTATGATGAATTGTTACAGGAGTACAGTAAGTTAAAGAAACAGATGTGAACTGTCAGAGCGGATGCAGTGTGTGTGTTGATCACTAAAAGATATGAGAATTTGCAGAAAGTATTAGAGGAATTCTAGACTATTTATCAAAAAAATATGGATAATACTATATCACACTAGAGAATTTATGATAGATTAAATTTGTTATTGCAAGATAAAATATAGAGTGACAAAGTTGTCAGCAAGGTCAAGAAATTAATTAATGTTCATTAGAAATTTACAACTAAATTAAAAACCGAATATGAGGAGTGTCAGGGGATTATCCAACATGGATTCCCAAGTGTTGTGAATGATACAGGGATGATAAAGGATAAAGGCCAATGTATTTTTGATTAGAGATCACTACTCAGTGCAGCCCTTAACATCACCCATGCGGATACCTTGAACATGACTGAAATAGGGGAACAACTAGAGAATTTTTTTACATTAGAAGTGGCAGTCAGAGATATCATCTTCAATGCTTGCACCTAAAAAGATGAAGGATATCTTCGACATATTCAGAAGTGCAATCAGAGGCTGGATGGAAAAATTTAATTTGTGTCATTATAATATATTTTGTAATGTTTCTAGTTATCATAACAGTTAGGGAGTTATTAGTTAGGTTTTTGACAGTTTTTAGTTTATACTAATGAAAGGGCGTGTCCTTTCATTTGTGTCTTTTGACTCACATGTGTATAAGGAGTCATTTTGTATGTAGAGTTGAAGGAGGACTTTTTCACATTGTCTGTTGGGATTGCTAGTATTGTGTTAAGGTAAGTATATAGGAATTAAAAGTTATATTTTGTGAAAGCAAGAACATCATGAAGTACCTGTGAGTTTGCAGCTTTTGTACATCTTTTTATTCCAAAACTAATATATAAGATTCGTTGTTTTATCTTCAGATCATTTTGTGTTACATTGTGTTGATGAATCAAGTCCTTTGGGTAAATCTAATTTAGATTTGTTGTAGTGTGCCATCACATGCTGTTGTATAGGAAACATAATTAATTTTGTTTTTCTTGCAACACATAATGAAACCATTCCAGCGTCTTACATATTGTGAGTTTTTCAAACTATCTCCAAAGTTGATTAAAATATTTGTCCACTAAGTAACACATTAATCATCAGATAAGGCACTGGTCTATCATTAGTATTTGTGAGTAATTCTGGTGTGCATAAGGTCCTCATCAGGGAAACATACTTCTTATTCCTATCAGTATTGTTCTTTCATTATTACTTAAAGTTATAGCAACATTATCTTACAAATATTCAATTAGAATCAAATACACTCTGTTTTCATATTTAAGCAATTAAAAGCACACAATAAAGCTAAGTTGCAGGTCAGTTTGCCAAGCCTGTAAACAATTTATGCATTAAGTTTAAATTCACTATAAAGAAGTCTCTTTGTGCTTTGGAGTTTAAGGTATACCCACCTAGGTCTAGTGGAGCCTGAAGTGCAGAGGAATTTGGACTTCAACCATTCCTATTCATTGGCTAGAATTAATTGGATCAGTGAGGAATTTGGCAAGTTCTTTTTGATTTCCAATCTGTGGTTTTGGGAACCAACACCAAGGATGCTCCTGCATCATTATGACATTGATATGAGTCTATGGCTAGAAACGCATCAGTAAATTTGATGGAGTGAGTGAGTTATGATGTTCTGAGCAACCAGTCTTAAAGAGCACAAAACTGATAGAGAAAAATTACATGGATTAGTAAACCGATAGATATAATGTTATGTTTTTGTATTGTATTATGTTTTGCCAACATAAGGAAAATATGATGAGCAAGATTGACTAGATTCAATGAACCTAGGAAATTGTTCCAAGGGTTCTTAGCCAACTTAGCAGAGTTGTCTATAAAAAGGTGTATATTGTGTGATGATGTATCAGACATGAGATCTATAGTGAGAATATGATAATGTGGTGAAAGAAGAAGCTTTGTATTGATGTTTAGTCGATGTTAGAAGAAGAATTGAAGTGGATCTAATCAGGCACAAAGGTGCTATATACAGATCAGTTAAACTTGTTGTTCCTAATAGTTTTAGCAAGATAAAATCCTCTCACAAGGTCACTCCTAACCGGGTGCGATAGGATCCTCATAGGTCCGAAGGTTAAATCCCTTAACAGGGTCACACATTAACTTATGTTGTGTAAATCCCATAGCTGGGTAGCTCCTAACATGGCTAGTCCTAACATGCCTTATTGTAATAGCTCCTAACCAGGCTAAGACACTCTTAATCAGGTGTTCTCCTAATAGAGAAAATGTATGACCTTAACCAGTCATATCCCTATTCTTCAGATAGTTGATATTGTGGGTACTAATTCCCACCATGGTTTTTCCCATTTGGGTTTCCACATGAAAAACATTGTGTTATGGTTGGCATGTTCTATTTGGTGTTAGATTATGTGGTTATTTTCCTTGCATGCTTGTTAAGTTTCTAGTTGATTAAAGTGGTGATCAGATTTATATTATTTTTTCTTGCATTGATTCACCCCCCTCTCAGTGCCTTATAAGTTTATCAATTGGTATCAGAGCCTAATTACCTTAAGGATTAACCACTTGGGAAGGATCCCTAAGGATAACATGGGGGAAGAAATGAGTTAGAGAGATTTTTCTAATAGGCTTACAAAATATGAAGAAGCCCTAGGTGAATTGAGGGTCAAGTATAAAGCTTCAATGTCTAAGAGGAGAGAGCTAGCTGAACAATTGTTTGAACTCAGTGAAAGCAATTCATCTGAGGAAGAAAACATTGATGAATTGGCTAATGAGTTAGAAAAGTTGAATGATGAGAAGTATAATTTGAGGAGGAGCATGAAGCCCTAACCATCAGGATGAGTCAAGAGATGGAAGCCAAGTGGACTACTAAAGACAAGATCAAAGAGAAAGAGAATGATATCTTTAAACTAAACTAAGAGGTTGGAACCTTAACTACATATCTTCAAGAAGAAAAAGAAGAAGTAAAGGTTGATCTAGACATGGATATATCCCCTAGATAAATTCTTATGAAGAAAAATGAAGATCTTACTAAGGAGCTAGCTGATGCTAATGAGTTATTTGATAAATTTAACAAGAGAACTACCATTCTTGATGAGCATATTTAGTCACAGAGGCAGAAAGGAGAGACACAAGGCTTGGGATACACTACCTTTGAGAAATGTGAGCCTTCTGGTACTAAAGACACTATGCATGAAGACAAATATGCACCTAAGAACAAGAAAACCACCAGTAAGAAACCCTACAAACCTGTATGCTTTAATTTTCAAAAGGTTGGTCATACTACTAATGTTTGTAGAAGTAGATCTAGTTCTTTTGATGGTTATAGACCTAATGCTTATGAGGGTTATAAGACTAGAAATTTTGATGGTTATTGCTACACTTGCAACAAGTATGGGAATAGAGCTATTTAGTGCAGGTCTGGAGAAAACATTCAGAGATCTATTGGTGAATGGAAAAGATCCTTTAATGACTAGAGAAACCCTACTTGGCAGAGACCTCAGGTAAAGCGGTCTAGTCCTTATGAGAGAGAGAACATAAATAATGTGACTTGTTCAATCTGTCACAACTATGGTCACATTTGTATGAATTATTAGAGAAGAACTGGTAGAGGCAATACTAGACCCTAGAGAGCATCTAGAATGACATGTTTTCATTGTCACAAACTGGGATACATTGCTAGGTTTTGTGGAGCAAGAATGAACCAACTGATAAATCAATTTGCTGACCGGAAATGGAAGAAGAAATTTGATGTGGAAGAGACTAGAGTGGAGATGAATAAGATTTGGAGAAAGAAGAGTGATGAGAAACCATTAGAAGATTCTCATTCTTCACCTAGTGTGGAGAATACATCACCGGTTAACTAAGTTGTTATAAATCTTAGGGGGAACTTATTGTCAGATCTATTTTTGGACCCCCTATATGGTGTGCGGTAAGATAAATTTGCATACTTCGATGCATTATGATGTTGAGAAGTGATTTTGTGTTGTAACCAGTAAGTTTGATCTGATATGAGAGCCAGTAGCATGTTTTAGGGTTGAATGAAGTTTAGGGTTTGTTCAACTAGGTATAGCATTTAATGTTGTTGGTAAAAGGTAAATAAAATGATGTTTTTCAGTTTCATTTGTTACCTTGCATTTTTCGAGAGCATTTGGAGAGAAACTAGAGAAGAGAAGAGCTTTTGATTGTTGCATTGGCAAGATTGATTACGAAATGAAGAGATTTGTGGATTTGTGAATCGGTGAAGTGCTTTCAGATCGAGAAGTGAATTTCGGTATAGAAACCATAGCTTCAAAGGAGCAAATTTTTTTTATCTGGAATTTGATTATGTGTTTGAGTTTTCACTATGGATACACCACACTTTGTAGATGTTACTGAAAGGCCTTGACCTAAATTTAAGAGGCATCCATATAAGTCGATCGAAACTGATCCAGCTGAAGCCCTATCCAATGTACCATATGGTTTTTTGCATGTGGAAGATGTTAGATCTTATACTCACTGTGAATTGGAGGATTTGGGAACGTTTGCAATCTTTAACCAATTATGAACATTGTGTGATAAAAAAGGTGTATTAAAGGACCAATTCAAAAGGGTTACCGATTAGGGTTTTCACCATGCATTGAACTTTCTTGATGAGTTTGAAGAGGACCATATAAGATACGTGTTGAACAAAATACATGATCAATTTATGTGGCTTGATCAACCACATAAGATTACAAAGGAAGCTATTCATGTTATCACCAGATTGTCTGCCACCAGTGAAGTTGCTGTATTAAGATCAATTTCTAAGGATGATGTAACTAAACTGACAAAGTCTAAATGGGATGGTCGAGCAATGACTATAAATGAGATTGAAGAACCTGAGGTGAAATGTGCATCTATGGTGATCGGATATAGGGTTTATCATTCAAGCAGAACAAATAGCATTCCCGGAGCTGCAATCCATACTGCCTACCATATGATAAAAGAAAATGCAGACTATGATCTTTTTGAAGCCTTGAGAACCTAGTTGATACTAAATCTTGAATCTATTAGGAAGGATAAAAGGCAGAAATTCAAGTTTGGACAGTTGAACATAGGTTTATTTTTCTATTTCTAGAACTCCTTTCTCGGTATCGGTGATATACAATGGCCAAATGATACATTGGAAATGTTATAGATTAAGAACAACATCAAGATGATTGGTAATGAGTTTATAAAGGTAATTTGGGGATATTTTAAAGATTTTCAGAAGAGGATGCATGAAAGAGAAAGGATACCTGAACAAATTCTTATAAGGTATGAAGATACTATTTGTTTCATGGTGGATACTAGCACATGTCAGATGGAGGCAATTGAACCTAGGATATCATGGGTTATGAAGTGGAAGAAGATCTTCTAATTTCTTATGTTGATCATCTCCTAGCACAACCGATAGATTCTAGTGCAACAAGGTTTGGAACCTTCAAGGAAAAATCTATTGAAGTACACTCTGAATTGGCTAAACCAGTGATTGCAAATATGGTAAGAAAAGAAGTTGAACAATTTGTAGTTCAACAAGGTTTTACCAAGGAGGCGATCATTGGGGCCAGAGAAAAATTTTAAGCAAGGAAGGTTGAACCCTCTAGTGCCTCAACCGGTACTAGTACCAGTAGACAAACAAGAAGTATAGTTGTGAAGGAGAAGCCCCCTCCTAATCCTAAGTTTCAGATTAGAAGAAAATCTAAGGAAGCTAAGCCTGAAGCACCCAAGGTGAAAAAAGTATATAGGAAAAGGAAGAAATAATAAGCACAAAGGACACTTGAGACTGTTGTTGAAGATATAGAAGAAGATATTGATTCTGAAGGCGAGAAGAAGGAATTAAGAGCCAGTGGGAAGAAATCAAAAGTGGGTGGATCTCCTACTATAAAATTTGTCAAGCAATCAATAAGAAAACTCACTTCACTTGAAATAATTTTGGAGAAAATAGGAAAATATGGTATTTTGACTGATGTAAAGAGACATTATAACAATTTTGGTGAAGACAAGAAAATACAAATTGAAGATACTATTGTTTGGTTTATGAATAAGTACATAAAAGATTTGATTAAATTGAAAGGCTTGATTCCTGATTCTTTGTACAATAAATTGGAAGCAAGATGGTAAACTGTTATAAACCAAGATAAAGAATTAATTGAGTTTATATTGATGCACTTGCAATCGGAAGCCTCTAGGGAGGATATTCAAGAGATTATTTCTAAGACAAGGCCATTATTTCTTACAAAGAAAAGGTTGACAAGATTATTAATTGGTGAATCTCAATTAGTACATGCTAAAACGTAGAAAATTTTAAAGAAGTTTTTGAGACTTATTCCTGAAGAAGAAGAACAATCGGAGAAACTTAGAGGAGAATATTTCCCTGACAATCTGAACATTAATGACATTATACCAGATGAGATTGTTTTTGCTGATTCAAGCACTAAGGAAGATCCAATCATTATTCTTGATGAAGAGACTATGTTACCAGGAGCTACTTTAACTGGTATAGGTGAAGAGAAAATAGATGCGAAGGAGAAAGATGAAGAAAATACTAATGAAGAAATGACAGAGAAACTGATTAATGAACAAATAAATAATGTACACATCCTTGAGCAACCAGAAACATTAGAGCCAATGGTGATTACTCAACCAGAAGATGTAAAAACCACTATACCATCGGTGAACAACAAGGAGAAAGATGAAGAGGAAACATAGGAGAATGTAGAAATAAGTCATATGAGAAGGATGCAAAAGAGCATAAAGAAGAGAAACAAGAGGAAGAATAAGAGCATAAAGAAGAGAAACAAAAGGAGGAATAACAAGAGTAAAAAGTGACACCCCAGTCACTTACATCCAAGAGGATCCTTGATGATGATGAAGAAGATGATACTATAAGCATTCAAGGACTGATTAACATGGACATCTTGAGTCTAACTGAGCTGATAGAGATTGCATCTGTCATGCAATCTAAGGCACAAAAGAAAATAATGAAGGCTTAGAGAAAATAAACACAAACTATTCAGAGTGTTGTTGATATTTTATCCAGTCTATTACCGAAGACTGAAATTGACAATCTTCCTAATACTATTGACAAACTGGAGCATCTAGTTACAACATGAAGTGATCAAATGAAGAGTTTTGAGGAAGTTTCTATTAAAAATGTGGAAAAGGAATATGAGAAGAGGAAAATTGAACAATTGATGAAGGATATTGATAAAGACAAAGTAGGCCTGACTATAAACAAGGACACAATGAAAGAGTCCTTACAAACCGAAGATAAAATCCTTTCCACAATTTCAAACTTTTCACAATTTTGTGATGATCTTGATAAGAAGAAGCATGAAGCTCAACAGGAGCTTAAATTTTTGAGTGAACCAAATTTAAGCTCCTGTTGAGCTTCATGCTTCTTCTTATCAAGATCATCACAAAATTGTGAAAAGTTTGAAATTGTGGAAAGGATTTTACCTTTGGTTTGTAAGGATTCTTTCATTGTGTCCTTGTTTATAGTCAGACCTACTTTGTCTTTACCAATATCCTTCATCAATTGTTCAATTTTCCTCTTCTCATATTCCTTTTCCACATTTTTTGTAATCAATTTTGGTAGATCAGTTATTGCACTACAACAAAAGCTTAAGGTTTATGCAGCTAAACAGGTTAAAAGGACAATTTCACTACACGAGTTATAGACTTTATTAGTCCCTAAGATTGAAATTTTGCAGAGAAGCTACAAGGAGACTGAAGCAATATTGGCTACACCAGAGATGAGAACTCTTGATGCCATGGAGGAGCTTGCATCTTAGATTTAGACACATACAGAGATAATTGGAGTCCCTAAGATTGAAATTTTGCAGAGAAGCTACAAGGAGACTGAAGCAATTTTGGCTACACCAGAGATGAGCACTCTTGATGCCATGGAGGAGCTTACATCTCAAATTCGGACACTGGGACACTTTTAGAGACTTGGCACAATGATTTGACACTTTTAAAGTCTAGTTTTGTAGATGTATTTCATAAGATGACATTGTAAAACATTTTGAACTCTTATATTGGGTAATGCAAATTTTGTTCTATATTGCATTTATCTTTTCATGTATTTGCTTACCTTTGTCATTTGTTTCAAATGGGGACTAGTATTAAAGGTCAAAATTATGTAAAGGGATGTAGTATAATTTTTTGTAATAGCATATAATTGCTAAGGGGGAGTCATGTTATGTATTTGAGTCATGAGTCATAATTTTTGTAATGTGACACTTAGACAATTTTTTTCCTAAGTGTTGCCATCAATGCTAAAGGGGGATATTGTTGGCTTGTTGATGATGTTATTGGCAATTGACACTCAATTGGTTGGTTTCACTATGTTGTCATTGATGGAAACATGGCAATTTATTCTGGCTTCATATTTTGGGTTAGTTGTGTACCAGTAGGCACTTCATAGATACTTCATCGGCACTGGTAGATTGAAAGGAATTCTCAGGTTACTAGAAATTCAGATCGACATGGTTTAGAATAAAGTTATCGGTATTGGAGGCCGACGTCTTTTGGATCTGACATCGACAATTGTTTTGATATTCATGTATTTATTTTATCTAGCTGACATGTATATTGACATTGTAATTACCTTTGTAAGCTGACAAATGGCATGATGAATTGTGAAGGGTATATAGGTCAGTAGGTTAGATTATTTTGTGAAATGGATTGATAGGAAAATAAGATGATGTTAAGTAATGTGAAACATATGAGAGAGATCATGTATGTGATGATATTTATGTAAGGGGTATTCTGGTAAAGGGTTTCGAGTTTCAGACTGGAACAAACAGAGCTTAACCAGAAGTGTATTCAGGCATAGAAGATGCTATCTTTGCAGTTCAATCATTTCTCTGGATTGTAGTCTGGATTTGTATGTAGTCAGTGAGGCTCCTTTTTGTGATTGAGTAGTGTGCTCTAGGCTGTAAGCCTTCCTGCAAGTGCAGGCCCCTATATTTTGTAATATCTCTTCATATGGCCAGCGAATTGATATTATGGGTCAAAAATCCCACCGTGGTTTTTCCTCTTTGAGGTTTTCCATGTATAATTCTATGTGTTATGGTATCCATTTAAGTGATTGGCTTATTGGTTGCTTTACTTATTTCAATTCTATATGTACCGGTATATCGGTTGGTGTATGCATGTTTTAATAAGGTTAAAATTGACCATTCTAGTAGAGCACTGATTCAGCCCCCCCTCTTAGTGTTCTTGGATTCCAACAATTGGTATTAGAGCCTTGTGCCTCAGATGAATTTTAACAACTTGAGGAAGATCCTGAATCCGGAATCCATGGATATGAGTTTGGAGAAGCAACTTGAGGTGGCACTTGAAGATTATGATGCTGGAAGGATGAAGAACTTAAAGCTACAAGATGAATTGAATTTTGCTAAGGAATTCATTCTTGTCCTACAGGAGAGGTTGTCATCCATTCAAGCAAGGAGGAAGGAAATTTTGCAAAATAAGGATGATGAAGATAAAGATGCACTTAAGGAACAATATTAGAAGCTGAGTCAGGAGAAAATGGTCATGAGAAATGAAATGCAAGGTATAACTATGAGAATGTCTAAGGAGATTGAAGACTAGAAGAAAAAGGAAGAAAATCTTGATGTATCTTTGAAGAGCAAATTTGAAGAATGTGGTAGGTTGGTTCATGAGAATGATATGTTGAGAACTGATTTAGTACAATCCCAGAGTAATGAACAAGAGCTTGAGGGATAATTATGAGAGATGATCTGACTATTGCAAGTGAGTATAAATAAAAATTCAAGATTAGTTCAACACAACTAGATGAGTTATTGAAGAGACAAAGGCAGAATGGTGATTCCTGTGGACTTGGATTTGAACAAGGATAGAGTTTCGGTACTGCAAATGAAGATCAAAACCATAAGGCACCAGTAAGATAGTTTAATGCTTATAAATTTAATGGTAGATGTTTTGTTTGTAATAAATTTGGTCACATGGCTAGGCAATGTAGAAATAGAGAAAATCACAACCCTGATTCTACTCTCGATCAATGTTCTAAATGTAATAAGTATGGTCATAAAATAAAAGATTGCAGAATGAATGTAAAATGTTATGCATGTGGAAAATTTGGACATATGGCTAATCAGTGCAGGTCAAACAATTATACCAGTTTTAGCAAAGCAATTCAAAAGAACAATGTTACATGTTATGCATGTAATGAGGTTGGACATATTGCTAAATTCTATAGAAGCAGAATTCCACCGGTTGGTAATGGAGGATCAAATGAGAAAGGGAAAGAAAAGGTTAATGAAATCTGACAAGATCATACCTAGAGATGGGTCAGGAAGTTAGAAGATCAGTCTGCAGATAGTAATGCTTCGGTTACTTATCTGACAGAGGAGGTTGTTCCTGCACCGGTAAGAAGCTCAACCGATAACTAAGGCAGATGCCTTGGGGGTAGGCAAAATTCATGAAGATGATGCATATGCCACGGGAAGAGGTTCTGGAAGATGTTCCAGGCATTGGAGATGCTTATCCGGCATGGAAATGTTTGTCCGAGATCCGGTATCTTTCACTGGAAGTCATTTATATCAATGTTGGATTAGGGTTTTTCTTGGAGGATAAAAGGTTGAATCTACTTCATTTTTTATCACCTTGCATTCAGAGTGATTAAGAGTGATTCAGAATGATTAAGAGTGATGAGATATCTTCTTGAGTGATTTCATGAGCAATTGGAAGAGGTCTTTAGGGTCTTTCACCAACAACGATTCATAGGTATTTATCTTCAATTATGGAAGCGAGATCATCATCTGTACTTATCTTTGTTGGAAATCCGACTGTAGTTGAGGTCAAGGACCGTCCCAGGATGATTTTCAAGTGATCTACATGTGGATATGCTGGATGATTCGGTTGGTGCTTTTTCCCATGTCCCGGAAGGAGTCATGTATGTTGAAGATGTAAGAGCCTACATCCACTATCATATTGAGGATTTGGGAATGACTGATATCAAGAGGATGTACATGAATGAGTTAATGGGAGACTCTGGAAAGATTAAAACTTGAATACCAGCATATTGTTGATCTAGGGTTTACCGACATTCTGGATATTCTGAAATTCAAAGATGAAATCGTTAGGTATGTATTGAGAAGAGTGCATGGAGAATTTATCTGGTTAGATAGACCATATAAGATTACAAAGGAGGCCATAAGGGAAATCATTGATTTACCGCAGACTGGACAACATCCGTGTCAGTCCATATTTTTACAAAATATTTTGTGCTATATATGGATCCCTTTTTTCCATCATACGAGCATTTACTGCTAGTGTCTTATATGCAGGAGCATAGCTAAAGAAAATAAAGTTGTCCAAAAGATCAAATGCCTCATGAATGGTGTTGTCAGTCCTCCGAGCCTGCGAAGATGGAGCAGTAAACTAGACATTAGAAACTTCCAAGCCAAAATAGTTGCAAGGGATCACAAACAAAGAAAAGGGCCAGAGAACTTTCTAAGCAGTTTTACTCACCAGGCATAGACCATTTATCCCACATTGGTTGTGCAGGGGGAGTTTTATATATTTAAATATAAGGCTACATGTATACTTAGTGTCAAGAGCTGGAAGGATTTTGGAAAGTACTAGCTCAGTGCTAGTGGCCCCCGCGTGCATGTGCATCTCAAAGCACCCAAATTTTATAGAAAAGGACAAATTAAAGATGGAACAATTTGGGCAGATTGGATGGTGATCACAGAAGATCTAACGGTCGTCTATATATCGCAAGATAGAGATGCATGTTGGTTTATCCCCACGACTTGGCAACAAAGCACGTGTGGAAAAGGGGAGGTTAACGAGCATGAAAGTTTGAGATTGATCCAATGATAGTTGCTATACCATGATAGGAAGTTGCATAACCTATATCCCCCGCAACATAGTGACTGGAAAGATGGCAGATGAGGTGTCATCCCAGTGGATCTGTAAGTGAATCAAGATGTGCCATGTGGTGGAGCATAGAAGAAGAACCTAGGTCCAGTGGAAGATAAAGTGGCAAGATAGATGGCATCTAGTGGCAGTCGAGGTGGTGCCCAAGTGGCGGTCACGTGGCAAGGCCAAGTGGTGGGTAGGTGGATCCACGGGTGAACCAAAGAGTGACACGTGACACAGATCGACAAAGAGAAGAGAGAGCCACTCAAGCAAGGTTAGAGGCTGAGCATATAAGGAAGATCAGATGATTGGCCAAGTCAATCTGATGGTGGTCACTATACCACGATTGGAAGATGTGTGATGTTTATTCACCGTGACATGGCGACTGAGTGGTGGGGCTCGCTAAGGAAGGAGTTTAGAGGAGATAGAAAGAAAGTAGATCCGAAGAAGATACAATGGTGGTCGCTAGGCCATGATGGGAAATTGCTCGTTAGACTTTCCATCGTGGTAGGTGACAAGGGAGAGCTTCATTCCAGTGGTTAGTGCGGTCGTGCTAAAGTGGCAAGACAGGGACCCCAAAGCCAATCCAGAGGTAACACATGGTGGGCCCGATAGATGAGGTAGGTGGCCCAGGTGTGATAACAATCGTGCAAGTTGGAAATGATCCAACGGCTATCACTATTCCACTATGGAAAGTTGCATGATCAATAACTATCGTGGATCAATGACAAAGGAGAACCAAAGTGAAATGGTGGGTCCGGTCAAGATGAGTTAGTAGCTGAAGTGGCAGTCAGGTGGCATGTCATCAAAAAATGACTTATCGAACAAACCTAGGTTGCGATGGATCTTTAAAAGGACTCACCGAAAATAGCAGTTTCATCGACATGAAGTTCACCGAAGGAATCAAAAGTGGTCCCATCAAAAATAAAAAGAGATATTGAGAAGATGAAGAATATTTGCTGAGGAATTTTATCAAGGCAGAAAATAAAAGACACATTATTAAAGCATCATTTAGTATTTTTTAGGGTTCTCATTTGTAATTATTTATTAGACTAGAGGGTGTGTCCTTTGGAATGCAACTGTCTATAACTCCCTTTTGTGTATGAAAGGGTGTGTCCTTTCATATATGTCTTTTGATTCACATACTTATAGGGAGTCATTTTTGTATGTAATAAAGGGGGGGGGAATACTGCTGGGAAGGACTGTAACTTATATGTATTGGGGAAGTCTATAGGAAGAAGAAGTATCTTTTTGTGCAAACAGACTATAATGGAGTATCTTCAAGTGTAGCTTATGTACGCAATCATTTCCTAAAGATTAATATGCAAGGTTTGTTGTTTCTTTTCTAAATATTGTGCATATTTTTGTGTTGATGAGTTATCTTTGTCCTCTTGATGAATTTGTCATTTGATTTGCTATGATGTGCCATCACATGCTGTTACATTAAATGTGAGATTGGGTTTTCATTGTTTGTGTAACACATACTGAAACCTTCATAGTTGATGATTAATATTATCTCAGGAGTTGATAAGATCTCTTGTCCACAAAGTGTCATAAATATCCCTATATGGAGGCACTAGTCTGTTATTTATCTTCTCAGGTCTTGGTTTGTTATGCATTTAAGGTCCTTGATAGAGAAAAATTCTTCCCAAACCCTATATGAACTAATCTTTTCATATTTATTTCAAGTCCTGAAAGCACTCTTATTCTTAATATACAATCATAATCATTTTCTTTTAAAAGGCATTCACTTAAAGCACATAATAAAGTATAATTGCAAAACAATCATTTACCAGTTTTGCATTTGCTAGTCATAAAGCTTTAATCAACTTTAAATAACTCTTTTTGTGCTTGAGAGGGAGAGGTATACCCACCTAGATTTAGTGGAGCCTTAAGTGCAGAGGGATTTGGTCTTTGACCATCCCTGTTTGTTGGCCAAGGCTAGTTGGATTAGTTAAGGGCTTGGCAAATCCTTAAGTTTTCCAATCTGTGGTTTTGGGCACCAACAAATTGGCGACTCTCTTGTGGAGTTGTCATATAAAGTTTTCAAAATCTTTGGTAGTTTATTTCAGACTCTATTGGAGGGAGGATCCGAGAAGATCAGTTAAGTTGGTAATATTTCCTCTTAGGAGGTGGTGACTCTACATTTCCATACATGAATAATAGCTGGTATTTTGAGAAAATAAGAGAAACCCCTAAGACATTTATCAATAAAATTGATTCAGGGGAGAAGGTCTTTGCATAAAGGGTAGGATAATCTTGTTGCATTGAGTCCTAAGAAAAGATATAAAGAAAATAAATCAACAAGTAGTATGGCATCCTAGGGTTATAAAAAGTTTCCTAGTAGAGAGGATGGTTCTTCATTCGGTGATAAGTCTGAAAATCTGGAGGAAAATCCATTGTATGCCTTAAATGCAAAAGATAATAATGGTGGCCATGATGAAATCTTGACTGAGGAGGACAAGCAATTGGATGAAATCATACTTAAAATGGCAGTCTTGAATGAAGATGAATCCAAAATGGCAAAAGCTTTTAGGAGATAGTCAGATTGGGTATTGCAAAAACTAGGGATACAAAGGGATACAATTCAAACCCCTAGGTTAAGAGGGATAGAAAAAAGTGAGGGAGGTAGGCCAACGATACCTAAATATAGTCCCCCTCATATGAGAAGAATAGAGAAGCCTTTAATAACCTTTTGTAACCCGTTATTAAATGGAAGCAGAAGATGGAGAGACATGCATAGGGATCAAAGTGAAGAAAGGAATAGAAACAACCAAGATAATGAAGGAAGAAATGGAAATGAGGAAAATGATGGAAACTGGAATAACACAAATAGAGGTAATATAATAAATAATAATAGAGGAAGTAATAGGTATGGAAGCAACCAAAACAATGGAAACAATGGAAATAATGATGACAATTATGGAAATGGTAATGGTGGAGGTAGAAATAACATAATGGAAATGGAGGTAATCATGGAAATAATGGAAATAATAATGGTGGTGGAAACAATGGGAGCAATGGTAATTATGGTAGAAATGGTGGATTCAGCAGAGAAAATGTTAACAATCAAAATAACAATTAGGATGGTAGACTGACTATGATCATTGAAAGATATAGGCAACTGGATTTCACTAGCATTGTTGGTTATCCAAATCAGATCACTAATGATTTAAGATCAACAATCCCCAAATTCTCAGGAAATGGAACTAATTCAGCAGAACAACATG
The DNA here is from genome assembly GCF_030272615.1 of Cryptomeria japonica. NCBI lineage: Eukaryota > Viridiplantae > Streptophyta > Pinopsida > Cupressales > Cupressaceae > Cryptomeria > Cryptomeria japonica. The sequence continues at coordinate 421,804,987 of NC_081405.1, read as the reverse complement.
TAGTTAATGTAAAAAATATTATTGAAGGATTTGAGTTTCCTCATGAGGATGTATTCATGAAGTTGTTTGTTCAATCTTTGATAGAAGATGCAGGAGAATGGTATAGGAACCTTCCTTATGGATGTATCAGCAGTTGGGATGAGTTTGAAACATTATTCTTGGAAGAATTTGGAGATCACAATGATCCTTCATTTGCATCCCATGAATTAACAAGTATAAAGAAAAAACATAATGAATCAGTTGCTGAGTTTAATAAAAGATTTAACAAAGTATTAAATATAATACCCAGAGGTGTCATACTTGTTGATTCATTTTTGATTAACTTTTATTTGAGTGCTTTTGACAACAAAAAACATTATGAGATTTTATCGCATAGACCTGATACTCTACAACAAGCATTCAAGATTACTGCTACCATTGAGAACAATAGGAAGGTTGCTGGGAAAATTTCTAAAAGATATGATGCAAAGTTATACAATCCTAGGGCTCCCAAGAAGGATGACCTTGCTTAGATCATGGACATGCTTAAGGACATAAAAGGTAAACACAATCTTAATGAAAAGCCACCATACTAGAATAATAAACAAATGAATTTCAATAGGCCCAGACTCCATTATATGCCTTATACTGGAAGGATGGGAAGCTAGTAAAATCAAATCTGAGTAAAGAAACTCCAGATCCACTGAAGAGAGAAAACAACTTTGTGGGAGATTTCCCATGGTGTGAGGTCTGCAATCTTTCCCATGATTAAGATCAATGCATGATTGCATAGGGCCTGATGGAGGATTGGCATCAAGAAGAGGAATATGAACCTACAGTTAATGTTTTGCCATCATATCCTATGTGGGGTAGAGATGAGGATTCATCTAAGGAAGAGAAACATTTAGATATGCAAATGATGAGAAACCATCAGCAGTATAGTATACAACAGGTTTTTTCTGATGATGATGAAGATATCCTTACCTTGAGAAATTTGTTTCAAGAGGAAGTAGTGCCTTCTTTGAGAAACTCGACTGAAGAAGAGAAGAGAGCATTCATAGTGGGTGTTGTTGCCCAGGCCAAGAGCAATTACCAGTTGAGAAACAAAACAGTGAATCCTGAACAGGGGAGGCCTACAGGAATATTCGCAAAAGTCTCAAAATAAAATGTGAACAAGGAGGCAAATGACAAGAAAGGAAAAGAGGCTCCAAGTGAACCAACAAAGCAGATTGATGCCCCGAGGTTGGTCAAGCCTATGGAGAAAAAATAAATCAGTAAGCCTCTTTCAAACTGTGGAACTTTTATGTCTCAAGCGCTATCCTAGGTGAAGATATCTATGCCTTTGTTAGAAGTAATGAAATTTCTAGATTACAAGAATGAGACTCTAAAAAATTATATCTAATGTTGGAGGAGTGAGTAGGGAAGATCCTAAATCAAAAGAATATCCTCCTGTGGTGTATCTTGGCACATCTATTACCAAAAATCTCAAACAAAGTAGATCCTTTCTATCTAACACTATTGATAAATGAAAAAAATGCTAAAAAATTGCATGATAGATTCAGGAGTAGCAGTAAATATCATGCTAGAAGATATCATGAAAGAGTTGGGAATGCATGTTGATACAACTTATGGTAAGTGCTATGCCATGGATAATAGGTCAGTTCCTGTAGTAGGAATCATGAAGGACGTTGAGTTCAGATTCCAAGCCTGCCCAGACACTGCATACAAAACATATATCACAGTTGTATGGGATATTGATGTCCAGACAGTGGTCCAACTTGGTAGGTGGACATGTTCAACTTGACTTGTCATATGCCATTATTCCAGTAAAAGTGACAACGGTGAGGATAAACATAGAACCAAGAGCTCCATATCTCATAGAAGAGGTTGATCTTGATGAAGTGACTTTCTTTTGCCACTCTGATATGGACACCTTTCAGGTAAGTATTTCTAAACCTTTAAAAATTGATAAAGTTACAGAAATGGTTAAACAAAATGAAAATTTAATTTGCAAATTATATTTTGATGGTGCCTGCAGCAAGGATGGAAATAGAGCAGGAGTTGTGTTTATTTCACCTAATAGAAAATCTTTTAAATACTCTTTCTCATTGGCTTTTGAATGTACCGATAATATTGCTGATTATGAAGCTCTCTTATTAGGACTTAAATTAGACAATAGGCATGGCATTAAGTTACTAACAATTTATGGTGATTCAGAATTAGTTGTTTCATAAGTTAGAGGCAAATTTGTTGCAAAAAATACAAAATTAAGAAGTTACAGGAATGAGGTTTGGGATTATATTGAACTTTTTAATGCTTTTTCCATTAACTGGACTGAAAGGTCCAATAATATTTTGGTGGACTTTATGGCTAACCTAGAAATTAAACATAATGATATCCCTTTTGATGATATGGCACAAGTTGAAATTAAAACAAGACCATCTGTTCCTGATAATGTTAAAAGTTGGCAAGTGTTTGATGATGACAGGGATCTACTAAGATTTCTCTTTTGTGAGGATTAGTATGTAGACCAATAGATTGATTGGAATGGACTTGTAGAAGACAAGGATGGTAATGTAATGCCCCACTAGGAACCCTAAAGGAAAACAACACAACTAGGCAACTAAAAGGTGATTTTTTTTTTTTTAAAGGCTAAGTGCATTCATTATAACAATAGCACATTTAATAACACATCAGAAGTCTAACACATGATTTCCTAAGGGTTACCAATGAAGATTAAATTTGTAGATTATATTAACACCATGGTTAATCCAATTGTCCATCCAATTAGGAAAATTAAATGCTTAAGATAAAACCTACACATACATCTAAATTCCATTATGAAAGAATCAAAGTATTCCAATGCATTTATTTATCCATAAACCATTTATACAAAAGATCAAAGCAACTAAATTAATATACATTCAATCGATATAATATTACAATATCCATAAATACATGGCTTCCAAAAATACGACGGAGTCCAAAAGTTACAATATCAAGGTTACATAAAAATTTGATACAATGACCACAAGGTCTCAACTAAACAATGATAACGAACAAGAGCTGGTACATGAACCACGAACCAAGAAACACCAGTGAAGCCTTTCCTTGCCTGAAGATACAATCCAGAACATCCGATGGGAAGTGGCACTACCACCTGACCATGTGATCCCAAAGTGGAACCACCCCACTATGCTGGGAGATAGTAGAAGACCCTCAAGTAAGCAAAATAAGACAAGTACGATAGAACTACATGACTTCGCAAACATCCATGTGACTCAACTCACAAACACTAGTGACTCTAAGGAGAGAGTGTCATCGCATGGCTTAAGGTGGTTACCTTGGTAGGCCTCCATAGGTCCCGATCCCCATCCTGGGTTATCCTGGTAACCTCTCCCGAACCTTCGGCTCCATCTAAGCCTCATGTGGACCCTACCAATCCTTTCGTGAAGACAAGGTGATAAGTTTGCCATTCCAGGCCTTCTCACCACATCTTGAGCCTATACAAGCACTCAACCATGTGCGAGGCACATTATCTTAATTAATATTTTAAACTAACCACCCCCTAATCAATTATTAGGTTATCACTTTTAACTAACTTTCGAGGGGTTATCCTGCCATCCACTTGAGGCGCAGCCCCCACTTGAAAGCCACTCTCTCTCATAAGACACTAATAGGGAAGGTCTCTCTACAAGAACTCTATGGAAAAACTGACAACCATATCTAATCCTGACAAACCACAGGTGAAGGATACACAATCACTAACCTAGGATTGACCATTTGGAACAAAACACACAATGACTCACATCAACAGGGTTATACAACAACACCTGACCAAGGGGTATAACAACATATGACATAATGACAACTCAACCAGGATTGTAACAAAATTAAGCTTGGCTACAAATACCATTTACACAAGATCCTAATATAGACAATCTTTTCTTTAAACAACCAAAAGCATAAAATACTTGCAATTAAAGATTTTCCAGAAAATAAGAAAATACAACTATATTAATACAAAGAAATCAGTGTTGTCATTTGTCCAATAAGGTTAAATCAATCACACAAAAATTAATCTCCTAATGTATTTCCAAGCATAAATATAGAATCTAAAATTATAAGCTTTTCTGGAAATAACCAAACTCTGAATTAATTATATATATGTGTGTGTGTGTGTGTGTGTGTGTGTGTGTGTGTGTGTGTGTGTGTGTGTGTGTGTGTAATATAATTATATGAATATATATATATATATACATCATATATATATCATATACCTATAATCATATTACAAAATATATATAAACACATGAATTAATTTTCACAGTATTAAAATAATGCTTAAATGACAAAATGCCAATAATTAAAAAAACTTATATATAAATAAATTAATTAAAAACTGAATCATAAAACACTGGCATGAAAACCGAATGCACCAAAATCTGCACAAAATTTAACATAGGGAAAAGTGAATATAATAACTCCCCCTGCTACCGACCTCCCCCAAAAGTTTTTTTTTATATATATATATATATATATTATATTTATTTATTTAAAATTTACAATAGTATAAAAATATAATAAATTTAATTGAAATTAAATTTATTACCATAGTAACTAAATAATTATAGAGAGATGCACAAAGACTAAAAAGGACAACCATAGTCAAATATAAAAAAAAAAATCAAACAAGAGAGAATATTTTCTTGGTAAATCTCATTTCTCCCAAATTTTGCAATTTTTATGCACAATAAAAATCTTGGCAAAATTTTCCATATTAACTTTTCCCAATTTTCTCAAACTTTTAATCTACAAACACCTAGGAAATAACTTCTTTCCATAAACTAGAAACTAATTTTAGGAATGGACTTTAGCCAAAATCATGAAATAACCAAAAAGGGGTTTTGTATTTGACAAATATTTTAGCACACATCAATCAGAAAGAGGGAAGAGATAAAATATTTTCTTTAAAAACAACCAGAAGAGGCCACCCAACCTGTATAGCTTTCCTGGAAGATTCACGTGGAAGAACTCAGTCTTGTGGTAATTTCTTCTTCAACAAAATATTGCTTCAAAAATAAATTTCTTCCCAAAATCGTTGCCTCCTTCTTGTGTACCAAAAAGAGAAAGATCTATTCTTTTTAACCTAAAATTTTAGGTTGCATATATTTTTCCCCAAAACCTAATATTTAATTTTAGTAATAAAAGCAATTTTATTTTCTTTTCTAATTCCTAACAAATGGATAAATTAACATGCAATAAGCAAAAATCATTTTTTTCCTTTTCTTTTCTCATGCAAATTAATTAATTTCCTAAACAAAGAAATTAAAGCAATACTTTAATTCTAATTTTTTTTTTATTCTTTTATTTATTTAAATTTCTAGGAAACAATAAATGAAATTAATCTAATTTATTTTTCACAAAAATTTAAATAAGATATAATTCGAATACAATGCAACTTGCAATCTAATTTAATAATTTCTTTTTGTTAGTTAAATTTATAATCTCAATGCATAAAATACATAATTCCCAAAAATACCAACTATGAGATAAATCCATAAATTCAATTAATTAATTAAATCCACTAAACACACAAACTGAGCAAACCTCAAGCAAATACTCATAAAAAGATCAAACGACAAAATACAAAGGTTGAACAAACTGACAGGACCACCAACTGATGACACTCACAAGAGTGTAACTGGGTAAAATAGGGTCAACTAATACCTCCTCCACTTCCATCGGACAAATATAAGGCACACTCAGACCTGTGAATCTAGGTGGAGATGATACCCCATACCTACCCGGTACTTGTACCTGCAATATCCTGCATCACCGAACCACACATGCATGTATACAATATAGAAAACAAGACATACACACCGATGAAGCAGAATTGCGACATTCCCTATCTCACCGGAGTGAGTGAAGGAATATCATCCCCTTGCATCCAATACACTCGCAGAAATGCAACATATAATTTCACATTGCATAGATAAAATAAAGTGTCAGTACATAGCAATAATCCATAAAATGCCATAAATCATAAGTACTGAAATACTGCAAATAAATTATGCATCTCATATCCAGATAAAGCATGAAATAATGTCATATAAGTTTGAATAACACATCATGGTAATGTATCCACTAAAAGTAAACAATAATAAAATATGAGTCTAATAAGTTCAAACGAGGAGGGGTACTACAGGTACAGAGACAGTACTTGGGCAAGAGGTGTTGCAGCTAAAGACAAATAAAATCCCAAAGGGATTGGTAGAGCTGGAAAGAATGTTTGATGATAAAGATATGGCTACTTTTAGACCTAGTTCACGAGGGTGTGAAGGTGTTGAAAAATTAAACTTGGGAAGTGACAACAATCCAAGAGAAGTGTATATTGGAAAAAAGCTCACACCAAAGATCAGGACAATATTGATTAATCTGTTAAGAAAGTACACGCATGTCTTCACTTGGTCATATGATGACCTTAAAGCATACAGGGAAGATTTGTTCAAGCATGAGATACCTTTGAAGCCTGATGCAAAATCTTTTAGACAAAAACAAAGGCCGATAAACCCTACTTTGGCTCCCAAGATGAAGGAAGAGCTGATGAAAATGAGGAATGTTGGTATTATTGAGCCTATAAGGCACCCAACATGGATATCCAATTTGGTCCCAGTCAAAAAGAGAATGGTGACATCAAACTGTGTGTGGATTTTAGAAATTTAAATGTTTCATCTTTGAAAGATAATTATGCTTTACTTAACATGGAGGCTCTTTTGCAGAAAGTCACAGGAAATGACTTGTTATCTATAATGGATGGCTTCTCAGGCTTTTATCAGGTCAAAGTTAGGGAAGCAGAAAAGTTCAAAACTACTTTCACTACACCTTGGGGTACCTATGTCTATGCTAGGATGCCTTTTGGGCTGACAAATGCAGGAGCTACATTCTAGAGGGCTATGGACATGGCCTTTGAGGGTATGATTGATTGTATCTTGGCAGTTTACTAGGATGATATGACTTCTTATTCTAAAAGGGATGAAGATCATTGTAATGATCTAGAAAATATTTTTATTAGAGCATTAGAATATGATATATCTTTGAATCCTAAAAAATGTCATTTTGGGGTTACTGAGGGAAATTTTTTAGGTCATATTGTTTCAAAAGATGGTGTGTGAATCGATCTAGAAAGGATTGCTACTATTGATAAAATTCAAATCCCAAAAATAGTTAAAACAATTCAATCCTTTTTTGGTCAAATTAACTTTGTAAGAAGATTTGTTTCAAATTTCTCTGAAATCATAAATCCTATTGCTAAAATGTTGAAAAAAGGTGCTGAAATAAAATGGACTAATGAAGCTCTTGAAGCCTTTGTAAATATAAAAAAGAGCCATCAAGGAAGCCCCTATATTAAAATCACCTGATTTCTCTAAGCCTTTTCAAGTTGCTTCATTCCATACTATTGATGTTGTCATGTTAAAAAAGAATGATGAGGGTCATGAATAGCCAGTGGCATTTTTTAGCAAAACATTGCAAGCATCCGAGTTGAATTATGATTTAAATGAAAAACAAGCCTATGCTCTTGTGAAAGTTGTGAAATCTTTTAGACCCTATCTAGTTGGTGCCACTATCATTGCATATGTACCAAATGTTGTTGTTAAAGACATCTTCAGACAATCAGAAACTACTGGAAGGAGGTGCAGATGGATAAACAAGATCCAAGAATTCAATATTGATCTACAAATCACAAAGTTGGTAAGGGGTTAGGGTTTAGCAAAATTGATGGCAGAATCCAATCTTGAAGCAGCATGAGTAAATCAAATAGAGTTGGAAGATGCACAAATGAGCATTGAAAGATGCCCTTGGTATACAAATATTGTTTATTACTTGAAATACATGAAATGTTTGGATAGTTTAAATGATAGTCAAAAAAGAACTTTGAAGCTTCAAACATCTAGATATCTATTACTTAATGGAGATTTATAATGGAAAAATAGAGATGGTATTCTTTTATTGTGTCTAGATGAGTGTTAAGCATCCATTGTTTTGAGAGACTTACATGAAGGTGTATGTGGAGGCCATTTCTCAGCCAAAACCACTACTCATAAAATTCTTAATGCCGCTTATTATTGGCCCCAAATTTTCAAGGATTGTCATGCTTATCAGAAAATGTGAAGCATACCAAAAATTTTCAGGGAAGCTTAAGTATAATGGAGCTATTCCTCTCAGACCCATGCATACAGAGGAACCATTCCACATGTGGGGTATTGACTTCATAGGGGAAATAGCAAACAAATCTAGTGGTGGGAATAAATGGATTTTGGTGGCTACTGATTATTTTACTAAGTGCGTTGAAGCCATTCCCACAAGACAGGCTACCAACAAAGTTGTGGTAAAGTTTCTTTTGGAAAACATTCTTACTAGATTTAGGGTACCTCAAAAAATTGTTTTAGATAATGGGATGTGTTTCAAATCCAATGAGTTCTCTGATTTCTATGAAAATTATGGCATCACTTTGGCCTACTCATCACCTTACCATCCCCAAGGAAATGGACAAGCAGAATCCAACAATAAAAAATTGTTAAAGATTATCAAAAGGATGTTGGGTGATAATAAAAGAGCTTGGGATTCAAAATTGATGTTAGCAGTATGGGCTGATAGAGTGACAGTCAAGAAGTCCACAAGATATTCTCCATATGAGCTTGTATATGGAAAAGAAGCAAGATTACCCTTGAGTAATTTGCTCCCAGTTTATAAATTTGTTATAGAGTAATTTTTCAGAAGAAGTAAACTTTATGGGGGATAGATTGATGGCTTTGGCTGAGTTGGATGAATGTAGAAAAGAGGCTCAGGAAAGAAACATTCAGAGGCAACAAATGGTTAAGGCTTTACATGATAAAAGGGCTTATGACAAAAATTTTGAGGAGGGAGAATGGGTACTTAAATGGAATGCCAAAGATCAAGACAAAGGAAAACATGGAAAATTTTATGCACTCTAGCTAGGACCTTATATCATCTTCGAAAAAAGTAGAGAAAAATAATATTACTTGCAGGCTACTGATGGTGAAGTACTGGAATTTCCAGTCCATGCTCAATACCTCAAGCATTTCTTCTCTTGATGATCAGGGAGTATCTCTTGTATTATAGTAATATAGTTTTTCCTCTTGTTTTCTGTTATATGTTTTCAATTTTTATTTTGGTTTTCTTTCTAGAGATAGCTGAGATCTTGCTATGTCCTTAAAGAGAACATACATCCCTAGAAAGAGCCACTGTTAGGTCATATTTTTATAAAATATTTTGTGCTATATATGGATCCCTTTTTTCCATCATACGAGCATTTACTGTCAGTGTCTTACATGTAGGAGCATAGCTGAAGAAAATGAAGCTGTCCAAAATATCAAATGTCTCATGAATGGCATTGCTAGTCCTCCGAGCCTGTGTAGATGGAGCAGTAGACCAGACATTATAAAATTCCAAGCAAACGCAGTTGCAAGGGGTCGTAGACAGAGAAAAGGGCCAGAGAACTTTCTAAGCAGTTTCAGTTGCCAGGCATAGACCATTTATCCCACAATGGCTGTGCAGGATGAGTTTTATATATTTAAATATAAGGTTGCATGTATACTTAGTGTCAAGAGCTGGAAGGCTTTTGGAAAGTGCTAGCTCAGGGCCAGTGGCCCCTCACGTGTGTGCGCATCTCAAAGCGCCCAAATTTTACAGTAGAAGGACAAATTAAAGATCAAACAATTTGGGCAAATCGGACGGTGATCGTAGAAGATCTGATGGTCGTCGCTATACCGCAAGATAGAGATGCACACTGGTTTATCCCCGTGACTTGGCAACAAAGCACATGTAGAAAAGGGGAGGTTAACAAGCATGTAAGTTCGAGATTGATCCAATGATGGTCGCTATACTGTGATAGGAATTTGCATGACCTATATCCCCCATGACATAGCAATTGGCAAGGTGGTAGATGAGGTGTCGTCCTAGTGGATCTGCAAGCGAATTAGGATGTGCCACATGGCGGAGTGCAGAAGAAGAACCCAGGTCCATTGGAAGATAAAGTGGCAACACAGATGGCATCCAGTGGTAGTCGAGGTGGCGCCCAAGTGGCGGTCACATGGTAGGTCCAAGTGGTGGGTAGGTGGATCTGCGCGTGAACCAAAGAGTGACATGCGACACAGATGGACAAAGAGAAGAGAGAGCCACTCAGGTAAGGTTAAAGGCTGAGCAAATAAGGAAGATTAGAGGTTGGCCGAGTCAATCCGATGGTGGTCGCTATACCACAATCACAAGATGTGCGATGTTTATTCACCATGACATGGTGACTGAGTGGTGGGTCCCACTAAGGAAGTAGTTCAGAGGAGATAGCGAGCAAGCAGATCTGAAGAAGATCCAACGGTGGTTGCTAGGTCGCGATGGGAAATTTCTCGTTAGACTTTCCATCACGGCTAGGCGACAAGCGAGAGCTTCATTCTGATGGTTAGTGTGGTCGCGCTAAAGTGGTAGGACAGGGACCCTAGAGCCAATCTAGAGGTGACACGTGGTGGGCCCGACATATGAGGTAGGCGGCCCAAGTGTGATAACAATCGTGCAAGTTGGAAATGATCCAAAGGCTATCACTATTCCTCTATGGAAAGTTGCATGATCAATACCTATCGCGGATTAGTGAAAAAGGAGAACCAAAGTGAAATGATGGGTCTGGTCAAGATGAGTTAGCAACTAAAGTGGCAATCAGGTGGCATTGAAGAGAATAAAAGACTAGTGAGGTGGATTAGATAGCAAATATGCAAATCAAACATATAATCATATGAAATTGAAAGACATAATTTGAAATGCTCAAAACAAGAATGAAATGCATATACCTCACAAACCTTATACCTTCTCCTTCAGATGGAGCTTGATGAAGTGAAAACACCCTTGGCTGAAGCTCCACTTGAAGTGCTCTTCTTGCTTGCTTGATGTGGATGGCTCTCCAATGTTGTGCACAATATGAAATGGATTTTGGAGGATGATATGGATGAGATGATTAAGTATGGATGAGATATTATTTTGACATGATAAGGTCGCTAAGATGATTTTTCTAGGCTCAAAAGGGCAGCATAAGATTACTAAGCTTGGAGATGAAAAATGGAGGGATGGAGTCCTCAATTTATAGGAAGAGGAGGAAGAATGGATGGTTAGGATGGATCCAAGATGGAGGGCTAGGATTGCTTGTGAGCTCACACAAGGCCCAAGAGAGGGTGTGGAGACCAAGAGATATGCCTTAAAGGCATTTCTTGTCTCCACACTCCTCAAAGTGCATTGGGAAGACTTCCCAAGGTGCCTTGAGAAGAGCAAGATGCATTGGGAAGACTTCCCAATATGCCTTGAGAGGAGCAAGGGATGTGACATTCCTTGAAGAATGGGGAGGAGCAATTTAAAATTCCCCTAAAAGGGATGATCGTGGGGATTGGAGGAATAAAAAGGAATTAAAAATTCCTTGGGAGAGGGGATGCCTAGAGGAATGTGAAAATCTCACATTCACCTAGGAAAAGAGCATTAAAAGCTAGTGGTTGGATGGAAGGGACAAGGAATTGACTTTGTGGCTAATCATGATGATTAGCCACTAGCAACTCATTAGGAGGGGATTAGAGGAAGAATTAGGTGGGATGCAATTTGTAGGAGGATTTGACTAGGAGAGAGAATGAGTGGGGGAATTAATAATTAGCAGAATAATGTTAAGTGGGTTTAGGGAGTTTCTAGAAGATTTTATTAGGTTAATGATAAATTAGGAAGATGATTTGGAGGGGTCATGTAGGTTAACTAATTAATTGAAATTAATTAGCTAATAGGAAAATTTGTGAGGATTGAACCTTTAGAAGAATAAAGAAAGAGATTGATTTATTAAATAAATCAGTCACATACTATAGTGACAATATTAATTTTAATTAATTAATATTGAGGAGAATTTGGATTAACATAATTAAATTAATTAATTATGTTAGGAATTAAAAATAATAATAATTAATTTTAAGTGTCTACATTTTGCCCCTCTTTTACATAGCGGCAAATATGGTGATGTGTAGAAGATAGAAGAAGAAAAGGATGCCCCAGCGTAAAGCATGGGTGGTGTATGCCCCCTCAAGAATTTTTTCGAAGAAAAGACAAAAAATTATCAAAAAAAGAGGAAGAAGAATAAGAGTGGAAGGGATAAATGAGGAAGAAATATGAAGTGGTCCGGAAGAATTTGGAAAGGAGAATAGGAGATGTGAGACCGCGGAGGAAAATGGGCCCTCACGGGGGCCCATATAAGCCACAAAGGGCCGAATAAGGGGTCATTATCACACACAAGCCTTGGAGTTACTCAGAGCGAAGAAGAAGAGAAGGAGAGATGGACCGTATTCCAGTTCGTGATCATCACGCAGAGAGGATCAGGCGATTCGACCGACCGATGAGCTATGGACAATTAGTGAGTAGGTCTATCCCTCTTTTCAAATTTTTGATTTTGGGCACATTTTAGGGCTAGAATTAAGGGTGAAGATTAGGTGAGGCGCTCGCACTAATCATTGTTTCAACATGCACGCCCCTAGAATAGCGTGAGTGCTAGCGATTAGTGCGGGCACCCGTGAAGAGCTGGTTAGAATAGAGGGTTTTGGGAGGGGAATGGGGGATCGGCGTGGGTGCTCACGCTTCAACATGAGTGGTCACGCTTCGACGTAGGCACTCACGCTTCAGTGTGGGCGCCCTTGGGATTATGCGGGCACGCGCATTGATGGGGTTGGGAGGGGGAAAAAAAGAGGGAAGGGGGGGCTCTATTGGTGCGAGCGCCTGCAAAATGGTGCGTGTGTCATGGTGTTGGCGTGAGAGCTGGGTAAATCGGCACGTGAGCCTATGAAGGGGGGAATGCACTTTTTGCTTAGAATTTTGGAATGGGGGAAAGGGTATGGTTGGTTGTAGAGGTCAGGAGGGGGTTTTGAGATGTGAAAGTAATGTTTTGGTGTAATGGATGCAGGTGGAGAGGGGACCACTGGCATCGAGAGAGAATTGGCCAATGACGATGAGTCTACACCACAAGCTAGGCTGCGATGAGCTAGAGGTTCTAGATGCACTGGGATTGCATTATGTAGGCAGGCGACCTAGGATACGGGCGCATATTGCTATGATGACTGCACTAGTGGAGAGGTGGGATAGTCGGTATAACACCTTTTGTTTGCCAATTGGAGAGGCTATAATGACCCTATTAGATGTTTGGAGGATCTTGAAGATCCTCGTTCGTGGCGTGATCCCTGAGTATCAGTTGGATGCGGCTGATTTTTATCTGAGGGAGGTGTGCGAGTATGAGACGCCATCGATACTAGATAGGAGCAGGATGCACTTGGGCCAAGCGATGGGTATTCGATAGATTCCTCAATTGGTTTTGGTGATTTGTGGCTTCTTGAGTGGGCAGATCCTACCAGATTTGGGTGGACACAAATTTCCTCTGGGGTGGAGTAGATGTGTTTACTTCATGGTGCACGATGGTCAGCAGTATGTGTGGGGGTCTGCGATGCTAGCCCAGTTATATCATGACATGCACCTGGTGACTTATAGAGAGTACGCCAACTTATCTGTGGGGGTTACACTATTACACATCTGGGCTTGGGAGCATATTGTGGTGACTCGACCACTGGGAGTTTAGGACAGGCGGTTGCGATAGCCATTTGTGGATAGGTACAGGGACTACTGCATTACACATAGACAGCGTCCGTGTGGTTTTGGAGGAGGATCCTAGATGAGCTGACGCAGTTCACATGGAGGCCATTTTTGGGATGTGAGTGGTGGAGGGATGACTGGCAGTTGCATTGGGTAGGAGTGGAGATATGGATTTTTGGGAGGTCTATGTATATCATGGAGTACTATGCTCCATTCAGGGTGGCCCAACAGCTTGGGCCGGTATAGGACATAATGGGGGATATTCTATCCTCGGATCCCACGGGAGGTGAGGTATTAGGGGCCTACAGCAAGTCCCTTGGATGAGCGGATGAGCTTCCCGACAACTTTTCACATAGTCTGGGATGAGTGGATGGGAACAAGGGAGGACCCAAGTATGACAAGTGGATACAGGAGCTGGTGGGAGGGGCACTTTCCAGTGCGGGTTACCATTCCTAGGGTTTTGGATGATGAGGAGTTGGAGCCAGGGGTTGCTCAGGTGGTGGGTGGGGAGGATGATGGCCTAGGAGAGAGAGTTGTAGTTCGCACAGGGTGAGGTGTAGGTAGAGGGTAGAGGAGAGTCCAAGTTGTGTGGTGGAGGGCTCCAGAGGAGGAGGAGGTGGATGCAGAGGATGCCCTGGTGGGAGAGGCTGCGAAGGCCGCAGTTGGCGAGTGAGAGGAGGCTATAGTTGGGGAGGGAGGGGAGGTTGTTCCCATGGATATCCCTAAGATATAGGCAGGGGAGAGGGGAGGACCAATACAGGCTGATTTTGACCGATTACAGTAGGAGTGGGATAGCTATCGAGTGAGGCTTCATTCTGTGGAGGATGATCTATAGGTAGAGAGGGCTCAAAGGAAGAGCATGGAGGCAGAGGTGGGGCGGCTGACATAGGAGATAGTTGATCTGACAGAGAGTCTCCATACTGCTAGGATAGAGGTGGATGCCTTAAGGGCAGAGGGGGAGGAGGCAGAGAGGATTTTGGAGGAGGCTCGGATAGGTACAACTATTGCAGGGCTCCAGGATTCTCTTCATCGATAGGATGTCGAGTTAGAGGGATTATAAGCCAGAGTGTAGAGGGAAAAGGTGGAGGTGACACGGCTGCAGGGTGAGAGGGATGCAGCCTGACAGGCATTGGTTCTAGCAAGATTAGCACAGATATTTTCTAATAGTTTGTAGCAGCGAGAGAGGGCAGAGAGGTCAGCTCGAGAGGCATAGTATTATAGGGGACTATATCATGGAGTAGTGCCTATAGGACAATGAGCAACCTCATGTACTGAGAGTGTGCAGTATCACTGAACCCATAGTCAGCGGCAGACTTAGAGTCAGTAGATAGGGGGATCAGTGGGTTTTCGGCCACCAGCAGGGGGGGTAGGAGGATCAAGGGGGGAGGTACAGCAGAGGGGGGTGGAGAGACAGGAGGGGAGAGCTAGCTCCTTGTATTGCTTGTGTATTATATTTTGACCCTTCGGGGCAATCATTGTATCATGACAGACACATTTTCCACTTTATATATATATATACATGATTTGATTGGTGACAGATGATGTGTAGCATTTATTGTAATGGATTCTTTTTGTTCTTCTTATGATGTCATATATGGATGCAATCATGGATGTGTTATGCTGACTTATTTTGTGATACAGAGTGGAGGCTTATACATGTGTGTTTATGATGTGTTGCTAACATGGTTTTTGGATGCAGGATGAGTGCTTTTTATGTATAAATGTATATGTGTGAAAGATGTGAAATGATTTATGATGCAATCTAGATGTTATATGGATGAATATTTATGTGATGCAACCTAAGTGCAACCTTATATGCTAAATGTTTTGTGGAAAATGACTATCTAAACAATGCAATCTATATATGATGTGGAAATAATACAAAGAGGGAATATTCCAATATTAATACAATGATCTTAGATAGAAGAATATGGAATAGATGGGAAATGGGGAGGAATTTGAGAACTCCATGGGATTATTGAGTATAGGATTTTATGGAATGATAGTGAGATTTTGTGCATAACAAATGTGGAGAGCCAACCTAGTTTGATATTTCCCTAGGTGACTTGCACCACTGATTACAGAAATCAGGATGCCATGAGAAACCCAAGGTGTGGACTGACTCTCAGACAAGCGGGAATTCCTTACGCACAACTATGCAAGTGTTTAAGAAACATTGATACAGAGTTGTGGGTACGTGCAAGAAGACCCTCAAACACACCAATAACTCTTGTACATGAAAGGGTAGGTGTTGACAAACACTAATACCCGATCGTCGGTTTATACAAGAGAGATCCCAAAACATGTCGTGCTATGAAAATATGTCCTAGAATGCACCTATTGTAACATACCTGGATATGGAAAACCCAGGCAGTCGTAAATAGTTGTAGTTGTAGGGAAAAAGATGCAAGTCTAAATGAAAAGATCCAACAAAATCTAACAAGTCACCTCTTTGTGACCAAATGATACCTCTTGCCAGGAGTAGGACAAGGATGGAGGATTAGATTGTCGGGCGAGGGAAGGAATCATCCCTAGGGAAAAGTGGACTTGTGGATTTAGGCAAGTGATTTCATGGTTTTTGAGAGTGACTTGAGGACTTGGGATTGTTTCTCAAGACTTCTTGAAGTTTATATAGAGGCATAAAAGCTCAGTTTAATGGGACATTCCTTGTTCATGACTTAGGTGAAGACTCATCATCATACACATGTTTTTTTGGGAGGTAGAAGAGAAGGAATGTTGCACATGGGTGGACTAGATGGTTGGTGATTTTTAGTATCAGTATGATAGACAGTGGATCTGGTTATTTCCCTTGGTGCCTGCATGGAGGTTTTCACTAAGGTACTTGTCCATAATGCCACAAAGTGGTTTTCACTAATGGACGAATTGTTTTTTTTTCTGATTTTTTTTTTTTTTTGTGTCACAAGGCGCCTGTTTGCCAGGTTTTCACCAAAGTGATGATTTTTTCAGGATCTTTTTCCCATTTTTTTTTGTTTGTATTTTTCTTGATTTTATGTTTTTCTTTTTTTTTTGACAATTTAAGACTTTCTGAGGACTAGGCATAAAATATTTTGAGGTGCATGATATTCATTGGATCGCCTTTAGGAGTAGCTAACTAATAAGCTCCTGATCCATATTTTGTTGTGATTACATATGGTCCAAGCCATTTAGGCTTGAACTTGCCTTTCTTTTCTCTTTCTTGTAGATTTTTCTAATTCTCCATGAGGACAAGATCACCAACTTGGAATTCCCGGGTTCTGACTTTTTTGTGATAACTCATACGCAAGTAGTTTTGATATACCCGGAGATGGTTCAAGGCCTTGAGGCACCTTTCATCTAACAATTCTAGCTCTTGTAAGCTGGCAATTATGTATTCTTCCTCTGGTAGGATGTTTTGCAGTGATACCCTTAGAGAGGGGATCTCGATCTCAAGGGGAAGGATGGCTTTGGAGCCAAAGACCAGGGAATAAGGGGTGGCACCTATGGGGGTGTTGATGGAGGTGCTTTAGGCCCACAAAGCAGGATGGAGTTGGAGGTGCCAATCATGGCCACCTTCATTGACTGTCTTTTTGAGGAATTTTATTAGGGTTTTGTTAGAAGTCTCAACTTGGCCATTGCCTTGGGGGTAATATGGAGTGGAAAAGCGATGGTGGATGTTGAATTTTTGGCAGAGTTCTTTGACATACTAGTTTTTGAATTGTCTGTCGTTATCTGTGATGATAACTCTTGGGATGCCATATCGACAAATCAGGTAGTTCAGGATGAATTTGGATATTTATTTGCCAGTGGTGAAAGTAAGCAGGATAGCCTCTACCCACTTGGTAAAATACTTGGTGGCAGTGATAATGAACTTATGTCCGTTGGAAGATGGAGGGTGAATTTTCCCAATGAGATCGAGCCTCTACTATGAGAAGGGCCATGGAGTAATAAATGGCTATAATTCTTGTGACGGTGCATGAATCTTGTCACCATGTTGCTGGCAAGGGATGCATTTCTTCACATAGTTATATGCATCTACTTCCATCTTAGGTCAATAGTATCTCATTCTCAAAAAAAATTTAGCCAATGTGAGCCCACTTGAGTGTGCCCCATAGATGCCCTCATGTACTTCGCGTAATGTCCATTCTGCCTCTTGTTTATCTAAACACCTTAGGAGGGAACCATCAAAATGCCTTCTGAACAAGGTGTCTCCAAGGATGGTGTAACGAGCACATCAGTAGATGAAGGTTTGTTGTTGGGTTTTAGTGAGATGTGGGGGAATAGTGTTGTCTTTGAGGAAAGCGAAGGTTTCTTGGTACAAAGGGGACTCAGGACCAATGAGAACACACACCATTTAAGACTCTAGTAGGTCATATGTTGGTATAAACAATTTCTCAACCAAGAACTTGCACTTCTGACTGTGTGCTGGCATTTGAAGGAGGGAGCCAATGGTGGCCATTGCATCTACAGCCCTGTTGTTTTTTGTGGGATTTGATCAAACTTAATTTCCATGAAATGTTGCTTAAGATATTCAACCATAGTACGGTAGGGAAGGAGTTTATCATCTTTTTTCAGGTACTCATCATTGACTTTCTTTATGATGAGCTAAGAATCACCATAGACTTGTAACTCTTTTATTTTCCAATGAATGGCCAAGCGCAAACCTGTGATAAGTGCCTCGTATTCTGCTATGTTATTGGTACATGCGAAGGCTATCTTGTATGATTTTGGGATGCCATCTCCTTGAGGTGTGACCAATAATATTCCTACCCCCAATCCATTTTGGGTGCAGGAGCCATCAAAGTACAATCGCCATGTGGATGATGTGGTAATAGTCATGATGAACTCAGCTAGTAATTCTGTGAGAAGAGGATGGTCACTTGGAAGCAGAGCTTCAGCCAACTAATCTGCAATGACTTGTCCCTTGATTGCCTTTCTGTCCATGTATTCAATGTCAAACTCACTTAAGAGCATGACCCATTTAGTGGTTCTACCAGTGAGAGCAGCCTTTGATAAGAGATATTTCAGTGGATCAATTTTATCAATTAGTTTTGTTTTGTTGTTTAGCATATAGTGTCAGAGTTTCTATGTGTTGAACACCAATGCCAAGCATGCTCTTTCAATGGGGGTATAATTGAGTTCATACCCTACCAATGTTCGACTGATGTAGTAAATGGTATGTTCCTTCCCTTGGTCATTTGTCTGTGCCAATAATGCCCCCAATGCCACTACAGTAGCACATATATACAAAATAAGGGGTTTTCTAGGAGTAGGCGGCATCAATACTGGAGGTGATGCTAGATATTCTTTTAGTTTCTCAAAGGCCTTTTGGCATAAGCAATCCCATTTAAATTTTGTGTCCTTGCACAAGAGGTGTGCAAACGGATGGCACTTATCTGCTAGTTGTGAAATAAAGTGTCTAACAAATTGTAGTTTCCCCTTGGAGATTGCATAGTTGTTGGAGAGTTTTTGGTGGAGGCATTTCCATGATATCTTTTACTTTTGCAGGATCGACCTCAATGCCTCTGTAGGAAACAATGAATCCTAATAATTTTCCCGATGTGACTCCAAACACACACTTTTTGGGATTCAGGCATAGTTTGTATTTTTCTAATCTTTCAAAGATCTTCTTTAGAATAGGAATGTGTTCTTGTCTTATCTTGGATTTGCTTAGCAGATCATCCACATAGTTCTCCATAATTTTGTGCAAGAGGTCATGAAAGATTGTTGTCATGGCGCATTGATATGTAGCTCCAGCATTTTTAAGGCCAAAAGGCATGACCCGGTAACAGAAAGTACCCCATGGTGTTGTGAATGCAGTTTTATGTTGATCCTCATCTGCTATTCTGATTTGGTTGTACCCAAAAAACCCATCCATGAGTGATAGCATTTCATGTCCTGTCGCAAGGTCCACAATCATGTCTATATTGGGGAGTTGGAAATCATCTTTAGGACAAGCTCTATTTAGATCTTGAAAATCTGTGCAGATGCGGATGCCTCCAGCGGGTTTGCCGACAGGTACAATGTTGTAAACCCATTCAGCGTAGTCTATAGGCTTGATGAATTTTGCATCCAACATCTTTTGAAGTTCTGCCTTGACCGGGAGAGCAATATGTGGGTGCATTTTGCACAATTTTTGTTTTACAGGTTTTGCATCTAGGTGAATGACAAGATTGTGAACAACCAAGGCGGGATCCAACCCTGGCATATCGACGTAGGACCATGCAAAATTGATTTTTACCTCTGTAAGGAATTTGATAAAATCTTCTTTCTCTTGTTCTGTGAGGGACTTAGCAATGAGCACATTTTGTGGGATGCTTTCGGTGCCCATGTTGATGCTATCTATTTCTTCTATCAGCAAATTCGATCTGTCTTGCAGAAGGTAACCAATGGTAGGGAGGTCAAGTCCCTCATCGTCAAGTGCCTTTTCTAGGTTTTCACTTTTGGATACGCCCTTTGTTTTTCTTTTTTGCTCATCCAAAGGCGCCTCAGAGAGGTTTTCACCTAAGGAATCATGTTTTTTGCTTTGATTATCTTTTTTGTGGCTAAGGGCATTGACCTGACTACCAAAGTATCCCTTTTCATGTAGCTAAAAGCCCTCTACTCTATTACAATCTTCCAGATTTCATATTGTCAGGAGAGTAATGAGAGCATTATCATCGGCACAAATGTCTAATGTGGGTTTGTCTCATTGGCCCCAGTCTATGAGTTTAGGATGAACAAGATTTAGCTCGTGTGAGAGGGAAGAGGGGATGGGGGAAATGGTATTGACGTGAGTGTTGAAGAAGATATTGTTTTCGTATTCATAAGGTATTTCATGGAATTCCTCTTCATCAACGCTTTTGATATCCAAAGAAGGACTAGAAGGGGAACCAACGATAGTAATCTTAGGCACCGGGGTGTATCCCAAGCCTTTGTTGTACTTGTAGGAGATAGGATTTATAGGTGCTTTTCTTCCTTTCTCCTCTGGTCCCAGGCCATGCCCTTTGTAACCCATTTTTTCAACTACGATTGATGCTTTTGGATACATCTTTTTGGATATTTTTGCTGGATCTTTGTCCTCTTCCGGTACAGCCATGAAGAGACATCTTCTTTGAGGCTATCCTCATCAAGTGGGCCCCATTGCTAGAAGGTGGTGTTTTGACATTGTATGACTGGTTTCGTGTCCTTTTTGATCTCTTTCGGTTTTCCAAATGACTTAGGAGAGAGAGGGAGGTTGCTTATTAATAAGACATCCTCCAATTTGTATTCTCCACAACCATTGTCCAAGATCTTGATTTGATTATTTGGTTGGGATGAAGGGGAGGCAACATTTGATGTGTCAGATGGAGGTGTTGGCAAGGGTCTATTTAGTAGGCAATGATACGGATGCTTCCCCTCTAATAGTTTGCAATATTGAAAAGGTTGGGGATCACCTTTGATAGTGATCTCTCTTCCATTATAGGGGAATTTGATGCATTTGTGGAAGGTGGAGGGCACGGCCTGCAAGGAGTGAATCCATGGCCGCCCGAGGAGAACATTATAGGGGAGATTAAGATCTAGTACTTGGCATGGGGTTTCAATTGTAATGGGGCCCACTTGAAGAGGTAAGGTGATCATGCCCTTCGAAACTCTTTCTGCACCATCATATGCTTTTATGGTGATCCTTCCTGATATGTACACCAAGTCCTCTGAAAGTCCCAATTATTTTATTAACTTGTATGTACACAGATTAAGTCTAGATCCATCGTCTATCAAAATAAGCTTGACCTTGTGTTTTTGGATACGGGCTTCGATGTGCAGAGGTTTGGTGTGATCTTCATCTGCAGGAGCATCTTTGGAGGTAAATACAAGGTGTTGTTGGGCAGTAAGGTTTCCAATGAGAGCTTGGAATTGAGTAGTATTGATGTAATCAGGAACACGGGACTCAAGGAGGGCTTGTTCCAAAATTTCCTTATGTATAGGGGAAGTCTTGAGAAGTTCGAGAATGGAAATCTATGCAGGCGTCTTCCCAAGTTGGTCCAAGAGGTCATATTGGTAGGTGGAAGACATGGGTGGGGGGTTTGGTTGGGGAGGAACTCCTTGGATAGTGACTTTGCCCCGACGTGTGGTTACATTACAGTCATTTTGGGAGGTGGAAGGCATGGCGCCTTGAATGACTATCCGAGCCGGATTTGGTTTGCTTTGGGGAGGGGGAGAGTTAACTCCTTGGATAGTTATGATGTTAACATGGTTGTCTACAGGCTTGATGCGACCCACTAAAGAGTCAAAGCCGATTATGTGATTGGTATAGTCATAACCCACTGCATTAGATGATGAGCCTTTTCCTTTATCGTGCTTCGGGAAGGGTTCCTGGTATATTTTAAGTTTGTCATTGTTATTACTAGGTTTTGCATTTGCTACTTCAATTTCACCCTTGTCAATGAGATCTTGTATGTAGATTTTGAGCTTCGTGCATTTTCGTGTGTCATGTCCCTTGATACGATGATACTCACAATACTCATTCTCATTATACCATCTAGGTTTGGGTTGATTGGGGTCAAACGGGCGAGTAATCAAAAAAACCACTGCACCTGCTTGGACAAATTTTTGAAACACCATTTCAATAGGCTCAGCAAGAGGAGTGAAGTCTCTTGGAGCTCTATTATTTGATCGGGGTGGTCATCCCTAGATTGAGACATTGTTGTGAGGTTTTTGGGATTGATTTTGGTTGTTTTAGTTGCTGAATTGATGATTATTGGTGGTGGATTTTGTGGGAGCAGCCACGGTTTGGACCCACTTTTCATCAGTTACACCATCGTTGACCATATTTTTATTTTTAGACTAGAATTTTGGCTTCTCGTTATGATAAGAGGAAGAACTTTGTGTCAATTTCTGGTAATGTTTCAAAGTTCCTTCCTCCAACAAGATACGTTCGAGGGAAAGGACCTTATCAGTCAATTTTTGGAAGGATTTGATGCATTGAGATGTCAAGGGTCTTGAAAGTTCAGGCACCGAGTTCTTTTGAAACAATTCAATTTGATGTTGTTTAGGCATGTCCCACTGGAATTTCTTGATAAGATGTCACCATCTTTGTAGGAAGTTTGTGAAAGTCTCTCCGGGCCTTTGTTTTGTGTTGCATAGGTCCGTCATAGAAAGGTCATTAGCCATGTTGTAAGCATAGTGGGCCACACATTTCTTTGCCAAGTTTGCAAAGGAGACAATGGAGCCTCATGGTAGAGATGAGAACCATGCCAGGGCATCTCCCATGAGACTCTTGGGAAAGAGTCTGCGAAGATATAGGTCACTATAGGAGACTTCTGGACATAAGATATGAAATTCCTGGACATGGTCACGGGGGTCTCCTTTGCCCTCATATTTGGTGAATTTAGGGATCTCAAACCCTGGAGGGTAAGGTGCAACTGATATAGACGGGTCGTAAGGACAAGGACAAAATTCCTCAAAAGAGTAAGGTTTCCTCTTGTTAGTCCCTTCTCTCATGTCTTTGATGAGGTCTTGTTGTGGATTTTGATAATGATGAATTGTATTTGCCCCAAGAATTGGATGAGTCAAGGAAGGTGCACCACCACCAATGTATTGATATGCTGAGGAGGCACGAACGTGAGATGTGATGACTGATGTCATTGGGACTTGGCTGATAGTTGGTTGGGATCCGCAAACTATTTTGACGGGATTGAGTACGGCCTGGATAAAATTTGTGAAATTGTTGATAGGAAGGGAAGTTTGTGGAATAGATATATGTGGTTGAATGGAAGGAGGTGGTATAGAAGTGTGTTGGAGGATGGATGAGATTGGATTTGATAGTGGTATAGATGGTAAAGAGGAAGCAGGTGGGATGGAGACCACGGTGGGAGATGCCGCGAGCGACATTGATTGAGCTTGGATGATTGATGGGGATGCAATTGATTGAATTTGAGTAGTGGGTACAACACTTTGTGTGGATGTAAGATCCCCTTGTGGTTGTTGGCTGAGAGTGGATTTATCAAATTCAGGTGGAAGTTGAGCTCCATTTTCAAGGAGAGTCTTTAGAAGTGTAGTAGGATTGTGTTGGATGAACTTTTCAACCATCTCTTGGTTATAAGAATCTACTAGAAAAGTTTTCACTTCCAGGGAGAGTTCATCTTGGCTAACCATGTTAGGATTTTGGCTTTGATCTTGATTTCTAGGTCGCCCACTTTGTGCAGGATCTTGCGTGGGGTCTTCATATAGGACACTAATGTCTGGCATGCAATATTGTTGTTTAGCCATCTTTTTCTTTTGGGATCGAGTTGTGACCATACACGACTAATCTTAGAAAAGCTTGGAGGAGGAAATCTTTTGATGAAAGGACTTAGCAGGATGTTTGTGGAATTTTGGATTTTGTCTTTGATGACAAGGGATTTTTGTTGATTTGGTGGGGGCTCTTGGATTAGAGCCCGGATTTGATTAGGATTTGACACCTTAGTCCTTGGATGAGGATTTTAGGTGGTGGAATAAACCACAAACAAGGTAATGACCAAGTTGGGTAGGATTTAGACCTGGGAATGATGATTAGAAAGCCTCTCTTACACTAAGGGTTGACTAATGACCCTAGGCAAAGTAAAGACATGAGTTAAGAGTCTTGATTGACTCAACAAGATTATGCAAAAGATACTTGGAGAGAATTCTTCTTCAAGCATGAGAGCCAATTGATTCATGATGAGGTCTAAATGGAACTTCACAAGGCATGCAACCTTGAAGTGAGGTTAAATTGGATTAAAGGATGATTGGATTTGGATTTCTGGTGGTTGATTTGATAGTGGTGAGAGATTGATTTGATGTGCTAAGTATTTAGGAAATTTGAGGATGATTGATTGAGGAGGTGTGATAGTGATGACTTAGAAGAAACTTGATGACTAGGTTGTTCTTGGCATGAACATGATTCAATAGAGGATTGACTTGAATGGCAAGTTGTATGAAGGAATATGACCACCCTACTTTTGGTGATAATTGGTGTTTCAAAGGACAAACTTGAACTTTGACAGGGAGGCTAGACTCTTAGCCTCTCACTCGGGTTTATGGGATATGGGACAGATGGAGCTTTGACGCAATCTTGACTTTGTGTGGGTAATGACTTGGACAATTGTTTGTGTCTTGACAAGTGTTTCATTTTTTTTGCAAAGTGTTTGGGGATAGTGATGTGTCTTTAGTCTACTCTTGGCAAGTATGTACCAAACAAAGCAAACACAATGATCAAATGCACATTATCTCAAAGACACTCATGCTCATACAAAACATTCTTAAGGCTGGCAAGGACAATAGTCATTGGATCTCAATTGGTTTCCCAGCTATGCCTACCCAGAGTGAACACTTAGATGCTTGACCCCACTGGCTCCCCTCCACGACACTCACTTCTTCAGGGTAGCCAAGCATCAATTCCCATGAAAATTCCTCATGGTGAACTTTGTGTCTCTACTAAGGGTCATAAAGATATGGGCGACTTCGAAGGTTCGACCTCCTACAAGAATGACTTGAAGGATTTTGGCCACTATGAACAAGCTATTTAGTAAGTCTTCCCATTAGGAACTACCCTTCACAGTTGTGCAAGTGCAATTGAGGCCTATAGGCCAATGAAGAACCAAGAACTTAGTAGTCACACAAGCATGATTGAGATCTCGAGGATCCTACTAAGCACCCAATGTGAGAGTAAACTCTCATATAGCCACAACCATTGACCCTTTCATAGTCAATGGCCTATTTATTATAGTGAGTTGGGAACCCCAAGTCCAGGTGTACTCACTTGGGTCATTCCCCTCTTACCTTCTAAAAAAGCAAGTTGGGAGGGCAGGCCCGCTAGAAGTAAACATGCAATCAAACAAGAAAAGGTTGGAGGGTCTGGATTTCTAATTGTCTAGTTAGACAAGAGCATACTCTCCTACCTTTATGTATTTCTTAAAACACGTAAAACAATGATTCATTCCCTTTTAATTAACATCTATGTGCCTAACTTAAAAAAAAAATGCACAATGTTTGGTTGAATCTGCTGGGCAACCTGCAAAAACAGGATTAGTAGTTTTTTTTATTTTATTTTTGAGTCTTGGAAGGTCAAATTAAACTACAAAACTAATAGAATGAAAATTAGTCCTAACTGTACTACACCTACAGTGCACGTGCTGAAGTGGACTCATCCATGTAGAAACGGCTGCGTAGGTGCCGAAACGCTTGTGTATGTGCTAAACTAAACAATGCCAGTAAACAAAAAAAATGAAAGAAAATATAGGGCAGAGAAGGATTTTATACATGTCTATCACGTCGATCAGAAACGCTCGCACTGAAACCTGAAAAAATAGAAACTTGTGAGAGTTAGCGGGTAAAATTTTTAAAATTTAAATTCAAATAAACTAGGTGGGAATGTCATAAAAATGCTCACACTAATTAAAATCAGACACGCTGAAACGCCCATGCTCACGCCGAAAGGCCTGCGCACGTGGTAAAAAAATAGAGAGATAGCAAAATATTTTAATTTTAGACAACTAGCGGGGAAAAATTTAAACTATGTCAAGCAGTCGCACTGGTGCACTAGCGCGCGCACTGATGCACCTGCGCTTGCGTCGAAGTAGGTTCTTCTGTCGCGTTGAACCCGAGTCGCTCACACTATTTTGCAGTCTCTCACGCTATTTCAGAACCTGCATCTCACAACTCACAAAAACTCATAAAAAACATCAGTTCTTAAAAGACTAGTGAGGTGGATTAGATAGCAAATATGCAAATCAAACATATAATCATATAAAATTGAAAGACATAATTTGAAATGCTAAAAAAAGGAATTAAATGCATATACCTCACAAACCTTATACCTTCTCCTTTGGATGGAGCTTGATGAAGTGAAGGTGCCCTTGGATGAAACTCCACTTGAAGTGCTCCTCTTGCTTGCTTGATGTGGATGGCTCTCCAATGTTGTGCACAATATAAAATGGATTTTGGAGGATGATATGGATGAGATGATTAAGTGTGGATGAGATATCATTTTCACATGGTAAGGTTGCTAAGATTATTTTCCTAGGCTCAAAAGGGCAGCATAAGATTATTAAGCTTGGAGATGAAAAATGGAGGGATGGAGTCCTCAATTTATAGGAAGAGGAGAGAAATAATGGATGGTTAGGATGGATCCAAGATGGAGGGCTAGGATTGCTTGTGAGCTCACACAAGGCCCAAGAGAGGGTGTGGAGACCAAGAGATATTCCTTAAAGGCATTTCTTGTCTCCGCACTCCTCAAGGTGCATTGGTAAGACTTCCCAAGGTGCCTTGAGAAGAGCAAGATGCATTGGGAAGACTTCCCAATGTGCCTTGAGAGGAGCAAGGGATGTAACATTCCTTGAAGAATGGGGAGGAGGAATTTAAAATTCCCCTAAAAGGGATGATCATGGGGATTGGAGGAATAAAAATGAATTAAAAATTCCTTGGGAGAGGGGATGCCTAGAGGAATGTGAGATTTTGAAAATCTCACATTCACCTAGGAAAAGAGCATTAAAAGCTAGTGGTTGGATGGAAGGGACAAGGAGTTGGCTTTGTGTCTAATCATGATGATTAGCCACTAGCAACTCATTAGGAGGGGATTAGAGGAAGAATTAGGTGGGATAGGATTTGTAGGAGGATTTGACTAGTAGAGAGAATGAGTGGGGGAATTAAAAATTAGCAGAATAATATTAAGTGGGTTTAGAGAGTTTCTAGAAGACTTTGTTAGGTTAATGATAAATTAGGAAGATGATTTGGAGGGGTCATGTAGGTTAACTAATTAATTTAAATTAATTAGCTAATAGGAAGATTTGTGAGGATTGAACCTTTAGAAGAATAAAGAAAGGGATTGATTTATTAAATAAATCAGTCACATACTATAGTGACAATATTAATTTTAATTAATTAATATTGAGGAGAATTTGGATTAACATAATTAAATTAATTAATTGTGTTAGGAATTAAAAATAATAATAATTATTTTTAAGTGTCTATAGGCATGTCATCAAAAAATGATTTATCGAACAAACCTGGGTTGCGATGGGTCTCTAAAAGGACTCACTAAAAACAACAGTTTCATTGACATCAAGTTCACTGAAGGAATCAAAAGTGGTCCCATTGAAAATAAAAGGAGATATTGAGAAGATGATGAATATTTGCTGAGGAATTTTATCAAGGTGGAGAATAAAAGACACATTATTAAATCATCATTCAGTATTTTTTAGGGTTCTCATTTGTAATTATTTATTAAACCAGAGGGTGTGTCCTTTGGAATGCAATTGCCTATAACTCTCTTCTGTGTATGAAAGGGTGTGTCCTTTCATATATGTCTTTTGATTCACATACTTATAGGGAGCCATTTTTGTATGTAATAAAGGGGGGGCGAAATACTACTGGGAAGGACTGTAAGTTATATGTATTAGGGAAGTCTATAGGAAGAAGAAGTATCTTTTTGTGCAAACAAACTGTAATGGAGTATCTTCAAGTGTAGCTTATGTATGCAATCATTTCCTAAAGATTAATATGAAAGGTTCACTATTTCTTTTCTAAATATTGTGCATCCTTTTGTGTTGATGAGTTATTTGTGTCCTCTTGATGAATCTGGCATTTGATTTGCTATGATGTGCCATCACATGCTATTACATTAAATGTGAGATTGGGTTTTCATTGTTTGTGTAACACATACTGAAACCTTCATAGTTGATGATTAATATTGTCTCAGGAGTTGATAAGATCTCTTATCCACAAAGTGTCATAAATATCCTTGGATAGAGGCATTGTTCTGTTATTTATCTTTTAAGGTCCTGGTTTGTTATGCATTTAAGGTCTAGATAGAGAAACATTCTTCCCAAACCCTATATGAACTGATCTTTTCACATTTCTTTCAAGTCTTGAAAGCACTCTTATTCAATATACAATCGTGATCATTTTCTTTTAAAAGGCATTCACTTAAAGCACATAATAAAGCATAATTGTAGAACAATCATTTGCCATTTTTGCATTTGCTAGTCATAAAGATTAAATCCACTTTAAATAACTCTTTTTGTGCTTGAGAGGGAGAGGTATACCCACCTAGATTTAGTGGAGCCTTAAGTGCAGAGAGATTTGGTCTTTGACCATCCCTGTTCATTGGCCAAGGCTAGTTGGATCAGTTAAGGGCTTGGCAAATCCTTAAGTTTTCCAATCTATGGTTTTGGGCACCAACAGTCCGAAGAATAAAATTTTGAATGATCAAGTTAACAAGATTACCAGCACAACATCAGATAGGCAATCAATGAGAATCAATACTATCACCAATATAGACATCATATTCAGAAGCATGGCCATCGGTTACAAGGTAACCCAATCAAATTGACTGAATTTTGTTTCTAGCTTCTGTATTTATGCAGCTCATAAAATGATACGGGAGAATGTGAAGTTAGATCTATGTGGTTGGATGAATTATTGATTAACCTAGGAAAGATTAAAGGGGAAAAGAAAGGAACTTTCCGGTATAGTAACCTAATTATCTGTTTAATGTTATTTTTCATCAATGAGACTCCCAATTTTGGGAAGAGACAATGGGCATTTGATATCCCGGTAGGGAGGCAACTGGAACAATCTATTGCTACATTGGGTAGTCAAAGAGATGACAAAGTATGGGGTTATTTTAAAGCATTTCAAAAGGATATGAATTCTAGGATGAGGGTTCCAAAGCACATTATTGAGAAGTACTCAACTGACATATGCTTCATGGTCAAGAAAGATGAAACTTTAATGGAAGCTATTAAACCCCCTGAATATTTGGATTGAGAAAATGGTTTATGAAGTTGATGCACAATTTATTGATGCTTATGCACAAATGCTAATTGATGCACCTATGGATGAAACTGTAAAAACCTTTGGCACTACTAAGCAGAAGATAGAAGAGGTTCAAACTGAAATCAACTGGAAGAAGAGAGAGAAGTAGGAAGGAAAGGAAAGGAAGTTTATTGAAAAGGTTTTATAGGACATCAAAACATTGATTGATGTTGTCCCAAGGAAAGGTAGGAAGAGAAAAAAACTAGAAATATTTATTGAACCTATTGCAGCTGAATCTGCATCTGAAGATGACACACCACTGACATTCAAAAGGGTAATAAGGAATAAAACTGAAGGAACTAAGGTAGAGGCTAAGAAGCAACTGGTTAGGAAAGTTACTATCAGGGTACTGACATAGAAGAAAGCACCAAAAGAAACACCTTCAACCCCATTTGGTACTAGAAGAAGGAAGAAGAAGGATGACATTGATCTGACATTTGAATCTGGTAATGTAACTATCATTCCACCAAAGACTTGTGTAGAGTTAGTTGATGAGGTTACTAAAGATGTTATGTTAAAGAATGTACAATTTTATTATGAACATTTAGAAAATGATGAACAAAGAGAAGTAGAGGAAGCAATTTTGTTATATTTGGATATTTATAAGAAAGCCTTGATAGAAATTGAGAACCAAATAGCGACACAGTTGTATGATATGTTAGATTCTATAAGACTATCAGCAATGCAAGAGGACATTCATATAAAGATACAAGAGTTGTTATTTGATTGTGTTTCTATTAATCCATAGGAGATGGATAAGACACTTGAGGTTGCAGATAGGAAAATCTTTAACAACAAACATAAAATAGTCAATCTTATGTTAGGTAGGGTCAATGAGATAATCAAGGAGACCAACAAGGAATGGGTTAAGTTCTTTGAAGATAACCATGGTTTTTATACTTCACCGGAATCTAAGACAGATACTACAGACATCCCAATTGAAGGAAAAGGAAAGGGTATTATGGGTACTTCACCCTCAATTTTTAAAAACATTAAGATAGTGAAAATTATGCCCCCAGTAGATACAAATGTACAGACAAATGCTGAAACACCGACAAATACAGAGAGTATAAAGGTGGATAATGTATAGGATGAGGTTACAGTTCCCAAGGAGGAACCAATAGTTACTGAGACTGCACTAAGTGGTGAAGCCACCGGTGCAAGTGAGGAAGCTATAAAGGTTAAATCATCAGAGGAGAAGAAAGAGGAATTTGACAGGGAACCGGTAGTGAGTCCATCATTGTTGTCAACTGACACCTCACAGGTTGAAAATAAAAGTATAACCGAGATGAGTTCTACTAAACTCATGATGATGGCTGCACATAAAATGATGAAGGAGGGGTCTCTAGATAAAGGTGTTATTGATCAGTCTATCATTGTTTTGCATAGAATAGTCCCAGAGTGCAAGTTTGGCAATGAAGAAATCCCATCCGAAAAGCTTAAGATAATCCCTGAACACATTTCAAAGGATTTTCAGTCCTTGCAGAAAATTTCAAACTGACAAGCACTAGAGAGGTTCACATAGGCATAGCGAGATACATTTGATCAAATGATTGAGTCTGAAAGGAAGGAAATTAATGATAAGTTGAAATTGATAGATAATTCTTTAAAGAAGTGTACAAATATTTACAGTATGTTGTAACACGTATTTTCTTACAGTTAATTTGGATAAGAGGATTAAGGAATATCATGAGAAAATTGCAGGTATAGCCAATTCTTTTGATGGATTGAATTCATTGACTACATCCATTGATGGTCATATTTTGGTTTTTGAAGCCCATGTTTTTTCTCTTGAGTAAGAAAAAGACAAAATCATAAGAAGATCCACTTAGTGTACATTAGAAATATATATTATTTAGTTGATAGTTCCTCATTACCTTCTTATCATACCTTAGGTTTTCAAATAAAGGATGCATTGATTTAAATATAATGTTTATACAACATATGAAATTGTATTTTTGCATTTTGACTTCTTATTGAAATATGGAAGTCTTAAGCTTTGGAAAGAAAATTTGCATGTCTAGTAATGTGAATATGAATGCTTAGTGGAACTAGTGAAAGATATAGGAATGACATTACTTCCTTAAGTAATTTTGAATTGTTTAGAATTTCAATACTTGTATCTAGAATAAACTTTCTTTAGTTATTCATGTGAAAAACATAATTAACACCTTCCTTGAGTAGATGATAGCGTACTGAAAAGTACTCCCCATAAATATGACTAAACCAGTACTGGTGCTTTCTTTGTGTAATGTAAGAAACTCGTGCTTGCTTTATGTGCCCATGGGATGGTGAAGTAGTCAACCATGGAGGATATGTTTACTTATGAGTATGGTAAAACCATACTGTTTATGAGATGTTGCTTATTTGTTACCCTACTGAGTACCAAACCTCGGGTTGTTGGTAATTCAATATGTTAAGGGGTAGTATTAGAAGTCACCATTCCTTGAATAGTATGGATCAACGTACGAGTAATCTCAGCGCGAAGCGACTTTAGCTTCTCTATTTTGAGGAAAAATATAGTTATATAATGAAACTGTATTAAAGGTGTACTCAATACTTTCCCTTTTTGATGAACCAATTTATAAGGTTTATGTGTGCCAACCTATTCCTCTCCTTTATTTGAGCATATTGATGGCAATTCTTGAGCCTTGTGATGGTGTATTTTGGAGGATCTTTTGTCTTGTCTTCATGAAAGGTAGGTTTTGTCCACATGAGTTGCCAGTTAGTAGGTGTTGGTAGACATGTGGGTGGACCTTAGCCATGTATACATCTAGCTTATGATGAGTATCCTGTGAGGTACGTCGCTATGCAGGATGTGACCTATGGGTGCTTTTTTCCGTGAGGTACACTACCATGTGGGATACGTCCATTGTGTGTCTTCTTCTCTTGGATTATTGCCATGCCGCATGATGATGTGATGCGGGGTGATGTTGAGGTGGTAACTGCCATGCCATGTGGATGTATGACTAGGTTGCACCACATGATGAGCTACTGTGACAACTATATGATTGTTCCCTCCTTCCTCGTTGGTGGCTAGATGCTAGTCACATAGTAATGTTATGTGTAGTTGTGATATTCTTATTTATTTCTTTGTGGACCAACAATTTATTCTACTTTGACTTTGAAGGTTTAGCCACGATCTTGTGATCTTTTGCTTCTTGATTTGGTGTTGCAAATTCTGGATTATTTTCTTGCCTTACTGTTGGAATTGATGATTTATTATCTTTATTCATCTGTACTTTGGTGGCTAAACTGGTTTATCCTAATTGTTTTCATATGTTGGTCTTGTGTTGAAATGTGAATTCCTCTCCAAGGATGTATGAGACGGTCTTGGTTGAGTGTGTATGAGGAAGTAGATGTAGGGAACCTTGAGGATGGGGGTATGTGAGGCTATGATGTAGCTAGGATCCACTACCTACCTATGTGTGGTGACTATCTCTTGGAGGCTAACCACCTTACTAAACAAGGGATGTTCACGAAGGTCTTGTATGGAAGGTAGCACCACTATGGTGTTCCCTAGCACCATCAAGCCCTTGAGTGAGATATTGGATATTTATGATCATATTATTGTTCTGAGATCAGGCACAGAGATGCTGATCATGCATGTTATCTTTTACTGAGCATTAGACATGCTCACATTTGGCCTTTTGAGTTGTGCATTCCAGTTATCTGGATGGTTATTATGTGTAATCATGGAGTAAAATTGTGTTATCTTGTCACTATGTTATGGGACATAGTCATTGGAAGGGTTCTTATATGCCTGGCAAGTGTAAGCAATTGTGTTCTATATGTTGCTCTTATTCCATGAAAGCTAATTTGGTTGTAGAATTTGAATTTTGAAGCTAGTTCTATGCAATAAAGTTTTATGAAAAGATGGATTGGTAAAGGAAATTGATCATGATGGTGTGTTTTCTTGTCATATTAGTAGATGAGTATGGTAATTGTTGGTTACCTCTTTTTATGCTTTAATTTGGTATGATGAAAGGGAGAAATCTCTTGTTTCTCTGCTATGATTATAGATAGTTCTTAGAATATTTTAAGAAAAGTATGGATTTAGATGTATCTTGCCAATGGATAGTGGCATTCGTAGAGGATTTAGCAATAATGTTTCATTTATTTGTGGAAAGATTCCTATGTGCAATTTGATATTTGTTGAATGAGTTTTAGGGCTAATGCGTGCAACATGTTCTTTGTCTAGCCTTACGACTTGCAGGAGTAAGTCAGAATCTAGGGGGGAGAATGTAGTACCCCTGCCCTAATCAGATTCTAATTTCGGTTTGACCTTGGTTAGTTTATCATGTTATAATGTTATAGTTAGATTTTTTGATTATTGTGCGTACCAGTTAATGTGGTTTTCACATCAATTTGTATGTAAGCTTATTAGTTCTCCTTATTTGTGTTATTAATCTCGGGCTAACACTTTTATTACATAAATATATGTATGCATGTGTGATTCATGGTTGGAAGAGATTGCAGGTAGAGTACCACATGGGTGTGAGGTTCGTCTCCACCTGGATTCGTAGGTTTGAGTGTTCCTCATTGACCCTTAGAAATTGGATTAGGTGGTTGTGAGACCCTCGTTTGACCATAGTCATGCTCAAGTGAGCATCGTCAGTCATCCGTCAGTATCCCCTTTGGTGGGGTATGCAGGTCATCTATCTGTTTGGCTTTCTTGGGTTGCATGTTTTGTGTATGGTTAAATTGAGTAATTAATCCTTAAATATTTAAATTGATTTAATGTGTGTTTACACATTAGTAATTAAGGGACTAAATTAAATAGGTTCCCTTTATGCGATTAATCATTAATTAGAATTGCTCAATTGAAGTTGGTAGCAAGTTCGATTAAATGGTTAATTTTAAATGATAAATTTATTCTGTTTATGCTTTTGGAAAGGAAAGATTTAAGTTTATTTGAAATAGAATTAATTTATTCTTTTCCCTTTTTTAAAAAAATTAAATAAAAAAAATTAAAAATAGAGTTAAAACTATTGCCTTAATTACTTTTAGAAAAGTTAATTAAATGTCATGAGAAAAGAGAAATAAAAGAAATGATTTTTACAAATAAATTTCCCATTTACTTTTTGGAAATTAGAAAAGTAATTTCTTTTATTATTAAATATTATGATTTATTAGAAAATATTTTTCAACCTAAAAGTTTAGGTTGAATATTTTTCTACATTATCCCTGTGAGTTCACGGAAAAAAAAAATGCATATTTCTGGAGAAATTTTGGAGGCCAAATTGGAAACCAGAATTGGAGCTTGGAGGTTTGATTCATATTGTTTGCAGAGTATTCATCCAGGATTGCTATCACAGGTTGGGTGTTTGTCACTCTTCTTTTTGTTTTGAAATTTTGAAATTTAGTTTTAAAAAGGAATACTTCTCTCTATGTTGATTTTTCTGAAAGATCCCTGTTTGGAGAGTTTTTAAAGTTGTTTAAATTTGAGAAAGGGTTTCATGGTTTGGGAAAGGGTTTTGTTTTCCTATTGTATGAATTTGCAAATTTGTGGTGAAAGGAAAAGTCATGCTAATAATTTTTTTGGGAATTTCTTCTTTCTGTGTATTTTTGTGTTCTTCCAGTGTATGGAGAAAATTAGAGATTTTTGGTTTAATAAATTTCCCTTAAGGCTTTGTGAAAGAAAGATTTAGGAAACTTTATATTTTTCTCAAATCTTTGTTCTATCACAGACATTTTTTTTGGTTCCTGGTATAAATTCTTTTTCAGAAAATAATTTTATGGATGGCTATAATTTATTAAACTTTTTTATTTAAACAAAAATAAATTTGTCTATGATTTTATTAAACTCTGTTTTCTCTGAGTGTTGGGAAAGGAGATTTTTTTTATAATCTTTGGGAAAGAGATTTTTATAATCTCTGATTAAAATAAAAATAAAAATAAAAGATGTGTTTTGTTGGGTCTGTGTATACCCAGAGTTTGGGTATTGAATTTATTAGTTTTAATAAATTTTTAAAAAAAGTAAAAATAAAAAATAAAATCATTCCCTGCTTATTTCACTCAGAAAATTTTCCAAATAAACTTGGCAATGGGAGTTTGATTTTTACAGAAAGAAAAAGAAATAAAAAATTCATAACCTGTGAAAATATATAAAAATAAAATAAAAATAAAAAAATCAAATTGACTTTTAAAATATTAAGTCAAGAAATTTATGAATTTTGCTTTGTGTTCTGGGAAGTGAAATTTTTGTTAAAAAAAAAAAGCTTTTTAATTTTTTTTTAATAGTTTTTATTTATTTATTAGCTGTTATTTAATATATATATATATATATATATATATATAAATTAATATTTAATTGGTAAATTATTATTATTATTATTAATTGTTTATATTAATCAAGGATTAATAAATATTTATTAATTAATATTTTATTTTGGTATTTGTCTTTATGTATGCAGGAAGTATCTTTTTTAGGAAAAGGATAAAATAATGTATTATTTGGAAACATTGGAAATTTAGTAATGCATCGTTTGGAAAATTGGCAAGTAAATGATATTTTCATTTAGTAAAATAAATTGTTTAATTTATATTTCTCTCTGTATTGGGAAATAGGCAAAATTGTACTATTCCAATTGTGGTATTGAATTTATCTTGTATGCTGATTTTCTGTTATTGTTTTTTAAAAACTTAGATCCTTTAGAAAACTGGATCGATTTTTGTGTGAAAACAATAGGAAAGAAGATCGTCTTTTCCAATCTATGCCTATGCATGTTTAATTTTATGTATTCACATTTGCTTAAGAAATGGCAAGTCTTTGATTTTGTTTGTTGGATCCTATCATAAGTTTGAATTGGGTACTTGTTTCTGTCCTTGATCTTGAGTTTTGACTGTTGTCTTGTGGTGGTTTTGTAACCGGTCATGTCTCTTATGCAGGTGTTGAATGTTGGTTTGTGATTGACCATAGTTGGTTAGGTCTCTAGTTAGAGTACCGTTAGCCAGTACACCTCGTATGAAGTCTTGTTTGACCAAGTAGGTATTCTTACCATGTTGAACTCCGTTTACATGACCTTGTGTATTCCTTGGTTTAGGAGTTCGTTTGAGTATAGTCTAGTGTCATTTGGGAAAGTGGCTTTTATTGGGGGTTGTGCCCAAAGTGGTTGTTGGGTAACCCATCGAAAGTGTGTCTAAATAAGGATAATGTAATAGCATATTAGAGAGTTAGTTAATGAATCACTAAGTAAGATAATTGTGCCTCACACATGGGATGAGTGCTAGCACAGAGTTGACATGTAGTGAGAAGGCCTGAAATGGCAAACCATCAACCTTGTCTTCACGAAAGGTTGTGTTGGGTCCATTTAATGCCCCGCCAGGAAACCCCGAAGGGATTAAGCCATAACACAAGAATAGAGTGCAATAATTTTTTTTTTAAGATAAACACAACATTAAGATACAATGAGATATCAAATTTTAGATTACACAGCGGAAGACATCAACTAACACCAAAAGAGTTTCCCAATGTGATTACTTAATTACACATTTAACTTAACTCACACTAATAAATCCAATAAGCTGATTATCTTATAATGAGATAATTCTTAAACAAGGATAATTTCTTTCAGAAGATGAAAATATAATTCATAATATAAGGTTCATCCATTAAGATTTGTCTATACCCTTCATTCAAACTTTCATTTAGAATTTAAGTCATGCATCTAATTTAACAACACACTTGAATTTTATCATAAACTAATGAGATATTTCCATGCATACTTAATTTAATTAACAATAATTGAATGCATTCTATTGTTCAAAACTACATTCTTTCATGATCCAAATTACAACATTTAAAAGACGATTGCATACATGCATTTAAGAATAATTTCATCTAAACCACTTATACATTCTATTAAAATTTCATTCATACATGCTAACACTAAACATGAAACATAAGAACTAAAGCATCACATAACACCAAGATGATCTCAGAGTTCACCCCTAAAGGGCTACATCTCCGGGTCTACTCAACTGCAAGACCCCTCTGATAATTAATAAAGTCCATGATACATAAGGTTCTCATTATTTACAATCCTGCCATCAAGGCGAAACATAACCAATATACAAACGACCACATCGGTCAATAAATACAAAAATGATCCCTGAAAAGGAAAGGATCTATCTAAAACATAATCGAAGCAAATACAAAGGGTCCACTGGAGCATCCACAAAACTAAGCCATCGCAACCCAAGGTCTAACATGAAATCAGGTTCTCACAAGGGCACAAGTAATAGGACGACTCCACAAAAATGCTCCTATCAAGACAATACAACCACACACTAGCGAACGTAGGAACAAGTGTCATCACACAACCTAGTATGGTTACCATGGAAGGTCTTCATAGGTTCCAACCTCATAAACTATGTTACCCTAGCAACCTAATCTGAACCTCCAGCCCATCCAAGCCTCATGTGGACCCACACATCCTTTCATGAAGACAAGGATGATGGTTTGCCATTTCAGGCCTTCTCACAGCATGTCGAGTTTGTGTTACAACTCATCCCATATGTGAGGCACAATTATCTTACTTAGAGATTAACATTCTAATCTACTATTAGGTTATCACTTATTAGAGTCACTTTTGATGGGTTACCCAGCAGCCACTTTGGGCATGGCCCCCAATCGAAAGCCTCTTTCCCATACGACACTAGACTATACCTAAGAGACCTCAGAAACCAAGGAACACACATGGTCAAGAAAATGGAGTTCAAAAAGGAGGGAACAACCATCTGGTCAAACATGACTCAAAAGAGGTACACTTACTGATGGTACTCTAACCAGAGACTTGACCAACTATGGTCAACCATAAATCATCATTCGACACCCACATAAAGGATATGACCAATACAACACCACAACAAAATAATAGTCAACTCGAGACCGAGGATAGAAACAGATACCCAAATCAACCATACGACAGGGTCCAATCAAACAAAGCAAGACTTTCCATTACTTAAGCAAAAGCGGATACAGAAATTAAACTCGCATAGGCAATAACCAACATATACAATCTTTTCCAAATTGATTTAAACATTAAATGTCGATCAAGTTTTTTAAATGATCTAAGTTAGTTTGCAGTTATTTACCTCATCTAGGTACAAATTGTTCTTGGTTTTCTAATTCTTTAAGGTTCAATTGTATCGAACATACATAAATGCATCATTATGAGTTCTTAAACCCAATTCACATAAATAAAATAAATAAACTTTAACCAACTAAATATGATATTTATTCTTCAAATAAAACATCATTCCCATACTGGCTCAAAAACAATCTCTCCAATTTCATCTTTTCCAAGCCCAGTTACACTATATGGATCAAGGAAACATAAACATATAAGGAATCCAATTAAAGATAGTCCATTCCTAACTTAACAATTATTTCCTTATGCATATAGAAAAGAATGCCAAAATTAACTATTAATTAATATACGCTTATTAATCCACAATTAATAAAATATAAACAATTAATAATTAATAACAAAATAACAAATTAAGTATCTAATTAGAAAAATATGCATTACTAATAAAATACAATTTTGAAAATTAATTAATGTATATTGCCACTTATACAATTAATTAATTACAAACTAATTGTAATTTATTAATTGAATGCCATAATTAAACTTTATAAAAACTTAATTTTAAAAAATTACATTTAATAATAATAAATTATTATTATATATATATTTTTTATTTTAAAAAAATATATTAAAAAAAAACATTTTTTTAATGAAAAGAATAAAAGTATGGGGGGAGGGTACCCACACCCCCCCCCCCTTGGTAGCTCACGTTGCCCTTAGGCAGCGTTGCTACCCAAAGGTAGCAGGCGTTGTCCTTAGGCAGTGCTGCTACCCAAAGGTAGCAGTCACTACCAAGGGTAGCGATGGTACCCCAAGGAGCACACTACACCCCTCCACGTGGTGGGGGAAACTCTGCCACATGGATGGGGGTTGATATTTTATTATTATTATTATTATTTTTTAAATATACTTACTGTGTAAAACACAGTCCAACAAAACTAGTCTCCTAGAGGCTTAAAAGAATTTTCTTTTTCTTTTCTCTCAAAAAACTATAAGTTTTCTTAAATAAACATTTTTATTTTTATTTTTTTTGAAAACCCAGATTCAAGGAAGGGAAAGATTTCTTAAAAACAAACACCAGATTGGCAAAATAATAAGGATTACATCCATTATTCCAACACAAGCAAAATTCTCTGATTAAAGCTTGAATTTGAAAGCATTAATTTAGAATTTTAACAAATTTTCATTGTAAACAGCCAATCTCAAGTTTATTTTTGATTTTAAAACAATAAGAGCAACCATAATCTAAACTTGGAATTGAAACAAACAAGAAGGGTTTGGATTGGAAATAAACTTGCATCTGTTTCATTTTCCCCAAATAGATGGGATTTTCCAATCTTCACACACAAATTTTTTAAAAATCCAAAACAATTTCTTTAAAACAAGGAAATCAATGAAATTAACTAGAGGCCTACCTGGCTCAGCAATCCTGGAAAGATTGAAGAAGAGCCCCATTCTCTAGCTCAAGAAATTCCCTCTCTTCCCAAAACCCCCAAATTTTCCATCCAAAAATATTTTCTAAAAATATCAATCCCTCTATTTTTCCAAAAACCTAGGTTAAATGGGAGAAGTTTGACCAAAATTTTATTTTTGGAATTAAAATATTTTATTTAAAATAATTCACAAAAATCATTCTTTTCCAACTATATCAACAAATTAAACTTGCTTTTCAATTTTAAAATTGATTTTTCCAAATAACTGAAATTAACCTTTCTATTTCAAAAAGCCAACAAGATTAAATTAATTCTATTTCAATTAAATTTAAATCTTTCTTTTCATAGGCATAAACATAATACATTCAATACTTAAATTTAACCATTTAATTGCACTTGCTACCAAACTGAATCGAGCACTTCAATTAATGATTGATCACATAAAAAGGGAGCCTATTTAATTTAGTCCCCAAAATAATAATGTGAAAACACACATTAAATCAAATTAGAGATTAAGGATTAATTACTTGATTTAACCACACACAAAACACGCAACCCAAGAAAGTCAAACGAACAGACGACCCACAAACCCAACCAAAGGGAATACTGACGATGACTGACGACACTCACTTGAGCATGACTATGGTCAAACGAGGGTCTTACGACCACTTAATCCAAAATCTAAGAACCAAAGAGGTATACTCAAACCTACGAATTCAGGCAGAGACGAAACTCGCACTCATGCGGTACTGTACCTAAAATCTCCTACAACCAAGAGTCATACATGCATACATATATAAACTCAATGAAAGCGTTAGCCCGAGATAATAACATGAAATAGGAGAATTAATAACTTGCATACGACTTGGTGTGAAAACCACATTAACAGGTATGCACTAAATCAAAACATCTGACTATAACATTATATTGCGATAAACTAACCAAGGTTAAACCAAGATTAGAAATTGATTAGGGCAAGGGTACTACAGTCCACATGAGGCTTGGATGGGCTGGAGGTTCGGAATAGGTTGTCAGGGTAAACCAGTGGATGGAGCCAGAACCTATGAAGACCTGCCATGGTAACCATACCAGGTTATGTGATGACACTTGTCCCTTATGTTTGCTAGTGTATTATTTTGTTGTCTTCATAGGAGCATTGTTGAGGAGTCATCCTGATGTTTATGCCCTTGTGAGAACCTGATATCATGTTAGACCTTGGGTTGCAAAGATTTAGTTTCATAGATGCTCCAGTTGATCTTTTGTAATTGCTTCTTATTATGTTCAGTTGGATCCTTTCCTATTAAGGGATCATTCATGTATTTATTTAACCAATGGGGTCGTATGTATTATTGGTTATGTTTGCCTTGATGGTAGGATTGTAAATGATGTAAACCTTATGTATTCTTCTCTATTATTTAATTATCAAAAGGGTCTTGCAGTTGAGAAGACCCAGAGATGTAGCCCACTAGGGGTGAACTCTGAGATCATTTCGGTGTTATGTGGTGTTTTATATTCTTATGTTTCCTTTTAATTTAGCATGTATGGATGGCATTATGTTAGTATGTATAATGTGGATTAGATAAAGTTAATCTTAAATGCATGTATGTAATCATGTTATTAAACACAGTAAATTGGATCATGAAGAATGTAGATTTGAATAATGGAATGTATTCAGTTATTGATTATGCAATTAAGTATGCAAGGAAAGTATTCATTAGTTTATGATGAAATTAAAGTACATTATGAAATTAGATGCATGGCATATGTTTAATGTAAGATTGTACGTAATGCTTGGTTAAATTTTATTGGATGAACTTAATCATGCCACCTATACTTTTAACCTCAATGGATGAACCTTATCATGTGATCTATATTTTTATCTTACCGAAATAAATTATCCTTGTTTAAGTATTATCTTGTCATTAAGTTAATCAGCTTAATTAGATTAATTAACGTGAGTTGAGTTAAATGTTGAATTAAGTAATCACGATGCGAAACTCTTTAGGTGTTATTTAGTCTTTTGCTATAGTATCTGAGCTTATGATAACTCATTGTACCATTGTGTTGTGTTTAATTTAAAAAAAATAAAATTATTTGCACTCTATTCTTGTGTTTTAGCTTAATCCCTTCAGGGTTTCCTAGCAGGGCATTACAGAAAGTGTAAGCCATCTAATTTTCTATGTGTCTTAGAAGGAAACCTTTTTTGTACTTAAGAAAGGTGATATAACAGGATAGGAGAAAGGAAGAGATTATTTCTTAAAGCCTCAAAGTCTAGTAATTTTTATTGTGATAATGACTTGAGTATTGAAGAAGAAAATGTCATGTTTAAAATTATTTATATGTTTTCTAAACAATTTTTAATAAGTTGACATAATTATTCTAATTAAGAAGGCCTCCATAGTGTTGGGTAATTGAAATGGTAGGGTGTCATATTTATAGAGGGGATGTGTATTTGGATATATATTTTTAGCTACTTTTATACCTTTCCAATTATCAAGAGATGATTTAACCATTATGAACTTACTTCATGCTTTGTTCATGATTATGAATAGGAAAGGGAAAATAAAAACCCCCTACTTAACCATTAGGGGATTGGAAGAAGCCAATTGGTGATCCATTAATAAAGACTAAGGATCTAGCTAAGTACAAGCTAAAATTAAGTTGCATATTCTAGGGATGAAACCAAATTTATCCATAAATTCTAGAAGAAATGACAACCTAGCATTGTCTTATAATTTTTTCATATTTATTGCCATACCTATAATTATATTCTTTTAGATAGAGTAAAAAATATCATGAGTAATTAGTACACCTTATTAAAATTTTCTACCTAAAACAAATCCATTATGTTCCACATAGATGGTTTTTGGAATTAGGTCCCTTAACCTACAAGCTAGTGCCTTGGTTATTATTTTTTAGATAATGTTGCAAAAATAAGTAGGTCTAAATTCTAAGAATAGGTCAATCCCACTTGATTTTGAGATTAGAGATATAAAGGTATTGTTTGATTCTTTGAGAATATTTCCATTTTTATAAGATTCCTCCATAACTAGTTAGACACACATGCCCATGAACCTATGATATTTTTACAGTATTAGGATGAAATCCATTCAGGCTTGATGCTATTTCATCGTATATTAAGAAAAATATAGATCTAGCCTCATCTTAGACTTGAGGGATCTAGTAAGGCTTTGTCTTGAGCTTCTAATATTCGGTGAAGGATATAATTAACAATCTAATGTTCTAGTATCTTATAAATAGGATTATCCTCAGCCCTAAGTAGGTTTTGAAATAAGCTAGTAGATTCCATTTTAAGGTCCAAAATGTCTATTAGGGTTTGATTACCATATGACTTGATATGTGTGATATGATTGAAATATCTTCTTACTTTAATGGATTCCTAGGAGAACTTTGTATTTCTATCTCCTTCTTTGAGATAAGTTTCTATTAGGCCCACTATGGAAAGCTAATGTACTGAGAGGGGAGGGGTGAATCAGTACTTCAAATCCTTTTCTTAACAATATCTTTACTATTATGCATGAACTGAATAGTGCAGTAACATAATATAATGCTAAAACAAATAAATAACAATCATACATGATTCACTCCATAACACATATATTTTGGTTACCCAGAAACTCTTGGTTAGAGAGAAAAACTGCTGTGGGGATGGCACCCACAACTTCACTACTGCAATAATAAAGGTTGCTCGGTTAGTGCTACATGTTTAGCTATTTCTGATAGGTAGGAGTATCAAGATCTGTTAGATCTACCTTGCTAAAGGATTTTACAACACTTAATCTAAATGTTGCACCTGGTTAGAGGCTTTACAATTTATAGACTTGATTAGAGTCTTTTACCT
The DNA here is from genome assembly GCF_030272615.1 of Cryptomeria japonica. Classification (NCBI taxonomy): domain Eukaryota; kingdom Viridiplantae; phylum Streptophyta; class Pinopsida; order Cupressales; family Cupressaceae; genus Cryptomeria; species Cryptomeria japonica. The sequence continues at coordinate 421,761,179 of NC_081405.1, read as the reverse complement.
TGTTAAAGGTTTCTCTTACAACTTCAAAATATTACAATAAAATCATTACAAATATCTGCAACTTTACATCTGGAATGTTATAGAAGATTCTATGTGCTCAGAATAAGATTACCTTGCTTATAGCATACCTCGGTAACCCATATAGTAACTCGGTAAACCCTTTCATTTACTCTTTTCTTTGGCTGTTCTCTAAAATCCTTCTCAATGACCTCTGTGTCTCTATAACGGTCATAACACTTAGTGCTTTCACATGTCTTGCTTCATATATTTCTATATCTTCCTTTCTATCAAGCTACATGTATATATCTGATCTTAATCCATGTTGTATAAATAGATCTCTTATGTCGGTGATCCATTCATTGCTTCGATCTTACAGACATGTTTTATTGAATGAATAACCATGCAAAATATTTCATTGGTTAGATGACCTCAAAATCATACACAATCTTTAAGTGCAATTTCCAATGTGATAACGGTTCTATGTTCTTTGATCTTGTAACACGTTTTCATATGTATCTCCAGGTTCAATGAATCTGGTAACACGTTTCACTCGGTGTATATCAACTCCGTGTGTCATCTTTGTTGCTCGATAGACATGGAATGATACTCGGTAGACAACTCGGTGCATACTGGGGTCTTGACTACTTTCTTCTATAACCGACTGGACTGTGCATACCAACTGAATATTTCAGTAGAGATAACCGACTAGAGTATATAGAATAACTTTGAACATAAAACTAATGGCAACTTGATAAGTAGTAACAATCTCCCCTTTTGACATTAGTTGAGATGTTTGACAAAACTACTTTCAAAGTCATAACTCAATAATCTATATACTTTACAAAATTTGACTATACTAACAGTATATAAAATAGTCAATGAAATAGTAAATCCAGATATACTCCCCTTATCAATATATTGTACAAAACTCTGATTTTGTATGCTCGGTGATCAATGATCAGTGTGTTGCACTTGTTCTTTGCTTACTGTTCTGTTCACTGCTCTTGGATACTCTGCTTACTCTGCTCAGTATAATCCCCCTATATACTACACTCCTTTTGTTTGATACTATACTTTGATGCTTTGAATACTATATCACTCCCCCTTTTTGACAAACATCAAAATTTAGTTACCATTCGGTGGTGGCAAGTGGTCAAAAATGCATTTGTACTTTGTCCGTGCTTTGGTGAGAGCAATAAAGAGGGCATCCTTTACACTATCCATTAAAGAATTTTGTGCTTGAATATCAGCCAATAATGATATTAAGGCATCTAAAGTTCTTCCCTCTTGTGTAGTAGATAAGTATGCGGCTCGGTTGATCTATTTTTGGACAGATGAAAGATGAGGAAGGAATAATGTCTGAAGTGTCATTATGTCCATCCTGATCTTGTGTTCGTCATTTCTTAGGTCCAATTGTTGAGCCATGAGCTGTTGTAACTTTGTATAGAAATTTTGAATTGAATTGGGCTCTGTGGTCAACTTATTTGAGAGATCGGTGATCTCTTTCTCAATTGCTTCTATTTTATTTTTTATGTCTTTAATGAATAAAGAAAATGTACAGAGTTTCTTAAATAAATAAAGAATGTGCTTGAGTTGAGGGGTCAACTCAGCAATAAATTCGACAAGTTTAACTTTGCCAATAGCTATAGCTTTTTGTACCTCTTCTATCATTTTTGCAGTGAGGTCCTTGTCTTTTAGCTTGCTCAAATATTTGGATGCATCTACTCCAGATGTCTCTATCTTGGTTAGGAGTTCATCAGTTGAATGTGGATGGTTGCATCTTTGGTTATTGTAGCTTCAGGTAGCATATCTGTTAAGAGTGCTTTCACCTTCTGAAGTACTTTATTTTTCTTTTGAATAGCTATTTGCTTCTCTTGTTTGGCCTTTGCTTTGCATAGTTCACCGAAATCAATGAGTGCTTGCCCCTTTAATTTGGATATATCAACATTGGGCAACACTATTGGTTTTGACAAATCTACTTTGAAACTATTCTTTTTCATCTTCTTTTCTTTTCCTTTCACCGATTGAACTAAGACAATGTCTTGTGAGGCTTGATGACCCTTGGTAGGTTGCTTGGTAGAGGCAACACTTTGGTCGGTTTCTTTAGCCTCTGTAGTGTCCTTTGGTGTCTTGGTACTTGGTGTCTCAGTTGCAACATTTTCAGTGCTAGAAGGTGCTTAAGAGGTCTATTCTTGAGTAGTACCTTCTCTTGCTGTAGACTTGTGACCTTCAGTGCCTTGATCCATATCCTGAGGGGTTTCAGTTGAGATAGGTTGATTGACTGGTGGATAAGGCTAAACTTTTTCCAAGACTGATTCACTGGATACAAGTTTTGCATATGCATTGCCTTCTATCATTTCCTATTCAGGTTCCTCTATATCCATGATATCTTCATCTATTTGAATGATGTTAGCAGGGTCTTGCTCGGTAACATTAGGATCTTGCTCGGTGACATCAGCTATTTCAACTTCAGCTTGCTCACCGGCATCCTTGTTTCTAAAGATTTCCGACCACTTTTCTTTTGTCTCATTTTCCACTTCAATATACAACCCATTAATTAGTTTCAAGGCTTTTTATTTGACAAGGAACTTTGTGTGGTAGGTTGTCAGATGTTCTTTTATTTCAGCTACCGACATGTCAGGAAAGAGATGTTATCAATATGTGCATATAATTCTTTTGGAAGAGAATTAGAGACTTCTAATGGGACCAATCAGAATTTCAAAAGTGTGCAGATGACAGCTTCTTCTATTTGTCTCTTTTCATCTTCATTTCTGGATTCATACTTAACATATCTGAATCCTCCAAATCCACCATATTCCTTCAGATTAGTACAAAAGATTTCAACACTATGTACATTTACCTTCTTGCTCTTGACAATCTGAAATTTGCTTGCATCCTCAGATTCGGTGTCACTAGACTCTTTTGCCAAAATGAGTCTTCGAGTAGATTTCTTGTAAGTTTTTGTTACCTTGGGAATAGTAACACTCTTTGTTTTCTTACTCGGTGAAGCTGCAGATGCTCTAGTGTTAGGTCACTTTGCTGGAGGAGTCGGTGAGGCCTTTGATGTATCCTGTTTCTTTCTTTTCAACACTTTTCCCTTAGGCAATTTGGTGCTTAGTGTTATAGCTGCCTCTTGGGCTTTAGATTCCTCTTCGGTAATGGCTATAGTGCCTTTGACAGGTGTCGAGGAAGAATCTTCCCCGAATTTCTCTGATAATGCCTTTATCATCTTTGTTGCCTTTCTTGTAGCTTTGGGTACTACAATGCTCATTTTTACTTTTTCTTTCACTTCTTCATAGGTTCCATACCTCAGCTCGGTAGCATGCCTTGGTAATGTAAGAAATGCATCAATTTTCTATTGTGTGATGTCAAAATCAATCTCATAACCCATAGGTGACAAAGATTGAGTTCTTGGTTCCACAACATTCACATAATAGTAATTAGTGTCTACTTCAAAACATATGTCATCTTTGTATTTCTCCACTAGCTTGGGTGGAATTTGGTACCTGTTATGCATTTTCTCTTGAAACTTACTGAAGTAATCATCCATAATATCATTAAAATTATCACCTAGCTTCTTGATGAAGTCATTGATCTGATGGGTGATTGGTCGGTGTAGTTCCCAAACAAATTTACCGACTGATGGAAAGAATTTTTCAAAATAGAAAAACATGCATACAAGTAGTGATCCAAACTTTAGTGTATTAGCCGAGTTGTTCTTCTTCGGCTTCCTGATGGTGTTCAGATTCTCAAATAGGTTTTTCAGCAACACCTCACATAGATCAATTTTCATTCCCTTTTTCACAATTTTGTATGCTAGGTCTACTGCTGCACAGGGTACACTATTTTCCCTTGCCAATTGGAAGAAACAATAACCTATTACTCTAATGGCAAATTTTAGTTCTGCATCAGTGACATTGTTCAATTTCAGTCCTCTGCAATCTAATTCCACTCTGGTTAAACTGATCAATTCCTTCTGTGATATCATCTTTTGAGCTCGAGCATGATCATAAATAGGGTAACTGGTAATCAGATGAATGATTTCCTTGGTAATCTTAAACGGTTGCTCTTCTAGCAACATGAAGTCATCATGAACTCTGCTCAAAACAAACTTGACCCACTACGGTTTGAAGACACGGGGATAGGTTAGGGCTTCAGTTAATCCCTTGATCTTAATGTGCTCATACTTGCTATCCAATTTTTCATCAGTGCACAATTCATCATAGGTGTCTTTGATTTCAACATGACCAAGTTCTTCAACATGACATTTGGTGAAGAATCTCACATCCTTGACTAATAGCACTCTATCCGGGATGAGTGAAAATGTGGTTTTGTCATCCGGTTTAGATGCAACTTTGGGAGTTAAAGAGTATTTTAGTGAGGGCTTTTCAACATTCTTAACAACGATGGGATCTTGGATCTTAGGTGCCATTTGTAGATTTCAGATAAAAACTAACAAAAGATCCTTAGGGTTTGAGGATTTTCAAACGATTGACACTTTACACTTAGCAGATAATAATAACTTGATAAGATCGGTAAACCAACTTAACAATGGATTGAGATTAATGTAAATACCTTGAATTTTGCTTTGTAGGAGGTTTGATCACCTTAGATTCGCTTTGCTCTGCTCTCTTGAAAACTTGGTAGGTAAAAATGACCGTGTAAATGTTATAAGTACACAGTATACCTTATCAGGCTCCGTGCAGGTTAGGTCAAAAACATTAAATGCACTCGATTCCACTAAACTTTCTTTCCTTTTTTCTTTTTTTTTTTGCACTTTAATCGAGTAACCAAACTTCCTTCATTTACTAACTTGACAGGTTTCCTGTATAGTGCTCCAAAAGACTTTGATAGAATTTCAAACTTGCTACTACATCTTAACTATGCAGATTTTGAATTAAGTACATAATAAAATAGGAACTGTTAAGATTTAACCTTGAGAGAATGCAGTCCCTTCATACCTTTGCCAATTAATTTGGAATAGGAGCACCTAACTCGTTAGGTAAGGTGCTTTCTTCATTTGACACAATTTCCTTCTTTTTCCAAATCATCTTTAATTTTTCTTTTATTTCCTTAGTGTCTTTTCTAGGTTGATCTCTGCAATCTCCAGCCAAGTGTCCTACTTTGTGACAATGAAAACATGCCATACCAGGATTTCTCCATGATCTTCGGTTGTTCATCCCAAACCTTATAAAGCAGTTGGCACTTATATGTCCATATATTCCACAACATTCACACCATATCCTTGCATTGTAATCCCATGGTACTGTAGCATATTATTGGTTAAGATCTCTATGGGTTCGGAAGCTTCCAGTATTTGCTTAGTGTGCATACCACATATAGTTCTTTTGCTTATACCAACACTTCTCGGTACTATGTCCATATCTATTGCAGTTTTTATAAAACCCTTTGAATTTTGCCTTTTGATAATTGTTAACAGACTTTGTCCTATATTGATTAGATGTGTGACCATATTTATTGCAATTGTAACAATAACCTTTGGCCTTAGTGACATTCGGTTGCTTACCTTTTTTGATTTGGCACATGTTTGCAGTGTGACCTTGATTTCCATAGTAGTTGCAAATAGGCTTCTTTCTTTTAATGTTCTTCTTGATTCCAGCTTGCTTTGATGATTCTCCTCTCTCGGTAGTATGAATTCCCTTCTTGGTAGAGTCTTTTCCTTTGTAACCGAGTCCTGCATCTTTGTTGGGTCGTCTTGTATTCAGTTGCTCATCCAATATCTTTGATGCTTCATAACTCTTCTTCAGTGTTTCTTTGGATTTCTTCTCTGTTTCAAGTTCATTGGTCAACCTTGATACTTCAAGTTTCAATGCTTGATTCTCATCATCTTTCAGATTTACTTCATGATGTGCATAACCTAGTTGATCTGACAGGTTTTGTTGAATTCCAGTCAACCTTATGATTTCATCATTCTTATCAAATACTAAGGCTTCAAGTTGTTGTTTCTCTCTTTCTAGATCTCTTATTTTATCCTTGGCTGTCCTCAATGCATCAAGATTTTTAGTCATCTGTGTGCTGAAATGTTCATGTTCTCTTTTCATTGCTTTTAGTTGATCGGCCAGTGCTTTTTTCTTTTCTTTCAATACTCCAATCATTTCTTCAGTCTCTTCAGATATGCTAATCTCAGATGATGTCTCAATTTGTTCCACTAACTCTTGAGAGTCCTACAAATCATCAAATAATCTTCTTCTCACTTTCAGAGATTTTTGCATTTTCCTTTACATGTCTGCAATCACTTGATTAGCATGATCCAGCTCTTCTTGCAGATACACAACCTTTCGAGATTGTTTATAGCCTTCCATTGATAAGATCTTTCTCTTTAGGCAATTAAACCCTTTTCCAAGATTGAAGCTCTGATAACAATTGTTAGGCCCAATATGGAAAGCTAATGTACTGAGAGGGGAGGGGTGAATCAGTACTTCAAATCCTTTTCTTAACAATATCTTTACTGTTATGCATGAACTAAATAGTGCAGTAACATAATATAATGCTAAAACAAATAAATAACAATCATACATGATTCACTCCATAACACATATATTTTGGTTATGTAGAAACTCTTGGTTAGAGAGAAAAACTACGGTGGGGATGGCACCCACAACTTCACTACTGCAATAATAAAGGCTGATCAGTTAGAGCTACATGTTTAGCTATTTCTGATAGCTTATCCTGTTAGGAGTATCAAGATTTGTTAGATCTACCTTGCTAAAGGATTTTACAACACTTAATCTAAATGTTGCACCTCGTTAGAGGCTTTACAATTTATAGACTTGATTAGAGTCTTTTACCCTGTTAAAGGTTTCTCTTACAACTTCAAAATATTACAATAAAATCATTACAAATCTCTGCAACTTTACATCTGGAATGTTATAGCAGATTCTATGTGCTCAGAATAAGATTACCTTGCTTATAGCATACCTCGGTAACCCATATAGTAACTCGGTAAACCCTTTTGTTTACTCTGTTCTTTGACTGTTCTCTAAAATCCTTCTCGATGACCTTTGTGTCTCTGTAACAGTCATAACACTTAGTGCTTTCACATGTCTTGCTTCATATATTTCTATATATTCCTTTCTGTCATGCTACATGTATATATCTGATCTTAATCCATGTTGTATAAATAGATCTCTTATGTCAGTGATCCATTCATTGCTTCGATCTTACAAACATGTTTTATCGAATGAATAACCATGCAAAATATTTCATTGGTTAGATGACCTCAAAATCATACACAATCTTTAAGTGCAATTTCTAATGTGATAACGGTTCTATGTTCCTTGATCTTGTAACACGTTTTCATATGTATGTCCAGGTTCAATGAATCTGGTAACATGTTTCACTTGGTGTATATCAACTTGGTGTGTCATCTTTGCTGCTTGGTAGACATGGAATGATACTTGGTAGACAACTCGGTGCATACTAGGCTCTTGACTACTTTCTTCTATAACCGACTGGACTGTGCATACCGACTAAATATTTCGGTAGAGATAACAGACTAGAGTATATAGAATAACTTTGAACATAAAACTAATGGCAACTTGATAAGTAGTAACAATTTCCATAAATTCCTATTGCTAAATTACCTCCTCATAGGTAAGGATCTCTTGGAGTTCTCCCAAAAGGTTCCATTCAACTAAAAATGAATATTGATTTATACCAAAATATATCACCTTCTCATTTAGACTTTTCAATTCATCCTCAATCTTGTGCTTCTCTTTAAAAGTATTTCTAGAGGAGACTTTATTCCATTCCCTAATTTTTTATTTGGTAAATTTAAGCTTGGAGAAAAGTTGAAACATTCTTGAAACTTTGGTGTTGGAACCAAAAACCCACTAGTCTTCTAGCAAGTAAAAAAACTTCTAGTCCCAAAACCATACAGAATCAAATTTAAAGGAACACTTTTGAGGATTTTTATCCTCAAATGTTCTTGTTTAGAAAATGGTATCTCAACCTTGCATTTACATGAGGTTACTATTTATATTAAGTTTTTGTTTGAGCATGAAATGGTGCAAAATTCTCCCCAAAGATTCTGGTTGGCCAGATAAGCATACCAGGAAAGTTTCATCACAACATCACAACTATTTTTGAAGATATTTAAGTTTCTATTTTGGAGGGGTGCAATAAAGGTTTAAATTTAATTTTGGGGACTTCATGAGATTTTTGGCACTTCAAACTATTCATTAATAGGACACACGATTCTCAATTTATGGCCTCTAAAAGTTTGGACTCCTCAAATAGGAAAATATGAAATACATCAAACACATAAAAGAGTTGTAAGAGAGAGGTAAATGTATTGATGTGTGTTTTGACATGTCATAGGGCATCTATATTGGAGATAAGGTCAGCCATACTTTATTGGGTGGTTTTAGCCCATGGTTTTGTAATATCTTTTGATGATTTCTTGTATTGTATCTCCTATATATGAGGTGTGAGAGATAGAGGTTGTGTGAAAGATTCTTATGGCTATTGAGTTACCTCTAAATCTCTGATTAGTGGTACTCCTATGAAGATATTTCTCTATAAGTATATTGTACTCTGTTATTGATTGCTAAATAATATATTGGGCAGATTTTGGAGAGTGGGGTTTTTCTCCTGAAAGGGTTTTCCTCACGTAATTCACTGTGTTGTGGTATGCATGCTATTGTTTCTATTTGTGTTAAATTTTTAGTAACTATTGTAACAATTTGTAAAAAATTTTGCATTACCCTTCTCTCAAAGTTAGTGTAGGAGGTTGTTCTGCTACTTAACTTCCTTATAGTTCTGAAGTTGATGGGGAAGTGATCAAAGCCTAAGAAGGGAAGAATATTGCAAGATAAACCAAGGTTTATTTAAATCTAAGAGGGAAAGATGATTAATTTTTTAAGATGCTTATTTATTTGAGATAAGTTTGATCTTCTATTTGACCAAGTAAACAACCCAATATTTTAAAAGATATCAAATAATCTATGTTTATAATGAACTTCATAAATTCAAGTTATGATTTTGACATTTGGGTGATTCCACTTTATTTATCAAATAAATATCTCATTTCTAAGAGGATCGAGTAATTTCAATTAGGACATAAAGTTTCCTTTTTTGAAATGGGTTAGAGAGGCCATACATAGTGAATATTTATAATCAAGCTAATGTCTTTTCCTAGGAAGAGATGACGTCCAATTTTACTTTCTTTTATTTCTAGATAATATATAATCCACCAAAGTTTCCATCGGATTCCATAAAACAATTATGTTATGAGTACTATTGATCAAAAAGGCTTTTAACATTGTCTAAATTTAGTTTTATTTTTCACAAAAGAAAAATATCAACATTGCAAAGGTTTAATTGAAAGGATATCTTATTAGAAGAATTCAATCCCCTAACATTCCATGACAGGATAATAATTGATCTCAAGGTGAGTGGTACACTTTCCATATATTAGATCTCAAGTTTCTATCCATGGTAGATTGGATACCCACTATTACTTACTATATTTTACTTTTTAGTATTTCCTTCACTTGGGCTAGTACTAGGATTGAAAAGGGTTTTCAAATTTTCTTAGGGCCTTTGAATGTGAGATAGATAGTGTTCCTACAAAAATCCATCTCCAATATCTTATATTAAAACATTATCTACAACCTCTTCTAAAAATTCATCCTCCATCCTTTGTAGAAAAATCTTCTACAAGTAATTTAGAAGCTCTTAACAAGCTTGTATCCAAGTTTAGAGGTTTTTTATAAAGTTAATTTATTTCTACTTCATTGGTTGAGTCCTTTGCAATATCCTTTTAAGACAGTACTCCTAAATCCTAAGGAGAAGGTATTCTAACCAAATTCGTTATCATGTCTTATTTTCAATGGGATTTATTAAGTTCTCCAAGTGAGGAGGGCTCAAAACTTTCCTTTAATAATGATATGTTCTTATCATCATTTTCTTTGGTCACCCATTCCATGAGAATAGAATGGGATTTATTCATGCCTCACCCTCAAATGTTGGGTAAATATATTGGAAGGGAGTTGTAACACCCCTCTAGGGAACCCAAGAGAAATAACAACTAATAAACCAAAACACATAGCAAATAATGTTTTTTTAAAGGAAGACATAATACATCAACCATCTCTTATCTCAATACAATACTAAGTAAATTTATTACACTACATGGATAAATCATAACAATGTTTAGCGGAAGACTTAATTACATCCTATAACAATCCTCTAAGGGTTTCCAAACTTCGCTACTAAACAACACTTACTAACATGCACTAAACACCACTAAGTTAATCACATGAAGATAACTTTACTCCATTACTCCATTACAATCTTCCAAATCACATAGAAATTTTTAATAGGATACATCAACTTAATCAAATAAAATCATAATCATTAATCATATTACACATCATATATAGGCTTATGCTAAGTTCATTTTAAAGCTCCAAATGAAATATCCCTATGATAACATTCAGCAAGGATAAGAACATATATATAACCCACATGAGTAAATTCGCTTACAAGTTATCCATTAATAAAAATGCATCTATCATAATAGTACTATTACAATCCTTTCCACTAGGAGTATCCAATTATAAATATCCTTTTAATTATATATCTTTTTCCTTCACTTCTGGAATATACATATAAAATGCATTACAATGGTAGGAAAAAATAGAATACACGATATGACCCATCCAGCTACATAGGAACAAGAACTCCAAAAAAATACCCAATGGATGGTAAACACTATCACTGAACCATGTGGAACTTGGAGGTCCACCCCTCATGCTAGAGATAGACACAAGACTCTAAACAACAAGAAAGAATTCTATGGATAAAATACACTTAACATACATCACAACCAAGATACACATGACACCACTGTAGACGATAAGAAAGTAAGGATAAAAACCAAGGAAACATCCAAAGGACATCAAAAAACATTCCAAAAGACTTCCAAAGAAAAAATAACAGTCAAAAACTTCAAAATAACTCTCAAAGGATTCCACATAAAAAATGACACAATAGGATACTAAGGAGAGAGTGCCATTACATAACCTCGCATGATTTACCCTAGCAGTCTAACCCTCTCCTAACTCTAGATCCCAATTTCCATGGAGAACTCATGTGGTATTGTACAATCCTTTCTTGAAGACAATGTATTGCACAATCATGCCAATTCCAAGTACCTCTCCAAATGAATGCCTCTTTAGATGTACTAGCCTTCCCAATCTCATCCCCTATCTATATGAGCACATAAGCCCATGTGTGGGGCATAATAAATTATCTTATTAGTGTGTAATACCCAACCTAAATTTTTATTATTAATTTTATTACTTATTAAGCTACTTTTTTATGAGTTACCCTGATAGCCACTTATCGACCCCCATACAAAGCCACTCCCCCTTAGTGCACCTAGACAACCTATCATCTATGGCTCAAAATAATAATCATGAAACATATGATATACAAATAGGAACATGAAGAATCCATAAACATAAATAGATTGGACAATCTGCAATTAGGACTTCCAAACAAAGACCAATGTAATGCCCTGCCAAGAAACCCTAAAGGATTAAATTAAAACACTTGAAAAGAGTGTAAATAATTTTAAAAAAAAAAAAAAAATTACTAATCTAAAAGATGCATAAAGATAAAAATTGTATTTAAATTGCACAAACGAAAGGATTAACTTAAACTCCTAAAGGGTTTCCCAACATGGATTACTTAATTAAACTAACCATTACTAAAGGTCAACTAAACCACATAAGATGTATTTAGCCATTAGGAACTTAATTACACTAAACAATGATTGTTTCATACTTTACATGTAATAACATTAACATTTCTATGCTTCATTCATGACAATTCATTCATTTACATTACATCAATGTTTCTAGTCAAAGATATAAATCCTACCATCTAATTCTCATCATATACATTTCCTTTACATTGCAAGATTAAAATAATATTACTTTGCACTTTAAACACTAAGTCTCATAAGAATACATAATGATAGCATCAAAATTACATCTTGCCATGAAGGCATACATAAGCAAATGATACAACTGACCATATAACGTCCAAGAACTACAAGAATGATCCAAGAAGAACAAGTAGGATCCAACTAGAAATATGAGATGCTCGAATCCAAAAGAGCAACTGGAACACCCGTGAAGCTAATTCTTGCAAGAAGGAATGAACAAACACCTGATGGAAAGTGGCACTGCCACCCAACTATGTGGCTCAAAAAGAACCACCCCATCGTGCTAGGAGATAGCAATAATACCCTCTAGAAAAATACAAAGAATGCACACATGGTCTAAACATGTCATCGGGTAATCCACTTAAAGAATATACACACAAACATGACTCCACAATAAAACTCTAGGTGATATCAACAGGACTACACACTAGTGAACATAAGGGAAGAGTGTCATCGCATGGCTTAGAATGGTTATCCTGGCAGGCCTTCATAGGCCCTGACCCCCATCATGGGTTATCCTAGTAGTGTAGTACCCCTACCCTGATCAAACCCTTTTTTATCTCATTGACCAAGGTTGACTTTTCAGTGGCTTATTTGGATGGTTGATTTATTATGATTGTGATGTTTTATTTCAGAATGATGCTTTGGAGTATGTTTGGTGAATATGATTATACAATATTACTTATTGATGGTGTTGTTCTCAAAATATGATTCACTTTAAAATCCTTATAGTGATATGATAACTCTGTATGCAGAAGAGAGATTAAAGAGAAGGAAACCTTCAGGACAACATATGACAAGGTTTAATTAATCTTCTACACTATGAACTTATCCAAAGTTCAGGTGGGTATACCTTTGTGAACTGAATTCACACTTTTAAAAGACAAATCCACAACAAACCAGTCCGAAAACTAGTGGATCTTATCACCTTAAAACTAACTGAAACAAAGGAATGAAACTTATACTCATGTTCAGTGTTGATCTACAAGATGTATAGAAGATAACCTTAATAGATATCAGTGCCTTATCCAAGGTCACAAAGTCATCTAAGTTCAAACAATACTTCCACAATCAAACATCTCTACATATTCCATCAGTTTGGCTTCTGCAGATCCCTATATATGCCTGACACACATAAGAATTTATTCATACTAGACTAAACTATGTTCATCAAAATTCAAAGTATCCCACAAAGAATTTACTGGTAAAAAATGATTCCTGCATATTTAATTCCCCTCCTGAAGAGAAAAGCTAAGAAACATTTTTACTAAAAATTGCCCTGCAACCCATATTCAAAAAGAATAACCCTAGATTACTCAGAATGAAACAGTAAACATTTCCAAACATACTTGAAGACAACACAAAGTTTAAACTCAAAACCAATGGTTTGTGTATTAATATTTCTTCTGAAAGTATTACAAAACCATTTGAATATTCTCCATCAAAAACTTGAAAAAAGCTCAGATAAATTTCTGCAGCGTTTTCTTACAATTCCTTGCAATCATCTTTTTTACTAGTCCTAGTACCCATTTATACCAATATGGATGCACACATAGCTTCGAATTCCTAGGAGAGTTTGTTACAATCATTACTTCTTAAGAAGAAGTTACAAAACCTTTTACAAATGCGGTTACAAGTCTCTTTCAACATCCACAGCTTCTTCCTCTTGTTGTTCTGTTGCAACATTTTCTAACTGCTCCACATCAAGCACTGCATACTTTCTTGTCCATTCCTAATACACCTCATCAGCAGGCCATGAGAAGTTAATCACTCTTGTTTTTGTCTTGGCCAATCTTTTCCAAGAATTCATCATCTTATTGACCTCTGAATTCAGGAAACCATAATGAGATTTGATTTTCTCAATCTCTTCAATTGTTTTGACAAATATAGAGGCATCCTCTGATTTAACAATTCCTTTTATTCTAAGTGACAATTTGGCTTCCAATTCCTTAAGCCATATTTGTTTGTCCTTTAATTGGGTTGGGCTAACAAAACCTCCTGGGAGTAATTCAAAAACTTGATCAGTGTACTCTTTCTTGTACAAGTTGATCTTTCTATCCGCATTATCTACTCCTTCTGCCAACTTTACTAAATCCTTTGTCATATCATTTGCAGATTTAATAATAGGGTCAGCCCCTGCCTCATCATAGGATACACAAATCAGTTCTATATCCTGCTCTTTGGGTCTCCATTTATCAAAAATAGGCATTAAAATAGCCTTGTCCCCATTTAACTCATTCCACATTTCCAAAATCTTACTCATGTTGTTATACATTAGTGAAGACCCTATAGTGTCAGCAAAACTTAAAATTGTAGCCTTTACTCTTCTCTTCATATTTCTTTGCATATAGGGCCTGAGCCTCTTTTAAATTCTCCAACTCATGGGGAGTGATCTCAATCAACTGATAACTAGAAGGTGCTGGAGATGGTGGGAATTCAATAATGGGGCTGGTAGGTGGAGGTCTTGCAGGAGAAGAGGAGATCATCAATGTTGAGGACTCACCTTGATGGTATTGTCCTGCCAACTGGCTTTGTATCTTGGGGATGATGCTATCTTTACCCCTTACCTCTTCCTTGGCACTATTGTAAGCTTTTAAAATTGTCTCCAACTTAACTTGGAGATCTACCTTTTCCTTAGCCTCTCTTTCTGCTACTGCAACACTAAACTTTGCAGTCTCTAGCATAGTGCTAGCAGCTTCCACTACCTCAGTACTCTACACTCATTTCACTATCATTCCTCCAAGGTAACTTGACCCTGGGGTGTCCTTATTCCTCTCATTTTCATCTCTTTTAAGAGACCACATGACCACTGCAACATTATCTTTGCTGAAAGTAACTCCCCCCATAGGTTTGGTCTCCTTTCTTATTGCCTCTAAAACTAAGGCATCTGCTATGTCCTATTCGGGGAGAATGAGTACCCCAGCCTATGCTACCATGTCTCTTCCTTGATCGTGAGTGATGGTCTTAAACTCATCAACCATTTCCTACTTTATCTCTTCCTCCACCATAGCTGGATCTTTGTGGGGCTGCTCACCTTTCCTCTTTTCACACCTAGCATTAAATTTATCAATACTCTGCTTCCACAAAAATTCCATGAAAGCTCCTGATGTGACAAAACTATTATCAGCCAAGAAATCCTCACTAGCTTGCCTGATCTTAGGATCCCACTCCTGGCCTTTGAACTCATTAGTAGTGATGTTCATCTCAGCAGTAAGGGGCTCTTCTGGCATTCCCTCTTCCACTTCATCATATGTGTATGCTATCTCTCCAAGACTGCCTAACTGTAGCAGTTGCTCAACTGCTGCCTGTTCATCTCCTATATGAATAGGGGATTGAGATGAGGAGTACAAAGGTTCATCAGATTGTACTTCCTTTCCCACTCTTTGTTTCTTTGAGATATCTTGAATGTCAATGACATCCTGTATCTTCCTCTTCCCTTTTGAAGTAGAAGGCTCCGCTGTTGTTGGCATCAACACACTATAATTGGACTTCTTATGCAACATGTAATCATCAGGACGGATTGCTCTAGCAGATGCAGACCTATTTAGAACCAGTCTTGCTTTTTCAGGGTTGTTCTTAATTACAACCTCCCTCTTTTCTTTCAATGTTTGCATCACATCCTCAAAACAAAGAATTAAGAACTTTATCTTCTCTTCAAAGCGGTGAAAGATAGACAAAGGGTCATAGCTATTATCAAATTGGTGCACAAAGTCCAAAGCCTTTTTGTAGTCCACCCACTTTTCCTTCCTTAGCTCTTGCTCATCTAAATCAAACTCATTCCTAATGAGGTCTTTAGGAAACTGGAATTGGTGGGGTCTACCTCTGCATATTGCCCTCTTTCTGAACATGTCGTTGAAGAAATATTTAGGGTCAACACACTGGGATAATGTAGTTGACAAATGGTATGGTTGAAGGAAATCTTCAAAATACTTCCAACCTCCTTTAATTATCACAAATTGATGTGCTATGGTAACTGTAGGGAAAATGGTCCCTTTACCTCTGCCTCGTGCACACTACCAATTTGCTTGAGGATTTCTGCAATTCCTACTTTAAGAGGGACCTGATAGGGCAACAAAAATGGAGTGCCTTTGAAACCATATACTATGAAAACTGGGGAGACAGGGTATAAGTAGATATCACCCCAATTGTGGACAATTTTAATATTCCCAACAAACTCTTTTGCCCTAATGAATTCCAAAAGAACCTTAGGGACTCTTGGATTCTCTGAACAGATAAGAGTCCTAATCTTAGATGCAAAACACTTATCAAACTTTAAGAAGCTTGCATCTTCTCTGTCCCATGACAGCACTGTACTCCATAACTACACAGGCATCTTTTCTCCATCTTTATCTTTCACAATATCCATTCCACGTGCAAAATAGTCACCACCCTTGAATAAAAATAAATGCATAAGGAGGGAGTACCATTCAAAAGGCCTATCCACTTTCCCATTCTTTATTCCTATCAATCCTTCATGGATAGCATCAGTGATATGGGAAGCATAGTCAAAGGTTACTGCCAAAGAAGGGTTCAAAATTTGAGCAATCATTAGCATGTAATGAGTTGGTATATTTGCCTCAACATCTTCTCCTAGAATTTGGCAGAGTGACCAATATAATCCTTTGGCCCTAAGGGTGAACAGATTTAAAGAGAAAGGCTCCTTAGTGTTAGGTCCTACAACTGTTAACCTACCTATCTTCGCAAAGAATTCTTTAAGAGGCCCATTTCTAAGGTGATTCTTCTGCACACTGTAAACTTGAGCTAGTGATTTAAAATTAATAGGCTCTAGAAAATTGGTAAACTCACTAAGCCCAAAAGCATTTCTGAACTCCTCATTATTTATTTCAATGAGGGTTTTCCCAATTATATCCTTAAAACTTCTTGTGATTGGGTCATAGTTGTGTGCAGCCTGAGTTAGGAGATCCACATCCATGAATACTCTAGGGACCACAAATTTGCCTACATCCAGCTCCTACATACTGTTCATTGGGGTGGGAGAATTTCTCATACCAAATCTAACCTTAAATAATCCCAACCCAGACAACCCAATTTGAGGGTCTCTTAGCCAGTTGCCTTTGTCATACAATCCCTCTCCTATTTTTAAGCGAGGAGCTCTTGGCACTAGTTCTTTTACCTTTGCTGCCACATTAGTTGACATTGTCAACTATTCTAGGAAATCATCATAGATAGCCATCTCCTGGTAATTAACCTTTCCTGAGAATTCTCTTTTAAGTGCCATCTTAAAAACTATGCAAACAATTTAATTACTACCCTCAACTGTTCTGTAATAAATCTAAACCTCAATTAAAACACACTGTCAAGTAATTGCCAAACAGGAGTACAAGAGAACCTATTTTTTGCTTGAAGATATCCGCTTTGTAAGTGAGGAAATTTACTCTGCAAGTACTTCTCTGCAACAAGTTTTCAAAATGATGCCTTCATTCAATTGATGCGAGATCATATACGGTAGTCAGGCTCTTAACTGCGACATTGATACCACATGCTTTGGCTGTCCTTTTAGAATTGAATTCATAGAAGAATTCAAAAATTTTGCTCCAACGGGTCACAACATGCCTATATATTTTCTTTTCGCTCTTTCGCCATTTTGCAGAGCATAACATTCTAGCGATTTCGCCGAATGAAACCACGCCATCCGTCCGATCAAATGTGACTTGATCGGTCTTTACACTATTTTAACCTCTTTGCTTTATCCCCCGAGCACTTTCCTTTCGCGAAGCTACGCCAAGCATTAGATGGAGCTCTGACCGCCCGACCTTTAACCCCTACCGGGACCATCAACTTTTTCACTAACCGCACCTCATCTTGATGGCTAATGCTTTTTTGCTATTTCTTAGAGGTTAATCCGCTTACATCTTCAGGCCAGGAAACAACAAGAAGTGTTGGATCAATCTTGAGATGACCATCCTTTAAGTGAGACCTTTATCCAGACATTGCTTACCCCGCTTATTCATCGGTTAACAAATGCCACATGGCACTCAGCCATTAGCCCTGGAAAACTCTTCGGGTTTAGTTTAGAGTCAACCACATGTCTTACTTCCTGCATAACCACCGATTACACCTTGGCGGGCCCTTAATCACCTTTTGAAACTACGTGTCAATCGAAACATCACCATCAAGCTTTACAAGAAGTAACAACTGTCACTTCATGTCATGCCAAGAAGAACCTCTCTTTCTCTTTCACCATTTTGAGGGCCTTAATCCTTGGTTGATTTGTAGCCACGAAGCAACATGAACCCTTGGATCAAAACAGAGTTGATCCTCTTTTACCTTTATGCTTTATCTTCTCTTCGGGCCCACTAGCTCTTTCGCCATTTCGCAGACCTTAAAACACTAGCATCTTGCCTTCGCAAACACACATGGACCATTAGATTATATCAAAATTTCTTGATGCTTAACAACCTACTTGAATCCGATAGACGTGGGTTGTCTGACTCATCTTTATCCACTTGGTGTCTAGTCATTCCTGAACTAACATGTCAACTTTTTATTCGCTGAGAGAAAACATCAGGATCCACTTTATCCTTGCCACCTGTATCTGCTAGGTCACTTCTTATCCCACAGCATGACTCATCTTCTTGGATCCACCTTTTAGTCCTTAGATCCAATTTGCTGACCATTCTGATTTTCGGCCATGTGTCATTATCTTACTTGCCATCTCAACCAGCTGGACTGCTTGCTTGGAACGCCATGTCATTTTGCTATTTCACGAAAGCTATCTTTCGAGCATCTTTCTCCTACAAAACTGTGCTAGCCGTTAGATCTTTGAGAACCTGCGCATCTGTTATGCTTCTTATAAACCTCTTTTGCTCGAGGTAAAAAACCTTTCGTTGTTTCATAGGGCATAACATGTGAGCATCTATCAGCCATGAAACAACGCGAGCCATCGATTTCTTTTGAACTTGATCGCCTTTTAGCCATGGAAAAGTCTTCACTGCTGGGTCCCATCAAACCTTTTCGCCATTTCGTGAAAGGTAATTTACTCGCTCATTTTGGCTACGAATCAACGCCAGCTATTAGGTCTTGAGCAAGATGGAGTCTCGTTAAACTTGATCTAATGCACATAGTTGAACATGCTTTTCCTTTCGCTATTTCGCATAGCTTAACACACCCGCAACTTTGCCTAACAAAATAGCGAAAGTCATAGATTCATCTGAAAGTTGTGTGACACTTACTAGACCCGACAACATTAGAAGGAAAAGGACATAGGGCATAGATTTTTTACAATTATTTAACGACCGCCTAGGTAGATAACAAGGGGGGACACTTCACACAACCCCAAGACCCATTACTTAAGTGAATAAAGTAATGTAGGAATAGAAACCAGAGGGTTTTGATCAGACATTTGAGTGATTTAAAACTAAAAACCCTTAACCCTTAAAGACCTAACATAGATTTGAAGCAGTTAAAAGCATACCTGACTCAAAATTTCAAAAACCTAGCCAATCATGGGAAAAGAAAACCCATTTCTTAAACACTGATAACAGCGGCTCTGACTGGGGATGGTTGATCACAAGGTCAACACAAGAAACTCAGGAAACTCTGGAGAAATAGACCAAAACACATACCCAAACAAAACAATAGGAAACAAACAAAATATATACAAAGAAAGGACCTACTGTGCATGGACTTCAAGAGAAATAATGTTTCAAGAATTGTCCATGCACTAGAAATTCCTGTACTTCATCATTCATATTTTTCATAAAATAAGAATCCTTTCCATTTAAATCATAGACCACGAAAGGCCCAATCCATAATGATTCAAATTTCTTGTGTTTTCCCTTGTCCCGTCCTCTTGCATTCCACTGAAGAACAATATCATCAATTTGAAACGTCCTTAATGATGTCCTTTTATCAAAAAGGTACTTGGATTGCAGTTGGATCTTCAGATTTCTCTTGTGAGTTAGAGCTCTGATCTCTTCCACTTCCACTATCTGAATCATTTGGTTTTCCATAGGTTTGGATAGCTCCATATCTTCAACTTGCAAGAATTTATAAACTGGAAGAAGATTGTTTACTGGCAGTCTAGCTTGAGTACCATAAACTAGTTCAAAAGGTGACATTCCAATGGCCTTCTTGACTGTTACTCTATCAGCCCACAAGGCTAATTTCAACTTTTGGTCCCAAGACCTCTTGTTCTCTTCTAGGATTTTCTTGATGATGTTGAAGAAGCTTTTATTACTAGATTTAGCTTGTCCATTTCCCTGAAGATGATAAGGTGAAGAGTAAGACATGATTATTCTATGACTGGTACAAAATCCAACAAACTCTTCTGACCTGAAACTCATGGCATTGTCCATTACTAATTTTGCAGGTATTCCAAATCTAGTTAAAACATTGTCCATCAGGAAGTCAATGACAACTTTACTCGTAGCTCTTCTTGTGGGAATAGCTTAATCCATTTAGTAAAATAATCAGTGGCTACTATGATCCATCTATTACCTCTTCCTGATCTCTCAACAATCTCTCCAATAAAATCAATGCCCCATTGGATAAAAGGGGCTTCCAATGTGACTGGATTTAGGGGTAAAGCTCCTTCATACTTCAATTTGGATGAAATTTTTTGACATGGGTCACATTTCCTGACATGTTCATGAGCATCCTTGAATAAGGTAGGCCAATAGTACCTAGCCCGGATTATCTTACCAGCAGTTGTCTTAGCAGAGTAATGGCCTCCACATACTCCATTATACATTTCAATCACACTCTTTTAGCCTGGAATTCATCCAAACACATTAGCAGTTCTCCATCTCTTTTTCTCCAAAACATATCACCTTGAATGAGAACATATTTTTGTGACTTGAGTTTCGGAGTCCTTTTCTGATTATGTGTCATTCCTTTTGAAAATGTAGCATCTCTTAAAAATCGGACTATCTCTGAATACCAAGGTTGCCTTTCAATACTAGTGACTGAAGTACTTTTGATTTCAACATTATGTATCTCAACATTCAGAAGATTAGATTCAGTCATGAGCTTGGCCAGACCTAAGCCTCTCACCAATTTGGTGATCTTTATTTCCAAGTCAAATTCTTGGATTCTATTAATCCATCTGCACCTTTTTCCTGTAACCTCAGATTGGGATAAAATATCCTTGACTGCAGCATGTGGGACATAAGCAGTGATTTTTGCATTCACAAGGTATGGCCTGAAAGCTTTGACAGCTTTAACTAAAGCATAAGCTTGTTTCTCCATGGTTTCATACTTCAATTCTGCTACTTGCAAAGACTTGCTATAAAAATCTATGGGATATTTATATTTCTCATTATCTTTTTGTAACAACACTGCAACTACTGTATGGTATGAAGCAAAAGAGAATAGAGAAAAGGGCTTACGGTAATCAGGAGATTTCAACACTGGTGCTTCCTGAATGGCCTTTTTAATTTCAGCAAAAGCCTTTGAGGCTTCTTGATCCCAACAAAACTTGGTATACTTCTTGAGCAACTTGACAATGGGCTTCACTATCTCTGCAAAGTTTGCAATGAATCTTCTAACAAAATTTACTTTGCCTAAAAAGGATTGAATACCTTTAACATTCTTTGGTTCAGGCACTTTGTTTATTGCTTCAATTCTTTCAAGGTCTATTCTTACCCCTTCCTTGGAAACAATATGCCCCAATAATTTTCCTTCGGTGACCCCAAAATGACACTTCTTGGGATTTAATGACACACCAAATTCCAAAGCTTTATTGAACACCTTTTCCAAATGTCCACAGTGGTCATCTTGATAGACCACCATGATGATATTGATGAATTCTTTAAAGGCTACATCCATAGCTCTCTGAAATGTAGCTCCAACATTTTTTAATCCAAATGGCATTCTTACATAGACATATGTTCCCCATGGAGTAGTGAAAGCAGTTTTGAACTGTTCAGATTCCCTCACTAACAGTTGATTGTATCCTGAAAAACCATCCATCATGGACAAAAGATCACAACCTGTTACTCTCTGCAGCATAGCTTCCATATTGGGGGAAGAGTAATTGTCTTTTAAAGAAGCGACATTCAAATTTCTAAAATCTACACACAATCTAATGTCTCCATTTTTCTGTCTTACTGGTACCAAATTGGAGACCCATGAAGAATGTCTTATAGGTTTGATAATCCCCCCTTCTCTTAACTTAGTCAATTCTTGCTACATCTTAGTTTCTAATAGGGGATTAATAGGTCTCTGCTTCTGTCTAAAAGGCTTAACATCTAGAAGTAAAGGAACTTCATGCTGCAAAAGGTCTTGTCTATATGCCTTTAGATCTTCATAAGACCAAGCAAAAACATGTTTATATCTTTTCAATAAATTAATAAGATTAGTTCCGACATGAGGGGGTAATTTCTTCCCAATGTATACTAACTTAGGGGATGATTCAGTCCCCAGGTTTACCTCCTCCAATTCTTCTAACTTGGTGGTAGACTGCTGATGTAAGTGACTGTCATTGTAATTGAACATTCTCTCTAGCTCTACCAACCCCTTAGGTATCTCATTTGTTTCCAAACATTGTTTCCTTATTGTCAACCACTTCCACCAATGCATTGCAATCAATCTTCTGTCCATCATAATCATCAACACATTGAATGAACCTAAGAATATCTTCATCATTAACAAAAAAATGCCAATTATACACATTATCAGGGATGGCAGGCCTAGATTTTATTTCCACAGTGGAGATGCTGGTTAGTGTTGCATCATTATTTTTCAATGCGACATTAGCTAGAAAGTCTACCATAATATTCTTTGATCTCTCTATCCAATTAATAGAAAATGCACTAAAATGCTCAATGACATCCCAAACTGCATGTTTATACCTCTTTAATCTATCATTTTTGGATGCATATTTGGATCTTACCTGAGAGACAACCAATTCTGAGTCCCCTAAAACTTTCAACAGCTAGATTCCATGCCTTTTTTCAACTTCAAGCCCCAATAACAGGGCTTCATACTCTGCAGTATTATTTGTGCACTGGAAAGCCAGTAAGAAAGAATACTTAAAAGTTATACCTAGTGGAGATACAAAAAGAACCCCTACTCCAGATCCTTCTTTGGAGCAAGCTCCATCAAAATATATCTACCATAAACCATGTTGTTGTGATTCTAATTTGACCACAATGGGGTCAGTATTCTTCAACTGGGGTAAAATTGGTTGTAGTCTGAAATTATCAAGATCCACATCAATCATACAATTGAGCATACTAGGATCTACATTTTCAATTACCCTAGGAGCACGTGGTTCTCTGTACAACTTGACCTGATTCCCATTGATTGGAATGGTGGCATAAGATAAATCCAGTTGGACATTTCCTCCTACTGCTGCTACCCACTGCCTGGACAACAACATACCATAATGGGGTTTAGTGTCAATAACAATGACGTCCATTGTATAAGTTGCCTCAGGGAATGCTGCTGTTTTTACTTCAACATCTCTCATTGTCCCTATCACAGGTACTTCCCTATTATCCATAGCATAGCATTTTCCATATACAATGGTTACTGACAGTCCTAATTCTTTCATAACACCATAAGGCATTACATTAGCAGCAGCTCCTGAATCTATCATGCAGTTTTTTATCAGCCGGTTATTTACTAACAAAGTAACATAAAAAGGATCTACCTGTGAAGGATATTGAGTAATAGTGGTTCCAACATAAACCTCTAGGGTTTGGAGTTCCTGATCCTTTCCATTTTTAGCTAAACTGGTGGGTAGGACTGTGTCACTGTCAGATATACTAGAAAACAAAGACAAAGCTACATCCCTATGTTCTTTTATTTTCAGTAATTCTATTAATGGGACAGTAACTTTCATTTGTGTAAGAGCTTGAGCCATGTCAAATATGGAACTACTACTTAATTCAGTATTAGCTCTAACTCTTTCTGCCTTAAGCTGACTTGCCCTTTTTGTTGTGGCAGCTCCTTGTATATCATTGGTATTTTTATCATCTGTACTCTTGGGTACATCTTTAACCTGTTCCTTCTTTTCTTGACCAATTTTAGGGAAAGTAGTAGCACTACTTGTTGCCCCCTTTTGAGTAACCTCTTTTATGAACATGGAACCAAGTTCACCCTGATCAGTGTCCTTCTTGGTGCTCCTTAAGTTGTAATTGTGTTTTTCTTTAGCAATAGCAGCTTTGGTGATATTTTTAACTTCTTCCTCACTAGGCCTTCTAAGATGAACTTCTTCATCTTCAATTGTTACCACATTCAAGGTAGGATGCCAGTCTAGTGTTAGTTGTCCTTGAACAAGCCTTTCATTATCTAACACATCACTACATTCACTTTGTATGGATTCCTCATCACTTTCTATAATAGTCTCAAACATGTTAATGTCAGGTTTAGTTTCTTGTCTCATGGACTCTTCAAGGGCTTGAGCTACTGCACACTGATGAGGAGAATGTGGCCCATCACAAGCAATACACCAAGGAGTGTTTTCTATATTATGGACATTTTTCCCTTTTAAGGGATCTGGGGTATCCTGACTTTGAGCAATTTTAGGCTTCTCATTTTGGGGTTTGCCATCTTTCCAATTGGTATTATAAGGCATGTCATGCAGTCTAGGGGGTCTATCTTGCCAGTTATAATGAGGCTTATCATTTTTGTTTACCTTGGCAATTAGATCCTTCATAGAAATAACCAACTTTTCTATCTTGTCTTCCTCCTTAGCATCTTTGCTAGGTTGCTATTTTGTTTCCTGCCATAACCTACCATCTGTTCTCCTTCCTAACTTCCCAAATGCCTTTCTATTGCTTTCCACATTAATGGCAATTCTAAATGCATCCCTCAAATTATGTGGATTTTTATCCCTTAATATATAGGCCATTTTAGAATCAATTGCATTATAATAGGTGTTCAGACACATGTTATCATCTAACCTCATCACTTGATACAATCTATGCATGGCCTTTTGAAATCTAGCATTGAAATTGGTGACCATTTCATTATCAGATTTTCTAATGTTATTAAATTCATTGAGCATGAAGCTCACATTCATTTTATCACCGTATTGTTCTTGAAAACAATTCTTAAAGTCCTCCCATGACCCAATGCTATTAACTGGAAGACCTCTGTACCAATCTCTTGCATCATCAATCAGGGACTAAACAAACAATTTCATTATAACATCTTCATCCACTATCTCATAATCATTTATTAGGTCCCCAAAAGATTTTAAATGTTCCTCAGCACTAATTGCGTTATTTCTAGCAAACTTATGGAGTCTATCCCTTAACTCAGTAGGAACATGGTTGGGATATCATGGGAACCCATCAAAAAACAATTGTCTATACTATTCCAAATTGACAGGTCTTCTTTGAAAAGGGTTAACAACATTATTATTTCCCATGTTCATTCTGACTTTTGGAATTGGGGACTGAGATATTTGGCTATGCTGATTGTTCACAGGGATTTGACTAACTGTTGCTATATTAGTAGGCACAGTAGGCTGAATTTTAACCAGGGGAAGGGAAATTTGCTGAGGATCAGGCTTACTAAGATCTTCTGATGGAAAAATGATAGGGGGAGCTTTTAGGTAACTAATTTTTCTTTTGACTTCCTGATTAGCTGCTTCCAACTCATCTTTCTCTAGCTCCATTTGTAGATCCTCCTTTTCCTTCCTCATTCTTTCCATCTCTCTCTCATGTGATGATAGCCTATGAGAATTCTCCTCTATATTTCTAGATCAAGTTCCATCATCCACCCATTTCTACTTCCCTTTATCAACATTATTCCTAGGAGACTGCGAATCACTAAGTACTTCCCTGTTTGGTTGGACTACTGACCTATATGCTGACTTAGCCTTAGGGATTAAAATTTCTCTGATCACAAGGCCTTCCTCATCACTCTTTTATTTTTCCTTAGCCAACACTTCAAGATCAGCTATTTGTCTAAGAAGCCTATCTCTCTCCATTAGTTTTGCTTTGACTTTCTTCTCCTTATTTGCTTCCTTTTGGGCTCTTAAGGAGATTAAGTGGTGAACCCTCCTATTTAAATCTTCTATTTCTTGTGACACTTTATCTTCATCAGGGAAATTCTCCTCAAAGTCAGATATATTGACTTGATCTATATCAATCAAGCTGATATTTCCATCAATTGTTCTAGGAACAGAATGTCTGATTGCATTTGAACTAGTCCTATCTCTCACAAACACACTAACATGAGATATATCTTGATTTAAAGCATGAGCATTATGTATATTTCCAAACAATCCAGAATGGAAACCTAATAAATCATGTTCAAAATCTTTGGAAGAAGAATTAGACTTTGCATAAACAGGTCGATCAGGTATCTTACCGGTATTGTTACCTTTTTGCACCCAAAAAGCATTTGATGGTTCATGAAGCACTGATATTTTGTGACCTCTTCGTGACTATTCGGGCAAACCTTCTTGCAAAGTTTCACGAGGATGCTTCTTCATGAATGATCTGGTGTTTTTTCCTCCTTGCATTATGCTTGGTTGTTTTCCCTTTTAAAATTTTATGTATTTCACAAGGACTGGTTCTAAGATAACAGAGTCGCCACCCACAAGACTATGTAAAATATGAAAAAAAGCTTTGAAAAAATGTTACAAGACTTCATACCAAAATCATATATCAAAATAAAATAGAGGGAACTTCTAAATAGAGACCTCGAGACACCACTACTATATTTACTGAAGGACCAATCAATTCCACAAACATAGAATGATTTTTACTTATAAAGCTAAGCACAAATCTGCATCTGGATCCCTATTGTGACTCTCCCCAGCAGAGTCACCACTTTTGTTGTTCTCAATATTTGATTCACTTTAAAATCCTTATAGTGATATGATAACTTTGTATGTAGAAGAGAGATTAAAGAGAAGGAAACCTTAAGGAAAACATATGACAAGGTTTAATTAACCTTCTACACTTTGAACTTATCCAAAGTTCAGGTGGGTATACCTTTGTGAACTGAATTCACACTTTTAAAAGACAAATCCACAGCAAACCAGTCCAAAAACTAGTGGATATTATCACCTTAAAACTAACTGAAACAAAGGAATGAAACTTATACTCATGTTCAATGTTGATCTACAAGATGTATAGAAGATAACCTTAATAGATATCAGTGCCTTATCCAAGGTCACAGAGTCATCTCAGTTTAAACAATACTTCCACAATCAAACATCTCTACATATTCCATTAGTTTGGCTTCTGTAGATCCCTATATATGCCTGACATACATAAGAATTTATTCATACCAGACTAAACTGTGTTCATGAAAATTCAAAGTATCCCACAAAGAATTTACTGGTAAAAAATGATTCCTGCGTATTTAATTCCCCTCCTAAAGAGAAAAGCTAAGAAACATTTTTACTGAAAATTGCCTTGCAACCCATATTCAAAAAGAATAACCCTAGATTACTCAGAATGAAACAGTAAACATTTGCAAACATACTTGAAGACAACACAAAGTTTAAACTCAAAACCAATGGTCTGTGTATTAATATTTCTTCTAAAAGTATAACAAAAACATTCGAATATTCTCCATCAAAAACTTGAAAAAAGCTCAAATAAATTTCTGCAGCGTTTTCTTACAATTCCTTGCGATCATCTTTTTTACTAGTCCTGGTATCCATTTATAACAATATGGATGCACACATAGCTTTTGCCTTTCCTAG
This sequence comes from Cryptomeria japonica, assembly GCF_030272615.1. Lineage (NCBI taxonomy): Eukaryota > Viridiplantae > Streptophyta > Pinopsida > Cupressales > Cupressaceae > Cryptomeria > Cryptomeria japonica. The sequence continues at coordinate 421,733,565 of NC_081405.1, read as the reverse complement.
GAGAGTTTGTTACAATCATTACTTCTTAAGAAGAAGTTACAAAACCTTTTACAAATGCGGTTACAAGTCTCTTTCAACATCCACAGCTTCTTCCTCTTGTTGTTCTGTTGTGACATTTTCTAACTGCTCCACATCAAGCACTACATACTTTCTTGTCCATTCCTAATACACCTCATCAACAGAACATGAGAAGTTAATCACTCTTAATTTTGTCTTGGCCAATCTTTTCCAAGAATTCCTCATCTTATTGACCTCTGAATTCAGGAAACCATAATGAGATTTGATTTTCTCAATCTCTTCAATTGTTTTGACAAATATGGAGGCATCCTCTGATTTAACAAATCCTTTTATTCTAAGTGACAATTTGGCTTCCAATTCCTTAAGCCATATTTGTTTGTCCTTTAATTGGGTTGGGCTGACAAAACCTCCTGGGAGTAATTCAAAAACTTGATCAGTGTACTCTTTCTTGTACAAGTTGATCTTTCTATCCGCATTATCTACTCCTTCTGCCAACTTTACTAAATCCTTTGTCATATCATTTGTAGACTTAATAATAGGGTCAGCCCCTACCTCATCATAGGATACACAAATCAGTTCTATATCCTGCTCTTTGGGTCTCCATTTATCAAAAATAGGCATTAAAATAGCCTTGTCCCCATTTAACTCATTCCACATTTCCAAAATCTTACTCATGTTGTTATACATTAGTGAAGACCCTATAGTGTCAGCAAAACTTAAAATTGTAGCCTTTACTCTTCTCTTCATATTTCTTTGCATATAGGGTCGGAGCCTCTTTTAAATTCTCCAACTCATGGGGAGTGATCTCAATCAACTGAGAACTAGAAGGTGTTGGAGATGGTGGGAATTCAATAATGGGGCTGGTAGGTGGAGGTCTTGCAGGAGAAGAGGAGATCATCAATGTTGAGGACTCACCTTGATGGTATTGTCCTACCAACTGGCTTTGTAGCTTGGTGATGATGCTATCTTTACCCCTTACCTCTTCCTTGGCACTATTGTAAGCTTTTAAAATTGTCTCCAACTTAACTTGGAGATCTGCCTTTTCCTTAGCCTCTCTTTCTGCTACTGCAACACTAAACTTTGTAGTCTCTAGCATAGTGCTAGCAGCTTCCACTACCTCAGTACTCTACACTCATTTCACTACCATTCCTCCAAGGTAACTTGACCCTGGGGTGTCCTTATTCCTCTCATTTTCATCTCTTTTAAGAGACCACATGACCACTGCAGCATTATCTTTGCTGAAAGTAACTCCCTCCATAGGTTTGGTCTCCTTTCTTACTGCCTCTAAAACTAAGGCATCTGCTATGTCCTATTCGGGGAGAATGAGTACCCCAGCCTGTGCTACCATGTCTCTACCTTGCTCGCGAGTGATGGTCTTAAACTCATCAACTATTTCCTACTTTATCTCTTCCTCCACCATAGCTGGATCTTTGTGGGGCTGCTCACCTTTCCTCTTTTCACACCTAGCATTAAATTTATCACTATTCTGCTTCCACATAAATTCCATGAAAGCTCCTGATGTGACAAAACTATTATCAGCCAAGAAATCCTCACTAGCTTGCTTGATCTTAGGATCCCACTCCTGGCCTTTGAACTCATTAGTAGTGATGTTCATCTCAGCAGTAAGGGGCTCTTCTGGCATTCCCTCTTCCACTTCATCATATGTGTATGCTATCTCTCCAAGACTGCCTAATTGTAGCAGTTGCTCAGCTGCTGCCTGTTCATCTCCTATATGAATAGGGGATTGAGATGAGGAGTACAAAGGTTCATCAGATTTTACTTCCTTTCCCACTGTTTGTTTCTTTGAGATATCTTGAATGTCAATGACATCCTGTATCTTCCTCTTCCCTTTTGAAGTAGAAGGCTCCCCTGTTGTTGGCATCAACACACTATAATTGGACTTCTTATGCAACATGTAATCACCAGGAGGGATTGCTCTAGCAGATGCAGACCTATTTAGAACCAGTCTTGCTTTTTCAGGGTTGTTCTTAATTACAACCTCCGTCTTTTCTTTCAATGTTTGCATCACATCCTCAAAACAAAGAATTAAGAACTTTATCTTCTCTTCAAAGGGGTGAAAGATAGACAAAGGGTCATAGCTATTATCAAATTGGTGCACAAAGTCCAACGCCTTTTTGTAGTCCACCCACTTTTCCTTCCTTAGCTCTTGCTCATCTAAATCAAACTCATTCCTAATGAGGTCTTCAGGAAACTGGAATTGGTGGGGTCTACCTCTGCATATTGCCCTCTTTCTGAACATGTCGTTGAAGAAATATTTAGGGTCAGCACACTGGGATAATGCAGTTGACAAATGGTACGGTTGAAGGAAATCTTCAAAATACTTCCAACCTCCTTTAATTATCACAAATTGATGTGCTATGGTAACTGTAGGGAAAATGGTCCCTTTACCTCTGCCTCGTGCACACTACCAATTTGCTTGAGGATTTCTGCAATTCCTACTTTAAGAGGGACCTGATAGGGCAACAAAAATGGAGTGCCTTTGAAACCATATACTATGAAAACTGGGGAGATAGGGTATAAGTAGATATCACCCCAATTGTGGACAATTTTAATATTCCCAACAAACTCTTTTGGCCTAATGAATTCCAAAAGAACCTTAGGGACTCTTGGATTCTCTGAATAGATAAGAGTCCTAATCTTAGATGCAAAACACTTATCAAACTTTAAGAAGCTTGCATCTTCTCTGTCCCATGACAGCACTGTACTCCATAACTACACTGGCATCTTTTCTCCATCTTTATCTTTCACAATATCCATTCCACTTGCAAAATAGTCACCACCCTTGAATAAAAATAAATGCATAAGGAGGGAGTACCATCCAAAAGGCCTATCCACTTTCCCATTCTTTATTCCTATCAATCCTTCATGGATAGCATCAGTGATATGGGAAGCATAGTCAAAGGTTACTGCCAAAGAAGGGTTCAAAATTTGAGCAATCATTAGCATGTAATGAGTTGGTATATTTGCCTCAACATCTTCTCCTAGAATTTGGCAGAGTGACCAATATAATCCTTTGGCCCTAAGGGTGAACAGATTTAAAGAGAAAGGCTCCTTAGTGTTAGGTCCTACAACTGTTAACCTACCTATCTTCGCAAAGAATTCTTTAAGAGGCCCATTTCTAAGGTGATTCTTCTGCACACTGTAAACTTGAGCTAGTGATTTAAAATTAATAGGCTCTAGAAAATTGGTAAACTCACTAAGCCCAAAAGCATTTCTGAACTCCTCATTATTTATTTCAATGAGGGTTTTCCCAATTATATCCTTAAAACTTCTTGTGATTGGGTCATAGCTGTGTGCAACCTGAGTTAGGAGATCCACATCCATGAATACTCCAAGGACCACCAATTTTCCTACATCTAGCTCCCATATACTATTCATTGGGGCTGGAGAATTTCTCATACCAAATCCAACCTTAAATAATCCCAACCCAGACAACCCAATTTGAGGGTCTCTTAGCCAGTTGCCTTTGTCATACAATCCCTCTCCTATTTTTAAGCGAGGAGCTCTTGGCACTAGTTCTTTTACCTTTGCTGCCACATTAGTTGACATTGTCAACTATTCTAGGAAATCATCATAGATAGCCATCTCCTGGTAATTAACCTTTCCTGAGAATTCTCTTTTAAGTTCCATCTTAAAAACTATGCAAACAATTTAATTACTACCCTCAACTGTTCTGTAATAAATCAAAACCTCAATTAAAACACACTGTCAAGTAATTGCCAAACAGGAGTACAAGAGAATCTATTTTTTGCTTGAAGATATCCGCTCTGCAAGTGAGGAAATTTGCTCTGCAAGTACTTCTCTGCAACAACTTTTCAAAATGATGCCTTCATTCAATTGATGCGAGATCATATACGGTAGTCAGGCTCTTAACTGCAACATTGATACCGCATGCTTTGGCTGTCCTTTTAGAATTGAATTCATAGAAGAATTCAAAAATTTTGCTCCAACGGGTCACAACATGCCTGTATATTTTCTTTTCGCTCTTTCGCCATTTTGCAGAGCATAACATTCTAGCAATTTCGCCAAATGAAACCACACCATCCATCCGATCAAATGTGACTTGATCGGTCTTTACACTATTTTAACCTCTTTGCTTTATCCCCCAAGCACTTTCCTTTTGCGAAGCTATGCCAAGCATTAGATGGAACTCTAACCGCCCGACCTTTAACCCCTACCGGGACCATCAACTTTTTCACTAACCACGCCTCATCTTGATGGCTAATGGTTTTTTGCTATTTGTTAGAGGTTAATCCGCTTACATCTTCGGGCCATGAAACAACAAGAAGTGTTGGATCAATCTTGAGATGACCATCCTTTAAGTGAGACCTTTATCCAGACATTGCTTACCCCGCTTATTCATCGGTTAAAAAATGCCACATGGCACTCAGCCATTAGCCCTGGAAAACTCTTCAGGTTTAGTTTAGAGTCAACCACATGTCTTACTTCCTGCATAACCACCGATTACACCTTGGCGGGCCCTTAATCACCTTTTGAAACTATGTGTCAATCAAAACATCACCATCAAGCTTTACAAGAAGTAACAACTGTCACTTCATGTCATGCCAAGAAGAACCTCTCTTTCTCTTTCACCATTTTGAGGGCCTTAATCCTTGGTTGATTTGTAGCCACGAAGCAACATGAACCCTTGGATCAAAACAGAGTTGATCCTCTTTTACCTTTATGCTTTATCTTCTCTTCGGGCCCACTAGCTCTTTTGCCATTTCACAGACCTTAAAACACTAGCATCTTGCCTTCGCAAACACACATGGACCATTAGATTATATCAAAATTTCTTGATGCTTAACAACCTACTTGAATCCGATAGACGTGGGTTGTCTGACTCATCTTTATCCACTTGGTGTCTCCCCAGCAGAGTCACCACTTTTGTTGTTCTCAAAATCTGATTCACTTTAAAATCCTTATAGTGATATGATAACTCTGTATGCAGAAGAGAGATTAAAGAGAAGGAAACCTTCAGGACAACATATGACAAGGTTTAATTAACCTTCTACACTTTGAACTTATCCAAAGTTCAGGTGGGTATACCTTTGTGAACTGAATTCACACTTTTAAAAGACAAATCCACAGCAAACCAGTCCAAAAACTAGTGGATATTATCACCTTAAAACTAACTGAAACAAAGGAATGAAACTTATATACATGTTTAGTGTTGATCGACAAGATGTATACAAGATAACCTTAATAGATATCAGTGCCTTATCCAAGGTCACAGAGTCATCTCAGTTTAAACAATACTTCCACAATCAAACATCTCTACATATTCCATCAGTTTGGCTTCTACAGATCCCTATATATGCCTGACACACATAAGAATTTCTTCATACTAGACTAAAATATGTTCATCAAAATTCAAAGTATCCCACAAAGAATTTACTGGTAAAAAATGATTCCTGCGTATTTAATTCCCCTCCTAAAGAGAAAAGCTAAGAAACATTTTTACTGAAAATTGCCTTGCAACCCATATTCAAAAAGAATAACCCTAGATTACTCAGAATGAAATAGTAAACATTTGCAAACATACTTGAAGACAACACAAGTTTTAAACTCAAAACCAATGGTCTGTGTATTAATATTTCTTCTGAAAGTATTACAAAAACATTCGAATATTCTCCATCAAAAACTGGAAAAAAGCTCAGATAAATTTCTGTAGCGTTTTCTTACAATTCCTTGCAATCATCTTTTTAACTAGTCCTGGTATCCATTTATAACAATATGGATGCACACATAGCTTCGGATTCCTAGGAGAGTTTGTTACAATCATTACTTCTTAAGAAGAAGTTACAAAACCTTTTACAAATGCGGTTACAAGTCTCTTTCAACATCCACAGCTTCTTCCTCTTGTTGTTCTGTTGCAACATTTTCTAACTGCTCCACATCAAGCACTGCATACTTTCTTGTCCATTCCTGATACACCTCATCAGCAGGCCATGAGAAGTTATTCAATCTTGTTTTTGTCTTGGCCAATCTTTTCCAAGAATTCATCATCTTATTGACCTCTGAATTCAGGAAACCATAATTAGATTTGATTTTCTCAATCTCTTCAATTGTTTTGACAAATATGGAGGCATCCTCTCATTTAAAAATTCCTTTTATTCTAATTGCAATTTGGCTTCCAATTCCTTAAGCCATATTTGTTTGTCCTTTAATTGGGTTGGGCTGACAAAACCTCCTGAGAGTAATTCAAAAACTTGATCAGTGTACTCTTTCTTGTACAAGTTGATCTTTCTATCTGCATTATCTACTCCTTCTGCCAACTTTACTAAATCCTTTGTCATATCATTTGTAGATTTAATAATAGGGTCAGCCCCTGCCTCATCATAGGATACAGAAATCAGTTCTATATCCTTCTCTTTGGGTCTCCATTTATCAAAAATAGGCATTAAAATAGCCTTGTCCCCATTTAACTCATTCCACATTTCCAAAATCTTACTCATGTTGTTATACATTAGTGAAGACCCTATAGTGTCAGCAAAACTTAAAATTGTAGCCTTTACTCTTCTCTTCATATTTCTTTGCATATAGGGCCTGAGCCTCTTTTAAATTCTCCAACTCATGGGGAGTGATCTCAATCAATTGAGAACTAGAAGGTGCTGGAGATGGTGGGAATTCAATAATGGGACTGGTAGGTGGAGGTCTTGCAGGAGAAGAGGAGATCATCAATGTTGAGGACTCACCTTGATGGTATTGTCCTGCCAACTGGCTTTGTAGCTTGGTGATGATGCTATCTTTACCCCTTACCTCTTCCTTGGCACTATTGTAAGCTTTTAAAATTGTCTCCAACTTAACTTGGAGATCTACCTTTTCCTTAGCCTCTCTTTCTGCTACTGCAACACTAAACTTTGCAGTCTCTAGCATAGTGCGAGCAGCTTCCACTACCCCAGTGCTCTGCACTCATTTCACTATCATTCCTCCAAGGTAACTTGACCCTGGGGTGTCCTTATTCCTCTCATTTTCATCTCTTTTAAGAGACCACATGACCACTGCAGATTATCTTTGCTGAAAGTAACTCCCTCCATAGGTTTGGTCTCCTTTCTTACTGCCTCTAAAACTAAGGCATCTGCTATGTCCCATTCGGGGAGAATGAGTACCCCAGCCTGTGCTACCATGTCTTCCTTGCTCGCGAGTGATGGTCTTAAGCTCATCAACCATTTCCTGCTTTATCTCTTCCTCCACCATAGCTGGATCTTTGTGGGGCTGCTCACCTTTCCTCTTTTCACACCTAGCATTAAATTTATCAATATTCTACTTCCACATAAATTGCATGAAAGCTCTTGATGTGACAAAACTATTATCAGCCAAGAGATCCTCACTAGCTTGCTTTTTCTCAGGATCCCACTCCTGGCCTTTGAACTCATTAGTAGTGATGTTCATCTTAGTAGTAAGGGGCTCTTCTAGCATTCCCTCTTCCACTTCATCATATGTGTATGCTATCTCTCCAAGACTGCCTAACTGTAGCAGTTGCTTAGCTGCTGCTTGTTCATCTCCTATATGAATAGGGGATTGAGATGAGGAGTACAAAGGTTCATCAAACTGTACTTCCTTTCCCACTCTTTGTTTCTTTGGCCTATCTTGAATGTCAATGACATCCTATATCTTCCTCTTCCCTTTTGAAGTAGAAGGCTCCCCTGTTGTTGGCATCAACACACTGTAATTGGACTTCTTATGCAACACGTAATCACTAGGAGGGATTGCTCTAGCAAATGCAGACCTATTTACAACTAGTCTTGCTTTTTTAGGGTTGTTCTTAATTACAACCTCCCTCTTTTCTTTTAGTGTTTGCATCACATCCTCAAAACAAAGAATTAAGAACTTTATCTTCTCTTCAAAGGGGTGAAAGCTAGACAAAGGGTCATAGCTAGTGTCAAATTGGTGCACAAAGGCTAAAGCCTTTTTGTAGGCCACCAACTTTTCCTTCCTCAACTCTTCCTCATCTAAATCAAACTCATTCCTAATGAGGTCTTTAGGAAACTAGAATTGGTGGGGTCTACCTCTGCATATTGCCCTCTTTCTGAACAAGTTGTTGAATAAATCTTCAGGGTCAGCACACCGGGATACTGTAGTTGACAAATGGTACGGTTGAAGGAAATCTTCAAAATACTTCCAACCTCCTTTAACTATCACAAATTGATGTGCTATGGTAACTGTAGGGAAAATGATCCCTTTACATCTGCCTGTTAGCTCTACCTCTTGCACACTTCCAATTTGCCAGAGGATTTCTGCATTTCCTACTTTAAGAGGGACCTGATAGGGCAACAAAAATGGAGTGCCTTTGAAACCATATACTCTAAAAACTGTGGAGATAGGGTATAAGTAGATATCACCCAAATTGTGGATAATTTTAATATTCTCAGCAAACTCTTTTGGCCTAATGAATTCCAAAAGAACCTTAGGGACTCTTGGATTCTCTGAATAGATAAGAGTCCTAATCTTAGATGCAAAACACTTATCAAACTTTAAGAAGCTTGCATCTTCTATGTCCCATGATAGCACTTTACTCCATAATTGCACTGGCATCTTTTCTCCATCTTTCTCTTTCACAATATCCATTCCACTTGCAAAAAAATCACCACCCTTGAATAAAAATAAATGCATAAGGAGGGATTACTATCCAAAAGGCCTATCCACTTTCCCATTCTTTATTCCTATCAATCATTCATGGATAGCATCAGTGATATAGGAAGCATAGTCAAAGGTTACTGCCAAAAAAGGGTTCAAAATTTGAGCAATCATTAGCATGTAATGAGTTGGCATATTTGCCTCAGTATCTTCTCCTAGAATTTGGCAGAGTGACCAGTATAATCCTTTGGCCCTAAGGGTGAATAGATTTAAAGAGAAAGGCTCCTCTGTGTTAGGTCCTACAACTTTTAACCCACCTATCTTCACAAACAATTCTTTAAGAGGCCCATTTCTAAGGCGATTCCTCTGCACACTGTAAACCTGAGCTAGTGATTTAAAATTAATAGGCTCTAGAAAATTGGTAAACTCACTAAGCCCAAAAGCATTTCTGAACTCCTCATTATTTATTTTAATGAGGTTTTTCCCACTTATATCCTTAACACTTCTTGTGATTGGGTCATAGTTGTGTGCAGCCTGAGTTAGGAGATCCACATCCATGAATACTCTAGGGACCACAAATTTGCCTACATCCAGCTCCTACATACTGTTCATTGGGGTGGGAGAATTTCTCATACCAAATCTAACCTTAAATAATCCCAACCCAGACAACCCAATTTGAGGGTCTCTTAGCCAGTTGCCTTTGTCATACAATCCCTCTCCTATTTTTAAGTGAGGAGCTCTTGGCACTAGTTCTTTTACCTTTGCTGCCACATTAGTTGACATTGTCAATTGTTCTAGGAAAGTACCACAGATAGCCCTCTCATGGTAATTAACCTTTCCTGAGAATTATCTTTTAGGTGCCATCTTAAAAACTATGCAAGCAATTTAATTACTACCCTCAACTATTCTGTAATAAATCAAAACCTCAATTAAAACACATTGTTAAGTAATTGCCAAACACGAGTACAAGAGAGCTTATTTTTTGCTTGAAGAAATCCGCTCTGCAAGTGAAGAAATTTGCTTTGCAACTACTTCTCTGCAAAAACTTTTCAAAATGAAGCCTTCATTCAATTGATGCGAGATCATATACGATGGTCGGGCTCTTAGCTATGACATTGATACCACATGCTTTGGCTATTCTTTCAGAATTGTATTCATAGAAGAATTCAAAAATTTCACTCAAATGGGTCACAACATGCCTGTATATTTTCTTTTCGCTCTTTCACCATTTCGCAGAGCATAACATTCTAGCAATTTTGCCAAATGAAATCACGCCAGCCATCCGATCAAATGAGACTTGATCAGTCTTTACACTGTTTTAACCTCTTTGCCTATGCACCGGGCCTTACCTCCTTTTCACCATTTCACAAGCTTTATCCCTTGAGCACTTTCCTTTCGCGAAGCTACACCAAGCGTTAGATGAAACTCTAACCGCCTGGCCTTTAACCCCTACCGAGACCGTCAACTTTTTCACTAACTGCACCTCATCTTGATGGCTAACGGTTTTTTGCTATTTCGTAGAGGTTAATGCACTTACATCTTCAGGCCACGAAACAACGAGAAGCGTTGGATCAATCTTGAGATGACCATCCTTTAAGTGAGACCTTTATCCAGACATTGCTTACCCCGCTTATTCACCGGTTAACAAATGCCACATGGCACTTGACCATTAGCCCTGGAAAACTCTTCGGGTTTAGTTCAGAGTCAACCACATGTCTTACTTCCTGCATAACTACCAGTTACCTTGGCGGGCCCTTAATCACCTTTTGAAACTACGTGTCAATCGACACATCACCATCAAGCTTTACAAGAAGTAATAGCTATCACTCCACGTCATGTCGGGAAGAACCTCTCTTTCTCTTTCACCATTTTTCAGGCCTTAATCCTCAGTTGATTTGCAGCCACGAAGCAACAAGAACCCTTGGATCAAAACAGAGTTGATTCTCTTTTACCTTTATGCTTTATTTACTCTTCGGGCCCACTAGCTCTTTCGCCATTTCGCAAACCTTAAAACACTAGCATCTTACCTTCGAGAACACACATGGACCATTAGATTATATCAAACTTGCTTGATGCTTAACAACCTACTTGAATCTGAGAGACGTGGGTTGTCTGACTTAGCTTTATCCACTTGGTGTCTAGTCATTCCTGAACTAACATGTCAACTTTTTATTCGCTGAGAGAAAACATCGGGATCCACTTTATCGTTGCCACCTATATCTGTCAGGTCACTTCTTATCATGCAGCATGACTCATCTTCTTGGACCCACCCTTTAGTCCTTAGATCCAATTTGCTGACCACTCTGATTTTTGGCCACGTTTCATTATCTTACTTGCCATCTCAACCAGCTGGACTGCTTGCTTGGAACACCATGTCATTTCGTTGTTTCGCAAAAGCTATCTTTCGAGCATCTTTCTCTTATGAAACCGCGCTAGTCATTAGATCTTTGAGAACCTATGCATCTGTTATGCTTCTTATAAACCTCTTTTTCCCGAGCCAAAAAATGTTTTGCTATTTCACAGGGCATAACATGTGAGCATCTATCAGCCACGAAACAACGCGAGCCGTCGATTTCTTTTGAACTCGATCACCTTTTAGCCGTGGAAAAGTCTTCACCGTTGGGTCCCGCCAAACCTTTTCACCATTTCGCGAAAGTTAATTTACTCGCTCGTTTCAGTTGTGAATCAATGCCAACCATTAGATCTTGAGCGAGATGGAATCTTGTTAAACTTGATCTAATGCACACAGTTGAACATGCTTTTCCTTTCGCTATTTCCAATAGCTTAACGCACCCGGAACTTCACGTAATGAAATGGCAAAAGTCATCGATTCATCTAAAAACTGCGTGACACTTACTGGACCCGACAACATTAGATGGAAAAAGACATAAGGCATAGATTTTTTACAATTATTTAATGACCGCCTAGGTAGATAACAAGGGGGGACACTTCACAAGACCCCAAGACCCATTACTTAAGTGAATAAAGTAACATAGGAATAGAAACTAGAGGGTTTTGATCAGACATTTGAGCGATTTAAAACTAAAAACCCTTAACCCTTAAAGACCTAACATAGATTTGAAGCAGTTAAAAGCATACCTGACTCAAAATTTCAAAAACCTAGCCAATCATGGGAAAAGAAAACCCATTTCTTAAACACTGATAACAGATGGGTAGTTGTTAACTCTGTTTATGAATCATATTTAATAAATAATGAAATGTTAAGTTTATTTATGTGTTGCTAACGATGGACTAACACATTTGCTTCATGCGCGAGTTGCTTTATGTATATATTGTCATGTTGTGTGAAAGTTTATGGGGTGTGAGGAGATGATTTCCCATCACTCATTTCACTGAGACACATAAAGTCACAATTATCCTTCACCGGTGTGTTTAATATGTTTGTATATACATGTATGTGTGGTTCAATGATGTAGGAAATTGCAGGTACAAGGTATCGACTCCACCTAGCTCCATAGGTCTAAGCGTACCTAATTAATCTGATGGAAGTGGAGGAGGTAGTTCTAAGGCCCTAAAAAAACCCTAGCCTTGTTCGTTTGTGAGCATTGTCAGTCTTTTGTCTACCTTGTCAGATCGCCAAGTAGGCCATTGTTCTGACGTTGGTATTTGGGTCATGTTCTTATTTGGTTTAAGTTGAGTGTAGTGTGTTATGCATTTTGTGTATTTAATCATTCTCTTCTTGAGTAGTTAATGAGTAATTAATGTGTGTTGTGTTTTTTTAAATAGAATTAAGGATAAATTAAATTAAGATTATTTTTGTGGTTAATTAGATAATCGATTACTCTTAATTGTCTAGTTAGAGTGAATGTTGAATTATTAGTGAAAATTATATTATGGCTTGAGTCATTGTTTTAAAAATAAAAATAAAAGAGAAAGAAAATCAATTTTTACTTATTAGTTATTAAATATTTTATGACTTTTGTGTTCAAAAGAAAAAGTAAAAGAATAATATAATTTTTGAATATAGTCATGCAAATGTTTTAAAATGAAATTAGATTTTTCAATTTTTATTAAAAAAAGTGAATTTATGCCCTAAATTAGATTTTTGGAAAAAATGGCTTTATTATTGGGAAATTTTTGGAAAAGGAGGATTCTTCTCATGTTGGGGATTTTTTTCCTCCTCTCTACTAGTTATGGGGTTTGGTGTGAACTCTGGTATTTTGGGGAGGATTGGGATGGCTCTTCTCAAATTTTATCTAGGAAAGCTCTTGCAGGTTGGCTACCTGAATTCCTTTGCTTGTTCTTCTTTTTTTAAAAATTTGTCTATGATTGTGTAATTGTTTGTTCCTTTCTATTGGGGCAAAATTGGATTCTTGGGTTTTGAGATTTCCCCAATTTTCTATTTGGGAAGAAAAACATTGGACAGATTTAGTATTTGAATCTATGATTTAGACTTTTAAACTAATATCATAAATGTTTTAATTTATTTCCAAAAGTCCATAATCTGTTCTGGATAGTGGACTAGTGTTTGTTTTTATTGCTGCTGGAAAATTTGGTTTCAAAACTGCATTTGGAAGTTCTATTTAAAAAAAAAAAATTAAATTATACCTCTGTCGAATTTAACAAAGAGGAGAAATTAAAAAAATGAAAGTGGGGGGGGGGGGGGGTGGGGGTGGTGGAGCCCAAACCCCACGATGTGGGGGGAGGGCACCACATCTGTGGTGCCTCTAACCACCGTGGTGGGGAGAGGGCACCACGACTGTTGTGTCCCCTCACCACAGCCGTGGGGGGGAGGGGGGCGAGGGCTTAAACCCTCCTCCCCTACTGGTATATGTTGTAAACAAAAAAATATGCAATTCGATATTATTTTATTTATTTTATTTGTCGATTAAACATGGTTTTCGATGCCATTAAATTATGATTTAGATTTATATTTATATATATATAATTTTATGTAAGTTTATAATTTTTAAATTAAGAAGAGGTTTAGTGGGTATTGGATTTTTAAAATAATTTTCGGGTTTCAAATTTAATAAGTAAATATATATAATATTTATTTTGAAATTAGTAGTATGGAAAATTAAATGTTAAAGATTGATTAGATGTAAGCGCAAATTATTTTGTGAAAATGAATTTTATATTGTTAGCCATCAATTATGTTTAGTCGATATGACTTTTATTTGAAGAGGATTATTTTGATTTATATATTGAATTTAGTTTCCAAAAGTATTTTAAATGATATTTTCATTAACTTGAAATTTGAATGCATATGGTGTTTGTTATAGCCAAATTAGCTTAAATTGAAATGATTATATATTTGTTTTAAATGATAGCTTATTTAGGGAATGAGTTGCTTTTATTCTTTTTAAGGGTGTATGGTTTCTAAGTTAAGCATCGTGCAAGTTTATTTGGGTGTATGTTTACTTAGACCCTTTCTTAATGCGTTATTCCCTATTGGGGTGTTTTTTATCATGAAAGAGTCAGTTATTGAAAGAGCTGCAATTAGAGATTGTTAGTTTTTAATTATATTTTGAGTAATCGTTATGATTCCTTAACGTGGATGTGTTTAGAGTGCAAGTGTTTCCTATAAAGTAAGTACTCTGACTAGTGGATTATGGTGTTGATTTGAAAGAATATTTTTTGTCTATGTTGGTATATTGTTGAATGCAAGTTGATTGTGTAATTAAGTGGTTAAGTGTTAATTATGGTTGTAATTTCTTTATTTTGGGTTTTGGTCTTGTCTTGTGGTTAGACTAGTTGATCGCTTCACACCTCCAGTGGTTTAACCTGTTAATTCTATAAGGACCTAGTTAATACTGAGAGGGAAGGTGAATCAGTATTAACACAAATTAAAACTTTAATCCCAAATCTAACTTTTAGCAAATCTGAAATCATTCACCATGCAAACCAACTCTCTTATCAAATTTCACAACCTCTTTATTAGATCTAAACATTTATTTGCTACTTATGCAAACTCATTAATCAGATTATTCACCACACCAATTAATTATTCCACCTCTTAAGAAATCATATAAATCTGATCATTTACCAACTCATTATCAGTACCGGTAACCTTGATAAACCTCTAATAAACTATCATGACCGGTAATCAGAAATAATGCATGAAATGAAACATAAACAAGAACATCACATGTAAAGAATTCCACACATGAACACTATAATTTTTTGAAGTGGAAACCCAAATGGGAAAAACCACGGTGGGAGTTGGTACCCACAATAATTTGTACTCTTTTGAAGTATGCCCTGTTAGGAGCTTAGCCTTATTAGGAGCTTACAATACACCCTGTCAGGAGAAGACCCTATTAGGAGTCACCTAGTTAAGGGATTTGCCTAGCAACCCGATTAGAAGCTTGATGACCTATTAGGATCAATCTCATGAGAATATTTACCACTCTTTTTGAGAGCTTCCTTGTTATGGGACTTAATTTTTTAAATCCTATTAGGACCTACCCAGTTGAGGGATTTAACCTATTGCAACTATTAGGGAACAACAGTGAAAGAGTGATCTCTTACTTGCACTTCTCAGCTTGCTAAATCAGATCCAGTTATGCTCTACACTCTGTAACTCTCTCGTAGATCTCAAACTTCTCTTGGACGGCTCAACATATTCTTCTAAGATCACCGACACAATAAACATCAATTGTGTCATCCTATATAGCCATCTCAACTAGGTCAGCCACTAAACCCTAATTACATAATGAATTTACAATACATATCATAAGAGATCATCTCAAATCAATATATAGATCATTACATCAAATTACAATGCAATATCAACTATTGGTTGATCAAAACCCATCACAAAAACCCAATCTGTACCAAAGTCAAAACCTAAAAAACACTCTCCAAAGTGATTCACTATTTCCCAAGAAATTCTTCCTTAATTCACACCAAAACAACATCCAAATCTTCCACATGGGTTGTGTTATGTTACCAGTAACATGTAGACTTGATGTCGATCACCCCTATACCAAAAATCTTTACTGGTTAGATGATTTCTTCACTAGTCCTTAAACCCCACTAAAACCCTAGCAAAGCTTCATCAGAAATTTGAAATAAGTCTTTCGGTAATCATCACAAGTTTCAGTTTTGGTCAGATGCTCCTTTCAAAATACAATCTCACATTACAAATCACAATACACCAATCATTACAGATCACCCGATTCAAGAAAAACATCTCTGCTTTACCAGTTAAAGTCCTATTTCATAGTCTTTAGTTCTTTGCCAATAAACCTTGTCTTCGGTAAACCAAATCACTTAGTCAATCAAACCAAAACATCAGGAACATCAGTAAACATCCGTTGACACTAATTGCCATCAATGGCAACACAAATAACTAATCATGTCATCTATCGACAAAATCTCAATCTTCTAACCTCTATCGGTATAGTCATCCATCTTCAACTGTCATCATCTCATCTGCATCAGTTATGCCAAATGGCAATATTATCCCCCTTTGGCATTGATGGCAACACCAATCAGATATACAATTAGAGTAACATCATCATCTACAACTTGCTTGCTGGTATCACATCATCAGGTAGTTCTCCTCCTTTTATCTTCTCCCCCTTAACTAATGCTTCACTCAATTTGATCAACTTCTCCAATATTTGATTTCTTTTCTTCTCCTCCTTTGATAGCAATGCCAAATGCATCACTTGTATTCAATTTTGTTTTTGCCTCTTCCATCATCTCTGCTAATCAAATCAAAAAATTATATTAAAGCATTAAATTAGATCTTTACATCAGACTTGCTCCCCCAAAGGAGTAGCCTGCACCTTCATCAATCCTTAGTGAAAGATAAACATGAAATCCACAGGATTGATGCATCTCCATCATTCTAGTTCTTCTGGTGTAGGGGTCTAACCCCTAGTTTACCTCTAAGAAACTCAAAGGTAGTCTTTGGTAAGGGCTTAGTAAAGATATAGGCTAACTGATCTTTACTCCTCACATATTCCATTTTCACCAGTTTTTCTTGAACTCTTTCCCTTAGGAAATGATATTTTAATTCAATGTGCTTGGTTCTAGCATGAAGTACATGATTCTTAGAAATGTTTATTGCACTTGTATTATCATAATAGATAGTCATCGATTCAGACATATCGATCTTGAATCCTTCTATCACATGCCTCATCCACATTGCCTACATGCAATTCATGGATGCAGCTACATACTCTGCTTTAGCTATAGATTGAGAAACACATATGTTTCTTACTCATCCATGCCACTAATCTTCCACCAAGTAGAAAGGCTCCACTGGTTGTGCTTTTTCGATCATCCACATTACCTACCCAATCCGCATCAGTAAAGACATCCAAAGTAAAATTTTCTTTATATGGATACCATAAACCATAGTCTATTGTGCCTTTTAGATATCAGAAAATTCTCTTCACAGCCACCATGTGACTCTCCTTATGCTCTTTTTCAAATTTGGCCACTAATCCAACAACATGAGCAATGTCCAGTCTGCATGAACAACATAGTGTATCTTACCAATCATCGATTTGTACTCTTTTTTACTGACAAAAGGGGAATCATCTTGCTTTGACAACTTGCAACTTGTTACCATCGGTGTTCCTACCAGTTTGTAGTCTTCCATGTCGAAAGTATTCAACACTTCTTTGATATACTTGCTTTGACAAATAAAAATACCACCATCCAGTTGCTGGACCTATAAGCCAATAAATAATTTTATTTCACCAATTAGAGACATTTTAAACTCCTTTTGCATCTCATCAACAAAGTTCATACACATATCATCATTACCACAAAAAAATTTGTCATCTACAAACACATCTCATTAGCAAAGTTCATACACATATCATCATTGCCACAAAAAATTATGTCGTCTACAAACACTTCTTCTATTAGCATCTGGTCTCCATCAGTTTTCAAATAAATGTTGCTATTCAAACTGGTACATTGGAATCCAATTTTGATAAAATGTGCATGTAATCTCTCATACCATGCTCTCAGTGCTTGCTTTAGACCATATAGTGCCTTATGCAATTTACACACCATGTCTTTATCATCAGTCAAGGAAAATCCATTTGGTTGTTCAATGTATACCTCTTCTTCTAGAATTACATTCAGAAAGGATGATTTGACATCCATTTGATAGACTTTGAAACCTTTATGTGCAGCAAATGCTAGCAGCATCCTTACTCCTTCTAATATAGCAACCGGTGCAAATGTTTCACCATAATCCTCAACTTCTTCCTGTGCATACCCTTTGCAGACTAACCTTGCTTTGTTTCTCACAACTTTTCCTTCTTCATTCAACTTATTCCTAAAGACCCATTTTGTTCCTATTACATTCTTATCCTCCAGTCTAGGAACAAGCGACCATGTCTGATTCTTCTCAATTTGATCTAATTCTTCATTCATTGCATTCACCCAATCATTGTCTTTTAGTGCTTCCTTAACTGTCTTGGGTTCTATTTTAGAAATCAAACATGAGTTAAATATATCTCCTTGTTTGTACACCTGTATTCTTATCGCCAATTATCTTCTCTTGTGAATGATTTAATCTGACAAATCTAGGTATTTGTTGTGCCAGTTCTGCATTTTCCTCCTCACTGTCATCGCTTATTGGTTGAGCGCCTAATTCTTCATTTTCCGATTGTTCATTATTTTGTGCCTCTGGTTCAATGATCACAAGTTTTTCTTCATTATCATCATTTTTAGGTTTTGATCTGCTTGTACCTTCAGATTTATCAGATAGATCATCAACTTTTACATTAACACTTTCAACAATTTTCTTAGTTCTCTTATTGTAACATTTATATGCTTTACTCTTAGAAGAGTAACCAAGAAAAAATTCCTCATCAAATTTTGCATCAAGTTTCTCAGTGTAGTTATCTTTCTTAATAAAACATTGACTTCCAAAAATTTTGAAATAACTTACACAAGGAGTTTTTCCATACCATAGCTCATAGGGTGTCT
Organism: Cryptomeria japonica; assembly: GCF_030272615.1. Lineage (NCBI taxonomy): Eukaryota > Viridiplantae > Streptophyta > Pinopsida > Cupressales > Cupressaceae > Cryptomeria > Cryptomeria japonica. Next base: position 421,715,019 of record NC_081405.1, on the reverse strand, counting down.
TTTTGTTACCTCTTTTTACTAGTACCCAGTTTAAAGTGTATATAGCAGTACTGACTTCTTCTCTCCAAAATATATTAAGGTACATCACCCTATAATAACATTGTTCCGGTAGCATCAACAATTGTCCGGTTCATCCTTTCTACTATGCCATTTTATTGTGGTGTCCTCGGAGCAGACATCTATCTCTTGATACCTCGTTCATCACAATTCTTAACAAATTCATCAGTTATGAATTCACCTCCCCAGTCTGATCTTAAACACTTCAAGATCTTACCAGTTTCATTTTCAACCAGAGCTTTAAATAATTCAAATTTACTAAATTCTTATGATTTCTCCTTCAAAAATGTCACCCACATCATCTTAGAATAGTCATCAGTAAAAAGAATGAAATACCTATCACCATAAAAACTTTTTGTTCTCATAGGGCCATAGAGATCAGTATGTACCAAATCTAAAATATTCTCTAAAGTACAATTCTCTCTCTTGAAAGAAATAGAGGTCATCTTACCAATTTGACAATCTTTGCATATCACATTATCTAGTTTGACACTTTGTGGCAATCCTCTTACAACACTTGACTTACTTACTTTAACCAAATTATCAAAATTAACATGACAACATCTTTTATACCACAACCAACTGTCTTCCATTCTTGCAACCAGACAATTATTAACATTACTATTCAAATAGAATAAGTTACCTCTAGTTTTCTTCCCGGTAGCAATCTATTCACCATTACCTCCAAGAATTCTGTAGACTCCACTTTTAAATTCAAGCAAACAACCTTTATCATTGAGCTGACCAACACTTAAAAGATTATGCTTTAGATCATCTACCCAAAACACATCATCAACACTCTTCCTATTTAAAGAAATAGAACCTTTACCTTTCACCATGCAGGGAGAGTTATTTCCAAATCTAACAACACCTCCATCAAATTCATCAAGAGTTATGAACTTACTTTTGTCTCCGGTCATGTGGTGTGAGCAACCACTATTTATTATCCATTCATCACTATTCTCCATATGAGATACCAGTGCCTTTTCATTTGACAGTTCCTCCTTCATGGCTACAAACACAATTTCCTCATTGTCATCTTCATCTTCAGACTCTTCATCGGTCACACCTTCATCTACTACAACATAACATTTCTTTTTTCCCTTTCCTTTATATTTTCTAAATTTCTCTTTCTTGTCAGCATTAGGACAATTAGTAGCAATATGACCACTTCTACTACAAGAAAAACACTTCAAAGGTAGATTTCCTTTATACTTACCAGTTCCTCTTGGAAATATTTTTGCTAACAGTCCCTCAAGTTCCATCACATTATCTTCAATGTCATTTCCCTAGTTACTTTCATGACTTGACCTCATGATTTTGACATACATCTTTTCCTTTTCTAGCAGATGAACCGGTAACAAAAGATTTAAAGGTAGATTCACTAGATCTAGCAACATTATTGTCAAAACTATTCAACTCAAAATCTATAAGTCTACCAATAAATGAATCAATATTTACCTTATCCTTTGAAATAGATATAAGTTCTTGGAGTGCAAAGACTCTTATAGCATATTGAGGTTGAAGAGTTCTAAGTATTTTACTTACTATAGCATCATCTTCTATTTTACCTCCAACACTCTTTGTGTCGCCAAAAACTTCTTTGATTCTCTGACCATATTGTGCAATATTTTCTCCTTCAATAATTCTCATGTCGTCAAACTTTCCTCTCAAGCTTTCCTCTTTGGCTCTTTGTACATGCTCATCTCCTCCATAGATTATATCTAAATTTTCCCAAACCTCACTTGCAGTTTCCATTCCTTGAACATCAATATATTATGAATCAGATAAAATACTTACAATAGCTTCTAAGGTTTGCATGTTCTCTTGCTACTCTTTGAGTTCATCTGGTGTCAAGGGAGTAGTAGTAGAAGCAACATATTTTGTCTCCACATGTTTCCAATATTGTGCACCAAGACCTTTAATGTATATCTTCATTCTATCTTTCCAGGTCTTGTAGTTGTCTTTGTTGACCTTAGGACCCTCTTTCTTCATCATCTTGTCTACCTCAGAATCTTTCCCTCAAGTTGTTAGGCTTTCTACACATAGAGGACCAAAGGTTCGATACTAATTGTTAATTCTATAAGGATTGGGTTAATACTGAGGGGGGGGGGGGGCGTGAATCAGTATTAACACAAATTAAAACTTCAATCCCAAATCTAACTTGTAGCAAATCTGAAATCATTCACCATGTAAATCAACTCTCTTATCAGATCTCACAACCTCTTTATTAGATCTAAACATTTATTTGCTACTTATGCAAACTCATTAATTAGATTATTCATCACACCAATCAATTCTTCCACCTCTTAAGAAATCAAATAAATCTGATCATTTACCAACTCCTTATCAATAATGGTATCCTTGACAAACCTCTGATAAACTATCATAAATGGTAATCAGAAATAATGCATGAAATGAAACATAAACAAGAACATCACATGAAAATCATTCCACACATGAACACTATAATTTTTTTATGTGGAACCCAAATGGGAAAAACCACAGTGGGAGTTGGTACCCACAATAATTTGTACTCTTTTGAAGTATGTCATTTTAGGATCTTAGCCTTGTTAGGAGAAGACCCTGTTAGGAGTCACCCGGTTAAGGGATTTGCCTAGCAACCTGGTTTGGAGCTTGATGACCTATTAGGATCAACCTCGTGAGAGGATTTACCACTTTGTTTGACAGTTGCCCTATTAGGGGACTTAAACTTTTAAGGCCTATTAGGACCTACCCGGTTAAGGGATTTAATCTGCTGCAACTATTAGGGAACAACAGTGAAAGAGTGATCTCTTACTTGCACTTATCAGCTTGCTAAGTCAGATCCAAATATTCTCTACACTCTTCAACTCTCTGGCAGATCTCAATCTTCTCTTGGATGGATCAACACATTCTTCTAAGACCATGAACCCAATAAAAATCAGCTGTACCATCCTAAATAGCCATCTAAATAGGTTGAACAATAAACCCTAATTACATCATGAATTTACTGTTGGCATTGACAAAACTGGGTAATCCAATGAACCAGTATATTAGCTAAAATTTGTCACTGATGACTAACACTGACCGATGGAGTGGTGTATCTCAGTAGAAAAGGTGATGGCTTGTAAACAACATGGAAGTAACATCATAGATAGATGATCAAGGTTCAATCGACTCAAGGGAAGACAAGCTAAGATAACTGGTTTGTCATTCAAGAAGATCGGTGTTAAGGTCAGATCTTCAAGTTGGACATTATGATGATGATGAAGTCATAGAAGGTGACTTAGGCAAGAAGACTTGTGGTTCTATGCAAACCGGAACCTAATTGGCAAACAGGAAAAGAGGCTTGATGGAAGTACTGTGAACCGGTATCAAAGGATGAACCGATAGTGAGGAGTGCAGTGGAATATCGGTAGACTGGTGAAGCATAAGGAAGATAGGTGGTCACCATAAGTCTCAGAGCGATGATCGATTACATAGTTGTGATGGAAAAAGGTGAGTTGGTAAGTTTGTGTCAACGCTAAACTAAAGGTTGGTGAAGTCAAATTCAGTTATCATGCAGTTAAGACATGATTACTTGCGGATTTTCTGGTTTGCATTTAAAAGACTGAACTCGACCTAGAAGTTGCTATTTTGGGGGGATACAGTGGCAGATTTGGATGAGTAGTTGGTGGAATTGTTGCAGGGCGCATAGAGAAAGAGCGGGATGATTTGAATTCAAAATCTACCAAAATTTGTGATTGTATTAAGGAAACACCTGAAGGTGACGACAGAGAGTGTTTAAAGTATTTTGAGTTCATAAAAAACATTTTTGATCAAAAAATTTGCAAAGAGAAAATCATGTGAGAGGTGATCCAAAGTGTAGAGTGAAGAGTGAGGAAGTACTAAATGATTTAGCAGAGCAGAGTGTGTGTGAAGTAGACTGACAGACTGCAGAGCTGAGGGTATAAGCAGAGAACTGGTATAGTGCAGAGCACACACAACCGGTGTAGACAGAGTATGATTTTCATTGTGATCTAATCAAGCTATTAGTATATATTCCAACAGATCAACTTCATGTTGCTTTCTAACCATTTCAACTCAAAATCCCTTAACCGGGTGGATTTTAACAGGTCCCTTTGTAAAATCCCTTAACCGGGTGACATCTTAATTGATGATCCTAATTCATTTGAAAAGGCTTCCTCTAATAGGGTAAAGGCACTAACAGGCCTTAAATACAATCCCTTAACTAGGTGGCACCTAGCAGTGTCTTTGTAATCTCCTAACAGGGATGGCTCCTCACCAGGCATACTCCAAAAGAGTGCAAATTTTGTGAGTTTCTACTCACATCATAGTTTTCTCCCATTTGGGTTTCCATGAGATAAATCTTGGTGTTATTTTGTATCTTTTCATGCATACATGTTCTTCTACAATAATTATTTGTATTGATTTATATTAAGTTAGTGCAGTCTTGAGTTAAAAGGTTTTAATTTTGTAAAACTGGTATAGTGTTGATTCACCCCTCCCCTCTTAGCACTGGTTGGGACTAACATTTGGTATCAAAGCTTTGGTCCTTAGATTCAGAAGATCTTAACAGCTTAAGAAAAGATCCCAGATGATGCGAAAGGAGGATTCTAAGTTCTCTAAGGAGAATTACACCTTATGGTGTGGTAGAATGAAGCTCTACCTAAGAACCCTAGGAGATCAAAATTAGAATCATGTAATCGTAGAGCACAATGAACCTACAGGGGTTCTCACTGCAGATCAGATCAAAGAAAGGCAAGACAACACTGCAACTATGGATATGATTGCTAGCATTCTATCTGATAACGAGGGAATGATGAGGTTCAAGATCTAAAAATAACCTATGAGATGTGGAATAAGCTGAAGAATATTTATGGAGGAGATCCTCATGTTAAAAATGCTAAAGTGGACAGCTTGAGAGGAAAGTTTGATGAGATGAGGATGCAAGCAGGAGAAAATATAGAACAATATAGTAAAAAAATAAAGGATATAGTAAATTCCATCAAGAAGTGCTGGAGGAAATCTTGAAGAAGATGATGTGGTCAACAAAATCTTGAGAACCTTGCTACCACAATATGCCAAAGGGTTTGTGCAATTCAAGAACTCAGATCCTTGGGAACAATTAGTGTTTCACTTGACTCACTGATCGGTAAGTTGATTGCCTTTGAACTAAGAAACTATGATAATAGTGTACTAAAGATTGATGTTGCCTTCAAAGCTTCCATGATATCTTCACCAACAAGGAGAAGAAAAGAAACCAAAAATACTTCTACTATAAGAACCAGTCAATCTCATGAATGTGACAACCTATTATCTGAAGAACATGAACAAGATGAGATTGAAGCTTTATTAGCAAGAAGCCTGCCAAGAGGAAAAGGAAAGTATAAAGGTAAACTTCCCTTGAAGTGTTTCTCTTGCAATAGAATAGGTCATATTGCATCCAAATGTCCTGAAAATGATAGGAAGGATAATTTTAGAAGCTACAAGGACAAGAGAAAGAAGGAGTTCTATCTTGCAGAAGGAGTTACCGATGAAGAATCAGAAGGATCTGATCGAGATGGAATTGCATTTTTAATGGTAAAGGAAGATAACATAGAGGAAAGTGGTATGACACTTATCTCTAGTTCAAAATGGTGTGGAGACTAGGTAATTGACAGTGGTTGCACTCACCACATGACCGGTGACAGAAACAAATTCCTCAGCATGGAGGACTGCAATGGAGGAACGGTGAGATTTGGCAATGATGCTCCTTGTGCAGTAAAAGGTAAGGGATCTATAGCCCTAAATGATAAAACAAATTGTGAAGATGTTTATTGGGTAGAAGGGCTAAAATATATTCTGTTAAGTTTCGCACAACTTAACAATAAGGGTTACCATTTAGAATTCAATGAAGGAATATGCAAAATAAATGACAAATTAGGAAGTCTGATTGCTACCGGTAAACAATCTAGAGGTAATTTGTTTCACCTAGACACCACCGTAGGTAGTTGTCTAATGGAAAAGGTAGAAGACTGTTGGTTGTGGCACAAAATACTATGTCATGTTAACTTTGATAGCATAGCAAAATTCAATAAAATGAAGTCTGTCAGAGGTATGCCTGATATTATGAAACCTCCAAATGCTATGTGTAAAGAATTCCAACTAGGAAAGTTGACCGAGTTTAGTTTCAGTAGAAAATCTTATTCATCTGAGAATGTGTTGGACTTAGTTCATACAAAATTGTGTGTTCCTATGAGGACCAAGAGTTTCTATGGGACCAGTATTTCATGTTGTTTGTAGATGACTTCTCAAGAATGATGTGGGTTGTATTCTTGAAAGAAAAATATGAAGCCTTTCACATGTTTAAGGTCTTCAAGGCTCGAGTAGAGAGAGGAACCAGTAAGAATATGAAATGTCTGAGATCAGATAGAGGAGGAGATTTCACCTCTCAAGAGTTCATGAATTACTATGCAGAACAAGGGATTATGAGACAGATGTCTGCACCCAGAACACCTCAGCAAAATGGGGTTGCTGAAAGAAGGAATAAAACTCTGATTGATTGTGCGAGGACTCTGATGATACAAAAGGATATTCCACATATCCTATGGAGAGAAGCAGTAAGCACTTTGTAATACCCCCAAAATGGTCACCTAACCCATGGGCCTCTAATCTCGACAACATCACCAAGGTCCTAACCAAAGGCAATTAAATCAACCTAGAGCACCTAATTAATTAATCCATCAATCATTAATGTTACATGGCAATTTAATCACTCTATATTAATTAACTATTTATTTAATTAATTAAATCATTCCAAGTAAATCATTTTGATCAATTATCCTATTTATTTAATTAAATATCCTAGTATATTTAATTAATAAATAAATTTTCCATTTAATCATAAAAAATGAATTAATTTACAAAAAGAGAAATTAATCTGCAAAAGAAAGAGTTAAATTGGAAACAAAAGAAAAGAATTAAATTGAGAGAAGAAATTTAAACTTAAGATATTTCTTTTTTCTAAATTGAGATAGCTTGAAAATCAGGAAAAACAATTAAATTGAATTAATCATTTTCTCTAAAAATAAAACTTAAAGCTTTTCTTGAGGAAAGAGGTTCAGTTGCATTGAAAAGGCTTTTTTCTAAATAAAAATCTTGAGAAAATTAAAGAAAAGTGCATGGAATCACCTATTTTTATCTCAAGTGCATGGAATCAACTAAATTTATCTCCAATGCAAACTTAGACTTATAATCTGAATGCATTCAATCAAGCTATAATTGGAATCTATCTCAAGATTAACTTAATCTGATCTCTCAATTATTTCAATTATCCCGAATTGTGCTTTTTCTTGAGGAATCTCAATCACTCATTGCTAATCGATCTTGACCATTGGTTCTCTTTTGAGTCTCTATAAATTCAGTCTTCATCTCTCATTCAAAACACCCTGGAGATTTATTGTTATTATGCAGTTTTTGCTCTGGAGTCATTGAAGATGTTGTGCTTTGAGATTATTGCATCTTAGTTTAGCTTTTTGCATACATAGTTTAATCATTATTGCTATTCATTCATCTAGCTTAATATTGCATCCATTTAGCTTAATCTTGTGCTCATATAGATTAAATCCTTCATCTTGGTGTAGTCTAGTCACTGGTATTGCTTATACAAATCTGAGAGCAAGTCTATACTCACATCTTTTAGAAGGCAATAGGTTGATTTGTTAAGGTTTTTATATTCCTGATTATATCTATCTAACCATGCATAAAATGACTTAATTGAAGTCTTGTATCTTACACCTTGCAGATACTTATCCACTTTTCACACACACCATTTTTTATGCCCATTGTGCGGCAGAAGACTACATCTTTTGGCCTTGCAGATTAACTTATTTCTATTTTTTTCAGATTTATTTTTTGGAGTTTTTATATACAGTTTCTGCAAAAACTCGTATGAGTTTTCATATAGGCCCGAACGACAAACTATAGGTATCATACGGTCTGTCGTGAATTATCGTACAACTCAGTGAGAATACTCGTATTGTATTCTAATTTTTTGGTATTAAAACATACTGCAATTTTGGGGTTTTTCTTATTGAATTTTATTATGGTACTAATGCTGACCCTGACTTGTTGTCTGTCTACCTGAGAGATTTTTGATAGCCTAATTATTATTTTTTCAAAACGCTTGTCAAAGAATGCGCCTATCACACAAAAACAATATGACTACTTCTTGTTTTTTCAGGTTGCCTGAGGAGATTCAAGTGAACATTGTGTATTCTTTAAATTTATTTTTAGGCACTTAAATTTCTATTTGGTTAATGAACAAATCTATCTTTTGTGTTTTAATAAAAATCTAAGAGGTAGGAGAGTATGCTCTTATCTACATAGACAATCAGAAATCAAAACCCTTGAAGCTTTTTCTAAGTTTTGAGATTTGTGTACCCTTAGCGGGCTTGTCACAGTGGGAAAAAGTAATCACCCTATGAGAATGACCCAACTGAGTACAACTGGGCCTGAGCATTCCAACTCACTATAATAAATGGGCCTCTGGTGATTCAAGTCTTAGAGGACAGGATTATTTGAGTTTTCTCTTTGAGATCTCTTGTCTCGTGGTCTCAATCATGTTTATGTGACTACAACTTGTTTTGGTACCTTGTCGGGCTATAGGCCTCAATCATGCTTGCGTGACTTCTAGGGGTAATTTCAAACGGAATTCTTGACTAAGAACTATAAGATAGAGGCTACCCAAATCACCTCCGAAAGGGGGATAATCTTTGTGCAAGAGAGATAGTAACTCTCCCAAGATACTTGCCATTTCGTGCCCCCATTAGCATTTGGAATCGGCTAATATGGCATTGAGAATCCATTGCATGAGACTCGGTGGTTGTATTCTGATTATCTATTGGGTGTGTACTTGAGTCTGCAAGCAAAGGTTTTCTTCTCTAAGCCAACTTCCGTAGGGTTAGCGTGTTGTGCTTGAAGTCATTATACATCTTGCATGTTTACTGTGTTTTCATCTCTGAAATTGAAACTGGAGAAAACAATAAACAATTCAGTGATCAAAATTGTCTGTGTCAAAAACCGGTCTCTGTTAGTCATCAAAAATCAGTCCTAGTCCAAAATTGGTCTCTATTAGTCATCAAAACTATTTGTGTCAGAATCTCGTCTTTGTCCAATCCACTGTCGTACAAGCCTACTGAATTATCATCTGGCTATATACGAGTTGTTGTACGAGTCTACCGAATTATTGTCTAGCTATATACGAGTTGTCGTACGAGTCTACTGAATTATCATCTGTCTATTTATGAGTTGTCATACGAGTCTTAATTGGTCTTGTCATTTTATCATCTGGCCCTATTAGAATTGTCATCCGAGTATACAAAATTGTCATTCTGTTACTAGAAAATTGTCATCTGGCCTCTAGTCTACTATCATATGAATAATCATCATACTCATCAAATTGTTGTCTAGAGATCACTAAACTGTCATGCGAGTATAGGCAGCAACTCATATGAAAAATTGTTTATGTCGTCTGGAAATTGCTAAATTGTCATCTCAGTCTAAATAATCCATCGTACGAATTTCTGATTTTGTCAGTCCATAAAATTGTCTATTCATACCCTTTTCGAGAACTGTCATATTTGCCTAATCAGTCTACAGTGAGAGTATATCTGGTCATCATAATTCTGAGAATAAACAATCTTGATAGTGTACCCCTATCATTGTGTTGCACGATTTTGTCAATCATCTTTCAGCTAGTTCAATCAACTACTTATCAAACTTAAGTTACTTAGTGTTGGCATTATGTGAACTGGTATGAGGGCATAATGATATTGTATGTTGTCATTGATGTCAATATGTGATATGAAGAGAGAATCGGCATACGTGAGAACCGATATATATGCCAAAGTAAAGCAATATATTTGTTCAAGGTGAACTGGCATGACAAGGTGAACCGACATGTAGTCATGGGAATCGACACGTGGAAGCATTGTATGACTACCGGTTGGTAGGTAGTTTCCACTTTAGGATTTCCGGTTGGAGTATCTTAAGCCTGTGTGACTCAATCGGTGATCTTTATGTGATGAAGTTAGCCTAATAATGAAGAACAGATAGTGTTGCCATGTAAGCCTTGTGTGCGTGAAGGATCTTGCATAAAGAAGAGTTCCTATCTACCTCGGGAATGTGCGAAGTCTGTGAACGGTGATAACATGTGATGGGTTATCAACCGCCATGAAATCGGTGGAAAATGAATGATGGAGAATGTCTTGAGATTGGATCAAGACTATTGCATTCAATGCAGTATGATCAATGGTCAAGATTGAACCGTTTGAATTCCTTAACCTAACAGGTCTAGGGTTTAGGGTTTATGCTACTGACCCGTCTGTTGTCCTATAAGGTCAATGTTGTGATTCTTTTAGAGTTTGTTGGCAAAAGTTGTGTGTGTGTATCTAAGAGAAGAGATACATGATTCTTGCCAGACCAAAGGAGAGAATTCATATCTGCAGAGTGTAAGTGTAGAAGGTGAAGAGGAGCTTAAGTGGATCTGCATTGGCATTGAGTGCTATTATCAGGTCATTGATATACTTGTTGATATTTAACTACTTCAATAGTTGTGAAATCCCCTAACAGGGTAACTCAAAGCTACTAAGTCATTGATATCCTTTAGCTATTGAGTTCTTGAAATCCTCTAACCAGGTACCCTTAACTGGGTATTGTAGCCATCCCTTAACCAGGTGATCCCTAACAGGATCGGTTACTAACAGAACCTATTGTATCTGTCTTTAACTAGAAAAGGCTCCTAATAGAGTGGACTTACAAAGAGTTCAAAAACAAGCTTGTGGGTATTCATCCCCACCGTGGTTTTTCCCAGTTGGGTTTCCACATGAAAAATATGTGTGTCATGTGTGATGTTTTCTTCATGTGATGTTATGATTGTTTTTTGATTAAGTGGTGATGCATGTTGATCTTGCTGTAATATGTACATCTTTGATGGTAGATTGCTTGTTCATGCATTAGAGTGAAATGGGAATGAAGAGTTAGATTATATAAGAAGATAAGTGTCAAGTGGTCTTTGCTCATCTTAGTTACACTTAGTTTTACCGGTTGAACTTTGTTGAAGGACCGGTGTTGTTGTTTGTCTATCAGTGCATAAGTGTTAGTTGAAAAACTGGATTAAGGTTGAGTTTTTTCCTGTACTGATTCACCCCCCCCTCTCAGTACCGGTTTGGTACTATTTGTTTATCATTAAGTTATCAATTGGTATCAGAGCCTCCTCCAGGTCCTCTGTGTTGTAAGCTTAACCGCTTGAGGAAAATATTCTGTTGTAATGATGAAGAGGGAAGGTCCAAAGTTTAACAAAGAAAATTTTAGTATATGGAAAGACAGAATGAAGATATACATCAGAAGCATGGGTGCTCAACACTGGAGCTATGTTGAGAATCCCTATGTTGCCCCTATAGGTACTCTTACCGATGATCAAAAGAGAGAGATACAGGAGAATGGGAAAGTCATGGAAGCCCTAATCAGTAGTTTATCTGATATTGAGTTCATTGATGTCCAAGATAAGGGAAATCCCAAAGAGGTATGGGATGCTCTTGAAAATATCTATGGAGGTGATGAGCATGTAAAACAAGCTAAGGAAGAAAGCCTTAGAGGAAAGTTTGAAGACATGTGAATGGTTGAAGGTGAAACCATTCAATAGTATGGTATTAGAATCAAAACTGTTGTCGGAGATATCAAGAGTGTAGGTGGTAAAATGGAAGATTCCACTGTGGTAAGCAAAGTCCTGAGATCCCTATCGCCGGTCTATGCAATAAGGGTTGTTGCTATTCAGGAGCTAAGATCAATAGACAAGACTAAGGTATCCTTGGACTCCATCATAGCAAAGTTGACAGCCTATGAGCTAAATAGTTTTGATGGTAGTGTTCAAAAGACTAAATCAGCTTTTAGAGCTTCTGTTGTACCATCTAGGAAAGGGAAAGAAGCAAGCACTAGTGGTGATCCAAGACATAGCAGAGTAATGGATGATGAGGAGTTTCTAATGGAATTTGAAGCTCTTCTTGCTAGTAAATTTCCAAAAGGAACCGGTAAATACAGAGCTAAGCTCCCTTTGAAATGTTTTTTGTGTAACCGGATAGGACATATTGCTATGAACTGTCCTAATAGTGACAACAAGGATAAACCGGAAAGATTTAGGAAATTCAAAGGAGGAAACCGGAGGAACTGTTTTGTTGCAGTTGATGAAGGTGTCACAGATGAGGAATTAGAAGATGAAGAGAATGAAGACATTGTGTTTGTTGTTGTAAAGGAAGATGTGTCAGACAAGAAGGCTCTTGTCTCCTGCTTTGATAATTCCAATGAGTGGATTATTGACAGTGGTTGCTCACACCATATGACTGGTGACCGGAGCAAGTTTCTATCCTTGGAAGAGTATGATGGTGGTGTGGTTCATTTTGGCAATGATGTACCATGTATGGTTAAAGGAAAAGGGTCCATCTCTCTAAATGGAAAGAGTAGTACTGACAATGTGTATTGGGTTGATGGTCTTAGACACAACCTTCTGAGTGTTGCCTAGCTGAATGACAGTGGCCTCACTTTGGAATTCAAGAATAGAATCTACAGAATCAAAGGAAAAGATGGTGAATTGGTGGCCATCGACATGCAGACCAAAGGTAACCTATTTCATCTAAATGCAAATATAAGTACATGTCTTATGGCTAAGTTTGATGATAGCTGGATATGGCATAGGAGACTCTGCCATGTAAAATTTGATAAAATTGTGAAGGCTAGTAAGATCAAGGTAGTTAGAGGGTTGTCGGTGCTAAGAAAACCAGATAATACCTTATGTAGAGAGTGTCAATTGGGGAAAATGTCTTCCTCAACCTTTAAAGGTAAATCTTTCACTGCTGACAACTTGCTTGATCTTATGCATACTAATTTGTGTGGTCCTATGAAAACTAGAAGTGTGCAGGGTGATAGGTACTTCATGATTCTCACTTATGACTACTCAAGAATGATGTGGGTCACATTCTTGAAAGACAAGTTTGAAGCCTTTGTGAAGTTCAAAGCTTTTAGAAAATTAGTGGAGAAGGAAAGCGATAAAAGGATCAAGTGTCTCAGAACTAATCAAGGAGGGGAATTCACTTCCGGTGAATTCAACAAGTATTGTGAAGAATTTGGCATCAAGAGGCAACTGTTTGCCCCCCGGAATCCACAACAAAATGGCCTAGCAGAGAGGAATAATTGGACTGTGGTTGAAGCAGCTAGAACCATGTTGATTCAAGGAAAAGTAGCTCACACCTTTTGGAGAGAAGCGGTAAGCACTACAGTCTACACAATGAACCGAGTACTCATCAAGAAAGGTAAGGATAAAACTCCTTATGAGTATTGGACTGGTAAGACACCTATGATTATCTACTTTAGGGTATTTGGTAGCAAATGTTACATCAAGAGGAGTGAACATCAGGGCAAGTTTGAAGCTAAATGTGATGAGGGAATATTCCTAGGATATTCCACCAAGAGTAAAGCTCTCAAGTGTTTCAACAATAGGACTGAGAGAATTATGGAAAGTATCAATGTGAGAGTTGATGAAACCTCTGAGAAACTGGAGGTAACAGGCAGTGAGCAAGCTGAAAATGAACCAGTTGCAACCTTCTAGGAACCAGTTGTTAGTCAACCAAGTATCAGTAACAGTGTTCCTAAACCCGTGAATACTAATGAAGATGAGGATGAAGAGGAAAAGAAAGAAGAACCAGTCAAGACTATTCCTCGGTATGTCAAGCTGAATCATGATCCTAAACAGATCATAGGAGATAAGGATGCAGGAATCCTTACAAGAAGAAAGATCAAAGAAAACTCATGTTTGATCTCTAAATTTGAGCCTAAGTCATTCAAAGAGGCTCATAAAGATGAAGACTAGATCAAGGCAATGGAGGATGAACTTGACCAAATAGAGAAAAATGGTACATGGTCCTCGGTACCCAGATCGGAACATAAAAATGTCATTGGCACCTAATGGGTGTTCAAAAAGCAAGCTAAATGAGGATGGCATAGTGATCAGGAACAATGCCAGATTGGTGTGCAAAGGATATGTTCAAGAAGAAGGAGAAGACTATGGAGAAACCTTTGCTCCTATAGCCAGATTGGAAGGAGTTCGTATGCTTCTTGCATATGCAGCTTTTAAAGGATTCAAGGTATATCAAATGGATGTAAAATCTGCATTCCTAAATGGTGTACTTGAAGAGGAGGTGTATATAGAGAAACCAGATGGGTTTTCCCTATCTGAAGATAGTGATATGGTGTGCAGGCTACATAAAGCCTTATATGGTCTAAAGTAGGCACCTAGAGCATGGTATGAACGTCTACATTCCCATCTTGTGAAGATTGGATTTGAGAGAATGAGTGAAGATAGCAATATATACTTGAAATCTAAAGGAGATCAGATCCTAATCTATGAAGTTTTTGTTGATGACATTATCTTTGGTGGAGATGACAAGATGAGTCATGAGTTTGCTAATGAGATGAAGGAAGAGTTTGAGATGTCACTCATAGGGGAGATTAAGTTCTTCATTGGAATGTAGATCTAGCAGATGAAAGAGGGAATCTTTATCACTCAGTCCAAATATGTCAAAGAGGTGTTGAAGACCTTTGGCATGGAAGATAGCAAACCGGTTGGTACACCGATGGTGACTATTTGCAAATTATCAAAAGAGGATGATTTCGCATTGGTTGATGAGAAGGAATACCGATCAATGATTGGTAAGTTGCATTATGTAGTTCATAGAAGACCAAATGTTGCACATGTAGTTGGCATTATTGCAAGGTTCCAGAAAAATCCAAGAGAATCCCACTTGGTTGCAGTCAAGCGGATTCTTAGGTATCTGAAGGGAACAGTTGACTATGGATTGTGGTACCCATACAGCAATGATTTCAATATGAAAGTATTCACAGATGCTAATTGGGCAGGTAATGTGGATGATTGGAAAAGCACAATCGATGGTGCATTCTTTCTTGGTGGTAGACTGGTCTCATGGATGAGTAAGAATCAAAGTTATATCTCTCAATCTACAGCGAAAACGAAGTATGTTGGAGCTTTCATGAACTACACTTAGACAATCTGGATGAAGCATGTATTAGATGGCTTCAAAATCTCTATATCTGAACCGGTAAGTATATTCTGTGATAACACAAGTGCTATCAATATTTCAAAGAATCTGGTTTTACATTCTAGAACCAAGCATTTTGAGCTTAAGTATCATTTCTTGAGGGAAAAGGTTTAGAATAAAGAGATTACACTGGAACATGTTTCCAGTAAGGAGCAGTTAGCAGACATATTCACCAAGCCTCTCCCAAAGACTACATTTGTGTATTTAAGAGGTGAATTGGGGGTACTGCCCCTTCAGGAGGTAAATTAAAAGTATTTGTTCCACATCAGTCAGGTATTGCATAGTCAAATTTTTTTTTATTAATGTGTTGAAGGATGCTACTCCTCAAGGGGAGGAGCATAAAGGAATAGGGATGTTTGTGCCTCCACTTTGGCATTGTTGTCAAAGGGGGAGAAGATATCTGTAGAAATTGGGGAGAAGATGAGTTTGCAGAAAGATATATTTGTATATTGTCATCAATGCCAAAGGGGGAGATTGTTGGCATTATGTGAACCGGTATGAGGACATAATGATATTGTATGTTGTCATTGATGTCAATATGTGATATGAAGAGAGAACTGGCATATGTGAGAACCGGTATATATGCCAAAGTAAAGCGGTATATTTGTTCAAGGTGAACCAGCATGACAAGGTGAACCGACATGTAGTCATGGGAACCAGCACTTGGAAGCATTGTATGACTACCGGTTGGTAGGTAGTTTCCACTTTAGGATTTCTGGTTGGAGTATCTTAAGCTTGTGTGACTCAATCAATGATCTTTATGTGATGAAGTTAGCCTGATAATGAAGAATAGATAGTGTTTCCACGTAAGCCTTGTGCATGTGAAGAATCTTGCATAAAGAAGAGTGTTCCTATCTACCTCGGGAATGTGCGGTCTATAAACGGTGATAACCTGTGATGGGTTATCAGCCGCCATGAAATCAATGGGAAAAAAAGGATGGAGAATGTCTTGAGATTGGATCAAGACTGTTGCATTCAATACAATATGATCAACGGTTAGGATTGAACCGTTTGAATTCCTTAACCTAACAGGTCTAGGGTTTAGAGTTTATGCTACCAACTTGTCTGTTGTCCTATAAGGTCGATGTTGTGATTCTTCAAAGTTTGTTGGAAAAATTTGTGTGTGTGTATCTAAGAGAAGAGATATGTGATTCTTGCTAGACTAGAGGAGAGAAGTCATATCTGCAAAGTGTAAGTGTAGAAGGTGAAGAGGAGCTTAAGTGGATCTGCATTGGCATTGAGTGCTATTATCAAGTCATTGATATACCTGTTGAACTTTAACTACTTCAATAGTTGTGAAATCCCCTAATAGGGTAGCCTTAACCGGCTTGTTGAAAATCCTCTAACAGGGTAACTCGAAGCTACTGAGTCATTGATATCCTTTAGCTATTGAGTTCTTGAAATCCTCTAACAAGGTACTCTTAACAGGGTTTAACCCTTAACCGGGTATTGTAGCCATCCCTTAACCGGTGATCCCTAACAGGATTGGTTCCTAACAGAACCTACTATATCTGTCTTTAATCAAACAAGGCTCATAATAGAGCGGACTTCCAAAGAGTTCAAAAACAAGCTTGTGGGTATTCATCCCCACCATGGTTTTTCCCAGTTGGGTTTCCATGTGAAAAATATGTGTGTCATGTGTGATGTTATGATTGTTTTCTGATTAAGTGGTGATGCATGTTGATCTTGTTGTAATATGTACATCTTTGATGGTAGATTGCATGTTCATGCATTAGAGTGAAATGGGAATGAAAAGTTAGATTATATGAGAAGATAAGTGTCAACCAGTCTTTGCTAGTTTTAGTTACACTAGGTTTTGCTGGTTGAACTCTGTTGAAGGACCGATGCTACTGTTTGTCTATCAATGCATAAGTGTTAGTTGACAAACTGGTTTAAGGTTGAGTTTTTGCCTATATTGATTCACCCCCCCCCCTCTCAGTACCGGTTTGGTACTATTTGTTCATCATTAAGTTATCACTTAGATCATGTCTTATACATGATAGATCATTCCTGAAACCAGACTGAGTCTTAGTCACTTCTATGAAATCAAACTAAGTTACTTAGATCATGTCTTATACAGGATAGATCATTCCTAAAACCAGACTGAGTCTTAGTCACTTCTCTCAAATCAAACTAAGTTACTTAGATCACATCTTATACAGGATAGATTGTTCCTAAAACCAGACTGAGTCGTAGTCACTTCTCTCAAATCACAATGTTAAAATGAAAAACTAGCATCAATTTGATCTTGACTTCTACATCACATCTAGCTCTCATTCCCATTGGTTGTAAATGCCTATTCAAACTAGAAGCTCTTCTAAAAATTCTGACAAGAGTAAGAAGCCCATGGCTACCTTGGCCCAACAAATTCAAGATCTCAAGAGAGAAACATATGACATTCAAACTCAATGAAAAGATTCAATGACCCCTCTTGAGATAAAAATTCATGATATTAAGAACACTAGACTTCAAGAAATGCTAAAACAATTACATAAGGTGGAATAGAAAGTAATTGAAAATAAAAATCCAAATCTCATACAAGATCATGAGACATCTTCACCAAGACAAAAAGACATATATCCCCTGGATAGACAGTTTACACCTCTAGGGCAATCTATTGAGTCATCTTTGGAAGAGCTTCTTAAACACAATCTTATCATGTTGCCTAAAAAGACCATATGGGGATGTGAAATTTTGAGTAATTACTGTGCATATCATAGGCATAACAAACATAAGACCTCAATGTGCATGGAATTAAAATATAAAATTCAAGACCTCCTTGATGATGGTGTTATTGAAATTCAAGATTCTAAAAATTCACCTTAGGAGAAACTAGATGTCATTACCAAGCATGATCAAAATTATGAACCTGTGTCTAGCAATGGCCCACATGTAGCCTCCATCTCCTAAGGCTTCTCAACAACAATCCATATCATATCCCTCAAATAATGAACCTAATGATGAAATTTTTTAGGTTGACCCTCAAGGGCTATCTCAAGGGCCATCCCATCTAATGGTTGAAAAATATCCTATCTCCCTAGAATCCCATGATGATCCCATTATACCTTTACATTTCTTCCAAGATGATCCCCTTCCATCTCAAGAGAAAATCATCATTCCTAAACAAGATCATGATGCCTCTTCCACCTTTTCAAACGATCCTATTCAAAATGAAGAGTCAAACACCCTTCCTACTCTATCCAATGGTCCTCTTATTGGTATTTGCATGAAGATTGCATTAACGATATGTTATGTTGTCATTGATGTCAATTGAACTGGTAATGATATTGTTGATATTGTTGTTATTGTTGATATTATCTTGTAACTGGTAGGAAGAGCTTTGTGAAGGTCATTGTAAACCGGTATCTAATTTTGTGAGTTGAACCGGTAACCAGTGTAAAAGGTTAAACCCTATCTATGAATGTAACCAGTAAACCCTACCAATTGTTTCTATTAAACCCTAACCGATTAAGGTTGTTGAATTGGTTATGTTGGTTTATGATCTGATGTTAAGTGGTAATGATGGTGACACGTATGG
This sequence comes from Cryptomeria japonica, assembly GCF_030272615.1. Lineage (NCBI taxonomy): Eukaryota > Viridiplantae > Streptophyta > Pinopsida > Cupressales > Cupressaceae > Cryptomeria > Cryptomeria japonica. The sequence goes on along the minus strand of NC_081405.1, from coordinate 421,696,293 downwards.
TCATTGTATGAAGACAAGTTAAATTTGTTTTGGTGCATTTGTTTTTCTAAGGAATGAGCAAAATGTATTGCATCTAATGCAAAGCGCATGATGAGTTACTGAGCTTGATGAAGCGGTAATCAAGGAGCGGTTGAGGTTTTCTTAATTGATGTGCAGAGATTGCTATGTAATCCAACGGTCATACTTGAACTGACTTGTTTGTAATCTCGATGAGAGAATTAGGTTTTTGTTGTGTTACCGACCTAATTTATTTTTATTTAAGGTCAATGAAGTTTTTTTGTTTAGAGTTGGCAAGAGTTGGCAGAAATCAGTTGAGTGTGTGGTTGCCAAACCAAATAACGAGTCTCCAGTTTGAGTAAAGGCAGATAGGAGCTTAAAAGGATCTGATCAAGCAAGTTTAGTGCTATTCAGATAAATAAAACAAACTCCTATTGTTTTCTAACAATTACAGCAAAATTGAAATCCCTTAACTGGGTAAGCTCTAACAAGCTTGGTTACTTATTAAATCCTCTAACAAGATGATCCATTAGATTGGATTTTCAAATCCTCTACTGAGGTTACTACTTACACGGTATTTGCTTCTAACAAGGAATTCATAGTCAATCCCTTAGCCAGGTGATTCCTAACAGGATCAATTCTTAACACGACTTTTGTAAAATCTTTAACAGGATTGGCTCCTAACAGGGCAAACTTCATAAGAGTTCGGATATTATCTTGTGAGTCCCATCTCACCGCGGTTTTTACCTATTTGGGTTTTGATGCCAAAAATACTTGTGTCATGTGGTGAATGTTTTTTTGGTTATGATCTTATGGTTGATTTGATTAACTACTTAACTATTCTGATAAGGCATGATGACCAGAAGCATTGAGAAATAGAGAAAGTTGACATATGATAAAGCATTTGGATGGTTACAAGTTTAAGGTTGTTTACTATTAAGTTGTTGTAATAGTCAACTGGGTTTTCTTATGAGTATTTACAGTGGTATTTCATTTGATAAGTTTACTTTGTGTGATTGAGATTGGGAAAGTTTGTATTAGTTTTTCTATTTACTAATTCACCCCCGCCTCTCAGTAATCTACCATCACCTCTTCTATAAAAAGATCAAAGTATACCTCCATCTCCTTGTCATAATCCTCCACATTCACCTCAAGGATCCATCATGCCTACAAAGCCCTCTCATGATCCTACAAGTCAAAATATTTATAAATGCAAAGGGGTCGACCTTCACAAGCAAGAACCTCTCCATATTAAAGAAAATATTAAGGGTCATGGCCTTAGTGACATTCCTCAAGATGTTGGTATCCCTATTCAACCAAAATCCAAGTACATGCCTTCCCCTTCATCTCTTCCATCCATTTTAGGACCCTATATCCCTCCATCCCTTTTACAGGATCAACAAAGGCATACATATTCGCATACCTTCCATCCATCTAGAAGGACACAAAGGCTCACTGAGCAAAAGATAACAAAATCAAAAGCTATATGGGTTCATAAGGCACTTGTAGAAACAATGCATTCCAAGAAACTGCAAAAGCATGAAAAATCAAAAACCATGTGGATCCCTAAGCATCTCCTTGAAGCACAACAGTTTAAAGAAAAATCCAAATCCACAACCAAGATTGTTGTTCCTCCATCCAAACCTTCCAAATCTATTTCTCCATCACCTCCTTCATCCATTTTTTATCCTTATGTCCCAAAATCCCTGGCTGTTCCTCCATCCAAATCTCAAAATCTGAGATCCACTTTTCCTCCATCAATCCACCATCCCTCAAGATGTATGCCAATGGTGATCCCACAAACATTTCCATTTGCTTATGCACCAAACTTTCAATATCTAATCCATTATCCAACACCTCTTTTTCATCCTTACATACCCCTTATCTAATCCTTTGCATAAGACTTTACCCTAGTTTCATTACAAAATCCTGAAAACTAAAGAAATCAACATTGGAGATGTTGAACACGTATACTTAGCTGAGTCCTTCTTGGAAAGACATCTGTATGCTAGACCAATGAACTACCTACACAAAACTCCCCAACCCTATGAATAACATACACCTTAAACGATATTATATCTAATGGTTGGGTTATTTTAGCATTTTCTTTATGCATTGCATATCATTTTCTTAAAAACACTGCATCACATATAGTTTCTTTTCAAATGCATCGCATTTGCATATAGAAGCATTAATCAAACAAGGAAACTATCCAAGTTTATCATTTCTTTGCATTCAAGGCAAACAAGGGTCGTCTCCTTTCTTAGATATTCGGACATGAAGTCTTTGAGGTCCTAAGGTCATTCATTTTCAACATTACCTTGTGATGACGCTTTACTTATGGTTGGGTAGTGATTTCACTAATTGAGTCTTGGTAACCCAAAATCTATCAATTTCTATATCTTAAACAAATTAATAAAACATATAATTCATTCTAGACACCTAGTTGATCATATGACTAGTGAAAAATATAAAATTCTACTTCAGCACTGGTGTAATTGTCACACCCAAGTAGGTTTCATTACTTACAAGTCAAGGTAAAAAAAAAAGGAGAGAAAAAGTGCTATGCCAAATATTCATCTCAAAGCAAAAGAGAAATGATATATAATTGAAATTATCACGCATACAAGTGCGACAAAAAGCTTGACTATGGGAATATGCCAGTAACTTCATCAAGGCTATGGATGCCTACTGGCAATGGAGAAATATTCAAGAAATTACAGTCTATAACCTCATCAGAGCTCTAAAATCTTGCTAGTAGTGAGGCTCTATTCAGGATGCTTTTGAAGTTAGAATAATCCACGTAGCTATTCATATAGGAGGCTAAGGATCTTTAGTGAACACAAGATCATGAATTAACTCATTTGCACTCACATGGGAAAAAGAAGATCAAAGTTTCAAGAATCTATGGGGAAGTTTTCAGAATCTCCATTTGTAAATCCTAGTCACTAAGTGTGTTAATTTTGACGTTCCAAGGGACCTTACGGATCGATTGACCACTTATCTATGAAATTTTTTGTACCTCTAAATCAATTGGTGTATTACAAAATGTTGAACAAACATGGTCATCCTTGTTTGAATAGGAAATGTATCTTCATCATGCATATTGCATTAACATAGATCATATCAAAAATTCATTGTCTCCACATGCATTTTTCAAATCATCATTTCATATAGATCTGCATACTAAGGGCATAGCTGAAAAAATCCTAAAAATCATATAAGTTTCTGAAAAGAAAAAAAGCCTTAAAAATAAAAAAACTGAAAAATCATTTAAAGAAAGCATAGACTATCCTTCAAACCAAATCAAACATAGACAAACTCTCAAAGTCTGCAACCAAACTTATCACATGTCTTGTTAATCAATCTCTCAAACTCTATTAAACATCAACATGTTTTATACAAGGAAGGGTACACTCGAAACCAGACATATCGGTCTTATATGAGGTACTTATTCTTTGAAACTAGACATTCCTATCAATGACCACACAAATCAAAATAATGACATCGATCAATATGGTTGTTGGATTTTATCCAGGTTCATCTTGTCTCTTGTACTGAAGTGCTACATATTCACTTTCCCTTGTACATATCTTTTAGTCTCTTTTGAGACATCTGGGTTCTTTTAGAACCCTCATGGCTTGAAACCAATCAATGTCCTAGTCTTAGGGTAATCGATTGATCAATTTACATGTCCTAAGAAGTATCAACCAAGTCATCTTTCTGTCAGTTGTACTAGGTCATCCACTTCGAGTCAGTCACCTGTCTCCAACCTACTAAAGAATTTAATCACTGAGTAAACAAGTAAAATAAGACTACTGAAAAACAATCACTAAACTGTTTGAGATATGATTGACATTTTCTTTGTGTGTTGTCTTTTAAAATTAGTTTTTGATTATTATTCCCTCTGAGTAACTTGAGGAAGTCTATCTTGACTAAGAGGAGCAATGATTGGGGGCATAATACTTTTCTTTGTTTTCTGCTTGTAGGAATGAATCCGATGATCTAGAAACATCTAATCAACTGGGTGTCTATGATAAGTGCCTTCACAACAAGGTGAAATCGCCACACATACCTCAACTCCACTTATTTGTATGCTACAAGGAGGTTGGAGTCACTTCTTTGTCTATTTTGAGAGAATTTCTTAAATGTGCAATCTAGATGCATGCGTAATCTGTCCAAGGATATGAGCGAAAAAAGGGTCATTATGGACGAGATAATTAATATTGCATATGAAAAGAAAGGAACTCTATTTTGCTTGTTGTATTTGTAAAACGCTCAGTGATGAAAATTAATCATACCAAATCTAGTGACTACGTATAGGTTGCATTCATTCTAAATTTTATGCATTTAAAGTGATTTCAGCATGATAACAAGGATCTCTTTATCTTTTGAATGAGAGTCTGAAGTAATCATCATTTCTCAGCTAAGTGGTATCTTTTTCATCATCATTTCTTCGATCAAGTACTTGTGTATTGAGATGTTAGCTGCATACATGAGCATCTTATATAGATCCATACATTTCATTATATATTTATTTGCATTCATATTATTGCATGAAAAATAAACATTTGCATTACTAGTTATTCATTTTCATCATTTATTTGCATATGAAACAAACAAACAAAAAAAATCCATATTCATCTACATTACATACATCCATAATGAAAAGATATGCATACATATAGAATAAAGCATATAGAAAGACATCTCATAATAAATCAACACAAGTACGATGAAATCAAATCAAGAGCTCATATATCTCGTCATAATCTCAGTGTCTAAGAGTACAAATGATATCAATTGTCATACACAATGTCTCATCGGAGCAAGAATCGTATAGGCTACAAAAATGGGGTATATAACAAAATCTAGGAGATATAACAAATCTAGCTCTCTACCTCTCCCTCATCTTCGGGTGGAGGAGGTGGTTCCTATTGACCGATGTCCTGTCTGGGTGCCCTAGATCCCTCATATCGATCCATCTACTGAGAATACAGAACAACCTATTGTGCTATTGGGACCACTACACTATAAGCTACAACGTAATAAGTTGCATGACTCATCTGATGCAAAACCTCTCGCTGAAGAGCATCACACTCTGTTCTCACCTTAGCAAGTTGTCAATCTCGCTCTGCTAGCTATGTCTGTGCCACTATCAACTGTGACTGCAAACTTGTCAACCTAGTCCTCAGAGACCATACTACATCTGGTAATCCCTTCTCTCTCCACCTTGTTTCTCATCTCTTTGTTGCCTAACCTGCCTAGGAGCCACTCTCTCCTCCTCACCTCCAACCTCTGCTTCCCTAGAACCGCTAGCCTCCACCCCAACAACTCCTAAGGATCCACCCACACCTCTATGTTGTTGTCTACCTCTTGTCGGTACCCTGCTACTACTAGCACCAAGATCACCTCCTGTTCGCCTAGGTACATCCACTCTCTATCCCTGTACCTACCCTCATCCTTGTACCTATGTTGGTGCATCCTCCTCAACCTCCTCTATAAGAGGTGCATGCTCTCTGGGATCTGTAAATCGAGGAAAAGGATGTATTTGAAACCAATCTCTATACTGGGGCAATGCCCCCACATCTACTACATCCTCTAGATAATCCCATCTTTGCGGCTGTAAACTCGCTAACTCCTGCATGCTCAATGCATATGACAGTCTCGGTGCCCATCCTAGTCTCTCCTCCTCCCCATATTGAGCATAGGCCTGGGATATACTCTATGATCTCCCATATCATCTCATCACCCTAGACACTACAAACTGCTCAATAATAGACACTAATCTGCCAATGAGAGGTCGAGTCATGAACATGTCCTTCCTCTGCACTCTCCAATCATCCCATAGCTCTAGACCCCTATATGGTCTCCATACTACCGAAATCAGATCATCCAACTATCTCCTCCAATAGTCAGTCTTGCCCAGGTGGGGCTGTATAACATAACCTGAATAATAGCATACAATAGGCTAGTGCGCCTCCCACAAATCATCTACAATAGGTCTGCATACCGGGATATGCTCCCATGCCCATATTTGTAGAACTAAAATACTTGCTGCCATGCTCTTCCCCTCCCGATACATAATCTCATGCATCTCATGATACATATGAGAAAGTAGGCATGATCCCCACCCTAATCTCACTAGATGAGTCAATAACCTCTCAAGCATTCTGCCCCAACCACATAGAAATCTCTGTTGTCCCCTATCAGGCATCACAAAACAACCAATCATACCTGCCAAAATGAAAGCCAGAGGGTATTGTGCACCATATCTTCTCATCAAATCATCCCATGTAATAGCGCATTCAAGAATAGTCTCGTCATGGAATATACGTCTCAACGCCAAAACACCTGGTCATTGAGTAGAATCATAATCAACCTTGTCTCTAGCGAACAAAATCCTCAAAACCCTCTATATCCTCCAACATGATAGTCATCTCTCCAACTAGTAAATGAAAGGTGTTATGCTTCGAATGAAAATGCTTGACTAAAGTAGTCAACATACCGTGATTCACATAGATATCAGGCATCTATAATAGGTATCCAGATCCACACAAACCAATATGTCCTCTCTCTGCATCTAATAACTCCCAAACTAGCCTCATCGTCGGCATAAATGTACACCGAAACTGAATATCTGGCAACCGAATCTGTAAAATTGAACATACAAATCATCAACACATGATCAAACTTCTGCTAAAAGTATGTTAAACATTCCACGAATCCAAATATACAACATTCAAAATAAAAAATTGTTGTTTACACTCTCAAAAATGCTTGCTATTTTTTATACGAGTTTTCCATAGACAAGCAAAAACTTGTACAAGCAAACATTACCCCCCACATGAGTAAACATTCTCATACGATAATTTAATACTCATCGCATGACAAAATGGACTATCAAGAACACTATTGTATGAACCAAGGGTATACAGTAGATGACAAACCCTACTTGCTTAAATGACAAAACAAAAAAGGATAGATACTTGTATGAGAAATGGTGATGAACTGCACAATAAAACGATGACAAACAACTTTGAACGAACTTAAAAAATGCAAAAAAATTCAATAAAAGTTCAAAAACTAAGAAATAAAAAGGCTAAAGATCGATCACTTACTGCTCAGTCATAGTTTCGCGATCAATTATGTCGTCTCTAGTGCTCGAATCAATGGTCCTAAATCGGAATGGCCATTTTTCTTCCCAGGAGGTTTTTCAAAATTTTAAACTTTAAGAGGTACAAATGAATTGAAAATGACACATTGAACCCCTTATATAGCCCAAACCCTAATTTTTAAACTTGCTCTGATGGACGTAAAACTTGTACCCTAAGCTAAATTGTCTGTCCCGAGTCTATTTTTGGGATTGAAATTGAAATCTAACTTCAATTCTCTAGTCAAAATTTCATGACCCTGACCAATTAGTACTTTCATCCTCAAGTCAATTTTTGAATCATTTTGCGCTCAATTCTAATTCTCAAAATTCTCAAATCAACTCTAATTTTAATCTTCAACATCAATCTTAGCGCTCAAATAATTATCACTGCTAAAAATTGTCGAAAATTGTTGTACCCTATCTATCTTTTGATTTTTCTCCCGAGGAGGCATACTCATTACACCTTTTCAGTGATTATCATCATCAAAAGTGGAGAAATTTTTTTAAATCATCTTCATCTAAAGTCAAGAAAAAATCTTTTCACACAAAGAAAATCAATAAAACCTAGTTACTAGGGGCATCTTAACTAAATCATGTTGTATCAAGTTGAGATTCTTTGATGTCAAATAAAGCAATCTCTAGGGGCATAACAATTTTTTTCCTTATCTGAATCAATCTTCAAATCGATGTTTAGTTTCATCACATCAAAATCAAGCTGGACATTTTCTCTTGATAATCGGTTCTTGTTCAATCAAGTTTAGAATCGGTTGTGTCTCTCACTTAATCTAGTTCAATCAAGTTCTAGATCGATGCTTGTTTCTTGATCAATCAAGTTCAAGAATGGTATCTCACTCTTTGTTGATTCTTGTTCAATCAAGTTCAAGATAGGTATCACTTTAATCAATATGTTCAGTTTCATCACTTCAAATCAAGTTGAACATCTCGCTCTTTATCAGTTTGTGATCTATCAAGTTGAGAACTGATATCTATTTGACATCAACTATTCTTTGAACCAACACGTTGCTCACACATTAATTCAAAGAGGGGAAAATGTAATACCCTAAAAATGGTCAACTAAACCATGGGCCCCTAATCTCGACAACATCACCAAGGTCCTAACCAAAGGTAATTAAATCAACCTAGAACACCTAATTAATTAATCCTTCAATCATTAATGTTACATCGCAAGTTAATCACTCTATATTAATTAAATATTTATTTAATTAATTAAATCATTCCAAGTAAATCATTTTGATCACTTATCCTATTTATTTAATTAAATATCCTAGTATATTTAATTAATAAATAAATTTGCCATTTAATCATAAAAAAAGGAATTAATTTATAAAAAGAGATTAATCACAAAAAGAGGAATTAATCTGCAAAAGAAAGAGTTAAATTGGAAACAAAAGAAAAGAATTAAATTGAGAGAAGAAATCAAACTTAAGATATTTCTTTTTTTTTAAATTGAGATAACTTGAAAATCGGAAAAGCAATTAAATTGAATTAATCATTTTCTCTAAAAATAAAACTTAAAGTTTTTCTTGAGGAAAGAGATTTAGTTGCATTGAAAAGGCTTTTTTCTAAATAAAAATCTTGAGCAAATTAAAGAAAAGTGCATGGAATCGCCTATTTTTATCTCAAGTGCATGGAATCAACTAAATTTATCTCCAATGAATACTTAGACTTATAATCTAAATGCGTTCAATCAAGCTATAATTGGAATCTATCTGAAGATTAACTTAATTTGATCTCTCAATTAGTTCAATTATCTTGAATTGTGCTTTTTCTTGAGGAATCTCAACCGCTCAATCGATCTTGACCGTTGGTCTCTCTTTTGAGTCTCTATAAATTCAGCCTTCATCTCTCATTCAAAATACCCTGGAGATTTATTGTTATTATGCAGTTTTTGCTCTAGAGTCATTGAAGATATTGTGCTTTGAGATTATTGCATATTAGTTTAGCTTTTTGCATACTTAGTTTAATCGTTATTTCTATTCATTCATCTAGCTTAATATTGAATCCATTTATCTTAATCGTGTGCTCATATAGATTAAATCCTTTGTCTTGGTGTAGTCTAGTCACTGGTATTGCTTATACAAATTTGAGAGAAAGTCTATACTCGCATATTTTAGAAGGCAATAGGTTGATTTGTTATGGTTTTTATATTCATGATTATATCTATCTAACCATGCATGTAATGACTTAATTGAAGTGTTGTGTCTTACAACTTACATATACTTATCCACTTTTCACACACACCACACTATTGTGTATACCTTGAATCGGATACAGGTGAAGAAAGGGACAAATAAAACTCCCTATAAATTATGGTGTGGATACTCACCCAATGTGAGATATTTCAAAGTATTTGGAAGTAGGTGATATATCAAGAGGGATGAGTACTCTAGAAATTTCGATCCCAAGAGTGATGAAGGAACCTTCTTAGGTTACTCCACAAAGAGTAAAGCATATTAGTGTTTGAACAAAAGGATTAGTAAGATTGTGGAGATTACCAATGTCACAATAGATGAGTTCTTTGAGAAAAATGAACAGGATAGCAAGAGTGAACTAGAGGATTATCAAGGATTCGAGTACACTGTACCAGATGAACCTGCTGAAGAGAATCCTGTTGTAGCGGAAAATGAGGAAGCATGTGAAGTAGAACCTGCACAACCAGTAGAAGAAGCTCCAAGAAATGAACCGGTACTAGCAAGGTATTCCAGAAACAATCACTTCGCTGAAAATATCATTGGTGACAAAGATACAAGAGTATTGACTAGAAGAAGAGCAAGAGATAATTCTTGTTTGATCTCCAAAATTGAGCCCAAAACAACCAAAAAGGCTCTAAAATATGAAGACTAAATCAAAGCCATGGAGGAGGAACTGGAGCAGATTGAGAAAAATGAAACTTGGACTCTAGTGCCTAGACCGGAGAATAAAAATGTGATAGGCACCAAATGGGTGTTTAGAAACAAAATGGATGAAACCGGTAAAGTAGTAAGAAATAAAGAAAGGTTATTTTACAAAGGCCATGCTCAGGAAGAAGGTTTGGATTATGGAGAAACCTTTGCACCGGTGGCCAGGCTTGAAGGGGTCAGAATCTTGCTTGCTTATGCTAATTATAAGAAGTTCAAAGTTTACCAAATGGATGTCAAATCGATATTCTTGAATGGTGTTTTAGAGGAAGAAGTGTACATAGAGAAACCAGAAGGGTTTTTATCAGAAGATGGAAGAGATATGGTATGCAGGCTGAAGAAGGCTCTAGATGGGCTAAAACAAGCACCAAGATCTTAGTGTGAGAGGCTGCACTCATATTTGTTAATCATAGGGTTTATGAGAACAAGTGACAACAATAACTTGTATCTGAAAACCGAAGAAATAGGAAAACATCTGATTGCATAATTTTTTGTAGATGACATTATCTTTGGAGGATATGATGAGATGAGAAAAGGTTTTATAGAACAAATAAAGCAAGAGTTTGAAATATCCATGATTGGTGAAATAAAATTCTTCATTGGCCTGCAAGTATCTCAACTAAAGAATGGTATATTCATTAGCCAAACCAAGTACATAAGAGAAATTTTGAAGACTTTTGGAATGAAAGATTGCAAACCTATTGGAACTCCAATGGTTATAGGTTGCAAGCTCTCCAAAAATGATGAGTCTCATGAAGTGAATGAGACACTTTACCGATCTATGATCAGTAAGTTGCAGTATGCAGTACATAGTGGACCGGATATAACACAAGTTGCTGGCTTGGTTGCTAGATTTGCTACAAATCCAAAAGAGACTCATATGGTGGCAGTTAAGAGAATATTTAGATACCTTAAGGGGACTGATGAGTATGGTCTCTGGTATCCATATAAGGGAGATTTCAATTTAAGTGTGTTCAGTGATGCATATTGGGCATGGAACATTGACGATAGAAAGAGCACTAGTGGAGGTGCATTCTTTCTTGGAGACCGGATTGTGTCATGGACAAGCAAGAAACGAAATTGCATCTCTCAAACCATAGATAAGGTAGAGTATGTGGCTGTTGCAATAAACTGTACACACGTAGTAAGGATCAAGCAATTATTGGAAGGTATCTAAGAAAAGGTGACTGAAGTTGTGGTAATTCACTATGAAAACACCAGTGCTATAGACATATCCAAGAATCTGGTGATGCATTCCAAGACAAAGCATATAGCTATTAAATACCACTACCTGAGGGAATAGGTTCAAGACAAGGAAGTGAGGTTGGAGTATATACCAACAAAAGACAGGTGGTTGATATCTTCACCAAGCCACTACAAAAGGACACCTTTGAATACCTCAGAGGTAAGCTAGGGGTGATACCCCTACCTACATTAAAGTAAGCAAAAAAGGGCTCTACATCAATCTCGTATGATTTATTTATGAAAAATTTTTAAGACTAGATTGGTAAGTGTGGACTACTCTGGTTAGGGGGAGCAGTCTTGTAAGTGTACTGAAATACATCTTTGGCATTGTTGTCAAAGGGGGAGATTATTATAGTGTTTGAGTATTGGTAAGTAGTGTTGAGCTTTAGTTGTTGAAGTAGAGGGTTGCTTGAAGTGGTTAGAGTGGTTTGTTGGAAATAGAGTATTGCTAGTGTTAGGGGGAGATATTCATTACTCAGAGCATAAGTAATAAATGGTACAAAAATAAACAAAGAATTGAAGAAAGTACATGCAGGAGCAACTGATAAGATAGATTCTGAAGTGTTGCCATCAACGCCAAAGGGGGAGATTGTTGGCATTGACAAAATAGGTTAATCTAGTGAACCGATATATTAGCTGAGATTTGTCATTGATGACTAACACTAACCGATGGAGTGGTGTATCTCAGTAGAAAAGGTGATAGCTTGTAAACAACATGGAAGTTGCATCAGAGATAGATGATCAAGGTTCAATTGGCTCAAGGGAAGATAGACTAAGCTAACTGGTTTGTCATTCAAGAAGATTGATGTTAAGGTCAAATCTTCAAGTTGACCATTCTGATGATGATGAAGTCACAAAAGGTGACTTAGGCAAGAAGGCTTGAGGTTCTATGCAAACTGGAACCTAATTGGCAAACAAGAAAAGAGGCTTGATGGAAGTACTGCAAACTGGTATCAAAGGATGAACCAGTAATGAAGAGCGTAGTGGAATACCAGTAGACTGGTGAAGTAGAAGGAAGATAGGTGGTCACCGTAAATTTTAGAGTGGTGATCGGTTACACAGTTGCGATGGAAAAAGGTGAGTTGGTGAGTTTGTGTCAATACCAAACTAAAGGTTGGTGAAGTCAACTTCAGTTATCATGCAATTAAGCCATGATTACTTGTGGATTTTCTGGTTCGCATTTAAAAGACTGAACTCGACCTAGAAGTGCAGTGGTAGATTTGGATGATTAGTTGGTGGAATTGTTGCAGGGTGCACAGAGAAAGAGCAGGAGGATTTGATTTCAAAATATATCAAAATTTGTGATAGCATTGATTAAGGAAACACTTGAAGGTGACGACAGAGAGTGTATAAAGTATTTTGAGTTCATACAAAACATTTTTGATTGAAAAATTTGCAAAGAGAATATCATGTGAAAGGTGATCTATAGTACAGAGTGAAGAGTGAGGAAGTGCTACATGATTTAGCAGAGCAGAGTGTGTGTGAAGTAGACCAGTAGAGTGCAGAGCTGAGGGTATAAGAAGAGAACCGGTGTAGTGCAGAGCAGACACAACTAGTGCATACAAAGTATGATTTTCTTTGTGATCTGATCAAGCTATCAGTAGCTATTCCAGTAGATCAACTTCATGTTGCTTTCTAACCATTGCAACTCAAAATCCCTTAATCGAGTGCACTTTAACATGTCCCTTTGTAAAATCCCTTAACGAGGTGACATCTTAATTGATGATCCTAAGTCCTTTAAAAAGGCTACCTCTAACAAGGTAAAGGAACTAATAGGCCTTAAATAAAATCCCTTAACTGGGTGGCACCTACGAGTGTCTTTGTAATCTCCTAACAGGGATGGCTCCTCATCAAGCGTACTCCAGAAGAGTGCAATGTTTGTGAGTTTCTACTCACATCGTGATTTTCTCCCATTTGGGTTTCCACGAGATAAATCTTGGTGTTATTGTGTATCTTTTTATGCATGCATGTTCTTCTACAATAACTATTTGTATTGATGAATATTAAGTTAGTGTAGTCTTGAGTTAAAAGGTTTTAATTTTGTAAAAATGGTATAGTGTTGATTCACCCCTCCCCTCTTAGTACTGGTTGGGACTAATGTTTACAATACAAATCATAAGAGATCATCTCAGATCAATATACAGATCATTATATCAAATTACAATGCAATATCAACCGTTGGTTGATCAAAACCCATCACAAAAATCCAATCTGTACCAAAGTAAAAACCTCAAAACACTCTCCAAAGCAATTCATTGTTTCCCAAGAAGTTCTTCTTTAATTTGTGCCAAAACAACATTCAAATATTCCAAGCAGTTTGTGTCGTGTTACCAGTAACATGTAGACTTGATGTTGATCACCGCTATACCAAAAATATCTACCGATTAGACAATTTCATCACTGGTCCTTAAACCCTAGCAAAACTTCATCAAAAATTCGAAACAAGTCTTCTGGTAATCATCACAAGTTATGGTTCCATTGAGATATTTATTTCCATGATACAAGATTGCATTTCAAACCATAATACACCAATCATTACTGATCACCCGATTCAAGCAAAACATCTCTGCTTTACCGGTTAAAGTCCTATTTCACAGTCTTTAGTTCTTTGTCGGTAAACCTTGTCTCTAGTAAACCAAATCACTTAGTCAATCAAACCAAAACATCAAGAAAATTAGTAAACATCAGTTGACACTAATTTCCACCAATGACAACACAAATAACTGATCATGTCATTTATCCACAAAATCTCAGTCTTTTAAACTCTACCAGTATAGTCATCCATCTTCAACTACTAAATGCCAACATAACCTTGGTAGAAGGTTTGTATAATCAAGTTGTTTTCAAACACTAATCAAGATTAATTGTGCCCTACTCATGGTTGAGTACCAGTATAGACTCAAGATGCAGTGAGAATGCCTGGAATGGAAAACCAACTACCTTATCCTCACGAAAGGTTTTGGGTCTGCATGAGCCATGGATGGGAGCCGGGAATTTGGGAGAGGATACCAAGATAACCTAGGATGGGAGCCAAGGAATATGGAGGCCTACCAAGATAACCCATACCAGTTATGCGATGATACTCTTCCCTTATGTTCACTAGTGTGTAGTCATGTGTTAGCTTTACTCAGAGCACTTTTGTGGGAGTTTGATTTTAATACTTATGCTTTGGGTGAGTCCCTGATGTTCATGTTAGACCATGTGATGTTTTATTGTGGCTTTCTTGAGGGCCTTAGTACTATCTCCTAGCATGGAGGGGTGGTTCCTTTTTGGGCCACATGGTCAGGTGGTAGTGCCACTTTTCATTGGGTATTTTGTTCCTGCCTTCTTGCGAGGGATTAGCTTCATAGGTGCTCCAGATGTATCTATTGATTTCACTTCCTTCCATTGTACCAATTGGATCCTTCTTATTCTTGTTGATTCATATTTGTATCTCTTGGACATCTTATGGTCGGTTGTATCATATGTTATATGTATGCCTTAATGGAAGTTTTAAAGTGATGTAATCATTATGTAATTTTTATGAGACTTGATGTATTAAGTGAAATTGTAATACTAAGTTATCCTTGTAATGTAAAAGAAATATATTATGATGAGAGTTAGATGTTAAGATTTATATATGTAATTAGGTCCATAAATGCAATGTAATTGAATGTTTAATCATAAATGATGTATAGAAATGACAGTGTTATCTCATGCAAAGAAAGAAACAATCATTGTTTAGTGTAACTAATTTCCTAATGGATAAATATAATTCTTAAGTGGTTAATTGATTTTAAGTAATGATTAATTTAGTTAAGTAATTCACATTGGAAAACCCTTTAGGAGTTTGAGTTAATTCTTCCACATGTGCAACTTCAATTGTAAGGTTTATCTTTTACGTTTATGTGTTATAATTATTTTTAAAAATATATTTTGCACTATTTTTTGAGTGTTTGTAGTTGTATCCTTTAGGTTTTCTTGGCAGGGCATTACAGGTAGCCTCTCTCAAACCCTCGGGCCCATCAAGTCTCATGCGGACCCAACAAACCTTTCATGAGGACAAGGTTGTTGGTTTTCCATTAAAGGCCTTCACACTACATCCTGAGTTTGTACAAGCACTCAACCATGAGCAGGGTACAATTAATCTTAATTAATATTTAAGCTACCCAAACCCCTAATATATTTTTAGGTTATCACTTAAGTATCCAACTTTAGAGGGGTTATCCTACTAACCTCTTTGGGCCCGACCCCCACTCAAAAACCACTCTTCCTTATGACACTACACAAAATTCCAAAAAGAACTCCAAGGCAAAAATACCAAATCCAACCTTACAAAGGGAGTTCAAAAACAACTGAGTAAAACACTTGGTCACACAAGCCCTACCATATAGGTTTAACCAAGTGGAAAAATTCAGCCTACTCACGAGACAAGACCAAAAAGGAAAGACAACATGAAAATGTCTAATTTCGCATATAACCAATCGAATTGGAATATGCCTTAGTTACAAAGCCAATCATAAATGAAACAAACACCATCATTTATTTTAGAATAAAGATTTGTTTTCCATCAAGTTTATGTTGTCCAAGGTTTTCTATCATTTCTAAGTTTTGATTTAAAACAATATCTCAATAGTTTTCAAAACAATACAATCCAATGACTGTAGACAAATTTAGAATATATATATATATCAAGCATTATTAAAATCTGAAATATTAATAAAAAATAATCATCTATTTCAATTTTCAAATAATCATATATATTAATATATTTTAAAAATTTGAATCTGATTATTTAAAACATAATTAACCAATATTATATTTTAAACATATAATACTAAAAAAGAACAGACTAACACACACACACACATATGCATCCGATACACAAACAAAATTTCCAAGGCGGTCGAGGAGCCTCCCTGCACAAGAATCAAGGTGTGAGGCGAGGGATGCAACATGGAGGGTATTGGGCTACAAGGAAGAGGTCGCAGGGCTGCCCCAAAGCAGTCTAAGCATCAGGCATGATTGGGGTGACTACCAGTGCCGACCCCTTATCCTGTGATGCATCTGATACATAGAAAATTCTGAGGTGGCCGAGGAGCCTAGCATAGATAAAAATCAAAGTGTGAAGCGAGGGATGCAATGAGGAGAGCCCAACAGTTGGATGGAAGAGGCTTCAAGGCCGCACCAAAGCGATCTAAAAGCATTGGGCATGTTTGAGGTGACTAATATATATATATATATATATATATATATATATATATATATATATATATATAAATTAAATTAAATTATATTAATTTTGTGTGGGACCCACATGGTGGGAAAAGGAGGTGGTGGGGGGAAGTGTAGGGGCCACGATTGTGGGTGTGCCATGTCACCCACAACCCATGGGTTCCTATAGGGCACCCACGACACCCACAGTGTGGGTTCCCATGGGGTTACGCACAAGGCATAAAATGCCCCAAAATAATAAAGTAATTTTTTCTTTTCTTTTAAAACAATTTAATAACAACAAAAAAAAAATCCCTAGCACTGTTAAAAACATAAAAATTTCAACAGCATAACACCCCCCCCCCCCCCCATTTGATAATAATTAAATACAAATTTATTTTTCTTACTAAGCATGCTAAAACAAATTTTTAAAACAAATTCAAGCAATCACAACTATATGTAAATAGCAACCATACAATTTATTTGATAAAATAAATTTTATCTACAAACATAGCAAAACTATCTTCCCAGTTTTTTCATTCACAACAAAACATAAAGTTTTGAAATTCAAGAATTCCCAACCTAGATTTAACTAAAAAGATATATTTCCTTTTTACTCTCCAAATCTGAGACTCTCATGGAATATAAAAACAAACTAACATGAAATTTCTATTGCCAAAATAAAATTCAAACCCTTTTCTTTTTCTACAAAATACCACAACAAATTCCCCTTCAAAACATAACACACAAAACAAATCACAGGGAGTTCATTATCAGCATTAAAATTTCAAAAATAGAAGTTAAAAATCCAACCTTGCAAGCTATTCCTGGAAGAAATTTGAAGGTGAATCCCAAATCTCTCCACCAAATCAAACCTTTCACAAATTTCCAACTCCTCTAGCAAAAGATCACTTTCAAACACAGGGAGAAAATTTTTTCACAAAAAGAGAAGACTCCATAATCTGGAGAAATTTTCAAAGATAAAGGATTTTGCCCAAAAAATATCTTTTAGGGCAAAATTATTTTCCTTAAGAAATTTCCCTTTTTCTAAAAACCAAAAATTAAATCAAATGCTTTTCTCCAAAATCAAAACATTTAAATTTCTTTTTAATTTGAATTTAAATTCGTCACACACCAAAAAGTCAATTTAGATATTTTAATTACTAAAAGGTAAAAATGACTTTCTTCCCCGCCCCCCGCTTTTTTTAATAAACAAAACACAATATACATCTACTATTTGATAAATCTTAAACAATTAATTTAACTAAACAACTAAGAATAATTGACATCTATTTAACCATAAAAGTTCCCTAAATACTTTATCCTTAATTTAATTTAATAAATGCAATACACGTTAATTATTAATAACCATAAGCTATTAATAATTAATTTCTCATTAAATAACATAAGAAGAGAATAAATAAAGTCACAAAACATGTAGTACCCCTACCCTAATCAATCTCTAATCTTGGTTTAATTTTGATTAATTTATCTTAACATAATGTTAAAGTCAGATGTTTGATTTAACGCATAGCTATTGATGTGGTTTCTCACTAGTTGTATGCAGATTTTCAGTGTTCCTATTTCGTGATATTAGTATCGGACTAATGATTTCATTAAATTGTATATATGTATGCATGTATGATCTTTGGTTGCAGGAAATTTCAGGTACCACGCCGCATGAGTGCGAAGTTCGTCTTCACCTGGATTGCAGGTTTGAGTGTACCTCTTTTAATCCTTAGAGTTGGATTAGGTGGTCGTAAGACCCTAGTCGACCTTAGTCGTGCTCCAGTGAGCATCGCCAGTCGTTGTCGGTATCCCCTCCTTGTTTGGGTTTGCGAGTCGTCTGTTTGGTTGGCATTCTCGATTTGTGTTCCTGGTGTGTTTGGGTAAATTGATTAATTAGTCCTTAGTAATTATCTTGATTAAATATGCGTTTGTGCATTGAAGATTAATGGATTAAATTAATCGGGTTTTCGTTATGCGATTTTCATTGATTTGGATTGCTCGTTTTAATTGGGAGTAAATTCGATTAAATGTCTGATCTTGAATATTAAATGCATTTATATATGCTATTGAAAAAGAAGTTTTATATTTTATCGCCATAGACTTAAATTGTATTCTGTTGGATTATTAAATTTGAAAGGTTAAATTGAATTGATTAAGGAGAAATCAATTTTGGAATTGATAAAGCAAGTTAATTTGTTGCTAGCTAGAAAAGAATTAAATTTTGAGTATTATTTGTAAATAAAAGTTTTAATTCCAAAAATAGAATTTTTTTGGGTCAACTCTTCCATATAACCCAATTTGGGGAAAAATTGGAGGATGGACAAATTTGGAGAAGATTTTGGTTGGGAGGAAATTTTGGAGGTTTTGGGAAGGAATGATGCTGAATCTGGCAGGTGGGCTCTCCTTCAGCCATTCCAGGATTGCGTATTAAGGTAGGATTCTGAATTTGTTATTGAAAAATCAATTGATTGTCCATTTGAGTTTGGCTGGAGATTTTAAATTGAGATGTGTTTTCATCATTGCTATCTGGGGGTTTGGAATTCCTTTGTTATTGGGAAGGAGGAAAATCACCCAAGAACTTGATACCGAACCAGTCCTTTTTAAATCAAATTTTTATTGAATCGAAATTGCTTATCAAAATTGGTGATGGGCGTTTGTTTTAGCTTTCGAACTGGGTGTTTTAAAGAAAATATATATTTATTAAAACCCGGGCTGTGCGTTTTGTTTTACTTCGAACCTGGGCGTTTTTAATCAAATTTGTTTTTACCAAATTTCAAACTGGGAATTTAAAACTCGAACTGTGCGTTGTTATTTTATGGGGCGGACTGGGCGTTGTTTTTTTTTATTTGTTTTGAATGGTGGGTCGGGGTTTGGGAGAGTGGGGAGCGGAGCTCCACCCACTCCCCTCCCCTCCCCCACTCTCCCCCTTCTCCCCGCTCGTTCCCTCTGCTTTCCCCTCCCCCGCAGGCGTTGGAAACCCCGGCCACGGCTCACTGCGGTGGCCGTAGGGCGCCGCGGAGCCTGCGGGCACCGCAGTGGCGCCGCCGCTCGGGCTTTGCCCTGTGGCTAGGGCTAGGGCATGGCCCGCCCTAGCCACTTGTTTAATTGCGTTTTTTTTTTGTTTGTTTTAAACGTGGTTATAATATCATTTTTTTTAATGCATGTTTTTTTAGTATAAAAAAAAAGAAAATGCATATGATATTTTTTTATATCATTTTAATGGAAGTAATTTTAATGTTAAGTTTAGATTAGATGCTTAATTTTGATTAAAGGTGGAATATCATGTTAAATTTCAAATTGGTATTGATTAATTTTATAATGGGGTTATAGGTTAATCATTATCCACTTTCATTTCATGACTTTGGTACCTTTTCTAATTAAGTTCTGAAACTGTTATTTTGCAATTTAATATTGTCGATGTAATTCTACTTGATGATGTTAAATATTATCGTAGAATATATTATTGAGTAATTGAAAAATAGTGAAATATTTATCGTTGGGCATTAGAAATTTAACGATATGCTTTTGATAATGATTATCTTCATTTGGATTTCCTTTTTATATTTAAATTTCTGTGATCCGTATAGTGCATCTGGGATTAAAAATAAATATCAATCTGTAGAGATTGACTTCGAACCAGTATGTCTATGACGTTTTGATTGGAGATTAAATACCTTGTTTAATTGATTAATGGTTGTCTGAATTTTATTAATATAAACTGGTTAAAAACTCATTATGGCTTAATTTGCCTGTTCGATGCTTTGAACCTTAAAGAGTTAGAAAACCAAGAACAACTTATCCCTTGATGAGGTAGATAACTGTTATCTAATTTAGATCTTGTAGAAAACTTGATCGATTTTAATGTTTAAATCAATTTGAGAAGATATTGCCTTTCTGATTATTGCCTTGCGAGTTTTATTGTTGTGTTCGCTTTTAATTATGAAATGGCAAGAGTGCTTTTTTTGATAGGACCCTGTCGTATGGCTTGACTTGGGGTACCTGTTTCAGTCCTCGATTCCGAGTTGACTGTTGTATTGTGGTAGTGTCGTTTTGGTCATATCCTCGTTGTGTGAGTCGAATGATGATTCATGGTTGACCTTAGTTTGTCAGGTCTCTAGTTAGAGTACCGTTAGTAAGTGTCATCCTTGAGTCGTGTTTGACCAGATGATTGTTCTTCTTCTTGAACTCCGTTCGTCTGACCATGTGTGTTCCTTGGTTTTGAGTTCGTCAGAGTTTAGTCTAGTGTCGTATGGGAAAGTGGCTTTCGATTGGGGGCCGCGCCCAAAGTGGCTGCTGGGAAACCCGTCGAAAGTGAGTCTAATAAGTGATAACCTTTAAGTAGATTAGAATGTAATCTCTAAGTAAGATAATTGTGCCTCACACATGGGACGAGTGCTATCATAGACTCGACATGCTGTGAGAAGGCCTGAAATGGCAAACCATCTTCCTTGTCATCACGAGAGGATGTGTGGGTCCACATGAGACTTGGATGGGCCGGAAGCTCAGATTAGGTTGCCAGGGTGACCCAGTGTATGTGGCCGGGACCTATGAAGACTTGCCATGGTATCCATACCAGGTTGTGTGATGACACTTGTCCCTACGTTCGCTAGTGTATTGTCGTTTTGTCCTGATAAGAGTACCTTTGTGGGTCGTCCTTTTGTCTCTACCCTTGTGAGTGTCAGTTTCATGTTAGACCTTGGGTGGTGATGGCTCAGCCTTGTGGATGCTCTTCTGGACTTATGTTTTTAGCTTTGATTATGTTCAGCTGGATCCTGTTCTTTTCAGGGATCGGTTATGTATTAATGGACCGATGTGGTCGTTGTATATTGTTTATGTATCGCCTCGATGGCTGAATTGTAATGGTGTAACCTCTTGTATTCTAAACCTTTATTATTTATCAGAGGGGTCTTGCAGTTGTGCAGACCCAGAGATGTAGCCCTTTAGGGGTGAACTCCGAGATCATTATGGTGTTATGTGATGTATTCTCTTATGTTTCCTTTATTCAGCTTTATCATGTATGATTAACTTATGTTAGAATGGTTAAGTGGATAAATGGAATTAACTTTAAATGCTTATATTCAGTCCCTTCTTGAATGCCATGTTGATCGAATGCGTAAGTGGTTTAGATGAGAATTATCATTGATGCATGTGTGTAATCGTCTTTTAAAATGCAATAAGTTGGAATATGAAAGAATGTAACTTAGAGTAATGGAATCTATTCCATTGTTGTTAAGGAATTGAAGTATGCTTGAATAGATCTCTTATGTTTATGATGAAATTCTAGTGTGTTAGAATATTAAATGTATGGCTTGTAGTTTTAAATGAAAGGCTTGAATGAAGTTTATGATTAGCTCTTAATGCATGAATCCTTCTTGTGATTTATATTTCCATCTTTTGAAAGAAATTATCTTGATTAAGAATTATCTCGTTATTAAGATAGTTAGCTTATTGGATTAATTGTGTGAGTTAAGTGAATTGTGAAATTTAAGTAATCTCGTTGGGAAACTCTTTAGGAGTTAGTTGATGTCTTCCGCTATGTAATCTGAATCTTTGATATCTTGTTGTACCTTAATGTGGTGTAACTTTTTAAAAAAAAATTATTGCACTCTATTCTTGTGTTATGGCTTATTCCCTTCGGGGTTTCCTGGCGGGGCATTACAAAACATATAACATGCAAACTCAACCAAACAAAGCAAAGACACAACCCACATACCAACATTGGGAAGGTTGACAGATGACTGACAAATCCCACTATCGAGCAAGGCTAGGAATGATATCTAGGGCCTTAAGACTATCTCTTACACTTCCATCGGGTTAATTAGGTATGCTTAGACCTATGGAACCAGGTGAAGTCAATACCCCATACATGCAATTCCTGTATCACCTAACCACACTTACATATATATATACAAACACGGTAAACACATCGGTGAAGGAGAATCATGACTTTCTGTGTCTCAACAAAGTGAGTGGCGAGAAATTATCTCCTCGCACCCCATACAATTTCCAAACATACATGATGACACATACATAAAGCATCTCATGCATAAGGTAAATGTGTTAGTCCATGGTCAATAACACATAATAAAATTAACATCTAATCATCCATAAGGAAATGATGCATAAACAACATTCACTGAATCTCAAATCAATGCATAATCCAACATAGCATAATATCTGAATAAAACATCACCACATAGTGTATCCACAATAACCACTGAAAATTCAACCATGGACAAAATAAGTATTAAAAAAATTTGATCGAGGGAGGGATACTACAACCAATCACAAGGTGGAGTCCTAAAACTGAATAATTTCAAAATCATTGTTCCTTTTCATAAGCCAAATTAGGAAAGGGCATATAAACACCAATCCAACTAAAATAGGTCCAATCAGATACAAAATTCCAAAATTGATAGGAAACACAATCACCTATATCCTTTGGGACTAACTAGGAGTCAAAATTGACCAAAATTGCAAACCAAATCAAAACCCAGAAAACTTGCGCAATTGGTTATTGAACCTGCATAGTTGCTCAAAAATACAGAAAAATAAAGAAAAACATAGCATAAAACTCAAATCTAAATTCTGAAAAATGCCCATTTGGAAAAGGCCTATTAACATCCCAGAAACATAGAAAACCAAACATATAAATCATATAGGGTTTTCAATCAAGCATAAAACAAAACTAATCAATTGAAACAATCAATCCCCACACCTAATTTAAGCATATAACACTCTTTTCAAAACATGAAAAGGAACTAATTTTAGACAATAAATATAAATAAAATAGCATTCCCAATTCCCCCCTAATAATTAATTTCAATTAAAATTGTAATTAAAAATGAAATCAAAACTGAGAGATAGAAATCTACTTGAAAACCTGTGAAGAAAGATAGAAAAGAAAGAGAGAGAATTTGTAAATGAATCTGCAAAACACAAATCCTCTTCCAATAAACAACAAAATTATAGCAATCCAATCCAAGCTCCAAGAAAAACTTAGAATAGCAATCTTCCAATCAATACAGAAATCTGCAAACCCTTTTCCAAAATTCACAATCCCAAATTCTTCTTCAAAAAATTTCACAATTTGCAATCATAATCCTTCTCTCAAAACTTCATGAAAAGAAAACATAAATGAAAACTCCTATATATATATATACAAAACTTAACTACAACCTAAACAAACCTTTAGAAAAATGTGCACAAAAGAAAAGCAAAACCCTCATTTGAAAATCTTAAAAAATATCACCTAAAAATATTAAATCAATAATAATAAATTAATTTACAAAAAAAATCCCTACAAATCAATCAAACAATAATAATTAAATATTAAATAACCAATTCAAAATCTGCTAAAAATAGTTAACTCCCACTTGGCAACCAAGCAAAGAATAAATTATTAATTCCAATTAAAAAATAATTATCCATAAAAATAGAACAACTAGTTTCATAAAATTAGAACAATTAGTTCCATAATAAAATATAATTTCCATAATAAAATAATTTCACAATAAAAATAGTCACATGCACAATAATAAATCACTTAATAAATAATATCCAATAATATGAATATGTTTATTAATTCGAAAATACAATTAAAGCAACAATCTCCAATAATTAATTATTAATTAATTGATAACACTCAAGTTATATTAATATCAATAATTAAAATAACATAAAATCCCACACACTCAAATAAATCATAAAATAATACCAATATACTAACAAAACTTACCATTGGCAGTAAGGTGATCAAATATTGTTGACATGACAATTCTGATGGGATGAAAATAAAGACTAGATAATTATCCCTAGGTTAGAACAATGGCTAGGGCTAGATACATTTTGGGCCTTGTATTGTCTCATGCACAACCATTTGGATTTAAAGACATGCTCAAACCTATGGGACCAAGTGGATTTGATGTCTGATACATGCAACCTAAACAAAATATTTATATAAACACACACGCGCACGCGCGTACACACACACTCCCATCTCATAAAAGGAAGTTGTGATTTCATATGAAGCTCATGAATGAGTATTAAAAAATCATTCCTTTTACCCTAAAACCCAAGTAAACAATACAATAAATATCTAATCTACAAATAAAATAACATTTACAGTCAGCGTTCACGTGTTGCTAAAAATAGAAAGTCTATCCAAATGCAAAATTAGGCCAATTGGAGAAACAGTGAAATTTCCTTAAAATAGACTTACTAAAAGTAGACACTATTAAAATAGTAAGTTTATGAAAAACACCCAAATTTCACTAGTAGGCTCTTTGAAACATTTTGTTTTCTACACTTGATCATAGATTAACATCTCATAAAACATCATAATAAGTCACCAATATATAATCCAACTCATAAGTATACCATCACTAAAATCAATATATCCATCTCAAATAAAGTATAACAATAATCATGTCCTAAAACATATAAGCATCATAAAATAGTCCAATAACATGGATCATATGAATGTATACATACACATGCAAAGCAACAAAATAAACTGCACATAATGAATCAAACATAGTCTACCAAATCAAAGTAATAAGCATCTTAACAATAGCATTGAGGTGTGATGCATCCTCCCCCCTAGAATTAGGCTTACTCCTGGAAGCCTACAAACAAGAACAAGGTATGTGCAATTCAAAATCTATCAATCACATCAGCACATAAAACCGACCCTTCGACTCATTGATAAGTCTAGGCCATGTCACACATCTCAACCAACTCTACCTCATCTCGAGGCAAACCAACATGAAGACCTGACCTCAATGATCTCTCCTTAGACCAATGAAATTTTTCAAAGGGCTTCCTCCTAAATTAAGGGAAGGAAATGTCATCCTACAAAACACCATCATGCTCATCAAGAGGTCATTAAAATCTAGAAGGAATGTTACTGATTCCACCATAATCATACAAAAGCTAGGATTCCTTACAACATCTGCTTATCAACAAAAACTAAAAATGATGCAAAGGTACTCAAAGGCACAAAAGGATATAACTAAGGGTACTTTACATCCACTAATAACGAGGTCTAACAAGAAGAATTCACATGATTCTACTACTATCAGCACAAGCTTATGCCAAAAATAGAGTAGCAATAATCCTATTACATTTAGTTCATAATCTAATCACATGGAAATAATTACATTAAGAATAATACAACATCAAATACCACCTAGCACATATGGTTAATATTCACTGAAGATAAAATTTACAATTCATCATGATCATCCCTAATGCAATATTATAAGATTCACATCAGCCCAATCACAAAAAATATCCATCATTAGGTCAATGACCTAGAGATAAATGGTCAATATTTACAATGATAAATTATACATGAAATTTTGTTTGAGGATTTTGCCCCTGAAAACCTCTGTCGAGGCATGTTTCCCCCTAGACCCAAGGGACTAGAGCCCACAAGGGGGGTAACGCCCTTGCAACTCCCTACACTCACATATCAATACTAACTGATATAAGGGGAAAATGTATGTAAAAAAGTCACCAAAATTTAAGCCTAGCAGATTGATCAATCACCACATACCAACAATCTCTAGAGACTAATCAAGTTCCACACCAAACAATCTCCCACTTAGAGACTGATCCTGAATGAACACTATTGCATCTATAGCTCCTGTTTATTGGAATATGTGGTGATCACAATATCAACATTGAGATCAAAGGACCAACATACCAATGGAACTTTTGAGTACAAAGATGAACTAATTTAAACTAGTTAACTTCCCAAGATGTGTCTCATTGTTCTATATCTCATAGGATCCCTAAAGCCAATGTTTTTCTCTCAGATCATTGAGAAAATGACTTTAGGAATGACAACTCCAAGAATGAGTGATATTGTGATCTATATGCATGAATGCATTCTAAGATCTATATGATATTAAGCTAGAATGAAGATAATGATATGATAAAGATGTTAACAAACTATCCTAACATGATATACTCACATGGATATGCTATGATATGAAATGCTTCTAAATGCTACAATGTTATTCTAACAAAGAGAGGCTAAAATGATTGATATAATTAGACTATAATTTAGATGCATAAAACTTGGATATGGAGAATGAAGAAAGTGAGATATAATTATAGAGGAAATAGGGCAATGGATGGTTAAGATTCAATAATCCTAACAATGGCTAGGATTGAAAGTTACTCAATCCATGCTTACAATTTTCACCAATGAAATGATGACAATTGTCAACAAGAGATGGCTTGAGAGGAGATGCAAGAGGCATTAAATGCCTGAGAAGACATGAAGGTCACCTTAGGAGGTTGGGCTTATGGTTAGGTTATGGTCATCCATTGGATAAAGCTTTTACCCAAGGGGTATACTCTTGTACAAGGGTTAGGTGGGATAACTAGGGTCAAAGCCATGAGTGCTTGATGAGACCCCTCGGTTAGATGAATGTTAAGTTAGAGAGAAAATATCTAACCATGAGGGAAGGTTGGATTAACCATTAATGGTTAAAAGGACTTGGGACAAATTTGTAAGAGTTGCAAATTTGGGGAACTCAACAAATTAACTTGTTGAAGGAATAAAATCTTTAATGCAATTAGAAGACTTTCTTCCAAATTTGAGAAGTGACCTCCTCAAATTTAGGGATGTGATATGATTGGAAGAATTAAGGGTAATTGATTGGGATTAGAGAGGTTCTAGAAGAATGTTTAGGCAAGTGGGAAATGTAAGAAGGTGCAAGTGGGAGAAAAAGGGTTTTAAGTAAAATAAAAATGTTTTATTTCAACCAAAATAGATGCAACTTGAATTTGTAGGAAAATACAAGTGGGGGGATTATAAATTGATTTATTTATATGCAAGGATGATTTTAATTAAATGTAAATTTAATTAAAATGGAGAAAGGGGATTTAATTAAATAAAGTGATTTATTAAATAAAAGGCTAGAAAGCGGTTAGATGAATTTAATTAAATAAATTGAATAATTCATCAAATAGATGAAAATGGAGAAATTAATTAAATAAGATTTAATTAATAGGGGGATACAGTTTAAATAAATATTAAATATTTATTTAACTAGGCAGTCAGATTTATACGTCTACATTTTGCCCCTCTTTGAAGTGACATGTGTGCACATGTTGATTCAACAAAAATCACTTGATATGTTGCAAGATTTTATCGATATGGTGTCGCATGTCAAAATGTTTGATATGATGCCCCAGATGCAGATTTGATGAATGATATTGATGATGCCCCCTTGGGAGATGAATCAAGGTTGTGTTTGATAGAGTTGTGAAAACTTTCAAATTTTTGACCATTTGATTTTGTTTTAAGATGGTTTTGTGGACGATGTTTGAAGTTTGGATACACACAATTTGATTCATCTCCCAAAAAAGATCTTGATAAGGCTAATAATTGAAAAGGAAGTGGAAAAATGCATGCCCCACTTATTAACCCTATTTATTACCCTTTTAAAGGTAAGAAGTGAAAAAGAAAATTTATTTTACACCACATTTGGAGATTTGCCAATGATGTTGATTCCCTACCATACTCACCATTTTGAGTGCGTCAGGCAATACCAAAGACCCATCGTGTATGGTCCACCAGTAAGTGACTCAAATCCCTATCTTTGTGTATGATTTTTGCAAATTTTTTGGCACATTTTTCATGTTTTAGCACATAGGCATAGTTCTCTAGCACATACACATCATAGATTGGTGCATTAAAACCCTAGGGTTAGCGATTAGCACATTCGAATGATAGTCTAGTGTGTCAGTTCATTTTAGTGCATATGCAACACATAATAGCACATTTTATTGGACAATTAGCACATAGGATGTGTTAGCGCATACAAAGAACAAGATAGCGCATGCAAGGTCTATTTTAGCGCATAGGTAGATTTTAGTGCATTCACTGTGTTCTTTAGCACATTCGCTAGGAGGTTTAGTGCATGTGGAGTAGTGTAGCGCATTGAATGTTCAATTTAGCACATGAGATGAAAAAGAGTGAAAAGTTTATTTTCTGAGATGATTTTTTATTTGGAATGATTTGAGATAGGTTGTGATCAATGTATGTAGCTTTTTTTGATGTCGATATGGGTCTGATGGATTTTTTTTGTCTGATATGGGCCTTGGGATTGAATTTTTCTACTCTGATATGGTACATTGATATGGGTCATGATATAGATCATAATATGGGTTGTTGTTTTGATATGAGTACGATATGAAGCACTGATATGGGGCGTTGATATGGTTCATTGTTATGGATCACTGATATGGGTCACTAATACGTTGCTTTGATATGTTTCATCAATATGCTATGCTGATATGGGACACTTATATGTTGCTTGGATATGGATTTTCTGATCAAATTACTTGATACATTGCACTAATATGGAAATTTTTGATATGTTGTTTAGATACGGATTTTCTGATCGAATTACTTGATATGGAAATTTTTGATATGTTGTTTAGACATGGATTTTTTGATCAAATTCCTTGATATGGTGTTCTGATATGGAAATCTCTAATATGTTGTTTTGATTTGTTTTGTCAATATGATACTTTTTGATATGGATATGATGTACTGATATGTTTCTAATTTGGTCAATATGATTGTGAGATATGATGTTGAGTTGATTCCTGATTTGAATTCCAATATGATTTTGAATTGATTCCTGATATGAATTTCAATATGATGTTGGTGATATGATGCTCTTGATATGATTCACTAATATGATGCTCTTGATATGATATTTGAAATTTGAGTTATTGAGTTGATTTTTTTATAGAATTGATCGGATTGGTAACTGATGGTGGGTACGTTATGATTTGTAGGTAGTACTCAGTGTTCTATAGTCTCTGGAGAGATTCCCAAAGCCATGGAGATTGATCTCGTGACTGACACGGGCGAATAGAGATATCATTTAGAGATGTGGATTATCATCTCTTTTGGACATGCCCCGATATACCATTAATCGGGGTTTATTGACAGCTCTGGTAGAGAGGTGGCACAACAACACCAACACCTTCCATCTGGCAATAGGGGAGATGACAATGATGCCTAAGGATTGCTACCAAATCCTGCGGATTCTCATGGTAGGAGACTTGCTACCCTATGAGAAGATTAAGGAGGGTGGCACAGAGGCGTGTTTTTTAGGATGACCACATCAGTGGTTATGAGATCCCATGGCAAGAGTTTTTGGATCTATATTATGCTCCTCTGCCATTAGTATTAGCAGGTTTCATTGGCATTTTCTTGTGTCCCGATCCTAGGTCTAAGGGACTCGCTATGTGATGGGGTTTGGTGTTTGAGGATATGGTCACATAGGGTCGTAGGTTTGCGTGGGGGTCATGCATGTTGGCCCACCTATACAGGGAGCTCCACCAAGCTGTGTATTGGGGATATACCAATTTATCCATAGGTGTGGGCTTGGGAGCATATAGTGGTGACACATCGCTTGCAGATAGAGACAAACCCATTGGTTGACCATATGCATATGGGTATACAATTGTATTTGTCTAGCGTAAGCTAGGCAAACTAGAGTGTTGGTGCAGGGCCCTGGATGATATAGACACGGTCATCTGGAGGTTGTATATGGGCTGTGAGGTATGGGCTAAGGATGGGATAGAGATGCCCTATTTATATATGTCTCGATATCTGATTGGGTGGACACCATTTATTATTGAGAGGTTTTTGCACAACCACATCTACATGGAGTATGGGAGACAATAAGGGATTCCATAAGGAGCCTATTTGTATGCTCGTTGGCAGCAGGATGTACCCGAGTGTGGTTTGACTATTGATAGTGTTGCAGCAGTGGCTGAGTACATGAGTCTAGCTGGCTCGATATGGGATTATGGAACCAGAGTAATAGATGCCAATATGACTGGGGAGTTCTCATCCTACTTTGTTGCACATGCGGTGGTCTGTCTATCTAATCCTGCAGAGCCATTTTTGACATTTGATGATGATGAGGAGGAGCGGTCATAGAGGTGAGGAGGTCAGAGACAGAGAGAGGATGATGAGGAGGATGATGGGGGTGATGGTGGAGGGGGGAAAAGGTGGTAGAGGTGGTGGTCATGTGATTGGTGAAGGTGGAGGTGCAAGGAGAGGTGTTGTGGGTAGTGCGGTGGGTGGTGCAGTTGGCACTGTGGTTGGAGGTAGGAAAAACAAACAAAGGAGCAGATCATACATTCTTCCTCCACCAACTCCTCGGTTAGGGACAGGTGCAGCAAGGACTTCCTCGTAGGTACCTATCTAGATTAGGGTGTCTTCCCATCTATAGGATGCATAGATTAGGGCCCTTTAGATCTTTGTGTAGGAGTTGCAGGTACAAGTTTTAGCACAATAGCAACAAATTTCCCAATTGTAGATGGAGAGAGATATGACGATTGACCGATAGGGTCGAGAAGAGGCCCTCACTAAAATATTAGATAGAGAAGCCATGAGTGCCCCTCTCATGGATACACTTAGGGAGATATAGTACTCAGCCAATGAGGTTGGTCCCTCGAGAGAAGAGAGCACCTAGTTATGTTGTAGTTGCATCCACTAGATTTGGACGTAGTCATTCCAGGACGGAAAGAAGTGGTGTTACAAGACCAGCATGATGCGATCCATCTGGTGGGGATCTAGGGGCAGGGACATCTGTCGTGACACCTTCTACCTTAGAGGATAGTCACACTTGATAGGCTTATTTTTGTGATATGGATCATGTTGTTGTACTCATAGACATGATATCCAGTTGTATATTTTGACCTTGTTTTGAGATTATATGATATATGACAACGATTCTCTTTGGTCTGTATGTGATGTTCTATGATGATGATATTTATATATAGATGTGATGATGTTATAATGCTTATACTGATCTCATGATAATGATTTTATGATGATTTTTAGAGGGAATTTTAGCATATGATGATATATGGATGCAAATGTTCATTTATTGATGGCATTTGGTATATACATGTTTTGATGATGCGATGATGATTGTATGTTACTGATATGATGATGATTGATGTGTTTATTCATTAATGTGATGATTACATGAAATATATAGGATGTGATGATAATAATGATGATGAATGCAATTAAATGCACCAATGATCATTGTAATTGTGTCGTTGTCATTCATGTTAGCCAATTGTTTGTGCTCTTTTTGTCATCATTGAGCTTTTGAAATGTTGGAAGTTAATACAAACATCAATGGTATAAGTGAGCCATGATGACCTGAGTCTAGCTTACATGAGTTTTGATATTGCAAAATGACACAAGTGTCGAGGTATAATTGAACCAAGATGACTTGAGTGTTGTTTGAGTAAAATAGACAATAGTTAACCATTTTTATGTGCAAAATGGGAAATGTCTTCAATGATATGTTTCCAATCATGTCTCGAGATAAATTTTCTTCATAGGAATGATCTCCTCACAGATAGAAAACCAAAGGAAATATCAGACTCCTTCGTTGATTCTCTATCTTAGTGCATCCTTGAGTCACTTAGGAGATATAATAGCTCAAAAATCAAGATACAAATAGTCAAAAATTCATGCTAAATGTAAACAAATCATGATTCAAAATAGATCATCCATCATGTTTTATTTTGTGTGGATTCTGAAAGTGATTTTGAGTTCAAGCTTGATGGTTATTTTTCACACTTGTTTCCTTGGTATGCTTTGATCTTTGTTTTGCGATGTGCTCTGTCTATTTGATGAAAACTAAAGCGGAATGCCCCCATTGAGATCAGGTTTTTGCCCCTAGTTATGGACACTTTTTCAATGTGAATATATACATTGATCTACAAGTCATGGTGAGAGATTTATGTGGATAACTGCTTGAATAATCAAGGACAATTACTACGCTAAGTGTGTCCAAGATTGTTCTATGTGTTTACCAAAGTTGTGATGGCCATAGGCTTAGTGAAAAAAGATATGATATGAACATACAGATGGAAGAGCCGATCTATCACAAATAGCGCCTGTTGTTGGGTTTTCACTACTTGTTTTATTGCACTTTTTTATTTTTTTTAATTTGTTTTTGTATTTTTCTTGATTTTTATATTTTTTTTAATGCCACAAGGCACTTGTTTACCAGGTTTTTGCCCTAGTGATGATTTTTTGATATTTTTTTTCTTTTGTACTTGATCTGTGCATTGGATGACTCAAGTGTAGAATTTCTTCAGATGTATGTTGTTGGTTGAATCATCAAGCACGCCCCCTTCTAAAGTTGATAACTGATATGCCCCTGATCCATAAGTTGATATGATGACAAAGGGTCCCAACCAGTTAGGTTCAAATTTCCCCTTCTTTTCCCGATCTTGTTGATTTTGGGGAATTTTTTTTAGGACTAGATTACCAATTTTGAATGCCCTTAGTATGACCTTGTGATTGTAGCTTCAACACATGTATTGTTGATATGCCTTGAGATGATCAAAGGCATGTTGTCAATGCTCATCTAGTAGTTCCAGTTCTTGTTGTTTGTTTACCCAATACTCCTCATCTGGAATGAGGCCTTTCAATGATACCCTAAGTGATGAAATTTTAACCTCAATAGGAAGGATAGCCTCTGATCCATACACTAATGAATATGGTGTAGCTCCTATAGGTGTGTGGATGCTTTTTCTATATGTCCAAAGTGCAGGATTAAGCTGGGCATGCCAATCTTTACTAGCCTCATTCACTATATTCTTGAGGATTTTCAAGATGGTTTTGTTTGAGGCCTCTTCTTGGCCATTCCCTTGCGGATAATATGGTGTGGAGAAATGATGTTAAATATGGAATCGTTTGCATATTTCTTGCACTTTTTTATTTTTGAAAGGTCTTCTGTTATCTATGATAATAGAACTAGGAATGCCACACTGAAAAAATGAGATAATTCAGGATAAAAGAGGATATTTTCTTGCCAATAATAGTAGTCAATGGGATGGCCTCTATCCACTTTGTAAAATATTCAGTGGTCGTGATGATAAAGTTATGTCTATTTAATGAGGAAGGATGAATATTGCTTACTAGGTCAAGTCCCCATTGACAGAAAGGCCATGATGTTATCAATGGTTGCAGCTCCTGAGTTGGTGCATGTATAAAATTATCATGAATTTGGCATTTTGGACATTTTTTGGTGAACTGATATGATTATTTTTCCATGGTTGGCCAATAATAACCCATCCTTAGAAGTTTCTTGGTGAGAGTAGAACCACTCTAATGCATGCCACAAATACCTTCTTGAAGTTCCTACAAGGTGGTTTCAAATTTGTTACAATCAAGACATTGAAGAAGAGTACCATCAAGACCTCGGTAGTAATGAGTGTCAATGATGAGGGTATAACGAGCTTCTTGTCAAATAAAGTTGCATTTTGGGTTTTTGGATAGGTCTAATGGAAGGATATTATCTTTTAGGTAGGTGTAGATCTTTCCATAGAGGGGTGAATTAGAACCTACTTGTGGCATATGACTTGGGATTCAGAATTGTCATAGGCAGGCGAAAATAACTGTTCCACCAAGAACTCATAATGATTATGTTTGTCTAGTATTTATAGGAGGGAGGCAATAGTTTCCATGGCATCCACAACTTTATTGTTCACCCTTGGAATCTACTCAAATTTGATGTCCACACAAATATTTCTTGAAGTCATCCACCATACATTTGTAGGGAATCAACTTGTCATCCTTTGTTTGATAGTCATCATTAACCTAATTAATGACCAATTGGGAGTCTCCAAAGACTTTCAATTCTGTGATCTTCCACTCTATGACCATCTTGATGCCTATGACTAGAGATTCATACTCAGAAATGTTATTTGTACAAGGAAAAATTAATCTATAAGATTTAGGGACAATGTTTCCTTCTGGAGGAATAAATATAACACTAGCACTTGATCCATGTTGTGTGTATGATCCATCAAAGTACAAGATCCATGGTTTTGTTGATAATGTGAGAATATATCTATCTAGAAATTCCACATGGATTGGATGACTTTCTTGTAGGGGTGCCTATGTTAGCTGATCAACTATAGCTTGACCTTTGATAGCCAAACTGTCTGTGTAGTGAATGTCAAACTCACTTATAATCATGACCCATTTTAATAACCTTCCTATGAGAGCAGCTTTGTTGAGTAGATATTTTAAGGGTTCAATCTTTGCTACCAATTTGATTGTGTGAGCTAGCATGTAGTGGCAAAACTTTTGAGAAGCGAATACCACTTCCAAACAATATTTTTCAATGAATGTGTAGTTAAGCTCATATCCATCCAATGCCCTACTGATGTAGTATATTTCCCTTTCTTTTCTTATTGGATCTTCTTGTGCTAATAATTTCCCTAGTGACACTTTTGTGGCTATTATGTAGAGAATAAGTGGCTTGCCAACTATTGGTGGTACCAAGATTGGTGGATTCACTAGATATTTCTTAAGTTGATAGAATGATTTGGCACACTTGTCCTCCCATCTGAAAGGGATATTCTTATGGAGTAGATGTGTGAATGGAAGACACCTGTCAGCTAGTTGAGAAATGAATCTTCTTATGGATTGTAGTCATCCTTGTAGAGATCTTAATTGGCTGATATTTCTAGGAGGTGGAATCTCTATGATTGTCTGTACCTTTGCGGGTTCCACCTCAATTCCTTTTTCTGAGACTATGTATCCCAAGATTTTTCCTAATGTTACACCGAAGACACACTTCTTAGGATTTAGTCATACATTGAATTGCTCCAACCTTTGAAATATTTTATCCAAAATCTCTAGATGTCCTTCTCTTGTGAATTATTTAGCCAATAAGTCATCGACATAGTCTTCCATGAATGTGTGCATCATGTCATGAAATATTGTGGTCATTTCTCTTTGATAGGTCGCTCCTGCATTCTTCAAGACAAAATTAATGACCTTCAACAATAAGTACCCCATGGACAAGTAAATGTTGTTTTATCTTGGTTATTTGGTGATATTTTGATTTAATTGTAGCCAAAGAAACCATCCATGAGGGATACCATAGCATGTCCTGCTATTAGATCTAAAATTGTGTCGATGTTGGGTAAAGGAAAGTCATCATTGAGACAAGCCTTGTTGAGATCCCTAAATTCTGTACAAATCCTGATACTTTTATCTAGTTTAGATACTGGAACATTGTTAGAGATCCGTTCTGCATTAGTCGATGGGTTGGATGAATCCTACATCAAGTAACTTCTTCAACTCTTCTTTAACCAATATGGTGACATGTGAGTTCATCTTTCTTATTTTTTGTTTGACAGGTTTATCTCTAGGAGCTATAGATAAGTGATGCATGATTAGATTTGGATATACCCTTGGCATATCTACATAAGACCAAGCAAAATTGATTTGCTTTTGTTTGAATAATTTGATATGTGTTGCTGCTTCAGTGTCGATAATGATTGACTAAGTTGGTTCAATCAAAATTGGTGATCTCTCCTGAT
Source organism: Cryptomeria japonica (assembly GCF_030272615.1). Lineage (NCBI taxonomy): Eukaryota > Viridiplantae > Streptophyta > Pinopsida > Cupressales > Cupressaceae > Cryptomeria > Cryptomeria japonica. The sequence goes on along the minus strand of NC_081405.1, from coordinate 421,660,362 downwards.
AATGTTTAGGAAGAGTTTCAAGTCTCTCATCTTCAGGCACCTCAAAGAGGTTTTCATCATCAGATGCATCCTTTGTTTTTACTTTTTTATGATCTAACACTACCATTAAATGGTTTTCACCATTTGATTGATTATTTATTTTTCTTTTGCAACTAAGAGACTTGGAATTCTCATTATTGAGAACTTCGTTATGAGTATCACTAGTGGAACATGTTTCCGGGTTTACATAACAAAGGTATTCGATAATAGTTTTGTTATCTAGGAAGATAGGTAGGGTAAGTTGTTCTAATTGTTCCTAGTCTATGAGTTCAGGATGTATGAGGGGTAAGGAATCATTTGGCGGGTTAAGGTCAACATAAGTGAGACTCATGATGGATACGTTATCAAAGTTGGCATTATTTAGGCCAAAGTCTATGATGATACCCTCTTCAGAATCTATTTCGCTCAAAACTTGATCATCCACACTGGAAACATTGGTATGTTGTGATCCAACTTCAATTGGTCTAGCCTCTAAATTTTGTCCATCATAGGGTATGGGTGTATATGTGTGGATTGTATCTACCTCAATGCCCTCAATGACATTAGAGCAAGTATCCCATTCGTATTATTTTGAGTCTATCTCATAATCACTTTCCAAGTCTATACCATTGTATCTGATAGGAATATTGTAAGGCAAGAAGAGTTCCTTAATAATGGATACAAGTTGTGTGGCTTGTGTTGATTAAGGTTCTATACTTGCTTTTACTCTTTGGATTTTTTCATAAACAGACTCCTCCTGTTGAACGGCAAGTTCTTCTTGTTGTGGTTTAGATTCATCTTCTCTTTGTGTTCTAACTGTTCCTTTTGTGACTAATTCTCTCTTGGCTTGATCATATTCTATTATTTCTTGCACATGATTTATCTATTTATAACAAGCTTCCTCTCTTTGAATAGAAAGTTCCTCTTGTTGCTTTTCATATTCTTCATATTTTTGTTCTTTGCTTATCTTTGTAGCTACTTGATGTAGCGCTTCTTTCCATGATTCCTCTTGGTATGTGGCATCTATTTTCCATCAAGGGTTTTGATGATGATCTTGTTTTTATACAGGTTGAATATGTTGGTCATACCCAAGTCCAGATTCATCTTTGGTAAGTTGTGAATGGGGTTGAATGGGTTCTGTGATACCTTCTTGACACTTGCCAAGCAAACCTTTTCCTTGATATCCCATCTGTTGCATTATTTTAAATCCCTTGCCATACTATTCTATGGGAATAGTGATGTTAATAGCTATTGCTCTTATTTCTTCTTCATCTTTATAGAGATAATTTAAAACATTTGTCTTTTGTTTCATCTGCTAGTGTTCCTGCTTGAATGAACATACCATCAAACTTTTTGATAGGTTGTGAAGAGTGTTTTTTGGAAGTTGATGGTTGTCCATGAGACCTTGGTGAAATCAACATTTTTGATAGACATAGGGATTCAAAAGAGTATCCCCCCATGCGTTTGTCTTTTAACTACATACCTTTCTCAAAATCTATGGATAGAGTTTTGAGTTGATCCTTGTTGTTTCCTAATGTGGAAGCTAGAGCTTCCTTGTTTTGGTGTACAAGAACATTTTGAAATTATTTTGAGATTATTGCAATATTGGAAAGGATTAGTGTCCATTGTGATAGTAATTTCTCATTCATCATATGGAAATTTCAAGCACTAATGATAGGTGGATGGCACCGCTTGCATTTCATGGATCCAAGGTTGACCCAAAAGTATGTTGTAAGACAAGTCCATGTCCAAGAATTGACATAGAGTATCTTTCTAAACTGGCCCTACTTGAATGGGTAATACCATGATCCCTTTTGATGATCTTTCATCATCATCATATGCCTTGATTGTTATCTTTTTCTTGGGATCAATGGCTATTTCTGAGAAACCCAATGCATGGATAATTTTTAGAGTGCAAATATTTAGACTGCCTCCTCCATCTATTAGTACTCATTTCACTTGATGTTTGTAGACTAGGAATTCAATATGGAGTGGGGTATTATGTGAATGATTAATAGAGACATCATCATGCTCTGAAATGATAGATTGTGAGACACAGTTAAATGTCCCACCATGGCTTGGAATCGGTCAACATCCAGGTTATTTGGAACTGTAGTGTCCATGAGAGCCTTTTCTAGAATATCCTTGTGTGTGGATGACATATTGAGAATTTGTAATATGGATATGTGAGCGGGTGTCTTCTTCAATTGGTCTACCAAGTTTTATTGAGTATTTGGAGATGTTTTCATTTTGGAGGTACTCCCTTTCAAGACATATTTTTGTGCTTACGTAGTTGCATTGATCGAGACAAATTCTTGTTTTTTTTTATCGTAATGACATTAATTTGATTATCGGATGCCAATATGTGATTGATAGCATTGTTGTATACATGATTGATATGGGTCCCTTTGTTGTTCGAGGATGATGATGCACCTTTTTCATAATTTGGAAGTGGATTCTTAAAGGCTTCATGATCATCATTGGTCTTATGACCATCTACCGTTATGTCACCATTATCTATCAAATCCTAAACCAAGCTCTTCAACCTTATGAAACCATTTGTGTGATGCCCTATGTTTCTATTATATTCATAATAGTGTGTGTCATTCCACCATGGTGGTTTGACTTGAGGCTCAAAACCCTTGTGTTTGGCAATGTGATGAGTTTATTTGCCAATATTTCTCGAAATGCAGATTCAAGGGTTTGTCCTAAAGGTGCAAACTTTCATCAATATGGTGTTGGCTTTGGGTTAGCATTATTGTTATTTTGTAATGCCCCGCCAAGAAACCCTAAAGGATACAACTACAAACACTCAAAAAGAGTGCAATTTTTTTATTTTTTTAATAATTAGACCACATAAACATAAAAGATAAACCTTACAATTGAAGTTGCACATGCGGAAGACTTAACTCAAACTCCTAAAGGGTTTTCCAATGTGAATTACTTAATTAAATTAATCTTTACATAAAATAAATTAACCACTTAAGAATTATATTTATCCATTAGGAAATTAGTTACACTAAACAATGATTGTTTCATTCTTTGCATGAGATAACACTATCATTTCTATACATCATTTATGATTAAACATTCAATTACATTACATTAATGGACATAATTACAGATATAAATCTTAACATCTAACTCACATCATAATATATTTCTTTTACATTACAAGGATAACTTAGTATTACAATTGCACTTAATACATCAAGTCTCATAAAAATTACATAATGATTACATCACTTTACAACTGACATTAAGGCATACATGTATAACATATGATACAACTGACCACAAGAGGTCCAAGAGATACAAATATGAATCAAGAAGAATAAGAAGGATCCAATTGGTACAATGGAATGAAGTAAAATCAATAGATACATTTGGAGCACCTGCAAAGCTAATCCCTCGCAAGAAGGCACGAATAAAATACCCAATGGAAAGTGGCACTACCACTCGACCATGTGGCCCAAAAAGGAACCACCCCTCCGTGCTAGGACATAGTACTAAGGCCCTCAAGAAAAACACAACAAAACATCACATGGTCTAACATGAACATTAGGGACTCACCAAAGCATAAGCATACAAATCAGACTCCCACAAAAGTACTCCAAGTAAAGCCAACACAAGACTACACACTAGTGAACATAAGAGAAGAGTGTCATTGCATAGCTAGTATGGGTTATCCTGGTAGGCCTCCATAGGCCCCAACCCCCATCCTAGGTTATCCTAGTAGCCTCTCCCCTAACCCCATCCATGACTCATGTGGACCCAACAAACCTTTTATGAGGACAAGATAGCTGGTTTGTAATAGCACTCAACCATGAGCAAGGCACAATTAATCTTGATTAGTGTTTGAAAACCAACACAGTTAATTAATTAAGATCACTTATTACACAACTTCCAAGGGGTTATCCTGGCAGCCACTTTGAGCTCCGTTTGTAGTGCCCCTCCCTGATTCACCTTGTCTTTTTGTACATCAAAAGAATATATTGATCTAGCTTAGTCTACTTTATGGTGATTTGATGGTATTATGTTATGTACTAGCCCTATTTCATGATTGTATTGGATATGATGATGGATCATATTGCTTATGGGATTTTGATGACATTATGATTACGCTAACCCTACTCTATGATTATGATTACTGAATTGATACTATGATGTTTGTGATTATCTTCTAGTGTCTTCATGATTAGAGATGATGTCATACCACTCAATGCGAGCACAATATGGCGTTGTGATTCTCTATCACTTGCCTAATCATTTATGATGTATATGTGTTGTATATATGTTGTATTGCATTTAGTGGTGGATGCAGGATTGCAAGTACCAAACAATGACTCTGTCTAGTCTCATATGTTTGAGTGTGTCTTTATCCCAATGGAAAGTTGTTGGAGATGACATGTGTTTCCCTCTCATACTCTAGGCTTAAGTTTATACCCTTATCAATTAGTGTCTTGGCTTGAGTTGTTGGTCTGCATCATGTGGTATGTTGTTCAACCTTATGTCGAGTTGCCTTGTGAGTTTGTGATTATTTATTAATTAATAATTAATTAGTTTATTTAGTTTATAAATATTAAATTAAATCAATAGATGACATTAATATTTAATATTAATGTGCAGCTATTATTAATGTTGGAGAATTATTATTCATTAATGTTTATTTTATAGATTTATATTTTATTGGTTATTGGGAATTGCGGAAATTAATTAATCAATTACTACATATAGCCCATTGGTGTAAATTATTAAATAATGGTTAGTACAAATACTATATATATATATACTGGGAGGTTATAATTAATTAATAATTAATTGGTGGAGTGGAATTATATTAGTTGAGTATTTATGCTTATCAGTACATCCATTTATTTATTTATTATTTATTTGATTATTTTATATGTATCTAGGGGATATTTATAGTATTGAGTTTAAGTTATATTGGCTAGAGCATTTATATGTATTTGTACATTTAATTATTTGTTTATTGTTTATATATTTATTTATTTTTGGCTCATATATTTATTGGTTATTTATTATTTATTTATATTGGTTTTGATTTGTTGGATTACTTATTTATTTGTTGTTTAATTACTGGATGGGTATTTATGTCTATCTGTACATTTATTTATTTATCTTCTTTATTGATTATTTATTTATTATTGGATTATTTTATTTTTATCTAATTATTTATTTTTTTGATTATTTATTTATTTGTTGGCATTTTTTATGTTTATGTTGTGATTGTCATTGATGGACACACACTTGCATTGAGATCCCCTTTATATGTATGAGCTAGAGCTCAACCGGTATCTGTTCCAACCAGTATGTTGTATTCTAGTCTTTAGACTATTGGTGATTTTGCAAAATGTGTTTCCCGGTCTGAAGTGACATGTCGACCCCAAGCAGTTTGTAGATCTCAAGCGGTACGAGGGAGCAAAGTGGCATAACACATTCTTACCAGTCTTATTTTTGTCAAACCAGCAATCGGTATTTTGTATGAACTAGTAATACTCTATGATGAGTTACCAAACAACATTTTGTGATGAGTTACCAATCCACCAATTGTTTGATGGTGCCGACACACTGACAATGCTTCTTGTGTCGTGTTACTGAGTATGTCTAGATTCATTGAACCTAGGAAATTGTAATGTAATCCTATTGGACCGACATGAAATCAGATTCCTTTAAAAGGACATCATGTCTAGGGTTTTAGGTTGTTGATGAAAGGGTTTATGTTGTGCTAGGGTTTAAGGTGGTTGATGAGTTGTTGTAAGAGCGATCTTATCTGAGAAGATTAAGTTGTAACTGAGTGAGAGACAGAGAAGACTGAAGTAATGCTGGAATGCATTAGCTGTGAGCTATACTGGATCTAACCAAGTAGTCTGTGCTATTAGATAGATCAAACACTTGTTGATTACTCACATCTTTGACAAGTCTATAGCCCTTAACCGGGTAGGCCCAAAAGCCTTTTGTAAAATCCTCTAACAAGGTGGTTCACCTCTGTGAATCTAAAATCCTATAGCAAGGTAGTCTTTAATCGGACTTATCTCCTAACAAAGATTGAGATTCCTAACAGGATCTGTTCTGGTGAAGAACATTGTAAGACCTTAACCAGTCTGGTTTCTATTCTGCAGATAGTGACTTGTGAGTTCCATCTCACCGTGGTTTTTCCCATTTGGGTTTCCACATCAAATATCTTGTGTTATGGTTGTATTGCTTTTGTGGGTGAATGCTTTATTTGCATTTTGGTTTGCATGTGTGATAACCGGTCTATCTGTTAAATTGCTTTACCGATTTATCTTCAGATTGTTTAAGTGTTTTAGTGCAGAGATTTTTGGCATACTAATTCACCCCCCCCCTCTTAGTATTCATCAATTGGTATCAAAGCCTACCTTTCTATAATTTTAACCACTTGGAAAGATATATGGGGGAATACACCTTGAGGGAACTTACTCAATGGCTCACTCAGTCTGAGCAAGCCTATGATGATCTTATGGTCAAATACAAGGCATCTCAAGCAAAAAGGAGAGAACATGCAGAAAAGTTGATGGAGCTATCTGAAAATAGTTCTGTAGATGAAGCAGATATGGAAGCCATGATAGCAGAAGTAAATAAGTTGAATGAATCAAACTCCAACCTAAGAAAGGAGTTGGAAGGACTGACTATCTGGTTTAGTCAAGAGCTTGAGAACTGGAGGAGGGCCAAAGATCTGGCGAAGGATAGAGATCATGAGATCTCCAAGTTGAAACAAGAGATTAGTGCACTGACTGCTCGCCTTCATGAGAGCAGAATGGAAAAAGAAGGAGTACAAGATGAACTGAACATAGCCATCTCTGAAAATGCAAGCCTAATGGAGACAAATACTGCTATTTCCAAAGAACTCTCTGAGTCTAAGGAAATACTTGCTAAGTTCAGCAAAAGTACTGTTAAGCTAGAGCAGAAGCTTGAGTCAGCTAGACCAGTAAAGAATACCGATGGACTTGGTTTCTCTGGACATAAGGAAGGAGAATCCTCAGGAACAAATGCTAAAGCATCAAAGAAGCAACCGGCATTCAAAGGAAAAGGTAAGCAAAAATTCAAACTTGTTTGCTTTAACTGTCTTAAAGAAGGACACACTGCCAATGTATGTAGGAGCAAAGCCTACAATAATTTTCCTTACTTTATTAACAATGTATCTAGATCCAATAAGTTCAACGGTCATTGTTATGCATGCAACAAGTTTGGGCATAGAGCATTTGAATGTAGGTCTATGATGAATAACACTGGAAGATATCCTCAAAGGACCCAAGGAGTTGGTCTTGAACCTTTTGTGAACCGGAACCACAACTGGTTTAATGTCTTCAATCATCAGCCAAGAAGCGGTGGCCATCAAGCAGCAACCGGATGGAGAGAAAATTGTATGATCTATCATGGTCATGGTCACACTACTGCAACATGCAGAAGGAAAAATGGAAACATGAACAATGGACCTTAGAGAGCACCTGGATTGGTTTGCTACCACTACAACAAACCGGGTCACATTGCAAGATTCTGCAGAAGCAGAAATAGTATATTTGATGATATATCGGTCACTCCGAAAGGAGAAATTGATGTTGAAATAGTTCAAGCAAACATGAACAAACCTGGAGGAAGAAACCAACAATGTTGGAAGAGGAACCGGTTTCTGCACCTAGTGTGGAAATATCGGAACCGGCAAACTAAGCTTCAAAAGGCTTAGGGGGAGCAAACGGTGAAATGTTTTTGAACCCCTAGTTTACACTAGTAAAATACCTTAACCAGTATGTGATACCTGTCGCTTGGAAGAAGATCAGAAATGGTAAAAAGGCAAATTAGGGTTTACGCCCTAATAGAGGAGCATTAATGGTGTAGGTGAGAGACATGTATAAAAGCATTTTTCAAATCATTTCTCACTATCTGTTTTTAAGCGAAGAAAAGTTTTGTAGAGAGCATAGCGAAGAAAAGGCAATTTGAGCTGAGATTTCAAGAAATTGACAAATTGTGAAGGAGATTCAAATTCAAATTGCAAATGGTCAAGTGGAGAACACAAAGTGGTGATTCGGCAACCGACGGAGTGTGGAGTGAAGGGGAATCAGAAAGCCCTAAATTCACATTTTAAAGGCATTTCTTGAGTTCTTAAAATATTCTACAATGGCTTCCGCATCTCATACTAGTTCTAGTGCATCCATTGAGTCTGAAAGTTTCATTCAAAGGAAGTCAAAATATAATTCCCTATCACAAGTTCCGACTGGTGTGATAGTAGAAGAGGGAATCTCCGACTACATAGACTACAAAATAGAAGACCTAGGGTCTTTAGCTATTCACACCCAGTTAGGTTTATTTTGTGGTAAGGATAAGAAGATCAAACCAGAGTTTAATATTTTGGAGAAGAAAAAGCTCCACAATGTTGTCTACTTCCTGGAAGATTTTACAGAGGATCATATTAGGATCATTTTGAGCAGATTCCATGGTGACAAGATGTACCTAGAGAGGACACATGATATCACACCACAGGCAATTCATGCAGTCACTGGTTTCTACAACATAGGGGAAGTACCAGCCCTAAGAACGGTTAGTAAAACTAAAATGGCCAAGCTCACTGGTTCAACGAGTGACTCACAAGGCATGACAGTAAATCCTATCAAGGATGATCTGGTGAAGTATGCATGTATGGTTATTGGATACTAGACATTCTCAGCCAGCAGGATTAACTTTGTATCTGCTGCAGTGGTAAATGCCGCTTACCGGATGATAAAGGAGGATGCATCATTTGATCTATCCACTGATATGTAGAGACAACTCCTATTGAATCTAAAGGTGATCAAACAGGATAATGCACTTAGGTTCAAGTTTGGACAACTACTGGTAGGGTTGTTCTTCTATTTTCAAGGCTACTTCCTAGGAGTAGGAGACATTCAGTGGTCCCCTGACCAATCGGTAACCAAGCAGATCAATGAAGGCATTCAAGCAATTAGATTCAGTTACCCTGATGTGCTGAACAAGTATTTTGATGAGTTCAAATGGAAGATGAACCAAAGGATGAGGATCTCAGGTGATATCGTCAAGAAATATGAAGATGACATTTGTTTCACCATCTAGGTGGACAAATGCTTAATGGAGGTTGTTGAGCCTAGAATGGAAGAAGTGGAGCCAATGGGCTATGAGGTGATGTACGATATGCTAGAAGGGTATGCCTCAACCCTTATTGCCTCACCTCTTGATCCTAAGGCAAAGAGGACCGAAACCTATCTAGAAAGGATTGCACCGGCCGAGGAACCCTTTGTTAAGAAAGGAAAAGAACCAATAGCAATGAAGGCAAAGGCAGTGCCTGTAGCATCGGCACTGGCTACTACTACAACTCCAAGAGTGACCAAGCGGTCACCTGCAAAGAAGAAACCGAAAGTGACACCGGCAAAAGTCTTTGAAAGAAAAAGGAAGACTAAGTCAAATGAACCGGACTCTGAAGAGATTGAGTTTGAGGAGATGTCAAAGAAGGCCAGACAGATGAAGAAGATGAAGAAGAATGAACCGGTAGCGTCTGCACCGGTAAATATTGATATCTCCTCATATAAACCTTTGACACATTGTCAAATAACAATAAAGAATATTAGGAGAAAATTGCTTCATGACTTAGTAGATTATTATGATGATTTTTGTGATGAGGAGAAAGAAGTACTATAGGAGATTATTATTTATTTGTGTAAAAATGACCGGTCACCATCAGAGATTAAATCTTAGACACTGGATTCCTTATATAAGGCATTAGATAATAAATGGCACATTGCCATAGAAAAAGAACTGGAGATTAGGGAAAAAGTCTTTGCACAATACTTTCCCAACCTCTCAAACTTAGAATTATTTGATGTTTTGGACCAAAATAAAGGACTCTTCTTCACAAGGAGAAGAAGACTCTGGCTATTAGAGGGAAGAGTTGATGATGTTGAAAAAGACACTCATCAGCATATGAACCATGCTATCTAGACTGACAAAGCACGTCTGGCCAACCGGCAAGCAGAAGAAGAAACGGTTATATCCAAACCGGATGAAGTTTTTGATGAAGAAGGAAACCCGGTTGAAGAACCAATCGACACTATTGATGTTGATGCCCTGGACATAGAAGATGTCACTTAGGACGTACCTTCTGAGGGAATAGAACAGGTGCAACAGGCCGAACAGGGCAGTGAGCAAGCCGAGGACAGCCAGGAAGCGGCTAAGGAACAAGCAGAGAAGAAGAAGAGGGATGAAGATGAGAAAAAGCGAAAAGAGGAAGAGAAGAGAAAAGAGGAAGAGGAGAAAAGAAAAGATGAAGAGAAAAAGAAGCAAAAAGATGAGAGGAAAAAGAAAGAAGAAGAGGATAAGGAAGAAAAGAAGAAGGAAGAAGAAAAGAAGAAGAAGGAAGAGGAAGATAAAGAAAAGGAAAAGTGGAAGGAAGAAGAAAAGAAGAAGAAGGAAGAGGAAGAGAAAGAAGAGGAGAAGAGGAAGGAAGCTGAGAGGAAAAAGAAAGAAGAAAAAGACAAGGAACAAGAAAAGAAGAAGGAAGCAAAGAAAAAGAAGAAGGAAGAAGAAGACAAAGTAGCAGAGAAAAGCAAAGCGGACAAGGCAGTGAAAGCGGTGAAGAGCACACAGATGGAGACTCCGAAGGCAACCGAGAGTCAAGCCAAACCAGTTGATATCACCAGTCCTATTGATCTCCAGTCTGCAAGTGAATTGGAGCTAATGCAGAGCATCAAGGTTGCTCAAGAGCGCCTTGAAATCATTTGAAGGAAAAAGGAGCAAGATATAATTCAAGTGGCTGTAGACACCCTTACCAATTTGATCCCCGGTACCAATCTTCCCAACACTGAATCATCACTAGCACAACTTAAGCTACTATGTACTATAGTGGATGATCAGGTGTAGAGCATTAAAGAAGCAGCTGAGGCACATGTCAAGAAAGAGCATCAAAAGGCTCTTCACATTGCTCTGGTGAAGAAGTTGAATGAACTCCGGTCTGAACTGCTGAAAGACCAAAAGGATATAAGGGACGCTTTGGATGAGGGAAATCTACTTCTAAGCAAAATCTGTCAACCCCATCTATTCTATGATGATGTGCTAGCTCAGAAGCAAAATCTTCAAACAGACTTACAGTCTTACTTGAGCACATTCAAGCCACCTTATGATTCCTTTGCAACTTATGGGCAAACCATTCACCGGTTTCAGATCCAGTCAGCCAAAATGGAGCAAGAGATCAACACATGTTCTAGAGACTTGCAGGAGCTACAACTGGTTTTACTTCCATGTCTGCAAATTCTTCAGAAGTGTTATCTGAACCTAGATGCCTTGACAGTTATGCAGGAAATGAGCACAGTTGACGCCATGGAAGAACAGGTATCCCAGATACAAACAGAGAAAGAAGTGGCCACCTCCTTACTTGAGTCCTGGTCTCTATCAATGAAACAATTTTTGCAGAACAATAAATCAGTTTTTGACAAGTATTATTCCTTGTTGTCATAAACTTTTATTATTTTAATGGAAACAAGGTTGTTCAGCGATACTTTGTCATTGTTGGCAAAGGGGGAGAAGTACTCTATCTATTTTGGAGAAGTATAGGGAGAAGTATCTGGCTTCAAAATTTTGCTATATGCTTTGATATATGCTCTGATATTTCAATGTTTATGCTCTGTATGCAAATTGATATACATTGTATTGATTAAGGGATAGTGTATATGCTTAGGCGGAGCAATTTTGTTAATGGCATGTTTTTGCAGTAAAACACTTAGATGTCAAAATTTTATTTTCCTAAGTGTTGCCATCAATGCCAAATGGGGAGATTGTTGGCATTTTTTATGTTTATGTTGTGATTGTCATTGATGGACACACACTTGCATTGAGATCCCCTTTATATGTATGAGCCAGAGCTCAACCGGTATCTGTTCCAACCAGTATGTTGTATTCTAGTCTTTAGACTATTGGTGATTTTGCAAAATGTGTTTCCCGGTCTGAAGTGACATGTCGACCCCAAGCGGTTTGTAGATCTCAAGCGGTACGAGGGAGCAAAGTGGCATAACACATTCTTACCAGTCTTCATTTTTGTCAAACCAGCAATCGGTATTTTGTATGAACCAGTAATACTCTATGATGAGTTACCAAACAACATTTTGTGATGAGTTACCAATCCACTGATTGTTTGATGGTGCCGACACACTGACAGTGCTTCTTGTGTCATGTTACTGAGTATGTCTAGATTCATTGAACCTAGGAAATTGTAATGTAATCCTATTGGACCGACATGAAATCAGATTCCTTTAAAAGGACATCATGTCTAGGGTTTTAGGTTGTTGATGAAAGGGTTTATGTTGTGCTAGGGTTTAAGGTGGTTGATGAGTTGTTGTAAGAGCGATCTTATCTGAGAAGATTAAGTTGTAACTGAGTGAGAGACAGAGAAGACTGAAGTAATGCTGGAATGCATTAGCTGTGAGCTATACTGGATCTAACCAAGGAGTCTGTGCTATTAGATAGATCAAACACTTGTTGATTACTCACATCTTTGACAAGTCTATAGCCCTTAACCGGGTAGGCCAAAAAGCCTTTTGTAAAATCCTCTAACAAGGTGGTTCACCTCTGTGAATCTAAAATCCTCTAGCAAGGTAGTCTTTAATCGGACTTATCTCCTAACAGAGATTGAGATTCCTAACAAGATCTGTTCTGGTGAAGAACATTGTAAGAGCTTAACCGGTCTGGTTTCTATTCTGTAGATAGTGACTTGTGAGTTCCATCTCACCGTGGTTTTTCCCATTTGGGTTTCCACGTCAAATATCTTGTGTTATGGTTGTATTGCTTTTGTGGGTGAATGCTTTATTTGCATTTTGGTTTGCATGCATGATAACCGGTCTATCTGTTAAACTGTTTTACCTGTTTATCTTTAGATTGTTTAAGTGTTTTAGTGGAGAGATTTTTGGCATACTAATTCACCCCCCCTCTTAGTATTCATCATTATTTGCATTATTGTTTTATTTATTTGTTATTTATGTATCTACCCCTTGTTATAATTGGCCCTCTTGGGAGTTGTGATTGTGAGGATAATATTATTTAATTGTTTATTTATTTATTTATATTATTTGTGGTTTTATATTTAATTGGAGCATTTATTTATATTGATTTATTTTATTGAGATTTAATTTATTATTATTGTTTATTATATTATTATTGCATTCTCTTGTTACTAATTGAGTAATTAAATATTATGTCTATACCTACCCTATTATTTTATTGGTTGAGATTTGATGGTAAGTAAATAATATTATTTTATATTCTTACCTCAATTTTTGGAAGGTGGTGGGTATAGAATATATTTTATTGGAATATTTTGATTGGCATATATTCTTCTGTAGTTTTGAATGAGATTCTATTTATTGGATTCATGAGCATTTTTGTGGGTGTGCTTCGGGATATCTTTCTGCGACTTTTGTATTTTAGAATTGCTTGGAGGGAAAATTGCTTGGTATGGTTGAATTTTGGAAAGCTTGTTGGTTTGGATTTTTGCTCTTTTACGATTGCATTACCATCACTCTACTTCTAGGTTGGAGATCTTTTTCCATTCTTGTCTTTTGATTTTTGAAAAGATTTGTTTTCTTCATGACTATTAAAAGATTGTTTGGGGAGATTTGGGAATGGATGATTATTATATTATTAGTAATTAGGAGTAATATTTTGGGAAAAAGATTTATATATGATTTTATGAATCTATGTTGTATTGTTGAAAAAGGGCATTTGTGTATGCTGATATGTTGATTATGAGTTGTCTATGAATGCATTGTGGTAATGATTGGTTTTGTGAGGATTATTTGTTGTTGCATACCCTATCTTGTGTCCTTTTAGTTTGATTAGATATGGAGTGGATATGTCTGTAACCTTTTATGTGCAAGTTCTTGCCGGTATAAGTTGGAATTCTTGGATGTGTTGTATTGTTGGCCTTAACAAGGTTTTTTTTGGTTTCTTATTGGCTTTTAGTGACTTTTGGGTCATATTTATGCCATTGTAAGGCCCTTGCCCGAATCTAGGCAGAATTGAGTATCTTTGTATCCCGTTGTTTGCGAGTTGGTTCCCTGTTATAATAGTGCTACTCTAGGCTTCAATAGCACTTTGAGTCCCTCAATTGATTTCTTTGCTTGGTCTTCATTTTAGAGGCTTCTTTTATTATGTTTGATGGTTTTGAGGCACTCTGTCATTCATTTGTGATATGTGTGAATCCATTTGGGCTCTAGCAAGTGGTTTTGTGCTTGTCCGTTGAGGTTTTGATATGTTGCTCGAGGAAGTTGAGTGATTCCTTGCTATTGAGGATGGTTAATTGTAGCTTTGGCGAGAGGTTATGTTGTGCCTCATTGTGGAGGATCATACTATGTTATTAGATTCATGTATTGCCCCCATTTATGTGTATTTGACATTCTTAAGTCTCTCTTTATTATTGCATTTTGGAATTATGAGCTTATGGCTTCATCCTTGTTAAGTGGCTCTTGGTTGAATGTTGATGGTTATCTTTATGATTCAGTTGTATCAGTTTTATAATGAATTTTGGATGCTTCCCATGTTGAGGTTCATTTTTTTATTGTGTTGTATTTTTTTGTGTTTTACCCTATGGTTATGGTCCATGGTTGAGAGAGTAGGGTCTTGCATGTGTGGACCAAGGTCTTGAGCATTAGGCCTCTAGGAGGGGGTCTAGACTTGTTGGAACCACATGAAGAATTTTCTTTAAATTACAAGTGATAATCTTAATAATTGGTTAGTGGGTTTGGATATCTAGGAATTCACTAAACAAGAAAATAATTGGTTTTGTGGCCCCACCTCATAGCCATAGAAGCGTGCGCGCTCGGGATGAGATTGGGAAGACTGTTGGAGTGGTAAACCAATCTCCCTTGAATGGCTCCAAGGTTGAGATGGTTCCACATATCTATCAGGGTGAGGCTTGGTCCCTTCTTTCGTGGGGATAGCATGTGATGACACTATTTCCCTTCATGTGTCCATTATCCATATTCCTTGATTTTTTTATTATACCTCTGGACGTTTGGTTGCTTTGATTTAGCCATGTGATATGATTAGGTTGTTGTATTCTTGTGATGTCATGTTGTATCCTATGGTTATTAGGTATCATCTTAGGTCTTGAGTGTGGGTTGGAACCTTATATCATATCCTAGCACAGGGGATGGTTCCTATTTGGTTCCACATGGTCAGGTGATTTGATGTTTTCTACCATTGGGATATTCTTCTTGGATGTTAGCATTCATGGATTTGGATCTATAGTATCTCATCATGAGCTTGGATTCTTGGAGTATATTTTTGTAATTAGAATTGATTTCATCAGCATATTGAGATCATGTATTATAAAACAGTTAGTAAGATGATTTCTGAATGAAATTTATTGAATAAGATTGTTGTAAATGGACATTCTATTGCAGATGTTGTTCTTGATTAGAAAGGAATTAACTGATTTAGAGATATGTATTCTATGTCTTGAGTATATTTTATGAATAGTAGTGATTATTTTAATTATCATATATGCCTTGATTTGAAAGATGTTAATCTCCAATGTTAGATATCTTGAGATATGGAAGTTAAGGGAGTAGTTGTGGTTCGAATGAAAAATATGGCTCTTTATTATGCGGTTGTCCTATGGTGTCGATTTCTATGTATTAGAGATGTTACCATATTATGATGTCATGTAAATGAGGAATATGAATATGTGTCTATATAACTTGTATTATTAAGAATTAGGATGGGATGTAGCAAAGAGACTATGTGCTTGCTCCATGTGCTCTTATGTAAATGAACTTGATATAGAAGAACTATACTATTGTTATAAGATGATGTATTGTTATGTGGTTCATATTATAGATATGTTTATCATGTCAAGAATGAAATCCTATGTTGAAATTAGGGGATTGACATATTAGATTGTATTTATTCTTGTAGAATCATATGACTCTCGAACATGTTTAGTAGATTGGAATCCTATTTGGATGTAGATAAGTACTTGTTATTATGATCTTGTATATGGCTATGGATAGTATTCTTGATGAGTTGTGTTTAAGGAAATAATCAAATACCATTAGTAAAAGAAGGATAAATGCATTTAGTTTCATGATGTGTTAAGTGTTAAAATGAGTAAAGACGGGTATTAGAAATATTTGATTGGTACTAAAAAATGAACCTTAGAAAGAGTATGAAAGGGAATAGAGTTATGCATATGTTTTAATGTTTTATCATAGTTACATGGGAAGTTAAAGTTTAGTTGGATGATAGTATATGGTGTTCTAGATGGATATGTGATGTGTT
Organism: Cryptomeria japonica; assembly: GCF_030272615.1. NCBI lineage: Eukaryota > Viridiplantae > Streptophyta > Pinopsida > Cupressales > Cupressaceae > Cryptomeria > Cryptomeria japonica. The sequence continues at coordinate 421,644,030 of NC_081405.1, read as the reverse complement.
AGTTTAATGTCAAGTAGTGACATTGAGATACCCTAGGGAATGGAGATGCATTATATGGTTTTATTATGTAGTTATGTTAATGATTAAATAGATGTTCCACTTGCATAATACGATTCTTGGTTATGTTTATGTTGATTCATGTGATCATGTATATAGTTAATGATGCATTATTGGTAGTTATGATGCAAACTAGAAGTTAGTATTCGCATTATTATGAAGATTAATTTAAAAGAAAAAAATATCTCCATTTGTTGGCAGATTTTTATTTAATTTTGTAGGGTATTTTGGCGAGCATTACATCTAGTATCAGAGCCCATGTTGCAAACACTGAGATCTCTGGTTAAGGTTTTTTCTCTTTGCCTTGCATGGTGTACTATAATGTTCTCTTGACTTGAGTTGTTCTTTGAGATTTGTGAAGGAAAATGTCATTGTAACTTGGGAGATCTTATATGTTTACGCTTTGAGTTTCTCCATAATCTCTTCTAGAAATCATGCTTGTGTGCAATATGTGTATTCATTTCTTATGTATGTCTCTTGGGTGTGAGTGATATATATATATGATTCTAAGCGGTCTTTTTTTCTTTGTAATTTCTAGTGCTTACCTGAGTATTAGAGGTTGTTTTCCCTATATAAATGATTATTCTATAGAATGATAGAAAATTATGTGTGTTCTCTTAACTAATTAGCTTGTTATGTTGATTTTCTTGTAATGCCCCGCCAGGAACCCTAAAGGAAAAACATCACAATCTATGCAACTAAGGGTGAAGTAATTTTTTTTTTCTTAAAAGAACAAGTGCTTGTATTAAACCATTGCACATCTAATAACACAGCGGAAGTCTAACTCTTGAATTTCCTAAGGGTCACCAACGAAGAATATTTCGTAATAATATTAACACCACAGAAAAACCTATTGTTCAGCTTTATAGGAAAATTAAATGTTTAAGATAAAATTTCCACAATGAAAGAAATTCAAAGTACTCCAAAGCAATCATTTAATATATACAAAAGAATTAAGTAACTAAAATAGCATGCATTCCAATGTTTCTCTCTTTTACAATATTTGAAAATACATGTTTTCAAAAATTACATCATGAATTAAAATGTTACAAAATGAAGGTTACATAAAGTTTTGATTCAAGATCTCAAGTTTTCAACTGAACAATGGTCACGAACAAGAGTTGGTACATGAACAATGAACCAAGAACATTAGCGAAGCCCTTCCTCACCTGAAGATACATTCCAGTACATCTGATGGGAAGTGACACTATCACCTGACCATGTGATTCTGAAAAGGAACCACCCCACCATGCTGTAGATAGTAGATAACCCTGAAGAAAGCAAAATAAGACAAGTATGAAAGGACTACAAGACTCCACACACATCCATGTGACTCAACTCACAAAACGCTAGTGACTTTAAGGAGAAAGTGTCAGCGCATGTCTTATGGTGGATACCATGGTACAGCCTCCATAGGTCCTGACCCCCATCCTAGGTTATCCTGGTAACCTCTCCCGAACCTCTGATTCCAACTAAGTCTCATGCAGACCCTACCAATCCTTTTATGAAGACAAGGTGGTAAGTTTTCCATTCCAGGCCTTCTCGCTACATTATGAGCCCTGTACTAGTACTCACCTATGTGCGAGGCACATTATTTTATTTAACATTTATTCTACCCTCCCCTAATCATTTATTAGGTTATCACTTTCTTAACCAACTTCCGACGGGGTATACTATCATCCACTTCGGGCACTACCCCCGCTTGAAAGCCACTCTCTCTCTTAAGACACTACAAGATAGTTCTCTCTACGAAACTCTATGGCGACATAGACAGACATACCTAATCTTGACATACCACAGGTGAAAGATACATAATTACTAACCTAAGGTTGACCATTTGGACCAACTCACAATGGCTCATTTCCTTAAGGTTGTACATCTATACCTGACCAAGAACACAGTAACACAAAACATAATGACCACATAACTCAATGTATGATAAAATTTAGACTTTCTCGCAACCACCCTTTAAACAAGGCAATCTTTATGTAATAACATCCAAACACATAAATAACTTGCAATAAGAACAAACATTGTCATTTGGTAGAGAAAAGAGATAATTTAACCTAAGACTCTTAGGATAGTTTAGATGACATAAACTCAGAATTTAATACTTTACAACATGATTAAGAGATCAATTACTCTTGTTAACTAATATAGGAAAGTATCATTATATTATGGCAACCTCGATAATTACCAAATTCCACTTATACCATAATTTAGGATCAAAATAGATATATTTATTTCTTCATAGAAGTCTTACAAGAAGACATAGTACATTTCTCAACTTATAATAGATAGAATGATGACTTTATTCCTTGACACTAGAAGGGATACAACATGTTACATCACTCTTCTAGAGAAGATGGAGAAGTGCACTCGTCAGACTCTATAGGATCTAAAGGAGTATAACCTTCAGATTTGCTTTCACTCAAGGGAAAATACCCCACATATTCATTATCACTTAAGAGGGTATACCCCTCCAATGAGTCAGAACTTATAACTATCGGCCTTACTGGCGAGCACTCTAGCTCAGGCTCTTTTCCTTTTTCAATAGTAATTTCTTTTGTTGGACACTAAATAGGATCTTCTCCTATCTCGTTGCTCTCTTCAGGAGCTGGGTTCACCTTAGTAGGGATGTCATCCAAGACAAGCTTGACAGGTGTCAGAGAATCTTTCTTGACTTTCAAACTATGGGCATATCTAGCTACGGATTTCTGAGCTATTTCTTTGACACGCACCATTTCTGTAACGTTTCAACAATAAGCCATTACTTCCCAGACTCTCCTAGAGCAACGTCTAATAAATCTTAATAACTAGGTTTTGAATGCAAGCCTAAATTTCTTTTATATAATAACAAGTGTGCAATATGTTCTTTAACAAAATTCCACTACTATAGCTATAACATAATTACACTTAATATTCTATGATTTTTTTATAAACTAACCCAAACAATAAATGATACTTTACCAAAACTATACATAAGCAAGATCATAATTATTACTGTTGGTGTAAATAATTATTCATCATGGATATTATTACACTTACTTAAGTTTACTTAGGATAATGCATTTCATAGTAGTTTGGATATGAGACACTTGGGTGTTTGTGCCACATTGGGATAGTGTGTGTAGGAGAAATTCCACCTCTTATGGTGTTGATCTTGTTATTACACTATCATATCCACTTATTGTGGAGTGATAATTCCACCTTCGGTGGGTGATCCACCTCATGTGGAATATTATATTATTTCTCCTACCTACCCACACCTATTTCCTACCTACCCTTGTTTCTTATTGAGCCACATGTCATACTTGTGTGCTCATACATATCCCTAGCCTTGCCTATATAAGCAGGCTCATCTACATTGTATGTAATAGGTTGTTGATCATTTTCTATTGATGAGAATACAGTTTATTCTTGTCCCATATTATGTCTCTATCTTGTACATTTCAATGACTTCTTGATCTTGGCAAAATCCAACATGGTATCAGAGCTTTTGGAGTCTCATTGATTCGTCTTGAAGAGGCATTATTGTGATGTCAAGAGGCAGATCTGAGGAGCATCATCATTTGGAGGCGTCCTAGACCAGATCCGACCTCGCCATTGCGTCCGGAAGGCCATTTCCATGAATTTTGGTTATAAAGTTGGCCTATTTTGGTGAGGAAAAAATTTTCCCCAATTTTGCTTATCGTACGGATTTTTCGAATATTCCTATTATTTTTTAAAAAAAAAAAAATTTCTGCAATATTGTTTCGAAAAATTGAAAAATTCGAAAAAAAATAAAAATAAAAAAAAAAGCAGAAAGAAATCAAAAAAAAAAAAGAGTTTTTGGGGGGTCCGCAGACCCCCCCCCGTGACTCGTACTTCGCAGGCGTACCTTTCCACAGACAGTACTGACACCGCCTGTACGCCGTCCGTGCCGCGCGTACCCCATCTCGCTGACTGCGCCGTCACCGCTCCGAGCTCAGCCGACGCTCCCGCTTCCACCTCGCACAGGTCCTCCGTCCCCGGGCTCAGCTCTGCTCCGGCACCCACAGCACACGGCGCCTCCCGCGTCCTCGCCTCCCGGAGCCCGCAGCAACCTCCTCTCCGGCGTCTCCTCCCCGCCGGCGCTCGTCCCTCCGCCCCGCTCCGGCGCCACTTCCCGAGCACCGTCCGCCGCCTCGTCCCTGTCGCTCCTCTGTGGCCCACCGGCAGGTGCCACGCAGACAGTCCGCTCAGCCACGTGGCAAGACACGCAGAAAACCGTACGACACATCATCGCCAAGTCACCCTGCCACATCAACATTCCGTACAGCACGGAACACACAGTCAGCACGCGCACCTCACTTGTCCGTACGGTACGGACGCACAGTCAGCCAGGCAGCGAAGTTTTGGCGACGGTCATACGGCCGTCAAATTTAACATAGTGTTTTTCTGACGTCAGCGCCACATCAGCAGGGTTTGAAAATTTTTGGACCCCCTCTCATTTGCATTTTTGATTTTGCAGTTCAACTTCAAATGGCCATAACTTGCTCATTTTTGCTCCTTTTTGGGTGCAATTTTTTTTGAAATGGGCTAGAATTTTGTGCTCTCCGCAGTGGTGAAATAATTTTTTGATTTTGATGCATGGATTTTTCAGAAAATGCAGTTTTTGGTGACTGTCCCTGAGTAATCCCAGTTTTTGCAACTTCAGAGGCTTCGTTTGGGGTCATCCGACCTCCTTTTTAGGTGCCATTTTTTTTGAAAGTGTGTATTTTTTCATCTACTTTCACATGATGCTATCAGATTGATGTCATTGTAAGTAGAAATTGTACTTTCAGATCTTGGCCATTTTTGGCTCTCTTGGTACTTGTATATTTGCTTGAATCTCAGTTAGATTCATTGCACTATTGATTGAAGTCTCTTGTATCTCATTTGAGAAGTTGTAAAATTTGCATCATAAGCCCACTTTGCCTTGTTTTGCAAGTGGCTCATTGTAATCGCACTAAGTATAAAGTGCCAAAATCATCACTTTTGGGGGGGTACTTTGATTGATTGAATTTGGGGGGTGTCTCTTGTGCTTTTGTGCTCTTGTGTTCTTTCCTTTTTGCTGCTATGGGTTCTTCTAAGTTTCCTCTCTTAACTCCACATAATTATGCTACTTGGAAAATTGATGCATGGAGTAAACTTATGGAAAAAGGACTCACTCATTACATTGATGGAACTATTGTTGCTCCAGCTGATCCTAAGGCTGATCCAGTTGGTCACTTAGATTGGCTCACTAAAAATATCATGGCAATTGGTACCTTAAGAAAGTATGTATCAAAGGATCTCATTTTTCATATTGAGAAATGTACTCTAATCAAAGATGCTTGGCAAAAGTTTCAAGACTTGTATGGTCAAGTTGATGAGATTAGGGGATATCAAATTGATAGTGATCTCACCATGTTAGATCCCAAGAACTTTGATACTATACAAGATTATGTCACTAAGGCAAATGAGTTGAGGGCACAACTCAAAGATTGTGGCATTGATAAGAAGGATACTCAATTGATATTCAACTTGATAGGCAAGCTTCCACAAGAATATGCAGCATTTGTTTCTAGTTTCCAAACTCATAGGATGACAATGGGTTCAAGCTACAAAATGCCTACATTTGATGCTTTCAATGAAATGTTGATGATGGAACAAACTAAGTTGATAAGCATGGGCATTCTTAAGGCTTCTTCTAAGTCTCAAGCATTAGTGGCAACTCAAGGAAACAAAGGAAATCAAGGAAAGGACAACTCAAACAAGAAGAAATGGCAATCAAAGCCTAAGGAAAAAGCATCATCTTCTCCACAACAAGGAGATTCATCTTCTTCCAAGAAAGATAATTCACCAAAGAGAGAGAGACCTACTTGTGCTTATTGTAAAAAGATTGGTCATGAGGAACATCATTGCCATACTAAGAAGATTGATGAGCTCACACATATCATCAAAAAGCATAACATTGATTTGCCTAAAGTCTACAAAAAGGATGATTCATCAACTTCCACTTCCTCACATTCAAAAGGAAAAGGGCAAGCATTCATGGCTTCTACAAGTGGAAAAACTCACTCTTTTGGAACAAGAAAAGGAAAAGCTCTATGTGCTACAACAAATCATACTTCAGAGAGATGGCTTCTAGATTCAGGGGCTTCTCATCATATGGCATCTTCACAGTCTATGTTCTCTACATTTGAGCCTTGCACCATGCCACAGATTTTGATGGGCAATCATACATACATGGATGTGATTGGGAAAGGATCTATTGACATTGGGGATAACTCCTTCAATGATGTGTTGTGTGTACCCCACTTGACAAACAATCTCCTTTCTATCTATGAAATCACACATGGCGCAACTAAGAGAGTTGTGGAGTTCACACCTGACTTAGTTTTCATTAGAGACATGGAGACTAGAGCTATCATTGCAATTGGGGTGGTTGATCATGCATCTCGGTTATACACCTTTTCAGATTTTGTTGATGATGATGATTTCACATTTGATGATTCTGCACATTATGATCACACTTATTGTGATGATTCAGATTTTGAGGAGAACTTTGGACACTTGAATTTGGGGATTATCACATGTAACCCCATTCTTGAGTCTTGTACTTCATCTTCTCATATTGATATCACATCACCTATTGCACCTGATGATGCAGATAGTGCGACAGTTTTGCCTTCATGTGATTCAGTGCAGCAGGATATACATTGTCTTCCAGCTTCAGATTCATGGGATGACTACATGACAGACATTGCAGGTTTGTTTGTGGAATCCTACATTACAGATTTGGGAGACATCATTGATGACATTCATCTTCTCTTTGATGAAGATGATCCTTCTTCGATTGTTGCGAGGGCACACTCTGACCCTCTTGTTCATTCTCTACATGATCATTCTTTCGAGGTTGACATGATTGTGGATACTTATGTACAGCAGTTGGAGGAGGTCTCTTTACTCTTTGAGGAGACACATGAGTCTTTGGATATTGTTCTACATCCATCTTCACTAGATGTTGGAGTTCCTTTTTCAGCAGTATGGCACAGTTTACCATCTTTGGAAGGGGTATCTTTCAGCATCGACATGGGGACACTTGAGCAGTTTTCAAAGATTCCTTTCATCATGAGTTTTCTTCATACATCTTCCCTTCATGATTGGGGAGACTTCATGGATACACCTTTGGTTTTGTTTCTTCCTAAGGGGAGGAATGTTGTTCGACGTTCGTGGAGCAGTTTCTTCATACATCGAGCTTCTATCATTGGTGCAGATTCTTCATTGAGGGATGATCACAGTTTGACTTCTCTTCTTCTCTCATATGGGGGGGACCTTTTCCTCACATGGGGTTTTGTTCCTCACATACTTCTTTGAGAGTTCTCTTGTATAGCTTTCATCTCTCTTTTGGGGGAGGGTTTTTTCCCATTGGGTTTTTCTCTCTTTCCCCACTTTGTGAGAGATTTCATTGCATTGGTTTGCATGCATTTGCATTTGTTCATGGGTACCTAACATGGCCTCGTAGCCGGGACCCATCTTGCATTGCTTAGTTGCATTGTAGACTTAAGTGCATTCCCCTAAGTTGCACTTAAGGGGGGGTGTTGGTGTAAATAATTATTCATCATGGATATTATTACACTTACTTAAGTTTACTTAGGATAATGCATTTCATAGTAGTTTGGATATGAGACACTTGGGTGTTTGTGCCACATTGGGATAGTGTGTGTAGGAGAAATTCCACCTCTTATGGTGTTGATCTTGTTATTACACTATCATATCCACTTATTGTGGAGTGATAATTCCACCTTCGGTGGGTGATCCACCTCATGTGGAATATTATATTATTTCTCCTACCTACCCACACCTATTTCCTACCTACCCTTGTTTCTTATTGAGCCACATGTCATACTTGTGTGCTCATACATATCCCTAGCCTTGCCTATATAAGCAGGCTCATCTACATTGTATGTAATAGGTTGTTGATCATTTTCTATTGATGAGAATACAGTTTATTCTTGTCCCATATTATGTCTCTATCTTGTACATTTCAATGACTTCTTGATCTTGGCAAAATCCAACAATTACCTATAACTAAGACTTTGTAAATGATAATGATCCAAAACCTAAAGAAATTCCTGACCTTTTTGCAAAGTTAACCCGTATGCAAGACCTTAATGCCCTTCTGCCAAATGATAGTGCACCTTGCTTACGAACCTTATCTTCAATATACTCCAAAACTTTATCACAAAAGCCAACTCTCCTTGATACTTCCTAAAGTATTCTCTCTATCGCTCTATTCTACTCTATTTTTCTCTTCTATTCTAATTCTTTCCTTTCTAGTCCACCATCCTTCCTTCGATGCAAAATCAATCATTCCTTCCTCCTTACTCCCACCTCTATATACACTAAAATTACCCATCACTTCTCCTACGTCTAAGGCTCGGTTATGGAGTTTGATGAGGAGTATTTAATGGATTACTTTGAGTTTCATCTTCACTTAATCTCCACTCCTTGATTATTCTAGCCATTTATCGATCCTTAACCTTCCACGTCTACATGTCACAATAGTTCGTAGAGAATAGATCGACTATGCAACTCTCCCTATCAATGATTTTCCTATTACCATGGCATACTACTCTATTATCTAATCCATAACTAGTAGTGCAAGTATCGATCACATGGGTTATGTTTTGGAAGGAGTAGTTGCTGTCAGTTTAATCCTCGCAAAGATTTTAGTCTACCTCCATGATTAATGGAGAAATATGCAACTTCCCTTTAAACATGGCACCACGTGCCAATCTACTCCTCTCAACTAAGGTCTCTTACAAATCTTCACAGCTATCGAATCCTTAACAAAGAGTTTCAGATTCACCATGGCCATTTGGAAAACAATTATCATGCAAAGTCGCAGTAAACATTTGGTTTAACAGCGAGCGAGAGGGAGGGGGTGTTGTGATATGTTGTACGTGGAGTAGTTTATTAATATGAAGGAGACATGAATAATGGAAGGGAGGAGGATGAGGCGTGCGAGATATGAGGGAGGAGGGTGGTCGGTGGTAATACCGACCCCTCCCTTTATTAAGGGGGGTGGTCGATATTACTATCAGCCACCCTATCCATTAGTTAAATTTACTTAACTTTATTAAACCCACCACCTTCCATTATTTATTTTTTAATTTATTTTAATTTTATTATTATATGTTTTATATTTAATTAATGGCTTTCATTAAAATATTCATATATTAATCCCTCCTTAGCAAATTATAAATATATATTTTGGTTTTCCCCATATTTATAATTAACAACTTTTCATATATATATTCAAACAATTGAAATATATATATATATATATTACACGTTCAAGAAGTATATTAAATATGATATATTTATAATTCTTATTTATATACATACATATTCAAAAAAACATAATAGTTTAAATCGACAATATTATCCCATGATAATTCAATCACTTAAACCTTATTTACAACAACAGCACATAATTAACAGTCACCCTTGTGTATATAACCTGTATATATTCAAACGATCAAGTCGCAATTATCGAACTGACAAGCATAAGAAGCTCATATATTTGTAAACGTTAAGTCACTAGATCTCTTAACCCTTTGTTTACTTCCCAAATATAAAACTACTTTTTACTCTTATAGATGAAATAAATGTAACAATTACCAAAAATATGCAATAATTAAAAACACAAAACACACAAACTGAGAAAGCATCAAGCAACTTCTCATAAAGGTCAAACAACCAAATATGAAGACCAAACAAATTGACAGAATGACTAACTGATGACACTCACCCGAGTGTAACTGACTAAAAATATGGTTAACTACTATCTCATCCACTTCCATCAAAAAATATAAGGCACACTCATACCTGTGTAGCCAGGTGGAGATGTTACCCCGTACCTACCCGGTACTTGTACCTACAATATCCTACATCACCGAATCACACATGCATATATACCATATATAAAACACGACATACACACCAATGAAGGGGAATCATGAGGTTCCCTGTTTCACCAAAATGAGTGAAGGAAAATCATCCCCTTGCATCCAATACACTCGTAGATACACAACATACATTGCATAAATAAAGTAAAGTGTTAGTACATTGCAATAAACCATACTATGCCATAAATCACATGTACATAAATAGTGTAAATAAATCATGCATCTCATATTCAGATTAAGCATGGAATAATGTAATATAAATCTGAATAACAATTCACAGTAATGTATCCACTGAGAAAGATGAATAGTAAATTATGAGTTCAAACGAGTAGGGGTACTACATTCTCCCCCCCAAGGCTAGGCTTACTCCTGGAAGCCTAAAACAAAAATGAATACAACTCTCTCATCTTTGCTGCATCCTCCCAAGTCGTCGAGGTCTCATCATTTGGGTCCCATAGGACCCTTACCTGGTCAATGGTGCAACCCCTAAGGATCAAATCCTAACGCTGAAGAATGTGCACGGGCTCCATGGAAAGCTGGCCATCCTTGACCTGCAAAGAGTTCTAATCAAGAACATGTGTCACATCAGGGTGATAAGGTCGAAGAACTGAAACATGAAAGACATCGTGGATGTGGGATAGACTCGGTGGCAAGGCAAGATGGTAGGCAATAGGACCTATCCTCTCAAGAATCTCAAAAGGGCCAACAAACCAAGGTGCCAACTTATAACCCTTTCCATAACGGATCAGACTCTTCCGCAGATGCACTCTTAGAAACACACGGTCGCCAACCAAAAACTGACGATCTACCCTATGAGCAGCTACATACTTCTTCTGCCTATCCTGTGCAGCTACCAAATGCTCATGAATCCGCCCAACTTGCTGCTCCATCTCCTAAATAATATCTGGGCCTATAAGCACCCTGTCCTCTAACCGATCCCAACTCAAAGAAGTGTGGCAAGGATGACCATATAATGCCTGAAAGGGAGACAAACCTATGGAGCTATGATATCCATTGTTATAAGAAAACTCTACAAGATAGATATAATCCTCCCAACGTGACTGTTGGTCCATAACATACATGCGAAGCATGTCCTCCAAAACCTGATTCACTCTCTCTGTTTGCCCATCTGTCTCTGGGTGATAAGCTGAACTAAAGTTCAACTGAGTCCCCAAAGCATGCTGAAGTGAGGTCTACAATGCTGAGGTAAAGACAAGATCTCTATCAAAAATGATCCACCTTGGAACCCCATGCAATCTCACTACTTCTTCCAAGAAAACTTGTGCCACCACTGTTGTTGTATAGGAAGCTCAAATAGGAACAAAATGAGCAACCTTAGTCAATCTGTCAACTATGACCATGATGGGATCATGATGACATGAAGAGACAGGCAACCCAACAATGAAATCCATGGAAATGATATCCCATTTCCAATCCGGTATCAAATTAGGCTGAAGAAGCCCTGCCTTCACCTGCTAGCACTCTAAGCACTTCGACACAAAATCAGCAATGTCCCATTTCATGCCTTCCCAATGATAAATCTGTCTAAGGTCTACATGCATCTTCTTGACACCTGGATGTGCCGAATATGGTGCATGATGGGCCTCAGTCATGATCAAGACACGAAGACCCTCCAAAGGAGGTACATAGATCTGCCCATGGTGACGAAGAAGTCCATCTGCCTCAAGATTATATCCAAAACATCTTCCCTCTAAAGGTCTTCTAGACTCTATCACGGTTCTAACATCCTGATACCAAGTATCCTGAGGAAGAACTCTGAGAATCCTCTCTCTCAAGTCAACTCCAAGGGACAATGCCAAAACTTCATGCCTCCTATGATTCAAAGCATCTGCCACTATGTTCTCTCTTCCCTGAATATAATGAACCTCAAAATCATACTCACAGAGGAATTCCATCCATCTCCACTGTCAAGCATTCAAGTTCGGCTATGTGAAAATATATTGCAGACTATGGTGATCACTATGCAATTCGAACCGACGCCCTAACAGAAAATGTCGCCATCTTACCAAAGCATGAACTACAGCTGCCAACTCTAAATCATGAACTAGATAGTTCAACTCATGGTTCTTAAGTTTGCGAGACTCATAAGAAACCACCCGTCCATCTTGCATAAGCACTGCACCTATACCTTCCAAAGAGGCATCTATGCATACTATAAAGTCTCTAGAGGATCAGGAACTGCCAAAATCAGAGCAATGACAAGGAGTTCCTTCAAGGTATGAAAAGATGACTCACATTGTTCTAACAAAACAAACTTCTTCCCTTTCCGTTGTAGAGAAGTGATCGGGTGTCCTATCCGAGAAAAGCCTTGAACAAATCGATGGTAGTATCCAACCAAACCCATAAAACTCTAAACTTCTGAAACATTGGTCGGCACAGGCCAATCAACAATGGCTTGGATCTTTGAAGGATCCATGGATACACCTTCCCCTGAAACTATATGACCAAGATAGTTCACCTCTGACTGGAAAAAGTCACACTTTGCCAAATTAGCATACAATTGATTTTCCCTCAAGCACTGCATTACTTGTCATAAGTGACCTTCATGTTCTTCCATAGTTCTAGAATAAATCAATATGTCATCTAAGAACACAAGGACAAAATGATCAAGGTAAGTGCGAAAAACCCCATACATGAGGCTCATGAAAACTGAAGGTGCATTTGTCAACCCAAATGGTACTACTATGAACTCATAGTGACCATAACGAGTACGAAACGCTATCTTATGAATATCTGCATCCTGGATGCGCAACTGATGATATCCAGATTTCAGGTCAATCTTAGAGAACACCTTGGCTCCCTTTACCTGATCAAAAAGATCATCAATACGAGGCAATGGATATCAATTCTAGATGGGTACCTTATTCAGCTGTCGATAATCAATGCATAACCAAAGAGAACCATCCTTCTTCTTAATGAAGATAATAGGCACACCCCAAGGAGAAACACTAGGATGAATGAATCCCTTGGCTAATAATTCTTCTAGTTGCAACTTCAACTCACTCAACTCCTGAGTGGTCATCCGATATGGAGCTCTCAAAATAGGTTCTGCACCAGGAACCAAATCAATGTGAAAGTCTATGTCTCTCTTTGGAGGCATACCAGGAATATCCAATGGAAATACATCAGCATACTCTCGAAGAATAGGGTGACTATCAAGAGCGATTTCTTGACTCTTTAACTCATCCATGTCCTCAAGAGTAACTACAAAAAGCTGACACCCTCTATGCATGCACCAGTTAAGATGCATAGCAGAGATCATATGTAAGGATATTGGTCTCTGAACTCCAACAATTTTCACTTCCTTACCAAGGTCATCTAAACACTCCACTATCTTCTTGCGACAATCTATGTGAGCATTATGAGAAGATAGCCAATCCATCCCCAACACAACTCCATAAGAACCCAAAGGAATGACTCGAAGGTTAACTGAAGTAACTATGGTTCCTAGATTCAACTCACAACTGGGAACAAAAGCATCTACAGAAACACGGACACCTGTAGCCAACTCTACTTGCCACCTATTCCTCTGCTTAGCAGACATGAGTCCACACCGCTCCATAATAGATGAAGAAATGAAAGAATCTAAAGCACTAGAATAAAAAAGTACAGAGATAGGGATTCCATGCAACATACCTGCTACCTCCATAACTGTACCCTGATGATCAGCTTGGCGGTTATCCACCACTGTGAACACTCTGTGAGATCTCCCTGCATCTCCCATTGTAGGCTCTGACACTACCAGCCATTGACTACCTGTGTTGTGGAAATGTTGAGGACACTATGCAGCTCTGTGACCATACTTCCCACAAGAGAAGCAAGCTCCTCTATTACCTGTCAGACCACTGGATTGCTGAAAATTTCTCTAGCTAGGAGCGTGAGATGCACTTTGTGAGGATTTCCCTATAGGGCCCTATCTGCCCCTCTACCAATTTCTATTTTTCTTAAATTGAGCATTGCCACCCTTCTGGCTCTAGAACTATTTCGGTTTTGATGGTTGTTGCTACTGTGGTCCACCCTTAGCAGGTGCCTGAGGAGTCCTAAATGGTGCAGCTAACTGGACCTGATTCCCACGAGCTCTATTCCCACTAGAAGGAGCACTCCCTATCTGCACATCTGTTTGCCCACCAAGAGCATGGCTAAGGTTTAGCTCTACCAATCTGGCCTTTGCCACAGCTTTCTCCACTGAAGTTGGCTCAAACACCCTAACACCTCCACTGATGCGATCATTCAAGCCCCTCAAGAAGTGTTTGTACAAGCATATCCTCATCATTACCAATTCCATCATACTACTTGAGCTCATAGAATCTATGCTCATACTATTCTACCATCATACCATACTGCCGTAGTGCATGGAACTCATCTGCCTGAGTCTGTCTCCATTGGGGCGAGAGAAACTGTGCTCTGAATCTCTCCAGAAATAGCTCTCATGTCATGGTGTTAATGCACACACCAATCATTTCCTCCTCCAGTCTCCACCAGATCGAAGCAAAGTTTTCGAGACGCATAATAGCACATCTCACCTTGGTGTTGCTACTATATGGGAACATAGAAAAACACCTATCCAGACCGATAAGCCAAGTCTCTACCTCAAGACTGGTACCCATACCATTAAAGAAAGGAGGATTGGACCTCATCAAGTCCTTTATGTGACCCAAAGAAACTGGATCTTCATTGACTGCAATCCCTCTCCTTCTGGGCGATCTTTCCCTCTCTCTCTCCTTTGGAACTGGTTGAACAACCTCAAGCCTGGGGCATAACCTATCAAGAACCTCCTAAAACATTTGTCTCAGCTCTTCCCTTTCGAGAACCTGTTCTTCTGCATGAGGTAAGTCCTGATGAATAGACTATTCTGGCTCAGCACTAAAATGAGTAGGTGGTGGTGAAGGACTGTGATGATCAAAACCACGGCCTCGTCCTCCACCTCTACCTCCACCTCTACCTCTATTGTGACCACCCATACGGCCACCTCCCCTAGCTCTCCTAGCCATGACCGAGTACTACAAAAGAGAAAAAGATTCAGATTTATGACAAGGATATACAAGGAAAACACAAATGTTAAGAGCTAAATAAAAGGTCAAGTTGAATAGGCACACTACAAACCCAGAGTACCCAGTGTTGAAACTTGGGCTCTGATACCAAATGCAATGCCCCGCCAAGAACCCTAAAGGAAAAACATCACAATCTATGCAACTAAGGCTGAAGTAATTTCTTTTCTTTTCTTAAAAGAATAAGTGCTTGTATTAAACCATTGCACATCTAATAACACAGCGGAAGTCTAACTCTTGAATTTCCTAAGGGTCACCAATGAAGATTATTTCGTAATAATATTAACACCATGGAAAAACCTACTATTCAACTTTATAGGAAAATTAAATGTTTAAGATAGAATATCCACAATGAAAGAAATTCAAAGTACTCCAAAGCAATCATTTAATATATACAAAAGAATTAAGTAACTAAAATAGCATGCATTCCAATGTTTCTCTCTTTTACAATATTTGAAAATACATGTTTTCAAAAATTATATCATGAATTAAAATGTTACAAAATGAAGGTTACATAAAGTTTTGATTCAAGATCTCAAGTTTTCAACTAAACAATGGTCACGAACAAGAGTTGGTACATGAACCACGAACCAAGAACATTAGCGAAGGCCTTCCTCGCCTGAAGATACATTCTAGTACATCTGATGGAAAGTGACACTACCACCTGACCATGTGATTCTGAAAAGGAACCACCCCACCATGCTGGAGATAATAGATAACCCTGAAGCAAGCAAAATAAGACAAGTACGAAAGGACTACAAGACTCCACACACATCCATGTGACTCAACTCACAAAACGCTAGTGACTCTAAGAAGAAAGTGTCATCGCATGTCTTACAGTGGATACCATGGTACAGCCTCCATAGGTCCCGACCCCATCCTAGGTTATCCTGATAACCTCTCCCGAACCTCTGATTCCAACTAAGTGGACCCTACCAATCCTTTCATGAAGACAAGGTGGTAAGTTTTCCATTCCAAGCCTTCTCGCTACATTATGAGCCCTGTACTAGTACTCACCTATGTGCGAGGCACATTATTTTATTTAACATTTATTCTACCCTCCCCTAATCATTTATTAGGTTATCACTTTCTTAACCAACTTTCGATGGGTTATCTTGTCATCCACTTTAGGCACGGCCCCCGCTCAAAAGCCACTCTCTCTCTTAGGACACTACAAGATAGTTCTATCTACAGAACTCTATGGTGACACAGACAGCCATACCTAATCCTGACATACCACAGGTGAAAGATACATAATTACTAACCTAAGGTTGACCATTTGGACCAACTCACAATGGCTCATTTCCTTAAGGTTGTACATCTATAACTAACCAAGAACACAGTAACACAAGACATAATGACCACATAACTCAATGTATGATAAAATTTAGACTTGATTGCAACCACCCTTTAAACAAGGCAATCTTTACGTAATAACATCCAAACACATAAATAACTTGCAGTAAGAACAAACGTTGTCATTTGGTAGAGAAAAGAGATAATTTAACCTAAGATTCTTAGGATAGTTTAGACGACATAAACTCAGAATTTAATACTTTACAACATGATTAAGAGATCAATTACTCTTGTTAACTAATATAGGAAAGTAACATTATACTATGGCAACCTCGATAATTACCAAATTCCACTTATACCATAATTTAGGATCAAAATAGATATATTTATTTCTTCATAGAACTCTTACAAGAAGATATAGTACATTTCTCAACTTATAATAGATAGAATGATGACTTTATTCCTTGACACTAGAAGGGATACAACACGTTACATCACTCTTCCAGAGAAGACAGAGAAGTGCACTCATCAGACTCTATAGGATCTAAAGGAGTATAACCTTCAGATTCGCTTTCACTCAGGGGAAAATACCCCATAGATTCATTATCGCTTAAGGGGGTA
This sequence comes from Cryptomeria japonica, assembly GCF_030272615.1. Classification (NCBI taxonomy): domain Eukaryota; kingdom Viridiplantae; phylum Streptophyta; class Pinopsida; order Cupressales; family Cupressaceae; genus Cryptomeria; species Cryptomeria japonica. Next base: position 421,627,028 of record NC_081405.1, on the reverse strand, counting down.
TACCCCTCCGACGAGTCAGAACTTATAACTATCGGCCTTACTGGCAAGCACTCTAGCTCAGGCTCTTTTCCTTTTTCAATAGTAATTTCTTTTATTGGACACTGAATAGGATCTTCTCCTATCTTGTTGCTCTCTTCAGGAGCTAGGTTCACCTCAGTAGGGATGTCATCCATGACAAGCTTGACAGGTGTCAGAGAATCTTTCTTGACTTTCAAACTATGGGCATATCTAGCTACGGATTTCCGAGCTATTTCTTTGACACGCACCATTTCTATAACATTTCAACAATAAGCCATTACTTCCCAGACTCTCCTAGAGCAACATCTAATAAATCTTAATAACTAGGTTTTGAATGCAAGCCTAAATTTCTTTTATATAATAACAAGTGTGCAATATGTTCTTTAACAAAATTCCACTACTATAGCTATAACACAATTACACTTAATATTCTATAATTTTTTTATAAACTAACCAAACAATAAATGATACTTTACCAAAACTATACATAAGCAAGATCATAATTATTACCTATAACTAAGACTTTGTAAATAATAATGATCCAAAACCTAAAGAAATTCCTCACCTTTTTGCAAAGTTAACCCGTATGCAAGACCTCAACGCCCTTCTACCGAATCATAGCGCGCCTTGCTTACGAACCTTATCTTCAATATACTCCAAAACTTTATCACAAAAACCAACTCTCCTTGATACTTCCTAAAGTATTCTCTCTATCTCTCTATTCTACTCTATTTTTCTCTTCTATTCTAATTCTTTCCTTTTTAGTCCACCATCCTTCCTTCGATGCAAAATCAATCCTTCCTTCCTCCTTACTCCCACTTCTATATACACTAAAATTACCCATCACTTCTCCTACATCTAAGGCTTGGTTATGGAGTTTGATGAGGAGTCTTTAATGGATTACTTTGAGTTTCATCTTCACTTAATCTCCACTCCTTGATTATTCTAGCCGTTTATCAATCCTTAACCTTCCACATCTACATGTCACAACAGTTCGTAGAGCATAGATCGACTATGCAACTCTCCCTATGGATGATTTTCCTATTACCATGGCAAACTACTCTATTATCTAATCCATAACTAGTAGTGCAAGTATCGATCACGTGGGTTATGTTTTGGAAGGAGTAGTTGCTGTCAGTTTAATCCTCGCGAAGATTTAAGTCTGCCTCCATGATTAATGGAGAAATCTGCAACTTCCCTTTAAACATGGCACCACGTACCAATCTACTCCTCTCAACTAAGGTCTCTTATGAATCTTCACAGCTATCGAATCCTTAACGAAGAGTTTCAGATTCACTATGGCCGTTTGGAAAACAATTATCATGCAAAGTCGCAGCAAACGTTTGGTTTAATAGCGAGCGAGAGGGAGGGGGTGTCGTGATATGCTGCACGTGGAGTAGTTTAGTAATATGAAGGAGACATGAATAATGGAAGGGAGGAGGATGAGGCGTGCAAGATATGAGGGAGGAGGGTGGTCGGTGGTAATACCGACCCCTCCCTTTATTAAGGGGGGTGGTCGATATTACTATCAGCCACCCTATCCATTAGTTAAATTTACTTAACTTTATTAAACCCGCCACCTTCAATTATTTAGTTTTTAATTTATTTTAATTTTATTATTATATGTTTTATATTTAATTAATGGCTTTCATTAAAATATTCATATATTAATCCCTCCTTAGCAAATTATAAATATATATTTTGGTTTTCCCCATATTTATAATTAACGACTTTTCATATATATATTCAAACAATTGAAATATATATATATCACACGTTCGAGAAGTATATTAAATATGATATATTTATAATTCTTATTTATATACATACATATTCAAAAAACATAATAGTTTAAATTGACGATATTATCCCATGATAATTCAATCACTTAAACCTTATTTACAACAACTACACATAATTAACAGTCACCCTCATGTATATAACCTATATATATTCAAACGATCAAGTCGCAATTATCGAACTGACAAGCATAAAAAACTCATATATTTGTAAACAACGTTAAGTCACTAGATCTCTTAACCCTTTGTTTACTTCCCAAATATAAAACTACTTTTTACTCTTATAGATGAAATAAACGTAACAATTACAAAAAATATGCAATAATTAAAAACACAAAACACACAAACTGAGTAAGCATCAAGCGACTTCTCATAAAGGTCAAACAACCAAATATGAAGACCGAACAAATTGACAGAATGACTAACTGACGACACTCACCTGAGTGTAACTGACTAAAAATAGGGTCAACTACTATCTCCTCCACTTCCATCGAAAAATATCCACTTCCATTGGAAAATATAAGGCACACTCAGACCTGTGTAGCTAGGTGGAGACGTTACCCCATACCTACTCGGTACTTGTACCTGCAATATCCTGCATCACTGAACTACACATGCATATATACCATATATAAAACATGACATACACACCGATGAAGGGGAATTGCGATGTTCCCTGTCTCACGGAAATGAGTGAAGGAAAATCATCCCCTTGCATCCAATACACTCGCAGATACACAACAATAATTGCATAAATAAAGTAAAGTGTTAGTACATTGCAATAAACCATACTATGCCATAAATCACATTTACATAAATAGTGTAAATAAATCATGCATCTCATATTTAGATTAAGCATGGAATAATGTCATATAAATCTGAATAACAATTCACAGTAATGTATCCACTAAGAAAGACAAATAGTAAAATATGAGTTCAAACAAGTAGGGGTACTACATTTCTTATGAATAGTAAGATGAAATGTTTTTATTATGCATATAAGAATGATTTAGAGTATATCATGATGAGAAAATACAAGAATTTGAATGAGTTGCATTAGTAGATAGAAAATAGTAGCTTAATAATGTCCTTCTCCTTCCCTTACCCTTCTCCATAAAATGTAAAGAGTTAATTGGTGTTGTGTGGGTACCAAATAGAACTATCAGGTGTTTATATATGTGTGTGAATTATATTTAAGAAAATATTGTTTGAGTAAATCATATCTTTCAATAAGGACTTGAGATTTCTAGCTGCAATTGTAATGTTTGGAGACCTCATGGGAGGTTGAATTTGCATCTTAGAAAATGACGTAGATAGATATGCTCACATGGTATGATAAATATGGCATGTCTAGGAAAATTTAAATTGTCCATGTACAATTTTGGTATGCATATATTGATTGTTTGACAATGCTTTTCTCCCTCTTCTCTCTATTTGGATAAAAGATATATAGAACTTAAGAGCTTCTTAACACTAAGTAGAAGCATTGAATACACAACAGAAAATATGATTTTGAATACATTAAAAGAGAAGTTTGGATGGAGTAAATTTGCATCAAAAATTAAAATTTATGCATTGCATTCATATTTTTTGTTTGAAGAAGAATTAGTTAGATAGAATATCTTTCAAAAAATAATGTATAAAGTTTTTATGAACTAATAGGTTAAAAGTGTTGGCTATTTGGATGAATTAATTATGTGTTGCATTGATGTTTTTTCATTGATGTCAACATTAGTTGTTTGGATGCTTTACCGACACCCTTCTGGTCCTGGTAGGTTGAGTAGTTTCTAGTTGGTTTGGATCTGACATGATCTGATAGCCTCCAGTATGGTTTGGTTATGGAATTGCCTTATTCATGATACTCATGTTCATATTCAATTAGTTGGTTTTGGTTTGGTGATCGGATGCTATCCTGTTTGCTTGGAAGCTTGGCTTGTGGTTCCAGCAAGGGTTTTACCGGCAGAGCTTTTGATGAAGATCTTTGATGATATGCATAAGTGGTGTTGGTGCATCTTCTGGTGGAGATTCAGGATGCTTTTTATTATCATGTTCGAGACTTGGCAAATGGAGATCATTGCTTTAGCATGTGAACCTATATTGGGTCTCAGTTGATCTAGGTTATGGACCGGTTTAATGTAACATGTAGATTGGTCCTCTCGATGTGTTTCTGGGATGTCTTATGTGTTGGATATTATTTGTTTGGTCTAAGGCCGACATGTTTTGTAATTATGTACTTGGTTTATTTTCTGGTGGCTGACCTGATTGTTTATGGTTGAGGGTTTGTATATATATGATATAAGATCTCATTTTAGATCATCGTGGGAATGGGAATGGATATGTAATGTGTAAATAACATGATATCATTTAGGCAGAGGATTTGGTCAATCATTGGAGATCGAATTGGGTTTATGTAAAAGGATTTAGTCCTTTGGTATTGAGCTTAACCAGAACTGTACTCAGGCATAGGAGATGTTATCTTTGAAGTTCAACAATTGTTCCGGTTTGTAGTATGTATTTCTATGTATTCAGTGAGACTCCTTTTGTGATGAAAAGTGCACTCTAGGTTGTTGGCCTTCCTGCAAGTGCAGACCCCTCAATTGTAATTCACATACTTACTACAAATGTACTATCTGACTATGGGTAGGCTTCCCACCGTGGTTTTTCCCTTTACTGGGTTTTCCATGTATAAATATTGGTGTCATGTGGATGGTATTTATTCTTTGATTATTGTTTATGCTTAATTGGTTTAACTTCTATTCTGATATTTGGTTTAAGCATTCTGGTATTAATGTTTTGGGTTTCAATATTAAAGTTTTAATTTCTTAAGGTTCTAGTAATCTGTGACAACTGATTCACCCCCCCCCCCCCTCTCAGTTGTCTTCCGGTTATTTGAATTGTCTAAAAATTGGTATCAGAGCTTCGGTCCTCTCTGCAGAAAGCTTAACCAATTGAGGGAGATCCTATGGTGTCTAACAATTCAAGTTCATTCAGTTCAACTGGAGCTATCTTTTGGAGAGATATTCCTAGGCTTGATGGAATAAATTATACAGTATGGAAGATTCATATGGAGACTCATTTGAGATGTCTTGAAAAGGAGATTTGGAAGATCACACAGAATGGTGTCACACCTCATAATTCAACATCTGGAAATCCTCCTCCAGAAAACCTCGACAAGGAGCTTGAGAATGATTGTAGAGAAACAGAAGCCCTGTTGTGTGCACTTTTTGATCAACAAATAATGGGATTAAATAACAAATCATCTAGAAAGGCTATATGGGATAAGTTGGAGACTCTTAATGAAGGTGACCCTACAGTGAAGATTGCTAAACTTGATGGTTACCAGGTGAGATATGAAAACCTGAAGATGGAAGAAGATGAAAGGATTACTACATTCATGGAAAGAGTAAATGAGATTTTTATGCGAATTCAATGTTGTGGTGGAACTCTGAGTGAAGATTAAATTGTTTCTAAAGTTTTGAAAGCCCTACCACCAGCTTACAAGATGAAAGCTAGTGCTATTTGTAGACACCTAAAAATGGTCAACGCTTGCGGAGTCATACTTTAACATTTGCACATTGCCTCATTTTAGGTTTTTGCATCGCATTAACATTTCTCCTATGTCATGCACTTGGTTTTTATCATTTGCGAGCATCGAGTCATTCCTCTACATTCTTCATTCATCTCGCTCTCAAATTTGGTCTTGTCAACAACAATCTATCCAGTCATGATTTTGATCGATTTTATCCTGTCGCATCAATGTGCATGCTAATTTGTCATCATTTTGGACATCGTCAATCCTAATTAGGGTTTTGTCCTCTTATCAATCTTGATGATTTGCGATCGATTTTTCATCGATCGTTGTCCTCTTATCAATCTTGTCGATTTGTCATCAATCCTTATCATTTTCAATCTTGTCGTTTTGCGATCGATTTGTCATCGGTCGTTGTCATGTTCGATCTTGTCATTTTGCGATCGATTTGTCATTGATCGTGGTCATTTGCAATCTTGTCATCTTGCAATATATTTTGTCATCGATTCTTGTCCTCTTGTCGATCTTGTCATTTTGCGATCGATTTGTCATCGATCGTTGTCTATCTCAATTATGTCAATTTGGATCAATTTGTCATTGTTCCTCGTCAATTGGCGCATTTAACAATCAAATCATTTATCACATTGGTCATTTATCAATTCAAAATCATGATTGAATCGATATCAACTATCCTTTGTCAATACCTAATTGTCATCCTTGCATTTCTAATTCATCTTCTAGGGTTTTGTGATTTAATCATTTAACCTTGTTTGTCATTTCCTCCTTTAGGATTAATAAATTATTTATTTATCCTAAGTCTTCTCATTGCAATTAAATGTTCATTTAATTGGCTAATTATTCCTCTTTTGTGAATTAATTAATAAATGAAAGATTATTAATTAATTTACCTAATTCCTAATTTCTTAATTCCTCTTTTTCTAATTTTCTAATTTCTTAATTCCTAATTTCAATTTCCTCCTATTTCTCTCCTAAATTCATGGGAATGACATTTCAATTTGTCATAATTTGTCATAATTGACAATCAATCAATTTTTGACATAGAAATTTGTCATAAATTATCAATCAACAAATTTTGCATAGAAAGTGCATAATTTGTCATATTGATTTGCAATTTCCATTTGAATTGCATCATGCTAATCTTGTCATTTCTCAAATTCTCTATAAATTGGATGAATTTCTTCAATTCAATCCCTAATCCCTAATCAGACTATCGAATTTACGCTTCGAGTATTCTTGTGTCAATGTCAATCTTGCTTTCACAATTAGGTTTATGCACTTGAAGGTGAGATCCACAACCAAACAATTTGGAGAAGAAAGAAGAACAATGGAGCTGCATGGAATAAGCATTCAAATCATACCTTTGGTTTGCATAATCTTTCATTTTTGAATGTTTTTATTTCATGTCTCTATTGAGTGTTGTTTAGGATAGATCATTGCAATTTGCTTTTGTGATTGAGATAATCATTAATACTACTTTCTTGTGATGATTTCCTATTTCCTATGCTACACTATTAATGAATTAAGAACAATGGATAATACATTTGTCAATAGGGATACCTTGGTTGGGAAATTATCTTCTTTTGAGCTTGAAGAATTCAGACCTTCTGGAGCTGTGAAGTTTGAACCTTCTTTTCATGCATCTGCATCATCAATTGGTAAGCAAGATTGGAAATCTTTGTATGCAAAAGAATGATATGATATGAAGAGTTTAAGAAACTTGAAGCACTATTTACTAGAAGAGTACCTAAAGGACCGATAGGAAGTAAGTATGAAGGAAAAGTACCTTTTAAATGTTTTACATGTAATAAGATTGGTCATTTTGCATCTAGATGTCCTGAAAGAGTTAGAGGATATTTTAAGCCTAACCCTGGATATCAGAATAAGTATAAGTATAGGAAAAATAGAGACAAATCATCCTACATAGTAGATGAGGAAGGCATTACTGATTCTGATGATGAACCGACAGAAGACTCTACTAGTGGTTCTGGCAATGGGAAGGAATGGGTGTTCTTGGCTATCAAAGAAGATGTTCCGACACTAGAAGAGAATGTACCTGAAGAGAAAGCACTTGTTACTAAAATTGAAGACAAGGATGAGTGGGTAATTGATAGTGGTTGTTCACATCATATGACTGGAGATAACGGAAAGTTTCTATCTTTGCAAGAATTTGATAGTGGTCTGGTTAGATTTGGAGATGACAAAGCATGTATGATCAAAGGAAAAGGAACTATATCATTGGATGGTAAGAACAATACTGACAATTTTTATTATGTTGAAGGTTTAAGGCATAATATTTTGAGTATAGGACAATTGGTGCATAAGGGATTTCAATTACAGTTCAAGGATGGAAAATGCCCAGTTCTGGTTTGGAGATTGCAACCAGTACATAGACAAAAGGTAATATATTTCATTTGAATTCTGGTGAGAAGACATGTTTGATTGCACAGATTGATGAGAGTTGGCTATGGCATAAAAGGTTGTGTCATGTGAATTTTGATTGCATTGTGAAGATCATCTAACTAAGGCAGTTAGAGATATACCTAAGATTGTGAAGCCCTATAATCCAGTATGTAAAGAATGTAAAATGGGTAAACAGGTCAGAACCTCTCTTAGGAGTATACAAGATAAATATAATGATGTTCTTGATCTTAATCATACTTATTTGTGTAGCCCTAGTAGAGTTAAAAGTTTTCAAGGTGATAGATATTTCATGCTAATCATTGATGATTATTCTAGAATGATGTGGGTTACTTTTCTAAAGGAAAAATCTGAGGCATTTGAAAAGTTTTAAATCTTTAAGGCTAAAGTGGAAACTGAGACAAGATTGAAGATTAAATGTTTGAGGTTAGATTATGGTGGAGAATTCACATCCGGTGAGTTTAATAACTTTTGTGAGAAGCATAGTATACAGAGACAATTTTCTGCTCCCTGGACACCTCAGCAAAATGGAGTTGTGGAAAGGAAAAAAAGAACTATCTTGGATGTTGCTAGAACAATGATGATGGAAGCTATTCTACCTCATATCTACTAGAGAGAAGCAGTGAGCATAATGGTTTATACATTCAATAGAGTACATATCAAAGGAGAAACCAGTAAGACACCTTATGAATTATGGTTTGGCAATACACCTACAGTTAAGTATTTCAGAATCTTTGGTAGTAAATGTTATATCAGGAGAGATGATAGAATTGGAAAATTTGATCCTAGATGTGATGAAGGCATATTTCTTGGTTATTCTAATGAAAGAAAGGCATATAGATGTTATAACAAAAGATTGTAGAGAATTGTGGAGAGTGCTAATGTTAAGGTGGATGACCTGAATAGAGGTCAAATCAGTTTATAAGAAGGAATCGGTGGTGGAAATGATTATATCTGAACCGGTAGCACCTTTATGGGAATAAAGTGTTGAACTAGTTACTCTGGTAGTATTAGAAAATTCTATAGTAACTAAATAACCAGGAAGAGCAACGGAGAATCAAAATACTCCTAGGTATGTGATATTGAATCATTCAGAAGATCAGATCATTAGGGATAAGAACAATGGAGTAACGACAAGAAGAATATTGACAACTAATGAGGTATGTTTAATTTCACAAGTTGAACCGGTATCAGTAATTGAGGCATGTAAAGATGAATATTGATTGAAATCTATGGAAGAAGAATTAGATCAGATTGACACTTTGGTTCCCCGACCTGAAAATAAGAAGTTATTGGAACTAAATGGGTTTTTAGGAATAAATTGAATGGGGATGGTCAAGTTGTAAGGAATAAGGCTAGATTGGTTTGTAAAGGATATTCTCAGAAGGAAGGGATTGATTATGGTGAGACTTTTGCACCTGTAGCTAGGATTGAAGCTGTGAGATTATTTCTTGCCTATGCTACCCATAAGAAGTACAAGGAATATCAGATGGATGCTAAGTGTGCATTTTTGAATGGGGATCTTGATGAGAAATTTTGTATTGAGAAACCTGATGGTTTTTCACTATCAAATGATACAAACATGGTTTGCAGGTTAAGGAAAGCTTTATATGGATTGAAACAGGCACCTAGAGCCTAGTATGCAAGGTTGGATAAATATCTTTTGAAGCTTGGTTTTACTAAGGGTAATACTGACAGTAATTTATATTATAAGGTCACTGACGATGATATACTGATTATTGAAGTATTTGTTGATGACATTATTTTTGGAGGTGAAGATAAGTTGTGTAAGGAATTTGCTAACAATATGAAGAGAGAATTTGAAATGTCTATGATTTGGGAAATGAAATTTTTCTTAGGTTTACAGATTATTCAGACTGACAAAGGTATTTTCATCTGCCAAACTAAGTATGCTAGGGAATTGTTGAAGAAATTTGGTATGGGATTATAAATCGGTAAGTACTACTATGATTACAAGTGATAAATTGACAAGAAAAGATGTTTCTACACCGGTAAATCCTACAAGATACAAATCTATGATTGGAGGTTTGCTTTATTTAACTCAAACTAGGCCTGACATAATGAATGTTGTTTATATTGTATCAAGATTTCAGAGTGATCCTCAAGAAAATCATGAGAGTGCGGTGAAAAGGATTTTTAGATACTTACAAGGTACATCAGAATATGGTTTGTGGTACCCTAAGGATCATGACTTTACATTATGTGCATATACAGATGTTGATTGGGCTGGAGATGTTGATGATCGGAAAAGTACTTCCAGTGGAGCTTTCTTTCTTGGAAAGAAGTTGGTTTCATGGATCAGCAAGAAACAATCATGTACTTCTTTATCTACTGCTGAAGTTGAGTATGTTGTTGTTGCTACTAACTATACACAGGTTTTATGGATGAAGCAAATGTTGAAGGATATCAAAGTGCATTGCACTGGACCAGTAGTTATTCACTGTGATAACTCTGCTGCTATTGACATATCAAAGAATCTGGTATTTCATTCTAAAACAAGCACATATATATTAAGTATAACTTTTTGAAGGAAAAGGTGGAAGCAAATGAAGTTAGACTAGTTTATGTGAACACTAAAGAGCAGATTACAGATATTTTCACTAAACCTTTGCCTAAGGAATCATTTGAGTACTTCAGAGATAGATTCAGAGTTTCTTCCCTTCTGATAGAGACTTGATTAATGTGGCTTGGCATCAGTTTGGTATGCATTATCAGAGATATTTTTCATTCTAGCACTGATGTGGGGATGCTACTGCTTAGGGGGATAAGTCAACTTTGTGATTCAATGGCTTATATTTTTGCTTTGATATTTTTGTTAGATTTCTGGCATTGATGTCAAAGGGGGAGAGATATTGATGTGAAAAAGAAAAACTTAATGAGTTGTATACATTAGTGAGAGAGTTATACATGTAATTCAGATCTTTCCAAAGATATCACAGAGGGGGAGTTTGGTCTTTATTTCAGAACTTCATTACTATATTTTTGAGTAGGAGATTGTTGGATGTCTTCCATTGGGGGAGAGTTGTTTGGTATTTCTTAGTACTTAGATGTTTTTCACATCTAGTGTTTCCATCAATGCCAAAGGGGGAGATTGTTGGCAATTTGGATGAATCGATTATGTGTTGCATTGATGTTTTTTCATTTATGTCAGCACTAGCTGTTTGGATGCTTTATCGGCACCCTTCTAGTCCTGGTAGGTTGAGTAGTTTTTGTTTGGTTTAGATCCGACATGATTTGGTAGGCTCCAGTATATTTTGGTTATGAAATTGTCCTATTCATGATACTCATGTTCATATTCAGTCAGTTGGTTTTGGTCTAGTGATCGGATGCTATCCTATTTGCTTGGAAGCTTGGCTTGTGGTTCCGGCGAGGGTTTCACCAGAGAGCTTTTGATGAAGATCTTTGATGATATACATAAGTGGTTTTGGTGCAATTTCTAGTGGAGATTTGTGATGTTTTTGATAATCATGTTTGAGACTTGGCGGATGGAGATCATTGCTTTAACATTTGGACCTATATTGGGTCCTGGTTGATCTAGGTTATGGACCGGTTTAATGTAATGTGTGGATTGGATCTCTCGATATGTTTCTGGGATGTCTTATGTGTTGGATATTATTTGTTTGGTCTAAGGCTGACATTTTTTGTAATTATGTATTTGGTTTATTGTCTGGTGGTCGACCTGATTGCTTACGATCAAGGGTTTGTATATATATGATGTAAGATCTCATTGTAGATCATCGTGGGAATGAGAATGGATATGTAATGTGAAAATAATGTAATATCATTTAGGTAGAGGATTTGGTCGATCATTGGAGATTGAATTGGGTTTATGTAAGAGGATTTAGTCCTCTGGTATTGAGCTTAACCAAAACTTTACTCAAGCATAGGAGATGTTATCTTTGCAGTTCAACACTTCTTTCGTGTTGTAGTCTAGATTCCTATGTAGTCAGTGAGACTCCTTTTGTGATGAGTGGTGCACTCTAGGTTGTTGGCCTTCCTGCAAGTGCAGACCCCTCAATTGTAATTCACATACTTACTACAAAAGTATTATCTGACTGTGGGTAGGCTTCCCACCGTGGTTTTTCCCTTTATCCGATTTTCCACATATAAATCTTGGTGTCATGTGGATGGTATTTATTCTCTGATTATTGTTTATGCTTAATTGGTTTAACTGATATTCCGGTATTTGACTCTAAATGATAATTTGTCTGGAATTTCTAAAAATACTTAGTCTACAAATGATTATATTTAAATGATGATAGAAGATGAGTTTGAATAGAATAATGCAAGAATGTACTTTAATTTGTGTGACATGAAATGAAAATGGAGATAAAGTAAGTTGTATGTAAGGCTATGATATCTAGTTTTATGCTTAGTATAGACAATTGATTAGCTAAGGGTATGTTGGTAAATGTTCATAGGTGGTTGGAGTGAGAGTGATTGAAATGTGATATTAAATTTTTCCTAAATTAATGAGATTTATTTGTTATGAGTAATTTAATTTTTTGAATATATGATCGATTTAATTGTTCAATGACATCATGTAGAACATTTTGATCATCTACATGCTATTTATTGAGCATTGAACTTGAAATGGTGTATGCTATAGTATATCATCAAGTGATTAATTGAAGTTCTAACATTTGTTTCTATTATAACTTGGTAAATATGATCAATTTAAAGATAGGATATCTTGAACATTAATCATGTATGATTGTATGTATGAGACACCTTATTTCCTCCTTGCATATGTTATCTTTCATGAAGGATACTTGTCTAGAATATCGTAAAGGATTGTATTACATTAAAATGAATATAGATAAATAAACTTATGGTTTTATATGTTTGGTGTGTGCTCTCTAACACATTCAAGGTGTTGTACCCTTGGGTGTTGTGTAGTGGCTACTCCCTTTGGTGTGCTTGATATTGGTCAACTTGTGATGTAGATTTGGATGAGTTGGTTTTTTTTTTTGAGTTATTTTGAGAATTGTGTGAAGTATCATTGGATTTAATTTGATTTTTGGATTTATTTACTTTAGGACTGGCTACTAATTTCTTCTTTCATTTATTTTGTTCTTGTGGTGGCAATTGTCACAATTTATTTTTTGATTGATTTTGCTGGATTTTTTTTCTTTTCATGATTTTATGTTGGATTTAATGATCTTTCCTTTGACTTCCTTTATTTTGTTGTCCATGGTGGTCATTCTAAATGTTGAATTATTATGGGCCCTTATCATGAGTCAAGTGTTGTTTCTATCAAGTTCATTTTGAACCTCTGATAGTGTGTGAAAGAGAGGACACCACAGAGAAGTGCACTAGACTTAAGGAACAATTAGATATTGTCAGTATCAGTTGAATAAATGAAATATGTTAATAAGATGAAATGTACTGGTAACTTTTAGGATTTTATGGAATGCTAGATATAAATGCATTTGGATTTGAGAAGGTTGTAACATATGAAATAGTTTAATACAAAAGAGCTATTGATTTATTACCTTCGATGAGTACTTATGAATATATATCATGCACAATTAATGGATTAGAGTGTTTTTGAATAATTTGATTGGATGAAAGATGCATGAATGTTTGTGCCAAAGTAGCGTAGTGGAAGCATGGTAGAGATTGAGTAGTTTGGATACTGAAAATCTTGTTTTCCTTGAGATTGATAGACTTATAAAGCACTAAGAGGGGGGGTGAATTGGTGACAGCAAAAACAATACCACTTGAAACACTGACCAGTAGAGATACTTAACAAGTTTACTTAATACTATGCATGCAATCCAAAATGATATTAAAGCATCCACAATAGTTAAAACATCCACCATAACACAAGTGTTTATATGTGGAAAACCCAAATGGGAAAAACCATGGTGAGATGGGACTCACAAGTTAACTATCTATAGTAATAGATAACTGACCAGTTAAGGTCTACAAAAGTGCTCTACTAGAAGCGAATCATGTTAAAGATCCCAAAGCTCTATAAGGAGCTATACCCTGTTAAAGGTAGTACCCTGTTTGGAGTAACCTTGGTAGAGGATTTCAAAATCCAAACTAATGGATCACCTTGTTAAAGGATTTATACATTGAAGCTTGTTAGAGCTTACCTAGTTAGGGGATTTGACTATTGTAGTGATTAGAAAACAACATGTGATGTGATCTATAAGTAGCACGAATTGCTTGAATAGATCCTCTTTTGCTCAATTAAAATTGCATCACCAACATATTCCACAGCGCCTTTAGCAACTCAACACTTCTATTTTTGCATCATATCATATGTCAAAATAGTTCATCATAATGTCATTATATAGACATTAGATTTCATGTCAACTTAGGAATCATATCACAATTTCCTAGGTGCAGTGTATCTGGACAATCTAACATAACTCATCATAGATTGCCGCCAAATCTATCGGTTAGGGATAACTCATCACGACCAGTGATAACTCATCACACAATCAATGAATACCAGTTGGAACACTGATACTGGTTAAAAGTTAACCACATTCAACACATAAACCGATTGTCCTTCATTTGCTTCTTTGATGGTCTCCATTGAATCTCCAAGCTGGTGTGAAGCCATTCCTACATATACCGGTTGTCTACATATACCAGTTAGACACCCTCTAGACCATCTAAAACATCCAATACCAGTTGCAATACAAAGAAATTTTAGGAGTAATACCGGTTTGTCTTAACTAAGATGACAATGACAATGTGAAAATATGTGTGCGTATACATGTTCCATCAATGACAACACATGAAGTCATCCATTACAATCATCATCAAGCCAACAATCTCCCCGTTTGGCATTGATGGCAACACTTAGAAAATTTTACAACTTGACAACTAAGTGTGCTTACAAAAATTGTACATACATATTTCTACTCCCCCTTAACAATACAAACAAAATTTTCACAACACATACATATATTACTACTCCCCCTTCGACAACAATGCCAAATTGAAAAGTAAAATACATATATATATAGAAAAATTTGCATCAAAATTTTATATATACAAAAATGTAAGTCTTTATCAAGGAGTGTTCATTGCAATTTTCAAGAAAATAGCACTAAAAGTGATCTTCATCTGACAAAAATCATTTTCCCATGTTTCCAATAAGGTTTCAGTGATCTCAATTGTTGTCATAATCTGTGCAGCGAATTCTTCCATTGCATCTACTGTGCTCAGCTCTGGAGTAGCCAAAACTGCTTTTGCATCCCTATATGCCCCGATGCAAGATGTCCACTTTGGGTCTCAACTGGTTTTTTACTTCCTTCAAGGGTCGAAGTCTCTTAGCCTATTCAAAATCATACATATCTAACCGATTTTGCAAATCATCAACTAATTTGCCAAAAGCTAAGGCTAAATCTTGTAAAGGTATGTATGCAGTACATATCCTTTCCAGTTCCTATTCTGTCTCTTCTCACCCCTTAATTAAATCAGTATAGAAAAATGAAACATTAGATGTATAGGCTAGTATCCTGCCTCCTATTTCAATAGCTTTTCTCAAAAGATCTTTATTCAAGGATAAAGCAATCTTCCTTGTATCAATATCTTTTATTATGTGGTCTCCTCTTTTCTTTTTGTAGTTTTTCTCAGCTAAGGCCTAAGAATATTCTTCAAGGGACTTCAGTTGGTCAGAAGCATAAAACAACCAACTGGCCAAGCTTGCCAATAGGAGTTGACAAGTTCCCAATGTTAGTCTCTAGTAGAAGACGAGACAGAATTTCAATAACAATTTGAATTATTTTTGCTTCCTTCCTCTTCTCTTTCAACCTTTTCTTCTGAGCTCTAGATTGCATCATTGTTGCAATCTCCATAAGTTCTGATGCACTCATACTCTCTACATCTATAGGCCCTTTGATGCCTATTGAGTCATCTTCATTATCAATTTGCTGCTTGACTATTGCCATTTCTTTTTCAGCTGGTCTTTTCTCCTTAGTTTTCTCTTTCTCTTGTTCCTTTTCATGTTGAGAAGACTTCTCTTCAACCTTTTTCTTAGATTTCTCCTGAGTAACTGGTGGTAGTTGAGTTTTCACTTGTTGATCTTTTACCGGTGGAGGTGGAATATCCACACTTGATTGAATTGTCGGTATTTTAACTTCTTTAAACTATGAAACAGTAATAACCAGTGGTTGGTGTGGTTGCTTATCTAGTTCAATAATATTGCCAGATAGATCAATGGTGTCCTAAATATCATCCATAAAAATAACCGGTAGGGAGTCATTCTTATGCTTAACAGTATCTGGTGAAACAATTTCTTCTCCATCTAACTTTGGTTGTCCCCCAATCTCTGTTTGGTCATCATTATGAGACTTTGTATGCTTATGCATCCACTAAATATTTCTGGCTATCTAATGAGTTCCCACTTCAATAGATTACACCTTTCCATTCATTAACATCAATCTTCTTGTCTTAAAATGAAATTTTCCTCTGAATTTATCAAGCAATGCTACTAATAGACAACTCAAGATAATACTGAATGAAAGTACTATCAATGATTTCTTGATCATTGTCTTTAGACATGTGTCACAGTTAAAACACTTCATTGGTGAAGCGGCCACCAAGGTTCAAACCCCTACTGGGCCATTATGCTCGCATGCCTTGTGTCTTTGATGGGCCGTTGTGCTCGTGGGTTTGAACAAGTGAAGTGTGGGGATGAGGTCCCCCATTGTAGCCTCACCGGTTCATAGCTCTAGTTCAAAAGTGTTTCACATGGAACAAGAGGGCTTGTCATGCCAACATCGCCAGTCATGTTAAAAATTTTACCAGGCATTTAAAAAAAATAAAAATTTCTTGATCCTGTTCAACCTCCACTTTTCAGTTATTTACAAGAATTGAATACAAAGAATCAAAAATATCATTTTTAAGATCCTGAGGTAATCGATTGTATTGAAATAAGTAGTTGATTACCCGTTGAAGA
Source organism: Cryptomeria japonica (assembly GCF_030272615.1). Classification (NCBI taxonomy): domain Eukaryota; kingdom Viridiplantae; phylum Streptophyta; class Pinopsida; order Cupressales; family Cupressaceae; genus Cryptomeria; species Cryptomeria japonica. The sequence continues at coordinate 421,610,296 of NC_081405.1, read as the reverse complement.
ATTTGTTCCTTCTGATCTTCATTAAATGAATCAAAACATTCTTTTACATTATCAAACCTATTCCTCCCTAATGTTTTTATAGTTCTCTCAAAATCAGTCATAGGTTTGTAAGATAAAACGTTAATAGGAATACCCTGCTGAGAGGTGTCTTCAACTAGTTTGGTTTTCTTACCAGTTGTTTTCATTTTCTTAGGATCCTCTTCAGTATCAATATCATCAGATTCTACTTGAAGAATAAGTTGCCTACCTCTTTTCTTCGTTGCAATCTACTTCTTTACATACATTTTTGGTGTTGGTTCCTTCTTGACTTGGACACTTCATGTCACTCTTGTATTAGTTGGCATTGAAGATGCTTTCTCATCCTTCCTCTTCTTTCCTTTACCACTACTAGGTTGAGCACTACTGGTCTGAGCCTCTGCATTTTTCTCCTCAAATGTTCCCAATCTTTTCTTTTTCTTGTCCACTGGAGATGCCAACAGATTATTGGCATAGCCAATCAATAAATCATGATTGACTTTATAACTCATGTCTTCCATTTCATCCTCCCTGGGTTTGATGGCTTCCATGAGACAAAAATAAGAGGTGACTATGAAAATGATGTATTTTGCAAAGTTTTTCACCACATCTTCAGGTAGCCTTACCCCATACTCATCTTCTTTTGGAATTTATTAAAGTACTTGTTCATTGCATCAGAGAAAGTGTTCTTAATAGCCTTAATGTTGTTCTTGATCTGAGCAGTTACTGGTAGGTCCTTTGACCATTGAATGTCACCAATTCCCAGTAGGAAATTATGAAAGTAAAAGAATAGACCAATCAATAATTGACCAAATTTGAACTTTTGGCTATTGACCTTCTTTACTGATTGCAGATCCAACATCAATTGACTCCTTATAGCCTCGCATAGGTCATAATCTGCATTCTCAGTAATAATTCTATAAGTTGTATGTGCAACTGCATATGGCACATTGTTCATTCTACTGGAGTAAAATATCATGTAACCAATAACCATAGTAGCCAGTCTAACCATTGGGTCCTTAATGTTATTAACTAAAAATGCACATCCATCAGAGGTAGTCTGAGTTAATGCAATTATTGTTTCTTTTGAAATTCTCCTCAGCTTGGGAACTTCACTGGTTTGCCAAAAGCCAGTCACATCATGGATATCTTCCTTAGTGATCATGTGTGACCTTTCAAGATACATATTTTCACCATGAACTCAACTAAGAATTATTCTAACATGTTCCTCTTCAAAGTCTTCAAGAAAATACATCACATTGTGAAAACCCTTTTCATAAACCCTAATGTACTCGGGTTTGATCTTGTCGCTTTCATCACACAAGGACTTAAATTGAGAGAAAATTGATAATGATCCTAAATCCTCAATTTTACAGTCAATGTAACTGGATAAATCACCTTTTACAATAACACCATCAAGAACTTGAGACAAAGAATTATATGACACTATTTGTTCAGATTCCATAGTCTCCATAGGTTCAGATGTGATCATAAGTCTCTCTACTTGCCTAGACGATGATGCCATTCTAGATAAACTCGATTTGAAAGGGATTTACAAAAGAATACCTTAATTCCTCTGTGCTGGCTCATTTTTTGGTTGATCTCTCAAATGTACACCAGTTCTACCTTCACTAATCTTCAAATCAACTTCAATCTTTCAATTCATAGCACAAATCTGTCTACAACCAACTAGCAATTCTCTTTTTGCTCTGCAAGTGCTCAAGAATTCTTTTTCGAATGCATTTAGGGTAAAAATAACATAGTAAAACTTGCTTATATCATCTTTACCTACTGTATTAATTGCTCGACCACTAGGGTTACAAACGCTAATACACTGCTTAATAATACATTCAATATTAACAGGTGTAAGACCAGTTGACAGACTTTTGAAAAACCGATAGACAAGGATATCAAGATTTCACACATAACAATTCAAAAATACAAACTCTCTTACCACACATCTTTCAAGGGGTCCGGAAGTAGATTTACTGCTATGCTCCCCTTAGCCCTATTGAAAGGCTTAATTCACCAGTGAAGGATTCTCTACACTGGGTGAAGGATTAGGTTCTTCTGTAGTTTTATCCTCACTTTTCTTTTTTCAGATTTGGTTCATCTCCTCTCTGGTTTCCTTAACATTTACCTTCTCCTTACCTTCTAATCTTCAGAGTAGTTAACCGGTTTATTCTTTTTGGTTCTACAGAACTTCACCATGTGTCCTGGTTTGTGACAATGATAGTAGGGCATTCCAGATGATCTCCAAGGTCCTGCATTACCTCTTCTAGTTCTCCTTCTACAATTCATAGCCGCGTGACCATAATTGTTACAAATGGTGCAAATGACATTAGTTACCTTTCCTATTTCAAATGGACTAAACAAGTTGACATAGGGTTTCTTCCAGTTCATGTTACCCTAGTTGTCATAGGTTCTGCTCCAGTTACCATTAGGTCTTGGATTCATGTGAGGTACTGGATTATTTGCTCCATATCTGCATTCAACTGATCTATGTCCATACATGTTGCATGTAAAACAATGACCTTCAAATCTTCTAGATACATACCTAGCATTTGCATTATAGCTTGTATTCTCATTAGGTCTGTTTCTACACACATTTGTAGTATGTCCAGGTTTATGACAGACAAACCAAACAGGTTAAAAAAATTTCTACCGGTAGGCTTGTTAGCCTTAAGAGCAGTTTTGTCTTTGTGAATGTTGCTCTTTGTACCGAAAGACTCTCCTTTCTCAGATGTATTAAAGCCTAGTTCAAATGTATCACCTTTCATCCTCTGAGATTGGATCTGCTCGTCCATCATAGTAGAACTCTTATTGAACTTTTTCAGCTTTCCATTAGCCTCAGTGAGCTCTCTGGTAAGATCTTCATTGTGTTTTGTAAGGGTCTCTCTTAAAGATGTTGCCATTTCAAGATCTAGCTGCAAAGCCTCTTTTTCTTCTTTTTTTTCATGCCAATGCTCATGCAAAGTTGCATTCTCTTGTTTGATCTTAGCAATCTCATGATCTATTTCTTTGATTAGGTCTTCAGCTGGCCTCCTAGCTTCCAGCTCTTGGCTCATGTGGATAGTTAGGGCTTCTAACTCTCTTTGCAGATTTAGCTTTTCATTGTTCAGCTTATCAACTTCATCAACCAATGCATCAATGTTAGCTTCATTTAAAGAACAATTATCAGATATTTCCAATAGTTGTTCAGTCAGCTCTCTCCTTTAGACTTGTGAAGCTTTAAATCCGACCCTTAGGGTTTCAAGCTCTTCCTTGGTAGCTTCAAGTACTCTAGCCATCTCAAAGTAGCTCATATCCCCCATGGTGGCTTTAGGGTTTCCTTCCAAGCGATTAAGCCTTAAGAAAGTTAGGCTCTGATACCAATTGATAGAGTTATAAAGCACTGAGAGGGGGGTTGAATCAGTGACAGCAAAAACAATACCACTTGAAACACTGACCGGTAGAGATACTTAACAAGTTTACTTAATACTATGCATTCAATCCAAAATGATATTAAATCATCCACCATAACACAAGTATTTATACGCGGAAAACCCAAATGAGAAAAACCACGGTGAGATGGGACTCACAAGTTAACTATCTACAGTAATAGATAACTGACCGGTTAAGGTCTACAAAAGTGCTTTGCTAGGAGCGAATCCTGTTAAAGATCCCAAAGCTTTGTAAGGAGCTATACTTTGTTAAAGGTAGTACCTATTAGGAGTAACCTTAGTAGAGGATTTCAAAATCCAAGCTAATGGATCACCTTGTTAAAGGATTTGTACATTGAAGCTTGTTAGAGCTTACCTGGTTAGGGGATTTGACTATTGTAGTGATTAGAAAACAAAAGGTGGTGTGATCTAGAAGTAGCACAACTTGCTTGAATAGATCCTCTTCTGCTCAATCAAAACTGCATCACCAACATATTCCACAGCACCTTCAACAACTCAACACTTCTATTTTCGCATCATATCATATGTCAAAATAGTTCATCATAATGTCATTATATAGACATTAGATTTCATGTCGACTTAGGAATCATATCATAATTTCCTAGGTGCAGTGTATCTGGACAATCTAACATAGCTCATCACAGATTGCCGCCAAATTTGTCGATTAGGGATAACTCATCACACAATCAATGAATACCGGCTGGAACACTAATACCGGTTAAGAGTTAACTACATTCAACACATAAATTGATTGTCCTTCATTTGCTTCTTTGATGGTCTTTGTTGAATCTCCAAGTTGGTGTCAATCCATTCCTACATATACCGGTTGTCTACATATACCAGTTAGACACCCTCTAGACCATCTAAAACATCCAATATCGGTTGCAATACAAAGAACTTTTAGGAGTAATACTGGTTTGTCTTAACTAAGATGGCAGTGACAATGTGAACATATGTGTGTGTATACTTGTTCCATCAATGACAACACATGAAATCATCCATTACAATCATCATCAAGCCAACAAAGATTATAGGATATAGATTTCCGGTGATTGCGAGACTCTCTTGATTTAATTTGTTCTTGAAGGTGGATTATTCAAAATTTTCTCATATAGGTGTATGACATGTGATTTCTTAAATAATATAAAGATGTACCTATGTGTAAAGTATTGTGTAAAATGTAGATTTTTCTTCTTAATTGTGTGCAAGTAGATGCTAAAGGAGTGTTGTCATGCTTGAATTGGTTTGAGTTATTGTGATTTTTGCTTATAAATGCTAACTCGGTGACAAGAATTATAGTTTTGGTCCTACACAACGTGGTTAAATAAATTTTCCTCGAAGAATTTTTAATAATTCGACATGCTTATTGTAACTAGTAAGAGTTTTGTGACTTGTTTGATCTCTTGTGTAACATATTTACTTTGGATAATTGAAGCATAGAAAGGAAACTCTTGTTGTCATTATCTTACTTTGGGCTAGGAAATGTTTGAATTAAGAAGTTTTGGGTTGATGTTTGTATGCTTTCAACTTAACCCTTGACGACTTTCAGGAGTAAGTCGAACCCAAGGGGGGGAGGATGTAGTGCCCCTCCCTGATTCACCTTGTCTTTTTGTACATACAAATAATATATTGATCTAGCTTAGTCTACTTTATGATGATTTGATGGTATCATGTTATGTACTAACCCTATTTCATGATTGTATTGGATATGATGGATCTATATTTGATCATTTTTCATGATGGATCATATTGCTTATGGGATTTTGATGACATTATGATTATGCTAACCCTACTCTATGAGTATGATGATTGAGTTGATGCTACAATGTTTGTGATTGTCTTCTAATGTCTTCGTGATTAGAGACGATTTCATGCCACTCAATGCGAGCATGATATGACGTTGTGATTCTCTATCACTTGCCTGATCTTTTATGATGTATATGTGTTGTATGTATGTTGTATTGCATTCAGTGGTGGATGCAGGATTCCAGGTACTAGACATCGACTCCACCTGGTCTCACGGGTCCAAGTGTGTCTTTATCCCAATGGCAAGTTGTTGGAGATGACATGTGTTTCCCTCTCATACTCTAGGCTTAAGTTGATACCCTTGTCAATTAGTGTCTTGGCTTGAGTCATTGGTCTGCATCATATGGTATGTTGTTCAACCTTATGTCGGGTTGCCTTGTGAGTTTGTCATTATATATTAATTAATAAATAATCGGTTTATATAGTTTATAAATATTAAATTAAATCAATAGATGGCATTAATATTTTTTATTTACAAAAAACTATGCCTGGAAAGTTTTTAACGTGACCGGTGACGCTGGCATGACACACCCTCTAGCTCCACGTGAACGCATTTGACTCGGAGCTATGAACCGATGAGGCCACAAACGGGGGACCTCATCCCCACACTTCACTTGTTCAAATCCGCGAGCACAATGGCCCAGCAAAATAGATGATTAATGTGTGACTATTATTAATATTGGAGAATTATTATTCATTAATGTTTATTTTATGAATTCATATTTTATTGGTTATTTGGAATTGTGGAAATTAATTAATCAATTACTTCATATAGTCCATTGACGTAAATTATTAAATAATGGTTAGTACGAATACAATATATATATAGGGAGTTTATAATTAATTAATAATTAATTGGTGGAATTATATTAGCTGAGTATTTATGCTTATCAGTAATCCATTTATTTATTTATTATTTATTTGATTATTTTATATGTATCTGGGGGATATTTATAGTATTGAATTTAAATCATATTGGCTAGAGCATTTATATGTATCTCTACATTTAATTATTTGTTTATTGTTTATCTATTTATTTATTGTTGGCTCATATATTTATTGGTAATTTATTATTTATTTATATTGGTTTTGATTTATTTGAGCTTTTGATTTGTTGGATTATTTATTTATTTATTTATTGTTTAATTACTGGATGGGTATTTATGTCTGTCTATACATTTATTTGTTTATCTTTTTTATTATTTATTTATTTATTTATTTATTGTTTATCAAAAATTTTATTGTTTTGATTATTTATTTATTTGCTTTGTTGTTTTATTTATTTGTTATTATTTATGTATCTACCCCTTGTTATAATTGACCCTCCTGGGAGTTGTGATTGTGAGGATAATATTATTTAATTATTTGTTTGTTTATTCATATTATTTTTGGTTTTATATTTAATTGGAGCATTTATTTATATTGTCTTTGATTTATTTTATTGGGATTTAATTTATTATTATTGCATTATCTTGTTATTAATTGAGTAATTAATACGATGTTTATATCTACCCTATTATTTTATTGGTTGAGATTTGACAGTAAGTAAATAATATTATTTTATATTCTTACCTTGATTTTTGGAAGGTGGTGGGTATAGAATATATTTTATTGGAATATTTTGATTGGCGGATATTCTTCTGTAGTTTTGAATGAGATTCTATTTATTGGATTCATGAGCATTTTTGTGGGTGTGCTTCTGGATATCTTTCTACGACTTTTGTATTTTAGAATTGCTTGGTTGCGTTGAATTTTGGAAAGCTTGTTGGTTTGGATTTTTTCTCTTCTTCGATTGCAATACCATCACTCTACTTCCAGGTAGGAGATATTTTTCCCTTTCTTGCAATTTGATTTTGAAAAGAATTGTTTTCTTTGTGATTGTTAAAAGATTGTTTGGGGAGATTTGGGAATGAGTGATTATTATATTATCAGTATTTGGGAGTAATATTTTGGGAAAAAGATTTATATATGATTTTATGAATCTATGTGTTGTATTATTGGAAAAAGGGCATTTGTGTATGTTGATATGTTGATTATAAGTTGTTTATGAATGCATTGTTGTAACGATTGGTTTTGTGAGGTTTATTTGTTGTTGCATACACTGTCTTGTGTCCTTTTAGTTTGATTAGATATGGAATGGCTATCTCTGTAATCTTTTATGTGCAAGTTATTGCTAGTATAAGTTGGAATTATTGGATGCCTTGTATTGTTGTCCTTAACAAGGATTTGTTTTGGTTTCTTATTGGCTTTTAGTGACTTTTGGGTCATATTTATGCCATTGTAAGGCCCTTGCCCGAATCTAGGCAGATTTGAGTATCTTTGAATCTCGATTTTCATGAGTTGGTTCCCTATTACAATAGTGATACTTTGTGCTTCAATAGTGCCAAAGTACTGTTAGCAGATTTATGGGTTGGTTTTTTAGTCCCTCAGTTGATTTCTTTGCTTGGTCTTCATTCCATAGGCTTGTTTTATTATGTTTGATGGTTTTGGGGCACTGTGTCATTCATTTATGATATGTGTGAATCCATTTGGGCTTTGGCAAGTGGTTTTGTGCTTGTCCATTGAGGTTTTGATATGTTGCTCCAACAAGTTGAGTGATTCCTTGTTGTTGAGGATGGTTAATTGTAGCTTCAACGAGAGGTTATGTTGTGCCTCATTGTGGAGGATCATACTATGTTATTGGATTCATGTATTGCCACTATTTATGTGTATTTTACATTCTTGAGGCTCTCTTTATTATTTTATTTTGGTATTATGAGCTTATGGCTTGATCCTTGTTAAGTCAGTCTTGGTTGACTGTTGATGGCTATCTTTGTGATTCAATTGTATCAATTTTATAATGACTTTTGGATGCTTTCAATGTTGAGGTTCATGTTTTTATTATGTTGTATTTTGTTGTGTTTTACCCTATGGTTATGGTCCATGGTTGGGAGAGTGGTCTCTTGCATGTGTGGACCAGGGTCTTGAGCATTAGGCTTCTAGGAGGGTCTAGACTTGTTGGAACCACATGAAGAGTTTTCTTTAAATTACAACTGATAATCTTAATAATTGGTTAGTGGGTTTGGGTATCTAGGAATTCACTAAACAAGATAATAATTGGTTTTGTGGCCCCACCTCATAGCCATAGAAGCATGTGCGCTTGGGATGAGATTGGGAAGACCGTTGGAGTGGTAAACCAATCTCCCTTGAATGGATCCAAGGTTGAGATGGTTCCATATGTCTATCAGGGTGAGGCTTGGCTCCTTCTTTCATGGGGATAGCATGTGATGACACTCTTTCCCTTCATGTGTCCATTATCCATATGCCTTGATTTTTTTATTATACCTCTGGAAGTTTGGTTGCTTTGATTTAGCCATGTGATATGATTTGATTGTTGTATTATTATGTTGGAATCTTTTGATGTCATGTTGTATCCTATGGTTGTTAGTTATCATCTTAGGTCTTGATTATGGGTTGGAACCTTACGTCATCTCCTAGCACGGGGGGTGGTTCCTATTTGGTTCCACATGGTTGGGTGAATTGATGTCTTATACCATTCGGATATTCTTCTTGGATGTTAGCATTCATGGATTTGGATCTATAGCATCTCATCATGAGCTTGGATTCTTGGAGTATATTTATGTAATTAGAATTGATATCATCAACGTATTGAGATCATGTATTATAGAACATCTAGTAAGATGATTTTTGAATGAAATGTATTGAATAAGATTGTTGTAAATGTACATTCTATTGTAGATGTTGTTCTTGATTAGAAAGGAGTTAAATGATTTAGAGATATGTATTCTATGTCTTGAGTATATGTTATGGATAGTAGTGATTATTTTAATTATCATATATTTCTTTATTTGAAAGATGTTAATCTCCAGTGTTAGATATCTTGAGATATGGAAGTTAAGGGAGTAGTTGTGGTTCGTATGGAAAATATGGCTCTTTATTATGCGGTTTTCCTATGGTGCTAATTTCTATGTATTAGAGATGTTACCATATTATGATGTCTTTTAAATGAGGAATATGAATATGTGTCTATGTAACTTGTATTATTAAGAATTAGGATGGGATGTAGCAAAGAGACTATGTGCTTGGTCCATGTGCTCTTATGTAAATGAACTTGATATAGAAGAACTATATATTGTTATAAGATGATATATTGGTATGTGGTTCATATTATAGATATGTTTATCATATTGAGAATGAAATCCTATGTTGAAATTAAGGGATTGAAAGATTAGATTGTATTTATTCTTGTAGAATCATATGACTCTCAAACCTGTTTAGTACATTGGAATCCTATTTGGATGTAGATAAGTACTTGTTGTTATGATCTTGCATATGGTTATGGATATTATTCTTGATGAGTTGTGCTTAAGGAAATAATATAATACCATTATTAAAAGAAGGATAAATGCATTTAGTTTCATGATGTGTTAAGCGTTCAAATGAGTAAAGATGGGTATTAGAAATATTTGATTGGCACTTAAAAATGAACCTTAGAAAGAGTATGAAAGGGAATAGAGTTATGCATATGTGTTAATGTTTTATCATAGCTACATGGTAAGTCAAAGTTTAGTTGGATGATAGTATATGGTGTTCTAGATGGATATATGATGTGTTAGTTTAATGTCAAGTAGTGACGATGAGATACGCTAGAGAATGGAGATGCATTATATGGTTTTATTATGTAGTTATGTTAATGATTAAATAGATGTGCCGCTTGCGTAATACGATTCATGGTTATGTTAATGTTGATTCATGTGATCATTTATATAGTTAATGATGCATTATTGGTAGTTATGATTCAAACTAGAAGTAAGTATCAGCATTGTAGTGAAGATTAATTTAAAAGAAAAAAAATTATCTCCATTTGGTTTAATTCTCTAGGGTATTTTGGTGGGCATTACATCGACCCCCACTGAAAGACACTTTTCCTTATGACACTACACAACCTCCAAAGAACCCCAAGGAAATCACAAAAGCCAACTAGCACACAGAGTTTAAAAAATAAAACTGGAGAACAACTTGATTATACAAACCTTCTACCAAGGTTAAACCACTGGAGGTGTGAAACGGTCAACTGGTCTAACCACAAGACAAGACAAAAACCCAAAATAAAGTAATTACAACCATACTTAACACTTAACCACTTAATTGCACAATCAACTTGCATTTAGCAATATACCAACATAGACACAAAAATATTCTTTCAAATCAATGCCATAATCCACCAGTCAAAGTACTTATGTCATGCCCACTTTTTACCCAAGTGGACATAACACAATAGTAACTATTTTTTTTCAACTTTCAACACTTTTAATATAACATTTTAATGGAATTTCAATGGCTATAATCTACACACTTAAGAGATACAACAAACATAAGTAAACTACACCAAACTTAACTAAATTGCAATAAATATTTTTAACTGTAATAATAGTGCATTTGTAAAAGTACACGCAACAGTAAAATATAGCAGGTAACCATTCAAAACAAGATTAAATTTTATACAATAATATAAAGGTTCTTCTTATGACCAAGTTACTCTTGCAATCCTTCGTTATGCATTTGCCTTTCTTTCCTTACCTGCACCTACAAGCTATCTACTTGTCTAGATATTCAACAAAAGTTCAACGGATTATTAGATATATGATCAACATGACAAATCATATCATTAATTTAATTGGATAAACCATACCATAGTCAACTAATAAGTTTGTAAATATGAATGAGGAATACATAAGATTGGGAAGGAGAGGTAAGACCGATAAACATAGAAGGACAAGACCTAAGGGCCAGACCTAGTGTCTCAGGGGCTCATCACAAATGGCCTTACCTACGTGAAAGCTCAGAGACTTCGTAGTTCGTAAACCAATTTGAAACATGTCTATTATAAAAGTATGAGAGTGGGTATGCAACCCTTTCTAGGGTCAAACACCCTAGACAGTTTTCTTGTCGGCTGCCACCCACATAGGTGAGACAAAGACAAAAATCCTAGGTAATTCAACTTTATGCATAAGTCACACAACAACCTCCTCACAAGGTTACTCAAATGATCTACTCACGAGTTCTCAACAGACACAATGTGTTTCCAATAATAGAAGAGTTCACTAATCATCAACCTTCTACACACATGAAGGAAGTAACATGAAAATCTAATTGGGCAAGTATAAGGTATTATAATATAGTCTAAAGTGTAAGTTTGACTCGACCACAATAGGAGTATTCACAAGTTCTTAGGTTTGCAAGGCATCAATTTAACTTAGGAATGAATTAGTATGAATTAGAGCTAACCCTACCCAAGTAACCATTATCTCCAAACCTCTTTTCCTATAATTGAACATGATACGTGCTAACCAAATTGATAATTTACAAAATCACTAAACAACCTTTAGATTTAAATTAAATATTATTTGCCTAGTATGATCCCTCGAAGATAATCATAGGATTAAAGATCAAATCTCCTTTACTAATTCAACTTCCCCTATTACTCAAAGTGTTTAAAGAAAAGAGGAATAATAACAATAGACATCCAAGATCACCTTTGTAGAGCATCATTACCATGAGTCACACAAATACTAGCTTTTAGGCAAAAGAAAGAAACAAACCTCAATGATAATATAGACTATTCCAACAAACTTCAATGATATTATAGAATATTTGAACTAAAAATAATATAAATGAACGATTTAGAAATTAATATTATGGACCAATAGAATTAAAAAGGTTATAAATAAATAAAACTTTCTTTAAATGAAAATATAATACTATTATTAAATTTAACAAAAGCATTCTTCCAAATAAGAAGATGCATTAACAATTTGAAACAAATCACATAAGAGAAACTTAAATAATAATATAACATTATTCTTTAAAAGTAAATCACAATATAATTTTAATTAGAATTCTATCAAAACTTTGCTTTATCAACCTTCCTTAAGATAGTTGAAACCACCAAATTTCTATTTTAACAAAAATCATTCTTAACTTTCATTTAAAAATACAAGTTTCTATTTTATTTATTTTTATATAATTTTTAATAGACACATATTCTAATATTATAAAACTACCATAATAATATTATTACTTTTAATAATTTAAATAGAAACTTCCCCCCTTCAAATGCAAAAACCTTTATATCTACCAGACAGAGAATAAAATAAATAAATAAAAGGATGACTACTAAAACTTTCCACAATAATTCTTTTTTTCTTTTTAATAGTTACAGCTGCAGGGGAATTATTATTTCATTCTATTCTTCTGGTTTTGATTCCTTGAATACAATTTGGGTTTAAAACAAACTATTACGATTTTGATCTATAGATTTATGTTATAGTTCAAATTGACAGCTTTAAGATTTGATGGAATTGTTTATTTTTTATTAAGAACTTAAATCTAGATATAGATAAAGGAATGATTATTGAATTAAGTTTCTCCGATTTTATTTGTAACCTTCAAAAACTTTCTAGCATCTAACATTGACTTTTTTTTTCTTCATTAGCTGCATCTTTGGTTGTAGATATGGCTCAAGTCATACATTCTCCATTCTCCATTCTCCATTCTCTTTATGAGGACTCAGCTTTATTATAATTTTGGATTATCATGCATTTAAACTGATCATACCTGCCCAGACTTTAATTCTGAATGGCTCGTGTGTATTCCCAAGGGTCGGAGTAGATGGAATAATAATGGTCCACTCCAATTCTAATTTATCTAGTTTTTTTTTATACGCAAAGATGTACATTCTTTGAAACTGGCTACAAAGAATACACGTGAATGTTGCAGCAAAATGGAATCTGAGCCATGCCTTAACTTATGCAATGTGTTGTTCTGTTCGACTCACACCAAAGTTGTTAAATGCCACTTGCACTTGCCATGGAGTGGAAGAAAAAAATAGTTATCCTACCTATTGCCTGCTACTAAAATCTATTCACTACAACTGCTCGATAGTAAAGTAATTTGACATGTTCTTGGTATAGTAATGTCCTATGCCAAAACTTTTATGAAAAACCCAAGTATCAAATATCAAATCAAGTCCTCAATAATTCACACCGAAATCATTGTTCACATATAATCACTTTTAACCTACTCAACAAACAACAATTAACATCTATTATTTCTCAATGTAAAGCTCCGACTCCCTTGCCTCTTAAGCTCAAGGGCTCGACCCTGGTTGAAAGCCCTGTACCAAATGTTCCTCCTATTCTTCAAGGCCTGATTGTGGGGCATGTTGTGGCTACCACTCCTGGCCCAGACCTGCCTCCCCCTGTAGTCAAGAACCCGGTTATGGAAGAATACCCCTTTGCTAAGAGTATTGTCAACCTTCTCAAATCTCCTGCAAAGTATGTGGACGAGGCCTCTAAAACGGCCCTAAAGGAACAGTGCATCTCCTCGATGGCCAGCTCGGTTTCACTGGTTGATCAACTGGAAGATGGCGAGAGTGCGAGGGACCCCATTCTTGCCCCGAAGACGGCTCGCTCCCCAATGGTGTTATCTCATCCCACTCCGAACCTGGGTATCCCCTCCCCTGGTGCGTCATCCAGCGGTTGCATGACTCCTATTGACAAGGGCTGGATTACTCAAAGAAGCAAAACCAAGAACGCAAACCCTAATGTGGGGACAAAACTTAAAACGGGCCGGCCATCGCAGAGACTATCGAGACAAAAGGAAGCAGCAAGGGATATTGCCAATGACAGGCAGCGAACCTTAGAGACGTCCATAAAAGGTAAGAATTGAGGGTCCTCTCATGGAATATGAGGGGCCTCAACAACCCCCAAAAGCAATATGCTCTTAAGAAGTCTATTTTTGAAAATAAAATTATGGTCCTTCTCCTCCAAGAAGTTAAAATGTCTATGTCTTCCTTTTCCCTTGTTGTTAGAAAAATTTGGCCTGGTGCTAAGTTTGTTATCAATGATGCTACTGGAGTCTCTAGTGGCTTGGTTACCATGTGGGACCCCTCCCATTTATCTGGCAGTCTTCTCTCCTCCTCGACCAACCTTTTGGTCTCTGAACTCTCTTCCCCGATGGACTTTTGCCTTCTCATTAATGTTTATGCCCTCAATGTCAGATCGGGTAGACTGAATATCTGGAATGACACAACTGCTCTAATACAAAATAAAGTCAATGCCCACTAGTTGATCACAGGTGATTTTAACTCTGCTCTAATCCCCTCTGAGAAGTTGGGGGGCCTCCCAGAGTACTCTGACAGTATGACTAATCTTGCCAACTTCATTGGAAGGAATGGGTTAATGGATGTGGAACTAATGGGGCAAAAATTCACTTGGTCCAATCTTAGGAAGGGAAAGGATCTTATTCAAGTCAGACTTGGTAGATTTCTCATCTCAGGCAATTAGGGAATTGGTCCCTCCTTGAAGCTCACTAACCTCCCTAGAACGGTCTTTCACCACAACCCCCTGCTCCTTTGAAATACCATGAATGTTGTAAGGAAAAATCATCCTTTTAGGTATGAAAGTATGCGGAACTCTCATCCGGAGTTCAAGGAATGCAAAAAGATGGTGAAGCGCCTGCATCCCTGGCACACCTATGTTCCAGATTGCCCATAAGCTTGATTTGGTCAAAAGGAACGTCTGGGATTGGAATAAATATACCTTCGGGGACATCTTCAGGCAAAAAAAGGAGCTCAATAGTAAAGTGACTTCTATCCAAGAGCGCATTGATCAAGGTGACTCCCTTGAAGCTACCCATATGGAGGAGGCTTCTCTCCGCAGAAAATGGAAGGAAAACTCCCACAAAGAAGTCTACTAGAAATAGAAATCTCGGGTTCAATGGCTCCAAGAGGGTGATAAGAATACAACTTTCTTTCATAGATCTGCTATTATCCACAGGCGTAGAAATCACATCTCCTCCCTCTTGGATGATAACAATCAAGAGGTAAATGATGAGGATAGTTTGAGCAGACTGACTACTAACTATTTTGCCACTTTGTTTAGGGAAGATGGTTACTCTGGGGCCCCTGTTGGGGAGGATCTTCTCAACTGCCTCCCGCCACCCCTCTCGGTGGAAGATAACAACCTCATTATGGCCATTGTTTAATCTGACGAGGAAGTCAAGTCTGTTATTTTTGCTATGGGTTCCTTCAAAGCCCTCGGGTCCTGATGGTTTCCCTTCGCCTTTTTTCCAAGATTTATGGGATGTGGTGGGCCCTGATGTTGTTCTGGCCACTAGGGATTTTTTTAGATCTAGAAGGATTCTCAACAAGCTCAATTACACCTTCATTGCCCTTGTCCCTAAAATTCAGGAGGCATCCAGTCTCAAGAACTTCCGCCCTATCAGTCTATGCAACACTATTTATAAAATCTTCAGCAAAGTTCTTGTTAATAGGCTCAAATTCCCTTCCCAAAAAGGTTTTGTCTTGGGTAGATAGATTCTTGATGCAGCCATCTCTACTCATGACATTATTCACTCCATGGACAAGTGTCATCAACCGGGGATGGTGCTCAAGCTTGACACGTCCAAGACTTGTGATAGATTCAACTGGAACTTCCTTTTCAAAGTTCTCAAAACTATGGGTTTTGGAGATAAACTCATCAAACTTATTAGGGAATACATATCTACGGTCACCTACTCTGTGCTTCTCAGCGGGAGCCCCCTAGAGAAGTTCAGGGCCTCCAGAGGTCTGCGACAAGGGGATCCTCTCTCCCCTTACCTTTTCATCATCCTTGCTGAAGTGTTGGCTTCTAATTTGAACTCCATGGTTCGCAGGGGAGCTCTCCTGGGCATCAAACTTGCCTCTACGGCGCCTCCTAATGTTTTGCAGTAGTTCGTCAACACCACTATTCTCTTTGGTATCTCCTCTGTGTGGGAAGCTAAGGCTTGGAAATCCTTTCTCAACTCTTATGCTCTGGCCTCTGGCCAACACATTAACTATGAGAAGAGCAACATTTGCTTCTTTCACACTCATGTCCAACTCCAAGATAAAGTCTGCAGAATCCTTGGTTGTCAAAGGGCCTCCCTCCCTGACACCTACCTTGGTCTCGCTTTGACTATCAAAGATGTCTCTAATTCCTTCTGGATCTCTATCCTCGAAAGAATGCAGAAGAAGTTGGCTGGTTGGAAAGGTATATTCCTCAGTAATGCTAGGAAATTGTAGCCACTCTCCTCCTCCCTCTAGAGGATCCATGTGTACTTCCTCTCCCTTTTTAAGATTTATGCGGCTATGGCTGCTAAGCTAGAGAATATCCAAAAGACTTTCCTTTGGACGGGAATGGAAGAAAAGAAGAGGCTCGTCTTGGTGGGTTGGGACAGAGTTTGTCTTCCGAAGGCCATGGGCGGGTTGGGAACCCACAAGATCTCTAGGTTCAATAAGGCCCTTATGACCAAAATTGCTTAGAATCTTTTGAATAAGGATGCAGATTGGAGCAAGATCATCAGGGCCAAATACCTAGGTAATGGGGATTTTTGCTTTGTCATGAAAGAGGAGGACCTACCCAGGGGTTCCAAAATTTGGAACAACATCTTGAGCTGCAAGAACCCTTTATCCCATGGTATGAGGCGGCTTATTGGAAATGGAAGGAATATTCTCTTCTGGGAAGATTGCTAGTTGGGAGAGAAACCCCTTGCTTCTTCCCCCTCCCTTAGAAGGCTCCACGATGCTACCAAAAGCTTCTTTGGAGAAAGGGTCAGTGATTATTTCAGCAACTGCACTTGGAGGGCTTTGGAGGACTATTGCATTGATAATCCCTTCCTCTTCCCTACTGCTAGAGAGATCCAGAAGCTTTTGGCTGGTACGTTCCTCCTCCTTTTTCCTAGGGAAGATAGATTCATTTGGAAGTGGGACCCTTCTAGAGACTTCTCTATCAAAACTGCCTACAACAGCTTGCTAACAGAACCTGATTACACCTCTATCTAGAAAGAGGTCTAGAATCCCCAACTCATTCCCAAGGTTAATTTATTTTGGTGGACTGCTCTCCTCAACAAAATTTTGACCCAAGACAATTTGGTCAAGCTGGGATTCCAATTCCCTAATAGATGCATCCTTTGCAAAAATGATGAGAAAAGTCCTGCTCACCTCTTCCTCCACTGTGCCTTTACTCGGGAGCTCTGGGGGATGGTCTACAACAAGCTCAATATCTGTTGGATTATGAATGACAATTTGTTATGTTTGTCCTAGGAGTTTCAGGGCCCCTTTTCCAACCCCCTTATCCAACAACTGTGGATGCAAATCCCCCCTCATGTGAGCTGGAGTATCAAGAAGGAAAGGAATGACAAGATATTCAGAGACAAAGAGGCCTCTATGAAAATTGTGTTTGCTCGATTCCTTAAGTTGATTCTTGAGAATATCTTTGTTTCTAAAACCCGACTGGCCTCCAAGCCCCCCTCTACCTAGGACTGGGAAATTTCTAGATGTTGGAGCATCCCCCCCTCGTTCTCTCTTGTTGACTGCTTTAAGAGACTCTTAAGGCAAAGCACGGTTTGGTCCCCTCTGGCTATACATTTCAAACTCAATTTTGATGGGGCTGCCAGGGGGGTCTAGCTGTTGGTGGAGGGGTTATCAAAACCCATTTGGGGGCCCTTGTTGTTGCTTATGCGGGTAACCTAAATGGACATTCCTGTAATCAGGCTGAAGCTATGGCCTTAGCCTGGGGAATTTGTCTCGCCCTCACCATGGGAATCAGGATTATGGACATTGAGGGTGACTCCAAGCTCATCATTGATGTTGTCAAAGGGCAGAATAGGCTTAATTGGACCATTGAGGAAACCATCAGGGACACCCTGAGGCTCATCTCTAGGCTAGATTCGTTTAAAATTATGCATGTCTATAGGGAAGGCAATAGAGTGGCAGATGCCCTGGCAGCCATTGGCCTAAATCTTTCAGGCTTGAGATATTGGAGGAGCCATAATTCCCTCTGGACCATGTTAACTTCCTTCTTCAGGAAAAGAAATCCAAAATTATTACCGATGATTGAGTTGCTACCAAGTGTTTTCCTTACTCTCCTCTCTTCCCTTGGGGTCGTTTGGAGGTGTTGGTTTCATAATTCAAATCATGAGAATGTCCCTTTGATATATGTTGATGTGGTAGTGACTTGTTCGGCCAGGCTAGTGGTGATGGACGTGCTACTTTGTTGCCAATTCCTTTCGGCTTACAGCGTCATGATGAGGTACGATTGGATTGGTAACATGTTGGTTGTCGTTGGTATTTATTGGCTCTTCATGCCTCATAACAAGGAAATCATTTCTAAAAGTGATTTCAATTTTTCCCATGCGCCCAGCCTCATGTCTCATTTATTGACGTCGGGCTCGCACACTTCCCATTATCTTTTCTCAGCTTGCTTCTCAAAGGGTCTCTGCAACTTTATCTGCGAAATTTTTTTCATGACTAAAGAAGCTCTGTTGGCGGAGGATATGGGGGGTGATAGAGTTAGATGCAAATTGGACAATCCAGATGATTTCAAAAATGACCCCCTGGTCTGGAATTTCTGCGTTGAAGGAGGGGTTGCCGATTTTTTGGAATGTCTACAAGGCCAAGATGAGCATCTCTTGGCTTCTCTTGCCTCCTCCTCATCTGGGAGGCGTGTCTCGGTGGGCGGAATTTCTTTTGATGTCTCTGAGGAGATTATTGCCTAGGCTACGAAGCTAGCCCTCAACGGTCGATGTTGGAAGCACACCAACCATGTTGCCAATAGCAAAGGTTTGAAATGCTTCTTCTGCAACCACAAGGAACCTGTCAAAATCCAGGGTGGGTTTGATCGGGAGGAGCTCAAACATCTGTGGAACATGATCTACCTTATGATCATGAAGTACTTCACTTGCGAGGGCAAGCACAAGGTATTTTACTACTATCATTTGCCCATTCTAAATCATTTCTGCAATAATGATTTGCTATGTCTGCCCTTTTATTTACTACATTCCATTGAAAGCTCCGTTAAAGAAACCATGGATCCCAAGCATGGGGATAAGCCGCCCTACCTCATTCATCAAGGCCTCATTTACAGTCTATATAAATTTCATGAGGCCCTTTGCCCCCCCCGAAACCTCTCTCTCTCTCAACCACCCATGCCTACTCCTCAGCAGCTTGCCGCCCTGTCTATGGCCTTCCCCCAATTTTTCCAATATCCTCATGAAGGATTTTCTAAGGCCAACTTCTCCATGTCTATGCCTACTTATGCCTCTATTGTTTCCTTATCTGTGGTCTCCCCCAGTTTGAGTTTGTCTACCTCTCCCAGCACTTCCCACTCCTTGTCCAAGGGCAAAGGCAAAACCCCTATTAAACGCAAACGTATTGTCTTTGATGACAACTTGTCCTTTGAGGATGTTGAGAATGACAATCCTTCCCCTGATTTTGAGGTTATAAGGAGATCCTCCAAATTGGCTTCCAAAAGCTTGCGCAAAAAGAAGACCCTTGTGATCAAAAAATATTGACTCGGAGGAGGACCCCATTGGGGACAAGGAGGGAGAGGACCCTAATACCACTATGGGGGGCCCTAATGGGGATGTTGTGGATGTGGATATGACTAGGGACCCCATGGTTCTGATCACTAGTGGTGTCGCTGACACAGGAAATTTTGAGATGCAAACCCAGGATTCTATTGATGTTAAGGATACGACCCCTATGAACATGGGCATTGAGGGTGTTATGGGTGAGGAAAATTTTGATAACAAAGCCCTGGACTCTAGTAACTTGGACCTGGATTTAAAGATGGCGGAACAGGTGATGAACTCTCTCCCCCTAATGGGCCTGGGTAATGATATTGATTGTCCCCCTGCTGAAGATGTGGCCAAGGAGATGGATAAGACTATGGATGACATGGCTACTGTGAACCCCCAGGGTGTCCCTACTCTGGAGCAAATGGAAAATTTGCGCATGAACGTGTTAATCATCATGCAGAGGATTGAGAACCTAGGCCATGTGCTTGAATTGCAAGCTATCATGGATGATGTCAATCGGCTCAAGAGAAAGATGGAGGCCTGGGATGCCCAAATTGGGGGCCTTAACAAATTTCATATGTAGGTTTTACATAGCTCGGCGCTCACTCTCTCTATTGAGGGAACGTACTACGAACACGGAGGAGGATAAGGATGCTAGGGACCTGTACAAGTTCATGTCCAATGAATGGAACAATGCCATTGATGTCACTGGGGTGCGAAAGGCGCCCCTGTAGTTTTTTTTTGTGTTTTCTGCCTATTTTTTATTTCTAAGACTTGGTCTCTTTTTGTTCTTAGTTGTTGTTAATGTTGTTATAGTGTTGTTTTTGCATTGTGGTCTCGTTAATAGTTTGCTATGTAAAGGGTCAATGCCCTAGTTCTCAGTACTTTTTTAATCAAAAACATCTATTGTTTGACTTTTCTCTCATTACTTATAGTTAATATTGAATTAGATTTTCAATATATAGATAAATTAATATTAAATTTTATATTGATTCTTTCAATTAAACTTACATTCTATTGTCACTATTAGTTTTATATTAAAATCTCCTACCCTTGCCAAAATGAAATTAACATCCATAAGTATGCAAAAGTTTGATCATATTATAAAGTAAGATAGTAAGAGGTACAACAAAAATCTAATTATATCCATGCAATAGGTATACAAAAGTTGTACAAATGACTCTATGTGCTACATGGATCAACCACCCCATTTGAAGAATATATAAGAAAATAGAAGCAACATAATGTTGAATATAATATTGGTAGTCAGGTGCTTTTCTCAAGCATAATATATATAAATCAACCTATCTAAACTTTCTCTTATATTCAAATGTACTTGTTATTTATATATATTTAACAAAGTACCCAAGTTGTTTTTAAATGCATATAGATAATTAATCAAATACGTTTATCATGAAGATGTATTCTCAAGTAGTAGAAGTCTCATATTATTTACCTAGATCGATTTTAGAAGAATGTTTAGATTTGATGATTCTAAGTAGAGCATAAAAGATGGCATATGATAGAGTAAACCTTCATAGAAAGCCTATGCTTAAATCTTTATACAAATATATGTATATGAAACATAGAAAAGATATATGAGTGTTGATCATACCTTTATAACTTGACCATACGATCATACCGGTAGGACCTTATTGGCAAGCAATCTGACATGAATCATAGATCTAAACACAATTCACTTGAGCTAGCATTAGCTTTTTTATTTTCTTTTCTCTCTTTTTTTTATAACATCTGATGTCCACATAATATCCACAATGACCAATTTTATTATCCAACATGAAAAGTAATTCATAATCCTTTGAACTTATAATTATCACATGACATAATGTGTTTTCATTCACTTTGCTCACAGTAGGTACCACTACAAAACTCTAACCATTCAAACACTTTCTAATTCTAGATTATTGTTAACTATCATCTAATTCATTTTATTTCCAAGATTCACTTAAGTATATAACATTCTAGATGCACAATTAGATTATTGCACATATTTGACATGACTACAATCAAGACCCTATCATAAACCAAATGTCCATAATGCAAGAATTGATAAAAGTAACTCAAATTAGTCAAACAAATGAATTATCTATGACCATCTATAGGTGGGGCGTTACGACTTACTCAATAGGAAACACTTGCACTTTAAACACATCCACATTAAGGAATCATAATAATTACTCAAAATATAATTAAAAACTAACATTCTCTAATTGCAACTCTTTCAATAATTGACTCTTTCATGATTAAAAAAAACACCTCAAGAGGGAATAACGCATAAAGAAAGGGTCTAAGTAAACATACACCCAAATAAACTTGCACAATGCTTAACTTAAAAACCATACACCCTTAAAAAGAATAAAAGCAACTCATTCCCTAAATAAGCCATCATTTAAAACAAATATATAATCATTTCAATTTAAGCCAATTTGGCTATAACAAACACCATTTGCATTCAAATTTCAAGTTAATGAAAATATCATCTAAAATACTTTTGGAAACTAAATTCAATATATAAATCAAAATAATCATTTTCAAATAAAAGTCATATCGACTAAACGTAATTCATGGCTAACAATATAAACTTCATTTTCACAAAATAATTTGCGATTACATCTAATCAATCTTTAACATTTAATTTTCCATACTACTAGTTTCAATATATATATACTTATTAAATTCAAAATCCAAAAATTATTTTAAAAATCCAATACCCACTAAACCTCTTATTAATTTAAAAATTATATATATATATATATATATATATATATATATATATATCTATATATATATATATATATATATATATATATATATCATAATTTAATGTCATCGAAAACGATGTTTAATCGATAAATAAAATAATATTGAACTGCATATTTTTTTGTTTACAACATATACCAGTAGGGGAGGAGGGTTTAACAGCCCACTTCCCCCTCCTCCCAACCCACTACGTGGTGGTATGGGGTTCTTCCACCCCCCACCCTTGGTGAGGGGACACCACAGTCGTGGTGCCCTCTCCCCACCACGATGGGTAAGGGCACCATGGGTGTGGTGCCCTCTCCCCACGTCATGGGGTTTGGATTCCACGACCTGCGCCCCCCCCCCCCCAACTTTCTTTTTTTAAAAAAAAAAATTCTCCTCCTTGTTAAATTCGACGGAGGTATAATTTAATTTTTTAAAATTTAAAAAAAAAACAAAAAACTTCCAAATGCAGTTTCAAAACCAAATTTTCTAGCAACAATAAAAACAAACACCAGTCCATTGTCCAGAACATAGTATGGTCTTTTGGAAACAAATTAAAAAATTCATGATATTAGTTTAACAGTCTGAATCAAAGATTCAAATATTAAAACTATCTGTGTCACTTGAATTTCATCATCAAGATGCTACCTGCAATAAGTTAGTTTCATAAAATACAAATGAAAATACTACAGGAAATCCAAATTCAACCAATGAAACTGCATGAAGTACATATGAAATAAAATACTAATATTACCTTCATGGCTTATGTCCCATTGTGTCCTAAGTCCACTGTTCCTAGTTGCAGATGGTGTGCTCTCAGACAATGCACTGATGGCTTCCAAGATGGCATATGAAGAATGGACTGGTAACTGATACTATGATATGCAATACTACATGATTATGCTAAATGATTATACTATGATGTTATATGATATTTGCTATTTGCTATTTTCTTCAAGATTAAAACTCACAGATGCATATGATTAATTTGAAGACTAACTCTCTCTCAACTGAATCTCTTGATTTTATAGACTTTGAGAGGATGAGATGATGTGGGTTAGATCAATGGTCATGATCAAATCTATATATTTGGATGGTTGTGAGCAAAGATGAAGGTTGAGAGAAAGGGGGAAAGAGAAGACAAGTGTCACTCATCTCACCTTGACTGGGTTACTGATTGAGAGAATCTAGGGATGGTTGGAGAAGATTTAGGCATGATAGGACAAGTGGAATCAAGTCTTTCCTAAGATGTAGGGGGTGTTGGAGAGAATATAGAAGATGGTTATGAAATATGTATACGTACACAATTTTCATTAATTTTGGAAGTTGAAGATAAATGATGAATTAATATTTAAGAAATATTAATTTCCTTAGCCACATGTTTGATGATTTGGCAAAGGGAAGATGAAGTGGAGATGGAAGGTGAGTTGGAAAAGGGATTTAAATAATTTAGAAATTATTTAATATTTGAGACTATATGATAGGAGAATAACTATTAAATATTAGATATTTAATTGTTTGGAGAAGATAATTAAATATTAGATATTTAATTAACTTGGTTAAAAGAATAATTAAATATTAGATATTTAATTAATTAGAAGAATAAGATAGATGAATTAATTAATAAAATATTAATTAGTAGAAAGACATGAAAATGAATTAAATAAATTAATCTTTTCAAATTAACTATTTAATAGAAGAATAATCATTAAATAAATATAAAATATTTATTTAATTGCTCATAGCCATTTTTATGTGTATACACTATCCAATGGTTTTCTTCCCAAACAAAAAATTGGGGAAATCTCAAAACCCAAGAATCCAATTTTGCCCCAACAAAAAGGAACAAACAATTACACAATCACAGACAAATTTTAAAAACAAAAGAACAAGCAAAGGAATTCAGGCAACCAACCCGCAAGAGCTTTCCTAGAAGAAATTTGAGAAGAGCCATCCCAATCCCCCCCAAAATACTAGAGTTCACACCAAACCCCATAACCAATAGAGAGGAGGAAAAAAAAATCTCCAGCATGAGAAGAATCCCCCTTTTCCAAAAATTTCCCAATAATAAAGCCATTTTTTTCAAAAATCTAATTTAGGGCATAAATTCACTTTTTAATAAAAATTAAAAAATCTAATTTTATTTTAAAACATTTGCATGACTATATTCAAAAATTATATTATTCTTTTACTTTTTCTTTTCAACACAAAAGTCATAAAATATTTAATAACTAATAAGTAAAAATTGATTTTCTTTCTCTTTGTTTTTTTTAAATAATTACTCAAGCCATATATAATTTTCACTAATAATTCAACATTCAGTCTAACTAGACAATTAAGAGTAATCGATTATATAATTAACCATAAAAATGATCTTAATTTAATTTATCCTTAATTCCATGTAATGCCCATACCCTAGTCGGACTTTTAAAACCCATTTAACCTTGATTGACTTCCTAGGTGGCATTCTCGAATGGTAGATTAACCGATATGCAATGTGTAGTTGAGATAATATAAATAAACTGAGCATACTTATTATTGTGTTTTTGCATCGATTCCCGTGTAAATGCAATTGTTCCTAACCCTTGTGATAAATCTTGAGCTAACATCCTCATTGAATATGTATTTGTATATGCATGCTTGTATGAATTCATGGGTGCAGGAGATTGCAGGTACAACACCGCTTAGGGCAAGGTTCATCTCCTTTGGAATTTGCAAGGTTGAGTATGCTCGTTCATCTTTTGAATTCGGATTTAGTGGTCATATAACTCTCATCTTGCCTTAGCCATGGTTAGGTGAGCATCGTGTGTGGATTCGTGGGCTTGCTCTTCAATGGGATGCGTGTCGAGTGATTTGGAGGACTTCCTCGATTTGCGTGCCATGCGCGAGGTAAGAGAGGTTTGTGATCCTAAGTATTAAATTTAAATATAAGAGTAGACGAGCGCATTAGAAATTTAGAAATTTAAATGGGTAGCTTCTTCTATATGATTAATCACTAATTTAAGAGATTGCTTTAAATTGTTATTGTAGCAAGCTTAAGGTATTTAACTGAGGTTAGTGTGCTCATTTACGCATTTGTAACTTTTATGCATTTGTAGTTGAGAAATTTGAATAAACAAGACTCTTGCATTAGATTAGTCATTTATTTAAAAATGTCGCTTTATTAAGTTATAGCGAGTTAATTTAATAGTTAATTTTAATAACTACGATTTTAATAAATTAAGCATTTTAGAAAGGAAAATTTTTAAAGTTGTTTGGGAGATAGTAATAAATTACTCATTTTCGCATTTTGGAAGAAAAGGGGTAAATTATTATTATTTAAACGAGATTATTTCTTTTTACTTGTAAAGTCGATATAGTATAAAAGTTTGGCTTTTAGGAAATTAAAATTTAATCAAAATGCCTTACCCGGTAAATAGTTCCAAAATATAAATGAAGAACTAAATCAATATTGAGAAATTTAAAATTTAAAAGAAATAGAAGCATTATAATTTTAATAAGGGAAAAACAAATGAGATGTATTAAATAAGGTAAATGAATGACTTCCATTTCATTTTTCATTCATTTTATTTCAAAAATAAATGCCTAATTTCGAAATTAAAAATTAGGGCAAAATTAGGGCTTTTTCTTTTTAACCTAGTTTTGGAGACATTTTGGGGGTTCTTGGCTTGGGAGTTTCTTGGGAGAAAATTGGAGAAATTTTGGGATTGAAGCAGCAGATTGGAGAAGCTCTTCCTCAAGAATCATACCCGGAATTTGCACTATGAGGTAGGATTCCAATCCACTACCTTATTTATTTGTTGAATACAAAGAAATAGTCTCATCCATGAATGATTTGGGGTCTTGGTTTAGATCTGGAAATGTTTTTTTTGAAGTGTTGTAAATCCTCTTATCTTTTGTGTGGTTAAACCTGTTTGTGTTAGAAAAAAATGTTATCTTCAAATATCTTGATTTCCTATAATACAGTTCGTTTAAAAACGAACTTATGATCTTTAGCCTGTGCGTTTTCTTTTAATCTCTTATGATCTTGCTGTGGCGGGCATTTTGGGTTCCATTGTTTCGAACCTGAATGTAAAAAAAAAAAGGGGATAAAGGTAACGAACTGGCGGAGGGTTTTTTTTTTATGTTAGAAAAAGCCTTTGTTGGGGTTGGAGGGCGGGGAGCGGAGCTCCACCCGCTCCTCCTCCCCCTCCCCCGCTCGCTTCACCCACGCCCATCTCCGCACACCTCCCCGAGAACCCTCCCGCCGCAGGTAATGGCACCGGTGGCCGCGGCACTGCGGTGGCCGCAGGGGCCGCGGTGGCCGCAGGGCGCCGCGGGCCTGCGGGCACCGCAGTGGCACCGCCACAGGGACAACCCCCCTGCGCGAGCCAAAAGGGCAACGCCCTCTTTTTTTGGTTATTTGAGTTTCGTTTTTTTGTGTGCAATTTACTTAGTTTTAAAAATTGGTTTTAGTATTTAGAATAAAAGAAAAAAAAGGGGTTTTAAATTATTTTAACATATTTCAGTTTATTGGTTAATATATATAAATTTACTTTTTTATTATGATGTAAGAATTTAATTAGTGTTGTGAAATTAATGAAAGGGGGGTAATTATAGTTAAGAAGTCTTCAGGTTCAATTCTTTTTTTATGTCATCCAATTTTAAATTCAACTTTCTATTATATTATTTAATTCCAGGATAGCGAATAATATTTGGATTTAGATAACCGTCTCTTGATAGAATTATATTTCGTTACAGTTGTTAACTTATCTTGACTTAGACATGCTCGGGTTTTGCACATTACTAACTTGGGTTAATTATTAATGATGGATTAATGAGAAGTTTTAAATAAGAGTTAGCCTAACGAAACCATAAACTTGAATCGACACCAATGGATAGTAATGATCCAAAAAATACCTCTACCGGACAATGCCTATGCTGAATTAAACTTCTATTATTGAATTTGGTTATGTAATGGTAAGACTTGACATGGTAGTGTTAGTTGCAAGTTGGTCAAGCCCCTAATTAGGAGACCGTCAAACAAGAGTATCCAGGATTGTTTGTTTCTTTTTGTTTGTTATGACTCATTTTGACCCGCTTCTAAAAGGGATCTTTATGTAATTAACGTCCGAGGTGTCTGTTGTATATTGATTTTATTCGCCTAAGTGGCAAGATGTAAAAGACTCATAAATCATGAATTTCTAACAACATAATACCAAAGGGGTCTTGCAGTTGAGCAGACCCGGAGATGTAGCCCATCCGGGGTGAACTCCGAGATCATATCTGTGTTATGCGATGTTTATAGCGTACTTTGTTTTATGTTTTAAATTATCTTGAATGGTTGTATTCTTGCATAGTGTAAAGTGTAAATTAAATGAATTCAAATTTAAATGTATAACATTTTCAGATGGATAAACGTAGTTATTCAAGTTCATAAAATGTTGTGAATTATGAATATGGCATGGTATTTAAATATTGAAATTAAAGTGTGGAAAAAAAAAGTAAATTGGTAATTTTAATTTAAAATGTAATAGTGGAAGAAATTTAATTAGAATTACTTTATTGGATTAACTTGATATTGAGCATATCAATGGAATGAATGTAAAAAGGAAATAAAGTTAAAATTCATGTCATAATTCCTAGATTTAAAACTAAAGGATGAACATCATATAAATATCTATCTGCTTACCTTAGTAAATGAATCACGCCATGTAAATTATGTTTCATTACATTGAATGAATTTGATAAGTTATTTCACATTTGAATCTTAACAATAATCCTCATCAGATTAATTTGATAATTCATGAGGACTCAACTAGGCATCCATGTTGTATATTGGATGGATATACTTATTAATCCATGTTGTAATTATAATCAATAATCCTCACCAGATTACATTTATAATGGGGTGAAATCAATTGGATATCCATATTTTTTAATCCCTTATAAGAGGAATCCCTCATGATTGCTAAAATTAAACTAAAATGAAAAAGTAGTTGATTTGTTGTTCAAACATTAAATCCTAGTAAAAGTATCTCTCTCATTTTAAGATCATTTAACAAGAAGAGAACAAAACAAGAGATATGCAAAAAGATAATTGTATTTTAATCCGAATAGAAGGACGTCATTATGATCTTATCTCTCTAATCTTGAAATGACGAATGTCATCTAGTTAACGAATCTTTAAATTGAAGGATGCTCTCGTGTGTTCTAATGCAGACCCATCTTAATGAAAATTAGCCCATTTACTTGCATTATTAAAACTTCAAATGTATCCTATGGCTACTCACATTTTACCTTTCATAAAAGAACTTCAACTCATTAGTAGGCTACGCATGATAACAAATGAAGAGACCTCACTCTACTCATGGAAGTTTAATCCGAAAGAAACAAATTTATCTTATTAACCATACTTTTTAATATTTTAAAAGAGGTATCAAATGTGGGTGAATATTTTAAAATCAAATGAAGGAATCCTCACTTTACTAATCATAGTTTAGCCTTAAATGAATGAATCTCATTAAGCACATTTATAGCATTATAGGATGATGTCAAGTGTGGATGGTTATTTTAAAACTCTAACGAATGAACTTTGTTATATTTAAAACCCTTGATCCCATTTGGAGACCTCCTAATGTAATTATGAATTAAAGTGCGATGAATAAATAATCTCCTCAATGGCCTCCTAACCATCGAAGTAATTGAACGCCTCCTAAAGATATAAGGTGTTAAACCATTGAACACATATTTAATCAAGGACTATGCATTACCTCGTAATTAAGATATCCAGTTTAATGGATCTAATGACGCAAGTTGAGTTAGGTGTAAGGTTGTGTAATCGCGTTAGGAAACTCCTTAGGATTGGCTGAGCCTTCCGCTGTGATATCTAAGTTGATAGACAATCTCCATTGTATTTTAATGTCATGTCTAATAATGAATTGAGTTAACTTCAATTTATCTTAATAATGTAACTTTTCATTAACACTCTTAATTATAATTAAAAAAAAAAAAATTACACTCTATTTGAGTGTTTTTAATTTAAACCCTTAGGGGTTTCCTGGCGGGGCATTACATTCCATTTTTAAAAAATACAACACACATTAATTACTCATTAACTACTCAAGAAGAGAATGATTAAATACACAAAACACATAACATGCAACACTCAACTTAAACCAAATAAGAACATGACCCACATACCAACGTCAGAACGATGGCCTACTTGGCGATCCGACAAGGTAGACAAAAGACTGGCAACACTCACAAACGAACAAGGCTAGGATTAACATTAGGGCCTTAGAACTACCTCCTCCACTTCCATCGAGTTAATTAGGTACGCTCAGACCTGTGGAGCTGGGTGGAGTTGGTACCTTGTATCTGCAATTTTCTTGCATATATATATATATATATATATATATATATATACAAACACAGTAAACACACTGGTGAAGGAGAATCGTGACTTTCCGTGTCTCATCGAAATGAGTGATGAGAAATCATTTCCTTGCACCCCATACACTTTCACACAACATGACGACATATACATAAAGCAACTCGCACATGAAGCAAATGTGTTAGTCCACACATAAATAAACTTAACATTTCATTATTTATAAAATACGATGCATAAATAGAGTTAACAACTACTAGTCAATCAACAATAATGTATAATCATATTCACCAAACACACTCCTAAGCATCATTCCAAAATAAAACATCACAATCATAATAAATAAACCATACACATAAGCCATTGAAAAGTCAACCTTGGTCAATGAGGTAAAAAAGGGTTTGATCAGGGTAGGGGTACTACATTCTCCCTCACTAGGGTTCAACTTACTCCTAGAATTCGTAAGGCTAGGATGGAACAACAAGGACACCTAAGTCATTGCACTCACATATCATAATCCAAAATCTTAACTTATCTTAAGGAGAATGCAATCCACAAAATCAATATACTAATGTATAGAAATCAACATCCAAGTCATCTACTTAACATAAAGATTTCCTACCTTTTCTAAATCAATTAGTTACCATTGAACAAACTTCCTTTTACATTCCTTAATTACATAATCAATGCGTTAAAATAGTTACAACAAGATGCATCATCTTTAATTACCTAGGTTAAACATACTAATACCCTTATTCGACTTCTAAAAACTACTATTCCAACATACATTCATACAAGAAAAGATCTCTACATAAATTCTTATCCAAAAGTATACATATTATATTGTACAAAGCATCATCACTTACTCTATCCAAACATGAAAACATTTATTTTACATCAATAAGCATCATAAAAATGATATTTACATGTCTACTACAACATCCTAATCATACACACTTCCCAGCATTACCAGGTTAACCACAACATACTCTCAAATTAAACTTTAAAATTTAGTCATAACTATTATTTCATACTACCTCTAGGGTACATAATGCATACACATTAAATGAATAAAGGTTCATGGTGCAGAATCATATCAATAAAATCACCAAAACGTAACTCCCAAGGCAAGATACAGCCTCATGTGAAGAAGAAAAGAATATAATTACCTACATCCAACCATCTAATATCTACTTAATTCATTCAAAACTCATGTAGGATTTTCAAACACTCGATAAAACAATAAGTTTGAAGATCATTAATATTTATCTAAAGTTTATCACACAATCTACTAGATCTAGTTCACACTTCTTCCTACTACATCTTATACTTCAGACGACTACAAACCAATTCCATCAAAGAAATTACATTTATTTCCTTAACTAATCTCATTATTTATTTAGTTTCCTCATTATGCCTAGAATCACTTTCTGTGGTGTTCTCCCTTAACACACTATTAGAGGTTCAAGTGAACATGATAGATATAACACTTAACACATAGCCAAGGTCAATTAATAAAAACATTCAAAATGATCACCAGAGATCTGAAAAGAACGTCATCCAAATGATTATCACCAAATACGATGATAAATAAGAAAAATGCTGACAATTTTAAAAATCAACAAAATCGAAAACATGGCAAGTGCCAAATTTAAATAAAAAGGAATGATAATTTAGTGGCCATTTCGTCATAAGAAATTTCAAAAGAAAATGCTAGCCCCTTAGCCACAAAACACAACTCAAAAGATAGTTAAAACAGTGTTGCAATAAAAACACGAAACATAGTGACCATTTTCAGCCACCTCATAGGGAGTAACCGCTACACTACATCCAAGATCACACGTCTCGAGTGTATTAGAGAATGAACCATAGACACTAAGGTTATTAGACTAACTACTTTACTTTAATACCATGCAATCTTAATTCACAAGTGTCACCTTCCCAACATTATCATTTATCCATATTACTATAATTCACAAATTGAATAAGGTAAGTAAGTAACCTCTTTTTGTCCTAAGCAAGAAAAATGTTAGGGCTCGGACATAAATCTTTGCGCATGGGCTGCATGCTTCAGACAAATGTGTGGGTGAGATTGAGGATGGGGATTGTAAATCGAACGGGGACCCCCATTCTGTGGACCCTCCTTTTGATCTTGGGGAGAGCTAGTTTTCATGGGTCCTTGGATCGTGTGGAAAAGGTTCTTCGAGAGGGGAATCTGATATGGAACAGAATATGGTTTTCCAAGGCCCCCCAAAATATTGGGCTAGCTTATTTGGTACAAAACATACTGGTAAGTCTGCCTTCCCTAAGGTGAAATATATTTCAAATAAGATAGAGAACAAGTTTGCCATATCTATTTCAGACACTGTGATTAAGCATAATATATCCTTAATGGCTTTCACTTTGGTGGGCAAATTTGTTGGTCCAAGGCCTAATATTGAGAATGTTAGGGTCCTTGCTAAAAACAAATGGCATCTAAAAGGTCAAGTTGATATTTCATCTTTACCCAAAGGATTTTTTTCTTTTAACTTTTACCGTTCAAAAGATTTAGAGGGGCATCTCTGTGGAGGCCCATGGATGTTTGGCAAAACCTCCTTGACTTTAAGGAAATGGCCCCCGAAGCTAGAGCTAAAAGATTCATCCTTTTTTTATTCATCTTCGATTTGGGTAAAATTGTCTGGGTTCCTTTTGGAGTTTTGGGTTGAAGATGTGTTTAAAGGGATAGCTAGCTCTTTTGGGGAACTTATTGCTACAGATCCTATGCCAGTTGCAAGGAAAAGGTTAGTTTATGCTAGAATTTGTGTGAATGTTTTCCATAACTCAGATCTCCCTTCGTCTATTGATATCCTCTCTAAACTCGAGACATGGGAATTGCCTATTGAATATGAATCTCTGCCTTTTGTGTGTTTTCATTGCAAAAAAGCTAGACATTGGGCCAGAGGATGTCTGAGCAATCCGAAGATCACTTCTAAGAACATAGGGGTTCAGAAGCAAGCTTGGAAAGAGAAACCAGGTAAGGATAATGGGAAGCCAATCGACATGAAAATGCAAGCTCCAGAGATCCCAGTTGTTGGGATTAAAGAAAATAAAGAAGGAGAACCTAGTAAGAATGATCGGGTGGAGTCTAATAATATTGACATGCACCCTAATTGTGATAGCTAGGAATTGTAGCTAGAAGAAGGTGACATAGATGAAATGGCGGCAAATGGGAAGGTACCTTCAAAGGAAGACAAGGTGGACAATGAAATTATGAATTACTCTGAGGTGCCTGAAATTGACCGCGAAAAAGATGAGTCGTCTATTAGTCCTATGGGATTAAGTTTGGATTCTTAGGATTCATGTAGCCAGGAAGCTTTGAAGATTTTAAAAGATAATATTAGTACCCCAAATCACAAGATGAAGAGTCATGATATGAAAGACTTCAAGAATGAAGATGATGGGGATGGGGGATTTCTCATAGTGGGAAAAAAGAAGAATAAGAAAATAGGTAATGCCATGGGTATCCAAACTAGAACAAGAGTTAAGGCTGATGTTGGCAATTCCAAATCTTCCCTAGGTAGAAAAACGGCTAGGTGGCATAGAGAAATGAAAGTTAACAGAACATAGCTGATGGAAGTCAGCATACCATCTTGGAGACCTTCTCCCCCCTGTCTAAATGAAGGTGACATCTTGGAATATAAGGGGTCTAAATGGTCCCCATAAATAGGACATATTAAGGAATCTGGTTAGAGACCATAAACTAGATGTTATCTTAATTCAAGAAACTAAGATGAGTAAAGAAAAAGTGGAAAAAATTAATGCTTTTTCTTTTGGAGGTGTTGTTGGTAGTAGTTCTGAAGGAGCTTCAGGAGGTGTTGCTGTCTTCTGGAATAAGAAGGTTGTGTAGGGCGAAGTGATCCAAGCTGAAGATAACATGATAAGTATTAGATTTAAGCATATTAGAGATGATTTTATTTGGGTCCTTCCTAACACCTATGCTCCTAAGTCTAAAGTTGCTAGATCTAAATTTTGGAAAGTTGTGGAGGAAAACAAAAAAGGTTTCCAAAATGATCCTTGGATGATCATGGGTGACTTCAATACTCCCCTATATAATTCTAAAAAGTATGGGGGGTCTCAAATTCTTCTGGATAGAAAACTGATCTTATGAATTTCATAACTAACATGGCTCTCACTGATGTGGAGATGCCTGAAGCAACCTTTACTTGGTCAAATAGGCGGGATGGTGATGAGCTGATTTAGGTTAGACTAGATAGAGTGTAAATCTCCAATGATTGGTTTACTAAGTACAACAATAGTTTATCTATCATCAATAGAATAGGATCTGACCATTTCCCTATCACTTTTGTGACTGAACTGCTTGTTAAAAGATGTTGCTTCCCTTTTAGATTTGAGAAAATGTGGTTATCTCACCCCACCTTGGAAAAGAATATCAAACTGGTGGAATATTCAGGTGGAAGGATCTGTTATGTTTAGAGTTGTTAAGAAACTTAGGCATGTTAAGGAAAAAGTAAGGGTTTGGAACAAGGAAGTCTTTGGAGATATATTTGTTATTAAAAATGCTTTAAAATCAGATTTAAAATCAATCCAAGATTATATTAAAAAAGACGGCTATAACTTTGTCTCTAGGGATAAAGAGAATGAGATCCTTGTTAAATATCATAAAATCATAGCTAATGAAGAAGACTTTTGGAGACAAAGATCAAGGGCTCTTTGGCTATCGGCTAGAGATAAGAATACTAAATATTTACATTTGTCCACTGTCAAACACAAAGTCGCCAACAAGATTTCCCAGTTAGTGGTGAATGGCAATATCATTAAAGGAAATTATAATATTGCTAAGGGGGTTGCCTACTTTTTTCTGAACTCCTTACTTTTGATTCTAACCTCTGTAGTGAAGTTCAAGATTCCTTACTAGGAAATATTTTGAAGGTTATTGGATTGGAGCAGAATAAGGTTTTATGTGCCATTCTCTCTTATGATGAGATTAAAAGGGTTGTTTTTCTTTTCAAGGAGATATATCTCCTCGGCCTGATGGGTACCCCATGTTTTTTTTTCATCACTTCTAACATATTGTTGGGAAGGACATTGTTCAAGCTATGAAAGAAGTTTTTGGAACTAAATCGTTGCTTAAGGAGGTGAATTCTACTTTTTTGGTTCTTATTCCTAAGCAACCTAGTGCAGACTCTATGGATAATTTCAGACCTATATAAGTCTCTGTAATTTTCTTTATAAAATTATATCGAAGGTGGTGACTTCTAGATTAATCACTTTTCTCCCCTCTCTTATTTCTTTGCATCAGAATGGATTTGTGCCTTGAAGGAAAATTCTGGATTCTATAATTTTGGTTCATGAGATCATTCACTCTCTTATTGCCTCTAAAAAAGATGGTTTCCTTATGAAGCTTGACCTTGCTAAGGCTTATGATAGAGTGGATTGGTTCCTTTTGAAAACAATTCTTAAGGATTTTGGTTTTGATGGAAAATTTTCAGAGATCATTTGGCAACTTATTTGTACTCCTTCTATGTTTGTTATTACTAACGGATCCCCCTCATCTTTTTTCAAGATGACTAGGGGTCTTAGGAAGGGGGATCCTATCTCCCCAATTTTGTTTACCATTTTAGCTGAAAGAATGAGTTGTTTATTATAGAATATAGTGATATTGAGAGATATTAAGGGTCTTAGGCCTTCTTCTTCCAACATGGTCTGCTCCCATCAGCAATTTGTGGATGATACTATCCTCCTTGGCGTTGCCTTTGTTCATGAAGCTAGATCTTTTAAAAGTGCTCTTCAAACTTATTCTAGAGCCTCTAGCCAGTTGATCAATTGGAATGAGACTTCTATTTTTTTCATTAACACTCCCCTTTGCAGGCAGAGAAAGATTGCTCAAATTATTGGTTGTTCTATTGATTCCTTCTCCTCAATCTATTTTGGGCTACCTTTAGGGGTCTGTCCTCCTGATTCCTTTTGGAGTTCTATTGTGGACAAGTTTTTCAAGAAATTGGTTGGGTGGAAAGGGGCTCTTCTGAGTCAAGCGGGGAAGTTGTAGCTTCTAAAGGCTTCTCTTCAAAATATTCTTGTCTATGCTCTTAGTCTTTTTAAGATCCCCTCTAAGTTTGCTAATGCTATAGACAAAATTTAGAAGAAAAAAATTATGGACTAGGGTAGAAGAGGAAAAAAGACTTCCCTTGGTTGTTTGGGAAAGGGTTTGTAGTCCTAAATGTTATGGGGGCCTTGGCTTAAGGGCTATAAAACACTTTAATAATTATTTGTTAGCTAAAGAAATTTGGAGGTCTTTTGGTGACAGAAAGGACTGGAACTCAGTTTGGATTAGAAAGTGTCTTCAGGATGTTCTGAATATTGCTTCCTTCCTCCAATCCAACAAAATCCCTAAGGGTTCGGCTATATGGAATAGCATCCTTAAGTCCAAACACGTTGTTGTTGCCTATAATGCCCCGCCAGGAAACCCCGAAGGGGTAAAACTAAAACACAAGGGTAGAGTACAAATATTTTATTTTTTAAGTTAAAACAACATAATGATACAATGAGTTGACATTAAGTTCAGAATACACAACAAAAGACTTAACTAACACCTAAAGAGTTTCCCAATGTGATTACTTGATTCAACACTTAACTCAACTCATGCTAATCAATCCAATTAAGTTGATTAACTTGATGACATGATTATAGTAAAACAATGGTTAAATTTATCTGATAGGTTAAAAATATAGATAACATGATTAAGTTCCTCCGTCACAATTTAACCATACATTAGATCCAATCTTACATTAAAACATATGTCATGCATCTAATTTTCATACATACTTTAATTGCATTAAAAACTAATGAATACTTTCAATTATGCTAATCTACATACTTCATGATCCATATTACTGCATTTAATAGCTTCATGCTTACCTTTAAGATTAATATCACCTAAACCACATTATACATTTTAACCATAATGTCATCCATACATGCAAAATAAAAAGGAACCAAATGAACACAAACACCACATAACACCAAATTGATATCAGAGTTCACCCCTAATGGGATACATCTTCGGGTTTGCTCAACTGCAAGACCCCTCTGATAAATAATAGGGTGAAGAATACATAAGGTTCATATCCATTACAACCTACCAATAAGGCGTACATAAACAAATAATACATATGACCACACCAGTCAAAAGATACATGAATGATCCCAAAAGAAGGAAAAGGATCTATCTGTAACATGATAAGAAGCAAATACAAAAGAACAATTGGAGCACCCGTGAAACTAAGTCCTCTCATCCCATCATAAGAAACCCATGGTCTAACATGAATATCAGGTACTCTCAAAGGCATAAATGACCAGATAAGACTCCACAATAGTACTCTTAGCAAAGACAACACACTAGTGAACATAAGGGACGAGTGTCATCACATAGCTTGGTATGATTACCTTGGTAGGTCTCCATAGGTCCCCACCCCATCCACTGGGCTACCCTAGAAACCTTTCCCGAACCCCCGGTGCATCCAAGTCTCATGTGGACCCAACACATCCTTTCGTGAAGAAAAGGTTGTTGGTTTACTATTTCAAGCCTTCTCATTGTATTCTGAGTCTATACTAGCACTCATCACATGCGTGAGGCACACTTATCTTACTTAGTGTTTTTATCTACTAAACTTCCTAAAATACTATTAAGTTATCACTTATTTAGACACACTTTCGATGGGTTACCCTGCTACCACTTTGGGCGCAACCCCCACTCGAAAGCCACTCTCTCGTATGACACTAAATCACAATCAAATGAAGCTCCAAAAACTAAGGTATACACAAGGACTAGTTTACAGAGTTTAATACGGTAGAAATACCCACTTGTCCAAACAAGTCCTCACATGAGGTGTAGTGACTGACGATTCTCTGACTAGAGACATGACCAGCTACAATCAACTACATAGCAACATCCAACAATTGAAATCAAGGACATGACCAGATGCAAAACAATCACATGAAAATAGTCAATACTTGAGATCAAAGACATAACCAGATACAAAATAACCATATGATAATGTCCAACACTCACAATCCAGGGCTTGTCATTTTTTGATGAAATGCGAATACATAAAATTAAACATGCATTGACATAAATCTGTAATGACAATCATTATTCCATATCGCTTAAAAATACAAATCGATCCAATTTTCTAATTGATCTAAATTGATCACAATCTGTCTACTTTGTTAAGATACATATTGCCCATGGTTTACTAATTCACCTATAATACGATTTACATCATAAAATAAAATAAATACCTCACAATGAATTTTCAAACCAAAAACCCATTAATATAACTATATTCATATGCTATACATACAAAGATATAATTAAATTTATATTTATTAACTAAAATTGATATTTATTTTTCCAATAAAATCATCATTTTCATTCTTTTTCGAAACAAATTATCTAATCTCATATTTTCCAAAACCAAGATACGCTTTCCAGAATATGGAAATATACATTTAAAAAGAAACTAAAATAGATAATCATTTTCCCAATAATTAATAAACTTTCCTTGCATATAAACAAAAAAAAAAAACTTAAATATTAATTAACATATATTTATTTATATACATTAATTAATAATTAAATAATAACCAAATACTATTTAATAAACTTTTGAATTAAATAATATTAAAACTTTATTTAAATTTTTTTTTTTTTGGTTAAAAAACAAAATAGCAAATATATTAGGGTAGACCCACGTTGACACCCACATGGGCCTCCCTTTCCCCAAGGGACAATTTTGGTGGCAGTTGCTACCTTGGGTAGCGCTGCTACCATATGGTAGCAGGAGCTACCATCCCACGTGATGGGGTATACCCTGCCATGTGGGGGGTTAAATTTTATATATATATATATATATATATAATTTTATTTAAAAAATAGAAAACCCCCATTTACTTGCATAGTCTCAGACTAAGACAAAATAAGTAATAAAATTTTCAGAATAACAAGGATTTTCATATTTTAATTTTTTTTGAATAACCAATCCTAGAAAACTAAATCTGGAAAAATTTCTAAAACAAATTTTCATATTTGGACAAATGAAATCAATTTACACACATTCATCCAACCAATTTTGTCAAACACAAACTAATTCCACAATTTTATGAGATTTTCAAACAAGCACACTTAGATTTCTTCCAAATCAAATCAATCTCTTTTAAACAAAAAAAACAAGGAGATAAACAAGAATCCAACCTCTATCAACAATCCTGGAAATGATTTGATGAAGAGCCCAACCTGCAAGCTCAAGAATTTCTTCTTCCCCAAATGCCCAAAATTTCCATTTCGAAAATAACTCTCTCCAAATATTTTTCAAAACCTAGGTTAAAAGGGAAGTTTTTGACCAAAAGTCCATTTTTTATGTTGAAATTATTTTTAACCAAATGAAAAAAAAACATTTCTAATTAAAATTTAACCTTCCTAAAAAAAATTTCTTTTCTTTCTCATTTAATTTG
The DNA here is from genome assembly GCF_030272615.1 of Cryptomeria japonica. Lineage (NCBI taxonomy): Eukaryota > Viridiplantae > Streptophyta > Pinopsida > Cupressales > Cupressaceae > Cryptomeria > Cryptomeria japonica. The sequence continues at coordinate 421,571,008 of NC_081405.1, read as the reverse complement.
CTCCAATAAACTAAAAACTAACATTTCTAGCACAAAATGTTAATGAGGGTAAAATATTTCTATTTTCCAATTTCTAATTAACCGTTCTTTCAAAATGCATAAACTAAATTAATTCATCATTTAAAAATAACCATTTAACCAAACTTGCTACAAACATGAATTTAGTAATCTGATTATTGATTAATCACACAAAGGGGTCCTATTTAATTTATGAATGCATAAAAACACAATTAATCTAATTAAATACTTCGGATTTAATAATCAATTTTTACCACACACACAACACACAACCCAAGAAAACCAAACCAACACACGACCCGCATACCCAACCAAAGGGAAAACTGACAGACGACTTACAATGCTCACTTGAGAATGATTGGGGTAGAACATAGGGTCTTACGACTACCTAATACAATTCCTTTAGACCAATAAGGTACACTCAAACCTGTGAAGCCAGGTGGAGACAAACCCTGTAGCTATGCGGTATTGTACCTGCAATCTCCTGCAACAATGAACAACACATGCATACATATATATTGAATGAAAGTGTTAGCCCAAGATTAATGACACGAAACAGAAGAACAATTAATCTTACATAAGAATCGATGTGAAAACAACATTTATAGGTACACACAATAAGCATAATACCTGACTATAACATTACAACATGGTAAATCAGCCATCCAAGAAAGCCACTTAAAAAGTCAACCAAGGTCTAACCGGTTTTAAAAATTTGATTAGGGCAGGGGTACTACATCCTCCCCCACCTTGGTTCCGACTTACTCCTAGAAGTTGTAAAGCTAGAAGGAAAACATGCAACACACATTAGCCCTAAAACTTATTTAGCAAATATCAAATTGCACATATGCATCTTTTCACAGATAATTGAAACATTGCTTTTGTGATATCCTTTACGAATGCAACTATCTATTGGTAAGATACATCCAAATTCATGCATTTTATAACATTCTAGGAACTATCTATAATCATAGCAGTGAAACAAGAATTTTCTTCCTTTCGTCACACCAAATTAATGCCTTAATTGAGGTAAACAACAATTACAACACTCAACCACTAAATATGACAAGAAAAAATGTCATCGTGATCAATTTCTTTTACCATTCCATTCTCTTCCTAATATATTATCGCACAGAAATAGCTTTCAATTTCAAATTCTACGACCAAGTTAACTTTGATGAAATAAGAGCAACATAAATAACACAATTGCTTACACTTGTCAGGCATATAAAAACCTTTCTAATGACTATGTTCCATAACATAGTGATAAAAGAACACATTTTACTCCATATTTACACATAAATATCCATCAACATAACTAGAATGTACAACTCATAAGGCCACATGTGAGCATGTCTAATGCTCGGTCATAGATAACATGCATGATCAACATCTCTATGCCTAATCTCAGAAAAAAAATAACATGATCATAAATATCCAACATCTCACTCAAGGGCTTGATGGTGCTAGGGCACACACATAGCGGTGATACCTTCCATACAAGACCCTCGTGACCATCCCTTGTTGAGTAAGGTGGTTAGCCTACAAGAGATAGTCACCACACATGGGTAGGTAGTGGATCCTAGCTGCATCACATCCTCACATACCCCCATCCTCAAGGTTCCCTACGTCTACTTCCTCATATACACTCAACCAAGACAGTCTCATACATCCTTGGAGAGGAATTCACATTTCAACACAAGACCAGTGTACGAAAACAATAAGGATAAACCACTTTAGCCACCAAAATACAGATGAATAAAGATAATAAATCATCAATTCCAACAGTAAGAAAAGAAAAATCCAGAATTACAACACCAACTCAAGTAAGCAAAAGGTCGCAAGATCATGGCTAAATTTTCAAAGTCAAAATAGAATAAATTGCTCGTCCATATAAGAAATAAATAAGAATATCATAATTGCACATAACATCACTATGTGACTAGAATCTAGCCACCAATGAGGAAGGAGAGAACAATCATCTAGGTATTGTAGTAGCTCATCATGTGGTGCGGCCTAGTCACACATCCACATGGCATGGTAGTGTGCACCTCGACATCACTCTGCATCACATCGTCACGTGGCATGGCTCTACCCTAAACAACTCGGTAGGCCGCATGGTAATGCCTACTAGATCTCGCATCGTGTCTCAGCATGGCATGGAGATACCCCAAGCGGAGAAGGCACACAAAGGATGTATCCCGCATGGCAGTGTACCTCGCAGAAAAATGCATGTGCAGGTCACACCCCGCATAGAAATGTACCTCTCAGGATACTCATCGTAATCTAGTGATATACATGGCTAAGGTCCACCCACATGTCTACCAATGCCTGCCAACTGGCAGCTCATGTGGAAATAACATACCTTTCATGAAGACAAGGAAAAAGATCCTCCAAGATACACCATCACTATGCTCAAGAACTGCCGTCAATATGCTCAAATAAAAGAGGGTAATAGGTTGGCACACATAAACCATATAAATTGGTTCATCAAAAAGGGAAAGTATTGAGTACACCTTTAATATAGTTTCATTATATAACTATATTTTTCCTCGAAATAGAGAAGCTAAAGTCACTTCGCGCCAACATTACTCGTATGCCGATCCATACTATTCGAGGAATGGTGACTTCTGATACTACCCCTTAACATATTGAATTACCAACAACCCATAGGTTGGCACTCAGTAGGGTAACAAATAAGCAACATCACATAAACAGTATAGTTTCCCATACTCATAAGTAAGTATACTCTCCAAGGTTGATTACTTCTCTATCCCATGGGCACACAAAGCAAGAATTGGTTTCTCACAATACCCAATGAAAGAACTAGTACTGGTTTAATCACATTTACGGGGAGTACTCTCAAGTAACACTATCATCTACTCAAGGAAGTTCTTAATTATCCTTCCCACATGAATAAGTGAATAAAATTTATTTCTAGATACAAGTACTATAATTCTTTATGATTCAAATAAAATAAGGAAGTAACGCCATTCCTATATCTTTCACTAATTCTACTCAACATTCATAATCACATCACTAACCATGCAAATTTCCTTTCCGAAGCTTAGGACTTCCATCTTTCAATATGAAGCCAAAATGCAAAAATATAATTCCGTATGCTTTATATACATTTTATTTAAATCAATGCATTCATAGTGGCATTTTGAATAGATCTTATAACTAGGTAGAGAGAAGGGGAAGAGAGTTTGATAGTCAACCCATTTCATACATATGCACAAAATCAACAAGATCATGCAACATGCTTAATTTTTCTCTATATATGCCTATCATCTTAATTATACGGTTTTTATTTCACTACCGTTTTAGAAGAATGCCAATTGGCCTAACATGACATTTCCAAATACTATGGTTGCAATTGAATGTCCTAATTTCCAAGAAAAGAAATCAAGATAGACAATCTTTTCGTTAATGCAAGACCTCTTGTGAACACTTACTACTCTTAATTAATACAACATATATCATAATCTGCAACTTTTCATCGAAAATCAAAGTACGATAAGAAGGTGAAAGAGGAGCTATCAACTAAATAATACATATTTATGCATGCACATCAAACAATCTTTTCATTTGCACTTTCTATTCATACTAAGTCAGTTATATATATCTAAAGGCAAGTTCAATGTAGCATTGTTCAAATAGGTCCTCAATTGAGTCAGTATTATAAAACACATAAAGAAATATTTAATGGAACACATCGACACACTCCTAGCCACTATAACGTGTTCCCCTTTTACACATCTTATTACAAACAAGGCAGTTTCACATATCAGCTATTCATACAAAATCACACATTTCCTAAGATAGAAATTTCATTATGTTACTCCTACAACACACATGGTGAATTCCTTTATGAAAAACATACAATTTCCTCCCAATATCCATCATGATATTTTTAACCCATAGCTCCCTTATTATCTAAATGCATAGAAAAATCATTAGGCTCTCAAAAGGGTTCAAGAAGTCACAACCTTTCTCTCATAATTAGAAAACTTACATAAGTGATAAATACACATATAACAAACATTTTAATTTCTAGAGAGAAAGAGGAGGAAGGATGATAATCATTCAATTCACTACATCATAAGCACTCAACATATACCATACAAGTCCTTCAATTTAACAACACTAAGCTAGATCATAATAATAATACAAGCATATTTCATACTTCCATATTCAAGACAAGCACTAACCAACCCAATGGGTTAGTATAAAGAGTACAACAATCCAAAAAGGGAGGTACATATAACTCTCTCTGTAATAAGAGTAATCATAGACCACGATATCCAATAAAAAAAAAAAGTACATATATTCACTCAAAAGCACAAACATCAAGAAGGTGAAAGCAAGGTGTGAACACACATGTTACACATAATTAAGGTTTGCTCAAAAGAATACACAAAAAAAATAGAGCACAATTCCTTAAGATCTTCAAGATCCTATGCCTCAATCACAAGAATACAATAGGAGGACAATCATACAATGCAAGGTCTATACACCTCACACCAACTAAGGGCACAAGTGACACTAGAGATCCCAATGTTTGCAACATTGGCTTTGATACCAAATGTAATGCCCCACCAGGAAACCCCAAAGGGATAAAACTAAAACATAAGTGTAGAGTGCAATTTTTTTTTTTAAAAGTTAAAACAACATAATGATACAATGAGTTAGCATTAAGTTCAGAATACACAACGGAAGACTTAACTAACACCTAAAGAGTTTCCCAACGTGACTACTTGATTCAACACTTTACTCAATTAATGCTAATCAATCCAATTAAGTTGATTAACTTAATGACATGATTATAGTAAAACAATGGTTAAATTTATCCGATAGGTTAAAAATATAGATAACATGATTAAGTTCATCCATCACAATTTAACCATACATTACATCCAATCATACATTAAAACATATGCCATGCATCTAATTTCCATACATACTTTAATTGCATTAAAAACTAATGAATACTTTCAATTATGATAATCTACATGCTTCATGATCCATATTACTGCATTTAATAACTTCATGCTTACCTTTAAGATTAATATCACCTAAACCACATTATACATTTTAACCATAATGCCATCCATACAAGCAAAATAAAAAGGAACCAGATGAACACAAACACCACATAACACCAAATTGATATTAGAGTTCACCCCTAATGGGCTACATCTCTGAGTCTACTCAACTACAAGACCCCTCTGATAAATAACAGGGTGAAAAATACATAAGGTTCACATCCATTACAACCTGCCAATAAGACGTACATAAACAAATGATACATATGACCACACCGGTCAAAAGATACATGAATGATCCCATAATAAGGAAAAGGATCCATCTGAAACATGATAAGAAGCAAATACAAAAGAACAACTGGAGCACCCCCGAAACTAAGTCCTCACATCCCATCATAAGCAACCCATGATCTAAAGTGAATATCAGGTACTCTCAAAGGCATAAACAACCATATAAGACTCCACAATATTACTCCTAGCAAAGACAACACAAACTGCAAACTAGTGAACATAAGGGATGAGTGTCATCACATAGCTTGGTATGGTTACCTTGACATGTCTGCATAGGTCCTGACCCCATCCACTGGGTTACCCTGACAACCTTTCCTGAACCTCCGGCCCATCTAAGTCTCATGTGAACCCAACACATCTTTTTCTTGAAGACAAGGTTGTTGGTTTGCCATTTCAGGCATTCTCACTGCATTCCGAGTCTGTACTAGCACTCATCCCATGTGTGAGGCACAATTATCTTACTTAGTGTTTTTATCTACTAAACTTCTTAAAATACTATTAAGTTATCACTTATTTAGACACACTTTCGATGGGTTACCCTGCTACCACTTTAAGCACGACCCCCACTCGAAAGCCACTCTCACGTATGACACTAAACCGCAATCAAATGAAGCTCCCAAAAGCAAGTTATACACAAGGTCTAGTTTATGGAGTTCAATATGGTAGGAATACCCACTTGGCGAAACAAGTCCTCACATGAGGTGCATTGATTGATGATTCTCTAACTAGAGACATGACCAGCTACGTTCAACCACATAGCAACATCCAACACTTGCAATCAAGGATATGACCAGATGCAAAACAATCACATGAAAACAGTCAATACTCGAGATCACGGACATAACCAGATACAAAATAACCATATGACAATGTTCAACACTCACAATCCAGGACTTCCCATTTTTTTATCAAATGCGAATACAAAAAATTAAACATGCATTGACATAAATCTGTAATGACAATCATTATTCCATATCGCTTAAAAATACAAATCGATCTAGTTTTCTAATTGATCTAAATCGATTACAATTTGTCTACTTTGTTAAGATACATGTCGCGCATGGTTTACTAACTCAGCTATAATACGATTTACATCATAAAATAAAATAAATACCTCACAATGAATTTTCAAACCAAAAACCCATTAATATAACTATATTCATATGCTATACAAACAAAGATATAATTTAATTTATATTTATTAACTAAAATTGAATAAAATCATCATTTCCATTCTTTTTTGAAACAAATTATCTAATCTTATCTTTTCCAAAACCAAGATACACTTTCGAGAATATTAAAATATACATTTAAAAAGAAACTAAAATAGATAATCATTTTTCCAATAAAATAAAATTTCCTTGCATATAAACAAAAAATAAAAAATAAAAAATTAATTAACATATATTTATTTATATACATTAATTAATAATTAAATAATAACCAAATACTATTTAATAAACTTTTGAATTAAATAATATTAAAACTGTATTTAAAATATATATATATATATATATATATATATATATATATATATATATATATATTTATATATTTGTCAAAAAACAAAATAGCAAATATATTAGGGTAGACCCACATGGACACCCACGTGGGCCTCCCTTTCCTCAAGGGACGATTTTGGCGGTAGTCGCTACCTTGGGTAGCGCTGCTACCAAATGGTAGCAATCGTTACCTTGGGTAGCGCTACTATCATATGGTAGCAATTTGCTACCCTTTGGTAGTAGGAGCTACCATCCCACGTTGTGGGGTATACCCTGCCACATGGGGGGTTAAGTTATATATATTTTTAATTTTATTTAAAAAAATAGAAAACCCCCATTTACTTGCACAGTCTCAGACTAAGACAAAATAAGTAATAAAGTTTCCAGAATAACAAGGATTTTCAAATATTAAATTTTTTTGAATAACCAATCCCAGAAAACTAAAACTGGGAAAATTTCTCCAACAAAATTTCATATTTGGGCAAATGAAATCAATTTACACACATTCATCCAACCAATTTTGCCAAACACAAACTAGTTCCACAATTTTATGAGATTTTCAAACAAGCACACCCAGATTTCTTCCAAATCAAATCAATCTCTTTTAAACAAAAAAAAGAAGGAGATAAACAAGAATCCAACCTCTATCAGCAATCCTGGAAATGACTTGATGAAAAGCCCAACCTGCAAGCTCACGAATTTATTCTCCCCCAAATACCCAAAATTTCCATTCCAAAAACAACTATCTCCAAATATTTTTCAAAACCTAGGTCAAAAGGGAAGTTTTTGACCAAAAGTCCATTTTTTAGGTTGAAATTATTTTTCACCAAATGAAAACAAAAATTCTCATTAAAATTTAACCTTCCTAAAAGCTTTTTCTTTTCTTTCTCATTTAATTTGCTCCAATAAACTAAAAACTAACATTTCTATCACAAAATGTTAATGAGGGTTAAATATTTCTGTTTTCCAATTTCTAATTAACCTTTCTTTCAAAATGCATAAACTAAATTAATTCATCATTAAAAAAATAACCATTTAACCAAACTTGCTACAAACATGAATTTAGCAATCCAATCATTGATTAATCACACAAGGGGGTCCTATTTAATTTAGTCCCTTTAATTTACGAATGCATAAAACCACAATTAATCTAATTAAATAATTAGGATTTAATAATCAATTTTTACCACATGCACAACATGCAACCCAAGAAAACCAAACCAACACACGACCCGCATACCCAACCAAAGGGAAAACTGACAGACGACTTACGACGCTCACTTGAGCACAAATAGGGTAAAACATAGGGTCTTACGACTACCTATTTCAATTCCTTTGGACCAATAAGGTACAATCAAACCTGCGAAGTCAGGTGGAGATGAACCTCGTACCTATGCGGTACTATACCTGCAATCTCCTACAACAATGAACCACACATGTAATGCCCCGCCAGGAAACCCCGAAGGGATAAAGCTAAAACACATGAATGAATTGCGATAATTTTTTTTAAAGGTTAAACACAACACAATGGTACAATGAGATATCAAGTTCAGATTACACATCAGAAAACTACAACTAACACCTAAAGGGTTTCCCAACGTGATTACTTAATTCCACATTTAACTTAACTCACGCTAATTAATCCAATAAGCTGATTATATTATTGACAAGATAATACTTTAAACAAGGATAATTTCTTTCAATAAGATAAAAATATAGATCACATGATAATGTTCATCCATTAAGATTTATTCATACCTTATGTTCAAGCTTTCATTAAAATATAAGCCATGCATCTAATTTTATAACACACTTGAATTTCATCATAAACTAATGAGATCTTTCCATGCACACTAATTTCCTTAACAATAACTGAATATATTTCATTATTCTAATCTACATTCTTTCATGATCCAATTTACTGCATTTAAAATGATGACTAGACACATGCATTTAAAATTAATTTCATCTAATCCACTTGATACATTCTAACATAATGCCATCCATACATGTTAAAAATTAAAAAGGAACATAAGAACATAAGCACCACATAACACCAAATTGATATCGGAGTTCACCCCTAAAGGGCTACATCTTTGGGTCTACTCAACTGCAAGACCCCTCTAATCATTAAATAAGTTAAGAATACTTAAGGTTCACATCATTTACAATCTCGCCATCAAGGTGAACATAACCAATATACAACGACCACATTGGTCAAATAAATACATAAATGATCCCTGAATAGGAAAGGATCCAACTGAACATAAAAGAAGCAAATACAAAGGTCCACTAGAGCATCTGCAAAACTAAGTCATCGCAACCCTTGGTCTAGCATGACATCAGGTTCTCACAAGGGCATAAGCAACAAGACAACTCCACAAAAGTTCTCCTATCAAGACAACACAACCACACACTAGCAAACATAGGGGACAGGTGTCATCACACAACCTGGTATGGTTACCATGGCAGGTCTTCATAGGTTCTGGCCCCATCCACTGGGTTACCCTAGCAGCCTATTCCAAACCTTTGGCCCATCCAAGCCTCATGTGGACCCACACATCCTTTCGTGAAGACAAGGATGATGGTTTGTCATTTTAGGCCTTCTCATCGCATGTCAAGTCTTTGTTAGCACTTGTCCCATGTGTGAGGCACAATTATCTTACTTAGTGATTCATTAACTAACTCTCTAATATGCTATTAAGTTATCACTTATTAGACACACTTCCAATGGGTTACCCAACAGCCACTTTGGGTGCGGCCCCCAATCGAAATCCACTATCCCATATGACACTAGACCATACTCAACAAACTCCTAAACCCAGACATACACAAGGTCAAGCAACCAAAGTTCAAAATGGAGGAAACAACCATTTGGTCAAACACGACTTCATATGAGGTGCACTAACTGACGGTATTCTAACTAGAGACCTGACCAACTATGGTCAACCACAAATCATCGTTTGACACCTACATAATGAACATGACCAGTTATAACACCATAACAAGACAACAGTCAAACTCGAGATCGAGGACGGAAACAAGTATCCCAAATCAACCAAACGATAGGGTCCAATCAAACAAGTCAAGGTCTTTCCATTACTTAAGCAAAAGAGAATACAAAAATTTAAACTTGCATAGGCAATAACTGGTAGAGACAATCTTTTTCCATATTGATTTAAACATTAAAAGCCGATCAAGTTTTCTAAATGATCTAAGTTTGATTGGAGTTATCTACCTCATCTAGGTACAAGTTGTTCTTGGTTTTCTAACTCACTAAGGTTCATTTGCATCGAACATACATAAATACGTCATTATGAGTTTTAAACCAAATTCACATGAATAAAATAAATAAACATTAACCAACTAAATATGATATTTATTCTACAAATAAAACATCATTCTCATACTAGCTCGAAAACAATCTCTTCAAATCCATCTTTTCCAGAGCCAAGTTACACTATACAGATCAAGGAAATATATACATATAAGGAACCCAAATATAGATAATCCATTCCCAACTTGACAAATTATTTCCTTACGCACATATAGAAAAATACCAAAATTTAAATATTAATTAATATCTATAAAGGAAGGGCCTCCCTCCCACCCATTAATCTGCAATTAATACAATATAACCAATTAATAATTAATAACAAAATTAACAAATCAAGTATTTAATTAGAAAAATATGCATTAATAACAAAATGAAATCTGAATATTAATTAACTTGTATTTACCATTATACAATTAATTAATATCAAATTAATCATAAATTATTAATTAACGCCAAATTAATCATAATTAAAACTTTATTAAAATTAACATTTATTTATAATATTAATTTTTTTTTTTTGATAAAAAATATATATTAAAAATATATATATAAAAAATATAAAAAGGGGGGGGGTACCCACATGGACCTCCACGTGGGCCCCCTTGGTAGCGTTGCTACCCTTTGGTAGCAATTCGCTACCATTGGTAGCAGCTGCTACCCTTGGTAGCGTGCTACCTTCTGCGTGGTGGGGGTTTATTCCCCGCCAGGTGGGTAATTATATATATTTTTTATTTTTTATTTTTTTTTTAAATAATTTACTGTTAAAAATTAATAGTACACAACAAAACATAGTCTCAACAGAGACTTAAAATAATTTCCAGAAAATAATGAGTTTTTTTTTTTTTTTAAATTGCATTTACTGAATAACCCAAAACAAGAAAATTTTCTTTCAATCAAACACCATATTGGCAAAATGAGATTGATTTACACATATTTAACATCAAATCTGCCAAACCCCCAAACTAAATTTCAATTTAAAACTTATTTAAAAGAAGATTCATTGGAGTTTTAAACAAATTTCCTCAAGAACAGCCAAACCCCAATATTTGGTTTTGATTTTTGAAAACCAATTTATACAAGCAAAAATGACATCTGGAGGTTTGGAAAGGAAGCAAAGAGGGTTTGAATTTGTGATTTCATTACAACTCTTCCATTTTCCACACAAAATAAGGAATTATCTACAAACACAACCAGATTTTTACAAAACAAAACCAAAACAATTTCTTTAAAACAAAGAAGCTAATGAAATAAACTAGAGGCCTACCTGGTTCAACAATCCTAACAAGATTGAAGGAGAGCCCAACCTGCAAGCTCCAAAAATCTTTTCTTTTGCAAAATCCCCAAATTTTCATTCTCCAAAAAAAATATTTTTCAAAATACTCTTCCAAAAATATCTTCCAAAAAATATTTTCAAACCCTAGGTTTTATGCCAAGTTTTTGACCAAAAATCTCATTTTTAAAATAAAAATACTTTTACACAATTTATTTCTAATTTCGAAAAATCAAAATGCCTCTTCCTCATTTAATTTCTAATTTTCCAAATTAACGCAACTTAACATTTAAATTTCAAAAATATTATGAGGGCAATATTTTTTTTTATTTAAAATAAAATCCCCAATTTAATCTTTCACACTTTATCAAAATATATATTAACTTGCTTTCCTAATTAAAATTGATTTTCTTTAAATAATTAAAATCAACCTTTCTATTTTTAAAAGGCAAAGAGATTAAATTAATTCTATTTCAAATTAGTTAAAATCTTTCCTTTCCAAAAGCATATCTAAGTAAATTAATCAATTAAAATTAATCATTTAATTGAACTTGCTCCTAATTTAAATTGAGCAATTCAAATTAATGATTAATTGTATAAAGGAACCCTATTTAATTGTGTCCCTTAATCTTTAATGCCCAAACATAGATTTAATCAATTTAAACAATAAGGACTAATTACTCAATTTAACCACACACAAAACACGCAATCCACAAAGGCCAAACAAATAGATGACCTGCATACCCAACCAAAGGAATACTGACAGACGACTGACAATGCTCACATGAGCACAACTAGGGTCAAATGAGGGTCTCCTAACCACCTAATCCAATTTATAAGGGTTAATGAGGAGCACTCAAACCTGTGAACCCAGATGGAGTCGAACCTCGCACCCATGCGGTACTATACCTGCAATCTCCTGAAACCATGAATCACACATGCATATATGTATATATATATTTAATAAGAGTGTTAGCCCAAGATTAATAGCACAATTCAAGAGAAAAATAAACTTACATACAAATTGATGTGACAACCACATTAACAGGTACACACATTAATTAAAACATCTAACTATAACATTATAACATGATAAACTAACCAAGGTCAAACCGAGATTAAAATCTGATTACGACAGGGATACTACAACACATGCATACATATATATTGAATGAAAGTGTTAGCCCGAGATTAATGACACGAATCAGAAGAACAATTAATCTTACATAAGAATCGATGCAAAAACAACATTTACAGGTACACAGAATAAGCATAATCCCTGACTATAACATTACAACATGGTAAATCGATCATCCAAGAAAGCCACTTAAAAATTTAACCAAGGTCAAACTGGTTTTAAAAATTTGATTAGGGCAGGGGTACTACATTGCCAGTGTTGGGTGGGTTCTTGGCAAAGGCAATAAGATCAGATTATGGGAAGATGTTTGGCTATTTGAGAGACCCCTATGATGTGATGATAATTTGGTGCCTTTTATGGAGATTTGTATAGAAAGATTTGACTTTCTGGTTAGTCATTATTGGTGGCAATCTTCTTGGGTTAGGCTGGAGGATATTGATGTTGTTTTTTCTCCTCTCCAATAGGATTTGTTGTCCTTTTTGTGTGGATCGAGATCATGTTGATCTTTTAATCTGGAAGAAGACTTCAGATGGTTCTTTCTCGGTTGCCTCTACCATCAAGATTCTGAGCCCTACAACTCTTCATCCTCCTGTGTGGGCCAAAGCCTGGTCTAAGATTCTTATTCCTAAAATCAACATTTTTTTTTGGCTCCTTCTTCAAAATAAAATCCTTACTCTTGATAACCTCATGAGGAGAGGTTTTCAACTTCCTAATAGGTGTTTTTTGTGCCTTAATGCTAGTGAATATGTCTCTCATCTTGCTCTTCATTGTCCTTTTACCTCAGATATCTAGAGCAGAATTCTTAATCTCTGGAGTATTGAGTGGGTCTTTCCTGAGAAGGTGGAAGATTTTTTTATTTAATGGAACTGCCCTTCTTCTAACCCCTTTTTGAAAAATCTTTGGTCTTTGTTATTTCCTTTTGTTTCTTGGTAGGTGTGGAAAGAAAGAAACAATCAACTTTTCAGAAATGTTACTTGTTCCTCTGAGATTGTTTTTGAGAGAGTTTGCAGAGCTTCTAGAGAGAACTTGAACCTGTCTACTGGTGGTGTTGGACCTACTTCCACATCCTATGTCAAGGAGGAGGATAATATTGTTTCTAGGAATTAGGATCTTCAAGTTGCATCAGTAACTTCAAAGTTAAAAAGAGTAGGGATGGTATTGTCTCGTGCTACCCTCTAGAGGGATGGATGAAAATTAACTTTGATGGTGCTACTAAGGTGAACCTTGGTAGGGCAGGATGTGGGGTTTTTATAAGAAACTCTAATGGGATTTGTGTGGCTGCTATTGCTTCTCTATTGGGGATTCAGTCTAATCACATAGCAGAGGCCATGGGAGTTTTGGAAGTCCTCAAAATTGCTAGACAATTAAATATTAATAAAGTTCAGATTGAAGGGGATTATTTAAACATTATTAGATGTCAAGACTGGATAAGCCTTCTTAGAATATTAAGAATATCATTCTTAATTCTCTTAATATTATTGACGACTTTGAGGAATGTATTATAACTCATGTTTTTAGAGAAGCCAACAGTTGTGCGGACTTCTTTGTTAACTTTGGAGTTAGTTCTATTGCCTCTTTTTCATGGCAAAATGAAGGATCATTACCTTTGGAGGTGAAGGGGAACTTATTATTTGATCGAATTAATGGTATCAATACCCCCTATCTAATCATGATTACACTTAACGAGATCAGGAATGGAAATTATTATTCCGATAGGGGGAAACTTCTAGGCAGGATGATTTGGCTCTTTTCACATGCTTTTCTAGGTGGTTTTTATCCATTGAGTCTCTTAGCGCTCATTTACCTTGTTTACACTATGAAGGTTTTCAAAGTGTGAGTGTGACTGATATCTTTGGGCTGGTCATCACCATGGGTGGCAATATTAACAAGATTGAACCCTCGAGCTGCCAGGCTTGGAAGAAGGAAAAGAAAATTTGGAGGAGGCTGTAGAAGGGAGGAGTGGCGAGTTTCATGGAGAAGCTGCATGGAAAGAAGGATCATGCCTCCAAAGTCTTTGTTAAGGGTTGGTTTAAGAAAAAAGTCACCCTCTTTGGCCAAACTTTTAAACTGGACAAGGAGCTAATTGCAGAGGTGACGTGTATGTCTATGGAAGGCGTGAATTTCTTCAGGGATCAGAAGTTGTCTAATAGTGTCGTGAAGACATTCCTGAAGTCTGATGTGGAGAGGGATAATATGGTAAAGTCAAACAAATCTTACTTTACCCCTCTTCAAATTAAACTTTTTTGGAGGAAAATGCTGAGGGCAATTATGGAGGATGTCACTGTCGATGGTAGGTTTACTAAAATCTGTAGCTATCATTTTGTCCTTTTAAACCATTTTCGCCATAGCATTAAGATCTTTGTCCCTTATTATCTTGTCTGTTCTCTGAACGATAATGTGGCAGATTTCATTAAAAATCCTAAATCTAGCCCTATTTCCCATCAAGGCCTTATCCTCATAATTTATGAGTTCTGCAAGGTTAGGGCTAAGAAAAATCAAAATAATTCGGGGGATGATAAGGAGTATGAACCTAGTGATGACAATGGGGAGTCCAACTCTGAGGAGGAGGAGAATGCTAGTTCACTTCCTAGATCGACAGATAATTTCATGGACGATATGTCTGATCCTAAGGAGGAGGGTAAGTTATCTCTGAATGAGTATGATGAATAGGATTCAGAGCCAATGTATTTAGACTCAGAGGACTTATAGGACAAGCCAGATACCCTGATTAACATATTGGGCACTATTAGCAGCTCTGCGGTTGATCGGTACCATATCAATAGGTGGATGTTTCATGAAATTAAGAATCTAAACTTAAAACTTAAAGCCACAAATGCTAAAATTGAAGAGGGGGAGCTTAAGCAGCAAAAAGATAGGCAGATGATGAACAATAAGAGGGCGACTCAAGATAAAGATGAAAAATATGATGTTAGAGATTTTAAAGAAGAATGGTGAGGTTGTGGAACTATTAAAGAGCAGAAATGATCAGAAGAACAATGAGATCAGCTAGAAGATAATGCAAGTTGAGGAAGGGATGAAGAAAATTATGGAGAATAGTGCAGCTATGATGAAATTTTTTGCGGTCAACATGAATGCTTTGGTTTCCAGGCTAGAGAGTATTCATGATGAGAAAAGTGTTGTAAATCTGGAAAATGATGTTGGGGCCTCGAGCTCGAAGTTGACTCCCTGTACTACCAGTAGAACCAAGCAGAGCACTAAACTAGTAGAAGAGTCTCTTCCATAGGATCTGTTGGACCTTAAGGAAGCTGCCAAGGCTATGTTGCTTCTTGAGAAGGAGGCCTCCTAGGCTTTAGATATTTTTAAGTAGTTGGTATGTGTTTTTGTTTTTTCCAGTATCTCGCTAGTCTTTTGTTGGTCTTTCAGTGGCTGCTAAGATTTTTGCTCTTGGTTTGTAGCCAATCTTGTTTCTAAGTCATAGGCTCTCTTGTGTTTCTTTAATGCTTTATCTTTAATCTATGATGTAAGGGGTTTCAGGTCCCCTCAAAACCTTTTTTTGCTTAATCAAAAATATATTTTCTATATTTTCACTAATGAAACACTATGTTCTCATAGATCCTAACAATTACACAAAAAAATTTGCAAAGCTAAGAATTCTATTTTTTTAAAATAAAATGGAATTACAAAAGATTAATTTCCTATTCTCCACACACATTCTACATGCAGTAATAAGATTATCTTTATCAATACTCCCTACAAACATCTAAATTACATAGAATACCTAGATAGTATATGCAAAAAGTATTCCATTTACTTACTTACTTGATATGATGCACTCATAGGAAAAACAAACCACTTTGGTCTTCAATGCAAAATGAAACAGGCACTCCTTAGTACATGCCTCATACTATTCGTTTACAAACAATCAATTATTTATGCTTAATTTTTTTAATTACATCATTTAATAGCATTTCTTTAATCTTCATAACTAGATAGAGAGAGAAGGGGGATAATTTTTTATATTCAACCAATTCGCACACATGCACGTAAACCAATAAGATCACATAAGTAAGACTATATTTCTCCCTATATTCCTATCACCTTTATTGTAGTATTTTTTTTCATTTCACTACCGATATAATGGAATGCAAATTGGCTTACAATGATATTTTCTTACATTAAATATGCCACTAATATCCTAGTTTCCATATGAGAATAATAAAATACAATCTTTCCTTACATATTAACCTTCTAGAAAAACACTCATTACTCGTATTATAATATGACCATTCATTAAATGTCAAAATATGAGGAGAAGAAGGAAAATGAAATTACCAATTACCTATTATGTGGTTATGCATGCACATCAAACACATTCTTCATTTATACATCCTATTTATACAAAGTCAATTTGATATGCTAATTGCAATTACATTATTGTATTGTTCTTATAGATCGTTATTCGAGTTAGTCATATAAAATGCACAATGAAATCTTTTAAAGAAAACACATAGAATTCTCCTTATACCACTATAACATGATCCTTTACCCATCCCAGATTTCTTCTAACATTCATGTACACACTAACCTCTCCAAGGTTCACATAACTTGTGCTTCAAGAAAACACAACATACAAATATTTTAATTTCTAGAGAGAAGGAGGATGGAAGAAATACATCTAATTCACTATGAAATAAAAGCTCTCATAATTACGACACTACGTCTAATTACAAGTAAAACACAAGCGCA